>NC_056627.2:322664609-325579609 GCF_002870075.4 Lactuca sativa | reverse complement strand
TGAGACATGAAGAAAACGAAACCAAATCCTGTTGGAGCTTGTAGACTTGTACATCGATGTTGAAAAAAATCCTAGATCTAGACATTTGTGGTGGCGAAAATCATAGACCTGGACTAGAAAACTTCTAATCTTGCAGTAGAGGAAACAAAGATGATAGATCTAGTGCGAGTAAGCTCTGATGCGACGTAGACAGTAATGTTTATCTTGAGATGTAACCTGAAACACATCAGATGTAACCTGAAACACATCAAATTTGGTAGTTTTTCACAAAATATCAGAGAGGATGAGAAGGATGCGAGAGAAATAGAAGGAGGCGGCAGATTTGATGGTGTTTCACCGGAGATCAGAGGATGATGATAACAACGGTGATGATTGTTGACGATAGTGGTGGATCTTCGTTTCTTATCGCAACTTGTAGATTTGGAACAGAAAATCATAGATCTAGTGGCGTTAATCATGGATCTGAAACTGAAACTGTAGATCTGGAATCGTTTGGAGCATACAGATCTGATGGAAGTAGTTGGCCAATAGTAGGAGGCGGCAACAGTAGTGGTACAATGGTGGTAAGGTTGGTGTGTTCTTCAAGTTTAGTGAGAGAGTTTGAGGACTTGAGTGTTTGACATCTGATACATAATAATGAGTTTTAAGTTTAATTTTTCAAAAAAAAAGTGGTTCTTACGGGTAATCTTTTTTGGTTCTCATTTGAATATATATATATATATATATATATATATATATATATATAGAGAGAGAGAGAGAGAGATAGAGAGATAGAGAGAGAGAGAGAGGGAATGTATATAGGTTATGTAATTAAAAATTATATAACAAACACTATCCTCCTTAATAAATAAAAGTTTTTTTTTTGCCATATGTCAATCTCTCATGAGTTTTGATACTTGTCATTTTGTAGTATTTTTGAAACAAATATTATCCATTTGTCAATTTTTGATTTGTTTCAATTTTTAACATTAGAGTTATATACTTATATATGTAAAGTATTAAATATATATATATATATATATATATATATATATATATATATATATATATATATATATAATATTAAGTTGCAATAAATAGGTTTCTTCCTTTTTTTTTTTAAAGTTGTACATTAAAAAATATCTTTTGCTTACACTTTAATTTAATGTTCAATCTTTTTTTAAATCAACCCGTGTAATACTCGGGTCTCACACCTAGTATATATATATATATATATATATATATATATATATATATATATATATATATATATATAGAGAGAGAGAGAGAGAGAGAGATTAGTCGCATATCATTTTCCTAATAACAATTACTAGCATATATGACAATTTGAATACTTATTATATATAAATCTTCAATTCTTTATATATCTCACTAACATACGTAATAAACTTTTAATATGAAAATTTATAAATATTATGTATGCATTATTGCCTTCAAATATCTCAAATAAATATACACATACATACAATATTATTAAACCTAAAAATATACATAAAATCTATTAAAAATATACATCAAATACACACAAATTACATACATATTGAACCAATACAATTTGTTAATTATACCTACACACAAATACATAAATAATTAAATCAATGCATTACACAAATACATGAATGATTTAACCAATACATTGATGCAAGTTTCATACAAAGTACACCAATCATTTTTTTTGGTACGAGGAACTTATCATGAATCCACTGAATTTTGTCGCTTCCGTTATTGCTGCTGGATTGGCTGTAGGGCTTGCTTCTATTCAGGGTCGGCCCAAGCCCAGGGCGAGCTGGGCCACAGCCCAGGGCATCAGATTTTTTCAAGCCATTATATATATATATTTTGGATAATAAGAATTTGATTCGTATGACTACAAGTCCGGTCCGATGAAAAAGGAAGGCACGACCTAATAAAATTGAAGGTGGAAAATTGAATCGAACCAGCAAATAAAAGACAAGCATGATGATTCAAACACAAAAGACGAGGAGACAGTGGGCAAGGTGAGAAGACGAGGAGACAGGCAGAAAAGTATTCCGGGTATGATAAAAACCCTCAACAAGAAACAATATTAGTCCCAAGAGATCGTTGTTGTAAGCCTTCCCTCGGGATATGCTCGTTAGCTCCAAATATTGAAGAATGCATTTTTAGTTAGAAATAGTCTTTGATATTTTCATTTTTAGGTAGAATCAGTCTATGATTTTTTCATATTTACTTCGAATTGGCCTCCGATTTTACAAAGGTTGATGGTATTTGTGTGTCTTTTTGCATATTTAGGTTTTGTGTAGTGAAGAACATGATGATTGAAGAGGTTGTTGCATGTACCTAAACCGATTACAGAAGCTGTGAGTTATGATTTGCTTCTTACAAACCGTCATTTGATTATTGCAGCTCATTAATGGACCAATTGCAATAAATAACAGGGAATTTTATTTATATGTTTATCGAAACATTATTTTCAAATAACTAATAGGTTTCAGGTTTTTGTTAGCCATAGAGATCGCGCAATGCTTAAGAATCTAGTTGCTATAAACAACCCACAAGCATCAGAGTATGCATTAGTTTTATTTTCACTTTTGAAAATGCTTTCTTTTAATAACTTTACATATTTGCCCATGAAAAATCATTAAGATATATATTGATTCTTTTAAAAAGTTACACATTTTCTATTAGAATATATTAATTTATGTTTTTATAGCACCCAAAAGGCAATACACTCTTTTAAAAATTCAAACGAAATTGAATAGAGTAAAAAAATCTTGTAGCAACTACCAATTCTACACCTTTTATTTGGTGTTTATTGATGTATGAAACCTTTGGACTCATGAGTTGATATAGAAGTCTTGTTTTTGGTTTAATTGAAAGAAAATGCTACCAACGTTTTAACCTTTTCTTGAAAAAATTGATGCCCCTGAGTAAGAATAAGGAGGTGGATTGGGATTCTCAACATGAAGAAGGTTGACGGTGATAGTGATGTGTTCATTTGATAGATTTTGATTTGGGTTATTTTTAAATTTAGATTGGATTTTGAATGGTTATATCTTTAATTTTAAGGTTTGAAAATTTTAACATAAAAGGAATGTTATAAAAAACGAATAAGATGATGGCAAATCCATATTTCATATCAAATATGGTGTTAATAATTAGATACACAGTGGATAGAGGATGCTCTTAAAATGATGTGTTTGGTTTATCGTTTGCTGGACATTTTTTTACTATTTTGTCCCGGGCATCGAAAACCAATGGACCGGCCCTGCTTCTATTGGACCTGGAGTTGGTCAAGGTACTCTTGCGTGTCAAGCTGTAGAAGGTGGAGTTGGTCAAGGTACAGTTTGCTGCTTGTACCTTTTCAGAAAGAGCTTTAACATGGTGGAATGGCCATGTTAAGGCACTGACTCTAGTAGTGGAAAATTCGATAAGTTGGGAAAACTTGAAGATCATTCTGATGAGAGAGTACTGTCCACGAGGAGAAATTCAAAAGCTCGAACAGGAACTTTGGAGTCTTGGAATGGTTGGTACCAATATATCAACCTATACGGCTAGATTCTGTAATCTGGCAATTCTGTGCCCAGATATGGTTGCTCCTGAGAGCAAGAAAATAGAGAGGTATATTTGGGGACTGTCTCCCTAAATTCATTCAAGTGTGTTAACATCAAGGCCCGATACTTTCGATAGTTCCAAGGAACTAGCACAATCTCTTATTGACCACGGAAACTATCGGAACTCAATAATTTCTGTACAAGATCAACAAGAAGGAAACAACAACAGGAACAAGAGGAAAGACGAGTACTCACAATAATCCTCAAGGAAATAACAACAAGTTACAGTCAATGCTGCTACAGTACCTACAATAGGCTCTGTTAACCCATTACCAGCAAAGCCATATGCGGGTAATCTCCCAAAGTGCAACAAATGCAACTATCACCACCATGGACCTTGTCGGGAGATGCAGTGCTTAAACTGCAACAAAAAGGGACACACCATACGTTACTGCAAGAATCCAACAAGACCGATCAACCAAGTACCCAGCGCTGGTATGAGCCAGGCTTGCTACGGTTGTGGCAAGGTGGGTCACTACAAAAGAAACTGCCCAGAGGCAGCGAATGCTGGCACAGATGGAAGGATGCTAACGATCACCGCCGCAGGAGAGACTACTCCGGACCCACGTTAAAGTATCTACGACATTCGTTGTAACAGACTCATAAACGGTTTAAAACTAGTGCAACTTGAGTCTTATCTTTTGCTAGATCCCGTCAGTTAAGGGACCCTCGTGCTCTGTATACTTGTCTTTTGTAGTATACCTAGTTCACAAGAATAGTCTTGTAGTAAATCTATAGTATTGTAACTATGTTAAGAGTTGCACTGTTGTGTTTTGTCTGTAACACCGTTATGATCAAATCTAGTGCATTTATTTCCAATTGATTCCAATTTCATCATACGACTAGAGTCCATTCGATCCTCACAATACCAGTTTCGTGCGTAAATCTCTCTCTCCAAAAGCGTCTTTCTAGTAAAGTCGTCGTTCCAGAACTCCGAAGTACTCAGGCGTAGAATAGCTCATGTTTCTAATCCTTTCTGAAGGAACCTCAGCAAACCTCCACGAAATACCACTCGTCCAGTAGACCAAGTTTGAGCACAGCGGCTATGGACGAATACAGCCAACCTATTACGATTTAGTGTATACGCGAGGGTGGTCTTGATTATGATTATGCAGACTTAGTATGTGTGTTTCCGCCCTTTCTCCTGTTCCTCGTTGGGCTGTGGACCTGGGGCAGAGTCGCACATCCGACCGTCTTACTAATCCTAATTATATACGGCTCGTATACACGAGGTAATAATAGATGGACCAATTATGAATCCTATCAGGAATACCAGGGCAAAGTTTCCAGGCCTACGAGTGAGTATTATGCAAAGCAGAAGAGCGCAACCCCAGTAGTAATGCTAATAAAGCTAATTTTAGGATGAAATTCCCTCTAACAGGGAGATGATGTGACAACCCAAAATTTTTTTACGTTTAAAAGACCAGTCAATCAACTCAACTGAGTGTCAAAATCATTAGTATAGAGTTCTAGCCTGGTTCAGGTCATTCTAAGGAGTTTTGAGCCCAATACACTTAAGGAATAAGTGTTAGAAAGTACCCGCTAGAACCACAGTGTAGCAAAACGAACCCTAACCCCATCTAAATGAGTTCACGGATACAAGACCATGAGTTTACGTCCGTAAACTCATGTGGCCGTAAACTCAAGAGTATATATAGGGCATTTGGTCATTTCTTCAGTTCTTGGCCGATTTTTCCTTCATTCTCACTCAACTATCATAACAACAATCAACCTAGATCTTCAAAACTAGTAAGTATTCATCCTTTATTAGTTGATACACCACTTAATCTAGCATTCTCTCATGATTTCTTCCACAAAAATCATGTTTTCTTAGATCTTCAAGAAAACACCAAGAACACACACTAGTGTTCTTGGCCAAAACCGACCCTTCAAGCTCCTAGATCGTAAGTACTCTTGTTCTAACTTGTTATGTACTAGATTTAACATGTTTAGGCATCAAAAACATCAAGAAACAAGGATTGGATGAGAGTTTACGGCCAAGGATCACCCAAGGCCGTAAACTCCCTTTTATGGTGCAAAGTTGCCCTAAATTCCTTCCTTATGCTTGGAAACTAGCCTAGACCTTTACCTTGATGTGCTAAGTACTTGAAAACATCAATTACCATCATCCATATGGGTTTACGGCCGCAAACACATGGAGAAGTGGTCCATGGGCCTTAAACTCCATTTAAGAGTGTATTGATGCCACAAACACTTCCTAAGGCTTAGACTTGAAGTTAGGATGCTTCATTATGACTTTTAGGACATCAAACCACAAAATGGTAAGAATACCATGAGTTTAAAGCCGTAAACTCTTGGGTTTACGACCGTAAACTCTAACAGAGTTGGTCTCATGACCATAAACACCATTAGATGCCATTTCACTTCCCTTTGATGAATCACATGTGATTCCAACACTTGATCAATGTGTTTCCTAGTCCCGAAAGGCATTTACTTTCATATAGTTGTTTATAAACACTATATTCATGTCAATATGTGTCCTTATATGTCATTTAGGATTTATTGTGTCTCGGGACATCATTCGAGGAACTTCTCATCCTTACACGCATACCCGTTTGAATCACCCACATCAGGTGAGTTCATACCCCTTAATCAATGTTTTAAATGTTTTTAAATGCTTTTATGGGGGGGGGGGGGATACATGTTAAGTCATGCTAGTTATTATATCAATCACATGTGATTAATAACTAGCATACAAATGGATTTACTACACTTTTAGCTGTTTTATCAAACAGATTACTTCAGATAGCTTTCTAAAACGTTTTTACTTGTTTAAAACTCTTTATTTAACTATATTATGTTCTATAAGTTTCCTTTCAAACTCTGTTATACTTTGTTATCAAAAGAATTACTTTCGAAATGCTTTATAAAATGACATCAAGTCATTATTATTTATTTATTGTTCAAAACCCTTAAATGTTTTACAAAACTTCTTTCATACTTTTAGATTGTTAAAAGCATGCCTCTATATGTATAGTTATATAAGTAATGTTTGAAGGACTTAGGAAGGCTCGCTCGCATTATTTCCTTTTCCTTGTTGGGATGTGGATTTAGTGTATCGGATATCCGTCCGAAGGTCGTTTAACTATTAGTTATATATCATGTATACATATATAGACATAAAAGTACCCTCAGTCAGTTCAGTACCTTTGGCTAGCAAAGGTATACCTTCGTTATACTTGTACCTTACTAGTAACTATTATAGATATAGTTAGGAGATACTACTTGCTACTCCTATTACAAGGAATACACCAGAGTCAGTTCATTCATGAGTCTATACTTAGATACTATATGATGTGATACTATTACATATTATACGTGTAGATTAGTTATGTGTATCCTAGTACAAAAGGATACTATACGGGACTAACCATTCCGGAACCTAACTGTTAGCAACAGACGTAATGAACATCTACGGATGCCTACGGTTACTACTTATACTAGGGTACCTTTACGGGACTAACCATTCCTACACCCTGCTGTTAGCTACAGAGGAGAATGAAGATCTACGGACGTTCAAGATTAATACTATTCGGCAGTCGCGATGTCAGGTTTATCCTTTTATACACTTACTTGGATACACTTACATGGATACTTTTACATAGATACCTTGTTAAAAGCATACATGTATATGTATAGTTATATAAGTAATGTTTAAAGGATTAGGAAGGCTAACCCGCTTTATTTCCTTTTCCTCGTTGGGATGTGGTCTGGTGGGTATCGGGTATCCGTCCGAAGGTCATTTAAATATTTAGTTATATATCATGTGTACATATACGGACATAGTAGTTCTAATCAGTTAGTTCGGTACCTTTGGGTAGCAAAGGTATATGTTCATATATCCCTAGTAAGACATTATAGGTATAGTTTGGGCTTATATATGATTTGGTAATAAATATGGATTTCGACCTAGCGATTCGTTGCAGAAGTCACCTTTAGTTCCAAACGTAGAATAGGGACTACAATTCATATTATTACTTACTTGCAACGGGCCTCGTGAGAAGACTACTTACTTACAGCGGGTCTCGTGAGAAGACTACTTACTTGCTTTCTTTCTTTCACTAAGTCTTGGTAGAAGACTACTTTCAAAACAGTCTAGTTTTGGTAGAAGACTACCTTTTTATACTAGTAGAAAATATGGGATTTTCTAGGAAATTCAAACGTTTACACTTTTACTTATAATACTTTTCATTAATACATATATAGATAATGACATTAAATACTTATGAATTCACCAGCCTTAAAGCTGATACTCGCTTTCAAAATAACTTGTATTCTCAGGTCACAAATAGACAGGTACCGATACAAGATTTAGAGAAGACGGAGCAGTCAAGACTTGTCTTTTATTTTGAGTATTCATTATGTTGTTATTACCATGAAAGAATACACTTGTAAGTAAAATTAGACTAATAATGCAATGGATGATGTTGTTGCTTGTTTACTACTTTGCATTGTTGTGATACTGTACATGACGTCCTCCGCCCCCGAACGATTCCGCCGTTCCGTTTTTGGGGTGTGAAAATCTATACTACTGGAAGCACAAGACTCATGCTTGGATCAGGGAAAGTCACAAGGTTACCAAGAATCTAGTGATTGGTCTCGTTTTATTCAAGTATATCATTACCACTGTTTCGGTGATGACTAGGAAGATGGTTGCTATTCCGACCGTAGTGGTCATATCAAATTGAGTCCGACTACGATGAGTTTGTTACGTGGTACGGAGAACCAAGTTCGATGTAACATCTGATGTAATTCAGAAGATTGGAATCATTTTACAAGTCCTATTTTGTTGATGATTCCAGGACGTAATCATCCTAAGGAGGTGATAATTGTAACGACCGTAGATCAGGGCTAGTCAATTTAGAGACGATAAGCGTCAAGAATGACTTTTTATAGAAGATTATTTAGAATGAATAATCTTAACTAAGTTGTAGTATATGTTACAAGGATTCCGTACTTATAAAGAACGCCGAAATCCGAGTTATAACGAAGAAGTTATGATCTGTCGAAGTTTCACGACAGAACCGGCATGACGCCGAATGACGTAAAATACGAATTTAAGATAGAACGATATCTAGCCTTAGTAATCTAAACTAAAGTTTAAGAGTTCGTTAAACTGTGAGCATGCATAAAAAGAACGTCCAAATCTGACTTCGTATGAGGAAGTTATGATATTTCTAAGTTTCGACTTAGCAGTACGCAGTCCAAATACTCGATTTGAGACCGAGCGGTTTTTAGCCGAAACAATCTAAACAAGAATCGAAGATCTCATTGATAGTAGTGAAACAATAAAAAGATAGGCGAAAACGGATGTCAGATGAAGAAGTTATGAATTTATATCAAAGTTTTCCTATCCTAACCTACTAAAAATAATATATAAGTAATATATTTTTATATATTAAAAATAAATTCAAAATTAGCTAACGGAGTTTAAACGAGAGTTGTAGATCATAATCTCACCTATGCGTCGATATAAAGAACGTCGAAAACGGAGTTCGTATGCGAAAGTTATGAATTTCTGAAGTTCAGGGCGGGAACCCCAAAGCTGTGTCTGAGACCACAACATGGCAGCAGTGGCCACGACATGGGAGGACTTCTGACGCATTCTAGAGCCTGACAGAGCAAGTGGACGATCATGCATGCAGTGACGACCAAGCCCACGACGTGGAAAAAGGTGCCACGACGTGGCAAGGGCCAATTTTTCCCTATAAAAAGATTTGAAGGGCCAGCTGTTTAGGGTTGCTATTTTCTCTTCTCTCTCTCCCGTTTTACCTCGATT
The DNA here is from genome assembly GCF_002870075.4 of Lactuca sativa. Lineage (NCBI taxonomy): Eukaryota > Viridiplantae > Streptophyta > Magnoliopsida > Asterales > Asteraceae > Lactuca > Lactuca sativa. Next base: position 325,570,216 of record NC_056627.2, on the reverse strand, counting down.
TACGTGCAAGAAATATCCTGAAGCCCCGGTATCAAACCCGAGACCCGAAGCGAGTCCCGAAGCCCGAAAATCCTGAGAAGTGAGATTCCCGAGCCGAAGCTCTGCCCGCGAGGAGCCTGGTTTTTGTGAAGATCTTCTAGATCTACCGAAGAATACTACTTTTACAAGTCGTAGTGTTGTCCGAGCATCGTCTAATCAAGTAAGTGTATAGTCACTTTCATCATAGATATGAAGTATTTTATAAAATCCGTGCTATGTGTATATATATATATATATATATATATATATATATATATATATATATATATATTGTGGTTTATATGTGTGAGTGTGTGGTCACTTTCTTCTAACACATAAATATTAAGTATTTGCTATGAAATACGTGCTATATGTATAATATAAAGTTGTTTATATGTGTGGGTGTATAGTCCCTTTCATAAACACGAGTATAATACAAGTATTGTTTGAATGTATTAAGTATATGTTTGGGTGAGTGTGTAGTTACTTTATTCTAACACATAAATACGAAGTATTTGCTATGAAATACATGCTATGTGTTTATATATTATTTGTCTATTTGAGATGGGCATGGAATTGAAGTTTTATATAGGTTTTAAATCAGTTAAACTGTATATGTATTTCATCTCTACAAATATGTTAGGTAGAACATGGGTAGACGAAATAGTTGGTGTGTGATGAAGGATGAGTTTGAGGATGAGACGAAAGATAAACCTCGGTAGCTATAGATTTAGTATTGTAAAGATAAGCCTCAGTAGCTATGGATTTAGTACTGTATATAGATGAACCTTGGTAGTTATGGATTTAGTACCGTATAGACGAACGTTGGTAGCTATGGATTTAGTACTGTTAGATAGACGATGATAACTATGGACTTAGTACCTGTTAGATAATCGTTGGTAGCTATGGACTTTGTACCTACACTAGTAGCTATGGATTTAGTACCCGATGAATGAACCATAGCAGCTATGGGATTAGTGATTTACGAAAGAACCTTGGCAGCTATTGTCTTAGTGCCAAATAAAGAATCCCGACAGCTATTGTCTTAGTGCCAAACGAAGAACCTTGACATCTATTTTCTTAGTGCCTAATACGGAGTGAACGAATAGATGATTCTTAGGGTAGACACTTAAGAGTAAGGAAGATAATGGGGATGGGTAATTGGGTTGATTGTTTGATGATTAAATATAACAATTATATTATTGTGGGATGAAAACCCTATAAGCTCACCAGGCTCCCAAGCCTGACCCACTCAATTTTCTTTGCATTACAGGTAATGGCACAAGAGTATAAGTTGGTGGACTTGATGAGAGATTTTGGATTATAAATCAGTAGTTATAAATAACTATTTTAAGGTCTATTCTATACTGTTTATGCTTTTGGTCTGTATCGGAATATGACATCCCGAGATTTTGTTATTTAATGAAAATACATTTCTTTAAAGAAATGATTTGATAAATTCTTATCATATTTTGTTTTGGGAACAAATTCCGCAACTGTTTTCTTTAAAAGATTACTCTGATTTTAAAACAAAGCATAAACAAATCGGTCTTTTCTGGCCGTGAAATTGGGGATGTCACAAGTTGTTAGCTACAACCTCGAACGATCAATCGAAGTGGGTGATAAGTGTCTACAACTATTACTACAATTTCTAATGAAGTGTTGTAGGGGAGTACATTTAGTCATATAGCTCGGTTATAAGACTCACTATAAACATTAATTGAAATCTCTCTCTCTCTCTCTCTCTCTCACTACAAACCATGAGCTTGGTTGCTTTCAAAACTACTTTAAGTATATAATTACTTATGTAACAATACAATTTGGTTTTCAAGTATATTCAAGGATTCTTTACGAAGCAGTTTTAAGTATAGATTTCACTTATACAAAGATATATTTTGGCTTTCAAAGAATCATTACAAACACAATTTTCAGTACTGTTATATTTACAAGGAAAATACTTTTTAGACTTTTTAAAAGTATTACTTTTGTTAGCAGAAAACCTGTAACTCTTACCAACCTTGTGTTGACCCTAAAAACAACATGTATTCTCAGGAAATCACTAAAAAGACATTCAAGATGGATTGGATTACAGGTGACATAGTTTAATAGTTGTTGTATTATTTGCCTATCTAATAAAGGAATTCATGTACTATTATTATCTATAAAACCCTTGTATCCAAATATCAAGATGGAACATGAATGTTATTTTTTTTATTGTTGTACTTGTGCTATATATTCAGTTTACCTATGATTTATGAATTTAGTCGCACAACCCGACGTGTTCTGCCGCCTTGGCCGGGGGTATGACACTTGAGCATGCTTAAGTATCTTGACATTTGAGCCTGCTCTAATGATATACTTGGGACAAAAAAGACCCCTATGAGTAAACATCTTGGTGATCTCCATCACCTTCTCTGTCGGCTATCTCAAAGAGACATACTCCTGAGCCAACCTCTCTCTCTCTCTCTCTCTCTCCTCCAAAGGAACATATATAGTGCAGAACATCACATAGAACTGCTTCAAGTCATTGTAGTCTTCTCCATAGGATAATAAGTACCAGTCTCTAGCCTCCACCCATCCTTCGCCCCTAACCGAAGAAGGTTTAGGGCGCACTTGACCTTCTGGTCATCCGGGCACGGACATGTGAAGAAGAAGCCCTCCATATCAGACAACCATCTCATCTCCACAATCGGATCCTTGACCCCGTCAAACTCTAGGGGCTTTGTGTTGTTGAAGTCCCAATACTGAAACAATCTTCTCCCCTAAACCCCCGTAGTAGTCACAACACCGATAGCCTTGCACACAACGAGAAAGTGATCATCGAACAACTGAATCATCAGCCTTAATAGACCCAAAGACCTTGGGGATATCATCGTAGACAACAACAACAACCTCAATAACGATCAACTCGCAGATGTCATCATTTATCAATCCCGTCCTATCCTGGCCACAATATCATGAATCAGATCCTCTCATGAACACCATACTGAAAATGAACTGAAATATATCAGAAATACCACAATTCATGCTATTACAATCATCACAGGGAGACTAAACCCTCAGGCTTCGTGACTTCCTTGCCACGCTTATGGGTCTTGTGCTTTTAGTAGTATGGTCCCATACTACCTTCCACACTTACCCGTAATTGTCTCAATGAATCATAAAAAAACTACCCAAAAACAAACTCAACCATTAGGATACACATACATCCTATACTCACTCTCTAGAGAGTGGTTAATCATCCTTCATCTAACTTGTTACACATATACTCCTTCATGAACTTCCACCAAACCTATAGCCGCTCGTGTATACTAATCATACATAATGTTAGATTCCATAGACAATCGAATACTTGATTCTACCCTAAGCCTATAACCAAATGAGGAACAAGAAATAAGTTAAAATCAAACATTCTCAGGCTATAGAATCTTAGTTATGTACAATTATGATACACGCACTAAGAAAATACAGTAATGATTCCAATTTGATCTAGCATACAAAAGATTTTCCTAAGCTACTGGGCATCATAACTCAGACAATCCTATCATGCAATTAATGGGTTTTACATGTAATAACGTGGATAAATCCTTATACGCTTAAGGGTACATGAAACCTATTAGATCTAGTCACAACTCTAGTGAAGTAACATTCTATTAAACACCAAGAACTCTATAACCCCAAGTAATTTCGAAAAATCATAGATGAAAACATACCTCTTAATTTTTGTAGTAAACAATCAAACAAAATCGTTCTTGGAGTCACTTGGAAGCTAGCACCAGAAATCTCGTGCTTTTGATGGTTTACACCCAACCCTAGCAACAAGGAGGCTTAAGAGGGAGGAGAGGGGATAGAGGATTTTGTTGTCTAACTCTTGGAAAGGAGGAGTGGCCAAACATCTAAGGGAAAGGGGTCCTTTCATAGTGTTACTTGGAAACCCTAGATAACCCTAATTTGATTCAAATAATATTAGTTCAAATTGGTAATAATCCGACGTCCTATTTATCTGTAAGGAATACTCTAGATGCCCTAAAATAACCTAAAATCATTCACCCCTTCCAAGGAAGTTTCTGGAACCTCTCTTGTTCAACTATTGAACAATTACACTTTAACCCTTTCACTTTTAATTAATCTAGTTAATCCAAAAATTAATTCTAATTAATTCTTAATTAAATATTACTATTTCTCATTAATATATTATTTCCATAACATATTAATAAATTTATTTATTGCTATTTATTAATCATATAATAAATCAACAAATCAGTCTCTCTCTTTAAAGGTCATCCTATTCAATTACTAGGTTTGAGGGCAACCCAAAAAAACTTTGTTAATAATTCAAGTATATACTAATTCAGTTATTGGCTTAGACACCTAATTTAACAACTATTTCTGAAGACCCTTAGCCTATAAACTAGCACGGAGCTCTATCAAAATCTTCATAAGCAAACAATTATGTAGGTATCTTATGGTATACTGTAACGCCCCGAAAATCATGACATATTTTTTTTTTGTTTTTAGATTAATAGATCGTTAATAAACGCCTTCACATAAAACCAGAGTAATTAAGTTTTATCAAAACATTGACAAATAAGAGTAATTCATAGAAAATGGAAACATGTGGTGTGTGCTCTACAATCATCCCGAGCCCTTCCATTTAATACTGAAGTACCTGAAACATAAACTGAAAACCATAAGCACGAAACTTAGCGAGTTCCCTAAAATACCATACAACATACAACCACATAATATCATGAAACATACATATAGTTTCTATGGGCTCCCCCATGGTCTTTATCTGGGATGCCATGGGCTCCCCCCATGGTCTTATACCTGGAATGACATGGGCTTTCCCCCATGGTATGATATCCAAATGCCACAGGGTCTTTCATGCAAGTATCACAAAGATAACTAACATTCCATATAACATGTAATGGGCTGGCATTGGTGCCTTCGACCCATGGATATAGTGAGAAGACTCACCTCACACTGTTGAATCATGCATAAACACCCTTGGCTGCTGGCTGGTAGATCCCTGAACTATCAACAACAAAACAACACCACATTAACAATTGGGTTCCAATAAATAACCATAACTCTATACCTAGGGTAAAAAGACCATTTTACCCTTAACCTAGCCTTATCCAAATCTAAGACCCAAACTTACATCCGAAAGGCCCAAAGGCCAATTAATCAACTAATGGCCTAATTTTCCAAATTGAGCCCAAATCCATTACCCGGGCCTTACCTTAAGGCCTAACCATTCTTTCTATTCCAAACACTTTGTATTCCGATGGCCCATTAATAACTCAAACACTCAAGCCTAAAATACCAAAAATCACTCGTGATCCAAACCATGGTCCAATTTTCCAAATTGGGCCCAAATCCCTTCGTGGACCTTCTCAAAATCACTATCAGAACAAAACCTGATGACCCAACAAGGCCGAAGACAATTAAGCCCAATAGATGGCCCATAACGAAGCCCACCAAGCAAAACTTCCCATGACTGAGTACGCGGGGCGTACTCAGCTGTACGCTAAGCGTACAAGCTGTTTGTCTTGTACGCTGCGCGTATAGACTTGTACGCCCAATGTAACAACAAAAATTTTAAAACAAAATTTTCATTTCTAAAATGTATTTTCATCCAAAACAAAGCATAAATATCCAACGTATCATGTCATAATACAAATCCCAAGATCATAAATCATCCATCAGTGTGTACAGATCACGCCGGCGCCTTCCCACGGTCCTCGCTAGTACCTGAAACACGTACACAACAACTGTAAGCATAAATGCTTAGTGAGTTCCCCAAAATACAACTTACGCACATACGCCTTTCCAGGCCCTGACCTTCCGGTCCATGTGTCTCAGGGGACTTCCGTCCCTGCTGGGTAAACCTTCCGGTCCTACCCACGCCAACCCTTCGGTCCACATTACAACGCCTTCCGGCCCATAACATACACGCCTTCCGGCCCATAACATAATGCCTTCCGGCCCACATTAAGCATATCATACATGGCACATATAACAATTAACTTATCACATATAGCACATATGTCTCATATCATATCCGACCTTCCGGTCACACAGTCAAACCCTTCCGGGTACAGTATAGTGAGAAGACTCACCTCGTGAATATCGATCGCTAGCAAATCCCGAAATCACTCGTGCTCGATCCTCCGAGCTACAATCTCCCTATATCATCATACATCTCTTATTAACACTTTTACCACTAAGGTTGACTACCCTTTTTAAGTCAACACTAGTCAACTCTTGGTCAACGGTCAACTTTGACCGGACTCGGCGAGTGCACTAGGGCGACTCGGCGAGTCTAGACATTTTCACCAACTCTCTAGGATTCCCTTTTGACACGTCGAGTACTCCCCTGACTTGACGAGTTCCACCTGGAAGAATCGCGAGGCCACCCCGACTCAACTCGCCGAGTCTCAAGAACAACTCGGCGAGTCCCAGTTCGACTCAGTCCACCTGTCAACCCTCTCTAACTCGCCCTGACTCACTGAGTCAACCCACGACTCGACTGGACCACTCACAGGACGATCTAAGGGCAATCTTGAAGCTACTCACCGAGTCTGCTCATCGGACTCGGCGAGTCCATGCCATGCAATCACTCAAACTCGCTTCTAAGGTCAGATCTGCTCCAACAATTCATAGATCTGGCCTTCCTAGACTGATTCATCACGTAAAGCCCTTATCTTGGTGTTCACAATACACTCCATGTCTCATAAATGGCATTTTGGCCCAAGGCATAAGGTTTCCAATCCAAAACCTCCATTGATTCACAATAAGCTTGCGTAAAGGGACACTCTGGACCCCCAAGGGTCGAGATTTATGGTCTAAAACGCTTAAGGGACCAAGGGAGCACTAGATCTAGCCACAAGAGGCCTTAATAAGCCATAAATCAATGTAAACATCAAGATAGAAGAGGATAGCTCGAAGATATTACCACAATAGCGATGCTCTGACTCCAAACCCTCAGAAATGGCTCCTCTTGCTTTCCCCTTAGCTGATCTTCCCTTTCCCTTGCAAGATGACACTTCCAAGATCAATAATGGCCTCCTTCTTTGCTCCAAACGCTCACACTCGATTAGGGTTTCACTCAAGGGACTGGTGAGCACAAACGACGGCCATAAGGCCCTTTAAATAGGTCCCAAACCCGAGAAATTAGGGTTTCATTAAACAGCGTGGACTCGCCGAGTCCAGACGCGAACCCGCGTCCAGAATCGTGACCCTACTCGGCGAGTCTGAGCTCCAACTCGCCGAGTCCACTCACAAAAAATCAAAATTAGAAACATAAAAGATACCTAGAAATTCGGGCTGTTACACCCAACGTACTCATCCATTGAGGCAAAACCTTCATTAAGCTCTTAATGCTTGATCCCATAAGTCCAAACCACAGATCCTCTTCTAAATGAACGTCTAGAACCATAAAGTCACTGAGTTGGTGACTTTGCATGCCTCAAGAAGACCCAATCTCAAAGTGTAGCATTCTACTTTCATGAAAAGGACCAAAACTCAAACATGGATGGTTTTAAACACTAAAGGTTCCAACTTTATGGACCTTGAACCTCAGAAACACTAAGAGGGGAAACTCAAAGCTCCTGGAGTGGAATCAATACCACTAGATCCCATTCTTGGGACCAAAAATGAACCAAAACTCATAAATGATAGATCTAAGACATCAATGATCAAGTTCAAAGCTTTATGCCTCCAACAAGCTGGAAATGAGACACATAAGCAAGATCCATCAGCTCTTCCTTGATTCCAATCCTTGCGCCAAACTCCATATTCTTGGAAATGGACCAAACACACCAAAAATGCTCAAAATGTCACCATGAAGGCTTAAGGACGATTTTTAGGGTTTTAGAGGTTGGAGGCCGACTTAGAAATGAAGAAAGAGGCTAACATTATGCTTATATAGGGTACAACCCTAAAATCAGCGTTTTCAACTTGACCCTCATACGCCTAGCGTACAAGGTCTCGCACCCCGACCCAACCTCGCACCTACATTGGGTGTTCCTCCAGCTATGCCTCGTGTAACTCCCTTTGCCTTGGTATGCCCTACGTACCACCCTGGTACGCCCCACGTACTAGGTTAGCCCCTAAACCCTAATTCATACAAAGACCATAACTTTCTCGATACAATTCTGCATTCGACCATCCTTATATCCATGAAAATGTATCAAGACACTCAACACTATTGTCAACTCATACTCGTCATAAGATATCCCGAACGAGAATCCACTTTACTTACCGAAACGCCATTTGACCTGAAAACTCAAACTGAATACTCGAGCAACCAAGATACATTATCCAACTCCAAATGGGTCCCAAACCGAATTCCTCGAGGATGCGAAGCCTGATAATACCCAGTCCTTGATTACCAACCCAAAATTAGAGCGATTTGAAACAAGATGTTACAACTCTCCCCCACTTAAACTAGATTTCATCCTTGAAATATGTCCTTACCTTTCTCAACACGCCCAACAATCTGGACAACACAACCACAACCCAAGAATACTACAGCCTTCCCAAGGCAACCAAAACCAACCCTAGCAGAACTTACCAAACCTGAAAAAGAATGAACCTTAAACCCCTTGTAGAAAACCACATCTATCTTTCCCAAAACTTGAAACCCCATATTGATCTGACTTCCCGACAAACTGCCCGTAATGAACCGCTAACATACCATTTTCTCATGAACATCAAACTAAACACATACTTCCAACCCTGATTATCTTGATGATTCCATAGGAACAAAATTACTGATCATGAGCAGCTGCAGAACACTACACCTGACAGAAGGCTCAGATAATCCTTTGAGTAGAAGATTCTTCCTTGCGACAGTTAAACTCATACGAGAACTGTACAACAAGGTCTAATCAGCCACTCCTAAGATTATTTAATCCAACTGTAAGCGACTTAACATATACCCTGAAATACAAGTGACTCTTCACACATATCTCAAGTCACTGAAACCACTCCAACTCATCCTGCTGCCACCTACCTACTTTCCAAAGGCAGCCGAGACCTCCCTGGTCCTAACTTGTCTGCTAATGATCTGAATCACCAGAATCCTACCCGATTGCTGTGTCAAAAGACACACAAACACACATTAGCCCCACACTACTCCCGAGAGTGACCTTATCTGATGATAATACCCCCAAACCACCTCGACACAAACCTGCTACTAAAAGAATGCCACAAGACCAACCACAGTCTCTTATCATACCCGGTCTCCAACGATATACCTTCTCCTGATTCCAAACATGATGTGGCCCTCTCGTAGATAGAACCAACCCAAGACACAACACACAGGATACTTGACTCGAGATATTACCCAAAACTAATTCTATACACCATTCACAACCCGAGATCCACAAATTTGCACTTGCATTTCACACCAAACCTTCTGATTTCTGACGACCCCTCACCTGACCGATAAATAATTACTCTCACACCATCACTGAGACTACCAGTATCACACTTGGTCCAACCACCAGGTTCCCAGGAGTCCAAAAAACAAGGCTACCCAACCTGAAACTCCTCTGCATCACACACTGATCCCCCACATGATCCTGTAACTCAAGACCCAATACCTTGACCCAATGGTCTCTACCAGGACCTACCTGATCTACCATAATCACATGGGCCTCACCCAAGGGTCCTACTCATCTAAATCTAAACAATCCTCACTTCGCCCCGGACCCCAACAGTCATCAACCCAAAACAAAGGATACTCCTCGACAATCCTGATCGACGTGCCCAAGGCACGAACTGATTCCCTATCCTGCTCTACCATCCCTAATAATAGTCTACCTCGAATTGATGAATGCTATGATCCCATCACAATCTTACAACACTTCCAAACAACAATGATTACCACCCATGGCCTCACCACAGTCAAACCATCACAATACCTCACATCTTTAGCTGAATCCTGCAACCCCTCTGGAGTTCGGGTCACACATTCGAATTCCCACAGCCTACTACGCATAACCGAGGAGATTCCGACCTGCGGTCGGGAGTTTCCTGAGCTCCCACCAATACAACCTTAGTCTGAACAACCACTTAATTCTCCCCCACTTGGAATCGATGGTGCTCTCTCACCTCTTAATCCTTATGGATCTTCGATCCGTCTCCCTCAAATAGCATGAACCGCCCATACCCTACGCTGAACAATACTAGTGTTCCATTACTAGCCAGACTCAATGATCGCCCCACTCTTGAAACCCTAAATAATACTCTTGAAATCTTAACCAATTAGAGAATCCAAATCACCTCCCATGATACCATACTAATTCCTTGAGTTCCTATGTTGGCGACTGAAAATCATTACCCTTGGCCTGACTGACGAATCTTCATCCCAACTCCCACTCTTGTAGAATCCCCGAGTCCTAATTGATTGCAACCTGAGAAAATATGAAACTCCCCTATCATACCAATGACCCAACAACTCAACCAACTGACCCACCATCTTTCTGCTACCCTTCCCTTCCTAACAACGACAATGTTTGAATCCAACGACTCTCCCATAGGCAACTGCCACTCCTACCAGCACAAATGCTAAAATCACTAAATCCTGACGATACTGGAGAACTAACCTTCTGAGTTCTGACCATAGGCCTTCCACTAATTTCTCCCAAACCGATGACGACCAAAAACCAAAATGATAACCGAACACATTGGAATCCGTTACACGAGATACAACCCCTTAATTACCCACCAATGATTTACGACATGAAATTGGCATAAAAAAATTCTCAAAGACATAACCCAACATTAACAAAGAGTTGATCCCGTGATAACACTTACCCAAACCAATATAACATTCAATGCAACATCAATACAGATAACAACCGAAGAAAAGCAAAAGACAGCATACCAGCAATATCACCTGCTGGAGCACTGGACTCTCCCGGTCTGATACTGAAATAACTGGCTACTCTTTGCTGGGGCTCCTACCCCAAACTTACAACTATCTAAAATCTGCAAAATAGCTGGAGCAGGTGCACTCACTGCTCTTCCTTTCCTCCTCGGATAGACGACACCCTCTTCCCTAGGTGCTCCAAATCGATCTCCTACTCTCGGGCTCTAGAAATTATATTATTCAACGTCTTAAACCATGAAATATTCTCAAACTCCCTAATATCATCCCACCACAAATCGTGATACATCACCTTCTTAATCTCATCTACCGCATACTATGGTACCAATAAAGTCCTCTCCTGAAACTTGGCAGTGATATCTTCCTTGGTCTCAGTAGTCTGGTGGAGATCCTGAAAATCTCACACCACCTGCTGTACCTCAATCTCTAATGCGACTCATCTTAGAACCTGATCGAGAAATCATCCCATGAAATAGCGTCTACAACATCATCACCCACCTCATGACCAATATCTTCCTTCCAATCCTGCGCCCAAGTCTTCAATAGGCAGGAAACATATCTGACCTCCACCACCTCAAGTAGAAACTCGTCCTGAACGTGTTAGCCATATCCGCTAATTATCTCCAACTGGCAACGGGGTCCCTCTCCCCATAGAATGCAGGACAAGCACGAAAAGTCACAGATAGAAAGAGTGTGATCTCCAACGATATCCATAAACTCAGCATGGAACACTCCTACGCGCTCATCCATGATCTCCTAAAACCACTCCTTTAGTGAACCGAAGATCACAGGAGTCTTCTCCAAAACACCACGAGTAGTCTCTGACAAGATAAATTCCTACATCTGCTCGCTAATCGGCTCAGTACCCTTACCTAAGCCGGAACCAGAACCTAAACCTCCTTCGTAGAAACTCATCACCAAATTGAAATACAATTATGCAGAAGATCATAACATACTTAAGAATCCTCTTCCCCAAGCTTATTAGATTCTCCAAGACTCTCCCCAATTCGAGTATGGATCCTCTGCTTTCAGTAGTACGGACCCAATACTACCTTCAACACCTATCCATAATTTCCTCAGGAATCATACTGAATCCTCTAAGTCACCTACTCTACTGATGCACCAAATCTCACTAAAAAACGCGACTACAACCACTGCAACACTCCCTAGGCTCATGTAACATCCTGTTTGAAGTAGGGTAATTAAATAATAGACCCGAAACCTCAAGATGTAAATTTATGATTTATATTATTTTATAATGGACCTAAAACCAATAATATTTAGCAGAGAGTTGGTTTCGGGGAGCCAAACGATATATTTTAGACTTTCGGGGGTTAAAGTGTAATTTCGAGACTTATTTTATAAGGATTTTTGGAGACGGGGTTTAATTGGTAACTTTTGGAATTATGCTGGAAGGACTTATGGGAGCAAGGGTATACATAGTAAATTTTGGACTTCATTTGAAAATAATTGTAGAGGGAGGGGCTACTTGGTAAAATGTTGGACTTCATTTGATGAGATCTTAGATGGCTGGCGTTAAAAGGGTAACTTATGGACAAATTCTAAAAGAAAAGAGGAAATGAGGGACCGATTATGTTATTATGGAAATAATTTCACGGGGGATCGGGGTATATAACCCGTCACCCCCAGTCCAAACCCCAACCCTAAGCAACAACACCCGCCGCCACCTTATGCCTCCGGATCCTCTTAACCACCACCCTCACTCCCATTATTTCAAGCACCGCTGCTACGCCACCATGGTTGCCGCCGATGAAGCCGGAGAACACCAAAGAGCAATGGAGCATCCATCATTTCCATCCCATCGCGTTTTTATGTAGTCGTCGTCGCCATGCGACCTTGCTGTGACATTGATGCTCTCCGGTCGTCACCTGTCGTCTTGGGATTGGCGTGCGAGTTGCATTTTATGTTATCACCGATCAATGATGACCTCGTACGTGGCTCGCAAGGTGGCTTCGTTTATGGGGGAGGATTCTGTCGAGTAGGAGTTGTGAAGAACCAACATGACAGCTGGCCATGGTGGCTATCATCGTCAACATCACCCCAACCATTGTTGTTACCACTGTTAGCCATCCCGGTTGCTGATAGTGCTACTGCTCCCACCATGCCACCCCATTCTGCCGCCACTAGCCACTATGAGAGGTGGCTGTATGCGTATTGTGGTGTTTGTGTTTGTGTGTTGTGATGGTATAAGGATACTGGAGCAATTCTTGGCCGGAGATGCGAAGGAAAACCATACCGCCACCACTGTAAGGTGGTGGCTGCCACTCTCCACCACCGCCTTCCGCTACAAGGTGGTTGTGTGTGTGTGTGTTTATCTATTAGTGAGTGTGTGTTTATTTTTTATTTGAAGCATTGTAAATTGTAATCGAGCCGGAATAATGAAAAGAAACTCAAAACCAACACCGTGAGGTGGTGGATACCGCCTCCTACCGCCACCGGCCGCCGTGTTGGGTGGCGTTGTGCATTGCATGTGTTTGGATTGCTTTTTGGATGCTTAGACAAAAGGGACTAGAAACCCTAATCACCACCGTGAGGTAGTGGTTGCCATCGTGAGCGGCCGTTAACCACCACTACCCGAGGTGGTAATGGGTGGTGCCCGACTAATAAAACCATAATGGGCCTTTTGAGACCCTAGTGGGCCTAATGAACCCTAATTGATCAAAAGATCTAGCTATTGGGCCCATTAGGCTAAGATTGGGTTGGAAACCCTAATTAGGGTTTAGAAAACCCTAATATTGGACATATGGGTTTTGGACTGACTGGATTGTGATTGTGTATTAAGCCCGATTACACTACATGATTAACCCAATAGATTGATGGAATTAATAGATTAATTCCTTAGTTGGTTAAGTGAGAAACACTTAACTCTAATCGTCATTTTATGTGAAAATCCTAATTTCACTTGGGCCTTTCTTTTGGGCTTTGGTGATTGGGCCATTCAAGAACAATCATATGGACTAGAAAATTTGGATGGGCTTTAGGGTAATGCATATACGAGGGTTTGGGCCCACTTTGAAAAATTGGGCCATTGATGGGCCATAATTTAGGCCTAGACGATTATGATATATTGGGCCATTTGAATGCCAAATGTTTCGACTGGACTAAATGGTTGGGCCTTAAGGAAAGACGATGTAGAGGTGAGTCTCCTCATCATACCAATGGGTCGAAGGCACCAAGGCTGGTCTATTTTGTATTATGTGGTACACTAGTTGATGTAGAGATATGTGGTATGCCAGTTGGTTATATGCTATATGCTATGTTGTTTGTCTATGTGAGATTTGCATGAAAGACCATGGGGGAGCCCATGGCACTTGGATGTATGACCATGTGGGGGAGCCCATGGCTGTCCAACAGGGAAAGACTATGGGGTGGGCCTATGCACATGGATGTAAGACCATGGGGGCGCCCATGGCCTTTCGACAGGGAAAAGACCATGGGGTGGGCCCATGGCACATGGGTGTAAAACCATGGGGGCGCCCATGGCATCCTTATGCAGGGATATGTAGTAGAGATAGCTTTCATAACTAATGTTATGTGGTAGAGATAGCATTTACAGCTAATGTGATATGTGACATGTGGTAGAGATAGCTTTTATAGCTAATGTTATACGGTAGAGATAGCTTTTACAGCTAACATGAGATTTGGTATATGGTAGAGATAACTTATACAGATAATGTGATATGTGTTATGTGGTAGAGATAGCTTTTATAGCTAGTATTATATGTGGATTGTTAGTGGCGTATGCTCCGGGGAACTCATTAAGTTTATTGCTTACGGTTTACAGTTTTGGTTTCAGGTATCATCGATTTGGAAAAGGAGGCCTCTAATTGATTGTAGTGCACACACCTATGATTTCCGCAATGAATCAATTTGGGTTAAACTCTAATAAATGATTTACTTAATGATGATTTGAAATGGTATCAATGTTTTAGCTATATTAAAAATGAAAATTTTACCATTGATTTTTGGGTCGTTACAAGTTGGTATCAGAGCCTTGGTTTGGGGATTCAGACATACTTTAGGGTGATTTTGAACTCAAACTGAGGATCTATAAAGTTTTCAAAAGGAAAAATGTTTTCAATGAAGGAACTTTCTAAAATAAGAAAAGGGTGTGGTGCATGCAATCAGCTGAGCTCAAGTAAGTTCCCCCATAATACCCATATATGTTATTTGTTATGACTTAGTTTATGAATCTGCGAATCACATGCTAGTTAGGGCTAGGTAGATTCCTATATATGTTGTATGAGCTGGTAGACTTGCATGCTAGTGCTGAGTAGTCAGGAATAGATTGGCCTGATATGTGGTGCTTATAGCCTTGGAGATATTGTATGCCATGCTAGAATGAGAATGGTTATTGTTATTAGTAACTGCTATGTTTATGCTTTTAAAATTGTATACGGTTAGGATCTTATAGACTTAGAACAATTGATTTGGCCTTATTTTCTGTTCCTTGTCTGGTTGTGGTCCTAGGGTAGAGTCTATTATTCGACAATCTATTAGATCTTGTTCTGTGTATAATTTGAAGGCATAAGGAAGCCGACAGTAAGGATGGATGGATGTGGATAACGCGAGTTGCGATATGTGGGCTGAATGTTCTATGATAGTCCTTTGGATCGGAGTGCTACTGCGTGAATGTTGCTTGCTTTGTTCTTTGTGGAACTATTGAGTGATGGGATTCAACTACTAAGTGGGTATGACGATATCCAGGAGGTGGATGGTTGTCATCATGGAGAGTTCTGTAGCAGCTGATGACAGGTCGAGGTTGGGTACCTAAGAAAGAGTAGGATATGCTCTAGTGAGTTAGTGGGGCGGTTCAGTGAGGTTGGGAACCTAGGGGGATCCTAGGAGTTGTTTCGTTGAGTATTGTGCCGATGTCTAGCGGATATTTGGTACATCAGCGGAGTAGGTGACTTAGAGGATTCGGGAGGATTGCCGAGGAAATTATGGATAGGTGTGGAAGTATGGGCCCGTACTATTGAAAGCACAGGATCCATACTCGAATCAGTGATAGTCTTGGAAAATTTAAGAAGCATATGGGAAGGAGAATTCTTGGTTATGCTTTGATAGTGGGGATAGCTGCTTTGCCAGATGAGGATGAGCACACATGAGGGAGGACCAGGGTATGGTCCCGACTCTGGTGGTGAGCCAGATAGCGGAAGGACTGTCAGGATTTTGAGTTTGCCTTGGATCTCTTGTATCAGGCGGCAAGGATTGATTGTGTGATCTATTGCACTTTCGGGATTAGAGACTATGTCTTGGGGGTAGTTTGTAGCCTGGTTTAGGGCAGAGATTGCTTCAACTACTGCAGTTCAGCCGTGGACGATTAAGCTGGTGAGTGTGCAGGGTGCGAGACCCTGAATGATATGATTTCTAGAGGTCAAGAGCAGGGATTGACTTGGAGCACATTAGGAAGAGGGGATCAGATCAGGTACATACATTGGAGGGTCCCGGAAGGGGACCCAAGAGTTGGAGTCAGTTTTGAGAGGCAACAACGCCGGATTTAGTGTGATACTTGCGGGAAACTGCACGAGGGATTTTTCATTTCAAGGGTTTTAGTAAGTGTATCTCTCGGTTTGTTTCCCTACTTGTGTTTAGACTATACATTCAAACATGTGTCATATGCCATTTGCATACCATGAGTTACGGGGTGGTTAGTGAAAAGTTGTTTCCCTCTTTTCTAGTTTGGAGCGTTCAATGTTATCTGGGTTTAGGGTCGAGATCGATTTAGAGACGTGATGCGGAAGGTCTACGGCCAGGATTGGTAACTCAACATTATTCTTGGGCCGGCTTTTGGAAGCGCCAGGGGAAGAGGTATACTACAGAGGCTTTGGTCTGGACATCGATTATTTGGATTTCAAGATATGAGTGTGGCATCATTTCAACGTGACTGGGATTATTAGTTTCTCTAGGATTCAGGAAGTGTTTCTCTAATCTTTAGGAGTTGCATGGTCCTTGGGGACTTGGGTCGTAATAGAGCACTCACACGGACAAGAAACAGGCTGTCAGCAGTTGTTTATTAAAGAGTAAGAAGGACCGGGAATCCTAGAAATCTCATGTATTGCGAAGACTTAGTCGAATCTAAGTGGGGGAGAATCGCGCAAGTATTTAGGACAAGGACAGGTATGAGACCGAGATAGGTTTCTCTTCCTCATCGAGGGAAAATGGCGGCCCAAGTGGCTATTTGGTTTGAGGGTTGTGTGGGTTTGGGGTTCGGTAAGACTCCCCATCTTGTGAATTTTGTCTTCTTGGGGCTTGATAGCAGAATTTGGGAAGGCCGGTCGGGACTATAGTTATGAATTGAGTTTAGTTAGGGTGTTTGGTCGAGTGTGTGATCAACTCTGTATGCGTTTCGAATTGAAAGATTAGGGGTAAGGTATTGGGCTATGATTGTGTTAGGAGACCGGGTGTAATTGGTAACTTTTGGACTTATGCTGGAAGGATTTATGGGAGCAGGGTATAAAGAGTAAATTCTAGACTTCATTTGAAAATAATTGTAGAGGGAGGGGCTACTTGGTAAAATGTTGCACTTCATTTGAAGAGATTTTAAATGGATAGGGTTAATAGGGTATCTTATGGACTCATTTTGAAAGAAAATATGGAATGAGGGACCGATTATGTTATTATGGAAATAATTTCGTGGGAGATCGAGGTATATAACCCATCACCCCTAGTCCAAACGCTAACCCTAAGCACCAACACCTGCCACCACCTTATGCCACCGGATCCTCCCAACCGCCACCCTCACTCCTATTATTTCCGGCAATGCTGCTACGCCACCATGGTTGCCGCCAATGAAGCCGGAAAACACCGAAGAGCACCGGAGCATCCTTCGTTTCTGCCCCATTGCGTTTTGTTGTAGTCGTCACCGCCATGCGACCTTGCTGCGACGTTGGTGCTCTCCGGTCATCGTCTGCCATATTAAGGTTGTCGTGCGGGTTGTGTGTTATGTTATCACTGATCAATGATGGCATCGTTCATGGCTCGCGATGTGGTTTCGTTTATGGGGGAGGGTTTTGTCGAGTAGGAGTTGTGAAGTACCACCATGGCAGTCGGCCATGGTGACTGTCGTCGTCAACATCACCCCAACCGTCGTTGTTACCACCGTTAGCCACCTCGGTTGCCGATAGTGCTACTGCTGCCGCCATGCTACCCCATTCTGCCGCCACTAGCCACCGTGAGAGGTGGCTGTGTGTATATTGTGGTGTTTGTGTTTGTGTGTTTAGATGGTATAAGGCTACTGGAGCGATTCTTGGCCGGAGATGTGAAGGGAAACCCCACCGCTACCACTGTGAGGTGATGGCTACCACTCTCCACCGTCGCGTGCCACCACAAGGTGGCAGTGTGTGTGTTTATCTATTAGTATGTGCTTATTTTGAGTTTAAGCATTATAAATTGTAATCGGGTCGGAATAATGAAACGAAACTCAAAACCACCACCATGAGGTGGTGGCTGCCGCCACCGGCCGCCGTGTTGGGTGGCGGTGTGCTTTGCATTTGTTTGGATTGCTTTTTCGTTGCTTCGACAAAAGGGACTAGAAACCCTAACCACCACCGTGAGCCGCCATTGACAACCACTACCCGAGGTGGTAGTGTGTGGTGCCCGACTAATAAAACCCTAATAGGCCTTATGAGACCTTAGTGGGCCTAATGAACCCTAATTGATCAAAAGACCTAGCTATTGGGCCTATTGGGCTATGATTGGGTTGGAACCCCTAATTAGGATTTAGAAAACCCTAATATTGGACATATGGGTTTTGGACTGTCGGGACTTGCATTTTGGATGACTGGATTGGGCTTATGTATTAAGCCTGACCACCCTACGTGATTGACCCAATAGATTGATGGACTTAATGGATTAAGTCCTTAATGGGTTAAGTGAGAAACACTTAACCCTAATCGTCATTTTATGTGAAAACCCTAATTTCTCTTGGGCCGTAAGTTGGGCCTTTCTTTTAGGCTTTGGTGATTCGGCCAATAATGCGCCATTCAAGAACAATCATATGGACTAGAAAAATTGGATGGGCTTTAGGGTAATGTCCATATGAGGGTTTGGGCCCGATTTGGAAAATTAGGCCATTGATGGCCCATAATTTGGGCATTGATGGTTATGAGATATTGGGCCATTTGAATGCCAAATGTTTGGACTGGACTAAATGGTTGGGCCTTAAGGGAAGACCATGTAGAGGTTTGGGTCCAATTTGGAAAAATGGGTTATATGTTGGGATTTAGTCCATGGTTTGACTTTTAGGCATTTGGATTGGGCATTGGACTGAATAAAGTTAAGTTAGGGGTAAAGTAGTCTTTTTATCCCAAGTATGGAGTTGTGGTTATGAATTGGAACCTAATTACTGATTGGGTGTTATTTTGATGATTGACAATTCGGTAATCTGTCGTCCAACAACTAGAGTTTGTCTGCAGGACTTCAGTAGTGCGAGGTGAGTCTCCTCACCATACCTGTCACACCCCAAAACCAAGAACGGCGGAAACGTTCCGGGGTGGAGGACGTCATGTGAAGTATCATAACAGTGTAAAGTAGTAAACAAGCAACAACATCATCCATTGCATTAAAAGTAAAGTTTTAATACATGTGTGTTCTTTCATAATGTACAACAATAAAATGAATAATCAAAATAAGATGAGTCTTGTCTGCGCTCCGTCTTCTGAAAACCTGGCCATCGTACCTGTCTAACTGGTGACCTGAGAATACAAGTTATTTTGAAAGCGAGTATCAGCCTAAAGCTGGTGAATTCATAAGTATTTAAGTGTCATTGTCTTGTTTTGGAAAGCTCTTATGAATGCCATGTAAATCTTTAAATGAAACAGTTGATATAAGTATGAAAACCCTAGAAAATCCCATATTTCCTACTAGTATGAAATGTAGTCTTCTACTAAGACCCGAATGTTTTGTTATGACAATGATAGTTTTTCCTTCTTTTTGACTATTACAAACAGTACTTAGTCTAACTCATCGTTTATGTGAATGTATCACAAAATAAAGTAAATAGGAAAAGAATATAATCGTCTTCTACCAAGACCCGAATGTTTTGCTATGATAATGATAGTTTTTCCTTCTTTTTGACTATTACAAATAGTACTTAGTCTAACTCATCGTTTATGTGAATGTATCACAAAATAAAGTAATAGGAAAAATATAATCATGTAAGTGTTATCCTTTTGTATTGGGATTAACACGACATCGCGATTTGCGAAATGTATAACCTTTGAACATCCGTAGATTGTTCAATTTTCCTCTGTAGCTACAGCAGGTGGGAGGAAGGGTTAGTCCCGTAAAGGTACTCCTAATATAAGTATTAACCGTAGGCATCCGTAGATGTTCATCAACCTCTGTAGCGAACAGTAGGCCCAAGGAATGGTTAGTCCCGTAAAGGTACCCCTAATATAAGTAATAACCGTAGGCATCCGTAGATGTTCATCGATCACTGGTGCTAACAAGTGGGTTTCAGAATGGTTAGTCCCGTCTAGATATCCTGTTGAACTGGGATAGATAGGACAATTTACACAGAAGGTACTAATAAATCATCCTAATGAATCGAGGTACAAGTATCCATGTAAATGTATACATGAAAATGTATCTACGTAAAGGTACTCATGTAATGTATTCATGTAAGGTACTCATGTAATGTATTCATGTAAGGTACTCATGTAAGTGTATCCATGTAACATGTAATGTATAGTGTAGACTCATGAATGAACCGAATCTGATGTAATTCCTTGTAATAGGAATAATGTTATGTATCTCCTAACTATCCTTATAATAGTTAACTGGAAGGTAATTGATTGTCCAAACAGATTTATACACCCTTGCTACACAAGAGTGTGGGAAACTGAATGAAGGATGAAAACTATAACATCAATACATATAAAAGAACATAAGTGTATAGATATAGTTTTGTTCAAGAAGGTAAAAATGGTTTTGTAAGACATCTAAGAGTTTTGAACAATAATTAACAATGACTTGATGTCATTTTAATAAACATTTCAAACGTAATACTTTTGCTGTCAAGGTATTTTTAAAATATAAAACCATTTCATGCATCACATTTTGTAGTATGTGAAATCTGTTGAATGAAAAACACAATTATAAATACATATGATTGATTTAATAACATGTTGTTTTCTACCTGTATTCCCCCCCCCCCCCCCATTAAAGCATTTAAAATCATTTAAAACATTGATTAAGGGGTATGAACTCACCTTTTGTGAGTGGTTCTAACGGGTATGCGTGTAGGGATGAAAAGTTCCACGAATGAAGTCACAAGACACAATAAGTCCTAAATGACATATAAGGACACATATTGACATGAACATAGTGTTTATAACATCTATATGAAAGGAAACACCTTCCGGGACTAGGAAACACCTTGACCAAGTGTTGGAATCACATGTGATTCAACATAGGAAGGTATAAAGTCACTCACATGAGTTTACTACCATGAGTTCACGGCCCAAGGGAGTTTACGGCCGTAAACTCATGGCTACTCATGTGGGAATGCAAGTTTGAAGGCTAGGGAATGTTTTAGGGACATTAGCTCTAACCTAGGATGAAAAAGACCACCTTCCTTGGAGTTTTTGAGGAGTTCACGGCCCTAATGAGTTTACTACCGTAAACTCATGGCCATTTATGTTTCTGAGGGTCCTAAAGGTCATAAGGAAGCATTCTAACTTCAAGCCTAAGCCTTAGGAAGTGTTTGTGGCATCAAAACACCCCTAACTTGAGTTTACGGCCCATGGACCATTTGGTTGTATGTTTGCAGCCGTAAACACTCATGGGTGTTGGTATTTTGATTGTTTTGGGTCCTAGACACATCAAGGTAAAGTGCTATGCTAGTCTCTTGGCTTAATGAAGGCATTTAGGGCATTTTGGCAACTTAAAATGGAGTTCACGGCTCAAGAACATCCTTGGACGTGAACTCACTTTTAGCCCTTGATTCTTATTGTTTATGATGCCTAAACAAGTCATGGGTAATCTCTAGGTTCAGTTCCAAAGTTTGGAGGGACATTGGGCACAATTTTAGCCCTAAATTTAGTGTTCACGGTCCAAGAAGATCTTGGTCCGTGAACACCATTTACTTGGTGTTTTGAGGTTGTTTTCTAGCCTTAAACTCATTAGTGTACAAGTCCAAGCTAGTTCCATTGCTTAAGGAAGGGACTAGGCTCCATTTGGCCTTTATAAAAGAGTTTACTCTCCAAGTGTTCTTGGGCGGTAAACTCTCAAATCTTGCGGTTTTGATCTAATTTTGATGTTATTAAGCACAATCTAAGCTATATAATACAACTAGATAGAAGTACTCACGATTTGGTATGAAAGTCTGAAGATCCGTGAGAGAGAATTCGGCTTTTCTCTAGTTGGAAATGTAACTAATGAATAAATATGGTTCAGAATCCTATATATAGTCCTGGCATTTTTAGCAGTAAATATTTTATTCACAAAATGAACTCTAATATCATAGAGTTTTGGAATAACAGAGTTGCACAAAACCCTAGTGCATCCACTCTCCTGATATCTCCTTAAGTGTAAATACTGGAATACTCAAACTTATACTCAAAAGTCTGGAAATTCATTGTAACTGTTCTAACTTCTATTGACTTGGTATGGTTTGTTTAGAATGGAAATTTCGGGTTGTCACAATACCAAAGGGTCGAAGGCACCAAGGCCGACCCATTTTGTATTATGTGGTACACTAGTTGATGTAGAGTGTAACATCTGTAAAATTTGAGCCAATTTAAAACTTTTTAAATCATATAAAACCATTCAATTATTATATGTTGTTTTCAAAATAGTTTAAACATCAGAGTTCCCAGAAATCATAATCATCAATCGAGGAAGTGCATGGTCCTGTATTCGCCTTACTGTGGTCATCCGATGAACCTGAAACAATAAACTGAAACTGTAAGCCCGAAAACTTAGTGAGTTACCCCCAAAATACCAACCTTAACAATACCATAACCATATCATATCAACAAATACAGAACAACCATGCATCTCGAGTCTACAATGTGACTGGTCCACCCGCACCGAGCCTTCAGTCCACCTGGTCCACTCTTCGAGTCTACAGTTTGACTGGACCGCCCACGCTGGGCCTTCAGTCTATCTGGCCCACTCTCCAAGCCTTGATACATCGGGATCGCCCTCTCGGGGCCTTCAACCTATCCAGACCACTCATCGGGCCTTCGGCTTGACTATGTGCCCTCCCGAGTCTGAAGTTTATCTGGTCCGCCCTGGGTATGTTGGCCTACAACACAAAGCAGGACCCGCCTCAACCCAAACCCCAATCAAACAACCATATGCACGTATAACAGATAATCACATAACAGTCCGTAAACAAACAAACCGATCTAGCAGATCATATAGCATAGCAACATCCTAACTAGGATACCTACCTAACTGGTCACTAACATAGCATCATCCTATATACCAGGATACTGACCTAAACTTGGTCACTAACATAAACATACCACCATCCTAACTACCAGGATGTAATCAATAAACATATCATGCCATAAACCCAATACAATATATAGAGGGCCGGCCTTGGTGCCTTAGACCCTGTTGATATAGTGAGGATAACTCACCTCGCAACGCCGATCTGAACTGAAGAAACGAACTTGCGAACCGCTATATCACTAGAAATCCCAAACTATCACATAATAATTACCAAGTTATTACATAACAAACTTGGCTAGGGGTCCGCTCAATCCATTATGTCCATTCTCTTTTATCGGGCCAAGGCCCAAATTCTAAGTCCAAAACCTTGAAAGTCTTTATGCAAGGCACATTATTGGCCTAATTTACTAAATTGGGCCTAACTTTCTTTATAGGCTTAACCTCACAATCCACTATCACCAAAACTGCTCCAAAACATATCTACTCAGAAAGTCCAGCAAGGCCCAAACCCTACTAGCCCAAAAAGTAGCCCAAACCCAAAGCCCAAATCACCAAAAGTCCACAGAAGGCGTACGCTGGGCGTACCCCAAGGCTACGCGGGGGAGTACATGAGTCTCGCATTGACTTGAAAAATAGGGTCATTGACCCAGTACGCTAGGCGTATAGAACCTTATGTTGGGTGTATGCAGGGTTTCACCAAAACCCTAATAAGTGCTTAATGGCTTAAGCACTTAAGCCCAAACTCCAGATCCAGTGACCAAATGTGCCTAGGACTCATAAAGTCTCGAACTTTATTACTTTAGACGTTTAGAAAACCCTTAATCCAAGGTCTTAATCCATTAAGACCCTTCTTCTACATGCATGGGACACCTTAAGCCATTGGGACCTCATTTTTATCACTTAAGACCTCGTCAACGTCCAAAGAGGACAACTTATCTCATCCAAAATGCATCATTTACCATATTGGGGTTTTTGGGAAAAGAAATGGTTCCATAATGCTAGAAAGGCCAGATCTATGACCTACAAGCATAAAGTTTGAAGCTTTTTACCTTCCAGAGCTTCTAGGGCACAACACAACTTCAGATCTACAATCCAACCTCCTTCTTCAACTATTTGTTGCAATGGCTTCGCCTTCAAGAGCTCAAAATACCCACCAACTCACTCTCACACACAAGAACTAGGGTTTGGGGACGTTTCTGGAAGATAGAGGTTGAGAAGGAGGAGAGAAAATGAGCCATAAGGATGTTTATATAGCCCTCAACCCGAGATATTAGGGGTTTCATCCTTTATGAGTACGCCCAGAGTACACAAGTGTATGTCCAACGTACTAGGGCGCGCCCTAGTACGCTCAACATACCCTTATGTACGCATAACGTACTCCTCCTGGTCCTAAAATTACAACTTAGCCCTTAGACTCTACATGGCTTTACCCTTCCATCGCCATGGACTACAAATGACAAAAATTGGGATGTTACATAGAGATATGTGGTATGCCAGTTGGTTATATGCTATACGCTATGTTGTTTGTCTATGTGATATTTGCATGACAGAACATGGGGGGAGCCCATGACACTTGGATATAAGACCATATGGGGAAGCCCATGGCTGTCCAGTAGGGAAAGACCATGGGGTGGGCCCATGGCACATGGATGTAAGACCATGGGGGCGCCCATGGCCTTCCGACAGGGAAAAGACCATGGGATGGGCCCATGGCACACGGGTGTAAGACCACGGGGGCACTCATGACATCCTTATACAAGGATATATGGTAGAGATAGCTTTCATGGATAATGTTATTTGGTAGAGATAGCCTTTACAGCTAATGTGATATGTGACATGTGGTAGAGATAACTTTTATAGATAATGTTATATGGTAGAGATAGCTTTTACAGCTAACATGATATTTAGTATGTGGTAGAGATAGCTTCTACAACTAATGTGATATGTGTTATGTGGTGGAGATAGCTTTTATAGCTAATATGATATGTAGATTGTGTGTGGGGTATGCTCTGGGGAACTCACTAAGCTTTGTGCTTACAGTTTACAGTTTTGGTTTCAGTTATCATCGATTTGGAAAATGAGGGCTCTGATTGATCGCAGTGCACACTGATGTGTGTGAAACGAACTAGTTTTAATCCTACTAACTTAGACACAAAATAAACACACGAAAGGCAGTGTACCTATCGATTAGTAATATAGTTCAAGCAAGTAGGGTATTGAACACAGGGAACGGTAAACAATTAAAATAAATGCTAATATTATCTAAATAAAACAAGTAAAAAAAGAGTTTTCTCTAGTTTTGCAAGACTAGAAACTTAAATACTTTACTAACACGCAAACTAAGCAACTAATAGCTAAGAAAACAAAGATCAACTAAATTCAATTATTAAAAAGGCCTTCTGTTTAGGTTTGAATCATTTGTTCCCATGGATGATTTTATGGTATATATATCGGATTAATTCTTCATTGGTTACCGACTAAAGTGATTAGATTCACATTCGCTATAGCTAATCCTTAGAAAACAGATTAATTCAAGCAATGGCCAGTTGTCTAAATTAATGAATTTCCTAGTTTGTTGATTCGGGTTTAGAAAGACTTGTAATTAGCTAATCAAATTGGTGATTCAATTAACCTCTTGTTGATGGTGTATCACACAAGCTCACACATTAACTTACCTATCTTCAAGTTAATTCTAGTTTCACATTCGTTATTCCTAGACATACAACTATGCGGTCATGTAAATCATATGAAATTAGCAACTAAGAGATGTTCATACAACTTAATTACTGATTTATTAACAGAAGAATAGTTATTGTTAACACATAAGGTTCTTTAACAAGCTTAATAAAACATAATCACCAATTAAAATTAATCCTAATCAAATAATCAATCCATGTTCACAAATTCATCTACCTAAACAGAAGTTATGAGTTTTTAGCTCATGATTACAGCAGAAACAAGCACAAAAACGAAATCAATTGGTAAAAACATAGTTCAAACAAGAGATTAGGTAAGAGTAAACTTGATTTTGACTTGATTCTCCTTAAAATTGAATGTAGGGTTGATTCCCTTGCTTCCCACGCTCCAGCAGCACCTTTAGTCGACAATTGGCCTCCAAGGGTTCATCTGTATGCTATGGTATCGATCTGAAAGTCCCTTTATATAGATTTTCACAAAACAGAGGCTACTCGGCGAGTCCAGTGACCTACTCGGCGAGTTCGTCACTTAAAACCTGTGTACGGCAAGTCAGCGCGTCCAGAATCGCGAAACTTCTGACCAACTCTCCGAGTTCATGGCCTACTCGCCGAGTCCATTTGGAATCAGCATTTTCTCAAAACAAGAAAGTCATCCGAAATTGTGTTTAGTTTTCAGAACATTTTGAATCTCGTCAATCGAAGTTACGGTTCATGAGATATGGCCAAAACACTGACGAGGGGTCAAGCTGTCCAACAACATCCTTCTTTCTTCAAAATCCAAGATCCAAGCGTCCAATCGCCAATTCTGCTTCATTTTCCACCCGAGCATGTCATTTTTGCTGAAAAATGAAATTCTAAACTAATTAAGCACCTTTTGTTCATTAAATGAGATAAAATCAACATAAAGTATTAAGATAATGCATGAATTTTATAACTAGATATGCGCATATCAAAATACCCCACACTTGACCTTTGCTTGCCCCCAAGCAAAACTAAATTTTAACATACTAATACCACATAAGATAATCCCAATCGAACCCAACCATTATGCCAAGACCGCAACACATGCATTTGTGTCTAAAATTTTCCTAAGGAACCCCCCATACTCTAAATACTCACAATCCTCATAAACACTCGCCCACTTCTTTTGAACGATGCTCATTTTATGCATCCCTCTGAACCCATCCGCAGAAAACCTCTTAACCTCAAGGTATTTTTGGTTGAGCAACCCAAGCATACATAATCTAGACAATTACAACTTTTCGATATCATTATGGAGCTCTTTTGGAATTCTTCACTTCTTTGACATTTGATCTTTAATTCCTTTGAATTCACCACCTTGTTGTTTTATTTTTGGTATCTTCAACTTTTTGAATTTCTTCGGAATTTTCGATCTTTTGATCTTCACTTTAATTGCTCCAAAATTCTTACAATTTTTCTTGTAATTCTCTCTCTCTCTTTTTTTTAACATGTAACTCACTTTTTTCACTCAAAATCCTACATGCTTAAGCAGGGGCGCTCAACTTCAACCTTTATTGGTTAGCAATAATAATTTTCCTGGATACATTTCAGGTTTAGGCTGCTAAACATATTGCATCCCTCAGGCTGAGCAGGGTCGTGTTTTTGTCCCATGATTTCACTAGAATAAGGAAGCCACAAATGCACTAGAACGTATATAGGCTCAACTAAACATTTGGGTCTTCATAAAATCATCAAATATAATACTAGCATGATCCCTAATTGCTTTACCAAAATTTTCTAAATTAGCCCTAGCAATTTTAATGCAAAAATTTCAAAATTAACTAAAATTTCAAGATTTTCGAAATTTAACTAATTTAACCAACCCCCTACCCCACACTTAATTTATGCAATGTCCCAATTGCATATTATGCATGATAAAGAACAATAAAATAAAGAGAGAATTGGAACAAACTCCCCTGGGATAGTAGTGGCGAGGTTGATATCTCTTCTCTTCAGCTCCATCTTTAATTGACTTTAGACATGGGAACAACTCATCCATGTCTTGGGTGTCAAAATCTCGTGTGGTACAATCTTTATAAAAGCTCCAAATATAAGGGAAAAACTCTTGGAAATGCTCGAAAAATGAGCTTCAAAGAATAGAACCAATGCCCATATCGAATGTCATCAAATCTTCAGCTCAAAAGTAAGAAGAATGAGCGACTCGTTGAGTAAGTATGTAGACTCGCCGAGTTGAAGCGTAAATGTCAGAAGAATCGTGAATTTTCACATGGACTCGGCGAGTCAATAAGATGCACTCGGCGAGTAGACCGCTGTGTGACAAACATTTTATTCTGCCCAAGTTCGTTTCTGATGTATGGGGGTTATATAAACTAATAATTTCTCTCATTTTTCTTTAGGGAATAAACACTCTATAACCCTTCTATCAATTGGACTCATAGCTTGACTCAAAACTTCGTTTCCTCTCTCGCCTAGACTCATTTTCTCGCTTCGTTTAGCCTTGACTCTAGACCCTCACATGCATCCTTACACTCAAACTGAGAAGATCAAAAACAAAAACCAAGTAATAAAAAAACATTAAAATAAAAAAAGTCCTAAATTATCCTTAAACACTAGAAGTTTATAAAGAAAAAAGAAAAGCAAACTCTAATGACGGGTTGCCTCCCGCAAGCGCTTCTTTTTGTGCGAGTCTTTAGCTGGACTCCTAACTTAATAAACTTCTAATAAAATCAATGCCCATCCATCCATTGCATTAAATATTTTCTTTGGACCAATTTGAAAAATTCGACTCTTTGCTTCAAAAATTGGCCAAACGAGCTTGAATTCATAAAACCCAAGAATATTGACAAGGGTTGGGACCGGTCGGGTACTAATCAGAAATGGATCGCGCTTCAGAACTTTCTCCAAAGTTGGAATCGTCACCCCATGCTTCGAAACACAAACCGGAAGAACAGGGGACCATGTCGTGGTAATGGTCAAACCACAACTTGGTTCCTGCAATTCAGCTTGTTCTTGTTCTTCGCCTGACCTCTCTGCTAGCAATCTTTCCAGCTCCTCCAAGTCTCTTTCTGGATTAAATTTTTCATCTTGTAACTCAGATGTCCCTTTTGTGTTGGGAAAGATGTTATCTAACCATCTTCCAAATTTCTTCAAATCTTCATCTGAGTCATACTCCTCATCTTCTTGCTCAATTTCCTGTACTACATCCTCAAGAAAAGCATCAAAAGCATCGAGATTTGGAAAATACATAATAAATAAAAATAAAAATAAAAATTAAACTAAATAAAAAAATTAATCAAAAATAAAAAAATAATAACAATTAGCAAATAAAATTAACTATTTAGAACCGTTCCCCGGCAACGGCGCCAAAAACTTGATGTGTGTGAAACAAACTAGTTTTAATCCTACTAACTTAGACACAAAATAAACACACGAAAGGCAGTGTACCTATCGATTAATAATATAGTTCAAGCAAGTAGGGTATCGAACACAGGGAATGGTAAACAATTAAAATAAATGCTAATATTATCTAAATAAAACAAGTAAAAAAAAAGAATTTTCTCTAGTTTTGCAAGACTAGAAACTTAAATACTTTACTAACACGCAAACTAAGCAACTAATAGCTAAGAAAACAAAGATCAACTAAATTCAATTATTAAAAAGGCCTTCTGTTTAGGTTCGAATCATTTGTTCCCATGGATGATTTTATTGTATATATATCGGATTAATTCTTCATTGGTTACCGACTAAAGTGATTAGATTCACATTCGCTATAGCTAATCCTTAGAAAACAGATTAATTCAAGCAATGGCCAGTTGTCTAAATAAATGAATTTCCTAGTTTGTTGATTCGGGTTTAGAAAGACTTGTAATTAACTAATCAAATTGGTGATTCAATTAACCTCTTGTTGATGGTGTATCACACAAGCTCACACATTAACTTACCTATCTTCAAGTTAATTCTAGTTTCACATTCATTATTCCTAGACATACAACTATGTGGTCACGTAAATCATATGAAATTAGCAACTAAGAGATGTTCATACAACTTAATTACTGATTTATTAAAAGAAGAATAGTTATTGTTAACACATAAGGTTCTTTAACAAGCTTAATAAAACATAATCACAAATTAAAATTAATCCTAATCAAATAATCAATCCATGTTCACAAATTCATCTACCTAAACAGAAGTTATGAGTTTTTAGCTCATGATTATAGCAGAAACAAGCACAAAAACGAAATCAATTGGTAAAAACATAGTTCAAACAAGAGATTAGGTAAGAGTAAACTTGATTTTGACTTGATTCTCCTTAAAATTGAATGTAGGGTTGATTCCCTTGCTTCCCACGCTCCAGCAGCACCTTTAGTCGACAATTGGACTCGAAGGGTTCATCTATATGCTATGGTATCGATCTGAAAGTCCCTTTATATAGATTTTCACAAAAAAGAGGCTACTCGACGAGTCCAGTGACCTACTCGGCGAGTCCGTCACTTAAAACCTGTGTGCGGCAAGTCAGCGCGTCCAGAATCGCGAAACTTCTGACCAACTAGCCGAGTTCATGGCCTACTCGCCGAGTCCGTTTGGAATCAGCATTTTCTCAAAAAACGAAAGTCATCCAAAATTGTGTCTAGTTTTCATAACATTTTGAACCTCGTCAATCGGAGTTACGGTTCATGAGATATGGCCAAAACACTGACAAGGGGTCAAGCTGTCCAACAACATCCTTCTTTCTTCAAAATCCAAGATCCAAGCATCCAATCGCCAATTCCGCTTCATTTTCCACCCGAGCATGTCATTGTTGCTGAAAAATGAAATTCTAAACTAATTAACCACCTTTTGTTCATTAAATGAGATAAAATCAACATAAAGTATTAAGATAATGCATGAATTTTATAACTAGATATGCCCATATCACACACACATATGATTTCCGCAATGAATGATTTTGGGATAAAATCTAATAAATGATTTACTTAATGATGATTTGAAATGGTATCAATGGTTTAGCTATATTAAAAATGAAATTTTTACCATTGATTTTTGGGTCGTTACAGCTCACCTAGGTTCCCGACCTCACTCTGCCACCAACTGCTGAAGAACTCCTCATAATGTCAGTTATCCACCTCATGAATATCATCATATTCACTTAGTAGATGACTCGCATCTTCTAAGAGTTCCACAAAGCACAAAGCAAGTGGCATTTGTGCAGTAACTCTCCAATCCATAAAACTATCATAGAACATTCAACCCACACACCAACCCTTATGCTAGAAATTCCACCCTTACTGCCGGTTTCCTTATGCATGCAAAGTATACACAGAACAGGATCAAATAGACTGTCGAATAACATACTCTACCCTAGAACCACAATCGGACAAGGAACATGAAATAAGGTCAAATCAATTATTCTAGGGCTATAAGATCCTAACCGTATACAATTTTAAAAGCATACACTTAGCAATTACCGATTCCAACAGATATTCCCATCTCAACATGGCATCCAATACACCTAATGCAAGAAGGTATCATACATCAGAACAAACTACCTCTAACTAATTAGCACTAGCATGTAAGTCTACCAGCTCATACGATATACATACAAAGTCATCTCTCCAATCATTCTATCATGCAAGAACTGAGCAGATCCTTAGCCCTAACTAACATGCATTTCACATATTCATAAATCAAGTCATAACACTCAACATGTATGAGTATTCTGAGAAAAATTACTTGAGCTCGGTTGATTGCATGCACCGCACCCTTCTTTTATCTTAGAAAACTCTTTTCTTGAAAATATATTTCTTTTGAAAACTCTACCAATCCTCAGTTTGAGTTCAGACACATCCGTGAGTATGTCCGAATCCCTCAAACCAAGGCTCTGATACCAACTTGTAACGCCCTAAAATCATGTAGCACTTAAGTTTTATCAAAACATTGACAAATCAGAGTAATTCACAGAAAACAAAAACATGTGGTGTATGCTCTGTAATCATCCCGATCCATTCCATTTGAAAAGCAGAGTACCTGAAACATAACCTAAAAACTGTAAGCACGAAGCTTAGTGAGTTCCCTAAAATACCATACAACATATAACCACTGAATATCATGCAACATACATATAGTTGCCATGGGTTCCCCCCATGGTCTTTATCTAGGATGCCATGGGCTCCCTCTAATCATCTTATACCTGGAACGCCATGGGCTTTTCCCCCCATGGTCTGATATCCAAATGCCATGGGCTCCCCCGGGGTCTTTCATGCAAGTATCACAAAGACAACTAGCATACCACATAACATGGAATGGGTCAGCATTGGTTCCTTTGACCCATGGATATAGTGAGAAGACTCTCCTCGCAGAAACACCCTTGGTTGCTGGCTGACAGATCCTTGAACTATCAACAACAAAACAACACCCCATTAACAATTGGGTTCCAATCCATAACCATAACTACATACCTGGGGTAAAAAGAACATTTTATCCCTAACCTAGCCTTGTCCAAATCTAAAACCCAAACTTAGAATCTGAAAGGCCCAAAGGCCAATTAATCAACTAATGGCCTAATTTTCCAAAATGGGCCCAAACCCCTTACATGGGCCTTACCTTAAGGCCCAACCATCCTTTCTATTCCAAAAACTTTTTATTCTGATGGCCCATTAATAACTCAAACACTTGATCCCAAAATACCAAAAATCACTCGTGGCCAAACCATGGCCCAATTTTCCAAAGTGGGCCCAAACCCCTTCGTGGACTTTCTTAAAATCACTATCAGACCAAAACCTTTTGGCCAAATAGGGCACAAGACAATTAAACCCAATAGATGGCCTACACCGAAGCCCACTAAGCAAAACTTCCCATGACTGAGTACGTGGGGCATACTTAGCTATACGCTAAGCGTACAGACTTGTACGCCCAACGTACTCCTCCATTGAGCCAAAACCCACATTAAGCTCTTAATACTTGATCCCGTAAGTCCAAACCACAGATCCATTTCTAAATCAACGTCTAGAACTATAAAGTCACTGACTTGGTGACTTTGCATGCCCCAATAAGACACAATCTCAAAGTGTAGTATTCTACTTTCATGAAAAGGAACCAAGCTCAAACATGGATGGTTTTAAACTCTAAAGGTGCCAACTTTATGGACCTTGAACATCAGAAACACTAAGAGGGGCAACTCAAAGCTCCTGGAGTGGAATCAAGACCACTCGATCTCATTCTTGGGACAAAAAATGAACCAAAACTCATAAATGATAGATCTAAGACACAAATCATCATGTTCAAAGGTTTATACCTCTAACATGCTAGAAATGAGATACATAATAAAGATCCATCAGCTCTTCCTTGATTCCCATCCTTGCACCAAACTACATCTTCTTGGAAATGGAGCAAACACACCAAAACGGACACCATAAGCTCAAAATGCCACAATGAAGGCTTAAGGAAGATTTCTAGGGTTTTAGAGGGTGTAGGATGACTTAGAAATGAATAAAGAGGCTAATTTTATGCTTATATATGGTAGAACCTTAAAATCAGGGTTTTCAACATGACCCTCGTACGCCCAACATACGAGGTCTCGCACCCCGACCCAACCTCGCACCTACGCTGTGTGTTCCTATAACAATGCCTCACGATACTCCCTTTGCTTCGTTGTGCCCTGCGTACCACCTTGGTACGCCCCACATACTAGGGTTAGCCCCAAACCCTAATTCATGCGAATACCGTAACTTTCTTGATACAATTCCACATCCGACCATCCTTATATCCATGAAAAGGTATCAAGACACTCAACACTATTTTCAATTCATACTCGCCATAAGATATCCCGCATGAGAATCCACTTTCCATAAAATCCCACTGACAAATTACCGAAATGCCCTTTGACCTGAAAACTCAAACTAAATACCCGAGCAACCAAGATACATTATCCAACTCCAGCTGAGTCCTAAACCCAATTCCTTGAGGATCCGAAGCCTGATAATACCTAATCCTTGATTACTAACCCAAAATGGGAGCGATTCGAAACAAAATCTTACATATACTCTCTTGTTCCGGCTGATCGTACACATCTTATGCTTTTTGGTCATCCTTGAAAAAAAGTTGAAACCAAATTTTAGAAAACAATTTTGAAAACATTTTTTGGAATTTATTTTGAAAACTTTTACAGCTCCTTATTTGAGTCAGAATTCACATGAATGCTCATCCAATTCTCTCAAATCAGGGATCTGATACCAACTTGTAACGTCCCAAAAATTAGAGTAAATTTTTTCATTTTCAATTTAAAGTAAGATCAATATTTCCATCAAAACCAAAGTCATAAGAAAACAAGTATCAAATACAAATTTCCCAAAATCAATGTGTCACAAAATCCCCAAAACATATCACCAAAGGATGTGTATGATCATGTCTTTGCTTTCCCTGGATCATCAAAAATACCCGAAACATGGCACATAAACTGTAAGCCAATGCTTAGCAATTTCCCCAAAATACCACCACACAAACATACAACAACATGCATACTGGGCCCCCAAACATTGGGATGGATTACCCCTAAGCCTACAACATAAGTTCGACTTGCTTTATGGCCCAAAGCTCATGTGTAGATTGCACATGAGCCTAGAACATAAGTCCGACATGCATATTCAACCCAACCACATTATGTCGATACTTGCAACAGATAACATATAACCAACAAAAATATAATCATACAAATCTAACATATCACTATAGCATAGCAACATCCTATATACCATGATACATAGCTGAATGGTCTGTTATTTGTGCCTTCGATGCACGAGTACAGTGAGGAAACTCACATTACAGTCTGAACTGATAACTAAATAAATCACTACTCTAAATATTGCCTCTACTGGTCACCTATAAAATAACATGGACTTAAACTTCAATCTACCACTCATAACACCCAATATGACCTAAAGTTAAATTTGTTCAATGTCAACGATCAATGGTCAATGACAAAGTTAACTTCAGATGGTTTCCACGCGGTGACCATTCTTGGCCCCACTGTGGCCACTAAATGACAAAGTAGACGAGGCTTAGCCTATTTGCCACGTCGTAGCAGTGTAGCCATGTCGTGGGCATTAGGTTCCCAATAGCTTAATAAATTAAGTCATTTTTATTTGATCCAAAGGCTCCAAATCTTAGATCTAGTCCTTTCTAAGGTCTAAGTGGATAAACTTTCCAACTTTATCCATTTAGACCCTCCAAGAGATAGAGATCTCACTTCTAGGTCTAAACAGGGCAAAAACATAATTTGTCTTAACCCATTAAACACCTTCTCTTGAAGACTACTAGATCCCCATTTCTAGAAACATTTCTAGCATCCTATAACAACGTAAAAATCTTTAGTTTTTAGACATGCATGTCCAATGCATGTAATAGGAACTTGTTAGGTCAAAATGAGGCTTTTTGACATAAATATCCATACATGGCATCACAACTCATTAATACTTTAGATCCAGTGTACCATATGCCCTAAATGTCATGGAGATTCATAATTTACAAACTTGATGAGATCTCCCCACCCAATAATCAAGAGCATGAAGATTAAGGGACAC
This sequence comes from Lactuca sativa, assembly GCF_002870075.4. Classification (NCBI taxonomy): domain Eukaryota; kingdom Viridiplantae; phylum Streptophyta; class Magnoliopsida; order Asterales; family Asteraceae; genus Lactuca; species Lactuca sativa. Next base: position 325,534,616 of record NC_056627.2, on the reverse strand, counting down.
AATAGCTAGATCTAGTCATATAATTCATAAAGATTTGATTTTGAGGATGTACAGGAGTTCAGGAATATGCTCAAGGTATATGGGAAAAGTTGCTTACTGGAACTTAGCTCTTTTCTTCTTCTTATTCTTCAATGGCTTCAAAGGAACACCCAAAACAAGGTTCACAAAATGGAGGAAAGGTGTAGGGTTTTCAAAATCTCAAGGGGCTAATGGAGGCTGAGGTTGAGAAAACCCTATCCTCCTCATTCCTTTAAATAGGAAGCAAAACCCAGAAATATGGTTTTGCCATGTGCCAGCTGCCATGTTATGGCCATATACTGCCACGTTGTGGCAAAATTAAATGAACCTGTGTTTTCTCGAAGCACCATGTTGTGGCAACCTTGCCATACTTCAATATTTTTGGAAAATGAATTACATCGGGATCTAAATGTTATAAGATAACTAGTCTAACACATTTAGTTATATGGGTTTGTAGGTTCATGGGTAACATTCAGGTCCACGGGTTGGTGGGTTGACGTATAAACCCAAATATTATTTGTGTAATAGTAATGATTGGTTTTGATTTAGGACACACAACATACTTAGTCTGACATATAACTTATATATAATATACTATATGTTGAATCTTCTCATAAAGAGAGCTTGGGTTCAAATCTTCCCAAACTCATTTCAGGATCATGAGTATGGGGTATGCAACAACTCTTGCAAATAAATGGCAAGTTGTCTCTGTGTCTTCACCAAATAATGAACCACATCCGAGGGAGTCTATTTTAAACAATAGTACCCTCTAAAAATAAAAAAATGAAAATTTACATGGGTTAATTGGTTGACTTGTGAACCCAAAATACTAACTTGAACATGAATTGTTTATTTGGCAGGCCATCGAATCAGAAATGTCAACACATATCCATTTATTTCCATATAAGCTTCGTATCATGTCATGGCCTATGTCAGAATTTTCACTCTTGCTCTTCACACCTTATAGCAAAATACTCTTCTACGTGGATATATACGTGTTTATGTACTGAATACAACTTGGTTGATAATACTCTTTTACATCTGTTAAAATATGGACATAAATTTGAAAGGAAACAACAAAAAAATAGAACTCAAGAAATGTTTAATTAAATATCCATATATGTGATGAACGTGCTACAACTCTTGAAGTGGTTAGATAACCAAACATTAGAGAATATGTAGTATTTATGAGTTTGTTTGAAAAGTGGTTATCGTGGGTTTATTAGTTCAATTTTCATTTTTTTTGTATGAGAAAATACTTCAACTAATGATTTATTCAAACAATATTTATGTTGATCAAATAACTGTTTGCAACCACATAATAACCTACTACATATAAGACAAATATGGGTATACCAAAGGTTGTAGGATTTATATACAAAAATCCTAGTTATGAAAGACTAGAATATAAGAACCATTAGTATACTTTGAGTTGCAACACTTACCATTTGACCATTTGATGCTTAAATTCATTGAAACATACTTGTAGTTTTTTTGCCTTATATATTTAGACAACACATCAAACATTATCCTCGTTAAAAATCTTTCCGGAGAAACCATTGGTGACTAAATTTTTGGTGGAAGGAGAAAAGGTTATGATATTGATGCCTTGAGCAAAGGGAAATAACAATATATGGTGTGCCTCGTTAAAACCTTTTTGAAAGAAAACTCAGTGGGAAAAAACCTCTAAACGAAGGTGAAAAGTGTGCACAATTGTTAAAAAGTATTCAAATGGACACCCCCCCTAATTTCAAAATGCTTAATGAGAATGAGATACACTTTGTGTCTTGTTAAAAACAAAGTTGTCAAAGTTACCCCTATAGGACAAAACCTTTAAACTAAAGAGAACAAGAGTGCATAAGCATTCGTTGGGATGTTGCCCCTCACATGCACTCAACGGGGTGCTAAGCATAGATCATGATAAAATCCTTAATACTTACACACAAGTTGGTGCTTGATGCATGTCATTTAGGTATCTTGGAGAGCTTCCTAAGTCCATTAGATCTTACATGTTTTTGGAACGAGTAATCTGGTAGAGACTTAGTGAGTACATCAACATGATTATTCTCTGATCCAATTTATTATAATCCAATCTTTTAAAGTGCATGTTGTTCATGTGTAAAGAAATTTTTTGGCGATATATGCTTAGTGTTGTACTCTTTGATGTAACCATGTTTCGCTTGATCATTAACAATAGTGCTATCTTCAAATATGATGATTGGTTCATCGAGATCATAAGCTAAATCACATATACTTTGAATGTGACCAATTACAAATCGAATCCATACTTACTTTCTAGTCAACTCATAGAGTGCGGGTAATTTGGAGTGATTTGTCAAAGTAGCAACTTAGGACTGTTTACAAGACCTTCGGGATATCATTGTGTTCCTAATGGTAAATATATAACCCAATTGGAAACATCTCTTATACGGATAAGATAAGTATCTTGTATTGATATATCCGACAAGGGTCTCTCTATTTTAACTATCAATCAGGGTAAATCCACTTAATGAAACGTAGGGATAAAATAAAACTATTCCCACGATACCCTTAAGGTAACAAATGGTGTCTTTAAAACCATTCTAGTTTTGGCATGTTGGCGTAGTGTTATGTCAAGCAAGACAATTCGCATCAAACATGTTGTTTGACAAGTACATCGGGTCAAGTACAATAATGCACATATTGCACCCATATATAAACACTTAGGGCTAAGTATTTCTTCATCATCCTTCTTTGGATGGAGCATGTCCTTTTTAATGTCTAGAGAATGAACGATCATGGGAGTAGATGATGGCTTTGCATAATGATGAGTAAAGTGTATCAACACCTTTAAGGTGTAATTTTATTGATGGTGTAAAATCTCATCTTTTTGTTGCTCGATCTGTAGGATGAGGTAATACCATGTCTTTTCAAGATATTTTCTTTTGAATTCCATCTTCAGGATTTTAGTAGTTTTAAGCAATTATTTCGAATTTCCTATGAGATTCATATCATCTACATAAAGTGCAAGAATCATGTATCCTGAAGTGGATTTCTTTATGAATACACATGTCACTATCATATTATTCAAATATCACATCGTGATCCAGTACTTACGTAGATGGTTATACCATATCTATCAAGATTTTTCAATATATATAGCATCTGTCTTAGTCTTACCGATAACTTGTTTTATGGTCTTGAACTACTTGATTTTGGAAACTTAATTCCACACACGACTATCATGTATATTTTTGTGTCCATATCTTAGTAAAGATAGGATGTGACCACAACCATAAGCCGTATACTTAGGTTTTTTCAGAAATACTAAATTGGTTAAGTAGCAAAACATTATAACATCCATTATGAGAGAATACGTCTCCTCATAATTAATTCCATGGCAATGAGAGAAGACTTTTGATACATGGAGAGTTTTCTATCTTAGAATATCATTATTCTCATTACGCTTCCTTACGGAAACCCATTTATTACCAGTTGGTTTAAAATTGGGTGGCGTTGGAGCAACATGTCCAAATACTATTATTTTCGCTAAGGAATCCAATTCATCAGGGATTGCTTGTTTCTGTTTAGTCCAATCTGTTCCACATTAGAACTTAATAAGTATGCTTTTCCATGTCATCATTTCTCATAATATGAGTGGTTACCACGTATATGAACACATCATCGATGATAGTCTTGTTTTTCTTAAAATATCATTTAAGCTAGCATACTCGAAAAATATTTCAAGATTATCGGCATGAAAAGAAATTGGTGTTTCTTCATAAATATGCACCTCTAATACACCACCGTCATCCTTAATTAATTTGTATGGAAAAAAAGATGGAACAAAATTTGTTTTTTTTATTAAGGTTGAACATCTTTGGAACCACCACTCTTCCTTTTTCTTAGGAAGAGTGGTGTATTAGACAACTGATAGCAACATTCTTTGCGTGGTGGGTAAGACTAATACAACAAGCTCAATCAGTACATGTGTAGGCAAGGATATATGCATATGTGCGACCACACTTATGCATATATCCTTGCCAACACATGTTCTGTAACAACCTGAATTTTCCCACTTTGCCATTGAGGTTAGTTTCGTAACATTTTCATTTTAAGATACTTTTATAGTTGTTAAAGTTAAATTTAAGGGGTTAAAGTGCATGAAAATGATTCTTATTTATATAAGAGGGTCATGGGGCCATTTTCTCACTTGAATCAAACTTCATCCTTGGAGTCCGTTGCTGCAAACAACTCTAGGTAATGATCCCTCATCTCCTCCTTAGGCTTTCATGTCCATTTTGACCCTTCCAGTGCTGCCATTACACCTTATCCAAGTCCACCACCTTGTTGTGCAATGTCTTCATCTTCCTATCAAGGATCGTGATCGATCTCTCTACATAATTCAAACGCTCATCGACCTAAATATCATCCAATGGAAGGACTGTGGAATCATCAGCTAGATACTTCCGGAACTGAGAGACATGGAATGTGTTCTGGATCTGGATGAGCTCATCAGGCAGGTCCAAAAGTGAAGCAACCTTGCCCACGCGGACGATAATCTTGAAGGGACTAATATACTAGAGTCCCAACTTGACCCCGCTTCTGAAATAGGGTGACACCTTTCCAAGCTAACACCTTCATAAGCGCATAATCTCCCACTTGAAACTCGAGGACTGATCGTTGCCAGTCAATATAACTGTTCTAGAAACTTTGTACGGTCTGCAGTCGAGCTTGCACCTACTGAATCAACTTGGTCATCTTGATTACTACCTTAGTAATCCCCATAACTCGATGCCTAACCTCTCCCCAATAAACTGGGGTCTAAAACTTCCTCCCATAAATCATCTTTGATGGAGTTCAATCGATACTGGTGTCACACCCCCAAACCAAGGATGGCGGAAACGTCCGGGGGTTGAGGACTTCATGTATAGTATCATAACAACCATTGTAATAGTGATTAAAGTAAACACAACCAACATAAATATAATTGAAAGAGTTACATCATTGTATGAGTTTACATGTTTCCAAATCAATTACATTATGTTGACAAAAATGAACCCATCCTCGAAAGCACTTGATTACCTGTTTAGTGATTTTCTGAGAATACAAGTAGTTTTGAAAAAGTGTCAACGCAAAGGTTGATGATTTCATAAGATTTTTAAGGTGATACTATAATCCTTTCCTCGTAAAAGTAATGTTTGGTCAAGGAAAATCCCATATTTTCTTACGTAATGCATTGTAATCTTAAAAGTCAAGACTGAAATGTACAAGTATTTTACTATACTTAAGGAAATTTGTGCAAGTTTAAATCGACATAAAATCGTTAAATTTAGAAGTAAAAAACCCGTAAATCTTATGTTTGTTAATACCACATGTGAGTTATTATAACCATACTATGACTCGGACGGCCTCGTAATACGACGTTCTTCAGGCGTTGCAAGTTAAATGATACTCGTCACCTCAGACCTGCCGGTCTAACTATTGCATGCAGCTCAGGTGTGGGTTTGTCAGACCCAATATAGATCTATACACAACTATCACGTTCTCCCTACAAAAGACTCTGGTTACAATTTACAGGACTTTTGATTTTGTTACATGGATGTAACACGAAGCGAATGTATGACAAATTTATTCATTAACAGATTTACGTGAACTGAGAAACTTTGGTAAAGAGTTTGAAATGTAATGAGACATAAACTATACCTATTATAGTTTATCATAATTGTTTATAATGTAAAAGCAACATGACTATACTTCCATAGTTTATCAAATATTTGCATGCCATGGTTGTAAAGTTTGTTTATAACATTAAACTAATTTACCATTCTTGAGAAGGTAAAAATCTATTTGTCTAGTGATATATGTTTAATTACCAAGACAAAATGTCATATAATGTAATAATATATGATCACACAATGATATGCACCTTGCTCAACAAGTTACAAGGTGGAATGAAATTGATAACATTTTTCTGCTGTTAACATTTTCTATTGTTGTTCTTAGAAAATTTATAGAAAAATTATCAAAGGTCCAAATCGAAATCTGTAAATTCTGGAAGTTTGGAAAATGTGACTAGTTTGTTCATAAATTTTGTTATGATTTTTAGTGACCTCTAACTTGTGTGAAAAAGTCCATAATCACAGACTAGTCCAGATTCGTTCTTGAAATGATAGGCAGTTTTGTAAAAATCACCATAAATCGTAGAAAAATCATATGGAGATGTGCAAGTAGTCATTTTAAAGCTAAGAGCTTGAAATATTTGCACCTAGTACAGTTTTGAAAACTAAAATGTTTAAGTTGCCCAAAAAAGTCTGTGAATGGAGTCCAACGTTTCTGATGAAAGCTGTCGGAAGAGTTTAGTTGTGTTCTTGTTGTTTTAACTTGTATTCCCCCCTTAAAACTTAAGAAAACATGAAAAGATAGGGGTATGAAATCACCTTACGTGATTTCAGTGGATGGATGTTGAATAAGAGAAGTGTTCAACTCAAGAACACTTAGAAGATGCCTTGAAGAACCGAGAACCTAACATGAAGGTGACGATGTTTGTGTAAGATTCTTATGATTTTGAGTAGAAGGATGTGTAATAATCATAAGAAGAATGTATTATACTTACCAAGAGTGGAAAAAGCTTGATGATCAGCCTTGGAAGTCTCGAAATTGGGAGAGAATTGTGATAGAATTTGGAGTGTGAACCTTGGTGGAAAAATGAGGGAATGAGGGAAGTGTGAGGTGAGAGGGTAGATGTTCCAGCTCTAAGAACATGAGTATGAGTGGGAAAGTACCCTTGAATGATCAGGTATGGTGGGGAGGGGTGTGGGTTAGTCATGGAGTGGGTATGGGGGTGGTTGCTTGTGTCTAACACTATGGCAAAGTCAACACTCCACCACAAGATCTTACTTAATGGATTTTATTCTTAAATAAGGATTTCCTTAAAAATATGTTGAATTAATGAATATATGGGACCTTATATGTCAAAATATGAGTTTGGGTGAAAATCCCCCATTAAAATAATTAAAAACGGGCTTAAAACGGAGTCGTGGTTGAAAATCGGGTGAAAATGGGGAAATCCGAAGTCAGGAGGGTGATTCCGGTCTTAACAGCCCTAGGTCTGAAGTGGGGTTTGGTCGCTGAAGTGGATCCGAAGGGGAAGGGGCTGCGGTCCGAGGAGGTACCGTAGGCGGGTTCATTAGGAAGGACCGGAGGCGAGTTCGGATGCGGTTCGGTGGCTTCGGCTTGGTGACTGCGGCTCGGAGGCTTCGGCTCGGTGGCTGCGGCCAGATGGCTGCGGCTGCTCAAGAGGACATCGGTCTCGGTTCTTGTGGCCTCGGTTCCAGGAGGGTTTGGCCCTATAGAGAGGCTTCGGCCCTAAGAGGCTAATTTCCAATGTATCTCCCCGCTTCGAGTGGTTTTTCACCAAGTCAAGTGTCGGGATGCCCCAAATGATTAAAATAAATCAAAAGGGGTTTTGAGAGAGATTTGGGGGAGATTTGACATATTTGGAGAGATTTCACATACGGAGAGAGATTTGGGAGAGATTCCATATTTTGGAGAGATTTGGGAGAGATTTGACATACTTGGAGAGATTTCACATATGGAGAGAGATTTGGGAGATATTCCACATTCTTGGAGAGATTTGGGAGAGATTTGACATACTTGGAGAGATTTTTCATACAGAGAGAGATTTTGGAGGTGAAAGACTCAACCTCTGGAGAAGAGCTTGGAGATCTAGAGCTAACATCTCCATTTCAAGACTTTCAAGGTATAAAGTCTCTACCTTGGCCATTCATTTCATAGATCTACTTTGGGTTGAGTTTTGGCGATTTTTGTCCCTTTTTCTTGGCCTTGGTGAACTAAGGTAGTTTTAGGGACTCAAACTAGTAGATCTGGACATTCTAAGGTTCCTTCTCTCATAAAGGTGCAAGCTTTATGAAGATTTTGAGCTCAATCATGAATTAAGACCACCCATTAAGCTCTTTTGAGCTATAAAGTCCCATTAAGCCATGCATGTTAGTAAACCTGTCAACTTTTCTTGAAAAGTCACCTTTAGGAGTCAGACTGGAGAGTTGGAGCTATGGTTGAAGTGATTAAGTACTTAAAGGTTTGGATTTCAGAGGAGTACGTTGGGCGTACCCGACTGGTACGCTGCAAGTACTGGCCTAAATGGGTATACGCTGGGCTTACCAGCTGAGTATGTCGGACGTACTCGACCAGATTGGGTTTTTTTGGATTATGGACTTTTTGGGCTTTGGTCCTTGGACCAGGAGTTTACTAGGGTTGACCATTTAGTATTTCATGCGTTTTTGAATATTGGGTCTTCTTGGGTTAGGTCCATTATGAATTGGGCCTTGTGGGCCATTTTGGGTTTGGGTTATTATTTGGGTTTGTGGATTGTTGGACCAACTAAAGAGGTATGTTTGGATTGGGAATAAGTTATTAGGTTTTAGGGTAAGGCCCATGAAAGGGTTTGGGTCCAATTTGGAAAATTGGGCCATTAGTAGGCTTTTATGAATTTTAGAGTTTTGGGTTTGTTTGGTTTTGGGCTTGGGCCTTATTTATGAATATTTTTGGGCCAGGGGTAAAATGGTCATTTTACCCCAAGTACGGATTATGGATCATGGGTTGGGACCCAATTGCTAATTGGGTGATATTTTGGTATTGATAGCTCGAGGAGTTGCCAAGGAAGAAACTAAAGATTTCTTGCGATGAATTTCAGCAGTATGAGGTGAGTTACCTTCCTTGTAGGAGTGGGTCGTAGGCACCAATTCTGGCTCACTAGTAGTGGTTTATAGTAGAGATGATTGTCTTTGTGATAACTATTTGGTATGCAACTATATGTTGAGATATATGTGCTTGTATGCTATATGATTACGTGGTAGTAGTATGGGGGTGAAATAGACCTCGTAACCGGTCGAAAGGACCGAAGGGGTAGGCCAGCACCCAGATATTCTAGGCAGTATGTGATTTAAGTGTTTATAGGCTAGGGTACTATGTAGTAGTTGTAGGGGATGAAATAGTCCCCGTTACCGGTTGAAAGAGACCGAAGGGGAGGCTAACACCCATATATGCTAGGCGGTTACCAGTTGAAAGAGACCGAAGTGGTGGCTAGAACCTGATATTCTAGGCGGTTACTAGTTGAAAAAGACCGAAGGGGAGGCCAACACCCAAATATGCTATGCGGTTACCGGTTGAAAGAGACTGAAGGGGTAGGCCAGCACCTAATTTTGCTTGGCAGTATATTTACTGTATAGTATGTGGTATGATGGGGGAAGTCACTAAGCTTCATGCTTACGATTTTCAGTTTTGGTTTCGGGTACTTATTCTACAAAAGGAAAGGAGCCAGCATGATCGCAGCTCATTGCACTAGGATTTTCCGCATATAAGATCATTAGGAGTTGTACTCTGATAATATTTTCTATGACATGTTTTGGTTAATTGACATACTGGTTTTGATATGGATCGACACTGTTGATGTTCCGGACTACTGTTTTTTTTATAATTATATATTTTAAAATGAAATTTTTGGGTATGAATTTTTAGATCTTACACATATAGATTCAATAATCTGCCACATCCACAAGATTCATTATAGACTAACATATGAAGGGTGTCATCTCATCAACATCCAATTCTAGGATCTCTAAGCTAAAATTGTTACTAAAGGTGTGGTATCAATTATTCATTTGTCTCAGACATCATGTTGAACATAAGATATTGATCGCGATCAATCTAATTTAGATTTCAACTTTGAGTAAGGCCTTTGATGTCTATTCTTAATGAATAAGAGGGAAAAATCTCATTTTGACTACATACGCCCATCAATTTTTTGGATTAGTATCTAAGCCCGTAACTATATTTGATAAGTACTTGACCCAGTTGTGCATGGTCCTTTTGAGTTGCCTTCACCAAAGCAACCTAACATGATGATTTATTGAGAGAGAGAGAGAGAGGTTATTATGGTTTTTTAATATATTATATGAATAATATATTAAAGGAGAAATCATATAGTTTAATTAATATTAGTCAAGAATTAATTTTGTGGCTAAAAGAGATTAATTAAATGAAGGGGACTGGAACTGACAATTGTGTGATTGTTGATTTTGGGTTGTGGATATTCCTGGATATATGGGGGACGAAATTAAGAGTGGAAGCTCACTCTAATTTCGTCTAAGGAGGCCTTGTTCCAGAAGGTTCTCAAGCTGCTTAGGTCATAAGTCATCCAATTAGGGTTTTGATTGAAACCCTAGCAGCACAAGTATATAAGGACCCCTAGGGCTAGCAAAATCAGCCACTTGATCCCTTGAAAGCTTTGAGCCAATTTTTGCCCCTCATCCTCTCTCCTACACATCATCCTCTTGCTTGTGGTGTTTGTAAGCCACTAGAGGTGTTACACTTGTGACACTAAGCTTCTTGAAGATCAAAGACTCTTGCAATTATTGAAAGGTATTATCTAAACTAGTTATATAGTAGATCTCGTTTTCAATAGTATGCTAGATTAGGGTTTCAAGTCTTGGATGAATTTCATGTAAAATAGAGAAACCTAGATCCAGGCTTTAGGGTTTTGTATGAGCACATAGGATTGTTCTTTTGTATCAAAACCCATCAGTGGTATCAGAGCCTTGATTGGTTTCTGATGTATTTGATGCTTTGTGTTTCATTCATGCTTGAAAATTCAATTTTTTGGTCATCTTCCTAACAGACTTGTCGAGTCCCAAAGTGGGCTCGTCGAGTAGGATGAACTCGACGAGTCCATAAGGGGACTCGGCGAGTCGGGTTGTCAGACAAAGGGTGTTTCAGCATTTCATGCCTATTTTGTTGTAGGATAATTACCAAATCATTTTTGATTAATAAAATACGAAATTTATTGATATTGTATAATTATCCTTGCCAAAATAAAAGATAATTTCAAATTAATTGAATAATTACTTCCTTATATGATAAATGTTAATTATTTGTATTATTTGATCATTATCTTGCATGAAATTGAATCAGGTCAAAAATTAGATAATCACCATAATTAATTAATTAATTATTTAATTAAATTTTGATCTATATAGTTTTGAAATGTTTCAAATCTTGCCCTCAAGTTTTGGAATTTAATTTTTGGATTAAAAGTTTAATTTTGAAATTATTAAATTCCAAACCCTAGAATTTTACAAGTTTAAAATTCACCGTATACTATTATAATATTATAAGAATAATTATTATATATGTATGACTTAAATGCTAGTCTTACCATTAGTATGCCTCATTCACAAAGCCGGTCTATAAGGGAGGTATAAGGTTATGGCCTATAAAATGGCCGTTTAATGGGTGTTCACTCTCACCTACCGCTTCCTTGATTGGTGGAGGATTGTTAGCCGACCGGGTAGGATAGGGAAACCCTTTCTTCATTAAAAGTATAATGAATTATAAAGTAACTAAATGTTTTTACAAAATTCCCAATCTTAGTTACTTTAGGCAAAATGTGAATTTGATGTTATTCCATGGAATTACACTTTGTACCCTTTTTAAGACGTCAGTGGAGCGTGTGTGGTTAACTGACACACTAATTTGGCTCTAAGAAAAGGTAGGAAAGGGTGACTTGATGTTTGTCATAGATCGATGGAGCGTGTGTGGTTAACCGACACGTCGATTAGGTGACTGTAACATTGGGGGCACCATGTATATTTGCATGGTTATTCACACCCTGTTTGTGATCCTCGGCATCCCAATCAAAAACTTGAGGGGCATATTGAGATTTAAACATGCCATTGAAAAGTTCAATGAATATCAAAAGATCAAGGAGTTTTTAGTACATTTAAAACTTAATTCTCTTTTGTTTTTCATGGTGGAAATTTGTTGAACCCATTTTTATAACGAACAGTGGATGCGGAAGAATAATATATCGAGATTTATCGTGTATCAAAATATAAAAATATGAAAAACATGATGAGAATTCTTAGAAGATGAGAAAAAAAAAGAGAGATGATAATAATATTCATGAAGAACAATGGTGGGAGAGAGAAACTCTCCCTAGGTGGGGAGAACCCACCAAATCTCTCTCTAGAATTACATGATGAGAAAAGTGCACACAAGAAAAATGACCACCTCTCCCTTTATATAGGAGGGAGAGATAAAATACACCAACAATACAGTAAAGGGAAAAATACAACCTAACTACCACTCATTATTTGTAGAGCATTTACATGCTCCAACATTCTCTCCCTAAATGCTTACAAATGATGAGAGATACAATAAGTGATACAAGGCTATAATACAGTAATCTGACTAGCAAGTATCGTAATAAAATGAAACATAATAAGAACCAAATGCTGAAATGTCTCTACAACTCTGAAGTGTCTGTGAAGTATGAAACTGGCCATGAATCTCTAACAATGAAGGTCTTCGGCTTCAAAGCACAACCAATGAAGCAGAAAAATAAGATCCAAATCTTCAAACTAATCATAATCACCGGAAGAAGAAGGTCACCATGAGCAAGTAGAAGATCCAATAAAAGAAACACTTCGACTTCAAAGAGTTTGAAAAATATCTCGAGTTCTCGGATCATAATACACCAAGATTCTTCAAAGAATAACCTGCTAAAATGTGAATCATCCATAAAATGAAGTCCGAATAAAAATAATGCGAGTCCAAAGACATGGACCAAAAATGCCAAAAGGTTGATCCAATGATAAAAAATAAGTGTCACGTCACATCACCAAAATAATCTTCGTCTTCAAAATATTATAAATCCAAACTTGTGAAACCATAATATTTGAACCGGATGCGAACACAAAATCATCATATGGTAGAGTCCGAATAATAAATAATCTGAATCGGAAAACATCGAGTAATGCCAAAAATTTGAACCGTAAAGACCTAAAATAAGTGTCACGTCGCATCACTAAATAAATAATCGTCTTCAGAAGTTTTCAAAAATCCAAACTTAATCAATCATAAGAACCAAATCTGGATGATATTTTCTCCCTATTTTTGATAACCAATGACCGGATATCAAAAATCAACAAATCATCGGATGGAGAGTGTCGGATACCAAGAGCTAAGAGAGCTCTCCCTAGATGTATGAAGGGTCTCGATAAGACACGAGAAATAGAGTAAAATAGATACTCTACGGTCATGAGAAGATGGATGATATAGTTGTTGAAGCTGCAAGAACAAATACCATTGAACGAAGAATCATTGCATGCAAAATATCTCTATTGCGCCGAAAATATACCAATATACCCAAACTGCGGTGCCGGAACTCTCGAAGTGGTCTTCAATAGAAAAGAAAGTCCAGATGCTCAAGATACATAATTCGTCAACCAAAAATCAAGAGCGACAAGTCATAAAATCCCATAAAGTGAAGAATGCGAAACAACTTTCTTGATCAATTGCCGTTACGGTGCAAGCATCACAAAGAATGATATGAAGTCCGACTGTGGTAGGAGTATTCATCCAAATAACTAGCATGAAATGAACGAATGTGACAATTCAAGATTCGGTTGTGACAAAAATTGGTGTTAAAAAACAATTGGTTTAAAAAAATAATTGGTTCTAATAAAAAAAATTGGCTAAATAAAAAATTGGTGTTAAAAAAAATTAATTGGCTAAATAAAATTGTCGTTAAAAAAAATTGGTTGAACAAAAATTAAAAAAATAATACAAAAAAATGTCTGAATAAAAAAAATGAAGTTTAAATAAAAAAAGGGTTAAAAAAAAGGGAAGGGCCGATAAGAGGGGAGGAAAAAAGGAGGGGGGGGGAGGAGGAAGGAGTGGAAGGGAAGAAGAGAAGGGGTTGAAGGCTGGAAGAAGAAGGGAGAAGCGGACGAGAGGGTGCTGATGGGGGAGAGGGGGTTATGGTCATATGGGGGAGGGGGTAGGCGGAGAGAGGTTGCGGGTTGAAGGTGGAACCGGGTGGAGGGGTGGAACTGCTGATGGGATACCGAAGTCAGGAAGGGTGCGGACGAGACATGCGTTCAGATGGAGGACTGACTGCGATAGCAACGAAGAAGGTACTACGGTCCGAACCGCGGATACGGTGGATGCGGAAGAATAATATCTCGAGATTTATCGTGTATCAAAATATAAAAATATGAAAAACATGATGAGAATTCTTAGAAGATGAGAAAGAAAAGAGAGATAATAATAATATTCATGAAGAACAATGGTGGGAGAGAGAAACTCTCCCTAGGTGGGGAGAACCCACCAAATCTCCCTCTAGAATTACATGATGAGAAAAGTGCACACAAGAAAAATGACCACCTCTCCCTTTATATATGAGGGAGAGATAAAATATACCAACAATACAATAAAGGGAAAAATACAACCTAACTATCTCTCATCATTTGTAAGCATTTAGGGAGAGAATGTTGGAGCATGTAAATGCTCTACAAATAATGAGTGGTAGTTAGGTTGTATTTTCTTTATTTTATTGTTGGTGTAGTTTATCTTTTCCTCCTATATAAAATGAGAGGTGATCATTTTTCTTGAGTGTACTTTTTCATCATGTAATTCTAGAGAGAGATTTGATGGGTTCTCTCCACCTAGAAAGAGTTTCTCTCTCCCACCATTGTTCTTAATGAATATTATTATTATTATCTCTCTTTTCTTTCTCATCTTCTAAGAATTCTCATCATGTTTTTCATATTTTTATATTTTGATACACGATAAATCTCGAAATATTATTCTTCCGCATCCACCGTTCGTTATAAAAATGGGTTCCTGTAATTATATTGTTATTTTTTTTTTAATTGTAGGTGAAGGATACAGATCTCATATATTTTATCATATTAATCGATCTGACACGTTGTTATTAAAATCCGACCTTAGTGGAATCGACCTTGAAATAAAAGGCATTTAGGATGCATTTACTGTAAGTACATGTTTCTTTCACGACAATATTTGTCGATTTTTGGTCATTAGATCAAAAGTTTCACTTTTTTTCTTGCATTTTCACTATTTTACTATTGTAAAATATAACAACATACTTCTTTTTATTTGTTTGTTATAATATCATTTTTTATGGATTAGAATATCCGTTACTTAGTGATACCAGATTTGAGGCCTCTAGGTTAGCACCATCTTTAATTGTCAATGATGCAAGTACTGTCAAAACTCACTATCAATAATGGTGCTCCTTCAAGGTATCAATATGTTGTTTTTTATGCATAATTATGTTGGTTATTAGTAATTCTTTTTTAAATAATATTTTGATGTATGTTATAGCAATGGTTGCTAAATATGAGAATTATTTGACAAAATCTTACACATGAAAACATTATTTCAACAAGTTGCAAAGGATTAATATCTGATAAGAACAACATCTTTATAGAATTTTTTCAATGTATATTTCGTGATATGGAATTAAAAAATAATGACCTTTTTGATAATTTTCATAGTTTAGTGGCATGTTTTTAATTATTTAAAAACTTCATTGCTTAATTTGTATATTATCACTAAAAATATTTAAATGTTGTATTTGATTTCCCTTTTTGTCGCACCCCAAAACCGAGAACGACGGAAACGTTCTGGGGCGGAGGACGTCATATAAAGTATCACAACAATGCAAAGTAGTAAACAAGCAACAACATCATCTATTGCATTAATAGTATAATTTTAAATACAAGTGTGTTCTTTCATAGAATAAAACAACATAATGAATAATCAAAATAAAAGACGAGTCTTGACTGCTCCGTCTTCACAAAACCTGGTCGTCGTACATGTCTACTGATGACCTGAGAATACAAGTTATTTTGAAAGCGAGTATCAGCTTAAAGCTGGTGAATTCATAAGTATTTTATTGTCTTTGATTTGTAAAGCTGTAAAGAAAAGACTTGTAAATGTTTGAAGAAAAGTTCGTATAAGTATGAAAACCCTAGAAAATCCCATATTTCCTACTAGTATAAAATGTAGTCTTCTACCAAGACTCGACTGTTTTGATGGTTTGAACCTCTACATAAGTGAAGGTTTTCCCTTGTAAAACTATTATTATTCAAATCTACTCTACCTCATCGATTATGTGAATGTGACACAAAATAAAGGTAATAAGGAAAATAATATAATTATTGAAATCGTATCCTTTTGTACTAGGATATTCACGACATGGAAACTCGCCGAACAGTACAACCGTAGATATCCGTCGATGTGCATTTTCCCATTGTAGCTAATAGCCGAGTGTAGAATGGTCAGTCCCGTATCGTATGTAATAGTATCTCTTCTTATAGTATGTAATAGTATCTCTTCATATAGTATGTAATATATTTGTATAGACTCATGAATGAACTGACTCTTGTGTGATTCCTTGTACTTGGATTAGTAAGTAGTATCTCCTAACTATACTTATTATAGTTACTAGTAATGTACGTGTATAACCGAAAGTATACCTTTGCTACCCAAAGGTACTGAATTGACTGATAGAACTTTTATGTCCATATATGTATACATAATATATAACTAACATTTAGACGTCATTCAGACAAATAACCGATACCCTAAGGCCACATCCAAACAAGGAAAAAGAATTAAAGCGAGCTAGCAGTCCTAAGTCCTTTAAACATTTCTTATATAACTATACATATATAGGCATGCAATTGACAATATAAAAGTATAAAAGAAGTTTTGTAAAACCTTTGAAAAGTTTAATAAATAAAAATTTATGACTTGATGTTAGTTTATAAAATGATTTGAAAGTAGTTTGTTTGATAAGAACAGTTTAAAGTATAAGAAATCCTTTGTTTGAAACACAATTGTAACAGAGTTTGAAAGGAAAGATACAGTAAGTAAGACAGTTTGATAAAGAGTTTAACATGTAAAAATGTTTTGAGAAACCATTTTGAAGTAGTATATTTGGTAAAACAGCTAAAAGTGTAGTAAATCCATAGTTTGATAGTTATTAATCACATGTGATTGATATAATAACTATCATGATTCAACTTGTATTCCCCCCCCCCCCCCCCCATAAATTCATTTATAAAGATTTAAAAACATTTAAAAGGTTAATTAAGGGGTATGAACTCACCTGTAGTGAGTGGATCGTATGGAAGTGTCGGACAAGTGCTAGGTGTCAAGTGAAGACTTGAACACACACAATGATCCTAATAACATATAAAGACATATATGAATACAATTAGTGACTATAACCCTACATGGTTTATCGATCACAGTCTCGTGTATACGAGTCGTATATAATTAAGATTGAAAAGGTAGTCGAATAAATGATTCTTCTTTAAGCTCACATCCAAACAAGGAAAAGAAGTTAAAACGGAATTATCAATTCTAAAACTGTAGAACCTTGATTATATACCACCCTTGTGTATACATTCTTCAACGATAGATCAACCGTAAGGGTCTTTGGATTGAAATTGACGTACTGTACGAGTGGTATTCCGGGGAGGTTTCTTCGGGAAGGTTATGAAATATAGGATATCCCACACATGAGTATCTCGGATTTCTGGATTGACGGCTTCGCTAGAAAGGCGATTTCGGAGAAAGAGATTTACATACGAAACTGGTATTGTGAGGATCGAATTGACTCAAGTTGTATGATAATATCAGACTCACTTGGAAATAAAGGCATTAGATTTGATCATAAAGGCGTTACAGACAAAACACAACAATGCAACTTTTTAACAGAGCTACAGTACTTTAAATTAACTACAAGACTACTGCTGCGAACAAGGTATACTACAAAAGGCAAGTATACGCAGGACGAGGGTCCCTTGACTGACGGGATCTCGCAAAAGATAAGACTCGAGTTGCACTAGTTTTAAACAGTTTAAAAGCATACTTAATTACTATCGATTGGAAATGAACCTATATTATAGTAGGGTCCTTTGTTGCCTTTTTCCATTCTGAGGTCAAACTCCTCCTGTTCCACCGTCATTCTTCTCTGTTGGGCAGTCCCTCTTGAAGTGTCCCATCACCCCACATAAATGGCATATCCGAGAAATTTCGAAATTAGTGGTTAAAGTAATGTGTTGGATCCGAGTCCTACAGAAGCGGGTAGTGTGTCCGTTCTTGTTGCAGTTCTTGCAGTGTAACAGACGACAACTACCTAGATGATGGAAGCTACACTTATTGCACTTTGGTAGGTTTCCAGCATACTGTCTGGCTGAGTTAGGGATAACCGGGATACCACAGGTTGTTGTCCTTTGCTCGTCCCTTATTACACTTTGGTAGTAAGAGTTATAGGTGTCATGGCCGCGAAGGCTGCCACAGGTTGTTGTCCTTTGCTCGTCCCTTGGGGTGATTTGCCTTTAAATCTATCCCAGAACTTTCGTTTGTTACTCTTGGGTTTGAGATTCGGAGTGTCACTTAAAAGACAAATGCAAGTCACAAATATCTGTATATATTTCTTGGAATTTTTATGATATTTTAAATGTAAAATATTAAATATTTCATCGACCTATTTAGTAAACTTTTCTTAAAATTCAAACATATATTCATAGTAAATTTTAAATTTAGAATAAAGTGTTTGACCAATGTTATACAAATATAGGTACTTCAACCGGTTGTCAATTTTAAAAAATTGACAATAAATTAAAAATGACAAGAAATGCTTTCATTTAAAATTTAGAATAAAGTGTTTGATCCAATGTTAAGGGTAAAAAATTGATAATAATTAAAAATGACAAGAAGTCCTTTCGATTTTAATTTTAGAATAAAAAGTTTGACCCAATGTTATATGAATATGAGTATTTATTCAAACCATCTCTTATGTACTTCAACCAGTTGTTAATTTTAAGGGTAAAAAATTAACAATAATTAAAAATGATAAGAATTACTTTCATTTTACTTTAATATTAGAAATAGATATATTTTAATATTTTACTTTAATATTAGAAATATATTATTATTATTATTATTATTATTATTATTATTATTAAGACAGTGAAATGTGAATATAGAAATAACCTTATGAACATGAATTCATAAATCTTAAAATCTAAACACTAACCTTATCTCTAAGCATACTTGTTTTTTTTTAAATAAAAAATACATGTAACTTTTACAACAATGTATTTTACTTTTTTTTTTTAAACAAAAACAACAATATATTTTTATTTTTTATTTTTCTCATAACAGTTCATCAATACAAAAATATTAGTGGAATCTGACGAAAACAATTCAAATGCAATAAAGTCCACATCAAATGTTGCGTATAAAAAAAATTTTGTATGATTAATAAAGTCAATCAAGTGTTGATATACATTTGTAAAAGATTCCAACTTTTTATTTTTATTTCTTATTGATTTCGTTTTTGCTGACACGACTCTTATTCATAATTATTTATGAAAAAAAACTATTTGCACATGTTGCTTGACATGGGTAAAATGCTAGTGTGTATATATATAGGGTCCGGTTTCTGTGATGACTTATTTTAAAGTAAGGAAATCTTCAAAAAAAATTTAAAAAAATCTAAAAAAATACAAATCATAAAATCGAGTATATATCTATGTCCGAGAGAAAAAAAATTGAAATTATTTTTATCGTTAAAATTGATCCATGATTTAATTTTAATTTTTTATTTTGCATCATTGTGATCCACGATTCAAATTTAATGATCCAAATTTTTTTTCCAAATTTTTTTCTACCGGACAAAGATCTATGCTTGATTTTATAAGTTTTATATATATATATATATATATATATATATATATATATATATATATATATATATATATATATATATATATATATATATATGTATGTATAGTGTTGTGAAAGTTGAATACAAGTATAAATTTTATATAAGTGGTTAAGGTGTCGGACTTATCAGCCAAGTTCACGAGAACTAGCCCGAAAACATTCATTAGCCCGAAACCCTAGTTAGAAAAATTCTCTCTAAAAAAAACTTATGTAAAATTAGATCTTTCCTTGAAACGTTCACTATCTTCACCTCTTTATACAAGACAACCAGGAACTCACCCATGCTCACCCTCAATCTATCTAATCCATATAAACTGACGTTGAAATAATATTGATTTATTTGGGGCCCTCATTGATTTGCCAAAAAAAAAAAATCCAATTATTATTGTTAAACTTCTTTATCACAAAGAAAATATAATTCTAAACCCCTTAGGCCCCGAATTCCAGTTGCACCGTTCTAAATGGTCCAATACCAATTAAGGCACTCACCAGTAAGCCTGCTAAACGAACAATCTAACTAACAACAAAACTTAATCCCATTTCAATACAAAGGATAAAAATTGACGTCAAAGTAATATTGATTTATTTTGGGCCCTCAGTGATTTACCAAAAAAAATCCATTTATTATCATTAAACTTCCTTATCCCAAAAGGAAATGTAATTCTAAACCCATTAGGCCCTGAATTCCTGTTGCACGACTCTAAATGGCCCAATACAAATTAAGGCACTCACCACTAAGCCAGCCAAATGAACAACCTAACAAATGACGAACTTAATCCCATTGATCAAAAGAACACTAGTAATCCAACCACAAAGGAGTCGTCGGGATAAGGATTCCAGATAAGTAGATAACCCATCCACGAGGCCCTCATCCTCGCCACAAATGAAGCAGGATAGTTATTTGTAACTCTTATGCAATCGATTTGACTCGTATCTTAAGTTGTAACCTAAGATTCATCACATCTAAGGGGGTGTTTGGATAGGAAAAAAGAAGGTGTTGATTGTTTATTCACACAATAAACTAACTTTGAGTGTTTGGATATAATTCAGCTTATTAAGCTAAATAAGCTAATTTTAATAAACATCTCTCTCTATGCTTATTGCTTATTCCCACCACAAATAAGGTAATAAGCAATAAGCTAACAAACTAATCCAAACACCCCTTAAATATTCATCATTTTACTGTAAATGTTTGATCTATGAAGAACCCAAAATACATAAAAACGCAGACAATGAATGGGCTAAGTTATGGTTGATTTCATACCATCATCATCTAAAAACTTAAAAATAAAGTTTAATCATGGGATGAACCCCACACACAAAGCATTCACTCCCAACCTCTCCACTACTAGTCTCAAATTGAAGAAATCCCTCCAATATTAGTAAAATGGGTGTAGTCTCCACATAATCCACAATGCATTTGTTTCGTTTTTGCTATTTCATGTGGGTGATTTTAGTGTCATTAATATAGATGCCATATTCTATTCAAGATAAGTCGGTTGTGTTTGGTTATATTATTCTATTCGAGATAAGCTAGTTCGGTCTATTATATTCCAAGACTAGGAGGTGCAGAGTACATACTCATATAGTTTATAAGGACTCGAGAATACACGGATCCAAAGACAACACCCCAGGTGGGGTTCCAACTGCCCGGTCAACAAGCAGGGTGAAGGGGGTGCCCTTACATGGTGCACGCAGTGCCCCAACCCGAAAAATAATCCATGTAGAGAAATAGGCCTGGTCGAATTTTTCCCGCCAAAAACCCAAGGTTTGTGCTAGTTACAAAGGGAGAATTGTTTCTATTAAAATTATGGTATTCTACAAATTGAAAAATGATATATCACAAAAACTACTTATTCTCTCTGTAAAATTGTCTCTGACGAACACAATATAAAGCACAATATTTATGTGTTTTAGAATTCGGAATAGGCATGTAATTCCAAATCAATTTTCTTGGATTATCCTAAATCGGATTTTATGATACCCCCAAACAATAGGATTGAAATAACAGAGTTTGAAAAGTATTTTGCATGCATGATTTTTTTGTCTTTTCATTGATATTCGAAACCCAAAATCTAATACATGACCTCACATAATCCCACCAGGCACCAGCCCTCAAGGTTTCTTCGTTTCCCTCTTTTTAGTCTGTGTAATTTTCTTTGTTGAATAATCATTAGCCAATACTTTTGTTTTTTGGATGTAAGGTTTTAATGGTTTTAACGATTTCATCTAGACCTTATGCATAACGATTTCATCTAGACCTTATGCATGTTTATCTAATTAATGAATTTTCTATTTTAATTGTTTTTTGATGGACGTTTATCATAGTTGCGACTTGTGAAATTGAAAGCATATGATGGATTTGGCAATTATTATCATCAAACATCTTTAAATTCAAAAAAGTTTATCTTTAGATTCAAATCAATATTATCTCTTTCTTTTTTATTACCATGATAATGAGCAAATAGTTGATTTTGACTAAAAGGCATGTTACACTTCAATAACATTGAGTGGCTGAGTTTTTTTTTTTTTTTTTGAAAGAGCTTGAGTGGCTGAGTTTGTATGCCTGTGATCTCTCTTTTTTTTTTCTTTTTTTTTTGGTAATGAGTCTTATTGATTAGAGTAATAAAGAAGCACCATTCATCTCATAAAGTCTCTGATTTTAGTTAAACTGGTAGAACTTTGCTTGATTAATTTTGATTTTTTGATTTATTATTATTATTATTATTTTTTGCTTACCCTAGTTTCTGTTTCATGCCCATGTAAATAGGATTAAGATGCTGATTTGTTCATGAAATTTGAAGAAGGATTTGGACCAGATGGATTAGGAAGTTTTTAATCACATGATAATATCAGTCTATTCTTAAAATCACAATAATCACTCACAGAAAGAACATCAAAATGCCTCCACTAGCTCACTTTATTTCTAATTTGGTTTCTTGGCTGCATGTGGATATGAAGTTAATCCTCTATTTCCTGTTAATTTAATTTGGAATTTGGACTTTTTTCTTGCAGAAAACTCATACACTTACTCAGTTATTCCAGTTAGAGGTGCATAAATACAGGTATTAAACCGCTTTCGGTTTTTCAAGAAAAAAAAAAGGTTTCAATTTTTTGAAGGTGAAATTCCGTCAAAAATGTTTTTTTTTTTTTCTTTTTTTTTTTTCAGTTATATAACTGATTCGGTTCGTTTAAAAAAAACAAACGTAAAAATGCTGGTTTCTAATTAAAATAAAATTTATAGTAAGTGTTTCAGATTTAGTCAAACGGTTATTAAAAACCCGTTCGATTTTTTTGACCGGTTAAAACAAACCGGTTTGATTCGTGGACCTCTAATTCCAATCACGGAATATTTCAAGATGTTTGGGCTTAAATACTACGCATTGAATTTGAAGCTCGTGTACAAAGCTTTGTCAGCATAATCCAAAGTCCAAATCCAAACCGGATACAATAATCATGACATAATTAATATTATATTACAGCTAAATGTCAATGGAACCATTTTTAGCGTTTTAAAAGAATTACAAACAACGTTAGTTTTTATGAATTAAAAAGTTTCTTTTTTATGGTATTTAGGAATAAGCATTATCTTTTTTATTGAGTACCCTAATCCCAGAAATGATCTTTGTCCTTTTCAATTTACTTTATATTTATTGTTTTTGTATAGTGCGGTAGGATTTGTCTTGATATCCTTAAAGACATATGGAGCCCCACTTTAGGCCACCAGTGGTTGTTACAAATATTGTTAGCATTCATTTTAGTTTGCAAGATTTCTCTGTTTTGCTTTATGGTTATGTTATAGAGGGGAGAGCTCTAATGGGATATATGGGACTTATATAGTTGAGGACCGATGGTTTTCATTTCGCAAATCTATTAAACCTTGTTTGAAATATATATGTTCATTTTTTTTTTTGAAAAGAGGGGTCTCTCCTAACAAGAGTGTTAGGACCAGCTTACGTGCATCATGACTAATCATCTGCAAACAAACATGAGGTTATCATGCTTTGGAGTCACCACAAACGAATCTTAACTGCCACGGATATAAATGGAAACAACCAGATTAGACCTCGGGTAGATAGGATACCATTCAAATCCTCTAGAGTGTTTCATAAGTAGGTTACTACTCAAGTGGTTTAAGCCTCTCTTTTTATAATTTTTAGTTAATCCTTATTTTCATACATGGAAAATACCTTATATATGGATAAAAAGCATCTATATTTAAAAAAAAAAAAAATACTATAGAGAAAAGTAATAATCTACCCTTGGTTTGGGATGAAAAGGACATAACCAGGATAGAGACGATAAATGCTCCATTTGTTTTTGTTTTAATCTTAATTAATTAGCAAGGAGAGTTATATGCAATGAATCTCGAAAGTTGTAGGCAATATTCAACATCAACTTGTTTTTCTTTGAAAGTGTTCTTCATCTTCATGTACCTACTAAAGCATTTCTTGTTGTGCCATTAGAATATGTTGCCTTTAGATGTATATTAATAATAAGTTAAATATTAGTTTCTTTTATCAGGGACGTTTGTTCTCATTATTAATTCATGAATTTTAATTGTAGTGATTACAAATTTAAGCATACATACTATGAAGGTTTTTACATTGAAGGAAGATGATTATAACAAGGTAGAGAGTTGTTCCACGGTATCTACTATATATCACAAGTCATACATCTGCTTTATAGATGATAAATAATTTAAAAACCTTTAAGTTTGATAGAATTGTATGGATTTATTTTTTTGCGTATTTTAGATTCATTAAAACCGGAGGTTTGCATCTTTTTTTATTTTACCCTTTTTGCAAGTTTCCGGTAAAACCAAACATTTGTGTCAAACTAAATGTTTTAATGAACTAAAAAATATAAAACCAAACATTTCTGCCAAACGAAAGGACTTTAATGAATCAGATATACGCAAAATGATAAATTTTTAATTTTTTTTTCCAAACTACTAGCTTTAATAGCTTTTACGTCATTTGTCCTTTTTAGATTCACTATTTTATTATTATTATTATTATTATTATTATTATTATTATTATTATTATTATTTTGTAAATCATTCCCATATCTATCTTGGTTGTCGTTACCTCATTCAATATACTTCTCAATCCTAATCGTTATAGAATTTGTTATTTGAAAATAATTTGAGGTTTCTGAGCCACAGCTATTATAGAATTTATTATATGACCCTATATGTGGTTGATCGAAAGGGTTGTCTCTCTTTGTCTTTTCATATTTGTTTGTGATTTTAGTGTCACTGACCATCTTTATAAAAATATTATCTTTTTTAGTTAGCCAACACTATACTGTTGTGGTATGTAAGGAACCGGAAATATGTTCAATTCCCTTAGACATAAGGAAATTATGACAGATTGTGTTCTTAAACTATGCTCCATTGTCATTTTAGATCTTTCCCTTCAACTATGAGTACTTGACGAAGTTGATCATTTTAGTTAGCAGTTGTTTCAAAATTTTCCTATAGTCATCAACTATAAAAAATATATACTTCTTTTCATTAATGCTTCTGAGGCCAAAAAAAGATCAATGTGCATCAATTGAATAGTTTTTGAAATAGATGAATCTAAAATGCTCTTATTGGGATAAAAAAAGCAAGTTAAGTATTTCAGACAGCGTCAAACAAACTTCCGTGAAACTTGCAGAATAATAGTTCTGAAAAACTAAACATAATATTTAACGTGGTTCAGTCAAGGTGACATACGTTCAAGGGTGAATGAGAGAGGATTCTATTAACTTCCAAGAACTATTACAAACACTCAAACTTGTATCTAATTTTTAGTTTTCACTGAAAACTAATGACCAACAATGATTGGGATATGAACCTATTTATAAACAAGCATAGGAAACCCTAATTCTGATGGGCTAAGACCATCGATATCAGCCCATAAAGAAGATGCCTTAATTTCCACCCAATCACAGAATGCCATGTGCATCGTCCATGAGCATCATCGTTGAGCATCATCAACTAATGAACATCCCTCTTGAGCATCTTCAACTGATGAGCATCCTCCTTGAGCCTCTTTAACTTGTGAGTAATAATGATGCTCACTCATGATTCCTGATGCTTACTTGTGACCCCTGATGCTTACTCGTGAGTCCTGATACTCACTCATGATTCCTGATGCTTACTTGTGACCCCTGATGCTTACTCGTGATTCCTGATATTCACTCATGATTCCTGATGCTCACTTGTGATTTCTGATGCTCACTCGTGATTCCCGATGCTTAATATTTGGACAAGACTTCATATGACAATAATCTCGTACATGAAGGCTTGAACAACTTTATCTGCCATTCAAACTTCTTCGTTCTTTAAGTAAATCTCTCTCTCTCTCTCTCTCTCTCTCTCTCTCTCTCTCTCTCTTCCCCCTCTTGCCAAACCCTTTTGTTCAAACTTCTAGAAGGCTAGTTGAAGCCATGCAAAGCTACAACTTCTTAGTAGGGGCGCACCGCATTATGTGGTTTAGAACTTTGGTGATGCGGTTTGAAATTTTATTAAACTGCACTTTGCGGTGCGGTTTACGGTTTATTTATAAGATTGCAGTCCAAACCGCACCACATTTATATATATATATATATATATATATATATATATATATATATATATATATAGGGTTAGGTTCATTTGAGACCACTTATATTTTGTGAGACCGTGAGACGCATTTTTTTTATTATTTTTATTTTTTTTAATTTTTTAAAATTTTTTTTAGTTAATTCAAGTTCCGAAAATAATATTTAAAAAAAGAATTTTTTGATTTTTCCATTTATTTTGCATTTTAAAATTATTTTTAAAATATGTACAGTGTAATATTCTATTTAGAATATTTCACATATTTTTCAAAAAAAATAGAATTTTTTTTTATTTTTTTTAGTTAATTCAAGTTCCGAAAATAATATTTAAAATTTTTTTTTTAGATTTTTCCATTTATTCTGCATTTTAAAATTATGTTTTAGAATATGTCAGTGTAATATTCTATTTAGAATATTTCACGTATTTTAAAAAAAAACGGAATTTTATTTTATTTTATTTTTTTAGTTAATTGAAGTTCCGAAAATAATATTTAAAAAAAGAATTTTTGGATTTTTCCATTTATTTTGCATTTTAAAATTATTTTTAGATTTGGTCTCACGGTCTCACAAAATTAGAATGGTTTCAAATGAACCTGAACCTATATATATATATATATATATATATATATATATATATATATATATATATATATATATATATATATATATATATATATATATATATATATATATTCAGAAATGCGTAACTTGATAACCAAATGGTTATTATAGTTTATCCTTATATATCTTTAAATTTTCAAGATTGCACGTGTAAACTTTAACCAATATTTGTTATGATTTGCATGATTGAATATAAAGAACTTCACATCTTATGTATATGATTTTTGCTTCAATGTCACTGTTAAGTACTATCTATCTATTTTAATTACTGTTATTAAGGTATTAATTAATTCTTAATATTATTGTTTTAGAAAAGCACCTATAATTATAGTTCTTGTTAAAAGTGATACTATTAGTCGGACATATAAGTTCTACAAATGGATATTGCATCATCAAATCAATAAACACAGATATAAACTCTACACAAAATGTTGCATGAAACTTAATTTTCCATATGTAAATCATAATGAAATGAGAGAATGTCATTTTGTAATTACGAATTTAAGATTAATAATATGTTAAACGTGTTATGCATAAGTTGTATATTTTTGTATCAAATTTGATTTGTAAATATATTAGGTTGTAGGGGAGTTTGTCAAACCGAAAAAACCGCACAAAACCGCCCGCATCACACCGCACCGCACAACGCGGTTTACCGCTTTCACGGTGCGGTTTGCGATAAACTCAAACCGCATATGCGGTGCGGTTTGTGGTTTTGGGTATAAACCGCACCGCGCACATCCCTACTTCTTAGTGATAACCACCTTGGTGAACATATCAGCTTTCTTAGTGATAACCACCTCGGTGAACATATCAGCTGGATTATTCATTCCGATGATTTTCTTTAAGCTTAGAGTTCCTTCATTGATTAACTTTTGAATGAAATGGTAACTCAATTGAATATTTTTCGTTCTACTGTGAAACACTGGATTCTTTTCTTGGTGAAACTGTAATTTGGTTGTCACAATTGATGGGTTTTAATGCAAAATATAAGTTTGTTTATCACAAAAAACCGCAACGGATGTCTTACAAAAATAACTAGTTCATCTTTAGTTTATGATAAAGTCAAACCATCAAGGATCCATTTATAGATGTTAGAACGAAATAGAAACAATCAAAGAGTTTTTTTAGAATGATAACCTTTGAAGTCTTTGAACCCACTTGGTTTTGGGATGTTGATGAAGATAACAATAATTCAAGAGTAGAATTTCTCTGTGTATCCACCATCAAGAGTAAGGAACTTAGAATGCTAGTTCCTTCATGTATTCTTGAGTATCTTAAGCCTTTAAGTGCTTAACTCAAATAATCACTAAATAAGACAAATCATGAACGTTTCTAATCTTGAAACAATCTTCAAAAGTAAACAAGAAGGGGGAGAGTAAGGTGGTTTC
This sequence comes from Lactuca sativa, assembly GCF_002870075.4. NCBI lineage: Eukaryota > Viridiplantae > Streptophyta > Magnoliopsida > Asterales > Asteraceae > Lactuca > Lactuca sativa. The sequence continues at coordinate 325,506,384 of NC_056627.2, read as the reverse complement.
AGCCACATGAAGAAATGGAGATATTTACTAGAAGAACTAGCTCCAAACTCATGCAAGACATCTCTTTAAATACCCATGCAAAATCAAAAAGCAACCCCATTAAATAATACAAAGTAATCATCTTACTTTAGAGGCATAGGGGACAAAGGAGGGAGGTTGACAGACAACCTCCCACTCCTCTCTTAACCTTCGGCCATGCCTAATAAACAAGAAGAATCCTTTGATTTTTATAACTCAAAGTTTATAAAATATAAACTTGGTCTTTAGGTAAAAGATAAAAGAATCCAACTAGTCTAAAAGGTTGTGTATGACTTATTAATTCATACCATATGAAATAATTGCAAGTAATACTCTCTTTTAATTATTATTTTCACAAAACAATAATTCTTCCCTAATTAAATATCCAAGAATTGATATAATTTATTAATATTAAATATATAAGCTATGCCAACTTGATAAAGGTGACCCTATACAATCATATATTATTAGCAATGTCACTCAATATTGATTCTTGGGCATATGGATTCAACAATCTTCCACTTGCAAAAGGTTCATTATAGACCGACATAGATAGTAGATGACGTCTAGCAATATGCTACTACCCCTAACAACATATGAATGGTATCATTTCATCAACAACCAATTCTAAGAGATCTAATCTACAGTTTTTACTAAAGGTGTGATATCAATTATTCATTTGTCTTAGACATCATCTTCAACATGAGATATGGATCACCATCAATCACACTAAGTGTTGAACTTTGAATAAGGCCTTAGATGTCTAAATCTCAACAAATAACAAGGACAAACCCCCATCTTTAACTACATACATCTATCAATGTAGTTCATGTTACACCCAACGATTGCTCTTATGACTGCCTTTTACAGAACATTGTTAAACCATATCAAAGAACAACAATTCCTACACCTCAAGTCCCAAATATGTATCCTAGGTCTAGGAATACAAAGATTCAACCTTGATCAAGACATCACTCTTGACTAACGATCCATAAAGTGATTTTGATGTGAATCAAGTCCAATACTTATTCTCCTAATCAAGTACTTAAAAAGTTGGTAGCAACTCTTGCTATTTTCATCTCCATGAAAATCAGCCAATCCACTCATATTAGTCTTACCTCATTGATGCTCCCAAAACTATTAACGACTATGGACATTTAGAATAACCTAGTTATTCAAGGATTTAAACATGCTAATATAGAACACAACAATTATCTAATGAAAGACTCATATCCAATATACCAAATCATTACAATATATGTTGCTTATATTGTTCCAATATCAAAATACTAAATTTCAATCGAATACATCTACTTATATTGACAGGGCCGTATAGCACCAACTTGACTTTCATTCTTTAGCTAATGAAGGAGCTTTGTTAAATAGATTTGACAAAAATTGATTTGTATACACTTTGCGAATACACATTTTCAGTTATATATATATATATATATATATATATATATATATATATATATATATAATATTGAGAATGAATCATATGCTTAGATATTACTTAGATACTAATACTTGTGTAATATGATTACTCATAATCATAATGAACTATAATACATTAAGCATCTTTTTTTTGTGGTTATCCAAACCACAATGTACTCTAACTATGATGTCTAATTGTAATTAAAATATATATGGAACCACTATCCATGTAATTTTCTCTTCAATCATAATGAAGACACATCTGATTAAGAAACATCTCAATTTATTTGGAAGTTTAGCATATGTGCAACAGGGTAAACACAATTTTCTTTGAAATACACTATAGATTAGGAACATCTCTTAAGTTCTCGAAAGTACTTTAGAATGTTCTTATAAGTCACACCATGACTTGTTCTTAAATTATACTGGTATCATTCAACATGCTTTAAGTATACAACTTATTTGGCCTTCATGCATAATCATTACATATATGATTAATTAAATTGCAATAGCATATGGAATACAATCATATTATCTAGTCCAAAAAATTACACTAGGATAAGTCATGTTATGTGATATTTGACAATATTTCTCTCTCAGAGTCTTCTATCTTAAGCTCTTTAACATCCTTGACAATTAATGCAATTTTACTTGATCCTTTAAGTTTCCATGATCTATCTATGTAGATCCTTATTCGAAGAATTAGTATATCGACTATATATAAGCCTAGGAATATTATTGTGCTCCCATTAGCTTTTTAGAAACACAAGAGGCATCTTAATTTATAATCAAATTACACTATGTAATTATCTTATAAGAAAGAAGATTCTTACTTTGAGATGCTAGCTTAAATCTAGAAGGATTTGATGGGTTTTGATCAAAACATCATTCCTATGGTGTACATGCAAACCCTAATAGCTTTTGGATCTAGTTTGTCTAATGAACATGCAATTGAATATCCAAAGCTGTAAACCCTAGATCTAGCTTACAATTAATCATATTAACATAAAATAGAGTTTAGATCTGACCTTAGATTGTTATATAGCAATAACACTCAATCCTTAGCTCTAGAAAGCTTAGTGCCTCAAGTGCTGCACCTCTAATGGAGTCACAAACACCACTAAGCAACTTGGATGAAGAGGAGAAGAGAGGAGGCTGCCCAAAATGTCTAGAAACCCTAAAGGAACTCTTGTCCACGTTTTTGGGGCTTAAGGGTCCTTTATATACATGTAGGCTATTAGGGTTTTCAACTAGGAAACCCTAATCTGGCTGCTTAAGCCCTAAGCAGCCCATAGACTCCTTTAACATATCCCTTGGAAGATTTCTAACGGGCTTCCCATAGAATTCGTCCAACCTATATATTATTAGGTGATCCATAGCCCAATTATAATTCTCTTATAATTACAACTTCAGTCCCCTAAGTTTAATTAATCTCTTTTAGCCACAAAATTAATTCTTAATTAATTCTTGACTAATATTAAACAATATGATTTCTCCTTTAATATATTATTCTCATAATATATTAATAAATCATAATTAATCCTTTCTCTCCTTAATTCATCCTACATATTGCTATGGTGAAGGCAACCCAAAAGGACCATGCTCATAATCGGGTCAAGTACATACCAAAATAGTTATGGACTTAGATACTAATCCAACAGTCTCCCACTTGGATAAGCCTAATAACTATATTCCATATGACTTCAGAACCTGATCAACAATCGTAGCTTTCAAAAGCCGCTATCAACTCTGATCTTATCAGATACGCGTGTCCTTTAGATAAGGGATCATATATTTCTCCATTCTCAAGATATCGTATAGACATAAGACATGAATTTCAATCATTCTCTCTATATTGTTTCCCGACTTCCAATTTATGAAGACTGACAACAGACTACAATTAAACACATCAACTTAGTCCCGACTTGGCCAAGCACTTAGGTGTCATCACTAAATCATCGAGGGGCCCAAAAATATCACTTTTATCCCACTTTGGGTAAAAGGAATGGATAAACCTCAACTCAAATGCTCGCTTGCATTTACTGATCGAATCACACACAATAATAAGTTTTATAACACCAAGTTATTGGTGCGTTTACTTATTATCAATGTGCAACCGACCAACAAATAACAACTCACACGTCTTGGTTTCAAGAATATACAATGTTATCGTCTCACTAATCACCTGTGATAAATCCATGAAGTGATCCAAGTGAGCGTGGGTTTAATCCAATACTCTAATCTTATCAAAGCACTCATGAACTCTACAGCAAACTTGTGCCATGTCTAAACACTTCAGACAATCTACAGACAGATTCATGACAGTCTTTCTTCATACCTACTCCCAACATATGACTGACTATGGATGTTTGAATAACCCAATTATTATGGAAGTCAAAACATGCAAATTGAAACATAACAATAATACTTAATCCTATATGACCCCAACTTTTGAGAGTAAATATAACACTTCTAATTATCCACCATATTGATTACTCATTATTTATCATTTAATGTTTCATATAATCAACTCATTACTTGAATAACAACAATTGTCCCATGCTCCAAGCATGCACACTGTGTTTCCCATGGTCCATGCTTTGTGAAATAGATCAATTGAAAAACTTTTCTAATGATGCTCATTTCACAATTCCCAATCCTTATCATTTGTGTAAGAACACAAGGTTCTTTGCTACTGTTAGAATATGCTAGATTCTAACATTTTATGCAACGATCCTTTAGTAAGCTCATAGCACAAAAGTTACCAAGACTTGGATAATGAAATTACAAAGTACTCTCTTATAAATTGTTACAAGACAATTCCATAGACGTGAAGTCTCACATTCAAAGTACATTCCTTTGAACATCCTTCTTGCATAGAAGTTTCTAATCTAGACAAAAACTCTCAATATCCAACTCCCAATATGTAAACATTTCCATATTTGCCATATGACAACTCATTCTTAATAGAATATTATCTATTTATAATAATGTCGATATGGTCCATCCAATACCATACTTACAACTACTCACAAGCGACCAATCCTCAACGAACTTTGGATCGTCCTTTGATAGTTGTTTAATTATTTTAGTCAAAACCGATTCTAATCCTTTTTCCCTCTTAATGCATTAGACATTTGGAAAATTTTAGAATGGTCAAATATTATAGCATTTGGAATCGATCCTATACTCGAAGCGTATGGGACACGATGCATAATGTCTTACATAAAGATATGATACTTTATCAATCTTATGCCATAATATTTTATATGTCACGTTCTCACAATTCGAACTATGAAGATGGATGCCGTAATCATAATTAAAATTTGAGAACACACTATGTATCATTTGACTAAATTTATTAAAATTTCTCAATCTAAGCTTTTGATTTTGAAACGAAGTATAATATTCTGTCCCTTAATTATAGCAAAACAACTTTTCAACCCATGCAACTTTGCAAATTGAATCTTTGTTTTTCTATAATTAATATTGCTAACTTGCAATACTTTCCATAATAATCATACAAGCATAACACTTATGCTCCCACTATCATGATGATTATTATCATATAAGCATAACACTTATGCTCCCACTAGCTTTGACATGTATTCAGAAAACAAATGAACTTCCAGAAAACAATGCCTATTGAATTTCTGAAATTCATATTTCTAATACCAGATGCTTCGATAAGCCTTTATCTAAGCTTCTTAAACTTATACCCCTTTGCCTTAGATAACTCATATATGTGTTTAACCAATTCAGAACTTATGTTACTAAGTTTCAAATGTTCAAACTAATTGTCAAATCTCATAATTCAAACTATGGAAAGGGATGTCGTAACCATAATCGAATTTGAGAATACAATTTTCACAATTGCTATCTTCTTAAAATCTCTCTTTGTGAAATCATTTCCTCACAGTCATTTTCATGAAGGAGGGAATCTTATGACACTTAGATTTTATGGTGTACGAGTTCCTATCTATGTGAATTTGACAAAACCAAAGTTGGCGACAAATCCAAACTCATATGGATTGGACTTTCTTAATCTTGATTTCTTGCCTTGTGGCGACACGAGTGCCCACCATGTCTTCCAAGTAGTTTAACAACTTCTCCTTACATATCAATGTACTTTCCATCGATCAAGGTACTTTGTCTTTATGCATTCAAATGAGAACTCATAGAACTCACATGCATAATTAACTCAATTGGAATGGAATAGAAACAAAATAATGTCAACACGATAGGTTGTTAACCTCAAGTAGTGTGCTAGTGATGATCGATAAGGTTTATTCTTGATTTGTTCTTGAAACTTTTCCAAGATCAAACTCCCATTGACTCCTTGACATATAAGGTTCTCTTGTCAAGAAACATTTCTTGACAAACAAATATTCAAGAGTTAGTGTAGTTCTTATCAAAACACTTCAAAAATTGGTCCTAGTTGGTCTTTGTCTTATCCAAGACATCACAACTTACCAATTTTAAATGTTCAAGAATAATAAAACCTTTTCCAAATTCCACATTTGATGAGTGTTATAAACCTACTTAAGACTTGTCACTCAATTCGCAATCTTGGAGTATGACTCTAAGATTCGATATTGGAACGAAGTATGATTGACTTCTTGATTTAACCATTTCCATAATTCTCGATTCCTCTTCTTAGACATACAAATGCACTAAGAGTCACTTAGAGAATCAATTGAGATATGGTTCTTAATCACTAAAAATTATCATAAAACACAATAAAAGGTACTCTCCCTTCTTCTTAGAATAGAGAAACTTTTATCTTTCTGCCTACTTGATTCTTCTTTATTCGTTTTGCTATTCATTGAAACTCTTTAATTCAACTCATAATTACACTTAATCCTACAAGTATAATCATATTTACTAAACTTTTAGAAAATCATGACAAATATCTTATCTCTCTTTGTGGTGGACTTGATCAACGCACAACCTAGTGTACTCGATCTACTAGTCCTTCACTTGACACTTTGTCAAAGAATTAGTCTAATTTCCAAATATGAAAATTTTCATTCGTCACGCAACCAAGTTGTATGATTCCAAGTTTCCGTCCAATTGAAACTTGGGCGATGGGAAACTCTCCCTATTTGGTGAATTCTTGACATCTCCACAAATTACATAATCAAGAATCAAATACATTATTGCTAATAATAGAAACCTTCAAACATCAATTTTTTCATACATGCCATTGCAAGGATAAATAAATAAGATAAAATCAAATTTCATTTTATTGCGGAAAAATTTGTCTTTGCAATGCAATTCAATGGAAAAACTCTGTTATTACATATTTCTTAACAATATATTCTAACTCCAAGTAGTAGCTTAAAAATCCAATCTTCAAACAATGTGATCGAAATCCACTTTCTTCACGATTAGATTCAGCTCACTTCTTCCCTTAAGCTTCCTCTCTTTTCTTCGATCCTACAAAACATCAAAATGTAATCTTATCACATCATGTATTAAGAATCTAGAATAGGAACTTAAAAGAGTTAGTTAATGGATTTTACCTAAAGTAGAGCCATACGTCTTGACTCTCCCATCTCTTAGATCTCTCAGGTAGTTAGGGAGCTTTGTCTCCAATGCCCCTTCTCTTGGCAATAAAAGCAAATGGACTCCTTTGGCACAACACATCGGACAATTACAGACTTAGTTCTTTCTGGACTTCCAATGTTTCCAGTGTCCATTGAAGTTTGGGAGTTTGATTCACCAGACAAATTTGCTTGACCAGTATGCCAAATCATTGTTGATTCAGCAGCTATAAGCAAATAGGTGAGATCAATGAGGGTCACGTCATGATCCATCATATAGTACTCTCTAACGAACTCACTATATGATTCAGTAAGTGACTGAAGAACCCAGTCAACAACCAACTCACTTGAAATCTCGACACCTATCAAGCTTAACCTATCAATGTGTGACTTCATCTCTAAGACGTGTGCTGATATTGCCATATTTATACCTATTTCTAGGCAATATTTAAGTACATTTTTATTAAAAAGTTGGTAATTTGTTTAGAATAATGGCACTTATAAGCTTAAATGTTATTTACAGCCAAAAAGAATACATTTTGAAGAAAATGGACTGAAAGCGTTAAAGAAAGAAACTTTGGGAATTAAAAGAGTAAAAGTGAAGAAAATCTGGAAAAAGATTATTCACGACGTGAGACTTAAAGGATTCACGACGTGAATCGTTGGTTATAGAAGATATGTACACGGGTGAAGGAATCCTTGACGGGCACGGTTATCTACAACTCACGACATGAATTTCTTACTATTCACGACGTGAATTTATGGATATCAGCAACTATATAAATCCTTGACCATTACGAATAGAGGCACCTTTTGGCAGAAGGAAGGAGTTCCAGAAGACGATTTGGAGCGAAAGAAAGGTTCTGGAAGAAGGTTTTCAACACCAAAAAGAATAAAGGTCTATACTTTAGTTAAATAAGAACATGTCTCTCATTATTTTTAGCTGTGTTGGTTTAGTTGCTATGATGAGCAGCTGAATCTAGCTACTCTTGTTTAGCTAGATGAAGCTTTAAACTTATGAATAGTTCAATGTTTATGGATTAATTTTAGTTGGTAAAAATTGCTTGTGTTTGATTTGTATAACCTAGCATGCTATTGTTTGTTTTTCTAATTGCTTGATTGCATGTTCTATGTAGCTTAGTGACCATTAAACTACATGAACTTGTTTACCTAATGATTTAGTGAACACTGAATTGTTAGAGCTAGGATTGACCGATCTTAGTTAGCAATTAGAATAAATAAGCTTAGCTGTGCTAGAGAACGTGTATTGTGATCATAATTGCGTTTATATAACAAATCTTACATATCATATTTACATTCATAATTAGTTATGTGTTTAATTATGCGTGAACATACATGGTTTGACATGAATTAGTTAATTATTGGTAAAGTTAGAACTAAATTACTAATACAACTAAAAACCAACTTAATAATCCGTAATCATTATCTAGCCATAAGGAAGAAGTGGATTCAAACTAAACAAGAGTGTGTTTTTATTTATTGAATTTGATTTAAGTTCATCTAATCTTGTAAAACCAGATAAAACCCCTTTTAAACTTGTTAATAATTAGGTTAATTTAATAGTAAGTAAATTAATTAGTAACACCGCTCCCTGTGATCGCCACCCGACTTACCCAAGCTATACTGTAACCTGACTAGGTACACTGCCTATAAGTGCATAGTTAGTTAAGTTTGTTAGGTTATAAATATTAAAATTAGTGAGTACTTTTGTGCACATCAAGTTTTTGGCGCCGTTGTCGGGGAACGGCTTAGATTATTAGTTTATTCAGTTGCATTAGATTAATCGACCCCTTTTTGTGGAATAAAATCTGCAAAAAGGTTAATTGGTTATTTATTTTTGTTAGCTTAGCTTAGTTTATTTTTTCCTTTTTTCTGTTTCTGTCACAGAGTTCGCGACGTGAGTTTTAATTAAATCACGACGTGAAAGCTGGGATTTTAGTTTTTAGTTTTTCTTATTTTAGTCCAGTTTTACGTTTTTAGTTTAGCAAGTTGCAGGAGTTCATGACCAGAGGCTCAAACACACCCTTGGTGCCACCACTTGAAGATCCCGAGTCTGCAATTCACAAGAAAAAGATGCCCTTACAAGAATTGAAGTCAACTTTTTCAAGGAAGTCGGGAAAGAAGACAGGAGAGTCAAGTTCATCTGCGAGGCACAAGAGCAATATTGAGCACTTGGATCAAACACCCATCCAAAACGAGTCTGAATACGATACCGAGCCGGAATTTGAAGAACACACGAGCGAACCCGAGAACGAGCCAAGGAACGAGATGGCAGCAATTGAGGAAATGTCCATGGGAGTTTACAAGAAGCTGACCCGAGAAGATGTGGGTCCCGGTTTGGTCCAATCCGCAATACCTGCCACTGCCACATTCGAGCTGAAGGGACACATATTGAATGCACTGAAGGACATCCCATTTTTCGGGAAAGATCATGAGGATGCTTTTAAGAATCTAGATGAAGTCAACGACATTGCAGACTACTTCAATGTCCCAAATGTCAACAAAAACACAGTCTTGCTTAGGATGCTTCCCATCACTTTCAAAGGAGCTGCTAAGGAGTGGTTAAAAGCACTCCCACCGGGTACAATCACCACTTGGGCTCAAATGCGTGAGCAATTCCTGGACCAGTTTTGCCCGCCATCCAAGATAGCCAAACTCAAGAAGGCAATAGCCAACTTTGAGCAACAGCCGGGGGAGTCACTATACGAAGCATGGGAGTGGTACAAGGGCTTGCTCAGAAATTGCCCTCAACATGACCTAAATGTGCAGCAAGAGATGTCAATCTTTTATGATGGGGTCAATGTGATGACAAGACAAATCCTTGATTCTCAAGGACCTTTGACAAAGAAAAATCCAAGGGAGGTCAAGGAGCTAATTGAAGAATTCGCGAAGCATTCTCGCAAATACCACAACCCGAGGCAAGAAGGAATCAAAGGCGGAGGAGGGGCCCAAACTGAAGAAATAGCAGCGGTCATGGCCATGTTGAATAATATGGACCACAGGATAACACAAATGGACCAGTCGATACATGCCATAAGAGTGGGTTGCGAGAGATGCAGTGGTCCACACTTGACCAAGGACTGCAATGTAGATGAGTATGGGAACAGAAAAGTTCAAGTGTGCTACTCTAGTGGGGATAAGTTTGATGAGGACTGGAGGAAACCGAAGAAGGAGTGGCTGCCATATGAAGAGTATAAGAAGCAAAAAGAAGAGAAGTATAGGCAGACAGGTCGAGGCCTTTATCAAAAGGAGCAGCCACCAGCCGAGAAGAAACCCGACTTAGAGACCATTTTAATGAAGTTTATGGAAGCTTCGGAAAAGAGACACGATGTTACTGATTCTTCCATTCTAGAACAAAAAACTTTGATAAAGAAACAACAAGCCTCCATCCATAACCTTGAAGTACAATTTGGTCAACTAGCCACTCTAGTTCATGAGAAGTTATCCCCGAAAAATACCGAAACATAGACCCAATCTCATGTAATGGCCATAGACACCGAAGAAGAAGCCATCTCTGAGGTCCTGGAGGTATTGGAAGAAGAACCACAACAGCCCGATCCAAAGATGAAGAAGATCAAGCTCGAAAATCATGAAGCTGCTGAGTTCCAGAATTCACGACGTGAACCTTATATGTTCACGACGTGGGCCCGTCATTAATAGAAAAATTTTGTAGTTGGTTCGGTTTATCATCCGCCTTTGCCTTTTCCTTCCTAAGCTACCCTTAGTCCACTGGAGAGAGAGCATAGAGAGTTTGTCAAGCATGTGAAGGGGATCCCGGTTAATACTCCCTTTGTCGAGTCCTTATCCAAAACTCCCGAGCATTAAAAATTACTGCAATATTTGATAGATACTCGCAAACAATTAAAGAAGCAGTCTAAGGTGGTTCTAAGTGAACAAAGCTCAAAAGCTGTGTTGGGAGAGACACCAGAGAAGATGGGGGATCCTGGACGTCTCACTCTTCCGTGTGAGTTTGGTAATAAATTGAAGGTTAATGCTTTAGCTGATTCTGGGGCTAGCATTAATTTGATGCCTTTTTCATTTTATAAAAAATTGGAAATTCAGAAGATGAAGGCTACAAAAATGACGATTCACATGGCGAACCGTTCAGTGACACAACCCCGGGACATAGTGGAGGATATTTTGGTAAAAATTGGAAATTTTGTTTTTCCAATAGATTTTGTAGTAATGGATATGAAGGAAGATCCCGATGTTCCAATTATCCTTGGCCGTCCATTGCTTAACACTGCTGGAGCTCTTGTTGATATCCATGAGTCTAAGCTCACCTTGAGAGTTGGAGATGAAAAAGAAGTTTTTAGGATAGAAGATGGCTTCCTAAAGGAACATGTTCAAGAAGAGGTGTTCACAATTAACAAAGACAATGAACTAGAAGAACTGGAGAAGCTTATGGAAGAAGAGATCAAGGCAGTTCATCAAGTCAAAAGAACAAAACCTAGAGCATCTGTTCCGTTTTTGGTTGAAGTCATAGCTTACAAAAGTCCACCTTCTTGGGTGAGCAAAGAGGATGAGGAAATGACAATTGATGAAGAGGAGGTCACTTCAAGAGTGACAAAGCCGGTGGTGAAAGAGGAGGAGGATGCGATGAGGTGCAAGGAAGAAACTAAGGGCACAAAACGCAAGCTTGAAGAAGAGGAGAAAGTTAAAAAAGAAAATTCAAAGAAGGCATACAAAAGGCGAGTTCATGCTTACAAGAGGCGATTCAAGGAACAAAAGATCCTAGTGGTGGATTCTTCCGAGGACTCAACGTAGGAGGCACGGAGTCCGGCTCAAGACTCCAAGAAAAAGAAGCGCTTCTCGGGAGGCAACCCGAGTTTGGTTTGCAAAAAAAAATTTCTTTTTCTTTTTGCATTTTAGTTTTAAAAACTTAGATCAAGTCATCCAACTCTATTAGAACATAATGTAGGGACCTTAAAACGGAAGTAGTAATAATTGAGAACTTAGTTCAAAGTCAAAAAATTGATTTTTCTCTTCCAATACTTAATTCACGACATGAATAGTTAGCAGTTCACGACGTGAATTGTGAATGAACCGGACACATAATCCATGACATGGCTTAGCCCATTGAACTAGTAAGCCTAAGATCAGTCCGTGAGTACATGGCCCAAACTTAAGCCCAGACACTATTTACGACGTGAACCTTACCGAATTCACGACGTGAATTTTCAAGAGTACGGGACCACATAATAAACCCCTAGAAACCAGTTAACCCTTCAATTGTTTATTCTTCACGAAGTGGAAGCAGAAATTGGTCCCCCCCTTGGTCCCCATTGCTGCGATTTTAGCCGACAACTCCACTAATCTTCCTTGTGCTTACGTAATACTTCCAACAAAGGTAATAATTATTGGTTATAAAGTTTAATTTCTGCCCTAATAGATGAACTTAGGGTTAGGGTTTGTTAATTGAGTGAAATGACGAAATTAATTCGTTAAAATAACCTTTGAATGTTCATACTAAGTATTTGGAAGTAGTATAGGAGTAAAACCCATGGATATTTTGACTGGATTTTTCCCCGATGGTTACGATTCTGCCTTCTGGGTTTGCGAATTCACGACGTGAATCTTACATGATTCACGACGTGAATTCTGGGGCTGAACAGAATTCATTTTCCTCTATGTTTAATTTGTGGATATTTGTTTTGGCTGTTTTTTTTCCTTGTTTTTGCAGGAATGGCTCCAAGAAGAGAGGTTCCAGCTGGGGTTGTGGGTTTGCACCCGTTTTACAATTTTCCCGCAACAACGGCCCGTGATGTTTTGACCCGTTAGAACAACAGATTCGGGTGGCTTTACAACAGGGAAATTGCAGTTGCTCCAACAGTCAATTGGACAAGATTGAGGGAAGTAGGGCTCGTAGACCGGGTGGGCCCGTCCTTGACAAAGATATTCATTGGAGATGGGTATTCGTTTACTTGTTCTGGTTGGCAGAATTTGTTCCGGGTGCAAGAGCAGGTCTACAAGGAGTTTTGTGTCGAGTTTTTCGCAACGGTGACATTTCAGGAAACGGTTCAAGATCCACATTGGCCACAAGCATTGGTATTTAGATTGGGGGGTGAGTACCGGGAGTGCAGCCTGGTTGAGTTTGCTTGGAGAGTAGGACTGTATGATCGACAGGAGGCTATGACTCCCGAGTTTGGCATGTTTTTGAGTGGGGCTGCTAGAGGATATGCGGAGGGTGTCACGGGGTATTCTTTTTGGCATAACATTGCCTCCGGGATGTTTAATTCTAGAGTATCTCCCGAGAGCAGTATTCGGTCCCCGATCCATCGTTTACTCCACCGGTTCATCACCTTTTCCATCAACCATAAGAGGCATGGCGACAAAGTGACTAAGCAGAACTTATTTTTCTTATGGTGCATCTTACAGCCTGGTGTCTGTTGCAACATCCCGTATTTTCTAGCCCGTTTTTTGGCCGGGTCTGCCGCGAGTTCGCGCCCTGAGAGCCCCATTTGTGGGGGGCATTTTGTTACTCGTTTGGCCCGTTCTTATCATTTGGTTGTTCCCGATATTACTAGATCCATTACGTGTGTGGATGAGCATGACTTTGGTACGGGATATTTGGAAACTATGCGAGTGGTCAGAAATTTTGGATCGCATTGGGGCATAGTTCAATCAGATGTTGAGGGTGATGATGAGGATGATCAGCCAGCCGACCAACCTGCGCCAGAGCCGAGACCGAGGCGCATGAACGTGAGAGGAAGGGGAGACCGCGAGCATCCGATACACCCACCTGCTTCCATGGTTGGTGCGCCTTTTGGGAGTGATATGGCTGGTTACTTTGACCAGTTATCGTTGAGTGAGAATTGGATAGGCAGCACGATGGAGAATGTTGTCCGACATCTTGGGGTGGAGCAGCCGCCTCATTTAGGGTATCATTACCCGATTTTCCCACGATGGACGGAGTATGGTGGTCGTGGAGGTGATGGAGCTGGTACCAGTGGAGCGCATGATAATGAGGAGGATGATTGATCGTTATTTATTTTGTTTGATTTGTTTTTAGTTTGGTTTTAGTTTTTTTTTATGGGATTGTAAGAACTACTTTGAATATTATGTTACTTTTATTCTTCGTTGTTGATTGTTTCTCAGAAATTGCTAAGGAGCGCCTAGAGAGGATAGCGAGTTATGAATGCGTATGTTTTTAGCTGGGAGTGTTTAATGCCGAGAGTCGAGACCCATATTTTCAAAATAAGTGTGGGGTGAGTCAAGAGAGTGGAGCGTCAGCGAAAGAGTCATAAACTGATGACTTTGGAAGAGTCTTAATACATTAAGACATTAGAAGAAGAATTGGGTAATGTTTTCTGCTTGTCTAGTTTTCACGACGTGAACTTTTATTATTCACGTCGTGAGTCAGTTATCAGGAGGTTCTCAGAATACGCTTAGTTTCGATCTCACGTCGTGAATTGTCTCACACTCACGTCGTGAATATTAGATTTTTACAAGATTTGAGGCCCTTGACATTTTAGTCTTCTATGGGTTGATGCTATTCTTCTTGTCAATATATTCAAGATTATTTTGGCTCATTTTTTTTACCACCATACAATGTGGCGTATGCTTTCCCACATTGGTCATTCTACTTTTGGAGACTTACACCATATTTGAAGACGATTGAAGGCTTGATTTCGTGTTTTGCCGGTACACTCCTTATTTCGCGAGTTCAAGAACCAAGTTTCTATTTTTGGAGTCCATATTCAAGATGCACGTTTTCCACGCTTTTGGAGATGTTGACGCCACTATCCCAGGGGAGTCTGTTCCTTTTTCTCCCTTTTCTTTAATTTTGATGCATACAATGAGGGTATTGTATGAAATAAGTGTGGGGTAGGGGTAGAAAAAGTAAATTGCTAGATAATCATAGAATTTGATAGTAAAAATTGAAAATTTGAAAATTGAAATCTTTAATAATTAAATCTAGTAATAATAATTTGAATTATAATTGCTAGTGTTATGTGGGATGATCCGATGAAAGTTCAAATGTTTAGTTGAGTCAATACACGTTATAGTGCATTTGTGGCCTCCCTTATTTTAGTGAAATCATGGAACAAAAACATAACCCCGCTTGGTTTGAGGGATGCAATATGTTTAGCAGCCTAAACCTGAAATGTATCCAGGAAAATTATTATCATTAACCGATAAAGGTTGAGGTTGAGCGCCTCTGCTTAAGCATGTAGGTTTTGAGTGAAAAAAGAGAGGTACATGTTAAAAAAAAGAGAGAATTACGAGTAAAGTTGTAAGAATTTTGGAGCAAATAAAGTAAAGATCAAAAAGATCAAAATTCCAAGAAATTCAAAAGTTGAAGATACCAGAAATCAAATAAGGTGGTGAATTCAAAGAAATCAAAGATCAAATGTCAAACAAGTGAAGAAATCCAAAAGAGATCCATAGTGGTATCAATGATTGTAATTCTAGATTATGTATGCTTAGGTTGCTCAACTAAAAATACCTTGAGGATAAGGAGGTTTTCTGCGGATGGATTCGGAGGGTTGCATAAAATGAGCATTGTTCGGAAAAAGTGGGCAAATGTTTATGAAGATTGTGAGTATTTAAAGTGTGGGGGGTACTTTAGGAAAATTTTAAACACAAATGCATGCGTTGAGGTCTTGGCATAATGGCTGAGCTAGAGCCGGATTGTTCTATGTGATGTTAGTAACCAAGGGTTAAGTTTAAATTTGCTTGAGGGCAAGCAAAGTCTAAGTGTGGGGTATTTTGATATTGCCATATTTATACCTATTTTTAGGCAATATTTAAGTACATTTTTTATTAAAAAGTTGGTAATTTGTTTAGAATAATGGTACTTATGAGCTTAAATGTTATTTACAGCCAAAAAGAAGACATTTTGAAGAAAAGGTGTTGGAATAGTGTCTAAGGCTGCAACTATATTAGGCAAGTATTTGACCCGGTTGTGCATGGTCCTTTTGGGTTGCCTTCACCATAGCAACTTAATAGGATGATTTATTAAGAGAGAGTAAATATTATTAATATATTATGAGAATAATATAAAGATTAATAATATTGTTATTTGATTAATATAAGTGATAGAATTAATTGGAATTGATTTGGTGACTTAAAGATATTAATTAAATAAGAGGGTATAAACTGTCAATTGTTTGATAGTTAAACTTTAGACTGTAAATCCATATAGATATGGATTGGGCGGATTCTAAAAGCTAAAGGATAGCTCAAATCGTCCAAGAGTTATCTAGGGAATGGATTTGGATAGCCTTAAGAGAAGATTATCCAATTAGGGTTTAGGTTGTAACCCTTAAGGAGTCTACAAGTATAAATAGACCCTATGGCTAAGGGAAATCGACACTTCATCTAAAGCATAGAAACCCTGGCCGATTTCCTCCCCTCTCCTCTCTCCCAAATCATCCTCCTTGCTATTTGGTGTTTGTAAGCCATTAGAGGAGTGACAATTATGACTCTAGAAGCTCCAAGACAACAAGATCAACAAGGAATTCAAAGGTATGATTCTAGATCTGTTTTATCATTGTTCTTATTCCTAAATAGTCATTAGAAGTCTTGGATTCAAAGCATGTTTAATTAGAAAGCCTAGATCCAAGCATTAGGGTTTTGCATGCGCACATAAGAAAGTTCTTATGGCTAAAACCCATCAGTGGTATCAGAGCCAAGCTTGGTTTTCATTGAATTGTTGCTTAATTGTCTGAAACTAAACTGCAAAATTCGATTTTTTTGTTTCTGAGTCATGGACTCGGCGAGTTCCAAAGTGGACTTGGCGAGTTGGCCTGACTCGACGAGTCCCTTTGTGCACTCGGCGAGTCCAAGCGTCAGGAATGGCCAGATTCGGGATTTCTTCATGATTATCTTATGGAAACTTACCTTAATCATATTAGATCAACCCTAATCCGATTTTTTGATATATATCACTATAATCTTGATCTAATTACAGATATTTATCAACTAATAAAAGATTTAATTTCCTTATATGATAATTAATTAATTATTTTGATTATTTTGGTAATTATCTTGAAAGAAATCTTAAATAAATCAAATATAGATAATTAGGAAATTAATTGTTAATTGAAATTATTTGTTATTTGATCCTCCATGTTTTAAATGTTTAAAACTTGTCCTCAAGTTTTGAAATTTATATTTTGTGATTAAAAGTTTTAATTTAGACAATTTAAATTTCAAACCCTAGATTTTAAAAGGTTTAAAATACAACCCTATACTAATATAATATTACAAGAATAATATATATATGTATAACTAAATGCTAGTCTTACCGTTAGTAGGCCTCATTCACGAAGCCGATCTATAAGGTGGGTATAAGGTTGCGACCTATAAAATGGCGCTTAATGGGTGTACACTCACACCCACCGCTTGCTTGATTGGTGGAGGGTCGTTAGCCGAACAGGTAGGATAGGGCAACCTCATCCTCTCATTAAAAGTATAATAAGTAATACAAAGTAACTACACATATTTTTAAAATTTCCCAATCTTAGTTACTTTAGGAAAAGTGAATTGATGCAATCCCATGAAATTACACTTTGCACCCTTGCAAAGAAGTTAGTGGAGTGTGTGTGGTTTACCGGCACACTAATTGGTTCTAAGCAAAGGTGGCAAAGGGTGATTCATTGTTTATGATAGTTCGATGGACCGTGTGTGGTTTACCGGCACATCGAATAGGTGATCGTTACAATGAAGGCACCATGTGAATTTGCATGGTAATTCACACCCGCTTTGTGATCCTCGGTATCCCAGTCACAAAAAAGAGGGGCATATCGAGATTTAAACATGCCATTGAATAGTTTCAATGAATCTCATCCGAACCTAGGAATTCTCAAAACATTTAGGACTAATAGTTAGGTTTTGTGGTGGAGAATTAGTGAATCGTCATTCACTTACCTTCAATTTATTTGCATGTTAGATTACGGCATCCCTTTTCTAGTATGTAAATGTTATTGTTGGATCCTAGCCCTAATTTTTCTTATTGGGTGATAATTAGGGAGTCTTATTCTAAATCTATCTTTGTCCTTTGTATTTGTAGATGTCGAACGCTAACTACGCTGCTGCTAGTTCTTTCACGTTGATGAGCCTTTGCCAAAAGGCCACCTTCGATGGAACGAACTTTAGCGAATGGATAAGATACATTCGCACCATTGCTCGCTATGAGGATAAGGAGTATGTCCTCAATGAGAAGCTCGAGAAAATCAACCCTAAAATCGCTACTCCGGCTGAAATTACTGCTTTTGAAACTCATGAGCGAGATGAAACGAAGGTACATTGCATCATGATAGCCACAATGAACTCCGAATTCCAAAAGTCCTACGAGGACATGTACCCGTACGAGATGCATCAAGACTTATTGGAGAGATACCACCAGAACGCGAGACAAGAGCGTTATGAGATTTTCACTAACATGATCTCTGCTAAGATGGGTCATGGAGAATCTCTTACCATGCACCTACAAAAGATGCAAAGGTATGTCGACCACCTTCGCAAGTTAAATGTTGACTTTGGGGAAGACTTGGCGATCGACATGGTGCTTCACACTTTGCCTCCGATGTACAATCAATTTAGGATGTCCTACCACATGAACAAAGAGGAGGTCACCCTAAGCAAACTCCAAGGTCTATTGAGGGTCGCTGAGAGCAACTTCAAAGACAAGTCTGTTGCACCAACTCCCAATCCACCTGTTGCTCCTGTCTTGGCTATTGGTCAAGGAAAGGGAAAGAAGAGGAAGGCTTCGTCTAGGAACTATCGCAAGGTTAAAGCCCGAGATGGTGCCTCTTCTAGTGGGACCAAAGTTGATCCCGCTAAGCCCTGCCCTAACCCGAAGGAGACAGAGTGCCACCACTGCCATAAGATAGGACACTGGAAGAGAAGCTGCCCAGAGTACCTGCAAGCCATCAAGGAAGGAAAGATCAAGCCATCTTTCACAGGTATATACACAATTAAATCTAACGATTCTAATCATGCTATTTCTTGGGTTCTTGATACCGGTTGTGGTTACCATATTTTTTCTAATGTGCAGGGACTAACAAGAAGTAGGGATGTGGATCAAGGAAGGATCAATCTAATCATGGGGAACAGAAGATCGTCGCCTGTGACCAAGATTGGAGTGTATTCTTTAGTGCTTAGGAATAATTTGTGTTTAGATTTGAACAATTGTTTCTATTCGCCAGAAATGGCTAGAAACATCATTTCATTTCATGGTTTATATAGACAAGGTTTTAGATTTTCTTTTAATAATGAGAATGGTTCTATTTTGGCTTATCTAAATTGTGTTTTTTACTTTGAAGCTATACCATTTAATGGAATTTATGATACTGTTATGATTGTTGATAACTTAGGAAATGATGTTTTGAACATAGATTCTTCCACTAGTATGGATAAAGCATCCTTGTGGCATTGTCGTCTTGGACATGTCAACAAGAAACGCATAGCCCAACTCCAAAAGGATGGAGTGTTGGAGTCATTCGACCTTAGGGAAGATGACACATGCGAGTCTTGTTTACTTGGAAAGATGACTAAATCACCCTTCACGAGTACATGTGAAAGGGGTGAAGGTCTATTGGACTTAATACATACCGATGTATGTGGACCGTTTAGATCAACCACGAAGGATGGGAACCGCTTCTACGTGACTTTTACCGATGATTATAGTAGATATGGGTATATCTATTTAATCAAGCAAAAGTCAGAAACCTTTGAAAAGTTCAAAGAGTTCAAGAATGAAGTGGATAATCAATTGGGCAGGAAAATCAAGATGCTTCGATCCGATTGAGGAGGAGAGTACCTAAGTCTTGAATTCCACGATTATCTCAAGGAGTGTGGAATAGTTTCGCAATTGACGCCTCCTAGGACACCGCAGTTGAATGGTGTGGCAGAAAGGCGTAATCGAACTTTATTGGATATGGTTCGCTCTATGATGAGTCGTGCTTCACTACCTATCTCTTTTTGGGGGTATGCCTTAGAGACTGCCGCCCATATCCTTAACCGAGTCCCTACTAAGAAGGTTGCCAAAACACCTCACGAGATGTGGACAGGGAAAGCTCCCTCGTTGGCACATATCAAGGTTTGGGGTTGCGAGGATTTCGTAAGACGAGATACTCACAACAAAATCGAACCTCGAAGTGAGCGATGTATTTTCATCGGCTACCCGCAGAAATCCTTTGGATATCTCTTCTATAGACCGAAGGACAATGTTGTCTTTGTTGCGAGGAGAAGAGTTTTCCGAGAGCGAGAACTCATAGGCCAAGGAGACAGTGGGAGGAAAATCGAGCTTGAAGAGATTCAAGAGTCGATAGATGAAGGAACCTCTACCGCTGGCACTCAACCCGATGAGGAAACTCCGGTTGAACCTATTGACGAGTCCTTACCTCTTAGACGTTCCAATAGAGTTAGAGTTCATCCCCAGTTTTATGGTTTTCATATTACTACCGACGGGGACACGTATATTAGTGATGGTACACTAATAAATCTTGATGAACCTAATAGCTATAAGGAAGCCATGGCAGGCCCGGAGTCTGCGAAGTGGAAAGAGGCAATGGATAGCGAGATCCAATCCATGTATGACAACCAAGTTTGGAATTTGGTTGATTATGTGCCCGGACGTAAGACCGTTGCGTGCAAATGGATCTTCAAGAAGAAGACCGACGTGGATGGAAACGTACACATATAAAGCGCGATTAGTTGCGAAGGGCTTTACTCAAACTCCCGGAGTTGACTATGATGAGACCTTCTCACTAGTTGCGAAGATTAAATCTATTAGAGTGATGCTAGCGATTACCGCATTTCATGATTATGAGATTTGGCAAATGGATGTCAAGACCGCTTTCCTTAACGGAAAGTTGGCTGAGGATGTTTACATGGCTCAGCCAGAGGGGTTTGTGGATCCGAAGCATCCGAATAGAATGTGAAAGCTTGAGAAGTCCATTTATGGACTTAAGCAAGCATCTCGCAGATGGAATCTTTGCTTCGATGAGAAAGTCAAAGAGTTTGGATTTTTACGAAGTGAAGACGAATCATCTGTATATGTCAAAGCCAGTGGGAGTATAGTAAGTTTCCTCGTTCTATATGTCGATGACATATTAATCATAGGAAACAACATCCCGACTCTGCAGGAGGTTAAGTCCTGGTTCGGGAAGTGCTTCGCTATGAAGGACCTCGAAGAGGCTTCTTACATTTTGGGAATAAGGATAGTAAGAGAAAGAAGTAAGAGACTAATTGGACTTAGTCGGAATACTTACTTAGAGAAGGTACTAAAACGTTTTAGTATGGAAAACTCAAAGAAGGGAGAATTACCGATACAAAGTAATGCCAAGTTGAGTAAGACTCAAAGTTCGAGTACCAAAGATGAGATAGCAGAAATGAGCCGAGTACCATACGCTTCTGCAGTTGGCTCAATCATGTACGCTATGACTTGTACTCGCCCTGATGTAGCCTTCGCTTTGAGCATGGTTAGCAGATATCAAGGGAATCCTGGCAGAGCACATTGGATTGCGGTGAAGAATATCCTTAAGTACCTTCGGAGGACGAAGGAATGGTTCTTAGTCCTCGGAGGGAGTGATGACTTGAAGGTGCGAGGGTATAGTGACGCCAGTTTTCAGACCGACAGGGACAACTACCGTTCACAGTCGGGCTGGGTCTTAACCCTGAATGGAGGAGCAGTGACATGGAAAAGTTCCAAGCAGGAAACCGTAGCTGATTCAACGTGTGAATCAGAGTACATTGCAGCGAGTGAAGCGTCAAAGGAGGCAATATGGCTGAAGAACTTCATCGGTGATCTTGGAGTTGTACCTGCCATAAAGGAGCCCATGGAGATTTTCTGTGATAACGAAGGAGCGGTTGCCTTGACCAAGGAACCGAGGGATCATGGTAGATCAAGACATATCACCAGAAAATATCACTTCATTAGACATTGTGTAGAAGAAGGACAACTCGTAGTAAAGAGGATATCATCAGAAGATAACCCAACAGATCCGCTTACGAAGGGACTGAGTAGGGTTAAGCACTTGCAGCATGCTAGGAGTATTGGGCTGAAGGATGATATTAGCATAGATTAGATAGTATTAGAAATGTGTAATAGATATATGTAATTAACTTTATATGATTAAATAAAGGAGTTTTATTTATGAGTAATGTTACTATCTTATGTTAATTGTTTAACTATTGTTTCACTTTGCATGTTTTGACTTCCAGAATAATTGAGTTTATTAGGAATAATCGAGTTATTCGAATTGTCCACAATCGTTCATATGTTGGAAGTAGATATGAATGAAGATTGTCATGAATTGGTGTGTAGATTGTCTAAATGGTGTTAGCCATAGCAAAGGGTTGCTACAACGTTGAGTGCTTATGAACTAGTTTTGAGCATTGGAACAAACCCGCGCTTGCTGGAATCACCTTATGGAATATGATATAAAAGGGTGATCGCAAGACGATAATATCATATAGTCTTAAAACCTAGATATATGGTTTGTTATTTGTTAATTGATTGTACATTGATAATGCGAAAACGCATCAGTAACTCGGTGTTATAAAACGCATTGTTATGTATAGTTGGTTAATGAATAAGTAAATGCATATAAGTCGAAGTTTATCTATAACTTTTATCTAAGAAGGTAAAAGCGATATCTCGGCCGCTTGATGATTTGATTTGACTTATGTGCCGGGCCCGGTCAGAACTGAATTGATGTGTTCGATTAAGTTCTATGTCAAATAAATCAGAGATCGAGAAACCTAAATGCTTGACTAATCATTCCATAGAATTGTCAGCATGATATCTAACAGAGGACTGTACGATCCCTTATCTAAAGGACAAGATTGATTAGATCAGAGTTTGACAGCGTCTTTGAGAGCTACGATTGCAAACCGAATTGTACTTGTGCATATAGTTACTAGACTTATCCAAGTGGGAGACTGTTGGAATAGTGTCTAAGGCTGCAACTATATTAGGCAAGTATTTGACCCGGTTGTGCATGGTCCTTTTGGGTTGCCTTCACCATAGCAACTTGATAGGATGATTTATTAAGAGAGAGTAAATATTATTAATATATTACGAGAATAATATAAAGATTAATAATATTGTTATTTGATTAATATAAGTCATAGAATTAATTGGAATTAATTTGGTGACTTAAAGAGATTAATTAAATAAGAGGGTATAAACTGTCAATTGTTTGATAGTTAAACTTTAGACTGTAAATCCATATAGATATGGATTGGGCAGATTATAGAAGCTAAAGGATAGCTCAAATCGTCCAAGAGTTATCTAGGGAATGGATTTGGATAGCCTTAAGAGAAGATTATCCAATTAGGGTTTAGGTTGTAACCCTTAAGGAGTCTACAAGTATAAATAGACCCTATGGCTAAGGGAAATCGACACTTCATCTAAAGCATAGAAACCCTGGCCGATTTCCTCCCCTCTCCTCTCTCCCAAATCATCCTCCTTGCTATTTGGTGTTTGTAAGCCATTAGAGGAGTGACAATTGTGACTCTAGAAGCTCCAAGACAACAAGATCAACAAGGAATTCAAAGGTATGATTCTAGATCTGTTTTATCATTGTTCTTATTCCTAAATAGTCATTAGAAGTCTTGGATTCAAAGCATGTTTAATTAGAAAGCCTAGCTCCAAGCATTAGGGTTTTGCATGCGCACATAGGAAAGTTCTTATGGCTAAAACCCATCAAAAGGGACTGAAAGCGTTAAAGAAAGAAACTTTGGGAATTAAAAGAGTAAAAGTGAAGAAAATCTGGAAAAAGATTATTCACGACGTGAATCGTTGGTTTTAAAAGATATGTACGCGGGTGAATGAATCCTTGACGGGAACGGTTATCTACAACTCACGACGTGAATTTCTTACTATTCACGACGTGAATTTATGGATATCAGCAACTATATAAATCCTTAACCATTACGAATAGAGGCACCTTTTGGCAGAAGGAAGGAGTTCCAGAAGACGATTTGGAGCGAAAGAAAGGTTCTGGAAGAAGGTTTTCAACACCAAAAAGAATAAAGGTCTATATTTTAGTTAAATAAGAACATGTCTCTCATTAGTTTTAGCTGTGTTGGTTTAGTTGCTATGATGAGCAGCTGAATCTAGGTACTCTTGTTTAGCTAGATGAAGCTTTAAACTTATGAATAGTTCAATGTTTATGGATTAATTTTAGTTGGTAAAAATTGCTTGTGTTTGATTTGTATAACCTAGCATGCTATTGTTTGTTTTTCTAATTGCTTGATTGCATGTTTTGTGTAGCTTAGTGACCATTAAACTGCATGAACTTGTTTACCTAATGATTTAGTGAACATTGAATTGTTAGAGCTAGGATTGACCAATCTTAGTTAGTAATTAGAATAAATAAGCTTAGCTGTGCTAGAGAACGTGTATTGTGATCATAATTGCGTTTATATAACAAATCTTACATAGCATATTTACATTCATAATTAGTTCTGTGTTTAATTATTTGTGAACATACATGGTTTGGCAGGAATTAGTTAATTATTGGTAAAGTTAGAACTAAATTACTAATACAACTAAAAACCAACTTAATAATCCGTAATCATTAGCTAGCCATAAGGAAGAAGTGGATTCAAACTAAACAAGAGTGTGTTTTTACTTATTGAATTTGATTTAAGTTCACCTGATCTTGTAAAACCAGATAAAACCCCTTTTAAACTTGTTAATAATTAGGTTAATTTAATAGTAAGTAAATTAATTAGTAACACCGTTCCCTATGATCGACACCCGACTTACCCAAGCTATACTGTAATCTGACTAGGTACACTGCCTATAAGTGCATAGTTAGTTAAGCTTGTTAGGTTATAAATATTAAAATTAGTGAGTACTTTTGTGCACATCAAGTTTTTGGCGCCGTTGCCGGGGAACGGCTTAGATTATTAGTTCATTCAGTTGCATTAGATTAATCGACCCCTCTGTGTAGCTTAGTGATGGTCAAGGATTTATATAGTTGCTGATATCTATAATATCATGTGGACACACAGGTTTCCCATCTTCGTGTTTACTTGCCAAAAGGGCTTGAGTGAGCTTGAACTTTTCAAGCCTTTGAACTTGTGGGTTAGGGAGAACAATTGGAGTAGGTGGAGGAAGTGAAGCATGACTCTCATTTCCTTGATCGTATCTCGGAACGTCATCTTCATTTGGAAAGTTTGTTCTAATGGATTTGGGAAGACCATTGTAAGATTCAGACATCTACAAAAAGGGAGAAAATTCAAGTTAAGTTGATTGAGTCCTTAATAAAACACCCAAATGAGTTATTAAGGCTAGGATCCAACACAATATTCTACAACCTAGAAGAGGGATGCCATAATCTAGTTGCAGAATATTTGAAGGTAGGTAAATGACGATTTACCAATTTCCACCATGAAAAACGAAAAAGAAGTTTAAGTTTTAAATGAATTGAAACTCCTAGATCTTTTGAGATTCACTGAACTTTTCAATGGCATGTTTAATCTTGATTATGCCCTTCTATTTGTGGCTGGGATGCCGAGGATCACAAATAAGGTGTGAATAACCATACGAATCACGTGGTGCACCCAATGCTATTATCACCTAATCAATGTGTCGGTTAGCCACACATGCTCCATTGATCTATGATAAGCATCGAGCCACCCTTCGCCACCAATGTCATCCCCAAATTAGTGTACCGGTTAACCACACACGCTCCACTAACGTTTGACAAGGGTACGAAGTGTAATTCCATGGGTTAGCATACAATTTCACATTTTTCCTAAAGTAACTATGATTTGGGAATTTGAAAAGCATTTAGTTACTTGTGTACTTCATTATACTTATAATGGAAGGTTTTTGTACTATCCTACCCGTTCGGCTAACGACCCTCCACTAGTCAAGAGTGTGGTGGGTAAGAGTGGATACCCATTCAATCGCCATTTTATAGGCAATGTCCTTAAACACCCTTTATAGACCAGCTTCGTGAATGAGGCCTACTAACGGTAAGAATGACTGTTTACTCATATATATATATATATATATATATATATATATATATATATATATATATATATATATATATATATATATATATAATATTAGACTTTTAATGTTATATATAGTATAGGGTGTATTTTATACTTTTAAAATACTAGGTGGTTTAACTTAGTAAATTATAACTTTTAATTTAATTAAATGTAAACCAAAACTTTATGGGTTTATTAAATCTCTTTTAATTATACACTTTAATTAATTAATAAAACCATAAGGGTGTGATTTGAACTTTTCAAATTACTAGGGTTTTTAGAATTTAACATTTCAAAATTAAAATTTTAATCAACTTTTAAATTCCAAAACTTGAGGGCAAGTTTTGAAACATTTCAAAACATTAGGGTTTGACTTATTTAAATTTCAAAAACAAAACTTTTAAGTTCAAATTTAAACTATAAAACCTAAAGGGAGTAATTTGAAACTTTTCCAAACTTTATCAAGAATATTCTAGATCACAAAATTCAAATAAGGCAATTAACAATTAATTGGTGGTTATCTAATTTGACCTAGTCCAAATTCTTGCAAGATAATTCACCAAATAATTCAAATAATTAAATTTAATCATATAAGGAAGTACTTATTCATTTAATACGAGGATATCTTTAAATTTGGCAAAGATAATCACCCAATATCATAAAAATCTGATTTATATCAATAAAAGACATTTTGGTAACTATCCCACAACCAAAGAAGCACAAAATCCCGAAATTAGCTCTTTCTGACCAGCTGACTCGTCGAGTCAGGCATGGACTCGGCGAGTTCAGCCATAGACTCGGCGAGTCTAGCCCCCAAAAACCCTAAATTTCGATTTTAAAGCAAGAATAAACCATAATTGCATAAAATACATCAAACAAACATCCCTAGGCTCTGATACCACTGATGGGTTTTGAGCAAAACATCATTCCTATGGTGTACATGCAAACCCTAATAGCTTTTGGATCTAGTATGTCTAATGAACATGCAATTGAATATCCAAAGCTATAAACCCTAGATCTAGCTTACAATTAATCATACTAACATAAAATAGAGTATAGATCTGATCTTAGATTGTTATATAGCAATAACAATCTATCCTTAGCTTTAGAAAGCTTAGTGCCTCAAGTGCTACACCTCTAATGTAGTCACAAATACCACTAAGCAACTTGGATGAAGAGGAGAAGAGAGGAGGCTGCCCAAAACGTCTAGAAATCCTAAAGGAACTCTTGTCCACGTTTTTGGGGCTTAAGGGTCCTTTATATACATGTAGGCTATTAGGGTTTTCAACTAGGAAACCCTAATCTGGCTGCTTAAGCCTAAGCAGCCCATGGACTCCTTTAACATATCCCTTGGACGATTTCTACTGGGCTTCCCATAGAATTCGTCCAACCTATATATTATTAGGTGATCCATAGCCCAATTATAATTATCTTATAATTACAACTTCATTCCCCTAAGTTTAATTAATCTCTTTTAGCCACAAAATTAATTCTTAATTAATTCTTGACTAATATTAAACAATATGATTTCTCCTTTATTATATTATTCTCATAATATATTAATAAATCATAATTAATCCTTTCTCTCCTTAATTCATCCTACATATTGCTATGGTGAAGGCAACCTAAAAGGACCATGCTCATAATCGGGTCAAGTACATACCAAAATAGTTATGGACTTAGACACTAATCCAACAGGATTTTCATTCATGTATGTTTTCTCCTCGGAAAACTCACTTACCTTCTATATTCATAATATATCGAGAAAGATTAATCAAGCCCAAAATTGATAATCATACATGCATGCATATCTATGTATTTTATCAGTTTCACATCAAATATTGAGTAGATACAACAATAGTTGAAAACTCGCTAGTTCCAAACTATGATGCATTTAGCTTGTGGATATTTAGCTCTTAAAGTTCCAAATTGTTTCCACCTAGAAAAAGAACTTTCTAAGCACTTGTCTTATGGATTGACAATAAGTGTGATTATTAGAAACTTTATCCTAAACAATCATTTAGGATAATCTACATAAATGCAATTACTAGAAGCTAGAGTGGTTAAGCTTATTGTCTAACATAAGCCTATAAGTCCATACATTTTAGATAAGGACAAACCATTACATCCTTAGTATAATGAAAATATTTAATCTACTTCTTTGGTTGGAAAATATATATAATCAATATATATTTGTTGCAGTGAACATAATTCCAAAATTTTTATAAAGTAAATTGTTCTTTTAAAACATGATATAATAGACTGAAAAGATCTATTTTTTATCATCCTCGAAAACTTATACCATCGACATTCAAACAGTGGCCATGTGACCCTATCCTACTAGAGAATACGAAGGATAACTCAAACATCAAAAGATAGATTCAAGTGACTAGGTGATCCTATGCCACAAGAATCATTCTCATGACGAGTGAATGTTTTTGACGGAATGAAATGTGAATTGATTCCACAATTCCTAAGATGTTCCAAGAAGACTTGGTTTACAAAATTCATTTTCTTTATCACAAAGAAAGGATACCTCAAACATCAAAAGATGTTCCATTAATGTGCACATCCACTAAATGATAAGTAAATATGGATTTATTCATAAATTACAACTATTACATGTCCCTATAAGAATATATACAAAACATGTATTGTTTAAATAAAGACTATAACAACACTTGTTATATCTTCAACACAAAATGCCATTCGTATGTAATTATTTGACTATTTCTTCCAATCATCTACACATAATATCAATTATTAGTTTGTTTTAATTAAGTATAAAATACTTATGTGAATGATGGAAAATGAATAGGTCTATCATATAGATATTTGAAGTCTTGTCCAAGTCAGAATTCTTCAGCTTAATGAGATTAGAGAAGCAGTTCCTCTTTCAATGTCCATTTTCTTCCACAATAGAAACAACATTAATCATTATGGTCATTTCTTAATTTTTGAGTTTATGCTATATTTCCCTTAACTGGACTATAAGTCTATTTGAGTACACAATCTCTTAGACTTCAATTATTCAATGCTTGAACAGACTTGAAGAACTTTCTACTATTCTGATTGAACATTTGTTTTTCTTGATGAGACATCCGTATGTTTCATAATCATCCAAGACTTTCTGCAGTTCAAGGTTAATTACTCTAGTATGATGTGAAACACATCAATATCATAACAATAACACTTCCATCAAAGTATCATGATCAGATTGACTGGTTTGTAAAGGTTGTACAAGTGTGGGATGTTTCATCATATATAATTTCTATTTATGCTTAAGGTAGAACCACAATATATTATACCAGTTATAAAAATTATAGTCATCAAATGTTACTATCTCTTGAAACTCAACAAGAGATAGATTTTGCATGGCGTAAGAGTATTAATATTTATTAACAAAATTTAACAAAGTTTTATTTAGTATTTTCAATATTAAGTCTCTAAAAATTAATATCATTTATTGTTTCTTAAAATATTAGTTTACTAAAGTCTAGGATCCAAGTAACGAAACAAGTAAATTACTAGGTGACCTTCATCCTATAAACTTAATCAAACTCGGTAGGTAGCAATTACCAATTGTATAAAATATATAACTACTAGATTATGGGATCCTAAATAACTATTTCTTAACTTGACATGTTTATCTCATCTATGCCTTGGACCTGTCATGCTTAGGTGACATTTATCACACAAGATTCTGATCAAGTCAGTCTACTTGAAACAACTTGTAGTATTGCAACTAACCAGTGACAAGGTGAACCTTTAGACACCAGAAACTACAAAACTACCCCAAACATCATAAGACAATCCTAATGACTAGGTGAACCTATGCCACTAAGACCAAAAAAATGATACCGAGTGTTCTTCATAAGGACGACAATGAATTGCATTTTTAGAAAATGTTTTATATATGTTTTACAATTATAATTATAAAAAACATGGTCTCATGAATATTTCATGCATCCAACAATTCATGTAACCTTTTGTAAAATTCATATAACTTGTTATGAGGTCATTTAGGTGCCAAATAAAACTTCATTTTATTTCCATTAGCCGGGATCAATTATAAACTAAAATCCGATATTTTAAAATTTAGTCGTAGATCAGTTTTAATAACCGGTAAAAGTCTTAATAAAATTCCATTTATACTTAAGACTTGGAGTTTTGGATGAGTTCTAAAATCACAATTTTAAATAGTCTTTTAACAATCAAAATCTTATGACTTCATTAATTTGTAAAATAAGCTAATTTTATTTTATAAACTAAATTTTATGCATCTTATGATAAAAGTCATATTTTGATAAACCAGAACTTGGATGATGATATGTTAAACCATTCTAGCACCCAATTTAAACAGATAAAATTTCACTGCTGGTTGCACTAATAATATAACACATGGAAGCAGGATCGAATCCATAGGGACACAACCTAACAGTTAATGACTTTTTGCATCAGACACATTCTAGTCAATAAAACATAAATTATAAAATGGGGATTTTGTAATTAATAAAAAAACTAAAAATTACAGTAAAAATAAATTATATGAAAACCAATAGTAAAAATGAGGGTAAATCACACCGTTCGTCCCTCGTGCATATGCCAGAAAGCGTGTTTAGCCCATATTTTCAAAACTTAACTCGGACCATCCCTCGTTCGTTTAAAACTTGCATGTTTCGTCCCTTAGGACATAAAAAGACCATTTTGCCGTTATTTATTTCTTTTTTAATTTTCTTTTTATTTGTTTATTATTTTTTAATTAAAAAAACGATAAATATATATACATGAACTCACCCCTACCTGCTTCCCCCTCCTACGTATTCCTTTACCTTTGTCCCCCATTCTCAACCACTCCCAATGCTGGCAAAGCCCCATCACCCTCACCTTCACCATTAACCCCAAAGAGATAAACCAAAATCGGACCAATCGATCTTCATCCTCCTCCAATCGTCTCTATCAAACCCTAGAACTCAAGCAGGAATTGTACATGGAATCATCAACAACACCACCATCGCCGGTGGAATTATTAACAACAACACAATCACCACCACCATCTCATATCTCCACTCAACCCTAAGTCGCCTCTCGTTTTTACTATTCTTGATTTTCAACAAATCAGAAGATCGAAAAGAGAGAAGTAAGTTGTGATTTATCATTTCCCCAATTTCCTTTCTTCTTCTACTTTGAATTTAATCGGTCATCTCTCCCACTTTGTCTCTCAAACCGCCAAAACCTCTTACAATCACCACCAGTCATTATTCAAACCTCAAAAAATGAACCCTAAACCTGCAAATGAAACCAAACTAAACCCTAAACTTATAAATCAAAGATGATGGAGATTCAAATCAGAGAAGTGGGTTCAGATCGAACCCAAATCTTCTCCATCGACAACGGAGATGGAAAGATGATCACATTATGGGTGGTGTTTACGACAGTTTCCAGGGGTTGATTTGGTTGTTGTTCTAGGCAGTTTTGGTAAAGATAAAGTTCAGAAATTGGGGAGGATAGAGATGGTTGGCTTCGAGAGTGATAGTTTTTGTTTGGAGGCAATGAACCGATGATGTTCGAATGGTGCAAGTTGTACAAAGGTGGTTCCGATTGAGGTGGGTTTTCTAATTTTGAAGGTAAGGTTTAAAGTGGGTGTTCGTTGCGGGTTGTGACGACGAACAGGGGTGCAACAGGGATGTTTAGATGGTGGTGTAACCCGGAAAAGGAGGAGGTAAGAAGTTGGTGGTGGGTTTAAAGGTGGTATAAGGTATATGATTGAGGAAGAAGAGTGGACTTAGGAAGGTGGCGATGGAAGTATGGTTTTGAGAGATGAAGGTGGTGTTCATCCGATGATTTGTTAGGGTGGGGTATGAAGTGGGGCCATATTGTTTTTTCTTTTATTTTTAAATAAAAAATAATAATAATAACATTAAATTAAATGGAAAAGAAATATAAAAGGGCATAACAGTCATTTTAGGTCTCGCAAGGGATGAATATCGCAAATTTAAACTAACGAGGGATGAAGTGTGCAACTGTTAACCAAACGAGGGACGGTCCAAGTTAATTTTTGAAAATAGGGACTAAACACGCTTTTTGGCATGTGCACGAAGGATGAATGGTGTAATTTACCCTAAAAACGATTTTAGTTTTGTTGCGACTTTCCTAATCGTGCAATCAGTTTAGATCTGGTTATTCTGAATGGATTCTATCTAAGCTGGTATTGAGAAAAACTAACTAGATCTAGTATAATCTTTTTTTTACCTAAATTAGTTAACAAAAACATGCTCTTTGGATTAACTTTAACTTTCTGTTGTTTAATTAAACAAGCTATTAATTAAATCAGAAAATCAGTTTTATGATCTGTGTAAAATTTCTGACAATACCTAATACTTTTCACAAGCTCGAAAGCATAAATATATGATTTTTTTTATAGTTTATATCAGAGTTAAATCCCAAACACGGAACCAATTTGATACTTGTTACTTATTACCAATTGACAAGAACAATTACAGATTATATTAACTGATTAACTGGAATGATAAAACCCTAGCTAGGTGATCAGACTAACAAAACTTAAAAACAAACATTCATTAAGTTCAAAACTAAAAAATCTAGATCTAAAAACAAAAAAGAAAACCAGATATGATAACTAATTACATGAAAAGTACTAGTTGTGTAAAACTGAAAACTAGGATTTTAGCTAGATATGGCTAAAACGAATCTAAACTAATAAAAAGAAATATTAACCGAATAATCTTCTAAACTAAGTGTATGAGATGATTCACAACCTTCAGATTTTCAGAAATCCCTGAGAGGTATCATAATTTGCTCTTTTCTCTAGAATTGTATTCTAAATGAAGTATGATGCCAAATATGAAGTGTTTTGGGTTTCGTGACAGAAATGCGATCACAGAAACTGCTTTTTCTTCTCATATGGCTTCCGGATGACTTATTTCGGCCCTACAAAACTCCGTCGTATTTATGCGATCGTAGAAACTGAAAATATGGTTGCAGATCTGAGTTTCTGGCTCGTTACGGACACTATTCTTTAGTTTAAGCACTCCATGTTATTCCTTAACATCATTATTCAATTCCAACCCTATTTAAGCTCCAAACATGCATCCAGTTGCTCCTAAAGTACTGCTCCACTCGAACTATCTAAAAGTGACATAAAAATGCTAGTAGTACGAGAATTCTGATAAAAGACATGGACTGAACATTATTTAAACTAATAACATGTAAATGCACAAAATATGATGCTAAATGCTAATAAAAAACTATCATAAAAGATACATAAAATGGAATATATCATGATAATTATGTATTAAATCTCACTTGGCATGCATAAAATATAATATCAACTTGTTGCGTTATGTTTAAAACACTAATATCATATATTAAACTTTGACGCAAAAAATAATCACTAGTTTTATTATTTTCCGTTATAATGCTATAAACCAATTTTAATTTTTTTTAATAAAAACTCGTTATTTATTATAAAGACATGGAGTTTACATAATATTTAAACATCTTTTAAACCATTTCAAATATTTTAAAGTTGGGTGTTTATAAGTTTTACAATAAAACTATTTTCAACAAAAAATCGATTTTTAACCTGTAATCGGTAAAAACGTTTTTATAAATATCCATTTATAAACATCTTATATTATCTTTTAAATATTTTTTACTCAAACTCTAGTGATATTATCTTAAAACTCATTTTCATACATAAACATAACATATAATAACATAAAAAATAATCATCACATGCATGCATTTTAATGTGTAGAAACCAAGTCATATCTAGTACTAATTTTTGCGAGCCGTCTTGAAAATTATTAAGACTTTCCTAAAGGACTTAAAGGACACTACAAAAGGGCTTCATTCTCCCACTTGCCAATTCAACTCTTGCTTCCAAACGAACTTCAAATCTTCATGTTGTAAAGGTTATTGCACTTAAACCAATAAGACTATAATTAATCCCACAACCAAGAGTAGAAGTTCATGGTTGGGATTATTGTCTTAAATGGTAAAATCATATTCAAAATGGTCATCTCTTCATCATGTTACATTTAAAAAAAATACAACTAGTCTAACAAATTTATTACAACAAATCAACAAATTAAAAAAATACCTATTTATCTTTTACATCTTATGCATAAATAAATAACAACCAAACACAACAAAATGGTCCAAATGGCTTGTTTATACACTACAACATATCAAATATTATAACAACTACTTGTTTTTTCTATGGCAACATACGTATAACCCAAATGCATGAAAATTTCTTATATATATATATATATATATATATATATATATATATATATATATATATATATATATATATATATATATATATATATATGTATGTATAATTTTAAAAAAGAACTTACCAAAGAAGACAAATATGGATTTTTCTTAACCAAAAGAAATACATGCTTGTTTTCAAAAAACCAAAGATTATCAAACATGAAAAATCATTCTAACATATAAAAGATGACTCTGATACCACTGATGGGTATTAATATAAAATATAAGTTTGTTTTTCACAAAAAACGTAACGGAAGTCTTATAAAAATAACAAGTTTATTTTTAGTTTATAAAAAAACTAGACCATCAATGATCCATTTATAGAGGTTAGAATGAAAAAAAAAACATCCAAAGAGTTTTTAGAATGACAACCCACTTGGTTTTAAGGTGTTGATGTAGATAAAAATTCAAGAGTAGAATTTCTCTATGTGTATCCACCATCAAGAGTAAGGCACTAGGAATGCTAGTTCCTTCTTGTATTCTTGAGTGTCTTAAGCCTTTAAGTGTTTAAATCAAATAAGAACTAAAGAAATAAAATCAAGAAGGATTCTAATACACATCTTTAAATACCCATGCAAAAGAAAAAACAACCCCTTTAAATAACACAAAGTAATCACCATACTTTAGAAGCATGGGGGAAAAAGGAGGGAGGATGAAAAACAACCTCCCATACCTCTCTTAACCTTCGGCCGTGCCTATTAAAAAAGAAGAATCCTTTGATTTTTATAAACTCAAAGTTTATAAAATATAAACTTTGTCTTTAGGTAAAAGAGAAAAGAATCCAACTTGTCCAAAAGATTGTGCATAAATTATTAATTTATACTATATGAAATAATAACTAGTAATACTCACTTATAATTATTATTTTCATAAAACAATAACTATTACCTAATTAAATATACAAGCATTGATATTATTTATTAATAATCATATTAATAATAAATATACAAATTGTGGCAACTTGATAAAGGTGTGACCCTATAGGATCATATATTATTAACAATTTCACTCACTAATGGTTCGTGGGCATATACATTTAACAACAATGCAGTACACAATCCTCCTACTGCATTCCAAGTTATGAAAAGAAACTGTTCATCCATATGAGCTCTTTGGCTGCCTCTAGAAGGGCCATGTATTCTGCTTCCGTGTGTAACACCCATAAAATTCGACCAAATTTAAAACATTTTAAATCAATTGAAACCATTCAGTTATTACAATTTGTTTCCAAAATATTTTATACATCAGAGTTCCCAGAAATCATAATCGTCAATCGAGGAAGTGTATGATCACGCCTTCGCCTACCCGCGTCCATTCATTGAACCTCAAACACCAAACTGAAACTATAAGCCCGGAAGCTTAGTGAGTTACCCCTTAAATACCAACGTCATATAACCATAATTATAATCATAATCATACCATATCAACAAATACCGAACAACATGCATAATGAGCCTTCAGCCTGACTGGACCGCTCTCGTGCCTTCGGCATGATTGGACCGCCTCGCAGGGCCTACAACCTAGCCGGGCCGCTCACCGGGTATGTTGGCCTACAGCACAAAGCATGTATATATATATATATATATATATATATATATATATATATATATATATATATATATATATATATATATATATATATATATATAACAGTCAACCTGATCAAACAGATAACCAAGCATAGCAACAATCCTAACCTGGATACCGACCTAAACCATGTCACTAACATAATACCGTCATAATTTACCAGAACGCCGATCTAACAGATCAATAAGAATATCAAACAATTACATGTATACAATCTGAGAAAAGGGCCGGCCTTGGTGCCATAGACCCTGTTGATATAGTGAGGATAACTTACGTTGCAAATGCCAGACTGAATCATGAAATCACGCTCCCGAAACACTGCCCCAAACTCCAACACCTATAACCATCAAAGATCCAATTCATAAATACCTGCTTACCAATTATCCTCAAAAGTTCAAACGGTCAACCCTTGGTCAAAGTCAAAGTCAACTATCAAGGTCAACAGTCCATGTTGACGTCAACTCATCGAGGACCCTCAGCTACTCGCCGAGTTCCTTGCATAACTTGCCAAGTAGCCGAGTCACCATGCTACTCGCCGAGCCTAAGGCAATCTTCATCAGACTCGTCGATTTGTTCATCCAACTCGTCGAGTTCATGACCATCTTCATGTGACTCGCCGATTCTACCATGCGACACGTCGAGTCCCTTCAGTCCTTCATCCATACAGATGCTTTTTAAGCCATGCTAAGGCTCCATACTACAGATCCAACTTCCTAACGCATGCTTATCACGTAAAGTTGCCAACTTTATGTGCATGCAAGGCTCTAATGACTCAAAATGCCAAAAACAAGCTTGAAATGGGGTTTTACACTTAAGGAGGGGTCCATAATTGCCCAAGCTGATAGCTTTATGGACTTACAAATCAAAGAGAGTTCAGATCTAAAGTTATAACTTCATATCTGAGCTCATACCCAAGAATAGCTTCACAACCAAGCCAAGAATCCTTAACTTCATCCAAAGAGATTTAGAAAGGAATGAGGCCAAGATCATGAATTGATACCTCAAACGAAGCTAGCTAAGATAGACTTCAGACCCACAAACGTTCTTGCCTCCAACTTGTTGATCTTCAAGTTTATTGCATCAAGTTCTTCATTCCAATCTTGCAATTTACACTAATATGGAGCACACACACGAATTAGGGTTTCCGGACTCTCAAGAGGCTGCAAAGGAGCTAAGGGACGCTAATGATCCCTTAAATAGGGTGCCAAACCCCGGAAATTAGGGTTTTACCCTCCTGCTCCAACTCGTCGAGTCACTCTTCCGACTCGGCGAGTTGGTCACTTAAACACGTGGCCCAAACCCGCCGCTACTCGACGAGTCAGGCAATCAACTCGTGGAGTAGATCTTGAATTCATGAGAATTTATAACCATAAATTGGTATTCGAGAATCGGGACGTTCCAATGCTCCCCCACTTGAGCTAGACTTCGTCCTCGAAGTCTGCTGCGGTGAATACCCTCGGATCGTGCTCCCGCACTCTGCCTCCGACTCCCATGCGCACTCGGACACTCTTTGGTGCTCCTACTGTACCCTTACCAAACGTACCTCCTTGAGCCAGAGAACCTTCACCCCTCTCTTTAGAATGGCCACGGGCCTCTCCACATAAACCAGACGCTCACCGACCTGAATTCCATCCAACGGTATGTTGGGGTGCAAAGTTCTTCATTCATGACTTCGTAAATGTTTGACTTTTGTAAAACCCACTTGCATGTGGTGCTTTAGCCTTTAGACCCATTTGTTAGTGAGAGTGAGAGAGAGACATGTAAACACCTCTATAAATAGTGGGTTTGTCCACTTGTAGAGGTGTGCTTGAGAGATGTAGAAGTGAGTGTGTAAGTGTGTGTTAGTTATGTAGATGTAGATCTATGTCCTTTTTTTTAACACAATATACATTCAATATATCTCTTAAACACCCAAATCACCATGTTCAATTGCGCAAGCTTTAATTTTCATGCCAAACCATGTTCATTGTCACTACAATTGGTATCAGAGCGGGTCTTCAAGATCAAGGTGATATTTGAAGAACGATTCTCGATTTGGCAATTTTTGTCGCAATTTGATAAAATTTGGTTGTGTTGATTAAGATTTCGAAGGGACGGTTACGGTGAATAGATTCGTATGTTATTTGATTTGAGTCAAATGAGTTTGAGTCGATTTCGAATTCTTACTGTGAACTTTGAATGGAGTTTTGAAGACCGATTGGGTGTTGGGTTTGAATACTAGAATCGATTTTATTTGAATAAGTAATGAAGAACGAAGGATTGGTTTTTGGTGATTGATGTACGAAGTGAAGAAGAACTGTAAGAACAGATGGTTTACACCAAAAAGCGAAGGATTGGTTTGGGTTACTAATTTTTGAAGACTAAGTTGGTGTTGGTTTAGGAAGAACTTGGATTTGTACGAAGAGATTTTAAAAGATTCATACGAAGAATTGTGTTTTGATTTGATTCAAAGGGGTGATTGCTTTGGGGAATCATACGAAGGGAATATAGGATCTGAACGAAAGGGGGTGTTTGGAAATATATACAAATGGTTACTGTTCATCAATGTTCACTTTATAGTCTTCGTATGCTTCGTAAGTTTTGACAAATAGTCTTCGTATGAATTGAAGAAGAAAATTTTTCGAATGTAGTCCTTCAAATTTCGAATGGTTGTCAATTGGAAAAATGCTTCATATGTATGGCATCAAAAAGCTTCGAATGTTTTGGTCAAATGACACATTTTCGAAAATAGCCCCTGAACCTTCGAATTTTTGACACTTCGAAAATTAAAAGCAAGTTTCGTATGTTTGACACTTTTCACCCAACTTCGAAAATTGTTTGAGGCTTCGCATATTTGGTACAAGTCTTTGTATGTTTGGAGCAAAAAGGGCAGAATTTACAAAGATGGTCCCTGAGACTTCGAATTTTTGGCAGTTTGCACCCAAATTCGAAAAAGGACTATTTTTGCTAAATATTGAAGATTGTGCATTTCAGGCCCCTGCAGTTTGTGCATATTGACACATTCTACCCAGCTTTGGAAAAGGGGGAGAGTTTTGCATATTTTGTTGTTTTGGGCGCAACGGGTCACTGCTGAATTTTGAAATTAACAATTTCTACTCATTTTTGAGAAATTTTGTCAAAGGCGATCCGTGAACGAAGCTAAAAATTCAATATTTTTTGGGTTTTCCGGATTGAAGGACAAAGTTTATGCCACATGTTAAGGGGGAGTTTTGACACGAAAAATTCCGAATAGAGCACGTTCTTTTTCCTTTGGAGTTTTATAATCAAATTTCGATTATAAAAAGGGGGAGAAGTTTTATATGGAAATTCAAACTTGAATTTTTCATATTATGCGGATTTGAAGACCGAATTGATCTTGAAGTTTTGAAGATTACGAGATGATGCAATTGGAAGTTCGGAAGTGATGTATTCGAAATGGGTTTGGTTTTATTTAAGATTTTTGGGGTGTGTTTTTATGTGTAACTTTAGGGTGATTATTTGGAGTTTGGAATACTCTTAATCATTCGTTGTTGCTCGGTTTATAAGGTCTCACATCCTAGAGCCCAAATTGAAGAGTCATGGAAGAATTGAAGATTGAAGTTCGTTTTGACATGTGTCACCTTTGAGGCTCGAACCGCGTAGTGCTTGATTTTGGAAGATTTGAAGTGGGTCATTCATTCCTAACTTTGAGGGGAAGAATGTTGGGGTGCAAAGTTCTTCATTCATGAATTTGTAAATGTTTGACTTTTGTAAAGCCCTCTTGCATGTGGTGCTTTAGCCTTTAGACCCATTTGTTAGTGAGAGTGAGAGAGAGAGAGACATGTAAACACCTCTATAAATAGTGGGTTTATCCACTTGTAGAGGTGTGCTTGAGAGATGTAGAAGTGAGTGTGTAAGTGTGTATTAGTTATGCAGATATAGATCTATGTCCTTTTTTGTAACACAATATACATTCAATATATCTCTTAAACACCCAAATCACCATGTTCAATTGTGCAAGCTTTAATTCCGCATGCCAAACCATGTTCATTGTCACTACATGGTACTACCCCCTCCTGATCTACGACGCACTTTCGTAAGTGCGAAATCGAGAAAGATGATGTGAATTGCAATCGGACCTTTTCATAAGGTCTACCCTTCATGCCAGTCTGCCAATCTTTACAAAATCCTGATGATTCGAAGCATTAGAGACCCAAATTTTCCTTTTTCCTGGAGCGAACCCTCTTTGCTGCCATGATAATGCATCTACCAGCTCTCAGAATATCATACATAATCAATCCACTAATGAATACGAACACTCATGCCTGGCCCAAACAGCCTCGGGCTGGAATATCATCCAATCATCCCTAGGAGGGAATACCCTCGTATCCCTCACATGTTTGGCCCAATCAACCCTCGGGTTGGAATACCAAATATATCAGATCCAGTCAATCATAGGGTCCGGTCATCCTCAGGATGGAATATCCTATATTGAAAAACCTCCAAGAACATAACCCAGGTCTACTCATAACCGGAGATGCAAGGTTCTATCCTTGCGTCTCATCCACCACTCTCAGATTTGTCACAACCGATTGCAACTCCCCCGAACCTTCAACAATACATCCAATCTGAACACGCTCCTACACAGACATAACCAACACAATCTCTATGCCCACAACTTATGACTGGAGTACCCTTACCTGGTCCTCAACATAGGTCTGGATTGCCTCTAAGCCCACAACATGAGTCTGGTATGCCCTCCCCAGCCCTCAACTCATGAATGGAATGCTCCCAATGACCAACCGACACTACTATCGTCACTTCAGCTGCCCAAACACTCCAACCCTGCATATATTCACTTCCTCCGCCATTCAAAGGGCCTAATCGACGCTCCTTTCATCAACGAACAACATAATGATACAAAAAAATACTACCACATATGAATCTCAAGTCATAAACCCACTTCAACTCTTCCTACTACTATATGACGTTTCTCAAGTGAAGTCGAAACCTCCTTGGTCCCAGCTTGTCTGCCCATAACCCGAAATTCAGACACCTTACCGATTACTGAGCCAAAACACACACAAATAACAGTCCCACGTGTCTTCCCGAAAAGAAACCGACTGGCTGGACCTGCTTCCACACCCTACCACTAATTCCTGCCAACATAATGAACGTTACATGACCCACGTCTGCCTCCCATCCTAGCTAGTCTTTGGTGACCCATCCTCTCCTTACTTCAGACACGCTATGGCTCTATCACGGATGAAACCAACCCAATACACATCACAATAACTCAAACAATCATCAACATACCTACCACTACCGGTCAACTGGTACGGCACTCATATCTAACCATATCACCTCTTCTGGTTGGAATGCCAATCATGTCTAATCAGTTCAACTATCGAGATGAAATTCTCAGGGTTTATTGTCCTACCACCTCAAACCTACCGCTCCCTTTGGGCCTCCATGCCTACGACTTACAGTCGGCCCGTACCGGGTATCTTGGCCTACTGCATAGAGCAGGACCGCCTCAACCCTGTCCAAGTGTCATAGACGATCATGAGAAAGATCTAAACCGGTTCCCAGAACACAAATGATAGAATATTCTAATCCCAAAACTTCCCAAAACTGTCGAATACCCATACGGATCCACTCTCAGTCCCCACCGGAGTATTACCCGCTCCTAGAAGATGAAACCTCAGAGACACTACGAACTGATGAGTTCACCAAGACCTTTTTGAGCTCCGTCCGACCACTAATAACAACTTTCAATCAACCAAAAATACACAGGAGTCTTCAGCCTACTCCAACAACATCTTCAATACTTGGGGACAGACCTTCTGATTGATACAGCATAGCAGCCTACTTAATACCTGAACATAGATCTACGAACATATACAGAGTCTTCAGCATGACTGGACCACACTACCAGGCCTTCAGTTTGTCTGGACCGTCCTTCGAGCCTTCGGTCTGACTGCTACGCTCTACTGGCCTTCAGTCTATCCGGACCGCTCTAACTCGTTGAGCATCTTCCTCGACCCCCTCCTGATGCTCTCTATCATGCATCCTGTTCTCACCCACTTGGGCTTCGAACTCCGGATCTACTCTGTAGACTATATCCCCAGCCTAACCCTAGGTCTCATGCCGATTGTCCACCCTCTCAGAAATCCGTGGTCTGCTCCCTGATCCGCGTGTCTACCACATACGCTAAATAACCCGCACTCCCGTGCTGAATACACTACTGAGCCCTGGCAACTAACATAACCCTCAATCTATCAATCCAAAAACCCTCAGAGTCGAGCACGCCCTTGACTGAATACACGAACTGAACTCAATTCTTAACGAGAACTCCCACCTATTTCCCCAATTTCTGCTATCAAGCACCCAGAAGACATGCTGCTTATGTTGGGGAGTTTTACCGAACACCCCCCCAATCAACACAACCCTCAAACCAAGAAGCGACTAGGGCCTTCATTTTCCCAGTCGGGTTGTGAAACTTATCCCCGTTTCAAAACCTATCCCATTTCCGCATCTTAGGGTAACACTCCCCCACTTAGATTCGACTAAGTCTTCATAATACATGAAAACTGTAGGATTTTCAATCCTTCTCACTTCCCAACGACCGATCCGATGACAACCAACTCTTTCCCACTAGTGCTCCATCATTAGCCCATCCTGATTGATCACACACTTCTAAGAATCAGATGAAAACTTGCTGAATCCCAGAGAAACCGTCAGCCACTAATGCTTAAGCAACCCCACACTCATGTCCTGAAGACCACAAGCTAAATGCTCCAACTAATACCCTGACAACGAACCATTTCCCTTGGCGTTTTTGTCCGTCAATCACGAACGGTTGGTAAGACCACCGAGTCCTGACAATGCTGAATAACCATCTTGTGAAACCCTGTCCGCAGACTTCCCACGTATTACCCGTTTTTTCCAAAGATGTTCAAATAAACTTCCCGCTCTCAGGCTCTAGAATCATTCTCTTCAGGGTTCACACCCTGACTCACTTGCCAGTTCAAACGTCCACAGCTGAACTGTAGCAGCTGAAACAATCTCTGCCCTAAACCGGGCTACAACTACTCCTAAGACATAATCTACAATCCCGAAAATGCAATAGATCGCACAATCAATCCTTACCGTCCGATGCAAGAGATCCAAGACAATCCAGACTCCATACTTACTTATGCCACGTCGACCCACCTGCGCTCACCGGCGGTGAAATAATGTTGCCAACCTTTGCAACCAACTGACCCCAAGCTGGAAGAGAACCTGCCCCCGGGTCACAAGCCTGCTCACTCCTTCGAGCTCGAAAAACTGAGAGGGCACAATCCTTCCCTACAATACAAAAATATAATCCATCAATTAACCATTCCACTTCCATCTGCAAAACCCCAACTGAAAATAAACATCACTCCTTTCCGGAGTTCCCGCGACTCACATTCAAACCTCGAGTAACCCCCCCCCCCCCCCCCCCCCCGAGCCTCAAATCTAGAAACCCACTTGCTAGCCTCTCTCGCTCAACCCGTGGAAATATAGCGAGTATAAATCATTTTTCCGATCCCAAATAACTGCAGCCCTCTGCTCACAGAGTGTGTCCCATAACTAGGAAGCTCGACCAGCTCCTCCCCTTGTCGTCGTTACAGCTGTTAAAGCTGCCGCGGCAATCGTCTCGACAATGGCTGCATAGCATTCGTCGAAATACTCAACCATGCCGATCTTAATAGACCCGAAATCTCTATAATCTATCCCCGAACGATCTCGATCACCTCCTCCCGGATGATCTCCCTGACATGATCCTCTGACAATACTGGCATATCCTAGCTGCCAATTCTCGATCCTAATCTGGATCCGATCTCAAAACGTCTCGAATAATCCATACCATAACAGGGACCCGACTTCCATCTAAACCCCAGGGGTTGTGACTTCCTTGCTATACGTATGGGTCCTATGCTTTATGGGTCCTGTGCTTTCAGTAGTACGGGCCCATACTACCTTCCACACCTACTCATATTTGTCTCAAGTATCACCACAACACCCTATAATATACATATACATAGTGAGCAATAAATCCTCACTCCTAGAGGAATGTTAAATATCTCATAACTGGCCTCCAGGCCTCTCACTACCCACCTATCCATGAAACTTCCACCAACCCCTGCAGTACTAGTGTATGCTAGCCATACATAATGCTTGACCCTATAGACTTTCGAATATCCAATCCTAACCTAAGCCCTAATCATTAAGAACAGAACATAAGGCCAGATCAAACATTCTCAGGCTATAAGATCTTAACTATATACAACTGTGATGCATACACAAGTAACTACAGTAATGATGTCAATCTCATATAAGGAAAACCCTAGGCTAACAGGCATCATGTAATCAGGCAATTCTATCATGCAATTCCTGAAGATCCCTAGCCTAGTACTAGCATGTTGTTCTAACATATCACAATATCAAAAAACCATATGATATTTTGGGGCCTACTTACTGGCTCAGGCTGATCGTACACTTCGCATCCTCGTTTACTTATTTTGAAAAGCATTTAAAATCATTTGGAAAATCTTTCATTGATTTGAGACTGGATTCACACGAGTGTTCCTCCAATTCAGTCAAACCAAGACTCTGATACCAACTTGTAACACCCATAAAATTCAAGAAAATTTAAAA
The DNA here is from genome assembly GCF_002870075.4 of Lactuca sativa. Lineage (NCBI taxonomy): Eukaryota > Viridiplantae > Streptophyta > Magnoliopsida > Asterales > Asteraceae > Lactuca > Lactuca sativa. Next base: position 325,461,856 of record NC_056627.2, on the reverse strand, counting down.
ATTTTAAATCATTTGAAACCATTCAGTTATTACAAATTTTTTTCCAAAATAATTTATACATCAGAGTTCCCAGAAATCATAATCGTCAATCGAGGAAGTGTACGGTCACACCTTCGCCTACCTGCGGCCATCCGCTAAACCTGAAACAATAAACTGAAACTGTAAGCCCGAAAACTTAGTGAGTTATCCCTAAAATAACAACCTCATATAACCATAATCATAATCATAATCATACCATATCAACAAATACTGAACATCATGCATAATGAGCCTTCAGCCTGACTGGACCGCTCCAGAGCCTTCGTCATGACTAGACTGCCACGTAGGGCCTATAGCCTATCCGGGCCGCTCACCGGGTATGTTGGCCTATAGCACAAAGCATGACCGCCTCAACCCAACCCCCAACGAAACAAACATGTGCACGTAAGTATCATAATATAGCTCATATCATATAATAGTCAAATCAATCTAACAAATCACTAGTCATCAGCAACATCCTAACCAGGACAATCATGTGCACATTGATATCATATAACACTAGCATGTATATATATATATATATATATATATATATATATATATATATATATATATATATAACAGTCAACCCGATCTAACAGATAACCAAGCATAGCAACAATCCTAACCTGGATACTGACCTAAACCATGTCACTAACATAATACCGTCATAATTTACCAGAACGCCGATCTAACAGATCAATAAGCATATCAAACAAATACAAGTATACAATCTGAGAAAAGGGCCGGCCTTGGTGCCTTAGACCCTATTGATATAGTGAGGATAACTTACCTTGTAAATGCCGGACTGAATCACGAAATCACGCTCCCGAAACACTGCCCCAAACTCCAACACCTATAACCATCAAAGATCCAATTCATAAATACCCACTTACCAATTATCCTCAAAAGTCAAAACGGTCAAACCTTGGTCAAAGTCAAAGTCAACTATCAAGGTCAACAGTCCATGTTGACCTCAACTTGTCGAGTACCCTCAGATACTCGCCGACTTCCTTGCATAACTTGCCAAGTCGCCGAGTCACCACGCCACTCGCCGAGCCCAAGACAATCTTCATCGGACTCGCCGAGTTGTTCATCCAACTCGTCGAGTTCATGACCATATTCATGTGATTCACCGAGCCTACCATGCGACTCGTCGAGTCCCTTCAGTCCTTCATCCATACAGATGCTTTTTAAGCCATGCTAAGGCTCCATACTACAAATCCAACTTCCCAAGGCATGCTTATCACGTAAAGTTGCAAACTTTACATGCATGTAAGGCTCTAATGACGCAAAATGCCAAAACCAAGCTTGGAATGGGGTTTTACACTTAAGGAGGGGTCCATACTTGACCAAGCTGATAGCTTTATGGACTTACAAATCAAAGAGAGTTCAGATCTGAAGTTACAACTTCAGATCTGAGCTCATACCCAAGAATAGCTTCACAACTAAGCCAAGAAGCCCTAACTTCATCCAAAGAGATTTAGAAAGGAATGAGGCCAAGATCATGAATTGATACCTCAAATGAAGCTAGCTGAGATAGACTTCAGACCCACAAACGTTCTTGCCTCCAACTTCTTGATCTTCAAGTTTCTTGCATCAAGGTCTTCTTTCCAATCTTACAATTTACACTAATATGGAGCACACATATGAATTAGGGTTTTCGGACTCTCAAGAGGCTACAAAGGAACTAAGGGAGGCTAATGATCCCTTAAATAGGGTGCCAAACCCTAGAAATTAGGGTTTCACCCTCCAGCTCCAACTCGTCTAGTCATTCTTCCGACTCAGTGAGTTGGTCACTTAAACACGTGGCCCAAACCCGCTGCTACTCGACGAGTCAGGCAACCAACTCATCGAGTAGATCTTGAATTCATGAGAATTTATAACTAGAAATTGGTATTCGAGAATCGGTGCGTTCCAATTCTCCACCACTTGAGCTAGACTTCGTCCTCGAAGTCTGTTGCGGTGAACACCCTCGGATCGTGCTCCCGCACTCTGCCTCCGGCTCCCACGCCCACTCGGACACTCTGTAGTGCTCCCATTGTACCCTTACCAAACATACCTCCTTGATCCATAGAACATTCACCCCTCTCTCTAGAATGGGCATGGGCCTCTCCATATAATCCAGGCACTCACTAACCTGAATTCCATCTAACGATACTACCGCCTCCTGATCCATGACACACTTTCGTAAGTGCGAAATCGAGAAAGATGATGTGAATCGCAATCGAACCTTTTCTGATATGTTTCCAAAACAATATTATGTATCCTGATTCCATGGTCACCACAATAGTCAATGATTCTTTTTCTACTTTATTCACCGATATTATTGGATCTAAGACATTGATTTTAAAGTTAGTTTCATTCTCCATAATACCTTGCCATATTTTAAAGGCATTGAAAACTTCAGACTTCTAATTTAATATATAAACCCAAACTTTCCTTGTGCAATCATTGATGAAGGTAACATAATATGGGGATCCTCCCACTGAACCAACTGAAGTGGGACCATAAACATATGAATGAACAAGCTCCAATTTAGCTGTATCGGGTGGATGTACCATCTTTATGAAAGTAACATTCTTTTGTTTACCATGAAAACATCACTCACATAAAACCATTGTCATATTCTTTAGTCCGAAAGTCGTATTTTGGAGGCTAGCATCTTCATTCATTTCTCACTCATATGCCCAAGTAATTGGTGCCATTGGATGAACCAATTTCTTCAACAACATGTGCCTCACCATCAAAAAACTTTGTAAGAACATAATAGCATATTATCAAGCAATGAAGACCAATAAGTAATCAAAACCAATTTTGATTAATAACTTTCTCAAAGAGAGAATGAACAAAGCGACATGTTTTACATGCAACCCTAGTATAACTTATATACTAAGGTAAGACTATTTTAGAATAAAATACCTACAAATCAAGGACTCAAATATAACAAGATATATACTATACAAAAGAATATCCCATCATTAAGAAAATGAATATGGAATCTTGTTGCAAAAGTAACTGTCATGTTGTAGTGAAAGACCTTGAACAACAACTAATTATGCTATCCAACAATTATAATGACACTATTTGACACATCAAATTATTAGGATCAAACTTATAATCTCCCTTATTCTGATGATGTGAAAACCTAATCTAATTGGAAGTCTTGAAGACAAACTTTATCATCTTCAACAATAGTCTCCTGCTTAATCCACTAAAAATCATCACAAGCAAGTTCTTCTCTTTTTTTAATTTAGCTTGTAAGACACTAACCAGTGATAGTTGTCAGCTTCTAGTTTGTCCTTACATTCTAGCCTTAGATGGAATAAGTGTTTTGTAGGATCTTTGTAGAGATTAGCAGATCCTTGAAAACAAATATGATTATTATCATTAACATAAAAAATTCTGCGATCTGGTTCTATTATTGAGAGATGTTGAATAGGATCCACTCATAATGACATAACATTATTTATATATAAATTTCAAAAAGGAAAAAGAAACTTTGCATGTTTTGACTTTCTTTGAAAATTAGAGGCACTTGGAACTATTGAAGTAGAAGCTGCATCTGGAAGAGGAACTAAATTGAGACTCCTAATTTTGTTGATCATTAAGGTAAGAGCAAGCTTCAGTTCCTATGCATGAATACCCTTTTGATTTTTGATGATGCCTTGAATTTATGACCACTCGCTGTATCCATATTTGACAAGACTGGACACAAGAAATTTTCCAAGTTATTCACCCTTAGAATCTCTTATGGTCAAATACATTTTAAGAATCTTTTGCTATTTAGGTTTAGTGCACTTATCATTCACAATCACATTTAGAGAAATTCTTATATATATATATATATATATATATATATATATATATATATATATATATATATATATATATATATATATATATATATATATATATATATATATAACGGTCATTTCTATCAAGAATTTATTAAAATCCCTTTTTATTTTGAACTCTAGCATTGAATCGTTGAAGTGCTTCCCTGTGCTCAACCATACTTCCTTCAATAGAAGCCACTTTTGGAACCAAACCATAATTATGCATGAGAATAACATTATTATGCACTACTACATTATGCTCTGCAGCAAAAGCCCTTGCTTATTTTATAGTTAATTACTAATCTTTAATTACTCTAGGGAGCTTAGTAAATGTAGTGACTTTTTGTCATTTTATAGTAAAAAAAGTAGCGGCTTCATAAGCAGTTGCTTTTGACTTCCTTTTCTTTGACATGAGCTGATCATTAACGGACTCAATTTCACTATTAACATGTTTCTCATCCTGAGGCTAAGACAACCCCTCAGCATGTTGTCACACCCCGAAAACCAAAGGCGGAAACATTTCCGGGGTTGACTCCACGTTGAGTATCAAATCCAATGTACATAGTAAAGCGGTAATCACAAAACATTACATTAGATAGTATTGTTTACATCTGTTTGAAAGTAAAGTTGTACAAGTGTTTTACATATGTAATATGAACAAAAGTAAAGACAAGTCTTCGGGACGCTCCGTCTTCTCCTAAAGGTTACGGTGTACCTGTCTATCGCTGACCTGAGAATACAAGCAGTTTGAAAATCAGCATAAAGCTGGTGAGTTCATAAGCAGTTTAGTTTTGAAAAGAATGGGTTCCTTTACTTTCTAGAAAAGTTGTTGATCAAGTAAATCCCATATTTTCTTATGAAAACGGTTTGGTTATCCTTTGTTACAATTTCGAAAACGGTTGGTTATGTCATTCCAGGAAAATCCCATATTTTCCTTATAGTTTTAGTTATTCGTTTGTTACTTTATCCGTTTATGTGTTGTTGTACTACCTAGGAAAATCCCATATTTTCCTATGTGTTGAGTTGCCTATTTGTATCTAGGTTCGTTACTGGTTGTTATGTTGTCCCAGGAAAATCCCATATTTTCCTATGTGTGATGGTTGGTTTCTTAAGTTTGATTTCGAAGTAATAGTAATTCCCATATGTGTAGTATTGGTTAAGTATTCTAAACCCTTAGCTATTCTACTTTCGAATGACTATTATTTACTAATTTAGTTGTATTTTCGAATATTTGGAATCACATAGAAGCGTACATTAAAGTATTTTCGAAGTTCTGCTGAGTTCCAAAAGAGTATATTAGTTGTGTATTCGAAGCTCTGTCGACATTCTAAGGCGGATATATTTGAAACTCAGTAGAGGTCCAGAGGCGTATTTTCGTATTAAAATTCGAAACTCTGGTGACACTCAAGGGGTACACTAACTGTATATTCGAAGTCTTAGTGTCAACCAAAGGCGTCATTCCGCATTCGTAGTCTTATTCACATTCGTAGTCGTATTCACATTCGTAGTCGTATTCGTATTCGTACTAAGTTACATTCGTATTCATATTCGTACTAGATTATATTCGTATTCGTACTAGATTATATTCGTATTCGTATTCGAATTACTTTCGTATTCGTTTTCGTACTAGGTTACATTCGTATTCGTATTGATCTTAAATATGATTAGTATGATTTCTTATTCAAAGAGAATATAGTTATAACACTTTTAAAAGAAATCTATGTTTAATCTGCAATTCGAAATGTCAGTTATCACAAATCTTTTGGAAATCAAGACATTTAGTAAGTAAAACCATTGAGTTGAAAATAAATTTAAGTACAAAATACGCTTGTACTTTTGCTTGTATTCCCCCCTGAAAACATTGAAAAACCATTGAAAACACGGAAAAAGGGTAGGGGTATGAACTCACTGGATGCGAAAGTGTGTCGATTTCGGATGCTAAACGTCGAATCGAGGCCTGATAACACACGAGGTTCAAATGTAACAGGAAATGGCATACAAATATATCTAATTAGATTTACAAACTCTAATTAGATATGAAGTTACACTCCAACGAACGAAAACACCTCAAAACGGGTGTTTGGAGTGACCCGGGTGACATCTACGGACGGGAATTGAAGCGAGGGACTTGGGATTTGAGTTTACTCCCCAAGAGTAAACTTCCTAATGAGTTTACGGCCTAAACACTACCCACACATGAGTTCACGGCCGTGAACTCATGTTGGCAAGGGTTATGGAGCTTAATGGGTCACAAATGGCTAATATCACTTGGAAATGCTTGGAATAATTTTTCCTAAGGCTTGGAATTAATTTAAAACATCAAATAACACACTTAAGGGAGTTTACGGCCTTGGCATGGAGCCTATGGCCGTAAACTCTCATACTCCTTTGAATATGTGTTTTTAAGGTCCCAAAGTTAATCACATGTGATTCTATAAATTCCTACAAGCCTTGAAATGAATTTAGGGCACAAAGTGACATGTTTTTAGGAGTTTACGGCCTTGGAGCACATGCTATGGCCGTAAACTCTCAAATGATGAGTTTTGTTGTGTTTAAAGTCCTTAAACTATTTTTGGTTGATTCTATGATTTATTCCAAGGCTTTTGGTGGTGTTGGATGGCTTTCTAATACCTTGAAAATGAGTTTACACCCATGATTGAGGAGTTTACGGCCCAAGAACATGCCTTGGCCGTAAACTCATACAAACCCCTCAAAATTCATGTCGAAGGTGTTCTAGGTCCATTACCAATATTCTACAAGTCATATCTTTGTCTTGTTTGTGTCTTGGAAGGGTTTAAGGGCTTAAAAACCCTTTAAATATGTGTTTACGGCCTAGGCACCTTCCAGGGCCGTAAACTCATATACAAGCCTCTAAATCATGAATAAATCTTGAATTTGAAGGTCCAATATGATGCAAAATGAGTATAGGAAGGTACCTTGAAGATTTGAGACCTTAAACTCTAGATTTGGACCTTTAAATCTAGTTTGAGGAGAGAGGTTGGAGTGATAGTTGTAGAATGGAGCAAAAGCTTCAAAATGAAGACTTGGATCACTTTAAATAGTGTCCATGTTCGGGACACGGTAGAATTCTATCCGATACCGGCGTTAGACGGGGCTTTTGGTCGCACCCGGCCAATTTGCCGTAACCCGATATGGTTGATTCTAGAAATGTTCCGATCATTAATATGAGGCGTTAGAATGAGCTCTAAAGGTATTAAGACACTTATTAAGTCATAAAATAAAACTCACACTAACGGCTTAATAAAAAGGCCGGAAACGGAAACGACAATTGGATGATCGGAACGAGTCGTGAAAAGGGTTTCAATTAGGGATATGAATTTCGGGTGGTTACATTATCCCCCGTTAGAGGGAATTTCGTCCCGAAATTCAAAGATTCGAAAACAGATCACGAAGTGAAAAGAGATATGAGGATGAATTTACAGCTTCGGGTCTCCGCTTAACATTCTAGCGAACCCTCACTGTCAGGATGTGGCTTTGTTACGCATGGTTAACCTCTCAATCTACGATCTCAATTGATTCATACACGAAGGTTCGGATTTTCATTGGTTTTGATCTCCTCAAAGGAATTACTAGGGCTTCGTCAGGTCGGCAAGCCTTACGAATAAATATGCAGATTACCAGATGGTTGCTACTGAGTCCTAAAGATAGCTCGGAGAGGGCTATGGAATCGATTCCTAACGAGGATCTCGATGGGTCTAAGGTTCCACAAGTTAAGTTTTCCGCACTTCCCAAGGCGTACTATGTCTTTCTAGGGTAAAACCTCCAAAAAGTGGGTACACTTTCACATGGCAGAGTAACTAAGGGTCCGATGGTTCTAAGGGAAACTTCTACATGAGTCTACGATTATAGCCGGCGGAACCCAAGAATTGACAGGTTTCCATGGGTGTTCCCGATGTCGACTAATTCTTTATTGCCTTTGCTTTTGGAAGGGTTTACGAGTATGACTGCTTTGCTTATCTACATGACCAATAAAATGGTTCGACCGAAGGGCGCCACTACTACCTCGTAGTGATCGTATCATGCCCTGATTGCTGACTTGCACACATCATGCTTACTGAGGTTTGGCTACGAGGAAATTCGCAGGATTAGGTCGATGCGAGACTGGACTACGCGTTCAGAAAGAGTTCTCAAGAATGCTTTGGAAACAGTATTGGGGAAAGAATAGTAGACTTCAAGTTTCTCGATGATTACTCGGACGAGGGATACACGGGAAAACTTTTTAAGCTTTGATGCATGAAGATCATGAGAGACGGGTCGGAGGAAAGTTAGAACGAATGGCTTTCTCGAAACTAGGGAAGACAACATGAATGAGGCTCGGTCATTACATGCTAAGGGTGACATCAAAGCATTTCATAAAAAGTTTGCCAATAGATCGAATGGAAAAGAATAATCGCTCGGATTGAGAATACAATCTACGGATACGACACAAGCGTTCTTGTTCTCACGTGATAATCATCTCGAAGATATACATTTTCGGTTATTCGCAAACGACGGGGTTAGAAAATGTTCAAATGGATGGTTAGCGAATTGCTTTCGGTGCTAGAATCGAAAAGAGTCACAGGCATATATATTTAACAAGGAGAAATATACCTGTGGCAACGATGGGATCGGTGGTTGTCCTTTCTTGCCCCATAGTTAGGACTCTCTTGGTGTTGCCAGATGTTTCTGTCTTCGGACAGTTTCACTTATAGTGCCCGACCTCTCCACAACTGTAGCAGGTTTGACCGATACCTGACGGGGTTGGGGTTTTACAGGTTCGTGCGAGGTGACCTTCCTGGCCACAACTTCTACAGAACTTTGCACGAGAAGGGCCAGGGATGCGATGGTGGTAGTTACATCGGTCACACCACGTGAGGGTACCGACATATCCGGTAACAGGTACTTGAGATGTGGAATTGACAACAGAAACAGCAGCAGGGGTAGTGGCATCTTGGACTGCCACTATTTGTTGTTTCTTTGAGGGTTCAGGGGAAGACTGACTCTTCTTCTTCTTTCTCCAAAACTTTCTTTTCTCGCCATTCTTTTCTGTTGGCTCGGGAGTGGTGTCTGCTTCCTCTTGATCATCATTGTGATCGATCAAAATTTGAGCCAGACACTTGGCGTTGTCATAGGTATCTAGCTTTGCTGCTATAACGTTCCCTTTGGTTGGCTGAGTTAATCCCCAGATGAATCTTTCTACCTTTTTGCTTTCCGGGGTAACCATTCCCGGACAAAGGAGTGCCAGGTCATCAAACCTTGAAGTGTAAGAAGCGATATCGGAAGCTTTCATCTTCAGGTTCCATAGCTCATGTTCCAGCTTCTTGATTTCACCCCGAGGGCAATATTCCGCACGTAGTAGTTCCTTCATAAATTCCTATCCCATAGCATTGGCTACAGGTAAAGTCAGAGATTTGACTCGGCCGTTCCACCAAGTCAAAGCCTTATCGGTGAGCGTACAGGCGGCAAATTTCACCTTATCAGATTCCGAACAGGCGCAAATCTCGAAGATAGATTCGATTTTCTCTAACCACCGAGTTAGAGCAATGACACCCCATGTGCCATCGAAGAATGTCGGTTTTGCGTTCATGAAGTGTTTATAGGAACACTCCTTCCGGTGTCCCTGATTACCTTCTTGGTTTTGGTTTTGGGAACCATCTCCTGAACCATTGGGGTTTAGTTGAGGTAGGAGAGCTGATATGGTGGCAGAAATGGTTGCCTGAAGTGTTTCTAGATCGATTTGAAGAGGAGGTGGTGGCGGCGGAGGGTTGTTGGTGTTCTTCGAGCTAGTTCTTTTCCTCGGAGGCATCTTGATCTAAAAAGATCAGGAAAGAGAGGATCATAAGTCCTCTGAATTGAATCAAGAGATATTGATCAGGGGATATCTCATCAAGACAGATATAACACCATATTAAGCGATAAAGCAGGAAAGAGTGATCAAGGCAGAAAATTTTATCGCTAGAGGAATGATCAAGGAACAACACGTATACGAGGATTTCTATAAAGGATCGGCTCGAGAAATACTCCCATAGTATTTCATGTTTCGCTGCAGCGACGACTTATTGTTTGGGATATTAGGTAAGTTTTAGGTATGCTGCGTACCACAGTCACTCCCAAGCACATGTTGGCCGTGTCTCGAATGAATATAGTTGGCCAGGCTATATTGATCCTAGACACGACTACATAACTGCCCGGGTTTAACCGCAGCGTACAACACCCATTAACTTATATTTTGTTCTACTTGTAGTTACGGATTTCGACGGTCGGTATACTTGTATACTTTAGAAAATACTTATATTCGTAGAGTATACTTTTAGTTCAGAGCACTTAGGCCCTTTTAATGTTTATAGTCTTATACCATGTAAGCTTTGGTATACCAGTTCACTATAAACAAGGGCTCTGATACCAATCTTTCACACCCCAAAAACCAAAGGCGGAAACATTTCCGGGGTTGACTCCACGTTGAGTATCAAATCCAATGTACATAGTAAAGCAGTAATCACAAAATATTACATTACATAGTATTGTTTACATCTGTTTGAAAGTAAAGTTGTACAAGTGTTTTACATATGTAATATGAAAAAAAGTAAAGACGAGTCTTCGGGACGCTCCGTCTTCTCCAAAAGGTTGCGGTGTACCTGTCTATCGTTGACCTGAGAATACAAGCAGTTTGAAAATCAGCATAAAGCTGGTGAGTTCATAAGCGGTTTAGTTTTGAAAAGAACGGGTTCCTTTACTTTCTAGAAAAGTTGTTGATCAAGTAATCCCATATTTTCTTATGAAAATAGTTTGGTTATCCTTTGTTACAATTTCGAAAACGGTTGGTTATGTCATTCCAGGAAAATCCTATATTTTCCTAATAGTTTTAGTTATTCGTTTGTTACTTTATCCGTTTATGTGTTGTTGTACTACCCAGGAAAATCCCATATTTTCCTATGTGTTGAGTTGCCTATTTGTATCTAGGTTCGTTATTGGTTGTTATGTTGTCCCAGGAAAATCCCATATTTTCCTATGTGTGATGGTTGGTTTCTTAAGTTTGATTTCGAAGTAATAGTAATTCCCATATGTGTAGTATTGGTTAAGTATTCTAAACCCTTAGCTATTCTACTTTCGACTGACTATTATTTACTAATTTAGTTGTATTTTCGAATATTTGGAATCACATAGAAGCGTACATTAAAGTATTTTCGAAGTTTTGCTAAGTTCCAAAAGAGTATATTAGTTGTGTATTCGAAGCTCTGTCGACATTCTGAGGTGGATATATTTGAAACTCAGTAGAGGTCCAGAGGCGTATTTTCGTATTAAAATTCGAAACTCTGGTGACACTCAAGGGGTACACTAACTGTATATTCGAAGTCTTAGTGTCAACCAAAGGCGTAATTCCGCATTCGTAGTCGTATTCGCATTCGTAGTCGTATTCGTATTCGTACTAAGTTACATTCGTATTCGTATTCGTACTAGATTATATTCGTATTCGTATTCGTATTACTTTCGTATTCGTATTCGTACTAGGTTACATTCGTATTCGTATTCATACTAGATTATATTCGTATTCGTATTCGTATTCGTACTAGGTTACATTCGTATTCGTATTGATCCTAAATATGATTAGTGTTATTTCTTATTCAAAGAGAATATAGTTATAACACTTTAAAAGAAATCTATGTTTAACCTGCAATTCGAAATGTCAGTTATCACAAATCTTTTGGAAATCAAGACATTTAGTAAGTAAAACCATTGAGTTGAAAATAAATTTAAGTACAAAATACGCTTGTACTTTTTCTTGTATCCCCCCCTGAAAACATTGAAAAACCATTGAAAACACGGAAAAAGGGTAGGGGTATGAACTCACTGGATGCGGAAGTGTGTCAATTTCGGATGCTAAACGTCGAATCGAGGCCTGATAACACGCGAGGTTCAAATGTAACAGGAAATGGCATACAAATATATCTAATTAGATTTACAAACTCTAATTAGATATGAAGTTACACTCCAACGAACGAAAACACCTCAAAACGGGTGTTTGGAGTGACCCGGGTGACATCTACGGACGGGAATTGAAGCGAGGGACTTGGGATTTGAGTTTACTCCCCAAGAGTACATTTCCTAATGAGTTTAAGGCCTAAACACTACCCACACATGAGTTCACGGCCGTGAACTCATGTTGGCAAGGGTTATGGAGCTTAATGGGTCACAAATGGCTAATATCACTTGGAAATGCTTGGAATAATTTTTCCTAAGGCTTGGAATTAATTTAAAACATCAAATAACACACTTAAGGGAGTTTACGGCCTTGGCATGGAGCCTATGGCCGTAAACTCTCATACTCCTTTGAATATGTCTTTTTAAGGTCCCAAAGTTAATCACATGTGATTCTAAAAATTCCTACAAGCCTTGAAATGAATTTAGGGCACAAAATGACATGTTTTTAGGAGTTTACAGCCTTCGAGCACATGCTATGGCCGTAAACTCTCAAATGGCGAGTTTTGTTGTGTTTAAAGCCCTTAAACTATTTTTGGTTGATTCTATGATTTATTCCAAGGCTTTTGGTGGTGTTGGATGGCTTTCTAATACCTTGAAAATGAGTTTACACCCATGATTGAGGAGTTTACGGCCCAAGCACATGCCTTGGCCGTAAACTCATACAAACCCCTCAAAATTCATGTCTAAAGTGTTCTAGGTCCATTACCAATATTCTAAAAGTCATATCTAAGTCTTGTTTGTGTCTTGGAAGGGTTTAAGGGCTTAAAAACCCTTTAAATATGTGTTTATGGCCTAAGCATCTTCCAGGGCCGTAAACTAATATACAAGTCTCTAAATCATGAATAAATCTCGAATTTGAAGGTCCAATATGATGCAAAATGAGTATAGGAAGGTACCTTGAAGATTTGAGACCTTAAACTCTAGATTTGGACCTTTAAATCTAGTTTGAGGAGAGAGGTTGGAGTGATAGTTGTAGAATGGAGAAAAAGCTTCAAAATGAAGACTTGGATCACTTTAAATAGTGTCGAAGTTCGGGACACGGTAGAATTCTATCCGATACCGGCGTTAGACGGGGCTTTTGGTCGCACCCGGCCAATTTGCCGTAACCCGATACGGTTGATTCTTGAAATGTTCCGATCATTAATATGAGGCGTTAGAATGAGTTCTAAAGGTATTAAGACACTTATTAAGTCATAAAATAAAACCCACATTAACGACTTAATAAAAGGCCGGAAACGGAAACGAAATCGGAAACGGCAATTGGATGATCAGAACGAGTCGTGAAAAGGGTTTCAATTAGGGATATGAATTTCGGGTTGTTACACATGTGATCCTTTCGGAAAGACTGTTGCGATATGGGCGGGAATTGCATGAGTCTATACAGAGTCACCCATAAAGTCAGGTTCCTAGAACCTTCTTCATCAAGATGATCAGTTTATTCAGCATTAACCATATCAATCTTTTCTTCTTTACCATATCAACATGTGAGTTCTCTGTTTTTTAAAATCATCACAAACTGGAGGCTCAGTAAACGAAGGATCAGCCGGAGTTATAGGAGCTGTAGGAGGAGGTTGTTGTTGATCATGAGATGATGATTAACATGTAATGGGGGTAGTATTAGAGGATCTTGTGGAATTTTTTGATGTCTAGATGGTAGATGTAGTGGTGTTTGGCTAGGAGGAATGGGTGGTTTTGTTAGAATAACTGCTCTTTTGATAACATCAATATCACTCTCCATGCGTCCCATACACTGAGCGAAAACATCATACACCTCAATTAGCATATGAAGAGTTGTGAGGATTTTGGACTGTAAATAAGGTTAAGTGGGACCATTCTCCCCTTAGGCTGAGTGTAACGACCTAAATTTTACAAATATATTTTTTTCATTTTTAATTAATAAAACACATTTGCATAAATCATGAAATCCCAACGTAATTGTTTTCAAATCAACATTCATTACAACTTCATTTAAATCATCAGAGTGTCCCCAGAACATATCAAATGAAAGAGAGATAGAGTGCATGTCGTGCCATCACGCCTTGCCCTTGCCCTTGGGTTTAGATGTACCTGAAACAAATCAACAACCTATAGAAATGCTTAGTGAGTTCCCAAAGCATACCACACACAATCCACATACACATATCCTACTAGCTATTAAAGCTACATATATCAGATAAGCCATGCCTACATAAAACCTGTAAGAATGTCATGGGCTACCCCACATGGTCTTACATCCAATGTCGTGGGCTACCCCACATGGTCTTTACCTAGGAATGTTATGGGCTACCCCACATGGTCTTACATCTAATGGCACGGGCTCCCCCGCGGTCTTCCATGCAATGACACACAATCATATAACATATCAAATCACAGAAAGACTAACATATATACCATAAACACATAATGGGCCGGCCTTGGTGCCTTAGACCTATGGGTATGGTGAGAAGACTCATATTGTTTGTGGAATGCAAAGCTGCTCTCCTAACAATTTGTAACCTCCTACACTGAATAATATTATTAACCATTGTTATCACTTTACTTAATAAAAGGGAAACCCCAAACCCCAAATCATTCCATTCCTTTCTAATGGGCCCAAAGTCCATGTCCAAAATCATTAACGGGCCTATTTGGCCAAATAAGACCCAAAACAGATAAAATGGCTCATAATTCCCACAATGCAACCAAGCCCAATAACCAAAAGCCAAAAACAGATCTGGGCATCTGAGTTGCATACGCTAAACGTACTGGGTTGGGACTTACGCGCAACGTACATTGGGTTACGCCCAACGTACTACCAGATTAAGCACTTTCTCTATTAAGTGCTTAATACTCGATTCCTTTACATTCAAAAGTCAGATCTAAGTTTGTTAAGACATCCTAAGGCATAAAGTTGGCAACTTTATGCCTTTGTATGCCACATATGCACCAAACACCACCATTAAGACCTTTTAAAGGTTCTTAACCTATGCATGAGGTCAAAACTCCCACCAAGACTCCATTTTTATGATACTAAAGGACCAAGGGACCTCAGATTTTTCATTCCAATCTTCTGGAGTTACTTAACTCACAAATGGAGGTCCAAATCAACCAAAGGTACAAATCTAGAAAACCCTAGCTAGATCTAGAGATTTAAGTGGAAAGATCCAAGCTTTTTACCTTTAGGAACTCCTCAAGGCCGTCTAAATGCAAATTCTTGAAGCTAAATTACACTCCACGCTTCCTTGACCACTTTTTTCTTCTTCTTGTATGAACACTAAAAGGACTAAAAATTCACTCTCAAGGCTCAAAATGCACTCACAAAGGATATTAGGGCTTCCAGGAATGTTTGAAGGTGAAGAGAGCTTATGAGGGTGAGGCTCAAGTGAGTTAAGGGCGTTTAAATAGGTCACAAGTCCACAAATTAGCGTTTTCACCATCAACACGTACGCCCAACATACTTCTGGTATGCCCGGTGTACGTCCAGCTCCTCTGTGACCATCCCTACATAGTACGCTAAGCGTACACTTGAGTATGCCTATCGTACTTAAAGAATCAATTATGTAAAAATGTAAATTCTTTGAGGGGTTCAAGCCATACCTGGTTTAGGGTGTTACACTGAGCATTTATGGAAATATGATGAAGTAATTAAGATTCCCCATGTTGTAGACCATTGTAAGGATACTTATCAAACCAAAAAAGATGTCCAACTATATCAGGTTGTTGAGGGATATCTTGAAGTGAAGAGGATGGGGATGATAGAAATATATGTGCTTGTTAGGACAAGGTGTAGATGGAATGGAAGCGGTTGCAACAATAGGATCAGTGCATCATAACACATTACACATAATGGTGATGGATGGAGAATCATCTGAATCTTTTTCATTTGTAGTGTAATCATCATCCTCATATAATGTTAAAATTTCATTAAATATGCTCATCAGAAGGATATAAAGCTTCCTGGATGCCTAAAGAAGTATAGGGACGTATATCAGCATGATAGGGTTTAACAACCACTTATCCATCCACTGAGTGATTGAAGGATCATTCGGTTTGGGTGTTACATTAACCAACTTCGAAGACATGAAAGACTTGGTGATAAAACAAAATTGTCTCCAACATACCATGTGTTAAAGTCCTCAAGAACAAGTGAAAACCATCATGGATAGGGGACATATGAAGACCTTTTCTTCCTAATGATAGAGATTATAAGTTGATAAAAAAACCATTTAAGCAAAATCAAGATCTTGTTTTTCAATATTGCATACAAAATTTGCATCTAGAACATATTTAACAGATTCAGACTTCCAGTTTTATGCACTAGGTACCTACCAATAACACATGTGAGCTATTTCCACCCTTCAGGAAGAAATTATCAGAGGACCAAGCCTGGGTGATTATCTTGTTTAGAGGGATCATAACCCGAATTCGCCAAAACTTGCTTACACTGATCTTTTGAAGGAATATTTGAGTATTGGATTAGATTGGGAAGTTGAAGAGCATCCCTAATGGCTTCCACACTGAACAAAACTTCATGATTTATGTTTCTAATGGTTACCTGAATAGTATCTGATTACTAATCATAAGTTAATGCATAGTAGAACTCCCAAACAT
The DNA here is from genome assembly GCF_002870075.4 of Lactuca sativa. Taxonomy (NCBI): domain Eukaryota; kingdom Viridiplantae; phylum Streptophyta; class Magnoliopsida; order Asterales; family Asteraceae; genus Lactuca; species Lactuca sativa. The sequence continues at coordinate 325,445,429 of NC_056627.2, read as the reverse complement.
GCTTAAGAACAAACGAAACCACACAACCAGTAAGAGCATTTCGTAAAGGATGACCTTTCAAAAATTGAACAAAAGCTTCTAACCCCTTATTTTTGAATTTGGTAGCATTTATCACAATAGGATTTGATGGTGTGTTGGGAGCTTTACGTGTACCTTTAGTTGGAATGTAAGTGAAGGGTGGAGCTATAGTTGCCTTTTATACTTTCAAGATTGAATAATTTTAGAAAAATATCCTTAATGGATGATGTGATTTGTAATTATCCTGATAGAAAGAAGCACCGTCATTCCTAAATCCCCAAATAACATTGCCATTCTTATCCTAACCATTACCATTGGTAAATGTCTCTGATAAATGACACTGATCAGGTAAATCCTAAAAGAAAAAAAAAAACCCGATGAGATAATACATCGTATTGCAGCAGAATAAGATAGGATATTTTATGTCTCACTCACTTTATGGTGTAATACAGCTGTTCTTTAATGCAAGCTTTTTGATGCTTACTTACTGTATGTTTAGAATACATCAGATCCTTGATATCAGTTTGTTTTGTTATACCTCATACACTATATACAATGGTTCCTAGACAATTAAATAGATGCCATAAATTAACTATGGTTATAATAGAAAACATCACGGGCATTAGGGTGAAATATTTTATGATATCATATCCAAATATTGATGGGTTCTGATCATATGTACATTCCTATGTGTACATGCAACCTTACTTGCTTTGGGTCTAGGTTTTTCTCAAGTTATACATGCAAATAAGATTTCCAAAGAAATAACCCTAGATCTAGTGTATATAAAATCTAAATCTATATATTATTAGGGTTACAAGAATACCTTTCTTGTTATCTAGTAATAACAACTATTCCTTGCTTGATCTTGACATCTGAAAGCTTAGTGTCCCAAGCGTTACACCTTTAATGGAGTCACAAACACCACTAGCAAGGATGAAGGAGAGAGGTGATGGAGGCTCATCAATTTTCAGCTAGGGTTCTCTTAGAATGCATAGGCCGAAAGTTGTATACCAAGGGGTTCCTTATATAGCTGAGGCTACTAGGGTTGTCAGGTGGAAACTCTAATCTGATTGCTTAGGCCTTAAGCAGTCTATAGACCTCCTTCCTAGAAGCCTTGGATGAAATTTATATAGGGCTTCCTATAGATTTCATCCACTCCCTTTCTAAAGGAGTCCATCAGCCTAACATTGCAACTATCAATGATTTGCAATATCAGTCCCCGTTCTTTTTAATCAAGACTTTTAATCCTAAAACTAATTCCAAATTAAGTTTTGATTAATACTAATTAAACAATATGATTTCTCAATTAATACATTATTCTTATAATATATCAATAAATCATATATCAACCTCTTTCTTCAAAAGTCACCCTATCAAGTTGCTATGGTGAAAACAACCCAAAAGGACCATGTTATTATCAGATCAAGTATATACCAATTATAGTTATCGGCTTAGACACCTAATCCAACACATATATGATTAAAATAGAAAGGGGTTAGGGACATCAAATACAGGGTGTGTCATATCCAATCTATGGGTAAAAAAGACAAGGTCAAGGACAGAAAGTAAACCCTTTCTCATTAAGAACCAAACAAGTATCTCTGAGCATGTAGACTGTGCTATCGGGGTGATCTATATGGTTATGCTTAGTATATCAGCAGAACATGAGACTTGATGCATACAGAAACATGTTTCCAAGGGCAAGTTTTGGTTTTAAGATAAATAATTACACAATAAACATCCCATCCATCTAAGAATTTTCTTGTGAAGGACCAAACTCTCTCACACTAAAAGTTTATACATGCTATCCAAAAACCATGAGTGGATGGCTCAATGATATCTCAATAGATAGTCTTACTGATGCGATACTTAGAGAGATTTAGTCACAAACTACAAACAACACAATTTGTATACAAAAAACTTAAAACGAGAAACATCAAGTCAGAGAACATGCCTAATTTACTAGTGAAAAACACTATCCTTTGTTCATCCAAGGGCTTAGTGAAGATATCAACAAGTTTATTGCCAGTCAAAATGTACATCAGCTCAATCTTTCCCTTTTACATGTTGTCTTGATGATGTGATGCCTTATCTCGATATGCTTTGTTTTGGGGTGATGAGTAGGTGTAACATACATATATTGTAGGTGTTATTCTTTGAAATTATTTTGTGATTAAGTTCAAATTTGGGAAGTTATGCACTAAGTTGAGTGTATGATAGTCCCATATAATGAGTGTAGGTGAGGGAATATTAGACGAGGGTTTAATCATCTACATTGATCGTAGGGTAGGCTATGCCGAGCATAGCCATGCTGTATAAAAACCTAAACCTATGAGATTTATTTAAAGGCTCTAACTTCTTGGGATCCTCACCATGTTTAGCCTCTACTCCCCTAAATTGCTACCTTGAAACCTTAGCTACCTTTTGTGAGTTTTGAGCCCTTGGAGTGATTTGTGTGATCTTTGGAAGGAGAAGGTGCTTTGTGGAACCACTTGAAAGCTCCAATTTATGTAGATCCAGAATTTGCAACCTATCATCTACCTCTAGAAGGTATAAAGCTTGTATCTTTATGCTTGTTCATGATAGGTCTAGTGGAATATAAAATACTATGCACTTTGTCCCTATTATCTTGGTCCATGCAACTATGGATTACTCCATATCATTTGAGTGCGACTTCCTAATGTTTTTAGGGTTGTAGAGTCCTAAAAATGAGAGCTTGGGCACTCTTATCCATCTATACATGAGTTCTCGAGCATAAGTTAACTTTATGAACTTAGGGTTGGGTTTTCTACTCTTTCTAGCCATGAAAATGGATAAAGTTAGAGCCTTTATCCATTAAGATATCCGTTTGGTTAAGATATCAAAGTTTGAAGGGATAACTTTCTGTATTAAGAGTTTAATAGAATTTTGGTCATTAGGGGCTACTCTGAGTGTAACTTACTAAACGTTGAACGTAGTGTGTGATTTCCCTGTTTTCCCGCCTAGAGCTCTACACTAAGAGTAGAGCAACATGCCATGCCGAGCGTAGGTCAACTGAGGGTTGACCATTGACTTTTGATTAGTTTCATTTTTGGTCCACTGTATTGGGACTTAGTCTTGGAAGGGAAAAATGGTGTTTTTCTCAAAAGGAAGATTAAATGTGGACCAAGACTCTTTGAAGGATAGTTATTAGCTTAATTGTTAATTAAGGATTTATGATGTGTATGATTCGTGTTCTTTCCAAATGAGCAAACAATCGTTTTTACACACATGTATTGACTCGTACTCAGACCAATCTTCTTTAGTTTCTTTTTGGCTAGATAATGTGAAAGGGAACCTAGTTTTCTATGGGAAATGTTGATTGCAACAACTCAAGGAGTTAATCAAATATAATATCCGTACATTTGTTGTTCACCTTGATATGCTTTAACTTTGCTAAAAAATAAAGGGAAGAAAAAGTGCAACTATGATACAATTTAGTTTGCACTTCTTCTAACAACAACACAAAATGACCATCCACACCGCTACCCCCTATATTCGAGGTTCATTCATCAAGGTTGGTATCATTTTCTCTTGACTCGCACATGAAATCGTTGATAACATCATCCATTTGGTTACTTGGTGGTATGACATCTACAACCGAAGAAATTAAAGGTTCCCCATGATAGATCCATGGTTTGTACGACTTATTGAAACCATTTATAAATATATGATATTTCACTATTGTCTTTACCTTGAAGTAACGATTATCAAACTTTTCACATGCACATCTAATTTTACCAGTCTGACTTGGACATCTCAATAAAAGAGTTGAGTCCTAGTTCGAACTCGGGATAGTTTTGATGTGGATTACCAATCCAACTTTTATCAACAGACATGATGAAGCTGAAACATAATTTAGGGTTTAGTGTTTACTCTAAGAAAATAAAAAATAAGATGGAGTATTCAAAAAGTGAACCCTTAAACGGGAACAACAATTCAAAAACTGATAGAGTAGTCATAAGGGTAGGCTTCTAAACCTACTTTTTGAATACTTTATCTTATATGTGAACATTCATTACATGATTATATGTTTAGGAAAAATTAAGCAACATTTTCCTTTAGCTCCCAAGTATATATTTATATATATATATATATATATATATATATATATATATATATATATATATATATATATATATATATACAGACATACACACACTGAAAGAGCAAAGGGAAAATGACAACCGAATTTGTCTTAAAAAAACATTCATATAATAATGTTCACATTCTAGATGAGATAAAGTAATAAAAAAGTAGTCCTAAAACGGTGATAGTCTGAAATTAATTTCCAAATCAATTTTAGACAAGTATTTCTAAGCTTTTGATGATTACAATGAAGACACGCAAACAAATAGAATTTGAAAGATTTTTTTGGTTATTTATAACATCTTACTTTTGTATATTTTTGTTATTTATGGTATTTAATTTTATTTTAAGTTTTCTATAATAGCATTGTACTTTAAATATTATATTGTGTTTTTTTTTCTATTTTAGCATTGTACTTTTTCATATATATATATATATATATATATATATATATATATATATATATATATATATATATATATATATATATATATATATATATATATTATTTATAACATTTTATTTTGGTTTTTTTTTTTAAATTAAAGTATTGTATTTTAAACAATTATATTATGTTGTTCTCTATTGTAATAGATTATTTTGAATAACACTACCAATAATAGCATCCTAGTTTTTTTCCATTATAGTGGTTTAGTTTAAATATAATTGTCAATAATATCATCCTACTTAATATGTTTATTTATTATTATTTTTTTCCATTATAGTAGTTTACCATTGTGAATATTCTACACATACACACCAAATACACATACTTTCAAAAACATATTATACACACATACATACGCTGAATATAAATACATTCATATACATATATCAAATATATACACATATACCAATTTGCACCTAATATATACCAATATGTATATTTTGCAATTAATTTTGAAATTCATAGTAAATAGAACTTGTGGTAGCCAGAAATAAACAGGTTGCGAAGTGGTGGTGGTAGTTGTCGCGAGTGACGACAACAGTCTGCCGACATTACAAGAAATCTGGGTATTAGTGACGACACCAATAGGGACGACACAGGAATTAGCGGCGACAGCTGGGAGTGTCGTCACTAATGCCCTTGTCGCCCTTATTGGTGTCGTCACTAATGCCGACGAAAAAAAGCCGAGATATTTTCCCCCTACGTTTTTCATATCGTCGCTAATGTTTTGCAATTGTCGCCTCTAATACTATCGTCGTCACTAATAGTGTCGTCACTATTGCTCACGGTCTGTGCGCTCTCTTCTTATGTAATCCATACCCTCTATCTTATTGATAATCCACGGTCCACCTTTGTTTTCATGATCTGATGAGTTTACCATGGGTACCATCTGCCACCACTCTCTCTCCTCTCTCTCTCTCTCTCTCTCTCTCTCTCTCTCTCTCTCTCTCTCTCTGCTCTCTCTCTCTCTCTCTCTCTCTCTCTCTCTCTCTCTCTCTCCTCTCTCTCTCCTCTCTCTCTCTCTCTCTCTCTCTCTCTCTCTCTCTCTCTCTCTCTCTCTCTCTCTCTCTCTCTCTCTCTCTCTCTCTCTCTCTCTCATCTCTCTCTCTCTCTCTCTCTCTGAACTTACTACAACCACCACCACCACCACAACCTAACTTGGCCACCATCCACAACCACTAGAACTACTTTTGTTCTTGCAGCACCTCATCATCTACCATTATTTTCCATAATCAAACACCAATATAAAAACTATAACTGCACTATCTTCCACCATTCTTTGCCGTCAGCCATCATCAAACTACATCTCCACCATCAGCCACCTTCAAGCACCACCTTCACATGGTTTTCCATCTACAGAAATAGGTGGATAGAAAGTTACTGAGAAAGAGAATGTTAGAGAGTTAAAGAAATAGATTTTTCATTACAAGAAAGTTACAGAGAAAGAGAATTTTAGATAAATGTCAACTTTCGTGGATTTTTTAGATTAAAAACTGATGTAAACTTTGTTAGATAAATGTCAATATATTTTATTTACTTTGTGCTTGCTATTTCTTTTTATGGTCATTTTTTTGTAATAAATATATGCAGAATATGGATGAACTCCCTTCAAACGAACATCATAATCATATAGTAATCTTGAATTCAATAATTTTTTATTTAAAAAATCAATTAGCAATAGGGGCGACATATGTCAATAGGAACGACACCAATAAGGGCGACATCCACATTAGTGACAACTGTTGTGTAACAGCTATGCGACAATAGCGACGACGTATCGTCGCTGAAGGCTTAAGGGACGATTTTTAAGGGCTTTAGGGACGACAATGTCGCCCCCATTGCCTTGATTCCTTTTGTGCGATGACAACAGCAGTTGGGGAAAAAACTAAAATCACCATTTTTTTGCAATTAATCTCAATATAATCTGGAAATGTAAGTTACAAGAGAAAGAGAAAGAGAAATGAGGAAAGAGATGCACTGCCCTCTCCGGAGATGCATTACTGTCATTAGTGTCTTCGCTAGTCTCCTTCGTCGGTAATGTCAGAGTGGGGTGTTTCCGGTGGCATGGTGGTCTTCCTTTCGCCTGAATCGGTCGATTGTGTGAGAATCGTCAGAGAGATGAGGAAGAAAAAAAGAGAAGCAAATGGAAGCTGAAAGTGAAGAGGACAATTGTTGTGCAACTAATCTATGTCAAGTAATAGCGGCGACAGGTAGGAAATAGCGACGACAAAAAAGAGAGAAAAAAGGCAGCGGCCAAACCTATCGGTGACGCAGATGTGGTCTTAGAGCATTATCGGCGACGCCAATAGTGGTGAGAGACACTATTAGAGGTGACACACAATATGTTGCCACTGTTAGCTTTACCGATAATACCTTGGATTTCTGTAGTGTCGCCTAGGAATCAATCAATATTAATCAACTGATATTTATATGTGTGTTTGAGTTTTATGGACTCGGTTTTAAGAACTAAAATTGTGAAGGGAATATAGGTCGTAAATTAAAAATGACCATTGTATCGTTAAAAGCAATGCCGTTGGTTAATAGCCTTGACTTTGCAATACCACTTTTAGAAACCATAAACATTGAATTTTTATTTATTCGTTTTTTCATTTTTGGGGACAATGTGTTTAATTAAATTTTAAGGCATATGCCTCCATACTTTTTCAAATCTTATAAGTCAAATCTGATGTATGCTTTCTTAACTTAAAATCTATGTCAAAATGATTATTATAATACTAAAGAGAAATCTTAGACAGCAAGCTATAAAATTTATCATGAATGAGGGAGTGTAAAAACTAAAGGCTAAAACCTTTTAAAAGATAAGAATGTTTGACCTTTTGCAATAATACCTGATCCATTAAGGACTGGAGTGGAACACAGTAAAACTCATCGTCCTCACTAGATTCGAGTTTTTTTCTATTTTTTTAAAAACTCGAATACTTAAATAATTTTTATGGTACGTATAAGGATATATGATATATTTACTATGTACGATTGAAGCATTAGTTTCATATATTTAACCTAATGACATGACATCAATCAGAGCCAGAACTGAAGTACGTTAGGGGCTTTAAGTCTAAATAAAAGGTTATTAACAAACATCTCTCTCTCTCTCTCTCTCTCTCTCTCTCTCTCTCTCTCTCTCTCTCTCTCTCTCTCTCTCTCTCTCTCTCTCTCTCTCATCAATTACCGAACGACAATCGTTCATGCATTTATTTAAATAATCACCGAACATAGTCAAAAGAACAACTGAATATATATATGATGGTGTGAGGCGTATCAAGCCACCATATCCAATAATCGGCAGACGAGAGAACTACTAGTTCGTAGCTTAAAAAGAGGTTGGAGATGAAGTTAGAATGGTCTTTCAGTTGGAAAGCACTACTGGTGGTGATGGTGGTGATCACGGGGTTGCTGCTTGTCCTGCCGTTGATATTGCCGCCACTTCCACCGCCTCCACAGTTGCTACTCTTGATTCCGGTGTTAATCTTGTTTGTTCTTCTTTCCTTGGCTTTTACACGATACAAGGTCCCACCATAGACCGTCTTCGTTTCGTCTGCTTCAAACCATGCAATGAATCTGGTGTCAAACAGTCCATAAAAAAGAGTTTGAATTTCTTTGTTCACTGTTTGTCATACTATATATATATATATATATATATATATATATATATATATATATATATATATATATATATATATATATATATATATATATATATATATATATATATATATATATATATATATATATATATATATATATATACCCTCTTCCTTTTGTCAATACAAATTTAATTAAATTATTTAATAATAAAAACTGCAATTTTTATTCAAAATGCCATTTTCGTTTGTTTTATTTTAAGAAATATAAAACGACGTTAAAAATGATGTTTACGTCAAATTCGATGTATAAGTTATTATTATTATTATTATTATTATTATTATTATTATTTTTATCGTAAGTTGTAAAGTTTATATATGCAAAACGGGTTTATCAATTGATAACAACACTTGGTATTGGTTGAAGATCTAATGTTTGATATCGTACATATACATATATAAATGTTTTCTACATCTATTTCCATTTTAGTAGAACAAATTACCTTTATTTATTTATTTATTTTTAAACGGCAAACTATCATGTTCCTAATCTAATCCTAAACATTATCTATGTCTCCTAGTGAGATTTGAACTAATGACATTTCATTTGAAAGAGTCACTCCTTATCACTAGGCCAAAGTCGCTTTGGTAAATTAATTTTATTAACATGGTTGTTTTATTTTATAATTAAACAAAATTTATAATAACATGTTTATTATAATTAAAAGTTAAAAAATTTTCTTTTGAATATCGATAGTATTTTTCTGCGACAACATTTCGCAGCAGCCTGACGTTTATTTTGACCATTGTAAGTGTAGCAATGGTTAAAAGTTATATCTTTCCTTATTTGATATTAGTGACATGGATGGACTTTTGTTGTCATACAAATTTTCAAAAATAGTTGTATTTGTTTGAACAATTAGTGAATCTTGAATGCATGTTAAGCGAAAAAAACGTTTACGTTCGAGGTTATTTTTATTTCAATTAATGTAGACGATAAACAAAAATCGTATGTTAAACGTCTTTTTTTAACGACATCAAAATTCTTTATAGAAAAGACCAACAAAAAACTAGTCTAAAAAATACAACTTGGTTCTTGGTAAAAACTAAAGTCCGGGTTTGTAAGTTAAGAAACGAACAATGTAGACGACATTTTTTAACGCATATACTAGAAATACAAGAAAAATGATTCAAAACAATATTAGGAAACATAACATCCTTCGTTATAGTACAAATATCAGAAAGATTATTTTTCTAAAATCTCCAAATAACACCAAAGAAAACATAAGTTACCGCATTGGAAGATTCGTGAAATGTCAATTTTAAAAGAAAATACAATCTCTGTTTAATACAAGAAAAATACCTTTGTGCCAACGCTATACATTGGCATAGGGTTCACCAAGCACCATTGACTTCACATTTTGAGACGACGACTTGTCGTCATAGTAGATGGGGCACGCAAGTAAAAAAAAATCGCTGGTTTGTGAAAATCTATACCAACAAGTCATTGTTATAGATTTTATAAAAATAATTTCTAGTTTTTATTTGTGATGTTGCAGATAAAAGTGAAACGAAATTGTTTTTGTCAACCTATATCCAAACAATAAGTTGTCGATATAGAAGGAGGTCGACGTAACACAAAGTTTCAGCTATAATTACTTTTGTAGTTTGGGGTATTCAAGACTTAAATATAAGATTTTATGGTGGCCACGACGTGGTGATGATAGCACCACAATGTGACAGATAAAAGTGTGTATTCCTTTAGAGTGTCACGGTGTGACAAAATATTGGTCACGACGTGTCAACCACCTGCATGCAAAACCCCAATTATTCGGGTGTTAAGCCCTATTTAAGAGATGTGATGGTTAGGATTTGCAAACCCTCAACCTCCATCACCCCCCTTTCATCCTAAACAAACAATAGCCTCCATTTTGTGACCATGAAGCTTAAGTGTTGATTTTTGGTGTCTTGAAGGAGAAGAAGATGTTCCTTGAGCATAGATCAAACAAACAAGTTCCTCGCCAACTCATTACATATATTCTGGACCATTGTAAGTCCTCAAGTTCCAATATTTATGTGTTATTCCTCTAGAGCTAGGCTTATATGCTCTTTTCTCCAATTTTCGAAAAGTTTGAGTGAATGGATTCCATAAAGTTGGCAACTTTATGGGTCCATGAGGTCCCATTGTAGTTCCCTGTTCCAGATCTGGAGTAATATAGAGTTTTGATCCCATGCTTGAGGTTTTTGATCGCATTGTCTCCATTTTTGTGACCTAGCTTGGGAAAGCCATGCATTGAACATGCATGTCTATAAAGAAACAATTTTTTTATGACTCATGGGGTGTAAGAAAGTCTTTTAGAAAGTATGAATGTGTAGCTTGAAGGATTAAGAACTTAATGAATTAAGCTAGTCAAATCAGTTCCCATGACGTGGAGGTTTAGCCACCATGACGTGCGGTAGGTATTCCTTGCAAATGTTTTGTCGTGAGATCACCACGCGACGTGGCAAATTCGTGGCAACGATGTGGTGGTGATATGATGGACTTTTGACCGTTGACCATTGACCATTGACTTTTAGCCAGCTTGAGGGTTTTTTTGGATGTATATTGAGGATTGGTCCCTGTTTGTTGTATAGGTGACTCATACCAATTTTTGGATTCATGTGAGCTATATTGTTTATCTGCTAGACTGTGAGGTGAGTTTTCTCACTATACTTATACTATAGTGTGTATCATTGTGTGTAGGATGTTGGTATGCTATAGTGATATGTTGATATGTTAGATTGGTAGATCTTTATGATTACATGTGTTTGTTGGTTATCATTTATTTCTTTGCATATGTCGATATATTGTGGTTGGGTTGAGGCGGTCCTATTTTGTGTTGTAGGCCAATATACTTGGGCGGCCTAGGTGTAGTGTAGGCCTTGCAAGGCTATCAAATCATACTGTAGGCCTAAGGAGAGCGATCCAGGTGTACTACAGACCTTATGAGGCGGTCTAGTCAGACCGTTGGCTCATGTGTGCATGCATTGTATGCGTATTGTTGTGTCAGGTATTTTGGAGGAACTCACTAAACTTTGCCTTATAGCTGTGGATTTAAATATTTCAAGAAATTCATAGGACCGGGGAAAGGCAAATGTGTGGTCATACACGTTATCCTGTTGATTTCTACCTGAGGGATGTTATTGACACACTAATATTTAGGATTATGTTTTGAAATAGTCATTTGATACTTTATGAGTTTTATGGAAATGTCCTTTGAAAATGAAAATGTTTACTATGGTTTTTGGGATGTTACAAGTTGGTATCTGAGCCATATTTTGAGGGATTTAGATGAACACTCATGTGATTCCATACTCAAACTGTGGATCAGCAAAAGTGTTTTCATAAATAATTTCTAAACAATTAAAAAGGAGTATACGATGTGTACAATCAGCTAGAGCTCAAGAAAAAGTTATTCCCCAAGATGCCCACACTTGTTGTGTGTATATTTCTAATATGTTAAAGTGTTAGAATTGCATGCTAGTTCATAGGCTAGGGATCTTTAGGAATTACACGAGGGAATTGCTTGATTTATGATGCTTGATAGCCTATGGGGATTTCTTGTTGTTCCATATGTAGCTTACATTATTGGTGTGATTGCGAAGTGTATGCATCATGATTGTACATAACTAGGATTTTATAGCATGAGAATACTTGATTTATCCCTATTTCGTATTCCTTGTTTTGTTGTGGGTTAAGGGTAGAATAACATATTCGATTGTCTATTGAATCTGGTGTTATGTATGATTAGCATGCCAAAGGAAACCGTAGTGTTAGTAGAGGTTTCATAAGTTAGGTGTGTGATTATTAGAATGCTAGCCAAAGTATGGAATTGCTAGTTTCTTTTGAGAGAGTGAGTGTAGGGTGTATTCGTACCCTAGTTGCTCCGGAACTATTGGACCAGGAATTTCGTGGTGATCCTTTGAGACAAGTATGGGTGGGTGTGGAACGTAGTATTAGCTTGTACTACTGGAAGCACATAACCTGTATGCATATCAAGGAAGTCACGAGTTACAAGGGATGAGTAATCGAGTAGAGGTGTGTTAGAGTTTATTGTGATTTTCTCACGTGTTCTAGTTTATTTTTAGTATGGTGACTATGAGAGGTTCAAGATCAGGTGTAGATGGCTCAAAGGGGCAAGGTTTGGGTGATGACAACATGAGATGATCACTACTGAAGTGACTTTGGCAGTCAGGGAGACCATCTCCGAGGTGTTTGGATCTTTCAAGACCATTTGATTGAGATTTCGATGAGCGCTATGTTGTTGTCATTAAGGCTGCTATCGTTACAGCCACTGCAACTGCAGGAATTTAGGGAGGAGGGTCTAAGTAGTACTAGGAGTTCAGAAACATGAAGCCCCCAAAGTTTGATGGATTCAAGGGCCCGATTGTTTTTATGAGATGGAAATATGATGTTGAGGGTTTTTTTTAAACATGTTCATGTCCAGAGAACCAAAAAGTGAAGTTTTCACTAAAACTTCTTCACTTGGGGGTGAAGGATTGGTGGAAGTTTCCCATTTAGGGTTTTCTACTGCAGATCAAGCCGTTGTGACTTGGGAGCAGTTCACTGAGATTTTCCATATTGATTATGCTCCATTGGTCGAGATAAAGATAGATAGATAGATAGATAGAGAGAGAGAGAGAGAAAAGAGAAAAAAGAAAGAGGGAGAGAGAGAGAGAGAAAGGGAGAGAGATGAGAGAGATAGTGAGAGAGAGAGAGAGAAATATATAGATAGATAGATAGATAGATAGATAGATAGATAGATACAGAGAGTGTGTTTGTGAAAGATTAGCTCAGGAGTCTCTGTCGCTGAAGCATGCAACATAATCCGTGACAGAGACTAATATAGGGTCGTTGAGTATCTACTCTTACCCATCACACCCTTGACTAGTGGAGGGTTGTTAGCCGAATGGTTAGGATTGGACACAGCCTTCCATTAGAAGTATAATGAAGTACGAAGTAACTAAACACTTTTATAAATTCCCAAATCTTAGTTACTTTAGGAAAAATATGAATTTGGTGCTAATCCATGAAATTGCACATTGCACCTTGTTGGTCGTTAGTGGAGCGTGCTTGGTTAATCGGCAAACTAATATGGGACCAATGAAAGATTGCAATGGGTAGCTCGTAGATTATCATAAATCGATGGAGCGTGTGTGGTTAACTGGCACATTGATTAGGTGATATATGTCTTTGAGAGTACCAAGCTAATTTGCATGGTTATTCACACCTTGTTTGTGATCCTCGGTATCCCAGCCACAAAATTGAAGGGCATAATCGAGATTAAACATGCCATTGAAATTTTCAATGAATCTTAAAATATCTATGAGTTTCAATTCATTAAAAACCTAATTTTCATTTTCGTTTTTCATGGTGGAAATTGGTAAATCGTCATTTACCTACCTTCAAATATTCTGCAACTAGATTACGACATCCCTCTTCCTAGTTGTAGAATATTGTGTTGGGTCCTAGCCTTAATATTTAATTTGGGTGTTATATTAAGGATTGAATCAACTAACTTGAATTTCTCCCGTTTTGTAGATGTCAAATTCTAACAACTATGGTCTTCCCAAACCTTTTGGAAAAAGCTTTCCACTTCAAGGTGATGTTCCACAATTGGATAGTGGAAATGGAAATCATTGCTCACTTCCTCCACCTCTTCCAATAATTCTCCCTGACCCACATGTTCGAAGACTTGAAAAGTTCAAGGTCATTTAAGCCCTATTGGCAAGTAAAGACAGAGATGGAAAGTCTATATGTGCTCACGTCTTGGAAATGAAGTTACATATTGACAAGCCGGGAATGTTAGGTTTCGATGTCTCAAGGAAGTTGGTTGTTGACTTGGTTCTTCAATCACTTCCTAAGTCATAAAGTGAGTTCATTAAGGATTACTATATGATGGACCACGACATGGCCCTCATAGATTTTACCTATTTGTTTATTGTTGCTGAATCAACAATGATTTGGCGCACTGGTAAAGCAACTTTGACTGGTAAGTCAGCCTCCCAAACTTCCATGGATATTGAAGATGATAAAATTGGAAGTCTAGAAAAGTCTTCTCTTCATAATGGAAAAGGATCAGCTAAGGTCAAACCGTTTGACCGGATGGTAAAAAGAAAGGCTGAATCTGAGATTGTCCCATGTGCTATTCTAAAAGAGTCTGTTTGTTTCTACTGCCAAGAGAAAGGGCATTGGATGCAAAGCTTCCGTATCTACCTAAAGGATCGCGAAGATGGGAGAGTCAAGATGTATGACTGTGCTTCAGGTAAGTCCAGTATCTAACTTTATCAAGTTCCTCTTAGTAGATTCTTAATACATGATGTGATAAGATTGAATTTTGATGTTTTTTAGGATCGAAGAAAAGAAAGGAAGCTTAAAGGAAGAGCATGCTGAGTCTGATCATGAAGAGATGGATTTCGACGCATGGTTTGAAGATCGGATTTTTGAGCTGCTGTTTAAGAGTTAGGATAGATTGCTTAGAAATATTTAGTAACATAGTTTTCATTTGTCATTGCGTTGTAAGGACAGGTTTTTCCGCGTTTTAAAATAAAATAAATTTTGATTTTTTGTCTTATTTATTTATATCCTTGCAATGACTTTTGTGAAAGTTGATGTTTGTATGTTTCTATTGTTAGCAATATTGAAAATGGATGTGATTCTTAGTTATGTTATTTGTGGTAGTATCAGAAATTTACCAAATAAGGAAGATTCTCATCACCCAAGTTTCAATTGGACAGAAACATGGAATCATGCGACTTGTATTGTATAATGAACGAGAACCTTCGTATTACGGAAATTAAGACTAATTCCTTGTTCAAAAAAGTATGTGAGTTAAGTGAAGGACTAGGGGATCTAGTACGCATTATTGTGCGCTAGGTCAAGTCCACCACAAAGAACGATAAGAATATTCATCATGATTTGCTAAAAGTTTAGTAAATATGGTTATGCTTACAAGATTAAGTGTAATTCTAAATAATTGGAAAAGTTTCAATGTATAGCAGAACGAATAAGAAGAATCAATTAGGCAGAAAGATACAAGTTTCTCCAATCTGAAAAGAAGGGAGAGTAGTTAAGTATCGTATTTTATGATCAACTTAGTGATTATGAAACCGTGTCACAATTGATCATCTAAGGACACCTTAGCACACTAGTATGGATAAGAAGAGGAATCATAAATTGTTGAAATGGTTAAATCAAAAGGTGAATCATACTTCGTTCCAAAATCAGGTCTTAGAGTCGTACTCCAAGATTGTGACTTGAGTGACATCATCTTAAGAAGGTTTATAACACTCATCAAACGTGGAGTAGAAATTTTTCTTACTCTTGTACATTTAAAATAGGTAAGTTGTGATGTCTTGGAAAAGACAAATACCAACTAAGACCAATTGTGTGAAGTGATTGTCTTGATAAGAACCTGCACAAACTCTTGAATATTTGTTTGTCAGGGAATGGTTCTTGACAAGAGAATCTTATATGTCAAGAGGTCAGTGGGAGTCTTAATGGTCTTGAATAGCTTCAGGAACTAATCAAGAATAAACCTTTTGTCTATCACTAGCAAACAACTTGAGGTTTATAACCTATCAAGTTGACACATTCTTGTTTTTGTGCCATTCTAGTTGAGTTGACTATGCATGTGAGTTCTATGAGTTCTCGTTTGAATGCATAGAGGCAAAACACCTTAATCAATGAAAGTTCGTTGATCTGTACGGGTGAGCTGTTCAACTACTTGATAGACATGGTAAGCCCTTGTGCTGCCAGATGGCAAGAAATGAAGATTAAACAAGTTCAATCCGTATGAGTTTGGATTTGTGACAAAAATTGTCTTATGATTATGGTTATGACAAATTCACATGAATAGGAGCACATACACTGTAAAAATCTAAATGATAAGGTTTCACTCCGCTTCATGAAAATGATTATGAGGAAACGCTTTCACTAGGAAGATTTTAAGGAGATAGTGATTATGTAAATTGCATTCACAAATTCAATCATGATTACGACATCCTTCTTCATAGTTCAAATTGTGAGATTTGGCAATTAGTTTAACATTTAAGACTTCTTGTTGTAAGTTCTGAAATTGTTAGACACACAGATGAACTTTCTAATAAAAGGTGTATGAGCTTAGATAAAGTCTTATTAAATCATCACGTATCAAAAATATGAACTTTGGTAAGAAATCAATAAATATTGATTTCTAGAAGTTCAGCTAATTTCAGAGTACATGTAAAAGCTAGTAGGAGCATAAGTGTTATGCTAATAAGAGTTTAATTATCATGTTAGTGGGAGCATGATTATTATGTTAACTGTTGCAAGTTAGCAATGTTAATTATAAAAACAAAAGATTTCATTTTGCAAAATTGATGAGGTTGAAAAGTTGTTTTGCTATAACTAAGGGAGAGAATATTATACTTCATTTCAAATTTAAAAGCTTAGATCAAGATATTTTAATCAAATTTAGTCAAAGGACATATATGAATGTTATGTTGAAAGAATTCAACATAAGGAAATTCTATATATGTCAATATTATAGCAAGAGACTGGTAAAGTATCATATCTTTATGTATCGTATCCCATACGCTTCGGGTATAGGATCTATTACATATGTTGTAATATTCGATCGTTGTGTCTATTCCAAATGTCTAGTGCATTAAGAGGGAAAATGACCAAAATTGGAAATGACTAAAGTAAGTTAAACAACTATCAAGGACAATCTAAGGTTTGCTGAGGATTTGTCGCATGTGGGCAGTTGAAAGTATAGTAATGGATGGACCATATTTTCATTATTCTGAATAGATAAGATTCTATTAAGAATGAGTTGTCATATGGAAAATATGGAAATGTTTCCATAATGGGAGTTGGATATTAAGAATCTATGTAGATTAGAAACTTTTATGAAAGAAGGATGTTCAAAGGAATGTACTTTGAATGTGAGACTTCATATCTGTGGAGTTGTCTTGTAACAATCTCCAATAGAGTGCTTTGTAATATCATTGGCAAAGTCTTTGTAACTTTGGTGCTATATTATTACAATAGGATCATTGCGTAAAATGTTAGAATCTAACACATAGCAAGAATTTGGTATTCTTACACTTGTGATAAAGATTCGGAATTATGAAATGAGCATCATTAGAAATGTGTTCAATTGATCTATTTCACAAAGTAAGGACCATAGATAAACATTGTATGCATGCATGGAGCATGGGATGACTATTGTTTCAATTCAAGTATTAAGTTGATTACTCGAAACATTATACAATGAATAATGTGTAATCGATATGGTGATTAAATAAAATGTGTTTTATTTATACTAAAGTGTTGAGGCCATATTGGATTCGATTATTCCTGTGTTTCACTTCGCATGTTTTGACTTCCAGAATAACTAGGTTATACAAACATCCACAGTCAATCATACTTTGTAAGTAGGTAATGAGGTAAGACTGTCATGAATCTGAATGTAGATTGTCTAAGTGTTTAGACATAACACAAGTTTGCTGCAGTATTTATGAGTGCTACTGAAATAAGATTTGAGTATTGGATTAAACCCACGCTTACTTGAATCACTTCAAGGATTTTATCCTGAGTGATTGTGAGATGAGAATATCTTATATTCTTGAAATGAAGATATCTAAGTTGTTGTTTACGACTCAGTTCCACATTGATAATACATAAACACATCAGTAACTTGATGTTATAAAACATATTGTTGTGTGTGATTTGATGAGTACATAGTGCGTGCATATGAATCGACGTTTATCCATTTCCTTTTACCCAAATTGAGATAAAAGCGATATATTTGGGTCCCTCGATGATTTAGTGATGACACCCTAAGCGCTTGGCCAAGTCTGGACTTAGTTGATGTGTTTAATTGTAGTCTTTTGTCAGTCGTCATAAATCGGAAATCGGGACACAAGACATGAACAGAGAGAATGATTATAATCTATGTCTCAGGTCATACGATATCTAGAATGGAGGAATATATGATCCCTTATCTAAAGGACACGTTGTTGATAAGATCAGAGTTCGACAACGTCTTTTGAAAGCTATGATTGCTAATCAGATTCTGAAGTCGTACTTGCAATAATAGTTATTAGACTTATCCAAGTGGGAGACTATTAGATTAGGTGTGTAAGCCCATAACTATTTTTGGTATCTACTTGATTTGATTAGGAGCATGGTCCTTTTGGTTTCCTTCACTCATGTAACTTGATAGGATGATAAGAGGAGAGAGAGTAGAATTTATTATGTGAATAATGAATTGGTACTCTAAATGGTTTTATTAATATATTACAAAATTAATATATTATTTGGAAATCATATTATTTAATTAGTATTGATCAGAAATCAATTTGGAATTAATTTAGTGGTCAAAAGAGACTGATTAAATAATTGAGGGACAGTTATGCAAATCATTGATAGTTGTATAACTGGGCTGATGGACTCCATAGAGTGCAGTGGACGAATTTCTATAAGGAAGCCTTATAGAATTCGTCCATGGGATTTAAGGAAAGGAGTTAATGGGCTGCTTGTTGCCTAAGTCAGGTATTAGGGTTTCCACCTGAAAACCCTAGCAGCCACAGTTATATAAGGAACCCTATACTAAGGATTTTCAGCCACTAAGTCTTTTAAGAGAGACCTAGGCGATTTCCTCCCCTCTCCTAAGTCATCTTGTTGCAAGAGTGTTTGTGATTCTATTAGAGGTGCAACACTTGGGGCACTAAGCTTTCAAAGGTCAAGGAGTTCTTGTTATTACTACATAACAAGTTGAGGTAATCATGCAAACTTGTTTATTATGTCAATTTCGAAATAAGCATGCTAGAATAGGGTTTATTGCTTTGGTATTCATAGTTGTATGTTCAAACATAAGTGATACCACATTTCAATCCTTGGTGCATTGTATCCCCTATGGCCATTAGGACATGTTTATAAACTAGTAACTAAGAACTGATTGAAAACTATGTTGGATTAAGCAAGTATAAGTTTATATAAGTTAAAAGACTAATGTTTAAGCCATAAAATAACCCACCACTTTGAGTTTATGGCCTAGGAATTTATTTGCATATAGTTCACGGTCCAAAACATCTAGAATAATGGTTTACAGTCCATAGTATCAAATCAAGAGGGTGTTCACGGTTTTGGGAATAAGCCAAAGGTAGTTCATGGTTTGGAAATTTATGAGCAAAAGGGTTCACGGCCAAGCTATGACTGTGAACACAACCCAAAGCCCATTAGGGTCGTAAACACAATGATATAGATTCGAAATCCTCGTGTTCTAGATGGAAATTGGACGCAAACACCCTTAAATATATCATATTATCCTAATTCAACATACCAAGGTGATATAATTGATTTATCAATGCAACCGCCTCAGAAGTTCCTTCACACATAAGTCACAACTTAGAGCCATTTCTCACATTTCACACAAGCAGTAGACGAAAACATTCTCTCTTCTCTCTCAAGTAACAAGCCATATTTCTTCCATTCATAAGAAATCAAAGACCAAAGTCCCCTGGATCATATAATTGAAGCTTCATCCGTAAGATACTATAGTAAGTATTATTGAATCATTTAGTGTTTATAGAATACTTGTGTTGTTAAGACATCTTATTTACATACAGTCGTGTGTTAAAATACTCGTAGGATATGACCACGTTCCCGTATTCTAGCTCGAAGTCGACCATTTCTATCTCGTTATTAAACCACGACTACACATAAGGTGAGTTCATACCCCCTACGTTTTCACGATTTTTAATTGTTTTAAGGTGGGGGGGGGGGTACAAGTAAAACACAAGAAATCTTGTGTTTAAAAATATAAATTGTTTATTTATTTTCTTACTATAATACACCGTTAAATGTGAAATTTACTAAATTTACAAAATAGTGTTACTATTGAATTTACAAACGATTTATCAAAAAATATGTTGAGACGCAACGATTTTCACAACAACACGGAAAATCTAACTTTCAAACTATAATAGGTATAGTTTATGGAAAAATGATCTAAATTACAAAGTAAATGTTAACATATAAACAAAAAGGGTTTTTAGCTATTACTTGTAAAAACGTTGAAGCAATTTGTGATAAGTTTTCGTGTGCTTGTCTAAGTACGGTTAAAAGTCCTGATTGATCAATAGAGAGAGCGAGATATTTGTGTATAGATCAATTTGGGACTGAAAATCCCACATCCCGACTATTAGCTACAGTCAGGTCGACAGGCCTGCGATGAAAAATGTCTTTAACATACCGACGCCTGAAAAACATCGTAATCGGGCCGACTGGGTCAGTATGGTTATAAAAACTCACAAAGAGAAAACAACGACATATTTACGAATAATATATTACTCATAGTTTATTATTAACCTTACATTCGGATTTTAGAGCAAATATACTTTCAAAGGTTTTATTTAAGTATAAAACTATATTACATTTTTTGATAGTACGTAAGTTTTAGATTTACACGCAATTATATGAAAAACAAAACTTTATACTATTTATCGATATGGTACAAACAGAAGTTCAGAATAACATATATCAAATATTCTTATAACGAAAGTCTATGATCACATAATATATACGTTAGGATTTTATATAAAGAAGATCTGATAGGCAGTAGAATGTGTGATTTCCGCCTTTCTTCATGTTCCTTGTTTGGTTGTGGGCTTAAGGCAGAATCACCAAATCGATTGTCGGTTCGATTTTAATTATATATAATTTGTATACACTAAGTAATCATAGGAGGTAGTAGTACGGGTCATACCAATTACATGAATCAAAACCTTGTATCATAGATTATAAATATAAAGAAACTTATACTTTTTGGTTTCAAAGTACTAAGATTACATTCCATTTTACTAAGAAAATGTTGGATTTTCTGGAAGAACACACAAACATTTTCAAAGAGCAAAGAATATTTCTTTTCCAACAAAATACTTATGAACTCACCAACTTTAATGTTGACACCTTTTCAAACAAATTGTATTCTCAGGAAAGTTAATAGACAAGTACCCTCTCAGGCATTACGAAGACGGAGCATAGTAGCATTACATTTTACCCTTTTGCTGTAGTTTTATTGTTAAACAAGTAATGTTTTGAAAACAATATAAATACTATGTTATTAATAAAATGGTTGTTGTTGCTTTGATTACTATTATACAAATGTTGTGATACTGTACATGATGTCCTCCGACCCCGAACGTTTCTGCCATTCAAGTTTGGGGGTGTGACAGATTGGTATCAGAGCATTGTTTATAATGAACTTAGTATATCAACCTATAAAAGATATACAACTATAAATACAATGGGCCAAAGTGCTCTGACTAAAAGTATAATTTTAAAATATAATAATATTTTTATAAAAGTATACGTAAAATCATGCTTACATACTAGAAAAGTATCACAAGAAGAATAAAACAAAAGTATTTAGATGTTGGATGCTATAGTCAAACCTAGACAATTATGTAATCATATATGGGATAAATATAGCCTGATCAACAATATTTATTTGAGGTATGACCAGCATCTGTTTGGGAGTGATAATAATGTGGCAACAACTCTAAAACTTACCAACTCTATATACAAGGGAATACTAGAACCAAACATAAAGCTTAAAATACTATAGGAGTATTTTATGATACTAAATAATAGCAACAAGTCTAAAAACTTATCAACTTCGTATACCAAGAAGCTCTAGAATCAAACATAATATGAGTATTTTAAGTACAATAACTAACTCATGTGAAAACTAAAAGACCTTTACTGGTAGGTCTATAATTAGGGAGTGTATACGTTAAGGTTATATATAATTGAGATTTATAGACTTAGAATTTGTGATTTTCACTCTACTTCGTGTTCCTTGCTTGGTTGTGGTTTTAGAGTAGGATCACTTATTCGAAGGTCTATTTGATCTTAGTTATATATAATCTGTACACACTAGGTGATTATAGAAAGACTTGGTAAGGATCATTTTCATAAAAAAATATTTTAATAAAAATGTTTTATTAATCTCATAGATTCTTTAGACACTCATATTCTCGCACGGACAACATAGGTAGATGTAACCAGTCCACTACAATAGCCAACAGAAGAATTGAGGAAGACCCAAAAGAGGGTTCATGAGGAGGATTCCGAGAGAGAATCGAACGAAGAGAAAGGCACTAGAAAGATCATTAATGAACCTTACCTTATCAAGAACAAACTAGAAAACACTCTATACATTACAATAGTAATTTATAAACAAATATAACTAGTGAGTTAGTGATTATACTACTCAAACTATGTATTAGGCTTATCACTTCTTTCGTAGCAACAAATACTTGTACATCAAGTCACAGAATTTCGTATAAGGATGATAACTATTAAAAATTCATAAGTATAATTTATATAGACGTCTGTTATGAATTGATTACAAGAGTCTATAAAAGTTAGAACATGATAGACACAGAACCAAGATAACATAGTTCAATCTCACACGAGCTATAGCCACTACTAAAGACTTACTACCATTTTATTCTTTTAAACATTATGGTAGAAAGATAACTTCCTGTAGACTTATAGGGTGCGATCATACCAACACTAATACACCAGATCACATCAGAACTCCACAAGTTAAGCATGCTTGGACAAGAGTAGTACTAGGATGAGTGAAATTAACCTTTGTACAATATCTACTTCTACTCACGACCATGAATACATCATAGGGATGTAGGTCGAAACATTGAGAATCGCACAACAGAACGAGAAATTTTATATGTATATCTAAATAAATAAACTACAACTAGCAACGACCATGGTTACTTACAAACTCGTTTCACATCATGCAACAAAATCATGTCTTCACATGGAAATAACTGGTCAACCGATGAAACCCCGATTCTATATATAGAATTCGTTACATTCCAAGCCGCCGTAACAGCTATCATGACACAATTCAACGCTAACAAAACAGTGTCAAAAATTCAAACTGTAGTAATAACCAACAAAATTAACGAGTGTCAGTTATCAAGGGCACCCTAGACCACAAACCTAAGAGCAAGAAACGAAAGTTCTAGAACAAAAAGGAGCGCAAATTATCTCAAAGACTTGCCAAGAGACAACAACCTGTGGTAGCCCCTGCAGCTACAACATCTGCCGCTCAGATACCAGCCAGTTGATATGCTGGAACACTACCAAAGTGTATCAAGTGTGACTACCATCACAAGGGAGTCTGCTGGGTGATGCATTGCAAAAATTGCAACAAGAATGGACACTCTACTCATTTTTGTAGGACCCCGGTCCAACACATCACCTCAACCACCGATGCTAGTACAAGTCAAGTATGCCATGCATGCAGTGCAACGGGACATTTCAAGAGAGATTGTCCAATATAGTGGAATGGCGGAGGAGAGGGAGCAGTTTAACGAAAGGCCATAAGGAAGAAAATAGGAACATACTGGAGTTTTTGGTATATTTTCCAAATAACAATAATTAAGCATTAAAATTTTATACAATTTTTTGACAATTAAAATCAAAATCATAAATTAACACATCATTCGTATAAAAACTAAGGATCCTTACAGGTGAAATGTGATGGCTTAGTGTAACATTAAAGTCATACATAGTTAAGATTTTGCAGGCTTAGAGTGAGTGATTCCACTTTACTTTCTGTTTCTTGTTGGATTGTGGATTTAGGGCAGAGTTGCTTAGTCGACGGTCTTCTCAATCTTAACTATATACGATTTGTATACACTAAGCGATTATAGAGGGACATTGTAGGGACCATATTACGAGATTTCATCAGTATTTATCGGAGCACTCTTACTACCTATACTAGCTAAATGTGGTGCAAATATTCGCAACAGTAATAACAAGATTAAAACAGAAGGCACTGAAGACATTAATCCTTCCAAATCGACTTAACATCTGTTACTATAAGAAATTCCGACGTCGTCATTCGACGTGGATTGTCTTGGTCCTCACCATACCAACTCCATATGCTACGGAAAGACTCCTCATTTTAACCGGCCGTCGAACTAAATCTTTTTCAACCTATAACAATATATCTAACATAAATCTCCATATCATCTCTCGCTTCAAAACTCAGAAGTACCCATGTGAGGGGTACCACGTTTTCCTAGGTTACTCCGTAGACAAGAAAATTGAAGCGAAAAACACCGAAGATGTTCTGAAAGTCCCTAACTTTCCCGAGGTATCCTCAGCAGACCTCCCAGGAATACCACTTGTACAAGAAGACAAGTTCAAGAATAGAGACTAAGGATCCATACGGTAAGCCTATCACTAATAAGTGTATACGTGAGGGTGGTATATAATTAAGATTCTACGGACTTAGGATGTGTGCTTCTGCCTTACCTCCTATTCCTTGTCTAGTTGTGGACTTAGGACAGAGTCACCCATCCGACCGTCTTACCAATCTTAATTATATACAACTTGTATACACGAAGTGAGATAGTTGACCCTGGTATAAGTCCTACCATGAACTCTAGGGAAAAGTTTCCCAAGACTACTGGTGGGCATACTATTATTCAAGACAAGTAAACCAAACCCACATTTTCTCCCATCTTAAGTACAACTTACCATCCCAACAGAGACAGGCAGATTAAACAAAACAAGGTCGCATGCTATTAGTGAAGGTCCATTAGAGCTCCAAGCAAGGACGTGAAATCACTTAGAGACGAGAAAATTAATAGGACCAGAAATACCCACCTCCATCCCTAGTTCAAAGAGTGACCACTCATAATTCAAATTTCGTGACGAAGTTCCCTCTAACGGGGGGATAATGTCACAACTCATAATTTTAGGCCCAGTGAAGCCTAAAACCTAAACAAACATAAGTGATACTACATTTCAATCCTTGGTGCATTGTATCCCCTATGGCAACTAGGACATGTTTATAAACTAGTAACTAAGAATAGATTAAAAACTATGTCGGATTAAGCAAGTATAAGTTAATATAAGTGAAAAGACTAATGTTTAAGCCATAAAATAACCCACCACTTTGAGTTTACGGCCTAGGAATTTATTTGCATATTGTTCACGGTCCAAAACATTTAGAAGAATGGTTCACGGTCTAAAGTATCAAATCAAGAGGGTGTTAACAGTTTTGGGAATAAGCCAAAGGTAGTTCACGGTTTGGAAATTTATGAGCAAACCGTGAACACAACCCAAAGCCCATTAGGGTCGTAAACAGAATGATATAGATTCGAAATCCTTGTGTTCTAGATGGAAATTTGCCGCAAACACCCTTAAATATCTCATATATTATCCTAATTCAGCATACCAAGGTGATAGAATTCATTTATCAATGCAACCGCCTCATTAGTTCCTTCACACATAAGTCACAACTTAGAGCCATTTCTCACATTTCACACAAGCAGTAAACGAAAACATTCCTTGTTCTCTCTCTCAAGTAACAAGCCATATTTCTTCCATTCTTAAGAAATCAAAGACCAAAGTCCCCTGGATCATATAATTGAAGCTTCATCCGTAAGATACTATAGTAAGTATTATTCAATTATTTAGTGTTTATAGAATACTTGTGTTGTTAAGACATCTTATTCACACACAATCATGTGTTAACATACTCGTAGGATATGATCACTTTCCCGTATTGTAGCCTAAAATCCACCGTTTCTATCTCGTTATCAAACCACGACTATACATAAGGTGAGTTCATACCCCTGCGTTTTCATGATTTTTAGTTGTTTTAGGGGGGGGGGGGGGGAGGGGGATCCAAGTAAAACAGAAGAAAGCTTGTGTTTAAAAATATATATTGCTTATTTATTTTCTTACCGTAATATACCGTTAAACGTGAAATTTACTAAATTTGCAAAATATTGTTACTATTGAATTTACAAATGATTTATCAAAAATATGTTGTGATGCAATGATTTTCACACCAACATGGAAAAAGAAACTTATAAACTATAATAGGTATAGTTTATGGAACAAAGGATCTATATTACAAAGTACATGTTAACATAGAAGCAAAAGGGTTTTCAGCTATTACTCGTAAAAACGTTGAAGCAATTTTTGAGCAGTTTCCGTGTGCTCATCTAAGTACGGGCAAAAGTCCTGATTGATAACCAAAGTTTCTTGTAGGGAGAGCGATATATTTGTGTATAGATCTATTTGGGACTGACAATCCCACATCCCGACTATTAGCTACTGTCAGGTCAGCATGTCTGGGATGACAAATGTTTTTAACGTTTCGACGCCTGAAAAACGTCGTAATCGGACCGACTGGGTCAGTATGGTTATAAAAACTCACAAAGAGAAAACAAAGACATATTTACGAATAATATATTACAAAATAATCATAGTTGAGTGTTAACCTTACATTCGGATTTTAGAGCAAATATATTTTCAACTGTGTTTATTTAAATATAAAACTATGTTACATTCTTTTGATAGTACGTAAGTTCTAGATTTACACGCAATTACATGAAAAAAAACTTTATACTATTTACCGATATGGTACAAACAGAAGTTCAGAATAACATATATCAAATATTCTTATTACTAAAGTCTATGATCACTTAATGTATACATTAGGATTTTATATAATGAAGATCCGATAGGCAGTAGAATGTGTGATTTCCGCCTTTCTTCCTGTTCCTTGTTTGCTTGTGGGCGTCAGGCAGAATCACCCAATCGACTGTCCGTTTGATTTTAATTATATACAATTTGTATACACTAAGTAATCACAGGACGTAACACTATGGGTCATACCAATTACATGAATCAAAACCTTGAATCATAGATTATTAATATAAAGAAACTTATACTTTTTGGTTTCAATGTACTAAGATTATATTCCATTTTATTAGGAAAATATTTGATTTTCTGGAGGAACACACGAACATTTTCAAAGAACAAAAAATATATCTTTTGCAACAAAATACTTATGAACTCACCGAATTTAATGTTGACACTTTTTCAAACCGCTTGTATTCTCAGGAGAGTTCGTAGACAGGTATCCTCTCAGGCGTTACAAAGATGGAGCATAGTAGCATTACGTTTTACCCTTTTACTGTAGTTTTAATGTTAAACAATTAATGTTTTGAAAACGATGTAAATACTATGTTATTAATACAATGGTTGTTGTTGCTTTGATTACTATTATACAATTGTTGTGATACTGTACATGACGTCCTTCACCCCCGAACGTTTCCGCCGTTCAGGTTTAGGGGTGTGACATAGAAAAACCTAAATCAAAGCCATTAGGATTGCAAGTACACCATAGGAATGATGTTATGCTCATAACTCAATAGTTTCAAATAGACAAATTCAAAAGCTTTGAGAAGACTCCCAACAAGAAAGGAATTAGGTACAAGCAAAAAATAGAAACCGAGGATGACCCAGAATACGAGATCAAAAGTGAGGAAGAAGAGATGGAGGACATCAAAAGAATCACGATAGAGGAATACAAGAAGAGGATGTGTGATGACAAAATATTGGGTCTTGTTCCACTGAAAATCCCAGCCATGAAATCTTTGAGCTCAAGGGACACTCTCTCTCGATGCTCAAGGATATCCTATTCTCCAGGAAAGACCATCAAGAAGCATTTCAACACATTGATGATGTGTTGGAAATTGCAAACTACCTCAAAGTTTTCAATGTTTCACAGGATGTGGTGTTACTCTGAATTCCTCCTATGACTTTTATAGGACAGGCTAAAATTTGGCTAAAGTCACTTGCCCCTGGAGCGATCACAACATGGAGGAATCTTCGTAATGCACTTATTGATCAATCCATCCCTCCTTCGAAGATAGCCAAACTCAAGAAGAAGATAGAAAACTTCCAATAAAAGCATGGTTAGTCTGTATATAAAGTATGTGATACGTACAAGGGAATGCTAAGGAATTCCCTTCAGCACGACCTTAATGTGCAACAAAAAGTGTCCATCATTTATGATGGGATAAGCATGACTATGAGGAAAATTCATGAATCTGAAGGACCCATGATGAAGAAGGATCCAACCACAATCAAGGAATTGATTGAAGAATGCACAAAGTATTCACAAGAATATCATAACCGTCGTGAAGATGTTACAAAAGGCAAACAGAGTTTACATAGAAGAAATGGGAGTTTAGCGGTGGTGTTGGAAAAACTAGATAACATGGATTGGAGGATCACAAAGTTGGACAATGCATTCATGCTATACAAGTAAGGTTTGATAATTATAGCAGGCCACACTTAACTAAGGATTATGATCCCAACAAGAAGGGAAACTGGAAGGCATAAGCTTGTTATTTGAGTGCGGACATATACGATGATAATTGGAGAAAACCCTACAAGGAGTGACTGCCAAATGATGAGTACAATAAGGAAAAGGAAGAGAAGTATAGGTAACACGACCGCAATTTTATCAAAAGGAGCAACTGGCTCCCAAAAAGAAAATCAATTTTGAAGCAATGCTTGACCTATTTGTAGGTGCATTTGAAAAAAGACATGATGCTACTAATGTCATCCTCCGAAATCAAGAAACCTCTATCTACAACATCAAGCAAAAAATTAGGAAACTTTTTTGAGATAATTCAATGAGCATCTACCGGGCACACTTCCAAGCAACACGAAGCTGAAACCGAAAGCTCACATCAAGCCTGTGATAACCAATAGTGGTAAATTTATCACCAATCAGATTCCTTTAGCTAATGATAGTTCATATAATGTGCCGAATTTGGAAGAAGAAGAAAGAAAAAAAAGTCTGACAAGAAGCCACGACGTGGAGATGAACGAGCCATGGCATGGCCAACTGCTGAAGAGAAAAAATCCTCCCGGTAAAAGCCTATTAACCACCTCTATCATATCAGAGTCGGGTAATGTAAGAAAAACAAGTTGAAGATTAAAAAAATTTATGGAGCACATTAAAGCCCTTCAATCAATATCCTATTTATAAAAGTCGTTTATCAGATGCCAAATGCAAAGTTCTTAAAGGATTTTCTCACGAACCTAAAGAAAATACAAAAGGCCTCGAATGTGATACTGAACGAGAATTGCTTAGCTACAATGCTTAACAAACTACCAAAGAAGATTGGAGATCTAGGGAGCTCGACACTTCCTTGTCAATTCAAGAGTCTAGCCACAAGTGACGCTCTTTCCTATTCAGGAACTAGTGTGAACCTAATGCCATATTCATTCTATAAGAACTTAAATCTCTTAGAGCTAAGTCCAATCTGGATGGCCATTCATCTAGGAATTAAGACGATGACATTCCTGAGAGGTATATGTGAAGATCTTTTGGTTAAAATTGACAACACTACAAGAAAAACACAATTTTGCTAGGGAAGGGTCCTATGGAACGTATTTTCGTTTTTAATCTGCAATGGATCGTGCTATGGAATGCAGTTCCATAACAAGGTTGCTACCACATTGTCTACAAAATTTGTTTCCGGTAGCGAGCATGGACTTGCTAGGGAAAATGCTACCAATTCCATATCCGTTGGTACTATGCTAGCGGTATTTCTTTGGAAAAAATATTCGAAGCAATTTTGCAACAAAAGTTTTTACGAAATCACTTTCCGTTAATAGACCTTTTCAACGGAAACCAATTCCATAGTTGCTTTGCTATGGAAGTACCATTTGTAGGTATTTTCTATGGCATTCTACTATGGAATTTGATTTCCTTTGCTTGTTTTGCTATGGAACAAAAAGTCTTGCTAATTTGTGACGATATTTTGTTACGAAATTATATTCCATATCAACATTGATAAGGATTAGTTCAAACTCATAAATATTTAGCTATTAAAATTTGCAACGGCAATAAAACTCGTGGAATTTTTATTATTTAGCAATTATATGTTGCAACTTTTGTTACCAATTCTGCTAGGAATTAATATTTTGTAAAGTAATTATGTTTATGTTATATTGAATAATTTTTTACAATTTCAATATAAAAAAACTGGATTATAACATAAATGATTAATGACCGAATGATGAACCAATCTTCAAAGTTTTCTCTTTTTAATGGATGAATCACTATGATGATTAGATAATGGCGTAGAATATTTGTACAATGGTTTAATTGAATTTAAGAATTGTAGAACACTGATTCAAAGAAAGAGTGTATGAGGAACCTTCAACAACCCTTGATTTCGTTGTGGTGGATGGATACCAAGTCAAAGTATTTTCTCGATATTATTCAATACTAGGTTAAAAATCATGTAGTATGAAATACTAAAATTATTAGTTTAAATATAACGTTAAAGGGTTCACTTAAATCAAATTTTCACCCATTGTTATTGAAGTAACATACAGTAAATTAATATATATGTAAAAATTGATACTTATAACACAATCATTTAATTTTACTAACATAATATAAACCCTATTATATATATATATATATATATATATATATATATATATATATATATATATTAAAGCTTGACAAAATTAGAAATAGTAAGCTTTTGTTGACTTTCATTTTGCCACAAGACTTTCCAAACTTTTACACTTTTATCCCCTTAGTAAAAAAGAATTTAACATTCATTTTGGCACATTAATTTCCAAACTTTTACACTTTTAGTTCCTTAATAACAACACAACATATATACTAATCAAGTAACAACATCAACTAACTACACAAACACCATAACATAATAAAATGACAAAAATGTCGTTTTACTAGAAAATAACAACATAAACCGAAATGAAAGTATATCTAACTACACATACAATATAATATAAACACTGATATTAATATAAACACTGATATTGAAAATCATTAATATATACTTAATAACCTATTACTTTCCATTATTAACTGTGTATATATTTAAGAAAACTACAAAATCTACTGTACTCCATATACCAACGACATACCATGCAATACCTTTGTGGATCCTCATCCTCTTCATGTCTTACCGTAAATTCCCATTTAACAGAATTAAGTGCCTCTTCACATTGGAATGTGATGTTATTTGTCTGACACTATCGACAACACCTATGTACTCCCCATGATCCAGAACTGCCCAACAAAAATATGCATGAAGTAGTTGTACACCTACACATTAAAAAAACTATCAATTAATCCAATGTAGTCGTTTCAACTTAACAGTAAATATTATACAACACGACACTAAATACTAACCCCAAACTATAAACAGGTATTAATTAACTATACATAAAATTTAAGGTATATATATATATATATATATATATATATATATATATATATATATACCATACATACCTTGATCACACAGAGGAGGCCCTGTTGAAATGTAGATCGTTCCAAGCAAATAAATTGCCTCAAGATGATCTTCATATGCTAGTTGTCTCAACAAAGTCATTCCTACATCAAAATTGCCATTACATAAGCACTTTTCCTGTTAATAGAATAACAATATCATTAACATCAATGACATTAAAAGTTAATAAATGAAATTAAATTACATAAAATTACTGAAATTACACGTACCGCTCCTTGTATAAACATGGCTACAATGTTATTATGCGCCGCACATGTGCGTATAAATAAATCAACATTACGATGTTTGGGACCCATCCCTTCAATCATGTGCATGGAGATGACGTCTTTTGCATATTCTGATCCTAATACTACAGTAATCCGACTCAAAATCTCTATTGGAAGATCATCCAACGAACTACAACTTCTTGTATTCGACGTTCTACTTACAAAATACACATTGCATTAGTTGATTTCAATTTTTTTTTTTAAAATTAGGTGTAAATGTGAAAAACGGTGTAACAGGGTAAGGAAAAAAACCTTACTTTATGATGCTCTGGTCATCGACTAAGTACCAACGTCAATATTATCAGGGAAAGTTGATTTTCAGAGCGATTACCTATCGACGATTTGGGGGTTTATATGTTCGTATGCAGTTTTACCATCGGGAAGATTTGAGACGTTCTGAATGCTTGAAGCATTGAAATGAAGACATGACTTTTGAACCATCATGGTGCCTACACGATGTACAATGCAAAAAGACCAAAGTGCCCTTGAAATTATTCCATATATGTGATTGCTAAGGGCAGTTGTGTCAAAACAAATAATTCAAACATTATAACCTTTTATGGGTCAAAGTGGAACTTTCACAATTTAAATAAAAAAGACGAAGTTAAATAAGAAGATTGAAGGAAGTAGGGTTCAAACCCGCAACTTCAGGGAAGAAGAAAGACGTTTCATCTAGCTGAACTAAATTGCCTTATTTTTCTCACAATTGAATAACTTTAATATTGTCTTTGTTAATGTAGATTCAAATTAATTCATGGGATTTGAAGTAATTATATGCGTACAATATAAATTTTTCAAAGGTATCTTTACTACAAATCGATTCACATATTATACTCAAGTTACTAGACCAACTCCAATGGAAAAACATTAAAATTGTGATGTTTACACATTAAAATGGTATTTTCAATCCAATCACACACTAAAATGGTGATTTGAATTTTACTAAAATAACATATATATATATATATATATATATATATATATATATATATATATATATATATATATATATATATATATATATACACACATATATATCAAAATTTGATAATTATAACACAACCATTTAATTTTATAGGAACATACACTAAATTAACATATATGTCAAAATTTCATAATTATATCACAACCATTTAATTTTAATAACAGAATATAAACACTAATCTGTGTGTGTGTGTGTGTATATATATATATATATATATATATATATATATATATATATATTAAAACTTGACCAAGTTAGGAATAGTAAGCTTTTGTTGACTTTCATTTTGCCACACAAATTCCCAAACTTTTACTATTTTAGTCCCTTATTAACAACACTTTACTAATAAAACAACTACTTATCAAGTAAATTACTATATATTCATCTGCTAAACCAAAAGAGTGTAGATATTAGTAATTGTCATAATATGAAAGTACATATCAACAAACTACTCATAAATGATCCCAATCTCCCTAGAAAACCTAATGAAACAAGCATCCCAAAAACAAATTTCACACCTAAACACTCATATGTATCCATTCGTAAAAGCGTCTACAACACTAATCTCAGACTTATGCATTACATAAGTTCTATGGAAGCAATGGAAGTGTACATATCTTCTCCCGTACCTATTTAAGCGGAGATGAACCTTGGAACAAGTTGCTCTAAGATTCCAAGTACCTTTTTATTATGCGGTAAGCATTGTTCAACATTTCCAAAGCTTCTTGCTTCCTCTGTTTGTCTTTTGCCATCAACATCATTCCTAGGACAAATGTTGAATCCAAAAGTCCCAATGCAGATGCTTCTTCAAACATCGTTTTCCCTTCATAATCAGCTTCCAATAAAAATAACTTCATCTGAAAAAAAACATTTAACACATAATGTCTAGTTAAAGTAATGCAAAACAAGAAACAAATTAATTAATACTTTGCATATAACAACGTACCAATCCATCCCTAAACATAATATTTGGATTTCTCATCTCATTGCATTTATTGACAACTGCATGATTCTGGTAAGAGAAACGACAAAATCATAATCCATCTACTTCGATTTGTTTGTATATTTCTTCCGTTTTTCCTGCCTCGTTCAAGATTTTGCAACTACAAACGAAACACAATATCGCCCCCAAACTATAACTACAAATCAAATATGCACGTGTAGTAGAAGGATCGAAGACAAAACTTACACACTCTTCATCTTGACAGCGTCGACTGTTGAAAATTTTCCCAACTCGACTACTGTCTTCTCAATCACTTCCAATGACATGTCAGTTAGCGATTTGATTTGCTTTCTTGGTTACATCTTCGAAGAAGTACTGTGTAACAACGCAAATTTTCAAACAAATTTTTCATTTTAAAAATAAAGTATTTTCATTCAAAACAATGCATAAATAATTCAAGTGTCATGTCAAATACAAATTGTCTAAATCCCAAGATCATAAAAACATCCTTCAGTGTGTACCGATCACGCTGACGCCTTCCCACGGTCCTCGCTAGTACCTGAAACACATACATAACAATTGTAAGCATAAATGCTTAGTGAGTTCCCCATTATACAACTTACGCACATACGCCTTTCCAGGCCCTGACCTTCCGGTCCAAAACACAACGCCTTCCGGCCCATAACATAATCGCCTTCCGGCCCATAACATATTGCCTTCCGGCCCACATAACATACATAGCACGCATAACAATTGACTTACCACATATAACACGCATATCACATATCATATCCGACCTTCTGGTCACACAGTCAAACCCTTCCGGTTACAGTATAGTGAGAAGACTCACCTCGTGAATGCTGAAAGCTAGCAAATCCTGAAATCACTCGTGCACAATCCGTCGAGCTACACCCTCCCTATAACATCAAATATCTCTTATTAACACTTATATCTTCTAAGTGTGACTATCCCTAAGAAGTCAGACTTAGGTCAACTCTGGTCAACGGTCAACGGTCAACTCGACCGGACTCGGCGAGTGCCATGGCGACTCGGCGAGTTTAGACGTCCTTCAATTCCCTAAGATTCCCTTCCTACTCGTCGAGTATCCTCCTTGACCCGACGAGTTACTCCTGGAAGAATCGCGGGGCCACCCCGACTCAACTCACCGAGTATGAAGAACAACTCAACGAGTCCCAGTTAATCTTCAAGCTACTCGCCGAGTCTGTTCGTCGAACTCGGCGAGTCCATGCCATGCAACTGCTCAAACTGCATCCTAAGGTCAGAACTGCTCCGACCATTCCTAGGTCTGGCCTTCCTAGGCTGATCCATCACGTAAGGTCCTCATTTCAGTGCTCATGATACACCCCATGATTCATAATTTACATTTTGACCTAAGGCATAAGGATTCCAATCCAAAACCTTCATCCATTCCCGAAATGCACAGGCATGGGACATTCTGGACCTCCAAAGGTCCCAATACAGGGTTACAATCGTTTAGGGGACTAGGGTAACATTCAATCTAATCACAAAAGGGTTCCATAAACCCTAATTCCATAAACACATCAACATAGCAGGGTATACTCGAATCCTTACCTGGATGATGTACTCACTGAGTCCCCAATCCACAGAACGTGACTCCCTTGCTGTTCCTTTAGCCAAGCCCTTCTCTTCCTTGCACAACAACTCTTCTAGAATCAACAATGGCCTTTAATCATTGCTCCAGATGCACACAATCGATTTAGGGTTCTTCTCAGAAGGCTAAAATGAACAATGACGGCCAATAAGTCCCTTTTATACGTCCCAAACCTGAACGGTTAGGGTTTTCGCTAAACAGCGCAGACTCACCGAGTCCATATCTGGACTCGTCGAGTCCAGTCGCGAACCCGCGACCAGGTCTGCGATCCTACTCGGCGAGTCTAGGCTCCAACTCGCCGAGTCCCCTCTTAAAACACCCCAAAAACATAATTTTAACAATACCTGAGATTCCGGGCTGTTACAATTCTCCCCCACTAGGATCAGACTTCGCCCTCGAAGTCTCACTCTGAAAATAGATCCGGATGCTGCTCCCGCATCTCACGTTCCGGTTCCCAAGTCATTTCCGATCCCTTCCGGTGTTGCCACTGAACCAACACCAGAGGTACCTCCTTGTTCCTCAGAACCTTGATCTTCCGATCCCTGATGGCCACTGGTCTCTCAGCATAATTCAGGCTCGCATCCACCTGAATATCCTCTAATGGAACCACTGCCGACTCATCGGCTATGCACTTCCTCAATTGCGACACATGAAAAGTGTCGTGGATCTGTCCCAACTCCGCTGGCAACTCCAACCGATAGGCTACCCGACCTATCCTTGCAATCACACGAAATGGCCCAATATACCGGGGCCCCAACTTGCCCCTCTTCCTGAATCGAATCACTCCTTTCCAAGGAGAGACCTTCAGGAGAACGAAGTCGCCGACTTGAAACTCAAGCTTGGATCGGCGCCTGTCTGCATAACTCTTCTGTCGGCTCTGGGCGGTCAATAACCTCTGTCTAACTTGCTGAATCTGCTCTGTCGTCTGAAGCACGATTTCTGTGCTGCCCATCACTCTCTGTCCCACCTCTCCCCAGAAAATGGGGGTCCGACACCTCCTACCATACAACAACTCAAAAGGTGGCATACCAATGCTCGAATGATGGCTGTTGTTGTAGGAAAACTCTGCCAAGGGTAAATACGTATCCCAGCTACCCCCGAAATCTAACACACACGCTCGAAGCATGTCCTCCAGCGTCTGAATCGTTCGCTCGCTCTGACCGTCTGTCTGGGGATGGTATGCGGTACTAAAATGCAATTTAGTACCCAGCTCCTCATGGAATTTCTTCCAGAACCTGGAAGTGAAGCGCACATCATGGTCTGAAACAATCGAGATCGGCACCCCATGCCGAGATACTACTTCTCTCACATACATCTCCGCCAACTTCTCCGCTGAAGAACTCTCGCTGATGGCCAGGAAGTGTGCACTCTTCGTCAACCTATCCACAATCACCCAAATTGCATCGACTCCCCTGGCAGTCCTTGGCAATTTGGTGATGAAATCCATAGTGATCTGTTCCCACTTCCACTCGGGAATCTCCAATGGCTGCAACTTGCCATGCGGCCTCTGATGCTCGGCCTTAACCCTACGGCAGGTCAAGCACCTCTCAACGAACCATGCGACGTCCCTCTTCATACAGGGCCACCAATACTCTTTCCTCAAATCCAAATACATCTTCGTAGCATCGGGATGGATCAAGAATTTCGATCTATGAGCCTCTTCCATCAAAGTAATACGTGTACCGCCCACGAACGGTACCCAGATCCGACCCTGAAACGTCAGGACCCCTCGTCCATCCTTAACGAACTCTGAAATTAACCCAACGACCCGCTCTTTCTTCTGCATCTCTGGTCGCACCGCCTCGGCTTGTGCCCCACGAATAGCATCCAATACTGGAGTCATCACAGTCAGTCTCAAACATACATCTCGCAAAGGAGTGCTCTCCGCCCTGCGGCTCAATGCATCGGCTACCACATTAGCCTTGCCCGGGTGGTACGGGATCTCATAATCATAATCCTTGACCACATCCAACCACCTCCTCTGACGCATATTTAGGTTGGGCTGATCCATCAAATACTTCAAGCTCTTATGGTCCGTGTATATCGTACATCGAACCCCATACAGGTAGTGACGCCAAATCATGAGAGCGAACACTACTGCCCCCAACTCTAAATCATGCGTGGGATACCTCGCCTCATGAGGCTTCAGCTGCCTCGACGTATAAGCTATCACATGACCCCTCTGCATCAACACTGCTCCCAGTCCCGAAATCGATGCGTCGCAATATACAACAAAATCTTCCATCCCTTCCGGGAGAGCTAATACCGGGGCTTCGCACAACCTCTGGCGAAGTGTCTCGAAGGAAGTCTGCTGCTCGGGTCCCCATGAGAATGCAACACCCTTCCGGGTCAATCTGGTGAGCGGCACTGCGATCTTGGAGAAATCCTTGATAAATCTCCGATAGTACCCTGCCAACCCAAGGAAACTCCTGATCTCAGAGGGTGACTTCAGCACCTCCCAACTCATCACCGCCTCAACCTTGGCCAGATCGACCAATATCCCTTCCTGATTAACAACGTGTCCTAGAAATTGGACCTCCCGCAACCAGAAGTCACATTTGGAGAACTTTGCATAAAGCTTCTCCGACCTCAATACCTCAAGGACCTCCCTCAAATGCTCCTCATGCTGTTCTCTAGATCTCGAATACACTAGAATGTCGTCGATAAATACAATCACTGACCGATCCAACATCGGTCTGCATACCCTGTTCATGAGATCCATGAACACAGCCGGGGCATTGGTGAGCCCGAAAGGCATCACCACGAACTCATAATGCCCATATCGCGTCCTAAACGCTGTCTTCTGGACGTCCTCATCCCGCACTCTCACCTGATGGTACCCTGACCTCAGATCGATCTTGGAAAACCAAGATGCTCCCTGCAACTGATCGAATAAATCATCGATCCTCGGTAACGGGTAACGGTTCTTGACCGTCAACTTGTTCAACTCCCGGTAATCAATGCACATCCGGTGTGAACCATCCTTCTTCTTGACGAACAGTATAGGTGCTCCCCACGGTGAGCTGCTCGGCCGAATGAACCCCTTCCCCAGCAGCTCCTGGAGCTGCGAGGACAACTCTTGCATCTCTTGAGGTGCAAGACGATAAGGCACCTTAGCAATAGGCGCGGCCCCCGGAACCAGATCGATACCAAACTCCACTTGCTTCACAGGAGGTACTCCCGACAGCTCCTCGGGGAAAACATCTGGAAACTCACGCGCCACTGGAACCTCCTCAACTGACCTCTGTCTCTCGGAAACCTCCCGCGTATCCATCACATACGCCACAAAACCCTTACAGCCCTGCTGTAGACACTGCCTCGCCCTAGCGGCCGAACAAAAAGCTGATCCCGAACGGGTACCCTCGCTGTACACCGAAAGAACTCCCCCACTATGGTCTCGTATAGTCACCAGCTGACGCTCACAGTCGATGACAGCGCCGAATCGGCTCAACCAGTCCATGCCCACGATGACACATACATCACCCATCGCAATAGGAATCAGGTCAATCGGGAACTCGACCCCGAAAATCTCTAGCACGCATCCCCGAAGAACCTCCGTGGCACAAATCACTCTCTCGTCGGCTATAGAAACTCTCAGAGGTCGACTCAACGACTCACGACTAACGTTGATATGCTGACTAAAAGCTAAGGATACAAAGGACCTACTCGCACCCGAGTCAAATAACACTAGAGCAGGCACAGAGTTCACAAGGAAAGTACCTACGCATATAATAACATAAGCATAGTATCTCAAAAATTAAATACATGAATTACAGCATACCTGCCACAACATCGGGCGCAGCGCGGACCTCCTCCGCAGTCAGCTGAAAGGCTCTCCCCCGAGCCCTCGGGGCCTCGACCTTCACCGGTCGAGTCTCAGTAGTCCTGGCAGTAGGTGCAGATCCCTGGCGAAGCTGAGGGCACTCGGCCTTCCGATGGCCTGTCTGGTTGCAATGAAAGCAAACCATAAACCCCTTGGGGCACTCCCTAGCAATGTGCCCCTCCTTGCCACACTTGTAGCAAGCACCAGCTCGACACGCCCCATCGTGACCCTTGCCGCACTTTCCGAAAGTGCGGCCCTTCGAACCTCCTGTCCTCGAATCGGCGGACTTGGTCCGCTTGGCTGCCGGCTGAGACTGAGCCGGCCGCCGGTCCACCTGCTGAGACTCGGCCTCCTCCCTGGCCTGGGTCTCCAACTCGATCTCGCGCTTCCTGGCATTCGCCTGAAGCTCAGTAAAAGTATGATAGGTGGAGTTCGACACAAACTCCCGGATATCCCTCCTCAAAACACCCAAGTACCGGCTCATCCGAGCCTGCTCTGTGGACACCAGCTCGGGGCAGAACATCGCCCTCTCATGAAACTTCCGCGTGATCGCCGCAACCGAATCAGTACCCTGCTTGAGGGTTAAGAACTCCTGAACCAATCGTTCCCTCTCCACCGGGGGAACGTACTCGTCCCTAAACATAGCAGTAAACCCCTCCCATGTCACTGCTGTAATCTCTGCCAGAGTGAAGTTCGCCGTCATGAACTTCCACCAATCCTTCGCTCCCAGACGGAGCTGGTTCAAAGCGAACCGTACCCTCAGGTGCTCCGGGCATGAACAAGTGTAGAAGCACCCCTCTATATCCGCGATCCACCTCATCGCAGCAATCGGATCCTGCGTCCCATCGAACTCAGGTGGCTTCGTGTTGCTGAACTCCCGGAACAGCAACGAGTCACCCCCCTGTGGCCTGGCAGCGGCCACAGCTGCGGTAGCTGCAGCGGCTGCAGCTTCAGTCAATGCGGCGTACCGCTCCTCAAACGTCTCCATCAGGGTGGTCTTAATAGACCCAAACATCTCCAAGATCTCAGACCGGATTGCCGCAGCTACCTCCTCGTGAATCATCTGACGAATCTCCTCGTCACTCACACCGCTCGAACTCGCTCCGTGGCGTGGTCTAACCATGATGTCTCTGAAATACAACATAAAACTATCAGAGACTCCATCGAGTATAATCGCACTCGATGATGCAACCCTACCCAGTCTCCGATATCCAGGGATTCTTACTTGGGTCTCCCACTGACCCGGTGTCTTCGGTAGTACGGGCCCAATACTACCGACCACACCGCATCAGCATTCATCCCAAATCTTCCTCCCCAAACCCCGGATAGTGAGTACTCTACTTCTGTTATGCACTATCTACCCGCACACTAGCAAAGCATCTCATATCGGCAAACTTCCCTAGACTAAGGCATCACAAATCAGGCCACTCTAGTCCTATCATGAATACCTAGTCTTCTAACATGCATAACAATTCATATCATATAATATTGTAAGGTATTTTGGGGATCTTTACCGTTCGGGCGCTGACTGATCGTACACACTGCTTCTTTCTTGCTTACCACAAAACCATTTACAAGAGTTTATGCCTTTATTTAAAAAAAAGTTTGCCTCAAATCCTCGGTTTGAGTTCAGTTACTCCCGAAGGTGCACCCGAATCCCTCAAACCAAGGCTCTGATACCAATTGTAACAACGCAAATTTTCAAACAAATTTTTCATTTTAAAAATAAAGTATTTTCATTCAAAACAATGCATAAATAATTCAAGTGTCATGTCAAATACAAATTGTCTAAATCCCAAGATCATAAAAACATCCTTCAGTGTGTACCGATCACACCGGCGCCTTCCCACGGTCCTCGCTAGTACCTGAAACACATACATAACAACTGTAAGCATAAATGCTTAGTGAGTTCCCCAATATACAACTTACGCACATACGCCTTTCCAGGCCCTGACCTTCCGGTCCAAAACACAACGCCTTCCGGCCCATAACATAATCGCCTTCCGGCCCATAACATATTGCCTTCCGGCCCACATAACATAAAAAGCACGCATAACAATTGACTTACCACATATAACACGCATATCACATATCATATCCGACCTTCCGGTCACACAGTCAAACCCTTCCGGTTACAGGATAGTGAGAAGACTCACCTCGTGAATGCTGAAAGCTAGCAAATCCTGAAATCACTCGTGCACAATCCGTCGAGCTACACCCTCCCTATAACATCACATATCTCTTATTAACACTTACATCTTCTAAGTGTGACTATCCCTAAGAAGTCAGACTTAGGTCAACTCTGGTCAACGGTCAACGGTCAACTCGACCGAACTCGGCGAGTGCCATGGCGACTCGGCGAGTCTAGACGTCCTTTAATTCCCTAAGATTCCCTTCCTACTCGTTGAGTATCCTCCTTGACCCGACGAGTTACTCCTGGAAGAATCGCGGGGCCACCCCGACTCAACTCGCCGAGTATGAAGAACAACTCGACGAGTCCCAGTTAATCTTCAAGCTACTCGCCGAGTCTATTCGTCGAACTCGGCGAGTCCATGCCATGCAACTGCTCAAACTTCATCCTAAGGTCAGAACTGCTCCGACCATTCCTAGGTCTGGCCTTCCTAGGCTGATCCATCACGTAAGGTCCTCATTTCAGTGCTCATGATACACCCCATGATTCATAATTTACATTTTGACCTAAGGCATAAGGATTCCAATCCAAAACCTTCATCCATTCCCGAAATGCACAGGCATGGGACATTCTGGACCTCCAAAGGTCCCAATACAGGGTTACAATCGTTTAGGGGATTAGGGTAACATTCAATATAATCACAAAAGGGTTCCATAAACCCTAATTCCATAAACACATCAACATAGCAGGGTATACTCGAATCCTTACCTGGATGATGTACTCACTGAGTCCCCAATCCACAGAACGTGACTCCCTTGTTGTTCCTTTAGCCAAGCCCTTCTCTTCCTTGCACAACAACTCTTCTAGAATCAACAATGGCCTTTAATCATTGCTCCAGATGCACACAATCGATTTAGGGTTCTTCTCAGAAGGCTAAAATGAACAACGACGGCCAATAAGTCCCTTTTATACGTCCCAAACCTGAACGGTTAGGGTTTTCGCTAAACAGCGCAGACTCACCGAGTCCATATCTGGACTCGTCGAGTCCAGTCGCGAACCCGCGACCAGGTCTGCGATCCTACTCGGCGAGTCTAGGCTCCAACTTGCCGAGTCCCCTCTTAAAACACCCCAAAAACATAATTTTAACAATACCTGAGATTCCGGGCTGTTACATACTGGATTACAAAATATTATTCCTCAATTAAGATAACGATTCTGTAGAAACAATTTTAGGGTGTTTTTACCTTCGGAATTTTGAAATTGGGGTTAATTGTATGTGACTGAAATAAGACTGAAGAACTGAAATGACGTGATTAGTCAGAAAAATTATGGCGCCTACAAGATGTTGACTATAAAATTAACAAATTGCTCTCATACATACAATGATTCATATTTGATTAGTAAGGGTAGTTTTGTCAAAAATCATTATTATAAAAATCAATTTGTTTTAAAACACATCCGACGCAATTGATATATGGCTTTTTAATCTAGCAACTACCACATTGCCCAATGAGCCATAAGCAACTACCACATTGACCCATGACACATATATGTCATCCATGGGTGTTATCATGACACTATAACCAACTAACACATTAAACCATGACCCATGGGTATTACCATGACACTATAAGCAACTACCACATTGAACCATGAGCCATATGTCATCCGTGGGTATCACCATGACACTAGAAACTACCACATTGACCAATGGCCCATATGTCATCCCTGGGTGTTACCATGACACTATAAGCAACTACCACATGTCGACCCATAACCCATATGTTATCCATTGTGTTATCATGACACTATAACCAACTATCACATTGAGCCATGGTATTACCATGACACTATAACCAACTACCATATGACCGATGACCCATATGTCATCCATGGGTAATACCATGACACTATAAGAAACTATCGGATTGACCAATGACCTATATGTCATCCATGGGTGTTACCATGACACTATAAGCAACTACCACATGAACCATGACCCATATGTCATCCATGGGTGTTATCATGACACTATAACCAATTATCACACTGACTCATGGCCCACGGGTATTACCATGACACTATAACCAACTACCATACGACCTTTGACCCATATGTCATCCATGGGTATTACTATGGCACTATAAGAAACTACCACATTGACCAATGACCCATATGTCATCCATGGGTATTACCAAGACACTATAACCAACAACCACATGACGCATGACCTATATATATCATAATTGGGTGTTATCATGACACTATAACCAACTATCACATTGACCCATGACTCATGGGTATTACCATGACACTATATGCAACTACCATATGTCGACTAATGACCTATATGTCATCCATCGGTGTTACCATTACACTATACGCAACTACCACATTGACCTATGACCCATATATGTCATCCATGGGTGTTATCATGACACTATAAACAATTATCACATTGACCCACGACCCATGGGTATTACCATGACACTATAAGCAACTACCATATTGGCCCATGATCTATATTTCATCAATGAGTGTTATCATGACACTATAACCAACTATCACATTGATCCATTACCCATGGGTATTACCACAACATAGTAAGTAACTACCACATGACGACCAATGACATATATGTCATTCATGGGTGTTACCATGACGTTATAAGAAACCACCACATTGACCCATGACCCATATATGTCATCCATGGGTGTTATCACGACACTATAACCAACTATCACATTGAGCCATGACCCATAGTTATTACCATGACACTATAAGCAACTACCACATGTTGACTAATGACCTATATGTCATCCATGGGTGTTACCATGACATTATAAGCAACTACCACATTAATCCATGACCTATATATGTCATCTATGGGTGTTATGATGACACTATAACCAACTATCACATTGATCCATGACCCATGTGTATTACCATGACACTATAAGCAACTACCATATTGACCCATGACTCATATGTTATCCATGGGTATTACCATGACATTGAAAAACTATCACATTGACCAATGACTCTTATGTCATCCATGGGTATTATGATGACACTATAACCAACTACCACATGTCGAACCATGACCCATATGTCATCAATGGGTGTTACCATGACACTACATAAGCAAGTACCACATAACCCATGACCCATATGTCTTTTATATATAAATTTTGGTTCAAACATAGCAACATAAAGATGTATAGTTTATTATTGTTTAATTCTCATTTATAATTTTAAATTAAAATTATGCTATGAACACCTCATTACTCATTGTTCTTTGTTGACGTTATATACCCTTTCTATCAAG
Source organism: Lactuca sativa (assembly GCF_002870075.4). Lineage (NCBI taxonomy): Eukaryota > Viridiplantae > Streptophyta > Magnoliopsida > Asterales > Asteraceae > Lactuca > Lactuca sativa. Next base: position 325,400,898 of record NC_056627.2, on the reverse strand, counting down.
CTAAAACTACTTTTGAAAAATTTTAATTACTAAATATTTAGTGCTAATTTGTACAGTTAAATTTTTTTATTAGTGGAGCTTCAAATATTTCGCAATTCCTTTCCCTCAAACCTACACACATTAAGGCTGCATATTAGGGAAAGTTAACTGATTAGAAATAGGGTTTTCATTTTCTATAATCATCTTCGGCTGCTAATTAATCGAAATCTTTGTTCATTACGTTTGTGCACTGACTTTGGCAATATAGGTAGTCACTCATCTTAAATTTTGTTTTTATTTAATTTACTATTGTTGTGATCATCGTTTCTTGTTCTCTGATAATCTTCATGTATGTTATCATCTTAAATTACAACTACGTTGGTTTTTGATTGTATTTAATAGTATGCATGCGTAGTAATTCCTTCATCTATAATTTATATTTATTGTATGATTGTTCTCTGCTCATCAATAGTTTATCATCTTTAATACATTGGTATTGACTATAGTTTTTGGATTTTTTAAGCAAGAAAGATGTCGAACTTGAAACCAAAACGAGCATCAGGTGTGAAGCCAACTAAATTCATTGCACCACAGGTTTTGAACCACAACAGGACTTCAACTGCAAAATTCATAAGCAAACAATTACAATATGAAGAAATCGACTTCCCAATATCAACAACTAGATCTAATGCATCTATAACATCTAGCACAAAAATCCCCAAACCTAAATCATTAACACCAACCATGACTACCACTTCCTTGGCATCACTTACAACATCCACACCATCCTTAACAAATACATTTAAAACTTCAGCAACTGGAACAATACAATCCTCAACACCTACACCAACAACCAAAACTTCAGCACCTACATCATCGAAACCATCCTCAACACCGACATCCACTACCACATCATCAACACCTATATCTACTACCACAACTTCAAAACCTTCATCAACACTACCATCCTCAACAACTACAATAACTACCACATCCTCTTTACCTAAAGGAACAACCACATCCTCAACATATACATCTATCCCAACACCTATCCCAAATTATACCCCATCACCAACACCTATTCCAGAATCTACCCCATCATCAACACAACCAACCGTGAATGGATCTATTGTGGAATATATAGAAGGTGAAAACAATTCCTCTAAAGATTGTGGACCAGATGGACGCTTAACTATTCATATTTGGAAAAAAACATGAGTTACCAATCATATCTTACAACTTTTTTCTATGTATAACCTTTTTGGTGTACACACACACACACACATATATATATATATATATATATATATATATATGAATTCAAAACTAACCCGATCACATGATTATTTGCAGGCTAATGCCACCAGGCCCTTATGAACACATTATTAGTCGGTCCTTTTCACAAAGAATAGATCCACAAGGTTATATTTGGTGAAAAGTAAGCAAAGAAATGTGCGAATTATATTGGGAGGAGTTCCAGGTAGTTAACGATATGTGATAAATTGTTGTTTGCTAAACATTTAAATTTAAACTTATGTTTATACTGTTAATGTGTAGAAAAAATGTTATTGGGATCAAACAATAGACTCCCTGGTGAGGCAAGCTTGGGTAAGTAAAGCATCACAAAGTTATGGACAATATCTCTACACAATGCGGAGCCCACAAAGAAACCCACATGCCTTTAAACCTAATCATATTTCACATGAATGTTTGGAACTCCTGGAAAGTAAAACGGAATACATATGAATACAAGCTAAAATCTGAGTAGAACAAGAAAAATAGGCGGAATAGTGTGGTTGATGGAGTAGCATAACCTACCCATAACGTTGGATCCAAAAATCATTTGAAGTTAGCTTTTGATTTGGTATTTTTTAATGGTACATCAATGTTTATGTTTATCAGTATATTTGACATTTTATGGTATTTATGCGGAAGAGGAAATTAGGCCCTGATCCACCCCATAGTGAATTGTTCTTGTATAAACACACGAAGAATCACGATCGAGTCACTTTCACAAATGAAAAAGATAGACAGGTTTATGTAATATTCATTTCAGTGCAATTAAACTTTTATATTGTAGCTAGTCCATAATGTTATTCATAACTTTGATATCTTTTAACTTATATTGTTTTTATTTTGTAGGTGGCCAATACAGAAAATCGGGAAGAGTTGGAAGCTGAAGGTGCTGAATTTGAGGAGGACAAACTATTTTATGATGTTATTGGTGGTCATCACACAAAAAAATACTTTATGGATTAGGCTCTTTTGCAAAGGCGGTTCCCAATATTAACGGTAAAAAGGATGTATCTTACATTCCGGAAAAAAATGATGAAATGGAAGAAATGAGAGAGCTTGTTGCTAAACAAAAAGAGAAAAACAAAGAGCTTTAACAAATAATGAAGTCCCAAGAAGAACGAAACAACACAAGAGCCAGACAACTTGAAAAACAACTTAAAATGACAATAGATCTTATTAATTTCATTATAAAACAACAATACTAGTAGATCATAAAGTGTTGATATGTTTATTTCAAAGTATTTATTTTAGATTAGCCAATTTCCATTTTCCATTCAATTATTAATTATGTTATTATTTTATGATATAATATTATTTGATTTTTTTGTTATTTTTGTTTTCCATATATTACTACAAAATAATTTGGATTTAATTTATAAATCAATTATCCATCCGTACATATAGAATCTTTGATATGGAGTCTGCTATATAATATATACCACGAAAATTGCTAGGGATTCACCACCACGGAATTTGCTAGGAAGTCATCAAACGGAAGTTACTAGGGATTCATCACCACTAAATTTGCTAGGGATCCATAACCATGGAATTTGCTACGGATTCATCACCACAAAATTTTCTAGGGAATCATGAGCACAAATTTTGCTAGGATTAACTACAACGAAATTTGTAATGGAAGAACTACCACGAAATTTGTGATGAAATCCTACTACGAAATACATGACAGAATACCATCTACCACATATTTCATTTCGTTGTCACAATTGTGATGGAATGATTGTTACCATAGCAAACGCTCCGTACGGGGTTTTTTGGGATGGAAATGGATCGTTGCAAATTTCGTCTCTATTCGTCTTTTGCAACGGAATTTCATCTTTTTGCAACGGATTCCTTCCGTGGCAAAATCACCTTTATTGTAGTGCAAGTCTGTGTTTCTAGCTGCTTTTGTAGTGCTCGACATGGAAGAAGACAAGCAAGTCCTGATCATTCTTGGGAGAACTTTTCTTAGCACCATGTGGTACTTAATAGACATTAGAGGGTTAAAGATGATACTTTGGGTTGGAGAGAATTCCATATAATTTTTTGTTGATCGAGAATGAAGCACGCAAAGATTAGTGATGACATGGTATTTTTGGTGGATACTTTCAACATGTTTTTAGAGAAAGAAATGCAAGAATGGAAAGAGAACAATTTAGAGGGATTAGTGACTCTGAATGTGGATGATTTTGATGCTAAACGCGACCTCAAAGAACTAGTGAGGCTGTTCGGAGAAAGCAAGTATAAAGAAGTGAAAAAACATGTTGAAGAACCCCCACAATGTGGCGAAATACCTTCCATGGCGTGGGAAGCAGGAAGTTCACGGTCAAATGGGGAAAAGGAAACCCCCATGGCGTAGCAAGCAGTAGCCCATGCTGTGGCCAGTAATCAGAACCAAAAATAGTTAAACTGAAGCCCTTACACAATCATTTGGAGTATGCTTTCCTAGAAGATAATGAACAGAAGCCAATGATCATCACAACTGATTTGAAGGCAAAATAAATGAAAGCTTGGTTAAGGTGTTGGAAAAACACAAAGAATGCATTGCATGAAATATTACTGACATCAAGGGAATAAGCTCCTCATATTGTTTACATAAGATAATATTGGAGGAAGGCTCAAACCCAGTGGTATAACCTCAATGGAGACTCAACCTAAACATGCAAGAGATGGTTAAAAAGTAGGTGAAGAAGTTGACGGATGCATATATAATTTACTCGATTTCAGATAGCCAGTGGGCTACTCTGGTTCACGTGGTTCCAAAGAAGGGCAGAATGACAGTGGTGACAAACAAGAAGAATAAGCTCATACCTACAAGGACGGTAACTAGTAGGCAAGTGTACAATGAGTACCACAAGTTAAATGATGCCACTTGTAAAGACCATTTTCCTTTAACCTTTATTGATCAAATGATCGAACGTTTATCCTATCACCTTTTTTATTTTTTCTTAGACGTATTTTCATGTTACTCTCAAATACCATGTGATCCTAGAGACCAAGAAAAGACAACTTTCACGTGTCTAAGCAGGACCTTTGGTTATCGTTAAATTACTTTTGGTTTTTGCAACACATCTCTTACTTTTCAAAGATGCATGACCGCCTTCTTTCATGACATCGTGGAGAAGTTCATGGAAGTCTTCATGGACTATTTTTCTATATTTGGTTCTTCATTCGATAATTGTTAATCTAACCTTGATTTGATGCTTGCTAGGTGTGAATAGACCATCTTGGTCTTGAATTGGGAAAAATGCCATTTCATGGTTTGAGAGGGAATCGTGTTAGGACATAAGGTTTCCAAGGCATGGATGGAGGTGGATCGAGCAAAGATCAACATATTTTCAAATTATCTAGCTACAACAAATGTGAAAGAGGTGTAGATTTTTTTTTGGATCATACGGGATTTTCCCGCCAGTTTATTATAGATTTTTCAAAAAATAATAAGACCCTTAACTCAATTACTTTTAAAAGATGCTAACTTTGATTTTTCTAATGATTTTTTGAATGCTTTTAAACTTCTTAAAAAAAATTGACGACCGCCCCGATCATGATTGCATCGGACTTGAACTTTCCATTTGAGTTGATGTGTAGTGCTAGCGATTATGCATTAGGGGAAGTTTTAGGACAAATGGTTGAAAACTGTTTTGAACCAATTTACTATGCAAGAAAAACATAATACCCGAGTCATGAAAACTACACGACTATGGAGAAGGAATCATTAGCTGTTGTCTATACATTTGATAAATTTCATCCTTACTTATTCTTGTCTAAATCCATTGTGTTCACTAACCATTCTGCCTTAAAAAAAATTTAGCAAGCAGGATGCAAAACCAAGGTTGATACAACGGGTGCAATTACTTCAATAGTTTCACATCAAGATAAAAGACAAGAAGGTAATGGAAAATGTGGAAGCTGATCATCTTTCATGATTAGAACCCATAAATCAAGGAATTGAAAGAACGAGATAAATGATAACTTTCTGGGTGAGTACTTAATGGTGATATCGGGAGAAGAGGCTTGGTTCAAGGACATTGTGAACTACCTTGCAAGCAATTACCTTCCAAAAGGTTTTTCCTATCAACAAAAGAAGAAGTTATTTTCCGATCTTAAGTATTATTTTTGGACAAATTTTATCTGTTCCAGAGTTATTTTGGCGGTATCATAAGAAGATGTGTTTTTTGGAAGGAAACATCTTACATCAATGCCATAGTGGACCTATCGGAGGACATAATCGAGCGCAATACACAGAAAAGAAAGTATTTAGTACATGGATCTTTTTTCCTACAATATTCAAGGATGCAACTACCATCGTCAAAGAGTGTGATACATGTAAACGATCGAGCAACATGTATTTGCACAATGAAATGCCTCAAAATATCATTCAAGTTTGTGAGGTGTTTGATATTTGGGGAATCGACTTTATCAGACCATTTCCAGCTTCACGAGGTAACAAGTATATCCTAGTAGTAGTCGATTACATATTGAAGTGGGCAGAAGCGCAAGCTTTACCCACTAATGACACATGTGTCGTCGTTAAATTTCTAAAAAGGTTATATGCAATGAACAGCTTGAAAAGACATTAAACTTTTTTGTGTACACCATAGTTTTGCAACGCCTTATCATCCTCAAACAAGTGGGCAAACCAAAGTAACAAATCTGACGTTAAAAAGAATACTTGAAAGATCGGCCAATAATAATAAAAAGGAATGATCTGAAAAGCTTAATGATGCATTGTGGGAAATCTGATGTTAAAACCCAAATTGCTACTACGCATTATAGGCTTGCTTTTGGTAAAAATTGTCATCTTTTGGTTGAAACTGAACACATGGCATTTTGGGCTTTTAAGAGTTGCAAATTTGAATTATTCGAATTCCTTACTAACCGTTTGATGAAGTTGAATGCCTTTGAAGAGTTAATAAATGGAGCCTACACAAACGTTTACAGTAATTGGGCTTAGAGTGAAGCATTACAAAGAAGGAATGCAAAGAAAGACAAGGAAGGAGAGGACATGGTCCTGGAAGCAACCGCTACAACATAGAGCATGAAGGAGTCCAACTCAAGACTCCTAAAAAAGAAGCTCTTACGGGAGGCAAACTGCGGTTTGAATTTTCTTTTCCTTCATTTTACTTTTTGAGTTTTCTTTTATATCTTTTTTGTTTGTTTAAAAGGATTTTCACTCGTTAGTGATTGTCTACTAATTGCTTTTGTTGGGGCAAACAACAAACAAAGTGTGGGTGTGGTAAAATTGCGTTTAAAATTAAACTTTTTTTCCTGAAGCCCAGTAGCCACAGCGTGGAGGAGTTGTTCCCATGTTATGGGCTTCGAATATTTTCTAAGAATCGCGAATTTTCAAAATGCCATAGCGTGGAGGAGCTATGCCCATGTCTTGGGCTCAATTTTAACGCATTAAATTTTTTAAAACCCTAAAAAGAATCGCATTTCTCAATTTTACTAAAACCCAAGCACCCCACGCCGTCACTCTCTCTCTCATGATGAACTTCCACTTCTTGCTTCATACTCCTTTTAATTTTTTGCAAATTTGACATCAAGGTATGTTATTTTTCCTTTCAACTGGTTTAATGATGCATGATATGACCTTAATTAACTATATATTTTAGGCCATTTTGTTAATATATTTGATTAAAATATTATATTTTAATATATATATATATATATATATATATATATATATATATATATATATATATATACTTAATATGCTTTGGAATATTCAATTACAGATAAAATGAAAGCTAAGATGCAAAAGGAGGGGAAAGGCACAGAAAATTACAGAAAAAGGATGTTGTTGGATAGTTCGGCCCATCGTCAGTGTTTTGACCATATCTAATGACTCGTAACTTCGATTGTTGACATTCTAGTTGTTTTGGAAACTAGCCAAAATTTCGGACAACTTTATTGTTTTAGGAAAATTTTGATTCCCAGTTTCCACGTCGTGGCAAAGCCACTCCCACAGCATGGCGACATCATGAAATTTTGTGGACGCGAAGAAAACAACTACCACAGTGTAACATCTATATCTCCTTGCCATGGCAACCCTGTAACCAACAAATAGAGCCTAATGTTATCCCTAATGACATATCTCGAACCCTAATTCGTTACCTACAATTATAAACCCCCGAAGTGTCGTTTTGAGAGTCTAAAAGGCGGTCGAAGGGCCGTTAAGTTGATATAGAGCGAAGATCTGCAAGATTCGAGAGCGGATTCATGACATGAATCATTCAAGTTGATTTTTAACAATGATTAGCATTCCAATATTTGTAACTGTGTTTTACTTTTTGAATTAGGGTTCACAAACCCTTTTCTTTGCGTTTATGAGTAGATGAGTGTTTAGATTATGAAATAAATTGCTATTTGGATTGTTTATTCTTGTTTAAATTATGTTGTTAAGTTTTATTGAAAGATCCATATGAGTTAAAGATTTCTAATTTATTCCGTATTGCTGAATTAATAGGCTTTAGATGGCCATTCTCGCTGTGTTAATTTGAATCATAGTCATCCATGATCATTGATAATTATGACTAGATATTGATCAAATCCTAGATTAGGTAATATTAATTTGTGATTTTAACTGTGTTAGAGAGTTTAGATATCCATTCTATTATTTGATTGATTGTCATGAACATTGATGAGAAATCACAAGATCATATCTTTAATGTTCCGAATTTACATTAAATTAATTATGTGTTCACTAATTACATGATCACTATGTTAGCTGTTCATTAATTATGACTACTAGGAAATCTGATCTGGATAACTAGTTACCCTAGAATTTTGTAACCAACTAATATCCATTACACTATTAACGAATTTAACCGTGATTTTGAGAAGTAATCGAATATGAACTAAAGTAGTGATTCGTTTCCAGACAATTTATCTAGTTTGTTAGTTATTGATTACTGTGATTTAATAATCTAAACCCCCTCTTTTTATTGTTTTTGTTTATTTAGTATGACCTATAATAAAAAAATTCTAATACTAATTCACTACTGTTCCCCTTGAGTTCGTATAGTTTTGCTTATCAAAACTATACTATACTTGATCAGGTTGACTGCCTGTAAGATGTGGTTTACATGCGATAGACTAGGAATTATAAATAAAAGATTAGTGCATTAAAAATACACATGAAAGTTTTTGGCGCCGTTGCCAGTGAATAATTTTCAATTAATTTAATTTATTTGATTATTCGTTATTTGTTTTTGCATTTGTTTTGTTTTATTTTTATTTTTTATTTGATAACATGTCACTTGTCGGGAAGGTTTTTGTTGTAATGTGCATGAATTTATGATCATATGCATTGTTTGGTTTTTCCTTTTTGCATGGGTTTCGAGATTACAAAGCAATTAGGGAATTATTGACTTGTTTAGCCTACTATTTTAGTGATATGTCCAGCTCAATCCTCGAGGCGTAGTATAGTAAGACATGTTGCGGCGGTTAAGTGGAAGACCAAACTCTTGCTACTCTTGACTAGTTGGGCCATCTTTATTCTACTTATTAGTTAATGGTGCAAAGAAAATAAAGGAACTAGCTTGACGGGTACCGAAAGTTTTTGTTTTCACAAACCACTCGTTGCATGCAATGGATTTAATCAATAGTTGTAGCATTATTCCGACAAAGATGAGTGAATTGTGATATCCTTTTGACAAAATTGCAAAAATGATCCCTATGGTTGACAATTTTATGTGCTTTTGGTCCAAAATGAAATGTTGGTGCACCACTGGTCCAAATTTGGATACTTCTATTGTTTTCAGTCCCTGTCTACTTAGATAGACCATATTCCCTTATAATTTGTTTTTCAAATTTTATTATCTATTTTTATTTAAAATAAAAAACACCCACCACCATCCCGTTCACTCTCTCTTACACACACGCACACGCATCTTTATCTCTCTTTCTCTCTCTCCCCTCTCTCTCTCTATCTCTCTCTCTCTCTCTCTCTCTCTCTCTCTATATATATATATATATATATATATATATATATATATATATAAAACTTAATGTTCATCTGAGTTCTTTAACTTCGTCTTCTTAAGCACACACACACACACGAAATAATGAAGATACATACTAAAGAATAAAACACATTAAGGAGGAGTCTTATATATCTGCATTAGGAGTTTTCCTAGTTTTTCCGAGTGCCACCACTGTCCGCCATCACCACCTGCAAGCACCTCCATTTCCACCTAGAAATCACCGGACGCTACCTAGTGATAGGGTTTTAAACTAGAGGATTTTCCAGATATGCACTTGGGTTCAGGTTATTTAGATGGTGGCGGTGGCAGCGTTGATATCTGAAAAATGAAGATATCGACTCCATCATCAGCTGTGTATCCCTAATCAAGGAAGTTCACATGAACATTGTCATTTTTTCTGGTTTCATCGAGTTCAGATTATCAATTCCACTGAAAAGAATATCGATCTTTAATGAAAGTAAGATTGAATTTTGGAAATCTCGCGTAAAATTGATTGACAAGAAATTGATGGTTTCTGGTCAAAAACATATCGTATGAGTGAAGTCAACACCTGGAGCTTAATGAAATTAGGGCTCATAAGCCCCTGTCTCTTGTTTTAATCAGGGGACGAACAACGCAGTCGAACGAGGTGATTTGAAAAGAAGATGAGGGCTCATTGTGTTCATTGTGAGGAAGAAAGGGAAACAAGGTAGAGATCCTTATGTCGAGAGGGATGAATCATTTCTTTGAGTCCGGTGACCATTCGTGTGTTTTTCTTCCTCGCCTTCGGCAGCGATCTGAGAGACACAAGGCAGCAGAATTGCCAACCTTGGGTCGCTCGAAGAACAAAGAAAGGAGGTGGCATCCAACGATGAAACTCGAAGGGAAGGTGGTCAGAAGAATGGTCCGGTGGAACAAGGCAAGCAGGTGAGGTTTCGATGGAGTTTGCTTGACGGGTGGAGAAGAGAAGTGCGAGAGATGCCGCTGTTTTCTTGGTGGCTCACCAACGTACCACCACAGCCCATGGTTCATGGCATATGTAGATTTAGAGAGAGAGTTAGAGAGATAGATAAATAGATAGATAGATAGATAGATAAAGAGAGTAAGTGAGTGAGTGAGTGGTGGGTTTATTTTGTTTTTGTTTTTCATTTTATTATAAGAATAAGAAGATAAATAAAAGAAATTAAAATATAATTATTTAAGGGGCATATTAGCCATTTTAGGTGGGATGTAGATGGAAACACAAGAAAATACAACCATAGGGACCAAAACCACACAAGGTATCCAAAATTGGACCAGTGGTGCAACAACATTTCTCTTTGGACCAAAACTACAAAATTTTGCCAACCATAGGGACCTTTTTTTTGCAATTTTGTCTATCCTTTTTAGTTTATTTACTGTGTTTTATTTTATTTTTAGTTTGTTTAATTTTTTTTCCATGTTGATGCAATTGTAGTTTTAGATCTTTGCAAAATTTTGGCCCTTCAGATGCTTTTAGTAATTTCAAAAATTAGGATCGAGTGTGGTTTTGTCACGTGAGAAAATACCGAGATAGTTTGAAGTTAAGAATCAAGAGTCACGACTTTTAATAAGTTCGGGGTGCACGTCGAGTTTGTGGAGGATTATTATTAGAGTTCTAATTTAGCTTTATGAAGATTAGAAGAAGGAATTATACACTCTATGAGCCACACTGGCATTTCTAACTTCAGTGATTCCCACGAAATGGTCAACACTTTCCCATGCCATGGGGGAGCTTTTCATCATGATTGGTGATTGCCAAATTAGATACCATGTCGTGCTCGACACTTCACCACGCTATGGTAACTATTTATTGCATTATTTTGCAATCTATTGCACCATATTTCAGATGTCGATGTTCTTGGTTTTATTTACCGGCACATTCACAAGCAGCAGGTCCAAGTTTTAGTTTACAGAAAAATCTGACGCATCATCATTCCAGCTTACATTTTGAAGCAAGTCAAAACTATCAGATTCAATCTTGCCACTACTACCCCAGGGGAGTCACTTCTGTTTTCTACCTTTAGCTTTTATGTGCTTTAGTTGTTTATGCGTACATGTGAGAAGAAGAGATCTAATGCACAGGGACAAGGTTTGAAAACTCAAACCTTGAGTTAATACTTAAGGTCAATGTCTACTTACTAAGGAATGTTCTAGTCGAGTCTAGCAAGATCAGTCAAGTCTGAGTTAATATATTCAACAAAGTGTTCAAGATACTAATAAAGAGTGAAGATAATGATCAAGGTAAAGACAATAAATAAAGAAAAATGTTTGAGAGAATAACTTGGAAGGTTAAGTAAACTAGAATGTTGCTATATTTGTTTGAACAATCCGTCTTTGGATATTATCATTGAATGTTCCTTAAATAGGAGAACAAGGTACATGGTACAAACCATAAACATACGTATGACCGGATAATAGAGTTACTTCTGAAACTCTGATTATCTAAGTTGACAAAAAGACTAAGTCCTATGATACGTTATATCAGATAAAATACCAAAGATAATTAATACAAACGGAAAAGTACATTCGGACAACAACAATTCAAAACATCAACTCTGAAACATAAACTTTGTTCCAGACACAAATTTGACTGCTGAACACTGATTGACTTATGAACATCTTCTCACTTCGGAACACCATCTCACTCCGGAACTGGCTTACACCAGAACACACAAGGATAGTGAGTACTAGAGCTTCACTTTTAGGTTTCAACAATCTCCCCTAAGTAAACTTAGCAAGCTGGTAAGTTTAGCTTGAATCTTCCTTGATGAAAATGTATGTCGTGTACAACCATTCATTAACCGCAATGTACCATTGAAGTTGGCTTATGAAATTAGTCTTTACATGCTCTGGTGCTTTGGAATTGGATGCTCGACTAATGAATTTCTGAAGAGCCTTATTGGGAACCAGGTGCTTGTCTTGAACTCAGAAAAAGTCCTTCTGATTTGTTTTTCTTTGAAGGTAGACAAATCCTAACACCGGTTCATCGATGGGTCTTTCTGCCAGGATTTCAGCTTTGGGCAGTTCGAAGTCGATTTTGGCTAGTTATTTATCTATTCTGAATAGATGGGCCAGTTTATAGTCGCATCTACAGAACTCAGCAACATAATCCCTAAGAAAACTTAAGCCAGCATGGTAAGCTCCCATATTGGGATCATCTGACTAAATGCTTCGGAAGTAAGCAACAATACTCAAGGTGTCATTTGGATTAAGAGCAGGGAAATCAGCAGTGGTAATGGTCTTGCAGGTTGGTTTGTTCCAGAAGATGTGAAACCAGAATAGAATGCAATTGAGTTCAAAATTTGTCAAAAATTTCCTTCCGAATCCGTAAATCTTAGTGATCCTTTTCCGAGAGAAAAATTATTTAAGAGGAAGTGTGCTCTTGGAGTAAAAGGTCTTCAGTCTTTCACGTTCAGTCCAGATGATCATTTGAGGATCATCCTCCAGATGGAGAGGAGCAAATTTTGTATAGAACTTGCTGAAAGGAGAAAGAGGAAGATCAAGTTGTTCTGAATTATTATTGGGAATGTCATAGTACATGAAAGGCACTATGTCGACATCCTTTAGGAGTCCATCTCGGCAGAGTGGGGAGATCCCTAACACCAGATGGGGATTGTCATCCTTAAAAGATTGGATCCGGATGCTCTCTTCAAGAGCTTGAAGGATCTCTTCATGACACCAACCTGATTCTGGCTTTGGTTGAGGTCCGGAGTAATGAGCTTGATAGCTTTCAGTGATGGGCTTCTTAACCTTGTCTTGTTACTTCTGAAGAGCGAAGAGGATGTGTTGCATATCCTCATCGATTGAAAAATTTAGAAGAGAGGAAAGCAGAGGCTCTTTCGGAATAACATCTGGCTTCCGGAGAGGAGAGCCTTCATCGATTGGAGTGATTTTTGGAGTTGGAATAGGAAGCAGCATCGAGGTAGTGGCTCGAAAGGCGTCAACCATCAATTTGGTTTTGGCCTTAGCCATTTGAATACTTCTTTTGAGAACAACATGTAGTGTAGTTGACCAAGAGACTGCGGAGCATACTCTTTGTTCTTCCTCCGTCAATATCTTAGTAGGTAGCTTCCTTAGAGCCTGGAGACTTACTATGGCATTGGTCACATACTCCACTTCTTCTTCATCACTTCCATCATCATCATCATTTCATAGAAGTCCGGAAAGCACTTGGACTTCATCATCAGAATTTACATATCGAAGCTGATATTCCGAGGCTGATTTCCATGGTTGACTTGGACCTTCTCCCCCTCTTACATCGGTGAACCACTGAGTCGGTGCAAGTACAAGAGATTCCTTCATTTCAGAAAACTTCTCAAACACCTTTTGGAAGCTGGTGTTGAGCTGAAGGGTGAGTGCATCATAGGCTTCGGTAGTGTGAGCTTAAGATTTGAGTTGATCAAATAGTTGGGAGAGGATTGAGAGCATTTCATCAAACTTGTGGTTTGAAACAACGACGATGTTCCAACATGCTTGAAGAAGTTTGATGAGGACCTGTTGCATGGTGAGATTCATCTCATCCTTCTTCTGGATCTCCTTTTCCAAACACTGTATCTGCTTCTCATGACGAATATGAGTTTTCTTAATGAGTTCGTTGGAAGCATTGAACATATCGTCATGAACCTTTAACATCTTGGTGATGGTGTCAAGGTAGTGATCAACACTTTCATCATATTTCTTCTCAACTTCCTCAATGGTGTGTTTGAGCCTTAAGTAAATGAGTTGATCCAGTTGAGCTTCTCGTTCCTCAGTGGTGGGCCTGGACTTGTTGGCTTCTGATAGAGACTAGAGAATGGCATCAAGTTTCGAATCTAGTCCTGAAACTTTGTCATCGATTTTGGTGTTAAGTCCAACTACTGATGCTTCAAGGGTATTCACCTTCTTCATTGTATTGGAGACATTGGAATGGATTTCAAGAAGGGAAAAAGGATCCATATTGTTCTCAACAGAGGATCCAGTGTCCAAAGTGGAATCATGGGACTTGTGCTTGGCAGCTTCTTGATTGGGTTGTTATTTAGGAGAGCCAGGAGGAGTAGTATTAACAAGCAGTGTTCTTTGGGGTGGACATAGTCTCTCCTTCAAGAGTGGCTTGGACATGATCCTCAACGTTAATTTCTTCATCACCCGATTCCGAAGAGGATGATGAGAGTCCGAAGTTCAAATCCGGCCTAGATGAGGAAGGCGTTGTTGGAAATGGATATGAGGAAAACATCTTGGGAGCAGCGATTGAGGCTCCTTCATCATCAAACATCACTTCATCAGATAGTTCTTCATTAGGATCGGAATGCATGACATTATGAAGAGTATTTGTAGGAGTTTCTCTGGAAGCAAATTCCATATCAGCTAATTCATCAGTAAGGACAATGAAGGGCATGTTGCTTTGGATTTCCCTAATCCTCATAGAGACGAGGGTTGCTTCTACCTGGGATCTTGTGAGTTTTGAATGTCGAGATTTGGCCATGTCAACAAAATCTTCCCATAGTGGGCCGTTTTCGCCTGGTCGTCCTGTACCCCTTTCAGGTATCAGACTAGTTGAGGCATCAGAAGCAGGAGGGACAACTCCCGCTTCGGAATGCTTGGGGTCTGAAATAGGGGTTCCAGACTATGCTTGTGTAGAAGAGTGGGGAACAGCAAATGAGACACGTGGGTTTGTTCTAGGGGGCAAGGAAATTTTTGCAACACTAGCATCACCTTGTAGGAAAGGTGACGGTGGATTATGAGCAGACTCCCCGTGAGTGTCTGCTTGTGATTTTGAAACATCGAGTGGTACCTCTGATGAGTGGGCAGGAGGGGTAAACGGATGGCCAGAGTCAGTCGGAATGTCATTGGTTCCTTCCTTTTGAGAGAAGGAACTAAATTTGGCTCTCTTTTTAGCTTGTGGTTTTGTGGGAGAAGTCTTCCTCTTAGCATACTTGTTTTACTTTCCACCGGATGAGGTTAGTTTGGCCATTTCTGGAATGGGCTTAATGGAGACCTGGGCAGGCTGTGTTGGGTTATACACAACCGATATCTCCAAATGGTGTTTTAAATGAATGGATCCGGAAGGTATTATGGCCAACATATGTTATGGTAAGCGTCTAATTTGTCCAAATGAGGATTGGTCTGGAATGCGATAATGCTTAATAGTTTAGAAAGAGACATATACCTCTTTCAGAATTGTAGCAATTGGGATAGGTTCAGACCTTTCCCTGTAGAGTTCTTGAATTGTTAGTGCCCAAAACCTAGGGCTTGAAATCTCATTCTCTTTGCGCTTGATGGCAAACTTCCAGAAGTCTTGCTAGAGCACTTCAGGAAGATCAACTGCATTATCTTTTCTAGAGAAGAAGCTGTAAATGACATATATCCAGTCCTTGCTCAGTGAGAGGGATGGAGATAGGGTGATGAGCAATGAACATAATCATCACCCTGAGAGGTCCATCAAAATCCATTGGATTAAGTGAAAAGAGTTGTGTAGTATCCCATAGAAAAGGTTCATTTGACATTGACGATGAGGATCCCTTTGACGATTTCTTCTTGGAAATGGATTTGGTGACTTTAGGAGCAGTTTGGGATTTCTGGGTGGGAGACGAAGACGCCATTGATGAACTGGTTGAGTTCTTTGAAGAAAAGTTTGAATGTTTGAAGATTTGAAGAAGACGAGATGGGGGTTTTGTGACCGTAAAAAGGAAATAGATGGTTTAAGAAAGTTTATATAGGTGATGAAAGCGGGTTGGGTTAAGAAAGGTAATGATGAAGTCTAGAATCGGAAACGGGTCACATTTAATGTTTTGCTATTTTTAGGATGAGTTGACCTCAGATAACGAAGGTTCTTATTGGCTCAAGGCAAGAATTAGGATTCGTCTTTTGAGTGATCGGATGTTTGCTTTTTGGAGACGTGCCATCGTGGTGTGGGTTTCTAGGAGAGAGGATAGGTATCAACAAAAGTAACCATTGGAAAATGTTTCACCTTATAAACCTTTGGACTTCATAATGTTTGATTTCAGAAAAATGGTATTTCGGAAGTCTTGAAAATGGTTTGCATAGAATGAGAAGTCTGGGATGAAAATTTGTGATTGGTTCCGGATTGAAGCATATAAGCTTAAAGTGGTCCGGAGTTGTTTTGGAAATTCCGAAGACAAGTTTTTGAGGTGAGTCCAGAGAAAAGTATTTAAAAGATTTCGAAGAGAAAGATTTCAATAAATTCTTAAATAAGATTTGAGAAATATGTCCGGAATGAAAATTTGAAAAAGATTTTCGGAGCAAAGTTGAGCAAGGTCTGAGATTCTGGAACAGAGTTTTTAAATTCAAGGATGATCATTGAGATGTTCCGGAATGCATTTTGAAAGAATTTCCGTAGCAAAATTTGAATATCTTCCGAAGTGAGATTTGAATTTTCGGAGCAAAATTTGAATTTAAGAATACCATACCTTTCCGGATTTGAATTCCGGGTTGACCTTATGAAGTAAGTTCCGTGGTGAAATATGTACCAATGTAACTATATAGATTATGGATTTCATATGATAAGATGAACTGTACAACTTAAAACTTAACTGGTGGTTAGAAACAAAGACAAGTAAAATGATCCTATGCATTCCGAGAAACAATAGTTTCGAGATGAAATATGATTTTGAATTCAGAAATAATTTTGTTTATGATGTTTCCATAAGAAAGTGCAAGTTTCTTGGAAGAACTAATGATCAAGCATCATCATACCCATTTTGTTCAGAAAACCATTAAACTTCGTTTTGTCTAATGCCTTAGTAAAGACATCATGAATTTCATCATCAGATGGAACAAACATTAGTTCAATGTTGCCATTTAAGGCATGATATTTTTTGAAATGGTACCGTATGTCAATGTGCTTCGTCGGGGAATGCTAAATTTGATTTTGTGAAATCGTAATGGCACTTTGAGAATCACAATAGATGGGAATGTGTTTAAAGCAATAACCATAATCGAAAAGTTGATATTTCATCTAGATAACTTGAGAGGTACAGCTGGCCGCACCAATGTATTTTGCTTCGGCTATAGAGAGTGCAATGTAGTTCTGCTGCTTGGATGACCAAATAACCAATCAACCACCTAAAAATTGACAGCCACCAGATGTGCTTTTTCTCTCCAATTGAAGACCACCATAGTTTGAATCTGAATATGCTTGAAGTAGGAAAATCTCATTTGCTAGGAATATTTTCTTAAGAGCCAAAAGATGAGACATCATTAGATTGACTTGAAATCTGGCACACAAACGTGTTGAAAACATGATGTCCGGACGACTTGCTGTGAGATAGAGTAAGGATCCAATCATTCCTATGTACTTCTTCTCATCAACTACTACACCTGAAGGGTCCGAAAAGATCTTATGTCCGAAACCCATTGGTACCTTGGCTGAGGCACAGGTGTCCATTGAGTATTTTTTGAGAAGTTCCAAAATATACTTCTCCTAGTGAATGAAAATTCCTCTGTTAGTCATTTTGCGCAAGGAGCTTGCTTCAGGCCATAAAAAGCCTTCCAGAGTTTGTAGTAGTAGTTCGGATTTGATAGATTTACAAAGTCGGGAGGTTGTTGAAGATATACTTCGATATCAAGTTCACCATTTAGGAAAGCACTTTTGACATCCATTTGGCAAACCTTGAAGCCTTTGTGAGCAGCATAAGCAAGAAAGATTCTAATAGCTTCAAGATGTGTAATAGGAGCAAAGGTCTCATCGTAGTTAAGCCCTTCAATCTATGTAAATCTTTTAGCAACCAGTCTTGCTTTGTTGCAAATGATAAATACTACATCATTTGATTTATTCCAAAACACCTATCCAGTAACAACAATGGGATGATTCTGAGGGGGAGGGACAATAGATCATACTTTATTTCTGTAAAATTCTGCCAATTCTTCTTGCATGGTTGTAATCCAATTAGCATGCTCAAGTCCTTCTTTGATGTATTTGGGTTCAACCATTGAGATAAATGTTGAGAACTGACATTAATTATGAATACTTGTGGTAGAGTGAGTTTGTACACCAGCGTTTGGGTTTCCAATAACTTGGTTCAGAGGATGATCCTTGGTCCAAGCATGTAACCTTTGAAGTTCCTATGCAGTAGATGATCCAATATCAATAATAGGGGTGTGTTACTCCCCCTTAATAGTTTGAACGTGTGGATGATGCTCCCACTGAACTTCTGAACTAGATAGGTTGACGTCAAGGTGGGAATTCAAAGAAATTTGCATCATCATCGATATTGATAGGATTGGAATCGAATTCAACAGTTGCTTGTTGAAATCCATCCACATTTGATTCGAGGGAAGAGTAACTGTTCTCCCCCTCAACTTGAGAAGGTTGAAATGGTTTGGAATCAAATGGAGGAAGACTAGGAGTAGGACTGGAGATGTTTTGGGAGAATGGAGCTTCGGATGTGGCTTGTCTTGATCAAGATTCCAAATCAAGAGATGTTTCTGAGGGTCCGAAGAGGGTTTGAAAGTCAACTTCATGAACTACTTGAATCTTATGAGAGTTCGAAGGATGAGCATCAGACTCGATAATGTGAGTCATAACATGAGTATGACCGGAATTCCGAACGAAATTGTCATCAAAAGTAACATCAAAGCTTTCTTCTATAACTAGAGTACGACGATTATGTACTCGATACGCCTTTGATTTTTCAGAGTAACAAAGAAAAATTGCTTCATCTGCTTTGGGTTGAAACTCTGTAAAGATTGTTTTTTTATGAAGCATCGACATCCAAAAACGTGAAGAAAAGAAATGCTTGGATCTCAACCATTCATGGCTTCACACGGTGTCATGTTGAGGCATCGACTGATGATACTTCTATTCTGAGTAAAACATGTCGTAGAGATAGCTTCAACCCAAAGATAGAGTGGAAGATTTGCATATTTGAGCATAGAGCGAGCAGCTTCAACAATTGTTCTATTCCGTCTTTCAACAACAACGTTCTGTTGTGGAGTGTAAGGAGCAGAGAAGTTGTGGTCAATTCCTTTCTCGGTGGGGAATTTTTTCAATTGTGCCATTGGTGAATTTCAAGCCATTATCACTTCGGATTCTTCTAACCGGAAGCTTGATGAGAACTTCTATTCCTTTGACGAAATTGATGAGTTTAGAGGCTGTTTCAGACTTTAGCCTAAGGAAGAAGACCTATGTGAACCTTGTAAACTCATCAACAATCACAAGAATGTATTTCTTGTGATGAAGACTCTCTATAGTTGAGGGTCCACATAAATCAATGTGTAGAAGTTCAAATGGTTCCGAGATTGATTTTTCAATGACGACGGCATGAACCTTCTTTGACTGCTTTCCATAGTAACATGCAACACACAAATGATCATTTTCGAATTTGAGGAGTGGTTGTCCTCTTACCATTTCACCGGACACAAGATCATTCATGTATCGAAAGTTTAGATGAGCATGCCTTCTGTGTCATAACCAACTAACGTCAGGATCAGCTTTGGAAAGAAGGCGAAGTTGAGGTTTGCTAATGATCATGTTGTTGTCGAGTGGGTACATGTTCTTGTTGCGATTTGACTTGATCAAACATTCTTTTCTGTCTTCGGTCATTGCATAGCTATGTTTCTTGCAAAATCCAACATGCTAATTTTAGTCAGTGAGTTAAGCTATAGTTACCAGGTTATGTTGTAGGTCAGCTACATAAGCTACATTCGAAATAGCGAAATTTCCAATGGTAAGGATGCCATAACCACGAATATGAGAGTTGGAGTTGTTTCCATATGTCTCGTAACCAACATTAGGAGAAAGTTTGAGATCTCGTAGAAAGTCTTTTTGCCCCGTCATGTGATTACAGCAAGCACTATCAATATACCATATTGTATCTTGCTTCAAAGCACTAAGCGCCTACAAAATTAGTGAGTAACATAGTTTTTAGGCTCCAATTTAGGTTTTGAGACAGGATTATGGGCTTTGGACTTGGGTTGTGACTTTCGGACAACAATGTGTTTTTTAGAGTTATCACGTGAATTCATAGGAAACAGGCAAAATGTCATGGTTTTCTCATATATCCAATAGTCATGTTCAATAACATGATGGTTCGGAATGACCTTCTGTGGACATGTGGCCTCTGAAGAAGTGGGTGCGTCCGGAGTCAAGGAATTTTTTACTTTACAAACAAGTTTTTGTTTTGAAGTTTTTTGTGAAATTGATTTCTATGAGAATCTTTCTTTCTTTGAGGGTACATTTGATTTTGAAAAAGATTGAGCTTTGAAAATTGTACCATCTGTTTTGGCTATAAAAAATTGATGAAATGGTTCTTGAAGAGTCATTTTAAACAGGTTAAGTACTTGATACTCGTAATTCAGGAGTGTGATTGACAACTTTCTTAGATTCGGACTGACTAGGGAGATATCATTATGTTTTTAGAATCCGAACAGGACCAAATGTGTTTTGATTCTTAGAAGAAGCTTTGCTATTACTCCTAAACTTCCTTTTAAGGGCATTTTTGGCTTCTTGCTTAGGACTGATGATATCTTTTCGGTTCAAGGAGGGTTTCTTTCTTTGGTCAGATGTTGACTTGGATGTCTGACCACTTGAAGGGTTTCCAAACTTTGTCTTGATAGGCACCAAGGTTGTATTATAGGTTCCCAAGAAATTTGATTTACAAGAATCAGAGGAGACATTGCTTGAGGTTTCAAAGTTATCTTCCAAGGATGCCCATGAAAACTCAGAAGTAGCAGGTTCAGTTGTCACTGGAAGAATTTCCTCAACAACACAGTTGTTAGGAGGATTGTGTTTCGGAACATAATCAATGTGATTTGAAACACTATGGTAGAATTTCATGGTCCGATTCAGGTCCAGGATTGTTAGAGGCGGAAGTGGCGTGGAATCAGGACACTTGACAACAATGGGTTTGAATTCAGGAATTAGTAAAGCAAATTTGTCAGAGATCTCAGGAAGGGGTGACAAGGAAGACTCAGGAGTATCCAAATGTTTATGGTTTAGAACATCTCCCATAAAGTTCATGTTTTATAACTCATTCAAGCGACTAGCTATTTGTTTTGGAAACTCGCTTCTGAGACCAAGAGCTTTTGACCAAGGATGAAGAAAATTATGAGTCATCCGTTGATTTGCTTCAAGCAAGTCAATAGAATTTTGCAAAGCATCTATTTTAGCATTGAGATGTTTGTTATCAGAAATCAAAACATTTCTTTCAAAATAAGTGATTTCACATTTGTCTTTAAGAATGATACATTCATCTTGTGACATTAAAATTTCTCGTTTTAAAGGTTTTATTTTTAATTTCTTATCCTCAAAACGTAACCTAAGACGACTCAATTCACTGTCCTTCTTTTCACTGGCTTCTATGGCTGCCTCATAGGCTCTATAGATGGTGTTCATATCTGTTTGGATCTGGGTCAGATAAGATTCACAAAGAGTCATATCAAAATTATTATCAATAATCATAGATGTTACTTGTTGACCGATGCTTCGACCTGGTGGATCGTTGGTGGCCATGTAGCAGTAATTTGGTTCAGCAGCATCATCTTCATCTTCATCTTCTGACCCTGAAGACCAATAGCCTTCATCACACTCAATGGTTTGTCTCGCCATCAAACACATGTTTCCTCCAGTAATAAAATCAACATCATCTCCAGATGACCAATACCCTACCACATCTCTAGACACAATTGTGAAAAATTCCTTTTCACTTTCAGCCATTTCCTAGGCTCTTCGGGTATAGTAAGCAAAATCCTATATTTTTGGTTTTTGTGGGATATCAGCCAGACAATCTTTCGCAAAATGGTTTGCATGACCACACATATGACACACAATTTTAGGTTTGTCAAATTTTGATGTCGGTTGAGATTTCGGGGTGGAGTTGGGTTTAGTAATGTTTGGTTTGTAGGACGGTTGGTTTCCCGGAGTGGATTGTTGTTGCGGAGCAGAGTATGATTGAGGATTGTTTTGATGAGGAGTATTAAAATGATTGTGATAACGTTTATGACAGGGATTGCCCCAAATCTCTTTGTCAGATTTACATAGTTTAATGTGTTCACAGAGAGACGATGGAACGCCAAACACCATTTCAGAAAATGCCACTTGATCAACATGCAGCTTCTCGATATCGTCAACAGTGAGAGGAGCTCGACATTGTTCATCTTGACCCATGAGTTGAGCAGCAGCATCTCTAACTATTGTTCTAACTGGAACATGAGGACCTTCTTTGACGGATCTGCAGATAGCTTCACCTTTCTCTTTAGCCAGTAAAAACCTTTCCATTTTTACTTTCCAATGATCATATTCCTCAACAACTAGCTTCACCTTTCTCTAATACTCAAGGACAAGGTTTGAAAACTCAAACCTTGAGTTAATGCTTAAGATCAATGTCAGCTTACTAAGGAATGTTCCAGTCATTCTGGCAAGACCAGTCAAGTTTGAGTTAATACATTCAACAAAGTGTTCAAGATATTAATGAAGAGTGAAGATAATGATCAAGGTAAAGACAATTAATGAAGAAAAATATTTAAGAGAATAACTTGGAAGGTGAAGTAAACTAGAGTGTTGTTATATTTGTTTGAACAATCCGTCTTTGGATATTATCATTAAATGTTCCTTAATTAGGAGAATAAGGTACATAGTACAAATCATAAACATACATAGGACCAGATAATAGAGTTACTTCTGACACTCTAACACTTTGATTATCTAGGTTGACAAAAAATACTTAGTCCTATGATATGTTACATCAGATAAAATGCTAAAGATAATTAATACATACGGAAAAGTACATTCGGACAACAACAATTCAAAACATCAAATCCCAAACATAAACCTTGTTCCGGACACAAATTTGATGGCTGAACACTGATTGACTTACATAAATATTCTCACTTCGGAACACCATCTCACTCTGGAACTAGCTTACACTGGAACATAGAATGAAAATGATTGCTAGAGGTTCACTTTCAACTTCCAACAATACAACGAGGGCATTGTATTAAGTAATTGTGGTCAAGGGGGTCGAATTTAGGAATACAATCATGTTGATTTAAAAAATAAAAAATGACTAGTATTAAAAAAAAATAGACTATAAAGACTTAAAATAATGGTCTAATTTTGAAATCTAGTTGAAAAAATTATTATATTGTTGTGTTGGGACTTAGGTAGCTAATATTGTGTTGGATGATCCGATGCAAGCTTTGATGTTTAGTTGAGCCAATATATGTTTTAGTGTATTTGAGAATAGATAAAAAAAAAAATTGAAGTGCACAACACTCGGTATTCCATCAACCCAAGTTCAGAGAAGATGTATATGGATCTTAAAAAGTTATACTGGTGGCCTAACATGAAAGCGGAGATTGCTACCTTCATGAGTAAATGCCTTACTTGCGCAAAGGTTAAGGTCGAATACCAGAAACCATCAGGTTTACTTCGGCAACCGGAAATACCATAATGGAAATGGGAGCAGATTACTATGGACTTCATAACCAAGTTCCCCAAAACAACGGGCGGACTTGATACCATTTGGGTCATCGTCGACAGATTGACCAAATCCGCGCATTTCCTACTAATCAAAGAAACTGACAAGATGCAGAAACTAACAAGAACATACATTAGGGAGATCATACGACTACATGGTGTTCCCATATCCATTATCTCCTATAGAGATAGTAGATTCAATTCGGGTTTTTGGTACTTGCTACAAAGTTCCCTTAGAACAAGGTTGGACATGAGTACAACCTACCATCCACAGACCGATGGACAAAGTGAGAGAGCTATCCAAACCTTGGAAGATATGCTTAGACCCTGTGTGATCGACATTGGAAAGGCATGGGATACTCATTTACCCCTTGTTGAATTTTCCTACAACAACAGTTACCATACGAGCATAAAGGCTGTTCCATTTGAAGCCCTCTATGGCCGAAAGTGCAGATCCCATCTGTGCTGGGCTGAGGTGGGTGACACCTAGTTATCTAAAAGATGAATTCCTGACAGCACTCCCACGGGTCCAAAAATCATATGGGAAAAGACATATAAGATCGTTCAGGTCCGTTAACGATTGAAAGCCTCTAGAGACCGTCAGAAAAGCTACGCAGAAAAACGAAGGAAACCTTTGGAATTCTAGGTGGGAGACCGACTCCTTTTGAAAGTCTCACCCAGGAAGGGCTTGATACGCTTTGGAAAGCATGGAAAGCTAAATCCAAGATACGTAGGGCCTTTCGACATTCTTGCTAGAATCGGCCCTGTAGCTTACAAACTCAATCTACCACATGAACTCAGTAACGTACATCCTACTTTCCACATCTCGAACTTGAAAAAGTGTCTTTCCAACGAGACTCTTGTAATCCACTCGATGTGATCGAGATCAACGAGAGCCTCAACTTCGTGGAAGAACCTGTAGAGATCGTGGACCGAGAGGTCAAGCAAACGAAACAAAGTCGTATCCCTATTGTGAAGATTCGCTGGAACGCCAAGCAAGGACATGAATTCACATGGGAGTGCGAGGATCAAATGAAACTGAAATATCCTCATCTTTTCACTTAGTTATTTGTAACTACTTATTTGCTTAAACACTAATTTCAGGACGAAATTCCCTCTAACGGGGGGATGATGTGACAACTCGAAATTTCTATCTTATAACAATCCCTACATTCAATTAAAGTCAAACTTTCAATTGCTAAATTTTAGCAGTTTTGGAGTCAGTTTGAGGGTTCTAAACCCTAGTATTGCAAGAGATAGCTGGAGAGAGGATAGTCTAGGGATAATTTCACAACACTTAAGTCTCTAAACTCCAAGAGTTTGGAGTTTACGGCCCTAACATGGAGTTTATGGCCATAAAATCCAGGGTATATAAGTGACACTTAGTCATTTTTATCATTTTTAACCATGTTCAAATCCTTAACCCCATTCTCTCTCAAGTAGCATCCCGTTCTTCACCTGATCGTCCGAAAACGTAAGTGTTTCTTAACTTGATTTGTTGTTATAACCTATCATCTAGTGTTTATACATCATTTCATCCAATCATTATTGATTTTCTCTTAGATCTTCAAGTGTTCTTCAAAACACCATGAACACCAAGAACACACACTAGTGTTCTTGGACCTTAAACACCAAATCAAGCTTCTATCTTGTAAGTACACTTGCCCTAGCTTCTTTTGTTCTTAGAATGAACTTTTTTACACTTATAAAAAATCAAGAAACACATTATCAAAGATTTTTACGGCCAAGGGATGTTCTTGGGCCGTAAACCCTTATAAGTGGGGTTAAATGAACCCTAGTCCCTTCCTAAGCCTTGGATACTAGTCTTGATCCTTCCTTGTAGTGATTAGGACCTTAAACATTAAAGAAAACATGTCCCCATAAGAGTTTACGACCGTAAACACATAAGGATATGGTCCTTAGGCCGTAAACTCAATAAGGTGGTGATATTGTGCCCCTAATGCTTTCAAGGCTTGGACTTGATCATAGAATGCTTACTCTTGACTTATAAGACCTTAAATTACCAAATGGCACTTAATACCATGAGTTTACAACTGTAAACTCATGGGGGAGTGACCTTAGGCTGTAAACTCCATAAGGAGTGGTCCTTGGGCCATAAACTCCAATGCCATGCCATACAACCTTTAGATGCAACCCTTTGGTACCTATAACACTTGAATCAAAGTGTTTCCATGTCCTAGGGTGTTTTAACTTGGTTAATTACTTGTTAAATGACTAATTAGATACATATATGTTAACTAGGATCATTTTGTGTGTTCAAGTCCTCACCTGACACTTAGCATCCTTTACCGATTCTACTATCGCATCACTCACTTCAGGTGAGTTCATACCCCTTAAACTTATCTTTTAAATGATTTTAAATGATTTTATAGTGGGGGGGGGGGGGGGGAATACAAGTAGAAAAACATGCTAGTTATAAGATCAATCACATGTGATTTATAATTGTGTTTCAAACAAGGATTTCATATACTTCAAACTGTGTTTCAAAACAATCTACTTTTAAATCGTTTTATAAACTTACATCAAGTCATTATTTATTTATTGTTCAAAACTCTTTAAATGTATTACAAAACCTCTTTTCAACTTATATATACTGTCAAAAGCATGTATATATATATGTATAGTTATATACATAATGTTTAAAGACATAGGACTGCCAACTTGCTTTATTTCCTTTTCCTTGTTTGGATGTGGACTTAGGGTATCGGTCAGTTGTCCGAAAGTCGTCTAAATATTAGATATATATTATGTAGACATAAAATTTCTATTCAATCATTTCAATACCTTTGGGTAGCAAGGGTATACATTCATCTATTCATATACATAACTTACTAGTAAACTATAATAGGTATAGTTTAGGAGAATACTATCATATACAAATACTATAACAGGGATACTATAACAGAGCATACTATAACAGAGAATACTAGACAGAGCATACTATAACAGAGAATACTAGACATAGAATACTATTACTATAACAAGTATACTATAACAAGATTCAGAGATAACATAATGTGAGATACTACTTCATGACACATCGGCCATTTCTTTATGTCATGTTTTGTAACCAGAATCTCCTGGAGGGAGAGTTTGAGTTTGCGTATCGAAGTATACTGGATTGACTATTCTACACCTTTGTTGTTCGCTACAGTGGGACTTGCAAGTGTTCAGGTGCCAAATGTCATTTCTTCCGACGTCTTTCATCGTCGTGTTATCGTCAGATTAGTATGGTAACAATCATATCACATTTTGCCTTAATTAAACCATTGGTTTTAAGGTAGTTATTACTTCAGTGATTAATACAAATAATACTGTAGTACACATGTACGTTTTCCCTTTATATTCAAATTGTGATCTTCTCACATAAAGGGTAATATAAAACTATATTTTGGTAATGATAGTCATACTTGGGAACATCATTCACTTTACAAAGAGACAAGCATACAAAACAGTCGGGTCTTGGTAGAAGACTACTTTTTATACTAGTAGAAATTATAGGATTTTCTAGGAGTTTTCAAACATATACAAACCTTTACATTGTTAAAATACAAACATTTTCATCAAACTTATACAAACATTGACACCAAATACTTATGAACTCACCAGCTTTAATGCTGACCTACGCTTTCAAAAATAACTTGTATTCTTAGGTCACCAGTAGACAGGTACCGATGACTAGGTTTTGAGAAGACGGAGCATCTTCAAGACTCGTCTTTTATTTTGATTATTCTTTTTAGTGTCTTATTACTATTAAAGAACACACTTGTATGAAATTATACTATTAATGCAATGGATGATGTTTTTTCTTAATTACTACTTTGCATTGTTATGATACTGTACATGACATCCTCCGCCCCAGAACGTTTCTGCCGTTCTTGGTTTTGGGGTGTGACAGATTGGTATCAGAGCATTGTTTATAGTGAATCGAGTATATCAACCCATAAAAGATATACTAACTATAAATACAATGGGATTAAAATACTCTGACCAAGAGTTTATACTTTTAAGTACTAAAATATTGAACAAGAAGTATACATAATTACCTACCTACATACTTACTATAGATCTGTGTCATACTAGAACATAACAAAAGTATTACGATTGTTGAACATCACAAGTAAGATCAGGGATGTATGGTCAGTCCTGGGAATTACATAGCCTAATCAACTATGTTGGTCCAAGAAGTGATTAGCACATGTCGAGAATGGTTGTGATGTATCAACAAGTCTAAGAACTTACCAACACCACTACAGTGAGAACATTAGAACATAACATAAATTTAAAATACCATAGGAGTATTTTGTGTTACTATAATTACTTATTTGAGAACTAAACAGGTCTTTATTAGTATGTCAATACTTGCTGAATGGATACACTACGATTATATGTAACTATGGTGGCATAGACTTCGAATCTATGGTCTTTGCTTTACTTCCTGTTCCTTGTTTGGTTGTGGACATAGGGTTAGGATCACTTATTCGAAGGTCTATCCTGTTTTTATTACATATGACTGGTATGCACTACGAAAATGTTGGAGTAACTAATAAAGATCATCTTATAATTATTTTAGTTAGTATGTCTATTAATTATATCTTATACCCCTTTTCTCACATAGATATCATGGATGGAATCCATATCCCCGGAGACCCGTACTTCCCAAACCAGGGCAATGATGGATGGCTGGATGACGAGCAAGAAAATGACCATCCAATCCCTTTGGATGATCACCTCGCAGAAGGCTTTCCGGATGGTTCCGACTCCGAACCAGAAGTCAACAACCTACCACAAGTAGTTCAGAACCCAAATCTCAACCCCCGACCTACATTTCAAGGTCCCACACCCTTGTGGGCAACAAACTTGAATCGCTGGAGTGGTGATCAGGGTCAACCATTACCCTTCAATGGAGACCGAAGCTTTTACAATCTCAGCGAAGGAGGATCTGCTGACCGAGTCCTTCCCATTATGGTCCACGGGATTGCTCAGAATATTGAGCAAGGTAGGGCAGCTATCGGCTAAATCGTGGAAATTGACGCTAACTCGGGTGTTAATACGGTCCGAATTTTCCATCTTCAAGAAGCTATGGAAAGGACTAAGGGATTCAATGAGACTCTGCATCATCAACTAGCTGCATCCCGTGCTAAGGTTATAGAACTTCGAGTGCGTCAGAGAGCTCATGAGCGACATCTTCAGGACGTAGTAAGTCAACTGGCAGATCTGAGGGTTCGCCCGAGGAATTCTCGTCGCCAGTAGAAGATGTCTGACTCATCTTTTCTTTTGGTTTAAGGACTAAGAGAGGGTTCGCCCAAAGAATTCTCGTCGCCAAGAAAAATTGCTTCATCAACTTTGGGTTGAAACTTTGTAAGCTAATCACGATTCTTTTTTATGAACCATCGACATCCAAAAACGTGAAGAAAAGAAATGCTTGGCTTTCGACCATTCATGGATTCACACGGTGTCATATTGAGGCATCGATTGATGATACTTCTATTCTGAGTAAAACATGCCATAGAGACAGCTTCAGCCCAAAGATAGAGTGGAAGATTTTGCATGTTTGAGCATAGAGCGAGCAGCTCCAACAATTGTTCTATTGCGTCTTTCGACAACACCGTTCTGTTTTGGAGTGTAAGGAGCAGAGAAGTTGTGATCAATTACTTTCTCGGTGAGGAATATTTCAATTTTGCCATTGGTGAATTTCGAGCCATTATCACTTCGGATTCTTCTAACCGAAAGCTTGATAAGAAATTCTATTCCTTTGATGAAATTGATGAGTTTAGAGGCTGTTTTAGACTTTCGCCTAAGGAAGAAGACAATTGTGAACCTTGTAAACTCATCAACAATCACAAGAATGTATTTCTTGTGATGAAGACTCTCTATAGTTAAGTGTCCACATAAATCAATGTGTAGAAGTTCCAATGGTTCCGAGATTGATTTTTCAATGATGATAGCATGACCCTTCTTTGAATGCTTTCCGCAGTCACATGCAGCACACAAATGATCATTTTCGAATTTGAGGAGTGGTAGTCCTTTTACCATTTCACCGGACATAAGATCATTCATGTATCGAAAGCTTAGATGTGCAAGCCTTCTGTGCCATAACCAACTAACGTCAGGAGCAACTTTGGAAAGAAGGCAAATTTGAGGTTTGCCAATGATCATGTTGATGTCGAGAGGGTACATGTTCTTGTTGCGATTTGACTTGATGAAACAATATTTTCTGTCTTCGGTCATGGCATAGCTATGTTTCTTGCAAAATTCAACATGCCGATTTTAGTCAGTGAGTTTTGCTACACTTACCAGGTTATGCTACAGGTCAACTACGTAAGCTTCATTCGAAATAGAGAAATTTCCATTGGTAAGGATGCCATAACCACGAATATCAGAGTTGGAATTGTTGCATATGTTACGTAACCAACATAAGGAGAAAGTTTGAGATCTCGTAGAAAGTCTTTATGCTCTATCATGTGCATGGAGCAAGCAATACCAATATACCATATTGTATATTGCTCCGAAGCACTAAGCGCCTGCAAAATTAGTGAGTAACGGAGTTTTTAGGCTCCGAGTTAGGTTTTGAGACAGGATTATGGGCTTTGGACTTGGGTTGTGACTTTCGGACAACAATGTGTTTCTTAGAGTTATCATGTGAATTCTTTGGAAACATTCAAAAGGTCATGGTTTTCTCATATATCCAGTAGTCATGCTCAATAACATGATGGTTCGGAATGACCTTCTTTGGAAATGTGGCCTCCGAAGCAGTGGGTGCGTCTGGAGTCAAGGAATTTTTTACTTTCCAAACAAGTTTTTTGTTTTGAAGTTTTTTGTGAAATTGATTTCTTTGAGAATCTTTCTTTCTTTGAGGGTACATTTGATTTTGAAAAGATTGAGGTTTGAAAATTGTACCATCTGTTTTGGCTATAAAAAATTGATGAAATGGTTCGTGAAGAGTCATTTTAGACAGGTTAAGTACTTGATACTGGTAATTCAGGAGTGTGATTGACAACTTTCTTAGATTCGGACTGACTAGCGAGGTTTGATTGTATTTTTAGAATCTGAACAAAACCAAATGTGTTTTGATTCTGAGAAGAAGCTTTGATAATACTCCTAGACACATTCCTTTTTAAATTTTCAAGAAATCTAGAGTTTTTTCTAGACTGAACTTGCTTCTAAGGGCATTTTTGGCTTCTTGGTTAGGACAGATGATATCTTTTCGGTTCAAAGAGGGTTTCTTTCTTTGGTCAGATGTTGACTTCGATGTCTGACCACATGAAGGATTTCTTATACCCCTTTTCTCGCATAGATATCATGGATGGATTCTATATCCCCGGAGACCCGTACTTCCCAAACCAGGGCAATGTTGGATGGCTGGATGACGAGCCAGAAGATGACCATCCAATCCCTTTGGATGATCACCTCGTAGAAGGCTTTTCGGATGGTTTCGACTCCGAACCATAAGTCAACAACTTACCGCAAGTAGTTCAGAACCCAAATCTCAACCCTCGACCTGCATTACTTGTACCCTTTTCGTAATCCATTTCGATCAACCAATCGTCGTTTTCAAATTCGTTTCCGGTTTAGTCATTTAATTAAGTCGTTAAATTAGAGACTATTTAAAATGACTTAATGGGTGTCCTAGTTCATTTAGAACTCATTCTAACACCCTGTATTAGTAATCAGAACATTTATAGAATCAACCATATCGGGTTACGGCAACTTGGTCGGGTGCGACCAAAAGCCCCGTCTAACGCCGATATCGGGTAAAATTCCACTATGTCCATATCCCGAACAATATTTAAAGTGTTCTAAACTTCCATTTGAAGCTTTTGCTTCATCTCACTACTCTCTCTCTCTAACCTCTATCCTCAACCAAAGATTCAAGGTCCAAAGCATTGAATTAAGGCTCCAAATCTTTGAGGTAACATCCCCAACTTGTTGTTTAACCTCTTAGGCCTTCAAATTCGGGTTTTAATTTATCAATTTGGAACTGGAACATGTGTTTATGGCCAAGGAGCATGCTTGGGCCGTAAACACATAAAAACATGGGTTTTTGAGCAATTTAACCCCTCCAAACCAACATTGGGACTTAGATACGACCTTATGGCTTACAAATCCGGACTTATAACACCCTAAACATGAATTTTGAGGAGCAAATAAGAGTTTACGCCCAAGGATCATGCTTGGGCCGTAAACTCCTCATTCATGGGGAGTAAACTCATTTAAACATGTTTAAAAGCCATATAACTACACCAATAGCCTTGGAATAAATCATAGAATCATCTAAAAATAGTTTGGGGACCTTAAACATGACAAACACCCTCCATTTAGGTCTTTACGGCCAAAGCTTCCCAAGAAATAGTTCCAGGGCCGTAAACTCATAAAAATGTGTCAAATGATGCCCAAAACTCATACCAAGGCGTGGAAAAATAGTTGGAATCACATGTGATTGTCCTAGCCTCAACAAATGAATTAAGTTTTGAGCATGGAGGGAGTTTACGGCCGTAAACTCCATGTTTACTGCCGTGAACTCCCATAAATGATATTCATGCAATTGCAATCCATTCCTAGGCTTTAGAAAAATCCATTCCATCATTTCCCATGAGTAATCAAGCCATTTAGCACTCCAAAATACCCAAACATGAGTTCACGGCCGTGAACTCATGTGTGTATGTTGTATGTGGCCGAAAACTCCCTAAGGAGTTTACTCTTGAAGAGTAAACTCAATTCCCAAGTCCCACGCATCATTACACGTCCGTAGATGTCACCCGGGTCACTCCAAACACTCGTTTTGAAGTGTTTTAGCTTATTGGAGTGTAATATTCCATCTAATTAGTATTTGTAAATCTAATTAGATATATTTGGATATTATTCCATTTTACAGAGGAACCTCGCGTGTAATCAAACCCCTAACCAATGTTTAGTGTCCGAAACAGTTGCGCCTTCTCGTCTGGTGAGTTCATACCCCTATCCTTTTTCACTGTTTTCACTGTTTTCAGGGGGAATACAAGCAAAGTACAATGGATAATTGTACTTAAAACTTTTTTTACATGTGTATGTTTCAAAACTTATATGCTTTTAACACTGATAACCACAGCTGATAACTGTTTGAAACTTGCAGGGTAATCATATACATTATTTGTGAAATTAGTTGTAAACTGTTATGTTTTATTTATTTCACAAATGGTTTTCCACATTTTACCAGTTAAAAGCATGACATTAGAACCTTTGAACATAAAACCTTGTACACTGTTTTGTCCTCGGTAACACTCCACAGAGATACGCGAGTGGAGGATTATCGTATTATTACTAGTAAATTTGTTAGTCCTATATAATTGGAGACACATCCTCGGCGAACACTCCATAGAGATACGCGAGTGGAGGACCGCTCCAGTAACCAGAATCTCTTAGATAGGAAGTGTGACTTGAGTGTATAGATCTATACGGGGCTGACTACCCCACTCCTGGCTGCTAGCTACAGCCGAACCGAAATGGTTCAAGGGTGACGAAAGTCATAAGGTGATGTGGACTACTTATTGCCATATCTAGTCTATCGTATGGTTATGGAACTCGCAATTAGGATAATAGAAATTTACTTAATAGTAATAATGAATAAAGTAATCAACTTACTTAGTAAATATTAGTTTTATATACGTGTTAAAACTAATACATTTCACAAGATAACCAAGTTTTCGGAATACATCTTTCACATTTGGTAACCAACATTCAGGAAAATATGGGATTTTCCTGGGGAACATTGTACATAACCAGAAAAGTGTAACAAACCAGATAACATACATTAATAAGGGTAAACATGTTTTCAGTGTACAACTTTACATTACATTTTGGGAATCCATAACTAACCTTTTAAGAAAATATGGGATTTTCTTGGTGTGTGTAACATTTTTAGAAACGGAAAGGAAACTTGTACATTTTTCCACAAAACAAAACTGCTTATGAACTCACCAGCGTTATGCTGATTTTCAAACCGCTTGTATTCTCAGGTCAACGTTAGACAGGTACTCGAAGATCCTTTTGTTCGAAGACGGTGTGCACAGAAGACTTGTCTCGTTTTGTTTATATATACTATGTATCACAACTGTACAACTTACTTTTGAAACAAATGTAAACTTTTCTATATGTAATGTAATTGTTTTTTTACTTTACTTACTATGTGCATTGGATTTGATACTCAACATGGAGTCAACCCCGGAAATGTTTCCGTCTTCGGTTTTCGGGGTGTGACAGATTGGTATCAGAGCCCTTGTTTATAGTGAATAAAGTATACCAAACCTTACATGGTATAAAACTATAAACACTAAAGGGCCTAAGTGCTCTGAATTAAAAGTATCTTCAAACTATAAGTATTTTCAAAAGTATACAAGTATACCGAACCATCGAGATCCGTAACTACAAGTAGAACAAAACATAAGTAAATGGGTGTTGTGTACTGCGGTTAAACCTGGGTAGTTATGTAGTCGTGTCTAGGATCAATATAGCCTGGCCAACTATATTCATTCGAGACACAACCAACATGTGCTTGGGAGTGACTGTGGTATGCGGCATGCCTAAAACTTACCCTAATACCACAAACATCGAACCAGTGTCGCAGCGAATCATGAAATACTATGGGAGTATTTCTCGAGCCAATCCTTTGTAGAAATCCTCGTTCATTCATTGTTCCTTGATCATTCCTTTAGCGATATTTTACCTGCTTTGATAACTCTTTCCTGCTTTATCGTTTATTAGATTAAGATACCTCCAAGAAAGAGACCCAGCTCAAAGACCAACAACCCTCCGCCACCACCTCCTCCTGAATTTGACCCCGTGGTATTTCAGGCAGTTGTTACCGCCGCGGTGGTAGATGTTATGTCTCAATTGAACACCGATGGTTCCGGTGGTTCGGGAGACGGTACTCAAACTCAGGATCAAGAAAGCAATGAGGGACACCGAAAGGAGGGTTCCTATAAGGACTTCATGAATGCGAAACCAACATCCTTCGATGGCACTGGAGGTGTCATTTCCTTATCCCGATGGTTCGAGAAAATCGAATCCATCTTTGAAATCTGTGCCTGTGCGGAATCTGATAAGGTCAAGTTCGCAGCCTGTACCTTCATTGATAAAGCCTTGACTTGGTGGAATGGCCGAGTCAAATCTCTGACCCTACCCGTAGCCAACGCCATGGGCTGGGAAGCCATGAAAGAACTCCTGATAGCCGAATACTATCCCCGTGGTGAAATGCAGAAACTAGAGCACGAGCTCTGGAACCTGAAGATGAAGGGTTCCGATATTGCTGCATACACTTCCCGATTCGATGATCTCGCACTTCTCTGCCCGGGATTGGTCACTCCTGAAAGTAAAAAGATAGAAAGGTTCGTCTGGGGGTTGACCCAGCCAACAAAGGGAAATGTCTTAGTTGCACGTCCGGATACCTATGATAGTGCCAAGACTTTAGCCCAAACCCTAATTGATCACAGTGATGATGTCGAGGAAACCACTACCACTCCTGAGCCGACCAAGAGGAGTGGTGAGAAGAGAAAGTTCTGGAAGAAGAAGAAGGGTCAATCTTCCCAAGGATCTTCCAAGAAACAGTAGACTGTAGCAGTTCAAGCTACTACTACCCCCGTTGCTGCTGCTTCTGTTGTGGGATCCACAGCTCCAACTCCTACTAGCAGATATGCTGGTAATCTTCCTTTGTGTGACAAGTGCAAATACCACCACAACCTCGGCCCCTGCCGAGAACTATCTTGTACCAATTGTGGTAAGAAGGGGCACACGGTCCGATTCTGTAAAGCTCCGGCCCAATCGGCCAATCAATCATCTGGAGCAGGCGTTGGTCAAGCCTGCTATAACTGTGGAGAGGTTAGGCACTTTAAAAGGAACTGCCCCAAGAAGTCAACAACTGATAATACCGGGATGGTTCTAGCCATAGGACGGGAGGAAGCAGTCGCCGATCCCACTGTAGTCTCGGGTATGTTCCTTCTCGACAACTCATATGCTAGTAATCTTTTCAATTCGGGTGTTGAAAAGAGTTTTGTTAGTCATGCGTTCAAACATAACCTAAAACATAATCCCCAACCTTTAACTGAAACGTTTACCGTCGAGATGGGTAACGGTGAGAAAGAAAGCGCTAACGAGATATTCGTAGGTTGTACCCTTACCCTGAATGATCATTCATTTCCCATTGATCTGATGCCAGTTTCCATAAAGAGCTTTGATGTCATCATTGGCATGGATTGGTTGAGTCCCAATCATGCTAATATCCTCTGTTTCGAGAAAGCCATCCATCTCAATCTTCCTTCGGATCAAACTCTCGTAATCTATGGCGATAAACTCAGTTCTAATCTTCGTATCATTTCCTGCATCAAAGCTCAAAAGCTCCTGCGAAAGGAGTGCATTACATTCTTAGCCCATGTAATCAATGAGAAGCAGGAAGTTAAGGACCTCGCGAGCATCCCCGAAGTCTGTAACTTTCCTGATGTATTTCCCGAAGAGCTTCCAGGAATCCCTCCCGAGCGTCAGGTCGAGTTCCGTATTGACCTAATTCCTGGAGCTACTCCCGTAGCGAAATCTCCGTATCGTTTAGCTCCAGCAGAAATGCAAGAGTTATTCAGCCAACTCAATGAGTTGCTCAGTAAAGGATTCATTAGACCGAGTTCCTCACCCTGGGGAGCTCAGGTATTGTTTGTCAAGAAGAAAGATGGATCCTTCCGGATGTGTATCGACTACCGTGAACTGAACAAGTTGACCGTCAAAAACCGATATCCTCTTCCGCGAATAGATGACCTCTTCGATCAACTCCAGGGAGCCAGTTACTTTTCCAAGATATACCTTCGGTCAGGGTACCATCAGCTACGAGTTCATGAGAGTGATTTTTCCAAAACAGCTTTCAGGACTCGGTATGCACACTACGAATTCGTAGTGATGCCCTTCGGTCTAACCAACGCACCGGCAGTGTTCATGGACCTGATGAACCGGGTGTGTCGTCTTATCTGGAAAAGTTTGTCATTGTATTCATTGATGACATACTTGTCTACTCCAGAAGCGAACAAGACCACAAACAACTCTTGAGGTTAGTGTTGGAAACCCTTAGATCCGAGAAGTTGTACGCAAAATTTTCCAAGTGTGAGTTCTGGATTCGGAAGGTAACTTTCCTCAGTCACGTGGTGAGCGAGGAGGGTATTCATGTAAATCCTTCCAATATTAAAGCGATACAGAATTGGTCGACACCATTTGGGTAATTGTCGATCGTTTAACAAAGTCCGCTCACTTCATCCCGATCAAAGAATCATTCAAGATGGAAAGACTCGCGCGAATTTACATCCAAGAGGGAGTTCGACTGCACGGTGTACCTGCATCCATTATCTCCGATCGAGATAGCAGGTTTACCTTCAGATTCTGGCAGTCGCTTCAGAAGGCTCTCAGAACCAAACTAGACATGAGCACGGTGTATCATCCTCAGACCGATGGACAAAGTGAGAGAACAATCCAAACCCTGGAGGACATGCTTAGGGCATGTGTCATTGATTTTGGAAAGTTGTGGGACACACATCTACCTTTGATCGTGTTCTCGTACAACAATAGTTACCACACCAGCATCAGGGTTGCCCTATTTGAAGCCCTATATGGTCGTAAGTGCAGATCCCCTCTGTGCTGGGCCGAGTTGGGGGACACACAGCTAGCCAAGAGTCGAGTTCCCGACAGTGCTCTCACTGGTCCTGAAATCATCCGCGAAACCACTGAGAAGATCATCCAAATCCGGGAATGATTGAAAGCTTCACGAGATCGCCAAAAGAGTTATGCTAATAACCGTCGGAAACATCTGGAATTCCAGGTTGGAGACCGTGTCCTGTTGAAAGTCTCGCTCTGGAAAGGCACGGTACGCTTTGGAAAGTGTGGGAAACTTAACCCGAGGTATATTGGACCCTTCAAGATCCTCACCAGGATTGGTCCGGTAGCCTATAAACTTCGTTTACCCCATGACCTCAATAACATTCATCCCGTCTTCCATGTTTCAAATCTCAAGAAGTGCTTATCTGATGAAACACTAGTGATTCCCTTAGACGAGATCGAGATCAATGAAAACCTCAACTTCGTGGAGGAACCGATCGAAATCATTGATCTAGAAGTCAAACGTACAAAGCAAAGCCGCATCCCAATAGTGAAGGTTTGCTGGAATGCGAAACGGGGACCGGAGTTCACTTGGGAGCGTGAAGACTCGATGAAACAGAAGTATCCGCATCTCTTTCCAGATCCATGATTTGTATCTTGACTTGTATATTAATTTTGAATTTCGGGACGAAATTCCCTCTAACGGGGGGATAATGTAACAACCCGAAATTTCGTATCATCACTTGTAACCCTTTTCGTAATCCAT
Source organism: Lactuca sativa (assembly GCF_002870075.4). Lineage (NCBI taxonomy): Eukaryota > Viridiplantae > Streptophyta > Magnoliopsida > Asterales > Asteraceae > Lactuca > Lactuca sativa. The sequence goes on along the minus strand of NC_056627.2, from coordinate 325,362,836 downwards.
TTCGATCAACCAATCGTCGTTTTCAAATTCGTTTCCGGTTTAGTCATTTAATTAAGTCATTAAATTAGAGACTATTTAAAATGACTTAATGGGTGTCCTAGTTCATTTAGAACTCATTCTAACACCCTGTATTAGTAATCAAAACATTTATAGAATCAACCATATCGGGTTACGGCAACTTGGTCGGGTGCGACCAAAAGCCCCGTCTAACGCCGGTATCGGGTAAAATTCCACTATGTCCAAATCCCGAACACTATTTAAAGTGTTCTAAACTTCCATTTGAAGCTTTTCTTTCGTCTCACTACTCTCTCTCTAACCTCTCTCCTCAACCAAAGATTCAAGGTCCAAAGCATTGAATTAAGGCTCCAAATCTTTGAGGTCACATCCCCAACTTGTTGTTTAACCTCTTAGGCCTTCAAATTCGGGTTTTAATTTATCAATTTGGAACTGGAACATGTGTTTACGGCCAAGGAGCATGCTTGGGCCGTAAACACATAAAAACATGGGTTTTTGAGCAATTTAACCCCTCCAAACCAACATTGGGACTTAGATACGACCTTATGGCTTACAAATCCGGACTTATAACACCCTAAATATGAATTTTGAGGAGAAAATAAGATTTTATGGCCAAGGATCATGCTTGGGCCGTAAACGCCTCATTCTTGGGGAGTAAACTCATTTAAACATGTTTAAAAGCCATATAACTACACCAATAGCCTTGGAATAAATCATAGAATCATCTAAAAATAGTTTGGGGACCTTAAACATGACAAACACCCTCCATTTAGGACTTTACGGCCAAAGATACCCAAGAAATAGTTCCAGGGCCGTAAACTCATAAAAATGTGTCAAATGATGCCCAAAACTCATACCAAGGCTTGGAAAAATAGTTGGAATCACATGTGATTGTCCTAGCCTCAACAAATGAATTAAGTTTTGAGCATGGAGGGATTTTACGGCCGTAAACTCCATGTTTACTGCCGTGAACTCCCATAAATGATATTCATGCAATTGCAATCCATTCCTAGGCTTTAGAAAAATCCATTCCATCATTTCCCATGAGTAATCAAGCCATTTAGCACTCCAAAATACCCAAACATGAGTTCACGGCCGTGAACTCATGTGTGTATGTTGTATGTGGCCGAAAACTCCCTAAGGAGTTTACTCTTGAAGAGTAAACTCAATTCCCAAGTCCCACGCATCATTACACGTCCGTAGATGTCACCCGGGTCACTCCAAACACTCGTTTTGAAGTGTTTTAGCTTATTGGAGTGTAATATTCCATCTAATTAGTATTTGTAAATCTAATTAGATTTATTTGCATATTATTCCATTTTACATAGGAACCTCGCGCGTAATCAAACCCCGAACCAACGTTTAGTGTCCGAAACAGTTGCGCCTTCTCGTCTGGTGAGTTCATACCCCTATCCTTTTTCACTGTTTTCATGGGGGAATACAAGCAAAGTACAATGGATAATTGTCTTGTTTTACATGTGTATGTTTCAAAACTTATATGCTTTTAACACTGATAACCACAGCTGATAACTGTTTGAAACTTGCAGGGTAATCATATACATTATTTGTGAAATTAGTTGTAAACTGTTATGTTTTATTTATTTCACAAATGGTTTTCCACATTTTACCAGTTAAAAGCATGACATTAGAACCTTTGAACATAAAACCTTGTACACTATTTTGTCCTCAGTAACACTCCTCAGAGATACGCGAGTGGAGGATTATCGTATTATTACTAGTAAATTTGTTAGTCCTATATAATTGGAGACACATCCTCGGCGAACACTCTATAGAGATACGCGAGTGGAGGACCGCCCCAGTAACCAGAATCTCTTAGATAGGAAGCGTGACTTGAGTGTATAGATCTATACGGGGCTGACTACCCCACTCCTGGCTGCTAGCTACAGCCGAACCGAAATGGTTCAAGGGTGACGAAAGTCATAAGGTGATGTGGACTACTTATTGCCATATCTAGTCTATCGTATGGTTATGGAACTCGCAATTAGGATAACAGAAATTTACTTAATAGTAATAATGAATAAATTAATCAACTTACTTAGTAAATATTAGTTTTATATACGTGTTAAAACTAATACATTTCACAAGATAACCAAGTTTTCAGAATACATCTTTCACATTTGGTAACCAACATTCAGGAAAATATGGGATTTTCCTGGGGAACATTGTACATAACCAGAAAAGTGTAACAAACTAGATAACATACATTAATAAGAGTAAACATGTTTTCAGTGTACAACTTTACATTACATTTTGGGAATCCATAACTAACCTTTTAAGAAAATATGGGATTTTCTTGGTGTGTGTAACATTTTCAGAAACGGAAAGGAAACTTGTACATTTTTCCACAAAAAAAAACCGCTTATGAACTCACCAACGTTATGCTGATTTTCAAATCGCTTGTATTCTCAGGTCAACGTTAGACAGGTACCCGAAGATCCTTTTGTTCGAAGATGATATGCACAAAAGACTTGTCTCGTTTTGTTTATATATACTATGTATCATAACTGTACAACTTACTTTTGAAACAAATGTAAACTTTTCTATATGTAATGTAATGGTTGTTTTACTTTACTTACTATGTGCATTGGATTTGATACTCAATGTGGAGTCAACCCCAAAAATGTTTCCGCCTTCGAATTTCGCGGTGTGACACACACCCTTGTGGGCAACAAACTTGAATCGCTAGAGTGATGAGTAGGGTCAACCATTACCATTCAATGGAGATCGAAGCTTTTTTAATCTCAGCGAAGGAGGCTCTGCAGACCGAGTCCTGCCTATTATGGTCCGCAGGATTGCTCAGAATATTGAGCAAGGTAGAGCAACTATCGGCCAAATCATGGAAATTGACGCTAACTCAGGTGTTAATACGTTCCGGATTGTCCATCTTGAAGAAGCTATGGAAACGAATAGGAGAGTCAGTGAGACTCTGCAGCATCAGCTAGCTGCATCCCGTGCTGAGGTTATAGAACTTCGAGTGCATCAGAGAGCTCATGAGCAACATCTTCAGGATGTAGTATGTCGACTGGCAGATCTGAGGGTTCGCCCAAGGAATTCCCATCGCCAGTAGAAGATGTCTGACTCATCTTTTCTTTTGGTTTAAGGAATAGCCTTTCGTATCGGTGCTCTAGGTAACACTTTTCTGTAAAACATTCCTTTCATTCAAGTACTTTAACTAGACTTCTAAGCTGTCAAAGTTTTGATACTTCAGATATGATGTAAGACCTACTCTTAGATCAATTTTTCCCCAACCTCATTACATCCCTAATATCAATGATTTTGGTAGTTAGCTAATCTTTTGTAGAAATCTTTGTTCAAATACATTCATTCTTGTGATTATAGAACTCTATGGAACTCATACTCTTATCTAGTTGTTGAACTATGGCGATTTAGTTGATGAGACTCATTCATTTACTTCACTATTGAAATCTTTCATTATATTTGTCTTTTAAACTTATAGTTGAAAGATGCCTCCCCGGAGGTCAACAAGGCGTAATTCTTGGATTACTCCAACTTAAACACCAAATCCTCCACAATTTGATACGACAACTCTTAATGTTGCGGTAGTCGAGGCTGTTGCTACAGCTATGGCACAATATCACAACAACCAAGGAACTAGTGGAGGTGGGACAGTCGTTCATTCCACGCAGGGTGACATCGTCGTGCGGTCGCGAGAGTGCACTTATAAAGACTTCACCAACTGTAAGCCCCAAACCTTCAATGGGATCGGAGGAGTCATTGCGCTGTCGCAATGGTTCGAAAAGACGAAATCGATCTTTGAGAAATGTTCCTGTATTGAAGGAAGCAAGGTAAAGTTTGCTGTCTGCACCTTCAGTGATCGAGCCCTGACACGGAGGAATAGCCATGTCAAGTCACTAACCTTAACAGTGGCAAATGCTATGGGCTGGGAAGCTCTTAAAGGGCTGATGGTTGAAGCATACTGCCCGAGGGGCGAGGTTTAGAAGATGGAACAAGAACTCTGGATTCTGACCATGAAAGGCTCAAACATAGTGGCTTACACTGCCAGATTCAGCGATCTGGTAGCGCTATATCCCAATATGGTTCCCACTGAGGGGAAGAAGGTCGAGAGGTACATTTGGGGGCTAGTGCCTCCATTTCAGGGGAATGTCTTAGCTTCAAACCCCACTACTTTCAATAGTGCCAAGCGATTGGCACAGAGACTCATGGATCACGGAGTCTCTACCTCGACAACAACAAAAACAACTCTGGCTACCCCAAAACCCTCCAAAGCCACTGACAACAAGCGGAAGTTCTGGGATAACAAGAAGGGAAAATCGGCGCAAAAGTCTGCCAAGAAGCAGCAAGTGGTGGCTATTATTTCCGCGATTGTACCTGCTGCTATAATTCCTAGGAAGCCGTATGCCAGAAATTTGCCCAAGTGCAACATATGCACTTGTCATCATAATGGTGCCCGCCGGGAAATGCAGTGCGCTAACTGTAACAGGAAAGGGCACACTGCCCGATTCTGCAAGGCTCCGGCAAGGCCAATTAACCAAGTCCCCGACATTGGTGTGGGCCAGGCTTGCTACGGTTGTGGTGAGGTTGGTCATTTCAAAAGAGACTGCCCGAAGGCAGGAAATGTTGGTGGAGTGGGAAGGATTCTGGCGATAGGCCACGAGGAAGCCGTAGCTGATCCTACGATAGTTACTGGTACGTTTCTCCTCGATAATTCATAAGCCTGTATACGATTCGATAGCGGAGTAGAGAGAAGCTTCGTAAGCCAGAAATTTGTTCACTTACTTAAACAAAAACCACGAGCACTAAAGGAATCTTTCACTATAGAAATGGAAAACGGGAAAATTGAAAGTACTAACTACATATACATAGGTTGTACACTAACTCTAGATGGTCATTCTTTCCAAATAGACCTCATGTCGGTCTCAATTAAATGTTTCGACGTCATAATCGGCATGGACTGGTTAAGTCATCATCGCGTCGACATCATGTGCTTTGAGAAAGCAGTTCGTCTTAACCTCCCTAACAACGAAACTCTAGTTAACTACGGCGACAAATCTAGTACGAACCTTTGCATCATTTCGTGTATTCAAGCTCAAAAGTGCTTGCGAAAGGAATATCATGCATTCCTTGCGCACATCATCGAGACGAGTCAAGAAGTGAAGGATATTCAGAACATTCCAAAAGTACGCGACTTTCTCGACATCTTTCCTGAAGAACTACCGGGATTACCACCGCAACGCCAAGTCGAGTTCATAATCGACTTAGTGCCCGGGGCTACTCCAGTAGCCAAATAACCATATCTTCTGGCACCGGCAGAGATGCAGGAACTTTCCAGTCAGCTTAACGAACTTCTCAATAAGGGATTCATTAGGCCAAGCTTCTCGCCATGGGGAGCACCGGTCTTGTTCGTCAAGAAGAAAGACAGATCGTTTCGTATGTGCATCGACTACAGGGAACTCAACAAGCTTACCATTAAGAATCGTTACCCTCTACCCCGCATTGACGATTTATTTGATCAACTTCAAGGAGCAAACTACTTCTCAAAGATAGATCTACGATACGAGTATCACCGGTTACGAGTGTTAGAGGAGGATGTTCCCAAGACAGCCTTCCGAACTCGTTATGGACACTACGATTTTGTAGTGATGCCATTCGGATTAACCAACTCACCAGTAGGATTCATGGATTTAATGAATAGGGTGTGTCGTCCTTACTTGGATCAGTTCGTTATTGTCTTCATCGATGACATACTTATCTACTCTCGAAGTAAGGAGGAGCATAGTCAGCATCTACGAAGAGTCTTAGAAACATTATGATCGGAGAAGCCCTATGCGAAGTTCTGTAAGTGCAAGTTTTGGATTCGAAGAGTCGAATTCTTGGGCCACGTTGTTAGTGAAGAGGGAATTCACATGGACCCTTCCAAAATCAAGGCCATTGAGAACTGGTCAGCACCAAAGACACCTACATAAATTCGTCAATTTCTAGGTCTCGCTGGCTACTATCGCAAGTTCATACATAACTTCTCTAGCATCGCGAAGCCGCTTACTACACTGACCTAGAAAGGCGTGTCCTTTAATTGGTAAGAGAAAAAAGAGAAGGTGTTCCAAAACCTGAAGTGAGCCTTATGCACCACACCAATACTATCCCTCCCAGAAGGAATAGAAGACTTCGTAGTCTATTACGATGCATCCAACCAAGGGCTATGATGTGTTCTGATGCAACGAGGTAAGGTCATCGCCTATTCCTCGAGACAGCTGAAAAGACACGAGGTCAACTACACCACGCATGAACTTGAGTTTGGAGCAGTTGTGTTTGCTCTAAAGATCTGGAGACACTATATGTACGGTACGAAAAGCACTATCTTTACAGACCACAAAATCCTTCAACACATCTTTGATCAGAAAGGAGCTCAACATGAGGCAACGACGATGTGTCGAGCTACTCAATGACTATGAATGTGACATTTGTCATCATCCCAGCAAGGCCAACGTAGTAGCTGACTCCCTAAGTCGAAAAGAATACTCTGGTCGTAGAGTCAAATCATTGACTATGACTATCCATTCACACTTGTCCACACAAACTAAGGAGGCTCATCTCGACGCTTTGAAACCTGAAAATGTGGCGAGTGAATCTCTGAGAGGAATGGATAAGAACTTGGAAATCAAGGGTGACAGAGCCTTATATTTCATGGACCGAATCTGGACACCGAAACACGGTGGCTTCAGAGACGTGGTCATGACCGAAGCGCACAACTCTCGGTATTCCGTCCATGCAGGTTTAGATAAGATGTATCTGGATTTTAAAAAGTTATACTGGTGGCCTAACATGAAAGCAGAGATTGCTAACTTCGTGAGTAAATGCCTTACTTGCGCAAAGGTTAAGGTCGAATACCAGAAACCATCAAGTTTACTTCAGCAACCGGAAATAACAAAATGGAAATGGGATGGGATTACTATGGACTTCATAACCAAGTTTCCTAAGACAACGGGTGGACTTGATACCATTTGGGTCATCGTCGACAGATTGACCAAATCCGCGTATTTCCCACCAATCAAAGAAACTGACAAGATGGAGAAACTAACAAGAACATACATTAGGGAGATCGTACGACTACATGGTGTTCCCATATATATTATCTCTGATAGAGATAGTCGATTCACTTCGTGGTTCTAGCAGTCGCTACAAAGTTCCTTTGGAACAAGGCTGGACATGAGTACACCCTACCATCCACAGACCGACAGAAAAAGTGAGAGAACTATCCAAACCTTGGAAGATATGATTAGAGCCTGTGTGATCGACTTTGGGAAGGAATGGCATACTCATTTACCCCATGTCGAATTTTCCTACAACAACAGTTACCACACGAGCATAAAGGCTGCTTCATTTGAAGCCCTCTATGGCCGAAAGTGCAGATGACCTCTGTGCTGGGCTGAGGTGGGTGACACCGAGTTAGCTAAAGGACTAATTCTTGACAGCACTCTCACAGGTCCAAAAATCATATGGGAAACGACAGAGAAGATCGCTAAGATCCATGAACAATTGAAAGCCTCTAGAGACCATCAGAAAAGCTACGCAGACAAACAAAGGAAACCTTTGGAATTCCAGGTGGGAGATCGAGTCCTTTTGAAAGTCTCACCCTGGAAGGGATTGATACGCTTTAGAAAACGTGGAAAGCTAAATCCAAGATACGTAGGGCCTTTCGACATTCTTTCTAGAATCGGCCCTCTAGCTTACAAAATCAATCTACCGCGTGAACTCAGTAACGTACATCCTACTTTCCACGTCTCGAACTTGAAAAAGTGTCAGTCCGCTGAGACTCTTGTAATCCCACTCGACAAGATCGAGGTCAACGAGAGCCTCAACTTCGTGGAAGAACCTGTAGAGATCATGGACCGAGAGGTCAAGCAAATGAAACAAAGTCGTATCCCTATTGTGAAGATTCGCTGGAACGCCAAGCGAGGACCTAAATTCACATGCGAGCATGAGGATCAAATGAAACTAAAATATCCTCATCTTTTCACTTAGTTATTTGTAACTACTTATTTGATTAAACTCTAATTTTGGGCCGTAAACCCTTATAAGTGGGGTTAAATGAACCCTAGTCCCTTCCTAAGCCTTGGATACTAGTCTTGATCCTTCCTTGTAGTGTTTAGGAGCTTAAACGTCAAAGAAAACATGTCCCCATAAGATTTTACGGCCATAAACACATAAGGATATGGTCCTTAGACCGTAAACTCTATAAGGTGGTGATATGGTGCCCCTAATGCTTCCAAAGGCTTGGACTTGATCATAGAATGCTTACTCTTGACTTATAAGACCTTAAACCACCAAATGACACTTAGTACCATGAGTTTACAGTCGTAAACTCATGGGGGAAGTAACCTTATGCCGTAAACTCCATAAGGAGTGGTCCTTGGGCCATAAACTCCAAAGCCAAGCCATACAACCTTCAGATGCAACCCTTTGGTACCTATAACACTTGAATCAAAGTGTTTCCATGTCCTAGGGTGTTTTAACTTGGTTAATTAGTTGTTAAATGACTAACTAGATACATATACGTTTTATTATATGTTAACTAGGATCATTGTGTGTGTTCAAGTCCTCACTTGACACTTCACATCCTTTACCGATCCTACTATCGCATCACTCACTTCAGGTGAGTTCATACCCCTTAAACTTATCTTTTAAATGATTTTAAATGCTTTTATAGGGTGGGGGAATACAAGTAGAAAACATGCTAGTTATAAGATGAATCACATGTGATTTATAATTGTGTTTCAAACAAGGATTTCATATACTTCAAACTGTGTTTCAAAACAATCTACTTTTAAATCGTTTTATAAACTGACATCAAGTAATTATTTCTTTATTTTTCAGAACTCTTTAAATGTATTACAAAACCTATTTTCAACTTATATATACTGTCAAAAGCATGTATATATATATATATATATATATATATATATATATATATATATATCTATATATATATATATATATATATATATATATATATATATATATATGTATAGTTATATTCATAATGTTCAAAGGACTTAGGACTACTAGCTCGCTTTATTTCCTTTTCCTTGTTTGGATGTGGACTTAGGGTATCGTTCAGTTGTCCGAAGGTCGTCTAAATATTAGATATATCTTATGTATACATATGTAGACATAAAATTTATATTCAGTCAGTTCTGTACCTTTAGGTAGCAAGGGTATACATTCATCTATTCATATACATAACTTACTAGTAAACTGTAATATGTATAGTTTAGGAGAATACTATCATATACAAATACTATAACAGAGAATACTATAACAGAGCATACTACAATAGAGAATACTAGACAGAGAATACTAGACAGAGAATACTAGCAGAGAGTACTATACATAGATTACTATTACTATAACAAGTATACTATAACAAGATTCAGAGATAACATAATGTGAGATACTACTTCGTGACACATCAGTATAGTGGGACTTGCAAGTCTTCGGGTGCCAAATGTCATTTCTTCCGACGTCTTTCACCATCGTGTTATAGTCAGATTAGTATGGTAACAATCATATCACATTTTGCCTTAATTAAACCATTGGTTTTAATGTAGTTATTACTTCAGTGATTAATACGAATAATGTTGTAGTACACATGTACATTTTCCCATTATATTAAAATTTTGATCTTCACACATAAAGGGTAATATAAAACTATATTTTGGTAATGATAGTCATACTTGGGAAAAACATTCTCTTTACAAAGAGACAAGCATAAAAAACAGTCGGGTCTTGGTAGAAGACTACTCTTTATACTAGTAGAAAATATATGATTTTCTAGGAGTTTTCAAACATATACAAACCTTTACATTGTTCAAATACAAACATTTTCATAAAACTTATACAAACATTGACACTAAATACTTATGAACTCACCAGCTTTAATGCTGACCTACGCTTTCAAAATAACTTGTATTCTCAGGTCACTAGTAGACAGGTACCGATGACCAGGTTTTGAGAATACAGAGCATCTTTAAGACTCGTCTTTTATTTTGATTATTCTTTTTGGTGTCTTATTACTATTAAAGAACACACTTGTATGAAATTATACTAATAATGCAATGGATGATGTTGTTGCTTATTTACTACTTTGCATTGTTGTGATACCGTACGTGACGTCCTCCGCCCCAGAACGTTTCCGCCGTTCTTGGTTTTGGGGTGTGACAGATTGGTATCACAGCATTGTTTATAGTGAATCGAGTATATCAACCCATAAAATATATAATAACTATAAATACAATGGCATTAAAATACTCTCACCAAGAGTTTATACTTTTAAGTACTAAAATACTGAACAAGAAGTATACATAATTACCTACCTACATACTTACTATAGATCAGTGTCATACTAAAACATAACAAAAGTATTACGATTGTTGAACATCACAAGTAAGCTCAGGGATGTATGGTGAGTCCTAGGAATGATATAGCCTGATCAACTATGTTGGTCCGAGAAGTGATTAGCATATGCCGAGAATGGTTGTGATGTATCAACAAGTCTAAGAACTTACCAACACCACTACAATGAGAACATTAGAACATAACATAAACTTAAAATACTATAGGAATATTTTGTGTTACTATAATTACTTATTTGAGAACTAAACAGGTCCTTATTAGTATGTCAATATTTGCTGAGTGAATACACTACAATTATATGTAACTATGGTGGCATAGAACTTCGAGTGCGTCAGAGAGCTCATGAGACTCTTCAGCATCAACTAGCTACATCCCGCGCTGAGGTTATAGAACTTCGAGTGCGTCAGAGGGCTCATGAGCGACATCTTCAGGACGTAGTACGTCAACTGGCAGATCTGAGGGTTCGCTCGGGGATTTCCCGTCGCCAGTAGAAGATGTCTGACTCATCTTTTCTTCTGGTTTAAGGACTAGGAGTGGGTTCGCCCGAGGAATTCCAGTCGCCAACAAAAATTGCTTCATCAGCTTTGGGTTGAAACTTTGTAAGCTAATCACGATTGTTTTTTATGAAGCATCGACATCCAAAAACGTGAAGAAAAGAAATGCTTGGCTTTCGACCATTCATGGATTCACACGATGTCATGTTGAGGCATCGATTGATGATACTTCTATTCTGAGTAAAACATGTCATAGAGACAGCTTCAGCCCAAAGATAGAGTTGAAGATTTGCATGTTTGAACATAGAGTGAGCAGCTCCAACAATTGTTCTATTGCGTCTTTCGACAACATCGTTCTGTTGTGGAGTGTAAGGAGCAGAGAAGTTGTGATCAATTCTTTTCTCGGTGAGGAATTTTTGAATTGTGCCATTGGTGAATTTCGAGCCATTATCACTTCGGATTCTTCTAACCGGAAGGTTGATGAGAACTTCTATTCCTTTGATGAAATCGATGAGTTTAGAGGTTGTTTCAGACTTTAGCCTAAGGAAGAAGACCTATGTGAACCTTATAAACTCATTAACAATCACAAGAATGTATTTCTTGTGATGAAGACTCTCTATAGTTGAGGCTCCACATAAATCAATGTGTAGAAGTTCCAATGGTTCCGAGATTGATTTTTCAATGATGACAGCATGAACCTTCTTTGTCTGCTTTCCACTGTCACATGCAGCACACAAATGATCATTTTCGAATTTGAGGAGTGGTAGTCCTCTTACCATTTCACCGGACACAAGATCATTCATTTATCAAAAGTTTAGATGAGCAAGCCTTCTGTGCCATTACCAATTAACGTCAGAAGCAGCTTTGGAAAGAAGGCAAAGTTGAGGTTTGCCAATGATCATGTTGATGTCGAGCGGGTACATGTTCTTGTTGCGATTTGACTTGATCAAACATTCTTTTCTGTCTTCGGTCATTGCGTAGCTATGTTTCTTGCAATATTCAACATGCCGATTTTAGTCAGTGAGTTAAGCTACACTTACCAGGTTATGCTGTAAGTCAGCTACGTAAGCTACATTAGAAATAGAGAAATTTCCATTGGTAAGGATGACATAACCATGAATATGAGAGTTGGAGTTGTTGCATATGTCACGTAACCAACATTAGGAGAAAGTTTGAGATCTCGTAGAAAGTCTTTCTGCTCTGTCATGTGCATGGAGCAAGCACTACCAATATACCATATTGTATCTTGCTCTGAAGCACTAAGCGCCAGCAAAATTAGTGAGTAACGGAGTTTTTAGGCTCCGAGTTAGGTTTTGAGACCGCATTATGGGCTTTGGACTTAGGTTGTGACTTTCGGACAACAATGTGTTTCTTAGAGTTATCACGTGAATTCTTTGGAAACACTCAAAAGTTCATGGTTTTCTCATATTACCAATAGTCATGTTCAATAACATGATGGTTTGGAATGACCTTCTGTGGACATGTGGCCTCCGAAGCAGTGGGTGCGTCCGGAGTCAAGGAATTTTTTACATTCCAAACAAGTTTTTGTTTTGAAGTTTTTTGTGAAATTGATTTCTTTGAGAATCTTTCTTTCTTTGAGGGTACATTTGATTTTGAAAAAGATTGAGGTTTGAAAATAGTACCATCTGTTTTGGCTATAAAAAATTGATGCAACGGTTCGTGAAGAGTCATTTTAGACAGGTTAAGTACTTGATACTGGTAATTCAGGAGTGTGATTGACAACTTTCTTAGATTTGGACTGACTAGGGAGATTTGATTGTTTTTTTAGAATCTTAAGAGGACCAAATGTGTTTTGATTCTGAGAAGAAGCTTTGCTATTACTCCTAGACACATTCCTTTTGGAATTTTCAAGAAATCTAGAGTTTTGTCTAGACTAAACTTCCTTTTAAGGGCATTTTTGGCTTCTTGCTTAGGACCGGTGATATCTTTTCGATTCAAGGAGGGTTTCTTTCTTTGGTTAGATGTTGACTTGGATGTCTAACCACTTGAAGGGTTTCCAAACTTTGGCTTGATAGGCACCAAGGTTGTATTAGAGGTTACCAAGGAATTTGATTTACAAGAATCACAGGAGACATTACTTGGGGTTTCAATGTTATATTCCAAGGATGCCCATGAGAACTTAGAAGTAGCAGGTTTAGTTGTCACTGCAAGAATTTCCTCAACAATACAGTTGTTAGGAGGATTGTGTTTCGAAACATAATCAATGTAATTTGAAACACTATGGTAGAATTTCATGGTCCGATTCTGGTCCAGGATTGTTAGAGGCGGAAGTGGCGTGGAATACGGACACTTGACAAGAATGGGTTTGAATTCAGGAATTAGTGAAGAAAATTTGTTAGAGGTCTCAGGAAGGGGTGACAAGGAAGATTTAGGAGTATCCAAATGTTTATGGTTCAGAACATCTCCCATAAAGGTCAGGTTTTGTAACTCTTTCAAGGGACTAGCTATTTCTTTTGGAAACTCGCTTCTGAGACCAAGAGCTTTTGACCAAGGATGATGAAAATTATGAGTCATCCGTTGATTGGCTTCAAGCAAGTCAATAGAATTATGCAAGGCATCTATTTTGGCATTGAGATGTTTGTTATCAGAAATCAAAACATTTCTTTCAAAATAAGTGATTTCACATTTGTCTTTATGTGACAACCCAAAATTTCCATTCCGTATAACATACCAAGTCAATAGAAAGTCAAACTCATTCCTACTATCATTCAACACAATTTAGAGTCCGTTTGAGAGTTCTGAGCCTTGTGCATTTAAGGAAGAAGTGTCGGGGTTTATTTGATTAATTTATAGCACAAAGACCGAGCCTTAAGCACATTAACCATGAGTTCACGGCCACCACATGGGAGTTTAACCATGAGTTTTGGGCCGTAAACTCACCTTATATGGTGAAGATGATGGTTATTTGTTCATTTCTTTCATTTCCTTGGCCCAAATCCTCTCAAGTACCATCCCGACCTTCGTCCCCGATCTTCAAAACTCATAAGTTTCTTGCCCTAACTAGTTGATATCTTAGATGATCTTATAATCTTACATGATTTCATCCGTGAAATCATTCCATTTTGTAGATTTTCAAGATCCACCAAGAACACCAAGAACACACACTCGTGTTCTTGGCCAATATCGACCATTTGAGCTCGTAGATTGTAAGTGCTCCTGATCCAACTCATTGTACACTAGGTATATCATGTTTAGAGCTTAGAAAACATAAGAAATCAAGAGATTCAAGGAGTTTACGGCCAAGACATGTTCATGGGCCGTAAACCCCTTTTTAGGGTGCAAATGACCCCCCTAACACCTTAGTAAGCTTTGGTTAGTGAAATAGAACCTTACCCCATGGACCTAAGGACCAAGATTCACGAAATGGTACTCCTTACCATGAGTTTACGGCTGTAAACTCATGGGGGAGTGGTTCCAGGGCCGTGAACACCAAGCAAGGCCATTTTAGGGCCTTAAACCCACCTAAACTCTTGGTAAAAGCTTTGGAACACTTAACCACTTAAGCCCTTAGAGTTTTAAGCCACATTTGGTGACCAATTGAGAGTTTACGGCTAGGAGTTTACTCCCATGGGCCGTAAACTCCAACACACGTGGTCTTTGGACCATAAACTCTCGTATGAGGATTTGCACTCCTTTGTTGCAACCCAATAGCCTCCTAGCACTTGACCAAAGTATTTTCCTCGCAATAGGATGTTTATACATGATTAATTAGTGTTATAATCACTAATTGTTTATATACATATGTCTTCATATGTAATTAGGATCATTGTGTGTGTTTAAGTCTTCACTTGACACCAAGCACTTGTCCGACACTTCCTTCCGATCCGCTCACTGCAAGTGAGTTCATACCCCTTAATCAATGATTTAAATGTTTTTAAATGCTTTTATGTGGGGGGGTACAAGTTGAATCATGCTAGTTATTATATTAATCACGTGTGATTAATAAGTAGCATACAAAAGGATTTATTACTCCTTTGGCTGTTTTACCAAACAGTTTACTTCAAATGGCTTTCCAAAACATTTTTACTCAGTTAAAACTCTTTGTTAAACTTTCTTGCATACTGAGTGTATCTTTTCAAACCCTGTTACAGTTGTGATTCAAAACAAATGTTTTCCTTATACTTTACACTGTTCTTATCAAACAACCTGCCTTCAAATCGTTTTACAAATTTGACATCAAGTCATCCTTTCTTAGATACTAAACTTTTCAATGGTTTTACAAAACTTCTTTTATGCTTTTATATTGTCAATTGCATACCTATATATGTATAGTTACATATGTAATGTTTAAAGGACTTAGGAAGGTTAGCCCGCTTTATTTCTTTTTCCCCGTTGGGATGTGGTCTGGTAAGGTATCGGGTACCCGTCCGAAGGTCGTTTACATATTAGTTAGCTATCATGTGTACATATATAGTCATAAAGGTTCTTCCAGTCAGTCAATACCCTTGGGTAGCAAGGGTATACATCCATGTTCATACGTACCAGTTACATTACTAGCAAGCTACCATAGGGGTAGTTCAGGAAGATACTAGAACTATTACTAGAGTGCGAAATTATACAATGAGTCAGTTCATTCATGAGTCAATACTTGCTAGATAGAGAGAGAACACATATTACAGGTAGTACACATTACATTACTATACATTCTAGACAGAGAGAGAACACACATTACAACTAGCACGCAGAACATTACAGTACTTACAGGCTAGACAGAGAAAGAGTACACTTTACAGTAGCACATTCATTACATGTACATTTATGCAGTTATGTGAACCATTAAACGGGTCATGGCACTTCCTGCCATGACCGTTTTTGTATCCTGAATCTCCTTAATTGGGTAGCGTATGAGTTTGCGTATAGATCTATACTGGATTGACTATCCTACACCTTGCTGCTCGCTACAGTGGGACTTGCAAGTCTACAGGTGCCAAGTGTCATTTCTTATGGTGTCTTACACCATCGTTTTACTAGAGTCGGTAGCAGGATACAGGTCGATCACATGTTACTTTAAATTAAAATAGATTTAAAGTAGTTAGTATGGTCGTAGTTAATCGATACTACATCATAGTACTATTTCATTTTCCCATTACATTCACTTCATGAACATTCACATGATGCACGGTAATGTAGAAGCTATATTTTTTGTTAATGATAGTCGGATTTGGGAAAATACACACTCTTACAAGAGACACACACACAGATACTAGATGCCTTGGTAGAAGGCTACTCTCAGTAGGAAGCATAGGGCTTTCTAGGATGTTCAAAATGTTTTCATACTTACATTTCATATACTTACAAATACTTACATTTCATATACGTACAAATACTTATATTTCACATACGTACAAATACTTATATTTCATACGTACAAATACATTTTTACAAATTAAGACACTAAAATACTTATGATCTCACCAGCTTTAAAGTTGATACTCTCTTTCAAAATAACTTTTATCCTCAGGTCAACGGTAGACAGGTACCGATGCATGGTTTAGAGAAGATGGAGCTCGTTCAAGACTTATATTTCATTTTGATTTATACTTTAGTGTCTATTAGGCATATCAGAACACTTGTATTAAAGTTATATTATTAATGCATTGGATGATGTTGTTGCTTGTTTACTACTATTCATTGTTGTGGTGATGTACATGACATCCTCCGCCCTAGAACGTTTCCGTCGTTCATGGTTTTGGGGTGTGACAGATTGGTATCCGAGCATTGTTTATAGTGAATTAAGTATATCAACCCATAAAAGATATACACACTATAAATACAATGGGATTAATATACTCTGACCAAGAGTTATACTTTAAATAATAAAATATTTAATTAAGTATACATGCCTGCATTCATACTAAAATCAGTGTCACTAGGACAATACAAAAGAATTTCGATTGTTGGGCAACATAGGTGGACTTAGAGACATATGGTCAAAGCTGGGAAGATATAGCCTGATCAACTATGTTATCCGAGGGTTGACTAGCATGTGCCTAAGTGTAGTTGTGTGGTTGGAACAAGTCTAAAATCTTACCAACAATACCACAATGAGAACAAAAGAATATAAACCTAAAATACTATAGGGGTATTTGGTTTTATTATAAGTACTTCATACTTGAGAACTAAATGGGATCTTCATTACTAAGTTGATAGTTGCTAAGTGGATACACTAAGGCTATATGTAACTAGGATGTTATAGACTTAGAATTTGTGAAAATTTTGTTTTACCCCTATTCTTTTTGGAGTTAAGGTCACTTATTCGAAGGCCTATCATGTTTCGATTACATATAACTGGTATGCACTTCACAAATAGTGATGTAACTAATGAAGATTTTCTAAATAATTATCTAGATAGTTCGTCTAATAATTATTTTCTTACCCCAATTCTCGCATAGATAACATGGCTGGACTCCATCCCCACGACAATATGTACCTTCCGAACGAAGTCATTGGTGGATGGTTTGGAGAAGAACCAGAGAATGATCATCCTATCCCTTTGAATGATCACCATGATGAAGACCTTTCGGATGGTGCTAACTCCGAACCCAAGGTTGAGAACCTACCCCAGGCAGCTCCCTTTCCAAATCCTAACCCTCGTCCGGCTTTTCATGGCCCGACGCCTCAGTGGGTCGAATGCTTGGAAATATGGAGCCAAGGACAAGATCAGCCCATGCCATTTAATGATGACCGAAGCTTTTATGACCTGAGCAATGGGGGCTCAGCAGACAGAATCTTGCCAATCCTGGTCCGCAGAGTAGCTCGAAATGAGATTCAAGGCAGGACAGCCCTACATCAGATCACATAAGTTGTCACCAATGCGAGAGTGCATACCCTCCGCACCATTCGCCTGGAAGATGCTCGTGAGAGATCTGAGAGAGACCATGAAGCCTTGCATCAAGCACTGGCTGAATCACGAGCCGAAGTCATAGAACTCTGAGTACGCCGGAGGGTGTACGAAAGACACCTACTTTATATGGAACGTCAACTGGCTGAGATGAGAGTTCACCAGAGGGATGACCGTTGCCAATAGTAGATGCCTTAATTTATTTTCCTTGTTAAAAAGGAATCGTTTTTCTGTCTATGCCTGATGTGGCATTTTCTATGAAACTATCTTGTATTGTAAGTACTTTTGGTTAGGTCTTTATACTGTCAAGGACTTTCTACTCTGGATATGATATAAGACCTTTTACAAGGTCATTTTCCCGAACTTTTACGTCATGAATATCAAAGATATTGACAGTCGGCTAACTTCTGTGTCATTCCTTATTCAAATACTTTCATCATGCTATCTTGGGAGTCTATTTGAAACCCACTCTAGTTGAGTTACTGAACTAGGGTGTTCTAGCTTAGGGATAATTCCCCAAATTCTTCTTCAAGGATTGGATCATGTTATTTACCAGACGATGGTACCCTGTTTTAGACGACAAGCGTCATAAGGCCATACTATGAACATACTTCCATTTTTTTACTACGACTGCATCATAGGGATGTAGGTTGAACCTTTGCTAACATACTTCCAATCCGTACTAGGACTGCATCATAGGGATGTAGGTCGAACTTTCAAGAACATACTCTTACTCTTTACTTGAACAATCGAGGTACGGCTAGGTACAACCAGGATCGCTCACAAAATCCTTATCTTTCGTATTACAAAATTATGTCGTCATCCGAAAACAGCCAGCTAAACCCCTGCCTTTCCTATGGACACTGCTACTTTTCAGAATCGCAGTTATAGGTGCCGTGATGGCTGCCGTGACAGTTGTCCTTGCACATCGAAGCGCTATCAGCGCAATTAATGCTAGCGAAGGGGTTTAAAATCCCGATCGTAGTATCAATCCAGGAAGTCATCAACCGGTAACAGTCGCAGGCTCGCAAAGCTGAAAAGCAGAGAACAAGAAACGAAAGCGCCAAGCCCAGAAAGAACGCAAGAAATCCCAAAAGCTGGCCATGCAACAACAACAAGTGGAAACCCCTGCCTTCCTCGTAACGAGCAGACCATACGAGGGAAAACTTCTGAAGTGTGACGAGTGTAGTTTCCATCATCATGGGGCTTGCCATGAAATGCAATGTTGCAACTGCCTAAAAATAGGGCACCATGCTCATAGCTGTGGAGCACCGGCATGACCCATTCTTCCAGTCCCTGGCATCGGGACCAACCCCACACAACAAAGTAGTGATAAAGCCGAACTCTTTAGGAGGAAATTTTCAAAGTGGAGTAATGAGGAAGGCAATCGTGTCCACGTAACTCTGACTAAACACCTTACTCCCAATCCTAGTACTAGCCAGTCATGCCACCAATGCGGTGAGGTAGGGCACTTCAAGAAGGATTGTCCTATAACAAAGAACTCGAGCACAGACGGCAGAATTCTAAGGGTCACTGCCGCAGGGGAGACTACTCCGAATCCGCGTAGAAGTAATTAAGGCGTTTTGTTGTAACAGACTTATAAACCATCCAAAACTAGTGCAACTAGAGTCTTATCTTTTGCGAGATCCCGTCAGTAAAGGGATGCTCGTGTTGCGTATACTTGTCTTTTATAGTATACCTTATTCGCAACAATAGTCTTGTAGTAAAGTCTAAAGTACTGTAACTCTGTTGATGGTTGCATGGTTGTGTTTTGTCTGTAACGCCTTATGTTCAAATCTAATGTCTTTAGTTCCCATATGATTCTGACATTACCATACAAATAGATTCAATTTGATCCGCACAATACCAGCTTCATACGTACATCTCTTTCTTTGAAATCGCCTTTCCAGCGAAGCCGTCATATCAGAACACCGAAGTACTCATGCATGGACTACCTCATAGTTCTTTTCCTTCCGAAGAAATCCCGAAGTACCATTCGTATAGTACGTCAAGTTCAATCCAAAGATCCATACGTTTGATCTGTCACTGAAGGATGTATACAAAGGGGTGATATATAATCAAGGTTCTACAGGCTTAGAATTGATGATTCCACTTTAACTTCGTTTCCTCAGTGGGATGTGAGCTTAAAGAAGAATCAGTTATTCGACTACCTTTTCAATCTTAACTATATACGACTCGTATACACGAGATTATGATCGTAGAACCATGTATGACTTCAAAATATGAATTTCAGGATGGAGACTGCCCAAGAATATGAGTAATCGCATTGCCATGTTAACAAAACTTAGAACCCAGTACGACTCCTGTAACCAGATCGCCCTATAGTTTAAACACCGCAGAGAGACAAGAACAATCCAAACAACTTAGCGAACTACTCAGAAATAGAATTAGAAGACTAGGCATCTCGCCCTAGAGAGCTCCGGTCTTATTCTTCCAGAAGTAGACGGATTGCATCATATGTACATCGGCTATCGGGGACTCGTCAAGATTTCAATTAGAAATCATTATCTCTGCCTCGCATGAATGTGTGGGCTAAGCAAACGCAAGGAACGATTTACCTTTTAGAAATGGACCGAGATCCCAATATCAGCAGTTTCGAGTGTTAGCGAAGGATGTCCCGAAGACTACCTTCCGAACTCGATGCGGACACTTCGAGTCCATTGTGATACCCCTCGGATAGGACCAATACGCCCATAGCATTCATGAGCTTAATGGGTAGGGTACGCCATTCTTACTTGGATCAGTCCGTCATTCTCCTTGTAATGACTTACTTATCTACCCTCGTAGTAAGAAGGAACCCATGGAAACATTACCTTCAGAGAAACTTTTCGCGAAGTTCTCTAAACATGAGTTTTGGAATTGAAGAGTCAAATTCCTAAGACACACTTTCAGTGATGTGCAAATTCTTGAGTACTCTGTCAAGTTATCAAAACCGTTGAGAAATTGTCGGCACTGAAGACGCTTATGAAATTCGCCAAATTTTAGATCTCGCCGACTTACTGTCGGGAGTCCATTCAGAAACTCCTCGCGAATTACAGAAATCCCTTACGACCTTGACCCAGCAAGGGTGGCCCTTGACTGGGAAGACAAGCAAGAGGAAGAAAACCTTGGAATTTCAAGTGAGAGGCCAAATCCGTTTCGAAATCTCACTCTGGGAAGGCTTGATATGCTTCGAAAAGCATGGTAAGCCAAATCCATAATAGTTAGGACCTCCGAGATTCTTGCCAGAATCGGTCCTGTAACTCACAAACCCAACCTACACAACGAACTCAGTAACGTACATTTTACCCTTCACGTCTCAAACTTGAAACCGTACCCTTCCGTTAGGACTCTCGTAAGTCCATTCGGCGAGATCAAGATCAACGAGACCCTCGCCTTCATGGAAGAACCGTAGTGACCCTCGACAGAGTGGTCAAACAGAAGAGGCAAACACTGTCGCCCAATAGTGAAGGTTCGTTGGGATACCAACCGAGGACCCGATGTCACTTATGAACACGAGGGCAAATCCATTAGGAAGTTTCCCCATCTCCTTGCTCGATTATTCATGGCTACTCCCTTACTTAAAATTCTAATTTCGGGACGAAATTCCCTCTAACAGGGGGATGATGTGACAACCCGAAATTTCCATTCTATACAACATACCAAGTCAATAGAAAGTCAAACTCATTCCTGCTATCATTCAGCACAATTTAGAGTCCGTTTGAGAGTTCTGAGCCTTGTGCACTTAAGGAAGAAGTGTCGGGGTTTATCTGCTTAATTTATAGCACAAAGACCGAGCCTTAAGCACAATAACCATGAGTTCACGGCCACCACATGGGAGTTTACGACCGTAAACTCCATGTGGTCTGTAAACTCACCTTATATGGTGAAGATGATGGTCATTTGTTCATTTCTTTCATTTCCTTGGCCCAAATCCTCTCAAGTACCATCCCGACCTTCGTCCCCGATCTTCAAAATTCGTAAGTTTCTTGCCCTAATTAGTTGATATCTTAGATGATCTGGTAATCTTAAATGATTTCATCCGTGAAATCATTCCATTTTGTAGATTTTCAAAATCCACCAAGAACACACACTCGTGTTCTTGGCCAATATCGACCATTTGAGCTCGTAGATTGTAAGTGCTCTTGATCCAACTCATTATACACTAGGTATATCATGTTTAGAGCTTAGAAAACATAAGAAATCAAGAGATTCAAGGAGTATACGGTCAAGACATGTTCTTGGGCCATAAACCCCTTTTTAGGGTGCAAATGACCCCCCTAACACCTTAGTAAGCTTTGGTTAGTGACATAGAACCTTACCCCATGGACATAAGGACCAAGATTCACGAAATGGTACTCCTTACCATGAGTTTACAGCCATAAACACATGGGGGAGTGGTCCCAGGGCCGTGAACACCAAGCAAGGCCATTTTAGGGCCTTAAACCCACCCAAACTCTTGGTTAAAGATTTGGAACACTTAACCACTTAATCCCTTAGAGTTTTAAGCCACACATGGTGACCAATTGAGAGTTTATGCCCAGGAGTTTACTCCCCTAGGCCATAAACTCCAACACACATGGTCTTTGGACCATAAACTCCCGTATGAGGCTTTGCACTCCTTTGTTGCAACCTGATAGCCTCCTAGCACTTGACCAAAGTATTTTCCTCACAATATGATGTTTATACATGATTAATTAGTGTTATAATCACTAATTGTTTATATACATATGTCTTCATATGTAATTAGGATCATTGCGTGTGTTTAAGTCTTCACTTGACACCAAGCACTTGTCCGATACTTCCTTCCCATCCGCTCACTGCACGTGAGTTCATACCCCTTAATCAATGATTTAAATGTTTTTAAATGCTTTTATGTGGGGGGATACAAGTTGAATCATGCTAGTTATTATATTAATCACGTGTGATTAATAAGTAGCATACAAAAGGAGTTATTACTCCTTTAGCTGTTGTCACACCCCCAAACCAGAACGGCGGAAACGTTCGGGGGCGGAGGACATCATATTCAGTATCATAACAATTCATAGAAAGGAAAGTACACACCACCATATATATTAAAGTTTCCAAAATGTTTACATAATCGTATTCGTTACTTGTTCAAAAGATAAATACATAAACATCCTTCAAAAGAAGTAATTAACGTCAGCACGTTAATCCCCAAAAGTTGATTTCCAAATCTGCTTAGCGGTTCCCTGAGAATACAAGTTATTTCAAAGAAAAAGTGTCAACAATTAAGTTGGTGAGTTTATAAGTAGTGTTTTGAGAAAATGTACGCCATTCGAAAGTTCGTGTATGTTTTCCAGAAAACGCAGTATTTCAATTGTAAAGAGTTATGATTCGTTGTGTTGAAAATGAATGTATTAGATCCAGAAAATCCCATATTTTCCCTAATAGTTGAGATATGATTTGTTGTGTTTTCCAAGAAAACCCTTATTTTCTTATAAAAGTATGAAATGCATATGAATGTTCGTGTTATAAGTTGTAACTAATTGTACCAGGAAAATCCCTTATTTTCCTATTAGTTGTTTGGTTTGTATACAGGAAAAACCCTTATTTTCCTAACATAACTGGCAGTCTCTAAGACCGAAAATTGCAAGCAACCGACGTGCTTAAAAGTTGTGGCATAGTTTTATATAATAAAGCTATACGAAGATCGCACTGGTTAGATGAAGAATAGTTTTAATAGCTACTCGTTCATAAAAGCATAATACCATACTAATTGTATATCCGGTGAGTTTTATAACCATACTAAACATAATATGCCTGTAGCGACGTTCTTCAGGCGTCGTAGCGTTATGACAAACTGTCACCCCAAAGGACGGACTGTAGCTAACAGTCAGGGCGCGGGATCATGACTTCCCGTATAGACCTATACACATTTGACACGTTCTCCGAACGGGAGACTCTGGTTATAGACAGGACTTGTAGCGATACCTTCTAGCAAAAAGGCAGTGTTTGAAGATGTACTTGTCTCACGGATTCTCAACTAAGTCTGTATTAAAGTAATAGTTTTGTATGCAAAGATCATCCTTTCTCACAAAGTTTTGACAATGCATAAATCATAAGTTTTTAAAATGTATTAAAACGGTTTAACAACGAAGGACACTTTGGAATTTCTAAATACTTTGTATAAATCTCATGCAAAGTATGACAAGAGTTTTCACATAGTAGTAATAAATCACAAGTGATTCATTTGATAAAAACGAGTAAAGTGAAATTTTTGATGTAGAAGAAAAGTTTGTAAACAAAACATATATATGTATATGGTTATATATATGTATAAGTTTTAAAAGATGATTTGGTATGTTTCGTAATTGTTGTTCATATTCTTACGTTTTTATTAGAAACTTTGCATGAAATAATCCTTAAGTTTGATACTAAAGACCTTTTTGTACTTATCACTTTTGTAAAAATGGTAATTAAAAATATTTAAATGATTGTGTTTTAACTTCCTTAATGTATAAACATTGCTCAAAAATGTTAGAAGGTGTTAATAAATCTATAAACCACTTTTGACAGTTTTACCCTTTACTGTCCCTGTTTTTAGAAAACTCATAGAAAAATCATCGTAAGTCAAAAACTGAATCCGTCACCTCTGAGAGTTTATAAAATGAGTCTACTTTGTTCCCAATTTATTATGATTTTTAGTGGTCTCAAACTAGTGTGAAAATGAACATCTTCACAGACTGGTCCGAAATCACTTCCGAAATGACAGGTAGTTTTATAAAAATCGCCATAAATTGTAGAAAAATCGTATGAAGTTGAACTGTTTGCATATTGTACAGTTTTGAAATATATTAAGTTTAAGATGGTCAAAACAGTCCATGAACAGGACTCAACTTTTCTGTAGAAAGCTGTCATTTAAATTTAAGTTATGTTTAGTGTTCTAACTTGTATTCCCCCCCTTAAAACTTGAAGAAAACATGAAAATGTAGGGGTATGAACTCACCTTATGTGAATACTTGAAGAATGGAAGGTTGAAGATGAACTTTTGGTTGTTGGTTTGATGCTCCAAAACAGCCACTCTTTTGGCTATGTTGCTGTCACGAAAATTTCACAGCAAAAGAGCAAGAAAAAGGGTAGTTTACTCACTGTTTTGAATCAATAATTTTGAGTATCATAACAAGTAACTTCCAGGGGTATTTTGTGGTAAAAATATCAAGCAAAAAGGAAGGTGTAGATGGGTGAAATGGTGGCTGAAACACAAACGGGACAGAAACCCTTTTGTTCATGGTTTTGATGGCTTTGGAAGGAAGTTCTTGTTCTTGAAAATGAGATGAAGGTTAAGAGTAATTCCCTGGAGTATTGGCTGGTCAAATGAGGGTAAAATGAAGAGTAAATTTCGTGGATATGAAGGAGGAACGAGTGGAAGAGGATAAGGGGACAAAACCTAGACTAGCTTGTGATGGGATGTGAGTTTAAGTGATGTGATCTTGTCTAGCCACTTGCTTGGGTGGTTGCTTAGAGATAGAGTTAGTTAACTAACTAACTACTAGTTATTTAGTTAGTTAGGAGTTCTAGTTAAGGAGAGGGAAGGTCTTAATCTCGAAAATTAGAAGAGGGATTAAGAAGCATTCTTAGTAAAATGTCTTAAGTGATTAAGCACTTATTAATTAAGTTGGCACTTATCTCCACCAATTCTCTTATCTTAATTTATTTAGACATCATAAAACTTACATGAAATCACTTTAAGTCATGACTCATAACTAGTCATTCACTAGATAATAATACATTTACACAAATTGCATACATGTATACTTAGTATAAAATAACAATGTAGTTTTTGTGTATTTAAACTTTAATGTTTATGTTTTATTCTTTTTATTCAAAAACACTTAAATACATTCTAATTATACCTTATAATAATTCATTTTATATTTTAATTTATTTAAATATAAAATTTATTGACCAATGTATAATTTCGTGACATTTAACCGGTTAACCATATCGTTAAACACGTTTTGTCACTTTGGTTCATATATTTGTCAAATTTAGATCCTCCACAACTATTAAGCACACGTTTAACATAGAACCCAACTTAATTATCAACTAGATACATGTTGATACAAAAATTAAGTTTGTTGCGTTCAAATGATGTTATATGCTAATTTCACAAACCGGTGATGGTTCGTAGCCATACATCATAACGAAATTTATCAATAGCTACTTGTTTTATATTTCACAATAACTTATTTAAATAAAAGCGGTTAAATTCCTTCAACCATTCTTGATAAAATACTCATATTGCTTAATAATCAAAACATAGCATCGTACGATCGTTCCTATTTTTACCAATTGTTACAACTGTTTTACCAAACAGTTTACTTCAAATGGCTTTCCAAAACAGTTTTACTCAGTTAAAACTCTTTGTTAAACTTTGTTGCATACTGAGTATATCTTTTCATACCCTGTTACAGTTGTTATTCAAAACATATGTTTTCCTTATACTTTACACTGTTCTTATCAAACAACCTGCCTTCAACTCGTTTTACAAATTTGACATCAAGTCATCCTTTCTTAGATACTAAACTTTTCAATGGTTTTACAAAACTTCTTTTATGCTTTTATATTGTCAATTGCATGCCTATATATCTATAGTTACATAAGTAATGTTTAAAGGACTTAGGAAGGTTAGTCCGCTTTATTTCCTTCTCCCCGTTGGGATGTGGTCTGGTAAGGTATCGGGTATCCGTCCGAAGGTCGTTTAAATATTAGTTATATATCATGTGTACATATATAGTCATAAAGGTTCTTCCAGTCAGTCAATACCCTTGGCTAGCAAGGGTATACGTCCATGTTCATACGTACCAGTTACATTACTAGTAAGCTACCATAGGGGTAGTTTAGGAAGATACTAGAACTATTACTAGAGTGCGAAATCATACAATGAGTCAGTTCATTCATGAGTCAATACTTGCTAGATAGAGAGAGAACACACATTATAGCTAGTACACACAGTACATTACTATACATGCTAGACAGAGAGAGAACACACATTACAGCTAGCACACACAGAACACTATAGTACATATAGGCTAGACAGAGAAAGCGTGCACTTTACAGTAGCACATTCATTACATGTACATTCATGAAGTTATGTGAACCATTAAACGGGTCATGGCACTTCCTGCCATGACCGTTTTTGTATCCCGGATCTCCTTAATTGGGGAGCATATGAGTTTGCGTATAGATCTATACTAGATTGACTATCCTACACCTTGTTGCTCGCTGCAGTGGGACTTGCAAGTCTATGGGTGCCAAATGTCATTTCTTACGGCGTCTTACATCGTCGTTTTACTAGAGTTGGTAGCAAGATATAGGTCGATCACATGTTACTTTAAATTACAATATATTTAAAGTAGTTAGTACGGTCGTAGTTATTTGATATTGCACCATAGTACTATTTCATTTTCCCATTATATTCACTTCGTGAACATTCACACGATGCACGGTAATGTAGAAGCTATATTTTTTGTTAATGATAGTTGGATTTGGGAAAATACACACTCTTACAAGAGACACACACACAGATACTAGATGCCTTGGTAGAAGGCTACTCTCAGTAGGAAGCATAGGGCTTTCTAAGATGTTCAAAACGTTTTCATACTTACATTTCATATACGTACAAATACTTACATTTCATATACGTACAAATACTTACATTTCACATACGTACAAATACATTGTTACATATTAAGACACTAAAATACTTATAATCTCACCAGCTTTAAAGTTGATACTCTCTTTCAAAATAACTTGTATCCTCATGTCAACGGTAGACAGGTACCGATGCAAGGTTTAGAGAAGATGGAGCTCGTTCAAGACTCATCTTTCATTTTGATTTATACTTTAGTGTCTATTAGACATATCAGATCACTTGTATTAAAATTATATTATTAATGCAATGGATGATGTTGTTGCTTGTTTACTATTATTCATTGTTGTGGTGCTGTACATGACGTCCTCCACCCCAGAACGTTTCTGCCGTTCATGGTTTTGGGGTATGACACTTTAAGAATGATACATTCATCTTGTGACATTAAACGTTCTCGTTCTAAATATTTTATTTTTAATTTCTTATCCTCGAAATGTAACCTAAGACGACTCAATTCACTGTCCTTCTTTTCACTAGCTTCTATGGCTGCCTCATAGGCTCTATAGATGGTGTTCATATCTGTTTGGATCTGGGTCATATAAGATTTACAAAGTGTCATATCAAAATTATTATCAATAATCATAGATGTTACTTGCTGAATGATGCTTCGACCTGGTGGATCGTTGGTGGCCATGTAGCAGTAGTTTGGTTCAGCAACATCATAATCATCTTCATCTTCTGACCCTGAAGACCAATAGCCTTCATTACACTCAATAGTTTGTCTCGCCATCAAACACATGTTTCCTCCAGTAATCAAATCAGCATCATCTCTGGAGCACCAATACCCTACCACATCTCAAGACACATTTGTGAAAAATTCCTTTTCACTTTCAGCCATTTCCTAAGCTCTTCGGGCATAGTAAGCAAAATCCTAGATTTTTGGTTTTTGTGGGATATCAGCCAGACAATCTTTCGCAAAATGGTTTGCATGACCACACATATGACACACAATTTTAGGTTTTTTAGATTTTGATGTCGGTTGAGGTTCCGGGGTGGAGTTGGGTTTAGTGATGTTTTGTTTGTAGGACGGTGGGTTTTCCAGAGCGGATTGTTATATTGGAGCATAGTATGATTGAGGATTGTTTTGAGGAGGAGCATGAAAACGATTGTAATAAGGTTTATGAGAGGGATTAAATGGATGTTTGTATTTCATGGAGAGTTGTGTGAACTCCTGTTGGAAACAGATTTTAGAGTCCATGGCTTCGGAATTAAGATTACCATCAATATGATAGTTATGAGTAGCTTTGATAGGTATGGAGGGTTGAGCAGGTGGTAAAACAGTTTTGAGAGGGTCCGTGATGCATGGGTTGGAATACAGGCTTCAAATGAACTAACGAGAACAAGAGGACTTCCGAAGAGTTCTCTTAAGGTCTGAGCAAAGTTTGATTCATGACCTTGAAGTTCATCAAATAGTTGGTAAAGGTTCAGCTTCTTCAGAGATCCATTGCTTTGAAGACAAGATTTCACGTTTCCCCATCCTTTACCAAGGCAGTTTATAAACTTAAGTTTGTAGTCTAAAGGAGTTCAGATAATCCCATGAGCAGTCATGTTGTTGACCACGATTCGGCATCAGTTGGAGGCTGAGGCAACTGATTCACCAGGAGTTGTTGTAAAGGTGTCAAACTCATTTACAACAGATGTCGGGCACTTGTCTTTCATATTTTCTGAACCTTCGATCAAATTTTGAAGATTTCCCCAAATCTCTTTGGTAGATTTACATAGCTTAATGTGTTCAAAGAGAGATGGTGGAACGCCAAACACCATTTCAGAAAATGCCACTTGATCAACATGCAGCTTCTCGATATCGTCAACAGTGAGAGGAGCTGGATATTGTTCATCTTGACCCATGAGTTAAGCAGCAGCATCTCTAACTACTGATCTAACTGGAACATGAGGACCTTCTTTGACGGATCTCCAGATAACTTCACCTTTCTCTTTAGCCAGTAAAAACTTTTCCATTTTACTTTCCAATGATCATATTCCTCGACAACTAGCTTCACCTTTCTCTAATACTCAAGGACAAGGTTTGAAAACTCAAACCTTGAGTTAATGCTTAAGATCAATGTCGGCTTACTAATCTGGCAAGACCAGTCAAGTTTGAGTTAATACATTCAACAAAGTGTTCAAGATATTAATAAAGAATGAAGATAATGATCAAGGTAAAGACAATAAATGAAGAAAAATATTTGAGAGAATAACTTGGAAGGTGAAGTAAACTAGAATGTTGTTATATTTGTTTGAACAATCTGTCTTTGGATATTGTCATTGAATGTTCCTTAAATAGGAGAATAAGGTACATAGTACAAATAATAAACAGACATAGGACCGAATAATAGGGTTACTTCTGACACACTGACACTCGAAATATCTAAGTTGACAAAAATACTTAGTCCTATGATACGTTACATCAGATAAAATGCCAAAGATAATTAATACAGACGGAAAAGTACATTCAGACAACAATAATTCAAAACATCAAATCCAAAACAGAACTTTCTTCCGGACACAAATTTGACTGCTGAACACTGATTAACTTACGAACATCTTTGCACTTCGGAACACCATCTCACTCTGGAACTAGCTTACATCGGAACATATAATGACAATGATTGCTAGAGGTTCACTTTCAACTTCCAACAATACAATGAGGGCATTGTATTAAGTAAGTGTGGGCTAGGGGGTCGAATTTAGGAATACAATCATGTTGATTTAAAAAATAAAAAATGACTAGCATTATAAAAATAGAGTATAAAGACTTAAAATAATGGTCTAATTTTGAAATCTAGTTAAAAAAATTATTATATTGTTGTGCTGGGACTTAGGTTGCTAATGTTGTGTGAGATGATCCGATTCGAGCTTTGATGTTTAGTTGAGCCAATATATGATTTAGTGTATTTGTAGATTCCACATTTAGTTAAACCAATATATGTTTTAGTGCATTTGAGAATAGACAAAAAAAATAAAAAAATAAAAAAAGTGAAAAACGAGAAAAAGTTCGACAACAATATTAAGTTTCAATAAAAAGTGTAGTTATATTTTAGGAAAATTATAGTATATAGTATTTTTTTTTTCTTTTTAAAGTTGAGTTACTTGGAATTTGGCAATAACGTTAAAAAGAAATGGGGTAAATATAAAGGTAAAGTTGGTAGAAATGCCAAAAATAAATGTTATTCAAAATGAGTGGGAAGTTTTTATAATAATTGTAAGTATTTAGGATTGGGAAAGTATATACGAATCAATAGACACAAATGTATGCATTGCGGTCTCGATGTAATGGATGAGCCCAAAATGGATTGTCGTGTGCGATGTTGGTAGCTGAGGTTTTGATGTGATGATATGATGATAATAAAATCACTTTTGGTTGGGGACAAGCAAAAAATAGTGTGGAATATTTTGAGATGGCCTTATTTGCCTATCTATTTTAGGCATTATCTAAATATATTTCGTTAAAATGTTATATATTAAGATAAATGATACTTGATATGCTTAGAAATGTTCAATTACAAATATAATGGGAGCTAGGATGCAAACAGGGGAGAAAAGAGCTAAAAAATATACAAAAAGGATGTTGTTGGATAGCTTGACCACTCGTCAAGTTGTTTTAACCATATCTTATGACTAGTAACTATGATTGTAGAGATTCAAAATATTCTGGAAATGAGACAAAATTGCGAAAATTCTAATTCCTAGTTCCCACATCGTGGAAAAGCCATTGCCACGGCATAGCGACATCAGGAAATTTTGTAGACGTGAAGAAAACAACTCCCACGACATGGCAACATTTTCTCCATGTTGTGTTGACCACGGAACCTATAAATAGAACTAAAAATTAGTCCTAATTCTTGAACCCTAATTTGTTCTCTACGGTTATAAACCCCAGATGTGCCTTTTGAGGGTCTAGAAGGCGGTCGGAGGGCCGTTAACCTGATATGGAGCGAAGATCTAAATGATTCGAGACCGGATTCATGCCAGGAATCATTCAATTAGATTTTCTAACCATGATTATCATTCTAATTTTTTCTATTTGCGTTTTACTTTCTGAATAAGGGTGTTAAAACCCTTTTCTTTACGTTTATGATTAGATAAATCATTGGGATTATGGATTAAATTGCTATTTGAATTTTTTATTCTTGTTTAAATTATGTTGTCAACTTTGACTAAAAGATCCATATTTGTTAATGATTACTTGTTTGTTCCCTATTGTTGAATCAATAGACTTTATATGACCATTATGATTGTTTTAATTTGAATTGTTGTTGTCCATGATCATCGGTAATTATGATTAGACATTAATCATATCGTAGGGTTAGGTAATATTAATTTGTGATTTTCACAATATTTTAGAGTTTAGATATCCATGCTATTCTCCAAATGATTGTCATGACCGTTGATGAGAAATCACTAAATCATATCTATCATATTCCAAACTTGTATTAAATTAATTATGTGTTCACTAATTTCATGATCATTATGTTAGTTTTTCACTAATTCTTTGTACTAGGAAATATGATCAAGATAACTAGCTACACTACTATTCGATAACCATCTAATAACTACATTGCACTACTAACAAATTTAACCGTGATTTTGAGAAGCAATCTAAACGGATAAACAAAGTGCAAGGATAATAAAAATCCTAGAAAAAATGTTGGGGATACACTATTTACTGGTCTGGAAGTCATTCAAGACCAACAGAAAAGATTAAGGAACGGTTAAAAGCCACACGTAATCGACAGAAAAGCTATGCTGACATCAGACGCAAAACATTGTGATTCAAGGTAGAAGACCGTGTCTCGCTAATGGTTACTCCGTGCAAGGGCGTCATCAGATTTGGAGAACGAGGAAAGATAAACCCCCGTTACAACACTCCTTTAGAAATCCTAGCAATGATTGGTTCGGTAACTTACAAACTTAAATCACCTCAAGAAATCAGCAAGGTTTACGATACCTTCCATGTGTGTAATCTCAAAAAGTGTCTAGCTGATGATAATTTCATCATTCCACTCGATAAGATCCAGGTCAAAACTAAGCTTCACTTCATGGAGGAACTAGTGGAGATCATGGATCGGGAGATCAAAAGACTCAAGCAAAGCCACAAATCTATAGTAAAAGTTCGATGGCACTCCCATAGAGGTCTAGAGTTTAGATGGGAACGCGAGGATCAAGTGAAACAAAAGTATCCACATTTTTTCAGTGATGCCCCTCCACTAGTGAAATGAATTAATGATAACACAAAATAGCCTAGAACATAATAATTGAAGGACGAAATTCCCTTAAAGAGGAGGTAATGCGACATCCCGAAATTTAGGGCATAGACTACGAACGACTAAATTACAGTAAATCTTTTTGTAATTTAACTCATTCAGTTTTAGTGCATCTAATGTAAAATAACCGAGTTCATTTCAAATATTATGTGATGCCAAAGGATACCTTACTTCAAAATGTGTAAACTATTAAATGAATCAAACAACACAAACTCCAACATTGGTTAATGCGTCTGAAAAACTAAAATTTTTTACTAAGTAGTCATGAACCAGTAAAACATTAAAACCTTATAGTACATGTTCCCCTGTTTCTGAAAATATAAAGAACGTGAAAAATGTAGTTCGTATGCAAAAGATACGACAGTTTTAAGAAACAGGCAGTGAAACACTCTTTTTCTTAAATCGTGTAAAACCGAATCGATTCATTGAGACATTTACACACCTCCGATGGAAATTCCAAGAGCATTTTTGGACGCTGGCTATAGCCTAGTATCTAGACGCTAAACTTTAAACACGATTTATCGGAGTTCCGTAAACAGTAAACACGATTTCTCAGATTTTCGTAACTCGAATAATTAATCCATTTAAAATTTTAAAATCCTTGAATTAAACTCTATCTATCAGTACGTTCGAAAAAATTCTCGATATTCGGATCCCGATGCTCCTGATTATGTGTGTTTTGGGGTACTTAATGAGGGTGTAACCTCATGTGGGGCCCACATGGCCTTGCTAGAAGGAAAAAATAACTCATTTCTATGCCCATCCCTCTTGTCGACATGCTCTCACCCCTTGACTACTCCTTCTTGCTAACACTCCAAATAAAAAAGTACAAGGCATGGCTCATGATGTGATTTGAGGGTATGGTTCCAAAGAATGTTGTATGTGTGTGTTTGAACTATAAATAGAGAGTATTAGAAGCCTTAACGTTCACAACATCAACCATTCTCTTCCTCTCTCTCAAAATCTCAATCCCTCCCTCTCTTATACTCTCTCTATTATAAACACACAAACATTGCCATTCTACCACCCAAAACCCACCCAATATCTCCCTTATAACCCCTCCTCAAGCTCCACCACCATCCTAGCCCTTCCCTTAGTCGATTTAAACTCGAAACAGGAGGAAAAATCCAAGGGCCACCGTCTTCAGAACTCCCTTGCCACCTCGTCAGCACCCGCTGCCACCACCAAAACAACCCCTCCACCACCCTCCATTTCCATTGTGTTGCTTATTTGTGAAGTCCATCATCCCCCTGTGACTTCGTCTTCACCAGAAAATCAAGAAACCAGCAACAGGAGGCTGCCAAACTTCGTTTATCTTCATAGCACGACCACTGTCACCTTGTGCCACTGACATCAGCCTCCTCCTTCGACCTCCATCACTACCTTAAGTGTCCTCCAACCACCTCATATTTATTGTTTTGTCCTTCATCGATCATAGAAAACCATAGTACCATTTATTTATTTATTTATTTATTTATTTTCTTGTGTGTGCATGATACTCGACGAGAACATAGGAGGTATCAAACCTCATGTTTCCAAACTTTTAATTCATTTATACAAACTCCACCCCCTCTCGAAATTTCATATCAAAAACAGTACATTTCAAATAAATATGTTTAACCCTGATTTCAGAAATCTTTACAAAACAAGTCCTAGGTCCCTAAACTTCATTTTAGAATGTGCAAAACTCACCCCTCTCCTAGAAATCATTTTAAAACAAGTCCTAAACCTTAAACTAGTATTTCATTTATTTACATTAAAACCTATCTTGAGATTTATTTGCAAAATCAGTCCAAGATTCAAACTTATAAATTAACTAAACCAATTTATTCCTTATTTGGAAATTATTAACAACCTTAGTCCATTTATGTTGATATTTCCTTAGGATACTAAATTTATCTCGAAGTATCATGTTCACCGCAATACATTCCGGTTTTCTCGCATCAATTCTCGAAAACAAATCAACAACCACACTTTAAGGTGAGTGTTATGGCCCCTCTTTTATATATTTAGGGGGAGAATACATGTACTACTTATGCTAGATAATAAAAAAAATACACATAAAGTATTATTTAATAAACTATAACTTGTTTATAAATGATTGGTTTAACTTTTATATGTTACGGGCACATAAACTAGTTTTAAACTTAAAAATCTAGTATGTTATGTTGTTAGAATAATACAACTATTGAAATAACATATGCCTTTTTACTATGGAGTTCATACAAGAAACATACTTTGTTATAAAAGCTAGTGCCTTATACTATACATGCATACTATTTATGCTCAACTTTTATAAACTCTTTACAATTCATTATTCCTCGTGACTTAATCATAATTAAGTTAAGGCTGAGAGTTATTCACATACTTCTTAGTTAAGGGCTTTTTCGTGAGACACTATTCATTAGCTGAGTCTAAACACTTAACATATCCACACTACTATAACCATTAATCTTCGGAGCGAGATACATATGTATAGATCTATACGGGTTTGACATCCCCACTTGTGGATGCCAACTACAACCTCGACTGATCAATCAAAGTGGGTGATAAGTGTCTACGATCGTTACTGCAATGTCCAATGAAGCGTTGTAGCAGGGCACACTTAGTCACAAAGCTCGGTTAAAGAACTCACTATAAACATTATCTCTCTCTCTCTCTCACTTACTACAACACATAAACTTGATTCTTTTAAAATCGTTTTAAGCATGAACCAAGACACATTTTGGATTTTTCAAAGCTTATTTAAACATGGTTTACTTACAAAGAAAATAGTTTTTGAAACGGTTTTATAGGTATCACTACTGCTGCTAGCAGAAAACCTATGATTCCCACCAAGCTTGTGTTGACCCTCAAAACTACATGTATTCTCAGAGAATCAGAAATCACGAAAATTCAGACGATGGATAGTCAGGGATCTTAGGCAATTTAGTTAACTGCTTTTAGTTATGTCCGCTTACTTGTTTAAGACAATTCATATATTATACTATTATCTGTAAGAACCATGTATTCAAATATCAAAATGTAATATAAATGTTGTTTTGTTTATTATTGTATTTGTGCTATATATTCAGTTTATCTGGGATCCATGAACTTTGTCGCACAGCCCACCATGTTCGGCCACCTCGGCCGAGGGTGTGACAGTGGGGTATTTTTAGCTACTATTGTGCTTATTTTACGATAAAAGGTGTTTAATATGTTTACATTATGTTGTGTAGCAGCAAAGACATGCTCGGGATTAAAAAAACAAAATGTGTAGTTGGAAGCAGGAAAATTAGATCGAGTCAAGTGAAGTAAAAAATCTAAAGGATTTTGAAGCCCACGTATCATACTCATCGTAGTCGGACTTAATTCGATATGACCACTAGGGTCAGAATAACAATCATCTTCTTAGTCATTACTGAAACAATGGTAATGACATATTTGAATAAAACGGCATCAACTATTAGCTTCTTGATAACCTTGTGACTTTTTCTGATCCAAGCGTGAGTCCTGTGCTTCTGGTAGTATATGCATCTACTACCTTTCACATCTACTCATACTCGTCCCATATATTGTCTCGCAGTTTTCCAAGTCATTATCACATAAACAATTTTAACACATACAAATTTGTCCAAATAATCATATAATTTTCCTTAGACTCTACTAGGACTTCTTCCATGCGTATCTTTAATCATCAATTCTGCTTCACTCGGTTGTTGATGGAAACGTTAGACGATGGGATTACTTCATGGATTATAACCAAAATCTTTCTTTTTGCTAATCAAAAGTGTACTTATCATGTACTAGACATATGATTTATTAGATGTATTCTAAAGGAAAGATATCACTCTTACGATATCTTCCGATAGGTATCATTCACTATTGCAAGCCTTCTCATTTACTCAATCCACTACGAATCTTCACCATGATGTTCTGCACACCAAAGCAGGTGTTCGGTGTATCGAGAGGAGAATATAGATAGAGGGAGATTTAGATGCGTATTCCTCCTTAATACTCTAAAAATTTACATGCCTGTTCTAACATCGTAATTAAATGTTTAGAAACCTGAACACATAAAGTTTCCAAATCCGGTTGGCAACAGACCTTAGATCCGATCATATAATGCATATCATAAATCATTTAGCACATAAAAGCATGTTAGACATTTTCCCTAAATAAGCTAGTGCTTGTGTCTATTCAGGTGTATTACCTAAATTTTATTAGACACACTTCTCATGATCATCGCTTAGCATTCTAAGTTTAAGTCTATAAATAAATCCTTATCCCTAGTCCGCTTAAACTAATGCTCTGATACCAACTGTGACATCCCCATTTTCACGGCCAGAAAAGACCGATGGCGGAATTTGTTCCCAGTAAAACATGATAAATACGTTATTAAAGCATTTCTGAAAAAAAAAATGTATTTTTATTCATTTTAAAACATTTCAGATGTCATCGTCAATACAGAAACATAAGCATAAACATAACTTACATTCATTATCACTAGTGATTTATATCTCCTTAATCTCTCAGTGTAATGTAACTTCATATCGACACCTGTGATTCAGATAAACTAAGTGGTTCAGGTTTAGAAACATGGTGAGTACATAGGGTTTTCAACCCACAATAATATACTTATTATGTTTAATCATCAAACAGTTAACCCAATTAACCATCCCCATTCTCTTCTTTAATCTTAAGGATCTACCCTAAGAATCAGCTATTTCTCGTTCACTCATTCCTAAGGATCATCCTAGGGAATCGGCATGAAGTCCATCGTTGCCACGGTTTACACAAAAGGCACTAAGTCTGCATAGTCGCCAGGGTTTAGGCATCAAGTCTGCATGATCACCAAGGTTTAGGCATCAAGTTTGCATGATCACCAGGGTTTAGGCATCAAGTGTGCATGATCACCAGGGTTTAGGCATCAAGTCTGCTTGATCACCAAGGTTTAGGCATCAAGTCTTCATGATCACCAAGGTTTAGAGTACACCGGGTTAACACATCGTTTACAACACTTACAGGTTGCGAGCCTGCTAGTGGTCTACTGGACTATCTAGAATAGTTTGTGGTTGTCATCCATACTATGCTGAATGACGGGGCCATCATTTGGGAAAAGGCTTCTCACTCCTTGCACCTCTCACCCTCACCTTGTGGTCTATAACACCTCTCAACTCGTCATCCAACTCATATTCCATCCATTACATCTACCCATGTTTTACCCCAACATTATCATAGATATAAAATACATATACAGTTTAAAACATGTATAAATACGTTCATCCAGCATAGACAACAACTATTCAGATAATATGCACACATAGCACGTAATTTATATAAAATACTTCATATCTGTGTGTAAGATGAAAGTAACTACGCACTCACCTGGTTAGGTGGTGACTCGGTACTCGGACAACACTTCGTTATCTCAAAACACTTTTCCCTCGACAAAACAATGGGTTTTATAGAAAATCGGGCATCGCTTTGAGCAGCGTTTTCGAACCAAAAGGCCCTTTTTTCTTGGGACTCGGGGAGCCTCGGGGCTTCCTTCGGGTGATAGGGGTTCACCTAGACTTTAGGGAGGGTTCAAAACCCTAGAGAGAGAAAGTAGTGAGAGAAGAAATGAAGAAAGGTGTGAAATTTTCGGAAAGGCCCGCATGCCATTTATAGCCCCTAGAAGCCTCAGACTACACTGCGCGTCCAGCAGCTACACTGGGCGTAATCTAGGATAGGGTTGCAAGGTGTGTTCCAGCTGGCTCGCACATGGACAGGACTCGGATAAGACCGAAGGTACGCGGGGCGTTGGGCGAAGCGACATGCCGTTCATTGGATGCGAGGCTGGCCTTCATCAGACGGCTCACATCGAGCCACGTCATCTATCTAGCATCCGATTTCGTGATTTTCTACTCCGATTTCTAAAAATCATAACTTTTGCATACGAGCTCCATTTTTGATGTTCTTTATATCCACACGAAAGCGGGAACATACTCTATAACTTTCGTTTAGACCCCATCGGCTAATTTTGACTCTATTTTAAAAGTTTTATTCTTAACAGGACAGGACACGATTGGTCCGTTAAAAATTCATAACTTCTTCATTCGACGTCCGTTTTCGCCTGTCTTTTTACTGATACGCTACTATTAACAAGATGTTCGATTCTCATTTAGGTTGTTTTGGCTAAAAACCGCTCGATCTAATATTCAGATTTCGGGTTATACACTGCTAAGCTGAAACTTCGAAAAAACATAACTTCCTCATATGAAGTTAGATTTGGGCGTTCTTTTATATGTACGGAACCCTAGAGACATATTCTACAACTTGGTTAACATTATTTATTCTAAATAATCTTTTGTCGAAAAGTCGTTTTCGACCCCTATTATCTCTAAATTGACTAGCCCGGATCTACGGGCATTACAATTATCTCCCCCCTTAGGATGATTACGTCTCGGAATCATCAACGAAACAGGGCTTGTATAATGACTCACTACGTTAACTCTTCATCCTAGATAATATTCATAACTTTTATGTTGGTTCGAACGAGTATTTAACTCTTGGACTCCTCGACGGCAGGCGGTGCTTGGTCATGCACTTGCTCCCTATCTCACGTTAGACTCCAACTTATGACCTTCAAGTCACAATATCGATCCTCACTGGATACAAACTTAAGATGTGTTCTTTTATCATTACAATGGAGCGATGTATCATATTCTAATGACCTTTCATCGTATATTGCAACACTCAGACTTAGGTCTCTTAGAGTCAAATTCCAGAACAGACTATACCTTCCTTTATTTTCTAATGTGATACAATCACATTTTAATATGTAGCATTTCTAGCTACCAACTTCTTTAACAATCATTGTGATACTTCTACTGATCGCCTTGGTTAGCTTTCATTTCAATCTTTCGGTTTAAGTCAGATGTTACATCAAACTTAGTTCTCTGATCCACGTATCATACTCATCGTAGTCAGACTCAATTCGATATGACCACTAGGGTCGGAATAACAATCATCTTCTTAGTCATTACCAAAACAATGGTAACGACATATTTGAATAAAACGTTATCAATTACTAGCTTCTTGTTAACCTTGTGACTTTTCCTGATCCAAGCGTGAGTCCTGTGCTTCCGGTAGTATATGCATCTACTACCTTTCACATCTACTCATACTCGTCCCATGTATTGTCTTGCAGTTTTCCAAGTCATTATCACATAAACAATTTTAACACATACAAATGTGTCTACACAATCATATAATTTTCCCTAGACTCTACAAGGACTTCTTCCATGCGTATCTTTTATCATCAATTCTGCTTCACTCAGTTGGTGATGGAAACGACAGATGATGGGATAACTTCATGGATTATACCAAAAATCTTTCTTTTCGCTAATATAAAGTGTACTTATCAGGTACTAGATGTATTATTTATTAGACGCATTCTAAAGGCAAGATATCACTCATACGATATCTTTCGATAGGTATCATTCACTATCGTAAGCCTTCTCATTTCCTCCATTTACTCAATCCACTATGAGTCTTTACCATGATGTTCTGCGCACCAAAGCAGGCGTTCGGTGTATCGGGACGGGAATATAGATAAAGGAAGATTTAGATGCGTATTCCTCCTTATTACTCAGAAAAGTTACATGCCTGTTCTAACATTGTAATCAAACGTTTAGAAACTTGAACACATAAAGTTTCTAGATCCGGTCTGCAACAAACCTTAGATCTGATCATTTAATGCATATCATAAATCATTTAGCACATAAATGCATGTTAGGGATTTTCCCTAAATAAGCTAGTGCTTGTTTCTATTCAGGTGTGGTACCTATATTTTATTAGACACTCCTCACAATCATCGCTTAGCATTCTAATTTTAAGTCTATAAATAAATCCTTATTCCTAGTTCGCTTAAACTAAAGCTCTGATACAAACTGTGACATCCCCATTTTCATGGCCAGAAAAGACCGATTTTGTTTATGCTTTATAAAAATCAGAGTACCTCTTTTAATAGAAAAGTTGTGGAATTTGTTCCCAGTAAAACATGATAAATACGTTATCAAAGCATTTATGAAGAAATGTATTTTATTCATTTTAAAACATTTGGGATGTTATCGTCAATACATAAACATAAGCATAAACATAACTTACATTCATTATCACTAGTGATTTATATCTCCTTAATCTCTTAGTGTAATGTAACTTCATATCGACACCTGTGATTCAAATAAACTAAGTGGGTCAGGTTGAGAAACATGGTGAGTACATAGGGTTTTCAACCCACAATAATATACTTATTATGTTTAATCATCAAACAGTTAACCCAATTAACCATCCCCATTCTCTTCTTTAATCTTAAGGATCTACCCTAAGAATCAGTTATTTCTCGTTCACTCATTCCTAAGGATCATCCTAAGGAATCAGCACGAAGTCCATCGTTGCCACGGTTCACACAACGGGCACTAAGTCTGCATAGTCGCTAGGGTTTAGGGATCAAGTCTGCATGATCACTAAGGTTTAGGCATCAAGTTTGCATGATCACCAGGGTTTAGGCATCAAGTGTGCATGATCACCAGGGTTTAGGCATCAAGTCTGCTTGATCACCAAGGTTTAGGCATCAAGTCATGATCACCAAGGTTTAGAGTACACCGGGTTAACACATCGTTCACAACACTTATAGGTTGCGAGCCTGCTAGTGGTCTACTGGACTGTCTAGAATAGTCCGTGCTTGTCATCCATACTCTGCTGAATGACGGGGCCATCATTTGGGAAAAGGCTTCTTACTCCTTCCATCTCTCACCCTCACCTCGTGGTCTATAAAATCTCTCAACTCATCATCCAACTCATATTCCATCTATTACATCTACCCATGTTTTACCCCAACATTATCGTAGATATAAAATACACATACATTTTAAAACACGTATAAAATCTTTCATCCAGCAAAGACATCAAGTATTTAGTTATTATGCACACATACCACGTAATTTATATAAAATACTTCATATCTATGTGTAAGATGAAAGTGACTATGCACTCACCTGATTAGGTGGTGACTCGGTACTCGGACAACACTTCGTTATCTCAAAAAAAATTCCCTCGAAAAAACAGCGGGTTTTATAGAACACCGGGCTTCGCTTGGAGCAGCGTTTCCAAACCGAAAGACCCTTTTTTCTCGGGACTCAGGGAGCCTCGGGCTTCCTTTGGGTGATAGGGGTTCACCTAGACTTTAGGGAGGGTTCAAAACCCTAGAGAGAGAAAGTAGTGAGAGAAGAAATGAAGAAAGGTGTGAAAGTTTCGGAAAGGCTCGCATGCTATTTATAGCCTCCAGCAGCCTCGGACTACGCTGCGCGTTTAGCAGCTACGCTGGGTGTAGTCTCGGATAGGGTTACCAGGCGTGTTCCAGCTGGCTTGCACTTGGACAGCACCCGGATAAGACCGAAGGTACGCGGGGCGTACTAGACCTGGTACACGGGGCGTCGGGCGAAGCGACGTGGCGTTCATCAGATGCGAGGTTGGCCTTCATCGGACGACTCAGATCGAGCCACGTCATCTGTCGCGCATCCGATTTCGTGAGTTTCTACTCCGATTTCTAAAAACCATAACTTTTGCATACGAGCTCCGTTTTTGATGTTCTAAATATCCACGCAAAGGCAGGAACATACTCTACAACTTTCATTTAGACTCCGTCAGCTAATTTTGAATCTATCTTAAAAGTTATATTGTTAACAGGCCGAGACACGATTGGTTCGTTAAAAATTCATAACTTCTTCCTTCGACGTACGTTTTCGGCTGTCTTTTTACCGATATGCTACTATTAACGATATGATCGATTCTCATTTAGGTTGTGTCGGCTAAAAACCGCTCGATCTAATATTCGGATTTCGGGTTGTACACTGCTAAGCCGAAACTTCGAAAAATTATAACTTCCTCATACGAAGTCAGATTTGCGCATTCTTTTATATGTACGGAACACTTAATAGATATTCTACAACATGGTTAAGATTATTTATTCTACATAATCTTTTGTCGAAAAGTCATTTTCGACCCCTATTATCTCTAAATTGACTAGCCCGGATCTAGGGGCGTTATATATATATATATATATATATATATATATATATATATATATATATATAGGAATGAGTTCTATGGAAAACAAATAACTAGGGCAACATCTACCGGAACCAATAATCAAATGACATGTGTCCATTTCTTTCTTCAAAAGTAATGTATTGTGGAAGTTATTGTAGAAGTGATGTGTTGTCATGTTTTCATTGGTTCAAATATGTGTTGCCCTAATCATTCATTTTTCATATAACTCTTCCCTATATATATATATATATATATATATATATATATATATATATATATATATATATATATATATATATATATATATATATAGAGAGAGAGAGAGAGAGAGGTAGGTTCAAGTATTCTAACTAATTATTGGATGGATGTAGGATTGATTGTGGATCAATCAATTTTTAACAAATATTAAATAATTAATAAATTACTTAAAGGGTATAATAGTAATGTTTAATCTATTTAATTTTAGTAAATATTGAAAAAAAAGTTAATATCCCCTTTTAATTAGGGAATTTAGTTTAAACACCTACAATACATCAGCATCGACACAATATCCACCTCGTCCCTCACAATCATGTCACTGCATCCATTAATCCCCATCATTGGTTGATTCCAAAACCAAGTGCTAAAATGATCAACATTGCTACCACTTTAACGCCACTCCGTCACCAACTGGTCACCGCCTCCACCAATGCTTCCAACTTCAATCGAGGTCTACAAGAAGAAGGATTGCCTTCTGTTATGAAGTTTTCAAGGTTTATAAAGGCTTCAGCAATACTAAACTAAATTTAATTATCCTACCGATCTAGGTTTAACTCATCCATTCCCAATGTATACTCCACCACCAATCGCCCACTTGTTGGTGTTGGTTGTATCGTCCATGTCATAGCAAGGCAACAACACAGACCACTACCCCCACCATCATCGCTCTATTGAAGATCCCCACACCACACTACTTTTGTTTCCACTTTCTAGCCACCACCTCTCTGTGGCTTCAACGGCGACACATAACTTCTTTATCAGGTAAGTTTTAATTTTTTTCTAGGAATTGCCAAATTGATCTCTTAATGAGTCAATTCTACTATTTTTGAACTAAAATCTATAGTTTGTAATGTTCAATTTTAACCTATTGATTGGGGTTTTTCGTAAATTTTGCATATTGATTGTGGATTTGATAAGTATCAAGTTAGCATTTGAAAGGAAAATGCATATACTTTTTAACAAGGTAGAATAATTGGTAAGGATGTTGTAACAAGTGGTTAGGGAGTGTTGTTTTGCTTTCATGGAGTTTTGTATGGAGGGAACGCTACATTATTGGAGTCAACCGGCCTCAATGGATGTGTGAGTATCTTTTCAAATTATAAGTATCATAATTCTCATACTTTTCATCATTTAATTCTAGATGTTGAGATTTAGAAAACCAATATGTAGAAAAGGCTAAATAATGCAATAATAATCAACCTTTTTAGATTGTGAAGAGATGTTATATTCTTAATGGGTTCTAATAAGTTTGAGTACGTTATTTTTTACTTTTTCTTTAGGATTTGTGACATGCCTTGAATCCTGATACATAGGATAATATAATAGATGCAAAAATATAATGTTATGTAACATGATTTCATTTAATTGTTTAATCATGATTTGATTTGTATTCACAAGATGTCAAAGTGGTGTTCTTAGTGAAGACAAGTGTTTCATTTTTAAGAATATTCTGCAACAATTTTATTATTTTATTAAAATAA
This sequence comes from Lactuca sativa, assembly GCF_002870075.4. NCBI lineage: Eukaryota > Viridiplantae > Streptophyta > Magnoliopsida > Asterales > Asteraceae > Lactuca > Lactuca sativa. The sequence goes on along the minus strand of NC_056627.2, from coordinate 325,318,296 downwards.
TTTTTACAGAGTGTTATATTCTAACAGAATCATATAAGAATCATTTTTTCAGGGTTCTTTTGGAATTATATTTTAGGTAACAATTTAACATGGTTGATTGTATTGAGCTTTTTTGATGCATTCTTTGTGATATATTGTTTATATTTTTACTAAATATGTTAGTTGACCACTCTTTAGAATATACATAAAGTCAATATCAAAAAGTATTTTGATCTTGAAATTTTTTCTATTCTATTAGAATTATTCTTTTAAATCGATCTATACGTATTGCTTTTTATATTTATAAAATTCGGAAAGAATTAAAGTTAATGATAAAAATCTTGTAGTAGTATTCTACTTACATAGTTTTTTATGGGTTTAGTTTTTGAAGAGGTTGTCATTGATATGGAATCAAGCTCAAGAACATACAAACACATACATGAGAAAGACTTGGAATCGAGTTCAAGAACAAGTGTATTCTACCAAAAATTACATTGTTATGATTATACATCACATTTTCATAAGAATAGTTTGAATCAAGTCGAGTAGTTTGACCATTCAAGGAGATCAAGTGTACTTGTTCAAGTATTGTATATTTAAGAATGCTATTTGTTACGAAATTTATTAATTTTTTATGACATTCTGTTAGAATATGTGTAGTTATAGCAAAATGTATAAGGTTGTTATTTTGTAAAAATATGTATGATTTTGTTTTTGAGTTCGAATGTCTATAAATATATAAGTATTTTTTTATTATTCGATTGGGGATTCAAGAATTTTGTTATTATTCAATAACCTTCTAACATAACATTTTCATAGAATATCTTTATAACAAAATAAAATTCTGACAGAATAAACTCGATTATGCTTACAAATTCAGAAGTTACATTAATTTAGAAAATATCAAAATTTTAAAGTTAAGAGAATTGATTATTTCCTAAAATCCGAAATTTTCCTTTTTTAAATTTATGTTTATTGACTAAAATACCCTTGTAATGAAATTAGATGATATTTTTCAATTATTTTTAAGTCAATAATACATATTAATCACTTTCTTAAAATAACTAAAATGGTTGGCTCACAATCATTCCTACATCCACACAGTAATTAGTTAAAACACAATAACCTAAGTTGTAACACCCTGATCTTGGTATGTTTCGCTTTTGCTCTTCATTAATACAAAACCTTGATTTTAGCCGTTGGAGTAGTACGTGGGGCGTACCACTTGGTACATTTAGCGTACTAGCTGAGAAGTCAGTATGTAAGACGTACCATTTGGTACGCTTAGCATACTAGCTTGAGAAGGATTGGGACACTGGGTGCGTATGTTGGGTATACGTTGGGTCTACGCATGACTTCAAGAAACCCTAAAATGGCGTGTTGCACCCTATATATATATATATATATATATATATATATATATATATATATATATATATATATATATATATATATATATTCATCCTTAACCTATAGTGTTGGCCACAATTCTTGTCCCTAAACCTCTAGAAAACCCTAAACGTCCTCTTAGCATCCATTTTTGCATCCTTAAGCTCTTGAAGAGAAATCTGTGTCGATTTTGGTCCATCCTTGAAGAACCTAGAAGAGAGTGAAGTTCATTTCATGGTGGGAGATTTAAGATCCAGAACCCTTCATCACATTCCAAGCTTCCTAAGGTATCAAGATCAAATCTTGACTGTCAATGTCTAGTTTTCTATACAGGTTGATTTGGAACACTTTTGGTCCCTTTTGTATTGGTTGATGGTTTGTGACGATTTTAAGTGATCATTTCATTAGACCTGAACTTGTTAGAGGCTTCCTAGGCAAAACTGTGCCAACTTTATGGGGTACTAGCCATCATGCAAGCATTAAGCCACTTATTAATTCATTTCTAAGCATAAGAGGTTCCTTTAGCCATTCATGAACATAAAGTTTGCAAATTTATGTGTTATTCCAACTCAAAGAATTCAGATCTACATTTTGATACTTTATCTTAAGGTATTAAGAGTTTAATGGGAAGATGGCTTAACAGGGGGAGTATGTTGGGCGTACAAGCCAATACACGTAGTGTACAAGCCTCAATGTGAGTATGCTTAGCGTACAACTAGGTACGGTTTGTGGGCTTTGTGATTTTTGGGCTTCAATTTGGCACCTTTTTGGGTCTAGATGCTTGGGTCCTTATTGGACCGTCTGAGTGTTGATCTTTTAGGCCACGTGAAGGACTGGACTTTAGGGTAAGGCCCAAGTAGGAGTTTTTTGAGAGAAAAACTTTTGAGAAACACTTGAACAAACGTTAGTACAAGTTATATATTGCGGATTAATCTCAAAGGATCATAAAGCTCAACAATAATGAGAAGTTAGAGTCGTTAGATAGTTAGATGCGGAAATGTAAGTGCAGAAAATAAAGGAAATGAAAATGACAAGTTATATATCAAGAAAACACTAAGCTGATTCTAAACAAGGTTTGCATTCAAACCAAGTTAGTTCATGTGATCATCTTAAAGTGAAAGAAATCTTAAAGACTTGCTCTGAACGATATATGAGAGTCGATCTTAATATTCGAATGAAAGTTCAGAACGATCTTAGATAGTAAGAGATGAGAATTCAGAGATAGAGAAATTCTTAGACATATAGAAATGGAGATGGAGATGTGTATTAATCAACGAAGGTGAGAACTCTATTTATAGAGTCTAAAAAAGTTACAATGAGAATAAACAACCAATAAACTACTGACTTATCGTGACTATGAAAAGTTCACTGGATAATACATTCTAAAATAACAAGTTAGCTAAAGTAACTAAGACTTCATTGCGGATGGCATCTTAAAAAACGGTTGCGGTAGCAAGAGATGTTGTAGACTGACGGTGATTCAAGGGAGAAGATCTGTTGTGGTAAAGGAGTAGACTTCGGATTGATAAGTTTAAGAGGGTCACTTTCTTGATTCAACAGACTTAGGCCCAATTTGGAAGATTGGACCCATTATGGGCCTTGGGTGGTTATTTAGTGATTGGCCTTTTTTATATCAAGATTTGGGTCTGGGTCTTAGCCCAACTAAGGAAAGGATAAAGTGGCCATTTACCCTAATAACGGACCATTAGCTTAGATTGTAATCTAAGCATTAATTGGATGATTATTCTGTTGTGATAGCACGAGGATTTTACTAATCCATTAGTCGGAGACTTTCAATGTGATTCAGCAGATAGAGGTGAGTTGTCCTCACTATACTTTTGGATTGAAGGCACCAAGGTCGACCCTTTTGGATTGTTATCCTGGTTTATCTTATGATGGAATGTGTAGTGATTTGTTAGATTTATATCTTGGTATATAGGATGATGCTATGTGTAGTGATTTGTTAGATATGTATCATGGTATATAGGATGACGCTATGATTAGTGATATGTTATATTTACATGGTTGTCTGTACGTGCTAGCTAGTGTTTGATATGCTATATGTTGATTTGTGACGGCGAGTGGCTTGAGGCGGTTCTGCATTGTGCTGAAGGTTAGTGGGGTGTAATAGCCAGGCCAAAGGCCTGGAGAACATTCCAGATAAGCAGAAGACCCGGTGTGGCGTACCAGTCATGTTGAAGGTTCTGTGAGCGTACCAGATAGATTGCAGGCCGGTGGGGCGTTCCATTCAGACTGAAGGCTCTGTACGCTTGCAGTTTATGATTATTATTTTGGTTTTGTATTGTGTTGGTATTTTGGGGGTACTCACTAAGATTTGGGCTTACAGTTCAACATTATGCTAAGCTTGAGCCTTGACATGTGAATAAATTAAAGCAAAACTAAAACCATCTTTGTAATCTTCTCAACTTCATCAATATACACAATACCCTGTTGAAAATAGATAATATGATTACTACCGAATCAAATAGTTTATTAACCTGTATGGACATTCTTTATCCTTTTTTTAATGGGATATGGAAAGGAAATATGATGATATTAATATCCATTACTAGTATCTAACATTAATTTTAGCAAACTATATCATGGACTTGGATATAGCAAGCATATTTAGTATCAAACAATCACAGAACTACATCTGCAATAAGCAACCACAAATCGATCTTCATCGCCACGTCACAACCCACACCTGTAATTCAAAAAAAAAGATAAAAGAGGGGATGTGATTCGAATTAAAATAGAGGAGATGAATGACACATCGGAAAAAGGGAACATCTAAACTCAATTTTCCAAGGAGAATAGTAGGGTAAATTCTTGTTAGGTACCTGTATAATAGAGGGATACTTGATTGAAACAACTAGCACATCATCTGCCATCATCTTCAAGCTCCTCTACGCCTTCATCTTGTTCAGCCCTAACCAACGTCACAACCTTTCATCCAACATCACACGATCATCTTAATCCATGATATTGTTTGGTTGTGCAATTATTTTTAGATCGACGAAGGAGGGTGGGATATATACAATGCATCCCAGGCTTTGAATCGATCCAAAGAAAGGGTGTGGGTTCGTGATCTATGGTGGCTACAAGACGCATAGAGAGAATAGGTATGACATGCAATTTTTAGATAGATAAACCCTAATAACGAACTGAAACAAGCCCTCATCTGGTTCCGAATCTCTTATTTGATTTGAGTAAAACGTAATTTAAACTTTATAGCTATATTTGAATCAAAACAACGAATTACAGGATTCTCCAAGCAGAATTTAACTGTTGATTTGAAATGTATTAAAAAGTAACATAATTAAAGAAAAAGTATATACCTAGTCGAATGGGGAGTTCTCGTGGGGTTGGAATTCGGAGGAAGAGCGAAGAAGTGCTAATCCATGACGACATTGATGCAACGGGAACGATGGTAACTGGTAGAGCAGGTGCGATGGTGGGAGTTGTTGTATCGATTGTACCGCTTGTTCTGATGGTTTTTTGGGAGGGGGAAAATTAATTAGAAAACGAAAGGGGTAAAATTTTCAATTTGTAAAAAATTGATGTGTATGTATCAGACTATCAGATTCGTATTTTAGGGGATTAAAAACAAAAAAGTATACATCCTAATTAATAAGGTAAAAAGATAAAAACATAAGGATAACAAAGTGAAAGATCATGGAAAATATGGACCAAAATTGTAATTTCCGTAAAGACTAGGGATCACTTTATAATTTTTTATTCTTATTATAATAATTATTTTATATAATTTTTTTTCAAAAAATAAAACTTTTAGTGGTATATTAGAACATTATTCCATTAATAATTATGAATTTTAGTTACATAAAATGTTAAATGCCACTAAATCCTCTAATTTTAATAGTGGCACATAGAATATGAAACATGATATAGAATATGAAACATGATATAGTGACACATCACATATGTGTCATTAAAAATATATGCCACTAAATGGCATTTTATTTGTAACCCTAATCATTTTTGTTAAAGAACTCATTTGTGTTAGGTTAATTTAATCAATATCCATTATAAATAAGACTTAAAGCTCGGGTAGTTTGACAAACTAATATTTTTTCCTTATCTTCTTTTGTCCTCTTATTATATTTTAGGGTTATGATTGATCATATAATGACAAACTATATAAATTGGTTTTAAGTTGTCAATAAACTTAATCTATTGTGTAAAAAATAACACATTTAGATATGATAAATGTACAAAAATAACACATTTGGAATTGAAGTGTTTTTCCTCACAATTACAAGTTTTCCGGATCATTTATATATGTAAACTTGGTCAAGGATTAAACTTTGTTATGTATATGGTCCGATTTTTTTCATATCCGTCTCAAAAAAAAATCATATTTATTTTTTACAATATTTTTCGAACTTGTTAAGTCATTTTACACAAATTCTTTATAGACTTTTACATTTTTTTAACTTCTTTTATAGTTTTTGTACAAACTATTTCAATTTTTTAAAAAATTACAACCTATTTATACTTTTTATATAAAGTTTTCCTAAACTTTTATACAACATTTTTTTTAACTCTTTTTAACTTTGCATCATTTTTACACACTTTTTAGAACTTTTTTTACGCTTTTTACAACTTTTTTATACTTTTTTTTTTAATACATTTTACAACTTTTTTATAACTTCTTTATAAAGATTTTAAAGCCTTTTAATTTTTTTCTTATAATTTTTTTTTAAAAAAAAAAACTTTTACGCTTTTTTTTCTATAACTTTCCTACGTCATAAAAAGGTTTTAAAACGATGGAAGAAAGTTTTAAAAGGATTGCAAAAAAGTTTACATATGCTATTAAAAAGATAGTAAAAAAAATAAGAAAATATGTAAAAAAAAAAAAAAGTTATAACAGTTATAAAATGCTCTTAAAACTTATAATTTTTTTTTGTAAAAGTAAAAATGTACTAAAAGTTATACACCAATGTAAAACAATTTGTAAAAAATTATATGAAAAGTTCTAAAGGTTCTTGCAAAAACTCTTTAAAATGTTGTAAAAAAAATATTTGGGACAATTTTGAAAACAAAATTGGACTAAGTATTATAGTTTAAAACTTATGTAAAATATAAATATATAAATAACCCTATAAACTTGTAATATTAAATTAAAACGAATAAACATTAATTTTAATTAACTTTTTTAATAAATACGTTGGATTATTTACAACTTAGGTCGAAAGGTATGCTCTTTACACCGAAGAGCATGGATAGCTTCGAGATCAGCCAACAACACCATCATAAACCACTATCGTGGATGATCGATGTACTCCCAACGAAGAAGAAAAGAGGGTAATAGAAAGATATGTAGAAAGAGAAGTAAAGAAACAAGAGAGAGATAGGGAGAGATAAGTGTGGTGTTTGTGTAAGGTCAGACCTTATTGTTTGATGAGTAAAAAACTCAATGTAATTTGTCTGCGTCAGCATCTACATCATCATCAAAGTGAGCATCTCAAGTCTATCAGTGTTAGCGCTTAGATAGTTATTATATGTAATATTTTGTATATTAGGTAATGATAAAGATAAGTATAGAATAGATAGCAGATAAGATATCTTTGTTATGAAGATCGGTTTTTATCATATATAAGATACAGTCTCGTTCATCAAGGGATATACTTATATAGATTAGTAGATAATCAACATTAGGGTATACCCTAATGTTGAGTTCGTCTTTGTCACAACCCGTCTTCTTTGTGAAGACAAACCCTTTCTTGGTGAAAGACAATTTGGAGAACTCCTTGTGTTATTTATTTTTTGTTCTTTGTTTTCTTGGATTAGTTTGTTTTTGTTATTTATAGTTGAAGTGTACCCGATCGATACAGACCTTCTACTGGTATCAGAGTGGGTTTTTGATACACTCAAGTAATCATGTCGATCTCTTTCAATTGAAAATCAACTGTTTGCAACAAGATCCCTTTGTTTGATAAACGTACCTTCACTGGTTGGAAATCAAAGGTCATGGAAGCTTTCGAGTTCATGGACTTTGATATGCTCGACATCATTAACAAAGGTCTTGTCGCCTCTATGCATCAATCATCCATTGATTACACATATGGCAGTAAGATGAAAGGGAAATTTGTACCTAGATATAAAGAGGAAGACAAAAGATTACTTAATCTCAATGTAAAAGCAAGAATTGCTATTGGAAACTCTCTCCCTTATTCTGTCTAAAGATTGGTTCAAAACTGTTCAACCACACAAGAGATGATGATTACACTATCATTTTCTTTTGAAAAAGAAACTCCTCAGATGATGAAGGTAAGTGTCTCGTGGTCCAGATCATTGAATCTTACATTGACACTTGAATTGACAACGTTGGGGATCTGACATTGATCATTCTCAAGTTGTTGCAGACCTTAAAACAGAATGGGACGCTACATCAGCTTATCAGGTAAAAAATCTCGTTAATTACTCTTCTGTTGAAAACATAAAAAAAGATGACATGATTGATCACCTTCATTTTGATTTATTGGTATCAAATAAATAAAGATCTTCTCTCAGTTTTGAGTTAAAGAAACTAAAAGAAAAACTCTCATTTTTTGAACAATATCTTTCTGTATTAAAAAAAGAAAACACATCTATCTCGCTAACCAATAATTTTCTTCACTCTGAGAAAGAAAAATGTGTTGCTCATTCTAGACGTATTCAATTATTTTGAAAAATTGGGCCTCTTCTCACTTTAATGTCACAAGAATTATTAATTCTCAGATTCCATATCAGTGTAAGAAAATTCTTAGAGGCAATATAGAAGGTGATGTTTCTTTAACCAAAGTTTTGAGACCAAACAAACCTTCTATAAAGCTGATTGTTTAAAAGAAGATTTTGAGAATAGATTTGTGAGTGCTTATTTTATAAATCAAACTCTAATTGATAATCACTATTCCACTGATTCTAATGGTATCACCAAATTCGCTACTCAAATTTTTGCTCTTGATCCTTCTCAACGTGAGTATGGTCTTCCCTCCACTAAGATCTTGCTAAAATTTCCTATATGTAATGGTGAAGTTCATTCCATAAATGAAATTTTTAGCATTTTTATTTAATGCTCCGTTAACAATTCTGAACATGAAGATCAATCAACGTCCTCTACTTCTAATGACTCCTTAATGATCCATGAAACTCGGGACAAGGTATCATTTGAGAATACCATCAATGACATTCCTTGTTCCATAACTATAATAGGAACTCTTTAATTAAATTGCCAAAGTTCTTTGGATTCAACAGTTGAAAAGAAATAAAACTCTAATGTTAAGGAAAGAATCCTAGAATTAAAGTTTCTTATCAATGTGGCAATTCTTCTCACAAAGTTAGCAAGTGTACTGTGACAACCCGAAATTCTATTTTGTACAAACAATATCACTTCAATAGAAGTCAGAACAGTTGCAGTAAGTTTTCAGACTTTTTAGTATAAGTTTGAGTAATTTAGGATTTACACTTAAAGAGATATCAGGAGAGAGGATGCACTAGGGTTTTGTGCAAGTCTGTTATTTCAAAAATCTATGATATTAGAGTTCATTTCTTGAATAAAAATATTTTCTGCCAAAAATCCGAGCACTATATATATGATTCTTAACCAAATTATTTCATTAGTTACATTTCCAACTAGAGAAAAGCCATTTTCTCTCTCACGGATCTTCGGGTTTTCATCCCAAATAGTGAGTACCTCTCTCTAGTTGTATTATATAGCTTGTTGAGTGCTTAATAACATAAATTTCATATCAAAACCGCAAGATTCGAGAGTTTACCGCCCAAGAACACTTGGGGAGTAAACTCTTTTATAAGGGTAAATTGATGTCTAGTCCCTTCCCCGTGATATGTAACTACCTTAGGCTTGTATGTTAGTGTTTATAAGACTAGAAATCACCCATGAAGACCAAGAGTAAGGTGTTCACGGCCCAAGAAGTTCTTGGACCGTGAACTCCAAACTCAAGGGCCAAAGAGTGCTTTAATCACTCCTAAAGCCATGGAACAATAGCCTTAATTTACTCCTAGTTATTTAGGGACATTAATTCATCAAATGCCCGTCCCAAAGAGAGATTACGGCCGTAATCTCTTATCGTTTTGGTCTTTGGGTCATGAACATCAAAAGGGGGTACCAAAGTGTGCCTAAGGCCTTCATTAGCCTTAGATAATTGTCTAAAACCTATCCTAGATGAGTATGGGACTTGAAAACATAAAAACACCCCTTTCCATATCAGTTTACGGCAGTAAACTCAAAAGGAAATGGCCTTGGGGCCGTAAACTCCTCAAAGGAGTGTATTGGTGCCCTAAACCCTTCCAAGAATTAATCCACCAAGTAGGAATGCTTCTAGGGATCATTTAGAACTTCAAAACACCAAATGACATTAAGCTTAGGAGTTAACGGCCGTAAAATCAAGGGTTTACGACCGTAAACTCCTTGTGTGGGGTTTATTGGAGAGTAAACTCATATATGGGGTCCTTTGGAACCCTAAACTCACTAGCCGAGTCCTACAACAACTTAGATGTAATCCTTAGGGCTAATAACACTTATTATAAGTGTTTAACAAGTTCTAGGAGGTCTAAACAATTTCAATTAGTAGTTTAAATCTAATTGGGTACACATATGTGTGATTATATGTTAACTAGGATCATAGCGTGTGTTCAAGACTTCACTTGACACCTAGCAATCCTATATCTTCAGTACATCCGTACCACTCACTGCAGGTGAGTTCATACCCCTTAATCAATGATTTAAATGTTTTTAAATGCTTATATGGGGGGAATACAAGTCAAATTCTTATAGTTATTACATCAATCACATGTGATTAATAACTACAAAACCAGTGATTTCCTTATTGTTCAAATTGTTTATCAAACTGTTTTGCTTCAAACTGTTTTACAAGCTCTTATACTTATTAAATACATTTGCTTAAACTACTGTTTTACTTATTATCAATTGCATGTCTATGTATGTATAGTTATATAAGAAATGTTTAAGGACTTAAGAAGGCTATCCACCTTATTTCCTTTTCGCGCTTGAGATGTGGTCTGGTGGGATATCGGGTACCCGTCCGAAGGTCGTTTAAATGTTAGTTATATATCATGTGTACATATATAGTCATAAAAGGGTCCTTCCAGTTCATTCAGTACCCTTGGGTAGCAAGGGTATACTTCCATGTTCATCCGTACCAATTACATCACTAGTAAGTTACCATAGGGGTAGCACAAGAGGATACTATTACTATTACTAGAACAATGAAACATACAATGAGTCAGTTCATTCATGAGTCAGTACGAGTAATACAGACAGTACATTACAGCTAGTACGCACAGTACATTACTGTACATGCTAGATAGAGAGAACATACATTACAGCTAGCACACGCAGAACATTTCAGTACATATAGGCTAGACAGAAAAAGATTACCCTTTCAGTTAGCACATTCATTACATATACATTCATCCAGTTATGTGAACCGTTGAGCGGGTCATGGCACTTCCTGCCATGACCGCTCTTGTATCCCGAATCTCCTTAATTGGGGAGCGTATGAGTTTGCGTATAGATCTATATTGGATTGACTATCCTACACCTTGCTGCTCGCTACAGTGGGACTTGCAAGTCTACGGGTGCCAAATGTCATTTCTTACGGCGTCTTACATCGTTGTTTTACTAGAGTCGGTAGCAGGATACAGGTCGATCACATGTTACTTGGAACACCTTTTGTTTTAAGGTAGTTAGTACCACTGTAGTCACTTATTACAAATACTACGGTACGATAATATTTTCCCATTTGCATTCACTTCGTGAATATTCACACGATGCACGGTAATGTAGAAACTTTATTTTTGGTTAATGATAGTCAGAATCGGGAAAACACACACTCTATCAAGAGACATACACACAGACACTAGATGCCTTGGTAGAAGGCTACAGTTAGTAGGAAACATAGGGTTTTCTAGGAGAATTCAAACATTATACAAAACATTGTACAAAACATCTTACAGAAACATTTTACAAACGTTTTCATACAAAGACAGACATCAATATACTTATGATCTCACCAGCATTAAGCTGATACTCGCTTTCAAAATAACTTGTATTCTCAGGTCACCACTAGACAAGTACAGGTGTCAGGCTTTTGAGAAGATGGAGTTCGTTCAAGACTCATCTTTTATTTTGATATGTATATTTTTGGTGTCTATAACTTTGTCAGAACACACATGTATGAAATTATACTATTAATGCAATGGATGATGTTGTTGCTTGTTTACTATTATTCATTGTTTTTGATACTGTATATGACGTCCTCCGCCCCTGAATGTTTCCGCCATTCATGGTTTCATTCAGCTCATCCTTCATAGCCTTATTGCTTGTTTACTATTAATGCAATGGGCCTTTTTGGACCAGTTACGATTAAATCAAGAGCTATGAAGAAATACACTCTTTTGTCATTGTGGATGAATTTTCAAGGTTTATGTGAGTAGTCTTTTTAAGAAAGAAGAGTCATTCCACTGATGCAATCAATGTTGTCATCAAGCAATGGGAAGTTATCTATGATCACAAAGTAAGGCAATTATGTGGTGATCATGGAACTGAATTCAGAAACTCGATCCTATCTAGAAGACTTTTACTCAATCTCAGGAATTTTTCAACACTTCTCTACTATTAAAATTTCCCCAACAAAATGGTATTGCGTAGAGAAGAAACAAAACTCCCATCGAACCTGGGAGAATGATGGTCGTTGATGATGGTCTTCCTTTGTCCATTTGGGTTAAATTTTTCAATATAATGTGTTTTACCAAAAACCAGTCCATCATTGTTAAGCATCATGGGAAAAGCGCTTATGAGCTACTGAAGGGAAAGAAACCGAATATCTCCTACTTTCATGTGTTTGGGTGTGTTTGTTACATTTTGAATCAAAGAGATCCACACTCAAAGTTTGAAGCTAAAGTTGATGAAGGAGTGTTTCTAGGTTATTCTAGTGTATCCAATTCTTTTAGGGTATTCAATCTTTCCAGTCAAAATGTTGAGGAAACAACTCATGTCTCCTTTGATGAAGACTTGTTCATTCATAATCGAGTTTATCACCCCTCATCAATACTGAATGAACTTACCCACAGTCCTTTAGAACTTTTTCCTGATTTCTTACCAATTGATGATGAGCAAGTTATTCCCAATATTGATCAATTCATCCACTCACAACCTATCTCTAAACATTAGCATGTCATCCCTAAAGAAGTTGAACCATCCATTTAGGAAGACTTTACACAAAATACTACAAACGAAAGATCTAACCCAAGAATTCTTCGAGATCATCTTGAATCTCAAATCATTGGAGATGTAAATTATGGGATTCTCACTCGTAGCAGATTCAGCAGTAAATTTTGCATGTTTGTAAACTTGTCTCAATGATTTAACCAAAGAATGACACTGATGCCTTGAAAGAAGCTGATTGGATCAAGGCTATGAAGGATGAGCTTAATGAATTTGAACGTCATCGTGTGTGGACTCTTGTTCCCAAGCCTCAAGGAAAGACTATCATTGGCATTCAATAGGTTTTCATGAACAAAATGCATGAAGATGGGATTGTCATAAGAAACAAAGCTAGACTTGTGGCTCAAGGTTTCTGTTAGATGGAAGGGTTAGGCTATGATGAAACATTTGCTCTTATTGCTAGACTTGAAACAATTTGTCTGTTTCTTGTCTTTGCTTTATTCAAGAACTTCTAAGTCTATCAAATGGATGTTAAGACTACCTTCTTACATGGAGATCTTCAAGAAGAAGTTTTTCTAAAGTAACCTCCATGGTTTGAAAGTGAAGAGTTTCCATATCATGTGTATCGTCTTTATAAAGTTGTCAATGATTTAAAGTAGGAACCTAGAGCATGGTATGACACATTGACAATCTATCTTCTTGCAAGTGGATATAATCGAGGATAGATTGACAACACTTTGTTCATCAAGCATTTAGGATATCACATCATTCTTGCTCAAGTGTATGTTGATGATTGATGTGTATATAAATGCACTAGTTTTAGTCCTGCTTTTAAGATAAAATTTAGACACACAAAGGCAGTGGACCTGTCAATTGGTGGTATAGTTGAATAAGTAGGGTATCGAACACAAGGAACGGTAATTAAACTAATGACTAGAATTAACTAAAACAACTAATAAAAGTAAAAGGTTTTCTCTAGTTTTGCAAGACTAGAAACTTAAAAAATTAACTAATACGCTAACTAAGTAACAAACAGCTAAAGCAAGTAGAAAAACAACTAAATTCAATGATAAGAACACTTATGTTTAGGTTCGATTCATTTACTCCTATGGTTATTTTATTGCAAGTGCAATGTATTAATTGTTATTGGCTACCGATTAAAGTGATTAGGTTCACATTCGCTATTACCAATCCTTAGAAAACAAATTAATTTAAGCAGTGATCAAGTGATTAAACTAATAAATTTCCTAGTTTATTTATTTCTTTTAAATATGACTTGTAATTGGTAATCAAATTACTAATTCAATTAACCTCTCGTTGATGGTTTATCACACAAGCTCACACATTAATTTACCCCTCTTCTAGTTAACCCTAGTTTCACATTTGCTATTCCTAGGCACATAACAATGTTTTCACAGAAATCATATGAGATAAGAAATTAAGAGATGTTCATGCAGCTTAACTACTTGTTAATTAATAGAAAATAGTTGTGGTTAATGCATAAGGTTCTTTAACAAGCTTAATAAAACAAAAATCCCCAATAAACAATTAATCCAACCATAAATCAACACATAGTCATAAATTTATCTACCCTAAACAGAAGATATAAGGTTTAGCTCATAATTGCAGCAGAAAGTAACTCAAAAACAAGATTTAGTAGTTCAAACATGGTTAAAACATGAGATAAAGTAAAGAGTAAACTTAGATTGCCTTTAATCTCCATAAAATCGAAGGTTAGGGTTTTCTCCATGAATTCGAGAGCTCCAACAACACCTTTTGTCGCAAAATAATCCCGAAGGATTTCAGAGAGAGCTTTAGTTTCGGCAATTGGCTTCTATATATAGTCTTCGGAAAACATGGGCTACTCGCCGAGTAGATAACCGACTCAGTGAGTCCCCTTTAAAAATCTGTATATGGAAAGGACTTGAATTTGCTTCGCGAACATTCATGTGGACTCGTCGAGTAAACATCCAACTCGCTGTGTCCTTCAGGATTTTTACACTTTTTCTTCTTTCTTCAATGCCCGAGTTCCCGACTGCATTTCCCTCTTCCTTTTGCTCCTGAGCACATCTTTTAGACTGAAAATACAATTTAAACATAATTAAGTGCCATTTGTCCATCAATTGCAATAAATTTGCCAAAAATTAATAAAATTCTAATCGAAATATATAGCTAAATATGCACATATCAATGATATCATTTTTGGATCCACTGATGAAAAGCTAAGCTCAGAATTTACAAAGATCATGGCTAAAAAGTTTGAGATTAGCATGATGGGTGAACTAAAATTCTTTTTAGGTTTGCAGGTTAAACAATTGGCTGATGATATTTTTGTTTTTCAAGCCAAATATATTGCATATATGTTGAAGAAGTATGGTTTCTCTGATTGCAAGACGGCTAAGACTCTGATGTGCCCATCAGCGTCTTTTGGAGCTAATCCAAATGGAACTAATGTGAATGAACCTCTGTATCGAGGAAAGATAGGCTCTCTACTCTATCTTACTGCCAATTACCTTGACATTATGTTTGCTACTATATTGTATGCTTGTTATCAAGCCAGTCCTAAGGAATCTCATCTTCTTGTTGTGAAAAGGATCTTCCGGTACTTAAACTATACACCCAATCTTGGGTTATGGTATCCTCGTCATTCTAAGTTCAAGCTGGTGGGATACACTGACTCCGATCATGGTGGATGTGGCATTGATCGTAAAAGCACTTCAGGAGGAGTTGAAATGATTGGAGATAGATTGGTAAGTTGGTCTAGCAAAATGCAGACATTAGTGGCTTGCTCTACAACTGAAGCTGAATATGTAGCTATTGGAAGGCGTTGTGCTCAGATTCTATGGATTCAAAATAAACTCTTATATTATGTTCTAAACTTCTCAAAGACTCCCATCTATTGTTACAACACCAGTTCCATTCATATGATATAGAATTCGGGGCAGCATTCCAAGACCAAGCACATTGATATCCATCATTACTTCATCAGGGACATCGTTCAAAGGGAAAAGTGGAGTTAATCTACATTCCATCCACTAATTAGGTGCCTGACATTTTCACAAAGTTATTGGACGAGAAGAGTTTAAACAAGTTTATTACAGATCTTGGCATGCTTTCAATGACTTAATTATTTTCTAACTGCTTTGATTTAAAATTGCTTCTGCTTGCTATCTGAAAAACGCAAAAACCCAAAAACAAGTGTTGATTTTATTATGTTTACAAATTTGTACATAACTTTACTTATAGTATTTACAAGTAATGTATTTTCACTCTTATTAATCTTTCAGACCTATCTAAGATTTATCAGCATCTCCTTCCTTCAGAATTTGTAAGAACTGGAGCCATCCAGAAATATCTCAATGCTCTCGGTGTAGAGAAAAAGAGTGGAATCATGTCCTCTTATTCTTGTGAATACCCTCTTTCTCCTCTACTCGTTGTTATGTATGCAAAGATCAACCATCAATAGCTGGCTCAAATCCATGAAACCCTCATGTCCTCAAGATCAACACGAAGGAATTCAAGGTTTTATCAGATTATGAGTCAGCAGATGAAAACACCGAGAGGAGAAAGACTGCTGTCTACTCCCCTTTTCTTCTTGATGAATATAAAGTTTGGAATTCATTTGCAACTTTTCAATGAGAAATGGCTTCATCACTCGTGGTTTATTGTGAGTTGTATTGTATATTGATGTGTTTACATTTTCTTGTGTTTTCTTTTATATCCAAATGTAAAGGTTAGATATCTCAAAAAAAAATAATTAATAAGTAGTTATTTTAAAATATCTCTTTTTTATGATACTATGCAAAATATTTTCTACCTTTATGATTCTTCTGAAATATTCTATGTAGAGGGCCTCTGAAAAGGCTGTATATTCCTTTTTAAACTATTTTCTTGTTTGAATAACTTCTTTTATTCTTATTTTTATCTTGTACCATTTTTAATGACTTTGATGGTAGCAATTTGTAACATCCAGGATTTATACGATATTAATTATATTATTATAAGATTAATGAATTGAATTGGATTGGGCTTGGACCATTGGATCCTTGTGATTGCGTAGAGAAGTGTCGTACGCGGGGTGTACTAATCCATATACGCTCAGCGTACTCATAAGATGAAGGTGCGAATGCCATGCACGTATGCCCAGTGTACCAAAGGGTATGCGCAGCATACGCATGCAAACTCTAAAACCCTAAAATTTAGGGTTTGATCCCTATATATACAACCTTATGCCCTTAGTCCATCCCCCCCCCCCCTTCTCACCTTTAAGTAGCTCTCACGAAAACCCTAACCCATATTTGTGTGTTCTTGTGATTTGGTAGCCATTTGAGAGCATTTTGGTGTTGTTTTGGTGTTTTGGAAGAGAAAGAAGTTTGAAGAAGGAGCAAGGACATGAAGAGAGCTTGTAGATCTAGGGAATTAACACCATTTCTGACTCGTTTGAGGTATCAAGCGTCAAACTTGACCATTGCATGCTTAGTTATAGTGTTGGGGTGTTTTATGGGTTATTTTGACTCCATTGTTGAGGTTTCTTGTATCTTGGTAGTTCTAGACCATAAGAGTTGTCCTTTTGAGCTCTTGGAAGCATTTAGAGTCATAAAAATCTGACATTGATGGTTAAGCCACAACCATGCAAGTGTTTGATGGTCACAAAGTTAGTTTAAGGACTTAATTCATGTTTTAACCCCCATCTATGCATGCAAAGGCATAAAGTTTGTAACTTTATGGATTAGGGCGTCTTAAAGGACCTTGATCTATGTTTTAGACGTTAGGATTGAATGGATTAAGTCAGGAAAGGGGTCCTAAGGAAGATGGCCAGTACGTTGGGCGTACACCTTAGTACATTATGCGTACTGACTCAATGCCCCGCTTTTGGTCATGGCCAACATACGTTGGGCATACGTGTCAAGTACGCTGCGCTAACGCATGTAGGGTGGCATATATGGATTTTGGGCCTTAAAAGTTTGGGTCAGGATTATTGGGCCTCATGGCCCATTGTAGAGTAAGGTATCTAGGCCTAAATCTGAGATTGGCGATATTAGGCCTTTTGGGCCATAATGGGCCATTCGAAATTATTTATTTTGGGCTAATGATTTATTGGGCTTTCGATAAGCCCCATTTGAGGAGTTAGGCCCAATTCAGAAAATTGGGCCATTAGTGGGCCACTTGTGGGTTTGGGAAGACTATTTAGATTTAGGGCCTTTCATGTTATGGTGTGGGCCCTAGGCATTGGCCCAATTAGATAAGCGGTAAAATTGGTCATTTTACCCTAAGAAGGATTACTAGTTTTTGATTAAGTGTTATTGTGGTAATGATAGCTCAGGGAGTCATCGGAGCTACCGCTAGAGATTTATTACCGTGAGATTCTGCATTCAACTTCACGAGGTGAGTTGCCTTCCTGTAGGAGTGGGTCGAAGGCACCAATGTCGGCCCACTAATAGTTGTTTATGGTAGAGACGATTGTCTTCGTGATAATTGTCTGGTATGTCATTACCTATTATGATTTATGTGCTTATTGCTATGTTATTATATGGTAGTGGTAGGGGTGAAATAGTCCCCGGAACCGGTTGAAATAAACTGGAGGGTAGGTCGGGCACCCATATATGCTTGACACGGTAGGTCGGGCACCCAGATATGTTTGATAGGGTAGGCCGGGCACCAAGATATGCATGGCAATGTATGATTATGTGGTATGATAGAGGAACTCACTAAGCTTTGTACTAATGGTTTTCAGTTTTGGTTTCAGGTACCTCTTCTTCAAAGGGAAAGGAGCCGACATGATTGCAGTGCATCACACCATTATTCCGCACATGAGACTCTTGGGAGATATACTCTGATGATGTTTTATTATGACATATTTTGATTATTGACATTTTTTTGTTATGGGATGACACGATGAATGTTTTTAATACTAATGGTTTCTTTATTACTTATCTAAAAATAAAATTTTTGGTCTTAAGTTTTGGGATATTGCACAATTCTAAGTCTAGTATGTGACTTTTGACAAATCATCGTCCCTAGAAGCATGTTGTTGTATGTGGCTAAATCTCTCTAAGTCTCACATCAGCGAGACCATGTGCTAAGAACATTAAGTCACCCCTCACACTGACAGTCTAGCATTTTCTAAACTTTCTAAGTGAGATTTCCTAGTCCAAATAAAAAATTGATAGAAAGGCTTGGGTGTTTATTCTTAGTTACTATCATACCTGACCTTGTCCCTGGAAGCATGCTTGTTGTATGCATCAAGTCTCATGTTCTGCTGAAACATTAAGCATTACTCAATGGCTTACTTTGATTGCATAGTCATCAACGTAAGAGATACTTGTCTGCTCCTTAAATCACAAAGGGTTATTCATGTCTCTGACCTCCTAGTCTGAGGTATGACATGGTACCATTATGAGTTAACGGAGAATCTTTGATTATAGACTACAACTAAAACTCTAAAATGCAAGAATTAAACCATTTCTTGCTGATGGGTTATATTTGTTAATGATTTACGCTGATTTCATCTTAGTGTGACTGAAATAATCCATTATCTCCATATTTTATTCTTTAGAATTTCATGATTCAGCGTATGATACCAGACGTTGATGAAAGTTCGAAAAATATATGTCGATGGGTATATCATTATCCGTGATATAATACACGCACCTACCCTTTATTTCCCAACAATTCTTCTATTAAGAAGGTAATGATTCACTATATTAGCCATACACTCATAAAACTTCAACATTCTTTGCTGATGGGTACATTTCATACCAGAATGTATTACATGCAACATACCACTGTTGCCATTTTATTATAATAAAAGTGATTTATGAGTCTCCATATGAAACCACACGTTGATGAGATCTCGCAATGCTATGTCAATGAATGGTAGTTTAAACCAATACTATCAAGAGACATCACAATCTTACTAGACTGCATGTTGCGACTTTGATACCTTCGTTGATTCCACCAAACCCATATTTAATGTTGATGTCAAAAAGGGAGGGAACCTTGCTAAAGCTGAAGAAACTACTAAGTGTTATTGATCTGAATCTAAAGTGGGGGAGAACCAAGCTGACATCAATTTGACAATTTCTATCTAGTATGTTCACTTTGATTCATAAATGTTGCCTTAATTGCTTGAAAATCAAAAATGGGAAGTTCGCCTTCTCAGGGGATTCATTTATTAAAGCAAAAAACTTAAAGTTTCAATCATACTCTCAAGGGGAGTACGAGATGAAGAATTTATTGAATTTTAGTTTTGACATCATTAGATAAGGGAGACTGTAAGGTCACATCTTATGATCTGATGAGTCAAACACTCTATGTTATCTGTTAGCGTCAGCGTCTACTGTGACATCCCCAATTTCACGGCCAGAAAAGACCGATTTGTTTATGCTTTGTTTTATACATCAGAGTAATCGTTTAAAGAAAAAGGTTGCGGAATTTGTTCCCAAAATTAGATATGATAATAACTTATCAAAACAATTCTCAAAGAGAATGTATTTTTATTTAATAATAAAACCTCGGGATGTCATGTTCTGATACATACACATAAGCATAAACATATCATACATTCATTTACACCTACAAAATGGAGTTCACGGCCCAAGAACATCCTTGGCCGTGAACTCACTTCTAGCCTTTGTTTCTTAATGATTTTGTGGTCCAAACATGTCATGGTAGTTTCTAGGTTGAGTTCCAAGGCTTGGAGGGACATTGGGCACACTTTGGCCCTTATAAAAGAGTTTACTCCCCAAGGTGTTCTTGGGCGGTAAACTCTCAGATCTTAGCGATTTCCTATGATTTCTCATGTATTAAGCATATAAGAAGCTTTAAAACTACACTAGATAGAAGTACTCACTTTCTGGAACGAAAGTCCGAAGATCCTTGAGAGAGAATTTGGCTTTTCTCTAGTTGGAAATGTAACTAATGAATAAATATGGTTCAGAATCCTATATATAGTCCTGGGATTTTTGGCAGAAAATATTTTATTCACGAAATGTACTCTAATATCATAGTGTTTTGAAATAATAGTGTTGCACAAAACCCTAGTGCATCCACTCTCCTGATATCTCCTTAAGTGTAAATCCTGAAATACTCAAACTTATACCTAAAAGTCTGGAAATTCACTATAACTGTTTTAACCTCTATTGACTTGATATGGTTTGTACGGAATGGAAATTTCGGGTTGTCACATATACAATAGGTGCTAACTCCAAAGTCACCAAGGTTTACACAATAGGCGCTAACTCCATAGTCACCAAGTTTCACTTAACAGGCACTAACTGCATAGTCACCAGAGTTTACTCATACCATCTCTCATCACACACCTACTATTCCATCTACCCATGTTCTACCCGACATATTTGTAGATATAAAATACATATACAGTTTAACTCATTTAAAAACTATATAAAACATCCATTCCACACTCATCTCAAATAAACAACATTATATAAACACATAACACGTATTTCATATCAAATACTTCATGTTTATGTGTTAGAAGAAAGTAATTTTACACTCACACATATAAACAACAATATACTTAATCCATTCAAACAATACTTGTATTATTATCATGTTTATGGAACGGACTATACACTCACACATATAAACAACAATATATATATATATATACACATAGCACGCATTTTATAAAATACTTCATATCTACGTGTAAGATGAAAGTGACTACACACTCACACATATAAACAACAATATATATAAACACATAACACGTATTTCATAGCAAATACTTAATATTTATGCGTTAGAAGAAAGTAACTATACACTCACACATATAAACAACAATATACTTAATACATTCAAACAATACTTGTATTATTATCGTGTTTATGAAAGGGACTATACACTCACTTGATCAGAAGATGACCGGACAACACTACGGCTCTAAGAGTAGTATTCTTCGGTGAAACCGGGATCACTTCACACATAGGACTTCTCGCGGGCAGAGCTTCGGCTCGGAAACTCTTTTCTTCTCGGGACTTGCTTCGGGTCTCGGGATGATACTGGGACTTCGGGGGTACTTCTTTGCATGTAAATCGAGGTAATATGGGTGAGAGAATGGTGAATTAGCAACCTTGGCAGGCTGCCCCTTCAAATCTAATTATAGGGCAAATTTTTCATTTTCCACGTCGTGGGCACTGTTTCCATGTCGTGGTCTTGGTTGTCACTGCATGTGTCATTGCCCACTTGCTCTGTCAGGCTCCAGAAGGCATCAGAAGACATGCCACGTCGTGACCACTGATTTCACGTCGTGGTCTCTCATAGTTTTGGGGTTTCTCGCCCCGAACTTCAGAAATTCATAACTTTCGCATACGAACTCCGTTTTTGACGTTCTTTATATCGACGCGTAGGTAAAAACAAGATCTACAACTTTCATTTAGACTTCATCAGCAAATTTTCACTTTATTTTTATTATATTATTTTTAGTAGGCCGAGACAAGAAAACTCCGCTAGAAATTAATAACTCCTTCATCAGATGTCCGTTTTCGTCTGTCTTTTAACATTGCACTACTAATAACGAGACCTTCGATTCTCGTTTAGATTGTTTTGGCAAAAAACCGCTCGATCTCAAATCGAGTATTCGGGCTGCATACTACTAAGTCGAAACTTCGGAAAATCATAACTTCCTCATACGAAGTCAGATTTGGGCGTTCTTTTTATGCACGCTCTCGGTTTAACGTATTTTACAACTTTCATTTAGATCGCGTAGGCCAAATATCTCTCTAACGTAAATTCACTATTTACATCGCGCTGTGTCGTGCCGGTTCTGTCGCGAAACTTCGACAGGTCCTAACTTCTTCGTTATAACTCGGATCTCGGCGTTCTTTATATGCACGGAATCCTTGTAAGATATACTACAACTTAGTTAAGATTAATCCTTCTAGATAATCTTCCATCAAAAAGTCATTTTTGATGCTTATCGTCTCGAAATTGACTAGCCCGGATGTACGGGCGTTACAATTATCACCCCCTTAGGATGATTAAGTCTCGTAATCATTAACGAAATAGGGCTTGCAAAATGATTCCAATCTTCAGACTTAAGTCAGATGTTACATCGAACTTGGTCCTCTGGACCATGTAACCAACTCATCGTAGTTGGACTCAATTTAATATGACCACTAGGGTCGGAATAACCATCATCCTACTAGTCATTACCGAAACAAGGGTAATGACATATTTGAATAAAACGAGACCAATCACTAGTGTCTTGGTAACCTTGGGAATTTCCCTGATCCAAGTGTGAGTCTTGTGCTTCCGGTAGTATATATCTCTACTACCATTCACACCTACTCATACTCGCCCCAAGTATTGTCTCGCATTCAACCAAGTCACCATACATAGATCATATAATCATTCAACACATCAGATAACAAAACCAGGGTTTATATTATTTCTTGAAACTATTACACAAAAGTTCAAGTTCACACTATATTATGCCTCTAACAGGCTATGCTTCCTGATACAGACTTTATATTAATATGAAGTCTTCATCTTTTAATCCTCCCATCGTTTTTTGCTTTGTCGAGGAGCATGTGGAATGCCCTCGGCTATGGCGGTGTGTCTTTCTTTGGGTAGTCTTTAGAAATATGCCCTTCTTCGTTACATCTATAGCACACCTTCTTGATAGGCATACACTTGTTAGCGTAATGCCCTGTCTTCCCATATTTGTAGCAAGTCATCTCCTCACTACATTTCCCAAAGTGTTTCTTTTTACACTTCTCACACCACTTATCTTCAAATCTTCCCCCAGATTTCGAGAATTTGCTTTCTTTGTTGATCACTGATGATCCTTAACGTTTCATTTTCTCTCCAACTTCTGCTCTTTCCAGACCCTTTTCCCTTATTTGGGTCTCAACATTCTTGGCTGCCCAGATGGCGGCTTTCAGAGTGGTTGCTTGCTTGACTATCGGACCAAAGTCCGCTGGTAATCCATTGGCAAACTTGTTGAACTTGGAGAGTTCAGTTGGAATTAGGTATGGAATAAGCTTCATCTTCTCCATAAAGCTTGTAGCGTATTCCGTGACGCTCAATTTTCCCTTCTTTAGATTCTGGAACTCATTGTTGATTTCCAGAAGATCCTGCTCAGAGCAGTATTGCATTTTCAATTGCACCACGAACTCTTCCCAAGACATCTTGCTAGCTTCCCCCTTGGGCATCGAACCGTCCAGTAACTTCCACCAGCTCAGTACTCCAGATTTTAACAGAGGAATTGCAAGAGCGGTCTTATGTCTGTTACTACACTCGCAAATTTCAAACATTGTCTCCATCTCGGAGATCCAGTCCATGACTTGCACCGGTGTGGGGCTCCCAGAAAGACAAGGTGGTTTGGATGCCATGAAATCCTTGTGCTTGCATCCACGTCCGTTATTTCCTCTATCCTGGTTGTTTTGGCAAACTATTGGTGGGTTGCTTTACCAACGCTCCCACTGTAGTTCCCTCCTTTCGAATGCCCTCGATTTACTTTGGGCTCTTCCACTTGAATTGACAGTTCTTCACGATTCTGTCGAAGCAACCTCCTGGTCTCCTCCATTTAATGAACATCACCTGCATCATTGCTTGTACACCAGCCATCGTCATTGGCTCAGGTGCTGCAGCTACAATAGGTATTTGCTCAATCACTGGTAGTTGATTCCTGTTCTCATTTGCGTTTCCAACTCCGCTTCTAGTTCTTGCTATTCTTGATCTATACACCGAATAAGGTGAATTTAGATCTCTATTTTGATAGACGTTCAAATCATCCTTATCACTCTGAAACGTTTACATGCTAGTTCTAATATCATAGTCATATGCTTAGAATCCTGAACACATAAGGTTTCTAGATCTGGTTGGCAACAAACCATATATCCGAACAAATAATATCATATATGGCAAAATATAACATTTAGCACATAAAAGCATTTTAGGCAACTTTCCTCAAATAAACTAGTGTTCGTGTCTAAAATGTAACAGACACTCATCTCACAATCTTCACTTAGCATTACAAGTTTAAGTCTAGAAATCCTACAATTTCCTAGTTCGCTTAAACTAATTCTCTGATACCAACTGTGACATCCCCAATTTCACGGCCAGAAAAGACCGATTTGTTTATGATTTGTTTTATAAATCAGAGTAATCGTTTAAAAAAACGGTTGCGGAATTTTTTCCCAAAACAAGACATGATAATAACTTATCAAAAAATTTCTCAAAGAGAATGTATTTTTATTTAATAATAAAACCTCGGGATGTCATGTTCCGATACAGACACATAAGCATAAACATATCATACATTCATTTACACTAGTGATTTACATCTCTTTTAATCTCTCAGTGAAATGGGTCTTCGCATCGATACCTGTGATACAAAGAAAACTGAGTGGCTCGGGCTTGGGAGCCTGGTGAGCATAAGGGTTTTCAACCCACAATAATACATTTATTATATTCAATCATCAAACAATCAACCCAAACACCCATCCCCATATCTCCTTTATTTCTTAAGGGTTTACCCTAAGAATCAACAATCCTTCATCCATTCATTCCTAAGGATTTATCTAAGGGATTGGCACGAAGTCCAATGCTACCAAAGTTTATCTATCAGGTACTAAATCCATAGTTATCAGGTGCTAACTCCATACTCACCAAGGTTTATACAATAGCCGTTAACTGCATACTCACAAAGGTTTATCAAATAGGCGTTAACTCCATAGTCACCAAGGTTTATACAATAGGCGCTAACTCCATAGTCACCAAGGTTTATCAAATATGCGCTAACTCCATAGTCCCCAAGGTTTATACAATAGGCGCTAACTCCATAGTCATCAAGGCCTATACAATAGGCGCTAACTCCATAGTCACCAAGGTTTACACAATAGGCGCTAACTCCATAGTCACCATGGTTCACTTAATAGACGCTAACTCCATAGTCACCAGAGTTTACTCATACCATCTCTCATCACACACCAACTATTCCATCTACCCATGTTCTACCCAACATATTTGTTGATATAAAATACATATACAATGTAACTCATTTATAAACTATATAAAACATCCATTCCACACTCATCTCAAATAAACAACAATATATAAACACATAACACGTATTTCATAGCAAATACTTCATATTTATGTGTTAGAAGAAAATAACTATACACTCATACATATAAACAACAATATATACTTAATGCATTCAAACAATACTTGTATTATTATAATGTTTATGAAATGGACTATACACTCACACATATAAACAACAATATATATATATATATATATATATATATATATATATATATATATATATATAAACACATAACATGTATTTCATAGCAAATACTTAATATTTATGCATTAGAAGAAAGTAACTATACGCTCACACATATAAACAACAATATACTGAATACATTTAACTAATACTTGTATTATTATCGTGTTTATGAAAGGGACTATACACTCACTTGATCAGAAGATGATCGGACAACACTACGGCTCTAAGAGTAGTATTCTTCGGTGAAACCAGGATCACTTCACATACAGGACTTATCGCGGGCAGAGCTTCGGCTCGGAAACTCTTTTCTTCTCGGGATCTTCGGGCTTCGCGACTTGCTTCAGGTCTCGAGATGATACTGGGACTTTGGGGGTACTTCTTTGCACGTAAATCGAGGTAATATGGGTGAGATAAGGGTGAATTAGCAACCTTGGCCGGCTGCCCCTTCAAATCTATTTATAGGGCAAAATTTTCATTTTCCACGTCGTGGGCACTGTTTCCACATCGTGATCTTGGTCGTCACTGCATGCGGTATCGCCCACATGCTCTGTCAGGCTCTAGAAGGCGTCATAATACATGCCACGTCGTGACCACTGATTTCACGTCGTGGTCTTTGATAGTTTTGGGGTTTCGCGCCCCGAACTTCAGAAATTCATAACTTTCACATACGAACTCCGTTTTTTACATTCTTTATATCGACGCGTAGGTAAAAACAAGATCTACAACTTTCATTTAGACTTCATCAGCTAATTTTGACTTTATTTTCATTATATTATTTTTAGTAGGCCGAGACAGGAAAACTCACCTAAAAATTAATAACTCCTTCATCTGACGTCCGTTTTCGTCTGTCTTTCTATCGTTTCACTACTAATAATGAGATCTTAGATTCTCGTTTAGATTGTTTTGGCAAAAAACCGCTCGATCTCAAATCGAGTATTTTGGCTGCATACTACTAAGTCGAAACTTCGGAAAATCATAATTTCCTCATACAAGTCAGATTTGTGCGTTCTTTTTACGCACGCTCTTGGTTTAACTTATTCTACAACTTTCATTTAGATCACTAAGTCCAAATATCGCTATAACGTAAAATCACTATTTACATCGCGTTGTGTCGTGCCGGTTCTGTCGCGAAACTTCGACAGACCATAACTTCTTCATTATAACTCGGATCTCGGCGTTCTTTATATGCATGGAATCCTTGTAAGATATACTACAACTTAGTTAAGATTAATCCTTCTAGATAATCTTCCATCAAAAATTCATTTTTGATGTTTATCATCTCTAAATTGACTAGCCCTGATCTACGGGCGTTACAGGTACATCATCATCAACGTCAGCGCTTAGTATAGTTATTATGTATAATATTTTGAATATTAGATAATGATACAAATAAGTATAGAATAGATAGTAGATCCGATATCTTTGTTATAAAGATCGGTTCTTAGTATAGATAAGATACAATCCCATTAATCAAAGGATATACTTGTATAGATTAGTATATAATCAACATTAAGGTAAACCCTAATGATGAGTTCGTCTTTGTGACCATCTTTGTGACAACACGTCTTCTTAGTGAAGACAAACTCTTTCTTGGTGAAAGACAATTTGGAAAACTCCCTGTGTTATTTATAGTCTGTTTTTTGTTTTGCTTAAATTAGTTTGTTTTTGCACTTTATACGTGAAGTGTATCCGATCAATACAAACATTCAGTTTGTCTTTTAAGAAGTAAAAGATCTGCATTATGTGGACTATATATGTAGTCTTTGAGAAAAAGACTACTTTTTTCAAGGTCTGTATACTATTAAAATATATTTGTAGTCTTGGAGAAAAAGACTACTTATTTTGTCGATTACATAAATGAGTATCGAGTCAGTTAAATAAGAGGATTTCATTCTTTGATAAATGAAATTAATATCATCAAACAGTTTGAACCAAAATTAACATCACAATAATTTTCTATTTACTACACTTATTTTTCGTTAACAATTTTTATACAAATATTGTAGTCTTATGTCTTTTGTCTATTTATTAACTTGTTTTTACATTTTGAATATATATTCTTTGAAAACGCTAAAAAATGATATTGAAGGCTTGAAGATTTTTAAAGATTAAATTGGACTTAATTTTAATTGAAATGGTTTACTCTCGAGTTTAATTTAAGAAGGGTAATTTAGTAATATTAAATGGTATTTTGGATTTTATATGAGTTTTTCAATATTAAAATTGTTTAATCTAACTAAAATATTAATTCGATATAGATGTGAATTTTATAAATTTAGGCGGATGTATGTAGTTTTAAACTTTGTAAAGACATAAAAATATTATCTAAAGTTTGTAAGGATATAAATGAAATTTTGTTTTTTTTTAGTTGACAAAACTGCAAATTTGGTCCTTATGATATTAAAAAAACTATGGATAGGGTGCAAACACTTTCCAAGTTGCATGGAAGGTCAAAATAAAGAATTTTCCATGATTTTGGCCCAAAAAAACTTGAAAAGACGGTTATGCCATTTTAATTTCTTTTTTCCTTTTTTATAATTATTTTAATTCTATTTTGATCTCTAAAAAAAAGAAAGAATTTGCCACTCCCACCCCTACCCCACCTCCACGTACTCCCCCCCCCCCCCCCCCCTTTCATTTTTTAGGTCATTATCCCACACTTTATTTCCTTTCCTCTGGTTGATTGTCTTCCTTCGAAGATCTTAATTTCTCTTATCCATTTTGACCTTAAAAGAAAAAACCCAAAAATGAATCTGCATCTGATAAAGATGAAGCTGTAGTGAATCGTTTGTTTGTTTAAGTCATTGAATTAAATAACTTTGGGAAGTGAGAGCCACCCAGAAACCATAATTTCAATGGGTATTACAGTCATTAAAGATAGTTTAGAAGAAGTTTAACATTATCGACCCTCTTAAGAGGAATACGATTGGTGTGCCTTCTAGTGGTTGGGTTTCTATTTGATTTCTAGCATATATTCTAGGTGTGTGGTTCTTGAATTGTCACTTGGAAGTGCATACATATGGATACTTGTTAGTAAGTTAGCACTGAAAATAAGGGAACACCACTCACATGTGATTACAATATCAAGGAAGAGGAAAAACTAATATAGGGCTAGGGAGAAACACGTGAGAGAGAGAGAGAGATGGAGATTAAAAAAATGAACTATAGCTCTAGATTTAAAGGTGGAGTGTATGTGTGTGTAATTGTACATTTGATCTCGGAAGAATAGAAATATGGTTTTTGAAGTTGGGCGAAATAATAGAGAAACATGGTTTGTTGGGGGTCTCCTTGTGCGTGTAATCTAGTAGCAAAGTAGCAAAAGATTATGAATTTTTTGTTGATTTGCATATAATAAAAGAGGAATAAGAAGATGAAAGAAGACAGAGAAAGAGTTAGAAAAATAAAAAGAAAAAGAAAGAATAAGAGAGAGACAGAGAGAGATAGAGTCAAAAAAGAGAGGGGTATATATATATATATATATATATATATATATATATATATAGAGAGAGAGAGAGAGAGAGAGAAAAAGAGAAAGAGTTAGGTTATTTTGTTCTAACTATCTATTGTGTGCATGTAGGATTGATTCTACACCAATCATTTTAGTTATTTTAAGAAAGTAATTAATGCATATTATATGTTGAAGATATAATGAGTATTAATTAAATCTTCAGCATTTAATATGCATTAATTACTTTCTTAAAATAACTAAAATGATTGGTCCAGAATCAATCCTACATGTATACAATAGATAGTAAAAAAATTTGAACCTAACTATATATATATATATATATATATATATATATATATATATATATATATATATATATATATATATATATATATATATATATAGTATATCATATCATATCATATCATATTATATTATAATGGAAACATTTTTTCTTTACCAGATTCATTTGAAACTCGCATGCATTTTTCCTTTCACCACATTCATTTGAAACTTCCATGACCTTTCAATTTCTTTCTAATAATGATTATAAGTTGGTTAATAAGATTAAATAAATATCAAACCTAAAGTGTAATCATATATAAACTAAATTTCAATATTAAAAGAATATCTTTACTTCTTCTTATAAAGTTATGTTTTTTTTTAACTTTTTACATATTATAATTATTGTATTAGTTTTAATATATTGTTTGATGTAAACAATTATCATTTTAAAGCTGCAACTTTTGAAAATTTGTATAAAATATTTAAATTATAAACTAAAATATAACATTATGGGACCAGCTTAAATATAAATTTTAGTTTAACTTAAACAATCCAAATAATATTTTGTAAAAAGTTAAAAGTGATAAATTATAGTGTCTTTCTAATAGTGATTATAATTTGGTTAATAAGGTTAAATAAATATCAAACCTAAAGTGTAGTCATAAGCACACTAAATTTCACTATTATAATAATATCTTTATTTCTACTTATAAAGTTATATCTTTAACTTTTAACATATTATACTTAATTTATTCAATTAAATATCTTGTTGTATGTAAACCAATATCAATTTAAAGCTACAACTTTGGAATATTTTGGACAAAATACTTAAACTGTTAATTTAAATATAAC
This sequence comes from Lactuca sativa, assembly GCF_002870075.4. NCBI lineage: Eukaryota > Viridiplantae > Streptophyta > Magnoliopsida > Asterales > Asteraceae > Lactuca > Lactuca sativa. The sequence goes on along the minus strand of NC_056627.2, from coordinate 325,287,867 downwards.
ATTATCGTGTCAACTTAAATATAAATTTCAGTTCCACTTAAAAAATCCAATGAATACTTTGTGAATAGTTATTAGTGATAAATTATAATGCTAAATACAAAAACTAAATAATAATATCAATTTAACTAAAATATCTCTTAAAGATATTTGTATAATCGTTAAAATTTTTCAAATAAGTAGCTTAAAATAACTTCCAATAACAATAGTTAAAAATAACTCTATATAAATGATTATATTGTTATCTTTAAAATAAAAAAACAATGTATGATATTTTAAATAATTATAATGATAGAAATTAAAACATTAAGAAAATAAATTAATTATAACTAAAATATTTCCTAAATATATTTGTATAATCGTTAATAGTTTTCAAATAAATGGCTTAAAATAACTTACAATAACAATACTTAAAAATAACTCTATATAAATGATTATATTGTTACATTTAAAATCAAAAGTCAATGTTTGATATTTTAAATAATTATAATGATAAAAATTAAAACGTTAAGAAAATAAATTTTAAAAAATTAATTAACAATAACAAAAACTATAAATAACATTAAGTCATATATTATACTTAATTTTATTCATGATTAACTCGCGGGTAGAAGTCATTCAAACAGTTGAGATTATATAGTTATAATAGATATATATTATCATATAATTCAAAATAATCAATATATTATATCAATTTAGTATATAAATTATTATATAAAATTTAACAACAACGTTATTGTTATATTTACAAAAACATATATTTGTAAAGATTTCAACTATATAGATGTTTCTACGAAACTCGCGGATATTGGCCTACTATATATATATATATATATATATATATATATATATATATATATATATATATATATATATATATATATATAAATTTTTTTTTATTTAAAAATTGAAATACTATTAAATAAAAGAAAAAAGAAATTAAAAAGGCATAACCGTCTTTTAAAGTTTTCTTTTAGAATAAAATCATAGAAAATTTTTAATTTTGAACATTCTATACAAGTTGGAAAGTTTTTAAATTTTATATACAGTTTAATTGAATACCACAATGACCAAATTTGTAGTTTTGCCTTTTTAGTTTAACAAGAACACTTATGTAGACTTGAAAACATCGTAAGTACATGTATGTTGCAAGAAGAGGCCACATAAACATTTCTATTTCTATGTTTGCGGTTTTTTAAACATCAAATAGTCTACAAAAGACATGTATATATAAATAGTCTACAAAAGAAATGTATATGTGTCGTACGCGCGATGCTTACAAACAATGTTATGAAACTCTTATTGAAAAGATAAACATTAGAAAAAGTTAGTCCTCAATTGGATCACGGGCTCTTGTGCCGCATACCAAGAAATGCTATGGTCGTAACACCGGAGGTGGTACGCACGACCATGGCAATCTCCCGTCTAAACCACGAGACTGTCCCATGAAAACCATACCATTAGGCCTTACAACACTTTTAGCAGCTTGTTTTATAAAACCAATTACAATCCTATATTTTAATTGTTTTAGGCCCTACCTCCTCTTGCCCAACTATATGACTATATGAGTGAGCCCTCCACCTCCTATTGTATTCTACACCATCATTTTCACTCCATCGTTATTGTCTTCAAATCTAACATGTCCTTAAATCCTAATCGCGACTATAATGTTTTCTCTTCCACAAACCATATATGCGAGGGGTACACAACCAACAAACCAAACAGGTATTATAAATGTAATTTACTTAAGGTATATGAGAGTTTGTATTTTGTATAACTAACTTTGCAAAAATGATAAACATGTCCGAAATTGGTCTAATATTCCACACAACCCATATATTATATCAAACGTATTTCTTTTAATAAAAATTAATTTATTTTGGATTTTTCGGTCTAAGCACGTCGTACTAACTTTATGTTATATCAAACATATTTTTTATATATTTTTTCGATTGATTTTGATTTTATTTTTAATATAACTTTGTTTATTTAAACTAATGTAATGATAGTAGTTTTTTTTTAACCAGTAATACAAATATATAATTTACACCTAATTTCATTTATGTTTACGACGGAACTTAAACCTTCGATCTCAAAAAGAGAAATATCACCTAATTCTGCTTGACTAAAAGTAAAGGCACGTGAAAATGAAACAAATAAAATAAATAAAAGACTAATACAATCAAAACTGCAATTAAAAATAAAACAAAGGCACATGAAACACAAAATTACAACCCAATCAAAACTTATACTAGATTACTGTTTCCACATTCCGAAGCTACCAAATTTGTAAGGAAGCACCGAAGCACACACGAATGTTGCGTACGGAAGTAAACAAGAATAAAAGGACAACTGGAAGCATGAACCGTACAAGTCGACATCAAGTCATCAACCCTCGCCAGGGGACTCCATGCACTTCACTTCATTTAACTAATTTATATTTTCCAAGATTCCACCCACCCCACCTCCAATTTTCTATACTTTGTCTTCTTATTTTATTTTAAGGAAATTTTCAATAAAATTTTAATATTTTGAGTGAGTTTATTAACTTTAAATTAATGTTTGTTTATAAAAAAAAAAATAGGTTACCGGTTAAAACTTCATAATCATCTTTCGTTGCCGGTTTTATAGATATAGTCAACATCACATCTTTTTTTGTTAATTGATCAAAATTTTAGGCTTTTTTATTAATTGAACAAAATTTTGAGGTTTTTTTCCGAATAACTAAGAGGTGTAAACACGGGTTTGCTGTCTAGGAAGGTAAACATCTTGATTTGGCGGGTTATCTTGGACAAAATTCCTACTAGATTTAATTTGTCGTCTAAGGGTATTGACGTCAGTTTATAATATGTTATATTTGTAATAAGCATGTTGAACAACTTCACATTTTTTGTTAAACGTGAAGTTGCTGCTAGAATTTGGGATGATGTTTTTCTTTGACTAGAATTGGATCGTATGGATCTTAATTCTATGAACGGTATTGGTTATTTTTATAGTCTATGGTTATAGTTAACTTTTTTAATAAAAATCATTGGCTTTATTAAAAAAAAAGGGTCATTATGACCATTTAGTTTTGTTCGAGTAGATTTTACAATGGTTTGCAATGGTAGATCTTACACCAGACATGACTTTTTATTAGCATAGAATAGACATAAAATTTAATTCCTAAAATATTCATTCTAATTTATTGATATTCTAAAAGTATTATAGTTTAATACATATTAATTGAAGGCAAACGGGCAACAAGTTGCGCCGCTAGCCTTTCTGGATGGCAAAATCAATTCTTTTGAAAACAACATTTGTGGATCTAGGAGATATGACATTAGAATGCATCACCTGTTGGACTCTATTAAGGAGCTCCACCGCCTCTGGTGCGAGAAAACCAAATGTATCGCAAACACATGTTGATTTTCTCTACATGCATTCTCGTGTTTTATCACATTGCACACAACGACTTTCAAAGCGGTATGCCCAGCTGTGAAACCCCCGCTCCCTAAACCAACGAGAGGAGAGACCACAGTAAGATCCACGCACGTATGTTTCCCTCCTATCCATCAAAAGACTAAAATGTCAGCCGGTCTAGAGTGACTTCTAATTACCAACACGTTAAACAAGAAATAAATATTTCATGTAGTGTACATATATACGATGCTTAACACATTATAAACAAAAAATAGATGGTCATAGTGAAAATTTCTTTTTAAAATGTATGGATTCATTGACAGAAATTAAAATATGATGGTTAAACAGCAAAATGTGTTCAAATATTATGATTTTTATGTATATTGACGAAAATTTTATTGTTTTTTTTTTCGGTAAAGTTATCAAATATATACTATAATTTACTAACAAATATGATCAAACTTGTGACTAACAAAAAAAACTGGATATTTGCAAACAAAATATTCTTGAAAAATTGAGACTTTATATAAAATGTGGCATATCGGCTAATGATGGAAACGTTATTTCAAAAATGCCAAAATGTTGACAATGTGAATCAAAGTCGCTCATATAAAATACATTGCATCTGATCGGTTTACTTACCGTATGATTATAAACAAATTGATTGTAAATGATATGATTACAAGAATTTGGGTTTTAAAAAAGGAAAATAAATGCCGTATGGGATGCAATGAGTTCTAAAACAAGTTGTGCAAGCAGGCTGATCCTTCGAGCCAAGGGGTGGTTGGATGTGGCCAAAATGTGGTCCCTATGTAGGTGCAATGTACGTTCTTTTTACCTTTAATAGTTTTAACAAATCGATAGAATTGGTGTTTTTCTCAAAAGATTTAAAATTTTAGCTGGTATTTTATAAAACTCCTATGATACTGTTATATTGAAATCTAGTTGCTACACGCAACGTGTCTTCTATTTTCTGTTATAAGATTGATAATTGTTAATTAACATTAACAAGCAGTGATTTGGATATTGTCAATGTTAGCTCCGCTGATACAAAAAATGTATGGTGGCGAAATTGGTGTGGATTTTTAATCCGAAAATGTCATTAGTTTATAGGGTGTTTGGTTTAGCTTTTGAGAGACCAAAAGTCCTTTTAGGAAAAAGATCAAAGGTAAAAGATGTTTGGCAAAATACTTTTAAAAACTACTTTTGGATTTTAGATACAAGAAAAATCAACTTTTTGGAAAAGTAAGGAAAACCTGACTTTTTGCAATTTTTCCAAAAAGGACTTTTGGCATTTAAAAAGCTAAGCCAAACACCCCCTTAGTGATCTTGTCACGTTTGTTTTAAAAGGTTACCTATTTATTTATTTTTTTGTACAAACAGGGAATGCAGTCCGAATTTACCGGCTAATAGGGTATCTTGACTTGTAATTATCGATTTCCATATGACTTTATTTCATTAAGAAAATAAAAATAAAATCCACATCACATAATGTCCTCACCCATCGGAAACTTGAATACAAAGCTTTATAGGCATTTTTTTCTTTACTTGAGCTTCTCAGTAGATGATCTGACAATTAATCTCAATGTTTATCTTCCAGCATACCAAGAAACTTTAAGCACCGATTAATTAGGATAATATGAAGATCATCAATCACTGAAACTCAAAAAGTCAACTTTTTCTTTGTTTCCATTGGATAAAACCACAAACAGTTGGAAGACATGAAAAAAATTTCTTTTGAGATTGTTGGAGAACCTCATAACCCAGTCAAACAGACTTCGTATCCAATAAGTGTTGTTGATTTCTTTAGGATTAATGTTAAGTAATGAAATATTAAATTTGAAGATGTTACATTTCAGATAAAGAAGTCTGATGTAGAAGCTTCTCTATAGAAAGTGTTGAGAAGGTGATAAAGAAGGGGTTGAGAAGGCAATGGAGAAGGTGTTAAGAAGGTGATTGGGAAGCTTCTCTGTTGAAGTCCATGTAGAAGTCTCAGCTTCTCTACAGGTCATAAATGTTCTCTATATGGAAGGGAAGGACCTTCGACATATCTATGTATTTCAGTGTGCATTTTCATGTTGTACTTTGATAGCTTAGTTACACTATATATTTTGAGTCTGTTGAGGGAAGTACTATAAATAGTGATATAGTCTTAAGTGTTAGTAAGAGAGCGTTGTTACACTTCCATATTTATACACTTGAGATGACCTTCCATACTAATTGAGCTTCAATAGAACTATTTACACTTGGTGGTCTTTCTATTATCATTTGATTCATGTTTGATGTTCTTAATTCCATAATGTCATTTCCATGGGATCCTACATGTGATATCAGAGCATAATCTTGGAGGTTTAAGCAACTATTTCAAGAACGACGATCTAAAATGACAATTTGATCTCGGAATCTTACATTGTTCTTCAATGTTGTAAGTATTCTGTTTTTGGGAGGAATTCTTGTTCTAGAAATCGAATTCAATTCTTTGATTCATTTAGATTTGATTTTCTCTCTCTAGAACATTGTTAAGATCTTGTTTCTTATTCGAAAAGTCATTCAGATATGTTATTGATTTGTGTTTTAGAAGCGATTTTGTTGAAGAAATTCCTATTTTGTTTATAGGTTCATTTTAGATCTCTTAAAATTCTTTTCAGATCTACTTTATCCTTCTAGAATACTCTTTAGATCTTTTTTTTCTCTCTTGAAATATCCAAGATCTTTTGATCTTTTTGTTTTCTGACCTCAAATGGAAGAAGCAATTACTGAGGAATGGTTTGTATTCGAAAGAGGTTATCCTTATAGCTACACCTTTGAAGAAATTCTTTATTCCTTGACTGTTGGATTCCTTAAAGAATATTTACTTATTTCTTCTGGTGAAAAGGATAAGCATGGAGAATTAATCTGTTATCTTATTGATCACGAAAACCATAAAGTTTTTCTTGATCGATTGATTGCTACTTATCAAAAGATATGAAGGAATAAGAAAGAATGTGAAGTCATAAAAAGAATTCGTCTTGATGCATGTACATATGGTTTCAATGTACTTGCAATTTATTTTGGTGTTCATGAAGTTCATAATGATGTTCTTGAAGATGTTTATCATGTTCTTGATGTTCCAAAAAGGAGATAACTCCAGATGCTCATGTTAAGGGGAGTCAAGAGTTTTGGGAATTTCTTGTGATTCAGAAGATTTACACTTCGAATCTGATGTGTCAAATGAAGAATTTCAATGCAAATCTCCTGAAGTTGTGAAAGTGTTTTGTTCTACTGGAATTCAAAGTGAAGATTTGCTTGTTCTTGGGATTCATTTAAAGGAATGGTGCCATACAGAAAGCCTTCAATTCAAGATGTTTAAATGTATCAAACTCCAAAGGATATGATACAAAGGTGCAATGTCGAAGTTGTGAAAGAATTTCCTGAGACTCTTGGTTTCAAATCTTCAAAGTTGAAAAAGTCGAAAAAGAAGAAGAAATGGAAGAGTAAAGTCAAGAAATTTTGGGTACCAAAGCAAAAGTCTTCTAATTTTCCTATGACTTCGAATTTTGAAGGCAAAAATGTCGAAGGTTCAAAATGTTGGATCTATATGCCCAAGAATCATTATGGAGTGATATTGCTAATAATATATGATCCTTTAGGGCCATACCTTTATCAAGTTGGCACATTTTTTATATTTATTATTAATGTGATTATTAATAAATAATATCGATTCTTGTATTTTAATTAGGGAATAATTATTGTTTTGTGAAAATAATAATTATAAGAGAGTATAACTAGTTATCATTTCATATGGTATGAATTAACAAGTCATGCACAATATTTTAGACTATTTGGATTCTTTTGTCTTTTACCTAAAGACAAAGTTTATATTTTATAAACTTGGAGTTTATAAAAAATAAAGAATCCTCATCTTTTCAATAGGTATGGCCTAAAATATTAAAATATGGGGGTTGCTTTTCAACCTCCATGCTTTGTCTCCCATGCTTCTTAAGGCTAGCCATTACATTAGAGTATTTTAATGGTTAGACTTTACCTTTCATATACTATATAATAGATGCATGAGACTTGCATTTTGGATAAGTGAAACACTTCTTCTTCCTCTCTTTTTCTCTATAAAACTGTGGATTCTTCTTCTCTTCTTCCTCTCTCTTTTGAAGTTAGTTTGGTGATTAGAAGCCCTCTTGAATTGTCTCATTTAGTGCTTATTTGAGTTAAGCATTTAAAGGTTTAAGACACTCAAGAATACAAGAAGGAACTAGCATTCCAAGTGTCTTACTCTTGATGGTGGATACTTGTAGAGAAGATCATACACTTTGATATTTTGCTCTCTTCATCAACACCCCAAAACCAAGTGGGTTCAAAGGCTTTAAAGGTTATCTCTAAAACATCCCATGGTTGGTTTTATTTCATTATAGCCTCTATAAATGGATCCATGATGTTTTGGTTTTGTTGTGAACTAAAAATAAACTTGTTATTCATAAAGTATTCCGTTGCCGGTTTTTATGAAAAACAAACTTATATTTCGTTTCAAAACCCATCAGCGGCATTAAAGCCATCTTTATTATGTTAAAATGATTTTTTATGTTTGATAATATTTGGTTTTGTGGAAAACAAGCATGGATTTCTTTTTGTTTAGAAAAATCTATATTTGTCTTCTTTGGCAACTTCTTGGTTAAAATTGTTTATTTTCATATATACCCATTTTTCATGCATTTTGGTCATATAAAAGTTGCCTTAGAAAAAAATAAAGAGTTGTGGTTGGTTGATATTTATTTATTCACAACATGTAATAGATAAATATTTATTGTTTTTCATTTGTTGACTTGTTGTAATAAATTAGTTAGTTTTATTCCTTTTAAATGTAACAAGATGAAGAAATGACCTCCTTGAAGACGACTTAACCATTTAAGACCATAATCCAAACCATAAGCTTCCACTTTTGGTTTTGTGATTAATTATAGTCTTAATGTTTTAAGTGTTGCAACTTTCACAACATGAAGATTTGAAGTCCTTTTTCAAGCAAGAGTTGACTTGACTAGTGGGAGCTTGAAGACTCTTTGCAGTGTCCCTTAAGTCCTTTAGGAAAGACTTAATAATTCTTGTGATGACTCACAAAAATTATTACTAGACATGGCTTGGTTTATACACATATAATGCATGCTTGTGATATTTATTTTATGTTAAATATTTGTTATGTTGTATGTATAAAAATGGATTTTACATGTCAAATAACATTTTTTTCATAAGATAATATCATTTGAAGTTTGAGTAAAAAATGTTTAAAAGATAACATAATATGTTTATAAATGGATATTTATAAAAACGTTTTACCGATTAAAACTCAATTTTTTGGTTGAAAATAGTTTTATTGTAAAACTTATAAATATCCAACTTTAAAATATTTAAAATGGTTTAAAATATGTTTAAAATTTATATAAACTCCATGTCTTTATAATAAATAAGGAGTTTTATTAAAAAAAGACTAAAATCGGTTTATAGCGTTATAACGACAAATAATAAAACTAGTGATTATTTTTTGGTCGAAACTTAATATATGATATTGGTGTTTTAAACATAACGCAACATATTGATATTATGTTTTATATATGCATGCTAAATGAGATTTATAACATAAGTATCATCACCCAAGTTTTGGTTTATCAAAATATGACTTTTATCATAAGATGCATAAAATTGAGTTTATAAAATAAAATTAGTTTATTCTATAAATTCATGAAGTCATAAGTTTTTTATTGTTAAAAGGAGATTTAAAATAGTGATTTTATAACTCATCTAAAACTCCAAGTCTTAAGCATAAAATAAAGTTTTATTAAAATTGTTACCAGTTATTAAAATCGATTTACGATTGAACTTTAAAATACCGGATTTTAGTTTATAATTGATCGCGGTTAATGGCAAATAAGATGAAATTTTATTTGGCACCTAAAGAACCCCATAACAAGGGATAAGAATTTTACTAAATGGTACATAAATTGTTGGATGCATTCAATATTCATGAGACCATGTTTTTATAAACAATAATTGTAAAACATATATAAACCATTATTTACAAAACTTCAAATCTATGCAATCAATTTAAAATTCACTTGGGATTTTTGTGCAGTTCATATGGATTTTAGGGTCACCTTATTAATTTGAGTTTTCAAAAATAGTCAAGGTGTTTTTTTGTATTTGCTTATGGGATAAAGTTCATCTAACCATTTGTGAAATAGAACTCACATGTTTTTTAAATTTGTAACATCCCAAATTTTGAGGCCAAAAATTTTGTTTTTAAATTAAGTAGATCATAATTTATATTACCAAAACATTGTTACTATTTCATCATTCATAAAATCATAAAATCATGTCTCGAAAACCATATCATCAGGAACAATGAAAATCAGAGTAAAATCCCAGAAAATCCTATGCGGAAACCATGTGTGTGGTGCGCTGCAACGCCGTCGCCTCTTTCTCCTTGGACGAAGAGGTACCTGAAACCAAAATTAAAACTATAAGCACAAAGCTTAGTGAGTTCCCCCAGCAAACCACAAACCACATAACACCATCGGTATCTTTCAACCGGTAACTGTCATTGGTATCTTTCAACCGGTAACCATCATCGGTATCTTTCAACCGGTATACACTATCGGTAACTTTCAACCGGTAACTGGGGACTATTTCACCCCCTAGCACTAGCATACCGTAACGAGAGATAATCATACGGTCAGGCATAACTGGGTAGGGACAACTAATCCCTTCTACACACATAACATATCATACAGGCATATCTCGTGACCATAACACATTAACATACCAAGATAATTATCACGAAGACACTCATCTCATACATAACTACTTACTGGTGGGCCGACATTGGTGCCTTAGATCCACCCCTACTGGAAGGTAACTCACCTCGTAGTAGTAGCTGTTGATCTGTGCGGGAACTCTCTGTCTGCTGTTGCTGCTCCGGAAATCCTCCGGCTTGCTTGAGCTGAAGATGAAGTAAGATCTCTGGATCTACAAGTCCCAAATCAAAATCCCAAGCTTCCTCTTTCCTTCCAAGCTTCACAAACCAACCAAGAACATCAAAATGGCCTTAATACACACACACACACACAAACGGCTAGGGTTTCGATATCCAGCTCTAAGGGAGTGTTAGGGACAAGGGAGGTTGAGTTAAGGTGTTTGTATAGGGTGCAAACCCTCAAATTTAGGGTTTTACTCGCACAACGCCTACTCGCCGAGTCCATCTTCCGGCTCGTAGAGTTGGTCACTTAAGATGTCTGCAGACTCGTCTCTACTCGACGAGTGGTTCCTCCGACTCGTCGAGTTCCATGGAAAAACATAAAAATGATTGAATTAAATGCGTACCAGGAATTGGGTGCTACAAATCTCCTCCACTTATTTTAGAATTCGTCCTCGAAGTCTGCTGCTCGTTCCTGGAAAAGTTCTGGGTAATGCTCCATCATCTCATCCACCGGCTCCCAAGTCCATTCCGAGCCCTTCCGGTGCTGCCATTGCACCTTCACCAGCTCGACCCTCTTGTTCCTCAAATCCTTCAACTTCTGGTCAAGGATTGCTACCGGTCACTCAATGTAATTCAGGCTGTCATCAACCTAGATATCCTCTAAGGGTACCACTGCTGAGTCGTCCACCAGGCACTTCCTCAGCTAGGAGACGTGGAAAGTGTTGTGGATCTAGCTGAGTCCGGCTGGCAGATCCAATCTGTACGCCACCTTGCCCACCTGGGCTAAAACCTTAACCGGTCCAATGTACCTAGGGCCTAACTTGCCCCGTTTCCTAAATCGGATGACGCCTTTCTATGGGGACACCTTCAGGAGAGCCATATCCCCGACCTGGAACTCTAGGTCCGATCGGCGCTTGTCGGCATAACTTTTTTGCCAACTCTGAGCAGGCTGAAGCCTGCTCCGGACCTGCTGAATCCTCTCCGTCGTCTTGAGCACCACTTTGGTGCTCCCCATGACCTCCTAGCCAACCTCACCTCAGCATATCAGGGTCCTGCACTTCCTTCCATACATCATCTCGAAGGGAGGACGATCGATACTCGCGTGATAGTTGTCGTTATACGAGAACTCAGCCAATGGGAGGTAAGTATCCCAGCTACCATCGAATTCTATCACACATACCCACAGCATATCCTCCAAAGTTTGGATGGTCCGCTCGCTCTAACCATCCGTCTGCGGGTGAAATGCAGTGTTAAAGTGCAAACGAGTACCCAACTCATCGTGGAATTTCTTCCAGTATCTGGAAGTAAACCACACATCTCTGTCTGAAAATCACGGAGACTGGCACTCCGTGCCGTGCCACCACTTCCCGAATGTATATTTCGGCCAACTTCTCGGCTGAGATACTCTCCTTGATTGGTATAAAATGGGCACTCTTGGTCAACCGATCCACGATGACCCATATGGAATCCACTCCCCACGTGGTCCTGGGAAGTTTGGAGATGATGTCCATAGTAATATATTCCCACTTCCATTGAGGAATATCCAACGGCTGCATCTTGCCATGTGGCCTCTGGTGCTCGGCCTTGACCTTCCTGCAGGTCAAGCACCGTTCTACGTACCATGCTACATCCCGCTTCATGAAGGGCCACCAATAGTCTAGACGAAGATCTTTATACACCTTCGTCGCCCCGGGATGAATGGAGAATCGGGATTTGTGCGCCTCCTCCAACAGCACCTGGCGCACACCCCCGAGGTATGGTACCCACACCCTACGGTTTAATGTCAATAATCCTTCGATATCATAGTCGAAGGAGGAAAACTGTCCCACAATCCGCTCACTCTTCCGATGTTCCTCCTTCATGGCCTCCTGCTGGGCCACCCAAATCCGCTCCAGCAGCGGAGTCACCACTGTCATCCTCATACAGATACCCCTGATCGGTGCTGCCTTGCAGCTAAGCGCGTCGGCCACCACATTGGCCTTCCTAGGGTGGTAGAGGATCTCATAGTCATAATCCTTTACCACATTAAGCCACCGACGCTGCCTCATATTCAGATTTGGCTGGTCCATGAGATACCTCAGGCTCTTGTGGTGCGTGTAAATAGTACAATGAACCCCATATAGGTAATGACGCCAAATCTTGAGGGCGAACACAACAGCCCCCAGCTCCAAATCATGCGTCGGGTAGTTCACCTCGTGAGGCTTCAGCTGCCTTGAAGCGTAAGCAATAACATGCCCTCTCTGCATCAATACTGCGCCCAAGCCCGAGATGGACGCATCACAATATACAACAAAATCCTCCATGCCCTCTGGCAGGGCTAAGATTGGCGCCTCGCACAATCTCTGTCTCAATGTATCGAATGCAGCCTGCTGCTCAGGCCCCCAACGAAAGACCACGACTTTCCTCATCAACCTGGTCAAGGGCACGACTATCTTGGAGAAGTCCTGAATGAATCTCTGATAGTAGCCTGCCAATCCCAGGAAGCTCCGAATATTGGATGGAGACCTCGGAACCTCCCACCTTATCACAGCCTCTACCTTGGCCGGGTCAACCGAAATCCCGTCCTAGTTGACGAGATGCCCAAGGAACTGCACCTCGCACAACTAGAGCTCGCACTTGGAGAACTTGGCATACAAGCTCTCCCTCCTCAAGGTATCTAGAACCTCTCGCAGGTGTTCCTCATGCTGCTCTCTCGTCTTGGAATATACCAAAATATCATCAATAAAGACTATCACAAACCGATCCAACATCGGTCTGTACATGCGGTTCATGAGATCCATGAACGTGGAAGCAGCATTGGTGAGCCCGAAGGGCATCACCACGAACTCATAATGACCATAGCGCGTCCGGAAAGCAATCTTCTGCACATCCTCCTCTCTAACCCTCATCTGATGATACCCCGAACGCAAATCAATCTTGGAGAACCAAGATGCTCCCTGTAGCTGATCAAAGAGGTCATCGATCCTCGGGAGTGGGTAATGGTTCTTTACCGTTACCTTATTCAGCTCCCGACAATCTATACACATCCGGTGCGACCCATCCTTCTTCTCACAAACAGAATCGAGGCTCCCCAGGGTGAACTACTCGGTGTAATGAATCCTTTGTCTAACAGCTCCTGCAGCTGTGTAGACAACTCTTGCATCTCAAGAGGAGCCAACCCATACGGTGCCTTGGCTATCGGAGCTGCACCAGGGAAACTCCTCGGGGAATACATCCGCAAACTCTCGCACCATGGGTACATCGCCCACCATCACCTGTCCCGCCTCCTGGGTATCCATAACATAGGCGACATATCTTGCGCAATCCTACTGGAGGTAGCGCCTAGCCCTCGCTGCCGAACATAAAGCTGGTCCTTGATGTGGCCTCTCGCCCTGAACCACCAGCTCCCCCCCCACTTGGGGTCCTGATCTGCACCAACTGCTGCGCGCAGTCAATTACTGCCCCATTATGGCTTAGCCATTCCATACCAATAATAACTTTGTTCCCCCGCAAGGGTATGGGAACCAGATCTACCAGGTAACGCTCCTCGAACATCCTCAAAACACAATCTTGGTAGCCTCTGATGCTCACACTGACCGGTCATCCGCAATCTCGACCTCAAGGGGGCAATCCAAAATGCCCGAAGACTCAGGAAACCTCTTGCTAAGCGTAAGAGAGACAAATGATCGGGTAGCACCTGAATCAAACAATACCTGAACTGGGATACCGTTCACATGGAACAATCCTAAACAGAACACATACATATAACGTATCAAAATCATGACAACATAACGTAAAAGATCTGAGAGGAGAAATCATACCCGTCACCACATTGGGTGCAGCGCGTGCCTCCTCGGCTGTCATCTGAAATGCTCGGCTCCGCACCACTGGAGCCTCCGTCTTGACTTTCGGCCTTTCGAAACCCACACAATCGCCGGAGTTGGCGCCACTGCCGGCGCCGCTGCTTCTGTCAATCTGGGGCAATTGGCCTTTTTATGGCCCCTCTGATTGCAATGAAAGCAAATCAGGTCTAATGTTTGAATCGTAGGAGTAGGGGCAGTACAATCTCTGCCAAAATGCCCAATCTTGCCACACTTATAGCATCCAGAACCCGGTCCAGGGCGACAAACTCCCTCATGTGACCGACCACATTTTCCACAGCGGTCCCATCCTGACTGGCCTTTCGGCCTAACATCGGATCCCTTGGGCTTCTTCCCCGAAGCCCCAGTCGTCTGTCCCTCCTCAACCTTCCTCTTCAGTATGTGCTCCAGATCAATCTCCCTCTCCCTTGCCCTGGAAATCATGGAATCCGAGGTGGGGCGGGCTGAAAAACTAACATGCTCCCTAATATCGGCTCGTAGCATGTCATGGTAGCGGTTCCTCTTCATGTCCTCATCACCCACATACTGGGGCACCAACAAATCCCTCTCCTGGAACTTGGCGGTGATCTCCGCCACAGTCTCCATAGTTTGTCTCATATCCAAGAACTTCGTGGCCAGTTGTTGGAGCTCCACAGCTGGTGAAAACTCGGTCCTGAATCGGGTCACAAAATCTGACCACGTCATAGCCTCAATGGTTGGGGCTCCTAACGTATCACCAATCAACTCCCACCAATCTCTGGCTCAATCCCTCAAACACCCCGCAGCAAAACGAACCTTCGAACCCTCTGGACAGAAGCTCGTCACCTGCGTAGATTCCATATTTGCGATCCATCTCCTAGCAGCAATGGGGTCCTTCACCCCATGGAAATCCGGTGCACCACTCTCTCTGAAGTCCTTAAAGGACAGTGTGCGCTTATTCGCCTGGCTAGACGCCAAATCACTCCTGAATGATCGGACACGATCCTTCATCAACTCGATGATATCTTCCTTGATCGACCCGAAAATGACCGGGGTCGACTCAAGGATACCTCTCATGATCATCGACGTGATGAACTCGCGTAGCCCGCCATCCACCTGCTCGGATCCTTCACCCGAGCTCGAACCTGATCCTGACCCCGAGCCTGTAACGCCCGTAGATCCGGGCTAGTCAATTTAGAGATAATAGGGGTCGAAAACGACTTTTTGACAAAAGATAATTTAGAATAAATAATCTTAACCAAGTTGTAGAATATGTCTCAAGGGTTTCGTACATATAAAGAATGCCGAAATCCGATTTATAACGAAGAAATTATGACACGTCGAAGTTTTACGGCAAAACCAGCACAACACCGTGACGCGTAAATAGTAAATTTACGATGGAGCGACTTTTAGCCATAGCAATCTAAACGAATGTTGTAGTATATGTTAAACCGAGAACATACAAAAAAAGAACGCCCAAATCTGACTTCGTATGAGGAAGTTATAAATTTTCTAAGAATTGGCTTAGTAGTGCACGACCCGAAACTCGATTTTTAGTTCGAGCGGTTTTTGGCTTACGCGTCCTAAATGAGAGTTGAAGATCTCATTAATAGGAACTCAACGGTAAAAAGACAGACGAAACCGGAGTCCGTATGAAGGAGTTATGAATTCTTCGCGGTCATTTAACAGTCTAAACGCCTCCTACTGTTAAATTTGAGATCGGTCGAGAATTAGCCGACGGAGTCTAAATAAAAGTTGTAGATCTTGATTTTACCTACGCATTGAAAAAAAACATTGAAAACGGAGCTCGTACGCGAAAGTTCGAATTTTTAAAGTTTGTAGTCGAATTTGCGAGACCTGATGCGAAAGTGTTGACGTGGCGCTTTCCCAGCCGTCCGATGATGATCGCTGAAGTCAAACCGGATGGAGACACGTCGCCCTTGCATACGCCCCGCGTCCGAAGTCGGTACGCCCCGCATACCCTCGCCCTTATCCATCCGAGACCGAGTGCGAGCCACCTGGATCCTCCTGGCACCTTATCCAAACGACGCCCAGCGTAGCTGCTGGACGCGCAGCGTAGTCCGAGGCTATTGGCACCTATAAAAGGGGTCCGAACTCTTCCGAAAATTTCACACCTTTCTTCATTTCTTCTCTCTAAACTTTCTCTCTCTAGGGTTTTGAACCCTCCCCTAAGCCTAGGTGATCCCCAAGCACTCGAAAGAAGCCTCGAGACTCCCGGAGTCCCGAGAAAAAAGGTCTTTCGGTTTCGAAACACTGCTCCGAGCAAAGCTCGGTTTTCTTTAAAATCAGCTGTAAGTGAGCTATGCTTACGCAATTTTTAATATAATTATAGTAATGTTATTAGGTCCTTAAAATAATTATTTGGACTATTATTATGAGTTATATAAGTATCGTTTAACGCTTATATAATAGTAATAATATTCAGACTATTAATTTGTCGCGGTTATCGTTAGACTAAACCTTAGTGGTATTGATACTAGGTTTTATCAAAGGAAAAATTGTTTTGAGAGTATCGAAGCGCTATCCGAGTGCTGAGTCACCACCTTTCAAGTGAGTGCATAGTTACTTTCTTCTTACACATAGATATGAAGTATTTTATATAAATTATGTGCTATGTGTGCATATTATCTGAATACTTGTTGTCTATGCTGGGTGAACGATTTTATACATGTTTTAAATGATTTAAACTGTATATGCATTTTATATCTACGATAATGTTGGGGTAAAACATGGGTAGATGTAATAAATGGAATATGAGTTGAATGATGAGTTGAGAGGTGTTATAGACCACGAGGTGAGGGTAGGAGGTAGACGATGTGAGAAGCGTTTTCCCAAAAGATGGCCCCGTCATTCAGCAGAATATGGATAACAACCACGGACTATTCTAGACAGTCCAGTGGAACACTAGCAGGCTCGCAACTTGTAGGTGTTGTGAACGATGTGCTCACCCAGTGTAATCTAAACCTTGGTGATCATGCAGTCTTGATGCCTAAACCCTGGTGATCATGCAGACTTGATGCCTAAACCCTGGTGATCATGCAAACTTGATACCTAAACCTTGGCGATCATGCAGACTTGATGCCTAAACCTGGCGACTATGCAGACTTAGTGCCCGTTGTGTAAACCGTGGCAACGATGGACTTTGTGACGATTCCTTAGGATGATCCTTAGGAATGAGTGAACGAGAAATAGCTAATTCTTAGGGTAGATCCTTAAGAATAAAGAAGATAATGGGGATGGGTAATTGGGTTGATTGCTTAATTGTTTAAACATAATAATTATATTATTGTGGGTTGAAAACCCTATGTACTCACTAGGTTTCCCAACCTGACCCACTCAGTTTATTTATATCACAGGTGTTGTTACGATGTCACATTACACTGAGAGATTAAGGAGATGTAAATCACTACTGATAATGAATGTAAGTTCTGTTTATCGTTATGTTTCTGTATTGACGATGACATCCCAAATGTTTTAAAATGAATAAAAATACTTTTCTTCGGAAATGCTTTGATAACGTATTTATGATGTTTTACTGGGAACAAATTCAGCAACATTTTTTATGAAAAGAGGTACTCTGATTTTTATAAAGCATAAACAAAAATCGGTCTTTTCTGGCTGAGAAAATGGAGATGTCACGGTTGGTATCATAGCATTAGTTTAAGTGAACTAGGAATATAGATTTATTGCTAGACTTAAACATAGAATGCTAAGCAATGATTATGAGGAGTGTGTATAATAGATTTAGGTAATACAACTGAATAGACACAAGCACCAGCTTATTTTAGGAATGATGCCTAAATTGCTTTTACGTGCTAAATGATTTGTTATGCTTTATGCTATAGTTTGATCGGATCTTTGGTCTGTTGCCGACCAGATCTGGAAATTTTATGTGTTCAGATTTCTAAACGTTTAGATACGGTATTAGAATTGGCATGTAACTTTTCGGAGTAATAGGTAGATTTACACGTCTATCATAAATAAGATCTTTCCTATCTTAAATTCTCATCTCGGTACACCGAACGTTTGCTTGCGTGTACAAAACAAGAGGAATATGACAACTTGAGCCTAATAATGTGATGGGTCATGCATCGGTCGTTGCGCCTGCACCCGAACCTATCACAATGGCAGAAGTTCAGGAAGTGATGCGAACCATGATAAACTGAGAAAATAGAGGAAATGAGATGGCTTACGATACAGAATGACACTGATCAGAAGATATCATAAGAGAGGTATCTTGCCTTTAGAATACGTTTGATAAAAGAGCAGTACGTCTATAGAAGTAGGGTACATCTGAATGTACACATTTGATTGGCGGGATGATAGAATGATTGGTGTAATTCCTAAAGTTTTCCTATCATCTGGAATGTCCATCACCAACCGAGTTGAAGCAGAATTGATGATTAAAGATATGCATGGAAGAAGTCCTAGTAGAGTCTAGGGAAATTTTTTTATGATTATTTGGACACACTCGTATGTGTTAAATTGTTTTGTGATTTTAGGACTTGGGGACTGCGATACAATACTTGGGACGAGTATGGGTAGGTGTGAAAGGTAGTAGATGCATATACTACCGGAAGCACAGGACTCACGCTTGGATCAGGGAAAGTCACAAGGTTACCAAGAAGCCAATAATTGATTCCATTTTATTCGAGCATGTCGTTACCATCATTTCGGTAATGACTAAGAAGATTGTTGTTATTACGACCCTAGTGGTCATATCAAATTGAGTCCGACTACGATGAGTATGTTGCGTGGTTCAGAGAACCAAGTTTGATGTAACATCTGACTTAAGCTATAGGATTGAAGTATAAGATAATCGAAGTGATCGGTAGAGGTATCGCGACGGTTGCTTGTAGCTAGAAATGCTACCTTTTAAGATGTGATTAGAACATGAAGTAAGGTATAGTCTGTTCTGGAATTTGACTCTAAAAGACCTGAGTCCAAGCAATGCATCATACGATGAAAGGTCATTAGAACATGACCCATCGGTCTGTTATGATAATTGAAGGAAGAAAGTTATATCAAGTTTGTTAAATAAGGAGTCTCCAATAAAGATCGAGATCGTGGTATGAAGATCATGACTGAAAGTCTAACATGAGATAGAGAGCGGGTCCAAGATCGGACACCGCCTGCAGTCAGGAAGTCTTAGAGTTAGATACTCGTTCGAAGAAACATGAAAGTGACGGTTATTACTTAGGATGAAGAGATAACGTATAGAGTCATCATGTGAGCCCTGTTTCATTGATGATTCCGGGACGTAATAATCCTAAGGGGGAGATAATTGTAACGCCCGTAGATCCGGGCTAGTCAATTTAGAGATAATAGGGGTCGAAAACGACTTTTAGACAAAAGATTATTTAGAATAAATAATCTTAACCGAGTTGTAGAATATGTCTCAAGGGCTCCGGACATATAAAGAACGCCGAAATCCGAGTTATAACGAAGAAGTTATGGCCCGTCGAAGTTTTACGGCAAAACCGGCACAACACTGTAAATAGTAAATTTACGATGGAGCGAATTTTAGCCTTAGCAATTTAAACGAAAGTTGTAGTATATGTTAAACCGAGAACATACAAAAAAAAGAACGCCCAAATCTGACTTCGTATGAGGAAGTTATGAATTTTCTAAGATTTGGCTTAGCAATGCACGGCCCGAAACTCGATTTTTAGTTCGAGCGGTTTTTGGCTTACGCGACCTAAATGAGAGTTGAAGATCTCATTAATAGGAACTCAATCATAAAAAGATGGAGTCCGAATGAAGGAGTTATGAATTCTTCGCGGTCATTTAATAGCTTAAACGCCTCCTACTGTTAAATTTGAGATCGGTCGAGAATTAGCCGACGGAGTCTAAATAAAAGTTGTAGATCTTGATTTTACCTATGTGTTGAAAAAAAAACATCGAAAACGGAGCTCGTACGCGAAAGTACGAATTTTTAAAATTTGTAGTCGAATTTGCGAGACCTGATGCGAAAGTGCTGACGTGGCGCTTTCCCAGTCGTCCGATGATGATCGCTGAAGTCAAACCGGATGGAGACACGTCGCCCTCGCATACGCCCCGCGTCCGAAGTCGGTACACCCCGCATACCCTCGCCCTTATCCATATGAGACCGAGTGCGAGCCAGCTGGATCCTCCTGGCACCTTATCCGAACGACGTCCAGCGTAGCTGCTGGACGCGCAACGTAGTCCGAGGCTGCTGGCACCTATAAAAGGGGTCCAAACTCTTCCGAAAATTTCACACCTTTCTTCATTTCTTCTCTCTAAAATCTCTCTCTCTAGGGGTTTGAACCCTCCCCTAATCCTAGGTGATCCCCTAGCACCCGAAGGAAGCCCCGAGGCTCCTGGAGTCTCGAGAAAAAGGGTCTTTCAGTTTCGAAACGCTGCTCCGAGCAAAGCCTGGTTTTCTTTAAAATCCGTTGTAAGTGAGCTACGCTTACGCAATTTTTAATATAGCTTTCTAATAATTATAGTGATGTTATTAGGTCCTTAAAATAATTATTTGGGCTATTATTATGAGTTATATAAGTATCGTTTAACGCTTATATAATAGTAATAATATTCAGACTATTAGTTTGTCGCGGTTATCGTTAGACTAAACCCTAGTGGTATTGATACTAGGTTTTATCGAAGGAAAAATTGTTTTGAGAGTATCGAAGCACTATCTGAGTGCTGAGTCACCACCTTTCTAGTGAGTGCATAGTTACTTTCATCTTACACATATATATATGAAGTATTTTATATAAATTACGTGCTATGTGTGCATATTATCTGAATACTTGTTGTCTATGTTGGATGAACAATTTTATACATGTTTTAAATGATTTAAACAATATATGTATTTTATATCTACGATAATGTTGGGGTAAAACATGGGTAGATGTAATAGATGGAATATGAGTTGGATGATGAGTTGAAAGGTGTTATAGACCACGATGTGAGGGTGAGAGGTGGATGATGTGTGAAGCCTTTTTCCAAACGATGGCCCCGTCATTCAGCAGAGTATGGATGACAACCACGGACTATTCTAGACAGTCCAGTGGAACACTAGCAGGCTTGCAACCTGTAGGTGTTGTGAACGATGTGTTCACCCGGTGTACTCTAAACCTTGGTGATCATGCAGACTTGATGACTAAACCCTGGTGATCATGCAGACTTGATGCCTAAACCCTGGTGATCATGCAGACTTGATGCCTAAACCCTGACGACTATGCAGACTTAGTGCCCGTTGTGTAAACCGTGGCAACGATGGACTTTGTGCCGATTCCTTGGGATGATCCTTAGGAATGAGTGAACGAGAAATAGTTAATTCTTAGGGTAGATCCTTAAGAATAAAGAAGATAATGGGGATGGGTAATTGGGTTGATTGCTTAATTGTTTAAACATAATAATTATATTATTGTGGGTTGAAAACCCTATGTACTCACTAGGTTTCCCAACCTGACCCACTCAGTTTATTTATATCACAGGTGTTGTTACGATGTCACATTACACTGAGAGATTAAGGAGATGTAAATCACTAGTGATAATGAATGTAAGTTCTGTTTATGCTTATGTTTCTGTATTGACAATGACATCCCAAATGTTTTAAAATGAATAAAAATACTTTTCTTCGGAAATGCTTTGATAACGTATTTATCATGTTTTACTAGGAACAAATTCCGCAACATTTTTTTATTAAAAGAGGTACTCTGATTTTTATAAATCATAAACAAAAATCGGTCTTTTCTGGCCGAGAAAATGGGGATGTCACAGATCCTCCCGCTCCATGTCGCGTGTTCACCGTACTGAAAATAAGCATACAATCATCAGGATCACACATACTCTCGAGAAGTCTCACACACTCTCCAAGTCCCCTAGTTCCATCTCATCCTTCGTTGACTCGAGTACGGATCCTCTGCTTTTAGTAGTACGGGCCCATACTACCTTCCACATCTATCCGTACTTTCCTCAAGGATTACTTTGACTTCACCGAGTCCCCTTTTCCGATACCCTTTTCACTGATCTCATCCTAGAATTTCCTAGGGCACCCTCCGACCTGCTCTCCACCATCAGCTGCACTAGGAGTCCCCACCAACATTCCCTAACTAGCTTTTGGATACTGTCACATATCCGCTTACTAGTTAGTTTAAGTTAGTCAGGACTCCTATAGCACGAAGCAAGCAGCATTCGTGCATTCAGTAACCACTTCAAGCATAACCTAATCAGGTTATCCTACTGCTGACTAGACAGTCCTAGCATACAGCTCATACAACAGGCATTCAAGGCATCCTCCTAGATCCTTAGCCCTAGGCTAGCATGCAGTTATCAGAATCGTATATCAGATGACATAACATAACAAGTATGGGTATCTTGGGGAAAAATTACCTGAGCTCGGCCGGTCGCACGCATCACACACCTTGTTCTTTCTCAAAATTCCTTAACTTAGATTTTAGAAAATTGTTTTTCTTTGTGAAGAATTTTTATTTTAAATCCCTCGGTTTGAGTCTAGACACCCCCCGAGGGTGTGTCCGAATCCCTTAAACCAGGGCTCTGATACCAACTTGTAACATCCCAAATTTTGAGGCCAAAAATTTTGTTTTTAAATTAAGTAGATCATAATTTATAATACCAAATCATTTTACTATTTCATGATTCATAAAATCATAAAATCATGTCTCGAAAACCATATCATCAGGAACAATGAAAATCAAAGTAAAATCCCAGAAAATCCGATGCGGAAACCATGTGTATGATGCGCTGCTACGCCGCCGACTCTTTCCCCTTGGACGAAGAGGTACCTGAAACCAAAATTGAAACTATAATCACAAAGCTTAGTGAGTTCCCCCATCATACCACACACCAGTTCATATGGATTTTAGGGTCACCTTATTAATTTGCGTTTTCAAAAATAGTCAAGGTGTTTTTTTGTATTTGCTTATGGGATAAAGTTCATCTAACCATTTGTGAAATAGAACTCACATGTTTTTTAAATTTGTAACATCCCAAATTTTGAGGCCAAAAATTTTGTTTTTAAATTAAGTAGATCATAATTTATATTACCAAAACATTGTTACTATTTCATCATTCATAAAATCATAAAATCATGTCTCGAAAACCATATCATCAGGAACAATGAAAATCAGAGTAAAATCCCAGAAAATCCGATGCGGAAACCATGTGTGTGGTGCGCTGCAACGCCGCCGGCTCTTTCTCCTTGGACGAAGAGGTACCTGAAACCAAAATTAAAACTATAAGCACAAAGCTTAGTGAGTTCCCCCAGCAAACCACAAACCACATAACACCATCGGTATCTTTCAACCGGTAACTGCCATCGGTATCTTTCAACCGGTAACCATCATCGGTATATTTCAAACGGTACGAGCTATCGATATCTTTCAACCGGTAACTGGGGACTATTTCACCCATAGCACTAGCATACCGTAACGAGAGATAATCATACAGTCAGGCATAACTGGGTAGGGACAACTAATCCCTTCTACACACATAACATATCATACAGGCATATCTCGTGACCATAACACATTAACATACCAAGATAATTATCACGAAGACAATCAACTCATACATAACTACTTACTGGTGGGCCGACATTGGTGCCTTAGACCCACCCCTACTGGAAGATAACTCACCTCATAGTAGTAGCTGCCGATCTGTGCGGGAACTCTCTGTCTGCTACTGCTGCTCCGGAAATCCTTCAGCTTGCTTGAGCTGAAGATGAAGTAAGATCTATGGATCTACAAGTCCCAACTCGAAATCCCAAGCTTCCTCTTTCCTTCTAAGCTTCACAAACCAACCAAGAACACCAAAATGGCCTTAACACAGACACACAAACGGCTAGGGTTTCGATATCCAGCTCTAAGGGAGTGTTAGGGACAAGGGAGGCTGAGTTAAGGTGTTTATATAGGGTGCAAACCCTCAAATTTAGGTTTTTACTCGCACAACGCCTACTCACCGAGTCTGTCTTCCGACTCGTCGAGTAGGTCACTTAAGATGTCTGCGAACTCGTCTCTACTCGACGTGTGGGTCCTCCGAGTCGTCGAGTTCCAGGGAAAAACATAAAAATGCTTGAATTAAATGTGTACCAGGAACTGGGTGCTACAAAATTGATGATTTGATCAATTTTTTATGTGATAAATGTCACCTAAGCATAAGAGTTTTGAGGTATCGATGGGATAAACATGCCAAGCTAAAGAATAGTTGTTTAGGATCCCATAATCTAGGAGTTACATATTATATTCAATTGGTAATCGCTACCTACCGAGTTTGATTAAGTGTATGGGATAAAGGTCACCTAACCAGTTACTTGTTTCATTACTTGGATCCTAGACTTTAATAAGTTAATGTTTTAAGAAACAATAAAAGGTATTAATTTTTAAAGACTAAATATTGAAAATACTAAATGAAACTTTGTTAAATTCTGTTGATAACTGCTAATAATTTTACGCCCTGCAAAACCTCTCTATTGTTGAGTGTCCAGAGACAGTAACATTTGATGGTTATAATTTCTATAACTGGTATAATATCTTGAGGTTCTACTTTTAAGATAAATAGAAATTATATATTGAAAGATCCCATACCTGGATAACCTGTGCAACCAATTATTCTGATCATGATACTTTAATGGAAGTATTATTGTGATGATATTGATGTGTCTCACATCATACTAAAGAAATTAACCATGACTTGCAGAAAGTCTTGGATAATTATGAAACATATCAGATGTATCATCAAGTAAAGCAGATATTCAATCAAAACACTAGAAATAGCTTCAAGTATGTTCATGCATTGAATAAAAGGAAATCAAAGAGATTGTGCATTCATATAGACTTATAGTTCAGTTAAGGTAAATACAACATTAACCCAGAAATCAAGAAAGGACCGAATGATTAGTGTTGTTTCTATTGTGGAAGAAACTAGACATTAAAAGATAAATTGATCCTCTAATCTCATCGAGCTGAAGAAGTCTGACTTGGACAAGACTTCATACATCTAACGTGGGGTGTAAAATGGTTTTGTCCGTTGTGAAAAATAGGGAAGTGGAACGGATTAGACCCCAACGGTTGTGTGATGTGACTAGAAGGGATTTGCTAAAAGATTTTGTAGAAGGCAAATCAGTTTCCTTTAGTTTTATCCAAACGTAGGCTTGACGAGGAAAGTCATTTGAAAAGAGACTGAAGTATTATATACGACAAAAGTAATGCTTGAAGATTGTTTATAATTCATTAAGTAGCACAGAATATCATTTAAAGCCTTTTTTAGATGATGACTACGGGTTCATTTAATAGATCTACGGTAACATGTAATGTGTCTGCGGTAGCTAAAAGACAAACCGGATCACAAAGGTTAGAAATAAAAGAAAAAAGGTGACCCGCAGAGTATATAGATCATAAGTAACTTCAATATACATGGTATACTGAGAAGCAAATATGAAGTATATACCAAATCAATTATTCTAGAGACATACTATAGTGGATAAAGTGCTTCAAGAGTTTTGTTTTGAAAAGAAAAGAAGCAATTTATTCACACCCGGAGACCTAGTGAGGTTTGCGGTACCTATCCTTTAAAAAAGAACTACGGGTCAGGGTTCATCATCCCTAACATTTCCAAAAATCCATTTAGTTTTGTGGAGTCGAGTGCTTTAGTGAAAAATCAACTATTTCTTCATGAGTTAGCATAAAAATAAGTTCGATGTTACCTTTGAGGATGTGTTATTTGAGGAAGTGGTATCGTAGCTCTATGTGTTTTTTCTTCGAGTGATGAATAGGTATATGAGAAATCGCTATTGTACTCTCTGGATCACAATAGATGGGTACTCGCAACATCCTGTACCTGTAGTCTAAAAGTTGTGTCTTCATCTAAAGGACTTGGGCAACAACTGGCTACGACCACATAGTCTGCCTATGCGGTAGACAATGAAACACAATTTTGTTTTCTTGAAGACCAACTAACTAATCTTCCACCCAAAAACTGACATCCACCCAAAGTGCTATTTCAATCAAGTCTGCATCTGACATGATTAGCATCTGTAAAAGCTTGAAGACTGAAATTGTTACCCGTAGGGTACCAAATGCCCATGGCTTTACTCCCTTTTAGATATCTGAAGATCTGCTTGACTACGGTCAAGTGACATACTTTGGGATCAGCCTGGCACCGAACGTATAAACCCGTAGCAAACACAATGTCTGGTCTACTAGCAGTGAGGTACATCAATGAACCAATCATTTATCAATATATCTTGTGATCAAATGACTCTCAGGTAGGGTCAGCTGAGATTTTATATCCAAAGGCCGTAGGGACCTTTGCAGAAGAGCACTTATCCATTGAAAACTTCTTTAACAGTTTAGTGGTGTATTTCTCTTGATGAATGAAAATCCCTTGAGGGACTTGTTTAACCTGAAGACCTAGAAAAAAGTTAATCTCTCTGTTCATACTCATATGAAACATTTTAGTCATGAGCTTTGCAAATTTATCCACTATTCCCTGATCCGTTGAACCGAAGATGATATCATCCACATATATTTGAACAAGCATCTTGTCATTTGCTCGTCTAAATAAAGTGGGATCAATCACACCTCTTTTGTACCCTAAAGAGACTAGAAACTCTAAAAGAGTCTCATACCATGCTCTAGGTACCTGCTTTAGACCATAGACTGCTTTCTCTAGCTTGTAACAATGATTTGGAAACTCTGAGCTTTCAAAACTTGGAGGTTGTTGCAGATAGACTTCCTCTTTCAATTTTCCATTTAGAAAAGCACTTTTCACATCCATCTGATGGGTCTTGATGTTTTTTTGAGCTACATACACTAAGAAAATACGTATGGCTTCCATTCTAGCAACTGGTGCATATGTTTCGTCGTACTCAACACCTTCGAGTTGACTATACCTCTTTGCAACTAAACGTGCTTCGTTTCGTACCACCGCACCTGATTTATCGAAATTGTTCTTGTATACCCATCTAGTACCGACAATAGTGTGACCTTTTGGCTTCGGTACCAATTTTCAAACTTTGTTTCGTTCAAACTCATCAAGTTCCTCTTGCATTGCAATGATCCAATCAGGCTCCATGAGAGCTTCTTTTATGGGTTTGGGCTCGATGGATGACATAAATGCTTCATAATGACAATGGTTATTTAAATCAGTAGAAGAATGAGTTTGAATACCTGAAGACGGGTTGTCGATGATTTGACCTGGTGGGTGATCTTTCGTCCAAACATGTAGACGAGGTTGTTGATGGTGTGTGGCTACGGTTAAGGGAATATCATCTACGTCTGAGGATTCTCCGAGTCTGCCTAATGAAGGTAGTTCCCTCTCAATGTATGAACTTCCCGTAGATGAATCTTGGACTATTGGAATGGGCTCTGAGGTAGGAATGGTCTCTGCGGTAAGTAATGGAAGTTCCCCCTCAATTGTAGATGGGAGTTCCCCCCTACACCAATGACGCCCCCTCCCCCTCGAGCCAATGACATTGGATCCCCATGTATTGATGATGGATTAATAATCATTAAATCTGTTCTTGTATCAATGTTTTCAACTTCTTCATCCTTATAGTCTTCAGAAATGTTTGATTGATTGGTTGGTCTGCATGTAGGTGTTGGAGCATGATCTTCAAATACTAGAACCTCGATGGTTATTACTTCCAAAGAAACTGATCTTTCCCCCTCAACTGACAAGGTGGAAGTATTGAATGATGTTCCTTTAGACATGATTGGTCTAGATACTTCTGCATGTTGTTGTCGAGCTATCGGAGACACCAAAATTTCTGAAAGGTGAGATGTCTCCATGGGATGGAAGAGATCATCATAGTTCGCTTCAACTATTTTTAACGGACCCGATGAGGTTGGGATATCACTTTCCAAGATGAACTTTGTTTCTGTTGAAGGAGCAGTGTTGCAGACATAATAGTCATCAAATTTGACATTAAAGCTTTCAACTATTAGTCTTGTACGCCATATTGAGAACCCTATATGCAACTTTGTTGGTTGAGTAACCCAGAAAAATGCCTTCATCTAACTTCGGTGCAAACTTGTTAAGATGATCCTTGTTAGTGATCACAAAACATCTGCAGCCAAAAATGTGAAAGAATCAAACATTGGGTTTTCGATTGTTGAGACGTTCATAGGGAGTCTTGTTGAGGCGTTTGCAAATGATGCTTAGATTTTGAATAAATCATGCAATTTCAACTTCTTCCACCCAGAAGTAGAGAGGTAAATTGGCAAAATTCAACATCGATGTAGCTGCTTCGACCAATGTTCTATTTCTTCTCTCAATTACTCCGTTTTTTGTGGAGTGTAAGGTGCTGAGAAGTTATGGCTGATGCCCTTGGAAACTAAGAAGCTATTCAAGAGCTGATTTGTAAATTCAGTGCCATTATCACTCCTTATCTGTCTAACTGGTAGTTTGATTTGGAGCCCTATTTCCTTGATGAAGTTGATCATGATCTGCGGTGTGTCTGATTTGAGTCTCAAAAAGAAGACCCGAGTGAAGTGAGTAAAGTCATCAACTATGACCAGAATATATTTCTTGTGGTGAAGACTGGTTACGATTGATGGACCAAGGAGATCAATGTGAAGTAGCTATAATGGTTCAACGTTTGAAGAATCAACTATCAAAGGATGGCTACCCTTTTTTGTTTTCCACATTCACAGGCTGTGCATAACATATCGTTGTTGTACTTCAAGATTGGTAGTACACAGACTAACTCTTCGGTTACCAGGTTGTTGATGTATCTGAAATTGAGATGAGCAAGCTTGCGGTGCCATAGCCAACTCCCTTCGGACACTGCTTTGGACATAAAACATAACTGCAGTTTGCTAATGATGAAAGAGACATCCAATGGATACATTGTCCCTCCAACTTTAGATTTGATTAAGCAAGTGTTTCTATCATTCGTCATGATGTAGCAGTATTCATTATCAAACTCAACCCGATGACCAACTTTGCATAATTGACCCAGACTGATCAAATTATATTTTAAACCTTCTACGTAAGTAACTCGTTGAATAGAGAAGCTTCTCATAGTCAATACTCCATAACCCCTGATGATCCCATTTACATTGTTTCAAAAGGTGACATGTTCACCATTACTGATTGGCCTGAAATCGCAAAGGTATTCCAACCTTCCAGTAATGTGCAAGGAGCATGCACTATCGATTAACCATTCTTCCTCTTGTTCCTCCTTGCACATTGCCTGCAAAATCAGAGGGTTAGTTTGGGCACCCAAACAAGTTTGGAGCCCTGGGTAACATGGGAAACTTTCTTAACATATGCATGCACATGGGACTTGTGAACATATTTCTTTTTTGATTTTAATCCTATTCCAGGATGTTTTACCCCTTTTGGAATGTTACCTGTTGGGATTTGACGTGACTATTCCGGTGGATAAAAACCAAAGGCAAGGTTCTACTCATTTATCAAGAAACCATATTTTGTCAAAGGTCTGGAGGATGCAGCTTGTTTCTTGTAACTGGTCCTTGCGTTGTGTTTTATTGGAGTATCTTTGGGACTTGAAAAAGGTTTGTCACGTGATCTAGACTTAGGTTTTGACCTTGGGACTTAGTGATGTGATTTTGAAAGATTTGGAGTTGGCAAAATACCTTTCAATTTTGTGTTTTTTAAGGAATTTGATGATGTTGATTTGACCATTTTTTGAAAGTTTTCAGTTTTTTTTATTCACTTTTTTTTGTCACTAGACATGATCCATCAATTGCAGTGGGTTTTGAAAAGATTTTTGCAGTTGTGGGCTTTTCAAAATTCATTTTGTTTGAAAATTTAGCTTGGTTTTACGACAATATATTAAATAAAGAAGAAAGTTTTACATAGACGTAATAGGTAAATGAGCAACAAGTTGTGCCGCAACCTCTTTTGGATGGCAAAACTAATTCTTTTAAAAACAACAAGCTTGGTTTTGAAAGTTTTGTTCATGAAATCAGTTTCTCGCATTTCACGTCGGGATCTGATTTCCTTTTCTAAAGCCAATTTTGCTTGAATTTTTGGTGAGACCACATCAGAAACATTCAACTGAGGTTTTTTGGACTTCTTTGTTCGAGGTAAAGATCGATGACTTGAGTCATCAGAACTAGAAAGTTCAGGATTTTTAGAACATTGTCCAAATTCAAAATTATCAATTGGCAATTCATGCAAGATAGGTTGAAGAGTAGTTGTGCATTTGACTGGGCATGTGGTAGAGAAGACTGGACTACCTCAGAGTAAGGTGTTGTTTGTTTTTTTTTCAAAAACCTCTTCTTGACCTCTTACGTCTGCGCCGCGCGAACATCGCGCAAATGTATGCTATTATAGACTGTTTGTTTTTTATAAGACCGCAAACCTAAAAAGGTTTATGTGTCCTTTTTTGATGCAGGCGTGGACACATGTCTTTTGACCTCTTCTCACTCACTTTAAACAAAAAATAAATAAATAAATAAATAAATAAATTCTTCACGCATACGGCCGACGTTTTCTTTCTTCCTTTCTTAATAAACAAATTTATAGATTGGAGGATTATATATTAGATGCTGCCCTTATTTTTTTCACCTTTTTGTGTGGCTACCACCTGTATGTTTTTCTTCCTATCAAGATTCACTTTTTATTTTATTTTATTATTTTTTCTTTGTCATGCATTATCAATATTTCTAAAATTATTTTTTAATTTGTAATACCTAACAACCTAATATTGAATTATCCCTTGTTTCTTTATTAAGTCTAATAAAGAATGATCAAGCTCTTATGTTTTATATTATACGGTCTTTAATATTATCAGGTAATCAGATTAACTTGTAATATTATCATGTAATCAAATTAACTTTTAACTATTATATTTAATAAAACAAAGTTGTAAAAAACCTTTGACGTTACCTAATAGGTGGACTGGGGTCAAAGGATTAATTGGCTAGGCGGAGATTTATCGGGGACCATTAATTGTTAATTTGTTGAATTTTAAAAAATTAAATATGAGTAATATCATATTAAAGTTTGTAAATACTACTAATATGATTAATAAAACACTAATCACGCCTCAAATAGTTTCCATCGAAATAAAACTTCTTCAACATGTTAAAATTTCATCGTTTTATAAAATTTTACTTATTATCTATGCAATGATTAATCGCTAGGCGCCCTCTAATCTGTCGAGTAGCGCCTAGGGATTAATCGAGACATAGTCGAGATTTTTACAACAGTAAAAAAAATCATTCATTATTTAATATTTTTAAACATTAAAATAAAATAGTCATTTTATCTATTAAAAAAATACAATTCAACTCACTTTGTTTATACATGATTTAGTGAAGGAATAAAATATCAAGGCCAAAAATAAACTTTTTAGAGAAATTATTGTGTGGTTAATACAAAATATGAAATGAATTATTATTGTAAGGCTAGAATTATTGTGTGGTCTTATGAATTTTATTTCAATGTTGTAAAACTAAAATTATTTAAATTCTGGTGTTGAAAAACTATTGTAAGGTTGTAAAATCAATTTATTTAAATTTCAGTTTATTTTAACAGTTTGTGGATGTTAAAAAACAAACAATTTTTTTCTTAAATACTGTATATATTTGGTCTATCTCTTCTTCTGCAAAGATTTGCAGATCTAATTCACAGACTACAGACATTTTACATCTGAAAAAACAAACAACCCTAAGTTAATGATGACTTTTGATTAAGACATATTTTGGAAGACAAAAATTGACAAGTTACAACTAATTCAATTCCTTTCAAAACAATTTCTTCATTCTTACTAGAATGTCACTTAGATTTTCATGTTTTCCTTCTTTCATTTTATAATTTTCATGAGAATATCACACATATAATTTTAAATTATGTTCTATTCTTTCAAGAATATTGTTTATTATTTAAAAAAGTTAGTTTTTTTTTTCATTCTTACAAGAATGTCGTTTATTATTTCACAATTTAATGAGAATGTCTCTTATTAGAATGTGTTTGTTTTTTATATAATTATTTAAAAAATATATAAATTTAAAGAATGATTCTAAATTTTAGTAGGATCATCTTGTTGGTGATGTAATTATTTTAAGGAATGCGTTGTTTTTTATTTATTTATTTATTTATTTATCTCTAGTTCATATTAGTTTAAGAATGTTTTGCTTCACAAAAAAAATCACATTATTTTAAGAATGAAAACATATGTTGTTAAGAATGAAAGCATATTCTATCAAATATGCAAATGCAAACGAATATCATCTATCCTAATAAATAAGAATGATTTTGCTATATGTCCTTCTCTCATTCAATTTGTCATATGTCATTTTGTCATAATTTAGAGATATATTTATTTTCCACTTGTCATTTATTTCATTTTCCATTTCTAATATATTATTAATTAGTTTCAATAAAGTAAACCTATCATAATGATATTAATTTCAAATTTTAAATTTTAAATTTCAATTTCAATTTTAAATAAATTTACAGTTTAAACATTTGTGTTTAACATTTTGTTATAATTAACCTGTTTAGTATACGGGTCTGATAACTAAACAATAATTTTAATTTATTTATTTTTTGCATTTTTTTTCTCATAATTTTTATTTATTTCAAATTTCAAATTTAAATAAACTTCTAATTTAATCGTTTCTATTTAACATTTTGTTTTAATCAACCCGTATAGTATACGGGTTTCACAACTAGTTGTAAATAAAATAAATGTGAAAACCAAAATTTAAATTCTCAAAACTTTAAATTTTTTTACAATAAGACAATTAATTACCCCTTGAAATCCAAAAATTTCCTTATTTAACTTCATCTTAATTGATTAAAATACTCTTATAATGAGATTTACATATAAATGAGATTTAAATAATTATATGGTGCATGCTATTTAATTTTAATAACATACACCTTATGCTCACGCTCATCCATTCTTTTTATCAAATGGTCCAAATTAATTTACTTAATAACACATTATTTGTTAGTTACAATATATATATATATATATATATATATATATATATATATATATATATATATATATATATATATATATATATATATATATATATATATCACAAGTGAATATGGCGGTTGGTGGCGGTGATGGTGGTGGTTGTGACGGTGGGTGGCAGAGGTGTTGATGACGATGACGGTAACGGTGGTGGATGTGGTGGAGTCGATGGTGGTGAATAGTGGCATGGCAGAGATACAGGTATAGGTAATGGAGGTGGTTGTGGCAAAAGAAGGAAGGGTAAGGAAGGAATGTTCTTGATTTATATAAGAATATATTTATATTTATATTTATATATGAATATTATCTATTCCTAATCGTGCTGATACGACGGAATATTTTATTTGTGGCAAAAATAAATTGTTAGGTGAGAATGATTTCATCGTTTTTGAATTAATTTTTTTTAGTAGAATACACTTTAACATTATTTCATTCCAAGTTTTCTTACATTTTTTATGAACACAGTAAACATAAATTATCTTAATTATTACAATCACGCAATTACAATTTTTGATGTTTTTTTTTTCTTTTTCTTTCTTTTTTTGTTATTTTTTAACGGTATCTTAAAAAACTCTAATATATTCATAAATTAATGTCTAAATACAAACATTAAAGTATAAATACAAAGAAAACCTCGTGAATTGAATGGCCCAGTTTTAAGCCATTTGATTTTAATTTTGGTTAATTAATAAATTTGTAATTACACTAAGTATTTAGTAGACTTAATATATATCATTTATATATTGAAGCATAAACATTTGAATTAGAAGACTTAATATATATCATTTTCCTTAAACATTGTTTATTCTTTTACAAAAATAAATATAATCCATCATACGTCCAAACCATACCACCAGAGCCTAATCTAATGAAGGATATTAATCGTTTTGCTTCATGAAACTACTATAAATATAGGCATTCAAGCTTAAAGAAAACTAGAATCGATGGCTATATTAATTAGTAAGTTTAATTTAATCCCGTAAATTTAAAAGAGATAAAAGATGGGTAGATACATAGAATGTATGTATAGATGACCAACAAATGAACCAAAAATTTCAAAGGTTGCTTTTAAAGACAACTTGCCATTAAAGACAACTTGCCATCCAGATCCAGTGCATGGTTTCAAACAGAATGTACGACGGTGTCCGGTGGGAATTTGGACGGAGCACAAGCCACGATAAGAAGTACAGACATGATCAACACTGGGACGAAGAGGAGCAACGGCGGAGGCGGCGGTAGTGGTGGCAATACCAACGGAAGAAAAAGCAACATCACCGTGAGCAACACCATCACTGCCAATGCTTTCAAACGAAAAGTCCACCCTATTATTGCCGGAAGTGTTTTCTTCGTGTATGTGTTTCTTCCCATTGATAACTTGGAAGCAAACCTTTCTTCTGCTGCTTCATCGAAAAGGCTTTTCTGGTCGAATGATGTACTCAACACCATCATTTTCTTTGCTGTTTCAGCTGATCTGTTTGTGCATGTAATATCTGTATGATCGGCAAACTTAATAAATTTGTGTAAATAAAGTATCAAAATGTGTAGATTTGCCTTTGTGGGTGTTCGTCAAATTTTGTGGGTTATATATTTGTGTGTATGAAGGTATATATGGAGAGAGAGAGAGAGAGAGAGAGAGAGAGAGAGAGAGAGAGAGAGAGAGAGAGAGAGAGAGAGAGAGAGAGAGAGAGAGAGAGAGAGAGTTCCGACCTCGTTTTAGTTGACCAAGAATTATTCCGAAAGGTCAATAAATATCTATTATTTTTTCTCTTCACAATGATTATATTACATTTATGGATTACTTTACCAAACCAAAGGTGTATATATATATATATATATATATATATATATATATATATATATATATATATATATATATATATATATATATATATATATATATATATATATATATATATATATATATATATTTGAGGTTGAGGGTTTAAGTCCCGACCTGGATATAGATACTTTTGAAGTGTAGTTTATGAGTATGGTAGATTTTGCCGTTTCAAAAAAAAATTACAAATGTTTATGTTCAAGCGGTAAGCGATGACTATTATGAGAAGTAGAGATGAAAGTGGGTCCAAACCCAGACCGGATGGACCCGGACCCGGACCCGGAAAACCTAGAACTAGTTAATGGGATTTTATAGAACCAGAAACCGGACCGGTATATAGGAACCGGTTCCGGTTTGGTTCCGGGTATGGTTTCGGGTAAAGTGGGTTTAGAACCGGAAAACCTGAAAACATCAAAGTGGGTAGGCTGGAACCGGATAAAGTGGGTTTAGAACCGGAAAACCCGAAAAAACCGGAATTTTTTGGTAATTACTTACTACTTAGTGGGTTGAAGTTTGAAAATTTTCATATTGATATCCCGACTTTGGGGGACTGTAACTTATTGAATACGAAACCACAATTAACAAAATTAGAGTCTAAAATCACGTACAAACTCTAAAATACACTCTGGAAAAACCCGCATGTCAATCCGACTTCAAACGAATGAGATATGCTTGTGTTAATATTTTCACATAATACAAAGTACAAAAACAAATAGCTGAAAAGTTGAAAATTTTCAGTTTTGATATCCCGACTTCGGAGGACTGTAAATCATTGAATGTTAAACCAAAAATGACAAAATTATAGTCTAAACTCATGTACAAACTATAAACTGGAAGTTGGAAAAAACCACATGTCAATCCGACTTCAAACGAATTAGATATGTATGTTTTAAAACTTTCATCGAATACAAAAAAACTAAAAAACTAAAAACATCCAGCTTTGATATCTCGATTTTTGAGGACTATAAGTCAATGAATATAAAACTAAAAATGACAAATTTATAGTCTAGAATCATGTACAAACTCTAAACTACATGTTGGAAAAAACCATATGTCAATTGGAGTTGAAACGAATAAGATATGCATCTTGTAAACATTTCACAAAAACCAATTCCGACCCTAAAAGTGGTTCCGGTTCCAAAAACCGGTTTCGGTTTACCCGGACCCGATGGACCCAAACCCGGATTACCCGGAACCCGGATAAAGCCAATTTTTAAACCCGGAACCGGACCTGGTTCTATATATTATGGTTCTATATATTCTGGTTCTAACGGTTCCGGTTCCGGTTTCGGTCCGGTTTTTCGGTTCTAAATCTCATCTCTAATGAGAAGTCACGAGTTCAAGTTTTATTAGAAGACATATGTGGTGTTTAAGAGTAATTAAAAGGAAATTAATTTGTCGTTTAAAAAAATAAAAATCAATTACTTTTGAGTTTTAACCAAAAAAAAAAAATCACAAATAATCACCATGGTTTCCATAATATATAAAGTTGATGATAACGTTCAACAACATTATTTAACATCCCATTTTTTATATCATGAATCCACATATATAAGATAAGAGACGTTTGTTGCATTAATTAATATCATGTCCAACGGAATCAAATCCATACAATCTAAATATATACATCATAGTCGGAATCGGATGTTATGAAATATCAAGTCATTGCAAGCGCCTAATGTACAAAAGACTACTAAGGTTTAAAATATATTTTCATGGTGTTACTTCAATACAAATTTCGGGTCATCTAGAATTCCTTTAAAAAATATGAATATGTGGAATGCAAATTATATGCATGATTCTCAAACACAATGAAATGTGAACTAATCTACAATGGTTTCATCCTTCAAATTATCAATAATATTATATATTAAGCAATTTTAGTTCAATACATATCGATTGAAGGCAAACGGGCAACAAGCTGCGCCGTTAGCCCTTTCTGGATGGCAAAACCAATTCTTTTGAAAACAATATTTGTGGATCTAGGAGATATGACATTAGAATGCATGACCCGTTGGACTCTATTGAGGAGTTCCACCGCCTCTGGTGCAAGAAACCCAAATGTATCGAATGCAAAAGGTACAAACACATGTTGATTTTCTATACATGCATTCTCGTGCTTTACCATTTTGCACGCAACGGCTTTCAAAGCGGCATGCCCTGCTGTGAAACCCCTGCCCCCCAAACCAACAAGAGGAGAAACCCCAATAAGATCCACGCACGCATGCTTCCCTCCTATCCATCTAAAGACCAAAATGTCAGTCGGTCTAAGTGTGGACCTTCCATCCTGCGGGTCCGTCAAAAAGTTCACTGGCGCTTATTTCTTCACAGAAATACCAGCACGCCGACAAACATCAAAGAGAACATCCCGAACCACATCATGTCTGTACCTGAAACCAGGGAGCTCTCTACAATGAACCGCGTGTTCCCCAAAGGTATCCAAACATGCCTTACGGCAAACTGGGCATATCTCGTCAATTGGGAATATGGGAATTATAAGGCGGTAACGAAGGATAGTTTGGTACTCCACAGGAGACATATGCTGGCCAAGATCATCAATAGGGATAGTTAATAGAAAATCCTGAATATGAGGTGCGCTCAAACACTCAAAGACTGCTTTCTGTCTGACAGTCATGTCGAAGTCGACTTCCATATCTTGGACGATTTTGCTAAAAAGGGCACACGCTAAACCTTTTTGGGATTTAGGGGGAAGTGTCCTTATTAGTGAAACCGCTACAGTCAAATCCCGGAATCGTATCGTGAAGACGAGTCATAGCACATAGGTAATCCGAGTCCATACCACATACGCCACTGTTACGTAAGATGTGGTCTTGTAATGCCCAAGATTGGGCCCTAGAGGCTACAAATGCGTATGAGGAAACCTCATATGCCATGTACAAACCTAAACCACCAAAACAAATAGGTAAGGAGGCCAGACGCCACTGGATGTCTCCAAAGAAGGGGCCTCCACATACCACCATATCCTCGATAGACCTGCGCAATCCTTTGTCAAAGAACAAAGCTGCCTCTTCTATGTGTACCGGCTGGCATGTCCTTAAACCAAAGAAAAGTTTTGCAATGCCCATACATGATCGAAGCAAAAGTAGCTCACCCTGCGGGTCACATAGTTGTGGCAGAAGGCCCATCAAATCAACAACATTGACTGCTCTCTTCATGGCCAGCCCGCTAATAAACCCTGGGTCTCTGCTAACAGCCCCCCCAAGGAGCTTCACCCCCAAAGAAGGTCTCCCTATATCCATTGGGAATAAATCGGCACGAAGCTTCCTACCATCACAGGAGGGCCAAAAAATCTCTGTTTTCTTGACGTTCAACTCAAGACCCAAGCCGAGACCATGCAACCGAATAATGTTCAACACCTTAGCCACCTCCTCTGAATCCCCAATGACAGTCCCATCATCTAGATACCAAGCATGGACAAGGAGCTTACAATTGTCTCTAATATTGTGCAAAAGCGGGTGCAAAACGAGGGCAAAAAGAAGAGGGCCCAAAGGGTCACCTTGCTGCACCCCAGTGGCAGACCATATATGTTGGTTTCCGATATAAAGTCTCACTACTTGCCCGTACAAGAAATTCACCCACAAAGAAATGGAAGGGCACATCTTCTTAACCTCGTGGAGCAATGCTGATCGATCCACCAGGTTAAAGGCATTCAAGAAATCCACAGTCAGCATTACAAGAGACCCATCAGCATGGTGTTCACTCAACACCCTATTGGCACTGTGTAACACAGCCTCAGCACCGTCGGCTACACCAACCCCGAACTGAAAATCATTAAGGTACTTGGCTATTTCTTTACCCATACCTTTCATGGCAACCTTGGAAAACCAGACGTCTATATATAGTGCCTACTGCAATCGGATGGATCCTGTTGTTAGGTTTAAGTAGAGGTGTGAGAGGAGCGGACACAACAAACTCTGCCAAAATGGTTGGACATCTTCCTGCTAACCATAAATTAACCATTGAAGTGATAGCATGTATGAGATCTATGGCAATAGCAGACCCTTCTCCACAAAGGGCATCTAGTAAGTGTTGAGCCCTCAAGCCATCTCTCCCGTAAGAAGTTCCTTTAGGGAAGGATTTGATGCAACCAAATGCACAGTGAAAGTCTGCTACAAGGGGAGGTTTAGAGATTATGGGGCTCGGCATGGATGGGGGTGGCCTGAAAGGGTGTTTGTCCTCCAAAGCTTTAATAGTATCACCATTATATGGCGCAACACCCGATGAGCATAACACTTTCACTTTTGCAGTAAAAATGACCATCTGCAACCTTACGGAGACACTGTCTGATGTTGGTGTTACTTGATGTAGACTCCTTCTAAAGGACGCCTCCAACCTGTCTCATAGCTCCGACCTCGGGGCTGTCTAACATATTTTGAACTACTTGGTGGTACCACCCTCTTTCCCCCATGTATCCAAGGACTTCAGGATGGAGCTTTGTTGTAAGGATTTTCTATTCCTAGACCTGCATTCTTGTCTATTTTTGGGTTTAAACACATGCAGTGTGCAGCGAGGAAGAAGTAACAAACACATCTATGCCTCAACCGAGCCAAGTTGGGCAATCACCTTATAAAGAGCAGTCTTCAAAGCCCCAGAGAAAAGCAAGACAAAAACTATGGGGGATACTCTTCACAGTAGTGATAGGCTCTTTAAAAACACGATCAAGGAGCGTAACATCAAAAACCAAACCTCCAAGAGCATTTGTCACCGACTCATTAGTTGACGGCTTTAGAATACCGACAATGTAACAACTCGAGCCGTCAGCCCCTATAACAAACCTCGCACGACCATTTGGGTGATGACAATAACGGCTAAGAGCCTGCAAAGTCATACACTTCCCACACATCCATTGACCAAAGGCCTTCAAAGTTTCCTCCACTGCCATAAATAAACCAACATCACTAGAAAGAGCTTCACGTAACACACATTTACGGTCTTCAGTATGTAAATGATGCCTTTTGATGTGTGAAATCATACGGCCAATCCCTTTACTTCCCACTTCAGCATTTGGGAAACAATGAAAGCTTCTGAACGGGCACAGACAAATATCACTCGAACTTATGGAAGAATAAGCCATACAAGAGAACAAGCCTCGCGATGAAGCTAAAACTATAAAGTAATGTACTTCTTAATCAAATACTTCTTCCTTGGATCCTTCCAGTGTTTCATGGACGTGTTCCAACAATTAAATATGTAGCTAAGGGATTGTAACACCCAAAGTTTTAAAGGCCAAGAAAGGAAAGAAAACCCTAACTTTAAGGGGGGACTCGGCGAGTCCAAGCGGGATCCGGGTCGAGGAGTAAGTGACCGACTCGGCGAGTCGGCCAAGGAGACTTGGCGAGTCAGGTTTGTTCGAGGAAAACCCTAAATCTGGGACTTTGGGCGCTATTTAAGCTCCTTATTTTCTCCATTAGGGTTCCTTAGAGCCTCCCTCATTCAGAAAACGAAACCTAAGCCTCCATTGTTGTGCATTGAAGCTTCCAAGCCATTTTTGGGTGATTTGAAGGAAGAAGAAAGAGGGGAATCAGTGAAGCTTCAAGGATTGGCTTCAGATCTGGAGTTTGTGGAGCCTTTCTGAGGTATTGAAGGTATTAAGTCATTTCCTTCCTTTAGATCTTCTATGGTTGTGAGATTTAGGGCTTTTTAAGCCATGATTAGTTGTCCATTTGAGTTAGAAGCCGGATCTGGAGTTGCTACTTCAGATCTAAGCCGATTTGGTCTTGGGAAGCATAAAGTTTTAGCCCTTGAGTTGATTATGGAGCCTCCTTGCCTTAAACCCTATTTTATGGTGTATTTTGCCTAAATCTCCTTCTCTACACGTAAAGTTTGCAACTTTACGTGAGGAATGGGCTTGGGAAGGGTAGATCTACAGTTTGGAGTCCATGCATGACTCAAAAATCCTCTGCATGTATGGAAATCTGAATGGACTCGGTGAGTCCTTTGAGTGGACTCGGTGAGTAGCATGAAGATGAGGAGGAACTCGACGAGTGGGATGAACAGCTCGTCGAGTCAGATGAAGTTGGGTAGGAACCCGGCGAGTTGGATGAACAACTCGGCGAGTCTGTTGAAGGTTGTCTTGGACTCGGCGAGTCTGGTCGCGAAAACCCAAACCCTTCTAGTTGAGACTCGAATCAGTGAGTCGAATGGAGACTCGATGAGTTGGACAGGCCAGGACTCGGAATCGGTAAACTCGGCGAGTCATGGACTGACTCGGCGAGTCGAGTCGCGAATAGAAGGACTCTGAACATATGAACTCGGCGAGTCAATAGGGTGACTGGGCAAGTAGGGTTGACCTAGAAGGTTGACTTTGATCAGGACTTTGACTTTGACCAGAGTTGACTTGGTTGTCTTTCGGGGGTCAGATAGACTCAGTGTTGCATTGATATTGATAGCTCGGGGAGCGAGTGGAGCAGGAGTTCAGAGAGTGTCGGGCAGCAGCTAGGGGGGGTCATCAGCCAGTGCAGGTGAGTTTCCCTTTGTATGAATGGGTCTACGACCACAATGTCGGCCCATGTCGTTATGAGTGGAAGACCCGGGGGTTAGCCCTAGGCACAGTATGCTAGTATGATATTTGCGAAGAGGTCCAATGATAGAGGGCGGGTGCCCAAGGAATGGTTTATGTGATAGTTTATACTTGTTGTCTATGTGATACTTGTATGTGCCTGGTTGGGAGGTGAGTGTGGGCGTGGTCCCGTATCTCACCAATAGCAGAGTGTGGATGGTGTTCCACATCTCAGTAGCAGCAGATCAGGGGCGAAGCCCAAGTTAGGGAAGGAGTGAGGGTGGGCTGGGCTCGTACCTCACTATCAGTAGGAGTATGGACGGAGTTCCATGACTCATCAGCAGCAGGACAAGGGCGGGGCCCAGAGATAGGCGAGACCTTAGGACAAGATCCGTTAGTATGTGTTTAGATTATGTGATGAGATGCGATATGTTTATGTGCTATTATATGTTAGTGGGCGAGGCCCTGTGACAGGCGAGGCCTAAGTGAAACAGATCTGTATCCAAGCGAGGCTCGAAGCCAGGCGGGGCCTGGAGCGGCAGAGCCGTTGTAGCGGGCGAGGCCCGAGGTAGGTGGGCGAGGCCCAGGATAGCGGGCGTGGCCCAGTATGTGCAGTATGTGGTTATGCATGGTATGTGGTAGGGTGGGGAACTCACTAAGCTTCGTGCTTACGGTTTTCAGTTTTGGTTTCAGGTACTTCCGGTAGCAGAGGGAAGAGCTCGGGGTGATCGCATGGCACAAACCATAGATTAGACAGCCTGGGAATGTTTACTCTGATAACGAACATGTATTTTGGGAAACTAATACTCTGTTTATGTTTTGAAATGATGAATTTGCTTAAAGTAATGTTTTATTAAAAGAAATTTTTAGTCTTGAATTTTGGGACGTTACAGGGATATGTAATCTTAGTAGTGTCTCAAAGGTGTCTAGACAATAACATAATATGTGGTTATGCGAATTCATACACAATACTTCACAACCCAAGCATACTATTTTTCAACCACATACATTCACACATAAGTGACATGCATTATGTATAAAGAAATAAAGATGATTTAATGAACTTTCATAGCCATTTACTAATGATAATTCAAAACATATTGCATTTTATAAAAACATAAATAACATTTCATACATATAGTTTGACAAATGGCATATATTGGGAACATAACTCCAAGTACTCACTGTAGAAGTTGTTATTGCATAACAAGTGTAACTCTAGCAATCCAAACCAAAGCAAATCCAAAGTCACTCAAGTCCGAGATGTGAAGAGCTCCAGAGTTCCTTTTGTATTTGAGATGAAGAGATCCCGAAGTTTGAGTCTATACAAGCACTTAATGCTATTTGTCTTTAGTTGAGTAACAGTTCTTAGGACAATTTCAACAGATATTTTTAGTGTTAGATTTGTCAAACCCTTAGCATTAACTAGTCCTTTGAATGTATCTCGATTTGTACTATGTCTCTCTTTTGCTATTTAAGGAGTAGATGTTTTCATGAATATGTTGTTGGGTTTAGTTCAAAAATAGTTTGATAAACTACAAAAATATGGCAAACGAAAGACTTATGATTTTCTAAATAACATAAACATTTTATACCCACCATGGATCTTCTTGCAAGTTATAGAAAAATTTAAACACCAACCAAAGAAGAGGTGAAGAAATAACATCCTTTGTAGTTCTTTGGGTCTTATTGGGAGGCTCTGAAGTTGATGAAGAATATGGAACCTTTGAAACACCAACAACGACTCAACTTGATGTAGATGCTAGTCCATAAAATCTTAAACCCTTAAGCTTTAAGTTTATAACCAATATAAACTTAAAGAGGGCATGAAGATGTAAGTAACTTCAAGAAAAGATGAAGAAAAGAGAGAAAGTAACCTCCTCTACGGAGGTTACGGTTTTGGGAAGCAAGAATGAAGCCCCCAAGTCAAGTATGGAAGCCTCATATTTATATTATCTTAAAGTGAAGTCTTTAACCATTAGGTCATTCCACTTTAGACAAGCATGTCCCTAAGGCTTACATGTCCCGCATGCTTCTTACTACTTTTGATTAAATAAATATGAAAGTCATACTCTTGTCTTTTGACTCTTATTTTATAAAAATAATAAAAGGAAGAAGACAAAAAAGCTTTATATTTTATAAATCAAGTTTATAAAATATAAACTTTAACTTTTTGGTAAAAGACAAAACAATTTATCTTGTCTAAAATGTTGTGTATGATTTATTAATTCATACTATATGAATTATATATAATGTTACTTGCTAATGAAAATTATTATTTCCATGAAATAAATAATTTTTAATTTATTTATAAGAGTTTATTGAATATTTATTTAAATCAATTTCTAATAAATAATCAATTATATCAAGTTGTTGTTAGCGTGACCCATTAATATCAGATGTTAATTAGCAATATCACTTTAATATGACTCTTGAGCATACTGGACCTTTCAATCTCACACTTGCGCAAGACTCATATTAGGCTGATATAGACATTGGTGAATGCTAGCAACATTTCACTGCCACTAACTGTGACAACCCGAAACTTTGTCCGTTTCTGCCATGCGATTTCTGTTAAAAAAGTTTCGAATTCATTAAATTTTCCGTCAAAATTTTGGTCTAATAAAATAATCTAGTTATATTTAATTAAATTATTTACAAGTCAGAAACCAAAAATTGCGCGGAAACCCAAAAATCTCGGGAAAACAACATTTTTGGTCTAAAATGGGATTACGACCGTAAACTAGTTTACGGTCGTAAACCTGTTTACGGTCAGTGGAGATTGGACCCATCACCTCACCCCTATAAATACGATGCCTCCACCTTCATTAGAACATTTCTGGGCAAAAACTCTCTCCTTCTCTCTCTCTAGACCTCGACCGTAAACACTCAAAACGCCTTCAAGCTTCGGAAAACATCGAGAAAACCACGTTTGGAGTCCTTTGGAACGTCTGGAAATGCTAATAATTTCGAAATCAGCAACCAACACCAATGTTCCTGAGTTTACGGTCAGCCTTTAGAAACCATAAACTCTGTTCTTGAGTTTACGGTCAACCTTCAGAAACCGTAAACACCTTTTAAGTGGTGCTTTTGGCTGAAAACCCATTTTCTTCGATTCGATCAAGTCCCGGTAACATTCCTCAACCGAAATCAAGAGTTTCTCTAACACGTTATCTAACGAAATCGCTAATTTAGATACCTATATGTAT
The DNA here is from genome assembly GCF_002870075.4 of Lactuca sativa. Classification (NCBI taxonomy): domain Eukaryota; kingdom Viridiplantae; phylum Streptophyta; class Magnoliopsida; order Asterales; family Asteraceae; genus Lactuca; species Lactuca sativa. The sequence goes on along the minus strand of NC_056627.2, from coordinate 325,243,150 downwards.
TTATTTGATACTAGGATTTCGTTAAGTGTCACGCGTAACAACTCGGGAATCTTCATTTCAGTCAACGATTTCACGCAACAACTGTGAGTTCATACCCCTACGTTTTTTCGAGTTTTTTTTATCAGTGGGGAATACAAGCAAAAGTACAAGGAAACTTGTGCTCAAAATATATTATTTTGTTTAAGATAACCATATTTCAACATGCTTTTGACACAGAAAACAGTTTTACCAAACGATTAAGAAATCAACTCGTAGAAACATTTTTTTTTTAAACTAGAACAATGAACTTGTGAATCATATAGTAAAATGTATTATTTTAAAATGGATTCATGCAAATCATAAATAGGATTTTCGGTGTTATTACGTGTAAATTTGTTAGGCTATGTTTGAGACACGTCCTTGGTAACATTCACCACATTCAACAGAGTGGAGGACTAGCACTCGTGACCATAATCTCTTGTAGGGAGAGCGTGACTGTTGTGTATAGATCTATACGGGACTGACAATCCCGCACCTCACTGCTAGCTACAGTTGGACCGGCAGGTCTGCGGGTGACAAAGTCATTAAGGATATCGGCCGTTGCGGGCCATGTCTAGTCAGTTATGGTTACGAAACTCACAACCTAGATAACAGTAATTTACTTTTGTAATAACGAATCAAATGAACTAACCTCAAAGTAACAACCGATAGATTACTGAAGGGTATTAATAATATCTTCAGGACTTAGTTCATCATGACTTTCTTTTATTTAGTTTTTAAGACTAATATATCTATGGGTGTAAGCAGGGTCTTTAAAAGAAAACTGCTTTTATATATATATACACGAGTATGGTAGATACTTGCAAACGTCAGTTTAAAACGGATAATCAACCAACCACCTTTAGGGAAAATATAGGATTTTCCCGGGATAAACCGGCCATTCAAAACGAATTGTTTTACAACCAACGGATATTCATATTCATTTCACGACTCATTGGATTGTACTTATCCTGTACGAACCTGGAAGTCGTGGAAGGAATGGGTTTTCAAACGCGCTTTTCATAAGAAAATATAGGATTTTCTTGAGGAACACTTTTCAAAAGGATTCAAATAACACTTTTCCACCAAAAGTAAATGCTTATGAACTCACCAGCTTTATGTTGATACTCTTTCAAAACTAATTGTATTCTCAGGGAATTACTAGACTGGTACTTCCAGGAGTTCGGAGAGGTCGAAGCATTAGAGTCGCACCTTTCTATTTTACTTTTGATATGAACAAAACTATGTATGAAACAATGTAAACTTTTTTTACATATGTATTCAATGTCTGATTGTGTTTACTACGCTTGCTATGATACAATTGTTGTGATACTACGCATGACGTCCTCCACCCCGGAACGTTTCCGCCATCGGTTTCGGGGTGTGACACTAACAACATACAACTTGTGCCATTCTATCAAAGCTTAATTCCCAAAAAGCTCAAAGCTACAATTGTTATATAAGGTAAGTTTATCAGTTATCCCTTTGCTACATACATCATGTTAAACATGAGATACGGATTGCAATCAATCTCATTAGTTGTTCAACTTTTGGTAAGCCACCTTAGATGTCTAACTCTCAACACATAAGAGGAAAAAATGTCATCTTGACTACATAAGTCTCTTGTATAGTTCACACCATACCTGAAAATGGATTTTATAACTGCCCGTTTAAAGAACAACATTTGACCATATCAAAGCATAATACTCCCTACACTTAAGTCCTACTATGTATCTCTAGTGTTAAGGATACAAAGATAGTACCTTTCAGTCAAGTATCATTCATGATAGCGATCCATGAGATGATCTTGATGCTGGCTCTCCCTTTTATCATATCTTCAACTGACTTGGCAGCCCAGATAGCTGCCTCCAAAGTAAGTGTCTGACGTACTGGCACTGCGTACTCCCATGGAAGTCCCTTTGCGTATCTGTCAATTTTTGCCAACTCATCTGGGACAATACGCAAAGCAAACTCCATTTTGTCTGTGAAGTTATTCGTATATTCGTCAACGGTCATACTCCCCTTCTTCAACGTTAGAAATTGGTTTTCCAACTCAAGCACGTTTTGGACCGAGCAGGACTTGCGCTTGAAGTGCACCAAGAACTCTTCCCAAGTTAGTTGCAGTGGCTCATTAGGGCTTAGGTTTTTCCCCAAAGTGCTCCACCATCGAGCAGCACTACCCCTGAACTGACGTACTGCAAACGTGGTTTGTAACTTGCCTTGGCAATCACAAGTCATGAAAGCCAACTCCATTTACAAGATCCAGTCCATTACTCTGACAGGATCTTCTTTTCCAATGAAGGTCGATGGCTTGCAAGTCATAAAATCCTTATACTTGCACCCATTTCTCTCCATTCTACCCTCATGGTTATTTCTCCCAACCACAAGTGGATCAGTTTGACTAACAGATCTACTGTTGTTTCCTTCTTCAGATTGATCGTTATTCAATTCACGTTGTTCAACAGGAACTGAAGGTTCATCCCTGTTGTTCAGCAACATTTGCCTCAACTCCTCCCTTTGTTCAGCCAACATGGTCTGAATCATAGTTCGTACTCCAGCCATGGTGATGGGTTCGGGTGCAACTCCTACTATCGGCACCTGTTCCACCACTTGAGGTTGAGGTTGTTGGTTTCTGTTTGCATTTCCCTCTCCACTTCGAGTTCTTTCCATTACAATATATATACCGAATAAGGTGAATTTAGGTCTTTATCCTTGTTAGACATGTTAATTCCCTTATCACTCTGAAACGTTTACATGTTAGTTCTAATCTCGTAATCAAACACTTAGAATTCTACACACATAAGGTTTCCAGATCCGGTCGACAATAGACCATAGATCCGAACAAATAATGGAATATATGGCAACATATAGCGTTTAGCACATAAAGGCATTTTAGGCATCTTTCCTAAAATAAACTAGTGCTCGTGTCTAAAATATGGTAGACACTCATCTCACAATCATTACTTAGCATTCTAAGTTCAAGTCTATAAATTCTATAATTTTTTTAGTTCGCTTAAACTAATGCTCTGATACCAACTGTGACATCCCCTAATTTCTCGGCCAGAAAAGACTGATTTAATTTATGCTTTGTAAAATAAAATCAGAGAAGTCATTTTAAAAGATGTTGCGGAATTGGTCCCCAAAATAATACATGATAAGAGTTTATCAAAATCATTCCTTAAGAAATGTATAGTTTCATTTCATATCAAAACCTCGGGATGTCATGTTCCGATACAGATCAAAAGCATAAACAAGACATTATAAGTCTTTCAACAGTTATTTACAACTACTGGCTTATAATAAAAAATCTCTCATCATCTTTCGACTATGCTCGGGGTCCACTACCTGTAATCATAAAAACTGAGTGGGTTAGGCTTGGGAGCCTGGTGAGCATATAGGGTTTTCAACCCACAATAATAATATACTTATTAAGTTCACCAATCAACAATAACCCTGATTACCCATTCCCGTTGTCCTTACTTTACGTCCCTAAACACCTATCACAAGGGACCTAGCCTAAGGATTATCGTCAGGATGGACACTACTGCTAAGGGGTTTCCTCAGCCATACATGTCCTAAAGGCAACCATGAGGGGGATGGAGTACGCCAATGAACATTTAAGTCATCAACACCTACAAGTTTCGAACCTTCTAGTGTTCCACTGGACTGTCTAGAAAGGTCCGTGATCGTCATCTATACTCCGCTAGATGACTACAACAACAACAACAACAACAACAACAACATCGAGGCCTCTCACCATTTTAACACACATCAGGTATTTCATCTACCCATGTTCTACCCAACATATTTTGTAGATGAAATACATATACAGTTTAAAACTTGTATAAAACATTTATTCAACAGTGACCTCAAATAAACACTTAATATAATTACACATAGCACGTATTTTATAGAAAATACTTCATATCTAGGTGTAAGATGAAAGTGACTACACACTCACATGTTTTGATGAAAATCGGGCAGCAGTTCGTTTCTATTAAAACCAGGAGTTTTATTGAGAAACTGGGCTCTACAAAAGTCGGGCTTCGAAACCGAAAAGATATATTTTTCGGGCTTCACGGGATCTTTGTGGCGTATTCTGGGGCTTATAATTGATACTAATATGAAAGAAATATGGAGAAAGGGGCTAAAAATGACAAGTTTTCAAAATACCCCCGGGAGGTCTCACACCCTTCTATTTATAGGGGGAGGCTTCTGATCGGACGGCTAAGAAGAAACCACGCGTAGTACATCTGAGGGCTCGCACGGAGGGTGGCTCGCACATGGCTCGCACATGGTCTGCGCATGCGAGGGGCTCGCTGGCAGTCTGTGATTGGACCGAGGTCTAGGGTCCGAAGTAGGGGGTTCGTGGCATGCTGCGAGGGCTCGGTCTCGTGCAAGAGGGTACGTGTCGCCTTCTCAGTGGACCATTTCGGATAAGGCCAGGTGCTCGGATGACTCAGCAGCTCGGATGATTCAGCAGGACACGTGGCGCGTTTTGAGCGAGGGTGACGTGGCAACTCGTGACTATGCGAATTTTCTCGATTTTTGCGCAAAAACTTCTAAAATCCATAACTTTTGCATACGAGCTCCGTTTTTGACATTCTTTATATGCACGCGTAGATAAAATTACGCTCTACAACTTCCGTTTAGACTTCGTTGGCTAATTTTGACTTTAATTTTTTTATTATTATTTTTAACAAACCAGGACAGGAAAATCCGTTAAAAAATCATAACTTCTTCATCAGACGTCCGTTTTCGTCATACTTTTTACCGTTGTGCTACTAATGACGAGACCTTCAATTCTCGTTTAGGTTGTGTTGGCTAGAAATCACTCGATCTAAAATTCGAGTTTTTAGCTATCTAATGCTAGCCTGAAACTTCGAAAAATCATAACTTCCTCATACGAAGTCAGATTTAGGCGTTCTTTTTATCGAGCTTCTTGGTTTAACGAATACTACGACTTTCGCTTAGATCACTAAGGCTAAAAAGTAGTTTATCAAAAACTCACTTTTTACGACATTCAACACCATGCCGGTTTTGTCGCGAAACTTCGACAGGTCATAACTTCTTCGTTATAACTCGGATTTTGGTATTCTTTATATCCCCGAAATCCTTGTTTCGACCACTACAACTTAATTTAAAGATATAGGGCTTATCTCACACTTTGATTTTGACGCTTATTTTTATTCTTAATTAATTAATCGCTAATAATTAAGCATAAAACACATAATTCACATAATATTCACATAATTCCTTTTCATTTCTTCAAAATGAGTTACAAAGGTTAATCTAGACTATCACCTCAATATAAATCCCTAGGCTAGAAACACAAGTGTTACAAATTTATGAGGATTCCATCTGAGATTCGGGATATTTGGAGTTGCTTGGTCTTTATTTGGAAGACCATCAAGTGTTATGTGGTATGTCCCCAGAGTCGAGTGTGATGTATCTGGTGAACCAGTTTGTGGTGTAGCCTGTTGGTATGCCAATTGGCAATGGTTCAAACCCTAAATGGGGGAGAACTGCTTATTCTGCTGGGAGGATCAACAATATGGTCAAGTTGCGGTCTAGAGGATTGGGTGACAGAGACCTACGGTACGCACATAGGAGAATTGGGTCTGCTGGTGGACAAGGTAAGGTTCAGAGTCAGATGATACATGTTCCATATGATCAAGAAAGGACGAGTGTACTGACGACAGGTGGCCATGGGTCAGGGAATCTTAGTGTGGAAAGGGATTGTTCGAGTTTGAAATTGTTGCGTTCGAGGCAGTTGGATTGCGAGGGAAAGTTTTGATTGATGAGATTTGCTAGTTCGATGTATAGATGTTATCTATACTCCAGGAAGGGTAGTAGTTGATTTGGCAATCAACTTCAGGGTCGGTATGAGTAGTTTCACATGGGATTGATCAGTAGAGTATGTGATTTTGGATTGTCGCCGATGCATTCTCAGTCACCGACTATTCCACCGTATTTCAAGTTATGATTTGGAGATATTCAAAGGTTCCGAGTCGTGTAAGCTGGAGATCCGAGGTGGTGGCAAGCTAGTGTGAGATTTTCTGATGGTGTATCGAGGTATCCGAGTATGATGCCCTAAATTGTTGGATTATTTTGATACTCAGGTATGTTAGACAGCAAGTGGAGCATCGAGCGACTATTATTCTAGTGGGAATCCATCAGCTAATTATCACCAGAAGGGGATTGTCCAAGAACGTGAATTGTATCGAGATAAAGTGCTTTGTTGCGGTGATTGTCGTCAGGAGTAGTGAAGCTTAATCTGGGTAGGTGTGTGCACCTGTCCATGATGGGTCCCGGAGCATGAGTTTAGTGAACTCAGTATGGTGATGGCTTGATGACGAGACTGCGGGGTGATAAGAGAGTGGATGGATCCAGGTGGGAGTAATCACTTAGGATTATCAGGGAAAACCACGGGGTGGGCCCATTGCGAGTGAGAGAGTGACATAAGACTGTAGGGAGCTGTAGCATTCATAAGTCAGTGAGAGAGTGACGTAAGACTGTGGGGAGCCGTAGCATTCAGGAGTCGGTGAGAGAGTGTCGTAAGACGATGGGGAGCCGTAACATTCACGAGTTAGTGAGAGACTGTCGTAATACTGCGGGGAGCCGTAGCACTCATTAGTCAGAAAAAGAGAATGTTGTAAAAATACAGGGAGACGTAATATTCACTAGTTGGAGCGTGACACAGAGGGGTTCTTAGGCTCAGGTAGCCTTGCCAATTGAGTCTTTAGGAACCTGGTGGCCAGACCAAGGGCGAGACAGGGTTCTCTGTGATGGTTGGGAACCATTATATATCGATTTTGGGAGGGGTTGTCACTAATCAGAAGGGATGGGAGAAGTAATGTACACATGGATTCACGGATCACGGGTTATGAGTTGAGTATCAGATTGGATATGAGTGGTTCAAGTTTTGATGTCGAACCAGACTCTCGAGTTTGAGTTTGACCCTATTTGTGTAAAGTATAGACGAGTTGAAATTTCGAATTTCCGATGGATTTCATTTTAAGTGGTTATGCTTTCCATTTGATGTTCTAGACCTGGGAGGGTTGGTTCGTTTGACTTGAGAAGGACCGCAACATGCATGGAGTTAGTGAGTATTGCACGACAGAGGTCGGAAGTGATGTATGACTACAGATCGGTTGTAATATTTGCTTGGAATAGATCAAACATAGTGGTTTCATGTGCAATGTGGTTGGTTGAGACAGCTCTGTTGGATTGAACGACTTGGGTTATGCTCGGGCTTGTACCCATGTCGTTTAAGTTGCCAGGCGTGTAAGGGATGGTAAGGAGTGATTTCAAGGACAAAATCTAATTTAAGTGGCGAAGAATTGTAACATCCTTTTTATTAAATAGATAAGTAGATAATGATTTATAAATGAATAATAGTCCTAAAGTCAATAATATTTAGCGATGTGTTGGTTTTGGGAAGACAATTAATATAATTTTGGATTTCGGAGGTTAAAAGTGTAAGTTCTGGATTTAATTTGAAAAGGATTTCAGAAGTCAGGGTGTGTTTGGTAATTAATGGACTTAATTTGAAAGGATTTGAAGACATTTGGGGGCTGAATCGTAAATATTGGAGTTATATTGTGAACTTTTGGTGGAGTAAGGGCCAAACTTGTAAAAAATGGATTAAAGTTTGGAAGAACATGGGTTTAGACCCAGTGCTCATTTCCTTGACGCTTTAAGATGCGACTAACCCTAACCCTAATGTATCTCTTTCATCAACTGCCACCAAGGTGAGATCCCTTAGCCGCTGCTGGCATCAACCAAGCCCGTCTATCGCCTGCTGCCTCACGTTGAGCACAACCACCTCATGCCTTGCTGCCGAAGACGGAGTGAGAAGTCGGAAATAGCCACTGGGACCCTCAGGTGAAGCTTTGAATGCCGCTGTTGAGTCATGGACGACCGAAAGCACTCGGTAAGCTAGCTGCAACCTGTCTTATTCTTTTCTTTATTCTTCCGACGATTTTGACGTGGAAAACGCCATTACCGCCACTACCGACCTCAATCGCCAGTTCCGTCGACCTCGACGCCGCCAGTCGTCAAGACGGTGGCTGATAGCTATTGTTTCGCATCACATTTTGCCTTTGATGTTGCTGGGACTCGTGAAGAGTGTTGGCCGGAGGTTGGCGCACCACCATGGTAGCTAGCCATGGTGACTGCCGTTTTTTGCCACTCATTGCCGCCGCTAGCCACTATGTAGAGGTGGTTGTGTGTATTTGAAGTATGGTGTGTGAGTGTGTGTGTTCTATGGATAATTATGGTATCAATTTTCTTGGTCAAAGGTGAGGAAAAACAACCACCACCTCATGGTGGTGGCTACTGCCGTGAGCCGCCGTCAACCACCACCGCCAGAGGTGGCAGTCGGTGGTGCTCGGCATAGTGAGACCCTAATCGGTCCAAATGCTTGATCTAGAATTAGTTGGATGGTGATAAGGTTGGAAACCCTAATTAGGGTTTAGAAAACCCTGATTTTTGGGAATGTTAGTTTAGGATATACCGGGACCCGCAGTTGGATTGTACGATTGAAATTGTGAATTATGTCTGACTTCATTGTATGAATGGCCTAATGGAGTGATGGACTTAATGGGTTAAGTGCGAAACACATAACCCTAATCGTCATTTTTTGTGAAACCCTAATTTTGCGTGGGCTTTGAGTTGGGCCTTTCAAATGGGCTTTGCTGATGGTCTATTGATGGGCCATCCAAGAAGAATCATGTGGACTAGAATATTTATATGGGCTTTTGGGTAAGGCCCATATGAGGGTTTGGGCCCAATTTGGAAAATTGGACCATTAGTGGACCTAGTGGACCCATTTAGTATTGGGCCTTGGTGGGCCTAATGGGCTCGGGTTATTTATGAGTCGGGTTGGTGGACCACGCTTAGACCTAATGTGTGAAGGTTTGGTCTTAGATCCTAATGGGGTTGATTATGGGTTTGGCTTAGTGTTAGAGGTCGAAGTTTAGCAGCAGGATTTATAGGATCCGTTCGCCATCCGAGGTGAGTCTTATTACTATACTTACCTGTGTGGTAATCTCTAGAGTGTCTTATTCGTGTTATTAACCGGAGGGTCTCATTTACACTATTGACCGGAGGGTCTTATTCGTGTTATTGATCGGAGGGTCTTATTACATTATTGTCTGAAGGGTCATAGTACATTATTGACCGGAGGGTCTTAATTATTTATACTGTGATATGTGTTATCGTCCATACTGTCTTTGTGACTTATGTTGTTATATTATTCTGTGTATATGTTGATCCTATGTGCTTATATTGAGTATGTGATATTATGAATTTTATCTTTTATGATAATGCTATATTATTTTGTGCATTACTGAGTTCGGACCGGAGGGTCCAATCCGAACTGCGAGGCCGGTGGGTCTTCACTGAGACACATGACCGGAGGGTCCACACCGATCCGTGAGACCGGTGGTTCCTTACCGGGACGCATAACAGGATGGTTTTTTGTAACATACATGTTTTGAAATCATGTTTTAAGTAAATAATATTATGAAATACTAAATGAAATTGAATATTGATTTCTAACAGATAGTTTTTAGTAGAAATGAAATAAAACTATGTTTAGAATCACTCATAAAATGTTGGAAGTCTTATGAGATTCCAATTAAAACCCAAATAGTGAAATTTAGCGAAAATATAAAATTTGGAATAAGTAAAATTTTATTATTGAAAGTTGTAGATAATCTCATTAGAAACATTTAGGCGAAAACCTCGTCGAAATCCGAGTTATAACGAAGAAGTTATGACCAAACGAAGATCCGTGATAAATCCGGAAAATACTTTGTCGTGTAAAAATTTAGTTTTCGATAAACTAATTTTTAGTCTTAGTAATGTAAATGAAAGTTGTAGACCTCGTGAAAATAATCAACTTTCATATAAAGAACGCCAAAATCTGACTTCGTATGAGGAAGTTATGATTTTTCGAAGTTTCAGCTTAGCAGTAGACAGCTAAATACTCGAATTTTAGATCGAGTGATTTTTAACCGACACAACCTAAACGAGAATTGAAGGTCTCGTCATTAGTAGTGCAACGGTAAAAAGTCTGACGAAAACGGACGTCGGATGAAGAAGTTATGAATTTTTAACGGATTTTCCTGTCTCGGTCTGTTAAAAATAATAATATTAAAATTAAAATCAAAATTAGCCGATGAAGTCTAAAAGAAAGTTGTAGAGCATAATTTTAGCTACGCGTGCATATAAAGAACGTCAAAAACGGAGCTCGTATGTGAAAGTTATGGATTTTAGAAGTTTTTGCACAAAAACCGAGAAATCTCGCGTACGTGGACTTTGGCCACGTCACCCTCGCTTAAAACGCGCCACGTATCCGAAATTTGGTGAGTCACCGAAGCCAGCTGGCGAGACGTGTCGCCTGCCCTTGCATCCGAAGTCCGGTCCACTAAGAATCCGATGCGTGCCCTTTATCACGTGTCCGAGCCTCGCAAGGGTGCCACGTCCGAAGCCTCGGACTAGACCTTGGTTCAATCAGAGGCCGACACCGAGCCCCTCGCATGCGCAAACCACGTGCGAGCCACCTGCGCACCCTCGCCCTGCTGATGCCGCGTGTCCTCACTGCTGACTCCCCTTCCTTAGCCGACTTCGGACCGCCCTATAAATACAAGGGCCTGCGAGACCTCTCGGGTAATTTTGGAAAATTGCCACTTTCACCCCCCCTTTTTGATATTTTTACTATTCCGACTTCCCCCGAAGCCCCGGTACAGATTCCAAAGCCCGAAACACGCCCCGAGACTCCCGAGAAGCCCGAAAAATTTATCTTTTCGGTTTCGAAGCTCTACCTTCGCAGAGCCCGGTTTTCATCGACGAAAGTCATATTTAGAGCCGAAGTACTGCCCGAATTAATATTTTAGCCCCCGGTTATTTCACGGTGAGTTTAATATATAGAAATAATTGTAAGTTATGTGTTATATGTACTACGTGCTTTTCAGTGTTATTATTCCGGGTTATTTTCCCGGGTTATTTTTATTCGCTATTTTTAATAGCAAAGAAATACATTTGACCATGTGATCAGTGAAAGGACTTAGATTCATGTTGGTACTGGTATGTAGCCTCTGGCCATGTGGAACATGTCTCCGTAAGAGAATGAATTCTATTCTATGGTAGTGGCAGAAGGTTAGACAGGGCTATAAGCCTGAAATCTACCAAAATGTTAATCCGAAGTTGTATATCTTATGTGTTGTTTGGGCCAAAGCTTTATTGATGTATATCAAGCATGGAAATTGTTATGTCTCATTGATTGTATATCTTTAAATCAAATCAATGATTGATATGGAATGTTTGTCACATGATTCACATATACCCTTGTTGTTCGTTGTTCCTCTTTGCTTCTGCCATATTAAACTATATATGGCATAACGTTATATTGTATCTATTATTGAACTCACTAAGCGTCATCGCTTACCCTCTCAATTTTTAACAAATTTGCAGGAGATAAGCATCCAGTATAGTTATATACTGGTAGAAGATTTTTGAATAGTTTGAAACTATTGTATCGATAGAAGTTTATGAATAGTTTGAAACTATTGTATTTTACACTCCCATATGTATAAAACTATAGAATCATGGGAAGTTATGTAATATATAACACTTTAAAATAGTCGGTTTGTATCCAGTAGTTTGTAACCTCTTTATCAATGTAAAATATTGTTTTTATGAGTATGCAAGTAGCATGTTTTGGAGTAACTATATTGTCGTGTATGAAAGTTTGGGTCTTTCATAAATACGAAAGTTAGGGACTTTCATTTTTGCCGAGCTATAGCCATGAGAGGCTTTTTATTTGTATATGTGGTATTTTGGGGAACTTAATAAGCTTCGTGCTTATAGTGTTGTGTGCTATTTGTTTCAAGTACTTCTTAGGATCGCGGGAAGGCATCGTCTTGATTGTGCACACGAGATGGAGATTATGTTTTGAGGATTCTAGATTTTATCAAATAATTTTGGATTTGTGTTTTTAACAATTTGACAATTGTCGTTTTTTGAATATGATATTGAGATTTATGTGGTTTTGAAAATGAAAAATTTTCTTGAAAATTTAGAGCGTTACATAAGCTCTTATCACTCTCCGTAAGTATTGAATTATTTGCTCATACTTGACTGGTTCTTTGGATAAAATATTGGGATAACAATCCAGTTGTATGGATTCGTCAATAGAAGATCAACGAGGGTAAAATTAAACATTTCATTAGCAACACCTCTCCGAGCTATGAATTTAACATTCGTATACTCATCTTCCTTAAAAGGTTTCCCAACTCGCAATCCAAATATTCTCTTTAGAGTCCAAATATCATGTTGTGGCTTTGAATGAGTCGCATCAAAATTGAACAATTTCTTTTTCACTAAAGAATTACTCATCAGGACTATGACAATTTTATCAAAACAAGAAAGCCTTTTTGGTCATCGGAAAATCACTGTGCTATCATGATTATTGTCAATCGAAAATGAAGTTTTGGGTTCTAGCCAAAATGTATTTACTTTCTTGATCCCTTCCTCTTGCCTTCTTTAACCTGTCCATTCAGGTAATAACATATTTTTTTGATAATTCGACCGCCTCTTTATTTTCATATTTCAGCCTCTTGCTAATCGATTTTAACTTTTAGAGCATTCAACTCATCAACCTCTTTATTCCTATCAGCTCAAGCTTATTTCTTAGCTTCATCTTCTGATGGGTCAACCTCCTTTACTAAAACTATTTTTTTCCCTTTCAATAAGCTTCATTAACTTTCTGAGGGATCTTTCCTGAAACCTTTTTATCTGTATCTGTAACGTCCCGATTCTCAGCTATTGATTTAAATAAGAATTTCTTTAGTTTTAAGTCCTACTCGACGAGTTGGTTACCCTAATCGTCGAGTAGCAGCGAGGTGGGATCGCGTGTTTAGTGACCTACTCGCCGAGTCCATGAAGGGACTCGACGAGTAGGAGCTGGCAGATGAAACCCTAAATCACGGGGTTTTGCACCCTACTTAAAGAGGCTTAAGCCTCCTTTGGCATCTTTGCAGTCCTTGAGAGCTCATAGAAACCCTAATTCGTGTGGTGCTTCATTTTTATGTGTCTTGGGCCTTGGATGGATGGTTTTTGGAAAGGAAGAGGTTGGAGGGCAAGAGACTAGGAGCAAGGAAGGTGTGGGAGTCAGAGATCAACCTCAGTTAGTATCATTTGGAGGTGGTGGAGTCTTTGGCAAGTGATTCGAGAGTTGGAGTTTATCTACCGAGTCGACATCTGCAAGGTGAGCTTTCCTCACTGTATCAAAAGGGTCTAAGGCACCAAGCCCGACCCTTTAGTTGTTATGGTTATGATTTGATATATGCGATTATGATCTGATAGATCGAAATCAGGATAGACAGTATGTTATGATTTTATGATCCTTAGGGATTGGTATGTTAGTGGCCTGCTAGGCCTGTGCTCTAGTTATGAGAGATTGCTATGATTGATGAACCGTAAGATAGATATATTTGATGTCTGTATATATGCCAGTATATGTTAGTTATACATACATAAATATTTGCTTGTTGGTTGGGTTGAGGCGGTCCTACTTTGTGCTGAAGGCCAACATACCCTATGAGCGGTCCGGGGAGACTGTAGGCCCACGTGGTGGTCTAGTCATGTCGAAGGCTTAGTATAGATTCAGTTAGACAGTAGGCCCTGTAGGGCGGTCCAGTCAGGCTGATGGCCCAGTATGCATGTTGATTGATTGATTATTACTGATATAGCATTATTAGTGTGAGATTGGTATTTTGGGGGTAGCTTACTAAGCCCTTAGGCTTACAGTTTTCAATTGTTGTTTCAGGTATTTCAGGAGATCATGGCAAGGCGAAGGCATGACCGTACCGCTCCTCATCCCTTTGATCTAGTTATTGGGACACTCTGATGGACAATGATTTGAAAACATTTTGTAAACAAATACTATTTTGGTCTTATTTATGATCGAAAAAGTTTAATTTTGGCGTAAAATTTATGGATGTTACAAGTTAGTATCAGAGCCTTGGTTTGAGTGAATTGGAGGAACACTCGTGTGAATCCAATCTCAAATCAAGGGAATTTTTGGGAAATAAATTTTTAAAATGGTTTTCAAAATAAAGGATGGAGGATTGCATAGGGTACGATCAGCCGGATCCCGTAAGTAAACCCCAAAATACCATACAGTTAATTAATGTTATGATACGTTAGAACAGCATGCTAGTGCTAGGATAGGGATCTTCAGGAATCACATGATAGACTTGTCTGATTATATGATGCCTACTAGCCTAAGGTTCCTTGTACATGGAATGGACATCATTACTGTAGTTGTTAGTGTATGCATAACGGCTGTGCGTAATCAAGATCTTATAGCCTGAAAATGTTGGATTCAGTCTTCGAGTAGAATTAGATATTCGAAAGTCTATTGGGTCCATTGTTATGTGCGACTAGCATGCAGTAGCACTGCAAGGGTTGATGGAAGTTTCATGGATGTGTGAGTTGTGAGGAGCTGTGAGATCAACTGCAAGATAGGCGATGTTCCCTAGGAGTGAGGGTTGAGCGCCAATTATATTGATGATAGTGTTAGGTTGTTGTGGTGATACTTGAGACAAATATGGGTAGGTGTGGAAGGTAGTATGGGCCCATACTACTGAAAGCATAGGACCCATACGCGTAGCAAGGAAGTCATAACCCCTAGGTTTTGTGGGTTTTGGTCTCCTGATATTATGATGTTTATCTGATGTTTTGAGTACTTTTCAGTATGGTGGTGACGCGACGTTTTGCTGCTGGGTCTGGATTAGGATCGGGATTCGGATCAGGGTCAGGGTCGGGAGACGGAGGGTCAGAGGTGCCGGTAGCACCTGAGCCAATGATTCAGATAGGGACAGAGGAGTTGGATACCAGGATCCAGGAGATTCTGCACGATGAGGTCGTTGCGGCTTTCCGAGCGCAGCTGTCGGAGATGTTTAGGTCGATTAAGACCGCGATGGTTGAGTATTTTGATGAGCGATATGCAGCTCTAGCAGAGATAGCAGCCGCTGCAGCCACATTGGTTGTAATTGCGGCAGGGGTTGGAGGAGGAGCCGGCAGGGCTTTCCAGTACCGGGACTTCGATAACACAAAGCCCCCAACGTTTGATGGTACACAGGATGCGATTAGGGATATGAGGTGATTGTCTGATGTGCTCATGTCCTACTGACCAAAAGGTCAGGTGTTCCCTGAACCTGCTGAGGCTCGGGGCAAAGGACTGGTGGAGATTGACGATAGAGTCATATACTGATGACCGGCGAGCTGCTGTTACTTGGGAGCAGTTCAGGGATATGTTTCGCTCCCTCTACGTTCCACGTGTTGAGCGGGAGCAGCGGTAGGTTCCGGTACAGTCTCAGCTGGCACCTAAGCGGTCTAAGACCGTTGATACTCGGAACGAGGGGTCAGCAGAGCCGCGCTTGTGGAAAGTGTGGTCGGGGTCATTTTGGGGTCTGTCGAGCGGGAGGTGTTTGCCACAAATGTGGCAAGGAGGGGCATTATGCCCGTGACTGTCGCTAGTCCGCCCCTCCAGCAGATATGAGGATTTGTTTCCATTGTCATCAGGTTGGTCACGTGAAGACCAACTGTTCGCAGCTCGCCGCCAAGCCGGTGTAGGCTTCCGCATCGACTACTTTGAGGATTGGGGATGGGAGGCCAGTCAAGGTGGAGCCTCCGAAGGCTCAGGGGCGTGCCTTCGAACTTACGGCCGAGGAGGCCAAGGTAGCACCGGATGTAGTTGCTGGTATGTTTCTATTTTTGTGCTTCAGTTATTATATATGTGTTATGCTTATTGGTTGTACCTGTGTTTAGGTATGTTTTTAGTAAAATCTTTGCCTGCTTTGGTATTATTCGACTCGAGGGCAAGTCAATCATTTGTATCTCAGGCCTTCAGTAGATGTTTCAGTGTGCCAGTGGATGAGCTTGAGTGTCCGTTGCGAGTGTCAATCGCCAATGAGCATGGGGTTTCTGCTTCTTCGGTTTATCGGGGATGCGATTTGGAGATTTTCGGGGTATCCTTCCTGATATACTTGATCCCTATTCCCATGGGGGATGTATGCGTGATAGTAGGGATGGATTGGCTTAGTCGATTTGACGCTATGATCGACTGTGAGGGACAACGAGTGGTGGTTCGAAACCCAAGTGGGGGAGAACTGGTCGTATATGGCGAAGGCACAAGGATTGGATCAGGGTTTTGTTCGGCAGCCAGGGCTCGGTAGTATATTCAGCATGGGTGTGTCAGTTATTTAGCATATGCGATGGATACGCGGGATAAGGGGCAGCCCTCAGTCTCAGAGGTCCCGGTGGTTAGGGAGTTTGCTGACGTGTTTCCAGAGGAGTTACCCAGAGTGCCTCCTGAGAGGCAGGTTGAGTTCAGGATTGATCTAGTGTCAGGTGCAGCCCCCTATCGCCAAGGCGTCGTACCGTCTGGCACTACCTGAGATGCAGGAGCTGTCATCTCATCTGCAAGAGCTATTGGGTAAGCAGTTTATTCGTCCGAGTAGTTCACCCTGGGGAGCATCGATCCTCTACGTCATGAAGAAGGACGGTTCGCAC
Source organism: Lactuca sativa (assembly GCF_002870075.4). NCBI lineage: Eukaryota > Viridiplantae > Streptophyta > Magnoliopsida > Asterales > Asteraceae > Lactuca > Lactuca sativa. The sequence continues at coordinate 325,226,545 of NC_056627.2, read as the reverse complement.
AGGATGTGCATTGACTATAGGGAGTTGAACAAGTTAACAGTGAAAAACCGTTATCCATTCCCGAGTATAGATGATCTTTTCGACCAGCTGCAGGGTGCATCTTGGTTCTCCAAGATCGATTTGAGATCCGAATATCACCAGGTCAGGGTGAGGGAGGAAGATGTGGAGAAGACCGTGTTTCAGACTCGTTATGGTCATTAAGAGTTTGTGGTGATGCCGTTTGGTCTCACCAACGCGCCGACAGTGTTCATGGATTTGATGAACCGAATCTACTAGCCGATGCTTGATGGCTTGGTAATTGTGTTCATAGATGATATATTGGTGTATTCCAAGACCCGAGAGCAGCACAAGGAGCATCTCAGGGAGCTGCTGGAGGTTCTGTGGCGAGAACGACTGTATGCCAAGTTCTCTAAGTGTGAGTTTTGGTTACGAGAGGTCTAGTTCCTCGGAAATCTCATTAACCAAGAAGGGATTTTGGTCGATCCGGCCAAGGTGGAGGCGGTTATGCAGTGGGATATTCCGAAATCTCCCTCAGACATCAGGAGTTTTTTGGGTTTAGCAGGGTACTACCGGAGATTCATTCGAGATTTCTCCAAGATTGTAGTACCCCTCACTCGTTTAACGAGGAAGGGGTGGATTTCCGGTGGGGCACTAAGCAGAAGAGGGCATTTGAGACCCTCCGACGGTGTTTATGCGAGGCGCCAGTGTTGACACTCCTCGAGGGAGTCGAGGATTTTGTAGTATTTTGTGATGCATCCATCTCGGGCTTGGGGGAAGTCCTCATGCAGAGGGGACGAGTGATAGCTTATGCATCGCGGCAGCTGAAGCCGCATGAGACGAGATACCCTACGCACGATCTTGAGTTGGGAGTAGTGGTTTTCGATCTCAAGATTTGGAGGCATTATCTGTACGGGGCCTGTTGCACTATATATATAGATCACAAGAGTTCAAGACACATCATGGATCAGCCGAACCTAAACATGAGGCAGCGCAGGTAGCTGGATGTGGTCAAGGACTATCATTTTGAGATGCTTTACCATCCTGGTAAAGAGAATGTGTTCACGGAAGCTTTGAGCTGCAAGTCAGCTGGGTCTTCTACCCCAGCAAGTTGTATGAGGATAACGGTGGATTCCCCGCTTGTGAGCTTGATTAGGGATGCTCAGGTTGAGGGTATGAGATTGGAGAAATGGAAGTTAAAGAGGATTAAGGGCGAGAGCACCCGGTTGGTTCAGGATAGCCACAAATTATTGACTCGATACGGTCGAGTTTAGGTTCCGATGTCCGGAGGGGTCTGTCGGACAGTGATGGAAGAGGCTCACAAGTCTCACTTTTCCATTCACCCAGGGGCCACCAAGATGTACCACGATTTGAGTTTGAGTTATTGGTGGCCTGGTATGAAGCGAGAAATCGCTTGGTATGTGGAGAGGTGCTTGACCTGTAGGATGGTCAAGGCCGAGCATCAGAGGCCGCATGGCAAGTTGTAACCTTTGGAGATTCCCATGTGGAAATGGGAGCAGATCATGATGGACTTCATCACGAAGTTGTCGAGGACGGTGAAGGGGTTTGATGCTATACGGGTCATCGTGGATCGATTGACCAAGAGTGCCCATTTCTTGGCCATACGGGAGAGTTCGTTGGCTGAGAAATTGGCCGACATGTACGTCAGCGAGATTGTTTCTCGCCATGGGGTTCCAGTCTCCATTGTCTCCAATCGGGATGTCAAGTTTACTTCCCGCCTCTGGCAGAAGTTCCACGAGGAACTGGGTACGTGGCTGCATTTTAGTATGACGTTCCATCCGCAGACCGATGGGCAGAGTGAGCGGACCCTTCAGACCATTGAGGATATGTTGAGGGTGCGCGTTATTGACTTCAGTGGGAGTTGGGATGCCCACCTACCGCTTGTAGAGTTCGCCTACAACAACTATCATTCCAGTATTGGTGCCCCGCCTTTTGAGCTGTTGCATGGGCGGAAGTGTAGAACCTCAGTCTGTTGGGGTGAGATTGGGCACAGGGTGATGGGTCAGACAGAGGTAGTTCTGCAAACTACCGAAAAGATACAGTAGATTAGACAGCAATTGTAGACCACTCAGAGTCGGCAGAAAAGTTATGCCGATCGACGCCGATCTAAGTTGGAATTTTAGGTGGGTGACATGGTACTCCTGAAGGTCTCGCCATGGAAGGTGTGATCCGCTTCAGGAAGAGGGGAAAATTGGGCCCCCGTTATATTGGGTCGTTCTGGATCATTTCCAGGGTTGGCAAAGTGGCTTATAGGCTAGAGCTTCCGGAGTAGCTTAGCCGGATCCACAACACGTTCCATGTTTCACAGTTGTGAAAGTGCATCATGGACCAGGAGGCAGTAGTATCGCTCGATGATATTCAGGTCAATGAGCGCCTGAATTACGTGGAGAGGCCTGCGGCCATCTTGGAGAGGAAGAAGAAGATTTTTCAGAACAAGGAAATACCTTTGGTGAAGATGCAGTGGGAACATCGGAAGGGATCCGAGTGGACATGGGAGCCGCAGGCGGAGATGTGCGAGCACTACCCGACATTGTTTATTTCAGAGGACTCGAGGGCGAAGTCTTGTTCAAGTGGGGGAGAACTGTAACGTCCCGATTCTAAGCTATTGATTTAAATAAGAATTTCTTTGGTTTTAAGTCCTACTCGACAAGTTGGTTACCCTACTCGTCGAGTAACAGCGGGGTGGGATCGCGTGTTTAGTGACCTACTCACCGAGTCCATGAAGGGACTCGAGGAGTAGGAGCTGGAAGATGAAACCCTAAATCACAGGGTTTTGCACCCTATTTAAAGAGGCTTAAGCCTCCTTTGGCCTCTTTTCAGTCCTTGAGAGCTCATAGAAACCCTAATTCATGTTGTGCTTCATTCTTGTGTGTCTTGGGCCTTGGAAGGAAGTTTTTTGGAAAGGAAGAGCTTAGAGGGCAAGAGACTAGGAGCAAGGAAGGTGTGGGAGCTAAAGATCTACCTCATTTAGCATCATTTGGATGTGGTGGAGTCTTTGGCAAGTGATCCGAGAGTTGGAGTTTATCTACCGAGTCGACATCTGCAATGTGAGTTATCCTCACTGTATCAAAAGGGTCTAAGGCACCAAGCCCGACCCGTTAGTTGTTATGGTTATCATTTGATAATGTGATTATGTTCTGATAGATCAGAATCACAATAGACAATATGTTATGCTTTTATGATCCTTAGGTAGGGATGAGCAAAAGGACCGAACCGGCCCGAACCGGACCAGACCCGGGAACCGGCTTCGGCCAAAATCAAGAACCGAACCTGCTAGGCGATTCTACTGGTTCCCGGTTCCTACTGGTTCTTATCTTGTCTTCAAATGTTGGAACTGGTCCTCGAAAAATAGCATCATACGGTTCTGGTTTTTCCCGGTTCTACTGGTTTTTGCCGATTCTACCGGTTCCGGTTATATCAGTTTTGGTTCCTACCGGTTCCCGGTTCCAAAAATCCACAAAAATAACGTCCCAGTCCCAACCCGACCGGTTCCATCGGGTTCCGGTTCCGGTTCCGCTGCCGGTTCCCCGGTCCATATGCTTATCCCTATCCTTAGGGATGGGTATGTTAGTGGCCTGCTAGGCCTGTGCTCTAGTTATGAGATATTGCTATGATTTATGATCCATAAGATAGATATATTTGATGTCTGTATGTGCCAGTATATGTTAGTTATGCGCACATAGTTATTTGCTTGTTGGTTGGGTTGAGGTGGTCCTGCTTTGTGCTGAAGGCCAACATACCCTATGAGCGGTCTGAGGAGACTATAGGCCCACGTGGCGGTCCAGTCATGCCAAAGGCTCAGTATAGATTCAGTTAGATTGTAGGCCCTGTAGGGCGATCTAGTCAGGCCGATGGCCCAGTATGCATGTTGATTGATTGATTATTACTGATATGACATTATTAGTGTGGGATTGGTATTTTGGGGGTAGCTCACTAAGCCCTCGGGCTTACAGTTTTCAGTTATTGTTTCAGGTACTTCAGGAGATCATGGCAAGGCGAAGGCATGACCATACCGCTCCTCATCCTTTTGATCTAGTTATTGGGACACTCTGATGGACAATGATTTGAAAACATTTTGTAAACAAATACTATTTTGGTTTTATTTATGATCGAAAAAGTTTAATTTTGGCGTAAAATTTATGGATGTTACAGTATCACCATAAACATCCTTCACGCCTTCTTTCACCTGTTTTTTCCTAATAACAACCATTTTCTCCTTTGAATATTTCTTTGTCATTTTTAGTACTTCATAAGAATTTTTCAAATGAATTGGTTTAGGCTCAGAAGTCATAATTTTTTCATTCAATTCTTCATCAATTAGAACTTCATTGTTGACCCCCTCTTCCTTTTGTTGTGAACTAGCAGTGCCACTCAGAACACTAGAGAAAGAATAGAGCTTAGATATAATCATGGTTGTAGAAATCGGGATTAATCGCTTGATGTTCTCCAACCGTCAAGGATTAGGGCATTAATTGGAAATTTAGGATTAATCGGGTTTGGCGGGATTAATCGTTCAACAAAAGTCAAAAAATTCAAAAAAAGTCAAAAAAAATGTCAAATTTTTTTAAAAATTCAAAAAACCAACTTTCTTTTTTTACTCCAAAATTTTCAAATTTTCAAAATTTCAAATATAATACTAAAATATTCATATTTTCGTATTTTCAAATATTCAAATTAGAATTTTTCTTATTTTCTAATTTTGAAGTACATGCTTTTCTTAAGATATATTAATATTTAATTAATTTTAATATTTTATTAATAATCTATGGTCCCCGATTAATCATTGATTAATCCTCGCCAAGACCGATTAATCCCTTAACACCAGTCGACCGTCGAGCTACTGTCAAGCGATTTTTACAACCTTGGATATAATACGCTGCAACTTGGCATCAAATAGTTACAACATATAATAAATAATCAACAAAAGGATCATCTCTTTGTTCAACTATGCAAACTAAGCGTTGAATAATTTCAAAATTTTCTCCCCTTCACAAGAGAAATATCATCATCCATTCTCATAATATTAGAGTGAATATTCTTCAACTCTTGTTTCATTTTATGAATATTCCGTGTCTTCGCATCAATTATATCCATTAGCTTGGATTCACCCTCATAATTTCATTGCAAATCTAGAATAGAGTTAGACACAGATGAATGATGATCTGCATTATCATTTTGTAGCCTAAAGAGAATAGTTGAAAAAGCTTCCTTTTCTACTATGAAGTGAGTTTGTAATGATTTTATGGTAGAATCAACTGTAGAAAGCTTTGTATCAACCTTTTCTTGTACATCCTTAAGAAAGGTATCAACTTTCTCAAATAACCCTTTAACATCCGAAACTTCCTTATCAACTTTCTTAGTAGTTTCAGAAATCAACTTCTCTTGTTCAGCAAAAACTCTTGTGAACTTCGGTTGGATAGTCTTCATAACACTTTGATGAACAGTCACCATATTTTCAAAATTAGAAGTTGATTTAGTTTTTGCATTAAGAAGTATAGAATCTAACTTCGTTTTCAAAATGTTATAATCTTGATGAGTTATAAACTCTTAATCTTCTTCAAAATAGTTGTCGTATGAGTTGCTACATACCATTTTGATACTTATGGATCTTAGCAACCATGAACCCGTCATCTGAACCACAAATGGATCTTTCATGTCCTGATAATGAACTAGGAATGGGTTCTGAATTACGAAAAGTGGTAGACATAGGTGGAACACTTGTGGAAATCAGTTTAGAAGTGATTGGTTCATTGATGATAGGCTAATTTTCAGAAATGTTGGTTTCAAAAATTAAAATATTTGTAGTAGAAATTGTTTGAGGTAGAGAAACGAATGTAGTGGTTGTAGATTCAATAAAAATATGTTTAGGGTGAGGTTGAGAAGTTGGAAGTTCAGTGGTGAAATCATGAAAAATGGTTTCATGAACTAGTTTGGTAGTTTGAACATGAATGGTAGGAATGAAATTAGGAATGGTAGCGGTTAGTGTTGAAGTGGAAGCTTGGTTCAGAACAATAGGTCAGATAGGTGGTGTTTGAGATTGCGACAAGTTTCAAATTGGATTTTCTAAAACGTTCTAAAAAATATCATCCTCTGATTGATTTTCAACAGAAACAATATGAGTAGTTAGAATTGGAGTAGATACCTTCACAGTCTCAGGTTGAACTACTTTCTCTAGAGTTTGTGCTAGAATCTCACACATGTTCTGTAACGCCCCGATTCTCAGGTATTAATTACATAAGAATTATATGATGAAGCCCTACTCGATGATTCGGTCGACCTACTCGTCGAGTAGCAACGGGGTGGGACCGCTTGTTAAGTGACCTACTCGACGAGTCAACTTTGGGACTCGGCGAGTAGGAGCCGGCAGATGAAACCCTAAATCCCATGGTTTACACCCCTATTTAAAGGAGCCTCATCCTCCTTTGGCCTCCTTGCAGTCTTTGAGAGCCCTTAAACCCTAATACGTGTGTGTGTGTGTGAGCCATTGTGTGATCGAAGCTTGAAAACAGGATTTTGGAGGGAGAAGGCTTAGAGGAGAAAGGTATTGGAGCAATTGGAGTGTGGAAATCAGCTCTTATCTCAGTCATCATCTTCTGGAGGTAACCTAATCGCCTTTCTTCTTGTGAATCTCTTCCATTGTTGAGTTTTAGGGTTTTTGGTGAAGTATTAAGTTGAAAGGCAGAGTTATGGGCTAGATCTGAGGTTGTAACTTCAGATCTGGACCCTCCTTGGATGCTAGAATCATAAAGTTGTTGTTTTGGTTGTGATTGAGGTCCCTCTTAAACTTGAAGCTTCATTAAGAACTTAAAATACACATTTAGAGCCTTTATAGCCATGCATGCACGTAAAGTTTGCAACTTTACGTGATAAATATGCCCTAGAAGCTTCCATCTGTGATTTGGGGCTGCTGCATGGCTCAAATCAAGTCTGTATGGTAAAAAGAATTGAATGGACTCGGCAAGTCGCAAGGTGACTCGGCGAGTCATATGAAGATGGTCGTGAACTCGACGAGTCGGATGAGCAACTTGGTGAGTCCGATGAAGATCACAATAAGACTCGACGAGTTGAAGAACAACTCGGCGAGTCGGATGAGTTTTCCCTAGATTATGTATGTGTGTGTATCTGTAGAGTTGCAAGGAGGGAACTCGACGTGTGACCTTAAGTTGATCGAGGATAAAAGGAACTCGACGAGTCACTCCGATGACTCGGCGAGTTAGAATGTACTTCAGGGAACTCAGCGAGTCGCCAAGGGTACTCGGCGAGTTAAGGTCAACATGGACTGTTGACCTTGATTGAGGACTTTAACTTTGACCAGGGGTTGACTAGTGGTTTATGGAGTACCTTGTAAGGTTAAGGACTTATGAGTATGATATATTATGATGATAGGTGGTGGAATATGTGTCAAGTGATCCGAGAGTTGGAGTTTACCTTTCGTGTCGACATCTGCGAGGTGAGTTATCCTCACTATATCAATAGGGTCTACGGCACCAAGGCCGGCCCTTTAGTTGTTGTTATGGTATGTTGCATGTGGTTATGATTTGTTAGTTCGGAATCGAGGTAGACAGTATGTTATGCTTTTATGATCCGTAGGGATTGGTGTGTTAGTGACCTGATAGGTCGGTACTCTAGTTACAGGAGAATTCTATGATTATGATCAGTGAGATAGATATGCTTGATGTTTGTATATGCCAGTATATGATAGCTATGACCACATGGTTATTTGCTTGTTGGTTGGGTTGAGGCGGTCATGCTTTGTGCTGAAGGCCAACATACCCTATGAGCGGTCCAGGGAGATTGTAGGCCCACATGGCAGACCAGTCATGCCGAAGGCTCCGGATAGATTCAGACAGACTGTAGGCCCAGTAGGGCGGTCCAGTCAGGCCGATGGCCCAATATGCATGATGATTGATTGATTATTACTGATATGGTATTGTCAGTGTAGTATTGGTATTTTGGGGGTAGCTCACTAAGCCCTTGGGCTTATAGTTTTCAGTTTATTGTTTCGGGTACTTCAGGAGTCCATGGAAAGGCGACCGTACCGCTCCTCATCCTTATGTTATGATTTTTGGGACCCTCTGATGGAAAATGATTTCAAAACATCTTGTCAACAATGCTTTACGGTTTTTTTTATTTATGATTGAAAAAGTTTAAATTTGGCGTAAAATTTATGGATGTTACAAGTTGGTATCAAAGCCTTGTTTGAGTGAATTGGAGGAACACTCGTGTGAATCCAGTCTCAAATGAAGGAGATTTTCGGAACATAAGTTTTAAAATGGTTTTCAAAATAAGGATGGAGGATGTAGAGGGTACGATCAGCCAGAGCCTGTAAGTGAACCCCAAAATACCATACAGTTATTTGATATTCTGATATGTTAGAACAGCATGCTAGTGCTAGGCTAGGGATCTTCAGGAATCGCATGATAGCCTTGCCTGATTATGTGATGCCTATTAGCCTAAGGTTTCTTGTATATGAAATTGACATCATAACTGTAGATGTTTGGTGTATGCATCACGGTTATGTATAATCAAGATCTTATAGCCTGAGAATGTCTGATTCGACCTTTGTGTAGGATTAGATATTCGAAAGTCTATGGAGTCCAGCGTTACGTGCAGCTAGCGTGCACCGTCACTGCAGGGGATGATGGAAGTTTCATGGATGTGAGAGTTGTGATAAGTGGTGAGGCTAGATGCGAGATATTTGGTATTCCCCTAGAAGTGAGGGATGGGCGCATTCCTATGTTGATGATATAGTTAGGGCGTTGTGATGATACTTGAGACAAATATGGGTAGGCGTGGAAGGTAGTATTGGCCCGTACTACTGAAAGCACAGGACCCCTACGCGTAGCAAGGAAATCACAATCCCTGGGGTTTTTCGGGTTTTGGTCTCCCGACATTATGTTATTTATCTGATGACTTGTATATATATATATATATATATATATATATATATATATATATATATATATATATTCCAGTATGGTGGTGACGAGACGTGTTGCTTCGGGATCTGTATCAGGATCAGGATTAGGATCGGGGTCGGGAGACGGAGGGTTGGAGGTGCCAGTAGCACCTGAGCCCGTGGTTCAGATAGGGACCGAGGAGTTGGATTCCAGGATCAGGGAGATCATGCACGACAAGATTGCTGCCGCATTCCGAGGACAGCTGCCAGAGATGTTTGGATCGATTAAGACCGCGATGGTTGAGTATTTTGATGAGTGATATGCAGCTCTAGCAGAGACAGCTGCCGCTGCAGCCACTTTGGCTGTAACCGCGGTAGGGGTTGGAGGAGGATCCGATAGGGCTTTCCAGTACCGGGACTTCGATAATACGAAGCCCCCGAAGTTTGATGGTACACATGATGCGATTTGGGCTATGAGGTGGTTATCTGACGTGGAGGGCTGTTTCTTCACGTGCTCATGTCCTGCTGACCAAAAGGTCAGGTCTGCCCTGAACCTGTTGAGGCTTGGGGCAAAGGACTGGTGGAGGCTGACGACTGGGTCGTATACTCATGATCAGCGGGCTGCTGTTACTTGGGAGCAGTTCAGAGATATGTTCCGCACCCGCTACGTTCCACACATTGAGCGGGAGTGGCTTACGCAGGAGTTTTTAACATTGAACAGGATGGGGAGTCGGTGATGGAGATTACCCGTATGTTCACGGAGAGGGCTATGTTTTGCCCGGAGTTTGCTTTAGAGCAGTCTCAGATGACTCGTTATCTAAGTATGCTCAAGACTGATATTCGACAGTTTGTGTCTACTCAACGATGTGATACCCTCCTGGACCTTCAGAAAGCCGCACGGCGGCGTGAGTTGGAGATAGAGCTACAACTGAAGGAGCAGCGTCCAGCACCGACACAGTCTCAGTTGGCACCTAAGCGGTCTAAAACCGCTGATACACGGTCCGGGGGTCATCAGAGCCGCACTTGTGGAAAGTGTGGCAATGCTCATTCGGGGGTTTGTCGAGCAGGAGGTGGGTGCCACAAATGTGGCAAGGAGGGGAACTATGCCAAGGACTGCCGCCAGTCTGCCCCTCCAGCTGATATGAGGATTTGTTACCATTGTCATCAGGTTGGTCATGTGAAGACCAATTGTCCGTAGCTCACCGCCAAGCCGGTGTAGGGTACCGCGCCAACTGCTGGGAGAATTGTAGATGGGAGGCCAGTCAAGGTGGAGCCTCCAAAGGCTCAAGGTCGTGCCTTCTAGCTCACGACCGAGGAGGCCAAGTCAGCACCGGATGTGGTTGCTGGTACGTTTTCTATTCTTTGTCTCAGTTGTTGTATTCGTGTTATGCTTATTGATTGTACCTGTGATTAGGTACGTTTTTAGTGTATTCTTTGCCCGCTTTGGTATTATTTGACTCGAGGGCGAGTTGATCTTTTGTATCTCAGACCTTCTCTAGAGGGTTTAGTGTGCCGATAGATGATCATGAGTGTCCGTTGCGAGTTTCGATCGCCAACGACCATAGGGTCTCTGCTTCTTCGGTCTTCCGGGGATGCGAGTTAGAGATTTTCAGGGTGCCCTTCCCAATAGATTTGATTCCTATTCCCATGAGGGATGTATGCGTGATTATAGGGATGGATTGGCTTAGCCGTTTTGGCGCCATGATCGACTGTGAGGGGCAGCGGGTGGTGGTTCGAACCCCAAGTGGGGGAGAACTTGTAGTATATGGTGAGGATACGAGGTTGGGATCAGGGTTTTGTTCGGAAGCCAGGGCTCGGCAGTATATTCAGCACGGGTGTGCCGGTTATTTGGCGTATGTTGTAGATACGCGGGTTAGAGAGCAGCTCTCAGTTTCTGAGGTTCCGGTGGTGAGGGAGTTTGTTGATGTGTTTCCAGAGGAGTTACCCGGAGTGCCTATGGAGAGGCAGGTTGAGTTCAGGATTGACCTAGTGCCAGGTGTGGACCCTATCGCTAAGGCGCCGTACCGACTGGCACCGTCAGAGATGCAGGAGTTGTCATCTCAGTTGCAGGAACTGCTGGGTAAGCAGTTTATTCGTCTGAGTATTCACCCTGGGGAGCACCGATCCTTTTCGTCAGGAAGAAGGAAGGTTCGCACAGGATGTGCATTGACTATAGGGAGCTGAACAAGTTAACGGTGAAGAACCGTTATCCGCTTCCAAGGATAGACGATATTTTTGATCAGCTACAGGGTGCATCTTGGTTTTCCAAGATTGATTTGAGATCAAGATATCACCAGGTCTGGGTGAGGGAGGAATACGTGGAGAAGACCGCGTTTCAGACTCGTTATGGTCATTACGAGTTTGTGGTGATGCCGTTTGGACTCACCAACATGCCAGCAGTGTTCATGGATCTGATGAACCAAGTATGCAGACTGATGCTTGATCGCTCGGTCATTGTCTTTATAGATGATATCTTGGTGTACTCCAAGACTCGAGAGCAGCGTGAGGAGCATCTCAGGGAACTGCTGGAAGTTTTGAGGCAAGAACGGTTGTATGCCAAGTTCTCGAAATGCGAGATTTGGTTACGGGAGGTCCAGTTCCTCGGACACGTCGTTAAGCAGGAGGGGATTCTAGTCGATCCGACCAACGTGGAGGCGGTTATGCAGTGGGAGACCCCGAAATCTCCCTCTGATATCAGGAATTTCTTGGTTTTAGCAGGGTATTATCGGAGATTCATTCGTGATTTCTCCAAGATTGTCGTACCCCTTACTCGTCTGACGAGGAAGGGGGTGGATTTCCGGTGGGGCCCTGAGCAGCAGTGGGCGTTTGAGACCCTCCAGCAGTGTTTATGCGAGGCGCCAGTGTTGACACTCCCCGAGGGAGTGGATGATTTTGTGGTATTTTGTGATGCATCCATCACTGGCTTGGGGGTAGTCCTCATGCAGAGAGGACGGGTGGTAGCCTACGCATCATGGCAGCTGAAGCTGCATGAGACGAGGTGCCCCACACACTATCTTGAGTTGGGAGCAGTGGTTTTCGCTCTCAAGATTTGGAGGCACTATCTGTATGGGGCCCGTTGCATTATATACACGGATCACAAGAGTTTGAGACACATCATGGATCAGCCGAACCTGAACATGAGGCAACGCAGGTGGCTGGATGTGGTCAAGTACTATGATTGCGAGATCCTTTACCATCCTGGTAAAGAGAATGTGATTGCGGATGCTCTGAGCCGCAAGTCAGCTGGGTCCTCGACCCTAGCCAGGTGTATGAGGATAGCGGTGGATTCCCCACTGGTGAGTTTGATCAGGGATGCTCAGATTGAGGGCATGAGACCAGAGAACTAGAAGTTGGAGAGGATTGAGGGCGAAAGCGCCCGGTTTGTTTAGGATAGTCGCGGATTGTTGACCCGTTACGGTCGGGTTTGGGTTCCGATGTCCGGAGGGGACCGGTAGAAAATGATGGAGGAGACTCATAAGTCTCGTTTTTCAATTCACCCAGGAGCCACCAAGATGTACCGTGATTTGAGTTCGAGTTATTGGTGGCCTGGCATGAAGCGAGATATCACTTGGTTCGTTGATAGGTGCTTGACCTGTAGGATGGTCAAGGCCGAGCATCAGAGGCCGCATGGTAAGTTGTAGCCTCTGGAGATTCCCATGTGGAAATGGGAACGGATCGCGATGGATTTCATCACGAAGTTGCCGAAGACGACAAGGCAATTCGATGCTATATGGGTCATCGTGGATCGATTGTGTTGGGTCAAAAATATGGTTTATACTTTGCTTTTCTAAGCATTTATTGTTTTTATTATTTGGTCCAAAAATAGTATAGGATTAATTGTAGTTTGGACTGAGCATTGGATTATTTGTATTTTGGGCTTGGCCTTAGGTCCATATATATATATATATATATATATATATATATATATATATATATATATATATATATATATATATATATATATATATATATATATATAGGGTGAGGAGTGCATGTGAGGGTAAGAACCAATGAGCTTAAGTGTGTGTATTCTAAGGTGTGAGAGAAACTAGAGAGAAGAGTGTGTGTGAACTTTGTGTATGGAGCTTCAGTCATTTCATTGAATACATCATAGATTCATCATCTTCTTCTTCTCCTTCTCTTCTATTTGATCTGACATCATCCGTTTGATTGGGATTCCGCACCATCAAACGGATCTGATTGATACACAAGCAGATTAGGGACTTACAATTGGTAGCAGAGCTTGGTTTGTATCACTTATCTTTGTTAGATCTGGAGCCGATTTGATCTTATTTTGGAAAGATTCTTGCGTTTTTGGATAGATCTCGTAAAATTAGGGGGGTTTGTTCTTCGCGTTTTTCATAAAAACGAGTTTTTGATCGAGTTTTGGAGCAAAAATGGTGAAAAACGTCGTTTTTTTCGTGATCTGAAGCTTTGTTTACGGTCTTTGAAGAGTTTTCCGTCCGGAGTTTACGGCCGGAAACGTGTTTGCGGTCGCCGGAGTTTACGGCCGGAAACGTGTTCATGGTCGCCAGAGTTAGTGGCCTCGGCTCGGTCAGCAGCAGTTTCCGGTTTGGAAGCCTTCTGGGTCAGCAGCATCGTCGCACCAGGTCTTCGCCTTCGCGCTTCAGATCCTCGGCCTCGCTTCATCCTCGCATCGCAGCAGCCTCGCATCAGCGCTTCGCATTAAAAAAATATCAACGCAAATTGAGGTTGCCGGGGATCGAACCCGGGACCTCAAAGTGTTCAACCAAGCGCCTAACCATCTCGGCTAGCCAAGCCCTTTTGCATTCCTTTCGAAAATTTCAACTTAACCACTCCCTGCCGCTTCCAAGTTTCGCAAATTTCACACTTTTAGCCCAAAATTGATTTTCTTTTAATATTAAATTCCTTTTTCAACCAAAAATTTTAGTTTTTAAATTTTGAATTTTATTTTTGATTTTTTACTTATAATTTTGACTTTGACTTTTAAAAATTTGACCTTTGACTTTAAGCTTTGACTTTCTCATTTAACTTTTAAAATTTAAAATCTAGCTTTTCGGTTTGACTTTTTAAATTTGACTTTTAAGTTTGACTTTTGAGTTTGACTTTTTAAATTTGACTTTTAAGTTTGACTTTTTAGTTTGACTTTTAAGTTTGACTTTTAAGTTTGACTTTTAAGTTTGACTTTTCAAGTTTGACTTTTGAGTTTGACTTTTAAGGTTGACTTTTGAGGTTTATAGTCAAAGGGCATTTTTAAATTTAAGTTTGACTTCTAGTTGTGCTTTTAATAGTTTTTGAAGTTTACGAGGGAATTGAAGACATGAAAGAGAGTCGTCAGGAGATGTTAAGACAAAATTTCAACATGTTCGATTATATCCCTGGAGAAACCTTGGAAGCTCAGTTGCAACGATTTACCACACTTACTACTGAGATGAATATAGCTGGGATCTTCTTGACCAAATCTAAGATAAACAAAAAGCTGCTGAATGCACTTCCGAAATCGTGGGACATGAACGTGGCTGACATCAAGAAGACAAAAGATCTTAATCATCTTAGTCTTGCTAATATAATTGAAGAAATTGACGCTTTGAAGTGTGGAAAAACAATGAGTTCCGCAAACCTTTCGATCAATGAAGTTTCATATTCTCAATCATGTGAAGTTTCATGCTCTCAATCATGTGAAGCTACGATTAAACTTCTTCGTGAACACAATGATTTATTACGTAGGGAAATTGAGGACCTGAGACATGAAGGATATAACCTCAGTAAAGGACAAAAACCCCTAAAGGCCCAGTTAGAAACAAAAATAAAGGATTTTAAGAGAATTCAGATAGAATACAGTGAAAAATGTGAACTTTGTGACTATATTAAGAGACAACTTGATGCTGTAACCGAAGACCTTGACCCTTTGAAAATTAAGTGTGGAAAACAGATGTTAGTTTCAAAAATTATACTGCGTCAAGTAAGACAGTCGAGTCCTTATTTGAAACCCAATTAAAATTCAAAGATAATCAAAACAAGGGTCTAGGGTATGATAGTGTTCCTCCACCTTTCAATCATAACTACACATCCGTCCCTACGAGATAGAAAGAAATTGACAGCGAGGTACATCTTCATTATGGCAAACCAGCTGGATTTGTGTCAGGAGGTATTCAGGTTGAAAATACTAATGTTTCTACTTCATTTGCAAGTAAAGTAGCAGAGGATGAGAACAAGGAGAAAACCATTGAACAAACCAACATCTCCTTGAGCTTTGAATCTGTTGCTTCGAACTCAACTGCTTCTGATCAACCTGCTGTTGAGAAATACAGGCCACCAATTCCAGTGAAACAGAGTGCCTCCTGCAATTGTGCTTGTGGGAACAATAAGAAACAAGGCAAAGATATGCCACCAGGGGCAAGAAGAAACAACTTCACAGTGAAGAAAAAGACATGTTTTCACTGTGGAACACCTGGACACATTGCCAGAAACTGTCCAAATCACGCATACGTTCCTTACTATGCACAAGGCTGGCAGAATGCGCCAAGAGGGAGATACTTCAAAAGAAACCCCTCGAGATCACGATCAGAAATTGACGACTGGAATGCCAAGAAGGACAAGAATTTAACTCCCAAGGCCAAGAATCAAACTCCAAAGGACAAGAATCAAAATCCCAAAGTCAAGAAGGGAATGTCGGCCAATAAGCCCAATCCAAGAGATGCTCCACTGAAACAAAGACCAGTTAGGTCAAAGTCATCTCAATGGCCAACATCAAAATCAAAAGCAAGCATTGAGCTATCCATCGGATCAAAAAAGAAATGGGTTCCAAAGGCTCACTCTCCCAAATCAACTAATGGCTCTAATATTTCTTCATCTTCTTTTTGTGATAAACAAGATATGCCATGGGAGAGAGTACCGTGCAAGGATGACAAAGGTCGACTCGTTTCAAAATGGAATGGGTTCCAAAGACCAACTGATCTTGCTCTGTGCTGGAGCAGCTATGGAGGCATATCATCAGAATTCTGTTTGTTGGTAGTGGCTGTTCCAGGCACATGATAGGGAACATCTCTCAACTGTACAACATTCAGACCTTTGTTAGAGAGTATGTGTCCTTTTGTGGGAAAGGAAGAGATCAGTCATCGGGTTAGTGCTTAATGACATGAAAAATTTTCGGATCTGTTCTGAGATTACATGTGCTGTTCTGAGACCTTCTGGATGGAAATTCAATCGGTGACTTACGGTTTGAGTTTTTCTTCTCTATACTCCTGAGTTTTTCTTAAGTTGATTCGCTTTAAAAACTAATTTTTGTTTTAGGATAGTTTAAATTTGCATATTTACTTTCATTTCTCTCATATGCACAAATTTAGGGGAGAAACAAAAACAAAACAAAAAATTAGAAAATTTTTAAAAATAAATCCAAAAACATTAGAAATCAGAAAATCAAAAAAAATATGTTGGTTATGAAATGTGCTTGAGGGAGATGTTTTGGGAAGTGATATTATCAAGTGATAACAGGCAATCTAAGTCTGCGTAACGTACCCAAAGTTGAAGGGTCTATGCTCTGGTTTGATGCGTCGGTAGGCACGAAAGATTCTAAATGGACATGACTAGGCAGAGTTGAACTTAAGGAATTCATAGACTCGACAAATCTTAACCTAGTTAGATCCGTTTAGTCTGACAATACGACGCTTGGATAGATTGAGCATGGAGATATATATGGGAATCTACTCGTCACATTAAATGAACCCGTATCTGGAGCCATGGTTTAACTTTTCCCTGATGTGCGGATTCTGTCCTTAATTCTGGTATTGATGGGGCGACTGGTAAATTCCAATGAATTAGGTCTGTAGAAATTTGTCTTCTCTTTCTATCTGTCTGTTAGTCATATGTTACCTCCTCTGTGTGACTCAAAATCTGACCTGGACTATAACATATGCAACTCTATTTCTCTGCATATTATATCTATGAAATTCTTCTTATCTGTTAGCCATATGCTGTCTCCTTTGCGTGATTAACAATCCAACCTGGTACACAGCATATGCAACCTTCTACTTCTCAATCCCTATAAAAACTATAGGTGATAATAATCTAAATCTATCTTCTCTCTTAATGATTGTCTGCTCACCCGATGTAAGGAGTACTCTGGAAGTCCTTGATTACTGGGGCATATCAGGAAGCAGGAAACATGTTCCAGTACAATTAAAATTGAACACTCAAAGATTGTCTATAGATCTCGCTGCTCAATTTAGGTGGACAACAATATCCCTGGTCGTCGTCAGCTGAATGGTCCTTAAGAAATAGTTTCTAGGAACTTCGGATCACTTTGTCTTACAATTATTAGTATGTCCTAAACATTGTCACAATTTTTCGTGCTTAAGTGGACCACAATACCGGCGATCGACCAGACAAAGACGTGAAGATAGAAGGTACCGACAAGCGGATAAAGGTTGTCTAAAAACTTTGATCCCAAATCATTCTTAAAGTTAGATATCATTTTATTTTTGTTAAATTTGTTCATAGTTTCTTCTAATTTAAATATTAAGGGAGAATTAAAAAAAATTAAAAACCAAACAAAAATCAGAAAATTAAAAAAAAAATAGTGCTATTTATGTTTTATTTCTTGTTCAAGAAAATCAAAAATCCAAAAAAATATTTTTGTTTCTGTGCTAAGTTTTCTTTTAGTTTTATTTTGTCTTGAAAAGTGATTCCAGGTATAGATAAGACTCATAATGTTTGTGTCGAAGATTTCTGAGCCAAGGCTTCATCTGTGAGCATCGAAGAATTCGCATTCGAAGGAGCAAGAAATGAAGATTATTCTTTAGACATTCAATCTTTCAAACCGAGAAGCAAGGTGAAGCTGTAATTGAATATTATGTGACAGATTGCATTGAAGCCTCCTCAATCAGTTTGTTGGTATCTTTGTACCTGCTGAAGTGATCTAGAAGTTCAGTTCTCTCTGATGTTCTCTCTGAAGATTCTCAAGCTGAAAGCGCTATCTTTCAAGAATCAGTACGTCAAGCCTCCTCACCCGACGTGCGTTCAAAGCCAAACTCTGAAGAAAGCTGTGAAGAATTTGAAGATTAATGCTGAAGCCAAGTTCCCAATGAAGATTAACAAGAAAAGCCAACTACATTTTAGGGGGAGCTTGTTGGGTCATTTAAGAAAAGAAAAGAAAGCTATAAACCAAGGGAGAGATTGTTGGGTCAAAAATATGGTTTATACTTTGCTTTTCTAAGCATTTATTGTTTTTATTATTTGGGCCAAAATAGTATAGGATTAATTGTAGTTTGGACCGAGCATTGGATTATTTGTATTTTGGGCTTGGCCTTAAGTCCATATATATATATATATATATATATATATATATATATATATATATATATATATATATATATATATATATATATATATATATATATATATATATATATATATATAGGGTGAAGAGTGCATGTAAGGGTAAGAACCAAGGAGCCTAAGTGTGTGTATTCTAAGGTGTGACAGAAACTAGAGAGAAGAGTGTGTGTGAACTATGTGTATGGAGCTTCAATCATTTCATTGAATACATCATAGATTCATCTTCTTCTTCTTCTCTTTCTCTTCTATTTTATCTGACATCATCCGTTTGATTGGGATTCCACACCATCAAACGGATCTGATTGATACACAAGCAGATTAGGGACTTACAGTTGACCAAGAGCACCTATTTCCTAGCCATACGGGAGAGTACATTGGCATAGAAGTTGGCCGACCAGTACGTCGGGGAGATTGTCTCTCGCCATGGGGTTCCAGTTTCTATCGTTTCCGATCGAGATGTTAGGTTTACTTCCCGTTTTTGGCAGAAGTTCCATGAGGAACTGGGTACACGATTGCAGTTTAATAGGCGTTCCATCCGCAGACTGATGGGCAGATTGAGCGGACCATTCAGACCCTCGAGGATATGTTGAGGGCGTGCGTTACTGAGGATTTTGACTTTGACCAGGGGTTGACTAGTGGTTTATGGAGTACCTTGTAAGGTTAAGGACTTATGAGTATGATATATTATGATGATAGGTGGAGGAACCTGTGTCATGTGATCCGAGAGTTGGAGTTTACCTTTCGTGTCGACATCTGCGAGGTGAGTTATCCTCACTATATCGATAGGGTCTACGGCACCAAGGCCGGCCCTTTAGTTGTTGTTATGGTATGTTGCATGTGGTTATGATTTGTTAGTTCGGAATCGAGGTAGACAGTATGTCATGCTTTTATGATCCGTAGGGATTGGTGTGTTAGTGACCTGATAGGTCGGTACTCTAGTTACAGGAGAATTCTATGATTATGATCAGTGAGATAGATATGCTTGATGTTTGTATATGCCAGTATATGATAGCTATGACCACATGGTTATTTGCTTGTTGGTTGGGTTGAGGCGGTCATGCTTTGTGCTGAAGGCCAACATACCCTATGAGCGGTCCAGGGAGATTGTAGGCCCACATGGCGGACCAGTCATGCCGAAGGCTCGGGATAGATTCAGACAGACTGTAGGCCCAGTAGGGCGGTCCAGTCAGGCCGATGGCCCAATATGCATGATGATTGATTGATTATTACTGATATGGTATTGTCAGTGTAGTATTGGTATTTTGGGGGTAGCTCACTAAGCCCTTGGGCTTACAGTTTTTAGTTTATTGTTTCAGGTACTTCAGGAGTCCATGGAAAGGCGAAGGCGTGACCGTACCTCTCCGCATCCTTATGTTATGATTTTTGGGACCCTCTGATGGAAAATGATTTGAAAACATTTTGTAAACGATGCTTTACGGTTTTTATTTATGATTGAAAAAGTTTAAATTTGACATAAAATTTATGGATGTTACATGTTCGCAACAACATCATTCTAAATATTCTTAGTGATATGAATATCCACTACTACAAAAATACCCTTTAATGACATGCATTGCATGTCGTAAAAGTTACATCTGACACGCAAATGTATGTCAAGGAAGGCCTTGTCATAAAGAAAGATGACACGCTTTTGCGCATCGTAAATTTACGACGCGCAATTACAACACGCATTGCATGTCATTGAAGCCCGTGTCATAATGGAAGATGACACGCATTTGCATGTTGTAACGATGCACATTTACGACTCACATTGTGTATCATTAAAGCCCATGTCATAAAGAAAGACGACACACATTTTTGCATGTCATAATTTTGTATGTTTTAAAACTATATATTTTGATAGATTTAGTAATTTTCAAATTAAATAACACATTAAAAGTTTCATAATACAAAATAAAATACCATAAATAACAAAGATAATTCATTTCACTAATATGTCAAATACAAATAATTATTCCAATAGTAAGTAAATGTAATACATTGCTAATATTTATTATAAAAAAACAAAACAAGTACCACATCAAAAGGAACCCATGAGTAATTTCTCCTTTGACAATCTCCATGACATCTTTTAATCCTTGCAACTTCACCACTTGTGCTTCTATCTTGCAAAAAAGAAATATTAGGGTAAAATGGTCATTTAGTGATTTAGTCTCATGCAAACACTTTGTTGTTTATTTGGACTTGAAAAGAAACAGATGTAAAAGTGCTATATAAACAAACTAACAAAGAATGTTTCTTTTTGGGACTGTATGAAAGATATGAATATGAAGAAGGTAAAATGACCATTTTACCCTTCTTTCTAGACAAAAGAAACCTGTAACCAGTCTCATTTGATGCTCTACATGACATCCAGAATTGTATTAAAATCATATAAAACCTATTGTGATAGCCTTCATATTTCTTAGTTAAGGATTATGATGATAAGATGTAAATCTTCATTATTTCTCTTATTAATGAACTTTAGTTCCACTTCATCATCTTCATCAAATATAGACTTCCAAAATAATCTGAACATTAAAAGAAACAAGAAAATATAAGCTCACCTATAATCCCATCATGCAAGTCGGCTGGCTAAAAAGTCTATCACCTCATGTATTGTCCTTGGTATATTATTACCACCAGCAAAAAGAAGTTCCTAGATAAAGGGTAGGTTGTTAACTAGCTAAAACCAAATAAAATATGAGGACAAAAATAGAAAGGCAAATTGGTGAAGGTTTAATTATTGATTCAGAAAAAACAATACTTAACACGGGTCCCTGAGACAACATCAATACCATTTCTGGCAATACACAAACAACCATATGCAAAAGAAGCAAAATATATTCCCTCAGTCAATATTGTTGGGTTTTGGTCCTAAGAACATCCTATGTGCTCATACAAACCCTAATGCTTGGATCTAGGTTTCTCTATTGTACATGTAAGTTATCCAAGACTATAAACCCTAATTCTAGCATACAAGTAATCATATTAACATAAGAATAGGTTTAAGATGTTACCTTGATTGTTATGTAGTAATAACAATCCCAAATCTCCTTGTATTGACTTTAGAAAGCCTAGAGTCACAATTGTCACTCCTCTAATGGTTCACAAACACCATAAACAAGAGGATGAAGAGGAGAGAGGATGGAAGCTGCCCAAAAACGTCTACAAACCCTAGAGGAGTCTTACCCATGCTTTTAGGTCATAAGGGATCTATATATATAGGAGGCTCTTAGGGTTATCTAACAAGGAAACCCTAAATTGGATGCTTAAGCCCTAAGCAACCCATGGAGCCTTTTTCCTTAAGGCCTTGGACGATTTTGATGGGTTTTGAGCATTCTAACACTTCCTAAGTGTACATGCAACCCTAATAACCTTGGATCTATGTTTGTCTAATTATCATGCAAAGTTGAATTCCAAGGTTATATTCCTATCTAGCATACATGGGGAACAATTTTAACTTGAATCATAGATAGAATAACTTACCTTGTTGTTGCTTGTGTTCCTTGAAACCTTGTGAGCCTAGCACCCCAAGTGTGATGCCTCAAATGCTTCACACAACACCAAATGCTCTTGGAAAGACTCTTGAGATAACACACACTTCTCAAAATCAGCCAAGCCCTCTAGTTTCTTAGTAGTGCCGTTTTTGGTGGAGAATGGGATCCTTATATAGTGTTGACACATCTAGGGTTACACCATGTAAACCCTAATGTGTCATGACTCTTCATTTCCATGACCCATGGGTTTGTAACTCCCATGGAGCATCCATGGAGCATCCTATGGGTAGAACCCAACTTGATAATCCATGGAGCCTCTTAGCCCACTATACAAGATATGGATGAACCCATATATTTAATTAGTTAACCTTTGATCACTTAATTAATTCCAAATTAATTCTTGATCAAACTAATCAAATAATATTATTAATATATTAGAACTTATAATATATTAATAATCTCCAAGTGTTATTTCTCTCATTTAGTCTAACCAATTGCATGGTGCCATGCAACCCAAATGGACCATGCCGGGTCGGGTCAAGTACAAGCCCGAAATAGTTATGGACTTAGACACCTTATCCAACAGTCTCCCACTTGGATAAGTCTAATAACTATATCTCTAGTACTTCAGGAACCGACCGGCAATCGTAGCTCTTTCAAGGTCTCTCGGAACTGAGAAGATGATGGTACGCCATTTAAGATAAGTGATCATATAATCCTCCGTTCTAGATATCAGCCGGACAAATACATGGAACATTGTCTTGCTTATTGTCCAGCATTTGTTTCCCGATTTCCGATTTGTTTGACATAGAACTTAATTGAACACATCAACTTAGTTCTGACCGGGCCCGGTACATGGGTCAAAACAAAATCATCGAGGGGCCCAGATATCAGCTTCTAATCCAAGAAGGAACAGATAAACTTCGACTCATATGTTTGTTCTACCACTCATTGAATTACACACAAAAGTACGTTTTATAACATCGAGTTACCAATGCAGTTTCGTACAGTCAATGCATAACCAACTCGTAAGTAACAAATCATATCTCTAGGTTTGAAGACTTATATGATATTACCGTCTCACGATCACTCGAGATAGAATTCCATGAAGTGATTCCAGTGAGCGTGGGTTGAGTCCAATGCTCAGAACATATGAGCACTCATGATTGTTGTAGCCTTGTCCAACACCTTAGACCTCTACAACCAATCATGACAGTCTTGATTCATACCTACTTCCGACATATGACCGACTGTGGAGGTTTGAATAATATGTTACACCAAACAAAATTATTCTGGAAGTCAAAACATGCAAAAGAAATATAGTAAACGATCGACAAGAGATAGCAACACTTTACTCATAAATAAAACTCCTTTTATTCATCATCAAATGTCAATTACACTTTACAAATTTCTGGGTTATCTAACTACTAAAACTTATATCATCCTTCAGCCCTATGCTCCGAGCATGCTGGAGATGCTTAACCCTACTCAGTCCCTTCGTGAGGGGATCTGCTGGGTTCTCATCCGATGATACCCTCTTTGCCACGAGGAGTCCTTCTTCGATCCGATGTCTAATGAAATGGTACTTTCTGTCGATGTGTCTGGATCTCCCATGATCCCTTGGTTCCTTAGCTAAGGCAACAACACTTTCACTATCACAGAAAATTTCCATTGGCTCTTTAATAGCTGGTACAACTCCAAGGTCTCCAATGAAGTTCCTCAGCCATATCGCTTCCTTTGCTGCTTCGCTAGCTGCAATATACTCTGATTCACAAGTAGAATCAGCCACTGTCTCTTGCTTGGAACTCTTCCAAGAAATTGCTCCTCCGTTTAGGGTAAAGACCCAGCCCGACTGAGAGCGGAAATTATCCCTATCAGTCTGAAAGCTAGCATCACTATACCCTACAACTCTCAAGTCATCACTTCCACCAAGGGTAAGGACCCAGTCCTTAGTCCTCCGTAGGTACTTGAGGATATTCTTTACCGCAGTCCAGTGTGCCTTGCCAGGGTTCGCCTGATACCTGCTAACCATGCTCAAGGCAAAAGCTACATCGGGTCGAGTACACGTCATAGCATACATGATCGATCCTACAGCCGAAGCGTAAGGTGTTCGACTCATTTCTGCTATCTCAGCCTCAGTGCTAGGGCTTTGTGTCTTACTCAATCTGGTGTTACTCTGGATGGGTAACTCTCCTTTCTTGGAATCCTGCATGCTGAATCGCTTCAGCACTTTATCCAAGTAGGTACTCTGACTAAGTCCAATTAGTCTTTTACTCCGATCTCTCAAGATTCTTATCCCTAGAATATAGGCAGCTTCACCAAGGTCCTTCATAGCGAAACACTTCCCAAGCCAGGACTTTACTTCCTGCAGGGTTGGAATGTCGTTTCCTATGAGTAGTATGTCATCCACATACAATACCAAAAAGCTAACTATACTCCCACTAGCCTTGACATACACACAAGATTCATCTTCACTCCTAGAAAAGCCAAATTCCTTGACCTTTTCATCAAAGCAAAGATTCCATCTGCGAGGTGCTTGCTTCAATCCATAAATGGATTTCTCAAGCTTACACACTCTATTAGGGTACTCGTTGCTGACAAAACCCTCTGGCTGACTCATGTAAACATCTTCAGCCAACTTCCCATTAAGGAAAGCGGTTTTGACATCCATCTGCCATATTTCATAATCATGAAATGCAGCTATGGCTAACAGAACCCGAATAGACTTAATCTTGGCTACCGGAGAAAAGGTCTCATCATAGTCCACTCCAGGAATTTGAGAGAAGCCCTTTGCAACCAGTCTAGCCTTATAAGTGTGTACTTTACCATCCATGTCGGTCTTCTTCTTGAAGACCCATTTGCACCCTACTGTCTTACGACCTGGTACATTTTCAACCAAGTTCCAAACTTGATTGTTATACATGGATTGTATCTCGCTATCCATAGCCTCTTTCCATTTAGCAGACTCGGGGCCTGCCATGGCTTCCTCGTAGCTGTTAGGGTCATCTTGACTTACTAGTGTTTCATCACTAATAAGTGTCTCACCTTCTGCAGTAATATGGAATCCATAGTAATGCTCAGGTGCACTCCTAACTCTCGTGGAACGTCTCAGAGGTACAGATTTGTCAATTTGCTCAACAGGAGTTTCCTCCTCAAGTTGAGGGCTAGAGTTTGAAGATTCTTGAATTTCTTCAAGATCAATTTGCCTCCCACTGTCTCCTTGGCTTATAAACTCTCTTTCTCGAAAGACTCCTCTTCTTGCTACAAAGACCACATTGTCACTAGGTCTGTAGAAGAGGTAACCAAAGGAATGCTGTGGGTAGCCGATGAAAATACACCTCTCGCTTCGGGGTTCGAGCTTATCATGAGTCTCGCGTCTCACGAAAGCCTCGCAGCCCCAAATCTTGATGTGGTCTAGTTTAGGTACTTTACCAGTCCACATCTCGTGAGGAGTTTTGGCAACTTTCTTTGTAGGGACTAGATTAAGAATATGGGCGGCAGTCTCTAAGGCATACCCCCAGAATGAGATTGGTAGCGAAGCTCGACTCATCATGGAACGAACCATATCCAACAAGGTTCGATTACGCCTCTCAGCCACACCATTCAACTGTGGTGTCCTGGGAGGTGTCAATTGTGAGACTATCCCACATTCCCTTAGATAGTCGAGGAACTCTGAACTAAGATACTCACCACCACGATCGGATCGAAGCATCTTAATATTCCTGCCCAATTGATTCTCGACTTCCTGTTTAAATTCCTTAAACCTCTCGAAAGTCTCTGACTTATGCTTGATCAAGTAGACATATCCATATCTACTATAATCATAAGTAAAAGTCAAATAATAACGATTAGCATCCCTTGTGGCATGTTTGAATGGTCCACACACATCCGTGTGTATAAGGTCCAACAAACCTTCACCCCTCTCACATGAACCTGTGAAGGGTGACTTTGTCATTTTTCCAAGTAAGCATGATTCGCAACTATCATTTGACTTTAGGTCAAACGACTCCAAGACTCCATCTTTTTGGAGTTGGCCTATGCGTTTCTTGCTTATATGTCCAAGACGACAATGCCATAAAGATGCTTTATCCAAGTTATTATTAGTAGAATCAATGCACAAAACATTATTTCCCAAGTTATCTACAACAGATACAGCTTCATACACACCATCACAAGGTAATGCTTTAAAATAAAAGACATTATTATAGAAAACATCTATAGAACCAACTTCATTATTAAATGAAAAGGTAAACCCTTGTTTGTACAAAGCATGAAAGGAAATAATATTTCTTGCCATTCCTGGCGAATAACAACACTTATTCAAATCTAAACTAAACCCACTACTTAGCGATAAAGTATAAACTCCAATCTTGGTAACAGGTATAGCTTTCCTATTCCCCATGATCAAGTTTATCCTTCCTTGCTCCACATCCTCACTTCTTCTTAGTCCCTGCAAGTCACAACAAATGTGAATACCACAACCGGTATCAAGGACCCAAGAATTAGAATGGGGTGAGTTATTAGAAATGATAGTGTAAATACCTGCATGGTTGGGTTTAACTTTCCCATCCTTCACATCTTGCTGGTATTTTGGGCAGTTCCGCTTCCAATGAGCTTTTTCATGGCAATAGAAGCATTCAGCCTCTTTTGGGTCAGAAGAAGGAGTAATGAAACCTTTCTTGGTTCCACTTGAAGAAGAGCCATCAAGGGTCCGAACCTTGGTACCCTTAGAAGAGCTCTTTCTCTTCCTCCCTCGACTTTTCCCGATTGCCAAAACCGGAGTAGAGTTTTGAGTAGGAGTGATAGCAACCGACTTCCCCTTAAGACCTGATTCTGCGGTCTTGAGAAGTCCCTGAAGTTTGCTGAGTGTGACTTCTTCCTTGTTCATGTGATATGTCATGCGGAATTGATCATAGCACGATGGTAAGGAATGCAAAATAATATCTATTGCAAGATCCTCCGGGAAGTTCACATTAAGCTTCAGCAAACGATCCACATACCTTTGCATTTTCTGCATGTGGCTCGTGACGGATTCCCCGTCCTTCATCATGGTTGTTATCATGGAGCTGATGATTTCATACCTCTCTTGTCTTGCACTTTGATGGTATCTTTCCATCAAATCTTGGTGCATTTCATAAGGGTAGAAATCCTCATAAGACTTTTGGAGTTCTGCTGTCATCGTGGCCATCATGATACAAGCCACTTTCGTAGCATCCCTTTCATGTGCCCGAAATTCAGCGACCTCCTGAGGAGTTGCAGTGGACTCATCAGTCTCCTTAAGCTCCTTGTCAAGGACATATTCTTTGTCCTCGTAGCGGGTAATCATCCTGATGTTTCTGATCCACTCATTGAAGTTGGATCCATCAAAGGTGACTTTCCCACACAAGTTCATAAGGGAAAAGGAGCCATTAGGATTAGAGCCAGAAGCATTGTTGAAAGACATCTGAAGGAAAGAGGACAAGATTAGTTTAGATATAAGAGAGTCCTTAATAAAACACCCAAATGTAATATTAAGGCTAGGATCCAATCACAATATAATATAACTTAGAAGAGGTATGCCGTAATCTAAGCTATATCATATTTGAAAGGTAGGTGAATGACGATTCACCAATTTCCACCACGAAAACCGCAATATTTTAGTATTAGGTTTTTGAATGGTTCTTAGAAATTCCTAGATTCTTTGAGATTCAATGAACTTTTCAAAGGCATGTTTCAATCTCGAGTGTGCCCTCCAAGTTTTGTGACTGGGATACCGAGGATCACAAAACGAAGTGTGAAGTAACCATGCAAATCACTTGGTACCCTTAAAGTTTATCACTCAATCGATGTGCCGGTTAACCACACACGCTCCATCGATACTATAATAAACCCTAAGTCACCCTTTACCTACCTTGTTAAGTCCAAGTTAGTGTGCCGGTTAACCACACACGCTCCACCAACGACTTAATCAAAGTGTAAAGTGTAATTTCATGGAATAGCACCTTATTCACATTTTTCCTAAAGTAACTAAGATTGGGAATTTAATAAAACATTTAGTTACTTTATAATATTCATCATACTTTGAATGAGAATTAATAAGACCTTGTCTTACCCGTTCGGCTAACGACCCTCCACCGATCAAGCAAGCGGTGGGTGAGAGTGGACACCCATTAAGTCACCATTTTATAGGCAACAACCTTATACCCACCTTATAGACCGGCTTCGTGAATGAGGCGTACTAGCGGTAAGACGACTTTGTTCTTATACATATATATATAATTATTAAATCATAATAATATAAGTATAAGGGTTGAATTTTAACTTTTAAAATTCTAGGGGTTGGAACTAAAGTTTTAACTTAACTTTACTTGTTCCAAAACTTGAGGGCAAGTTTTGTAATCTTTCAAAACTTTTCATTTCTTGTAACTTATGAGTTTAATAGAGTAATAAAATGAGGACTTTTCATTTTTCTAACTCTTGTGTTCTTTTAATGGTTTTTTTTTAATCCAAGAGACTTTTGGTTTTCCATAACTTGAGGACAAGTTATGGACTCCATTAAAACACATTATGATCATGAATTAATCTACCACATAGGTTACAAATAATTCCTATGATCATCTAAACATCATAAGAACAAGAATATGAATATGAACACTTTCAAGAATCAAAATCACATTTAATCTTTGTAATTTTGATAATTTGTTGTTGTAAATGAGTTAGAAAGACATTACACCTTCTAAAATAAGTTTTCAAGTACCTAAACATTTTAGGGTAATGATTCTAATCCATTTCCAGCAACACAAGTCGAAATTCTGCACTCTGTCGACCCTACTCGCCGAGTGCATAAACCTTATACTTATATTAAATCATAATAATATAAGTATAAGGGTTGAATTTTAACTTTTAAAATTCTAGGGGTTGGAACTAAAGTTTTAACTTAACTTTACTTGTTCCAAAACTTGAGGGCAAGTTTTGTAATCTTTCAAAACTTTTCATTTCTTGTAACTTATGAGTTTAATAGAGTAATAAAATGAGGACTTTTCATTTTTCTAACTCTTGTGTTCTTTTAATGGTTTTTTTTTAATCCAAGAGACTTTTGGTTTTCCATAACTTGAGGACAAGTTATGGACTCCATTAAAACACATTATGATCATGAATTAATCTACCACATAGGTCACAAATAATTCCTATGATCATCTAAACATCATAAGAACAAGAATATGAATATGAACACTTTCAAGAATCAAAATCACATTTAATCTTTGTAATTTTGATAATTTGTTGTTGTAAATGAGTTAGAAAGACATTACACCTTCTAAAATAAGTTTTCAAGTACCAAAACATTTTAGGGTAATGATTCTAATCCATTTCCAGCAACACAAGTCGAAATTCTGCACTCTGTCGACCCTACTCGCCGAGTGCATAAACCTACTCGCCGAGTAGGTTGAAGATACACATGAACTCGTCGAGTCCTCCCCATGGACTCGCCGAGTCCATCAGTCAGACAGCAAGATTTTCGACTTTCTTCAACTTTTAAGCACAAATAACAAACAAACAAGCCTAGGCTCTGATACCACTGATGGGTTTTGAGCATTCTAACACTTCCTAAGTGTACATGCAACCCTAATAACCTTGGATCTATGTTTGTCTAATTATCATGCAAAGTTGAATTCCAAGGTTATATTCCTATCTAGCATACATGGGGAACAATTTTAACTTGAATCATAGATAGAATAACTTACCTTGTTGTTGCTTGTGTTCCTTGAAACCTTGTGAGCCTAGCACCCCAAGTGTGATGCCTCAAATGCTTCACACAACACCAAATGCTCTTGGAAAGACTCTTGAGATAACACACACTTCTCAAAATCGGCCAAGCCCTCTAGTTTCTTAGTAGTGCCGTTTTTGGTGGAGAATGGGATCCTTATATAGTGTTGACACATCTAGGGTTACACCATGTAAACCCTAATGTGTCATGACTCTTCATTTCCATGACCCATGGGTTTGTAACTCCCATGGAGCATCCATGGAGCATCCTATGGGTAGAACCCAACTTGATAATCCATGGAGCCTCTTAGCCCACTATACAAGATATGGATGAACCCATATATTTAATTAGTTAACCTTTGATCACTTAATTAATTCCAAATTAATTCTTGATCAAACTAATCAAATAATATTATTAATATATTAGAACTTATAATATATTAATAATCTCCAAGTGTTATTTCTCTCATTTAGTCTAACCAATTGCATGGTGCCATGCAACCCAAATGGACCATGCCGGGTCGGGTCAAGTACAAGCCCGAAATAGTTATGGACTTAGACACCTTATCCAACAGATTTCATATGGGCTTCCCCCATAGAATTCGTCCACCTTATAATATAAGGCAATCCATGGCCCAAATTGCAATTATCTTATAATTACAATTCCAGTCCCTTAAGTTTTATTAATCCCTTTTAGTCACAAAACTAATAACTAATTAATTATTGACTAATATTAATTAAACAATATGATTTCTCCTTTAATATATTATTCTCATAATATATTAATAAATCATATTTAATCCTTTCTCTCCATAATTCATCCTATCAAGTTGCTTTGGTGAAGGCAACCCAAAAGGACCATGCACAATCGGGTCAAGTACATACCAAAATAGTTATGGACTTAGACACTAATCCAACAGTCTCCCACTTGGATAAGTCTAATAACTATTATGCGTATTACTTCAGATCCTGATCTGTAATCGTAGCTTTCCAAAGCCGTTGTCAACTCTTATCCTATCAGATACGCATGTCCTTTAGATAAGGGATCATATATTCCTCCATTCTAGATATCGTATAAGACATGATTTCTAATCATTCTCTTTGTACTATATCTCGATTCCCGATTTATGATGACTGACTAATTGAACAAATCAAATTAGCCCTAGCCCGACCGAGCATTTACGTTTGTCATCACTAAATCATCTAGGGGCCCAAAGATATCGCTTTTATCCTACTTTGGATAAAAGGAACCAATAAACTTTGATACAATGCTTGCTTGCACTCACTCACCGAATCACACACAACAATATGTTTTATAACACCAAGTTACTAGTGCGTTTACATATTATCAATGTGCAACCGATTTGCAAGATACAACTCACACATCTCGGTTTCAAGAATATAAGATGTTATCGTCTCACCAATCACTCGTGATACAATTCATGGAGTGATCCAAGTGAGCGTGGGTTTAATCCAATGCTCAAATCATATTCATAAGCACTCATTAACGTTGCAGCAAACATTTGCTTATGTCTAATACCTTATAGACACACCAATTCACGACAGTCTTCATTCATATCTACTTCTAACATATGAACGACTGTGGCCCGTTCGAATAATTCGATTATTCTTAATAAACTCAATTATTCTGGAAGTCAAAACATGCAAATTGAAACACAAGAATCAACTTCTTACTTGAATTACAACACTTGTCCCATGCTCCTAGCATGCACACAATGTTTACCTATGGTTCTTACTTTGTGAAATAGATCAAATTGAACACATTTCCAATCATTCTCATTTCTCAACTTCAAATCCTTTTCATAAGTGTAAGAATATCAAATTCTTGCCACTTATGGAATATGCTAGATTCTAACATTTTATGCAACGATCCATTTGTAATATCACTGCATCAAAGTCACAAAGACTATTGCCAATGATATTAAAAAGTCTTCTATCGGAGATTGTTACAATACAATTCCTTAGATATGATGTCTCTTACTCAAAGTACATTCCTTTGAACATCCTTTTGCATAAAAGTTTCTAATCTAGTCATAGATTTTCAATATTCAATTCCCAATATGGACACATTTCCATAATTTCCATATGACAACTTATTCTTAATAGAATCTTATCTATTCATAATAATGTCGATATGGTCCATCCAATATGGAAACATTTCCATATTTTCCATATGACAACTCATTCTTAATAGAATCTTTTCTATTCACAATAATGTCGATATAGTCCATTCAATACCATGCTTCCAACTACTCACAAGCAACCAATCCTCGTCGAACTTTGGATCGTCCTTTGATAGTTGTTTAATTATTTTAGTCAAAACCGATTCTAGTCCCTTTTACCTCTAAATGCGCTAGACATTTGGAAAATTTTAGAATGGTCAAATATTAAAGCATTTGCAATCGATCCTATACCCAAAGCGTATGGGACACGATGCATAATGTCTTACATAAAGATTTGATACTTTATCAATCTTCTGCCATAATATTTTATTTGATATGTTCTCAAAATTCGAATTATGAAGAGGAATGTCGTAATCATAATCGAAATTTATGAACACACTATGTACCTTTGACTAAATTTATTAACATTCCACAACCTAAGCCTTTAGATTTGAAATGAAGCATAATATTCTCCCCCTTAATTATAGCAAAACAACTATTCCATCCTTATAACTTTGCAAAGAATGACTCTTGTTTTCTATAATTAATATTGCTAACTTGCAATACTTGCCATAATAATCATACAATCATAACATTTATTCTCCCACTATCATGATGATTATTATAAACATAACACTTATGCTCCCACTAGCTTTGACATGTATTCAGAAACAGCTTAACTTTCAGAAAAACAATGCTTATTGAATTTATGAAGTTCATGTTTCTAATACTTAGTGCTTTGATAATCTTTTATCAAGGCTTCTTGAACTTATACACCTTTGCCTTAGATAGTTCATATGTGTGTGTAAAAAATTGCCAAACCTCACAATTCAATGTATGGAAAGGGATACTGTAACCATAATCGAATTCGAGAATGCAATTTTACAATCACTATCTAAAATCTTTCTTAGTGAAAGTATTTCCTCACAATCATTTTCATGAAGGAGGAAATCTTATGACACTTAGATTTAAACGGTGTATTTGTTCCTATCCATGTGAATTTGTCAAAAGCAAAGTTTACGACAAATTCAAACTCATATGGATCGAACTTTCTTAATCTTGATTTCTTGCCTTATGGTAGCACAGCTGCCCACCATGTCTTCCAAGTAGTTAAGCAGCTCATCCTTTCCTATCAATGTACCTTTCATTGATTAAGGTGCCTTGCCTTTTATGCGTTCAAAATGAGAACTCATAGAACTCACATGCATAATTAACTTAATTGGAACAGCACAGAAACAAAATAATATCAACACGATAGATTGCAAACCTCAACTTGTGTGCTAGTGATGATCGATAAGGTTTATTTGATTTGTTCTTGAAATCTTTCAAGACCATTAAGACTCCCACTTACTCCTTGACATATAAGATTCTCTTGTTAATAACCATTTCTTGACAAACAAATATTCAAGAGTTAGCATAGTTTTTATCAGAACATTTCATAAATTGGTCCTGTTGGTCTTTGTCTTATTCAAGACATCACAACTTTTCCATATTTGATGAATTCTATAAACCTTCTTAATACTTATCACTCAATGTCGCAATCTTAACTCTAAGACTTGTTTTGGAACGAAGTATGATTGACTTCTTGATTTAACCATTTCTCCAATCCTTGATTCCTCTTCTTAAACATATAATTGTACTAAGACTCACTTAGAGGATCAATTGAGATATGGTTCTTAATCATTAAGACCTATCATAAAGCATAAAAGCTACTCTCCCTTCTTCTTAGAATGGAGAACCTTTTATCTTTCTGCCTACTTGATTCTTCTTATTCATTTTGCAATTGATTTAAACCTTTTTAATCAATTCCGAATTACACTTAATATTATAAGTATAATCATATTTACTAAACCTTTAGTAAATCATGATGAATATCTTTGTTACTCTTATGGTGGACTTGATCAACAAGCAATTTTGTGTATTCGATCTCCTAGTTCTTCACTTGACACTTTGTCAATGAATTAGTCTAATTTCCAAATATGAAATTTCTCATTCATCATGCAACCAAGTTGCATGATTCCAAGTTTCTGTCAAATTGAAACTTGGGCGATGAGAAACTCTCCATATTTGGTAAACTCTCGACTTTCCATAAATAACATAATAAGAATCAAATCCATTATTGCTAATAATAGAAACATTCAAACATCAATTTTTCATATATGCCATTGCAAGGATAAATAAATAATATAAAATCAAAATTTATTTTATTGCGGAAAAATTTTGTCCTTACAATGAAATTCATTGAAAAACTATGCTAATACATCTTTCTTAGCAATCTAATTCTAACTCTAAGTAGTAGCTCAAGAGTCTAATCTTCGAGAAATGCGATCGAAATCCATTCCTTCACGGTTAGATTTTGCTCACTTCTTCCCTTAAGCTTCCTTTCTTTTCTTCGATCCTACAAAACATCAATTGTAATCTTATCACATTATGTATCTAGAAGCTTAAAAGAGTTAGTTAATGGATTTTACCTATATTAGAGCCATACGTTTCGACGCTCCCATCTCTTAGATCTCTTAGGTAAATGGGGCAGCTTCGTTTCCAATGCCCTTTCTCTTGGCAATAAAAGCAAATTGAATCTTTTGGAACATGACATGGAACTACTTCAGACATTGCCTTTCTCTTATGATCAAACTTTTCGATCATAACATGTCTTTCGTTGCCATTGTCTATATCCATAGAGGTCTTGAAGGCAGATTCACCAATCAACTTTGCTTTTCTATTGCGCCAAACCATTGCTGATTCAGCAGCAATAAGCATATAGGTGAGATCTATAAGGGTCACGTCGCGGTTCATCATATAGTACTCTCTTACGAACTTACTATATGAGTTAGGAAGTGACTGAAGAACCCAATCAACATCCATTTCCTCACAGACAACGGATCCCAACATTCTTAACCTATCAATGTGTGACTTCATCCCTAGGACGTGTGCACACACCTGCTTCCCTTCTTTATGTTTACTTGCCAAAAGCGCTTGAGTGATCTTGAACTTTTCAAGCCTTTGAACTTGTGGGTTAGGGAGAATAATTTGAGGAGGAGGAGGAAGTGAAGCATGATCTCTTGTTCCTCGATCGAGTCGTGGAATATCATCTTCATGTGGAATGCTTGTTCCATGAGATTTGAGAGGACCATAGTTGTCAAACTTCGACATCTACAAAACGGGAGAAAACGAATTCAAGTTAGTTGATTGATTGAGTCCTTAGTAAATCACCCAAATGAGATACTAAGGCTAGGACCCAACACAATATTCTACAACTCGGGAGAGGGATACCGTAACCCAAATTGCAGAACATTTGAAAGTAAGTGAATGACGATTCACTAATTTCCACCACGAAAAACGAAAAAGAATTTAAGTTTTAAATCTATGAAAACTCCTAGATCCTTTGAGATTCATTGAACTTTCAATGGCATGTTTAAATCTCGATATGCCCCTCTTGTTTGTGACTGGGATGCCGAGGATCACAAAGCGGGTGTGAATAACCATGCAAAGTACATGGTGCCCCCACATGTTACAGTCACATATTCGATGTGCCGGTAAACCACACAC
This sequence comes from Lactuca sativa, assembly GCF_002870075.4. Classification (NCBI taxonomy): domain Eukaryota; kingdom Viridiplantae; phylum Streptophyta; class Magnoliopsida; order Asterales; family Asteraceae; genus Lactuca; species Lactuca sativa. The sequence continues at coordinate 325,191,335 of NC_056627.2, read as the reverse complement.
GCTCCACCGAACTATGACAAACATTGAGTCACCCTTTGCTACCTTTGCTTAGAACCATTTAGTGTGCCGGTTAACCACACACGCTCCACTAACGTCTTCGCAAGGGCACAAAGTGTATTTTCATGGAATTGCATCAATTCACTTTTGCCTAAGTAACTAAGATTGAGAATTTTATGAAAACATTTAGTTACTTTTATACATTATTATACTTATAATGGAAGGTTTTGTCCTATCCTACCCGTTCGGCTAACGACCCTCCACTACTCAATTTCCTTAAACACCCTTATAGACCAGCTTCGTGAATGAGGCCTACTAACGGTAAGACTGACTTTTACTCATACATATATATAATGTTAGACTTTTAATGTTATACATAGTATAGGGTGTATTTTATACTTTCAAAATACTAGGTGGTCTAATTTAACAATTATACTTTTAATTCAATTACATTGTAAACCTAAACTTTTATGGATTTATTAAACCTCTTTTAATTATACACCTTAATTAATTAATAAAACCATAAGGGTGTGATTTGAAATTTTTCAAAACTATACTAGAGTTTTAGAATTTAACATTCCTAATTAAACTTTTAATCAACTTTTAAATTCCAAAACTTGAGGGCAAGTTTTGAAACATTTCAACACATTAGGGTTTAAATTTAAATATACATCAAAATTAAACCATTTAATAAAAATTTAAATTCCAAAACTTGAGGGCAAGTTTTGAAACCTTTTTCAAAACATTAGGGTTTTAACTATTTAAATTTCAAAACAACAAAACTTTTGGGTTCAAATTTAAACTATAAAACCTAAAGGGGAAAATATGAAACATTTCATAACAACAAGGATCAAATAACAAATAATCTAAATTAATAATTAATCACATAATTATCTATATTTGATTTATTTAATGATTTCTTGCAAAACAATTTATCAATTTAGTCAAAATAATTAAACAATTATCTTATTAATTGATAAATATCTTCAATTAGATCAAGAATATAGTCAAATATATCATAAAATCGGATTTATATTGATCTAATATGATAAGGTAACAATCCCAAAGCAAAAACAGCAAGAAATCCTGAGATATACTCCATCTGACGAGTCGACTCGTCGAGTCAAGCTTGGACTCGTCGAGTTTGCATGGACTCGGCGAGTTCAGCTATGGACTCGGCGAGTCCAGCCTCCAGAACATCAAAAATCGAATTTTTTGAACATGTAGTGCATCAATACAATTGAAACCAGTCTAGGCTCTGATACCACTGATGGGTTTTGGTCCTAAGAACATCCTATGTGCTCATACAAACCCTAATGCTTGGATCTAGGTTTCTCTATTGTACATGTAAGTTATCCAAGACTATAAACCCTAATTCTAGCATACAAGTAATCATATTAACATAAGAATAGGTTTAAGATGTTACCTTGATTGTTATGTAGTAATAACAATCCCAAATCTCCTTGTATTGACTTTAGAAAGCCTAGAGTCACAATTGTCACTCCTCTAATGGTTCACAAACACCATAAGCAAGAGGATGAAGAGGAGTGAGGATGGAAGCTTCCCAAAACGTCTACAAACCCTAGAGGAGTCTTAGCCACGTTTTTAGGTCATAAGGGATCTATATATATATAGGAGGCTATTAGGGTTATCTAACAAGGAAACCCTAAATTGGATGCTTAAGCCCTAAGCAACCCATGGAGCCTTTTTCCTTAAGGCCTTGGACGATTTCATACGGGCTTCCCCATAGAATTTGTTCACCTTATAATATAAGGCAATCCATGGCCCAAATTGCAATTATCTTATAATTACAATTCCAGTCCCTTAAGTTTTATTAATCCCTTTTAGTCACATAACTAATTACTAATTAATTATTGACTAATATTAATTAAACAATATGATTTCTCCTTTAATATATTATTCTCATAATATATTAATAAATCATATTTAATCCTTTCTCTCCATAATTCATCCTATCAAGTTGCTTTGGTGAAGGCAACCCAAAAGGACCATGCACAATCGGGTCAAGTACATACCAAAATAGTTATGGACTTAGACACTAATCCAACAAATATTCACACCAAGGTTGTAAAAATCGCTTGACGGTAGCTCGACGGTCGACTGGTGTTAAGGGATTAATCGGTCTTGGCGGGGATTAATCGGGGACCATAGATTATTAATAAAATATTAAAATTAATTAAATATTAATAAATCTTAAGAAAAGCAAGTACTTCAAAATTAGAAAACAAGAAAAATTGTTATTTGAAAATCTGGAAATACGAAAATATGAATATTTTGGTATAATATTTGAAATTTTGAAAATTTGAAAATTTTGGAGTAAAAAGAGAAAGTTGGTTTTTTGAATTTTTAAAAAATTTTTGACTTTTTTTTGACATTTTTTAAACATTTTTTCGACTTTTTTTCAATTTTTTGACTTTTGTTGACCAATTAATCCCGCCAAACCCGATTAATCCTAAATTTCCGATTAATGCCCTAATCCTCGACGGTTGGAGAACGCCAAGCGATTAATCGCCGATTAATCCCGATTTCTGCAACCATGATTCACACACATGCAAGATGATCGTCCATCAATTAAGTGCTATCTCAATGTATATTTTTTGTACAAAATAAGAAGAAACTAGAATCCTAAAACCCTCTGGTGATCCCGTAAGAATTGTGTCAAAATCGTCCACACTACTAGAAAAACAACATTTTATGACACACAATGCGTGTCGTAAAACGCTCAGACGACGCGCAAATGCACGTCAAGGAAGACCCTGTCATAACGAGAGACGACACGTTTTTGCGCGTCGTCTATAGACGACGCGCATTTATGACACGTAATGCGTATCATTAAAACCCCTGTCAAGAAAGGCCATGTCATAAATGAAGTTGACACACATTTTTGCGTATCGTAAATTTAAATGTTTAAAAAAAATATAGTTATATATTTATTAATTTTTAAATTAAATTTGCATTAATGTCTCATAATAGAAATAAAATGCCATATACAAAAAATACAATCCATTGCATAAAATTTAATGTCATACAATTCTATTTTTTACAATATATAAATTTGCATTCATCTAATCTACTCTGTGTTTCATACTAACAATTGAAATAAAGAATGCGACACTTGCATTTGTAGCATCTTATCTCTTTCAACTTAAGCTTTATTTTCCTCTTCTAACTCCAGAGCTATTCGCTTTCATCAAACCTGTAAACACAACACAAAATCACTTGTCATTTTCATTCTACTTTTAAAATTAATTCTTATTAGGACATTCTACTTTTAAACCTACCAATCTTGAAAAAATTTCAAAAAATATAATTTGTAAATTTTTTATGGAAAGTACATTGCTATTTCTTGAATACAAGATGTTACAAATCAAGAAACTTACATGGACTGTTGACCACCCGTTTCCTGTATCATCTTATTTTGCCAAAGCAACCTATTTCACATCAAGTTAAAACTGATTTTAATCAAATTTGTATTATAAAAATATTAGTCTTATTTTGATAACTAAAACAGATGGACTCACCACTACTAGGCAGCGACCTTCTCTTCTTTCCCTAATTACCCGAAATTAAAGATCTTTCTTTTGGATTGTTGTGGGATCTTGAACTTGAGCTCCCTTCATTGACTTCAATAAGTAATAAGTTATCCACCATGGCAGGTGGTGGTTCTTGCATGTTACTTGACTTTATAGGTGAAGAAGAATCAAATCCATTAGATTAAGATTGTCCCATTTTGTCATTTGTAAGTTCTGATTGGATACTTTTCTTTCCATTAGATTTCATTAACTGATTCTTGATGTTGTCATATTTATCTTGTGTAGAAGAAGAATTCATCTTGACTCCATTGATGTCAAGGAAGCGATTCTCCCATGGACGAACAACCATCCATCTTTCCAACCACTTCCATCCCCAATTTGTTTTATCTGGTTCAAATCCAGATACAGCTGTCGCTTGTTGTTGTTGTCTTGATCCTGCTTGCCACATTATTTTCAAGCGTATTTCAATAATTTTAGTCGAAAAAGAAATGATATTATTATTATTATTATTATTATTATTATTATTATTATTATTATTATATTTACCTGTTGAGCAAGAGCATATGTCATGGCTCTTTCACGTTTAGCAGCTGCCTCCTGTCTCTTGATTAACTTTGCTTGAATTTGTTTAACAGATCCAACACTATCACACCACCCTCACAAGAGCCTGTAGCCTCACCAATCCTTTTAAAGCTCGTAGGGCCCGCCTAGCCTAAACATATATTATTATAACAAATATAACTCCAACAAGGTTGATGCATGATGGAAGTATTTTACTATTAATTATGAGTATATAAATGGATAGAGGTTTATTATTAAGTACCAAAATTCCTAGAAAAGCTGTTTGGATTCGTATAGCTGCCCACTCTTGTGTAGTTTGGAAATTAGTTTGAGATGAATTTTGTATTTGAAGTGAAGTGGAATGAGAGTCATCAATAACATCTTCAACTAATTCAGCAGGATTCTGGTGGAATTTGTTCTGAAATCATTAAAAATTTCATATCAGATCTTAACTGCAATCATTAAAAAAATCATTAAAAAATACCCCTTATCATTTGATCCCCAACTATGGTATCAACACAAATGTCCAATCCCAATAACTGTAATCATTAAAAAATTCATATCATATCTTAACTCATTTTCTGTATGTAACTATAGAAATGTTGTATAATTATTATATCTTGAGAGTATAATCTGTGACCACACTAGCTTCTTGCCCTACTGTTGCAGCAGCCTAAATAATAAAACAACAATCATAAGATTTTGATAATATTCATGATAATATTCAGAAACTCGTTATTTACCTTCATGTAAATATCGATGTCAGGATTAAGCTTAATATTTGCATCTTTTTCTCTTCTTAACAACTCTGCCAACATCTCTGTAATTCATATGATAAAACATTATTAACCATTCTTGAAATATGATTTATTTTTAAATATTGTAACACGATGGAAAATGAAGCCATGAAACTAACCATAACGTGATCCAACCCCTAGGTCAAGGCGCTAATGTGGGCCAAAGTCAAAGACCTTGGAATTGTTTCATTTGGAAAATGATTAGAGGCATTCATCCTTCAGTCGTAAGGCATGTCAAAGCCAGGGGCTTTGTAATAATTGCTTCATGAACCGGACCCCACCAAATCAAAATCTCCTCCTTGGACTTCTTGACTGATTCCCACGAGGTGATTTGAGCACATTAGCTACAAAAAATGAAACTTAAAACATGAATTTTATTTCATGTGTTGAAAACATAACAAGAAAAGGAAATAAGAACATATATACCTCCTCATATTGTTTCTTCATTTGAAAGGACCTTTACTGAATGCCCAATCAACATTCACATTCTGAGTCAGCAACTCACCTCCATCCATTGCAGCTATAGCTTTCTCTGCTTCCTCAAAGCTTTCATACTCAATCAGTGCATACCCCTGTTGCAGTATAAAGCCAAATTACAACTTTGCCACTTCCATACTTTATACATCAAGAAAATACAACTTACTACAAAATAATATCACAATACCTTGACAAAACCAGTCCTACGATCAAGATTTATATGCAAGTTCTTAATCTCACCAAACTCCCCAAATGCATTTTGTAAGTCGTCTTCTTGGGCTTCATCATGTACCCCTGTAACCAGAATAATCCACCCCTCAATTGCTGCAGATATTCGTAGATTTATTATAAACAAGATAAAAAAGGGTTGCTAAATTGCCTCATAGACTCCATACCAACTTACTAAATGATCCTTTTACCCTCAAATAACAGAAAAAACAACAACAAAAAAAGCCACAAATCTTTTCAGCATAAATCGTGAAATCTATGAATCAAAATAAATGGTACCTGAACTTGATCAGCGTTGATTAAAAGGTCCAGTTAAAGCAAGCTCTTCGATAATTTTCAGCAACTCCAGCTGAAATTTTGGAGTAAAGAGCAACAATGAACGAATGAGGACCTTCAAAGCACTAGCATTATATATCCACTCAATCAGCCCTTTATCTCCTTAGAAACTATGAAGCGTTGTTAGGAGAAGAGAAAACCCAATGACTTCACCAAATACTCTCTGAGCATAACTATTAGCTCCTAAAACCCTCCATAAAGCTCCAAAAACATCACATTTTGCATCATATTGAAGGCGATATTGAGATCCCAAATAACTGGTAACCATCCCACTCTTTGATACTTCAACCAGCATGCTCAGTTCCTCTGAATGAACCTAATTAATATACAACTTTTGGTCAGTAAGAAACTTAACAAAAGATTAAAGGTTAGAAAAGTATGCAAAGATTTAGATTTAAATTTAGACTACCTGTGAAGAATCTTCAATAATTAAACATGATATGACACGAAGGACACCTGGACGATGGATATCGAAGACCAAAAATGGTAGAGGTGTAGTTACACCATTTGCAGCTCGGAATGTTACTTGATTCAGTTCTGCTTTCTTCAGTAAATAGAACAAATAATTCCAAGAAGTTGAGATTGTGGCTTCTGCTTCAAAAAGAGAGAGAGCTTTCCAGAACCAGAACCCAATGATCGAGAAGATGCAGCAGATGCAGGCGCTGTTGTGGTGCGATGTTGGAACGGTGGAGTCCGAGAGAAAACACAAATTGTGATGGGTAGCTATCGTTGTTGGTGATGTCCGATTCATTAAAAGCCCTAGTTCTTCGGTCAATTGTCTATTTTGTTAAATAATATATTACCATTGAAAATGTGTTATGTTTGATCAGGGTTTGCACAGAGAAGGAAGTGAAAGTTGATTGTAGAGGAAGGGGTTTGCAGAGAGAAGGAAGGGAGAGAATGAAGTCGATCTGGTGGGTGTAGAGAGTACATAGGAAGAGGAAGCGGGTGTTCAAAATTTTGTGGGATTTCATTTTCCCCCTTACTTGAGTCCCAGAAACGCGCGTTTAATAAAAATTATAAAGTGACATTTGTAGAGGACACGCTCTTTATGAGAGGCGCCCTCCGTCTTTTTCTTTTTTTTTATTAGACATTAATTTTAGGGCGCGCAAAAATACGTGTCCTCTATCCTTCACATTTTGGAAGGCTGACATTATTTTTAAGGTCACACAAAAATGTGTATCGTAAATCAGTAAATGCCATTGTTTGTGCGTCATTAAAGGGTATTTTTCTTGTAGTGCCACTAAAAGAGTGGGAGAATTATGAAAAAAATGCAAAAAGTTGGTTGCCTGAGTTCAACTTTGGCCTTTTTATTTAACTTAAAATGCAAGCGGTCTACTACAACAAAAGTGGTGTTATATCGTACAAGTGATGATACATGATGCCCCATTTGTGGGACCCTAGCATTCCCATATGCACATAATGACAACGTAACTAGTTCAATAAAAAAACATTGTGCATACAAGCACTTCATTCCCTAAGAAAGTATATTATCAAGTATGGTTTAGAATGAAAGCCAATGTATGGCTCTTACAGCATACAATACAAGTCAAAGTCAAATCCATGCATGAATCCCAGATTTGTCTATTGATGCTATACAAATTACATTCAATAATAATTCGTACTATATCCGTATGTCACCACCCAAGCACCCATGAACACAATAAAAAAACAAAAACAAAATCAACATTTACAAAAAACATGTTGAGAAGATCCGAAACAACATATACGATTACCCAGCTAGTCTGATCCAGGTACTTCCAGATCGTTAAATGAATCGGGTGGCGGATGTGAATGTGAAGTAAATGGGCCAGATTGAGATTGGAGTTTCTTGATTCGGACCAAAATCATGGTCATATTACCACACCCTTCCCCAGCAAAGTTCAGTGCTAAACACCTATCAAATACCTTCTCACACACCCCTAACAGCTTACTTTCCTACATCAATCATGACATAACATAAAAGAACAAGTTGTACTGTATTTGAATGAAACTCGTACTCATGTCAATGGGACAACATTTTGAAAAAAGTGGGACACTTGACTCACTCTCTATCTCGTCTATGCAAAATATAATGTCTTCCTCATCCTCATTCTCATCATAGAAGTTAGAAAATATAATGTGAAATACAACATTAATCCATGTCTTATATCAAAACTTATAGATTTTTTCCAATTGTTTCATTTGTTATAGTGGTAGTTGCTAAAGTTTAGGTTGGCTGGAAATTAAGTCCCTGACACTAATGGTGTACCTGGGATGAACTTTGCAACAAAACCAAACTTTAATGAACACATTTGCAAGAAATGAAATATTTTGACTAAACCCATAACTTTTGACATACCACAGGAACTAAACTTGTAATTTCCTCTAAGGAGTTTGTTTGGTGTGGTCATGTGTAATAAAAGCAAAGATTCTAGTTTAATTTGATCTCATTTATAAGTATAATGTTGTGTTGATGGACTTATAGTTTTTTAGTTGTTCGTGAATAAAGTCTACAGGTTGCTAGCTTGACATGTAGTCCTTCTATAATAAATAAATAAATAAATAGACTTTAAGTAATACATGTAGTTTATAATATACTGGTTATGAGATCTAGCAAAATGCAATTGTAGACTTAAAGCGCAAGTTTTATTGACAAAATTTTGTGTAATCATATTGTAAGCTAAAATCTAAAAATGAATGAAGTAAAACAGAAAAAGATTACTATATTCCATCATAGGCAAGAAAAAGAAAATCATCATCATCACTAACCTTAACCTAGTTGGAGGAAGAATGGGAAAAGCAAATCATATTATCTGGACCCACAATCATAATCATTTGATCAACAAATTTTATGTTTTTAAGCAACTTATGATGTTAATGCAGGGTTTTGAGCATTCTAATACTCTTAAGGTGTCCATGCAACCCTAGAAACCTTGGATCTATGTTTGACTAAGATACATGCAGAATTGATTTCCAAGGTTCATAATCCTATCTAGCATACATGGGGAACTTTTCAAAGTAAAAGTTAGCTAGAGAACATACCTTGTAGTATTTTGGATTCCATGAAAACCTTGAGAGCCTAGCACCCCAAGTGTGATGCCTCAAAAGTCTCACACAACACCAAATGCTTTTGGAATGGCTTGAGAGAAATGTCACACACTTAGAAATTGGCTATGCCCTCTCACTCTTGCTTAAGTGCCCGATTTTGGTGAACATGTTGATCCTTATATAGTGTGTTACAATTAGGGTTACACCATGTAAACCCTAATTGTCATGACCTTTCATTTCCATGACCCATGGGTTATATAACCACCATGGTGCATCCATGGAGCATTAGCCCATTATACAAGTATGGATGATTTACACAATCAACCCACATATTTAATTATCCACCTTTTGATCATTTAATTAATTCTAAATTAATTATTGATCAATACTAATTAAATAATATTATTAATATATTTGAACTTATAATATATTAATAAACCATAAGTGTTATTTCTCTCATTTTAGTCTATCCAAATGCATGATGCCATGCAACCCAAATGGACTGTTGAGAGAAAAACTTTGAGACACACTTGAACAAACGTTAGAACAAGTATATTGCAGAATGGTTAATCTTGAAGGATATGAAAGCTCAACAATAATATTTAGAGTTAGATGTTAGAGAGTTAGTTGCGGAAAAGTAAAGAAATGGAAAATGACAACAATTGTTATATCAAGTATACACTTAAGTTGATTCATAACGAGGAATGCATTTAAGCCAAGTTAATATGTGAGATCAAACTTAGTGATTAAGTCACAAAAGACTTGCTCCAAAGAGAGATTGTAATTGATTATGAAAGTAAGAAGAGTGAGTAAGAGAGATAGAAAAGATAACTTCAGAGATGTGTATTCAGAATTAGATCCGTTATTTGATACAAGAGAATGAGCTCTATTTATAGAGACTCATGAAGTATACTAGATTACGTCTCTAAGAGTAGCCATGCAAGGCATACTAGAGAATAGAGAGTATTATAATAAAATATAAGTAAAGTAATCTAGTAAAAAGGACTGCGGTAGATAGAGACTGTGGTTGCGGTTGCTGATGAAGACATTTGACTATGGTGGCATGTCGGTTGCGGTAGCTGAAGTTCAAGAAAGGGTCACTTTTTATGATTCAACAATTTCCCCCTAAGTGACCTCTTTAACTTTTGATCAGCTATCAAGTTTAAGAAACTTGATCAGGATCCACCAAAACTTCCTGATGTTCTCCAACCAGATGATTCTTCTTAAGATCTCGAACTTGACTTCTGCAGTAGTGTGCTTTGATTTTTCAACTGCGTTTCGAAAGATATCAAGTTGTTTCCTGGTGAGGCGATGCATGGCAGTCATAGGAATGAAGTATTTGACATTATCGGTTTTCCTTTTGAAGATGACTCCAAGTTCAGGATAGTTGGTTGCACCTAAGGATCTTTCTTCATAGCCTTCGGTAGGCATTGGTGCGGGGTCAAATGGTGTCAGATCGGATTTGTTGGCAATGGTGGGGTAGATGTCTGCGTCAATTTTAGCAAAATCACAGACTGTTTCCTTCAAGAAAGTATTAGCCCTTTCAAGTGCAATCTTCATCTTCGGGTGCTTCTCCGACTTGTGTTGAAACACCTTTGCAATGAGAAAGACTTCTTTCGGGTTCATACTGGGAAAATCAGCCTGGGTGCGGACATAATCGTGTTCCCTTCTAGTCAGAGTGTACTAGATCAAATCAGCCTTCATGAATTTTCTGATTTTGTAGTTCTTGACTGCGGATGGTCTATCGTTACACCATATATTCTCAATGGGAGAGACATACTTAGCATAAAATTGACTAAGTCTCTCAAATTCCATTGGCAGACTTTTTGAGTCTGCAAGGTGGCGGTCGGAATGCTCAAATACTGTGAAGTATCTGGCATTCGGAGAGATTGGAACATCCCAGTAGCCATCTGTAGGGGGTCCCGCATAGGTGAGGTGAGGAGTGTAGTCATCATCAAGCAGTCTGCGGTGCGGATTGATCCAAGAATTTATCAAGACTCATCCATGATGGTATCAAAACCACATAGTCTCCATACTTCTTCAGCAAGTTTGGCTGCCTTCCAATCTTTTTTCCTTTGGATGGTAGCAGGAGAATCATTGGAGCTCGGAGAAGACATGTGCTCCACAAGGTTTTTGAAGTGAGGGGGAGTCTCTGGTTTCTCTGGAGTGTTTTCCTGTTGTAGTGGAGAGATATGAGGTGGAGTGTGATGAGATGGTTGCGGTGAAGGTTGTGGTGTAGGAATTTTTTCTGTAGTGATAGGGGGAGTTTGATGTTGTGAGATGGAGTGGTTGGAGTGATGGACTTCTTCTTCACTTCCCCCTCTTGAGGAGTTCAGACCCAGAGCCTCCTCAAGCCATTGACGAAGGCCATCAACTCTGGCAAAACTTCTTGGAATTTAGCTTTGAGGGCTTCGTCCAGTTGTTGATTGTTTGGGATGGTGGGGTTGAAGAGTAGTCTGTGAATCTCCTTGGTGAGATGAAGGATTTCGGGCCCATGGAAATTTGTGGACAAGGATCTATGTAAGCGGTTGATCGTAGTTTGAAGGACTGAGATTGTGGACTCATAGGAAGTGTGAATCTCAGCAATTAGCTTTTCAGAGTGGGAGGCTTGATCTGCAACGACTGCTTGAAGATCTGTCTTGATTGCGGTTACCTCAGAGATGAGGCGTTCCGCAGAAGCCATGAAATCCTTGTGATCTTCTTGTCTATTGTTGTCAAGAGACCAGATTCCCATTTCCACCTTGAGTGAGATACGCTCCACAACCAATCTCTCACGTGTTTCCAGGCGATCAATCCGTTCGACCAGTGACTACGATCCAGGAATATCTTCTGGTTGCGGTTGACTTGGCATGACCACAACAAGGATTTGATCAACCTTGGCTTGAAGACTTAAGAATTCTTTCCTGGTGACATCATTCTTCTTCTTTTTCTTCTTCTCTTTGGGCTTAGAAGTTAAATGATGAGAGCCACGAGATTCTTTTTCTTCATCGAACATCATGAGATCATCATCAAAAGGAGAGGGTTTGTTTACCTCTTGCAGTTCATCATCATCAAATCCGAAGGTGGGAGCAGAGCTCACTTCGATTTCGGGTCCTTCGTCTTGTGATCCTTCAGCAGTGGGAGTGAGAGGAACTTTGGAAGCATGGTGGTCAGCAGTTGCTTCCTGAGTTTGTGGAAGGTTTCGACGATGTCAGTAATCCAGTCTTAAACTTTTAGTATGGTGGCTACGGTATTGGCATTATTAATTGCATCTGCCCAATACTAAGCCACTGCTTGGATTTCTTGTTCCTTTAGTTGTTGTTGCTTGATTTGTTGATCCTTGTGTGCTTGGAATGCCCTACGAAAAGCGGCATATTTCTTTGCTTCAGCTTCATTAGAGGGTTGATACTTACTCCATGAATCAGTTGAGTCACCATCGTCAATTCCTTGAAATTGCACCGAGGTGTCCCTCGGGTTCACGTATCCTTTCACATTTGTGCTCACCGTGCCTAAACCACCTGTTACCAATGTAAGCAGAGTAGGATTTCCTGAGCTTCCTTGGTCTCCTTGACCCGTGGTCAAGTTTAGCCTCGACTCAGTTCTGGCATGGGCGGAAGAAGTGCCCTGCGGTTGGTAATGTGTTTGCAGTGTATGGGTGACATTCTAAAGGATGGAGTTCAACTCCTCAGGAGAAAAGATATGCAGTCGGGAACCCCTAGAGACTTTAGGGAGAGAACCAGTATTATCCCCTTGGGATTGTACTGGGGGGGAGTCTCCTCGTTGCTGTGAATCAGACTCACTTTTTGAGTCTGATAGATAGAAGATGGTAGTTTCAAATGGATGTGCAGGCATCCCAAGGACTACCGGAGCCTGTAGAGAGGCTGAAGTATCTGTCCGGTCACGCATATGGCTAGAGGGATCGGTTTTGCGTTTCTTGAGGATTGAAATGGGTTGGTTATCCTCTTCTGAATCATTGTTGGAGTCATGTTGGCTTGGTTCCACAGTAGTGATTACTGGTGGTGTTTTCCTTTTCTTGGAAGGTTTGGAAGGTATGGAAGCATCATTTTTAGGAGTTCTTGATTTCTTGGTATTGCGGGGGCCATGAAGTGTAGAAACTTTATGCTTACGTCTTTGGGTATGAGGAATATTAGAGAGAGTTGTGGACGAAGGGACTGTGGTGCCTTCAGGGTTAATGATTGCAGATGGATTTGGAAGAGGTGGGGTAGGAAGGTATGGGTCAATACCTTCCGTAGCCTCAATTTGGTCTGAGACATCAGCCGTCTCAAGACCGAGGGTAGAAAGAATATGGGTAGGAAGTCTGCAGATAGGTCCAAACATTGATTGATCGGAGGAAGGGTTGTACCTTTTGAGATCCTTGGTGACAAAGAAGTTGATGTCACTGCCCATGTCGATCCCTGCGTCCGCATGTAGGTCTGAAATGCAGAGGGACTAGAACCTAGCAAAGGTAAGTTCGGTTGGGTTCTCCCTTGGGCTCTCTTTGGGAATGTATTGAAGAAAGTCATCCCAAAGGATCTGTCCGTAGTTCACATCGTGTCCTGTGAAGATGCTCCACACCAGTTCCAACAACTTGAGTCCCATGTTATCCGTGCCTCCAGTTCTGCCGGATAGACTGCGGATGACGAAGTGGCACACGAATTGCCAGACCGTAGGCAATTGGTTCTTCTTGAATTTTCCGATTCCTTTGATCTTTTTTTGATAACCCATCTGGTAGAGTGCTGAAGTAATGCCCGCCATTGTTGGGGTGAAAATCTTGATGGAGGGATGAACAAGGAGGTTAATGGTTGTGAGAAACTTCTCTTTGGACAGAATGACCAAAGAATCATTGATTAGGTTTAGATGAACTTCTTGGGGGTTATCGAGTGGGTGATAGGCTGAGAAGGCACATTTAAAGAGGGTTGAAATTGGAACAACATCTGTGAAAGCATCGAATGGACCAAACAGAGGGTGATTCTTCAAGAATTTGATCATGAGTTTTGTGGGAGCATTGTAAGAAGGGTTTTCTTCAAAGATGGCTCTGAAATTGCTTGAAGCAATTGTGGGAGAGTCTAAACCAGTAGGGTTCACTGATCCAAAAGCCTTGGATTGTTTCTTTGATACACCGGATTTCACCATTGTTGTGAGTTTGAGAAAGCTTTGAAGAATGCAAGAAAAGGTTGAGGGTTTAGAGAGTGTAAACTTTTCTTTGTGGAGAAGAAAGGGGTTTTATAGTGGCTTAAGGGAGTGGGAAACGTTTTTGACCTAAGTAAATTTGGGTAAAAACGTTTGGGTTTATCTTTTGAATTAGCAACTTTAATCTCAGCCACATATTGATAACAGAGGGATTAAATCTGAAATTGGGATTTACCAAAAAGGGTTTGCATTTAATGAAATGTCAGATTTGATACCACGTCTGGTGAACGTGTGGTGAGGGAGAGTGATGCAGCGCAAAAAAACAACACAAAGATAACCAAGAATGAACCTGTTGATTCTAAAAGAATAGCCAGGACAATCTCTTCAAAACCACGTTGATTCTACGAATACCGTGGGATTGGCTTCAAAATCTGGGTTAACACACAGAATTTGGGAGAAAATCGAAAGTTCATAAAATTGATGATTGACCATCCAAATTACATCAAAAACAGTTAAATAAGAAGCAGAAATTAAAATGAAACCCTAAAAGTCCATGGGCCAAATACAAACCCAAAAACAAAACCCAAAAATTAAGGAAAAATAACAAAAATTGCTCATAACTCCATTTAGAAAGCGATTTACGGACTCAAAAATGGGTAAGTCCCCAATGGGGACTTATCTAGACGTGCTCCTTGCTCCAAGCTTCGATTTGACTGGTCGTAGGCCCAAAACGGAGATTCGTAGCCAAAGTTATGGCCATTTTCGTGAAGCCCCTTTAGTCACACGATCGTGGGCCTCTAGGAACGCAAGGGCCCGATCCTCCACACTAGGGCCCGCATCATCCCCTCCCGGGTAGACAAAATTCGACCTCGAATGTGCACCATGGTCATCATCAGAAGAATCCCCATAATAATGAAGCAAATGCTTTACATTGAATACATCGGAACAACGAATGTGGCTTGGCAACTGTAGACGGTAAGCATTGGAATTAATCTTCTCCACAATCTCCACTGGTCCAATCTTCTTAGCTGATAGCTTGTTGTACTCACCAACCGAAAAACGATCTTTAGTCAAAACAGCCCAAACAAAATCACTTACTTCAAAATCAACTTGTCTGCGTTTTTTATCTGCATCTTGCTTGTACTTGGAGTTAGCTCGGACCAAGTTGTCATGAACAGCCCTATGAACATCATGTAGTCCTCCAACAAAATCCTGCACTTTCTTTGGAACTACCCTAGAAACAGGCAATGACATCAAATCAAGTGGTTCCCGTGGCTGAACAGAATAGACCACCTGGAATGGACTATATCCAGTACTTCGGTTGATAGCATGATTATGAGCAAACTCAGCTTGACAAAGCTTCTGATCCCAGGTCTTCACATGATCACCCACTAAACACCGCAAAATATTACCAAGGGATCGATTGACAACCTCTGTTTGGCCATCCGTTTGAGGATGATATGCACTACTAAAATTGAGCTGAGTGTTCACCATTTTCCATAGGCTACGCCAAAAATGACTCAAAAACCTAGTGTCTCGATCTGATACAATAGAAGACGGTAATCCATGCAAACGGTAGACGTCTCGAAAGAATAGCTGGGCTACATTAACTGCATCTGTCGTCTTTTTGCATGGAATAAAGTGCACCATCTTAGAAAAACGATCAACAACCACAAATATTGAATCATTTCCCCGTTGAGTACGTGGTAAACCCAACACAAAATCCATACTGATGTCTACCCAAGGTTGTGATGGAACAGGCAAAGGCATATAGAGTCCTGCATTGGTAGATGTGCCCTTTGACACCTGACAGATTCGACACCGTTTAACATATCTATCCACCTCCTTGCGCATTGTAGGCCAAAAATAAGATGATTGTACCAACTGTAAAGTGCGATCTCGGCCGACATGCCCTTCACCATGCAGCTCCCTAATGATTTGAAGGCGGAGACTTGAATCAGGGATGCACAATTGATTGCCTTTGAAAAGAAAACCTTCATGCAGTAGAAAATCAGACATCTGTCCAGATTGTATACCCTGCAGAACAACAGAAAAATAAGGATCAACCGTTAGCTGCTCCATGAGGACATCCATCCCCGGCACACCAACCCTCATGGAAACTAGCAAATTACTTCTCCGACTCAATGCATCAGCCACCCGATTTGACATCCCAGACTTGTGTTTAACCACGAAAGTGAATTTTTCCAAGAACGACATCCACCTCCCATGTTTGTGTGACACCTTATCTTGACTGCGAATATGTCTTAATGAATCATGATCTGTGAACAAAACAAATTCCTTATGAAATAGATAATGGCGCCAATGCTTTACAGCTTGGACCACTGCATAGAACTCAACATCATAAGTGCTATAACGCAGCTTTGGCCCCGTCAACTTCTCACTAAAATAGGCAACCGGTCGTCCTCCTTGACTTAGAACTGCTCCAACCCCAACCTTGGAAGCATCCGTGTGTAATTCAAACACTTGAGAAAAGTCTGGCAATACAAGAATCGGTGATGTAGTAAGCTTCTCTTTTACTAATTGGAAAGCTGATTCTGCTGCTTCGGTCCAAGTAAAGGTCTTCCCTTTCATACAATCAGTCACCGGTGCCATAATAGAACTAAAGTTTGGAATAAACCTCCTATAAAATGAAGCAAGGCCATGAAAGCTTCGAACTTCAGTGATGGTAGTTGGACTTGGCCATTGTCTGACAGCTGCTACTTTAGACTCGTCCACCTGTATTCCTTCCCCAGAAACAACGTACCCCAAGAACAAGACTTTAGGAACCATAAACACACATTTCTTCATAGCTGCATACAAACTATCCCGTCGAAGTACAGTCAAAACCTGCCTCACATGGTTGACATGCTCACCAAAAGTAGCACTGTAAATAAGTATGTCATCAAAATAAACGACTACAAATTTACCAATAAAGGGCCTGAACAACTGGTTCATCACACGCATAAATGTACTAGGAGCATTTGATAAACCGAAAGGCATCACCAACCACTCATACAATCCTTCACGAGTCTTGAAGGCAGTCTTCCACTCATCCCCAGGCCTAAGTCGAATCTGATAGTACCCGCTCTTCAAGTCCAGTTTCATAAAGATAGAGGCACCACTAATCTGCTCAAGTAGGTCATCAAGTCAAGGAATTGGAAATCTATACCTCACCGTGATCTTGTTGATGGCGCGACTATCAACACACATACGCCAAGTACCATCCTTTTTAGGAGTCAACAAAGCAGGAATAGCACACGGGCTCATGCTCTCTCGAACATGACCTTTTGAAATCAAATCCTCCACCTGTCGTCGCAACTCCTCATGCTCTCCGGGACTCATTCTGTAATGTGGCCTATTAGGCAACTGAGCTCCTGGTTGTAAATCAATATGATGTTGGATATCACGTAAAGGTTGCAAACCATCAGGCAATTCATTAGGGAAAACATCAGCGAATTCCTTGAGCAGAGGGACCATAGCCTCAGGAATTTCAACCTCCTTAGCGACTTCCTTCCCGAGCAATACAAAAATTTCACCTTCCGCCTCCAACTCGTCTTCAAACTGATTAAGGGTTAGTAGAGTACCCGAAGTTCTCGGAACTGGCTCAATTGGCTTACTGGGAACCAATGTTATCTTCACACCACCAAACAAGAAACTGTAAGTGTTAGTCCGCCCGTTATGATCTATGTTACGATCATACTCCCAAGGTCTGCCCAACAACAAATGACATGCATCCATAGCAACCACATCACACCACACATCATCTTTATACGTGGTACCAACAGAAAAATGAACAAGGGCTCGTTTAGATACAGTGACCTCGCCACCCTTCTTAAGCCACTGTAGCTTGTAAGGCTTAGGGCGATTTTCTGTTTTCAAAGCCAACTTTTGAACTGCTTCTTCAGATATAAGGTTATCACAACTTCCTGAATCAATAACAAAAGTACAAACCTTTCCCAAAATAGTACATGTCGACTGAAAGATGTTGTGTTTGAGCCAATCATCACCAACAACTTTTGGTGTAAAACAAGACCGCCTTACCACCAAATTTACCCCCACATCTCCAGTTACAACTTCCTCCTCGCATTGATGCTCTTCGTCATACACAGGGGGATCTTCGTAATTTTCACCGGCATCATCATTTTGCCAATCATCTTGCTCAGCAAACAAATGACGTTTTCCGACCTTCTTGCACTCTGATTGTCGGTGACCTATCTCCCCACAACTAAAACACTTCAAGCTGCTACTAACAGTTGTCCTAGGGTTTGGTCCAACACTGTTAGATGTCGGTCTTTGTTGATTAGGAACAACACGGGGTACCATACCACCCGTCCCGGGACTTCCTCCAATATTGGCAGTTGAAGACGAACCGCCCACCCGACGACTTTGTTTCTCAAAAGCCAACGCCCGTTGGTGCGCTTCAGAAATAGATACCGGGTCAAACATATTTACAGAGTCCATGATTTGGACCCGTAGACCCCCAATATATCGAGCAACGAGTTGTTCCTCTGTCTCCTGGATATCGTTTCAGGCAATCAATTGGTAGAACTCAGTTGTGTAATCGTCAACTGATTTGGCACCCTGCTTCAGATTTTGCAACCGTTGGTACATCAACCTTTGAAAATTATGGGGTAGGAAGTTGGATCGTAAACACTTCTTCATCTTCCTCCAAGTCACGACCTTTGACTTTCCGAGCCTGTCTCGTGTCAGTTTCAGTTGTTGCCACCATGCAGATGCCCTACCACGTAACCTGGTAGCAATCAATGACACTCTTTTGTTTTCAGGGACTTCTTTGAACTCAAAAACTTCCTCAACAGTAGCCAACCAGTCGATGAACCCCTCTGGATTCAAACTGACCCCGTCGAATTCTGGGATATCAATTCTCATTCCGGCCTCCCAACGCCTATTGTCACCTCTATGATCACGCCTTGGCCGCCTTTCTAGATCATCTTCAGAATATGAACCGTCACTGCCGCCGAACGGGTTCCCAAATTCACCATCTTCCACTTGAGAATGTGTTCGAGACCTTTGCCCTCCTCGATTCATTAGTTCGACCATCCTATCAGTCAGTTGGTCAACCATTTGATCCATCCTCTCCTCCATTCGTGCCATAATACGTTCTTCTAGTTCTTGCTCATGAACATTAGCGGGCGTCCTGTTTCTCCTCGGAGGCATTTTGAACCAGGAATTCGGCTTTGATACCAACTGATGCAGCGCAAAAAAACAACACAAAGATAACCAAGAATGAACCTGTTGATTCTAAAAGAATAGCCAAGACAATCTCTTCAAAACCACGTTGATTCTACGAATACCGTGGGATTGGCTTCAAAATCTGGGTTAACACACAGAATTTGGGAGAAAATCGAAAGTTCATAAAATTGATGATTGACCATCCAAATTACATCAAAAACAGTTAAATAAGAAGCAGAAATTAAAATGAAACCCTAAAAGTCCATGGGCCAAATACAAACCCAAAAACAAAACCCAAAAATTAAGGAAAAATAACAAAAATTGCTCATAACTCCATTTAGAAAGCGATTTACGGACTCAAAAATGGGTAAGTCCCCAATGGGGACTTATCTAGACGTGCTCCTTGCTCCAAGCTTCGATTTGACTGGTCGTAGGCCCAAAACGGAGATTCGTAGCCAAAGTTATGGCCATTTTCGTGAAGCCCCTTTAGTCACACGATCGTGGGCCTCTAGGAACGCAAGGGCCCGATCCTCCACACTAGGGCCCGCATCAGAGAGATTAATCCGTTGGGTAAATGGGAAGTTGTAACGGATGTGATGTTTTAGGGTAATAGGAAAGGACATATTAAAAGGATTTGATTTGGAAAATCTTTCTTTTTGTCATCATACCTAAAATAGGTCTGACACGAGGTTTAAAGAAAAAAGAATGAGATAGTTTCTCAAAGGAATGTTTTTATTTAATGTTTTATTTAATGTTTTATTTAATGAATGATCATTAAATAGCACACCATGTTTTTTTGTTTTTCAAAAGAATGAACAGTCTGAAAATCAATTAATGTGGCTGTGGATGAACACATCATTGCGGATGGATCATTTACCATTGCGGATGACTATGGTGGAAGAAACTGAGAAGAGCACTTGTACAATAAGTTAGTAATAACAAACAAGAAGGACCAGTGAAAGATAAATATAATATATGGTTGTTGTACATAGACTGTGGTACACAGGATATACCAAAACCATTTATTATAGATAACTTTCAGTTAGGACCGCAATGGAGACCAAGGATGGTCTGCGGTACCTATCAATTCAAGAAGAATTGAGGGTCCGGATTCATCATTCCTAATATTTTCAAGAATGAATTGTATTTGATGGAGTCCAGTGCTTTTGTAAATACATCAGCAATCTCTTCATGAGTAGGGACAAAGATGAGTTCTATGATACCTTTCAGAATGTGGTCTTTAATGAAGTGATATCGTAGTTCAATATGTTTCGTCTTGGAGTGCTAAATAGGATTATGAGAAATCGCTATAGCACTTTAAAAGTCACCGTAGATTGGTATCTGCAGCATTTTTTATCCGTAGTCTAGAAGTTGTGTCTTCATCCAGAGGACTTGAGAGCAACAGCTGGCTGCGGCCACATATTCGGCTTCTGCGGTAGACAATGAAACACAACTTTGTTTTCTTGAGGACCAGCAGATGAGTCTACCTCCCAGAAATTGACATCCACCTGAGGTACTTTTTCGATCAAGTTTTCATCCGGCATGATCCGCATCTGTAAATGCTTGAAGACTGAAATCATTGCCTGAGGGGTACCATAAACCAAGAGATTTTCTTCCTTTCAGGTACCGAAGAATTTGTTTGGCTGCGGTCATATGTGACACTTTTAGGTCAGCCTGATACCTTGCACATACACCAGTTGCAAAGACAATGTCTGGTCGGCTTGCGATGAGATACATTAGAGAGCCAATGATACCTCTATAAGTCTTGTGATCCATAGATTCCCCAGAGCGATCGGCATAGATCTTATAACCAAAGGCCATGGGGACCTTTGCCGAGGAATAGTTGTCCATAGAATATTTCTTCAATAGTTCAGTGGTGTATTTCTCTTGATGAATGAATATCCCTTGCTGAATTTGTTTGACTTGAAGACCTAGAAAGAAATTAATCTCTCTATTCATGCTCATATGGAATTTGTTTGTCATGAGCTTAGCAAATTCATCCACCATTCCTTGATCAGTCGATCCGAAGATGATATCATCCACATATATTTGTACATGCATAAGGTGGTCACCATTTGCTTTTCTAAATAAAGTGGGATCAATCACTCCTCTTTTATAACCTGAAGAGACTAGAAATTCATAAAGAGTCTCATACCAAGCTCTTGGGGCTTGCTTCAGACCGTAAACTTCCTTTTGAAGCTTGTAACAGTGGTCAGGCAATTCAATACTTTCAAAGTCGAGAGGTTGCTGAAGATAAACCTCTTCTTTTAATTCCCAATTGAGAAAAGCACTCTTAACGTCCATTTGGTGTACCTTAATGTTTTTGTGGGCAGCATATGCCAAAAAGATTCGGATGGCTTCCATTCGTGCCACCGGAGCATATGTTTCATCGTAGTCAACACCTTCAAGTTGACTATACCCCTTTGCAACTAGTCTTACTTTATTTCTGATGACCGCACCAGATTCATCTAACTTGTTCTTGAACACCCATCTTGTACCAACAATAGTGTGGCCTTGCGGTATGGGAACGAGTTGCCACACCTTGTTCCTTTTGAATTCTTCCAGTTCTTCTTGCATTGTAAAAATCCAATCAGGTTCCAATAATGCTTCTTTGATCGATCGTGGCTCGACTGCAGACATAAATGTTGCGTAGTGACAATGATCAGATAAGTCCTTGGCAGATCGAGTTTGGATACCTGCGGATGGTTTGCCAATGATTTGACCTGGTGGGTGGTCCTTTGTCTATACATGAAGGCGAGGCATCATATGATCAGCGGCTGTAGTAGAGGGAATGTCTTCAATATCAGAAGTTTCTATGGTTGAAGATGGCAGTTCCCCCTATATTTGAGAACATCCTGCGGAATCATCTTGGCTTGTTGGAACGAGAATGGAATTTTCTTGAGCAGTTTGGAGAGGTTCCCCCTGGATTGCTGATGGGAGTTCCTCTGGAACCTGAGAAGGTTCCGCCTGGACTGCGGATGGGAGAGTGAAAATCCTAAAATCGGTTCTAGTGTCAATGTTCTCTATGAGTTCATCATCCGAATCCGAAGATACGTTTGAAGGTAATGATTTTCTGTGGATAGGAACTTGAGCAGCATCAAGTACTGGAACCTCGATGTTTGTTGCTTGATCCGGAGTAGAGATTTCCCCCTTAACCGGAGAGGTGAAAGTATTGAGAGAGGCTACTTCGGATAGAGATGGACCAGAAACATCGGTGTGTTGTTGTTGAGCAGCTGGAGACACAAGAACTTCGGATAGTTTCGCCGTTTCAACAGGGTTGAAAAAATCGTCAACTAGATTTAAAGGACCTAAAGAAGCAGGAATATCGCTTTCCATGATTGCGGTGGTTTCAGTGGATGGAGGGGCATTGCAGATGTGAGAAAAATCAAATTTCACATCGAAGGTTTCAATGATTAGCCTTGTACGTCTGATGAGAACCCGGTAAGCAACCTTGTTTGTGGAGTAGCCAAGAAAGATGCCTTCATCTACAACTTTGGTGCCTTGTTTGTATTCTCTTGGCTTCTAATATCTTATTTAAAATCGGTTTATAACTTTGAAAGTATATCTGAATCTTTGATCTCTATTTTCTTTCTTAATACAACTCATGGGCAGTTTTCTTTTTTACTTAATGGGCTTAATGAGTTCAACACTTAAATTTGGACAACTATGGTTGTTTCTTTTTTACTTATCTAAATTTATAAAAAGTTCAATGTTGTAATCACATGTAAATCACATATGAATTACGTGTGATTCACATGTAAATCACATGTAATTCACATATGAATCACATGTAAAGCATATATGAATTACATGTAATTCACATATGAATTACATGTGATTCACATGTAAATCACATATGAATTACATGTGATTAAACATATGAATTACATGTAATTCACATATGAATTACATGTGATTCACATGTAAATCACATATGTATTTTTGTGAGTGTTTTCACATCAATCATTTTTTTCAATTTTCTTATAGATTTGAAAGAAATTGTGGTGAATATTGAAGAGGTGAAAATGATACATTGAAGAAAATATGAAAATATTGACACGAAGACATGAAAAAGCTTTGAAATTTTGTAGCATTTTTTTTTTGTTTTTTATATTTTATTTTGTATCGAATGATATACTTATTCTATTGTGTTTATAGATTAGTAAATAAATTGAGTTTTCTTATGATTTCCATAAAAATATTATAGTATATGAAATATGCATATATGCATTTGTAAAATTATGCATATATGTACCTAAAATGTTGATTTTTTTTTGTTAAAAAATTATAGTATTTTTTAAGTATTTCATTTTTTAAAAATTTTATTGATTTTTAAATGCTTTTAAAAAAATAACATTTTTTAACAAAAATATTTTTTCAGTTTTTTTTTCATAAATTCATGTTTTCTATAAAAAATTAAAAAGTCTGTACTTTTAAAAAAATAGAAAAATACTATTTTTTAAAAAATCCGAAAAACTGATTAATTATGTAATTTTTTTTAGACATTTCTATTAATATTTCCAATAACATAAAAAATTAAACATTAAATGAGATTGATATAATTACCATCATGTCTTTAATAAATTAGTTTTAATCTAATGTTCCACTTTTTGTTCTCGGGAAACTATAGGTTCTCAACCGATCACACTCATATATATATATATATATATATATATATATATATATATATATATATATATATATATATATATATATATATATATATATATATATATATATATATATATATATATATATATATATATATATATATATATATATATATATATATATATATAGACACCAATCTGTTTGAGATATTTTCTTAATGATTTAACATAACTGATTTATTAAATTATACTATTCTATGTAAATCTTAAATAATATGAAATAAAATATCTAGATTTTTATATTAAATTATTAAAAAAATACATCACATGGACGGGTATTTGGATATGATTGTATCTTATGATTATCCTAACGGTATTAAGTCTTTACACAAGTACCTATTTCCTAAAGGATCGTGGGTTTTTGTTGTTGTAAATGTACTCTTTGGAAGTAGAATTCAAGGAGTGTATACTTGCCGTTTAAAAAAAAAAATACCGACTATAGACAAAAAACTGGGGAAATTTAAAAATTTAGTCACAAAAAAAAAATCCAGCTATAGACATGAATTATGCGGAGGGCCCTCTACGGACCTCCGCAGAGAGGGGCATTTTTGGTATTTCACATTCATCTTTTCCACAAAACCGGACCCTCCTCTTTGGTCCCCCCACTGGTCCCCCATTCCTCGTTTACGAAGACGAGCCTCCGCATCGACTCACCACCGGCTTCTCCGACAGCACTCCGGCGACCGACGACGACGATTCTCCAACAGCACTCCGGCAACCGACGACGAAGACGAAACCGGCGACCACGATCGACTTCCGATAGTAGAAATGGAGGAGAATCTACCCAATATTTTGAGCGATGGTTTAGGCTCCCGGGTAATTGTCACTTTCCCTTATTTCGATTAATGTAATGTTACGAAATTGTTGAAAACCGGTTAGATTAAACTGAATTCTCAAAAAAATTTGATAAGAACTGAAAAAATAGGGGGTTTAGGGTTTGATGGTAGGAAGATCCATTCCGCGGTGGGGAAGATCCATTCCGCGGAGGGTTATATCAGTCCGTGGAGGACCCTCCGCGGAGTGAACCAATGCTCCACAAAATATAGAAAAGAGGCTCCGCGAAGGGTGGAGGTCTATCCGCAGAGGCTTCTCCGCGGAATGACCTATAGTCTCCACGGAGTGAACCAATGCTCCACGAAATATAGAAAAGAGGCTCCGCGGAGGCTGGAGGTCTATCTGCAGAGTCTTCTCCGCGGAATGACCTGCCTCCGCGGAATGACCTTAAAAGTGATTTTGTAAAAAAAAATTATCTTTCTGTTATATGAAATTAAATTTAAATATTATGTTTTGCAGCACTTAGACCTCAATCAAAAGGTTGATTTAACTTTAAAAGGTGTGGTGGGTACCATCATTAATAAGTATTTTCCGCGGCTAACACAATCACAACGACAATTATTCGAAGCTTCGCCGTTTGGAATATTTTTAGGGATGCATATCCCACATGGTGATCCGTTACTTGTGCATCTGATGATGTTGCACGAAGTAAGGACTCAAGAAGTATTTGAAACGGGAAGGTTTTTATTTAATATAGAAGGGAGGCATTTGGAATTTGGTGAAACGGAATATATTCTCATTTGTGGTATAAAAGTTGGTCGTTATGTGGATTTACTCTACGACGAAAAGGCCGGTCAAATTCAAGTCTTCGTGCTCGTTTGTTCCCAGACATTTCTGATGCACGTTTGCGGTTGAAAGATTTGGAAGACTTCATTATGTCTCCTAAATATTTGGAAGTTGAAGATGAAGATGCTGTGATGCTTATCCAGCTAGTGTTTGTGTTGAAGGGACTCCACGGACGCGACGTAAAAACGTGCATTCCCGCTGCAATATACAATCTTGCTGATAATAGAGATGATTGGAAAAGGTATTACATTTAAATATTGTGTATTAATATAATACAATAATAATAATAATAATAATAATAATAATAATAATAATAATAATAATAATAAGTATAATATTCATATTGTAGGTTTGCATGGGGTACGTATCTTTGGAGGTATACTTCGCGGATGATGCGTGGAATGTTTAAAAAAATAGTAGAATTTAGACAATTCAAGGAGGCCAATCCCGAATCCAAGAAAATACACAAGTATATCGTTCCTGGTTTTATGTTGCCATTTAAGGTTATTTTCTAATAAATTTAATTACTTATCATTGTTTTGTTTTTATACGATAATAACATTCAACTTCTTTCTATAATTCTGGATTTTGGAGACGTTCCCCGAGGCAACCAAATTTTATGTACGCATCCCAACAGAATTGCCAAGGATGAGGTATTGGAGAAGTAAATCAGCGTTATCTTGGGAGAACTGTTGTAGAATAATCAACGTGTCTGTGGTATGCTTTTTATATTAAGGATTATTTATACTTACAAATTCCACGTATTTTGATTTTAAAGTAACAATTTGATTTTAATTTTAAATTTTTGCAGCCTAACAACCAACCTATTCAAGTGGTGGCAAACGAGACAGAGCTGATGTTGCCCTTTTATGTTCGATACGTGAATTGGACTTTTAACCATGAAGAGTCTCCTCCACCGCAACAGTCTCCTCCACCGTAACATAGTCTGGTCTGAAATAGTCCACCTGTTGTTCAGTCGCCTCCTCGTAGAAGTAAATACAAGTCGGATACATGTTCGACTGAATCTTCCACAAATGCTTCTTCCTCGCAACAGCCTGAAATAGAAACGAGGGTGGTAAAGAAGAGGAAGAGTAGCACAAAGGCATTAGTGAAGCGTCTACTAGGCGTCGTGGCTGAATTATCATCTAAAGTAGACCGTGTATTAGAAGAAAAAGATGAGCCAAACAAACGGTTTGTAGAGGATGAGGAGGAAGAGGAGGAGATGATAAACGAAGAGGGTGAAGAAGCATATTGCCATGATACGCAATTCGACTATGCTGGTTTGGAGGAGAAAGTTGCGCCTACACCTATGGAGCCATCACCAGACTTGGGTGAACATGACACAAAAATAGTGACTCCTATTGGTAGGCCGCAACGAAAGAGGGCTCCAGCATGGTATCAGCTTACTCCGTTCACAGTGGTAAAAAACTCATATCTTAAACTTGGTATTTTTAAAAAATACTACATTATTTATAATGATTAAACATGTTGATTTTTTAGGTGCAATCAACACCGAAAGTAAAGAAAATCAGCAAGACAAGGAAGAAAAAAATAGAGGAGAGTCCTAAAAAAACAAATGAGGACATTGTCAATGCAGAGAGTAGTGACGTTCCTTCAAACAATCTCTTGTTGGACAATATTTATACTACTAGTCCGATGAGTTTTTGGCAAGAATGGAGTTTAATCTCTCCCAAACTGATCACTAAACATAGGTTGCATATCCTCCCACTAGATATGGATTTTTGGGCGAGGTCACTTTCTGTTAGTGACAAAGGATGGTTAGTTTCTACGGTAAGATTCCTTTAATTAAAATTTTAACTATTTTTTATACAAAAATCTATATAAATAATTCTAACATTTTTATATTAAAATATACAGCATATTGCTATATGGAGATCCCTGTTGATGGAAAGGCGGCCGACGAACGCTCGGTGGACTTTATATCCTCAAGGAATCAATTTGGAACCCGGAAAATCATATTTATTTAGGAATGTAGCAGATGGTTTTGGAGGTTGTCCTAAATGGAAGGATGTGGATACGGTTAGGTAAGTTTAATAATTATTATTTTATATATAATATTACTGAAATTACTAGTATTTAATTTATATTTTTTTGCAGGTTATATTTGTAATAAATGTTGTGCATGCCCATTGGTTTTTGGCGGTTCTACATTTAGATACTTGGAAAGTAGAAAATTTTGATTCAGCACGAGTTGCGGGTTACTTCTCAACGTACAACACTAATGGAGAATTCAAAAGTTTTGGAGATAGTATTATCTCAGAGTTGGATGCCATTAATTATTGGAGCCATTTCCCCATTGGACACAGAGACAAAGCAAAGGTCGAGTTTGTTGATGTTGTAGACGCCCCACAACAAGAATATAGTCTTGAAAGAGGGGATTGTGGAGTATTTGTATGCATGTTTATGGAAATGATTGTTTCTGGGGTACCAGTGGCGATTTCAAGGACATGTAAAGAAGCTGCATTTCTCTACAGAAATAAGATGGAAAATGTTATTTGGGATACTATATAAGTTGATATTAGGAACTTTGTATATATATTAATATTAAATACTTGTTTCTAGTATATAATCGTGTCACTTCTGGTAGTATGTAATCTTGTAATTATCTTTTATATTTTTTAAACATAATTCACCAACAAATGTTACAAAACCATACATTCAAACAAAATAAACATTACAAATAACATGAATACATTATAATAGAGTCATCTACATAAAAATAAGTTTTCTTACGACTAACAAACATTAGATAAAACATTGGAAATAAAATACTCATCTACATGAAAAAAGCTTTATCTCTTACCAGATTCCAAACGTCCGTATACTCGAAATCATGTCCATCAAACTCGCATAGGTAATATCCATTCACATCTTCAAGAAGTTCTTCATCATCTGCTTGAGAGCGTCGCATTTTCTCACGATTGTAGCATCGATTGAACCATGTGACCTTAAACTTTAAATCCATCCATTTACTAACAATATCAGGTTTTAGTCGTTCGTGTCCTTGCCCGACCTGATAGTTGAACAAAGCTATAAGGCGGGACCATTCATCACCTACAAGGCAATTCAGGGGAGCCACTACTGGTAGACCCTCGTAAATGGTAATCCAGCTTTGTATTAGGACCAACAACTCTGTTGGCGTCCATGGAGATGTACAATTTGTTGGAGAGGCTGCATTAGATGGATTTGTTGCATTCGAAGAACTTGGTACATTGGACGCCATTTCTTAATTGATCTACTATCAACTAAAGAATTGAATTTCGTATAGACACTACGTTTAATATATATACAAACATATGTTATACAAAGATATGTCAGTAACGCGGACTGACGAGTCAGTAACGCGGACTTACGAGTCAGTAACGCAGACTGACAACGATTAATATATATAAAAAGTTTCTTAACGCGGACTGACGAGTCAGTAACGCGGACTTACGAGTCAGTAACGCGGACTGACAACGATTAATATATATATATAAAGTTTCTTAACGCTGACTGACGAGTCAGTAACACGGACTTACGAGTCAGTAACGCGGACTGACAACGATTAATATATATCAAAAGTTTCTTAACGCGGACTGACGAGTCAGTAACGCAGACTGAGAACGCAGTAACGTGGACTAACAAGTGTATATAAAACGACAAACAACAATGTATCACTTCATATAAGGTATTTTAGTTCATGTGCTTTGTATGTTTTACAATGGGTTTAAACCAATGGACCGCTAATGAGTATTTCCTTCTAGCTCGTGCATATATTAATGTCAAAGAGAACACCAGTTTGGAGGATAGAATGTTTTTCGTCCAACTAACGAATACCTTCAACACTGACGCTGAAACCACCATACAAAACCATCACAACACGCTTGATATAGCTGCAAAATGGTATGAATTGAAAACGGAAGTTGTGTTATTCAACGATCTTTATAATAAGATTGAAGACGATCGTGTCAATGATACTGAGGAAGAGATCTTGGAGGTGGCTAAAGAAGAATACAAATCCATTAGCAACGGACAGAGTTTCGAGTTTGAAGCCCTTGGAATCTTTTTAAAAATGTAGCGTTTTTTTAAGTAGAACTGCATTTTGTATTGTTCTTGTATTTCTTTACTTAAATGTAATATGGTATTTATCCTTTATTTTAAAAAAAAATATTTGACCAACAAATGTTACAAAACCATACATTCAAAAACATTATCTGACAAACAGCTTACGCGGACTGACAAATAAGCTACGCGTAATGACAACACATTTACGCGGACTGACAAGTAAGTTCTGCGGAATAATGTATACTAATTCCTTATAAATTGGACAACCATGACGAAAATTTACAAGGTGTCGAAAGTTGTGAAAGTGAGTTCAGTCAATCACATATTAAGGAAAAGTTTCTCCAGCCTACCGACTTTTTTCCATAATCTGCAAAGAAGTAATCCTACCACCTTCACGTACATTACGAAGGATCAGTACAATCATTTCCAAATTTGTTTCATGGCATTGGGATGCGTGGTATGTAGTCCCTTATAGTAAATAAATATTTAGTTATTTCAAGTTGTTATATGCCTAATATTCTTATGTTGACTTACAGATTCGTATGTTTCTCACGTCTATGATACCAATCATATTCGTTGGTCAAGTACCTCTAATTGGGGCGTATGTAACATCCATGTACATTCTTGTTGCTTTAGATGGAAATCATGAACCCCTTCTCAAAGCGTTTGCCTTGGGAACCATAAATTGTGACAATTCATGGTTATGGTTCACGAGGAGGCTTAAAGACTGTTTAGGTGACAATACAGAATTTGGTTTTATAAGTCATATGTCTGATTCTATAGACTTTGCAGTCCAAAGAGTCTACCCTGATTCATATCATGGCTATTGTTGTAAAAATATAGCCGAGAAAATACGTGCTTCCATCGGAACCAATACAGTCGTAGAATAGTTGTTCTGGAAGACGTGTAAAGCATATAATTTATCTCAATTTTATGCATGTTTGAACAATTTAAAAAATGAGGTAAATGGGAATGATCTTCATTGGCTTGACAATATTCCCATTGCAAAATGGGTACGGGCTTGTTTTCCAAGAGTATGTTTCAATGTTCAATTCATTGACATTCCCGATGTTGTCAATTGGTTTAAAACAAACACGCATGAGTTTCCAATAACAACAATCATTGAAATGGTTCATGACTCGATTCAAGCAGTGTATCTTCGACATGTTGCGTTTAAAGGTAATTATAAGTTATGACATCATTAAAATGGTGAATTGATATGTTTATTATACGTTATGACATTATAATTTTTTTTATTGATTCAGTTGATTTCACAGGGGATTTCCATAATCTTCTAACCTGTAACACCAAAAATTTCAAAACAATTTTTTGTTTAAAAATAATCGTTTAATTCTTAAAAACACTTTCCTTAAAATCTCATTCATAATCGAATTACAAAACATAACTCCATTATCACTTGCATAATAAACCAGGATCCTCAAAACATGACTCTTTCTCTGGTGTGTACAATCGAGCCGGTGCCGTCCCGTGATCCTGAGAAAAACCTGAAACACATAACACAAAACACTGTAAGCACGAAGCTTAGTGAGTTCCCCAAAATACCACACATAACACATATTAGCCACTCGAGGCTATAACTCTGTCGGTCCGTGGGCCCTACTCTGTGAACCTTCCGGTTCTAACTCTGGGAACCTTCTGGTTCTAACTCTGTAAACATGCACAGCATAAATCACATAGAAATAATGCAGTACAACACATAACATACATAGCATACAAATACTATGTCACATAACTTTGGTTACCTACTCAAGGTAAAGTATAGTGAGAAGACTCACCTGGCAATCAGAAAGCAATTATCTGCACATGCGAAGCTCGGACTCGCCACCGCCTAACACATAAGGCAAATATCTCTAGTTAATACTCAAAGTCCCAAGTCTAATTAATTGGCGATTACTCTTTCCCTCTCTAGTCAGGTAATGGGTAAAAGACCATTTTACCCCTCCCTGACCTCTATTACCTCTGTTGACCAAAACTCCCAAAGTCAACATAAGACAACTCAAGTCAACGGTCAACACTGACTAGACTCGGCGAGTACACAAGAGTGACTCGGCGAGTCCATGCGGGTTCTCTAAATCCTTTTTAAACCTCTTAGACACGACGAGTTCCCTCTCCACTCGTCGAGTTACTCGGCAACGAAACGCGGGGTAACCCCAACTCAACTCGTCGAGTCTGCCTATGGACACGGCGAGTTGCTCCCATGACAACCCTCATCTGACCTTCTGAGGTCAGATCTGCTTCACCAAACCATAGATCTAACTCCTTCAAAGCCAATAACCACAAAAAGGTCAAACCTTGGGCACTCATGCAAGGTTCTACAAGCTCATTTGGGTGAAACCCTTCATTACATAACAACCCTAGCTCAAAACTCCAAATAGAATGCATAAAGCAGGATGGAAGGGACTCTCTGGACCTCTTTGTGTCCAGATCTATGGCTTCACACTCAATGGGACACTATACTCCACAAATCAAGCCATAAAAGAAGCTAGAAAACCCTAAAATCACCAATCTTACCCAAAACAGAAAAGGGAGAACGATTTGATACCTCTATGGTGAAGATGCAAGCTCAGAAGCTCTTAATCGACACCCCTCTTGACCTCCCTTTGCTGGAAATGACTACTCCATTGCACAACCACCTCAAGAATGCTCCAAAATGGCTCTTCTTCACTCTCTCAGCTCTCTGGTTCGATAGGAGTCTCTCAAAGCTATATGTGGCCGCCACTGAAGGCCATAAGGGCCTTTAAATAGGTCCCAAACCCGGACAATTAGGGTTTTCCTTGACAGCGCCGACTCGGCAAGTCCAAATACCCGACTTGTCGAGTCCCTTCATTAAACTGGTCCCCAAAACGCGATTCCACTCGACGAATTGAGGCGTCAACTGGCCGAGTCTCCTCATTCCCCAATATAAAATACTCAAATTCCCATACCTGGATATCCGGATGTTACAATTCTCACCCACGAGAATCAGACTTCGCCCTCGAAGTCTCACTCTGGAAACAACTCCGGATGCTGCTCACGCATCTTGCACTCCGGCTCCCAAGTAAGCTCTGACCCATTCCGGTATTGCCACTGGACCTGCACCAGAGGCACCTCTTTGTTCCTCAGAACCTTGATCTTTCGATCCCGAATACCCACCGGTCTCTCAACGTAGTTCAGGCCCACATCCACCTGAATATCCTTTAATGGCACTACTGCCGACTCCACGACTATACACTTTCGTAGCTGCGACACATGGAAAGTGCCATGGATCTGACCTAGCTCTGCAGGTAGCTCCAACCGGTAGGCTACCCTGCCTACCCTCGCAATCACCCGAAAGGTCCGATATATAAGGGATGCAACTTGCCCCTCTTCCTGGATCAGATCACTCCTTTCCAAGGAAAGACCTTCAGGAGTACAAAGTCACCGACCAAAAATTCGAGCTCGGACTGGCACTTGTCCGCATAACTCTTCTGGCGACTCTGAGCGGTCAACACCCTCTGCCTGACCTGTTGTATCTGCTCTGACGTTTGAAGAACGATCTTTGTACTTCCCATCACACGTTGCTCTACCTCTCCCCAGCAATTGGAGTCCGATACCCCCTTCGCTACAACAGCTCAAAGGGTGGCATACTCATGCACTAATGATGGTTGTTGTTGTAGGAAAACTCTGCCAAGGGCAAATACAGGCCACAATTTCCCCTCGAAATCTAATACACATGCCCGAAACATATCCTCGAGCGTCTGAATCGTTCGCTCGCTCTGAAGTGTCCACAGACATCACCATGGTAAACTCTAGCTCATTTCTCATATTCATCTTCGATACCGAGCACCAGGTCAACTTTTGGCCCCACAGCTGAACCCCCAAAGGTCACACATAACATGATCCAAAATATCTCACTAACTTCCTCCCCGTGACCACTATCACGGCCCAGTGACACGTAAGTCACGAAATTCCCTTTTCGTCATAAAAAAATACAATCCAATCAAAGATCGACTCAGCTCTAACCTCTGGCGTCTGCTGCGCATATTCTCCCGCGCGCCTCGCTGACCCTCCCGACAGAGACGGAGACCCCAGTCTCGCCCCGGTTTAACCACTAGGCTCCAAAAACTCAAAACTAGGGCTACTCAAGCCTAAAACTCTTCTCCATCATGCACTTATCGGAGAACACTCCATCATCACACTCTCTTGTCGTCTAGTGGGTACTATGGCTTCCCGCAAAATTACGACAGCCTCTGACTAGTGAGTACTACGGCTCCCCGTAGTACCACGACTCCCTCCCTCTGACTTGTGAGTAATACGGCTCCCCGTAGCATCACAACACCCTCTGACTAGTGAATACTACGGCTCCCCGTAGCATCACGACTCTCTCTCTCTCTCTGCCTTGTGAGTACTACGACTCCCCGTAGCATCACAACACCCTCTGACTGGCAAATACTACGGCTCCCCGTAGCATCATAACACCCTCTGACTGGTGAATACTACGGCTCCCCGTAGCTTCACCCTATACTCTCATTCTCATTACAACGCCACACTATGTTCACTAACTCATGCACCGAAGACTGTCATAGATAGTTACACACTTGCCTCGATATGTATTACAAACTCTGGCGGCAACCGCCATAACACAGAACATACCTCTGCGGAGATCCACTTCCTTAAATAATCCCTCTTGATGACAATACACGAAGGGGTCCCACTGGAACCGTGGATACATGATACATCACTATTCATCTTAAACCCAAGACTCTAAATAACTCCGAAATCGTGATGCTATACGCGGAAACCACGGAACACCCTAACAGAGCATCACAATGTCTTGCCTCTACCACTGATTCCCTTACTCCTAGCACCATACACATACAACAATACATTTCCTCTGAATCCCATAATAATTTCCTATTTCACTCAATACGCAACTTCAGTGCATCCAAACACTCAATTGGAATACAAGGAAGGCGCTAACTCTTCAGAACACACTGATGATCCTCCGAAACCCTTTCCACTACTGCTCAAAATCCAAGCAAGAATACACATCCCAGCCCGGGAGTTGCCTACTCGACAATCTTCTACCCATATTTCAACCCAGAAGTTCTCAATTGCCTATGTCATCATTACGAGTCTTCCAATTGAAACGAATCTGACCACCACCAGATTCCTGGCCATTGACCACCCGCCGTAGAGACACCCATCCTTCTCTGAGACATATACCACATGTATTATCTCGCCCTGCACCTTTCCTTGATCACCAATGACCCTGATCTCATGAATTCAAGCCGCAG
Source organism: Lactuca sativa (assembly GCF_002870075.4). Lineage (NCBI taxonomy): Eukaryota > Viridiplantae > Streptophyta > Magnoliopsida > Asterales > Asteraceae > Lactuca > Lactuca sativa. Next base: position 325,156,422 of record NC_056627.2, on the reverse strand, counting down.
GTTTCTGTATCCAACCCCTAACCGCTCTTGCACAAATCTCTGGTTCTCTCAATAAACCACCCGGTTCTCCTCCACTTGGTTCGAACCATCACTATCTGACACATCAACAACCTCACAAACTATTTTCACCAGCAATAACGCACCTGCCCCTGGAAAGTGCTATGCAACGCCCGATAATCCCCTTTAAGGAAATCAATCGATCTCATAACTCTGAACCTCAGATGAAATCCTCAAGAACTTCTCGTCACGACTGCCTCTAGTCGTTCCAAGTGTCGTACCAATACAATACCAAACAACTCAATTGTCCAATAACATCACTGACTCATAGACTGGACCATGAAATCATCATACTCCCCCACCTCGACTCATCAACTGATGTTCCAACACATGGATCATCCCAAGAACAGGGACCCACTCCCATATTCAATACCCAACATAGATAGAAAAACCACTGCACTGATTAACTCGACTGGACTCCCCACTGATACCTCTATAATACGCCCTACTATACTCAAATCTCAGTCCCAACTGACTATCTGCTCATGGTAAATCACAGCCTCGCGGCACACATGCTACCTGATACTCTGATGGAAAATCATCATCAATGACAACCTGCAGGGTTTACCCTCAAACCCAAAACTTAAACATCATGCCTCTCATGTTCCGCACACGAACATAAATAGCACCACCCAGGTCATAGAAGGTGACATCTCCTCTATCGACTGATTGCTCAACTCAGACCGAAATTCTCCCCTCCCTCTGACTCCTTACCAAAATACTCTGAAAGGCTCTCGACCTCCCTCTCAAGGGACGCCTCTTCGAACTCAATCATGGCCCATAGGCCTAAAACCCATAGCGTCCAATCTCTACATCATCAATTGTGACCGGATAACCGGAGAACCACAAGCATCATTCACTACGAACCATGGTACTCATCCCATGACATCTCTTCTCAATATGCTCCGGTGTATGGTACCCGAACCATAGCATCACTCCTCCATCTGCTCCGATGTATGGTACTCGAACCATAACATCATTCCTTCATCCGCTCCGATGTATGGTACTCGAACCATAACTTCACTCCTCGATCTGCTCTGATGTATGGTACTCAAACCATATCATCACTCCTCAATCCGCTCCGATGTATGGTACTCGAACCATAACATCACTCCTCAATCCGCTCCGATGTATGGTACTCGAACCATAACATCGCTCCTCAATCCGCTCCGATGTATGGTACTCGAACCATAACATCACTCCTCAATCTACTCCGATGTATGGTACTCGAACCATAACATCACTCCTCAATCTGCTCATTAGAACCTTCAGAATACTCCCTGTATCAAGTATATATGGGTCCTCTGCTTTCAATAGTACGGGCCCATACTACCTGCCACATCTACCCATACTTTCCACACGGACTATCCCGGAGCTCCTAAGTAGCTGCTCGACCTTCTCGTTCACCAATTCCGTCGCGCGCTCGCTTCCCAGTGAAATTCTCTACTCTGCCAGCGCACTCATCTGGCTAAGGTTACTTCCTAGGCTCTTCCTAGATTCCCACACTTCTCTGCCATCAGCTGCTGAAGAGCTCCTAATGATGCCAGCCATCTACCTCCTGAATATCGTCATATTCGCTTGGTGGCTGACTCCCATCATCGAGAGTTCCACAAAGCACGAAGCAAGCAGCATTCGAGCATCGAAGAATATATATGACTCACTCTGGGTGATAACTCCGCTTGCTCTGCTCATCCTCGAAAGTACCATCGAACTCTACAACTCTTCCCCTCGCGGGTTCTAACTATTCTTTCGCTAAGTACCACGGTACTTATCTAGGTATCTCCCCTAGCTTACTCCTCTACTCAAATCCCCTAAAGGATTCCAACTAAATATTCTCACTCATCACATACTCAAAAGCACATCGCATATAACAGCAATTCCTAGGCTAAGGCATCACAAATCAGGCCACTCTAGTCCTAAGATATGAAATACCTAGCCTGTCTCTAGCATGCAATAATATCTCATAAAGTGCATCATAAATATCTCATAACACAAAAGTAAGGGTATTTTGGGAAATCACCGTTCGGGCTCTGGCTGATTGTACACACTGCTCTTTCTCGCTTTCTCTTTGAACTCTTATTCGCTTTAGAAATTACTTCTTTGAAAACTTTTCTTACTTCCTCAGTTTGAGTCCAGATTTACCCAAAGGCACATTCAAATCCCTCAAACCAAGGCTCTGATACCAACTTGTAACACCAAAAATTTCAAAACAATTTTTCGTTTAAAAATAATCGTTTAATTCTTAAACACACTTTGCTTAAAATCTCATTCATAATCGAATTACAAAACATAACTCCATTATCACTTGAATAATAAACCAGGATCCTCAAAACATGACTCTTTCTCTGGTGTGTACAATCGAGCCGGTGCCGTCCCATGATCCTGAGAGAAACCTGAAACACATAACACAAAACACTGTAAGCACGAAGCTTAGTGAGTTCCCCAAAATACCACACATAACACATATTAGCCACTCGAGGCTATAACTCTGTGGGTCCGTGGGCCATACTCTGTGAACCTTCCGGTTCTAACTCTGGGAACCTTCCGGTTCTAACTCTGTAAACATGCACAGCATAAATCACATAGGAATAATGCAGTACAACACATAACATACACAGCATACAAATACTCTGTCACATAACTCTGGTTACCTACTCAAGGTAAAGTATAGTGAGAAGACTCACCTGGCAATCAGAAAGCAATTATCTGCACATGCGAACCTCGGACTCGCCACCGCCTAACACATAAGGCAAATATCTCTAGTTAATACTCGAAGTCCCAAGTCTAATTAATCGGCGATTACTCTTTCCCTCTCTAGTCAGGTAATGGGTAAAAGACCATTTTACCCCTCCCTGACCTCTATTACCTCTGTTGACCAAAACTCCCAAAGTCAACATAAGACAACTCAAGTCAACGGTCAACACTGACCAGACTCGGCGAGTCCATGCAGGTTCTCGAAATCCTTTTTAAACCTCTTAGACACGACGAGTTCCCTCTCCACTCGTCGAGTTACTCGGCAACGAAACGCGGGGTAACCCCAACTCGACTCGTCGAGTCTGCCTATGGACTCGGCGAGTTGCTCCCATGACAACCCTCATCTGACCTTCTGAGGTCAGATCTGCTTCACCAAACCATAGATCTAACTCCTTCAAAGCCAATAACCACAAAAAGGTCGAATCTTGGGCACTCATGCAAGGTTCTACAAGCTCATTTGGGTGAAACCCTTCATTACATAACAACCCTAGCTCAAAACTCCAAATAGAATGCATAAAGCAGGATGGAAGGGACTCTCTGGACCTCTTTGTGTCTAGATCTATGGCTTCACACTCAATGGGACACTATACTCCACAAATCAAGCCATAAAAGAAGCTAGAAAACCCTAAAATCACCAATCTTACCCAAAACAGAAAAGGGAGAACGATTTGATACCTCTATGGTGAAGATGCAAGCTCAGAAGCTCTTAATCGACACCCCTCTTGACCTCCCTTTGCTGGAAATGACTACTCCATTGCACAACCAACTCAAGAATGCTCCAAAATGGCACTTCTTCACTCTCTCAGCTCTCTGGTTCGATAGGAGTCTCTCAAAGGTGTACGTGGCCGCCACTGAAGGCCATAAGGGCCTTTAAATAGGTCCCAAACCCGGAAAATTAGGGTTTTCCTTGACAGCGCCGACTCGGCGACTCCAAATACCCAACTCGTCGAGTCCCTTCATTAAACTGGTCCCCAAAACGCGATCCCACTCGACGAATTGAGGCGTCAACTCGCCGAGTCTCCTCATTCCCCAATATAAAATACTCAAATTCCCATACCTGGATATCCGGACGTTACAATTCTCACCCACGAGAATCAGACTTCGCCCTCGAAGTCTCACTCTGGAAACAACTCCGGATGCTGCTCACGCATCTCGCACTCCGGCTCCCAAGTAAGCTCTGACCCATTCCGGTATTGCCACTGGACCTGCACCAGAGGCACCTCTTTGTTCCTCAGAACCTTGATCTTTCGATCCCGAATAGCCACCGGTCTCTCAACGTAGTTCAGGCCCACATCCACCTGAATATCCTTTAATGGCACTACTTCCGACTCCTCGACTATACACTTTCGTAGCTGCGACACATGGAAAGTGTCATGGATCTGACCTAGCTCTGCAGGTAGCTCCAACCTGTAGGCTACCCTGCCTACCCTCGCAATCACCCGAAAGGACCGATATATAAGGGACCCAACTTGCCCCTCTTCCTGGATCAGATCACTCCTTTCCAAGGAAAGACCTTCAGGAGTACAAAGTCACCGACCAAAAATTCGAGCTCGGACTGGCACTTGTCCGCATAACTCTTCTGGCGACTCTGAGCGGTCAACACCCTCTGCCTGACCTGTTGTATCTGCTCTGACGTCTGAAGCATGATCTTTGTACTTCCCATCACACGTTGCTCTACCTCTCCCCAGCAATTGGAGTCCGATACCCCCTTCCCTACAACAGCTCAAAGGGTGGCATACTGATGCACTAATGATGGCTGTTGTTGTAGGAAAACTCTGCCAAGGGCAAATACAGGCCACAATTTCCCATCGAAATCTAATACACATGCGCGAAACATATCCTCGAGCGTCTGAATCGTTCGCTCGCTCTGAAGTGTCCACAGACATCACCATGGTAAACTCTAGCTCATTTCTCATATTCATCTTCGATACCGAGCACCAGGTCAACTTTTGGCCCCACAGCTGAACCCCCAAAGGTCACACATAACATGATCCAAAATATCTCACTAACTTCCACCCCGTGACCACTATCACGGCCCAATGACACGCAAGTCACGAAATTCCCTTTTCGTCATAAAAAAATACAATCCAATCGAAGATCGACTCTGCTCTAACCTCTGGCGTCTGCTGCGCATATTCTCCCGCGCGCCTCGCTGACCCTCCCAACAGAGACGGAGACCCCAGTCTCGCCCCGGTTTAACCACTAGGCTCCAAAATCTCAAAACTAGGGCTACTCAAGCCTAAAACTCTTCTGCATCATGCACTTATCGGAGAACACTCCATCATCACAATCTCTTGCCGTTTAGTAGGTAATATGGCTTCCCGCAACATTATGACAGCCTCTGACTAGTGAGTACAACGGCTCCCCGTAGTACCACGACTCCCTCCCTCTGACTTGTGAGTAATACGGCTCCCCATAGAATCACAACACCCTCTGACTAGTGAATACTACGGCTCCCCGTAGCATCACGACTCTCTCTCTCTCTCTCTGCCTTGTGAGTACTACGACTCCCCGTAGCATCACAACACCCTCTGACTGGCAAATACTACGGCTCCCCGTAGCATCACGACTCTCTCTCTCTCTCTCTCTGACTTGTGAGTACTACGGCTCCCCGTAGCATCATAACACCCTCTGACTGGTGAATACTACGGCTCCCCGTAGCTTCACCCTATACTCTCATTCTCATTACAACGCCACACTATGTTCACTAACTCATGCACCGAAGACTATCATAGCTAGTTACACACACACTTGCCCCGATATGCATTACAAACTCTGGCCGCAACCGCCATAACACAGAACCTACCTCTGCGGAGATCCACTTCCTTAAATAATCCCTCTTGATGACAATACACGAAGGGGTCCCACTGGAACCGTGGATACATGATACATCACTAGTCATCTTAAACCCAAGACTCTAAATAACTCCGAAATCGGGATGCTATACGTGGAAACCACGGAACACCCTAACAGAGCATCACAATGTCTTGCCTCTACCACTGATTCCCTTACTCTTAGCACCATAAAAATACAACAATACATTTCCTCTGAATCCCATAATAATTTCCTATTTCACTCAATACGCAACTTCAATGCATCCAAACACTCAATTGGAATACAAGGAAGGCGCTAACTCTTCAGAACACACTGATGATCCTCCGAAACCCTTTCCACTACTGCTCAAAATCCAAGCAAGAATACACATCCCAGCCCGGGAGTTGGCTACTCGACAATCTTCTACCGATATTTCAACCCAGAAGTTCTCAATTGCCCATACCATCATTACGAGTCTTCCACTTGAAACGAATCTGACCACCACCAGATTCCTGGCCATTGACCACCCGCCGTAGAGACACCCATCCTTCTCTGAGACATATACCACATGTATTATCTCGCCCCGCACCTTTCCTTGATCACCAATGACCCTGATCTCATGAATTCAAGCCGCAGGTTTCTGTATCCAACCCCTAACCGCTCTTGCACAAATCTCTGGTTCTCTCAATAAACCACCCGGTTCTCCTCCACTTGGTTCGAACCATCACTATCTGACACATCAACAACCTCATAAACTATTTTCACCAGCAATAACGCACCTGGCCCTGGAAAGTGCTATGCAAAACCCAATAATCCCCTTTAAGGAAATCAATCGATCTCATAACTCTGAACCTCAGATGAAATCCTCAAGAACTTCTCGTCACGACTGCCTCTAGTCGTTCCAAGTCTCGTACCAATCCAATACCAAACAACTCAATTGTCCAATAACATCACTGACTCATAGACTGGACCACAAAATCATCATACTCCCCCACCTTGACTCATTAACTGATGTTCCAACACATGGATCATCCCAAGAACAGGGACCCACTCCCATATTCAATACCCAACATAGATAGAAAAACCACTGCACTGATTAACTCGACTGGACTCCCCACTGATACCTCTATAATACGCCCTACTATACTCAAATCTCAGTCCCAACTGACTATCTGCTCATGGTAAATCACTGCCTCGCGGCACACATGCTACCTGATACTCTGATGGAAAATCATCATCAATGACAACCTGCAGGGTTTACCCTCAAACCCAAAACTTAAACATCATGCCTCTCATGTTCCGCACACGAACATAAATAGCACCACCCAGGTCATAGAAGGTGACATCTCTTCTATAGACTGATTGCTCAACTCATACCGAAATTCTCCCATCCCTCTGACTCCTTACCAAAATACTCTGAAAGGCTCTCGACCTCCCTCTCAAGGGACGCCTCTTCGAACTCAATCATGGCCCATAGGCCTAAAACCCATAGCGTCCAATCTCTACCTCATCAACTGTGATCGGATAACCGGAGAACCACAAGCATCATTCACTACGAACCATGGTACTCATCCCATGACATCTCTTCTCAATATGCTCCGGTGTATGGTACCTGAACCATACCATCACTCCTCCATCTGCTCTGATGTATGGTACTCGAACCATAACATCATTCCTTCATCCGCTCCGATGTATGGTACTCGAACCATAACTTCACTCCTTGATCTGCTCTGATGTATGGTACTCGAACCATAACATCACTCCTCAATCCGCTCCGATGTATGGTACTCAAACCATAACATCACTCCTCAATCCGCTCCGATGTATCGTACTCGAACCATAACATCGCTCCTCAATCCGCTCCGATGTATGGTACTCGAACCATAACATCACTCCTTAATCTGCTCCGATGTATGGTACTCAAACCATAACATCACTCCTCAATCTGCTCATTAGAACCTTCAGAATACTCCCTGTATCAAGTATATATGGGTCCTCTGCTTTCAATAGTACGGGCCCATACTACCTGCCACATCTACCCATACTTTCCACACGGACTATCCCGGAGCTCCTAAGTAGCTGCTTGACCTTCTCGTTCACCAATTTCGTCGCGCGCTCGCTTCCCAGTGAAATTCTCTACTCTGCCAGCGCACTCATCTGGCTAAGGTTACTTCCTAGGCTCTTCCTAGATTCCCACACTTCTCTGCCATCAGCTGCTGAAGAGCTCCTAATGATGCCAGCCATCTACCTCCTGAATATCGTCATATTCGCTTGGTGGCTGACTCCCATCATCGAGAGTTCCACAAAGCACGAAGCAAGCAGCATTCGAGCATCGAAGAATATATATGACTCATTATGGGTGATAACTCGGCTTGCTCTACTCATCCTCGAAAGTACCACCGAACTCTACAACTCTTCCCCTCGCAGGTTCTAACTATTCTTTCGCTGAGTACCACGGTACTTATCTAGGTCTCTCCCCTAGCTTACTCCTCTACTCAAATCCCCTAAAGGATTCCAACTAAATATTCTCACTCATCACATACTCAAAAGCACATCGCATATAACAGCAATTCCTAGGCTAAGGCATCACAAATCAGGCCACTCTAGTCCTAAGATGTGAAATACCTTGCCTGTCTCTAGCATGCAATAATATCTCATAAAGTGCATCATAAATATCTCATAACACAAAAGTAAGGGTATTTTGGGAAATCACCGTTCGGGCTCTGGCTGATTGTACACACTGCTCTTTCTCGCTTTCTCTTTGAACTCTTATTCGCTTTAGAAATTACTTCTTTGAAAACTTTTCTTACTTCCTCAGTTTGAGTCCAGATTTACCCAAAGGCACATTCAAATCCCTCAAACCAAGGCTCTGATACCAACTTGTAACACCAAAAATTTCAAAACAATTTTTCGTTTAAAAATAATCGTTTAATTCTTAAACACACTTTGCTTAAAATCTCATTCATAATCGAATTACAAAACATAACTCCACTTTCACTTGCATAATAAACCAGGATCCTTAAAACATGACTCTTTCTCTGGTGTGTACAATCGAGCCGGTGTCGTCCCATGATCCTGAGAGAAACCTGAAACACATAACACAAAACACTGTAAGCACGAAGCTTAGTGAGTTCCCCAAAATACCACACATAACACATATTAGCCACTCGAGGCTATAACTTTGTGGGTCCGTGGGCCCTACTCTGTGAACCTTCCGGTTCTAACTCTGGGAACCTTCCGGTTCTAACTTTGTAAACATGCACAGCATAAATCACATAGAAATAATGCAGTACAACACATAACATACACAGCATACAAACACTCTGTCACATAACTCTGGTTACCTACTCAAGGTGAAGTATAATGAGAAGACTCACCTGGCAATCAGAAAGCAATTATCTGCACATGCGAACCTCGGACTCGCCACCGCCTAACACATAAGGCAAATATCTCTAGTTAATACTTGAAGTCCCAAGTCTAATTAATTGGCGATTACTCTTTCCCTCTCTAGTCAGGTAATGGCTAAAAGACCATTTTACCCCTCCCTGACCTCTATTACCTCTGTTGACCAAAACTCCCAAAGTCAACATAAGACAACTCAAGTCAACGGTCAACACTGACCAGACTCAGCGAGTACACAAGAGTGACTCGGCGAGTCCATGCGGGTTCTCGAAATGCTTTTTAAACCTCTTAGACACGACGAGTTCCCTCTCCACTCGTCGAGTTACTCGGCAACGAAACGCGGGGTAACCCCAACTCGACTCGTCGAGTCTGCCTATGGACTCGGCGAGTTGCTCCCATGACAACCCTCATCTGACCTTCTGAGGTCAGATCTGCTTCACTAAACCATAGATCTAACTCCTTCAAAGCCAATAACCACAAAAAGGTCGAACCTTGGGCACTCATGCAAGGTTCTACAAGCTCATTTGGGTGAAACCCTTCATTACATAACAACCCTAGCTCAAAACTCCACATAGAATGCATAAAGCAGGATGTAAGGGACTCTCTGGACCTCTTTGTGTCTAGATCTATGGCTTCACACTCAATGGGACACTATACTCCACAAATCAAGCCATAAAAGAAGCTAGAAAACCCTAAAATCACCAATCTTACCCAAAACAGAAAAGGGAGAACGATTTGATACCTCTATGGTGAAGATGCAAGCTCAGAAGCTCTTAATCGACACCCCTCTTGACCTCCCTTTGCTGGAAATGACTACTCCATTGTACAACCACCTCAAGAATGCTCCAAAATGGCTCTTCTTCACTCTCTCAGCTCTCTGGTTCGATAGGAGTCTCTCAAAGGTGTACGTGACCGCCACTAAAGGCCATAAGGGCCTTTAAATAGGTCCCAAACCCGGACAATTAGGGTTTTCCTTGACAGCGCCGACTCGTCGAGTCCCTTCATTAAACTGGTCCCCAAAACGCGATCCCACTCGACAAATTGAGGCGTCAACTCGCCGAGTCTCCTCATTCCCCAATATAAAATACTCAAATTCCCATACCTGGATATCCGGACGTTACAATTCTCACCCACGAGAATCAGACTTCGCCCTCGAAGTCTCACTCTGGAAACAACTCCGGATGCTGCTCACGCATCTCGCACTCCGGCTCCCAAGTAAGCTCTGACCCATTCCGGTATTGCCACTGGACCTGCACCAGAGGCACCTCTTTGTTCCTCAGAACCTTGATCTTTCGATCCCGAATAGCCACTGGTCTCTCAACGTAGTTCAGGCCCACATCCACCTGAATATCCTTTAATGGCACTACTTCCGACTCCTCGACTATACACTTTCGTAGCTGCGACACATGGAAAGTGTCATGGATCTGACCTAGCTCTGCAGGTAGCTCCAACCTGTAGGCTACCCTGCCTACCCTCGCAATCACCCGAAAGGACCGATATATAAGGGACCCAACTTGCCCCTCTTCCTGGATCAGATCACTCCTTTCCAAGGAAAGACCTTCAGGAGTACAAAGTCACCGACCAAAAATTCGAGCTCGGACTGGCACTTGTCCGCATAACTCTTCTGGCGACTCTGAGCGGTCAACACCCTCTGCCTGACCTGTTGTATCTGCTCTGACGTCTGAAGCATGATCTTTGTACTTCCCATCACACGTTGCTCTACCTCTCCCTAGCAATTGGAGTCTGATACCCCCTTCCCTACAACAGCTCAAAGGGTGGCATACTGATGCACTAATGATGGCTGTTGTTGTAGGAAAACTCTGCCAAGGGCAAATACAGGCCACAATTTCCCATCGAAATCTAATACACATGCGCGAAACATATCCTCGAGCGTCTGAATCGTTCGCTCGCTCTGAAGTGTCCACAGACATCACCATGGTAAACTCTAGCTCATTTCTCATATTCATCTTCGATACCGAGCACCAGGTCAACTTTTGGCCCCACAGCGGAACCCCCAAAGGTAACACATAACATGATCCAAAATCTCTCACTAACTTCCTCCCCGTGACCACTATCACGGCCCAGTGACACGCAAGTCACGAAATTCCCTTTTCGTCATAAAAAAATACAATCCAATCAAAGATCGACTCAGCTCTAACATCTGGCGTCTGCTGCGCATATTCTCCCGCGCGCCTCGCTGACCCTCCCGACAGAGACGGAGACCCCAGTCTCGCCCCGGTTTAACCACTAGGCTCCAAAAACTCAAAACTAGGGCTACTCAAGCCTAAAACTCTTCTGCATCATGCACTTATCGGAGAACACTCCATCATCACACTCTCTTGCCGTCTAGTGGGTACTATGGCTTCCCGCAACATTACGATAGCCTCTGACTAGTGAGTACTACGGCTCCCCGTAGTACCACGACTCCCTCCCTCCGACTTGTGAGTAATACGGCTCCCCATAGCATCACAACACCCTCTGACTAGTGAATACTACGGCTCCCCGTAGCATCACAACTCTCTCTCTCTCTCTGCCTTGTGAGTACTACGACTCCCCGTAGCATCACAACACCCTCTGACTGGCAAATACTACGGCTCCCCGTAGCATCACGACTCACTCTCTCTCTCTCTGACTTGTGAGTACTACGGCTCCCCGTAGCATCATAACACCCTCTGACTCGTGAATACTACGGCTCCCCATAGCTTCACCCTATACTCTCATTCTCATTACAACGCCACACTATGTTCACTAACTCATGCACCGAAGACTATCATAGATAGTTACACACACACTTGCCCCGATATGCATTACAAACTCTGGCGGCAACCGCCATAACACAGAACCTACCTCTGCGGAGATCCACTTCCTTAAATAATCCCTCTTGATGACAATACACGAAGGGGTCCCACTGGAACCGTGGATACATGATACATCACTAGTCATCTTAAACCCAAGACTCTAAATAACTCCGAAATCGGGATGCTATACGCGGAAACCACGGAACACCCTAACAGAGCATCACAATGTCTTGCCTCTACTACTGATTCCCTTACTCCTAGCACCATACACATACAACAATACATTTCCTCTGAATCCCATAATAATTTCCTATTTCACTCAATACGCAACTTCAGTGCATCCAAACACTCAATTGGAATACAAGGAAGGCGCTAACTCTTCAGAACACACTGATGATCCTCCGAAACCCTTTCCACTACTGCTCAAAATCCAAGCAAGAATACACATCCCAGCCCGGGAGTTGGCTACCCGACAATCTTCTACCCATATTTCAACCCAGAAGTTCTCAATTGCCCATACCATCATTACGAGTCTTCCAATTGAAACGAATCTGACCACCACCAGATTCCTGGCCATTGACCACCCGCCGTAGAGACACCCATCCTTCTCTGAGACATATACCACATGTATTATCTCGCCCTGCACCTTTCCTTGATCACCAATGACCCTGATCTCATGAATTCAAGCCGCAGGTTTCTGTATCCAACCCCTAACCGCTCTTGCACAAATTCTGGTTCTCTCAATAAACCACCCGGTTCTCCTCCACTTGGTTCGAACCATCACTATCTGACACATCAACAACCTCACAAACTATTTTCACCAGCAATAACGCACCTGCCCCTGGAAAGTGCTATGCAACGCCCGATAATCCCCTTTAAGGAAATCAATCGATCTCATAACTCTGAACCTCAGATGAAATCCTCAAGAACTTCTCGTCACGACTGCCTCTAGTCGTTCCAAGTCTCGTACCAATCCAATACCAAACAACTCAATTGTCCAATAACATCACTGACTCATAGACTGGACCATGAAATCATCATACTCCCCCACCTCGACTCATCAACTGATGTTCCAACACATGGATCATCCCAAGAACAGGGACCCACTCCCATATTCAATACCCAACATAGATAGAAAAACCACTGCACTGATTAACTCGACTGGACTCCCCACTGATACCTCTATAATACGCCCTACTATACTCAAATCTCAGTCCCAACTGACTATCTGCTCATGGTAAATCACTGCCTCGCGGCACACATGCTACCTGATACTCTGATGGAAAATCATCATCAATGACAACCTGCAGGGTTTACCCTCAAACCCAAAACTTAAACATCATGCCTCTCATGTTCCGCACACGAACATAAATAGCACCACCCAGGTCATAGAAGGTGACATCTCCTCTATCGACTGATTGCTCAACTCAGACCGAAATTCTCCCCTCCCTCTGACTCCTTACCAAAATACTCTGAAAGGCTCTCGACCTTCCTCTCAAGGGACGCCTCTTCGAACTCAATCATGGCTCATAGGCCTAAAACCCATAGCGTCCAATCTCTACATCATCAATTGTGACCGGATAACCGGAGAACCACAAGCATCATTCACTACGAACCATGGTACTCATCCCATGACATCTCTTCTCAATATGCTCCGGTGTATGGTACCCGAACCATAGCATCACTCCTCCATCTGCTTCGATGTATGGTACTCGAACCATAACATCATTCCTTCATCCACTCCGATGTATGGTACTCGAACCATAACTTCACTCCTCGATCTGCTCTGATGTATGGTACTCGAACCATAACATCACTCCTTAATCCGCTCCGATGTATGGTACTCGAACCATAACATCGCTCCTTAATCCGCTCCGATGTATGGTACTCGAACCATAACATCGCTCCTCAATCCGCTCCGATGTATGGTACTCGAACCATAACATCACTCCTCAATCTGCTCCGATGTATGGTACTCGAACCATAACATCACTCCTCAATCTGCTCATTAGAACCTTCAGAATACTCCTTGTATCAAGTATATATGGGTCCTCTGCTTTCAATAGTACGGGCCCATACTACCTGCCACATCTACCCATACTTTCCACACGGACTATCCCGGAGCTCCTAAGTAGCTGCTCAACCTTCTCGTTCACCAATTCCGTCGCGCGCTCGCTTCCCAGTGAAATTCTCTACTCTGCCAGCGCACTCATCTGGCTAAGGTTACTTCCTAGGCTCTTCCTAGATTCCCACACTTCTCTGCCATCAGCTGCTGAAGAGCTCCTAATGATGCCAACCATCTACCTCCTGAATATCATCATATTCGCTTGGTGGCTGACTCCCATCATCGAGAGTTCCACAAAGCACGAAGCAAGCAGCATTCGAGCATCGAAGAATATATATGACTCACTCTGGGTGATAACTCCGCTTGCTCTGCTCATCCTCGAAAGTACCATCGAACTCTACAACTCTTCCCCTCGCGGGTTCTAACTATTCTTTCGCTAAGTACCACGGTACTTATCTAGGTATCTCCCCTAGCTTACTCCTCTACTCAAATCCCCTAAAGGATTCCAACTAAATATTCTCACTCATCACATACTCAAAAGCACATCGCATATAACAGCAATTCCTAGGCTAAGGCATCACAAATCAAGCCACTCTAGTCCTAAGATATGAAATACCTAGCCTGTCTCTAGCATGCAATAATATCTCATAAAGTGCATCATAAATATCTCATAACACAAAAGTAAGGGTATTTTGGGAAATCACCGTTCGGGCTCTGGCTGATTGTACACACTGCTCTTTCTCGCTTTCTCTTTGAACTCTTATTCGCTTTAGAAAATTATTTCTTTGAAAACTTTTCTTACTTCCTCAGTTTGAGTCCAGATTTACCCAAAGGCGCATCCGAATCCCTCAAACCAAGGCTCTGATACCAACTTGTAACACCAAAAATTTCAAAACAATTTTTCGTTTAAAAATAATCGTTTAATTCTTAAAAACACTTTGCTTAAAATCTCATTCATAATCGAATTACAAAACATAACTCCATTATCACTTGAATAATAAACCAGGATCCTCAAAACATGACTCTTTCTCTGGTGTGTACAATCGAGCCGGTGCCGTCCCATGATCCTGAGAGAAACCTGAAACACATAACACAAAACACTGTAAGCACGAAGCTTAGTGAGTTCCCCAAAATACCACACATAACACATATTAGCCACTCGAGGCTATAACTCTGTGGGTCCGTGGGCCATACTCTGTGAACCTTCCGGTTCTAACTCTGGGAACCTTCCGGTTCTAACTCTGTAAACATGCACAGCATAAAGCACATATAAATAATGCAGTACAACACATAACATACACAGCATACAAATACTCTGTCACATAACTCTGGTTACCTACTCAAGGTAAAGTATAGTGAGAAGACTTACCTAGCAATCAGAAAGCAATTATCTGCACATGCGAACCTCGGACTCGCCACCGCCTAACACATAAGGCAAATATCTCTAGTTAATACTCGAAGTCCCAAGTCTAATTAATCGGCGATTACTCTTTCCCTCTCTAGTCAGGTAATGGGTAAAAGACCATTTTACCCCTCCCTGACCTCTATTACCTCTGTTGACCAAAACTCCCAAAGTCAAGATAAGACAACTCAAGTCAACGGTCAACACTGACCAGACTCGGCGAGTACACAAGAGTGACTCGGCGAGTCCATGCGGGTTCTCTAAATCCTTTTTAAACCTCTTAGAAATGACGAGTTCCCTCTCCACTCGTCGAGTTACTCGGCAACGAAACGCGGGGTAACCCCAACTCGACTCGTCGAGTCTGCCTATGGACTCGGCGAGTTGCTCCCATGACAACCCTCATCTGACCTTCTGAGGTCAGATCTGCTTCACCAAACCATAAATCTAACTCCTTCAAAGCCAATAACCACAAAAAGGTCGAACCTTGGGCACTCATGCAAGGTTCTACAAGCTCGTTTGTGTGAAACCCTTCATTACATAACAACCCTAGCTCAAAACTCCAAATAGAATGCATAAAGCAGGATGGAAGGGACTCTCTGGACCTCTTTGTGTCCAGATCTATGGCTTCATACTCAATGAGACACTATACTCCACAAATCAAGCCATAAAAGAAGCTAGAAAACCCTAAAATCACCAATCTTACCCAAAACAGAAAAGGGAGAACGATTTGATACCTCTATGGTGAAGATGCAAGCTCAGAAGCTCTTAATTGACACCCCTCTTGACCTCCCTTTGCTGGAAATGACTACTCCATTACACAACCACCTCAAGAATGCTCCAAAATGGCTCTTCTTCACTCTCTCAGCTCTCTGGTTCGATAGGAGTCTCTCAAAGGTGTACGTGGCCGCCACTGAAGGCCATAAGGGCCTTTAAATAGGTCCCAAACCCGGACAATTAGGGTTTTCCTTGACAACGCCGACTCGGCGAGTCCAAATACCCGACTCGTCGAGTCCCTTCATTAAATTGGTCCCCAAAACGCGATCCCACTCGACGAATTGAGGCGTCAACTCGCCAAGTCTCCTCATTCCCCAATATAAAATACTCAAATTCCCATACCTGGATATCCGGATGTTACAATTCTTACCCACGAGAATCAGACTTCGCCCTCGAAGTCTCACTCTGGAAACAACTCCGGATGCTGCTCACGCATCTCGCACTCCAGCTCCCAAGTAAGCTCTGACCCATTCCGGTGTTGCCACTGGACCTGCACCAGAGGCACCTCTTTGTTCCTCAGAACCTTGATCTTTCGATCCCGAATAGCCACCGGTCTCTCAACGTAGTTCAGGCCCACATCCACCTGAATATCCTTTAATGGCACTACTGCCGACTCCTCGACTATACACTTTCGTAGCTGCGACACATGGAAAGTGTCATGGATCTGACCTAGCTCTGCAGGTAGCTCCAACCGGTAGGCTACCCTGCCTACCCTCGCAATCACCCGAAAGGACCGATATATAAGGGACCTAACTTGCCCCTCTTCCTGGATCAGATCACTCCTTTCCAAGGAAAGACCTTCAGGAGTACAAAGTCACCGACCAAAAATTCAAGCTCGGACTGGCACTTGTCCGCATAACTCTTCTGGCGACTCTGAGCGGTCAACACCCTCTGCCTGACCTGTTGTATCTTCTCTGACGTCTGAAGCACGATCTTTGTACTTCCCATCACACGTTGCTCTACCTCTCCCCAGCAATTGGAGTCCGATACCCCCTTCCCTACAACAGCTCAAAGGGTGGCATACTGATGCACTAATGATGGCTGTTGTTGTAGGAAAACTCTGCCAAGGGCAAATACGGGCGACAATTTCCCCTCGAAATCTAATACACATGCCCGAAACATATCCTCGAGCGTCTGAATCGTTCGCTCGCTCTGAAGTGTCCACAGACATCACCATGGTAAACTCTAGCTCATTTCTCAAATTCATCTTCGATACCGAGCACCTGGTCAGCTTTTGGCCCCACAGCTGAACCCCCAAAGGTCACACATAACATGATCCAAAATATCTCACTAACTTCCTCCCCGTGACCACTATCATGGCCCAGTGACACGCAAGTCATGAAATTCCCTTTTCATCATAAAAAAATACAATCCAATCGAAGATCGACTCAGCTCTAACCTCTGGCGTCTGCTGCGCATATTCTCCCGCACGCCTCGCTGACCCTCCCGACAGAGACGGAGACCCCAATCTCACCCCGGTTTAACCACTAGGCTCCAAAAACTCAAAACTAGGGCTACTCAAGCCTAAAACTCTTCTGCATCATGCACTTATCGGAGAACACTCCATCATCACACTCTCTTGCCGTCTAGTGGGTACTATGGCTTCCCGCAACATTACGACAGCCTCTGACTAGTGAGTACTACGGCTCCCCGTAGTACCACGACTCCCTCCCTCTGACTTGTGAGTAATACGGCTCCCCATAGCATCACAACACCCTCTGACTAGTGAATACTACGGCTCCCCGTAGCATCATAACTCTCTCTCTCTCTGTCTGCCTTGTGAGTACTACGACTCCCCGTAGCATCACAACACCCTCTAACTGGCAAATACTACGGCTCCCTGTAGCATCACGACTGTCTCTCTCTCTCTGACTTGTGAGTACTACGGCTCCCCGTAGCATCATAACACCCTCTGACTCGTGAATACTACGGCTCCCCGTAACTTCACCCTACACTCGCATTCTAATTACAACGCCACACTATGTTCACTAACTCATGCACCGAAGACTATCATAGATAGTTACACACACACTTGCCCCGATATGCATTACAAACTCTGGCGGCAACCGCCATAACACAGAAACTACCTCTGCGGAGATCCACTTCCTTAAATAATCCCTCTTGATGACAATACACGAAGGGGTCCCACTGGAACCGTGGATACATGATACATCACTAGTCATCTTAAACCCAAGACTCTAAATAACTCCGAAATCAGGATGCTATACGCGGAAACCACGGAACACCCTAACAGAGCATCACAATGTCCTGCCTATACCACTGATTCCCTTACTCCCAGCACCATACACATACAACAATACATTTCCTCTGAATCCCATAATAATTTCTTATTTCACTCAATACGCAACTTCAGTGCATCCAAACACTCAATTGGAATACAAGGAAGGCGCTAACTCTTCAGAACACACTGATGATCCTCCGAAACCCTTTCCATTACTACTCAAATCCAAGCAAGAATACACATCCCAGCCCGGGAGTTGGCTACTCGACAATCTTCTATCCATATTTCAACCCAGAAGTTCTCAACTGCCCATACCATCATTACGAGTCTTCCACTTGAAACGACTCTGACCACCACCAGATTCCTGGCCATTGACCACCCGCCGTGGAGACACCCATCCTTCTCTCAGACATATACCACATGTATTATCTCACCCTGCACCTTTCCTTGATCACCAATGACCCTGATCTCATGAATTCAAGCCGCAGGTTTCTGTATCCAACCCCTAACCGCTCTTGCACAAATCTCTGGTTCTCTCAATAAACCACCCGGTTCTCATCCACTTGGTTCGAACCATCACTATCTGACACATCAACAACCTCACAAACTATTTTCACCAGCAATAACGCACCTGCCCCTGGAAAGTGCTATGCAATGCCTGATAATCCCCTTTAAGGAAATCAATCGATCTCATAACTCTGAACCTCAGATGAAATCCTCAAGAACTTGTCGTCACGACCGCCTCTAGTCATTCCAAGTCTCGTACCAAATCAATACCAAACAACTCAATTGTCCAACAACATCATTGACTCATAGACTGGACCACGAAATCATCATACTCCCCCACCTCGACTCATCAACCGACGTTCCAACACATGGATCATCCCAAGAACAGGGACCCACTCCCATATTCAGTACCCAACATAGATAGAAAAACCACTGTACTGATTAACTCGACTGGACTCCCCACTGATACCTCTACAATACGCCCTACTATACTCAAATCTCAGTCCCAACTGACTATCTGCTCATGGTAAATCACTGCCTCGCGGCACACATGCTACCTGATACTCTGATGGAAAATCATCATCAATGACAACCTGCATTGTTTACCCTCAAACCCAAAACTTAAACATCATGCCTCTCATGTTCCGCACATGAACATAAATAGCACCACTCAGGTCATAGAAGGTGGCATCTCCTCTATCGACTGATTGCTCAACTCAGATCGAAATTCTCCCCTCCCTCTGACTCCTTACCAAAATACTCTGAAAGGCTCTCGACCTCCCTCTCAAGGGACGCCTCTTCGAACTCAATCATGGCCCATAGGCCTAAAACCCATAGCGTCCAATCTCTACCTCATCAATTGTGACCGGATAACCGGAGAACCACAAGCATCATTCACTACGAACCATGGTACTCATCCCATGACATCTCTTCTCAAAATGCTCCGGTGTATGGTACCCGAACCATAGCATCACTCCTCCATCTGCTCCGATGTATGGTACTCGAACCATAACATCATTCCTTCATCCGCTCCGATGTATGGTACTCGAACCATAACATCATTCCTTCATCCACTCCGATGTATGGTACTCGAACCATAACTTCACTCCTCGATCTGCTCTGATGTATGGTACTCGAACCATAACATCACTCCTCAATCCGCTCCGATGTATGGTACTCGAACCATAACATCGCTCCTTAATCCGCTCCGATGTATGGTACTCGAACCATAACATCGCTCCTCAATCCGCTCCGATGTATGGTACTCGAACCATAACATCACTCCTCAATCTGCTCCGATGTATGGTACTCGAACCATAACATCACTCCTCAATCTGCTCATTAGAACCTTCAGAATACTCCTTGTATCAAGTATATATGGGTCCTCTGCTTTCAATAGTACGGGCCCATACTACCTGCCACATCTACCCATACTTTCCACACGGACTATCCTGGAGCTCCTAAGTAGCTGCTCGACCTTCTCGTTCACCAATTCCGTCGCGCGCTCGCTTCCCAGTGAAATTCTCTACTCTGCCAGCGCACTCATCTGGCTAAGGTTACTTCCTAGGCTCTTCCTAGATTCCCACACTTCTCTGCCATCAGCTGCTGAAGAGCTCCTAATGATGCCAGCCATCTACCTCCTGAATATCGTCATATTCGCTTGGTGGCTGACTCCCATCATCGAGAGTTCCACAAAGCACGAAGCAAGCAGCATTCGAGCATCGAAGAATATATATGACTCACTCTGGGTGATAACTCCGCTTGCTCTGATCATCCTCGAAAGTACCACCGAACTCTACAACTCTTCCCCTCGCAGGTTCTAACTATTCTTTCGCTGAGTACCACGGTACTTATCTAGGTATCTCCCCTAGCTTACTCCTCTACTCAAATCCCCTAAAGGATTCCAACTAAATATTCTCACTCATCACATACTCAAAAGCACATCGCATATAACAGCAATTCCTAGGCTAAGGCATCACAAATCAGGCCACTCTAGTCCTAAGATGTGAAATACCTAGCCTGTCTCTAGCATGCAATAATATCTCATAAAGTGCATCATAAATATCTCATAACACAAAAGTAAGGGTATTTTGGGAAATCACCGTTCGGGCTCTGGCTGATTGTACACACTGCTCTTTCTCGCTTTCTCTTTGAACTCTTATTCGCTTTAGAAAATTATTTCTTTGAAAACTTTTCTTACTTCCTCAGTTTGAGTCTAGATTTACCCAAAGGCGCATCCGAATCCCTCAAACCAAGGCTCTGATACCAACTTGTAACACCAAAAATTTCAAAACATTTTTTCGTTTAAAAATAATCGTTTAATTCTTAAACACACTTTGCTTAAAATCTCATTCATAATCGAATTACAAAACATAACTCCATTTTCACTTGCATAATAAACCAGGATCCTCAAAACATGACTCTTTCTCTGGTGTGTACAATCGAGCCGGTGCCGTCCCATGATCCTGAGAAAAACCAGAAACACATAACACAAAACACTGTAAGCACGAAGCTTAGTGAGTTCCCCAAAATACCACACATAACACATATTAGCCACTCGAGGCTATAACTCTGAGGGTCCGAGGACCCTACTCTATGAACCTTTCGGTTCTAACTCTGGGAACCTTCCGGTTCTAACTCTGTAAACATGCACAGCAAAAATCACATAGAAATAATGCAGTACAACACATAACATACACAGCATACAAATACTCTGTCACATAACTCTGGTTACCTACTCAAGGTGAAGTATAATGAGAAGACTCACCTGGCAATCAGAAAGCAATTATCTGCACATGCGAACCTCGGACTCGCCACCGCCTAACACATAAGGCAAATATCTCTAATTAATACTCGAAGTCCCAATTCTAATTAACCGGCGATTACTCTTTCCCTCTCTAGCCAGGTAATGGGTAAAAGACCAGTTTACCCCTCCCTAACCTCCATTACCTCTGTTGACCAAAACTCCCAAAGTCAACATAAGACAACTCAAGTCAACGGTCAACACTGACCAGACTTGGCGAGTACACAAGAGTGACTCGGCGAGTCCATGCGGGTTCTCTAAATCCTTTTTAAACCTCTTAGACGCGACGAGTTCCCTCTCCACTCGTCGAGTTACTCGGCAACGAAACTTGGGGTAACCCCAACTCGACTCGTCGAGTCTGCCTATGGACTCGGTGAGTTGCTCCCATGACAACCCTCATCTGACCTTCTGAGGTCAGATCTGCTTCACCAAACCATAGATCTAACTCCTTCAAAGCCAATAACCACAAAAAGGTCGAACCTTGGGCACTCATGCAAGGTTCTACAAGCTCATTTGGGTGAAACCCTTCATTACATAACAACCCTAGCTCAAAACTCCAAATAGAATGCATAAAGCAGGATGGAAGGGACTCTCTGGACATCTTTGGGTCCAGATCTATGGCTTCACACTCAATGGGACACTATACTCCACAAATCAAGCCATAAAAGAAGCTAGAAAACCCTAAAATCACCAATCTTACCCAAAACAGAAAAGGGAGAACGATTTGATACCTCTATGGTGAAGATGCAAGCTCAGGAGCTCTTAATCGACACCCCTCTTGACCTCCCTTTGCTGGAAATGACTACTCCATTGCACAACCACCTCAATAATGCTCCAAAATGGCTCTTCTTCACTCTCTCAGCTCTCTTGTTCGATAGGAGTCTCTCAAAGGTGTAGGTGGCCGCCACTGAAGGCCATAAGGGCCTTTAAATAGGTCCCAAACCCGGACAATTAGGGTTTTCCTTTACAACGCTGACTCGGCGAGTCCAAATACCCGACTCGTCGAGTCCCTTCATTAAACTGGTCCCCAAAACGCGATCCCACTCGACGAGTTGAGGCGTCAACTCGCCGAGTCTCCTCATTCCCCAATATAAAATACTCAAATTCCCATACCTGGATATTCGAATGTTACATAACCCCTTATGCACTTAAGGTGATTCATAAAAGATTTATCCTCTTGGATGGTTGTAGGATTACGCATATTATTGGAGATAGATATGAAGTGACTAAGTATTCAACAACCGAATATGTACAATTAGACCGTGGTATTTGTAGTTGTGGTAAATGAAAAAAATACGGTATACCTTGTGAGCATGCTATAGCTTCACTACACAGACTCGAAATTGCAGAAATCCATCAAATGGTAAATTTAAAGTTAAGTACAGCGGTGTATCGAAATGCTTATCAAACTGAGACGGTCAATCCTATTCCAACCCTTAGGCATTGGGAAAAAACAGTCGAAAGTGTTGTGGTCTTACCTCCACGCCAATTCAATTGAACTTTATTATATGGATCAGAACGAATATTAGTTTGTATTTAGTTCTATGTTAACCGTACTTGTAATGGTTTGTTGGCGTTGTTTACTTTTTAATAAAAAATGTTTACCTTTAAATAAATAATTGTATTCTCATAATTGTGATATGTATGCATGACAACGACTAGACAAAAAAACTATGCGAACTGACAAACGCAGTAACGCGGACTGACAAAAACCTCTACGGACTGACAACAGCTCTCTGCGGAGTGGAAGGGACTATATATAGTCATGGATGGTCGTCGGATTTTTCGTATAGAGTTATAATTTTTTTTTAAATTTAAATGACTTCATCTTTGTCTTTGTATATTTGCTCGTGCAACGAAGTTGATTGTTTCTATTGTGATCCGATCGACCCTTTTCTTGCACCATCACCAAATTTAAGAGAGCCATATATGTCGGAGGATACTTTGCAACAACTACAATGGACTGAAGAACAACAAAAAAAAAGATAAAGACTCGTCTCGGGCTCTCACTGAACGTCGTGACCTCATTGCGGCGGAGTGCAAAGATGTTGAGGAAAGGATGACGATTACAAAAAAAATCAAAGATCATGAGGAATGGATAAAAAAACTAAGAAGAATCTCAAACTGTCTGAAAAATGGCTTGCTGACATGGATGCAGAAATGATAGAACTTGGTAGGCAAAAGGACCGTATGGAAGATAAAATAAGAATAAGGGACGACTACATAACAATGGAAAAAGAAAAGTATCCTTTTCAATTCCCTTAAGTTAATTAACGTTGTTGTACGTTTACTATATGTTTCTAGTTTGTTGAATGTATTAACTTCAAGTATTAGTTATTATTCTACTAGTAATTATGCAGTAATATAATCATAATATTACCCATCATCTTTAAAATAAACACACCAGCTCAAAGTAGACAAATTAATTTCCTCTAAAACAAAACATAATTAATTAAAAATACAACATCAATCATTCAAATCAAACGTTGAATAATAGTCTTCTCTCTGCGTCCCACTCGTCCAACGCGTCTCTTGTGTCCCGTGCGTCTCTAGTGTCTCCTGAGTCCCTTCTATCCCTTTCCCTTTTCCTTTTGTGTTACTACCTGATGCCGTACTAGTTTTTCTAGCCTTTTTTTGTTTCTTTGGGACCAATGTCGGACAATTCGCTGCATTATGTGTTGTACTATCATATCTACTACACCTTCTTATTATAGGTTCCTCACCTTGTGACGGAATACGATTTCTGTTTCTCGGTCTACCAGCTTGACGTGTATCCATTATCGGGGGTTTCACAACCATCATGTTAGCAGGAATCTCCCAATCACACGGTTCTGGAAGGGGGTAAACCGGCTCCTCATACGTACTTCGGTATGTTTCCATTTTGTAAGCATCTATAGCCAGATGTCCGAAGTTACTTTTTTTCAACTGCTTCAACACCATTATCACATGACCATAAGGCATCCCAGTTCCTTCCCAATATTTGCATGTACAAGTCTCTTGCCTCAGATCAACTATGCCACCATGTTTGAAATCATGAACTTCATAAAGTACATCTGAAACACCAGAAACGGACCATCCTGTCGTACGCTCTTCATTTTTACTAACTACTTTTTCAGCCCACTCGGTTAGCACTGTTGAACGTTTCCCTATAAAGAAGATATATATAATTAACTAATTATTCGACCTAATTAAAGTCAAAATAAAATTCATACCTCCTTCGATGCGACGCTTGTAACACCATTCCTGTGAAAGACATCGGAAGAACTCAAGAAGGGGTATTATAGGCATCTTCCTTGCATCTACAGATAAAGCATTCATGGACTCTGCACTGTTCAAGGTCATGTAATCGTAACGTTTCGACGGAGAATATGCTCTAGTCCATTTAGCACGGGGAATTTCACTTAGATATGCTGCTACTTGCGGCCTAGTAGAACTAAATTTATACCATAATTCTTCAAAAACATTTCTTTTGTAAGCTTTCACAAGCCTCCAAAACAACACTTTTGTTTTATCATTTTTCCCAAACTTGTGTACTATGTTTGCTAGTATATGAAAAGCACACAAGCCATGATGAGCATGTGGAAAAACATTTTCAATACTAACGCGAATTGCATCGGCCCTATCAGTTACAAAAGTCAATTCTTGACAATCACCAATACATTCATACAACTTTTCAAGAAACCATGTCCACATAAGACCACTCTTTTTTTTCATATTCCGTGCGCAAGGGGTAGTATCTGGTTGTTCCCATCCATAGCTACTGCATGCAATATGGTTCCCTTAAAAGCACCCTTCAAATGGGCACCATCCATAATTATAACTTTACGACAAAATCTTTTGAACGCTCGTATCTGCAATATATAAAAATGGAACACATAAACACTCTATAATTTGTTTACAAAAATTATATATTAAATAACAACAAGTTTTTTGTATTTACCGTGCTCCCAATGGCATAAAAACAACACTCGAAACAATCTTCAGAATCTGTTTGAATATACGCAACTGTACCGGGATTATGCCTCTTTAAATTGTGAAAATAAATAGGAAGTTTGGCAAAACATTCTTCAGAGGATCCCAACAACAATTCCATAGCATATTGTTTTGCACGCCAAGCTTGTTTGTAATCTACGTTGATTTCCAGCAAAGCATTCAAATCCCTTGATATTTCATTAGGCCTCCAAACCTTGGAACGAGTTTTTCCCATAATCTCATGCAATATAGTACCCATGACTTTTTTATTAGCATGCTTATGATTAGGGTGTATCTATAATGACGAACATGTGTGCACGTTGTTGAAAGTCCTGATTTCAAATTCATCAGTGGGATCAAGGCGTTTTGCATACAAACGCCAACTACAGTTCTCAATTTCACAATATACCTCATAACGATTTTTTTTCAGAATGTTTGGTCTTAAACTGAAACTTTTCTCTTGTTGCTTTAAGACTCAAAGCAAAAATTAGTTGTTGTTTGTTGTCATATGTTTGACGAACAAACATATCATTTGGACCTAAACTGTGAAATGGTCCGGGTTCAACAATAGGATCAGGACAATCAGGTATGGGAGGCATACCGTAAAATATGTCTCAAGCTTTTTTCCCGTGTGTGAACTCATCTTCTGACCTTCCTTCATTTGACTCTTCACCGTCTGAGAAAGTTCTGTCTGTCAGTCTTCCAAACTCATATAAATTTTTTTCTTCAACCGTATTTAGTGCCACAGTTTCTCAGCCGCTTCTGTCTGTTCGACCAATCCCTGAAACACCTCTAAATACAAATGCACAATCTCCTTCGTTTCAGAAATTACATTGCTGATTTGATGAACATCTGCTTCATCTAAAATATTCATCACATACCCATGAACCGGGTGTTGAAATGACAATGATATATTACTATTGAACACCTTAGCCTTACTTTTGACCAAATCAAACAATATTCGACAATCAAAATTAAGCGGAAGCAGTAAACCCAAGTTGTTTAACTTTTGTCTAACGTAGGTGTTAATCCCATTACTTATCTGCCAAAAACCTCCAGTATATAAAATAACAAAACTCATATTTGGTTTTGAAAATCAAATGAAAACGAACTGATCTATCGACCAAAATGAAACAAACATATGAAAAAGAAACTTTTGTATCAAAAAACTCTTCAAAATCCGCTCCAACCACCCATTACGCGGAGGCATTACTCTCTCCGCGGAGCTTCGTGTCGACCTTTCTGCGGACTCAGTTATGACTTCCAACTGCTTCCTCCGCGGAGGCATTACTCTCTCCGCGGGGTATTTACGAGATCCAATCAGCTCTCTCCGCGGAGGTTATATTGAATCCGCAGAGACCCCTTCCGCGGAGCATGCTTAAAAAGGCTAACAACCTATTTTTCGACCACTTCGCAGAGATGACGTCATTCCGCGGAGGGTCCTCCGCGGAATGCATGTCTATAGCTGGATTTTTTTTTTTTTTGTGTCTAACTTTTTAAATTTTCCCACTTTTTTTTGTCTATAACCGGTATTTTCTCTTAAAAAAAAGATGGCAGTTTAGGATGTGTTTGGACAGTGAAAAAATAAGATGTTTATTGTTTATTGTTTATTTTCACCAAAAGCTATGTTTAAATGTTTAAATAAAAATCTTTAAAAATCAGTTTATTACGGTAAGGATAAGTTAAATAAGTTGATTTTAATAAGCATCTCTCTATTGGTAATTACTTATTTCCACCGCAAATAAGCTAATAAGCAATAAACTAATAAGTTATAATCTAATTTATCCAAACAACCCTTATGTTTTTGTATTTTGCTTTATTTACCATTTTTTAAACTATTGAGATTAATTTCTATAAAAGACGGGCATGTGAATTTGTTTATTATTTTAAAAAAAAAAAAAAAAAAAAAAAAAAAAAAAAAAAAAGTCAAAATCACACTCTTACAAAATGAGAGGTTTTTTATATTTATAAATAACAATAAGAAACAAATCTTTCTTTTTCCCACCATAGACATGCCCAATCCAATCAAACACTAAATGGGGATGATGTTTAAAAGTTGGGGGCATTTGAGAATGAGAATACGATGTGCATTCCATGGTCAATTAAAAGCATCTTTTTCAAAAATATAAACATCAAATGCATGCATTTTGCTTTTGCTAAAAGGTCATACCCACCATAATATGGTTTGCCTTTTTCTTACAAAATGCATGAATCTTTTCAAGATGGTAAGAGTTGGTAGTTGTTGAATTAACCGATCTTTCACGCTATTGGTATTCATGTGACGCGCGTCAGTTTTGAATGATACATGTTGGCAAATAAAAATATATGTTGATGGTTCATTATTGTTATCGTTAATACTGTCGTAAAAATCGGTTTATGGGGTAATAAATCGGTTCTTATATATTTGTTTGTTCTCATCCATCTACGAATAATGGTAATCAGTTTTGTTATGCAGACTCGGTCAAAGTCGGTCAATAATCACGCATATTGCAAATGTTGTAAAACTCGTCGGGCGTTTCTAAGGCGGCAAACTATCGTCTAGTGAGTATTCGGTCTACGCGGGAAATACTCGGTGAGTATTCGGATTTGATAAATTATATGATATTAATTTTAAAATAATATATATATATATATATATATATATATATATATATATATATAGAGAGAGAGAGAGAGAGAGAGAGAGAGAGAGAGAGAGGTAAGTTTCAATTGAGAAAAAATAAAAGGTTGAGAATGAGAGAATCATTCTTAGCCAAACATTTTATATATGTAAAACACATTTAGATTAACTGATTAAGTCATTAAAGACTCGCTGTTTTTCTGAATCGTTCATTCGTTCTTCATCAACATTTGTTATTCATTCATTTGGATTGTTCCTCTGTTCTTCATCAACATCATATCTTCTCCATCAACATCATCTGTTCTTCATCAACGTCATCTATTCTTCATCAAAAAAACATCAATGTCACCTGTTCATCATCAAAAAACATCGGCACTTCATAAAACATCAATTCTTCATCAAATATCTTCATTATTTCATCAAAATGTTGTGATTCATCATCGAAAACATTTATTCGTACTATTAAGTGTAAGATTCAATCTTGTCCAGTTTCATTGATGTCAAGCAAAATAGATAAACATAATCCATATTTATCGATGTCACATCATTTTGCGATCACCAGTCATTGAAACTTCATCAATCGAACCTTCACCAATATCAAAAAATAGATAGCAATTGAAAGTGCATCAACATAACCATATATTTGAAGATTTTTTTTAAAATCGATTTTCAGGCTAAATTTCACAATTTTTGATCTAAACCTACTGATTATTGATCAATTTTGATAGGATTTGATTTGTGTTGTAATTATTGGCTTCAATTGTTAATTTTTTTACCATAATTATATAAGTTAATTTATTTGCATGCCAACTGTTCGATGAAATGCATAAACTAAATATATCACGTAATATTCACAAGTGAATATGTCTTTACACGAGAATCAATGTATATCTTTTAAAAATACAGAGTAACTATGTAATTCATATGTGAATAACATATAAAAATTATTTTCACATGCAAATACATGTAATATTCACAAATGAATACAAGTAATATTCATAAATGATAATGTATTTTTTTTCGAAAAAAAAAACATTGTTTTGAGGTCCTAAGCAAGTTTGTAATTCATATGTGAATAACATATAAGAATTATATTTGCATGTGAACATATGTAATTGTCACACCCCAAAACCGATAACGGCGGAATACGTTTCGGGGTGGATGACGTAGTGAACAGTATCATCACAATTGCATAATAGTAGAAACAAGAAACATACAACCATAGCATTACATAGTGAATTTAATTACAAGCGTGTTTTGTAATGTTTAACAATCACCCAAAAGTAAATCAAAAATAAGAGATGGGTCTTGTGTGCTCCACCTTCTCCAAAAATGTCGCGTCTGTACCTGTCTATCTTTGACCTGAAGATACAAGTTATTTTGAAAACAATTATCAGCATAAAGCTGGTGAGTTCATAAGAGTTTAGTGTGAGTTTTTGTATACAAAGCATTAGTGCTAAAATGTATCATTTATGTTCATAAGTAGTAGAAACTTAGAAAATCCCATATTTCCAGAAAATGCATTGTAAGTGACAATCTGTGAAAAGGATGCATTCTTTATTTCTTTGAAACAGTTTATTGTAAAAATATATTGGCAAAACTCCAAATAACAAATGTGATAGAATAGGTTAAGTCTGTAATCAGTGATAGAGGTGCAAGCTTCCTTTAGTGATAGATACTTACTTACTTCGGGATGCAGTTTAGCATTTAGTGTAGTATTTTAGAGTAGTTGTAGTGTATTCCTTGTATATTACTAATAGTGAGGATAATAGAGGATCCCATGACCTTCCCAGTCATGCACAATATAGTGAAGTAGTGGCATCCCTGGGCCTGCACGGCGCGGACTGAGATTAACAGTCGGGATGTAATAGCGTCTGCCCCGTATAGATCTATACATGTAGAGTCGTCTCCCTGCTGGAACACTCCGGGCGTAGTGGATAGCGAATAGAGTATCTCGTAGCGGGTTAGTGTATTATTGTTTGTTTAGTGTTTTCTCTATTGTTATAGTGTAGAGATCTTTTAGTATTGATCATAGTGTATTCTCTTACTAGTGTATCGTCTAGTAATAGTGAGCATTATAGTGTAGATAGTAATGACTTTAGCGAGTAGTAGCTGTAGCGACCATAACCATACCTATTATGGTTATCTTAGTGGGGATGGTTCTTAGCACGTTAGTGACTTTAGCATTAAGTGAAAGTAGTAACATTCGTATCCCATACTGATATGCAGATTATATAAGTAAGAAATCAACGACAGTCGGACGGATAACTACTACCCTAAGCCCACAATTAAACAAGAACAGGAAATAAGGCGAGATATCGGTCCTAAGTCCTCCAAGTCTTATTTATATAAATATATCAGAGTGGTTACATTTTATAAGTAAATTGATTTAATAAAAGTATTTTTCCAAAAGAACATTTATTATCTGACTCACTTTTTAAAAATAGTTTGGAAAGGGTGAAACCCGTTTATAAGGCATAGGGACAAATCACATGTGATTTGAACTAAGGGTAGTGAATCACATGTGATTAATCCTTGTAACTCGGAAATCGTTCTGTAAAACTTTACATAAACATTTATAAGAAACTTGTATCTCCCCCCCCCCCCCCCTAAAACATGTAAAACACTTGAAAGGTTCATTAAAGGGGTATGAACTCACCTGAAATCGCGGAAATCGGGTGAATCGGGTAAATTGGGTAAAAGTGTCGATTGAGCGTTTGATACCAAATAACCACTTGAGCACCTTTTAGGACCCTAATGTCATATGAAATATGTATTTTACAAGAAGTTAATCATCTTATGCTTTTCATTATAGTATTCGGACATTCTAGCATCGTTTTCGGGGTTTTAAGGCCTAGAAAAGGTTCCCGGGAGTGGTACAAGGCCATGAGTGATTTACGGAAAGGTCTAAGAGCTCACTCCCTTGGAGTTTATGGCCTAAAAGCCACCCTTTGGGAGTTTACGGCCGTAAGCCCCCTAGGCTTGGCCGTAAACTCATGTGGTACTCCAAAATGTATGTATAAGGCCTTATATCACTTCCTTAATTTAGTGGTGTGTGTTTTGGACCAAAAGGGAAGGATTAAACATCATAATTTGTGACATTTTTGGGGAGTTTACGGCCAAGACTTGTTCTTGGGCCGTAAACTCCAATAAACCCTTCAAAATGTATGTTTTAATGGTACAACATGGTCTCATATGCCTTAGATAAATCCTAGAAGGCCCTATAGTGAGTTTGGAACAATTTGGCATGAATTTTTGGGGAGTTTACGGCCCAAGAACATCCTTGGCCGTAAACTCTTCATTTGGTATCAAAATGAGATGTTTAATGGTACAACACACCTCCAAAGACCTTAGCTAAATTCCTTACATGCATTTGAGTGGTTTAGGGACTTGTTTGACACAACTTTTTGGGTGTTTACGGCCCAAGCTTAAGCTAGGCCGTAAACTCCTCATTTTGTCCTCAAATGGTGTTGTTTGATGTACTTAAACATTTACTAGTGTCAAGGCTAAAATACTAAACACCCTAGATGAGTTTTTGGGACTTAAATCCAAGATATTTTTGGGGTGTTTAAGGTGTTTACGGCCTAAGCACAAGCTTGGGCCGTAAACTCCTTTTTAAGCATCAAATCCTTGTGTTTTAGTGTCCAAACTCTTCTAGATATATGCCTTAATTAGTATACTAGCTTAAAAGAAGGAAAAACTTGATCTTTGGCATGATTTTGGGGGTTTACGGCCTAAGGAGCTTCTTAGGCCGTAAACTCCTTTATGGTCCTTGATTTCCATGATTTTGGCCCCTAAATTCAATGAAACACGACTAGATTAAGATAGAGGATGAGTACTTACGTTTGGAAGTCGGAAATTAGCGGAATCGGGGTCGATTTCGAGTCTAGAGAGAGAAAGTAGAGAGAGAGAGTGGGTGTGTGGTAAAAGAGTATTCAAATGTTGTGTACACTCACTTCATATGCCTCGGGTATCGCACCCGATACACGGCTACCCGATGTTTAAAGTTAACTGGGTTAAAACTTTTTACCCGGGTGAAGTGGTTGAAAAGGTAATACAATTCTATTAGGTTAAACGGGGTTAACACATACGAGTTATATTTCTTATGATAATATCAAGCCATGCTTAAATTTAGACATTTGGATATTGCCGATTTCATTTATGCTTTTTAAACATTTTCAGAGTAAATCCGTTTGATTTTAAAAGAGATGCGGAATTTGTTCCCAAAAACAAAACATGATAAAATAGATATTTATCAAAACATTTCATTTAGAAATATGATTTCATTTCATAATCAAAAGTCGGGATGTCATGTTCCGATATAGATCATAAAGCATAAACGATAAAATTACAAGCCGTTCAACAAATATATACATATACAGACTTGTAAACAAAACAACTTGATGATTTGCCCATCTTAAGCTCTTGCGCCACTTCCTGTAATACAAATCAACTGAGTGGGTCAGGCTTGGGAGCCTGGTGAGCATATAGGGTTTTCAAACCCACAATAATTATATTTAATTTCATCAATCAACAATAAACCCGATTACCCATTCCCGTTATCCTCACCTTACGTTCCTAAAAATAACGTCTATTATAAGGAACTTATTTCAGGATTTTCATCGGGACGGACATTACTGCAGAGGGGCTTCCTCAACGATAAGTGTCCTAAAGGCAACCATGTGGGGGATAGAGTACACCGGTGAACACGTCGTTCACAACACCTACAGGTAATGAGCCTGCTAGTGTTCCACAGGACAGTCTAGAATAGTCCGTGGTCGTCATCCATACTCTGCTGAATGACTAGAATAACACCAATAACACCGAGGCCTCTCATCTGTTTATTATACACCAATTATCTACCCATGTTCTACCCAACATATTAGTAGATAAAAATATACATTTTTATACATTGTTTAAAAACCTGTATAACATGCTTTAATCAATACATATTCCACATAACAGATGGGGCATACACACATAACACGTATTTCATAGAGAATATACATTCACACATATAACCACAAAATATATACACGTAGCACGTATTTTATATTAAATACTTCATAATATTGCGTATTGAAAAGGGACTATACACTCACTTGATCAAAAGATGATCACACAGTACTACGACTTATAGAAGTAGCGTCTCTCCGTAGATCTGGAAGAACTTCACAAAAACCGGGCTCCTCGCGGGCAGGGCTTCGGCTCGGGAATAACGCTCTTCGGGATTCTCGGGGCTTCGGATCTCGCTTCGGGGCTCGAGAATAATACCGGGGCTTCGGGGTACAATCGGCACACAAAACGAGGCAAAGGGCTAGAGAGAATGAGGGAATTTGCAAAGGAAACTCGGCTGCTTCGGATCTCCTTTTATAGGTGCTGAACCCTCGCACGTACGCGGGGCGTACGAGGCTATGCGGGGCGTACGCCTCGGTGGTCGTCAGTGCTTACGTCACCGGTCCGACTACGTCATTGCATACGACTCACTACTCCGTAGAACTCAAGTGCCCTACGCTATACGCGGGGCGTACAGCAGTACGCGCTGCGTACTTCGGATAGACCGCCTCGCTTCTCTTCGGATAATATCGGGGTTAAATTAAAATAAATATTAAATATTTATTAAAACTTCAAAAATTCATATCTCCTTCATACGAACTCCGTTTTCGACGTTCTTTATATCCACGCGAAGGTGAGACTACGCTCTACAACTTTCGTTTAGACTCCGTCGGCTAATTTTGACTTTTATTTTTATTAATTATTTTTAGAAGGCTCAGACAGGAAAACTTCGTTATAAAATCATAACTTCTTCGTCCGACGTCCGTTCTCGCCTATTCTTTCATCGCTTCGCTACTAACAACGAGATCTTCGATTCTCATTAAGATTGTTTCGGCTAGAAATCGCTCGATCTCAACTCGAGTATTCGGGCTGCATACTGCTAAGTCAAAACTTAGAAAAATCATAACTTCCTCACACGAAGTCAGATTTGGGCGTTCCTTTTATGCACGCTCTCGGTTTAACGAAATCTACGACTTTCGTTTAGATCGCTAAGGCTAAATACCGCTCTATCTTAAATTCATATTTTACGTCACTCGACGTCATGTCGGTACTGACGCGAAACTTCGACAGGTCATAACTTCTTCGTTATAACTCGGATTTTGGCATTCCTTATATCTCCGGAATCCTTGTTTCAACCACTACATCTTTAAGCAAAGATATCGGGCATATCTAATACTTCGATTTTGACGCTTATTTTATTCTTAATTTAATTACATCACATAATCAAGCAAATAACCACATAATTCACAAATTCACAAATAATACATTTTATTATTTCAAATTGGGGTTACGAAGGTTAACCTAGACTATTACATTGCTAAGAATGGCAATCCCAGAAACACGGGCGTTACAATTCTCTCCACCTTAGAATGATTCCGTCCCCGGAATCACACACCAGCAAACAAATGCGGATAGCGACTCATCATGTCACTCTCCGTTTCCCAGGTGAGATTCGGCCCATTCGTGTGTTTCCATCGGACAAGCACGAACTCAACCATCTTACGTCGCAACTTCTTAGTCTTTCGGTCAACGATTGCCTCCGGTTCCTCAATTAACCTTTTGTTCTCATCGATTCTCAACTCTGAAAGTGGAATTATGTCGGGAACTTCTCCCGTGAACTTCCTCAAGTAACACACATGAAAAGTGTTATGAATTCCATTCAGTTCTTCTGGTAGTTCGAGTTTGTAAGCTTGGTTCCCAATCCTCTGAAGAACTTTAAACGGTCCAATAAACCTTGGACTTAACTTTCCCCTTTTACCAAATCTTATAAGTCCCTTCCATGGCGAGACTTTAAGCAAAACCGAATCCCCAACCTCAAAAGTTATCGGTCTCCGTTTCTTGTCGGCATAGCTCTTTTGACGATCCTGAGCCGCTAACATTCTTTCCCTGATTATTTTCAACTTTTCAGCAGTTTGATGAACCAACTCCGGTCCCATAAACTGCTTTTCCCCAGCCTCAAGCCAACAAGACGGCGTACGACACTTCTGTCCATACAAAGCTTGGTAAGGTGCCATCTTAATGCTCGAGTGGAAACTATTATTATAGGAAAATTCTACCAACGGTAAATGTTCATCCCAATTACCTAGGAATTCCAGAGTACATGCTCTCAGCATATCTTCAAGCGTTTGTATCGTTCGTTCGCTCTGACCATCAGTCTGCGGATGGTAAGCTGTACTTAAACACAACTTGGTACCCAATTCCTCTTGTAGACTTTTCCAAAATCGTGAGGTGAAACGACTATCACGATCCGACACAATCGTTAACGGAACACCGTAAAGCCTCACAATTTCCTTTACGTAAGAATTCGCAAGCTTTTCCATAGACCATTTTTCATTGGCTGCTATGAAATGCGCACTCTTAGTGAATCGATCAACAACCACCCAAATCATGTCGTGACCACTTTTTGTTCTGGGCAGTTTAGTGACAAAATCCATAGCAATGTCTTCCCACTTACCCATAGGCACAGGTAATGGTTCTAAACTCCCGTATGGTTTCTGATGTTGTGCCTTGACTCTTGCACAAGTCACACACTCGGCCACATACTTCGCGATGTCGAGCTTCATCGTCGGCCACCAATAATAGGGTTTCAGGTCCCTATACATTTTTGTGCTACCGGGATGAATCGAGTACATGGTTTTGTGAGCTTCTTCTATCAGAAGATCTCTGACTCCTCCTGTCTTAGGTATCCAAATCCGATCTTGGAACACCTTCAATCCGTGACTGTTTACACCGAACACCAACGTTTTGCCCAAACGTTCCTCCTTTCGGTTATTTTTCTCAGAAGCTTCGCTTTGAGCTTTCTTTATACTTTCCAAAATAGTCGAGACAACTTCAATTCTCAACGCTCTTGGCCTTTTCTTTTCAAGATTGACCTTCCGACTGAGAGCATCAGCAACAATATTGGCCTTACCGGGGTGGTAAAGTATCTCACAGTCGTAGTCTTTAAGTAATTCCAGCCAGCGTCGTTGCCTCATATTCAATTCTTTCTGACCAAAAAGATATTGGAGACTCTTATGATCAGTGAAAAGTTTGCACTTTGTGCCATAGAGGTAATGTCTCCATATTTTTAGTGCGAAAACTGCCGCTGCCAACTCCAAATCATGAGTCGGGTAGTTCTTTTCATGCTCTTTCAATTGTCGAGACGCATATGCTATCACCTTTTCTCTTTGGGTCAAAACGCAACCCAATCCAACCCCAGACGCATCGCTATAAACAGCGAAGTCTTCAACCCCATCGGGTAGAAAAAGTATCGGTGCCTCGCATAGTTTCTTCTTTAGTCTCTCGAATGCTTCTTTATGCTTATCACTCCAAGCATAAGTAGCTCCTTTGTGGGTCAAAGCTATTAATGGACTAGCGATCGAAGAAAAGCCTTGGATAAACCTTCGGTAATATCTGGCTAATCCTAAAAAGCTTCGGATCTCCGTGGGACTTTTCGGTTGTTCCCACTTCATCACAACTTCGATCTTTGCTGGATCAACCATTATCCCTTCTTGGTTGACCACGTGACCCAAAAATTGGACTTCACGAATCCAGAAATCACATTTGGAGAACTTCGCATACAGCTTCTCCTTCTTCAAGACTTCTAACACTTCTCGTAAGTGTCTGCCATGCTCCTCTTGGCTTTTTGAATAAATCAGAATGTCATCTATGAACACTATCACAGATTTATCAAGGAACGGATTACAAACTCTGTTCATCAAATCCATGAATGCTGCTGGAGCATTGGTTAGTCCAAACGACATAACCAAAAACTCGTAGTGTCCATATCGCGTTCTGAATGCAGTTTTCTCTATATCTTGCTCCCTTACTTTCAGCTGATGATATCCTGACCTCAAGTCGATCTTTGAGAAATAACTCGAACCTTGTAGTTGATCGAATAGGTCATCAATCCTCGGCAACGGATATCGATTCTTTATTGTTGCCTTATTCAGCTCTCGGTAATCAATGCACATCCTCATGCTTCCATCTTTCTTCTTTACGAATAACACCGGAGCTCCCCAGGGTGATGAACTAGGTCTAATGAAACCTTTGTCCAATAACTCCTGAAGTTGCATCATTAGCTCCTTCATCTCCGTCGGTGCTAATCGATAAGGTGCTTTTGCAATTGGCGTTGTTCCAGGCAACAAGTCAATACGAAATTCTACTTGTCGATCGGGCGGTAATCCAGGAAGATCTTCGGGAAATACTTCCGGATAATCACACACAACAGGAATATTTTGCATCACCTTCTTTTCCTTCTTAGCATCGATCACAAATGCTAAGTATGATGTACACCCCTTGGTCAAACATTTTCTGGCTTTCATTAGAGAAATGATTCCAGAGTTTACTCTGCGTTTATCTCCATACACCATAAACGATTCCTTCCCAGGTGGATTCACTTTCACTATTTTCTTCTTGCATAAAATTTCAGCATCATTGGCGCTAAGCCAATCCATTCCAAAAACGATGTCGAAACCGTTAAGTTCGATAGGCAATAATTCCTCGTGGAACTTATTTCCATTCAGATCAATTAAGATGTTTTTCATACGATGGCTAACAGGTACAAACTTGCCACTAGCAACTTCGACTAATAAAGCATTATCTAGTCTATCAACAGGCAAAGCTAGTTTTCTACCAAATTTATGCGATATAAAGGAGTAGTTGGCTCCAGAATCAAATAAAATTTGGGCAGGAAATTTGTTAACGAGAAAGGTACCTGAAGCGACATCAGCTTCATCTTTAGCAGCTTCCAGTGTCATCTGGAATGCTCTCGCCTTTGGCTTTGGCGGAATGTTGGGTCTTGCTGCTTCCTTCTTTTCGGACAATCCCTTGAGATGTGCCCCTCCTCACCACAACCATAACAAACATTTTTGGTGAAGGTGCGGTCATTGGCATAATGCCCTAGCTTTCCACATTTGAAGCATCTGGTTTCCCCACCACACTTCCCATAATGCTTCTTCTTGCACTTGTCACACCATTTCGCTTCTACCTTTCCTCCACTTCCCCTCGAACTAGACTTCGAGAATTTACTTTTCTTGCTGGACCCTGAAAATCCATCGATTTTCCTTTTCTCGCCAACCTCTGACCTTTCCAGACCTTTTTCCCTGATCTGGGTCTCAACATTTCTAGCAGCCCAGATGGCGGCTTTCAATGTGGTTGCTTGCTTAACCATTGGACCATAGTCCGCTGGTAGTCTAAGGGCAAACTTGTTGACCTTAGAGAGTTCTGTAGGCACCAAATATGGGATAAACTTCATCTTTTCCGTGAAACTTGCAGCGTATTCGGTAACGCTCAATTTCCCTTTCTTCAAATTCTGAAACTCATTACTGATTTCCAGAAGGTCCTGCTCGGAGCAGTATTGCAGTTTTAGTTGTTCCACAAAGTCTTCCCAAGACATTTTGCTTGCTTCTCCCTTGGGCATAGAGTCAGCTAACAGCTTCCACCAACTCAACACGCCAGATTTTAGCAGAGGGATCGCAAGAGCGGTCTTCTGCCTGTTGCTGCATTCGCAACTTTCAAACATAGTCTCCATTTCAGAGACCCAGTCCATAACTTGCACCGGCGTCGGGCTTCCGGATAGACATGGTGGTTTGGATGCCATGAAATCCTTATACTTGCACCCACGACCATCATTTCCTCCATACTGGTTATTGCGTCTAACCACTGGTTGTTCGTCTTGACCAATAATCCCACTAAAGTTTTCTCCTCCAGATTGCCCTCCATTCTCCTCGAGCTCTTCCGCTTGAATTGACGGTTCTTCACGATTCTGCCTAAGCAGGCGTCTTGTTTCTTCCATCTGACGATCCAACATCATTTGAATCATCATTTGTACACCAGCCATTGTTATCGGCTCAGGTGCATCAGCTATAACAGGTACTTGTTGAATTACAGGCGGTTGATTCCTGTTTTCATCAGCATTTCCAACTCCGCTTCTTGTTCTCACCATTTTTGATCTACACACCGAATAATTTCACCTTATTACTCCAAACGATTACATGCTAGTTCTAATATCGTATACATACGCTTAGAATCCTAAACACATAAACCTTCAGATCCGGTTGGCAACAAACCGTAGATCCGAACAAACAATATCATATATGGCATCATAAAACATTTAGCACATAAAAGCATTTTAGGCAACTCTCCTAAAATAAACTAGTGCTCGTGTCTAAATTTATCAGACACACACCTCCCAATCTCCATTTAGCATCTTAAGTTTAAGTCTAGAAATCCTAAAAATTTCTAGTTCGCTTAAACTAATGCTCTGATACCAACTGTGACATCCCGAAAATCTCGGCCAGAAAAGGCCGATTTCATTTATGCTTTTTAAACATTTTCAGAGTAAATCCGTTTGATTTTAAAAGAGATGCGGAATTTGTTCCCAAAAACAAAACATGATAAAATAGATATTTATCAAAACATTTCATTTAGAAATATGATTTCATTTCATAATCAAAAGTCGGGATGTCATGTTCCGATATAGATCATAAAGCATAAACGATAAAATTACAAGTCGTTCAACAAATATATACATATACAGACTTGTAAACAAAACAACTTGATGATTTGCCCATCTTAAGCTCTTGCGCCACTTCCTGTAATACAAATCAACTGAGTGGGTCAGGCTTGGGAGCCTGGTGAGCATATAGGGTTTTCAAACCCACAATAATTATATTTAATTTCATCAATCAACAATAAACCCGATTACCCATTCCCGTTATCCTCACCTTACGTTCCTAAAAATAACGTCTATTATAAGGAACTTATTTCAGGATTTTCATCGGGACGGACATTACTGCAGAGGGGCTTCCTCAACGATAAGTGTCCTAAAGGCAACCATGTGGGGGATAGAGTACACTGGTGAACACGTCGTTCACAACACCTACAGGTAATGAGCCTGCTAGTGTTCCACAGGGCAGTCTAGAATAGTCCGTGGTCGTCATCCATACTCTGCTGAATGACTAGAATAACGCCAATAACACCGAGGCCTCTCATCTGTTTATTACACACCAATTATCTACCCATGTTCTACCCAACATATTAGTAGATAAAAATATACATTTTTATACATTGTTTAAAAACCTGTATAACATGCTTTAATCAATACATATTCCACATAACAGATGAGGCATACACACATAACACGTATTTCATAGAGAATATACATTCACACATATAACCACAAAATATATACACGTAGCACGTATTTTATATTAAATACTTCATAATATTGCGTATTGAAAAGGGACTATACACTCACTTGATCAAAAGATGATCACACAGTACTACGACTTATAGAAGTAGCGTCTCTCCGTAGATCTGGAAGAACTTCACAAAAACCGGGCTCCTCGCGGGCAGGGCTTCGGCTCGGGAATAACGCTCTTCGGGATTCTCGGGACTTCGGATCTCGCTTCGGGGCTCGAGAATAATACCGGGGCTTCGGGGTACAATCGGCACGCAAAACGAGGCAAAGGGCTAGAGAGAATGAGGGAATTTGCAAAGGAAACTCGGCTGCTTCGGATCTCCTTTTATAGGTGCTGAACCCTCGCACGTACGCGGGGCGTACGAGGCTATGCGGGGCGTACGCCTCGGTGGTCGTCAGTGCTTACGTCACCGGTCCGACTACGTCATTGCATACGACTCACTACTCCGTAGAACTCAAGTGCCCTACGCTATACGCGGGGCGTACAGCAGTACGCGCTGCGTACTTCGGATAGACCGCCTCGCTTCTCTTCGGATAATATCGGGGTTAAATTAAAATAAATATTAAATATTTATTAAAACTTCAAAAATTCATATCTCCTTCATACGAACTCCGTTTTCGACGTTCTTTATATCCACGCGAAGGTGAGACTACGCTCTACAACTTTCGTTTAGACTCCGTCGGCTAATTTTGACTTTTATTTTTATTAATTATTTTTAGAAGGCTCAGACAGGAAAACTTCGTTATAAAATCATAACTTCTTCGTCCGACGTCCGTTCTCGCCTATTCTTTCATCGCTTCGCTACTAACAACGAGATCTTCGATTCTCATTAAGATTGTTTCGGCTAGAAATCGCTCGATCTCAACTCGAGTATTCGGGCTGCATACTGCTAAGTCAAAACTTAGAAAAATCATAACTTCCTCACACGAAGTCAGATTTGGGCGTTCCTTTTATGCACGCTCTCGGTTTAACGAAATCTACGACTTTCGTTTAGATCGCTAAGGCTAAATACCGCTCTATCTTAAATTCATATTTTACGTCACTCGACGTCATGTCGGTACTGACGCGAAACTTCGACAGGTCATAACTTCTTCGTTATAACTCGGATTTTGGCATTCCTTATATCTCCGGAATCCTTGTTTCAACCACTACATCTTTAAGCAAAGATATCGGGCATATCTAATACTTCGATTTTGACGCTTATTTTATTCTTAATTTAATTACATCACATAATCAAGCAAATAACCACATAATTCACAAATTCACAAATAATACATTTTATTATTTCAAATTGGGGTTACGAAGGTTAACCTAGACTATTACATTGCTAAGAATGGCAATCCCAGAAACACGGGCGTTACAATTCTCTCCACCTTAGAATGATTCCGTCCCCGGAATCACACACCAGCAAACAAATGCGGATAGCGACTCATCATGTCACTCTCCGTTTCCCAGGTGAGATTCGGCCCATTCGTGTGTTTCCATCGGACAAGCACGAACTCAACCATCTTACGTCGCAACTTCTTAGTCTTTCGGTCAACGATTGCCTCCGGTTCCTCAATTAACCTTTTGTTCTCATCGATTCTCAACTCTGAAAGTGGAATTATGTCGGGAACTTCTCCCGTGAACTTCCTCAAGTAACACACATGAAAAGTGTTATGAATTCCATTCAGTTCTTCTGGTAGTTCGAGTTTGTAAGCTTGGTTCCCAATCCTCTGAAGAACTTTAAACGGTCCAATAAACCTTGGACTTAACTTTCCCCTTTTACCAAATCTTATAAGTCCCTTCCATGGCGAGACTTTAAGCAAAACCGAATCCCCAACCTCAAAAGTTATCGGTCTCCGTTTCTTGTCGGCATAGCTCTTTTGACGATCCTGAGCCGCTAACATTCTTTCCCTGATTATTTTCAACTTTTCAGCAGT
This sequence comes from Lactuca sativa, assembly GCF_002870075.4. Classification (NCBI taxonomy): domain Eukaryota; kingdom Viridiplantae; phylum Streptophyta; class Magnoliopsida; order Asterales; family Asteraceae; genus Lactuca; species Lactuca sativa. Next base: position 325,114,051 of record NC_056627.2, on the reverse strand, counting down.
TTGATGAACCAACTCCGGTCCCATAAACTGCTTTTCCCCAGCCTCAAGCCAACAAGACGGCGTACGACACTTCTGTCCATACAAAGCTTGGTAAGGTTCCATCTTAATGCTCGAGTGGAAACTATTATTATAGGAAAATTCTACCAACGGTAAATGTTCATCCCAATTACCTAGGAATTCCAGAGTACATGCTCTCAGCATATCTTCAAGCGTTTGTATCGTTCGTTCGCTCTGACCATCAGTCTGCGGATGGTAAGCTGTACTTAAACACAACTTGGTACCCAATTCCTCTTGTAGACTTTTCCAAAATCGTGAGGTGAAACGACTATCACGATCCGACACAATCGTTAACGGAACACCGTGAAGCCTCACAATTTCCTTTACGTAAGAATTCGCAAGCTTTTCCATAGACCATTTTTCATTGGCTGCTATGAAATGCGCACTCTTAGTGAATCGATCAACGACCACCCAAATCATGTCGTGACCACTTTTTGTTCTGGGCAGTTTAGTGACAAAATCCATAGCAATGTCTTCCCACTTACCCATAGGCACAGGTAATGGTTCTAAACTCCCGTATGGTTTCTGATGTTGTGCCTTGACTCTTGCACAAGTCACACACTCGGCCACATACTTCGCGATGTCGAGCTTCATCGTCGGCCACCAATAATAGGGTTTCAGGTCCCTATACATTTTCGTGCTACCGGGATGAATCGAGTACATGGTTTTGTGAGCTTCTTCCATCAGAAGATCTCTGACTCCTCCTGTCTTAGGTATCCAAATCCGATCTTGGAACACCTTCAGTCCGTGACTGTTTACACCGAACACCAACGTTTTGCCCAAACGTTCCTCCTTTCGGTTATTTTTCTCAGAAGCTTCGCTTTGAGCTTTCTTTATACTTTCCAAAATAGTCGAGACAACTTCAATTCTCAACGCTCTTGGCCTTTTCTTTTCAAGATTGACCTTCCGACTGAGAGCATCAGCAACAATATTGGCCTTACCGGGGTGGTAAAGTATCTCACAGTCGTAGTCTTTAAGTAATTCCAGCCAGCGTCGTTGCCTCATATTCAATTCTTTCTGACCAAAAAGATATTGGAGACTCTTATGATCAGTGAAAAGTTTGCACTTTGTGCCATAGAGGTAATGTCTCCATATTTTTAGTGCGAAAACTACCGCTGCCAACTCCAAATCATGAGTCGGGTAGTTCTTTTCATGCTCTTTCAATTGTCGAGACGCATATGCTATCACCTTTTCTCTTTGGGTCAAAACGCAACCCAATCCAACCCCAGACGCATCGCTATAAACAGCGAAGTCTTCAACCCCATCGGGTAGAGAAAGTATCGGTGCCTCGCATAGTTTCTTCTTTAGTCTCTCGAATGCTTCTTTATGCTTATCACTCCAAGCATAAGTAGCTCCTTTGTGGGTCAAAGCTATTAATGGACTAGCGATCGAAGAAAAGCCTTGGATAAACCTTCGGTAATATCTGGCTAATCCTAAAAAGCTTCGGATCTCCGTGGGACTTTTCGGTTGTTCCCACTTCATCACAGCTTCGATCTTTGCTGGATCAACCATTATCCCTTCTTGGTTGACCACGTGACCCAAAAATTGGACTTCACGAATCCAGAAATCACATTTGGAGAACTTCGCATACAGCTTCTCCTTCTTCAAGACTTCTAACACTTCTCGTAAGTGTCTGCCATGCTCCTCTTGGCTTTTTGAATAAATCAGAATGTCATCTATGAACACTATCACAGATTTATCAAGGAACGGATTACAAACTCTGTTCATCAAATCCATGAATGCTGCTGGAGCATTGGTTAGTCCAAACGACATAACCAAAAACTCGTAGTGTCCATATCGCGTTCTGAATGCAGTTTTCTCTATATCTTGCTCCCTTACTTTCAGCTGATGATATCCTGACCTCAAGTCGATCTTTGAGAAATAACTCGAACCTTGTAGTTGATCGAATAGGTCATCAATCCTCGGCAACGGATATCGATTCTTTATTGTTGCCTTATTCAGCTCTCGGTAATCAATGCACATCCTCATGCTTCCATCTTTCTTCTTTACGAATAACACCGGAGCTCCCCAGGGTGATGAACTAGGTCTAATGAAACCTTTGTCCAATAACTCCTGAAGTTGCATCATTAGCTCCTTCATCTCCGTCGGTGCTAATCGATAAGGTGCTTTTGCAATTGGCGTTGTTCCAGGCAACAAGTCAATACGAAATTCTACTTGTCGATCGGGCGGTAATCCAGGAAGATCTTCGGGAAATACTTCCGGATAATCACACACAACAGGAATATTTTGCATCACCTTCTTTTCCTTCTTAGCATCGATCACAAATGCTAAGTATGATGTACACCCCTTGGTCAAACATTTTCTGGCTTTCATTAGAGAAATGATTCCAGAGTTTACTCTGCGTTTATCTCCATACACCATAAACGATTCCTTCCCAGGTGGATTCACTTTCACTATTTTCTTCTTGCATAAAATTTCAGCATCATTGGCGCTAAGCCAATCCATTCCCAAAACGATGTCGAAACCGTTAAGTTCGATAGGCAATAATTCCTCGTGGAACTTATTTCCATTCAGATCAATTAAGATGTTTTTCATACGATGGCTAACAGGTACAAACTTGCCACTAGCAACTTCGACTAATAAAGCATTATCTAGTCTATCAACAGGCAAAGCTAGTTTTCTACCAAATTTATGCGATATAAAGGAGTAGTTGGCTCCAGAATCAAATAAAATTTGGGCAGGAAATTTGTTAACGAGAAAGGTACCTGAAGCGACATCAGCTTCATCTTTAGCAGCTTCCAGTGTCATCTGGAATGCTCTCGCCTTTGGCTTTGGCGGAATGTTGGGTCTTGCTGCTTCCTTCTTTTCGGACAATCCCTTGAGATGTGCCCCTCCTCACCACAACCATAACAAACATTTTTGGTGAAGGTGCAGTCATTGGCATAATGCCCTAGCTTTCCACATTTGAAGCATCTGGTTTCCCCACCACACTTCCCATAATGCTTCTTCTTGCACTTGTCACACCATTTCGCTTCTACCTTTCCTCCACTTCCCCTCGAACTAGACTTCGAGAATTTACTTTTCTTGCTGGACCCTGAAAATCCATCGATTTTCCTTTTCTCGCCAACCTCTGACCTTTCCAGACCTTTTTCCCTGATCTGGGTCTCAACATTTCTAGCAGCCCAGATGGCGGCTTTCAATGTGGTTGCTTGCTTAACCATTGGACCATAGTCCGCTGGTAGTCTAAGGGCAAACTTGTTGACCTTAGAGAGTTCTGTAGGCACCAAATATGGGATAAACTTCATCTTTTCCGTGAAACTTGCAGCGTATTCGGTAACGCTCAATTTCCCTTTCTTCAAATTCTGAAACTCATTACTGATTTCCAGAAGGTCCTGCTCGGAGCAGTATTGCAGTTTTAGTTGTTCCACAAAGTCTTCCCAAGACATTTTGCTTGCTTCTCCCTTGGGCATAGAGTCAGCTAACAGCTTCCACCAACTCAACACGCCAGATTTTAGCAGAGGGATCGCAAGAGCGGTCTTCTGCCTGTTGCTGCATTCGCAACTTTCAAACATAGTCTCCATTTCAGAGACCCAGTCCATAACTTGCACCGGCGTCGGGCTTCCGGATAGACATGGTGGTTTGGATGCCATGAAATCCTTATACTTGCACCCACGACCATCATTTCCTCCATACTGGTTATTGCGTCTAACCACTGGTTGTTCGTCTTGACCAATAATCCCACTAAAGTTTTCTCCTCCAGATTGCCCTCCATTCTCCTCGAGCTCTTCCGCTTGAATTGACGGTTCTTCACGATTCTGCCTAAGCAGGCGTCTTGTTTCTTCCATCTGACGATCCAACATCATTTGAATCATCATTTGTACACCAGCCATTGTTATCGGCTCAGGTGCATCAGCTATAACAGGTACTTGTTGAATTACAGGCGGTTGATTCCTGTTTTCATCAGCATTTCCAACTCCGCTTCTTGTTCTCACCATTTTTGATCTACACACCGAATAATTTCACCTTATTACTCCAAACGATTACATGCTAGTTCTAATATCGTATACATACGCTTAGAATCCTAAACACATAAACCTTCAGATCCGGTTGGCAACAAACCGTAGATCCGAACAAACAATATCATATATGGCATCATAAAACATTTAGCACATAAAAGCATTTTAGGCAACTCTCCTAAAATAAACTAGTGCTCGTGTCAAAATTTATCAGACACACACCTCCCAATCTCCATTTAGCATCTTAAGTTTAAGTCTAGAAATCCTACAAATTTCTAGTTCGCTTAAACTAATGCTCTGATACCAACTGTGACATCCCCAAAATCTCGGCCAGAAAAGGCCGATTTCATTTATGCTTTTTAAACATTTTCAGAGTAAATCCGTTTGATTTTAAAAGAGATGCGGAATTTGTTCCCAAAAACAAAACATGATAAAATAGATATTTATCAAAACATTTCATTTAGAAATATGATTTCATTTCATAATCAAAAGTCGGGATGTCATGTTCCGATATAGATCATAAAGCATAAACGATAAAATTACAAGCCGTTCAACAAATATATACATATACAGACTTGTAAACAAAACAACTTGATGATTTGCCCATCTTAAGCTCTTGCGCCACTTCCTGTAATACAAATCAACTGAGTGGGTCAGGCTTGGGAGCCTGGTGAGCATATAGGGTTTTCAAACCCACAATAATTATATTTAATTTCATCAATCAACAATAAACCCGATTACCCATTCCCGTTATCCTCACCTTACGTTCCTAAAAATAACGTCTATTATAAGGAACTTATTTCAGGATTTTCATCGGGACGGACATTACTGCAGAGGGGCTTCCTCAACGATAAGTGTCCTAAAGGCAACCATGTGGGGGATAGAGTACACCGGTGAACACGTCGTTCACAACACCTACAGGTAATGAGCCTGCTAGTGTTCCACAGGACAGTCTAGAATAGTCTGTGGTCGTCATCCATACTCTGCTGAATGACTAGAATAACACCAATAACACCGAGGCCTCTCATCTGTTTATTACACACCAATTATCTACCCATGTTCTACCCAACATATTAGTAGATAAAAATATACATTTTTATACATTGTTTAAAAACCTGTATAACATGCTTTAATCAATACATATTCCACATAACAGATGAGGCATACACACATAACACGTATTTCATAGAGAATATACATTCACACATATAACCACAAAATATATACACGTAGCACGTATTTTATATTAAATACTTCATAATATTGCGTATTGAAAAGGGACTATACACTCACTTGATCAGAAGATGATCACACAGTACTACGACTTATAGAAGTAGCGTCTCTCCGTAGATCTGGAAGAACTTCACAAAAACCGGGCTCCTCGCGGGCAGGGCTTCGGCTCGAGAATAACGCTCTTCGGGATTCTCGGGGCTTCGGATCTCGCTTCGGGGCTCGGGAATAATACCGGGGTTTCGGGGTACAATCGGCACGCAAAACGAGGCAAAGGGCTAGAGAGAATGAGGGAATTTGCAAAGGAAACTCGGCTGCTTCGGATCTCCTTTTATAGGTGCTGAACCCTCGCACATACGCGGGGCGTACGAGGCTACGCGGGGCGTACGCCTCGGTGGTCGTCAGCGCTTACGTCACCGGTCCGACTACGTCATTGCATACGACTCACTACTCCGTAGAACTCAAGTGCCCTACGCTATACGCGGGGCGTACAGCAGTACGCGCTGCGTACTTCGGATAGACCGCCTCGCTTCTCTTCGGATAATATCGGGGTTAAATTAAAATAAATATTAAATATTTATTAAAACTTCAAAAATTCATATCTCCTTCATACGAACTCTGTTTTCGACGTTATTTATATCCACGCGAAGGTGAGACTACGCTCTACAACTTTCGTTTAGACTCCGTCGGCTAATTTTGACTTTTATTTTTATTAATTATTTTTAGAAGGCTCGGACAGGAAAACTTCGTTATAAAATCATAACTTCTTCGTCCGACGTCCGTTCTCGCCTATTCTTTCATCGCTTCGCTACTAACAACGAGATCTTCGATTCTCATTAAGATTGTTTCGGCTAGAAATCGCTCGATCTCAACTCGAGTATTCGGGCTGCATACTGCTAAGTCAAAACTTAGAAAAATCATAACTTCCTCACACGAAGTCAGATTTGGGCGTTCCTTTTATGCACGCTCTCGGTTTAACGAAATCTACGACTTTCGTTTAGATCGCTAAGGCTAAATACCGCTCTATCTTAAATTCATATTTTACGTCACTCGACGTCATGTCGGTACTGACGCGAAACTTCGACAGGTCATAACTTCTTCGTTATAACTCGGATTTTGGCATTCCTTATATCTCCGGAATCCTTGTTTCAACCACTACATCTTTAAGCAAAGATATCGGGCATATCTAATACTTCGATTTTGACGCTTATTTTATTCTTAATTTAATTACATCACATAATCAAGCAAATAAACACATAATTCACAAATTCACAAATAATACATTTTATTATTTCAAATTGGGGTTACAAAGGTTAACCTAGACTATTACATTGCTAAGAATGGCAATCGCAGAAACACGGGCGTTACAGCCGATTCTAGCAAGAATCTCAAAAGGCCCTATGTACCTTGGGTTTAACTTTCCACGCTTCCCGAAGCGTATCGTGCCTTTCCAGGGTGAGACCTTCAGAAGGACCCGGTCTCCAACCTGGAATTCCAAGGGTTTCCTTCGTTTGTCGGCGTAGCTCTTCTGTCGATCCCTAGCGGCTTTTAGTCGTTCACGTATCTGTACAATCTTCTCGGTCGTCTCTTGAATGATCTCAGGACCAGTGAGGGCGCTGTTGGGAACTCGTCCTTTGGCTAACTGAGTGTCTCCCACCTCGGCCCAGCACAAAGGGGATCTGCACTTCCGGCCGTAGAGGGCTTCGAATGGAGCCGCCTTGATGCTCGTATGATAACTATTGTTGTAGGAAAACTCCACAAGAGGCAAGGGTGTATCCCATGAGTTCCCGAAGTCGATCACACAAGCTCGCAGCATGTCTTCCAATGTTTGGATCGTCCTCTCACTTTGTCCATCAGTCTGCGGATGGTAGGCTGTACTCATGTCCAGCCTCGTCCCTAGTGCCTTTTGTAATGATTGCCAAAATCTAGAGGTGAATCTACTATCTCTGTCTGATATAATAGATATAGGGACGCCATGCAATCGCACTATTTCTTTTATATAAGTCCTAGTAAGCTTTTCCATCTTGTCCGTCTCCTTGATGGGTAGAAAGTGGGCAGACTTGGTCAACCTCTCAACGATGACCCAAATGGTATCTAATCCACCTGCTGTCTTGGGCAGCTTGGTGATAAAGTCCATTGTGATTCGCTCCCACTTCCATTCTGGTATTTCCGGTTGTTGGAGGAGTCCTGATGGCTTTTGACATTCTACTTTGACCTTCGCACAAGTAAGGCACTTACTTACAAAGGTAGCGATCTCCGCTTTCATGTTCGGCCACCAATATAGCTTTTTGAGATCCAGATACATCTTATCTGAACCCGGGTGGACGGAGTAACGAGTGTTGTGTGCTTCTCTCATAACCAAATCTCTAAAACCTCCATGGCGTGGAGTCCAGATTCGGTCCATGAAATAATAGGCTCCGTCACCCTTAACCTCCAAATTTTTCTCCATTCCGCGCAGGGATTCTCCCGTCACGTTTTCAGGCTTTAAAGCTTCCAGCTGAGCCTCTTTGATCTGCGTGGATAGATGAGAATGTATAGTCATTGTCAACGACTTGGTCCTTCGTCCGGAATATTCTTTTCTGCTCAGGGCGTCCGCTACCACGTTGGCTTTCCCCGGATGATATCGAATTTCACAGTCGTAATCGTTAAGTAACTCGACCCATCGACGCTGTCTCATGTTGAGTTCTTTTTGGTTTAGTATATGTTGGAGGCTTTTATGATCAGTGTACACCACGCTCTTCGTCCCATACAAGTAGTGTCTCCAGATTTTTAATGCGAAGACGACCGCTCCTAACTCGAGGTCGTGAGTAGTGTAGTTCACTTCATGGTTCTTTAGCTGTCTCGAGGCATAGGCGATAACCTTGCCTCGTTGCATCAAGACACAACCGAGCCCCTGATTGGATGCATCACAGTATACGACGAAATCTTCTGTCCCTTCGGGAAGGGATAATACTGGTGCGGTGCATAAGGCTCGCTTCAGGGTCTGAAATGCCTTCTCCTGTTTCTCTTCCCAGTCGAATGTTACACCCTTCTGTGTTAACGTGGTGAGAGGTTTCGCAATCCGAGAGAAATTTTGGATGAATCGACGGTAGTAGCCAGCGAGGCCTAGAAATTGACGAATTTCCGTAGGCGTCTTTGGTGCTGACTAGTTCTCAATAGCTTTGACTTTGGAGGGGTCCACGTGGATTCCGTCTTCACTGACCACGTGCCCTAAGAATTCAACTCTCTGGATCCAAAACTCGCACTTAGAGAACTTCGCATACAACTTCTCGGATCGCAGGGTTTCCAGGACTAATCGTAAATGATTTATGTGCTCTTCCTCGCTTCGAGAGTAGACAAGTATGTCGTCAATAAAGACGATGACGAACTGATCTAGATATGGACGACATACCCTATTCATCAAGTCCATGAATACCGCGGGGGCGTTAGTCAGTCCAAAGGGCATCACTACGAACTCAAAATGCCCGTAGCGGGTTCGGAAGGCTGTCTTCGGAACATCTTCCTCTAGCACCCGCAACTGATGATACCCCGATCTAAGATCAATCTTGGAGAAGTAACTTGCTCCTTGGAGTTGGTCGAATAGGTCGTCGATACGAGGGAGAGGATAGCGATTTTTGATCGTGAGTTTATTGAGTTCCCTATAATCGATGCACATCCGAAATGACCCATCCTTTTTCTTCACGAATAAGACCGGAGCTCCCCAAGGTGAGAAGCTCGGTCTTATAAAGCCCTTGCTGAGCAGTTCGTTGAGTTGACCGGATAGTTCTTGCATTTCGGCGGGCGCTAGACGGTAGGGCGACTTAGCAACGGGGGTAGCCCCTGGAATTAGATCGATTCTGAATTCAACCTGTCGTTTGGGAGGTAGGCCTGGAAGATCCTCCGGGAAGACATCAGGAAAATCGCATACTACCGGAATGTCTTTTGGATCTTTCGATTTCTGGTTAGTGTCGACAACGTGAGCAAGAAAGGTGCGATATTCCTTGCGCAAGTATTTCTGAGCCTGAATACTAGAGATGATACGAAGGTTTGTACTTGGCTTATCCCCGTATATTAATAGGGCCTCTCGATTCGGAAAGTTCAGGCGAATGGCTTTCTCGGAGCATAGGATGTCGGCGTAGTGAAGACTTAGCCAATCCATACCAACAATGACATCGAAATTTTTGATTGAGACTGGTATAATATCGATTAAAAAAAGGGGTGATCATCTAACGTGAGAGTACAACCTATATAGATTTCATTAGAGCTTTCTGTCTTCCCATTAGCCATTTCTACAACGAATGTTTCTTTTAGTGGTTGAGGGGTTTGTTTGAGTAAGTGTTTAAAGTTTTGATTTATGAAGCTTCTTTCTGCACCACTATCGAATAAGACACAGGCATAAGAGTTGTTGAGAAGAAACGTACCCGTGACCACCGTGGGATCGGCTACCGCTTCATTGTGACCGATAGCAAGTAACCTTCCAGTTCCCTCAGCATTTGCAGCCTTCGGGCAGTTCTTCTTAAAATGGCCCGCTTCACCGCAGCCATAACAAGTCGGGGTCACTCCCGTACCAGGAACCTGTGTGATAGGTTTGGGAGGGGCCTTGCAAAACCGGACAGTATGGCCCTTTCGTCCGCAGTTGGAACACTGCAATTCACGACAAGGACCGTTGTGGTGAAAAGGGCACTTGGGACACTTAGGCAAGTTTCCACTGTAAGCCTTCAGTGGGCCTGGAGTAGCTGGTGCGGCTGGAATGGTGGCAGCATGGACCGCCACAATTTGCTGATCCTTGGAGGCGGTTTGAGTTTTCTTGCCTTTCTTCTTATCCCATCGTTTCCTCTTTCTATCAGATGATCCGGATGGTGCAGTGGTTGTTGTGGTTGTTGTTGCTGGAGTGGAGGAGATTTCGTGGTTGATCAGACTCTGGGCCAATTCCTTGGCGCTGTCGAAAGTGGTAGGGCGTGAGGCCAGAACATTTCCTCGATACGGGGGCACTAAACCCCAGATGTAACGCTCAATCTTCTTGCTTTCAGAGGGGATCATGTTGGGACACATAGCCGCCAAGTCGCAAAACCTGGCCGTATAAGCCGTTATGTCGGTCCCCTTCATCTTGAGGTTCCAGAGTTCTTCCTCAAGCTTCTGAACTTCGCCCCTAGGGCAGTACTCTCCTCTCATAAGATCTTTTATAGTGTCCCAGCCCATGGCATTGGTTGTGACCAAGGAGAGTGCGTTGACGTGGCCATTCCACCATGACAAAGCTCTGTTAGTGAGGGTGGCGGTAGCGAACTTGATTTTGCTCTTTTCGGGACAAGAGCACATCTCGAATACAGCTTCGGTTCTTTCGAACCATTGGGACAATGCCAGAATTCCTCCGGTACCATCAAAGAAAGCAGGTTTACAATTCATGAAGTCTTTATAAGTGCATCCCTGCACTCGTTGGTGGACTTCATCAAATCTAGAATTCCCACCACTCGCATCACCCGAGTTCATTTGGGCCATGGCTGCTGTTACAGCCGCAGTCACAGCCGTTTGGAACAACACCGGATTGAACTGAAGAGGAGGAGGAGGTGGTGGAGGAGGGGTTTGAGTTTCGGGTCTTCCTCTGCTGGGACACTTTCGTGGAGGCATCCTTCACTGGAAGATCATAGAAATGATAGCAATAGTAAGAGCCTATTGCGAACATGAATAGAGCGTTTCGTGGATTAAATCAACATAATCCAAGATCAGGGTAAGAGTTATAGCAATAGAGAAATCATCTGCCAATATACTGGTATTAATGATGCAACAGAAGTTCATGAAAATTGACCTAGCAGTAGACCTTTCATCATACCATAGAGAAAATGCTGGCAGTTTAGAGGTTCAACTAGAGTACTTTTAAACTAGGAATGTTTACAGACGAGAGACCTACGGAACATAGAGATAAAAGGCTAGTCCTTTGAGCAAAAGAGTGAGGTAACTAGATGTCTTCTACTGGCGACGGCTGCTTGTTGGGCGAATCCTCAGATCCGCTAGATGACGCATAACTTCTTGAAGGTGTCGATCATGAGTCCTTTGGTGTGCTCGGAGTTCCCTAACTTCAGCTCGGGATGCAGCCAGCTGATGCTGCAGAGCCTCGTTGGTCCTCCTTGTCCTGTCCATGGCTTCTTCGAGTTGGCGGATGCGAACAGTGTTGAGGTTTGAGTTGGCATCCACTTCTACAACTCGACCAATGGCAGCTTGACTTTGCTCAACATTCCTGGCAATTCTTCGGATCATGATGGGCAGAACCCGGTCCGCTGATCCTCCTTCGCTTATGTTGTAGAAACTTCGGTCTCCATTGTAAGGCAAAGGCTGACCCTGCTCCTCACTCCATCGGCGCAAGGATATTGCCCACATAGGAGTGGGGCCCTGAAATGTCGATCGGGGGTTAGGGTTCGGGGCTTCAGGAGGTTGGTTGTTGACTTCTGGTTTGGAGCTCGAGCTATCCGAGAAGCCTTCAGCATGATGATCATCCAAAGGAATAGGGTGATCGTCGTCTGACTCCTCTTCGAGCCATCCTCCATTGCCCTGGTTCGGAAAGTACGGATCATCGGGTAGGTGGAAGCCAGCCATGCTATCTACGCGAGAAAAGGGGAAAGAAGATTAATAGACGTACTATTCTAAGGTACTCATAGGAAGAATCATTACTAGTTTACCCAATACTTGCATAGTGCATACTGATTACATGTAACCGAAGCAAGATAGTCCTTCGAATAAACCACCCTAACTCCAGACCCCCAATCAAACAAGAATAGGGAATGAAGCAAAGGCTGCAGATTCTGAGTCTATGGCGCCCAAATCACATGTAATCATGGTGTATCCACTTAGCCACTATTGTCCTACTAGTAACGACCCTTTTTGTTAACACCTACGTGTAATCTAGAGATACAGAATACTCCTATAGTATTCTTATGTTAGCGTTATTGTGGTATTGTTGGTAAGTTTTAGACTTGTTGGAACATCACAATCGAACTTAGGCACATGCTAGTCACTCTCAGGAAAACGTAGTTGATCAGGTTACATCATTCTGAATGTGACTATATGTCTCTAAACCCAATTGTGCTACCCAACAATCTTAATACTTTCGTTTTGTTCTAGGACAATACCGATTCCTGTGTTTTATAGTGATGAGTGTATATATATACTTAGTTAGATCTTTTAGATACTTAACAGTATATATTCTTGGTCAGAGTGTTTTAGTCCCGAAGTGTTTATAGTTCGTATATCTTTTATAGGTTGATATACTTGATTCACTATAAACAATGCTCTGATACCAATCTGTCACACCCCAAAACCGATAACGGCGGAATACGTTTCGGGGTGGATGACGTAGTGAACAGTATCATCACAATTGCATAATAGTAGAAACAAGAAACATACAACCATAGCATTACATAGTGAATTTAATTACAAGCATGTTTTGTAATGTTTAACAATCACCCAAAAGTAAATCAAAAATAAGAGATGGGTCTTGTGTGCTCCACCTTCTCCAAAAATGTCGCGTCTGTACCTGTCTATCTTTGACCTGAAGATACAAGTTATTTTGAAAACAATTATCAGCATAAAGCTGGTGAGTTCATAAGAGTTTAGTGTGAGTTTTTGTATACAAAGCATTAGTGCTAAAATGTATCATTTATGTTCATAAGTAGTAGAAACTTAGAAAATCCCATATTTTCCAGAAAATGCATTGTAAGTGACAATCTGTGAAAAGGATGCATTCTTTATTTCTTTGAAACAGTTTATTGTAAAAATATATTGGCAAAACTCCAAATAACAAATGTGATAGAATAGGTTAAGTCTGTAATCAGTGATAGAGGTGCAAGCTTCCTTTAGTGATAGATACTTACTTACTTCGGGATGCAGTTTAGCATTTAGTGTAGTATTTTAGAGTAGTTGTAGTGTATTCCTTGTATATTACTAATAGTGAGGATAATAGAGGATCCCATGACCTTCCCAGTCATGCATAATATAGTGAAGTAGTGGCATCCCTGGGCCTGCACGACGCGGACTGAGATTAACAGTCGGGATGTAATAGCGGCTGCCCCGTATAGATCTATACATGTAGAGTCGTCTCCCTGCTGGAACACTCTGGGCGTAGTGGATAGCGAATAGAGTATCTCGTAGCGGGTTAGTGTATTATTGTTTGTTTAGTGTTTTCTCTATTGTTATAGTGTAGAGATCTTTTAGTATTGATCATAGTGTATTCTCTTACTAGTGTATCGTCTAGTAATAGTGAGCATTATAGTGTAGATAGTAATGACTTTAGCGAGTAGTAGCTGTAGCGACCATAACCATACCTATTATGGTTATCTTAGTGGGGATGGTTCTTAGCACGTTAGTGACTTTAGCATTAAGTGAAAGTAGTAACATTCGTATCCCATACTGATATGCAGATTATATAAGTAAGAAATCAACGACAGTCGGACGGATAACTACTACCCTAAGCCCACAATCAAACAAGAACAGGAAATAAGGCGAGATATCGGTCCTAAGTCCTCCAAGTCTTATTTATATAAATATATCAGAGTGGTTACATTTTATAAGTAAATTGATTTAATAAAAGTATTTTTCCAAAAGAACATTTATTATCTGACTCACTTTTTAAAAATAGTTTGGAAAGGGTGAAACCCGTTTATAAGGCATAGGGACAAATCACATGTGATTTGAACTAAGGGTAGTGAATCACATGTGATTAATCCTTGTAACTCGGAAATCGTTCTGTAAAACTTTACATAAACATTTATAAGCATCTTGTATCTCCCCCCCCCCCCTAAAACATGTAAAACACTTGAAAGGTTCATTAAAGGGGTATGAACTCACCTGAAATCGCGGAAATCGGGTGAATCGGGTAAATTGGGTAAAAGTGTCGATTGAGCGTTTGATACCAAATAACCACTTGAGCACCTTTTAGGACCCTAATGTCATATGAAATATGTATTTTACAAGAAGTTAATCATCTTATGCTTTTCATTATAGTATTCGGACATTCTAGCATCGTTTTCGGGGTTTTAAGGCCTAGAAAAGGTTCCCGGGAGTGGTACAAGGCCATGAGTGATTTACGGAAAGGTCTAAGAGCTCACTCCCTTGGAGTTTATGGCCTAAAAGCCACCCTTTGGGAGTTTACGGCCGTAAGCCCCCTAGGCTTGGCCGTAAACTCATGTGGTACTCCAAAATGTATGTATAAGGCCTTATATCACTTCCTTAATTTAGTGGTGTGTGTTTTGGACCAAAAGGGAAGGATTAAACATCATAATTTGTGACATTTTTGGGGAGTTTACGGCCAAGACTTGTTCTTGGGCCGTAAACTCCAATAAACCCTTCAAAATGTATGTTTTAATGGTACAACATGGTCTCATATGCCTTAGATAAATCCTAGAAGGCCCTATAGTGAGTTTGGAACAATTTGGCATGAATTTTTGGGGAGTTTACGGCCCAAGAACATCCTTGGCCGTAAACTCTTCATTTGGTATCAAAATGAGATGTTTAATGGTACAACACACCTCCAAAGACCTTAGCTAAATTCCTTACATGCATTTGAGTGGTTTAGGGACTTGTTTGACACAACTTTTTGGGTGTTTACGGCCCAAGCTTAAGCTAGGCCGTAAACTCCTCATTTTGTCCTTAAATGGTGTTGTTTGATGTACTTAAACATTTACTAGTGTCAAGGCTAAAATACTAAACACCCTAGATGAGTTTTTGGGACTTAAATCCAAGATATTTTTGGGGTGTTTAAGGTGTTTACGGCCTAAGCACAAGCTTGGGCCGTAAACTCCTTTTTAAGCATCAAATCCTTGTGTTTTAGTGTCCAAACTCTTCTAGATATATGCCTTAATTAGTATACTAGCTTAAAAGAAGGAAAAACTTGATCTTTGGCATGATTTTGGGGGTTTACGGCCTAAGGAGCTTCTTAGGCCGTAAACTCCTTTATGGTCCTTGATTTCCATGATTTTGGCCCCTAAATTCAATGAAACACGACTAGATTAAGATAGAGGATGAGTACTTACGTTTGGAAGTCGGAAATTAGCGGAATCGGGGTCGATTTCGAGTCTAGAGAGAGAAAGTAGAGAGAGAGAGTGGGTGTGTGGTAAAAGAGTATTCAAATGTTGTGTACACTCACTTCATATGCCTCGGGTATCGCACCCGATACACGGCTACCCGATGTTTAAAGTTAACTGGGTTAAAACTTTTTACCCGGGTGAAGTGGTTGAAAAGGTAATACAATTCTATTAGGTTAAACGGGGTTAACACATACGAGTTATATTTCTTATGATAATATCAAGCCATGCTTAAATTTAGACATTCGGATATTGCCGATTCCAAACATTACATAAAATAACGTATAGTGACACGTTCCGTTAGTGAAAATGGGATTTGTAACGGAAATAGATTTGGGGTTGTCACAGTAATATTCACAAATGAATATATATGTAATAATCAAATGTGAATATATATGTATTATTCACAAATGAATAAAACTGTCAATAAAACCAATGACTACAAAATATATAAAGTTAAAGATAAAAAAAAAAGTATTTGATAAGAATATATATTTATTCACATACAACTAATCTTTTTAGGTTAATAAAATAATTATATAAGCATATATATTTTTATTAATGTTCTATTCATTTGTGAATAAATGATAACTTTTTTTTTCGGAAAATTATAAAAATAGAAAACGTCATTTTGAGGCCCTAAACAGTCCCGAATGGCCGAAAAACACCGTACGTCACGGCGAAGCGGTGAGTTTTGTAAATCGTACCATTTTACATCAAATATGCGAATTTCGTCCAATTCCGAGACTAAACTTCATTGCGGCAAATTGTTTTGATGATGTCATTAAATTTTCATTCCTACTAGTGATGACATCATCATGACATGCTATGTATTCATATATGAATAAAGTTTAGAAATCATTACGACATATTTACTGTTGATGTTACTAACTTTCATCCCACTAGTAAAAACATGATTGTAATATGTTGTTTGTACTTATGTGAATAAACTATACATGTATATTTATTTATTTTGTGAATACAACCTTTATATATAAAAATAAACAATACACTATAAGAATTGGTTTGTGAATAGTTTTTTTTGTATATTGTAACAATATTATTTTACATGTAAAATCAACATTATACTAAGACAAACAACATTGTATTGGTTAATGAATATCATTTGCATTTGAATTTGAATTTAACACGATCAAAATGAAGAATATATTAAATTGTATAACATTTACATGTGAACATAAAAACATATTGTCTTCGTCAATGATAATTCTCAATTACGTCAACCAATCATCAACCACCAGGATATGAACAAACCATTGATTGAAATGTTATTCTTTTATTGAGTTATAATGATACCTGAAAAACATGTGAATACACATAAAAGATGTTAAAAATATACTTTTAGTTCATAATAATAGCGATTTATCACATGATATATTCACACATGAATGTATAATCATATGTGAATATTATATGATATATGTTGTTTATATTGTATATTTACATGTGATATTACATGGTATATTCACAAATGAATATTACATAGTATATTCACATATGAATATTATATGGTAGATTTACATGTGAATATTATATAGTATATTTACTTGTGAATATTACACATTCTAGTCACATCTAAATATTGCATGGTATATTCATTCATGAATATTACACGGTATATTCACATATGAATACTATATAGTATATACACTTGTGAATATGATACAATATATTCATATTTAAATATTAAACGATGCACTCATTTGTGAATATTACATAGTATTTTCAATTGTAAGTATTAGATGATATATTCACTTATGAATATTAGATAATATATTCATATGTGAATATTACACAGTTTATTCACATATGAATATTACACAGGATATTAACATATGAATATTACAAGGTATATTCACAAATATATATAATTTTTATATGTTATTCACATATGAATAACATATAAAATTGTATATTTGTTTTGTGTTTTTAATAACCATATATTGATTAAGGTGCGAAAACATATTCATATGTGAATATAACGTGGTAATTTAGTTTATGCATTTCATCAAACAGTTGGAGTGCATACAAGTAAGCTTTTTTTAAAATGCTAAAAACATGATACTTTGACTATTTAAAACTTACAAAATAGTAGATTGATAGAGAATTATATGAAATTTTTCAAAAAAAAAATAATTTGATGTTTTTCTAACCTTAATTTCGAAATTTTGTTTGATGATTGATGTTGAATGAATGATATGAAGTGAAGCTGTTGTTGATTATTGATGATGTTGATCTAATGACACTGGGAGTATAATTAATCATAGATGTTGAAGATATGCTCGTATTCAAGCAAAATTGAAGGTTAGATTGAAAGAACCAAAAACGAAATTTTTTGTCTACTGTTGAATGACGTTGATGAACGTGTTTTTGACGAAGATTGATGATTGATTAACACCGGATGATGTTGATCAAGGATTTAATTGAAGAAATCTGGATGATCGTTGAAGGTTGGAGAAGAAATTTGGATGATGAACAATCGAGTAGTAATGAATTTGAATTATTATCAAATTATCCACAGTTACGTATCTGTGATTGAAGGATATCATATCATATTTACAAGTTTGCCTTATGTTAAGGTGCTAATTAAATGATTGGCTGCGAATGATTTTCTCATTCTCAACTTTTTTTTCTCAATTGAACCCTCCTATATATATATATATATATATATATATATATATATATATATATATATATATATATATATATATATATATATATATATATATATATATATATATATATATATATATATATATATATATATATATATATATAACAAGTTTATTAGAAATTATAACAAATTAAATGAATATCAATAACAATTATAGATTTTTTTCTTAAAAAAAATCAAAACTTTGCACTTTTTCGATTTTTATTGATGTTTTCCAATTTTGACCGAGTACGACTGATTCCAGTTTTTTGGCCGATTTCTAATTATGCATATCGACCCTTACCCAATTCCGATTAGTCAGCCACCTAGACCGATTTTTACAACACTACTTAATTCTCATTCATTGGATTTGACGCTCATTAATGGATTTTGACGGTCATAAATCGGTCAAAATTCGCAAAATAATCAAAATAGATAAAATAAATAAAAATAGAAAAACTAATGGGCCCTAGCAATTCGTTAATCTGTCAAAATGAGTAAAATAATCAAAAATATTTATTTTTTAAAAAGTTTTTCTATAATATAAGTCTCTAATTAGTCACCGCTTAATTTCCTACTCTGATAAATTCTTTAACCTTAGTGAACGACTAACTAATTTAATAACATTGATTGTTAAGTAAATACATGAATGGTCCTTGTGGTTTTTGGATTTTTAGATCGTCTTGTATGTTTCGTATCTTACTATTTTTTTATTTGGAAGGTGCATGTGGTTTGGAATTGTTTCGAATTTGGTTCGTAACACAAAACCACTATATTACCCAAAGTCTTTTTGTACTTTTTATTATTTTATTAATTTACTAAGGGTTCATCAACATTAAAACTCTCTCTCGGCATGACTTCAGTGTTTGTATTAACCGTCAAGCTTTAACAAAATATCGTTTTAAGTTATATGTCTATATAAGATGAATAAAATTATATATATATATATATATATATATATATATATATATATATATATATATATATATATATATAGAGAGAGAGAGAGAGAGAGAGAGAGTTAGGTTCAAATGTTTTCACTATCTATTGTGTGCATGTAATATACATTAATTACTTTCTTAAAATAACTAAAATGATTGGTCGAGAATCAGTCATACATGCACACAATAGATAGTGAAAATAAAATAACCTAACCATATATATATATATATATATATATATATATATATATATATATATATATATATATATATATATATATATATATATTAAATACACAAAACTATCACCAAGTCACACCTAACGTTATTGTCGTGGTTTGCTATAGCTCGAAAAAGCTTGACGTTTCACATTGTCGTCAAGTTACACCTAATGTTATTTAGAACTTTGACATATATATATATATATATATATATATATATATATATATATATATATATATATATATATATATATATCATATTATATTATAAAGAAAACATTTTCTTCTTTCACCATATTCATTTAAAACTTTCACGACTTTTCAATTTCTTTCTAATAATGATTATAAATTGGTTAATAAGATTAAATAAATATCAAACCTAAAGTATAATCATATATAAACTAAATTTCAATATTAAAAGAATATTTTTACTTCTACTTATAAAGTTATGTTTTTTAACTTTTTACATACTATACTTAATTTATTAATTTTAATATATTTTTGGGTGTAAACCATTATCATTTTAAAGCTACAAATTTTGAATAATTTATATAAAATATTTAAATTATAAACTTAAATATAACATCACAGGACCAATTTAAATATAAATTTTAGTTTAACTTAAACAACCCAAATAATTTTTTGTAAATAGTTAAAAGTGATTAATTGTAGTGTCTTTCTAATAATGATTATAAGTTGGTTAATAAGGATAAATAAATATCAAACCTAAAGTGTAATCATAAATAAACTAAATTTTAATATGAAAATAATATTTTACTCTACTTACAAAGCTATGTCTTTAACTTTTAACATATTATACTTAATTTATTAGATTTAATATGTTATTGTATGTAAACCATTATCAATTTAAACCTACAACTTTGGAACAGTTTGGACAAAATACTTAAATTGTTAGTTTAAATATAACATTACAGTGTCAACTTAAATATAAATTTCAGTTCTATTAAAAAACCCAATGAATACTTTGTGAATAGTTAAAAGTGATAAGTTGTAGTGCTAAATGCAAAATTTAAATTATATATCAATTTAACTAAAATATTTCCCAAAGATATTTGTATAATCGTTAAAAGTTTTAAAATAAATAGCTTAAAATAACTTATAATAACAATACTTAAAAAAAAGTCTATATAAATGATTATATTGTTACCTATAAAATCAAAAAGTAATGTCTGACGTTTTATATAATTATAATGATAGAAATTAAAATGTTAAGAAATTAAATTTTAAAAAATTAATTAACAATAACAAAAACTATAAATAACATTAAACCATATATTATATTTAATTTTATTCATGAGTAACTCATGGGTAGAAGTCATTCAAACGGTTGAGATTATACAGTTATAATAGATGTATATATTATCATATAATTCAAAATAATCAATATATTATATCAGTTTAGTATACGAACTATTATATCAAATTTAACAACAACATATATTTGTAAATATTTCAACTATATAGATGTATATATTATCATATAATTCAAAATAATCAATATATTATATCAGTTTAGTATACGAATTATTTTATCAAATTTAACAACAACGTTATTGTTATATTTAAAAAGACATATATTTGTAAATATTTTAACTATATAGGTGTTTTGGCGCAACGCGCGGACATTCGCCTAGACATACTATATTATAAAAGAAACATTTTTCTTTTCACTATATTCATTTGAAACTCTCATGCATTTTTCCTTTCACCACATTCATTTAAAACTCCTATGACTTTTCGATTTCTTTCTAATAATA
Organism: Lactuca sativa; assembly: GCF_002870075.4. Taxonomy (NCBI): domain Eukaryota; kingdom Viridiplantae; phylum Streptophyta; class Magnoliopsida; order Asterales; family Asteraceae; genus Lactuca; species Lactuca sativa. The sequence goes on along the minus strand of NC_056627.2, from coordinate 325,093,124 downwards.
ATTATAAGTTGGTTAATAATGTTAAATAAATATCAAACCTAAATTATAATTATATATAAACTAAATTTCAATATTAAAATAATATCTTTATTTCTACTTATAAAGTTATGTTTTGCTAACTTTTAACATATTATACTTCATTTATTAGTTTTATATATTGTTTGATGTAAACCGTTATCATTTTAAAGACACAATTTTGGAACAATTTGTATAAAATATTTAAATTATTAATTTGAATATATAACATTACAGGGTCAACTTAAAATAAATTTTGGTTTAACTTACACAACCCAAAGAATATTTTGTAAATAGTTAAAAGTGATTAATTGTAGTGTCTTTCTAATAATGATTATAAGTTGGTTAATAAGGATAAATAAATATCAAACCTAAAGTGTAATCATAAATATACTAAATTTCATTTTTAAAATAATATCTTTACTTCTACTTATAAAGTTATGTCTTTAACTTTTAATACATTTGACTTAATTTATTAGATTTAATATGTTGTTGTATGTAAACCATTATCAGTTTGAAGCTACAACTTTTGAACATTTTGGACAAAATACTTAAATTTTTAATTTAGATATAACATTACAATACCAACTTAAATATAAATTTCAGTTCCACTTAAAAAACCAAAGAATATTTGGTAAATAGTTAAAAGTGATATATTGTGGTGATAAATGCAAAAACTAAATTTTAATATCAGTTTAAGTAAAAGATTTCCTAAAGATATTTTTATAATCGTTAAAAGTTTTCAAATAAGTAACTTAAAATAAATTCCAATAACAATAGTTAAAAATAACTCTATATAAATGATTATATTGTTACCATTAAAATCAAAAAACAATGTTTGATGTTTTAAATAATTATAATGATTAAAATTAAAACATTAAGCAAATAAATTTTAAAAAATTAATTAACAATAACAACAACTATAAATAACATTAAACCACATATTATATTTAATTTTATTCATGTGAAACTCACCCATAGAAGTCATTCAAGCGATTGAAATTACGTAGTTATAATAGATGTATATAATATCATATAATTCAAAATAATCAATATATTATTGTTGGATTAGTGTCTAAGCCCATAACAATATTTGATATGTACTTGACCCGGTTGTGCATGGTCCTTTTGGGTTGCCTTCACCAAAGCAACTTGACAAGGTAATTTAAGGAGAGAGAGAGAGAGAGAGAGAGAGAGAGAGTATTATGATTTATTAATATATTATAAGAATAATATATTAAAGGAGAAATCATATTTATTTAATTAGTATTGGTCATAAATTAATTAGGAATTAATTTGGTGACTAAAAGAGATTAATTAAATAAATGGGCATAAACTGTCAAATGTATGATAGTTGAGTTTTGGGCTGGGAAACCTAATGGGCTAAAGGGGGAACGAAATTATGATGGGGATGCATCATATTTTCTTCCAAGGCCTTATTCCAGAATGTTCCTTGGGCTGCTTGGTGGCTAAGCTGTCCATTAGGGTTTAGACTGAAACCCTAGCAGCCTACAGTATAAATATGACCCCTAGGCTATGAAAATCGACTACACTTGATTCCAAGAGAACCCTAGGGCCGATTTTAGCATCTCTCACCCTCTCTCATATTGCCTTCTTGATTGTGGGGTTTGTGAACCATTAGAGGAGTTACAGTTGTGACTCTAAGTTCAAGATCAAGAAGACTACAAGGATTTCAAGCCATTTGGAAGAGGTAAACACTTAGATCTATTCTTATGATGTTGATTTCGAATTTTATATGATAGATCTAGGGTAGCAAGTCTTGGATTTAAATCATGTACAATAGAGAAACCTAGATCCAAGCATTAGGGTTTGTATGAGAACATAGGATTGTTCTTATGCATAAAACCCATCAGTTGTATTAGAGCCTTGATTGGTTTCAGTTGTATGTGATGCTTTAACTGTTTGCTTGTTGAAAATCGTTTTTCCTTGCCTCTGCCCGACTCAACTCGGCGAGTCAGTATCTGGACTCGGCGAGTTGGCCCTACTCGGAGAGTCCAAGTCTGACACGGCGAGTCCGTGCGTCAAGCAGAGGATATTTCGAGATTTTGTTGTTGTTTTGTCATGGGATTAATGCCTAAATCATTTTTTGAAGATAAAATCCGAATTTTATTGCATTTGAATGATTATCCCTGCCAAAACAATAGATAATTTCAAATCTTTTGAATATTAGTTGTTTATATGATAAATATGGATTATTTAAATTATTTGGTAATTATCTTGTGATTAAAATTGGATTAGGTCAAATATAGATAATTATAAAATTGATTGTTTATTTTGTATTATTTGTTATTTGATCCCTTTTGTTATGAAAAGTTCAAAACCTGTCCTTAAGTTTTGAAATTTAAATTTTGTGATTAAAAGTTTAATTTTGAATAATTTAAATTTCAAACCCTTAGAATTTTACAAGTTTAAAATTCAACCCTATACTATTATATTATTACAAGCTTAATATATATATATATATATATATATATATATATATATATATATATATATATATATATATATATATATGTATAACTTAAAATGCTAGTCTTACGGTTAGTAGGCCTCATTCACGAAGCCAGTCTATAAGGTGGGTATAAGGTTGCTGCCTATAAAATGACGCTTAATGGGTGTACACTCACATCCACCGCTTGCTTAACTGGTGGAGGGTTGTTAGCCGAACGGGTAGGATAGGGAAATCCTCTCCTCATTAAAAGTATAATGTAAGATACAAAGTAACTACAATGTTTTACAAATTCCCAATCCTAGTTACTTTAGGGTAAAATGTGAAAATGATGCTAACCCATGGAATTACACTTTGTACCCTTGTCAAATGTTGGTGGAGCGCGTGTGGTTAACCGGCACACTAATTTAGGGATGACATTGGTAGTGAAGGGTGACTCGATGTTTGTCATAGATCAATGGAGCGTGTGTGGTTTACCGGCACATTGATTGGGTGATAGAGACATTGAGTGCACCATGTTGATTCGCATGGTTATTCACAACTAGTTTGCGATCCTTGGTATCCTAGTCGCAAATTTGAAGTGCATATCGAGATTTAAACACGCCATTAAAAAGTTCAATGAATCTCAAAGATCTAGGTGTTTTCAAATACATTTAAAACTTAAATCTCTTTTTTGTATTTCATGGTGAGAATTAGCGAATCGTCATTCACTTACCTTCAAATTATTTACTTTTAGAGTATGGCATCCCTTTCTAAGTTGTAAATAATGTTGTTGGGTCCTAGCCCTAATTTCTCATTTGGGTGTTTAATTAGGGACTCATTTCTAATCAAAGTTTGTTCCTTTGTTTTTCAGATGTCTGCAAACAACAACAACAACGCTTCTGGGTCATTCTCGTTGATGAACCTATGTCAAAAGGTGACATTTGATGGCTCAAACTTCAATGAGTGGATGAGGTACATTTGCATGATCACACACTATGAGGACAAAGAATATGTCCTCGATGAGAAGCTTCAAAAGATCATCCCAGATGTTGCTACTCCTGAAGAGTTGGCCGCCTTTGAGGCCCACGAGCGTGATACTACAAAAGTTCATTGCATCATGCTGGCCACCATGAACCTCGAACTCCAAAAGTCCTATGAGGACATGTATCCGTATGAAATGCATCAGGATTTGCTAGACATGTACCACCAGAGCGCGAGGCAAGAGCGCTATGAGGTCATTACTGACATGATCACCGCTAAGATGGAGAGTGGAGAATCCTAACCTCTCATTTGCAGAAAATGAAAAGGTATGTTGATCGTCTTCTCAAACTTAATGTTAAGTTTGATGAGGATTTGGCTATCGACATAATCCTCCATTCCTTGCCCTCCTGCTACAACCAGTTCAGAATGACCTACCACATGAACAAGGAGGTCTCCTTGAGCAAGCTCCAAGGACTGCTGAGAGCAACCTCAAAGACAAATCTGTTGCACCTTCCCCTACTGTGGTTGCTCCTGTGATGGCAATTGGCCAAGGGAAGGGTAAAAAGAGGAAGGCTCCATGTAAGAGCCACTAAAAGGGGAAGTCCCGTGATGGTTCATCCTCTAGTGGGACCAAAGCAGGACCCGCTAAACCCTCCTCCGATCCCAAGGAAGCAGAGTGCTTCTATTGCCACGAAAAGAGCCACTGGAAACGAAGTTACCCTAAGTATCTGCAAGATATAAAGGATGGGAAGATCAAGCCCACCTTTGCAGGTATGTATTCTATTAAATCTAATAACTCATCCCTTGTTACTTCATGGGTTCTTGATACAGGGTGTGGATTCCACATTTGTTCTGATTTGCAAGGCCTAAAAGGAAGTAGGGAAGTGGAACATGGAAAGATGAACTTGATTATGGGAAACAGAAGATCGTCGCTTGTGGCATTATCGCCTTGTCCATGTCAACAAGAAACGCATAGCCCAACTCCAAAAGGATGGAGTGTTGGAGTCATTCGACCATAGGGACGATGACATGTGTGAATCTTGTTTACTTGGGAAGATGACCAAGTCACCCTTTACTGGCAATTGTGAAAGGGGTGAGGGTCTATTGGATTTCATACACACCGATGTGTGTGGGCCCTTTAGATCCACCACAAGGGATGCTTGCCACTTCTACGTGACCTTTACAGATGATTATATCATATATGGATATATCTACTTAATCAAGCAAAAGTCGGAAACCTTTGAAAAGTTCAAAGAGTTTAAGAATGAAGTGGAGAATCAGTTGGGCAGGAAAATCAAGATGCTTCAGTCAGACCGAGGAGGAGAGTACCTAAGTCTTGAGTTTCACGACTATCTAAAAGAATGCAGAATCGTTTCGCAATTGACGCCTCCGAGAACGCCACAATTGAATGGTCTGGCTAAGAGACGTAATCGGACCTTGTTGGACATGGTTCACTCTATGATGAGTCGGACTTCGTTACCAATAGCTTTCTTGGGGTATGCCTTAGAGACTGCCACCCATATCCTTAACTTAGTTCCCACCAAGAAGGTTGTCAATACTCCTCACGAGATGTGGACAGGGAAAGCTCCCTCGTTGGCACATATTAAGGTTTGGGTTGCAAGGCTTTCATAAGACGAGAGACTCACGACAAGCTCGAACCTCATAATGAGAAGTGTTATTTCATCGGCTACCCACAGAAGTCTTTTGGCTATCTTTTCTATAGACCGAATGACAATGTTGTCTTCGTTGCTAGAAGAGGAGTTTTCCGAGAGAGGGAATTGATAATCCAAGAAGACAGTGGGAGGCAAATTGATCTTGAAGATATTCAAGAGCAAAGCGATGAAGGAACCTCTAATGCTGGCACTTAACCCGAGGAGGAAACTCCTGTTGACCCTGTTGATGAGTCCTTACCTCTCAGACGTACTAGTAGGTTTAGTGTTCAACCCTAGTTTTATGGTTTTCATATTATTAGTGAAGGGGATACGTTTATTAGTGATGAAACACTAATGAATTTGGACGAACCTAGCAGCTACAAGGAAGCCATGGCAGGCCTGGAGTCTGCTAAATGGAAAGAGGTGATGGACAGTGAGATCCAGTCCATGTACGACAACCAAGTTTGGAATTTGGTTGATAATGTACCGGGTCGTAAGACAGTCGGGTGCAAGTGGATCTTCAAGAAGAAGACGGACATGGATGGGAAAGTGCATACTTATAAAGAGCGATTGGTTGCGAAGGGCTTTACTCAAACTCCCGGAGTTGACTATGATGAGACCTTCTCACCAGTTGCAAAGATAAAGTCTATTGCTCGCAATAGCTGCGTTTCATGATTATGAAATATGGCAGATGGATGTAAAAATCGCTTTCCTTAATGGAAAGTTGGCTGAGGATGTTTACATGAATCAGCCAGAGGGTTTTTTCGATGCGAAGCATCCAAATAGAGTATGCAAGCTTGAGAAATCCATTTATGGATTGAAACAAGCGTCTCGCAGATGGAATCTTTGTTTTGACGAGAAAGTTAAAGAGTTTGGCTTTCTGGGAAGCAAAGATGAATCTTGTGTATATGTCAAAGCCAGTGGAGTATAGTGAGCTTCCTCGTATTGTATGTCGATGACATACTGCTCATAGGAAACAATGTCCCAACCTTGTAGGAGGTCAAGTCCTAGCTTGGGAAATGTTTCGCTATGAAGGACCTCGGAGAGGCTGCTTATATTCTAGGAATAAGGATAGTAAGAAACAGGGAAAAGAGACTGATAGGACTCAGTCAAGATACATACTTGGATAAGGTACTAAATCGTTTTAGTATGGAAAATTCCAAGAAAGGAGAGTTGCCAATCCAAAGCAATACCAAACTGAGTAAGACTCAAAGCCCGAGTACAGAGGCAGAGATAGCTGGTATGAGCCGAGTACCTTACACTTCCGCAGTAGGCTCTATCATGTACGCTATGACTTGTACTCGCCCTGATGTGGCATTCGCTTTGAGCATGGTCAGCAGATATCAAAGGAACCCTGGTAGAGCTCACTGGATTGTAGTTAAGAATATTCTTAAGTACTTACGAAGGACCAAGGAATAGTTTCTAGTCCTCGATAGGAGTGATGACTTAAGGGTACGAGGGTATACTGACGCTAGTTTTCAGACGGATCGGGATAATTACATATCTCATTCGGGTTGGGTCTTTACCCTAAATGGAGGAGCAGTGACTTGGGAAAGTTCCAAGCTGGAGACCATAGTTGATTCAACGTGTGAATAAAGTACATTGCGGAGAGCGAAGCGTCAAAGGAGGATATATGGTTGAAGAACTTCATTGGAGACCTTGGAGTTATGTTATCCATAAAGGAGCGATTAGAAAATTTTTGTGATAATGAAAGAGCGGTTGCCTTAACCAAGGAACCAAGAGATCATGGTAGATCTCGACATATCGACAGAAAATACCATTTTATCAGACATCGGGTAGAAGAGGGACTCCTCATTGTAAAGAGGGTATCATCAGAAGAAAACCCAGCAGATGCCCTTACAAAGGGACTGAGTATGGTCAAACACTTGCAGCACGCTAGGAGCATTGGGCTGAAGGATGATATAAGTTTGAATTAGAAAGGAAACGTGTAATAGATAATTTGTAATTGACATTTGATGAATAAATAAAGTTGTGTTATTTATAAGTAAAGCTACTATCTTGTGTTGGTTATTTATCTATTGTTTCAATTTTGCATGTTTTGACTTCCTGAATGATAGGATTATTCGAACAGTCCACAGTCGTTCATATTTTGGAAGTAGATGTGAATGAAGACTGTCATGAACTGTTTGTAGATTGTCTAAAAGGTTTTAGGCATAGCAAAGGTTTGCTGCAAAGTTCATGAGTGCATATGAATATGATTTGAGCATTGGAATAAACCCGCGTTTTCTAGTATCACTTCGTGGTGTTTTACCTTAAGTGATCGCAAAGCGATAATATCATATAGTCTTAAAACTTAGAGATATGGTTGTTTTTTGCTGGTCGGTTATGCATTGATGATGTGTAAACGCATTAGTAACTTGATGTTATAAAACACATTGTTGTGCATGATTTAATTATTCAATAATAGATGCATATGAGTCGAAGTTAATATGTTCCTTTTATTCTATGAGAATAAAGGCGATATCTTGGCCACTTGTTGATTTGGTTTGACTTATGTGTCGGGCCCAGTCAGATTGAAGTTGATGTGTTCAACTTAATTCTATGTCAAACAAGTCAGAAATCGAGGAACAAATGTTGGACAATAAGCATTGTCAGCATGATATCTAGAACAGAGGATTATACGCGATCCCTTATCTGAAGGACAAATTGCTGATCAGATTTAACAACGAAGTATAAGAGCTACGATTGCTAATCGGATTATGAATTCATATATGATATATAGTTACTAGACTTATCCAAGTGGGAGCCTATTGGATTAGTGTCTAAGCCCGTAACTATAATTGGTATGTACTTGACCCGGTTGTGCATGGTCCTTTTGGGTTGCCATCACCAAAGCAACTTGACAAGGTAATTTAAGGAGAGAGAGAGAGAGAGAGTATTATGATTTATTAATATATTATAAGAATAATATATTAAAGGAGAAATCATACTTATTTAATTAGTATTGGTCATAAATTAATTTCGAATTAATTTGGTGACTAAAAGAGATTAATTAAATAAAGGGGCATAAACTGTCAAATGTATGATAGTTGAGTTATGGGCCGGGAAACCTAATGGTCTAAAGGGGGAACGAAATTATGATGGGGATCCATCATATTTAAGTCCAAGGTCTTATTCCAGAAGGTTCCTTGGGCTGCTTGGTGGCTAAGCTGTCCATTAGGGTTTAGACTGAAACCCTAGCAGCCTACGGTATAAATATGGCCCCTAGGCTATGAAAATCGGCTACACTTGATTCCAAGAGAACCCTAGGGCCGATTTTAGCATCTCTCACCCTCTCTCATATTGCCTTCTTGCTTGTGGGGTTTGTAAACCATTAGAGGAGTTACAATTGTGACTCTAAGCTCAAGATCAAGAAGACTACAAGGATTTCAAGCCATTTGGAAGAGGTAAACACTTAGATCTATTCTTATGATGTTGATTTTGAATTTTATATGATAGATCTAGGGTTGCAAGTGTTGGATTCAAAGCATGTACAATAAAGAAGCCTAGATCCAAGCATTAGGGTTTGTATGAGCACATAGGAATGTTCTTGTTGGGATTATTATGTTGCGTCATGGGCTCGGTCCTTAGCCCAGTTTTGATTGTCGGTATTGGGCCTGTCCAACCGTGAATGTTTTTGTTCTAGGGTTTAGTATATAAGTTGCATGCATGCAGTCTTAGGGGTTACCGCTTTTATAATTTTCCTTACTGAGTTTTGTAAACCCTAGCTCGCCTCTACAGTGGAAGTTCTTTGTCGAGCTCTGCTGAGGCGTGACTTTGTTGAATCATAAGCACATACTTGATTCTATTCTGTGTTCATACTCTTACTGTGTTTGTCTTGTTTGATTTTCATAATCTTACCTGTGAAAGATCTAATCAATCTAGAGTTTAATTCTCTTCAATTGGTATCAAAGCAGGAGACTGTGTAATTCATACACATCTCTTCTGTCGAAGAAGTTATTAGGGTTTTTAATTCTGCATTGATTGATATTAATTGAGCCGTCATTCCATATTGACGTATCTCATTAATCGTTGATCTAACCCTAACGATATATTACAAGTCTGATCTTTTACAGGTAATCGATCAAAAGTCATTACAATGTCCATGGATGATTCACAAACCAATCCAATCAACATCTCCAACAACATTGATTCTACTACAAGGATTCCAATCTTGTATACTTAAGACTATGAAGTTTGGACACATCACTTTGAAGATTATGTGGTTGGATCGGAGGACAATGGATACTTGATCTGGGAAGCGATCACTGTTGGGCCATTCGCTCACTCAAGCACCTCTAAGATTGACAAAACTCAAAAAGAGTACAATCAGCTTGTTAACAATGTCAAAGATATTCCTCAAGACGAGAAGGAAAAGTTTCAATGCAACATCAAGGCCCTGAGGATGATAAGGTTTGCGTTGCAGTCAGATACGTTTTGTTTGGTAAGTTCTTGTGCCACGGCTAAAGAGATCTGGGACAGATTAAAAGAATTGTATTCCACTGACGAAGACTTGGAACATTCAATTTAAACTCTCTTACTCTCTGAATTTGGAGACTTTAAGCAGAAGCCTAAAGAGAAACTTGCTCAAGCCTTTGATCGCTTCAATCATCTTTTAAGCAAGATGATAAAGCATGGGATTGAAAGGAAAGTTATTGAACAAAAGGTTACTTTCATGAACGGTCTTAGATCCGAATGGATGGCTGTTGTATCTACATTCAAAGCTCATGAACAGTTCTAGTCATATTCTCTGGCAAAACTAGTGGGTATTTTGAAATCCCATGAAAGTGCACTGTCTAAGGAAACGAATGTGGTTTCCAGTTTAGGTTCTTTAGCTCTTGTCTCTAAAGGAAAAAGCTCAGTTGAAGAAGAAGAGGAATTGGATCTTGCCAATTATGATCTAACCGGGGAAGAATATGCCATGATGGTATCCAATCCCAGAAAATTCATTAAGAAGAAATTTCCCGCCAACAAGAACCGAAACTGACAGGGAAGTTACAGCGCTAAAAAGATCAAGGAGGAACCGAAGATGGGGTCAAAGTCTGAAGAGTCAAAGAAAGAAGCGAAAGTTGGAGGAGACTCAGGATTTGACTACCATTATTGTGGAGGCAAAAACAATTTTGCAAAAGATTGCATGCTGAAAAAGAAAGAAGAAAAGATAAATGATGACGATGAGGAAGCGAGCCTCATGAGAAGACTAGAGGAAATCAAGAAAAGAAAGTTTGCTGCTAACAATACTACTATGAATGCTTTAATTGTGCAGGATATAGACAATCGTGATGAATTTAATGGTGTAGAAGTATGGTCCACAGATTCAAAGGATGAAGAAGTAAGGAAGCCCACTCATGGGAAGGCTATGCTGGCGAAAGAAGATCCGGTAACAGGAAGGTGCTTTGTGGTGACCGAAGGTGTGTCCCAAATGAGAGGATATACCACTACTAGAAAAACAGCCTTTTACGACGCTTATTGCGCGTCGTAAAAGGCTTAGACGACCCGCAAATGCGTGTCAAGGAAGGCCCTGTCATAAAGAGAGACGACGCGCATTTACGACGCTCATTTACGACGCGCGTTTACGACACGCAATGCATATCAAGGAAGGTCCTGTCATAAAGGAAGACGACACGCTTTCGCATGTTGTAACCTTACGACGCGCGTGTTAAGGACACGCAATGCGTATCAAGAAAGCCCCTGTCAAGAAAGGTCATGTCATAAATGAAGATGACACACATTTTTGCGTATCATAATTTTAAATGTTTAAGAAAATATTATTTATAGATTTACTAATTTTCAAATTAAATAATACATTAAAAATCTCATAATACAAAATAAAATACCATAAATAACAAAGATAATTCATTTCACCAATATGTCAAATACAAATAATTATTCCAAAAGTGAGTAAATGTTATAAAAAATGAACTCATTTATATACAATTGCATCATCTAGCTTACTATGTGCCAACAACTCTCTGTGTGTTTACTTTTGCTTGAGTCTCATTTCCTCCAAAGCTTCTAGCCATGCCAAAATATGATATCTTGAGTCTCATTTCAAGAACCAAAATCACCTCCAATCACCCAATTAAACTCTAATGTTGGTAGACTGAGAGTTCCAGAATAAAGTTTACATTAACTTGTGCATTTGTGTTAACATCTTTAGCACAAGAACCAAAAAGAAGGGTGTTTCTTGATTGTTCAGCATTACTATGTGCAGGGCACACAGTGCATAGTATTGCAGTTCTTACATTGTCTCCAAGAGAGTTTTGTAGTATGCGTGTTAGCTTCGAGTTAATTGTTAAGGCACATGCCCAATTCCTCCTTTACTGCATCCAAATCATAAAACTTGTCAAACAGACATACAAATTGATTTCTCAAGCTCGAAGCTACTATGCTACACCCTTTGGGGGTAATTGTGTCATTTCTACAAAAAAGATTACTTTTCAAACAAACCATAGATGGCCCATACAAACCACTACATAAGACCAGTGGGACCAACTTTGTTATGGCTTAGGGGCACTTTTTGTCATTTTAGGAATTCCAACAAGAAATTGTATTCTTATTCATGTTTTTAAAAGTATTCTTATTCATGTTTTTAAAAGTATTCTTATGCATTTTAATATCGTGTGAATGATTAAGATTAATCTAAATTGTATTCTTATTCATGTTTTTAAAAGTTAGTTGAAGAAAAAAAATATGTACCAGTCGTAAAATTTGATGAGATCTTGAACTCATTTCATTCAATGCAGTCTCCCCAATTTGTCTCTCAGCTATATTTTACATCTTCCATTATATTATCAGACATATTTTTGTGTAATGAGTAAAGAACATGAATGATATTTAGTATTTACCTTTTGACACATAGATGAGTTCCTTTAAATGGTTGCAGTCTCTCAAATTAGCTTCTGTTAGTTTTTCTACAATTGTCCCTTTCTAAAAGAACAAGCCATAAAGAATTTGATCGAGTATTATAATAATTTTAAATATACCATAAGAAAGATATAAAAAATTGTGTTTAAATCAAATTGAATTGAGTTTTAATTTAAAATTATTTTAAACTATACTTATTTTTAACTAATTTATAAATAATTTATTTGAATATTTTTTATTTCCTATATTATTATTATTATTATTATTATTGTTATTATTATTATTATTATTTCAAATAACAATAATTTATTAATATAATATAATGTATTATTTAGTTTTACGTTATTTTACATAATTATTACTTTTTACTATTTAAAAACTACTTATTTGAAAATTTCCATTATTATATTTAAAAAACTATCATACTTTTTTATTGTACTTTCAATTTTTCCTTAAAGTTATGAAATATTTGAAGAGAATGAACGGTCCAAAGAAAATGATAATTTGAATTTCAAACCTATAGTAATTGTTATGTACTGCGGCAAATTTTAAAAATAATATGTTAAGAGTGGGTTAGGGGAGGAGGAGTGTTATACTTGAGGTATATTTTGATCACTTATATTTTCTTAGGATAATATTAATATTTTATTTATTTTACTTTTCCAGTACGATAAAGAATGAATAGAAAAAAAAATTGACAAATGTAATAAGATAATTTATTTTCATTACTGTAAAAACATTTAAAATTGGGTACATCCATATAAGTTTTGGTAGAACATAAAGAATTCATTTTTATAACACACATAATTATTGGTTTTCAACAATAAAGTCATATCATATTAAAAATCATTCTTTCGTCATTATCACCAACAATTTGGAATAATAATTGTAAACTCATTTCATCAAAATCAATTATAAAAAACTCCATCGATGTTATTAACAAAATAAGCGATAGAAACTAATATAGTATATACATACAATAAAATACATGTTGAATAATGTTTTCTTGTACATAAAATATATTTTCTTAACATAAAAAAGAGAGAGACAGCATAAAGATACATACATGTTAACAAAGTTAATTATTCTAACTTATAAATAGCTTGATGGTTGATTTACCAAAATCTTATGAGAAGTAATTATCAATCTCACTTCATCATCCTGTGATCATAGAAAGCTACATAACACATAAACTTAAAAAATGATCTCAAGTATATATTTACAAGTATATCTAAATTTGAACCTTGGTTAATATCTAAAAGTTTACATGCACCCAAGTTGAGTTTACATGAATTTATATTTGGAAAAGTTGCACTTTTTTTCTTACATCCATGGAACCACTCATACAACTCTTCAAACCCTACAAATATAATCTATCATGTTGTGTTTGAGATACATGCCATATGTAATCTACAAAGTTCTTATATAGGCTAAATATTTCATTTAACTCATCAATTAAATAGCATGATTTGAAGAGTTTTAAGAGTTACAAATCATAATATTTCAACTAATCATAAATTAATTTGTATAAGTTGAATAGTCTTGGGAGTTTCAAATGCATGAGGTTTAAGAAAAAATGTTCTTAGGAGTTTCAAATGCATGAGGTTCAAGGAAAAATGTTAGCTTTATAATATATATAGATATAGATATAGATATAGATATAGATATAGATATAGATATAGATAGATATAGATAAATATAAGGGAAAGGTTAAGCATGAAGCTTAGAGAATTCCAATCGTAATATAGCATCAAAGTATTATACCCTACTCCTAATTAACATGTCATCAACAATCATACAAATATATGTACATATAAGCAAACATATCACACAATACGTGAATGTTCAAGAACACATCCTAAACAACACCTAAATAAGGACCTGGCATTATTGACTTTGGTCCACGGACTCGGCGTCTCCACCTTTAATCCCCTAACATGGCATGATGGCCTTCTGTCAGTCTAACTCGACACGATGGCCTTCGGTCAATTGGTTCGGCCTTTGGCCCCAAATACATCAAATACAAACAATACAATCAATAACAACATCAAATATTTTCACATAGATCATAATTATCACCCAATCTAACAGTAAGCATATAAAACCCTAATGTTATGTAGTAAGGAACTCACCTCAAACCATATGTGAATCACCCTCGAAAAAGGACCCAAGCTCTCGGAATCAAGGTACTTCCTTCTTACCTATATTAATCTTTTATAGTGATAAAACACTTTTTGGTCCTTGATGTCACTAAAACTTCCCTAAGCTATTTTCAACTTTTTACATGAAAACGACAATTTGTTTAATACTTGTCCCCCCCCCCCCCCCTAAACCCATCCAAATCAGATTAAGAATCCATAATAATGGATTTTAGTTCAATACCTTTTTATGGACTACTTATATATGTTCATACGATTTTTCTACAATTTATAGTGAATTTTACAAAACCGCAGGTCATTTCGGGCCAGTCTATAAAAACGACCACTTTCACCCTAGTTAGGATCAATATCAGGTCATGGAAAAAATTAGGCACAAAGTAGACTCAATTTCTAAGCTTTAGGTGTTTAAAGATCCTAATTCCGACTCCTAGTGATTTTTCTATAATTTTTTTAAGACAGGGGCAGATTGGTCAAAATCATCACATTTTCCAGCTTTGGCTATTACAGGTTAAATGGATTCTTAACCCATTAAGCCACAACCAAAATGACTCATAATCTGTAAAATGAGTCCTTAACAGTTAAGGACAACACTACCCACACCGCCAATGACTCAACCAACTTTGGTATAACACTACCCACTACCACCATGGCAGTGGCGGTCGATGGTGGTTGCCACCGCATTAGTGGTGGTCTTCATGATTTTCGAATAAAATAAGAAAAGGAAGATGAATTGGATCAATTTACAGCCTTACATGGATGAGAATCAACACCAATATTATTATTATTATTATTATTATTATTATTATTATTATTATTATTATTATTATTTATCTTATTTTTTATTTCCCACTTTAAGTTATTTTGCTATCCCTTTCATTAAAAAAATACGGAAAAACGGATTGTTACAAATGTCTTGTATTGATATAAATTAGAAAAAACTTATCATTAAACACGGTGCTATACAACAATTAAAATTGTGTAATTTGTTCAAAATCAGATTGTATCAGGTTCAAAGATAAATGACTTCAATTAACTAAATTCTTGTGGGTTCGAATTTAGAATGTCATATTTTAGCAATATGATGTACAAAAAATGTATTTTATAACGGTATAAAGAAAAATGAATTTTGTGGTTACAGTTTGGTGATATCTTTTGTGTTTCAGAAACAAGTATGTGTTTTATAAAGTTAAGCCTAGACGGAACAAATTGTTTGATGATATTGATTCATTTTCTTTTATTTGGATAGCTCATAGAAAGCATAAGTTTCATCATCATTAGAATGATCGGTTTAGAATCTCTTTTCTATTATCTGGTGTAACTGTTGTGTTTTTTTGTTCGAACTCCTTACTATTAGCTTCTTAATGCGTACAACCGTACTAAAAAAATAAACAAAGAACATATAGTCATCATTTGTTATATAATAAGGACAAAAAAATGTGACAAAAAAGATATTACTAGTATGGTCCGGGTTGAAAAACGTTAGGTAATAAACATGCAAATAACCCAAAGCATATGGACAAATTATTTACTCTAAAAATTATTATATAAATTGAGACTAAATAGTTTCAATTGATTACAAAAATAATAATAATAATAATAATAATAATAATAATAATAATAATAATAATAATAATAATAATTACTAGTCACGTATCATGATAGTGTTTACAATTATATATTTTTCAATTAAAGCGTCATATTTTTACAAGTTTGTTTATCGTATACCTTTACATTTTATTTAGTTTGATAAACATTGCATCTGTCTGGAAACAATCCAACCATGGTGTCATTTATCAAATCAAAGCTTTTATGTCCAGACATTAACGACCCTTTTTAGAAAGAAAGGAATGAAGGGGACAAGTCTTTTTTCCTACTGGTTTTAAAATCTCTCAATCCGGCTTCTCCAATATTGTTTCTCCCTCTCGCATCAATGACAAATTGCATCTATATGGCATATTTTTAAATGATTATCTATTTATAAGTTTACTTTCAAACTCAACATTTTAGTTTCCTTACTTTTATTTTGTAAAATTTGAGTTGATATCTTTTCATTTTGCAATATTTTAATGTTCAGTTTTCTTTTTATTGTTTTAGACACATCAATGCAATTTCAGTAATTAAGGTTGAAAACCTGTTTTTTCCACTTGTTTAAGACCTCCATATGTAAAATTCACACCATGTAACAATTTAAGTTTAAAAAAAAAGGTGATGCAAGTTAGGATCGTGTTGGGATTGAATTTGGCTTTGTGGATGCACAGAGGCGATCACCATAGTTGGTACAAGGATGAGCATACCCTCGAAAAAACTAAAAAGATAGCATGTAGTTAAACTTGAAAAAGATAGTTATTATAGATAACATGGTCTCATATAAGATGGTAACGGAATATTATTACGAGTAGTTTAGGTATTAGTTACCTTTTCTCTTTTGTGCTTGTTTTGATATTTTACCGTCTTAGGTATGTTTGATATCATGAAAGTGCTGGCCGGAAAATATATGTTTGCATAATAAATTCTGGTAAAAAAACATATTGTTTGATTGTACATCTAACTGAATGTATCGACTGATGAAAAATAATCATTTTACCATGTTGCTCTACATAGTGATAGATGAAGTTGCTGAGTAATTATAAAAATATACAAACTGTCGTAAAAAATGTATATTACACACAAATCATTTAAAAATCTAAATAAAAATTGTCATAGAAAATGTAATTTAAACATAAATCATTTAATATCCAAATAAAAACATACTGAGATTCAAAATAACATAATAATTTAATGTAAAGTAGGTGAAAGTAGTTGATTTGCAATTTGGTCATGCAAAGTACGCATATATTGTACGGCTTCTGAACCCCGTTTTATGTATTGTATGTTTTTGTTATCAATTTCTCCATCTAGCACATGAGGAGTAACCATAGTATTCTCTTCAAATTTTGTAAACAAGTCATCTTGAATATTGTATTTCCTTAAAAAAATTATGGATCATGACACAAGCAATGACTGTGTCTCTTTGCAGTGTAAAAGATAAGGAGTCATTTTTTTTAAGATTGAGAATCTCACTTTCAATAAACGATAAGCACGGTCAATAACATTTCTAAGTTATGCATGAACATGATTGAACCTTTTTATCTAGTTAAAGGTCTGTTTCTTCAAAAAAACGGCTAACCAATACCTAGTATTGCGGTACGAAGCCATAAAGTCACGAGTGTTTGTATATGCGGTGTCAGAATGGTAATATTTATCTGTAAATGAGTGTGACTTATATTATATAAATAATATAGATAATAAAAATTATATAAAGATTACAAACCTGGTGAAGGAAATGGAAATCCATAAGTTGGATTGAATGCAACCTGTTTCCCTATAACGAGTTTGCTGATGAACGGGCACAACTACATCTTTTTTTTTTCCACCAACTCCCTTATTTTTTTAGTGCCCCGAAGATTTTTCACTTGCACCTACATGTTGTGTTGAGGTTTCCATTTGAACATCATCAAAATCATGGTGACTAAATTCTTCTACAGGACGAGGGAGTGTAGAAGATGACCCTCAACTTTAAAAGTCGGTCGATGTCAACCCTTCAAATAGTTGGGTGCAAAAATCAAAGAACAGCAGGGGCTTAGTTTTAAATGACAACACGAACTTGTTCAACTGTTTATAAATTTTATAAATATTAATATTTGTTATAACAATAATCATACTAGTATTTGTTATAAAAATACTACCTTCTCCTCTTCCTTCCCTTCTTCATCAATCAGATTAAATTTATTTTTTATAGGATTATATATATATATATATATATATATATATATATATATATATATATATATATATATTGTCGATTCTATTTTTTAGCTTCACCTAAGCTACATACTTTGATTTATGGTAGTCAAAGTGGTTTCTCATTTGCTTCTCATCAACTACTTTACCGTGTTTTTTTATCATTTTTTTCGCGTATTGTGTTCCATGGACTTGCTTTAAGCCCAGAACCCTCACGACCATTAATGGTTAGTTTGTGAATACATGCCTCAAATTCGAGACAAACCAACATCCTAAAACATAAATAATCAACTAATTTAAATCATCACAAAGGTATTAGCATAATTAATGAAAAAGGTGTGAACCATCTATCACTTATATCTTTATAACTTTTATAAAGTTATAAAACTCGTTTGAAATGAATTTATAACTTTATCATAACTTTTATAAATATGCGAACTAATTTATAACTTTTGGGGTCTTATGAAACTTTTTTGAATAAATACTTAAATAGGCCATGATCGAATTTTATAAGTTATCTGATCAAAATTTTAAAAAATGGGTATCATTTGTTTCTGATCAAAATTTTATAACTTTCATAAGAGGAAATGATTTATTAGGGTAATTAACTATTGTTTTTGTACTCAATTAGTCACTTTACTTTTTTTTATATCTCATTTATCATTGAACTTGTTGTAGGAGTTCACAGAAACCATTGAAACTGGCTATTGAAGGTTTCCGGCAATTTCTTATCTCCGAAGACTCTCCGGTCGTCTTCTCCGGCGAGCCTCCGGCAAAAATGAGTTTTTTCGGTGGAGTTTTCTCGATTGCCATCCTAGCGGCATCCACCTCCGGTGTTGCTGCTTAGCTTTCTCCACCCTCGCCTCTCTCCCTCCTGTCGATTTGCTGCCAGAAAAAGGAAGAAGGGACGCAGGCAACAAACCACCTGCCACCTCCTCCTTCCATCACTGAAACCCACATGCCGCCTCTCTTTTGTCGCCGGTAAACCACCATTACCACCTCCTGCTGCTTGCTGCTATTATAAGTCATCAAACCGAGACCCAAGGATCCGTCGAAAATCTCATGTATGCCGGAGGCTCGCCGGAGAAGACGACCGGAGAGTCGCCGGAGATAAGAAATTGTCGGAAACTATATTCATAATCGTCTAAGCTATTTCCATGGCATCATTATAAAACTATTTTTCATCTTCATATCAAGCAACTCATCTAACTCTTGGCACTAACCATGTATTTTATT
This sequence comes from Lactuca sativa, assembly GCF_002870075.4. Taxonomy (NCBI): domain Eukaryota; kingdom Viridiplantae; phylum Streptophyta; class Magnoliopsida; order Asterales; family Asteraceae; genus Lactuca; species Lactuca sativa. Next base: position 325,073,985 of record NC_056627.2, on the reverse strand, counting down.
TGGAGCATGTCTCAAAATAGTTTGTTAAGCTTTGAAGTCTAGTAAGTGATATCAGACAACATATTATACTTATATATAAGATAATCATATTTATGTATTTCAACAAACTTTTTCACTCTTTCACAATAAGCTTTTCACTTTAACAAGCATTTGGGAAAAACGTTGTATTTCCATCAATATACACCGAATGTAAAATTCGTTACTCATATGTAATCGATATATGATGCAATGCATGTTATGGAATAGTAATGCCCAATCCCCAATTGACTCATGAATAAGTCAATTTTCGTAGTCAACTAAGTGGTTTCCACATATAAAGAGTGACTATTGGTATTTTATCACAAAACAATCAATCACATAAGTAGTTTCAAATCAAATGACATGTAAACCACTAACACATGCACCACATATACGGTTTTGCAAGACCTAATTGAAATATACAAAGACTTTCAACACTCACTAAATTGCCTCCCATTCTCCCAAAATCACTGTGTGAAGACCACACTTTCAACTCATCCAATCATAGCATAAGTGAAATGCCATATGCCCACACGTACATGTGTTTGCTTTCATTAGTCTTTAAAGCATAATTTAAGGGTTTCTTTTCGCACCCAGAGGCATAAGGGTGGATAAAGTCGTGATGATGATAGGGTAGATAGTGATGGGTTTTGATCATTCTAACACTTCCTAAGTGTACATGCAACCCTAATAACCTTGGATCTATGTTTGTCTAATTATCATGCAAAGTTGAATTCCAAGGTTATATTCCTATCTAGCATACATGGGGAACAATTTTAACTTGAATCATAGATAGAATAACTTACCTTGTTGTTGCTTGTGTTCCTTGAAACCTTGTGAGCCTAGCACCCCAAGTGTGATGCCTCAAATGCTTCACACAACACCAAATGCTCTTGGAAAGACTCTTGAGATAACACACACTTCTCAAAATCGGCCAAGCCCTCTAGTTTCTTAGTAGTAGTGCCGTTTTTGGTGGAGAATGGGATCCTTATATAGTGTTGACACATCTAGGGTTACACCATGTAAACCCTAATGTGTCATGACTCTTCATTTCCATGACCCATGGGTTTGTAACTCCCATGGAGCATCCATGGAGCATCCTATGGGTAGAACCCAACTTGATAATCCATGGAGCCTCTTAGCCCACTATACAAGATATGGATGAACCCATATATTTAATTAGTTAACCTTTGATCACTTAATTAATTCCAAATTAATTCTTGATCAAACTAATCAAATAATATTATTAATATATTAGAACTTATAATATATTAATAATCTCCAAGTGTTATTTCTCTCATTTAGTCTAACCAATTGCATGGTGCCATGCAACCCAAATGGACCATGCCGGGTCGGGTCAAGTACAAGCCCGAAATAGTTATGGACTTAGACACCTTATCCAACAGTCTCCCACTTGGATAAGTCTAATAACTATATCTCTAGTACTTCAGGAACCGACCGGCAATCGTAGCTCTTTCAAGGTTTCTCGGAACTGAGAAGATGATAGTACGCCATTTAAGATAAGTGATCATATAATCCTCCGTTCTAGATATCAGCCGGACAAATACATGGAACATTGTCTTGCTTATTGTCCAGCATTTGTTTCCCGATTTCCGATTTGTTTGACATAGAACTTAATTGAACACATCAACTTAGTTCTGACCGGGCCCGGTACATGGGTCAAAACAAAATCATCGAGGGGCCCAAATATCAGCTTCTAATCCAAGAAGGAACAGATAAACTTCGACTCATATGTTTGTTCTACCACTCATTGAATTACACACAAAAGTACGTTTTATAACATCGAGTTACCAATGCGGTTTCGTACAGTCAATGCATAACCAACTCGTAAGTAACAAATCATATCTCTAGGTTTGAAGACTTATATGATATTACCGTCTCACGATCACTCGAGATAGAATTCCATGAAGTGATTCCAGTGAGCGTGGGTTGAGTCCAATGCTCAGAACTTATGAGCACTCATGATTGTTGTAGCCTTGTCCAACACCTTAGACCTCTACAACCAATCATGACAGTCTTGATTCATACCTACTTCCGACATATGACCGACTGTGGAGGTTTGAATAATATGTTACACCAAACAAAATTATTCTGGAAGTCAAAACATGCAAAAGAAATATAGTAAACGATCGACAAGAGATAGCAACACTTTACTCATAAATAAAACTCCTTTTATTCATCATCAAATGTCAATTACACTTTACAAATTTCTGGGTTATCTAACTACTAAAACTTATATCATCCTTCAGCCCTATGCTCCGAGCATGCTGGAGATGCTTAACCCTACTCAGTCCCTTCGTGAGGGGATCTGCTGGGTTCTCATCCGATGATACCCTCTTTGCCACGAGGAGTCCTTCTTCGATCCGATGTCTGATGAAATGGTATTTTCTGTCGATGTGTCTGGATCTCCCATGATCCCTTGGTTCCTTAGCTAAGGCAACAGCACTTTCACTATCACAGAAAATTTCCATTGGCTCTTTAATAGCTGGTACAACTCCAAGGTCTCCAATGAAGTTCCTCAGCCATATCGCTTCCTTTGCTGCTTCGCTAGCTGCAATATACTCTGATTCACAAGTAGAATCAGCCACTGTCTCTTGCTTGGAACTCTTCCAAGAGATTGCTCCTCCGTTTAGGGTAAAGACCCAGCCCGACTGAGAGCGGAAATTATCCCTATCAGTCTGAAAGCTAGCATCACTATACCCTACAACTCTCAAGTCATCACTTCCACCAAGGGTAAGGACCCAGTCCTTAGTCCTCCGTAGGTACTTGAGGATATTCTTTACCGCAGTCCAGTGTGCCTTGCCAGGGTTCGCCTGATACCTGCTAACCATGCTCAAGGCAAAAGCTACATCGGGTCGAGTACACGTCATAGCATACATGATCGATCCTACAGCCGAAGCGTAAGGTGTTTGACTCATTTCTGCTATCTCAGCCTCAGTGCTAGGGCTTTGTGTCTTACTCAATCTGGTGTTACTCTGGATGGGTAACTCTCCTTTCTTGGAATCCTGCATGCTGAATCGCTTCAGCACTTTATCCAAGTAGGTACTCTGACTAAGTCCAATTAGTCTTTTACTCCGATCTCTCAAGATTCTTATCCCTAGAATATAGGCAGCTTCACCAAGGTCCTTCATAGCGAAACACTTCCCAAGCCAGGACTTTACTTCCTGCAGGGTTGGAATGTCGTTTCCTATGAGTAGTATGTCATCCACATACAATACCAAAAAGCTAACTATACTCCCACTAGCCTTGACATACACACAAGATTCATCTTCACTCCTAGAAAAGCCAAATTCCTTGACCTTTTCATCAAAGCAAAGATTCCATCTGCGAGGTGCTTGCTTCAATCCATAAATGGATTTCTCAAGCTTACACACTCTATTAGGGTACTCGTTGCTGACAAAACCCTCTGGCTGACTCATGTAAACATCTTCAGCCAACTTCCCATTAAGGAAAGCGGTTTTGACATCCATCTGCCATATTTCATAATCATGAAATGCAGCTATGGCTAACAGAACCCGAATAGACTTAATCTTGGCTACCGGAGAAAAGGTCTCATCATAGTCCACTCCAGGAATTTGAGAGAAGCCCTTTGCAACCAGTCTAGCCTTATAAGTGTGTACTTTACCATCCATGTCGGTCTTCTTCTTGAAGACCCATTTGCACCCTACTGTCTTACGACCTGGTACATTTTCAACCAAGTTCCAAACTTGATATACATACATGGATTGTATCTCGCTATCCATAGCCTCTTTCCATTTAGCAGACTCGGGGCCTGCCATGGCTTCCTCGTAGCTGTTAGGGTCATCTTGACTTACTAGTGTCTCATCACTAATAAGTGTCTCACCTTCTGCAGTAATATGGAATCCATAGTAATGCTCAGGTGCACTCCTAACTCTCGTGGAACGTCTCAGAGGTACAGATTTGTCAATTTGCTCAACAGGAGTTTCCTCCTCAAGTTGAGGGCTAGAGTTTGAAGTTCCTTCACCGCTTGATTCTTGAATTTCTTCAAGATCAATTTGCCTCCCACTGTCTCCTTGGCTTATAAACTCTCTTTCTCGAAAGACTCCTCTTCTTGCTACAAAGACCACATTGTTACTAGGTCTGTAGAAGAGGTAACCAAAGGAATGCTGTGGGTAGCCGATGAAAATACACCTCTCGCTTCGGGGTTCGAGCTTATCATGAGTCTCGCGTCTCACGAAAGCCTCGCAGCCCCAAATCTTGATGTGGTCTAGTTTAGGTACTTTACCAGTCCACATCTCGTGAGGAGTTTTGGCAACTTTCTTTGTAGGGACTAGATTAAGAATATGGGCGGCAGTCTCTAAGGCATACCCCCAGAATGAGATTGGTAGCGAAGCTCGACTCATCATGGAACGAACCATATCCAACAAGGTTCGATTACGCCTCTCAGCCACACCATTCAACTGTGGTGTCCTGGGAGGTGTCAATTGTGAGACTATCCCACATTCCCTTAGATAGTCGAGGAACTCTGAACTAAGATACTCACCACCACGATCGGATCGAAGCATCTTAATATTCCTGCCCAATTGATTCTCGACTTCCTGTTTAAATTCCTTAAACCTCTCGAAAGTCTCTGACTTATGCTTGATCAAGTAGACATATCCATATCTACTATAATCATCAGTAAAAGTCAAATAATAACGATTAGCATCCCTTGTGGCATGTTTGAATGGTCCACACACATCCGTGTGTATAAGGTCCAACAAACCTTCACCCCTCTCACACGAACCTGTGAAGGGTGACTTTGTCATTTTTCCAAGTAAGCATGATTCGCAACTATCATTTGACTTTAGGTCAAACGACTCCAAGACTCCATCCTTTTGGAGTTGGCCTATGCGTTTCTTGCTTATATGTCCAAGACGACAATGCCATAAAGATGCTTTATCCAAGTTATTATTAGTAGAATCAATGCACAAAACATTATTTCCCAAGTTATCTAAAACAGATACAGCTTCATACACACCATCACAAGGTAATGCTTTAAAATAAAAGACATTATTATAGAAAACATCTATAGAACCAACTTCATTATTAAATGAAAAGGTAAACCCTTGTTTGTACAAAGCATGAAAGGAAATAATATTTCTTGCCATTCCTGGCGAATAACAACACTTATTCAAATCTAAACTAAACCCACTACTTAGCGATAAAGTATAAACTCCAATCTTGGTAACAGGTATAGCTTTCCTATTCCCCATGATCAAGTTTATCCTTCCTTGCTCCACATCCTCACTTCTTCTTAGTCCCTGCAAGTCACAACAAATGTGAATACCACACCCGGTATCAAGGACCCAAGAATTAGAATGGGGTGAGTTATTAGAAATGATAGTGTAAATACCTGCATGGTTGGGTTTAACTTTCCCATCCTTCACATCTTGCTGGTATTTTGGGCAGTTCCGCTTCCAATGAGCTTTTTCATGGCAATAGAAGCATTCAGCCTCCTTTGGGTCAGAAGAAGGAGTAATGAAACCTTTCTTGGTTCCACTTGAAGAAGAGCCATCAAGGGTCCGAACCTTGGTACCCTTAGAAGAGCTCTTTCTCTTCCTCCCTCGACTTTTCCCGATTGCCAAAACCGGAGTAGAGTTTTGATTAGGAGTGATAGCAACCGACTTCCCCTTAAGACCTGATTCTGCGGTCTTGAGAAGTCCCTGAAGTTTGCTGAGTGTGACTTCTTCCTTGTTCATGTGATATGTCATGCGGAATTGATCATAGCACGATGGTAAGGAATGCAAAATAATATCTATTGCAAGATCCTCCAGGAAGTTCACATTAAACTTCAGCAAACGATCCACATACCTTTGCATTTTCTGCATGTGGCTCGTGACAGATTCCCCGTCCTTCATCATGGTTGTTATCATGGAGCAGATGATTTCATACCTCTCTTGTCTTGCACTTTGATGGTATCTTTCCATCAAATCTTGGTGCATTTCATAAGGGTAGAAATCCTCATAAGACTTTTGGAGTTCTGCTGTCATCGTGGCCATCATGATACAAGCCACTTTCGTAGCATCCCTTTCATGTGCCCGAAATTCAGCGACCTCCTGAGGAGTTGCAGTGGACTCATCAATCTCCTTAAGCTCCTTGTCAAGGACATATTCTTTGTCCTCGTAGCGGGTAATCATCCTGATGTTTCTGATCCACTCATTGAAGTTGGATCCATCAAAGGTGACTTTCCCACACAAGTTCACAAGGGAAAAGGAGCCATTAGGATTAGAGCCAGAAGCATTGTTGAAAGACATCTGAAGGAAAGAGGACAAGATTAGTTTAGATATAAGAGAGTCCTTAATAAAACACCCAAATGTAATATTAAGGCTAGGATCCAATCACAATATAATATAACTTAGAAGAGGTATGCCGTAATCTAAGCTATATCATATTTGAAAGGTAGGTGAATGACGATTCACCAATTTCCACCACGAAAACCGCAATATTTTAGTATTAGGTTTTTGAATGGTTCTTAGAAATTCCTAGATTCTTTGAGATTCAATGAACTTTTCAAAGGCATGTTTCAATCTCGAGTGTGCCCTCCAAGTTTTGTGACTGGGATACCGAGGATCACAAAACGAGGTGTGAAGTAACCATGCAAATCACTTGGTACCCTTAAAGTTTATCACTCAATCGATGTGCCGGTTAACCACACACGCTCCATCGATACTATAATAAACCCTAAGTCACCCTTTACCTACCTTGTTAAGTCCAAGTTAGTGTGCCGGTTAACCACACACGCTCCACCAACGACTTAATCAAAGTGTAAAGTGTAATTTCATGGAATAGCACCTTATTCACATTTTTCCTAAAGTAACTAAGATTGGGAATTTAATAAAACATTTAGTTACTTTATAATATTCATCATACTTTGAATGAGAATTAATAAGTCCTTGTCTTACCCGTTCGGCTAACGACCCTCCACCGATCAAGCAAGCGGTGGGTGAGAGTGGACACCCATTAAGTCACCATTTTATAGGCAACAACCTTATACCCACCTTATAGACCGGCTTCGTGAATGAGGCGTACTAGCGGTAAGACGACTTTGTTCTTATACATATATATATAATTATTAAATCATAATAATATAAGTATAAGGGTTGAATTTTAACTTTTAAAATTCTAGGGGTTGGAACTAAAGTTTTAACTTAACTTTACTTGTTCCAAAACTTGAGGGCAAGTTTTGTAATCTTTCAAAACTTTTCATTTCTTGTAACTTATGAGTTTAATAGAGTAATAAAATGAGGACTTTTCATTTTTCTAACTCTTGTGTTCTTTTAATGGTTTTTTTTTAATCCAAGAGACTTTTGGTTTTCCATAACTTGAGGACAAGTTATGGACTCCATTAAAACACATTATGATCATGAATTAATCTACCACATAGGTTACAAATAATTCCTATGATCATCTAAACATCATAAGAACAAGAATATGAATATGAACACTTTCAAGAATCAAAATCACATTTAATCTTTGTAATTTTGATAATTTGTTGTTGTAAATGAGTTAGAAAGACATTACACCTTCTAAAATAAGTTTTCAAGTACCAAAACATTTTAGGGTAATGATTCTAATCCATTTCCAGCAACACAAGTCGAAATTCTGCACTCTGTCGACCCTACTCGCCGAGTAGGTTGAAGATACACATGAACTCGTCGAGTCCTCCCCATGGACTCGCCGAGTCCATCAGTCAGACAGCAAGATTTTCGACTTTCTTCAACTTTTAAGCACAAATAACAAACAAACAAGCCTAGGCTCTGATACCACTGATGGGTTTTGAGCATTCTAACACTTCCTAAGTGTACATGCAACCCTAATAACCTTGGATCTATGTTTGTCTAATTATCATGCAAAGTTGAATTCCAAGGTTATATTCCTATCTAGCATACATGGGGAACAATTTTAACTTGAATCATAGATAGAATAACTTACCTTGTTGTTGCTTGTGTTCCTTGAAACCTTGTGAGCCTAGCACCCCAAGTGTGATGCCTCAAATGCTTCACACAACACCAAATGCTCTTGGAAAGACTCTTGAGATAACACACACTTCTCAAAATCGGCCAAGCCCTCTAGTTTCTTAGTAGTAGTGCCGTTTTTGGTGGAGAATGGGATCCTTATATAGTGTTGACACATCTAGGGTTACACCATGTAAACCCTAATGTGTCATGACTCTTCATTTCCATGACCCATGGGTTTGTAACTCCCATGGAGCATCCATGGAGCATCCTATGGGTAGAACCCAACTTGATAATCCATGGAGCCTCTTAGCCCACTATACAAGATATGGATGAACCCATATATTTAATTAGTTAACCTTTGATCACTTAATTAATTCCAAATTAATTCTTGATCAAACTAATCAAATAATATTATTAATATATTAGAACTTATAATATATTAATAATCTCCAAGTGTTATTTCTCTCATTTAGTCTAACCAATTGCATGGTGCCATGCAACCCAAATGGACCATGCCGGGTCGGGTCAAGTACAAGCCCGAAATAGTTATGGACTTAGACACCTTATCCAACAGATAGGTGGTGGTATTGGATCAGAGCAAGACGAGGTACCACATTTAGGTTAGTAAACTCGATGGCTCTCTATGTTTAGGTTACTTGTACTTCCTATAAAAATATTTGTATAAATAAAAAATATTTGTACAAAAATAATTTTGTATGTTTTTAATATTTTGTGAATTGGTTTTATATGTTTTTAATTAGTTTGTATTTATTTAAAAATAAAAAATTAAATGGATTTGAAATGACATGTGTTGTGGCATGTAAGAATTAAATATAAGAGGTGAGAGAAAAACTAATATGATGTATCCCACTCTAAGGTTATCTATATTCATGCAATGTCATTCATCTTATAAATAATACACATCATCTTTGTAATTATATCTTACATCATTGCAATCCTAATCATCTGTTAAAAATGGTCCCTATTGCCATATCAACGATCATTTTGTATTTTAACAAAAAAACATCTTATTATTTTAATATATATATATATATATATATATATATATATATATATATATATATATATATAGAGAGAGAGAGAGAGAGAGAGGTTCTGTTAAAATTCAAAACAAAATAGAGATCTTAAGATTCAACCTCAGCCACATAATTCACATTTGTCACTCCAACTTTTCGACGCACCGGTGCGACAGGTCGCCACTACCTCTACCGCAAATGCCACTGTCACCGCCATCATCACCACCACCACCTCTACCACTAGCCGACCCCTCCATTGTCACTTCCGTCACTTATACCATCATCACCTCTGTCATCACTACCTCTTATACCACCAACCGTTATAATCATATATGATTATTCAATCTGTAAACAGACATAAATGTATAATCATTTATGATTAGGCATATATATATAAACATGTATAATTATATATGATTATACCTCTCTGTCATATAATCATTTATGATTAGGCATTACCTGGAATGTTAGAGCGGCAAATGAAAAATATATAGTTAAGGTTGAATCTCAAAATCTCTATTTTTTTTAATCTCAAGAGAACCGTAAATTGACATTTGAAAGCCTTTCAAGTATAGAAAGAGTTTCATCAACACGATATATAGTTTGGATTAAGTCGACATTGCAAATGAATTTGAAAGAACCTGATGTATATGTTCTAAAGCATCTCATAGAACTCTACCTCAAGCGCTATGACATAGGGATGTTCTAAGGCATCTCATAGAACTCTACCCCAAGCGCTATGACATAGGGCAAATCACAGAGCATATATATATATATATATATATATATATATATATATATATATATATATATATATATATATATATATATATATATATATATATATATATATATATATATATATATATAGGTGGGTTCAATTGAGAAAATAAAAAAAGTTGAGAATTGGGGAATCATTTTCAGCCACTCATTTTATCTAAGCATAAAAAGACACGGTGGCAAACTTGTAAATATGATAACAACCTTCAATCTCAAATACGTATCTGTAGAGAATTAGATTATAGTTCAAACTCATTCATCGTTCATCATCCAAATTTCTTCTCCAACTTTCAACAATCATCCAGATTTCTTCAATTAAACCATCATCAACATCATCCAGTGCTAATCAATCATCGATCTTCGTCAATAATCAACATGATTCAACAGTTAACAAATACATAAGTCTGTATGTTATTCATATGTGAATAACATATAAAAATTATATATCTTTGTGAAAATACCTTGTAATATTCATATGTGAATATACTGTGTAATATTCATAAGTGAATATATCATCTAATATTCATAAATGAATATACTATGTAATATTCACATGTGATATACCATGTAATACTATGTAATATTCAGATATGAACATATTATCTAATATTCATAAGTGAATATACCATCTAATATTCACAAGTGGATATACTATGTAATATTCATAAGTGAATGCATCGTCTAATATTTAAATATGAATATACTATGTTTATTATATGCTATATTCATATATGAATGATACTTAAATTGTAATAATAATAATAATAATAATAATAATAATAATAATAATAATCATAGTTTTTTTTTATAACTGAATAACGAATGTACTGTAGTAAAAATCTAATTCATTTTTATTCACTTATGAATAACGATAGATGAAAATATAAAAAAATAAAAAATTATTTTATCTTAAAACTATATCAATATGGATGTCTATTTGTAGAGAATAAAAAATCATGAATTTTGGTACATTTAAGATAATTTTTCGATAAAAATAGTTTCTTAAAAATTTAAAAAAAAAAACGAAAAAACTAAGTTTTTGTATATATATTAAGGTAATGATTAACATAGTTTAAGGAAACATGTTTTGTTGGAAAACACATGTCTATTCCTTTCCCATTTTTGCTAATACGACAGAGGCTTTTGCGGCAAAAATAAATGAGTGGCTGAAAATGATTCCCCATTCTCAACTTTTTTTTTCTCAATTCAACCTCCTATATATATATATATATATATATATATATATATATATATATATATATATATATATATATATATATATATATATATATATATATATATAGGTTCAGATTCATTTGAAACCATTCTAATTTTGTGAGACCGTTAAACCAAATACAAAAATAATTTTAGTTTGCAAAATAAATGGAAAAATCCAAAAATTCTTTTTTTTAAATATTATTTTCGGAACTTGAATTAACTAAAAAAATAAAAAAATAAAAATTCGTTTTTTTTGAAAAATACGTGAAATATTCTAATAGAATATTACACTGACATATTCTAAAAAATAATTTTAAAATGCAAAATAAATGGAAAAATCTAAAAATTCTTTTTTTAAATATTATTTTCAAAACTTGAATTAACTAAAAAAAATAAAAATAAATTCCATTTTTTACGTGAAATATTCTAATAAAATATTACACTGTACATATTCTAAAAAATAATTTTAAAATGCAAAATAAATGGAAAAATCCAAAAATTCTTTTTTTAAGTATTATTTTCGGAACTTGAATTAACTAAAAGAAAGTAAAAACATATAAAAAAAATACATCTCACGGTCTCACAAAATTAGGCCGTCTCACATGAACCTATATATATATATATATATATATATATATATATATATATATATATAGAGAGAGAGAGAGAGAGAGAGAGAGAGAGAGAGAGAGTTAGGTTCAAATGTTTTCACTATCTATTGTGTACATGTATGATTGATTCTGGACCAATCATTTTAATTATTTTAAAAAAGTAATTAATACATATTAAATGCTAAAGATGTAATTAATACTCATTATATCTTCAACATGTAATATGCATTAATTACTTTCTTAAAATAACTAAAATGATTGGTCCAGAATCAATCATACATGCACACAATAAATAGTAAAAATAAAATAACTTAACCCTATATATATATATATATATATATATATATATATATATATATATATATATAAAAGGTATATTAGGTATGCAATGTTTTAATCCTTTTCACGAACTATACATCTCCATAACTAACCTCTCATTGGTGTTTAGTTTATTACAAAGTACAAGATTGAAATCTTATGAAGGTCCCTATTGGGTTTGCAACATCAAAATCGATCAGGGATTCTAAGATCCCATAAAACAAAACATAATCTTAACTTATAATTTTAAAACATGACAAGTATCTCAACCATTCAGTTTTCCGTTCAAAAACTATAAAAACTTCAAAATATTAGTTACAACTCACAACACAAAATGATAAATGATAAACTGATAAAGAATAAAAGACATAAAATGGTAAATTCATTTTTTTCAAAAAAAATGAAGTCAAGAGAATGTTGGATCGTTTTTCATACCTAAGATTGTACGATCAAAAACACGATTTTGACAACCTTGGTTTATTATAACGTAACCAAATTATCTTGGGGAAATTTTCAATGTGTCTTTCATTAGGAGTTTCATTGTACTCAATGTAAAATAATTGTATATTATTTTTTATGCATCTCATTCAAAATTACTGAGCAAGGGAAAAACGAAAAGGAAGATCGTTATCTCAGTACAAAAATAAAGACAATTCATTATGTTTGGTCATCTAGATTGAGAGAGCATGTGTGGTCCCCAGGGTTCATATTTTCCTGTTAACATTTATGTTCTCAAAATTTAACAGAAACAGAGAGATAAGTTTTTTAAGACAAAAATACATAAAACAAAAAAACAACAGAAACAACATACATACTCCTACATGTTATGCAAGCAACATGAAACATATCTAGAATATTATCTTAAGCCAAAAAAAACACTTAAAAATAATGCAAATATAAATGTGCATTTCAATTACCCTATGATTTTTGTCCTTCCTCTGCAGCAGCCTCAAAAGTCTCACCTGCCACGAGCTCCGGGACTTCATCATCATCATCCGCTTGTGCTGATGTGGCAGCAGCAGCTTCAGCGCCACCTGGCGCCTGCTTCTGGAACTGCTCTGCTAATTTTCTTAAGTTATCCAAGTTATCTGGCCCTGTAACATGCAACTCATTACAAATCACATCTTTTTTCCAATTTTGAATAAGTCACAAATAATCCAAAATTGTAAATTACACAAGAAATTTCACAACATACCAAGCTGGTTGAGAATGCCTGGGAGAATATCTTGCAACTCTGAAACAAATAATTTTTATGGATTTAGCCATTGAACTATTATTAAAATAATCATATAAACAAATAATTATTCAGTGGTTAAATCGATAAACAATGAAAACATGTCATATGCTTCAGTATTTATCCCTTTTTCAAATCTTGGTAACAAAAAAATGATATTATTAAACTGGCCTACAAAGTATAATGATTTAATCACTAAGGAAATGGTAACTTAACTAAAGAAAAAAAATGGTTATAGACTTATATTACACTAAAAAAAGACATGTTTATACTTTATATAATCAAACAGAGATATACTTATTAAAAGTAACTTTCAGGAATAGCCAAAAAAAAGTAAGGAACCTACTTTTTGTTTGGGGAGAACCACTAACAACCCAAGTATTGGCAGCAATAGAGGCTTGAACTGAAAAATAGATACAAAATGTCAAGATACTTGAGAAATAAAAGAACAAAACGAAGTGATTTTATTGATCAATTTAGTACCTTTTGGATTTAAGAACTGGATAACTGTTTCATCCTTAAAAATGTTAACTTCCTCAATTGCTGGTATTGCGTTGACACCTATTCTCTTTAAAGTGCTCTGCAGCCTTTTGTCATCTGTGGTAGTTGTTTTATGTACAGCCTTCTTCTTTCTAGAAGTAAACAACAAACACAACTTTGATCAAACAAACTGCCATGAAGTTGGTTTCAAAAAGTTTGCATCTGCTTCAACTTAAAGTTTATACTTTATATAACTAAATTTATATAAGTTTGTTTAGGCTTTTGAGCCTAATCAAGGTTCATGTTTAAACCACTTGGATATAAGAAACAAACCTTCTCACGCTACCCTTCCCACCAGTGCGAACAGCACCTGCCATCTTTTGTAGCTTTTCCACATTCATCTGCCATAAATACAGATAAGATATGTGAAGTAGTTGCCAATATCTAATTGCGAATCTAAGAATTCCTCAGAAAAAACCAACAGCATAAACAATACAAACGCAAAGACAATGGTATATATAAATCCCAAAAGTATTCGACAATCAGAAACACAACTGTTCCTAAGTAAAAAATAAAGTAAAATGCCGTATGAATCCAGCAGCTTCAAAATCGCAGTTCATACTTTTTAAAGTTGTTGTGCGCAAAGAGATTGATAGGAAACACAGAGGCATGTTACTCGTATCATAAATCAAAACCACTGCCTATCACATGAATCGTTTAACAAATTAAGTATTAATTGAATATGAAATCTATGTACCTTGGCGTGGATGGATGAACTGATGCTCGAGAGTAAGGGAGGGTACTGAGATTTGAGATAGATAAAACCCTAGAATCGATCTTTCGATTTTATATATGGAGCCCATGTTGAGAAAAGTTTCATATGGCTACCTTGTACAACAGAAGAACTGCATAATATTCCCCTTAATTTTCTTTTTGTAACTAAAAGCATAGCTGGATGGTATGAATTAAGGATCAATATTTGGAACTTTGGACCAGATCGGATAGTTAACCGGATATGGACCGGACCTAGATCTGAAAAGTGAACCGGTAAGCCTCAACAAATATGGATTAATGTCCATTAATTTCTGTCAAACCAAACCTATTCGAATACATAAACCAACATATTTAGTAATTCAAATATATCTGAATACAAAAATCCTATTCGAAATTATCTTAAATCTCGAATATCCAAATTTTTAGATAGCCGAATTTAAATATTCGATTTATTGGATTCGGATTCGAATACTCATTTTGGCAATCTTTTGATATTTAAGATATTCAAAATCCAAAAAATAAATATATTTCTTATACTCATTTTGGCAATCTTTTTGATATTTTTGTATTTATCATCTAAAAAGGAAAATGTCATTAATAGGAAATTGATATAATCTTATATATGCATGTTTCCTATATATTTATCATATTACAAAGGAAAAGGTCATTTAGATATATGCTTTGCATGAGATATCAATGTAAATATTTCAATATATTAAGGGTCGTGTGTATAAAACATTTTTCAAAAATTGTAATTTCGACTCTATTATTTGCGTTATCTTGAAATCCGATTTGGGATATCCAAGAAAAACAATTTGGAATTACAAACCTACTTTAAATTCTAAACATAGAAATCCCTTTATTTGCATCGCGTTCTGTAAAAACAATTTTGCGAAGAGAAAAAAGCAATTTTCATGATCTTTATTTTCTGTAACGTTCAAATCTCTCTCTCTCTCTCTATATATATATATATATATATATATATATATATATATATATATATATATATATATATATTCAGGATCTTTTGAGAACTCATATATTCGTGAAAACCCGATAACCTTTTTAGTTGTAGATTTTTTCCAAAATAAAATTATGCACCTCTAAAATGTGGATATATATATACACACACATTACATCATATTCAAATCTTGAGAAGATCCTTAGTTTAAATCCTAGCATGAATATCTATTCATAACATAAATAACATATTAAACATGTATGCGTACTTTGAGAATCACTTACTTGATTTCCGGTAGATTACACATATCACATCCCTTTTATCTTTTTTATAATAACATTTTTATAAAATCTTTCGGTCCTCAAACCAAGGTTATGATACCACTGTTATAATAACATTTTTATAAAATCTTTCGGTCCTATGTTTAAGTTCAAACGCACACCACTGCTAGCATGAATCCCTCAAACCAAGGTTATGATACCAACTTGTAACGTACCAAATTTCAAACCAAATTTTTTATTTTTAAATAAAATTAATTATTTCAATTCCATTCCCAAAAAGTATTATAAAACATTTATTTGTTCAAATATGTCAAACATGATTAAAACTGGAGTAATAATAATGATAGTAAAATCAAATCAACGGAAGTCTCCAAAATAGATCCATGTATGCAATGCAATCAAAATGTGCCCTTCCCTTTGCTGCCAGACCACCTGAAAAAACATTTAAACTTAAACGAGTAAGCACAAATCTTAATGAGTTCCCTAATGTATCACATACCCATGTGAATGTTATGATCCTACTAGAGTTTTACACTCACTTCCGTCGCTACAGTTTCACTGCAGTCTCTCTTACTATGATCCCACCATAGTTTTTTATGCAACTGATATGTACGCTATAGTCGTTTATGTAGAAAGTCATAAAGACAATCTATCATACCATGTCACCTAGTGTCTTACATAGTATACTGAGAAAACTCACATGATGTTAACAACAGCTTCTAAAATGAAAAAACTAGCACAAATCACCTAATACCAATTTGAGACAAGCCCTTAGTTAATTACTAAAATCCATCAAAATTTAACCAAAAGTCAAAATGGTAAAAAAAAAGTCAACGATCAAGTAGTCAAAGTCAACAGTCAACGGTCATTCGTAGCACGACTGTAAAATCCGTTTCTTGGATGAATCGAATTAGGGTTTCAAAGGGTCAAAAGGTTGGATTTTGGAGAAAAAGGGTCCTCACGTCATAAGGCATGAAGGCTGACAACATGAGAAGGGATGCATGAAGATTTTATCCGGGACTGAGCTCACGACATGAGCAATAAGAACTCATGATGTGAGGATCGTTGCAACCCAAGCCCACGAAGTTTTAGGGTTTCCTACATATTTGATGGGTTTTGAGCATAACATCAATCCTATGGTGTTCATGCAACCCTAATTGCTTGGATCTAGTTTTTCTACTTTGAACATGCAATAAACTTCCAAGACTTACAAACCCTAGATCTAGCATACTAGTAATCAAATCAATATATGAATTAGGGTTTAGATCTTACCTTGATTGTTATGTAGCAATAACAATCAATTCCTTGGCTTCAGAAAGCTTAATGCCTCAAGTGTTGAACCTCTAATGGAGTCACAAACACCACTAAGCAACCTGGACGAAGAGAGAAGAGAGGGGAGCACCAAAAATCGTCCAGAAACCCTAAGGGAATCATTCACCACGTTTTTGGGGCTTAGGGGCTCCTTAAATAGGTAGGTAATTAGGGTTATCTAACAAGGAAACCCTAATTTGATTGCTTAAGCCCTAAGCAGCCCATGGACCCCTTCTGGAACATGCTTTGGATGATTTCTAATGAGCTTCCCCATAGAATTCGTCCAACCTATTATTCCAAGGTGATCCATAGCCCAATTGTAATTATCTTATAGTTACAATTCCAGTCCCTTAAGTTTAATTAATCTCTTTTATCCACAAAATTAATTCTTAATTAATTCTTGACCAATATTAATTAAACATTATCATTTCTACTTTAATATATTATTCTCATAATATATTAATAAATCACAATTAAACCTTTCTCTCCTTAATTCATCCTACGTATTGTTATGGTGAAGGCAACCCAAAAGGACCATGCTCATAATCGGGTCAAGTACGTACCAAAATAGTTATGGACTTAGACACTAATCCAACAGTCTCCCACTTGGATAAGTCTAATAACTATCTTGTATAACTTCAGAACCTGATCAACAATCGTAGCTTTCAAAAGCCGTTATCAACTATGATCTTGTCAGATACGTGTGTCCTTTAGATAAGGGATCATATATTCCTTCATTCTCAAAATATTGTATAGACACAAGACATGAATTTTGATCATTCTCTCTATACTGTTTCCCGACTTCCGATTTATGACGATTGACAACAGACTACAATTGAACACATCAACTTAGTCCCGGCTTGGCCAAGCGCTTAGGTGTCATCACTAAATTATCGAGGGGCCTACAGATATTGCTTTTATCCCACTTTGGGTAAAAGGAATGGATAAACTTCGACTCAAATACTCGCTTGTACTCACTCATCGAATCATACACAACAATAAGTTTTATAACACCAACTTACCGGTGTGTTTACTTATCATCAATGTGCAACCGACCAGCAAATAACAACTCACATGTCTCGATTTCAAGAATATACAATATTATCGTCTCACTAATCACCCATGATAAATCCATGAAGTGATCCAAGTGAGCGTGGGTTTCATCCAATACTCTAATCTTATTAAAGCACTCATGAACTCTGCAGAAAAGTTGTGTTGTGTCTAAACTCTTCAGACAATCTACAAACTCTTCATGACAGTCTTCCTTCATACCTACTTCCAACGTATGACCGACTGTGGAGGTTCGAATAACCCAGTTATTCTGGAAGTCAAAACATGCAAAGTGAAACACAGTGATTATTTAATCCTATATGGCCCCAAAACTTTTGAGTGTAAACAAAACAATTCTATTTAACCACCATAGTGATTACTCAATATTCATTGTTTACTGTTTCAGAAAATCAAATTATTACTCAAATTACAACAATAGTTGTCCCATGCACCCAACATGCACACTATGTTTCCTATGGTCCTTACTTTGTGAAATAGATCAATTGAAAAACTTTTCCAATGATGCTCATTTCACAATTCCCAATCCTTATCATTAGTGTAAGAACATAAGGTTCTTGCCACTATTAGAATATGCTAGATTCTAACATTTTATGCAACGATCCTTTCGCAAAGTCATAGCACAAAAGTCACCAAGACTTGGCCAATGAAATTACAAAGTACTCTATCAGAAATTGTTATAAGACAATTCCATAGACGCGAAGTCTCAAATACAAAGTATATTCCTTTGAACATCCTTCTTGCATAAAAGTTTCTAATCTAGACATAGACTCTCAACGTCCAACTCCCAATATAGAAACATTTCCATATTTGTCATATGACGACTCATTCTTAATAGAATTTTATCTATTCATAATAATGTCGATATGGTCCATCCAATACCATACTTCCAACTACTCACAAGCGACCAATCCTCAGTGAACTTTGGATCGTCCTTTGATAGTTGTTTAATTATTTTAGTCAAAACCGATTCTAGTCCTTTTTCTCTCTTAATGCGCTAGACATTTGGAAAATTTTAGAATGGTCAAATATTATAGCATTTGCAATCGATCCTATACCCAAAGTGTATGTGACACGATGCATAATGTCTTACATAAAGATATGATACTTTATCAATCTTCTGCCATAATATTTTATGTGTCACGTTCTCACAATTCGAACTATGAAGAGGAATGTCGTAATCATAATCGAAATTTAAGAACACACTATGTATCCATTGACTAAATTTATTATAATTTCTCAATCTAAGCTTTAGATTTTGAAACGAAGTATAATATTCTCTCCCTTAATTATAGCAAAACAACTTTTCAACCCATTCAACTTTGCAAATTGAATCTTTGTTTTTCTATAATTAATATTGCTAACTTGCAATACTTGCCATAATAATCATGCAAGCATAAAACTTATGCTCCCACTATCATGATGATTATTATCATATAAGCATAACACTTATGCTCCCACTAGCTTTGACATGTATTCAGAAAACAGCTGAACTTCCAGAAAACAATGCCTATTGAATTTCTGGAGTTCATATTTCTAATACCAGATGCTTCGATAAGCCTTTATCTAAGCTTCTTAAACTTATACACCTTTGCCTTAGATAGCTCATATGTGTGTCTAAACAATTCATAATTATATCAATAAGTCCCAAATGTTAGACTAATTGCCAAATCTCACAATTCGAACTATGGAAAGGGATGCCGTAACCATAATCGAATTTGAGAATATAATTTTCACAATTGCTATCTTCTTAAAATCTCTCTTAGTGAAAGCATTTCCTCACAGTCATTTTCATGAAGGAGGGAATCTTATGACACTTAGATTTTATGGTGTATGAGTTCCTATCCATGTGAATTTGCCAAAACTAAAGTTTGCGACAAATCCAATCTCATATGGACTGAACTTTCTTAATCTTGATTTCTTGCCTTATGGTAACACGAGTGCCCACCATGTCTTCCAAGTAGTTTAGCAACTTATCCTTACATATCAATGTACTTTCCATCGATCAAGGTGCTTTGTCTTTATGCATTCAAATGAGAACTCATAGAACTCACATACATAATTAACTCAATTGGAATGGCACATAAACAAAATAATGTCAACATGATAGGTTGTAAACCTCAAGTCGTGTGCTAGTGATGATAGATAAGGTTTATTTTTGATTTGTTCTTGAAACCTTTTTCAAGATCATTAAAACTCCCACTGACCTCTTGACGTATATGATTCTCTTGTCAGGAAACTTTCCTAGACAAAATAAATATTTAAGAGTTAGTGCGAAATCCTATCAAGACTAACACTTCACACAATTGGTCCTAGTTGGTCTTTGTCTTATCCAATACATCACAACTTACCAATTTCAAATGTGTAGGAATAAGAAGAATTTTTCCAATTCCACATTTGTTGAGTGTTATAATCCTACTAAAGACATGTCACTCAATTCACAGTCTTGGAGTATAACTCTAAGACTTGATATTGGAATGAAGTATGATTGACTTCTTGATTTAACCATTTCCATAATTCTCGATTCCTCTTCTCAGACATACAAATGTACTAAGACTCACTTAGAGGACCAAATGAGATATGGTTCTTAATCATCAAGACTTTATCATAAAACACAATAAAAGGTACTCTCCCTTCTTCTTAAAACAGAGAAACTTTTATCTTTCTGCCTTCTTGATTCTTCTTATTCGTTCTGCTATTCATTGAAACATTTTTCAATCAACTCATAATTACACTTAATCTTATAAGTATATTCATATTTACTAAACTTTAGTAAATCATGATGAATATCTTTATCACTCTTGTGGTAGACTTGATCAACGTACAATCTTGTGTACTCGATCTCCTAGTCCTTCACTTGACACTCTGTCAAAGAATTAACCTAATTTCCAAATATGAAATTTCTCATTCATCACGCAACCAAGTTGTATGATTCCAAGTTTCTGTCCAATTGAAACATGGGCGATGAGAAACTCTCCTTATTTGGTAAATTTTTGACATTTCCACAAATAACATAATTAAGAATCAAATCCTTTATTGCTAATAATAGAAACTTTCAAACATCAATTTTTCATACACGCCATTGCAAGGATAAATAAATAAGATAAAATCAAAATTCATTTTATTACGGAAAAAATTTGTCCTTACAATGCAATTCAATTGAAAAACTATGTTATTACATATTTCTTAGCAATCTATTCTAACTCCAAGTAGTAGCTCAAGAATCTAATCTTCAAGCAGTGCGATCAAAATCCATTTCTTCACGACTAGATTCAGCTCACATCTTCCCTTAAGCTTCCTCTCTTTTCTTCGATCCTACAAAACATCAAAATGTAATCTTATCACATCATGTATTAAGAATCTAGAATAGGAACTTAAAAGAGTTAGATAATGGATTTTACCTGAAGTAGAGTCATACGTCTTGACTCTCTCATCTCTTAGATCTCTCAGGTAAATAGGGCAGCTTCATCTCCAATGCCCCTTCTATTAGCAATAAAAGCAAATGGACTCTTTTGGAATGACATAAGGAACTATCTCAGAGTTTACCTTTTCTGGATCTCCAATGTCATCATTTTCAATGTCAACTTGTTCAATTCCTTGGATAGATCCCGGTATCTGTGGACAGAGAAGGAAAAGGAATGCCTCTGGTTCATTGAAGTTTGGGAGTTTGATTCACCAGACAAATTTGCTTGACCAGCACGTCAAATCATTACTGATTCAACAGCTATAAGCAAATAGTTGAGATCAATGAGGTTCACGTCGTGATCCATCATATAGTACTCTCTAACAAACTCACTATATGATTCAGGAAGTAACTGAAGAACCTAGTCAACAGCCAACTCCTTGGGGATGACAACACCCAGCATACCCAACCTGACTTGTAACGACCCAAAAATCAGGGATAAAAAATTCATTTTTCGTTACAGCTAAAACATTGATACCATTTATTTCAAACATGCCGAATTCTCATTATGTAAAACATTTATCAGAGTTCATCCCAAAATCCATCATTGCGGAAATCATAGGTGTGTGCACTGCGATCAATCTGAGCCCTTCATTTCCAAATTGATGAAACCTGAAACCAAAACTATAAACCGTAAGCACAAAGCTTAGTGAGTCCCCCAGAGCATACCCCCCACACACAATCCACATAACACATATCATGTTAGCTATAAAAGCTACATGTATCACATTCCCTACTAGCTAAAGAAGCTACATATAACACATAAGCCATGCATACCAAAAACCTATAAGGATGCTGTGGGCTCCCCCCAAGGTCTTACACCATTGTGCCATGGGCTACCCCACATGGTCTTAACCTAGTATTGCCATGGGCTACCCCACACGGTCTTATATCCAATGCCACGGGCTCCCCCCGAGGTCTTCCATGCAAGTATCACAAAGACAGCTAGCATAACACATACCACATAACATATCATATATCACAAAATAACTACACATAACACAAATAACCTGTAAAGATGTCGTGGGCTCCCCCAGGGTCTTACACCATTGTGCAACGGGCTACCCAACATGGTCTTTACCTAGGAATGCCATGGACTACCCCACATGGTCTTATATCCAATGCCACGGGCTCCCCCGGGGTCTTCCATGCAATAACACATAATCACATAGCATATCAAATCACAGATGGCTAACACATAAACCATAATCACATAATGGGCCGACCTTGGTGCCTTAGACCCATTGGTATGGGGAGAAGACTCACCTTGCACTGTAGAAGCTTCCTGCATGAATTCTTTAGCTGCTGCCCTGCCAGTTTCCAGAGCTGTCACTACCAATCAATATACCCAATTAGCAATTGGGTCCCATACCATAATCCTTAATCCATGCATGGGGTAAAATGACCATTCTACCCCTGGCCCAGTATGATCCAACACTAAGGCCCAAACCAAAAACAAAAGCCCAACATTATAATGTCCATAAAATCATCAATGGCCCAATTTTCCAAATTGGGCCTAGACCTTCCTAATAGACCCTATACTAAAGCCCAATATTCTCATTAGTCAATAATCCTGACCCAATTGGTCCACGAAGGCCCACAACAACCTAGTCCAAGAATTGGCCCAATCCTAGGCCCATAAATGTGAAGTCCATTTCTATATTGGGCCACAAGGTCCAATAGGCCCAACTATACCAACATTAGCCCAAGATACATTCAGATCCAACAAACCGCAAGTCTAGGCCCAAAACCATTAGGGCCCAAAGGTCCGAAGTTTACCAAGGCCCAATCCCTCCTGAGAGAGTACGCCTAGCGTACCTCTTATGTACGCTTAGCGTACTGGGCAAAAGAATTGTACGCGCAACGTACAACATTGTACGCCAAGCGTACAAACGGCTCATGCACAACATCCATTAAGTGCTTAATACTTAATCCAATAAGTCCAAATCACAAATCCGAGCTATACTTAATATCTAAACCCATAAAGTCACTAACTTGGTGACTTTGCATGCCCCAAACAAACCCAAACTCCAAAAATGGCATTCTACTTCCATAAAAGTGACCCTAACTCAAACATGAACCCATTAAGACCATCAAGATGGCGAATTTCTGCCATAGGGACTCCAATAGCATCAAGGGTGGCAACCCCAAGCCTAAAAACAGATTTGGAACCATAAAGCCCCATTCTTGGGACCAAAAAGATCCAAAAACTCAACATAATAGATCTAAGCATTCAATGGTCAAGTTCAGAGCTTTATACCTTCATTAAGTTGAGAATGAGTCCTAAAAGCCAGATCCATAAGCTCCTCCTTGATTCCCATCCTTGCATCAAACTCCAACTTCTTGGAAATGGGTTAAACACCCCAAAAATGGACTCCATAAGCTCAAAATGCCACCATGGATGATATATGTCGATTTCTAATGTTTAGAGGGGTGGAGGCATAAGATGTTAGGGTTTGGTTATGAGATAAGGGGTTTAAATAGGGTCCAAGACCCTAAAACAGGGTTCTGATCTGACGGGATTACGCCCAACGTAATTCTGGTACGCCCAGCGTACTCCAGAGAACCTTCGCGACCACTCCTGGTCATTACGCCCAGTGTAACCCAAAGTACGCCTAACGTACTCCCTTTTTCCCTAGTACGCCCAGCGTACTCCTTGTGTACGCCCAGCGTACTCGGCTAAGCCTGAAACTACCAAACTTCCGAAAGCCATAACTTCTTCGTTATAAATCCGTTTTCAATGATCCTTATATCCACGGAAAGGTGACGAGAAGCTCTACAATTCTAACAAATCAAACTTTCCTTAAGACCTTCCGAAAAAATCCATTATCCACAAAAGTCCGAACTGACACTTTACCAATTTACCCCTAGGCTCCAAAACACAACCCGAACACCCGAAACACTTCTAATACATCACCCGCAGCCAAATGGGCCTAGATCTTACCTTCTATAGACCAATACTCCTTATGAAGACCAACCTTCAGCCTACAGCCTTAGACTAGAAGTCAATTCGGAACAGAGCGTTAGAACTCTCCCCCACTTAAATTGGATTTCGTCCTCGAAATCATGCATCACCGTCCCCGACACACCAGACAACTTGATCAACACTGCCACAAACCCGTTAATACCACAGCCTACTCAAGGCAACTGAAAAGCAATCCTCATGAGGTTCTAGAACACGGAGATGAACAAATTCCTTACAACCCGATCACACATGTGCCACCTGAAATCTGAAGTTTTGAGATGATCCGTCTCCCTGACATACTGCCCACGCCGAATCATCATAGAACTGATTGTATAAGAAAACTAGTCAAAAATATAATACTTTCCACCCGTAATATCTTGAGGCTTCCAATAAGGACAAAAATGATCGGTAAATAGACACCCATATTCGATCCCGAAGACTACCAGTCTTGCACCTGGTCCAACCACCTAGTTCCCGAGATGACACTATCATGACTACCCAACCGTAGCCCGACTATGTTACGTACCACTTATCCACAAGATCCTGCAACGCAAGATCCAAACCTTGACTCAGCAGTCTCTACCAGTTCCATTCCGCATTCCCATTACCATCCGGGCTCGCCCACGGATAGTCGATCGAATAATCCCTCCGATCCCGATTCTACCTAAGTTGTGGCTTTCCCACAACCTTGCGAACTGGTCTACCCTAGCCTCAATCACTTGAAGAAATCGTGAATGCTACAGCTACCCTGTAGTCTTACAACACTTCCCACACCATCCGATCATTAGTGAGTGCTACGGCTCTCCCGTAGTCTGACAACACTTCCACCCTGACTGTCTATTAGTGAACGCTACGGCTCCCCCCATAGTCTTACAACACTTCCAAAGTGAATGCTACGGCTCCCCCATAGTCTTACAACACCTTTACCTTCACAGTCCATTAGTAAATGCTACAGCTCCCCTGTAGCCTTACAACACTTACATACTACATGATCGATACCCATGGCCCTACTGCTCACCTATCAATCAGAACACATCTCAATATTGAGCACGCACACAACCTATTCTCCCAAAATGAACTCAATTACTGACTGAAACTCTACATGGTTCCTTTCCCCAAAGCTTGTAATATGACGTCAGAAGGACGCGATCCAAATGTCGTGGAGTTTCCCAAACTCCCATCCCACGATATCCAATACTCAGTCGGCCCCTAAGGCCGCCTTTCCTCCCAGAAAGGGGAATGTGAGATGCATCCTCGTTTCACACTCGCTTTTATCCTAGATATCTGAATGATTCTCCCCCACTTAGATTCGACTAAGTCCACTTGGCACATGAAAATTGAAGGATTCCCACATCCTCTCTCTCTCTCTCTCTCTCGTTCCAATGGTTAATTTGCTGACGGCGGCGCCTAACAAAGCTAGAACACCAAGAATAACCCTTCCCAAAACAACACAACTTCCGAAAACCCGCTAGCATCTCTGGATCCAACCATATCAACGAATTTAGATGCTTTAAATACTATTATACTCGATTCTTGCTGACCGAAGGTCAGATGGTCTAACCAAATCTTCAGCAACAATTCTCTCTCTTCCCTTGACAACCTCAAGGGCCTTTCCAAACATGATAGCTAAGGTTATTGGAACCTAGTCATAATTTCCTTCATATAAGCCTTGGAACCAATCCATGCCATACCCAAAATGACATGCGCGTATTGAAAATTCTTAGATAACTGGAGTCGGTGCCCTTACTGCTCCTCCCTGATCGTCAAGTGGTTGACTTCCTTGTCCCCCATCTGTCTTCAACGACAATATGACGGACTTGCCCCCTATGGGCATTACCTGTTGATGTGGCCAAACCTGCTACACCTGTAGCTACACAGATCACCGGATAGCCCCCGACAATGACTCGGAGCGATCCCGGTATATGCGGAATCCACTCCGCAAGATACGTCCATCTGAAAGCTCCTTAAAGATTCCTCGGCGCGCTGGATGGCACCTAATACTCTTGCCAACTCGAACAATAACAGACATCCGACCCGAGGTCTAACTATCACACCCCCTAAGAATATAATTTACCGATACATCCGGAAATGACCGAAGATAGCATGTCCGCAAACACCTGGAGGAATCCTGACCATCTCCTCCTGAGTTACCTCGACCATGCGGAAAACATGATGCAACACTTCATCCCGATCCCAATGGCAATCCAATCCTTTGTAACTAAGCTCCATCACGTAGTTTTCGCAAGTGTTGCACCGAATCTGGCCCTGTTGGCCTCTCAAAAGCTGATCCAAACTCCTGGATCCCCCTCCCGAGATCCTCCACTATAGGCACCCGGGCTGGTCCCTTTTTCTAAAGGTGACCCTAATCAATCCCTGCTCTCGAACTCTAGAAATCATAACACTCAGGGTCTCGCACCCTAACACCCCCACCTGCTCAATCGTCCACGGCCGATCTGCAATAGATGGAGCAACCTATGCTCCCAACCGGTTACAAACTATCCTCAAGACGAATTCTTTAACTCCGAAAGTGCAATAGGTCGCACCAATCAATCCTTGCTGCCTGATGCAAGAGATCCAATGCGAACCTCAAATCCTGACAGTCCTTCTGCTAGCTGGCTCTCTACCGGAGCCAGGACCAAACCTTGGTCCTTCCCCTTGTGTGCTCATCCGCACTCTGCACTGCAACTATCCCCATAGTCCACTCGAAATCCACGAATTCCTTTCCCAGGTTTCTCGGATTATTCAAGACTTTCCCCGATTCGAGTATGGATCTTGTGCTTTCAGTAGTATGGGCCTAATACTACCTTCCACACCTATCCATACTTTCCTCCGGAATGATCCCAAATCCTCTAAGTCACCTACTTCCCTGATGTACTAAATGTCTGCTAGACAGTAGCATAATATCCACCTAAGCACCTCCCATGTCTCCCCCTAGGCTCCCAATCACACCGAACCGCCTCACTACTCACTGGAGCATATCCTAGGATTTCCTAGGTTCCCGACCTCGCCCTGCCATCAGCTGCTGAGGAACCTCTCACGATGCCAGTCATCTACCTCCTGGATATCGTCACATCCACTTAGTAGCTGACTCCCATCACTAAAGAGTTCCACAAAGCACAAAGCAAGCAGCATTCGCGCAGACGCACTCCTGACACTAATCTCATCCTAGGCTCATCCTAGGGTAATATCCAACCCATAAACGATTGTAGAATATCCGGCCCATGTACTATAACCCAAGTTATCCACATCCACCCTCGCTGACGCCTGCCTTATGCATGCAAATTGTACACAGAACAGGAAACGAGCCGCACCAATTATTCTATGGCCATGAGATCCTAACCGTATACAATTTTAAAATATAGACGTAGCAATTACCAATATTAATAATCATTCTCATTCTAGCATGGCATCCAACATCCCAAGGCTACAAACATCACATATCAGGCCAATCTACCGTTGTCTACTCAGCACTAGCATGCAAGTCTAAGAGCTCATATAGCATACAAAGGCATCCCTCCTAGCCTTAACTAGCATGCGATATTCAGACTCATAACCAAATCCTAACAGATAATAGGTGTGGGTATTCTGGGGAAACTTACTTGAGCTCGGCCGATTGCATGAACCACACCCTTTCTTTTCTTAGAAAACTTTTCCTTGAAAACATTTTCCTTTTAAAAAAAAAACCTTCCATATCCTCAGTCTGAGTTCAGACACACCTGAAAGTATGTCCGAATCCCTCAAACAAAGGCTCTGATACCAACTTGTAACGACCCAAAAATCAGGGGTAAAAATTTCATTTTTGGTTACAGTTAAAACATTGATACCATTTATTTCAAACATGCCAAATTCTCATTAAGTAAAACATCTATCAGAGTTCATCCCAAAATCCATCATTGCGGAAATCAGAGGTGTGTGCACTGCGATCAATCCGAGCCCTTCATTTCCAAATTGATGAAACATGAAACCAAAATTGTAAACCGTAAGCACAAAGCTTAGTGAGTCCCCCAGAGCATACCCCACACACACAATCCACATAACACATATCATGTTAGCTATAAAAGCTACATGTATCACATTCCCTGCTAGCTAAAGAAGCTACATATAACACATAAGCCATGCATACCAAAAACTAGTAAGGATGTCGTGGGCTCCCCCTAGGGTCTTACACCATTGTTCCATGGGCTACCCCCACATGGTCTTAACCTAGGATTGCCATGGGCTACCCCACATGGTCTTATATCCAATGCCACAGGCTCCCCCAAGGTCTTCCATGCAAGTATCACAAAGACAGCTAGCATAGCGCATACCACATAACATATCATATATCACAAAATAACTACACATAACACAAATAACCTGTAAGGATGTCGTGGGCTCCCCCAGGGTCTTACACCATTGTGCAACGGGCTACCCAACATGGTCTTTACCTAGGAATGCCATGGACTACCCCACATGGTCTTATATCCAATGCCACAGGCTCCCCCCGAGGTCTTCCATGCAATAACACATAATCACATAGCATATCAAATCACAGATGGCTAACACATAAACCATAATCACATAATGGGCCGGCCTTGGTGCCTTAGACCCATTGGTATGGTGAGAAGACTCACCTTGCACTGTAGAAGCTTCCTGCATGAATTCTTTAGCTGCTGCCCTACCAGTTTCCAGAGCTGTCACTACCAATCAATATACCCAATTAGCAATTGGGTCCCATACCATAATCCTTAATCCATGCATGGGGTAAAATGACCATTCTACCCCTGGCCCAGTATGATCCAACACTAAGGCCCAAACCAAAAACAAAAGCCCAACATTATAATGTCCATAAAATCATCAATGGCCCAATTTTCCAAATTGGGCCTAGACCTTCCTAATAGAGCCTATACTAAAGCCCAATATTCTCATTAGTCAATAATCCTGACCCAATTGGTCCACGAAGGCCCACAACAACCTAGTCCAAGAATTGGCCCAATCCTAGGCCCATAAATGTGAAGTCCATTTCTATATTGGGTCACAAGGCCCAATAGGCCCAACTATACAAACATTAGCCCAAGATACATTCAGATCCAACAAACTGCAAGTCTAGGCCCAAAACCATTAGGGCCCAAAGGTCCGAAGTTTACTAAGGCCCAATTCCTCCTGAGAGAGTACGCCTAGCGTACCTCTTATGTACGCTTAGCGTACTAGGCAAAAGAATTGTACGCGCAACGTACAACATTATACGCCCAGCATACAAACGGCTCATGCACAACATCCATTAAGTGCTTAATACTTAATCCAATAAGTCCAAATCACAGATTCGAGCTATACTTAACATCTAAACCCATAAAGTCACTGACTTGGTGACTTTGCATGCCCCAAACAAACCCAAACTCCAAAAATGGCATTCTACTTCCATAAAAGTGACCCTAACTCAAACATGAACCCATTAAGACCATCAAGATGGTGACTTTCTTCCATAGGGACTCAAATAGCATCAAGGGTGGCAACCCCAAGCCTAAAAACAGATTTGGAACCATAAAGCCCCATTCTTGGGACCAAAAGATCCAAAAACTCAACATAATAGATCTAAGCATTCAATGGTCAAGTTCAGAGCTTTATACCTTCATTAAGCTGAGAATGAGTCCTAAAAGCCAGTTCCATAAGCTCCTCCTTGATTCCCATCCTTGCATCAAACTCCAACTTCTTGGAAATGGGTTAAACACCCCAAAAATGGACTCCATAAGCTCAAAATGCCACCATGGATGATATATGTCGATTTCTAATGTTTAGAGGGGTGGAGGCTGAAGATGTTAGGGTTTGGTTATGAGATAAGGGGTTTAAATAGGGTTCTGATCTGACGGGATTACGCCCAACGTAATTCCGGTACGCCCAGCGTACTCCAGAGAACCTTCGCGACCACTCTTGGTCATTACGCCCAGCGTAACCCAAAGTACGCCCAACATACTCCCTTTTCCCTAGTACGCCCAACGTACTCCTTGTGTACGCCCAGCGTACTCGGCTAAGCCTGAAACTACCAAACTTCCGAAAGCCATAACTTCTTCGTTATAAATCCGTTTTCAATGATCCTTATATCCACGTAAAGGTGACGAGAAGCTCTACACTTCTAACAACTCAAACTTTCCTTAAGACCTTCCCAACAAAAATCCATTATCCACAAAAGTCCAAACTGACACTTTACCAAATTACCCCATGGCTCCAAAACACAACCCGAACACCAGAAGCACTTCTAATACATCACCCGCACCCAAATGGCCTAGGTCTTACCTTCTCTAGAGAAATACTCCTTATGAAGACCAACCTTCGCCCTACAGCCTTAGACTAGAAGTTAATTCGGAACAGAGCGTTACAGTCAATGTGTGACTTCATCTCTAAGACGTGTGCACACACAGACTTTCCATATTTGTGCTTAATTGCCAATAGGGCTTGAGTGATCTTGAACTTTTCAAGCCTTCGAACTTGTGGGTTAAGGAGAACAATTGGAGGAGGTGGAGGAAGTGAAGCATGATTTCTTGTTCCTCGATCATATCGTGGAATATCATCTTCGTTTGGAAAACTTGTTCCAAGGGATTTAGGAAAACCATAGTTGTTTGACATCTACAAAATGGGAGAAAATTCAAGTTAAGTTGATTGAGTCCTTAAACTTTTAATCAACTTTTAAATTCCAAAATTAAGGGCAAGTTTTGAAACTTTTTCAAACTTGGGGTTTAGAATTTAAATATTTCAAAATTAGACTTTTAATCAAAATTTAAATTCCAAAACTTGAGGACAAGTTTTGAAACCTTTCAAAACATTTAGGTTTGACTATTTAAATTTCAAAAACAAAAACTTTTAAGTTCAAATTTAAACTATAAAACTTAAAGGGTGCAAATTGAAACTTTTCAAACTTACTGGGTCAAATATTTATCTAATAATAATCCTATATTATCCATATTTAACCAAATCCATTAATTTTGATAAGGATAAACATTCCAAACATAAACAATCGATTTTAGGCAATAAAAACGAGTTTTGGTAATTATCCTTAACAAAATCTGCTAAAAAATCAAAAATCCTGGCAACTGACCCTTAGACTCATCGAGTCCACCATGGAACTCATCGAGTTGGGCCAAATCGTTGAGTCCATGAATGGAATCGGCGAATCAACCTGTTAGAATGCAAAAAATTCGATTTTTCTAATCTTTGGCAGTCCAATTATGCATCTATTCAATAGAAAAATGACCTAGGCTCTGATACCACTGATGGGTTTTGAGCATAACATCAATCCTATGGTGTTCATGCAACCCTAATTGCTTGGATCTAGTTTTTCTACTTTGAACATGCAATAAACTTCGAAGACTTACAAACCCTAGATCTAGCATACTAGTAATCAAATCTGATGGGTTTTATGCATAAGAACAATCCTATGTGCTCATACAAACCCTAATGCTTGGATCTAGGTTTCTCTATTGTACATGCTTTGAATCCAAGACTAATAAACTTAGATCTAACATATTATGAACTGAATTAGGGTTTATAGAATTACCTTTGATTGTTATATAGCAATAACAATCAATTCCCTGCTTGGATTGGCTTCAAAAGCTTAGTGCCTCAAGTGCTGCACCTTTAATGGAGTCACAAACACCATATACAACTTGGATGAAGAGGAGAAGAAAGGAGGCTGCCCAAAAACGGCTAGAAACCCTAGAGAATCAGTTCCACACGTTTTTGGGGCCTAAAGGGTCCTTTATATACTTATGTGGGCTGCTAGGGTTTCAGTCAAAACCCTAATGGACAGCTTAAACTCTAAGCAGCCCATGGAACCTTCTGGATAAGGCTATGGACGAAAATATGATGGGCTTCCATCATAATTTCGTTCACCCCTTACTCCTTTAGCATTCCTTAGCCCAATAACTCAATTATCCAATAATTGCAGTCCAGTCCCCTGAATTTAATTAATCTCTTTTAGCCACAAAATTAATTATCAATTAATTATTGACTAATATTAATTAAACAATATGATTTCTCCTTTAATATATTATTCTCATAATACATTAATAAATCATATTTAAACCTCTCTCTTCTTAATTCATCCTACATATTGCTATGGTGAAGGCAACCCAAAAGGACCATGCTCATAATCGGCTCAAGTACATACCAAAATAGTTATGGACTTAGACACTAATCCAACAAAATCAACATATGAATTAGGGTTTAGATCTTACCTTGATTGTTATGTAGCAATAACAATCAATTCCCTGGCTTTCAGAAAGCTTAGTGCCTCAAGTGTTGAACCTCTAATGGAGTCACAAACACCACTAAGCAACTTGGATGAAGAGAGAAGAGAGGGGAGCACCAAAAATTGTCTAGAAACCCTAAGGGAATCATTCACCATATTTTTGGAGCTTAGGGGCTCCTTAAATAGGTAGGCAATTAGGGTTATCTAACAAGGAAACCCTAATTTGATTGCTTAAGCCCTAAGCAACCCATGGACCCCTTCTGGAACATGCTTTGGACGATTTCTAATGGGCTTCCCCATAGAATTCGTCCAACCTATTATTCCAAGGTGATGCATAGCCCAATTGTAATTATCTTATAATTACAATTCCAGTCCCTTAAGTTTAATTAATCTCTTTTAGCCACAAAATTAATTCTTAATTAATTCTTGACCAATATTAATTAAACATTATGATTTCTCCTTTAATATATTATTCTCATAATATATTAATAAATCACAATTAAACCTTTCTCTCCTTAATTCATCCTACATATCGCTATGGTGAAGGCAACCCAAAAGGACCATGCTCATAATCGGGTCAAGTACATACCAAAATAGTTATGGACTTAGACACTAATCCAACAATATTTAAGCCCACTTAACTCTGTTTTAGGGTTCACTTCTCAGCCTCCACCTTCCCCTAACTCAGAAAAACCCTAACCCTAATTCATCTTGGTGATTTTGGATCCATTTTAGTGTTTTGGTGGCTAGAAGAAAAGGAAGAAGAGGTTCTAGAGTGTTGGTTCAGCAAGGAGGCTTCATCATCATCATCCTGTGCACATTTTGGACCACTGTAAGTGTCCAAAATCCAATCTTTACGAGCTTAAATTGCTAGATCTAAGTTCTAAGCTCATTTTTGTCTGTTTATGTTGGATTGCATGCTTGGGATCCATAAAGTTGGCAACTTTATAGATCAACGAGTCATTCTCTATGATTTAGTCTTGTAGATCTGAAGTGTGGTTATAATTTATGAATCTTGTTCGAGTTTGGGTCCATTTCTTGTCATTTTGGCGTAACATGGGTTTAGGACATGCTTGGGGCATGCATGTCCATCAAGTAATCGTTTTTATTGGCCTTTGGATTCATTGTTAGCTTCTGAAAGAATTAGGATTGAAGGCTTAAAGGATTACAGACTTAAAAGTTGGATTTTTATCCTCAGCCAGTTCTCACGACGTGAAACACAAGGTTTCATAACGCGAGAATCATTTATGTCCCGATTCTAGAGAGTTGGTTGGGGCTCACGACGTGAGGATATGTCGCTCACGTCGTAAGGCCAGCTCAGGTGGTATTTCTTGACTGAGTTGGCTAGTATGAGTCGGGATGACTGGGATCTGATCGAGTGAACTCTCAAAACGTGACCAAGGACCGGCCACAACATGAGATGTGGTTTTGGTCCTTGTTGGGCCCTAGTTTTCTATATGTAGGCCTTCTTGTGTTAGGCCCATTAGGAGCTTAGAGTATCTTTTAGGGAATTGAGTCCATGGATTAGGCCTATGATGGGTTTTGGGCCCAATTAGGAAGTTGGACCATATTGGGCTTTTTGATGCTATTAAGTTAGGCCTTGGATGTTAGACTAAGTGAGAAAAGGGTGAAATGGACTTTTACCCTGAAGTTGGACAATCGGACTTGGATCCCAGCTATGGGTTGTGGACCAATTTTTAATCTGGTATTATTTGATGATGTTAGCGCGGGGATTTTTCCGGATTGGCAGTCCGAGCTTTTATCTGAGATATTCGGAAGCTTGAGGTGAGTTTCCTCAATGTGTTTGGCAGGTCGAAGACACCAATGTCGGCCCATGGTTTATTATGTTAGGATGTTTGATGTCTGCGTGACTCTTACATGTGTATGTGTTGGCATGTATACCAAGGTGGCAATAACTATAGAATATCACATACCAGTAAGAGTAGGTTGGAAGTAGAAGGTAATTTGCCAATACAAATTGAGTGTGAACAAAGCATCATAGATGAAGCAATTTCATATTTGATTCATTAATATGTAAACATGATAATAAATCAAGTTTTTATTTGCTATGTAAAACCCTCATTGTTATCATTAAATAAAAAAGAATGTTTGATGCTCTCATTTGTAAACTAAGAGTAGCACTGAATGCGTCATTTTGAGATGCAAGGTTTTTTTTTTTTCCAACAATTAATGCATGGTATTTATTAGGTTATTTTGATCTTTGTGTCGTATTTATAATCATGGGTGGTATGAGAAACTTAGTTAATTTTATTAGTCTTTTTTAGTAGGTGACAATAATTTTGGGACAAATCAAAATAATATATTGGACAACTAAAATGGGACGGATGAAGTATTTTTTATGAACTCATTTATAGAGTAATTAATGAATAGCTAGTATGTTTTAAATAGTTTATGAAAAATAAATCATGCTATGAGTTTTATTATTTAACAAGCCAAATTCTATGTTGTCATGATTTATAAACGTTTACGGAGTGTTTTTCAAGTTACACACAATTTATGTACAATTATATGCATATCGCGAAACTTGAACATGATTAAATTGCATACAAAAAAATATATATGATCATGCATACATTGAATGTGAGTTGTATAGTAATTATAAATGTCTACACACATGATATCTGAATAACATGATAAGAGTGATGACTTCACTAGGACGGTACCTCATGTTACAAAGTAGATTCCAATTTATTATGATGCCTTCTTGATAAGTCGATTTCCTCTTCCCAATTTGTTAATCTTATTAAGTTCACTAATTAACTAGATTCCATGTATTTAATGAATCGATAACTATAAATGAAAGAGTAAATTACATGAATGGTCCCTATGGTTTAGGATAATTTGCGCGTTTAGTCTCTAACTTATTTTTTTAACTCAGAAGGTCCCTACTATTTGTTTTTGTTACGTGTTTGGTCCCTATCTTACTTAAAAAGACAACTTGACCTTGATTTTTTAATTTATTTTAATAAAAACACCTCCAGCCCTACCCCATCACCTTACCTTACCCACCCCACCAATTTTCCCAATTTAGATAATAGTATTTTTAAGTAAGACAGGGACCAATCGCGTAACAAAAACAAACAGTAGGGACCAAGCGCATAATAAAAACAAACAATAGGAACCTTTCGAGTTAAAAAAATAAATTAGGGACCAAACGTGCAAATTAGCCCAAACCATAAGGACTATTAGTGTAATTTACTTTCAATGAAACAATGAATCAAGATGGCCCGATAACTTGTATTCGAATATGGCCATGCATTTCATATATATAGCATTTAGTCATGTAATATGTTTTCAAGTGAAAAAGCTTAAATATTACACTACGTTTAAAATATCTATTTTAAAAGAACAATTTAAGATAAGTTGAAAAGCTATTGTTTTCAAGTGAAGCTTAGAGTATGTCGAAAGATCTATGTTTCAAGAACAATTTATGATATTTTGAAAAACTTTTTTCAAGTAAAGCTTAATGTGCATTTTGAAAGATCAACATTTCAAGAATAAATTATCATGTTTGAAAAAGATTGTCATGAAGTAATGCTTATAATATGACTTGAAATAATTTATGTATAAAGTGTTTATGTACGATGTTTTCCAATAAAAATCTTTGCTTCTAGTTTCTTCGAGAAGATTTAGTGTCAGAAAATCATCACTTATAAGACAATTCTACTTAATGTCATTTTTTGAGTAAATTACACCAATCTTCTCTTGTGTACATGCCAAAAAACGTGTTTAGTCCCTATTTTCAAAAATTAACTCGGATCGTCCATGGTTTTTTTTTCTTGCATGGTTAGTCCCTATAGACGTTAACCGTTAAAGGCTTCTGTTTAAGCTCCCCACAACCCTACCTCCCTCCCTTCCTCTGTTATGGTCTCCTTCGTAGATTTCTCTCCTTACTAACGATTTCTTCCATGATAAGAATGATTGATATAAAAGGCAATTGTGGAGCTGTTGCAATGATTCGCATATCTTATAGCAAGAAAAACCATGGGAAACTCTACTTTGCTTGTATAATAAAGATAAGGGTAATGGTTTTGATCTTCTTTAACTTCGTTCTTGACGTTCTTTAATTTTGCCCTAATTCTTGATCTTCTTTAATTGGTTCAGAGACCATTATGCATGTTCATATGATGGGTGAATGATTTTGATCAAAACTATAATTCTATGGAGTTTAGGCTAAAACTTAAAGAACAAAATCGCAGATTGAAGTTTTACCTAGTTATTAGCTATTTTTTTAGTCCTTATATATAAAGTGTAGGTTTAGAAATGAAGTTCCTAGTCTTTTGTTATGTGTATTTTGTATTAGTATTTGTATTATGAAAAAACCTTCAAATCCAATGGCAATGTGTTGATTTTGTGTAATCAAGATGTGATGTCCTCAGTTTGTGCTCAAATTTAATGAAAATGTGGTATTTATGATCCAAAATAGCAACATACGCAATATATCATTCAATACCTTTAGCATCCAATATCACAACAAAGTTTTAAGGGAAGAGACAAAGCTTAAAATATCATCAAAATGTGGTTTTTCATGATCCAAAATAGCAACATATGACCATTTACCATTAACACTAACATCAAAAATAGCAACATAGTGTTAAGGCATATGGATAGTTATCCTACATAGGGACAAAGTAGAAAATACCAAGCATAACAACAAAGTAACAAGGCAATCAATGCCTAACAAAAAAAACATAATTATCCTTCATGATCCAAATACCAAACTACAAATTTTCAAATCATGGAGCTTTTTCCCTTCTTCCCAACTCCTTTTTTTGGCACCTCCCCTCTTTTTAACTCATGCATTGCTACCTGTTGCACCTTGTCCTATTGCATTCCCTACTGCACCTTGTCTTGTCACATTCCTTGTTGCATTCCAAGGTTGTGATTGTCCCTTGTAGCTCCTTCCATTATGGCCCACATTTCCACATTTTGAGCATGTTATTGATTTCCATTTTTTGGACACTATCATCTTCAGTTGCAAATCTTTTTCTCTTCTTTTTTGATCTTTCAATAGGGACACGATACTTTTATGGTATCAACTTGGTAAGGCATGCATTTTTCCCACAAAACCTCATATTAATAGGTTCAACTTTGAAGACATATGTAACAACGTAAATTTTCAAAACAATTTTTCATTTTTAAATCATATTTTCAATCATCAAAAGAACACCAAACAAACTGTATCCAATGTCATCATAACAAACAAATCCCAGAATCTCAAAAGATCTCAAATATATAAATCCTCTTAGTGTGTACGGATCATCTCGGTGCCTTCCCACGGTCCTCGCCAGTACTTGAAACACACAACACAACAACTGTAAGCATAAATGCTTAGTGAGTTCCCCAAAATACCACACACAACACATACGCCTTTCCAGGCCATAACTCTGTGGGACCTTCCGGTCCAAGTGTCTCAGGGGACTTCCATCCCGAATCCCGGTAGACCTTCCGGTCCGTAACTTCCTGACCTTCCGGTCCATGTCCTCTTGACCTTCCGGTCCATATCATCTTGACCTTCCGGTCCTTATCATACATAGCATACATAACGCATACATATCACATATCGGCATATAACACATACATCTCATAGCATATAAGACCTTCCGGTCACACATAGGTACCCTTCCAGGTACAGTATAGTGAGAAGACTCACCTCGGGTATCTCGGATAATCTCTCACACGAGAACACTGATCTAGCCCCCGTCTAATCACATAAACAATACTAATAAATAATGGCTCTCAAAGGCTAGATTAAATCCATTCCTACAATCCCAAAGAAGGGTAAATGACCTTTTTACCCCTTCCTGACCCAAAAGTCCAAATGTTGACCAAAACCCTAAAAGTTAACGAAAGTCAACCCTCCGGGTTACGCTGCGTGTACCAAATCTGTACGCTAGGCGTACCCGGCGACTTCACAGAATCGGGGAACGCGACCCCTTACGCTGCGCATACTGGGATTACGCCTCGTGTAACTCCCAATTTCAGACTTCTTTTGATTTTGGGTTTTAAACGATTAAGGCACACGTCCAACTTTCAAATCTGACTGTCCCTAAGCCTCTTAATCCATAAAGTCGGTGACTTTAAGCCTTTGCATGACTGTAAAAGTCACCAACACCCATAACATTCCATTTCCAACACTTAAAAGCCCATAACTCAAGCATAACTCCATAATAACGACCAAGTTGGGATTTTTATGGATCTACAACACATATATCACTAAAATGGGACAAATCTAGGTCCATGGAGTTCCTTATGCTCATAAAGTCTCCACCTTTGGGACTTTAACCCTAAAAATGGACCATGCAACACCAAACCAAAAGAAAGAGGAAAGTTCTGAGCTTGTTACCTCTAAGCGAAGCTCCTCCCTTTGAAGAACTCAAATCCAAGCTTGAACTTCAAACCCTAGCCTCCACAAGCACCTCCCATTCTTCTTCACTAACACACAAAGGCACTTTTAGCTTAAAACACTCACATACAAGATTTAGGATGAAGGAAATGCTCTCTTAGGGTTTCACTCTCTGATATGGTGGTTGCGGATAAGGCCTTAGCATTCCTTTTATAGTGCACAAGCCACAATTTAGGGTTTGCATTTGGGCCCGCTACGCCCAGCGTAACCCTAGGTACGCCCACCAACTTAAGCGCATGAGTACACGCAACGTACTCTCTAGTACGCCCAACGTACTCATTTGCAACACTTTCCACTCAAGGGTTAATTTTGACAACCTGACAAAAGAGAAGGGTTAAATAGTTGTACCTGAATTTCGGGATGTTACAATTCTCCCCCACTAGAACCAGACGTTGCCCTCGAAGTCTCATGCTGAAAACAACTCTGGATGCTGCTCCCGCATCTCCCACTCTGGCTCCCAAGTCAGCTCGGACCCCCTCCGATGTTGCCACTGGACCTGAACCAGGGGCACCTCCTTGTTCCTTAGAACCTTGATCTTCCGATCCAAGATTGTGATCGGTCTCTCAACATAATTCAGGTCCGCATCCACCTGAATATCCTCCAGCGGCACCACTGCCGACTCGTCGGTTGTACACTTCCTCAGCTGAGACATGTGGAAGGTATCATGTATTTGACTCAACTCCGCAGGTAGCTCCAACCGATATGCTACCCTGCCCACCCTCGCGGACACCCTAAACGACCTAATATACCGGTGCCCCAGCTTGCCCTTCTTCCAGAATTGAATCACTCCTTTCCAATGAGACACTTTCAGGAGTACGAAGTCTCCGACCTGAAACTCGAGCTCGGATCGTCGCCTATCCGCGTAACTCTTCTGGCGACTCTGAGCTGTCAACAACCTCTGCCTGACCTGATGTATCTACTCTGTCACCTGGAGAACTATCTCAGTGCTGCCCATCACTCGCTGCCCTACCTCTCCCTAAAAGATGGGAGTCCGACACCTCCTCCCATACAACAACTCGAAGGGAGGCATACCAATGCTCGAATGGTGACTGTTGTTATATGAAAACTCAGAAAATGGAAAATACGTGTCCTAACTCCCTCCGAAGTCCAGCACACATGCTCGAAGCATGTCCTCGAGCGTCTGAATCGTCCGCTCACTTTGTCCGTCCGTCTGTGGGTGGTAAGCGGTACTGAAATGCAGCCTCATGCCCAACTCCTCGTGGAACTTCTTCCAGAACCTGGAAGTGAAACGTACGTCCCGATCTGACACAATCGATATCGACACTCCATGCTGCGATACCGCCTCCCTCACATACAACTTTGCCGGCCTCTCTGCAGAAGAGCTCTCACTAATAGCAAGAAAGTGAGCGCTCTTCGTCAGCCGGTCGACGATCACCCAAATTGCATCGACACCCCTCGCGGTCCTCGGAAATTTGGTGATGAAATCCATAGAAATATGTTCCCACTTCCATTGGGGAACCTCAAGTGGCTACAACTTGCCATGCGGATGCTGGTGCTCGACCTTAACCCTGCGACAGGTCAAGCACCTCTCAGCAAACCATGCTACATCCCTCTTCATACAGGGCCACCAATAATCTTTCTTCAGATCCAAATACATCTTAGTGGCCCCGGGATGGATCGAGAATCTCGATCTATGTGCCTCCTCCATCAAGGTGGTGCGTGCCCCGCCTGCATACGACACCCAAATCCGACCCTGAAAGGTCATAAGCCCGCGACTATCGGCTTAGGATGTAAAAGCATGTTCAGTTTTGGAACTTATACGTTGTGAATTTTCGTTAGGTGCGGTGTTCGGCTTAGGATCATGATCAATGCTCGGTTGTACATTGGTAATTACTTGCAAACTTCGCTTTCATCTAGTATAGACACGAAAGTCGTTGTTGTCAAGTTGAGGGGAAATAGATGAACGGTATTCTGAAGTGGAAGACTGACTTTTAGAAATAGAAGACAAATTCTCTTCGAATGGCGGATTTTCTGCAGTAGAAGGCAGGTTTTCTGCACTAGAAAGCAAAATTTTAGAAATACAAGGTTGGTTTTTAGAAATAGAAGACAAATTCTCTTCAGAGAGCAGATTTATGTAAAAGAAGGCAGAATTTCAGAAATAGATGGCAAATTTTGATTTGTTGGAGTTGTTTGGATAGGGATTAGATGGGTTGCTTGACATGGTTTCCCAGAACTGATATTCTTCATAATTCTCCCCTTGAATATTGGTTTTGGGAAAATAGGAATTATTATCGAAGAATGTGACATCGATGGTGTTATAGAACTTTTTGGTAATGGGAGAATAACACTTATATCCTTTTTGATAATTTGATATTTCCAATAAAAACACATTTGGGTGACTGGGGATCTAATTTTGAACGGTTTTGAGAGTGGATATGAATGAAAGTTATACATCCAAAGATTTTCAATGGTAGGTTTGTGACATAAGAAAGTATATGTGGATATGTTTCAATGTTTGTCCTTCATGAGGTATGTCCATGTTATGCGAGAGTGTTCATCAATGAATATGATGAACCATCGAGCTCCAGTGATAGTTTTTACTCAGGAAGGTCCCCAAATATCACTGTGAATTAATGAGAATGGTTTTGAGGGTTTGTAACCTACACTAGGATATAATGAACGTGTATGTTTAGCAAACTGCCAGATTTCACATTGATAAAATTGTAGTTTTTTATTGATAAATAAGTTTAAGTATAAAAAATCAGAGTGATCTAAACGAAAATGCCAAAGCATAACTTGATGTTTAGTAAACACAAAGGATGTCAAAGAAAAAGACTTTTCACTATGGAAAGAATTTAAACTGGACTCAAAACCACAACTTGACTTGTTAGCTTGTCTTCTAAATGAGTCTTCGTGAAGCAAGTAAAGACCACCGCACATCCTAGCATTGCGAATCACTTTGTCTAATCCCACCACCTTCAATTCAGAAAAATTCGGAAAAAACTGGGTTATACACTTGGAATCACGAGTAACCTTATTTATTGATAGAAGATTGCAACATAAATTAGGCATGAATAGAACAAAATGTAATGCAAGATTAGGAGAAAGAATAATTGATCCGACTCCTTCAATTGGAGATAAAGATCCATTTGTCATACGTACTAATGAGTATGGATAAGGGGGATAATTTGAAAAAACTCTTTTGTGAAAGGCAATGTTTTAAAAACCGGTTTTTTAATTGAACCGGTTGGAGGACTTTTTCCGGTTCAACCGGTTCTATATTTTTATATGTTTTTAATTATCCTGCATACATTGTTTACAAAACTTGTCATCTTTTTAGTATTACAAATGTAAATAGAATGCAACATATAAAAACAATCATTATAGAAGTCAAAATCAAACAAAGAAGCCCAAAACAAACACAAAAATCCAAGAATATCCGGTTCAACCCGGTCTATTCCGGTTCAATTCAACCGGTTGAACCGGTTTTTTACTAAAACCGGCCAGTTCAATCCGGTCAGAAAATCATTTTCAAACCGGTCCAAATCGAACCGCCCTCACCTCCGGTTCCTGGTTCGACCGGTTCAACCAGCCGGTTCAAACCGGTTTTTAAAACACTGGTGAAAGGTCATGTGATTTGATGCTCCAGAGTCAAGGATCCATGATTTTTCGGAAAACATGTGACTGACATTAAGAGCATGTGCATATTTACCTTGTGATGCAAGAAGACTAGTAGGTTGCTCCACAATGTTTGTAATAGTTGTACCAGAAGTGTTGTTGGCAATCATTTGTTTTAAGAATTCCATTTGGTCTTTGAGGTTTTAAATCTCTAATTGGTTTGTTTCAGGTCCAATACCTACGTGTGCACGACTTTCTTTATCAAATCGAGCACTAGATGGTTTCCAATCTGTTGGGTTTTTCCGTGGAGTTTCCAACAGCTGGATTTCTAATGACCATGAATTTTGCAATGTTGGCACCATGGCCGTCCTTGACCTTTCCTGTTTTTTGAGTTGGAGCTGTTAGTAAACAGTACAAAAGAGTTACTGTTTCTCCCGGTATTTGGCATCATTAGATTTTTCCTACTCTTCTCATGACGAACCTCAGCAAAAGCTTCTCGAGTAGTTGGGAACGGACGAGATCCCATTATACGGATACATACAACATCAAATTCCTTGTTGACACAAAGGAGGAACCATATTGTATGCTTTTGGTCTACCACATATTTGTAGGCATTCGCATCATCTGCAACTTCCATTGATAGATTTCAAAATGGTCAAGTTGAAGCCAAATACGAGAAAAAGGTTAAAATATTGAGTAATTGAGGAATCTCCCTAGTGTAGATCATACAAACAAGATTCAAGAGAAAACAGTTTTGAGAAATTCGTAGAATTGGAGTAAGTTTCTTTTGCAGTATCCCATATTTCTTTTGCAGTTTTGTAAAGAAGGAAGTTTTCTCCAACTTCTGTAGTCATGGAATTGATAAGCCATGACATAAATAGATGATCATCGGTTTTCCATGAACAAAAATTTGGATATGTTTCTAAAGGTTCAGTGATTTCTTCATTTAAATGACCATCTTTGGCACGACCACAGATAAACCAAAAAACTTATTGGGACCATTGTATGTAATTATGGCCATTCAGTTCGTGATTAGTGGGAGGAGGTGTTGGATCACGTGGAATCAGTGGGGATTGGTTAATGTTGGAGGTAACCTTGGATGTATTTCTTGCATGCATGGAAATTGAGATTAAGAATAGTAGATGCGATGAGGAGATTAGGGTTTTAGAGTAGGTTTAGCTCTGATACCTTGTAGAAATATGGTAGAGATGATGAATAATTTCTTTAATCCTTTATCTTCCAGAAAAGAGGGTATATATATAAGATGGAAACCAGAAAAAAGGAAACCATAAAATTAGGGAAAAAATATTTGCTAATCCTATCTAAGTAAGGAAAAAATAAATACACAATAATTTCCTTAAATATAATGTA
Organism: Lactuca sativa; assembly: GCF_002870075.4. Lineage (NCBI taxonomy): Eukaryota > Viridiplantae > Streptophyta > Magnoliopsida > Asterales > Asteraceae > Lactuca > Lactuca sativa. The sequence continues at coordinate 325,029,886 of NC_056627.2, read as the reverse complement.
AAATACAATTGTTGATAGAAAAGCATATCACAAAATATTTACTCGTCAATAATATATTCCCTAATAAACTCTAAGAAAGTGATAATTGGCTTATTACGACCCTTCACTATCTTGCCATTCAAACTCTCACACATTATTCAACAAAGCAACACAATGTGCCCTCCATGATTAAGCACAATTGTATTAGATATTTAGATTATATTAAAAAAATTATAAACTTATAAACAAATTATTATATACCTGAGAAGTGGAATCCAAGAAGTGGAATCCAGACCGGTGCTTAGGTGGAATAGTCTTAAGCAAGTCCTATGCTTCATTGTTAAGTTCCTTTAGTTCTTCCATGACACTGTTAAATTGTGGTACGGTGGTACATGTTGCACATTTCCAAATACAATCCTTGAATTCCTTTCCCCTCCATTTACGTTTCATGTTCTCATGAAGATGAAACGTAAATCATCATAAAAATCAAGTTACTTATTGAATTATATTACATGCAAGTGAAAATATAACTAGATTTAGCTTTTGTGTGTCTAATATGAAGGTGAAGTTAGAGTTTGCATACAAACCAAGATCATCTCCCAAGTTAGTTAAAAACCAGGTCCATAAATTGAAGTTCTTTGCTTCAACAACTGCATATTCCAAAGGATATGTGCAATTGTTCCCATCTAAACCCTAAATTAATCATGTCAAACATAGTAATAAGCAAACAATTTACTATTGTTAAACTTAAAAAAAACATATAAAATAGGATTATGTACTTACCACTGCTGTCAGAATCATACCATGGTATGTACCATTCATGAATGCACCATCAACATGGTTCACTTTGCACTTGAAGTATGGTTGTGGTGTTTGGATTCCTAGTCTGCACCTCTTATAAGTAGTCTCTTAGAAATGAATATTAACCAACAAAATCGCTCCTAATTGATTTTAGGGCTTTCATTTTCGCCTTATGCACTTTCATGTCTCACAATCCAACTTGGTATTTCCTCTCAAGCATCTCATGTAACGCTCTAAGTGTTATTTTTGGGTTTGACTCCTTACCTTTAATACATCTTAACAATCCAATAGTTTTTTTCCACTTACTCACTATTAGGACCTATTGACATTTATTAATAGAACCATCTTTGAATTTCTTTTTCTTTTGACTTGGTTCTACTTTGTCACTATTGTTGTTGGTCCCACCTCTTTATAGTATCCCAAGGTTGGGTATAGTCCATTTACAAACCATTCTAATCAATTTTTTATCACTCTTGGCCATGTCTAATTCCCTTTTATTCTCTATGGAATGAAGATAAACGTGTTGTTTAACTTCCTTTGCTGTGCTAAATGTCTAGTAGATGTAAAATAGATCTTTAATAGCATTTGCTTCATTCATGTGTGCTATTTGTAAATCTTTATCTTCTTTAGTGAAGATGCAGATAGTAATACTTCAGTGTCTATCACCTTTAATTCCGCATCACATTCTGCTGATTTGTCTCTAACATCAAGAAAACTTCCAACCCACCCCACCTTTTTGTCAATGTTGAGGTGAAAGTTCTTTATATCAACCTCGGGATCATCTAACAAATTATCTTCATCAACTATGTAATTACTATCTTTTTCCTTCACCATCTTCACTTATACCGCCTCTCTTTCATCTTCCATATCCATCTCAACATTAGTTTCCACAAGAGTGTAAGCATTTGGTACATCTGGTTCCACATGAGTGTCAGCAGTTGGTTCCGTATGAGTCTCACCATTGGGACATGTGTTTCCCACCATTGGTTCAGTAAAAGGGCTTTTAATTCTTGGTATATAGACAGGGGTTGACTCAACTGTTTCACTCAATATAACAGGGGGTGGTTCCATGGTTGTTTCAGGTAATACGTTATGGGGTTGGTCCATATTTTCTACATTCTTAGAAATAAGGGCTTTTTCACTAGGATCGTCCACTATAGTTGACCATGCCAAGAACAACCTTTTACAACAAAGGGACTCAAAAATTTCATGTATCGTTATCTTTGTAGGGTTTAGGGACATTTCATATGTATACAAGTTGGTTTTCCAAAACTCTATGTACACTTCTATCACCTTGTGTTCAGAAATGTATGACCTAAAGTGGTTTACATCCTAGTCACTAGCCAAAGAATACAACCCAAAATCTAAATCCCAGGTTGGTCGTTTGAAATGGTAGTAAATAATTTTACATGGTTCCACGCAATCAACATTTCTATCATCTCATCTATATCAGCACCAAGAACAAGTCACTATCAATGTTATCAGTATATTTCATCTTCCCCGTGATGTATTTGCGGCCTGGAAACTTCGTAAAAACCCCTCCATAGTGCAATCATATCGAGAACATTGACAGATTATTAGCTACAAAAGGTTAAAAAATTCAAATATTTCAACCTTTTGGGAACAAATAATAGATGATCAATAGAGTAGTGTACAAGATTTTACCGTATGACCTTTAAAGATCGCATTCCTCCCATTCTTACATAATCCTCTAGTTCACCATCATAGAAAACTAGGGTTTTGTTGTGCAATGGAAAAGGTCGAAGGAGGATGAAATGAGAAATGATCGGTTTTACACTGAAGTCGCGCTACACTGATTCATGTATGCCACCCCTGAAAAGACAAAAATGTCCCTGCGCGCAAGGCATGTGGGGAGCTTCAACAGAAGCATTTAACTGTTACCGTCTATAGGGACTAACCATGCAAGAAAAAAAACAACCATGGATGATCCGAGTTAACTTTTGTTTTAGAAGTTAAGCATTTGTAGCTATACTTACTTTCGATTCAAATTTTATATGTATATAATTTTGCATCAATATGGTTGTTTTGATATGAAGTTGTAACCCTGAAGTTAGACTATTACTTAAATATTTTTTATTAAGAACAAATTCTACAAGATAGGAATTTATATCATAAGATGTTCCAAAAATATGTCATTTCAAATGCAAAAAAAAAAAATAAATAAACAAAAAATAAACAAACAAAATAAACAAACAAACAAAATAGTGTCTTACAACTTGGTATCATAGATATAATTTAAACGTATTTGGTTTAGATTTCACACACATTTGCTTAAACTGTGAATCTCTTATCTTCTTTAGTGAAGATGTAGATAGTAATACTTCAGTGTCTATCACCTCTAATTCCTCATCACATTCTACTTCTCTAACATCAGGAAAACTTCCAACCCACCCCACCTTTTTGTCAATGTTGAGGTGAAAGTTCTTTTTATCAACCTCGGGATCATCTAACAAATTTTCTTCATCAACTATGTAATTGCTATCTTTTGCCTTCACTATCTTAATTGTCTTCAGTATATTCACTTATACCACCTATCTTTCATCTTCCATATCCATCTCAACACTAGTTTCCACAAGAGTGTAAGCATTTGGTACATTTGGTTCCAAATGAGTGTAGCAATTATTAGGAAACAATTGAGTTAGGGTCGTAGCTATGAGTGCTACAGATGGTCTAACGAGAGGGATGGACGTAATTGATACGGGAACTCCACTAAGTGTTCCGGTCGGTGGAGCGACTCTCGGACGAATTTTCAATGTGTTTGGCGAGCAGTTGGTTCCATATGAGTTTCACCGAAAGGTTCAAACAATTCAAATGTATCATCCCAATCATCAGCATTAGGACATGTGTGTCCCACCATTGGTTCAGTAAAAGGGCTTTTAATTCCTGGTATATAGACAGGGGTTAACTCAACTGTTTCACTCAATATAACAGGGGGTGGTTCCATGGTTGTTTCAGGTAATACATTATGGGGTTGGTCCTTATTTTCTACATTCTTAAAAATAGGGGATTTTTCACTAGGATCATCCCCTATAGTTGACCATGCCAAGAACAACCTTTTACAACAAAGGGACTCAGAAATTTCATGTATCTTTATCTTTGTAGGGTTTGGGGACATTTCATATGTATACAAGTTGGTTTTCCAAAACTCTGTGTACACTTCTATCACCTTGTGTTTAGAAATGTATGACCTAAAGTGGTTTATATCCTAGTCACTAGCCAAAGAATACAACCCAAAATCTAAATCCCAGGTTGGTCGTTTGAAATGGTAGTAAATAATTTTACATGGTTCCACTCAATCAACATTTCTATCATCTCATCTATATCAGCACCAAGAACAAGTCACTATCAATGTTATCAGTATATTTCATCTTCCCCGTGATGTATTTGCGGCCTGGAAACTTCGTAAAAACCCCTCCATAGTGCAATCATATCGAGAACATTGACAGATTATTAGCTACAAAAGGTTAAAAAATTCAAATATTTCAACCTTTTGGGAACAAATAATAGATGATCAAGAGAGTAGTGTACAAGATTTTACCGTATGACCTTTAAAGATCGCATTCCTCCCATTCTTACATAATCATCTAGTTCACCATCGTAGAAAACTAGGGTTTTGTTGTGCAATGGAAAAGGTCGAAGGAGGATGAAATGAGAAATGATCGGTTTTACACTCAAGTCGCGCTACACTGGTTCTTGTATGCCACCCGTGAAAAGACAAAAATGTCCATGCATGCAAGGCACGTGGGGAGCTTCAATGGAAGCATTTAACTGTTACCGTCTATAGGGACTAACCATGCAAGAAAAAAAAACCATGGACGGTCCGAGTTAACTTTTGTTTTAGAAGTTAAGCACTTGTAGCTAGACTTACTTTCGATTCAAATTTTATATGTATATAATTTTGCTTCAATATGGTTGTTTTGATATGAAGTTGTAACCCTCAAGTTAGACTATTACTTTTAAAAATGTTTTTTATTAAGCAAAAATTCTACAAGATAGGAATTTATATCATAAGATGTTCCAAAAATATGTCATTTCAAATGCAAAAAAAAAAAAAAAAATAGTGTGTTACAACTTGGTATCATAGACATAATTTAAACGTATTAGGTTTAGATTTTACACACATAGGCTTAAACTATGAGATTATAGAAAAAAAACAATTATAATATGAACGCTATTAGTGACATTATAGGTCATATCTCCTTTATAAGATGATAAAAATTGCATGGCTTGTAAATACCATGTTATATATATATATATATATATATATATATATATATATATATATATATATATATATATAGAGAGAGAGAGAGAGAGAGAGAGAGAGAGAGAAAGAGAGAGAGAGAGAGAGAGAGAGAGAGAGTATGCATATAGGATCAAAAATATTGAACACGAGGCATATTAAATTTGAAATATTATAGCAAATGTGAGGGCAAAGAGTGAAATTTAGTCACAACATGACACACAAAGTATGAACTTAATACATTCTCATGGAAGTGGGCTATTCCGCATCGACAACAATGATGAATCAAGGTAGATGAAAGATCCTCAACTATTAGAATATATACTATCAAAAATCTTCATGATGTTATGTGACATCCCCATTTTCACGGCCAGAAAAGACCGATTTTGTTTATGCTTTATAAAAATCAGAGTACCTCTTTTAATAAAAATGTTGCGGAATTTGTTCCCAGTAAAATATGATAAATACGTTATCAAAGTATTTCCGAAGAAAAGTATTTGTATTCATTTTAAAACATTTGGGATGTCATCGTCAATAAGAAACATAAGCATAAACAGAACTTACATTCATTATTACTAGTGATTTATATCTCCTTAATCTCTCAGTGTAATGTGACTTCATATCAACACATGTGATATAAATAAACTGAGTGGATCAGGTTGGGAAACCTGGTGAGTACATAAGGTTTTCAACCCACAGTAATATAATTATTATGTTTAATCATCAAACAATTAACCCAATTGCCCATCCCCATTATCTTCTTTAATCTTAAGGATCTATCCTAAGAATCAACTATTTCTCATTTATTCATTCCTAAGGGTTATCCTAAGGAATAGGTACGAATTCCATCGTTGTCAATGACACAACTGTCAAGCACAACTGCTAGTTCTATCACTTAGGCGCAGCTGCCAGAATTGTGACATTCTATATGAGGCGCAACTGCCAGTATTGTCCTTCGAGCACAGCTGCTAGGGTTATCTCGTTTATTGACTGTATCGTTTTCGAGAGTCCACTCGCAATACATGTCAATGGGTTTTTAGAGTACACCGGTGAACACGTCGTTCACAACACCTACAGGTTGCGAGCCTGCTAGTGTTCCACTGGACCGTCTAGAATAGTCCGTGGTTGTCATCCATACTCTGCTAGATGACGGGCCAACATTAGGGAACAAGGCTTATCACATCGCCCATCTCTCACCCTTACCTCATGGTCTATATCACCTCTCAACTCATCATCCAACTCATATTTCATCTACCCATGTTTTACCCAACATATTATGTAGATATAAATACATATACAGTTTAAATCATATAAAACTTGTATAAAATTGTTCATCCAGCATAAATAGCAAGTATACAGATAATATACACACAAATCACGTAGTTTATATAAAATACTTCATATCTATGTGTAATATGAAAGGGACCATGCACTCACTTGATCAGGTGGTGACTCTGAATTCAGACAACGCTTCGTTACTCTTAAAACAATTTCCCTCGACAAAACCTAGTATCATTACCACTAGGGTTTAGTTTATTATTCACCGAGACTAATTAATAGTCTAGCTATTATTACTATTATATAAACGTTAAACAATACTTATATAAACCAAACTAATAGCCCAAATATTTATTATAAGTTCCTAATAACGTTACTATAATTAAATAAAAGCTATATTAAAAATAGCGTAGGCGGAGCTCACTTACAACGGGTTTTTCTCAAAACTGGGCGCCACTGGAGCAGCGTTCCCGAGCCGAAAGGCTCTTTTTCTCAGAGTAGTCGAGCACTCCGGGGCTTCCGCCTCGTGTTAGAGAGGTTCCCTAGGCTTTTCGGGGGGTTTCGGGGCTAGAGAGAAGTTCTAGAGAGAGAGAGAGAGGGAAGTGAGGGGAGGTGTGAGGAATGAAGAGGGCTTCACCTCTTATTTATAGGAGGATGGAGGGTCACTCACGTCATGAGTTTTAAGGTGCTCACGTCGTGAGCCAGGCTGGCTACAGCCTGGTGCTGACACGTGGCATCGCACACAGGGTGGAAATCAGCCGATTTTCAAAAATTCATAACTTTCGCATACGAACTCCGTTTTTGACGTTCTTTATATCCACGTGTAGTTAAAAACAAGATATACAACTTTCATTTAGGCTTTGTTGGCTAATTCTCGACCGATCTTAAATTTAACAGTACGAGGAGATTAGACTGTTAAATGACCGCGAAGAATTTGTAACTCCTTCATATGAACTCGGTTTTCGTCTGTCTTTTTACTGTCGAGTTCCTATTAATGAGATCTTCAATTCTTATTTAGGTCGCGTGGGCCAAAAACCACTCGATCAAAAATTCGAGTTTTAGGTTGTGCACTGCTATGCCAAATCTTAGAAAATTCATAACTTCCTCATACGAAGTCAGATTTGGGCGTTCTTTTTTTTTTGTATGTTCCCGGTTTAACGTATACTACAACTTTTGTTTAGATCAATAAGGCTAAAAAGTCCTCCATCGTAAATTCATTAATTACGTCTCCCGGTGTCGTGCTGGTTTTGCCGTAAAACTTCGACGGACCATAACTTCTTCGTTATACTTTCTTTAAAGATTAGGTTACTTTCTTACATCTTACCTATCAGCAATCTTTTAGCAGCCTCCAGTATGAACCCTTCCTTCTTCATCATTTACTTCTTTCCTGACAAAATCTAATGAATGTTAATCATGAAAATCAACTCAAATTCCTGAAATAATCTAGGGAAAATTTTAAATGATGAGGATGTGGAGGGTATTTTTGTCTTTTACTTAGATGAAAGATCAAGAGTCAGTCGGTCCCTATCCAACCTTCCACTAACATCATCACTTGAACATCCACAAGTTTTACTTCTGAAACATGAACATTACACATCAGTTATGGTTTAAATGCAAGAAATAGCAATCTAATTTTCTTGATTTGTGTATTATAGCATCCTACTTTCATTTTCCCCTATTATGGTATTGTACTCTGAAAAAACAGCCCAATTATAGCAATGTCATCGAGATACAAAACAATTTTTTCATTGCAAAATTCAACATTGTACTTTCAAAAAAATCTACACAGTTTTAGCAATGCCATACAAAGCAATTTCATTGCTTAATTAGGTGAGCTAATGTCCTAATAAGCCAATTTTTTTTTGAAAGAGTGATGCTATAAAATAGGTAAATTATCCAGAGTGTAATGTCACAATAAGAAAAACAATGTTATAATTGGGTAGAAATTTGAAACCATAATGCCCTAATAAGAAAATATCTAAAAGTATTATGCCATAATATGTGGGTAAAAAGTTTAAAATACAATGTCTTAATAAGAAAAAGTTGAAAGTACAATATTGTAATAGAAAGAAATGAAACCAGGATGCTATAAAACACAATAACATGAAAGTAAGTTGTTATTTATTGCATTTAGCCCTAAGAATCACTTAAACTTTAAGAAGACCCATGACATCATGAGACAAGGGTTATGCACTTGAAACCATAAAAGGAAATCAAGCTTGTCTTTTATTTTGTTAAATACTGGAGTATTACTAATATGTCCCACATAACATAGAACTGAAGAAAGTTTTGCAAATTGTTACTAACAGATTTAGGGTTTTCTGTATGTATTGATTGAGAAGTGTACAGAATAAATACACAAGGCAAATCAAGAAAAGGAAACTATTCTATGGAATCCCTTGATTATAGGGATTACCTACAATTAAGATTATAATTAGCTACCATCTTTCCTACAATAAATACAGAATAATTTACATTTTCCCACACTACTCCTCAAGCCGGTGAGTGGAAGTTTCCCATTCCCAGCTTGGATAAGATTCTTTCAAACATTGGTGTCCTTAGCCCTTTGGTGAAGACATTTTCCAGTTGTTCATGAGTAGGCACAAATGAGGTACAAATTAAGCCACCGTCTAACTTCTCCTTGACAAAATGTCTGTCAACTTCAACATGATTTGCCCGATCATGCTGAATTGGATTGTGAGCTATGTTTATTGCAGACTTATTGTCACAATAGAGCTTCATTGGTCCCTCCCACTTGATCCTTAGACCTTCAAGGATAATTTTCAGCCATAATAGCTCACATATACCGTGTGCAATTGCCCGAAATTCTGCTTCAGCACTAGATCGTGCCACCACGCTTTGCTTCTTGCTTCTCCATGTCACAAGGTTTCCTCCTAGGAGAGTGCAATACCCTGTTATAGATCTACTGTCAACCGATGACATAACATAGCTTGAATTGGTGTATGCCTTAAGTGTCACACAATTATTTCTTTCAAACATGATCCCTTTCCCTGGTGCTTTTTTGAGATACTGTAAAATCCAATGTGCTGCTCGCAAATGGGTTTCCTTTGGATTATGCATAAATTGACTGACCATGCTTATAGCATAAGCTATGCCAGGTATGGTATGAGACAAATATATAAATTTCCCCACAAGGCGTTGATACATTTCTTTGTTTACACTTGCATCTTTTTCTGCATTTCCCAGTTTATGATTTGGGTCTATAGGAGTACTAGCTGGTTTGCATGCACCTTGACCTGTTTCCATGAGTAAGTCTATAGTATACTTTTGTTGGGATATAAAAATTCCCTTTCTTGAATGGGCAACTTCAATTCCAAGGAAATACTTCAATCTTCCTAAAGTCTTGATCTCAAATTCTTTGGCTAGACATTGGCTTAAGACTTGTTGCTCTATTTCATCATCTCCTGTTACGATGATATCATCCACATAAACCAGTAGGGCTGTTATCTTTCCCATTTTTGAGTGCTTCACGAACAAAGTGTGATCCCCTTTACTTTGCTTATATCCCAAAGCTAACATAGTTTTGGAAAACCTCCCAAACCATGCTCGGGGAGATTGTTTTAAACCGTATAGTGCCTTTGTCAATTTACACACCGCATTGGGACTTGTTCCTTTTCTATAAACAGGAGGAACATCCATGTAGATCTCCTCTTCGAGTTCTCTATGCAAAAATGCGTTTTTTACATCAAATTGATGCAACTCCCAACCAAGATTAGCAGCTAGGGATAGAATTACCCTATCTGTATTCATTTTCGCAACCGGTGCGAATGTCTCAAAATAATCAATGCCAAAAGTCTGCGAATATCCCTTAGCTACCAATCTCACTTTATACCTTTCAATTGACCCATCCGTCTTGTATTTCACTGTATAGACGCATTTGCATCCTATAGTTTTTTTCCCTTCGGGCAATTTAACCAACTCCCAAGTTTTTTTCTTTTCTAGTGTTTGCATTTCCACATTCATGGCTTGCTTCCATTTTTCATTAGATAATGCCTCAGACAAATTAGTAGGAATGGTAATGGAGTTGAGATTGACAAGAAATGCTTTGTATGTAGGAGAGAACTTTTGGAAAGAGGTGTAGTGTGATAAGGGATACAATGGTGTTTTGTGCATTCTCTTGTTCCTTTTCTAAAGGCAATGGGCAGATTTTGATCACCTGTTTGAGATTCAATTTCACTTTGTAAGGGTATAGAATCAGAGATTATTACCCCATTTGAAGGATCAAAAGGACTAGAATCGGACACTTGGACTTGCTCAAGTCTAGGAATGTTCTTCTTTTGTCTCGAGTATACCAGGTTCTTTCTAAACCGTGTGGATTCAGGTTCTGGAATAGTTTCACGAACTGGAACTGTTGAGACTATTTATGGATTAGGGACAAAATCATGGGTAGGAGTACTTGGGGGGTTAGGTTGGGATGATGTAGGAGATGATGAAGGAGTAAATATGGACTGAGAATGTGATGTAACTGTTTCTGTTTCTGGATCAGGTTCAGGGATATGACTGGAGTGAGAATGGGATGATGCAGGCAAAGATGTAGATAAGTCATGGAAAAGATCTTCCAAGCTTCCATTATCTTCCTTACAATTCTCCCCGTGAAGATAACGTTGGGTGAAGTAGGGATTGTTTTCGCTAAAGGTTACATCCCTTAAAACAAAGAACCTTCTAGATGGAGGGTGGTAGCATTTGTACCCTTTCTGGGTTGAGGAATATCCCAAAAAACACACTTTAGAGCCCGGGGATCAAGTTTGTTTCTTTCTTGGCTATGGATGTGAACAAATGAAATAAATCCAAAGATGCGCGGAACAAGATTGTTGGAAGTGGACACATTCGGGTATAAGGAAGAAAGTACATCCATCGGACTTTTGAATCCAAGAACTCGTGTAGGAAGTCTATTTATAATGTAAGTTATTGTGAGCACAGCTTCTTCCCAAAAATATTTTGGAACGTTATTTTGGAATAATAATGCTCTAGTTTGATCCAATAAATGCCCATTTTTCCTCTCTGACACTCTGTTCTGTTGAGGCGTTTTAACACATGAAGATTCTTGAATTATTCCCTCCTTTTGAAAATAAGAGGTGAGAGTTTGATTGAAATAATCTCGAGCATTATCAAATCTTATCCTTTGAATTTTGACTCCAAATTGGTTTTTTATCATTGAAATGAAATTAGGGAGAATAGTGCTAACATCTGATTTATGCTTTAACCGAAACACCCAAGTAACTCATGTACAATCATCAATGAATGTCACGAACCATCGTGCACCCGACACATTAGAAATATTAGATGGACCCCATATATCAGTGTGAATAAGATAAAAAGGATAATTGCTTCTTTTATTACTGATAGAAAAAGGGATACACTTGTGTTTAGCAAGCTCACATACTTCACAATGAAGGCTTTCAACATCAATTGGTTTAAACAAAGAAGGAAAAAGAATTTTAATAATCCTAAATGAGGGATGACATAAACGACAATGATGAAGTATGATTTTCTCTTTATTGGAGATAGCAAGTTATGATATGAGTGAGCGAGAATCTGTTATGAGTGAGTGAGATGATCTGGGTGTTTTTTGCAACTCAAGACGATATAAATCATCCTTTTCCTTAGCAAGTCCAATCATCTCCCCTGAATCCTTTTCCTGAAGTACACAATATTTATCGGAAAATATCACATAACAATGTAAATCTTGTGCTAGTTTTTTTACAGAGATCAGATTAGTGGACAATTTTGGGAGATGGACACTTTTTAAAGGAATGGAAGGGCTGATATGGATATCACCTTTACCAGCTACAGTGGTTCGAGTTCCATCAATAGTGGCAATTTTCTTGTTACTTGGACAAGGTGAGTATGTGGAGTAGTGTTTAGAAGAGTGAGTCATATGGTCAGTGGCTCCCGAATCAATGACCCAAGAGTATTTTAGGTTTGAATCGGAGGCATTAAATCCAAATGAAAGTGGTTGTTTACCTAGGAATGAAGGTTCACCACCAGAAGGTTTTTCGAGAGAGCTGTAAAATGAAAGTGGTTGTTTACCTGGGAATGAAGGTTCACCACCAGAAGTTTTTCAAGAGAGCTGAAAAATGATATGAGCTTCTCCACTTCCTCTTGTTTAAGGCTTATTGGCTCTTGTTTGAATTCTTATAGGGTTGGATCAACTACAATATGAGCTTGTCCTTTGTCTCTAATTGTTGCATTTTTCTGGCCCCATTCATGACTTGGAGGTTTGCCATGTAACTTCCAACATTTATCCCTCGTGTGACGTGCCTTTTTGCAATGAGTGCACCATAGCCCATCTCGATTTTGAGTTTTGAATTGATCATTTTTCCCAGATCCAGACACATAGTTGGTTCTATTTTCCATTCCTATCTTGACATGTTCTGCTGTCATTGCCGATCCGTTCATTGGAAGGGTTTCAAGCATTAAAGTTCTCATGCTCTCCTCACTTCTAACAATGGCCACCACTTCATTAAAGCAAGGAACTTCAGGCTTTCCAAGGATTTGAATCCTTACTTGATCAAAATCAAAGTTTAAACCTACAAGAAAATCATAAACTCTGTCTTGTTCAATGAAGTCCTTGAGTATTGCAGCATCTTCTGAGCAATTGGTCTTGATTACCCTATAATGATCGAGTTCTTGCCACAAAGATTTTAGTTGATCGGCATACTCGGTTACTGTTTTACTTCCTTGTTTTGCTGCCATAGTTTTGACTTTCACTTCATAAACTTGGGTTGCATCTCTGGCTTTGGAGTAAGTTTGTTGAATTGCATCCCAGATATCCTTGGCGTTGGCCATGAACATCAATGTATCACTTATCTCAGGGACCATAGAACTCCATAACCACGCCATAATCATGGAATCTTCTTCATCCCATGCTTCAAACTTGGGGTCTTCTAGCTTTGGTCCTGTCCCAGTGAGATGGCTATTTTTTCCCTTCCCTTTCAAGATGGTTCGAATCAGTTAGGACCATTTGAGATAGTTTTTTCCATCCAATCGGTATGATGCATGGATGTGCTGTAAATCTCCTGGTTGAGAAACATGGGTTGTAGATTGGTACTAGGTTATAAATTCTTGGCGATAAAGGCCGAATAATCAAAAGGAAGAGGCAATGAAGGCCAAAAAAAAGATCGAAGGATAAAAAGGTTTCCCAAGCTTCGGATGCTCTGATACCATAACAGATTTAGGGTTTTTCTGTATCTATTGATTGAGAAGTGTACAAAATAAATACACATGGCAACTCAAGAAAAGAAAACTATTCTATGGAATCCCTTGATTATAGGGATTACCTACAATTAAGATTATAATTAGCTACCATCTTTCCTACAAGCTTCCCACAATTACCTTATTTAAGTAATATCCACACACCTAATAAGCCTTACTGATTATAAAATACATAAATTTATCATATACTCTGTTATTAAAAAATACATAAATTTTTGATCAATTTCTTTCAGCTTCTTAATCTGCTTTGACAACCGAAGAAACTCAGGGGTCTGCACATTCAACAAATCAGAATATTAATAAGATAAACTGATATGAACATATTATAAGTACCATTTCATATGGAAAATAAATCAGTAATCAAATGGCAGAAATCATGAAGGATTAACTCAAACCAAAGAAACTCATGTTGTTAGAGATTTTTAAGTCTTCTCTTCTTGTTATAACTGACTATCATCGCTTATTCTCAAGTTCCCAAGCGATGCCTTTATGCTAAAAGAAGATGCTGATGAAGAAAATGAGTAACAACAAGAATAAGCCTTTCACAGTATAACAACAAGGCTGCTAGAGTAACCATCACCATCATCATGCATGTATGTGCATGCAAGGTAAACTTAATCACACAAATAGCTATCAATCAATCAATCAAACAGAGCCAAGAGTGTTTACCGATAAATTAATAGCCCCCTGCAACAAATGAGAAACGGACCATCAAACCAATTACATTGTTTAAACATAAGAAACTGTTTCTGTTGGTTAAACAGAAATAGTTCTGTGAGAGAATAACTGAACAAAAGTTTAAGAAATCACAATGCTGATTGGATGAAAACACACGTAGAATTCTTGATCAAAAAAAATCAAACAATCAAGGTTCTCACATGAGCTTCACTGATCCAAGGAATCCTAGCTTCAGCACGTTGAGTGCCTCTTATTTACTGGATTAATCCCTACATAAGCAATCAGATCCCTAAAATTGTGGGCTACTCTTGTTGTACCTACTTGTATAAATCATAATTAGTGAGTGAAATAACATAGAAAAGTTTTCTCCAAATTTGTTCACCTCCGGCTTCAGTTGTTTCTGTATAAGCTTTTGACATCCTGTAGGTAAAAAAAACAGAAGTTTTAAGCATTTAAGGATATGAGATCAAAAAACTAATGTTTAAAACAAAAGGGTAAAATAGTAGAATCTCTTGTCAGATCATTCAAAAGTATCACTTGTTAAATTTGCCACAGTAGAATCTCTTATTTGTGTTTTTTTCTTATTAGAACATTATGCTTTCAAATTTTGACCCCTATTGTAGAAATGAAAAATGCATTGTATTTAAATGGCATTTTGCTAACTTGGTAGAATTTTTAAATTACAATAAAGAAGAAACAAAAGTAGGATGCTATAATAAATAAATCAACAAGAATTATGTTGCCATTTCATAAACAAATATAAACTTTAAATCAAAACACAATCAACTTTCTTGAGAAATCTGATTGTCATATTCTACACAACTATGCATCACATCAAACTATGATCATGGAAGTTTATTTTTTTTAAAAGCATGCTACGAAAACACTAACAGGAAAATAAAAATATAAAAACATATTACAAAATGACCAACAAAAATAGATGCAAAAGACATAAAACACAAGAATAACCGGAAAGCAGATGCTGAAGGCGTTTTCCATGCAATATTGAATAAGCACAAATTTTAGGAACAGAGAGGCATTTCTGGAAATACAAAAACAGTGTCATATAGTCATAGATATGGTTTCCTCCATGAAGGCATAATCACCCAATACAACACCCTTATCTGAGATTCAGTGGAGCTAAAAGTGTGTCTTTAAGCATTAACAGAAAAGCTAAATAAGAACAAATAAAAACATGAAGTGTTAGCATATTGATTCTTAAGAGCTTCTTTTTTCCTTTTCTCCACCATAAGGTCTTTATTTGGTTTCTGAAACCTTTTCTTGTTGCAAGAGTAATGAAAGGAATTTGTTAAAGGAATTGGAATTAAGAATAGAAATTAATCTCAGAGTAATGTAAGGGAACTTGTGGTTCACCAAATATTTCTTAAATGAATGAAATTTGTCAAAGAAATTGGAATCTGTCATGTGTATGGTTAACATATAAACATCAAACAATTATTAAAGACTTTGAATACAGATTTTGTAAGAATTTAATGGAATCCAACTCCATTCATTTTATAGGAATCTCCCATTACAATTCCTTCAAATTTCTATGGATCTATGCCCTAAGTTGCTGTCAAAACTATGATAGAAAAGGTAGGAAAGAAAAAAACCATTCTGATTTAGAGCACATTATTTGCTCATGTTAAGGAACAATATCTTCAGATGATAGATCTATCGCGAACAAACTGCTTCAACTGTTGCATTTGAGAAAAGTTAAAGAGTTTATACTTACATATTGATTTAGAGCACATTATATCTTCAGATGCTAGATCTATCACGAACAAACTCGTTCAACTGTTGCATTTGAGAAAAGTTACATATAGTTAGACTGTTTATATAGCCTTTAAATAAAATCATCCACATCCTCTTTGTTGAGTAAATGACCAAGATGCCGACAAAAAACCAAGTTTTTTAAGTTTTACTTTATGAAAAGATGATAACAAATTGTATTTCTCATTTCTGCCAATATCTTAGTTGCTCTGTATCACATGCAATTATGAAATTCACATTAAATGCAGCAACATTAAAAAGTCTATTTTCTTTCAGTCCACCAGATGACTTCACTGCATTCATAACACTGCACACACCTAATTGAGCATCAACAAACCTTACTGAATATAAAATACATAAACTTATCACACCCATCATATACTCTGTTATATAATCATGGAAAATTGCAGAACATAATAGATCTATATTCCGCCATGTCATCTTGTTCAAGTTGCCCTACACGAATGAAAATACAGTGTGAAGTTTTGTCCCCCATTAAGTCTAAAAGAAACAACAATTTTGTCATGATGTGATTAAGTACATACAATAATGAAATCATTATCATTAACTACATACAAAGAGGTAACAAAGTATGCCAATATCATCTGGTTAGACCTTTCATAGATGTGATGTGTAAGAATGCCAAAGGAAAATAAGATATATAACTAAAAAAAGCATGAATTGGGGAGTAATAGAACAAAATAATGGTGAAACAATTGCAATCAGGTTTCCAAAATCTTATCACTGTGTGTGAAAAAGAATAAGTTCTATCACCTATATTAATTACCAGTCAAGAATCTTATCAGTGCAATTGATTAAGAATGATTCCATCATACCACCATCAGAAGGAATCTCAGAGGAAAAGCTCATCAACTAATATGTCAAAGTGATTAGCAATTAATCAATAATTTAACCACTTAAAAGTATTAAAGGGTTCACAGCAGAAGAGTGATTCACAAATTTAAAGATTTAAAAGTATTAAAGAGTGAAAACTTACAATATGCAATGTCTCTGTGGTACACAAAATATGACTTGTGCTAAAGAGTGACTCACAGCAGCATCCAAACCTGCAACATTAAACAGGGTATAAACCCTTCCTTCTTCATCATTTACTTCTCTCCTGAAAAAAAACTTATAAAGAGTTAATCATAAAAAATCAACTTAAAATATTATAGTTCATCTATGGAATATTCACAAGCTTTACTTCTGAAACACGAATACTATAAATCAATATTGGTTTAAATGCAAGAAATAGCAACCTAATTTCATTGATCTGCATAGTATAGCATCCCGCTTTCATTTTTTCCTATTAAAGCATTAAATTTCAAAAAAAAAACTGCCCAATTATAGCAATGTCATCAAGATACAAAGCAATTTTCATTGCTATTAATGAAATTTGTCCAAAAATTTTTGGTTCACCAAATATTTTTGAAGTGAATGAAATTTGTCCAAGGAGTTGGAATTTGTCATTGTGTATCACATGAAATGCACTTACATAAAATCCCCATGGATTTGGTTCATGATCAAGTGCCCATTCTTGCAAGTGTACTTCACATTTCTTCCGACATCTTAGTTGCTCTAAATCACATGCAATTATAGAATTCACAGAGTGATTTCACTACTTAATTAGGAAAAAGAAATTATAGTATAATGTCCTAATAAGCAAACAAAAAATGGAAGTACAATGCTAAACTTGGGTAGAATTTTCAAAGCATAATGCCCTGACAAAAAAAAAAGATGAAAGTACAATATGCTATAATTGGGCACCCCTTCTAGAATTGACCTGTAGCACTTTTGAATCATTTGCACTTTTAGCTACTATTATCATGATGCCAATTTGGCATTTATTATATTAAGCTTTAATAAACTCATTTAGAACTTACTGTTCCATGTTCCTTTAAAAACAGAAAGTGTGTGTTTCCGTATGCATTAATCACATGGATACAAAAAGGCGTTACTTGTCAGAAGAATATAAAGCACAGCAGAGTAAAATACACTTTTGGTCCCAGATTATAGCTACTTTATGAATTTGGGCCCTTGTTCCAAGTAAAGTGGCTATTTTTGGTCACCAAGCATAGCTGATTTTTGTAATTTTGGTCCTAAAAACATTATCATTTTACTTGGAACAAGGACCAAAAACGTTACAAATCTCAAATAAGGACCAAAACTGTAATATTGCTCTAAAAAATAAATGAAACTTTAATATATTTCAAGAAATACTTACTTTATGCATGCTTTCTCTTCTTCCTCAATAGCCCAAATATATTAAGCACTCCCACATTCCTAGCAACTGCAGTAGCATTATGAACAACTATACTTTTCAAATAATGAAGTTGTATTTTTTAAATACGCACTGTCATAACACCAGTTCCTGCACTAATTATTGATATTTGATAATGAAAATGATCTATTATGTACTAATAGTGAAACAATTTTATCTACTAAAGTATTAACAAAAATTGCTATACCTGATTGCATTTCTTTCTTGTACAGATCACCACCAGAAAGAACGAGAAGCAATCCATACTTTCTTACATAATTAGTTTAGCTAAAAGGTAACAATAAGATGCTTGTTCAAACATCACAGCTGGATGAAGAGATTCCTGCAAAAAAAAATGAAGTTTTTTTTAACAAAAATCTCATATATTATATTTTCATTCACAAAAGAGAATTGATTATTACCTCTTTATATTGACCACTTGTTGTTAACATTTCAACCCACCAAAGACCACACCATGTGAAATTTTCCTTCCCTGAAGTCCCATATCGATAAATAAAAAGTACCACTTTAAAAAATAAATGAAAGAATTGACTAAATAAACAAATATCTTTTGTAAAGAATTACCAGGCATACTAAATAAGTGTTGAAGGCGTTTTCCATGCAATACTCTGAATCTTTCTTTAACCGATTCAACAAGGAGTATGTTAATCCCATCATCTCCTGAAGATATTAATGAACCACAAGTTATAGGAACAGAGGGGTATTTCTGGAAAATCACAAAAACGGTCAGAGACTTATAGCTATAGCTACCTGTAAAAGTGTACCTTTAAAAATTAACAAAAAAACTAAATGAAAACATAAAGCATGAAGTGTTTTATAGTGTTACAGGTAAAAACAAACATGTTAACACTGTGATTCTCGGGGGCATCTTCATTTCCTTTTCTCAACCATAAGTTCTTTACCTGGTTTCCAAAACCTTTTCTTGTTGCAGAGTAATGAATGAAAATTGTCAAAGGAATTGAAATTAAGAATAGCAATTCAAATTGAAGTAATGTAAGGGAACTTGTGGTTCACAGACCATTTTTGAAATGAATAGAAATTGTCAAAGGAAATGAAATAAAATTTGATAGTACAATGTTTAAAATATGGTTTGTGCAAAAGAGTGATTCACAATAGCTTCTACAAGATTAAGATTGGGTCTTAACTGTAGTTTAATAATACATTTGGATATAGCATAAAGAAATAATTAATATACTGAACTTAGAATCATCATATAAAGGGACAATTAGCCATTCTGGTCTCTTGACATGGTACATATAGTCCAATACAGGATCCCTGTTGCAATGTTATACGATTGAACTTATGAGAAGACACTGTTGTCTAAAAAAATCTGCTTACTAACTTCAAAGGAGAGGCAACAGAAGATCGGTCATCAAAAGGGAAGATCTGTTGCCGAATAACATGTGATGAATGTTGTGAACATCTAACAGATAAATTTATACCTCAACACTTGGGTTGTTGGATATATGATGCAATTTGAAATTGTTTATGAACCCAAAAATTGAATTCAATCTCTTTAATCCTGCAGTAAAAAAATTACAATCAATAAGTTGTTTGATATTTTAATCTGGCTTGTTATTATTTACTTCTCTCAGAGTAACTTAATCTAGTAACATTTTCACCTTCAAAGCAAAGCAAAACAACTCTTTAACTTGATTAAGACATTTCATCAAACACCTAAATTGCACAGAAAAACAATCTACAACTAAACATTTTTTGGGTTTCAAAGCTATTAAAGTTTTACTGACATCACATCACCACTTGCTTGACCGATCATCTTGGCCAGATGGATGCTCTAGTTTTGATAAAGCGGCCTAATTCAAAAAACAAACAAAACAAAAAATAAATGGAGGAGAAAAAGAAACATCTGTAGTCTTTTTCTTGATCGATGACGGTGAACTAAAACGACATCACAACCAGACGTCATACAACTACAATGCATAAGGGTACAACCCAATAGCATGGACGAGAGACCGAAGAATCTTGGCCTGATTGAAAATACCTAACAAAATCAATAATACCCCAAAACAATATTAATAATACAAAGAAAAAATCAAGAACGTTACCAAAGAGACGAAGAGGGAAATTGAAATTGAAATTAATAGTTTAGATAGTTAAAATATCGTTGTGTTGGAGTGGAAACTAAGACATATGCTATAAACATTGCATTCTTGGTAGTTTTTTTTTTCTTCTTACCTGTATTTGTTTTTTCCTATAACCATTATGTGTTTTTTTTTTCATTTTATGGGTGTTTATCGACTTTTAGTTTAGACTTACTAGCCATTTAGATGTGTATAGAGGAACATAATTAGATAAGATTTTGATCTCTATTCTGTCAATTTAATTGGGTAGATTTTTCAAAGTACAATGCCTCGATAAGAAAAACTAGAAATATTATGTTGTAGTAGAAAAAGATGAAAGTAGGATGCTATACTAAGTAAATAAATGATGTTATGTTGCTATTTCTTGCACTTAGTCCTACTCTTAAATCAGAATTTAGTATACTAACCTGAAGGTCGATATTAAAAAGCAAGAAAACAACTCCGAATATAATAAGATTAGAACCGAGTAAAAATGTAAATAGACAATCAAAACATGATTTAACCTCATAAACAAACCAACAAACTACAATATGGTATCTTTCAAGAATTACTTACTTTAAAGATTATTAGTAATCCTTAAGCAGCCTCCGGTATGAACCCTTCCTTCTTCATCAGTTACTTCTCTCCTGACAAAATCTAATAAATGTTAATCATGAAAATCAACTCAAAATTTTGTCTTGCTAGGGAAAATTTTAAATGATGAGGATGTGGAGGGTATTTTTGTCTTTTACTCAGACGAAAGATCAAGAGTCAGTCGGTCCTCTATCCAACCTTCCACTGACATCAGTCTTAGTGCATGCCAAAAGCATAAGAGAGTAAGGATTCTACATACGTTTACACTTCATCTTTGTATAGTTCATCACTTGAACATCCACAACTTTTACTTCTGAAACATGAATATTAAACATCATTTATTGTTTAATTGCATAAAAATCGCAATCTAATCTTCTTGATTTGTGTATTATAGCAACCTACTTTCATTTTCCCTTATTATAGTATTGTACTCTGAAAAAATAGCCCAATTATAGCAATGTCATCAAGATACAAAACAAAATTTTCATTGTAAATTTCAACATTGTACTTTTAAAAAAATCTACACAGTTTTAGCAATGTCATACATAGGTAGATTATCCAGAATATAAATAGGTAGAATATCCAAAGTATAATGTCACAATAAGAAAAAAATAGAAGTACAATGTTATAATTGGGTAGAAAGTTCAAAGCATAATGCCCTAATAAGAAAATATCTAAAAGTATTATGCCATATGTGGGTAAACAATTTAAAAGTATAATGTCACATGAACACTATACAATCTATATAAGTTTTTTTTTTTCAAAATCAGTTAGATATGCTAAATATTGGACCCATAGATGTTAACTGCTACCAAAAGAATTTACCATTGTGATCAACTTCTTTCAACTTCTCATTAATCTGCTTTGACAACTAAAGAATCTCAGGGTCTACAGAAGAAAGATAAACTGATATGAACATGAATGTTATAAGGGAAATTAGGTAAGTTCAATCCACCTGTGTAACTTCTGATACAGAGACCCTTTAGTGCCCACTTGTGTAACATATTGTAAGAACATCATCTGGTTTTGGTGGACGAAAAGAAAAGGGTGGTGATGGTTGTTACTTCCCTAAAAAGCACCAATTCATATGGAAAATAAATCATTAATCAAATGGAAGAAATCATGATAGATTAACTCAAATCAAAGAAACTCATGTTGTTAGAGATGTTTTAAGAGTGATAACAAGACAGAGTTAACCCAAGTGGTGATTCAACAAAAGGATTTGAAGTTACACTGAATTGTAATAAGCTTTAAAAGTGATACAACCTTAACCCAAGTTGCTGATGGAAGAGATGGCATTAGCTCATTTGGTAAATGTGGCATATTAAGTGACCTTAATATTAACATGCGATGAAAATGAATACATGATTTAACCTCATAAACAAACCAACAAACTACAATATGGTAAACCTACCACATTCAAACCTTGACTAAATGGCCAGAATTATTTTATTAGTTAAATGCAAACCAATGAAAGAAAAAAACAATAGGTGACAGAGTCTTCACAAGCCTCACTACAGCCAATCTTTAAAGATCAATAAAATAAAAAAATCAAATTACAATACCTCCACAATCTTTGAAGGAATAACAATCTAGACCTAACCTTTCCCAGCATACCTGTGTGACTTTAGACTTATCAACAGCAGGTGATTAATTATTGAGTTCAAGCTCCCTAGAAATATCATTCACACCATCTGTTGAAAGATTCCACATTGTCATCCTCAACAGCGCAGTGATAGATAGCACTAACAAATTCCTCTGATTCTCATTGTAAAATCAGAGCATTTTGCTTCTTTCACAACCTACAGATAAACTTGTGCAAATGAGAAATGGAGCATCGAACCAATTACATAGATAGATTAAACTAAAGAAACTGTTTTTGTTGGTTAACCAAAATGTTTTGCGAAAGGAAATCTTGTTGGTTGTGGGAAAAGATATGTTCTCGGATTAGATCTATGTAATAAACATATTTCAAACTTGAAATTGATCTACACCTGCTAAAGCTTAAAACTCAAACAACACTTATCAATAATAGGCCAAAAAAACTGACTCCATTTACAGTCAACGACAACAAATAAAGCAGATACATCACTTAATTGGAGATAAACATCCTTGTCATCATCATCCTCTGCACATTTGAGAAATTTATGCAAAAAAACTTTTGTATCTTTATAAAACTTCATAAAACAATCAAGGTTCTCACATGAGTCGGCGAATAAGTGATTAAAATCAACCAAAAGTGCACCAGAATCAACCGTAACTACATTTACAAGAGTAGTCATAACCTCCTTCGGATGAGTACCTTTTATCTCCAATGCATTTTCAATCATATCCTGTATTAAATAAGAAAAAAAATAATTATAATTTTATATTTAGGGAAATACTTAAACTTGGAAACAAAAGTGACATGAACTTTATGCATGCTTAAGTTCATCTTTTGTCACTGATGCAAAGTTTAACTGGAAATCATTAGATTAAATGAAATTTAAAGTATTTAAATTTTAAAAAAATAAGTAACCTTTTCCCTTTTGAGCCAAGAAATTGAAGCACGTACTCCCAAAGCCCTGGCAACCTCAGTAGCATTACTTTTCAAATGGCCTTTTATTTTTTAAAAACACACTGTCATAACACCAGCATCAACGAAAACTGCTTCAGTGAAGAGTGCACTAGCTCCCATGTTGACCACACTGAAAAAATATCATGCTTTTTAACAAAAAAAAAATTGGACATAACAACTTACTGCCCTATATGAAAACGGACATAATACAAGGTGTTTTATAGTGTTAAAGGTAAAAACATACATGTTTACACTTTGATTCTTAGGGTCATAAAAATCAACTCAAAATTCTGCCTTTCTAGGGAAATTTTTAAATGATAAGGATGTGCAGGGTATTTTCGTCTTTTACTCAGATCAAGAGTCTGTCAGTCCCTATCCAACCTTCCACTGACATCAGTCTTAGTGCATGCCAAAAGCATAAGAGAGTAAGGATTCTACATATGTTTACACTTCATCTTTGTATAGTTCATCTCTTGAACATCCACAACTTTTACTTCTGAAACATGAATATTACACATCATTTATTGTTTAATTGCAAAAAATTCGCAAAACAATTTTTCATTGCAAATTTCCATATTTGTACTTTCAAAAAAAATCTACACAGTTTTAGCAATGCCATACAAAGCAATTTCACTGCTTAATTAGGTGAGCTTCTGAGAGGATAATGCGCTAATAAGCCAAAAAAATTGAAAGTGTGATTCTATAATATAGGTAGATTATCCAGAGTTCAATGTCACAATAAGAAAAAAATACAAGTACAATGTTATAATTGGGTAGAAATTTGAAAGCATAATGCCCTAATAAGAAAATATCTAAAAGTATTATGCCATATTATGTGGGTAAAAAATTCAAAGTACAATGTCTTAATAAGAAAAAGTTGAAAGTACAATATTGTAATAGAAAGAAATGAAACCAAAATGCTATAAAACAACTACATGAAAGTAAGTTGTTATTAGCCCTAAAAATAACATAAAACTTTAAGAATATCCATGACATCAAGAGACAAATGCACTTGAAACCATAAAGGAAATCAAGCTTGTCTTTCATTTTGTGAAATTACTGGAGTAATATACTAATCTGTCCCACATAACATAGAACTGAAGAAAGTTTTGTAAATTGTTGCCTTATTTAAGTAATAACCACACACCTAATAAGCCTTACTGATTATAAAATACATAAATTTATCATATACTCTGTTATATAGTTATGGAATTTGAGTTTATTACTCCTTGATAAGATCCAACTGAGCCACCATAATACACCAATATCAAAAACCGCTTTCAAATTCTAAAATCATTAATCAAAATAGAATTGTCATATTATCCTTGAGTTAAACTATTTTTGTATCCATAAATTTCAGTTATAGAAAAGAATAGCATGCTAATTGTAACAAAGTTGCATGAATTTTAACTACCGGGCCACATTTACATATACACATAAGGGGGTTTCAGGGAACCTTCAAAAGGAGTAAGAGAAAGACCATTGGTTACTATATTACCTACTACCATCAATCCATAGCAAAGATTTATGATGCTCTCCAAAACCCAAACACAAGAAAGAATCACTTAATTATAAATTTCACATCAACAACTTTTATATTAAGTGATCATAGATTGTATTATTCGCTAACTTACAATATGCAATGTATGTGGCACACAAAATATGGCCTACGCAGAAGAGTGATTCACAATAGAAACCAGACCTGCAATATTAAGATTGGGAATTAACTGAAGTTTAATCATACATTTGCAGCAAAAACAGGGTGAGGAAAAAAAAGAATTAATAAAATAGCAACTAACCAGATGACTTCACTGCATTAAATGCAGCAACATTAAACATACACCAGATGTTACCACAATCACATACCCCAACAAAATGAGATCTGAAAGAGTAACAGAGTTAAAGTTACAGAATATGAATTACAGAGATAACCCATCAAAATATGGGATGAATTTACCATATCTAATTTCAATTTCCTTCACCATTGTATTTGTATCTTTCAGTAATTACTCACTTTAAAGATTAGACTAAGTTCTTACATATTAACTATCAATAATATTTAACCCGAGCCTTCCTTTTTCATCAACTACTTCTCTCCGGACAAAATCTTATGCTTTTAATCATAAAAGTCAACTTAAAATCTTATATAGTTCATCTCAGGAATATTCACAAGCTTTACTTCTAAAACACAAATACTATACATCATTATTGGTTTAGATGCAAGAAATATCAATCTAATTTCATTGATTTGCACATTATAGCATCCTCATTTCATTTTTTTCCTATAATAGCATTTTACTTTTAAAAAACTCCCCAATTATAGCTATGTCATCAAGATACAAAGCAATTTTCATTGTTATGAATGGATATATTTTTAAAGTATGATGTCTTAAATAGAAGGATTAAAAATATAGTTCTATAACTGCATAGAATTTTCTAAATGCAATGCCCTTTGAATAAAAAGTTGAAATTACAATGTTGTAACAGATAGAAATGAAAGTACGATTCTATAATGAACAAACAAGAGAAAACTGACCACAAGCAGGGTTATTGACTTCAAAGAGCAGACATGGAAACACAAAAAACACCCACAAGTTAAAAATATATGTATAAGCACCTCTATGTCTTTATCATCATCAATGGCTTCAACTGTTTCTGTTTGACCTCTTGTAGGAAAAAAAAATTGTTTAAGTATATGAGATCAAAAAACTTATGTTTAAAACAAAAGGGTAAAATAGGAGAATCAATTGTCCGATCATTCAAAAGTATTCACTCTTTAAATTTACCACAGTAGTAGTTGTTTAAATATTTATGAAAAAGACACGTACTTCTACTTATTTGTGTATTGCACCATCCTATTTCATTTCTTTCCATTACAACGGGTTGACTCGACGAGTAGGGTCAACCACGAAGGTTGACTTTGACTGAGGACTTTTACTTGGACCAAGAGTTTACCAGTTTTACTTCCAAGGGTATTTTGGTAATTATTGGTGTTTATTGGATTTGGTTAATTGGTAATGTTCAGTGGTGGAGTTCGTGCTGGTGGTCGGAGCAGCGTGATCTTATTTCTTCAAGTCGACAGTTGCAGGTGAGTTATCCTCACTATATCAACAGGGTCTAAGGCACCAAGGTCGGCCCTTTATCGGATGGAAATTCGGGTAGTTGTTGTTATGTTATTGCTTTGCTATGTCTGCATCCTGGTAGTTAGGATGGTATATGTTAGAGACCTGGTTAAGGTCGGTATCCTGGTATATAGGATGATGCTATGCTAGTTACCGGTTAGGTCGGTATCCTGGTTAGGATGTTGCTATGTTATGTGATATGTTAGATCGGTTTGATTAGTTGTGAGATGTTATATGATTATATGTTTATGTGCACATGGTTGTTGGATTGGGGTTGGCTTGAAGCGGGTCCTGCTTTGTGCTGTAGGCCAACATACCTAGGGCGGACCGGTTAGAGCGAAGGCCCGACGAGCGGTCCGGATAGGCTAAAGGCCCCAAGAGGGCGGACCAGACGTGTCGAGGCTCGGAGAGTGGGCTAGACAGACTGAAGGCCCGGTACGGGCGGACTAGTCATATTGTAGACTCAGAGAGTGGACCAGGTGGACTGAAGGCCCGATGCGGGCGGACCAACCATACTGTAGACTCGGAGAGAAAGTGGACCGGGTGGACTAAAGGCCTGGTGCAGGCGGACCAGTCACATTGTAGACTCGATATGCATGGTTGTTCTGTTTATGATATGATATGATATGTGTGTGGTATTGTGGTTGGTATTTTGGGGGTAACTAACTAAGCTTTCGGGCTTACAGTTTCAATGTATCGTTTTAGGTACTTCAGGAGACCATGGCAAGGCGAAGGCGTGATCGTACGGCTCCTCAGTTTTATGTTGATGTTTCTAGGATACTCTGATAATAAATGAACTGAACTGAAAACCTTTTTGTAATAACTTAATGAATATGGGTTGTTTTTTAAAAGTTTAAATTGGTTGTAAATTTTCACGGTGTTACATCAGGAGTACCTGAAACAATAAACTAAAATCGTAAGCCAAAGTGTAAATTATGGTTCCTAGTATGTATTTAAACTTTTAATTTATTCAATTTTATATGGCAACTCGACGAGTTGGTGTCCCAGAACTCATCGGGTTGAAAAGTTATAGACTGCGTATTTTAAGTGACCAACTGGACGAGTTTGGAGGTCTCAACTCGACGAGTTGGCTGGAAGAAATGAAACCCTAATTTCGGGGTTTTGCACCCTATTTAAACAACTTAAACCCCATAAGTTGGCCTCATTTCCAGCCTTCATCGTCCTAAACCCTAACCTCGAAACCCTAAGGCACTTTTGAGTGTTTGTGAGCTATTTTAAGTGTTTTTGTGTGTGTTTGAAGTCATTCGAAGAAAGGGAAGCTTGGTGATACAAGAAGGAGTGGCTAGATCTCGAATCCTTGCTTCATTTTCAACACATTTCCAGTATAAAGTCTCAATCTTGCTTAGTTTATGCTAAGATCTCCTTTTTTTGAATTATTTTGCATATTTAACTGAGATTGAGTGTTTGATGGGAGTTGGTCGTCCCATTGAGATAACCCTTTCAGATCTATAGTCCTCTTGAGTTGTTATGGCATAAAGGTGCCAACTTTATGGTCCTAATAGCTCCATGCATCCTTTAAGCCTTTGCTTTGGCCTTTTAAGCTTCATTTGGCCATGTATGTTGTAACGACATAAAATTTCAATCAATTTTTCACTTTTCGATTAACATAAATATCATTTAACATTTCAAATCTCTTGTTCAACAATTGTCATCAAATAAAACATTTTCCCAAGATCACAAATAAAATCCTCTGACTGTGTGTACGGATCAAGTCGGCGCCTTCCCGCGATCCTCGCTAGAACTTGAAACACATAACACAACAACTATAAGGATAAATGCTTAGTGAGTCCCCCAAAATACCACATATAACACATACGCCTTTCTAGGCCATAACTCTGTGGGACCTTCCGGTCCAAGTGTCTCAGGGGACTTCCGTCCCGAATCCCGGTAGATCTTCCGGTCCTACCCGTATCGACCTTCCGGTCCGAATCCTCCTGACCTTCCGGTACATGTCATCTTGACCTTCCGGTCAATATCATCTTAACCTTCCGGTCCTTAGCATACATAAGACATACATATCACATAACAACTTATAGCACATACATGTCATAGCATACAAGTGATGGGTTTTAGCCATAAGAACATCCTATGTGCTCATGCAAACCCTAATGCTTGGATCTAGGTTTATCTATTGTACATGCAATTCATCCAAGACTTTAAACCCTAAATCTAGCATTAACACAATAATGCGGTTTAGATCTTACCTTGATTGTTATGTGGCAATAACAATCTCAAATCCTCCTTGTAATGGCTTTAGAAAGCTTAGAGTCACAAGTGTCATTCCTCTAATGGCTCACAAATACCAAGAGCAAGAGGATAAAGAATGAGAAGAGAGGAGGCACCTAAAAAACGTGTAGAAACCCTAAGGAATCAGTTGGCCACGTTTTTGGTGCCCTAGGGGTCCTTAAATAGTGAGGCTATTAGGGTTATCAAACAAGGAAACCCTAATTTGACTGCTTAGGCCCTAAGCAGCCCATGGACTCCCTCCTTAGAGGCCTTGGACGATTTCTAA
This sequence comes from Lactuca sativa, assembly GCF_002870075.4. Taxonomy (NCBI): domain Eukaryota; kingdom Viridiplantae; phylum Streptophyta; class Magnoliopsida; order Asterales; family Asteraceae; genus Lactuca; species Lactuca sativa. The sequence goes on along the minus strand of NC_056627.2, from coordinate 325,000,709 downwards.
TGGGTTTCCCATAGAATTCGTCCACTCCATCCTCTATGGAGTCCATTAGCCCAATATCCAACTATCACACAATTGACAGTTCTAGTCCCTTAAGTTTAATTAATATCTTTTAGCCACAAAATTAATTCTTAATTAATTATTGACTAGTATTAATTAAACAATATGATTTCTCCTTTAATATATTATTCTCATAATATATTAATAAATCATAATTACTCCTCTCTCTCCATAATTCATCCTATCAAGTTGCTTTGGTGAAGGAAACCCAAAAGGACCATGCACCATCAGGTCAAGTACATACCAAAATAGTTATGGGCTTAGACAATACTCCAATAGTCTCCCACTTAGATAAGTCTAATAATTATTCTGCGTATGACTTCAGATCCTAATTCGCAATCGTAGCTTTCAAAAGTCGCTGTCAAGTCTGATCTTATAATATACATGTCCTTTAGATAAGGGATCATATATTCCACCATTCTAGATATCATATAGATGTGAGACATGGATCAAAATCATTCTCTCAGTCTATGTGTTGTTTCCCGATTTCCGATTTATGACGACTGACAATAGACTACAATTGAACACATCAAATTAGTCCCGGCTTGCCCAAGCGCTTAGGGTGTCATCACTAAATCATCGAGGAGCCCACATATATCACTTTTATCCCACTTTGGATAAAAGGAACGGATAAACTTCAACTCAATGCTTGCTTGTATTCACTTATCGAATCACACAAAACAATAAGTTTTATAACACCAAGTTACTGGTGCGTTTACTTATCATCAATGTGTAACCGACCAGTAAATAACAACTCACACGTCTCAGTTTCAAGAATATACAATATTATCCACTCACAATCACTCGTGATAAAATCCATGAAGTGATTCTTACGAGCGTGGGTTTAATCCAATGCTCAAAATCATATTCATAAGCACTCATGAACGTTGTACCAAACCTTTGTTATGTCTAATACACTTTAGACAATCTGCAAACCAATTCATGACAGTCTTCATTCATACCTACTTCCAACACATGAACGACTGTGGACCGCTCGAATAATTTGATTATTCTGAAATAATTTAATTATTCAGGAAGTCAAAACATGCAAAGTGAAACACAAGAATAACACTAATCCCATATGGCCCCAAACTTTGGGTATAAATAAAACATTTTATTTAAACACCATATTGATTACTCATTATTTGTTGTTTCGGGTAATCAACTTCTTACTTGAATTATAACAACAATTGTCCCATGCTCTCAACATGCATACTATGTTTACTTATGGTCCTTACTTTGCGAAATAGATCAAATGAACACATTTCCAATCATACTCATTTCACAACTCCCAATCCTTATCATAAGTATAAGAATATCAAATTCTTGCCACATATAGAATATGCTAGATTCTAACATTTTATGCAATGATCCTTTCGTAAAGTCATAGCTCAAAATCATCAAGACTTGGCCAATCTCTATCAGAAACAATTCTATAGATATGATGTCTCTCACTCAAAGTACATTCCTTTGAACATTCTTCTTGCATAAAAGTTTCTAATCTAGACATAGATTCTTAATATCCAACTCCCAATATGGAAACATTTCCATATTTGCCATATGAAAACTCATTCTTAATAGAATCTTATCTATTCATATTAATGTCTATATGGTCCATCCAATACCATACTTCCAACTACTCACAAGCAACCAATCTTCAGCGAACTTTGGATCGTCCTTTGATAGTTGTTTAATTATTTTAGTCAAAACCGATTCTAGTCCTTTTCCCTCTTAATGCGCTAGACATTTGGAAAATCTTAGAATGGTCAAATATTATATCATTTGCAATCGATCCTATACCCGAAGCGTATGGGACACGATGCATAATGTCTTACATAAAGATATGATACTTTATCAATCTTCTACCATAATATTTTATGTGTCACGTTCTCATAATTCGAATTATGAAGAGGGATGCCATAATCATAATCGAAATTTGAGAACACACTATGTATCCTTGACTAAATTTATTAAAATTCCACAATCTAAGCCTTTAGATTTGAAATGAAGCATAATATGCTTTCCCTTAATTATAGCAAAACAACTTTTCAACCCTTACGACTTTGCAAAGTATAACTCTTGTTTTCTATAATTAATATTGTTAAGTTGCAATATGTGCCATAATAATCATACAAGCATAACACTTATGCTCCCACTATCATGATGATTATTATCATACAAGCATAACACTTATGCTCCCACTAGCTTTGACATGTATTCAGAAAACAGTTGAACTTCCAGAAAACAATACTTATTGAATTTCTTAAGTTCATATTTCTAATACCTAATGCTTAGATAAGCCTTTGTCTAAGCTGCTTAAACTCATACACCTTTGCCTTAGCTCATATGTATGTCTAAACAATTCAGAGCTTATATCAATAAGTCCTAAATGTTAGACTAATTGCCAAATCTCACAATTGCTATCTTCTTAAAATCTCTCTTAGTGAAAGCATTTCCTCACAATCATTTTCATGAAGGAGAGAAACCTTATGACACTTAGATTTTATGGTGTATGTGTTCCTATCCTTGTGAATTTGCCATTACCATAATCGAAAGATAATGTTTGTGGCAAATTCAAACTATTATGGACAGAACTTGTTCATTCTTAATTTCTTGTCATCAAGGGTCCCACTATTGCTTCCAAGTTATCTAGCAGCTCACATATGCCAATCAATGTACTTTCATTGAACAAGGTGTTTGCCTTATGCAGTCTATTGAGAACTCGTAGAACTCATATGCATAATCACTCAACTGGAATGACACAGAAATAGAATTTTGTCAACACGATAGGTTACAAACCTCAAGTCGTGCGCTAGTGTTTACTCTCGATTAATTCTTGAATCCTTTCAAGATCTTCAGACTCCCACTAACCTCTTGACATATTAGATTCTCTTATCAAGAACATTTCTTGATAAACAAATATCCAAGAGTTAGTGTGTGTCTATATCAACACAAAACATTACACACATTTGGTCTTAGTAGGTCTTTGGCTTCTTCAAGACATCACAACATACCAAATTCAAATGTGTAAGAGTAGGAAAACAATTTTCTACTTCACATTTGATGAATGTGTGTCACTCAATTCATAATCTTGGAGTACGATTCTAAGACTTGATTTTGGAACGAAGTATGACTCATCCTTTTGATTTAACCATTTCAACAATTTCTGATTCCTCTTCTTAGCCATACCAGTGCACTAAGATGTCCTTAGAGGATCAATTGTGATATGGTTCTTAATCATTAAGACGATCATAAAATCTGATACAAAAGTACTCTCCCTTCTTCTTAGATTGGAGAAACTTTTATCTTTCTGCCTTCATTGATTCTTCTTATTCGTTCTGCTATTCATTGAAACTTTTCATTGATTCAGAATTACACTTAATCTTGTAAGTATAACCACATTTACTAGACTTTTAGTAAATTATGACGAATAGTCTTGTTGTTATTTGTGGTGGATTTGACTAGTGCACAACATTGTGTTCTATTCCTTTAGTCCTTTACTTGACTCACATACTTGTGTGATCAAGGAATTAGTTTTAATTTCCTAAGTACCAAGATTTCCATACATCACATGATTCAAATCATATATTCCAAGTTTCTATCCAACTGAAACTTGGGTGATAGGAATCTTTCCTTACATTGAAAATTTTGACGCTACTATAAATAACATAACTAAGAATCACATCCATTTATAGAAATACACAAACATCAATTTTTCATAACGATTTCATTGCAAGGATATACATAAATAAGACAAATCAAAATCTATTTATTCATAAAAGCAGCGGAAAACATGTCCTTACAATGCACGATCAACTGAAAAACTATGTAATCAAATATTCCTAACAACTCTATCATAACTTTCTAAGCTCAAAATCTGATCTTCGAATCCATGCGATCGTGATCCATTTCTTCGTGATCAAACTCATCTTGCTCTTCCATCAAGCTTCCTCTCTTTTCACCGATCCTGCAAAACATTCAAATGCAATCTTATCACATTATGTATTAAGAATCAATGAATAGGAACTTAATGGAGTTAGATAGTGGAGTTTAACTGAAGTAGAGCCATACGTCTTGACTCTCCCATCTCTTAGATCTCTCAGGTATACTGGGCAGCTTCGTCTCCAATGCCCCTTCTCTTGGCAATAAAAGCAAATTGACTTTTTTGTAACAGCACACGAAACTACTTCAAACTTTTCCTTTCTCTTATGATCAAACTTTTCCACTATGGCACGCCTTTCGTTGCCATTGCCTATATCCATAGAGGTCTAGAAGGTAGATCCACCAATCAACTTTGCTTTTCCAATGCGCCAAATCATTGCTGATTCAGCAGCAATAAGCATATAGGTGAGATCGATGAGGGTCACGTCATGGTTCATCATATAGTACTCTCTTACGAACTCACTATATGAGTCAGGAAGTGACTGAAGAACCCAGTCAAGAGCCAGCTCCTCACAGACAACGGATCCCAACATTCTTAACCTATCAGTGTGTGACTTCATCTCTAAGACGTGTGCACATACTGACTTTCCTTCGTCATGTCTACTTGCCAAAAGGGCTTGAGTGAGCTTGAACTTTTCAAGCCTTTGAACTTGTGGGTTAGGGAGAACAATAGAAGGAGGTGGAGGAAGTGAAGCATGATCTCGTGTTCCTCGATCGAATCGTGGAATATCATCTTCATGTGGAAAGCTTGTTCCACGGGATTTGGGAAGACCATAGTTGTCATACTTTGACATCTACAAAATCGGAGAAAATTCAAGTTAGTTGATTGATTGAGTCCTTAATAAATCACCCAAATGAGATATTAAGGCTAGGACCCAACACAATATTCCACAACTTGGGAGAGGGATGCCATAACCCAAATTCCAGAACATTTGAAGGTAAGTGAATGACGATTCACTAATTTTCCACCATGAAAAACAAAAAAGAGATTAAGTTTTAAATGTATTGAAAAACTCCTAGATCCTTTGAGATTCATTGAACTTTCCAATGGCATGTTTAAATCTCGATATGCCCCTCGATTTGTGACTGGGATGCCAAGGATCACAAAACAGGGGGTGAATAACCATGCAAACTTACATGGTGCCCCCAATGTTACAGTCACCTATTCGATGTACCGGTTAACCACACACGCTCCACCGAACTATAACAAACATTAAGTCACCCTTTGCTACCTTTGCTTAAAACCATTTAGTGTGCCGGTTAACCACACACGCTCCACTAACGTCTTCGCAAGGGTACAAAGTGTAATTTCATGGAATTGCATCAAATTTACTTTTGCCTAAAGTACTAAGATTGAGAATTTTGTATAAAACATTTAGTTACTTTATACTTCATTATACTTTTATTGGAAAGGGTTTGCCCTATCCTACCCATTCGGCTAACGACCCTCCACCAATTAAGGAAGCGGTGGGTGAGAGTGGACACCATTAAACGGTAATTTTATAGGCCATAACCATATACCCCCCTTATAGACCGGCTTCGTGAATGAGGCCTACTAACGGTAAGACTAGCAGTTTAAGTTATACATATATAATATTAGACTTTTAATGTTATATATAGTATAAGGGTGTATTTTACACTTTTAAAATACTAGGTGGTCTAATTTAGTAAAGTATACTTTTAATTTAATTAAATGTAAACCATATTACTATGGATTTATTAACTCTCCTTTAATTATACACTTAATTAATTTAATAAAACCATAAGGGTGCAATTTGAACTTTTTCAAAACTTAGGGTTTTAGAATTTAACATTTAAAAAATTAAACCTTTTAATTAAAATTTAAATTCCAAAACTTGAGGGCAAGTTTTGAAACATTTCAAATCATAAGGGTTTAGAATTTAAATATTTCAAAATCAAACCTTTTAATCAAAAATTTAAATTCCAAAACTTGAGGGCAAGTTTTGAAACTTTTCAAAACACAAAGAATCAAATAGCAAATAATTTAAATTAAACAATTAATTTAATGATTATCTAAATTTGACCTAGTCAATATTACTTGCAAGACAATTACCAATTTAATTTAAATAATCAATTGATATCATATAAGGAAATTATCATTCAATCAAATGGTAATTATCTTTTGTTTGGTCAAGGATATACTCAAATATATGACAAAATTCGGATATTAATGACCCAAAGCAATTTAGGCAAGTATCCTCAAGCAAAACAGCAAGAAATCCTGAAGTCTGCTCTAACTGACGCTCGAACTCGCCGAGTTCCACTATGAACTCGCCGAGTTGAAGCTACTCGCCGAGTTCATCAGTCAGGGGCACAAAAAATGATTTTAAAGCTTGAACAAATAAAGAAGGCATCAATACAATAGAAACCAATCATGTATCTGATACCACTGATGGGTTTTAGCCATAAGAACATCCTATGTGCTCATGCAAACCTTAATGCTTGGATCTAGGTTTCTCTATTGTACATGCAATTCATCCAAGACTTTAAACCCTAAATCTAGCATGTAATAATCAATATTCACACAAGAATGGGGTTTAGATCTTACCTTGATTGTTATGTAGCAATAACAATCTAAAATCCTCCGTGTAATGGCTTTAGAAAGCTTAGAGTCACAAGTGTCACTCCTCTAATGGCTCACGAATACCAAGAGCAAGAGGATGAAGAATGAGAAGATAGGAGGCACCCAAAAAACGTGTAGAAACCCTAAGGAATCAGTTGGCCACATTTTTTGGTGCCCTAGGGGTCCTTAAATAGTGAGGCTATTAGGGTTATCAAACAAGGAAACCCTAATTTGACTGCTTAGGCCCTAAGCAACCCATGGACTCCCTCCTTAGAGGCCTTGGACGATTCTAATGGGTTTCCCCATAGAATTCGTCCACTCCATCCTCTATGGAGTCCATTAGCCCAATATCCAACTATCACACATCTGACAGTTCTAGTCCCTTAAGTTTAATTAATATCTTTTATCCACAAAATTAAGTCTTAATTAATTGTTGACTAATATTAATTAATCAGTATGATTTCTCCTTTAATATATTATTCTCATAATATATTAATAAATCATAATTACTCCCCTCTCTCCATAATTCATCCTATCAAGTTGCTTTGGTGAAGGCAACCCAAAAGGACCATGCACCATCGGGTCAAGTACATACCAAAATAGTTATGGGCTTAGACACTAATCCAACAACAAGACCTTCCGGTCACACATAGGTACCCTTCATGTACATAATAGTGAGAAGACTCACCTCAGGTGTCTCGGATAATCTCACACACAAAAACACTGATCTAGCCCCCGCCTAATCACATAAACAGTACTAATAAATAATGGCTCTCAAAGGCTAGATTAAATCCATTCCTACAATCCCACAGAATGGTAAAAGACCATTTTACACCTCCCTGACCCAAAATCCAAATGTTGACCAAAACCCTAAAAGTTAACGAAAGTCAACAGGAGGCAGTACGCGATGCGTACCTTCTCTATACGCGGGGCATACACCGGCGGTCCATAATCGGGGTCTCAACCCCTTACGCTGCGCGTACTGAGAGTTACGCCCAGCATAAGTCTTAGTTTCAGCCTTTTCTTTTATTTTGATCTTAAACGGTTAAGACACTCATTCAAATTTCAGATCTGACTTTCCCTAAGCCTCTTATTCCATAAATTCAGAACCTTTAAGCCTTTGCATGGCTGTAAAGGTCCCTAATCACTCTAACACCTTTCCTTTTTTCTCATAAAGTCTAGATCTCATGCATGGCTCAATGTTCACGTCCAAGATTGGATTTTTATCAACATACATCTCATATAACCCTAAAATATGGCATATTTGGGCCAATGGAGACCATTTGCTCATAAAGTCTCCACCTTGGGACCAAAAACCCTAAAAATTGGTCCAAGAAGCACAAATCACAAATGATAAGGAAATTTTTGAGCTTTTTACCTCAGAAAGAAGCTCCAACCTCTGTAGAACTCGGATCTACTCTTGTCCACCAACTTCTAGCTCTAACAATGGCCTCTTCTTCTCTTTCACCACCTTGAAATGGCACTTTGAAGCTTAGAACACAAACACACAAGCTAGGAACGAAGGATAACTCTCTATTAGGGTTCACTTTCTGAAATGGTGGCTGAGGATGGGGCTTTAGCATTCCTTTTTATAGTGCACGAGCCACAAATTAGGGTTTGTATCTGGTCCCGCTACGCCCAGCGTACCTAAGCGAATCTGCGTCCAACATAAGTGCATGAGTACGCGCAGCGTACTCATTTTTCTTAATTGTAACACCCAAAGTCAGGAAGGCCAAGAAAGGAAAGAAAACCCTAATTTTATGGGATGACTCGTCGAGTCCAAGGAGGAACTCGGCGAGTCCGAGCGGGATCCGGGTCGAGGAGTAAGTGACCGACTCGGCGAGTCGGCCAAGGAGACTCGGCGAGTCTGGTCTAAACGAAGAAAACCCTAAATTCGGGACTTGGAGCATATTTAAGCGCCTCATTCTCTTCCCTAGGGTTCCTCTACTGCCTCTCTAACCCAGAACACTAAACCCTAGCCGCCATATCCATTTTGAGCTAATTATTGCCTTGAAGAGTGCATTAAAGCTTGGAGAAGGAGGAAGAATCTTGGAGGTGCAAGAAGGGGGCTATAGATCCGGGATCGGGAAGACATTTCTGAGCATTTGGAGGTAATAAACTAGTTTGTGGACTCCTTTGCACCTAGATCTATGTGTGTGTTTTTGGCATTCTTGGTATGATAGTAACCATTTCGAGCTAGAAGTTCAGATATGAGGTTGCTACCTCAGATCCATGCTTGTTTTGGTCTAGAATCCCATAAAGTATCAGCTCTTGGTATGTTGGTGAAGCATGGTTGTCACAAACCCTAGTTTATGGTGTATTTAGCCTAGATCTCCTTCTCTACATGTAAAGTTTGCCACTTTACGTGAGGAATAGGCCTTGGAAGTATGGATCTATGTGTTGGAGCCCCTGTTTGGCTCAATGAGCCACTGCATGGATTAAGAGCTGGAGTGACTCGCGAGTCACATGGGTAGACTCGGCGAGTCAGATGAAGTTGGGCAGGAACTCGGCGAGTCTGTTGAAGGTTGTCTTGGACTCGGCGAGTCTGTTCTTGAACTCAGCGAGTCAAGTCGTGAAACCCCAAACCCTTCGAGTTGAGACTCGAATCAGTGAGTCGAGTGGAAACTAGGTGAGTTGGACAGGTCAGGACTCGGAAATCGGTGGACTCGGCGAGTCGAGTCGCGAATGGAAGGAATTTGAGCATATGAACTCGGCGAGTCAGTAGGCAGACTCGGCGAGTAGGGTTGACCTGGAAGGTTGACTTTGACCAAGACTTTGACTTCGACTAGAGTTGACTTATTTGACTTTCGGGGGACAGTTAGACTAAGTGTTGCATTGATATTGGTAGCTCGGGGAGCTAGTGGAGCAGGAGTTCAGAAAGTTGTCGGGCAGCAGCTAGAGGGGTTATCAGTAAGTTCAGCAAGTGCAGGTGAGTTTCCCTTTTGTGTGAATGGGTCTACGGCCACAATGTCGGCCCATGTAGTTATGAGTAAAAGACCCGGGGGTTAGCCCTAGGCACAATATGCTAGTATGATATTCAGGACGAGGTCCAATGATAGTAGGTGGACGCCCAAGGAATGGTTTATGTGATAGTTTATACTTGTTGTCTGTGTGATACTTGTATGTGCCTGGTAGGGAGGTGAGTGTGGGCGAGGTCCCGTGACTCACCAATAGCAGAGTGTGGATGGTGTTCCACATCTCATTAGCAGCAGATCAGAGGCAAGGCCCAAGTTAGGGAAGGAGTGAGGGTGGGCTGGGCCCGTACCTCACTATCAGTAGGAGTATGCACGGGGTTCCATGACTCATCAGTAGCAGGACAAGGGTGAGGCCTAGGATAGGTGAGGCCTTAGGACAGGATCCGTTCGTATGTGTTTAGCTTATGTGTTGTGATATGTTTATGTGTTATTATATGTTAGCGGGCGAGGCCCTGTGACAGGCGAGGCCTAAGTGAAACAGATCTGTATCCGAGCGGGGCTTGAAGCCAGGCGGGGCCTGGAGCGGTGGGGCCGTTGTAGCGGGCGAGGCCCGAGGTAGGGGCGTGGCCCAATATGTGCAGTATGTGGTTATACATGGTATGTGGTAGGGTGGGGAACTCACTAAGCTTCGTGCTTACGGTTTTCAGTTTTGGTTTTAGGTACTTCCGGTAGCGGAGGGAAGAGCTCGAGGTGATCGCATGGCACACACCATAGATTAGACAGCCTGGGAATGTTTACTCTGATAACGAACATGTGTTTTGGAAATTAATACTCTGATTATGTTTTGGATTGATGACTTTGCTTTAAGTAATGTTTTATTAAAAGAAAATTTTGGTCTTGAATTTTGGGACGTTACAAGTTGGTATCAGAGCCTTGGTTTGAGGGATTCGGACATACCCTTGGGTGTGTCCGAACTCAAACTAAGGGATTGGGATAAAAGTTTTCAAAATGAAAGGACAAGTTTTGTAAAAAGAGTTTTAGAAATGAAACAGTTTTAGAAAAGCGAAAAGAACTCAAAAAGAAAAGAATTTTGAAGAAAGAAAAATGGTGTGGTGCATGCAATTAGCCGAGCTCAAGTAAGTACCCTAAATTACCCATACAAGTTTATGATTTGATTATCAGTTAGTAGAACAACATTCTAGATTAGGACTAAGGATCTAGGGAGGATGCCTTATGTGCCTTTTATATGTGCTTTGAGCTGCATCATAGTGCTGATTAGACAGTAGTAGGATAGCATGTTTAGGTTATGCCTGAGTTTATGAGTTTGTGTTACATGCTAGTTCAAATTCTTCCTATGTGGATATGATTGCTTGAGTATGTTGTGGTTAGATTTTCCTCTTGTCTGAATGCTGCTTGCTTTGTGCATTGTGGGATTCTGAGTGATGGGAGTTAGCCATTAGGTGAATACGTCACGTCACATGTGATCAGGGTTGAATAATCTCAGAGTGCTGGATTTGGCCCTATTGCGCAACTCTCGTTTGAGTCTAACCGTTGTAGGGACAAGTCTTTTACTTGAAGGATTATTTGAGCCTCGTCACATGTGATGGTATCCAGGTAATGGCTAATTAGCATCATAAGGGGAACTTCAGCAGCTGAGGACTGGTTTGAGTTGAGTCAAAGGTTTCCCTAGGGTAAGCCTAGGATAGGATAGTGCTGGGAGCAGTAGTAGTGGATAAGGGACCTGGTGGAGTCGAAGCAATTCCTAAGGACAGTACGGATAGATGTGGAAGGTAGTATGTGAAACGACCCAGAAATACGACCCGAAAATTTCATTTTTAATATAACCAAAAATCATAAAACAGAGTATATCATCATAAAATCATGTGTTGCAAATCTCAAAACCATACTAAAATACAAATGAGAAAGCGGTGTCACGACTGTATCAAAACATATCTAAGATAGCTGATCAACTCCCAGGATAAAAACTGTAGCTGTGGTGTGTGCGATGCCATCATCCCGAGCTCTTCCCTTTACTTGCGGAAGTACCTGAAACCAAAACTGAAACTGTAAGCACAAAGCTTAGTGAGCTCCCCCAAACTACCACATACCACACAATAACATAAGCACATACTGGGCCTTGCCCACTGCATCGGACCGAAGTCCGGCTAACCGGGGCCTTGCCCCCTACATCGGACCGAAGTCCGAAGCTGACTAGAACATCGGGCCGAAGTCCGAAGCTAACTGGGACCTTCGTCCCCTACATCGAACCGAGTCCGAAGCTGACTAGGACATCAGACTAAAGTCCGAAGCTGATTGAGACATCCGACCGAAGTCCGAAGCTGACTGGAACCTACGTCCTCTACATTGGACCGGAGTCCGAAGCTGACATCGGACCAAAGTCCGAAGCTGACTGGGACCTTGTCCCCTACATCGGATCGAAGTCCGAAGCTGACTGAACATAGCATAAACATATCACCTAGCATAAACACATCATCTAACATAAACACATAACCCTGTCTGAACCACGAAGGCATTAAACATACTAACTACTACATCGGACCGAGGTCCGAAGCTGACTGCTAGCTAAACGGGTCGGCATTGTGGCCTTAGACCCGTTACTACTCGAAGGAAACTCACCTCGTGAACTGGCTGCTGTGTGTATGGTTCTGGAAGCTAACTGCTGCTGCTCCGGTATCTCCCCGACTACAAGGCCATAAACACACTCAATCAAATACTAAACACTGCACTGGGGTAAAATGACTCTTTTACCCTTGGTCAAAGTCAACTCTCTCGATCAAAGTCAACCCTCTCGGTCAAAGTCAACCCACAGTTGACCTGACTCGACGAGTTCGGCTGCCAACTCGCCGAGTCTCTAGTTCTCATTTCACAATCCCACTCGTGGCTACTCGTCGAGTATGGCATCGACTCGATGAGTACTCTCTCGATCCAAAAACTCAGACAATCTGCATCCGACTCGCCGAGTCATATGAACAACTCGACAAGCTGTTCTTGAGCTTAAGAAGATTGCCTTGGACTCGCCGAGTTGTATGAACAACTCGTCGAGTCCCTCCATTACTGAGTCTGCTCTCCAACTCACTGAGTCCACTCTACTACTCACGGCTTCCACTCGACAATACTCAAAAAGGGGGAAAAACTGGACTCGCGACTTGACTCGCCAAGTCGTTCTTCCGACTCGCCGAGTCACATCCATGCATCTACTCTAAACTCGATTCTGCTTGAAACCATTGCATACAAATGATAGATCTGAGTCCAATAAGCTGATTCACCACGTAAAGTTTCCAACTTTACGTGTACATACACATGAAAAAGGAGATAAAGGCTAAAAAGGCACTTAAAAGGGTAGATCTAGGTTTATCATGCAAAATAGCTCCATAAAGACAATAGATCTGGGCTCTACAACTCCTAAATGAATAGATCTAAGGATATCTCGACATAATAGGGTATCCATACAATCATAAGGCTTGAGAAAAGCATCAAACTAGATCTAGAAGAGTTCTAATGGAGGTTTAAAGCATAAAACAGGAGGGAATCCGAAGAATACCTCAAAGAACTCTGATTTGCCCTTGAATCTTTGCTCTACACCTCTTCTCCTTGCTCCTTTCTTCTTCTCCTTCTTCAAGCCTTCAAAATTTAACACAAGAACACTTAGATTACTCAAGGATGGATTAGGGTTTTCTCACAGCTTTCTGAGGGTGAAGGAGGTGAGAATGGGGGCTATAAGGTGGATTAAATAGTGAGCAACCCGAGGATTTAGGGTTTCTTCCAGGCAGGCAGACTCGCCGAGTCCCGAATATGGACTCGCCGAGTCGCCGACTAACACGTGCTCGAAATCCCGTGCCTACTCGGCGAGTCAGGCTATGAACTCGCCGAGTCCCTCTTGCAAACTTCTAATTAAATACTATGGAATCATCATACCGGCGATGGGTCGTTACAGTATGGGCCCGTACTACTGAAAGCAGAGGATCCGTACTCGATTCGGGAAAGGCCGAGATAAGACCGGGAACCTAGTAGGGTGTGTGTTTGGTCTCGTAGCAGCGATAAGTATTATGATAGAGGTGATGGGTTTTAGCCATAAGAACTTTCCTATGTGCGCATGCAAAACCCTAATGCTTGGATCTAGGCTTTCTAATAAACATGCATTGAATCCAAGTCTTCTAATGACTAATTAGGTTAAATAACAACATTGAAATAGATCTAGAATCATACCTTTGAGTTCCTTGTTGATCTTGAGGTCTTGGAGCTTCTAGAGTCACAAGTGTCACTCCTCTAATGGCTTACAAACACCAATAGCAATAAGAATGATTTAGGAGAGAGGAGAGGGGAGGAATTCGACCAGAGGTTCCTTGCTTTTGCAGATGTGTCGAATTCCCTATGCTATGGGGTCTATTTATACTTGTAGACTCCTTAAGGGTTACAACCTAAACCCTAATTGGATAATCTTCTCTTAAGGCTATCCAAATCCATTCCATAGATAAGTATATGGACGATTTTAGCTTTCCTAAAGCTCTTAGAATCCGTCCATACCATATCCTAATGGATTTACAGTCTAAAGCTTAGCTATCAAACAATTGACAGTTTATACCCCTTTATTTAATTAATCTCTTTAAGTCACCAAATTAATTCTAATTAATTCTATGACTTATATTAATCAAATAACAATATATTATTCATTATATTATTCACATAATATATTAATAATATTTACTCTCTCTTAATAAATCATCCTATCAAGTTGCTATGGTGAAGGCAACCCAAAAGGACCATGCACAACCGGATCAAGACTTGCCTAATATAGTTGCAGCCTTAGACACTATTCCAACAGTCTCCCACTTGGATAAGTCTAGCAACTATACAAGTACAATTCGGTTTGCAATCATAGCTCTCAAAGACGCTGTCAACTCTGATCTAATCAATCTTGTCCTTTAGATAAGGGAACGTACAGTCCTCTGTTAGATATCATGCTGACAATCCTATGGAATGGTTAGTCAAGCATTTAGGTTTCTCGATCTCTGATTTATTTGACATAGAACTTAATCGAACACATCAATTCAGTTCTGACCGGGCCCGGCACATAAGTCAAATCAAATCATCGAGCGGCCGAGATATCGCTTTTACCTTCTTAGATAAAAGTTACAGATAAACTTCGACTTATATGCATTTACTTATTCATTAACCAACTATGCACAACAATACGTTTTATAACACCAAGTTACTGATGCGTTTTCGCATTATCAATGTATAATCAATTAACAAATAATAAACCATATATCTAGGTTTTAAGACTATATGATATTATCGTCTTGCGATCACCTTTTATATCGTATTCCATAAGGTCATTCCAGCAAGCGCGGGTTTATTCCAATGCTCAAAACTAGTTCATAAGCACTCATGAACGTTGCAGCAATCCTTTGCTATGTCTAACACCATTTAGACACTCTACACACCAATTCATGACAATCTTCTTTCATATCTACTCCCAACATATGAACGATTGTGGACTATTTGAATAATTCGATTATTCCTAATAAACTCAATTATTCTGGAAGTCAAAACATGCAAAGTGAAACAATAGCTAAACAATTAACATAAGATAGTATCATTACTCATAAATAAAACTCCTTTATTTAATCATCAAATGTCAATTTACATTTATCTATTACATGTTTCTAATACTATCTAATCTATGCTAATATCATCCTTCAGCCCAATACTCCTAGCATGCTGTAAGTGCTTAACCCTACTCAGTCCCTTCGTAAGCGGATCTGCTGGGTTATCTTCTGATGATATCCTCTTCACTACGAGTTGTCCTTCTTCTACTCGATGTCTGATGAAGTGATATTTTCTGTCGATATGTCTTGATCTACCATGATCCCTCGGTTCCTTGGTTAAGGCAACCGCACCTTCGTTATCACAGAAAATCTCCATGGGCTCCTTTATGGCAGGTACGACTCCAAGATCACCGATGAAGTTCTTTAGCCATATTGCCTCCTTCGACGCTTCGCTTGCTGCAATGTATTCTGATTCGCACGTTGAATCAGCTACGGTCTCTTGCTTGGAACTCTTCCAGGTCACTGCTCCTCCATTTAGGGTAAAGACCCAGCCCGACTGCGAACGGTAGTTGTCCCTGTCGGTCTGAAAACTGGCGTCACTATACCCTCGCACCTTCAAGTCATCACTCCCTCCGAGGACTAAGAACCATTCCTTTGTCCTCCGAAGGTACTTAAGGATATTCTTCACCGCAATCCAATGTGCTTTGCCAGGATTCCCTTGATATCTGCTAACCATGCTCAAAGCGAAGGCTACATCAGGGCGAGTACAAGTCATAGCGTACATGATTGAGCCAACTGCGGAAGCGTATGGTACTCGGCTCATTTCTGCTATCTCAGCTTCGGTACTCGGACTTTGAGTCTTACTCAACTTGGCATTACTTTGTATTGGTAATTCTCCCTTCTTTGAGTTTTCCATACTAAAACGTTTCAGTACCTTCTCCAAGTAAGTGTTCTGACTAAGTCCAATTAGTCTCTTACTTCTTTCTCTCACTATCCTTATTCCCAAAATGTAAGAAGCTTCTCCGAGGTCCTTCATAGCGAAGCACTTCCCGAGCCAGGACTTAACTTCCTGCAGAGTCGGGATGTCATTTCCTATGAGCAATATGTCATCAACATATAGGACGAGAAAGCTTACTATACTCCCACTGGCTTTGACATATACACAAGACTCGTCTTCGCTTCGTACAAATCCAAACTCTTTGACTTTCTCATCGAAGCAAAGATTCCATCTGCGAGACGCTTGCTTAAGTCCATAAATGGACTTCTCAAGCTTACACACTCTATTCGGATGCTTCGGATCCACAAACCCCTCGGGCTGAGCCATGTAAACATCCTCAGCCAACTTCCCATTAAGAAAAGCGGTCTTGACATCCATTTGCCAAATCTCATAATCATGAAATGCGGCAATAGCTAGCATCACTCTAATAGATTTAATCTTCGCAACTGGCGAGAAGGTCTCATCATAGTCAACTCCAGGAGTTTGAGTAAAGCCCTTCGCAACCAATCGTGCTTTATATGTGTGTACGTTTCCATCCACGTCGGTCTTCTTCTTGAAGATCCATTTGCACCCAACGGTCTTACGTCCGGGCACAAAATCAACCAAATTCCAAACTTGGTTATCATACATGGATTGGATCTCGCTATCCATTGCCTCTTTCCATTTTTCAGACTCCGGGCCTGCCATGGCTTCCTTATAGCTATTAGGTTCATCAAGGTTTACTAGTGTACCATCACTAATATACGTGTCCCCTTCGGTAGTAATATGAAAACCATAAAACTGGGGTAGAACTCTAACTCTATCGGAACGTCTAAGAGGTAAGGATTCGTCAATCGGTTCAACCGGAGTTTCCTCCTCGGGTTGAGTGCCAGCGGTAGAGGTTCCTTCATCTATTGACTCTTGAATCTCTTCAAGCTCGATTTGCCTCCCACTGTCTCCTTGGCTTATGAGTTCTCGCTCTCGGAAAACTCCTCTCCTTGCAACGAAGACAACATTGTCCTTCGGTCTATAGAAGAGATATCCAAAGGATGTCTGCGGGTAGCCGATGAAAATACATCGCTCACTTCGAGGTTCAAGCTTGTCGTGAGCATCTCGTCTTACGAAAGCCTCGCAACCCCAAACCTTGATATGTGCCAACGAGGGAGCTTTCCCTGTCCACATCT
Source organism: Lactuca sativa (assembly GCF_002870075.4). Taxonomy (NCBI): domain Eukaryota; kingdom Viridiplantae; phylum Streptophyta; class Magnoliopsida; order Asterales; family Asteraceae; genus Lactuca; species Lactuca sativa. The sequence continues at coordinate 324,983,481 of NC_056627.2, read as the reverse complement.
CGTGAGGTGTTTTGGCAACCTTCTTAGTAGGGACTCGGTTAAGGATATGGGCGGCAGTCTCTAAGGCATACCCCCAAAAAGAGATTGGTAGCGAAGCACGACTCATCATAGAGCGAACCATATCCAATAAGGTTCGATTACGCCTTTCTGCCACACCATTCAACTGCGGTGTCCTAGGAGGCGTCAATTGTGAAACTATTCCACACTCCTTGAGATAATCGTGGAATTCAAGACTTAGGTACTCTCCTCCTCGATCGGATCGAAGCATCTTGATTTTCCTGCCCAATTGATTCTCCACTTCATTCTTGAATTCTTTGAACTTTTCAAAGGTGTCGGACTTTTGCTTGATTAAGTAGATATACCCATGTCTACTATAGTCATCGGTAAAAGTCACATAGAAGCGGTTCCCATCCTTCGTGGTTGATCTAAACGGTCCACACACATCGGTATGTATTAGGTCCAATAGACCCTCGCCCCTCTCACATGTACTTGTGAATGGCGACTTAGTCATCTTTCCAAGCAAACAAGACTCGCATGTGTCATCTTCCTTAAGGTCGAATGACTCCAACACTCCATCCTTTTGGAGTTGGGCTATGCGTTTCTTGTTGACATGTCCAAGACGACAATGCCACAAGGATGCTTTATCCATACTAGTGGAAGAATCAATATTCAAAACATCATTTCCTAAGTTATCAACAATCATAACGGTTTCATATATTCCATTACATGGTATAGCTTCAAAGTAAAAGACACCATTTAGATAAGCCAAAATAGAACCATTCTCATTATTAAAAGAAAATCTAAATCCTTGTCTATATAAACCATGAAATGAAATGATGTTTCTTGCCATTTCTGGCTAATAGCAACAATTGTTCAAATCTAAAACTAAACTATTCCTAAGCACTAAGGAGTACACTCCAATCTTGGTCACAGGCGACGATCTTCTGTTCCCCATGATTAGATTGATCCTTCCTTGCTCCACATCACTACTTCTTCTTAGTCCCTGCACATTAGAACAAATGTGATAACCACAACCGATATCAAGAACCCAAGAAATAGCATGATTAGAATCGTTAGATTTGATTGTATATATACCTGCGAAAGATGGCTTGATCTTTCCTTCTTTGATCGCTTGTAGGTAATCCGGGCAGCTTCTCTTCCAATGTCCTATCTTGTGGCAGTGGTGGCACTCTGCCTCCTTCGGGTTAGAGCAGGGCTTGGCGGGATCAACTTTGGTCCCACTAGAAGAGGCACCATCTCGGGCTTTCACCTTGCGATAGTTCTTCGATGAAGCTTTCCTCTTCTTTCCCTTCCCTTGTCCAATAGCCAAGACAGGAGCAGCGGGCGGATTGGGAGTGGGTGCAACAGACTTGTCCTTGAAGTTGCTTTCAGCAACCCTCAAGAGACCTTGGAGCTTGCTTAGGGTGACCTCTTCTTTGTTCATGTGGTAGGTCATCCTAAATTGGTTGTACATCGGAGGCAAAGAGTGAAGCACCATGTCGATCGCCAAGTCTTCACGGAAGTCAACATTTAACTTGCGGAGGCGGTCAACATACCTTTGCATCTTTTGCAAGTGCACGGTAAGAGATTCTCCATGACCCATCTTCGCGGAAATCATGTTAGTGAAAATCTCGTACCTCTCTTGTCTCGCGTTTTGGTGATACCTCTCCAATAAGTCTTGATGCATCTCGTACGGGTACATGTCCTCGTAGGACTTTTGGAATTCGGAGTTCATGGTGGCGATCATGATGCAATGTACCTTCGTTGCATCTCGCTCATGAGTTTCAAAGGCGGTGATTTCGGCGGGAGTAGCAATTTCGGGGTTGATTTTCTCGAGCTTCTCATCGAGGACATACTCCTTATCCTCATAGCGAGCAATGGTGCGAATGTATCTTATCCATTCGCTAAAGTTCGTTCCATCGAAGGTGACCTTTTGGCAAAGGCTCATCAACGTGAAAGAACTAGCAGCAGCGTTGTTTGCGTTTGACATCTACAATTAGAAAAGGACAAAGATGGATTAGAATAAGAATCCCCAATTATCACCCAATAAGAAAATTAGGGCTAGGATCCAACAATAACATTTACATACTAGAAAAGGGATGCCGTAATCTAACATGCAAATAAATTGAAGGTAAGTGAATGACGATTCACTAATTCTCCATCAAAAGCTTAAACTATTAGTCCTAAGTGTTTTGAGAATTCCTAGGTTCGGATGAGATTCATTGAACTATTCAATGGCATGTTTAAATCTCGATATGCCCCTCTCGTTTGTGACTGGGATGCCGAGGATCACAAAGCGGGTGTGAATTACCATGCAAATTCACATGGTGCCTTCATTGTAACAATCACCTATTCGATGTGCCGGTAAACCACACACGCTCCATCGAACTATGATAAACAATGAATCACCCTTTGCCACCTTCGCTTAGAACCAATTAGTGTGCCGGTAAACCACACACGCTCCACTAACATCTTAGCAAGGTGCAAAGTGTAATTTCATGGGATTGCATCAATTCACTTTTCCTAAAGTAACTAGGATTGGGAAATTTTAAAAATATATGTAGTTACTTTATATTTCTTATTATACTTTTAATGAGAGAATGAGGTTGCCCTATCCTACCCGTTCGGCTAACGACCCTCCACCAATCAAGCAAGCGGTGGGTGTGAGTGTACACCCATTAAGCGCCATTTTATAGGACGCAACCTTATACCCACCTTATAGATCGGCTTCGTGAATGAGGCCTACTAACGGTAAGACTAGCATTTAGTCATACATATATATATATTGTTCTAGTAATATCATATTTGTATAGTGTTGTATTTTAAACTTTTAAAATCTAGGGTTTGAAATTTAAGTTGTCTAAATTAAAGCTTTTAATCACAAAAGTAAATTTCAAAACATGAGGGTAGGTTTTTAAACATTTAAAACATAGAGGATCAAATAACAAATAATTCCAATTAACAATTAATATCCTAATTATCTATATTTGACTTATTCAAGATTTCTTTGAAAGATAATTACCAAAATAGTTAAATAATTAATTAATTATCATATAAGGAAATTAAATATTTAATTAGTTGATAATTACCTTTTTCTAGATCAAGATAATAGTCATATTTATCATAAAATCGGATTTAGGTTGATCTATTATGATTAAGGTAAGTTTCCATAAGATAAACACAAAGAAATCCCGAATCTGGTCATTCCTGACGCTTCGACTCGCCGAGTGCACAAGGGGACTCGCCGAGTCAGGCCTACTCGCCGAGTCCACCTTGAGACTCGCCGAGTCAGTGACACAGAAACCAAAAAAATCGAATTTTGCAGGTTTGTTTCAGTTAATCAAGCAACAATTTAAAGAAAACCAAGCTATGCTCTGATACCACTGATGGGTTTTAGCCATAAGAACTTTCCTATGTGCGCATGCAAAACCCTAATGCTTGGATCTAGGCTTTCTAATAAACATGCATTGAATCCAAGTCTTCTAATGACTAATTAGGTTAAATAACAACATTGAAACAGATCTAGAATCATACCTTTGAGTTCCTTGTTGATCTTGAGGTCTTGGAGCTTCTAGAGTCACAAGTGTCACTCCTCTAATGGCTTACAAACACCAATAGCAATAAGAATGATTTAGGAGAGAGGAGAGGGGAGGAATTCGACCAGAGGTTCCTTGCTTTTGCAGATGTGTCGAATTCCCTATGCTATGGGGTCTATTTATACTTGTAGACTCCTTAAGGGTTACAACCTAAACCCTAATTGGATAATCTTCTCTTAAGGCTATCCAAATCCATTCCATAGATAAGTATATGGACGATTTTAGCTTTCCTAAAGCTCTTAGAATCCGTCCATACCATATCCTAATGGATTTACAGTCTAAAGCTTAGCTATCAAACAATTGACAGTTTATACCCCTTTATTTAATTAATCTCTTTAAGTCACCAAATTAATTCTAATTAATTCTATGACTTATATTAATCAAATAACAATATATTATTCATTATATTATTCACATAATATATTAATAATATTTACTCTCTCTTAATAAATCATCCTATCAAGTTGCTATGGTGAAGGCAACCCAAAAGGACCATGCACAACCGGATCAAGACTTGCCTAATATAGTTGCAGCCTTAGACACTATTCCAACAAGAGGATGTATTATATTTTCAGCATGGTGACGTTGCGAGAGAGACCAGTGAGCGGACCAGGCGCCGGAGAGGGATCAGGCTTGGGTTCAGGAGCCGAGCTGCTCGATGAGCGAATGAGGGAGTTGATATCAGTTGAGGTTACGTGCAGTATTCTAGATCAGAATCCTGTGATCTTTGGCACAGTCAAGGAGGGTATACTGGAGATTTTGGATGAGAGGCTGGGAGCCTTCCGTACCGAGATGATGGCTTTGATGCGAGCGCGTACCTTGACATTTCGAGAGTTCAGGGCTTGCGGGGCACCAGATTATCATGGGGCTAGGGACCCCATCGCTAGCAGCAGATGGTTGGCTGATGTTGCCAACGCATTCCGTACGAGCCGGTGTCCTGAGGGGGACAAGGTCAGACTCGCTTCCTGTCTTCTGAAGGACAGAGCGAGGGATTGGTGGGAGGAGATTGGTCATGCTCTGGGGGGGATGATGCCGCGTTGGACGCGATGACTTGGAGCGATTTCTCAGCCAAGTTCAGGGCGGAGTTTTCGCCAATTATTGAGGTGCAACAGTTGGCACGGGAGTTTCAGGATTTGATGCAGACCACTGAGACTGTGGCGGAGATCACCGCCAAGTTCAAGGAGAGGGCTCTTCTTGTACCGCAGTATGTCGCGGATGAGGAGATGAAGAAGGACCGATATCACGAGATGCTGAGGGATGACATCAGGCAGTTTGTGAGCAGGTCCAGCTGCAAAGCGTTGGAGGATATGATCGCGCGAGCTAGAAGAGAGAGATTGATTTGGAGCAGATCCGAAAGAGGAAGCCGGATGAGATTCAGGCAGCCACGGGCTCGGGTAAAAGTCCCAAGGGGTCAGATTCGAGATCAAGGGATTATCAGGACCGCAGCCGATACGGGAAGTGTGGCAGGGCGTACGGGGGCACGTGCAGGAGTGGTAGCGGCAGTGAGTCTAGCTGCTTCAAGTGCGGTCGGATTGGTCATTTTATCAGGGATTGTATTGTTACCACCACTCAGGGATCCGACTTGATATGTTTTCACTACAATCAGAGGGGCCACAAGAAGGCCCAGTGCCCCAGTTTGTTTTCAGCAGGACGGGTGATGGCACCTGCCCCTGCAACTTTGAGGATCGCAGACAGCCGTCAGGGTCGTGCAGAGGCGCCTGCGGTAGGAGGCAGGGCTTTTCAGATGACTGCCTTGGAGGCGCGAGCAGCATCGGACGTTGCAGGTATGCGATTTCCGTTTTCAGTTCTTTTATTTGAGCATGATTATATTGTTATGGTTCTGCATCATTATCGGTATGAGTATTTTATTTTTGGACGATTTGATCGTGATCAAGTTATATGCCATCTGCATACCTTGGATATTTGAATGGTAGTTAAAGGATGTGCTCTATTGGAGAAGGTTGCTTAGGATGCAGTAACTGTAGCATGCCTAGGAGGGACTCGGTATGTCTCGCTAGTTCGGAGCCGTATAATTTTAGAAGTGGATTGGTTAGATCCCTTGCTATGGTAAGCTTGGGGTTCCTCAGCAGGTTGATTATGGAATGGTAGCGAGGATTGGGAATTCTTTTCGAGCATTGAGCAGCAAGGGTTAAGCAGGATCGAAGTGGGGGAGATTCCTCCGAGCGTGCAAAGGTAAGAGCACGCAGATCTAGAATGAGTGCGCGACCTCCGAGAAGGAAAAGAAGTGGTACAACGTTTGATGGATTGAGGAGTTCAGGGTTGGGAGGTTGAGAAACTCCCCCTCAGCCAGTGCGTGTATTAGTGATGGTTAGTAAGTGGTGGAAAGTGTTGTAAGACTACGGGGCAGCCGTAGCATTCACTAGCAATCAGTGGTGGAAAGTGTTGTAAGACTATGGGGCAGTCGTAGCATTCACTAGCAGTCAGTGGTGGAAAGTGTTGTCAGACTACAGGGCAGCCGTAGCATTCACTAGCAATCAGTGGTGGAAAGTGTTGTAAGACTACGGGGCAGCCGTAACATTCACTAGCAGTCAGTGGTGGAAAGTGTTGTTAGACTACGGGGCAGCCGTAGCATTCACTAGCAATTAGTGGTGGAAAGTGTTGTAAGACTACGGGGCAGCCGTAGCATTCACTAGCAGTCAGTGGTGGAAAGTGTTGTCAGACTACGGGGCAGTTGTAGCATTCACTAGCAGACGGTGATAGAAGGTGATGTAAGACTGCGGGTAAGCCGTAGCATTCCATAGTAGCTTCGTTGGCGGAGTTGGGGCGAGGCCCTTATCTCCTAGTGATCAGATAGGGATCAGGAATGGGTAGTGGATGAGAATGATAGGGAGTTTGCCTGTATAGCCCTAGAGAGGTGAGACCTTGGGAGAGGCCGCTCCAGGATATAGTTGGGTGAGACCCGTGGGGGAGGCCCGTATGAGAGGAGCAGTATAGGTGAGACCTGAGAGCAGGGTTGCTCAGTAGTATGGTTGGGGTGAGACCCGTGGGCGAGGCCCGAGCAAGAGTGGCTAGACAAGTAGGACTAGAAGGATAGAGGCGGGTGAGACCCGTGGGCGAGGCCCGTGAGTTTTAGCAGCACAGGTGGGACCTGGTAAGGACCTTAGTGTCAAGATAAGGGATCGGGGATCCCAGGATTCTAGTGTCTGAATGGCAGAATAGACTGAGCAGTTATAGGTGGTCGAAGTTTCTTCGAAGTCGCTGGGAACGACTAGGAGTGGTGTGGGGACTAGCGACCAGGGGGGAGCCGGTAGTCCAGATATTGGTAGGACGGTAGGGACCATGGTGGTCTCAGTCACCCGGAAGGCAGATGAGGAAGGGCAGAACTTTCAGTCAGTAGCAGTGCGGGTATGCAGTGTATAGTGGAATTCAGTTAGTTGATCGTGGGGTGCTCGACGCCAAATTATAGTAGAAAGAATTGCCCAGTGGATACTGGCGATAATAACCCGTACTGGAGGTAAAAGGAGTGATGGATTTGGTGAAGATAGGATCTTCACAGTGGCAGAGGAAATAGTTGGTTATGGAGCATTACCTTGGGAAGGCAAGAAAATCGCACAAGGAAAGAAGGGGTGAACCCCTATAGGGTCCGTGCAGTACTTGGAAAGTACCATAAGGATTGTCGGTTGAGTAAGTTGTGTTTCTAGAATGTTCAGGGTCAGGGTTGACCCCGAGATTATTATCCGCAAGGATTGATGTTAGTCAGAATGACCGGGCGGAAAACCAGCGAAGGTAGGAAGCTGGTGTTGGAATAATTAGTAGGGTATTGGAGGCAGACCGCAGGCGGTGGGCCATAGCAAACTTCGAGGATGAAGTTTAGTTTAAGTGGGGGAGAGTTGTAACACCCAAAGTCAGGAAGGCAAGAAAGGAAAGAAAACCCTAATTTTATGGGACGACTCGTCGAGTCCAAGGAGGAACTCGGTGAGTCCGAGCGGGATCCGGGTCGAGGAGTAAGTGACCGACTCGGCGAGTCAGCCAAGGAGACTCGGCGAGTCTGGTCTGAACGAGGAAAACCCTAAATCCGGGACTTGGAGCCTATTTAAGCGCCTCATTCTCTTCCCTAGGGTTCCTCTACTGCCTCTCTGACCCAAAACACTAAACCCTAGCCGCCATATCCATTTTTGAGCTAATTATTGCCTTGAAGAGTGCATTAAAGCTTGGAGAAGGAGGAAGAATCTTGGAGGTGCAAGAAGGGGGCTGTAGATCCGGGATCGGGAAGACATTTCTGAGCATTTGGAGGTAATAAACTAGTTCGTGGACTCCTTTTCACCTAGATCTATGTGTGTGTTTTGGGCATTCTTGGCATGATAGTAACCATTTCGAGCTAGAAGTTCAGATATGAGGTTGCTACCTCAGATCCATGCTTGTTTTGGTCTAGAATGCCATAAAGTATCAGCTCTTGGTATGTTGGTGAAGCATGGTTGTCACAAACCCTAGTTTATGGTGTATTTTGTGACAACCCAAGTTGTTCCGTTACATTTCCCCGTTACCGTTAACGGAATATTCCAGTTTATAAAAGTTCTGTTAATTAGAGGTCGTCAATTTAATAAACATTCCATTTGTTTACATTTAGTATGTCGTTAAGTCGTAATAAAAGGAAATAAAAACACATAATACATATTTCCATTTATTTGGAAAAGTTAGTTTTTATTATTACGACCACTAAATCGGGCGCGACCAAAAGCCCCGTTTAACGGCAGTATTGGGTAGAATTCCACTGAGCTCCAACTCCCACCCATATATAAGGGGGAGTAAACTCCATTTGAGCTCTTTCCACCCTCTCTCTCTCTACTCTCTCTCTAGACTCGTTTTCGACCCGAATCCGCAACCAAACGCTTCCAAATCGTAAGTCCGCTTACCCTAGCTTATTCTAAACATTATGATTTGTGTTTATAGCCCGAAAATCGGACTTAGAAGCTATGGAAGAGGAGTTTACGGCCTAAGCTCCTCCTTAGGCCATAAACACCTTAAATGAGGCCAAAATGACCCCAAAATGTCCCTAAAGGCTTGGAAATAAATTAAGGATTTAGCCTAGGAGTGTTTGATCAATTAAAACAATCATTTTGAGGCATAAAAAGGAGTTTACGGCCCAGGCATATGCTTAGGCCGTAAACACCTCAAACCCTTGCATAAAGCCCCAAAAACACTCCCAAACCACCCTAGGGCTTCATACATAAATTAGGGGCTTATCCTCTTGGGTTTAGATCATTTAAACATAAGGATTTAGAGGATTAAAAGGAGTTTATGGCCCAGACATGTGTCAAGGCCGTAAACTCCCCAAACCAAGCCAAAATGTTAGTTTTTATCCCCCCAAATGGCCTCACACTTCATTATAAATTACTAGCAAGGTATTAGGGGCTTGAAACTTCAATAAACTCAAGGAATGAGAGTTTACGGTCGTAAACTCCCTTAGGAATTGTATCTGGGCCATAAACTCCATTAAGATTCCCTTAAAGACCTTAAACCCACTCATACTATATAGTTTTGGACCTAGAATAATTCCATGAACAAGTTAGAAGCTTTAAAACACACTAGAACCCTTCACCATGAGTTTATGGCCGTAAACTCATGGTGAGTAGTCCCTGGGCCATAAACTAAGTAATAAGGGTTTACTCTCGGAGAGTAAACTCCATTCCTAAGCCATACACACCTTTAGACGCTACCCGGGACACCCCAAACACTTAACCAAAGTGTTTTCCGCTCCTTTGAGTGCGTATACGTGTTTAATTAGTATTAAATATACTAATTGTATGTAAACATATGTTATCATATGTTAAATAGGTCATTGAGTGTGTTCGAGTCCTTACGTGACACCGAACGCCCAAACGGCACCTTCGTCGGACCTACTTACACCAGGTGAGTTCATACCCCTGAATGAACCTTTTAAATGTTTTTACATGTTTTATAGGGGGGAATACAAGTTAAACATGCCAGTTATCATATCAATCACATGCGATTGATAACCCGCATGCACAAGATTTTACCACACTGTATACTATTTTACCGAGTAGGACACTATAATGGTTTTCAAAAAGGTTTTTCGTTTGTTTCAAGACTCTTATTTATACTGCTTTATTTAAAACTCACTTTAAACTGGTTTATAAAGGTTTTACAAGATTTTAATCAAAGTTCTCTTTCACAACGTATACTTTTACTTGTTAGTTACTGCTGCTTCGCTTATACTTATTTTGTACTCCCACTTGGTAACGCTTTCACTTCTTGAAACGCTTATACCTGTTATTGTCTCTATTTCACTTATACTTGTAGTCTCTTATACCTGATAGTCGCTCTTACTTCACTTATTGTCGTCTCTACTTCGTGATACGCTTATACTTGTTCGACACTCCTACTTCACTTGCGACCGCTCCTACTTCACTTGTTAGACACTCCTACTTCACAAGAATCACTTCTACTTGATACATACACTGTCGTAGTTAGATGTATGTATGTGCTTATATAGGTACATATAAGTAATGACTGAAAGACTTAGGAAGGCTCGTCCGCCCTATTTCCTTTTCTTCGTTGAGATGTGGTCTGGTGGGATCGGATGGCCGTCCGAAGGTCGTTTGATTCATTAGTTATATATTATGTATATGAGTATGGACATACATGAATTCTCTAGTCAGTTCAGTTAAGAGTCTCTACCTCTAGTCTACACTTACATTAGAAACACACTACCCACTATTTGGAAGTCTCTACCTCTAGTTCAGCACTTACACACTACCCACTATTTGGAAGTTTCTACCCACTATTTGGGATGCATCTTCAGGACATGGCCTTCTCCGTCGTCTAGATGGTAACCAGAATCTCCTGTAGGGAGAGCGGACATTGTGTGTATAGATCTATACGGGATTGACAACCCCGCACCCAGACTGCTAGCTACAGTCCCGGCCTACCAGGCCAACGGGTGACAGATGTCACATTATAGACGCTTGTAGGGCATCTGGTACTCTAGTCAGTATGGTTACGAGTATCCCGGGTTACCTTATAATTCATTGGCCTTAAGGTAACGGTATTTCGCCGACAATTTACACTGTATGCTGGTATCTCATTTTCAGAGTCACTGTTTTGACCTTACGAGACGTATCTTTCATTTTATACTGTCTGGGGTCTGTATTCTCTGTTTTGACCTTACAAGACGTATCTTTCATTTGATACGGTCTGGGGTATGTATTCTCTGTGTTGACCTTACAAGACGTATCTTTCATTTGATACGGTCTGGGGTCTGTATTCACTGTTTTGACCTTACAAGACGCATCTTTCATATGATACTGTCTGGGGTCTGTTTTTCACTGTTTTAGACCTTACCACCTGTACCTTTCATTTGGTACCTTCTGGGGTCTGTGTCTCCACTTGTTAGACTGAACCAGGCATGTCGTTCGTTCGATACTTTCCTGGAGTCTATGAATTCCTTGCCTTAGTCAGCAGTCCTCACTGCTGAGGCATATGATATTCCCTGGTGTCTCTTGCTTTCTTTAATAATCAAATTCAGCATTTTGATAATGATATCAATTAAGGGAAAACTACTTTTTACCACATAACACTGACCAGTCTTGGTAGAAGGCTGCTTTATTAAAGAAAATATAGGATTTTCTAGAAAGAACTCTAATACATAGTAAACACTTAAACTACTACTTTATAAAGTTATTTGAATAAATGTCACTAAATGCTTATGAACTCACCAGCATTTGTAAAAATGCTGATACTCGCTTTTCAAATAACTTGTATTCTCAGGTCAGAAATTAGACAGGTACACCCCCGGAGCTGTTGATGAAGATAGCTTAGTACCACGCTGTATTTATTCTATTACTTGTATTACTTTGAAGTATTGTAAAGTAACCGTGTAAAATTATTCTATTAATGCAATGTTTTTTTGTACTTTGATTACTATAATGCATGTGTTGTGATACTTGACATGACGTCGTCCACCCGAGAACGTTTCCGTCGTTCCGGTTTTGGGGCGTGACATATTTAGCCTAGATCTCCTTCTCTACACGTAAAGTTTGCCACTTTACGTGAGGAATAGGCCTTGGAAGTATGGATCTATGTGTCGGAGCCCCTGTTTGGCTCAAAGAGCCACCGCATGGATTAAGAGCTGGAGTGACTCGGCGAGTCACATGGGTAGACTCGGCGAGTTGGATGAAGTTGGGCAGGAACTCGGCGAGTTGGAAGAACAACTCGGCGAGTTGGAAGAACAACTAGGTGAGTCTGTTGAAGGTTGTCTTGGACTCGGAGAGTCTGTTCTTAGACTCGGCGAGTCAAATCGCGAAACCCCAAACCCTTCAAGTTGAGACTCGAATCAGTGAGTCGAGTGGAAACTCGGTGAGTTGGACAGGTCAGGACTCGGAAATCGGTGGACTCGGCGAGTCATGGACTGACTCGGCGAGTCGAGTCACGAATGGAAGGAATCTGAGAATATGAACTCGGCGAGTCAGTAGGCAGACTCGGCGAGTAGGGTTGACCTGGAAGGTTGACTTTGACCAGGACTTTGACTTTGACCAGAGTTGACTTAGTTGAATTTCGGGGGACAGTTAGACTAAGTGTTGCATTGATATTGGTAGCTCGGGGAGCTAGTGGAGCAGGAGTTCAGAAAGTTGTCGGGCAGTAGCTAGAGGGGTTATCAGCAAGTTCAGCAAGTGCAGGTGAGTTTCCCTTTCGTGTGAATGGGTCTACGGCCACAATGTCGGCCCATGTAGTTATGAGTAGAAGACCCATGGGTTAGCCCTAGGCACATTATGCTAGTATAATATTCAGGACGAGGTCCAATGATAGCGGGCGGGCGCCCAAGGAATGGTTTATGTGATAGTTTATACTTGTTGTCTGTGTGATACTTGTATGTGCCTGGTAGGGAGGTGAGTGTGGGCGAGGTCTCGTGACTCACCAATAGCAGAGTGTGGATGGTGTTCCACATCTCATTAGCAGCAGATCAGGGGCGAGGCCCGAGTTAGGGAATGAGTGAGGGTGGGCTGGGCCCGTACCTCACTATCAGTAGGAGCATGGACGGCGTTCCATGACTCATCAGTAGCAGGACAAGGGCGAGGCCCAGGATAGGCGAGGCCTTAGGACAGGATCCGTTCGTATGTGTTTAGCTTATGTGTTGTGATATGTTTATGTGCTATTATATGTTAGCGGGCGAGGCCCTGTGACAGGCAAGGCCTAAGTGAAACGGATCTGTATCCGAGCGGGGCTCAAAGCCAGGCGGGGCCGTTGTAGCAGGCGAGGCCCGAGGTAGGGGCGAGGCCCATGATAGCGGGCGTGGCCCAGTATGTGCAGTATATGGTTATGCATGGTATGTGGTAGGTGGGGAACTCTCTAAGCTTCGTGCTTACGGTTTTCAGTTTTGGTTTCAGGTACTTCCGGTAGCGGAGGGAAGAGGTCGGGGTGATCGCATGGCAAACACCATAGATTAGATAGTCTGGGAATGTTTACTCTGATAACGAACATGTGTTTTGGAAATTAATACTCTGATTATGTTTTGGATTGATGACTTTGCTTTAAGTAATGTTTTATTAAAAGAATTTTTTGGTCTTGAATTTTGGGACGTTACATTAACATTTCATATAAGGGTTTAACTTGACAACTTGGAAAAGGATAAGGGTTTAAGAGATGCACCTGGATTCGGGATGTTACATATATGAGTAAAGTTGAAGACTTTGAGTGATATTTTAGTCTTTAAGGTCCAGATCTGTGTTTATGAGCTTTATCTTGAAGATATGGTGGTTTTTGGATTAGGACATAAGCCTTTTAGGATTAGGGTTTTAGCTTAATGTCTTTGGGGTGGTTCTTAATGGGTAAAATTCGAAACTTTACCCTTCTAGACGTAATATCAGTCTAGATCTGGAATATAGGACTTCAGTTTGAAGAATAGTGGCTTAATACATTATGTGGGCTGGTTGATCGAAGAACTCGACGAGTTCTTAATGGAACTCGGCGAGTTGGGTTGGGTATGTCCCGATTCTGTTGAAAAAGGAGGAACTCGACGAGTTAAAGGGAAACTCCGTGAGTTGGATCGAAATATCACGATTTTGTGCTTAATGGAAACTCGGCGATTTGTGGGATAACTCAACGAGTTAAGTCAACTCGGAGTGTTGACTTTGACTTTGACTGTGACTTTGGCCAAGTTTGACCTTTAAGGGGTTTTGAAATATTGATCGATATATAAGGGATTGTTTTTGTTTATGGGTTGAGTAGAGCTGCTTCCGGTGTTGGGGATTTATCCAATTATCTTTCAGCCTTCAATGTGAGTTTCCTTACCGGGTTTAGTGGGTCGAAGGCACCAAGGTCGGCCCATGTTTACATTATGTTGTTAGTATGGTAGTTGTCTATGTGACTCTTGCATGTGTTGTGTTCATATGTTTTCTGGGTCAAGGCCCGATGGATATCTGTATGCTATGTATCTATGTGATTATTGCATGTGTATGTGTTTATTTGATATATGTTATTGTGTGACATCCCCAATTTTCACGGCCAGAAAAGACCGATTTTGTTTATGCTTTATAAAAATCAGAGTACTTCATTTCATAAAAATGTTGCGGAATTTGTTCCCAGAAAAACACGATAAATACGTTACCAAAATATTTTCAAAGAAACGTATTTTATTCATTTTAAAATGTTTAGGATGTCATCGTCAATACAAAAACATAATCATAAACGGAACTTACATTTATTTACACTAGTGATCTACATCTCTTTAATCTCTCAGTGTAATGTGACTTCGTATCAACACCTGTGATATAAATAAACTGAGTGGGTCAGGTTGGGAAACCTGGTGAGTACATAGGGTTTTCAACCCACAATATTATAATTATTATGTTTAAACAATCAAACAATCAACCTAATTACCCATCCCCATTATCTTCTTTACTCTTAAGGATTTAACCTAAGAGTCATCTATCCTGCATTCGTTTATTCTGAAGTCCCTTACTTCCAGGGTTATAGGACTGGCACTAAGTCCATAGCTGCCAATGTTCGTTCGTAAAACACAAATTCCATAGCTTCTATAGTCTATTCATCGGTTACTAAATCCATAGCTACCAGTGTTTATCTAATAGGTACTAAGTCCATAGCTACCAATTCCCAACAGGTACTAAACCCATAGCTACCGGTGTTTGTCCAATGGGCACTAAGTCCATAGCTGTCGATGTTTATTAGGCACTAAGTCCATAGCTGCCAATGTTTACTCACATCATCTTTTATCTCTCATCGTTCATCTACCCACGTCATACCCAACATATTCATATATATAAAATATGTATACAGTTTAAATCCTTTAAAACATGCATAAAAACGTTCATCCAGCATAGACAGCAAGTACTCAAATAATATGCACACTTAGCATGTAATTTATATAAAATACTTCATATCTATGTGTAAGATGAAAGTAACTATGCACTCACCTGAAAGGTGGTGATTCGGCACTCGGACAACACTTCGTTACTCTTAAAACAATTATCCCTTGACGAAACCTAGTATCATTACCACTAGAGTTTAGTCTAACGCTTGATGAGACTAATTTAATAGTCTAGCTATTATTACTATTAAATAACACTCAATATAACTCATAATAATAGCCCAAATAATTATTTTAAGGTCCTAATAATGTTACTATAATTAAATAAAATCTATATTAAATATAGTATAGGCGTAGCTCACTTACAGCGGGTTTTTATTAAAAATCGGGTTTCGCTGGAGCAGCGTTTCCGAGCCGAAAGCTTTTTTTCTCGGAGCCGTCGGGCGCTCCGTGGCTTTCTTCTCGTGATAGGGAGGTTCCCTAGACTTGGGAGGGGTTTAGGGAGGTTAGAGAGAAGTTAGAGAGAGAAAGAAAGGTTTAAAGGTGTGAGGAAATTATGAAGAGTTCATCTCTTATTTATAGGAATTGTATAGTAAAGTAGTCTCCAAGCTTCGTCCGTAACTTTTGCATACGATCTCCGTTTTTGTCTGTCTTTTTATCGTTGAGTTCCTATTAATGATATCTTTAACTTTCATTTAGACCTCGTTGGCTAATTCTCATTCTATCTCGGATTTACAAAACTGTATCGAATTCTCCGCGCTCGAAAAGTAGGGACTAAGCTTCGTCCATAACTTTCGCATACGAGCTCTATTATCGACGTTCTTTATATCCACGCGTTGGTATTTACGAGTACTACAACTTTCATTTAGATCCCTTCGGCTAATTCTCACTCTATCTTAGATTTACAAAACTGTATCGAATTCGCAACGCTCGAAGAGTAGAGACTAAGCTTCGTCCATATCTTTTTCATACGAGCTCCGTTTTCGAATGTATTTTTATCGTTTAACTCCTATTAACGATATATTCATTTATCATTTAGATTATTTTGTCTAAAAATCAACTGATCTAAAATTCAGATTTCGGGTTATGTACTACTATGCTAAATCTTAGAAAAATCACAACTTCCTCATACAAAGTCAGATTTGGATGTTGTTTTTATGCACACTATCGGTTTAACATAAACTACAACTTTCGTTCAGATCGCTAAGGCTAAATTTCGCTTTATCGTAAATTCACTATTTACGCCTCCCGGTATCGTGTCGGTTCCGTCGCGAAACTTCGACGGGTCATAACTTCTTTGTTATAACTCGGATTCCGACGCTCTTTATATGTACGGAAACCTTGTAACATATACTAAAACTTGGTTGAGATTATTTATTCTTAATAATCTTTTGTCGAAAAGTCATTTTCGACCCCCTATTGCCTCTAAATTAACTAGCCCAGATCTACGGGCGTTACATATTGTATGTTGGGCGGGGCCCGTTTTACCGAGCTTAGCTCGATGTTGGTTGGGGCCCGATGATGGGCGTGGCTCACTATTTGTTATTGTATGATTGGTATGTGGTATTTTATGGGAACTCGCTAAGCTTTGTGCTTACGTTTTCAGTTTATGTTTCAGGTACTTCTGGTTCCAAGGGGAAGAGCTCGGGATGACTGCATCACACACACCATTGGAATTTTTTTATGATGTTTTACTATGATTTATGACAATCGATACACTAGTTTATTTCAAATGTTTGGATGATACGGAAAACTACTATTTTATCTAATATTAAATCAAAATTTTTTGGGACCATATTTTTGGATGTTACAAGTTGGTATCAAAGCCTTGGTTTGAGGGATTCGGGCATACCCTCGGGTGTGTCTGAACTCAAACTAAGGATTTGGTGGAAATTTTCAAAAGAAAATATTTTTTTTATAAAAGGGTTTCTAAAGGAAAAAGGGTATGGTGCATGCAATCAACCGAGCTCAAACAAGTTATCCCAAAATACCCATGCGTGTTTATATATGATGTGAATTGTGAATCACATGCTATAGTAGGACTAAGGATCTAGGAGAGATGCCTTTGTATGCCTGTTATATGAGCTTATAGATTTGCAGGCTAGTACTAATCAGTTAGTGATAGAATGGCCTGATTAGGTTATGCTCAGTTTTGTTTACTTGATGCTCGAATGCTGCTTGCTTTGTGCTTTTAGGAGTTCCTGCTAATCTCAGCTAGTTAGTAAGCGAATATGCTAAGTTACATATTATGGAAACTAAATAATTTCAGAAGGTTAGGTTTAGCTCTATTGCGCAACTCTTGTACGAGTCCAACCGTTGTAGGGAGAGACCTCTCATTCAAAGAATTATCTATTTTTTTGTGATATGTAATTGTATTCGTGAGCTAGTTAGAGGTGGTTAGCATGATTTCCTTTAGCAACTGATGGCGTAGAGTGGTGTGGAGTCTGCATTGGGAGAACCTAAGATGAGATTTTGTGACATCCCCAAAATCACGGCCAGAAAAGACCGTTTCATTTATGCTTTTTAAAATAATTTCAGAGTAAATCCTTTTGATTTGAAAGAGTTGCGGAATTTGTTCCCAAAACAAAACATGATAAAATAATGTTTATCAAAGCATTTCATCAAGAGATGCATTTTCATTATATAATCAAAACTCGGGATGTCATGTTCCGATACAGACCATAAAGCATAAACGATAACATTACAAGTCATTCAACAAATATATACATATACATAATTGTAAACAAAACAACTCGATGATTCATCCATCTTATGCCCTTGCGCCACTTCTTGTAATACAAATAAAACTGAGTGTGTCAGGCTTGGGAGCCTGGTGAGCATATAGGGTTTTCAACCCACAATAAATAAATTATATTTAATTTCACCAACCAATCACTATCCCGATTACCCATTCCCGTTATCCTCACTTTACGTCCCTAAAACAACATCTATCTCGGGGGACCTAATCTAGGATTTTCATCGGGACGGACATTACTGCTAAGGGGTTTCCTCAACAATAGATGTCCTAAAGGCAACCATGAGGGGGATATTCACAACACCTACAGGTTATGAACCTGCTAGCGTTCCACTGGACTGTCTAGAAGGAGTCTGTGGTCGTTATCCATACTCCGCTGAACAACTAGATCAACAACATCGAGGCCTCTCATCTATTTATTACACACCAACTATCTACCCATGTTCTACCAAACATATTAGTAGATAAAAATATATATTTTCATATATAGTTTAAAACTTGTGTAGCATGTTCATTCAATATATATTCCACATAACAGATGAGGCACACCCACATAACACGTATTTCATAGAAAATAATTCAGATCTATGATATAGAAGAGAGTGAATATATATTCACACACATAACAACAAAATTATACACATAACACGTATTTCATATAAAATACTTCATAATTATGCGTTAGAAGAAAGTAACTACACATTCACACATATAAACAACAATATACTTAATACACTCAGACCATACTTGTATTATTATTGCGTTTATGAAAAGTAGTATA
The DNA here is from genome assembly GCF_002870075.4 of Lactuca sativa. Lineage (NCBI taxonomy): Eukaryota > Viridiplantae > Streptophyta > Magnoliopsida > Asterales > Asteraceae > Lactuca > Lactuca sativa. Next base: position 324,965,044 of record NC_056627.2, on the reverse strand, counting down.
CACTCACTTGATCAGAAGATGACCGAGCAGCACTACGACTTGCAGAAGTAGTATTCTCCATAGATCTGGAAGATCTTTACAAAAATCGAACTTCTCGCGGGCAGAGCTTCGGCTCGGGAATATCGCTTCTCGGGATCTTCGGGGATTCGAAACTTGCTTCGGGGCTCAGGAATATTACCGGGGCTTCGGGATACTTCCGGCACGCAAAATGATGCAAAACGGGAGAGAGAGAAGAGAAAAATAGCAAAAGAACTCGGTAGCCTCGCATCCTATTTATAGGAGGCTGGAGCCTCGTAGTACGCTGCGCGTACAGGCGTACACGGGGCGTACGCGTCCGAATTCGTCATTGCTTACGTATCCGAAGAACTCGAGAGCGAGGGACGTCACGCTTCACTGTACGCTGGGCGTATAGCAGTACGCTGGGCGTACTCCGGATGAGTCCGATGACTCCTCTTCGGATAATACCAACATTAGGAATTAAATTTAAATATTAAATATTTAATAAACTTCGGAAATTCATATCTTCTTCATACGCACTCCATTTTCGACGTTCTTTATATCCACGCGTAGGTGAGACTACGCTCTACAACTTTCGTTTAGACTCCGTCGGCTAATTTTGATTTTATTTTTATTATTTATTTTTAGTAGGCTGGGACATAAAAACTTCGTTATAAATTCATAACTTCTTCGTCCGACGTCCGTTCTCGCCTAACTTTTCATCGTTTTACTACTAACAACGAGATCTTCGATTCTCGTTTATATTGTTTCGGCTAAAAACTGCTCGATCTCAAATCGAATATTCGGGCTGCACATCGCTAAGTCGAAACTTCAGAAAATCATAACTTCCTCATACGAAGTCAGATTTGGGCGTTCTTTATATATTCCGTAACCTCGTTCAACTACTACAACATTATCCAAAGATATCAATTTTATTTTACACTTAAATTTTGATGCTCATTTTATTCTTAATTAATCAAATCACATAATTAAGCAATTAAGCACAAAACACATAATACTCAAATAATACACTTCTATTATTTCAAAACGGGTTACAAAGGTTAACTTAGACTATTATATCAACATTAATGACAAGCCCAGAAACACAGGCGTTACAGATTTAGTGTTGAAATCCTTAGTTGCGAGGGATCTGTTGGTTATAAAGTAACTTGGCCGAGTGAAGGCACTTCTTGAGGAAAGTACAGATAGATGTGGAAGGTAGTATGGGCCTGTACTACTTGAAGCAGAGGGTTTGTACTCGATTCAAGGAGGGTTGTAATGAATCCAGGGAGCTTGTGTAGTTATGATTTCCCCAATATGCATTAATGCTTATTCTGATAGTTTTGTGGTCTATTTTCAGTATGGTGGTATTGCAAGGTAGGTCGGTGGGTAGTTTCGGTGTCAGGGAGGGATCAGGCTCGGGTTCTGGAGTCGGGAAACTTGACGACCAGAAGAGGGAGTTCATATCGTCTGAGATTACGTGTAATATCCTTGAACGGAATCCTGTAATTTTTGGCTCGGTCAAGGAGGGTATTATGGAGCTTCTTGATGAGAAATTAAGTGCTTTTCGTGCTGAGATTATGTCTTTGATTGGGGCACGCTCTCTGACCTTCATGGAGTTTTGGGCTTGTGGAGCGCCAGACTATCATGGGGCTAGGGACCCCATTGCGAGCAACAGGTGGTTGGCAGATGTTGTTAACGCCTTCCATACCAGTCGTTGTCCCGAGGGGGGCAAGGTCAGACCAGCATCCTGTCTCCTAAAGGACAGGGCTCATGATTGGTGGGAGGAGGTAGGGCATCATGTGGGAGGTGATGTTATTGATTCAATGACCTGGAGTGATTTCTCTACCAGGTTCTGAGCCGAGTTTGCACCGGTGATCGAGGTGCAGTAGATGGCGCGAGAGTTTCAGGATCTCCATCAGACTACTGAGACGGTGACTGAGATCACTGCTATGTTCAGGGAGAGGGCACTTGTGGTTCCACAATATGTGGCGGACAAGGAGATGAAGAAGGCTCGGTACGACGAGATGTTGAGGAGCGATATCCGACAATTTGTGAGCCGATCCAGCTACAAGACATTGGAAGACATGATAGCGAGGGATTGAGAGAGGGATATTTATTTGGAGATGGAGAGGAAGAGGAAGTCAGATTCTGATGTGAGTGTCGAGGGGTCGGGAAAGAGGCCCAAGGTATCTGATTCTAGACATAGACGCCAGCAGGGTCGTAGCCGTTGTGGCAAGTGCGACAAGTTGCACGAGGGGACATGCAGAGGGGTGGGTTCTGGTTGCTTCAAGTGCGGCCAAACTAGTCATATCAGCAGAGATTGTACTGCTACCACCCCCGTCAGTCCGGTATCTGACCTAATTTGCTTTCAGCGCAATCATAGGGGCTACAAGAAGGCCCATTGTCCGAGTTTGGTTGTGGCAGGTCCGATGTCAGCACCTGCTCCTGTGACATTGAGGATTACTAACGGCCGTCAGGGCCAGGTAGATGCGCCAGCGGCGAAGAGCAGGGCATTCCAACTGATGGCAGAGGAGGCGCGTGCAGCTCCTGACGTTGTGATGGGTATGTATCTTCTATTAGTCTCTTTATTTATATTAATTGTTGCTTATAATTATGTGTTTTATTTTAGGATCGTTCCTTGTGGACGGTATCTCTGCCTTGGTATTGTTCGATTCGGGGGCTACCTGATCTTTTGTATCTCTTGCTCTTAGCAAGAGATTTCTGGAGCTCCAGGGGAGTTGGTGTTGGATTAGTGTCTAAGTCCATAACTATTTTGGTATGTACTTGACCCGATGGTGCATGGTCCTTTTGGGTTGCCTTCACCAAAGCAACTTGATAGGATGAATTATGGAGAGAAATGATTAATTATGATTTATTAATATATTATGAGAATAATATATTAAAGGAGAAATCATATTGTTTAATTAATATTAGTCAAGAATTAATTGATAATTAATTGTGGCTAAAAGAGATTAATTAAACTTAAGGGACTGGAACTGTAATTATAAGATAATTACATTTGGGCTATGGATCACCTTGGAATAATAGGTTGGACGATTCTATGGGGAAACCCATTAGAAATCGTCCAAGGGATATTATAAAAGGGTCCATGGGCTGCTTAGGGCTTAAGCAGTCAGATTAGGGTTTCCTAGTTGAAAACCCTAATAGCCTACATGTATATATAGTACCCTTAAGCCCCAAAAACATGGTGAAGGTGTTCCTTAGGGTTTCCACACGTTTTGGGCAGCCTCCTCTCTCTTATTCTTCATCCTCTTGCTCTTGGTGTTTGTGACCCATTAGAGGAGTGACAATTGTGACTCTAAGCTTTCTAAAGTCAATACAAGGAGGATTTGAGATTGTTATTGCTACATAACAATCAAGGTAAGATCTAAACCCCATTCTTATGTTAATATGATTAATAGTATGCTAGAACTAGGGTTTAAAGTCTTGGATGAATTGCATGTATAATAGAGAAACCTAGATCCAAGCATTAGGGTTTGCATGAGCACATAGGATGTTCTTATGGCTAAAACCCATCAGTGGTATCAGAGACTAGATTGGTTTCTATTGTATTGATGCCTTGGTTATTTGTTCAAGCTGTAAAATCAATTTTTGGCCCCCTGTCTGATGAACTCGGCGAGTTCCAATGTGGACTCGGCGAGTAGCTCCAACTCGGCGAGTCCATAGAGGAACTCGACGAGTTCAAGCGTTAGAAAGAGGGAATTTCGGGATTTCTTGTTGTTTTGCTTGAGGATACTTGCCTTAATTGTTTTGGATCTTTAATATTCGAATTTTATCTTATATTCGAGAATATCCTTGATTAAACAAAAGATAATTACCAATTAATTAGATAATAACTTCCTTATATGATTAAAGATTGATTATTTGTATTAATTGGGTAACTTATCTTGCAAGAAATTGAAATTAGGTCAAATATAGATAATGACAAAATTAATTGTTTAATTTCTATTATTTGTTATTTGATCCTTGTGTTGTGAAAAAGTTTCATTTGTGCCCATGCAAGTTTTATGGTTTAAATTTGAACTTACAGGTTTTGCTTTGAAATTTAAATAGTTGAAACCCTAATGTTTTGAAATGTTTCAAAGCTTGCCCTTAAGTTTTGGAATTTAAAAGTTGATTAAAAGGTTAATTTAGAAATGTTGAATTCTAAAACCCTAGTATTGTTTTGAAAAGTTCAAATCACACCCTTATGGTTTTATTAATTAATTAAAGTGTATAATTAAGAGAGATTTAATAAATCCATAAAAGTTTTGGTTTACAATTTAATTAAATCAAAAGTATAATTATTAAATTTGACCACCTAGTATTTTAAAAGTATAAAATACACCCTATACTATATATACCATTAAAAGTCTAATATATATATATATGTATGAGTAAAAGTCAGTCTTACCGTTAGTAGGCCTCATTCACGAAGCTGGTCTATAAAGGGGTGTTTAAGGAAATTGCCTATAAAATGGCGATTGAATGGGTATCCACTCTTACCCACTACACTCTTGACTAGTGAAGGGTCGTTAGCCGAATGGGTAGGATAGGACAGAAACCTTCCATTATAAGTATAATGAAGTACAAAAGTAACTAAATGCTTTCATAAAATTCCCAATCTTAGTTACTTTAGGCAAAAGTGAATTGATGCAATTCCATGAAATTACACTTTGTGCCCTTGCGAAGACGTTAGTGGAGCGTGTGTGGCTAACCGGCACACTAAATGGTTCTAAGAAAAGGTAGCAAAGGGTGACTCAATGTTTGTCATAGTTCGGTGGAGCGTGTGTGGTTAACCGGCACATCGAATAAATGACTGTAACATGTGGGGGCACCATGTAAGTTTGTATGGTTATTCACACCCGCTTTGTGATCCTCGGTATCCCAGTCACAAACTAGAGGGGCATATCGAGATTTAAACATGCCATTGAAAAGTTCAATGAATCTCAAAAGATCTAGGAATTTTCAATAAATTTAAAACGTAAATTTCTTTTTCGTTTTTCTATGGTGGAAATTAGTGAATCGTCATTCACTTACCTTCAAATGTTGTGCAACTAGATTACGGCATCCCTTTTCTAGGTTGTAGAGTATTGTGTTGGGTTCTAGCCTTAATATCTCATTTGGGTGATTTATTAAGGACTCAATCAATCAACTAACTTGAATTTATTTTTCCTCCCGTTTTGTAGATGTCAAAGTATGACAACTATGGTCTTCCCAAATCCCGTGGAACAAGCTTTTCACATGAAGATGATATTCCATGATTCGATCGAGGAATACGAGATCATGCTTCACTTCCTCCACCTCCTCCTATTATTCTCCCTAACCCACAAGTTCAAAAGATTGAAAAGTTCAAACTCACTCAAGCCCTTTTGGCAAGTAAACATGAAGAAGGAAAGTCAGTGTGTGCACACATCCTAGAGATGAAGTCACACATTGATAGATTAAGAATGTTGGGATCTATTGTTTGTGAGGAGCTGGCTGTTGACTGGGTTCTTCAGTCACTTCCTGACTCATATAGTGAGTTCGTAAGAGAGTACTATATGATGAACCACGACGTAACCCTCATTGATCTCACCTATATGCTTATTGCTGCTGAATCAGCAATGATTTGGCGCACTGGAAAAGCAAAGTTGATTGGTGGATCTGCCTTCCAGACCTCTATGGATATAAGCAATGGCAACGAAAGACATGCCATGATTGAAAAGTTTGATCATAAGAGAAAGGCAAAGTCAGAAGTAGTTCCGTGTGTTGTTCCAAAAGAGTCAATTTGCTTTTATTGCCAAGAGAAGGGGCATTGGAGACGAAGCTGCCCTATTTACCTAAGAGATCTAAGAGATGGGAGAGTCAAAACGTATGGCTCTGTTTTAGGTAAAATCCATTAACTAACTCTTTTAAGTTCCTATTCTAGATTCTTAATACATGACGTGATAAGATTACATTTCGATGTCTTGTAGGATCGAAGAAAAGAGAGGAAGCTTAAGGGAAGAAGTGAGCGGAATCTAATTGTGAAGAAATGGATTTCGATCGCATTACTTGAAGATTAGAATCTTAAGCTACTACTTGGAGTTAGAATAAGATTGCTAAAATATATGTATTAACATAGTTTTTCAATTGAATTGCATTGTAAGGACAAATTTTTCCGCAATAAAATAAATTTTGATTTTTATATTATTTATTTATCCTTGCAATGGCGTGTATGAAAAAATTGATGTTTGTAAGTTTCTATTATTAGCAATAATGGATTTGATTCTTAATTATGTTATTTATGGAAATGTCAAGAATTTACCAAATAGGGAAAGTTTCTCATCGCCCAAGTTTCAATTGGATAGAAACTTGGAATCATACAACAAGTATTGCATGATGAATGAGAAATTTCATATTTGGAAATTAGACTAATTCGTTGACAAAGTGTCAAGTGAAGGACTAGGAGATCAAGTACACAAGGTTGTGTGTTGATCAAGTCCACCACAAGAATGACAAAGATATTCGTCATGATTTACTAAAGGCTAAGTAAATATGATTATACTTATGAGACTAAGTGTAATTCTCAGTTGATTGAAAGAGTTTCAATCAATAGCATAACGAATGAGAAGAATCAAATAGGCAGAAAGATAAAAGTTTCTCTATCCTAAGAAGAAGGGAGAGTACCTTTTATTATGTTTTATGATAGGTCTTAATGATTAAGAACCATATCTCAATTGATCCTCTAAGTGAGTCTTAGTGCAATTGTATGTCTGAGAAGAGGAATCAAGAATTGAAGAAATGGTTAAATCAAGAAGTCAATCATACTTTGTTCCAAAACAAGTCTTAGAGTTAAGATTGTGACATTGAGTGACAAGTCTTAAGAAGGTTTATAATATTCATCAAATGTGGAATTTGAAAAAGTTTTCTTATTTTTGAAATTGGCAAGTTGTGATGTCTTGGATAAGACAAAGACCAACTAGGACCAATTTGTGAAATGTTTTGTCTTGATTAAAGCTACACTAACTCTTGAATATTTGTTTGTCGAGAAATGTTTATTGACAAGAAAATCTTATATGTCAAGGAGTCAGTGGGAGTCTTAATGGTCTCGAAAAGTTTCAAGAACTAATCAAGAATAAACCTTATCGATCATCACTAGCACACGAGTTGAGGTTTACAACCTATCGTGTTGACACTATCTTGTTTATGTGCGGTTCCAATTGAGTTAATTATGCATGTGAGTTCTATGAGTTCTCATTTGAACGCATAAAAGGCAAGCACTTAGATCAATGAAAAGTACATTGATAGGAAAGGGTGAGCTGCTTAACTACTTGGAAGACATGGTGGGCAGCCGTGTTACCATAAGGCAAGAAATCGAGATTGAAAAGGTTCGGTCCATATGAGTTTAGGTTTGTCGCAAACTTTGGTTTTGACAAATTCGCATGGATAGGAACACATACACCATTAAAATCTTGTAACAGCCCGGATTTCCAGGTATCTTTTATGTTTATGTTTTTGGTGTTTTGAGAGGGGACTCGGCGAGTTGGAGCTCAGACTCGCCGAGTAGGATCGCGGTTCTGGTCGCGGGTTCGCGCCTGGACTCGGCGAGTCTGCGCTGTTTAATGAAACCCTAATTTCTCGGGTTTGGGACCTATTTAAAGGGCCTTATGGCCGTCATTTGTGCTCACCAGTCCCTTGAGTGAAACCCTAATCGAGTGTGAGCGTTTGGAGCAAAGTAGGAGGCCATTATTGATCTTGGAGGTGTCATCTTGCAAGGGAAAGGGACGATCAGCTAAGGGGAAAGCAAGGGGAGCCATTTTCTGAGAGTTTGGAGTCCAGAGCATCACTATTGTGGTAATATCTTTGAGCTATCCTCTTCTACGTTGATGTTTATTTGATTTAGGGTTTATTGAACCCTTTTGTGGCTAGATCTAGAGCCCCCTTGGCCCCTTAAGCGATTTAGACCATAGATCTGGACCCTTGGAGGTCCAGAGTGTCCCTTTGTCCAAGCTTTCTGTGAATCAATGGAGGTTTTGGATTGGAATCCTTATGCCTTGGGTCAAAATGCTATTTATGAGCCATGGGGTGTGTTGTGAACACCAAGATAAGGGCTTTACATGATGAATCAGTCTAGGAAGGCCAGATCTATGAATTGTTGGAGCAGATATGACCTTAGAAGCGAGTTTGAGTGATTGCATGGCATGGACTCGGCAAGTCCGATGAGCAGACTCGGCGAGTAGCTTGAAGATTGCCCTTAGATCGGCCAGTGAGTGGTCCAGTCGAGTCATAGGTTGACTCAGTGAGTCATGACGAGTTAGAGAGGGTGGTCAGGTGGACTGAGTCGAGCTGGGACTCGCCGAGTTGTTCTTGAGACTCGGCGAGTTGAGTCGGGGTGGCCCCGCGATTCTTCCAGGTGGAACTCGTCGAGTCAAGGGGAGTACTCGACATGTCAAAAGGGAATTCCGGAGAGGTTGGTGAAAACGTCTAGACTCGCCGAGTCGCCATAGTGCACTCGCCGAGTCCAGTCAAAGTTGACCGTTGACCGTTGACCAGAGTTGACCAGTGTTAACTTCTTAGGGGTAGTCAACCTTAGTGTAAAGAGTGTTAATTAGAGACATATGATGTTATAGGAGGATTATAGCTCGGAGGATCGAGCACGAGGGATTCCAGGATTGTGAGTCATCGAGATACGCAAGGTGAGTCTTCTCACTATACTTTACCTTGAGTAGGTAATCAGAGTTATGTGTCAGAGTATGTGTATGTTATGTGTATGATATGTGTTGTACTGCATGATGTCTATGTGATTTATGTTGTGCATGTTTATAGAGTTGGAACCGGAAGGTTCCCAGAGTTAGAACCTGAGGGTTCACAGAGCTTGGGTGCACGGACCCACAGAGTTATAGCCTCGAGTGGCTAATATATATATATATATATATATATATATATATATATATATATATATATATATATATATGTGTGTGTGTGTGTGTGTTTATGTGGTATTTTGGGGAACTCACTAAGCTTTGTGCTTACAGTGTTAGTGTTGTTGTTTCAGGTACTAGCGATTACCGTGGGAAGGCGCCGGCTTGATCTGTACACACGTATGGGATTTTTGATATACATTGATCTTGGGATTTTGTATAATGTGAATTGAGATTTAAACTTGATGTCTTTATGGAAAGTTAATGAGATATGTTTTTATAAATTTTGAAAAATTATTTTGAAATTTACGGTGTTACAAATCTAAGTGTCATAAGATTCCCTCCTTCATGAAAATGATTGTGAGGAAATGTTTTCACTAAGAGAGATTTTAAGAAGATATTGATTGTGAAAATTGTATTCTCGAATTCGATTATGGTTACAGTATCCCTTTCCATGATTCGATTTGTGAGATTTGGCAATTAGTCTGAATTGTTTAGACACACATATGAGCCATCTAAGGCAAAGGTGTATAAGGTTGAGAAGCTTAGATAAAGGATTATCAAAGCATTAGGTATTAGAAATATGAACTTAAGAAATTCAATAGGTATTGTTTTTCTGGAAGTTAAGTTGTTTTCTGAATACATGTCAAAGCTAGTAGGAGCATAAGTGTTTTGCTTATATGATAATAATCATCATGATAGTGGGAGCATAAATGTTGTGCTTGTATGATTATTAAGTCAAGTATTGCAAGTTAGCAATATTAATTATAGAAAACAAGAGTTATACTTTGCAAAGTCGCAAGGGTTGAATAGTTGTTTTGCTATAATTAAGGGATAGAATATTATGCTTCATTTCAAATATCTAAAGGCTTAGGTTGTGGAATGTTAATAAATTTAGTCAAGGATACATAGTGCGTTCTCAAAATTTCGATTATGATTGTGGCATAGTTCGAATTGTGATATCTTGACACATAAAATATTATGGCAACAGATTAATAAAGTATCAGATCTTTATGTAAGACATTATGCATCGTGTCCCATACACTTCGGGTAAAGGATCGATTGCAAATGCTATAATATTTGACAATTCTAAAATTTTCCAAATGTCTAGCGCATTTTGAGGGAAAAAGGACAAGAATCGGTTTTGACTAAAATAATTAAACAACTATCAAAGGACGATCCAAAGCTCGTTGATGATTGGTCGCTTGTGAGTAGTTGGAAGTATAGTATTGGATGGACCATATCGACATTATTATGAATAGATAAGATTCTATTAAGAATGAATTGTCATATGGCAAATATGGAAATGTTTCCATGTTGGGAGTTGGATATTAAGAATCTATGTCTAGATTAGAAACTTTTTATGCAAGAAGGATGTTAAAAGGAATGTACTTTGAGTGAGAGACATCATATCTATAGACTTGTTTCTGATAGAGATTGGCCAAGTCTTGATGATTTTGAGCTATGACTTTACGAAAGAATCATCGCATAAAATGTTAGAATCTAGCATAAGTAACAAGAATTTGATATTCTTACACTTATGATAAGGATTGGGAGTTGTGAAATGAGTATGATTAGAAATATGTTCATTTGATCTATTTCACAAAGTAAGGACCGTAGATAAACAGTGTGTGCATGTTGAGAGCATGGGACAAGTGTAGTTATAATTCAAGTAAGAAGTTGATTACCCGAAACAACAAATAATGAGTAATCAATATGGTGATTAAATAAAATGTTTTATTTATACCCAGAGTTTGGGGCCATATGGGATTAGTATTATTCTTGTGTTTCACTTTGCATGTTTTGACTTCCTGAATAATTAAATTGGTTCAGAACAATCAAATTATTCAAACGGACCACAGTCGTTCATATGTTGGAAGTAGGTATGAATGAAGATTGTCGTGAATTGGTGTGTGGATTGTCTAAAGTGTATTAGACATAAGCAAATGTTTACTGCAATGTTCATGAGTGCTTATGAATATGATTGAGCATTGGATTAAACCCACGCTCACTTGGATCACTTCATGGATTTTATCAAGAGTGATTAGTGAGACGATAATATCTTATATTCTTGAAACCGAGATGTGTGAGTTGTATCTTGCGAGTCGGTTACACATTGATAATATGTAAACGCACCAGTAACTTGGTGTTATAAAACATATTATTGTGTGTGATTTGGTTAGTGAGTGCAAGCAAACATTGAATCAAAGTTTATCCGTTCCTTTTATCCAAATTAGGATGAAAGCGATATCTATGGGCCCCTCAATGATTTAGTGATGACACTAAGTGCTTGGCCAAGCCGGGACTAATTTGATGTGTTCAAATGTAGTCTGTTGTCAGTCGTCATAAATCGGAAATCAGGAAACGATATAGAGAGAATGATTGAAATCCATGTCTCAAGTTTATACGATATCTAGAATGGAGGAATATATGATCCCTTATCTAAAGGACGCGGATCTGATAAGATCATAGTTAACATCGGCTTTTGAAAGCTATGATTGTAGATCAGGATCTGAAGTCATACGCATAATAGTTATTAGACTTATCCAAGTGGGAGACTGTTGGATTAGTGTCTAAGTCCATAACTATTTTGTTATGTACTTGACCCGATGGTGCATGGTCCTTTTGGGTTGCATTCACCAAAGCAACTTGATAGGATGAATTATGGAGAGAAATGATTAATTATGATTTATTAATATATTATGAGAATAATATATTAAAGGAGAAATTATATTGTTTAATTAATATTAGTCAAGAATTAATTGATAATTAATTTTGTGGCTAAAAGAGATTAATTAAACTTAAGGGATTGGAACTGTAATTATAAGATAATTACATTTGGGCTATGGATCACCTTGGAATAATAGGTTGGACGATTCTATGGGGAAACCCATTAGAAATCGTCCAAGGGATATTATAAAAGGGTCCATGGGCTGCTTAGGGCTTAAGCAGTCAGATTAGGGTTTCCTAGTTGAAAACCCTAATAGCCTACATGTATATATAGTACCCTTAAGCCCCAAAAACGTGGTGAAGGTGTTCCTTAAGGTTTCCACACGTTTTGGGTAGCCTCCTCTCTCTTATTCTTCATCCTCTTGCTCTTGGTGTTTGTGACCCATTAGAGGAGTGACAATTGTGACTCTAAGCTTTCTAAAGTCATTATAAGGAGGATTTGAGATTGTTATTGCTACATAACAATCAAGGTAAGATCTAAACCCCATTCTTATGTTAATATGATTAATAGTATGCTAGAACTAGGGTTTAAAGTCTTGGATGAATTGCATGTACAATAGAGAAACCTAGATCCAAGCATTAGGGTTTGCATGAGCACATAGGATGTTCTTATGGCTAAAACCCATCAGTTGGATCGTCCTCTCAATTTGGAGATTGTCAATGATAGGTCGGTAGGGTCGCAAGGATTCATCGGGATTGTACTCTTCAGTTGTTCAACGAGCAGTATCCAGTGGATTTGGTTCTTATCCCTCTGCGTGGGAACAAGGTTATCGTGGGCATGGATTGGTTGAGCCCTAATGGGGAAGTGCTCAATTGTGAGCAACAGTTGGTTCGGGTGAGGACCCCAAGTGGGGGAGAGTTAGTGATTCCGGGTGAGAGACCGCAATATGGGGCGATCGTGTGTTCTGTAGCGAGGGCCAGTCGTTACGTTCATCAGGGTTGTGTGGGTTTCGTCGCCTATGTCATGGATGTTGGATTAATGTCTAAGTCCATAACTATAATTGGTAAGACTTGACCCGACCCGACATGGTCCATTTGGGTTGCATGGCATCATGCGCTTGGATAGACTATAATGAGAGAAATAAGACACTTATGGTTATTAATATATTATAAGTTCTAGTATATTAATAATAAGAATAATAAGATTATTTAATTAGTATTGATCAAGAATTAATCTAGGATTAATTAAGTGATCAAAAGAAGATTAATTAAATATATGGGTTGATTGTGTAAATCATCCATACTTGTATAGTGGGCTAATGCTCCATGGATAATCAAGTTGGGCTAAAACCCATAGGATGGTCCATGGATGCTCCATGGTGTATTTGAACCCATGGATCCAAGGAAATGGAAAGTCATGACAATTAGGGTTTACCCTAATTGTAACACTATATAAAGATCTTATTCTTGACAAAATCGGCGACTAGTATCATACTTAGTGAGAAAAGAAAGGGCTAGCCGATTTTCATGAGTGTAGAATTCTCTCAAGTTATTCCAAATGTATTTGGTGTTGTGTGAACCATTTGAGGTGTCACACTTGGGGCACTAGGAACTCAAGCTTCATGAAGACTTTCTACATGAAAGAGGTATGTATTCTATCTTGTTATATTCATTATTTTATATGCTAGATTAGGATAATACCTTGGATGTTCATATTTGCATGTATAATAGAGAAAACATAGATCCAAGGTATTTAGGGTTGCATGTACACTTAGGAGTGTTAGAATGCTCAAAACCCAACAATGGATACCCGGATAAGGGTAAGGCGATCATGGGCTATGTGCCGATTGTGTGCGAGTATCCAGATGTATTCCCGGAGGATTTGCCTGGGGTATCACCGGAGAGGCAGGTGGAGTTCAGGATCGATTTGGTTCCAGGTGTGGCTTTGATAGCCAAAGCATCTTATCGGTTGGCTCCTCCCGAGATGCAGGAGTTGTTTACACAGCTGCAGGAGCTATTAGACAAAGGGATTCATTAGACCGAACAATTCACCTTGGGGAGCCCCGATTTTGTTTGTGAAGAAGAAGGACGGATCCCATCAGATGTGTATTGACTACCGAAAGTTGAATAAGGTAACGGTGAAGAACCATTATCCATTCCCGAGGATTGATGATCTTTTCGACTAGCTTCGGGGTGTGTCTTGGTTTTCAAAGATTGATTTGCGGTCGGGCTATCATCATATGAGGGTCAGGGATGAAGATGTGCAGAAGACAACTTTCCGGACTCGCTATGACCATTATGAGTTCGTGGCAATGTCATTTGGGCTCACCAATGCTCCTATCGCGTTCATGGACCTCATGAACCGGATATACATACCGATGTTGGATAGGTATGTGGTAGTCTTTATTGATGATATATTGGTTTATTCCAAGACGCAAGAGCAACATGAGGAACACTTGAGGGGCTGCTGGAGACTTTGAGGAGGGAGATACTTTTCGCAAAGTTCTCCAAATACGAGTTTTGGTCACTCGAGGTGCAGTTCTTGGGGCACCTTATTAATCGACAGAGTATTTTGGTCGATCTGGCCAAGGTCGAGATCGTGATGCAGTGAGAGGTTCCGAGGTCTCCATCTGAGATTTGAAGCTTTCTTGGTTTGGCGGGTTATTATCGAAGATTTATCCAGGATTTCTCCAAGATTTTTGTTCCATTGACCCAACTGACCAAGAAGTCGGTGATATTTTGTTGGGGGCCTGAGCAGCAGGCAGCTTTTGAGACTCTTAGACAACGATTGTGCGAGGCTTCGATTCTGACCCTACCTGAGGGTGTCGATGATTTTATGGTCTATTGTGATGCTTCGATCACAGGTTTGGGTGCAGTTATGATGCGGTGGGGGCGTGTGATTGCATACACTTCGAGGCAGCTGAAGCTTCATGAGGCGGATTATTTGACGCATGATTTGGAGTTAGGGGCAGTGGTTTTTACCCTCATGATTTGGCGACACTACCTCTATGAGGTTCGTTGTACTATTTACACTAACCACAAGAGCCTGAGGTATTTGATGGATTAACCTAATTTGAATATGAGGCAGCGTCGTTGGTTGGATGTGGAGAAGGATTATGATTGTGAGATCTTGTACCACCCGAGGAAGGCCAATGTAGTGGCTGATGCTCTTAGCCGCAAGGCGGTCGCGGCTCCGATCAGGGATATATGTTTGAGGATGATTATGATTACTCCATTGCTGGAACGGATCTGGGAAGCTCAGGTCGAGGCTATGAAGGAGGAGCGTCGAAAGTGTGAGCGAATTGTGGGTCAGGCGGCTTCCTTCGATTATGATAGACGCGGATTGTTGACCCTACATCGGAGGGTCTGAGTTCCTTATAGGGGTGGTGTGCACCAAGTTCTGATGGATGAGGCTCACAAGTCGAGATTCTCCATTCATCCCGGGGCGACGAAGATGTACAGGGATCTTCCCCTGATTATTGGTGGCCCTGCATGAAGCGGGATATAGCGTGGTTTGTGGAGCGTTGCTTGACTTGTAGGAAAGTAAAGGTCGAGCATCAACGACCTCACGACAAGTTGCAACCATTGGAGATTCCCGTATGGAAATGGGAAGACATCACGATGGATTTTATCACGAAGCTCCCTAGGACAGCGCACGGAGTAGATTCTATTTGGGTCATCGTGGATCGATTGACTAAGAGCGCACATTTTATTTCGATCCATGAGAGTATTTTTGCCGAGATGCTAGCCGAGATTTATGTTCGGGAGGTGGTGACACATCATGGAGTGTCGATATCAGTAGTTTCAGACCAGGATGTTTGCTTTACTTCCAGATTCTGGAAGCGGTTCCATGACAAGATGGGTACTCGTCTCCATTTCGGTACAACTTTCCACCTGTACACCGATGGGCAGAGTGAGCGGACGATTCATACTCTTGAGGTTATGTTGCGTGCGTGCGTATTAGATTTTGGTGGGAGTTGGGATACGTATCTTCCATTAGCGGAATTTTCGTATAACAACAAATATCACGCTAGCATTGGTCGACCTCCTTTTGAGATGTTCTACGGGAGGAAATCTAGGACCCCGATTTGTTGGGCGAGGTCGGTCAGCGAGCCATGGGGAGTACCGAGGTGGTACTCAAGACTATTGAGGTGATTCAACAGGTTCGGAGTAGGCTTCAGAAAACTCAGAGTCGGCAGAAGAGCTATGCCGACAAGCGCCAGTCAGATTTAGAGTTCCAAGTGGGAGATATGGTTCTCCTGAAGGTCTCACCTTGGAAAGGTGTCATGCGGTTCAGGAATTGGGGAAAGTTGGACCCCAAGTATATCGGTCCTTTTAGGGTTTTGGTTTGGGTGGGTCGAGTTGTGTATCGTTTGGATCTTCCAGCCGAGCTCAACCAGATTCATAGCACTTTCCATGTCTCTCAGCTGCGAAAGTGTTTGGTTGATGATTCCGCAGTTGTACCCTTTGAGGATATTCAGGTCGATGATAGCCTGAATTATGTCGAGAGTTCGGTGACAATATTAGATCGGAAGACGAAAACCTTGAGGAACAAGGTGTTGGAGCTTACGAAGGTGCAGTGGCTACACTGCAAGGAGTCGGAATGGACTTGGGAGCCCGAGGAGGAACTGAGGGAGCATTGCTCGGGATTGTTCGAGGATGCAAACTTCAAGGACGAAGTCTGAGACAAGTGGGGGAGAATTATAATGCCTGGTTCCTGTTATGTATTTAAACTTTTAATTTATTCAATTTTATAGGGCAACTCAACGAGTTAATAGCCCCGAACTCATCGTGTTGAAATGTTATGGACCGCGTATTTGAAGTGACCAACTCGACAAGTTGGGAGGTCTCAACTCGACAGTTGGCTGGAAGAAATGAAATCCTAATTCTGGGGTTTTACACCCTATTTAAACAACTTAAACCCCACAAGTTGGCCTCATTTCCAACATCCATTGTGTTAAACCCTAACCTCGAAACCTTAAGGCACTTTTGAATGTTTGTGAGCTATTTTGAGTGTTTTTATGTGCGTGTTTGAAGCCATTGGAAGAAAGGGAAGCGTGGTGATACGAGAAGGACCTGCTAAATCTCGAATCTTTGCTTCAATTTTGATACAATTATGGAATAAAGTCTCAAACTTGCTTAGTTTATGCTTAGATCTCCTTATTTGGATTATTTTTCATGTTTAACCGAGATTAAGTGTTTGATGGGAGCTGGTCGTCCCATTGAGATAACCCTTTTAGATCTATAGTCCTCTTGAGCTGCTATGGCATAAAGGTGCCAACTTTATGGTCCTAAGAGCTCCATGCATCCTTTAAGCCTTTGATTTGGCCTTTTAATCTTCATTTGGCCATGCATGTGAGTAAAGTTGAAGACTTTGCGTGATTTTTTAGTCTGTAAGGTCCAGATCTGTGTTCATGAGCTTTATCTTGAAGATATGGTGGTTTTTGGATTAAGACATAAGCCTTTTAGGATTAGGGTTTGAGCTTAATGTATTTGGGGTGGTTCTTAATGGGTAAAGTTGGAAACTTTACCCTTCTAGACGTAATATCAGTCTAGATCTGAAATATAAGGCTTTGGTTTGAAGAATAGTGGCTTAATGCATTAAGTGGGTTGGCTGATCGAAGAACTCGATGAGTTCTTAAGGGAACTCGGTAAGTTGGGTTGGGTTTGTCCCGATTCTGTTGAAAAAGGAGGAACTCGACAAATTAAAGGGAAACTCAACGAGTCGGATCGAAATATCGCGATTATGTGCTTAATGGAAACTCGACGAGTTGTGGGATAACTCGAAGAATTGAGTCAACTCGGATCGTTGAATTTGACTTTGACTTTGGCATACTCACAACTGCATACTCACAAAACTTCTCTTTTTCACATTAAAGAGCTTAATACATCGACTTAATGCGTCCAATTGCAGTTTCCAAGGCCAAAATATCGCTAAGAGTCATAAAGTTTCCAACTTTATGACCTTGCATGTCCAATAAGTCACTTAAAAGTCAGCGAAAAAGACGTACTCACCCTTTTAGGTAGAACTTTTTATTATAATGGTTAATGTTTAACTCTCGTCAGAATATTTTTTTCACAAATAACATCTAAAAGGTTAATCCGGTGGTTCAAACTCACTTAAAAGTTAATAGAAAGGACGTACTCACCCTTTTAGGAAATGTTATTGTGGTTTAGAAGCTTGATTTGTACAACAAATAAATGAAGACCCCTACAATGTCGATACAAGAAACGCTCAATGAGTTTTAACCATTAAATCGACCTTGTAGGAGTCTTCATTTACTTGTTGTACATATCGAAATTTTAAACAACAATAACATCTTCTGAAAGGGTGTAAGTGAGTTTCAACCATTAGATCGATCTTCATTTATTTATTGTACAAATCGAACTTCTAAACCACAATAACATCTTTTGAATCGGTAAATTGGTTGACATTGAAAAAAATTATATAATATAATGACATAATTGAGAAAATAAACTCGATGCCAAAATCGAAATTTTGTAGTAATGTAGTAACTTTCTTACAAATTTAAACTGGAGTCAAAATCGAAATTTTGATAAACTTAGTAATTTTATTGCAATTCAAGAAAAGTGGTTACCGGAAGAATAAAAAAGAACTAGTCATTTGGTTGATATTGCAACAAAGTTATAAATATAATGACATAATTGCAAAAAAAAAAAAATCAGTATCAAAATTGAATTTTTATGGTAATATAATCGATTTTTTTTTTACAATTAACCGTATTATACAGTATTATACATGACAATTATTTTTACGTTACAAAGTAAATAACACGGGAATTTCGTAATTTGGTCATAGATACGTGATGATTGATCAAAATTGCTATTTACATCACACAAGAGAAAACAAGGGAATTTTGTGAAATTCTACTGTAGTACAGGGTAGGAATGTGAAACTTTTTGTAGCGGCGGCATATATAAACCCCCAAGATTGACGCTAGGGTTTTATCTGTTATCCCAGACCTCCTCCGTCACTCTCAGCTTGCGTTCGTCGCTCTATATCTTATCAACGCCAAGGTAAATGTTTTTCCGCCTTCAATTACCATCTGATTTCATAAATCAATTCAATATATCTCGACTGTAAATCTTTTTCTGTACAATAGCTTAGGTAATTTTACGATTCGGTTTCTATAGTCTGTTTTAATAATTGAGAGCTGTGAGCCGAAATTAAAAGGTTGTTTGATTTAGGAGTGTGATTATCGACTGTGCTAGGGATGTATGTTTAGCATTTAATATGTTGATGTTTAAGGTCGCCATTTGTGAAGTTACTACTGATTATAAGATTATAAGTTTGCATTTACATTTGATTATTGATACTTTATCCACATCTATCTTTCTATTGCTTGTGGCAGATGAATGTTGAAAAGCTACAGAAGATGGCAGGTGCTGTGCGCACTGGTGGGAAGGGAAGCGTGAGAAGGTCTGTCTCTAATATGTTGTCGTGCTTTAGAGATGTGTGTTTGCTTATCTTTGTTTTTATTTAAATGAGGAAATAGACAAAAGAGAATGTATCTGTATTGAATTGTTGTTGTTTACATCTTCAATTTGATCTAAACCTGCAGAAAGAAGAAGGCTGTACATAAAACAACCACCACAGATGACAAGAGGCTGCAGAGCACTTTAAAGAGAATAGGTGTAAACGCAATACCAGCAATTGAGGAAGTTAATATTTTTAAGGATGAAACAGTTATTCAGTTCTTAAACCCTAAAGGTACCAATTTTAACTCTTATCCTTTTATTATAACTACAAGTTAACAGAAGAAATCAATAATCTTTGTTCATATGTCTTCAGTTCAAGCCTCTATCGCTGCCAACACATGGGTTGTTAGTGGTACTCCTCAAACAAAGAGTAAGTTGCCTTTAATATATCTTGCTTATATTATTAAGATTTTTTTTCGACTTAATGGGGGATATTGCTATGTTTAATATGAATGGTGTATGATAATATCTGTTTTTATTATGTTTTATTTCAGAATTACAAGATATTCTCCCTGGCATCCTCAACCAGCTTGGTATGTCTAAACACCACCATGTTTTGAATTAGATTTTGTGTTTGTTTTTTGGTGATAAAAAGATGACATTTTTTTAATTGTTTGTTACAGGACCAGATAACTTGGATAACTTGAGAAAGTTAGCAGAGCAGTTCCAGAAGCAGGTGCCAGGTGGTGCTGAAGCAGCTGCTGCCACGTCAGCACAAGTGGACGATGATGATGATGTCCCAGAACTTGTGGCAGGTGAAACCTTTGAGGCTGCCGCTGCAGAGGAAGGACAAAAGTCATAGGTTCTTTGAGGTTGTTACATTTTATATTTGCATCATTTATTGTTTTGAACCATTATTTTTCTTTATTTGATACGTTCCATTTGGATGTGCTCTTTTTGTAACTTGTAGGAATATGTATGGTGTTTTAGTCATTTTGTTCTACTTGTTTTGATCAATTCGCCCTCTAAAGTTATTTGTAAAATTTTCCACTATTTATAATCCCCAAAGTACCTCTATCTTCAACTATAATACCAAAAAAACCAAAATTGTAACTTTCAACTGTCAAATCATGAAATTTACACATAAAATACACATGTTGACTTTAATAACTTGGTGATTCTAACTGTTTTGTATCACACATTAAAAGTCACAAAATCAAATTAGGTGTCATCAAAAGAATGCATAATAAGATCATCGTTCATTAAGTGTGATATGAGATGTAGCATTCATCAAACAACGAATTCGATGAATAGATAAGACATTGTAACCAAGTTGAATTCATTTCTTTCATTTTGCACCAAATCAAGATTACAACTCAATTCTCGTAATCAGATTGAGCCCATATATTTAGTACAAGTTACCTGTAGTTCTTTGTGATGCATAACAAATTGGCATCCTCATTTCATAATCTATTTGATCACAAATTATGTTATTCTTTATCAAACGAAAATTTTCCAAAATATGTAATGCACCCATCTTTAACATAAGTTTGCACATTTTATGTAATCATACAATTGGCGTAAATATTAGTTTTATAAGATAAGATAAATACATCTCTATGTTTTCATCCACATGGTAGTAAAAATTCCCAAAACATGTAATGCACCCATCTTTAACATAAGTTTGCACATTTTATGTAATCATATAATTGGCGTAAATATTAGTTTCATAAGATAAATACATCTCTGTTTTCATCCACATCGTAGTAAAAATTCCCAAAACATGTAATGCACCCATCTTTAACATAAGTTTGCACATTTTATGTAATCATACAATTGGCGTAAATATTAGTTTTATAAGATAAATACATCTCTATGTTTTCATCCACATCGTAGTAAAAATTCCCAAATCATGTAATGCACCCATCTTTAACATAAGTTTGCACATTTTATGTAATCATACAATTGGCATAAATATTAGTTTTATAAGATAAATACATTTATATGTTTTTATCCACATCGTAGTTACTTATGTTGTGTTTCACATGTCACAGCTAACTGATAAACTAGTTTATTTTTCGAGTTTTTTTAAGTTGTCATGTTTGGCAAACCAAAAAACTAATTAAAAATGCTACTTATATTAGTTTTTCAAGAGTTTTATTTTTTTATTTTTATTTTTTTATTTTTATTTTTTATTTATTTATTTATTTATTATTTTTTTTCTTCTAAATATACCCTCAATTAATTATAGAAAACTCATTATCCTAAATGTCATTTCATATCATTTTATATATTTAAGCTAACTTATCAATTAGCTTATAAGTTCGCAGCTAGCTTTTCACCTATCAACTATCTTTTTAGCTAATATGCCAAACATAGTCTTAATTGATACCTTCAAATCGCTTTAACAAACGCCACCTCTTAGTGATTGCTTATACATCTTCATTGCTAGCATAAAATACACTATTTATTTGTCAACCATAATCTGAAAAACTAATAAACAAACCTCATATTGTATTAATGAGCTTGTTTTATTAATACCTTTGAACGAATTGAGAAGCTTATAATATTGTATTTAAGCTCGGAATTCGATCTTTGAAAAGCGACCAAATATGCTACACATGAAGAGACTTACTTTTGGTCGAATGTCACAACTCGAGAATCAATTGTGTAAGGTAAAATACTAAGCAATGTCCTAAATCAAATGCATCATGAATAAAGGTAGATATCAATCCCCTTAGAGTTTGCTTATCTCTTATAAGCTATATGTACTTTGAAGACAAATTAATTAAATAATTGCTACATTATATTAGATCATGAGGATAAATAAAGAAAGGAACATGAAGCTGTTCAGAATGTTTACATAAGGAAGATAGTGTAACTGTTAGGTCCGGTAAAAATAAAATGAAATTGTATGCTTAATTAAACTTGGTATGTTTTAAAGAAGGGATTTGTACGTTGGGTATAGATAATACATAATTAAGTGAAGTGATATCATCAAATATGGTTTTGTTGAAAGCCATGAGCTTAAAACTATTGCCATGGAGCTGCTTGTGAAAGCTATATATATATATATATATATATATATATATATATATATATATATATATATATATATATATATATATATATATATATATATATATATATATATATATATATATATATATATATATATATAGGATCTTACATGATAAAATGTCCATTTTATTTCCATAATACGATATCTTATTAGCCAATAATCTTTTACAATTATTCCATAAAATTACATATGATAACATACTTAGACAAATAATATTCAAAACGCTATGCCATTATCTAATAGTTGTAAAACACTTAACACAAGCTTATGCAAAAGGATATCCAATTGACTTTAAACCCCGCACAACCCAACGTGGTGATATAGGCTACAAACAAAAAGTGATATTCCTAAAAGGAACTCCATTATTAAAATATCAATTACAGTTAAGAAAACTAGATGTGTACATAAAACATATTAAAAATATAATAAAACAATGTTATTCTGAAAATTTGTTACTGACGACGCACAATTTATATGACTGAGTCCAGTCCAATGTCATTGACCGCATACCAATCACATCGGACTCGGGGGACTTGATGATATTAGGTCCATTAGCATGGCCTAGACAACTCTAGCGTGCCAGCCTTGTCTGGCGCTCTCCTGTCATCCCTGTCTGGCACTCCCTTGCTAGCCTTGCTTGGCGCTCTTCTGACAGCCGCGCCTGACAAGCAGACACTCCATTGCCATCCTTGTCTGGCTCTCTCCTGTCAGCCCTGCCTGGCGCTCCCTTGCTATCCTTCCTTAGTGTGCGCGCGCCCGCTAACCTCACCCGACGCCCCTAGGCGACCTAGCCCAAGTCTTTGCTAGTTGGGCCTGAATTGGGTTGGACCAAGGACTGACTTAATTCCCCTTGACCTATTTATCCACTATAAAGTGTATAATACCTCCTCCATTGAGAGGGACCTCCTCCGGTGGCTAAGCCGCCACCCAGGACCTTTTCCCGGTGGCTCAGCCGCCACTCTAGACTCTGACCGGGTGACTAAGCCGCCACCCTCTGCCTTTAGCTACCATACAACACCACCAGCACCAAAATGGTTCTCTCAAGCTAAGGAGAACCATCTCATCTCTACCAACCGATCTAACTTGATTGTCGGAGCCTACTCCCTGGGCACCGTCCCTAGGGCGATTCTAACGACTCTCTCTATGACTCTCAGATCTCCGTCGTAGCAGAAGTCCAGAAGAGTTGTCGGAGATCCATGTCGCATCAGTTACAATTTTGGGAGAAAAACCAAACAACAACTAAATTAGAAATGAAAGATAAAGATAAAGAGATGATAATCAAACCAATGAGATATAATCCTCATGATCAAAATGAATTTAAAATACAAACAAAAGAATTGTTAGATCTTAAATTAATCAAACAAAGTCATAGTCCATATAGTTCTTCTGCCTTTATGGTTAGGAAACATGTTGAAATAGCTAGAGGAAAAGCTTGAATGATGATAAATTATGAATAATTAAATGACAATACTGTATTTGATGGATACTTTTTACCACATAAAGAAAGTCTAATCAATTGGATTAGACATAAAAAGATATTTTCAAATTTTGATTGTAAAAGTGGATTTTTGGCAAATAAAAATGCATCCAAATAGTATTTCATACATTGCATTTCGACACCACAAGGACAATATGAATGACTTGTTATGTCTTTTGGATTAAAAAAATGCTCCACAAATATTTCAAAGAAAAATGGATAATATATTTAAAAATCATGATTTTTTTTGTTTATGTTGACGATATTTTGGTATTATCAAATGATATACAATTGCATTTACGACATTTAAACATATTTGAAGATTTATGCATTACAAATGGATTAGCTTTATCTGAAAAGAAAACTTAATCATTACAAGATCAAATAGAATTGATTCGTATCCAACTTCTTTGTTGGAGACTTGGAAGTCGAATCTCAGGGCGTATGTGATTTCTTCTCCACTTGGGTTCTTAAGGATTAAGCCTGATCGATATCCTTCTTTATTCACAACACCATCGGTGTGTAGTTCTCAAACGTCTTTGCTTGCTTTTGGTTCCGATGGGTCTATCGGTATGATTGTCGGTATGCCTCTGAGTGTATCGGGGATTTCTGCTAAAAAGTCTGCCAAGGCCTGAGCCTTAATGCTGGCGTGTGGTCGATAGTCTATGTTATGCTCCCCTAAATCGATGACCCATTTAACTAGTTGTCCCGACCTCTCTGGCCTTAGCAGGACTTGCTTCATCGGGAAACTAGTTAGGAATGTTGTGCTCTTGGAAGTAGTGTCGGAGACGCCTGGCCGTATAGATCAATGCAAGGACCAATTTCTCTAAGATTGGGTAGTTGATATCAGGGGTCTGCAACGCCTTACTTACGAAATGTATCAGCAACTGTTTTTTTATTCCTTTCAACAATTAGCACCGACGATATGGCTTCGTCGGATGCTGCAAGGTATACTTGCAGGATCTCTCTTGGCAGCGGGACTTCCATGACTGGTAGTTGATGAAGGGCTTCCTTCAGGCATTCTAGGCCGTTATCATTCTCCACTGTCCATTTAAATTGGTTTTTGTCGACACATCCCTTTAGAGTGTGGAAGAGTGGGACATCCTTTTCAATTGACCTAGCAATGAATCTACCACGCGTCGTTAACCTTCCATTGATCTCCTGGACCCCCTTTATATTGTGGGGAAGTTTGGAGTCGAGGAATTCCTGGATCTTGGCTTGGTTCGGCGCGATCCCTTCTCTAGTTATCTGGTAGCCCAAAAATTGTCCCTCTTCCACTCCAAAGTGCACTTTCCTAGGTTGACTTTCATATGTGCTTGTGCTAGGTTGCGAAAGGTTTCTTTGATGTCGCGAAGCAACGCCACTTCATCATGGCTCTTTATGACCATATCGTTGACGTAGACCTCGACGTTCCTTCCGATCTAATTTGTGAAGACCTTATCCATCAGGCACTGGTACATTGCGCCAACGTTCTTAAGGCCGAATGACCTTTTTTGGTAGTAGAATGTGCAGCAATCGATGTGGAAGGTTGTTTTCTCTTCGTCATCCCTGCACATTTGGACTTGGTAGTAGCCTTTATAGGCGTCAAGGAAACATTTGAGTTGGAAGCTTTCTAGGGACTCGCCCTTTTGGTCTATCTCTGGGAGGGGGTAATGATCTTTCGGGCATGTGTTGTTTAGATCAGAGTAATCAATGCACATTTTCCATGACCCGTCATGTTTCTTTACCATTACTGGGTTTGTTATCCATGTCGAAAAAATCGCTTCCCGAAGGATCCCTACGCCTACTAGCTTTGCGACTTCTTCATTGATCGCTTTGGTCCCATCACCTGCCTGCCCCTCTTTTTGTGCTTTACCGGGACACTTCCCGACACAATGTTTAGGTTGTGCTCGATTACTCCGTGATCTACTCCGATCATGTTCGCGGGCTACCATGCGAATACACTGGAGAACTACTCTAGAATTGCAACTAACATTACTTTAGTTTCTTCCGAAAGACCGGCCTCAATCTGTATTTCTTGTTCGGGGTGATTCGAGCGTATTGTGTGTTTTTCTGTTGGATGATCCTCCTTGGACTTCTTTGGAGTTCGAACTAATTCTGGAGTCGTGATGATTTAGCGGCACACCTGTTGATGCGGAGCGCTAGCAATAATTGTAGTTGAACTGGTGTGCGTGGTGAACTTAACGGTACCATGGATGGTCTATGGTATGAATTTCAATTCGAAAAGTGTCGGGCGCCCTAGCAGTATGTTTTGTTCTGCTGGGTAGCGTATTACGGAGAACTCAATAGCTCGTGTGACGCTCTCTCTAACTTCATGGCTAACTAGCGTCAGGGGGGAGATTTATAGTACCCAATGGCTACAGACTGTGTCCTGTGAAGCCAATTAGTGGCCCGCCTATTGGTGGTTCTTTCGAGTAGGTCGGCAGCTGCCAGAAACAATGCTCGTATAGGATGTCGGTACTGCTGCCATTTTTTATGTAGACACAATGGATTTGCTTTTGAATAAGTAGAAGTGGATCTTTGGGGTTCCAGTTGTGGGGTCTCAGATCTTTTTGCGAGAATTTGATGCTGATTATAAGCCGAGATAATACCTCCAACTTGTTGTCTATAACATCCAGGAAATTCATAAGTAAAGTTGAAGGGCTAAAAGTGTAAATAAGAAGGTCGACTCGGCGAGTCGATGGATAGACTCGGCGAGTCGAGTCGTGTTACAGATCGCGTGTTAAGTGACCAACTCGGCGATTCGCATGGGTGGACTCGGCGAGTTGGTGCTGTATGGAGAAAACCCTAATCACGGGGGTTGAGCCATATATAAAGAACATAATACCCTCTCCCCAGCCTCTTTACCCTCCCTTGAGTTCCAGAAGCCCTAATAGACGTGAGTGAGAGATTGGAGCACATTTTGGAGCTTAGATAAGTGGATTAGGAAGGAAATTTTGAAGAGCAAAGGGGTTGCAACAAGGAAGGGACATAGATCCGAGGTCTACTTCAGTGGGAGCTTGCATTGGAGGTAATAGATCTATTCTTGAGCTTTTGTACATCTAGATCTATCAATTGTGGGGTTTTTGGAGCATAAATGAGGTCCATCTCGAGTTTGGTGTAAGATCTAAGGTTGCTACCTCAGATCTAGGCTTGTAATGACCCAAGGAGTCATAAAGTCTATGCCCAAGAGTTGTTGGTGAAGTTCCTTTGTCCCAAACCCTAGCCCTAGAGTGTTTTATGCTTAGATCTCTTTGGATTCACGTAAAGTTTGCTACTTTACGTGATGGGTGGGTTATAGAAGAGTAGATCTATGGATTGGAGCCCCTGCATGGCTTAAAAAGCCACTGTATTGATTAAGAACTAGAGGTACTCGGCGAGTTGCATGAAGACAGGCAGGAACTCGGCGAGTTGGAAGAACAACTCGACGAGTCTGTTGAAGATTGCCTTGGCCTCGACGAGTTTGTTCTTGGACTTGACGAGTCTGGTCATGGAACGCCAACCACCTCTGGTTAAGTTGCGAATCGGTGAGTCGAGTGATGACTCGGAATGTCGAACAGGAAAGGACTCCGAGATCCTTGAGCTCGGCGAGTCTTGGGGCGACTCGGCGAGTTGGGTCGCGATATGGGAGTTTTCAGAACATGGGGACTCGATGAGTCAGCGGGCTGACTCGGCGAGTAGAGTCAGTCAGGAATTTGACTTTAACTTTGACCAAGAGTTGACCAGTTGACTTCCATGGGTATTTGGGTAATTATTGGTATTTATTGAGTTCGGTCTTTTGGTATTATCAGTGGTGGAGTTCGTGTCGGAGGTTCGATCAGCGTGATCTTATCTTTTCAATCAGCAGTTGCAAGGTGAGTTATCCTCACTATATCGACAGGGTCTAAGGCACCAAGGCCGAGCCTTTATCGGATTGTAATCCGGGTATCGTTTTTATGTTATTGCTTTGCTATGTTTGCATCCTAGTAGTTAGGATGGTATATGCTAGTGACCGGTTAGGTCGGTATCCTGGTTAGGATGATGTTATGTTATGCGATCTGCTAGATCGGTTGATTGGTGATTAATTATTATATGATTATATGTTTATGTACACATGGTTGGTATCCCGGTGCGGCGGACCAGTCACACAGTAGACCCGAAGTGCATGGCTGTTATGTGTTCTGTCATGATATGGCATGTTATGTGTATGGTATATGTGGTTGGTATTTTGGGGGTATCTCACTAAGCTTTTGGGCTTACAGTTGTGGTTTAAATGTTTCAGGTACTTCAGGAGACCGTGGCAAGGCAAAAGCGTGATCGTACCGCTCCTCATGTTTATGTTTTATGATATGGTTCTGGGAAGACTCTGATAATTATTGTATTGAAAACCTTTTTGTAACGACTTAACGAAACTGGGTTGTTTTTGAAAAGTTTAAATTGGCTTGAATTTTTAGAGTGTTACATTGTCTGTCTGGTGACATTTGAGTCTCTTGCATAGCTTCTTGATGGTGAAGATCTCGTTTTGGTATTGGTGTGTGCCAATGTTCTGCTGAGACTGAACGTTTTTTTATTGGCATTAGACTTGTCCGTATAGTCAGCTGTGGTGATGGGTGGCGGTTGCCATAAGTTGGCTATGAGTTCCGCTACAGAATTAGGTGAGGACATTGCTGGTGTCTGTGTCAACGTTTGCCCCTTTGGTGTAGAAGAACTAGTGACGTCAGGTGGTAGTATGAGCCTGAATGGGGCAAGTTCATCACCGTTCGGTGAACGAGTCCTCCATCCGCCATTTCCAAAGTCTAGTGTCGTTTTACAGGTTCTGTAGCACTAAGTACACGTCCGGATGACGCCAGATGTTGTGATATGTCACCGGGACTTATCGTCGTTACTGTATGTCTTGATTGGGTTAAGCCTAATAATCACAACAAAGAAAGAATATATGTCATTCTTCGTTTGGGAGGGATCCCGGAACGAAGCTCCGACGGTCTAGTCGGTGTCTAGATGAGAGAATAAGGGTTTAACTTAAGATAAAGGAAGAAACGATCCCTTCTCTTGGAGGATAAGGGCTATTTTTATACTTGTTTTCGTGGGGACAGAACCCCGACAATACTTTTTATCCATTATGAATTGACAGGGCGTGGGGGCGTCATATTGACAGATCATTCTCTACTAGCGGTTGCTCGCTATTGGTGTAGAACTACCATAGGGCGGCGTGCTGAGAGCTACATTTGTCGCTCTGGGAGACATCTGGTACTATTTTGTCTTGTTGTAGACCGAAACTTCTCGACTTATGCATGACCTTGGCACTAGAGCGCTGAAGCATAAGTGCGAGGTCTTGAAGGTAAGGGCTCCGACCTAGAATTTATCGAGCAGCGACCATTGAATAGGTCGTCCTAAGGTGATAGTTTCGTTATCTTTGACATATTCCTTGTGGATATGTTAACAAGTTTATATTTAGATATAGATTGTACAATTAATACACAAGAAGCAATTGATAAATGGGAGATTGCTCTTAGAAAAAGTATTGCAGTAAATAAAATGGACTTTGAAATTTCAAAATTATTCCTGGAAAAAACTTTACTAAATAGCGTCTTACGATTTTGGAAAAATATGAGTCTTGAGACTAGAAATCTTATTTGTATGGATGATGACATAGCATAAATGATAACAAGAGCTAAAAAAACATTTAGATTAGAATTTTTTGGTGAAGGAATTGTTTTTAAAGATCCTACAATAGTCTAAAATATACAACAGCTTTATACAAATTATAATTATGTGATATGTATGAAATTGAAAAATATATTTGTGTCTTTCAAGATTACTATTATCGTATATATAACCAAGTATTAGATATAAATAATTTCCTACCATTTTTTTTTCTAAAATGCCTAACCCGGGGGGGGGGGGGGGGATTAATTGAAACATATAATCCACGAATTGCTAACACTTTAGAAAAAAGAATATTTCACTTTAGAGATAAATTAAGTGAATGGTGTGGTAATATAATTCTAGCTAAAATAACTAAAGAATTAAGAAAAAGAATTTCACTATGTTGTGACAAGCCAAAGATTCCACTTATAATAGGATGTGATCGTACATATTACTATAGAAAAAAAGTAAGTTTAAAAAGAAAAGACTATATAAAAAAATATTTTAAAAGAAGAAAAAACAAAGTATTATAAAAGAAAATGTTATAAGAATACAGAGAAACCTACATATAAAAGAGGACCAAAACCAAAAGAATGTTGTTGTTACTATTGTAAAGAAATAAGACATTGTGTTAATAAACGCCCAAAAAAGTTTGATAAAAATAAAAAGAAATTTAAAATATATTAAGATATAGAAAACATGATAAAAAAATGGAGATTTTGTCCAAATAAACGACTTTAAAAATATAGATTTTGACGAAAGTATTTTCAAATTAACTGAAACAGATACCTCATCTAAGGATGAATAAATCAGAAATAGTTTTAACAGGTTCTTCAAGCTTAGATAATTCTATAATAAATGACTAAATTGATCAAACATGAGAATATAGACATGAAGTTTTAATTGATAGAAAAAGTTAAAGCAAATACAACATGCAAACTTTTTATTATCTAATTATTCGGGATTTAAAACAAATTCCTTATAAAAATTAGGAATTAATCCTAGAAATCATCATTTATTTTATGGATTAAATATCTAAGAAAGATCCTTAGAAGTATTGATGA
Source organism: Lactuca sativa (assembly GCF_002870075.4). Taxonomy (NCBI): domain Eukaryota; kingdom Viridiplantae; phylum Streptophyta; class Magnoliopsida; order Asterales; family Asteraceae; genus Lactuca; species Lactuca sativa. The sequence goes on along the minus strand of NC_056627.2, from coordinate 324,934,822 downwards.
CCTCTATCGATGACCTCTAATAAGGATAGATTACTACTTTACTACTCTCTTTAATTGAACTAATAACCGATGGAAAAGAGAACAATCAATTATGAAACATACAATAAAACTATTATGGGTATAATCGAAAATTTAGATTTTCAAAAAGACAATACACCTCCTCCTTCTTCTATAGGGAAATCAATTTTTGAAGATAAACATATACCAACAAATTCAAAAATTAAGGAGGATCATATTTCTTTGAGTCTGACATATTTCTTTGAGACCTCACTGGGAAAAAGATTTCTGATGAAAGAAAAAATTCAGTATAATTTTACAACTCAAATTTTATTTTTTGGAATACAAAGCTGAAAAATGATATATAATTATTTAATATTTGTGATACAGGTTTTAGATATGTTGATTTTTTGGGGATTTATACTAGAATTTATTATTTACAAGATTCTTCACCCGAAGAAATCAGATATTGGTACGATTTTGGTGCCATAAACTCGATATATCTCACATCTCCAGATTTCTGAGAGATAAAAAAGTTACCATAATGGATAATAGAGGGTGTAAAAAATTATTATATAAATAACCCTACTATATCGCGAAAAAAAGTTATGGTCCTTAAACTCATATCAGTAGGACCAGATTTTTATGAAGAAGACATATATCCTTCTTATCATGTCATGCAGGTAGGAAAAGCAGAATCATTTTCTAGTACTACAGTAAGGCAAAAAAAAAAAGAATTTATGTAATTTGAAGAAAAAGATATTCGTTATCGGAGAGTTATAGGTATCAGAGTTATTCACCAAACTATCGAAACCAATTTTAAAAAAGGATTTCGTACATATGGTGGAAATATATATTTGCCCATCATGATATCATTTGCTAGGGAATCCCCTAGATCTGCAATTCAATATTTACAAGCAAAAATAAATTTACTTGATAGAGGTAAGATAAAATCAATTCCACAAGCACAAGACATAATTTGTCAATATAGACAACACACTTAAGATATTTATCCGACATGTACTTCTTCAAAAGATCAAGAAAAAGCCTCGCCATTAAACTCTTCAATGACTTTCGATGACATAGACTGATTGTGGGTCCATGTAGAGACAAAAAATACAGGCATAAATGGATAAGTCATGTTGACTTAAGAAGAAAAATAAGTTACAAGGATAAAACTTACACATAGGATGTACATGGCTAAATGTTAAAGAATGGATACAACTTGCATGTGTGTGTCATACATGCATGAAAAACCTCTGACATGAAGATGATAGATGTTTAAAGAACTAAAGAAAGAGATGAGTCTTTGATGTATGTACCTAGTACAATAAATAATGGCCCCAAGTTAAAGAAAAGGGCATCATTTGTAATCCTTGTTTTTCTATCATGTTGTCTAATAAACCCACTTTTTTTTAATAAAAATAATGTTTGGAAAAATTCTTCTTTTCCTTATATTTGCCTAGAGCCATATAATACTACACGTATTTTCCATTAAAAAATAAAAATCCCACAAAAACCCATACCTATTATCCATATACATAACGTAGGAAACGAAATTATGTTGTGTTGAGTAATACTGAAGGAGCTACAATGAAGTTACCTGTCCAAAGTAAGTTGGAGCTGGAATGCTCGGTAAAAGTCTCGTAATATAATCGGACAATATTCTGGTCAAAGCGGAAAATAGGTACAAAAGCATGTTGGAACATTTTTTTACAATGTGAAAGTATTATTGTTCTATTATTAAGTTCTTGGTAAATATAAGGAAACTTGTTAAAAAAAGTACTTTTCTATTGAATACATCAAAATATATTATTAAAAAACTTTACTATTTAAACTAAAGAACGAGATTAATCATATATCCGTTAACTAATTTAAATTTAGTATTTGTAATGCTAGAAAATGATTTTCAAATTGACAATTTAGATATTCATTATCGAAGAGCTACAGACATCATAGTTATTCTCCAAGTTATGGAAACCAACTTTAAAAAAGGATTTCGTACATATGATGGAAATATATACTCACCAGTCATGATATCATTTGCTAGGGAATCCCCTAGATCAACAATTCAATATTTACAAGCAAAAATAAATATAGTGGATAGAGGTAAGATAAAATCTAGTCCACAAGAACAAGACATAATTTGTCAATACAGACAACATACTAAAGATATTTGTCCAACATGTACTTCATCAAAAGATCAAGAAGAATGCTCGTCATCAAACTCTTCAATGAATTTCGATGACATAGATTGATTGTGGGTCCATGTAGAGACAATAAATACATGCACTAATAGATAAGTCATGTTGACTTAAGAAGAAAAATAATATACACAAGTTATAAGGATAAAACTTACACATATGATGTATATGGCTAAATGTAAAAGAAATGGATACAACTTGCATGTGTGTGTGTCATACATGAATGAAAATCCTCTGACATGAAGATGATAGATGTTTAAAGAACTGAAGAAAGAGTCAAGTCTTTGATGTATGTAACTATTACTTTAAATAAAGGCCCCATGTTAAAGTAAAGAGCATCGTTAGAAATCCTTGTTTTTCTATCATGTTATCTTGTAAACCCACTTTTTTTAATAAAATTAATGTTTGGAAAAATTCAACTTTTCCTTAAATTTGCCTAGAGCCATATAATACAAAAGCATGTTGGATTTTCTTTTTATAGTGTGAAAGTATTATTGTTCTGCTATTTAGTTCTTGGTAAATATAATGAAACTTGTTAAAAAGGTACTTTTCTATTGAATACATAAAAATTGATTATTAAAAAAATTTACTATTTAAATTAAATAATGAAATTGATCTTATATCCGCTAACTAATTTAAATTTAGTATTAATAATGCTAGAAAATGATTTTCAAATTGACAATTTAGATACTTGTTATCACAGAGCTATAGGCATCAGAGTTATTTTCCAAGCTATGGAAACCGAATTTAAAAAAGGATTTCGTACGTATGGTGGAAATATATATTCGCCGGTCATGGTATCATTTGCTAGGGAATCCCCTAGATCAGCAATTAAATATTTACAAGCAAAAATAAATTTACTTGATAGAGGTAAGATAAAATTAAGTCCACAAGCACAAAACATAATTTGTCAATACAAACAACATACTAAAGATATTTGTCCGACAATTACTTCATCAAAAGATCAAGAAAAAGCCTCGTCATCAAACTCTTCAATGAATTTCGATGACATAGACTGATTGTGGGTCCATGTAGAGACAAAAAATACAGGCACTAATAGATAAGTCATGTTGACTTAAGAAGAAAAATACTATACACAAGTTATAAGGATAAAACTTACACATAGGATGTACATGGCTAAATGTTAAAGAAATGGATACAACTTGCATGTGTGTGTCATACATGCATGGAAAACCTCTGACATGAAGATGATAGATGTTGAAAGAATTGAAGAAAGAGATGAGTCTTTGATGTATGTACCTAGTACTATAAATAAATGTCTCATGTTAAAGAAAAGAGCATCCTTTGTATTCCTTATTTTTCTATCATGTTATCTTGTAAACCCACTTTTTTAATTAAAATAATATTTGGAAAAATTCATGTTTTCCTTATATTTGCCTAGAGCCATTATAATACTACATGTATTTTCCATTATAAAAGAAAAATCCCACTAAAAGTCATAGCTATTATCCATACACATAACGTAGGAAACGAAATTATGTTGTGTTGAGTATTGCTGAAGGAGCTACAATGAAGTTACGTGTCCAAAATAGTTTGGAGCTGGAATGCTCGGTAAAAGTCACGTACCATAACCCGACACTATTCCGGTCAAAGTGGAAAATAGTTATAGAAGCATGTTGGACCAATTTCTTTTTATAAAGTTAAAGTATTATTGTTCTATTATTTAGTTCTAGGTAAATAAAATGAAACTTGTTAAGAAATTAATTTTATATTGAATACATCAAAATAGATTATTAAAAAATTTTACTATTTAAATTAAAGAATGAGATTAATCTTATATCCGTTAACTAATTTAAATTTAGTATTTGTAATGCTAGAAAATGATTTTCAAATTGACAATTCAGATATTCGTTATCTGTGATCTATAGGCATCAGAGTTATTCTTCAAGCTACGGAAACCAATTTTAAAAAAGGATTACGTTCGTATAGTGGAAATATATATTCTCCAGTCATGATATCGTTTGCTAGGGAATCCCCTAGATCAGCAATTCAATATTTACAAGCAAAAATTAATTTACATGATAAAGGTAAGATAAAATCAAGTCCACAAGCACAAGACATAATCTGTCAATATAGACAACATACTAAAGATATTTATCCGACATGTACTTCATCACAAGATCAAGAAAAAGCCTCGTCATCAAACTCTTCAATGAATTTCGATGACATAGATTGATTGTGGGTCCATGTAGAGACAAAAAATACAGGCACGAATAGATAAGTCATGTTGACTTAAGAAGAAAAATACTATACACAAGCTATAAGGATAAAACTTACAAATATGATGTACGTGGCTAAATGTTAAAGAAATTGATACAACTTCCATGTGTGTGTCATACATGCATGAAAAAGCTCTGACATAAAGATGATAGATGTTTACAGAACTAAAGAATGAGATGAATCATTGATGTATGTAACTGGTACTATAAATAAAGGACCTATGTTAAAGAAAAGGGCATCATTTGTAATCCTTGTTTTTCTATCATGTTATCTTGTAAACTCACTTTTTTAATAAAATTAATGTTTGGAAAAATTACTCTTTGTCTTATATTTGCCTAGACTAATATAGGACTACATGTATTTTGCATTATAAAAGAAAAATCCCACAAAAACCCATACCTATTATCCATACACATAGCGTAGGAAATGAAATTATGTTGTGTTGAGTATTGTTGAAGGAGCTACAATGAAGTTACCTGTCCAGAAAAGGTTGGAACCAGAATGGTCGGTAAAAGTCTCGTTGTATAACCCGACAATATTCTGGTCAAAGCAGAAAATACGTACAGAAGCATGTTAGATCCTTTTCTTTTTATAATGTGAAAGTATTATTGTTCTATTATTTAGTTCTTGGTAAATATTAGGAAACTTGTTAAAAAATTACTTTTCTATTGAATACATCAAAATAGATTATTAAAAAATTTTACTATTTAAATTAAAGAATGAGATTAATCTTATATCCGTTAACTAATTTAAATTTAGTATTTGTAATGATAGATTATGATTTTCAAATTGATAATTTAGATATTCGATATCGGAGAGCAATAGGCATCAGAGTTATTCTCCATGCTATGGAAACCAATTTTTTGTAAAAAAAAGGCTTTCGTACGTATGGTGGAAATATATATTCGTCAGTCATGATATCATTTGCTAGGGAATCCCCTAGATCAGCAATTCAATATTTACAAGCATAAATAAATATAGTTGATAGAGGTAAGATAAAATCAAGTCCACAAGCACAAGACATAATTTGTCACAACAGACAACATAATAAAGATATTTGTCCGACATGTACTTCATAAAAAGATCAAGAAAAAGCCTCGTCATTTAAACTCTTCAATGAATTTCGATGGCACAGATTGATTGTCGGTCCATGTAGAGACAAAATATACAAGCACTAATGGATAAGTCATGTTGACTTAAGAAGATAAATACTATACACAAGCTATAAGGATAAAAATTACACATATGATGTACGTGGCTAAATGTTAAGCAAATGGATACAACTTGCATGTGTGTGTCATACATGCATGAAAAATCTCTGACATTGAAGATGACATTGAAGATGATAGATGTTTAAAGAACTGAAGAAAGATACAAGTCTTTGATGTATGTAACAAGTACTTTAAATAAAGGCCTAATATTAAAGAAAAGAGCATCGTTTGTAATCCTTGTTATTCTATCATGTTATATTGTAAACCTAATTTTTAATAAAAATAATGTTTGCAAAAATTCCTCTTTTGCTTAGATTTGCCTAGAGCTATATAATACTGCATGTATTTTGCATTATAAAAGAAAAATCTCACAAAAACCCATACCTATTATCCATACACGTAACGTAGGAAATGAAATTATGTTGTGTTGAGTATTGATGAAGGAGCTACAATGAAGTTACATGTCCGGAACATGTTGGAGCTGGAATGTTCGGTAAAAGTCTCGTAGTATAACCCAACAATATTTCGGTCAAAGAGGAAAATAGGTACAAAAGCATGTTAGATCCTTTTCTTTTTATAATGTGAAAGTATTATTGTTTTATTATTTAGTTCTTAGTGAATATATGGAACCTTGTTACAAAATTACTTTTCTATTGAATACATAAAAATAGATTATTAAAAAAATTTACTATTTAAATTAAAGAATGCGATTAATCTTATATCCGTTAACTAATTTAAATTTAGTATTTATAATGCTAGAAAATGATTTTCAAATTGACAATTTAGATATTCGTTATCGGAGAGCTATATGCATCATATTTATTCTCCAAGCTATGGAAACCAATTTTAAAAAAGGATTTTGTACGTATGGTGGAAATATATATTCACAAGTCATGGTATCATTTGCTAGGGAATCCCCTAGATCAGCAATTAAATATTTACAAGCAAAAATAAATTTACTTGATAGAGGTAAGATAAAATTAAGTCCACAAGCACAAAACATAATTTGTCAATACAAACAACATACTAAAGATATTTGTCCGACAATTACTTCATCCAAAGATCAAGAAAAAGCCTCGTCATCAAACTCTTCTATGAATTTCGATGACATAGACTGATTGTGGGTCCATGTAGAGACAAAAAATACAGGCACTAATAGATAAGTCATGTTGACTTAAGAAGAAAAATACTATACACAAGTTATAAGGATAAAACTTACACTAGGATGTACGTTGCTAAATGTTAAAGAAATGGATACAACTTGCATGTGTGTGTCATACATGCATGGAAAACCTCTGACATGAAGATGATAGATGTTGAAAGAATTGAAGAAAGAGATGAGTCTTTGATGTATGTACCTAGTACTATAAATAAATGCCCCATGTTAAAGAAAAGAGCATCGCTTGTAATCCTTGTTTTTCTATCATGTTATCTTGTAAACCAACTTTTTAAAAAAAATAATGTTTGGAAAAATTCCTCTTTTCCTTATATTTTCCTAGAGCCATATAATACTACATGTATTTTGCATTGTAAAAGAAAAATCCCACAAAATCCCATACCTATTATACACACAACGTATGAAACGCAAATTATGTTGTGTTGAGTATTGTTGAAGGAGCTACAATGAAGTTACTTGTCCAGAATAGGTTGGAGCTGGAATGCTTCGTAAAAGTCTCGTACTATAACCCGAACCCGACAATATTCTGGTCATTGCGGAAAATAGGTATAGAAGCATGTTAGATCCTTTTCTTTTAAAAAAGTGAACGTATTATTGTTCTATTATATAGTTCTTGGTAAATATAAGGAAACTTGTTAAAAAATTACTTTTCTATTGAATACATAAAAATAGATTATTAAAAAAATTTACTATTTAAATTAAGGAATGAGATTAATCTTATATCCATTAACAAATTTAAATTTAATATTTTTAATGCTAGAAACTGATTTTCAAATTGAGAATTTAGATATTCGTTATCGGAGACCTATAAGCATTAGAGTTATTCTCCAAGCTATGGAAACCAATTTTTTAAAAAAAAAGGCTTTCGTACATATGGTGGAAATATATATTCGCCGGTCATGATATCATTTGCTAGGGAATCCCCTAGATTAGCAATTCAATATTTACAAGCAAAAATTAATTTACTTGATAGAGTTAAGATAAAATTAAGTCCGTAAACACAAGACATAATTTGTCAAATTAGACAATATACTAAAGATATTTGCACGACATGTACTTCATCAAAAGATCAAGAAAAAGCCTCGTCATCAAACTCTTCCATGAATTTCGATGACATAGATTGATTGTAGGTCCATGTAGAGACAAAAAATGCAGGCACAACTAGATAAGTCATGTTGACTAAAGAAGACAGATATTATACACAAGCTATAAGGATAAAACTTACACAACTGGATAAGTCATGTTGACTAAAGAAGACAAATATTATACACAAGCTATAAGGATAAAACTTACACATAGGATGTACGTGGCTAAATGTTAAAGAAATTGATACAACTTGCATATGTGTGTCATACATGCATGAAAAACATTTGTAATGAAGATGATAGATGTTTAAAGAGCTGAAGAAAGAGATGAGTCTTTAATGTATGTACCTGGTACTATAAATAAAGGCCCCATGTTAAAGAAAAGGGCATCGTTTGTAATCCTTGTTTTTCTATCATGTTATATTGTAAACCGACTTTTTTAATAAAAATAATGTTTGGAAAAGTAACTCTTTTCCTTATATTTTTCTAGAGCCATATAATAGTACATGTATTTTGCATAATAAAGGAAAAATCCCACAAAAACCCATACATATTATCCATACACATAACGTAGGAAACTAAATTATGGTGTGTTGAGTATTGCTGAAGGAGCTACAATGAAGTTACATATCCATAATAGGTTGGAGCTGGAATGCTCAGTAAAAGTCTCGTAATATAACCCAACAATATTCCGGTCATAGCGAAAAATAGGTATAAAAGCATGTTGGATCCTTTTTTTATAATGTGAAAGTATTATTGGTCTACTATTTAGTTCTTAGTGAATATATGGAAACTTGTTAAAAAATTACTTTTGCTATTGAATACATAAAAATAGATTATTAAAAAATTTACTATTTAAATTAAAGAATGAGATTAATCTTATATACGTTAACTAATTTAAATTTTGTATTTGCATTGCTAGAAAATGATTTTCAAATTGACAATTTAGATATTCGTTATCGGGGAGCTATAGGAATTGGAATTATTCTCCAAGCTATGGAAACTAATTTTAAAAAAGGATTTCGTACATATGGTGCAAATATATATTCGCCAATCATGATATCGTTTGCTTGGGTGTCCCCTAGATCAGCAATTCAATATTTACATGCAAAAATAAATTTACTTGATAGAGGTAAGATAAAACAAGTCCATAAGCACAAGACATAATTTGTCAATACACACAAAATACTAAAGATATTTGTCCGACATGTACTTCATCAAAAGATCAAGAAAAAGCGTCGTCATCAAACTATTCAATGAATTTTGATGACATAGATTGTCCGTGTAGAGACAAAAAATACAGGCACTAATGGATAAGTCATGTTGACTTAAGATCTAAATACTATACACAAGCTATAAGGATAAAACTTACACATAGGATGCATGTGGCTAAATGTTAAAGAAATTAATACAACTTGCACGTGTGTCATACATGCATGAAAACCCTCTTACATGAACAGTGGCAGAGCCAGGATCAAAGTAAAGGGGTATCGCAATTTTTTTTGGGGTAACTGAATTTTTTTTCCGGAGTACTTGGGTTTCCCCAATTCAATTTCGGTTTTAAACTCAAACCTTAATCGAATCTTTAGCCAACCTCAAGTCTTGTTATATAAACATGAAGTTGAAGTATATTTTGATACTTGAATCGATGTGTGACTTAAAGTAGATATCAAATGAATCATGAGCATAGCAGGATTATATAATAGACAAAAATGATTGAGTTTATATGTGTTTAGCGATGTGGGATGGAATAGCTAGGAAAATAAAACAAAAGGATTTTGTACGTATAGTGGAAATGTATATTCGCCGGTCATGATATCATTTGCTAGGGAATCCCCTGGATCGGTAATTCAATATTTACAAGCAAAAATAAATTTACTTGATAGAGGTAACATAAAATTAAGTCCACAAGCACAAGATATAATTTGTCAGTACAAACAACATACTAAAGATATTTTTCCGGCATTTACTTCATCAAAATATTAAGAAAAAGCATCGTCATCAAACTCTTCAATGAATTTCGATGACATAGATTGATTGTGGGTCCATATAGAGACGAAAAAATAAAGGCACTAATGGATAAGTCATGTTGACTTAAGAAGACAAATACTACGCACAAGCTTTAAGGATAAAACTTACACATAGGATGTACTTGGCTAAATGTCAAAAAAAAAACGGATGTAACTTGCGTGTGTGTGTGTCATAAAAGCATGAAAAAACTCTGACATGAAGATGATAGATGTTTAAAGAACCGAAGAAAGAGATGATTATTTGATGTATGTACCTAGTACTATAAATAAAGGTCCCATGTTAAAGAAAAGGGCATCATTTGTAATCCTTGTTGAAGAAATGGATACAACTTGCATGTGTGTGTCATACATGCATGAAAAACCTCTGACATGAAGATGATAGATGTTTAAAGAACTGAAAAAAGAGATGAGTCCTTGATGCATGTACCTAGTACTATAAATAAAGGCCCCATGATATAGAAAAGGGCATCGCTTGTAATCCTTTTTTTTTTCTATCATGTTATCTTGTAAACCCACTTTTTTTTATAAAAATAATGTTTGGAAAAAATCCTCTTTTCCTTATATTTTCCTAGAGTCATATAATATTACTTGTATTGTCCATTATAAAAGAAAATCCCATAAAAACCCTACCTATTATCCATACACATAATATAGGAAACGAAATTATGTTGTGTTGAGTATTGTTGAATGAGCTACAATGAAGTTGCATGTCCAAAACAGGTTGGAGCTGGAATGATCGGTAAAAGTCCCGTAGTCTAACCCAACAATGTTCCGGTCAAAGCAGAAAATAGGTACAGAAGCATGTCGGATCCTTTTCTTTTTATAATGTGAAAGTATTATTGTTCTATTATTTAGTTCTTGGTAAATATAAGGAAACTTGTTAAAAAAAATACTTTTCTATTGAGTACATCAAAATTGATTATTAAAAAAAAATTAGTATTTAAATTAAAGAATGAGATTAATCTTATATACGTTAATTAAGTTAAATTTAGTATTTGTAATGATAGAAAATGATTTTCAAATTGACAATTTAGATTTACTTTTAAATCCACCAAATAATTGACCAATTATAATTTTTGTTTTGAACCGAGCATCCGGTTCAGCCACCCCCACGATTGGTATCAAAGCCATAAACATTTTCTTGGAGGGAGAAATCCCTCACTTAAATTTAAGTTCAAATTTAATACAACGTTTTCAGCAGAAATTTTTTATTCCTAATAATGATAATCCAGATTCTACTTCTGAAAATGAATTTTATAATTATATGTCGGATGAAGATTTTACTTTTGATAGATATGAATGGACTAATAATGACAATATTGTCGATGATAGTGATTGGATATATAATTAGCCTTAATAAATAACAATAATTACACAAAGCTTCAATAAAATGATAACCCTTTAAAAATTGAAAAAAGATTTTACAGACGTACAAAGAACTATTATTTATTATGACGAGAAAATATTAGAAAACTTAGTAAACTTGAGGTATTACTACAAGAGGTGGACCAAATCAATAAAAGTCCTAAAGATATTAATAAAGACCTGATAAATAAATATTTGAAAAAATTAAATGAAGTTAGAAAATGAGTTCTGATTCAGAAACATAAGATTATATATCAACAAATATATATATATATATATATATATATATATATATATATAACTTAATAACAAAAATAGGAAAAATAAATATTAATAATGTTTTTATAAACTTAAAACCAGAAATAAAACAATAAGATTTTAATCCTAATATTAATGAAATTCCTAGTTCTAGTAATCAAATACCTCAAAGAAATGAATTAGATAAACTTATCAAAACCAATGTTACAGTAGCATCAATAATAAAAATTGATGAAAATTATACACCTTATAAAAAATGAAACATGAACCAATTAACACTTTTGGTATATATTTAGATATAGGCTGTATAAGTAAAACACAAGAAGTAATTGATAAATGGGAGACTGCTCTTAGAATGTGTATTGCAGTAAATAAAATGGACTTTGAAATTTAAAAATTATTCTTCGAAAAAACTTTTCAAAATAGCGCCTTAAGATTTTGGCAAAATGTGAATCTTGAAACTAGAAATCTTATTTTTATGGATGATGACATAGCACAAAGGATAACAAGAACTACAAAAGTATTTAGATTAGAATTTTGTGGTGAAGGAAATGTTTTTAAAGATCCAACAATCCAAAAATATACAACAAATTTATACTGATTACACTTATGTGACGTGTGAAATTGACAAATATATTTGTGTATTTCAAGATTACTATTATCGTGTATATATATATATATATATATATATATATATATATATATATATATATATATATATATATATATATAACCAAATATTAGATATAAATAATTTCCTACCGTTATGTTTAGCTAAAATACCTGACCCTTGGGGACAAAAAATAATTGAAACATATAATCCATAAATTGCTGACACTTTAGGAAAAAGAATATCTCACCTTAGAGATAAATAAAGTGAATGGTGTGGTACTGTAATTCTAGCTAAAGTAACTACATGATTAAGAAAAAGAATTTGTGTAACAAGCCAAATATATCACTTATGATAGGATGTGATAGTTCATATTACTATGGAAGGATAAAAAGAATGTTTAAAAAGAAAAGACTATATAAAAAGAAATATTTTAAAAGAAGAAAAAACAAAGTATTATAAAATAAAAGGTTATAAGAAAACAGATAAACCTAAATATAAAAGATGACCAAAACCAATAGAATATCGTTGTTACTATTGTAAAGAAATAGGACATTATATTGATAAATGCTCAAAAAAGTTTGATAAAAATAAAAAGAAATTTGAAATAGATGAAGATATAGAAAACATGATAAACAATGAAGACCTTGTCCAAATAAACGACTTTGAAAATATAGATTCTAATGAAAGTATTTTCATATTAACTGAAACAGAGTATATTTCATCTGAGGATGAATAAATCAGAAATAGTTTTAACAGGTCCTTCAAGTATAGATAATTCTATAATAAATGAACAGATTGATCAAACGGTAAAATATAAACATGAAATTTTAATTGATAAGAAAAAGTTAAAGCAAATACAACATGAAAACTTTTCATTATCTAATTATTCGGTATTTAAATATTCATTTATTGAAATACAAAGCTCAAAAATAAGCGAATTATTTAATCTATGTGATACAGTTTTTAGATATGTTGATTTTTTTGTGATTTATCCTAGAATTATCTATTTACAAGATTCTCCACCGGAAGAAATCAGATATTGGTACAATTTTGTGTTGGGACTTTATATATATATATATATATATATATATATATATATATATATATATATATATATATATATATATATATATATATATATATATATTCCTAATAAAAACCTCTCTAAAGCCCCACTTGTCCCTCCTATAAGCTCCTTCAATCCACGTGTCAGTTGCACACATCTCCTCACAAAACTTTACCTCCCAATGCACTGTTAACGGAAATCAAAATTCAATCACAATCAAATCAATTTAATTTAAATCATAATCATAATAAACAATAGAATTATCAACTCCTACTGATTAGCAACTCAGTTACCATAATCTAGCAATCTTTTTGAATTTCTATATCTTTGACCCATTATATCTCCATAATAATAGGAATTATAATAGAAATTAAATAATGTTTGCTATATTATCATTTATACAAATCGAATATCTAAATAGCTTTCTGACCTTTATATCTTTCAAATTTTGGTTCTTCTTTTCAACCCTGGTAAATCGTTCTCCTTTATACTTCTTATAGAGCACCTCCTGATTCTACAACCTTTCATTCACATAATACAAAGTCATCAGGTTAGTGTACAATCATCTTAAAATTCATGTTTTATTTGTTGATTATATGCGTTTTTTGTTTTTGTCATGTTCCAAAAGTGTGTTGTGATAAACATATAACAGTTTTGACAAATGCAAACTAATTCATACTTTATTTGTTGATTATCTATGTTTTGTTTTTGTTTCTGTTATTTATGTTTGTTTCTTTTTCATTCTATTTCTTTTGTGTACTTCTATTTCATGTATTAATGTCAAATTCAAACTAATATTTCGAAAATGAATTAAATTTTTATAGACATCTTCCATATTCATAATTATATAAATACCATGTAAGAACATAAAATTTAGAGATCATTTTCATATGTATTTCTTAAAAAATAGCATAGAACTGTTTATTCTAAAATATGTAGAAATCAGATTTCAACATATTTCTGGTATTTTAAATTGAAGGAAATATCAACGTACTATCCTTTCAACATATGTTAGTATTTTGTTTACAATAAGTGGAATTATTAATTTTTTCATATAAAATATAAACAGATAATTTCTATAATAAAGAAATCGACACAAGTTCATTGTTGTTTCTTGCATTAGAATAACATGAATATATAATAGAATAATGTTTAGCATAAAATTTCATATAGGGTGTTCAAACATAAAAAAAATAGTTATATGTTGCCAGTTTTATTTATTTATTTATTTATTTTGCATTTTTTATCATAATTGGTGTAACGGTGATTTCATAAATCATACTTTTCTGTTGTAATAATTTTTTTAGAAACTCTTTTAACATAATGTTTAATGCAAAACTTTAACTTTCTGTTAAAATTGTATTTAATGTAATCAACATTACAACAGTTATGATAAAAAATGCAAAAAAAATAATAATAAAATATTGTTATTATTTATTGATTTATAAATCAAATAGGCATCTAGACATTGTACTTCTATTATGAAAACAAATTTACTCCATAAAGGTATTTTGAAAGTAAAATTGAAAAAAATGGCTGCGTTTTGATTTGGATGTGAAGTTGGAAAGGTATTTAATTTTTACTTTTAAAGAACAATTACAAATTTTTATTTTGCATGCTTGTATTTTCACATTGTGTGCTAGAAGGTTCAAATATTTGCTACTAATGATTGTTTTTTTAATTTATGGTTTGTTTGTGCTATATTCATAAAATATTCGGAATTTATGAATTGGATTTTTTTGTTATGGCATCATATTTTTCGTTCATTAGACATAAAGTTTATCTATGTAGTATGGTATCTGTTTGTATTTCCAATCATTTGTTTTTGTTTTTTCATAAATTATAAACAAAAGGGCACAATTGTCCTCTTTGTTCATGTTCAGAAATAATATCAGTTTTATTGCATTTTTTTTATCATAATTGTTGTAATTGGTGATTACATTCAATACAATTTTAATATAAAGTATAAGTTTTTCATTTTTTTAATCAAAGTAACATTTATGGCAATGTACTTTTGCCATTATTTCTTTTAAATAGAAAAAGAAAATTTTGTCCTTTTATATTAATCTTGCACCCTCTTAAATTACAACGATACCATCTTTTGTTTGACTTTGATTACAAACCGGAATTTGTTTTATGTAATAATTCTTTTATTTTGATTATAAATATAAAAATAAAATTATAATATTAATATTAATCTAAACTATATTCACAATTTAATATTATTTCATATTAATCTTGCCATTGAAGTTTGCAAATTACCAAGCTATCTTATGAATAAAACTTCCATGATTTCTTTTAAATAGAAAAAGAACAATTCTACCCTTTTTATTAATCTTGCACCTTCTCAAATTACAATGATTTCAAGTGAAAAAAAATGAAAATACAACTTCCTAATATAGAAAAACAGAAATATGATGCTATAATACGCAAATAAATGAAAGTAAGTTGCTATTTCTAACATTTATCACGTTTATATCCAGACATCAGTTAATGGGTAAAAAGAGACTTACATTGACGATTAGAACCAGGCAATTGAGTTTCTGTACTTTGTCAATACTCTGTATCAAAAACAAAAGAAAACACGATGAACAAATTGAAGCGTGAATGAATTGGGGGACAAATAGTTGAAGTGAAAATTGGGAATTATCTTAAAAAATCGAACCAGAATGTTATTTTAACAGGATAGAGAACACTTATTCCTGGAATTATAACCCTATGTATAACAACACTCCTCAATTTTTGTAGTTGAGAAGACAGGTATAACATGGGCCTACTGCAAACCGGTTGTGCATATAAGATCATGTCTTCTTGCTTGATTCCATAACATTTTAAAACAAATGTAAACAACCTTTATGTCATAGTATGTATTGGTAGCAAATTGAGTTCACTCTTTCTTTCTGCATATAAACTAATGCCAATAAAATAATCAAAGAACTCGGCTTGTATCCAAATGTGTAAAATACCCTTAACGATAACATATAGGAAGAAAAACCAAAACGAAATGCATCTTGAATCTTGGCTTACCTTGCTAGTGGAGGCTCCATATCCTGAATAATCATAACTACAATATAAGCATTAACACAAAATGTTGTTATATAATTAAAAATACTAGCAATTACCACTAGCGAGTTTATAATAGAAAACCACACGGTTCACTAATTTTTCTATATATATTTTTACATACAAATTCAAAGATATTTATAGGTAAGATGGGTCCTAAATTTTTTAAGGTAGGTCTCTAAAAAATTTTTATAGAAATTTTAGATAAATTAAAAAAATTAGGTGGGTCCTAGGACCCACTTTCCTAAATTGCCAATTACACATACAGATAGCAAACATAAAGTTGTCCAAAGAACAAAAAAAACCATAGTTTTCTTGGTCTTATTTTTGAAGTAATTAATCATTGGAATTTTTGTAAATTGACTAACCTATGTAATTATGGAGCAAATCTAAAGTGCCTAATTAACTTGTGGTCCATTAATCGTATTTAGTTTTATTTTTTTTAATGGCAACATATGTTTATATTCCCAAAACCAACAATAAAATATGGATTATATTTGGACATTAAGTTTCTTAGTCAATCCTTCATATTTGAAGGAGATTCAACAAGTATTCACCAAATATGGAAGGTAAATTAGCAAAATCAAATTCCTATTTATTTAAAATGTATCAGAACAATACCTTGAACCAAAATCGCCTAATATTTAGCAATTTCGAATCCCAAAATTTCAAGTTATAGTTGCCGAAAAATTTAAAGTACCTAATAATTTCTTTCATACCCGCTCTTAGCAATATTTTATCTTTCTACTTCATATGGCTATCATCATCGAAGAGATAATTCCTGTAGATTCACATGTAAGTTATTATATGTAAATTTTTATAAAGATATTAAAATAATGAACAAAGAGGATCAGTTCCTGGAGTAATTTGTTGAATCTTACCGCCGTTAGAGCCAAATCACTTTCAATCTCAAAAGTTTTGTCCTGATTTGTAATCAACTGTGCAAAAGGTGTTTAATGAATGCATTTCAAATATAATTCTTTGTGTTTCTCTGCTTCTGATATTTGATCGACTGATGCAAAGATTGGGTTTGCTTTGAAAAATAGGGAACAAGGGTTGGCAGTGGTGCCCGAGAAGTAAATTGGCCATAGGGTTAGGGCAACAAATTGGGTTGTATGATTAATGTACGTGTTCGTGTGTTATAGTGTAGGCAGAAGGTGTATGTTTGGTGGGTGGAGTGATTAATGTATGTACTAGACTTAAACTTATTATTATTTTATTTTATATAGTTAACTTTTAGTACCATTAATATATAAATGAACTAGGTTAAAACCCATGGAACCCACGGGTAATAATTTTAAATAAAATTAAAAAAATGATTATATAATAAAATAATATATCATTAATTTAGAAAAATTTATGAATTGTAATATTGTATTTTGTAATAACTTTGTAATTTGTATGTATTTAATTACATATGTAAATTCACTTATGAATTGTAATTAGTTTTGAATCATATTTATTGATATTTTCTCCATTTTCACCGGTTTGTTGTTCAAAATGTTGGCATGGTAATTTAAGCATCATAATCACAAGGACTTTGTTTTATGGTAATTTAAGCATCATAATCACAATGACTTTGTTTTTGGTTTTGGGAACCTTATTTATCATTTTACCCCTTAAAATCCTGCATAATAACACCCATAATTTCATGTATTCAAGCGCTTGGTAATTGTGTGACCTGCTGGTATTCTCCTTGGAAACTATCATCTTTCTATGTAAACACAATTTTGTACTTTTGCGATGAGGTGCTATTCATTGTGCAAAAGATCTATAAAGATTAATAAATGTTTGCAAATCTATAATTAACAAGTTTTTTAAAGTTTCAATGTTATTTAGCACATATATTACATAAATAATCCGAAACAGTAAAAAAAATTTATAACTTTTGAACATATAGTCTGTCCTAACTCAAAAAACCTGAAGTACCTGGCAAAAGTAAAACTTGAGATATCAATCTTAATATGATGTCTTTCTTCAAGCCCTTGTAATAAAAAATAAATTAGAGAATTCTGATGGGATAAAAGCAAACAATAACACATTGAAAACCCAACCAAAAAGTGGTTATCAATAGAAAATAAATGAGTGAAATTATATAAACTGACAGAACTTAAACAATTTCAATTCAGATTACATGGTTTTCGGGGCTAAAACTTTTTTTTGGGGCAATTTTAGTCAAAATCAATACAGCTGTTACATGAACATGATAGAAAAAAGGTTCTCCATTGAACAACATCACCAATTGATTGAGTAATAAATCGAAGCACAAAATGTAGGTTATAATTAACGTTACCTTGTAGTAACTGTCGTCGGGGATCCATGAATTGTATCTTCCGGTGAAAACTCCATATACCAGCAGTTTGAGGAAGATAGCTTATGATCTTTGAAATTTTCATTATGATACAAATTAATAATTTTTATGTTCTCTAAAATGAAAAAGAAAACAGTGTGAGATTTAGAAAAGAGCATTGTGTTAGAAATGACCAAAATAAACATGTATTTAAGGTATAACAGTTTTAACTCGCTGAATAAAGTGTCATACAAGGCAATTACACCATTTTGATCAACATCTGCACAAGCCTTTCCATAAAGTCCAACTTGTGGTTTTTGGATGTCAACAAAACTACAAATTGTTAGCAAAAATACCCCTAGAGTCAACATTTATGAAAGAAAGATAAATGATTGTTGTTGATCATTTTTATGTATTTTAGCCTTTGGCGGCCGGCTCCAACACCTTCTAAAGCAATTAACATTATTTCAAAGCCTTTGGAGTTCAACTTTTCAAGCTGCAAGCAAATCGTTTATTACATAAGTTAAACAAAAACATCATTGGAAAAAACAACTTAGCATGCTGAAGTTGTATATCATGCATATATAAAAAATTTCATTATTTAGGTACTTTTTAGGGAAAATTATATGCCAAAGCAAGAGAACCAATGGCAGTGAATAAATAACAAATAAATAACTATAACTCTAAACAGATAAATTGTTAATTAAGAAATATTAAAATATCAATCAGTGGGTCTTTAATAATCAATATTACCTTGTTTTTGCAATAAGCTTGAGTAGCACCATTTCCATTATCACCATTAAAGATGACGCCTGCAGTATAATGTTAATTGTTAACCAAAACTACATTACATCGACAAAAAATAGTAGTTTGCAAGAATTAGAAGATCAAAAAAACATTCAGATAATCCTACCTTCAAAGAACCTTCAAAGAATGGATGTAGAAAATTGATTTGGCCCTAGTGTGAATCGAATTTCTCATATTCCTCCAAGGTACGGTTGATATACGCCCAAAACTACCAAAGAGTAACGTAAGTGCTTTACTGCATCCACACACATTCCAATTCCAATTGTAATCAATCCGGCATTGGTTTTATACATTGTCAAAAAATACCAAATTATCCAAGAAGTTACAAGGGTTTAGTAAATTATAATGAAAATAAATCTATAAATAAAACAAATCTACAAGTGATTAAATCAAAATCAGATCATTGCAAAAAAAAATCGATAAAATCGTTCAAATTTGCAGGATCTATTCAAAACTAAAACCTAGAGACAGAAAAACCCAAAATCAAAACAAACATGTTCATGTTAGAAAACTCAAATCAGTCTTGGTTATGGTTTATTAGAGAGAGAGAGTGTGTGTGTGTGTGTAAGACAGAGAGAGAGAGAGAGAGAGCGAAACTACCGAGAAATCATTCATATATCTTTTTTCAATGCAGAAAACTTACCAGGGCCTCGTTGTAGAATAAATATTGAACGTAGATGAATCTATGATTTTAAAAATCAAGTTATGATTTTGAATTCAAAAACAACAAAATTTGGAAAAACCCCAAATCACTCTTTGCTTTGGATGTGCCTCGGAAAAAATGAAATAAGATTGAAATTGCTCCTTCAACTTGCTTACAAAAAAGTGAAGAACCCTAGATTTTTTGTAGACGAAATTGTAATACATTAGATGTGCGATTTAATTGTGGATTTGAAAATGATATTTTTTTTCCTAGTTTATTGCAATATAGTTGCTAATCCCTTGAAATAGTTATTCTCGAACAATTTGAATTTCAAAAGAGAAAGAAACGGAATTAATGGGACAGCTGGCCAGGCGATAATATAGTATCATAAGGGCAGGATAGGAATTTCAGTTTCGTAATATAGGCAGGAAAAAAAATCTAGAAGTGGCTAAGGAGATGCCACATGGCATAAAATCTACTGTTTTTTTAGAATAGGGGATTAATATTTGGTATATGTCAATATTGATTTTGTAACTATCAAAAATATTTTATATGAAACATAGGAGCTTCCAATCGTCTCTAATCCTATTTTGAAATTATCATTTTTATTGTTAACTTTACTTTATTATTTTTCATTATTTATCAAAAAAGAATATGGATGCCACGAATCCTAAAGAGTGAAGAAAAAAAAAGTTATATTTGAAATTAAAATTGTTAATTTTACATAAAAATGATAGAGTAACAAATAAAACATCTTATGTTGTATATAAAGAAGTTTTTAAAAATTTATAAAAACTTTGTATAATTTTATTATTTATATCAATTTTTGTTTATATCTTATTTAAATTTAATTCTACAAAAATCATATTTTTCTAATATATCTACAAACACAAATTGCCTATCGGATATTCAAACCACTATGCTTTCGTAATTTTGATGAATCATTATATCATAATGAAATTACTGATAAAACTTCTACATTTATTACTTATTAAAAATTTTATTATCATCACCCAATTATTAAGTATCACTTTAAATAAAATTATTTTTAATTTTCTAATCCGTGGTGTCCACGGGTTATAACCTACTATATATATATATATATATATATATATATATATATATATATATATATATATATATATATATATATATATATATATATATATATATATATATATAAGGAATTGCAAGTTGGCAATTTCCTTTGTATCCCACATTGGTGGGAGGAAGAAAACATTTGTGGGTTTATAAGCTTATTCTCTTGATAGGCCTTCAAAGGCTTTAGTGGATCAAAGGAATGGACCAAGCCCACACATGCGCCTAGCCTAGCCTAGCACTAGCCGACGCCACGAGTGTGCGAAATGGCACACTTTGCACTGCACATAAAGCTGAGGAGTTTTTATTTTTGATGATTTGGGGTCAAGCCGGTTTGACTGATCCGGTCAATGGTTGACCGCCGTTGACTTTGTGGAGGACAAATCGGGATATTCTGGAAGGATTAGGAAACGGATTACTTAGAGAGCAAGTCATCGCCGTAGGGTTTCTAGGGGGCGGCCTATGAGGGCCCATTTCATGCCTTCTAGGGTTTCAAAACCTATAAATGTTGCTCCCTAAGAGCTGTATTGAACTCTCATGAAAAATCAAAGCTCTCTCTCTCTCTCTCTCTCTGCGTTTTTTCTTCCAGTTTCCGAGTATTCGCTTTGTGTTTATAGATTTCCAGTGTTGTTGCAAAATTGATAGATTTGCATTAAATCTTGGGGTTTTTTGTTTCTTATAGCCAGTAAAAGCAGAGTAAAAACCTTTAAGGATAGGAGTCCGATCCATGCAGTTATTCCACGTTCAAGATCAAACATCAGCAGGTCGGTTTTATATTATTGTATTGTTTAGTTTCATCCAATAACAGGGCACTATCTGTCTACCTTTCTTATAATCAAATCTAATCGATAAGGATTAATCTGGTTTCTAGACGAAATTTGGTAAACATATTAATAATAATTAGATCTATTAATCGCAACTAGTCGACATATAATTATCAATATTATTTGTCGGTTTCCTTGCACGTCTATTAGTTTCATTTACAACAATCTTAAAGGTTTTTATATTGTGTTTATAATCAATAGATTAATGGACACTCAAATCCAAACTGCTAGTCTCCACTACATGAACCGAGAGTTTGCCAACCTTGACTGATTCGATGGTCAGAGCTACACCCGTTGGGCTGATAAGGTCAAGTTCCCGCTTCATGTATAGAAGCTCGCATATATTTTGGACCCAAAAATGACCCCAATTCCTGCTGAAACAATTCCCGGGGAGAGGAAAATTGTGGATCCAACGATCATATTTAATATGGAAAAGCAAAGGGCTCTGTGTGGGTCACATCAAGAACTCACTATATGATCGGCTCTATGATCTTTACGTGTCGGTCAAAGATCGGAGAGAGCTATTGAGTGCTTTGGAACTCAAGTACAAGGCATATGAGGAAGGTACTAACAAGTACTTAGTGTCAAAGTACCTAGAGTTTCAAATGGATGATGAAAAACCTATTATGCAGTAAGTGAATGAACTCCAGGTCATGGTCAACAAGATGAACGCACTCTCCATCTTGATACCAGAACTCTTTCAAGTTGGTACGATCATCCCAAAACTACCACCCTTGTGGAAAGACTTATCTAAGAGAATGATGCACAAATATGAGGACTACTCCTTCGATGATCTGATGAAACACCTTCGCATTAAGGAGGAAACACGTATCAGGGACAAGCGTGGTAAAGTCGGATTGAGTGTGCATCATGTATCAGCTGGTGGTTCTGGTCATAAGACCAAGTCTGGGGGACAAAACAAAAGGAACTTGGGATCCAAGAAACAAAGCTTCAAGAAACCAAGTCATCAAAATCCTAACTCAAAGCCAAAGATGACCAGACCTTGCCACGTATGCGGAGAGATTGCGCACTATGTGAGAGAACGCAAGGATCGCAAATCAGGCCCGGTAGCACATACAGTCGAGCATGTGACTCACATGGTGGGAAGTGTGAATATTTGAGAGATTTACATGATCTATTCACTTACCGAGGCAATCTGTGCTCGAGGATGGTCCGTAGACACTGGTGCCATTATGCATATTTGTGGGCAACGAGAGAGCTTCCGTACTTACCGTCCAACACCACCAAGGACGGTAATGGTCTATGCAGATGGTCACAAAGATGAATTTCTGAGAAAAGGTCAAGTTCGCTTTAAGTTCACACGTGGTGAGTGTGTAACCTGTGAGTGGATGAAACTTATGCGCAAGAAAGGTTTTGAAAACTCAAACCTTAAGCTAATCTTTAAGATCAATGTTTGCTCTTAATTAGATGTTCCAGTCGAGTCTGGTAATACCAGTCAAGACTTGAATGAAACATTCAACAAAGTACTCAATATTAAATGAAGCAAACTCGAAGTATAATCAATGTAAAGACAATAAATGAACAAAAAGAATGTTGTGAAAGATCTTGACTTTGAGAGAAAAGTGAAAGTGAATTAAAGAGAAATTTTTCTATCTTTGGAGTAACAATTCACCATATTTGTTATCATTCAAAACACTCCTTAAATAGATTAAGGAGGTACATCGTACAAACTTTAGAGGCATTCCTAGGACTGGTTAATAGTGAGCTATAGACATCTGATTATCTAAAAGATACAAAAAGCTAAGTCCTATGAAACGTTACATCATGAATAAGACAAGAAATAATAAATGTTTAAACAGACAGACTGATCTTGGATCTTTACACCACCTCAGACTGATCTTTATTTCAGACTCCAACTCTACTTCAGGAATTGTTGACTTCGGATTTTCATTCTTGTGATTGCTAGAGGTTCGCTTTTCATGTCTCTACAATCTCCCCCTATGTGAACTTAACAATCTGGTCAGTTCAGTTGGCTTCTTCTTGGATAAACACACGAGCTATATACAACCAGTTTCGGACTTCAAGATACCACTAAAGTTGACTGGTGAATTTTATCTTCACATAATCTAGAGCTTTCGACTTTGTTGCATTTGAGATAAACTTTTGAAGAACTCTAGAGGGTACGAGGTGTTTGTCAAGGACTCGGAAGAAGTCCTTCTTGTTTGTCTTATTTTTCAAGTAGACGTAACCCAACACTGGTTCATCAATTGGCCCATCTGCCAAGATTTCAGCTTCAGGCAATTTATAATCAATCTTTGCCAAGAATTTTTCGGTTCCAAACAAATGAGCCAATTCGAAGTCACATCTGCAAAACTCAACAACATATTCCTTTAAGTAATTCATTGCAGCACTGTAGGCAACAATACTCATCTGATCATCTTGACGAGTTTGGAAATGAGTTGCAATGATCAGGATGGCATTTGGATTAATTGAGGGGAAGTCAGTGTCCGTGAGTGTGAGTTGTGTTGACTTCTTCCGATATACATAGTAGCAATGCAAAAGACAGTCCAACACAAACTTTGTCGAAACCTTCCTTCCGAACCCAGATATCTTGGTTATTCTCTTCCGAGACCACACTTCTTTTTGGGGACGTGCGTTCAATGAGTAAAAAGTCTTCATTCGTTCTCTTTCAGTTTTGATGATCATTTGAGGATCATCTTCTGGGTGGAGATGAGCAAATTTGATGTGGAACTTGTCGTATATAGAGATGGGAAGATCGAGCGGTCTGAATCATGGGTTGGTAGATCATAATACATGAAAGGCACTATGTCCAAGTCATGGATTATTCCTTCACGACATAGAGGGGAAAGCCGTAGCATTAGATTGGGATTATCTTTGAGAGCTTGGATCCAAATGCTCTCTTCCTTGGTCTGATCTATTTGATCCTGGGACCAACCTTCAAACTTTTTGGTGGACTGTTCGGATCTTTGAAATTCCGAGATAGGCTATTTGCCTTTTTCTTGTTGCTTATTGAGAACAGAAATCACATGATGTATGTTCCTGTTAATGGTAAACTATAGAGGAGGAGGAATCATGGGCTCTTTAGGAATATTGCTAGGTTTTCGAAGTGGAGAACCTTCATCTATTGGAGAAATTCTTGGCGAGGGAACTGGAGGCATCATTGACTGGGTGGCTCAGAATGCATCAATAGTGAGCTTAGTCTTCGCCTTATCCATTTCACAGCTTC
The DNA here is from genome assembly GCF_002870075.4 of Lactuca sativa. Classification (NCBI taxonomy): domain Eukaryota; kingdom Viridiplantae; phylum Streptophyta; class Magnoliopsida; order Asterales; family Asteraceae; genus Lactuca; species Lactuca sativa. Next base: position 324,909,642 of record NC_056627.2, on the reverse strand, counting down.
TTTGTAATACGTCAACTAGGGATGATGGCCATGAGACAGCATACCATACCCTTTGCTCTTCCTCGAAAAGAACTTTGGTTGGAAACTTCCTTGGAGCTTGAATTCCTATCATAACATTGGTGATGTACTTGTCATCATCATCAGATGGAGTACCTGTAGGAATGATTTGAACAAAATCATCATTAAACTCATCTAGGATTTTGAACTCCGAGGCAGGCTTCCAAGAGATAAAGTGATCTATTTTACTTGTTCCTTCTCCCCCTCTTGCATCGGATGGACTGGAAAATGAGGCAAGCAAAGCTAATTGCTAAAGCTCTGAGAGACGATCAAACACCTTCTGAATTCTGGTGTTCATATGCAAGGTAAGGGCATCATAGGCTTCAGCAGTTGGAGCCTGAGCTTTGAGGTTGTCGAATAAAGTGGCAAGGATGGAAAGCATTTCATCGAACTTATTTTCCGTAACATCCACTACATTCCAGCAGGGTCGGAGGAGTTTGATGAGTACTTGTTGCATGATAAGATTCATCTCGTCTTTCTTCTTTATCTCCTACTCCATTCTCTGAATCTGCTTTTCATGGCGGACATGCTTTTGTTTGATTAGCTCATTGGTGACACTGATCATATCATCGTGAACTTTTAGCATGGTGGTGATGGTTTCGAGATAGTGATCAAGACTTGAGTTATACTTTTTTTTAACCTCCTTAATGGTGTGCTTGAGTCATAGGGGATGAGTTGATCTAGCTGTTGATCCCTTTCTTCATCCGAGGGCCCTGGTTTCTTGACTTTCGAGAGGGAGAGGAGAATTACATCCAGCTTAGTGTCAAAACTAGACACTTTAGCATTAAGTTTGGAGTCAAGTTGGGCAACCAACTTGTCTAATGATTCAACCTTGGAGACTGCAGCAGACACGTTGTCTCGAAGTTCCAACAAGGCAAATGGATCAACATAGTTTTCAATTGATGATCACGTGTCCAAGGTGGAACTATCAGACTTTGCTTTGTCACTCTCTTGATGGACTCTAGGTTCGAAAGGGCCACGTTTGTTGGTTGTGGTGGTTTGATCATCGTTGGGAGGATGGGCTTCTGTTTCACTTTCGAGAATGTATTAAATGTGGTCATCTACTTGGATTTCTTCATCAATCGGCTCTGATGAAGAAGATGAAAGACCGAAATCATAAATTGACCTTGATGATGATGGCGTCTGAGAAATGTGAAAAGTTGAAATGACTGGAGGAGCAGCAATCAAGACACTATCTTCATTAAACATAAATTCAATGGAATCCTCTTCATCGGGATTTGGATGTAGTGCATCATGGTGGGAGGATTTCAGAATGTTGGCTTGATTGGTTTATCCTGATGCGAAGTCTTGGTCAGTGACATCGTCTGATGTAGGAATAAAAGGTGTGTTGCTCTGAATTGTTTGATTTCTCGTAGAAATGAGAGTTGATACCACTTGAGATCGAGTGAGCTTCAGATGCCTGGTGTGAGCCTTGCTTACAAAGTGTAGCCAATTTGGATCGTCAGTACATGGTTGTCCTTTACCTGAGCCAGGTACTAGACCAGTTGTGGCTTCTGAGATTGGAGGGACGGCCCCAGCTTCGGAAAGCTTAGGATACGAGAAAGGGGTCTCGAATTGTACATGTGCAGAAGAAGAATGGATATTCAAGATGACACGTAAGTGTGTTCCAATGGGGTGCAAGGAACTTTTTTCATCACCTACGTCACCTTGTTGGGAAAGTGAGGGTGGATTATGTGGAGACTCACCGTGAGTGTGTGAACGTGGTTTTGAAACTCCGGAGGATACTTTGGAATAGTGGGTAGGTGGGGTGAGAGGATGACCAGATTCAGTTGGAATGTCTTTGATAGATTCCTTTTGAGAGGAACTATCGACTTTGGCTCTCTTTTTGGCTTTTGGTTTAGAGGGAGAAGTCTTTCTTTTGGCAACCTTCTTTTTCTTTCCGCTAGTGGATACTGGCTTGGCCACTTCCTAGGTGGGCTAATGGAGATAGGGGTAGACTGTGTAGGGTTACATATAATCGAAGTCTCCAAATGATGTTTCAAGTGAAGGGACTCGGATGGTAGAGTGACCAACATATGTTCAGGCAATCTATGAATAGTTCCAAAGGACGCCTGGTTCGGAAGGTGATAAGTCTTAATAGATTCGAAAGATAGAAATACATCTTTTGGAATTGTGTAGACCGGAATTGGTTCACGCCTCTCTTGGTAGAGTTGTTGGATGGTAAGAGCCTAAAATCTCAGACTCGATATCTCCAAGGTTTTCTCTTCACAAAAAATTTCCGAAAGTCTTGCCACAAGACTTCGTTCAAGTCAACAACATTTTTCTTTTTGGAGTAAATACTGTAGACGACATAAAGTCCATCTTTACTCATAGTGTCTGTTCCTCCATGTTTCCCAGACTGACCTCGAAGGATGAGGTGCATGAGAATTGTCCATAGCCCAAGAATTACATATTTCTTGAACTTTTTAGCTTTAAACTCTTCAGCATACCCTATGTGGTTGAGAGATTTCTGAAACTCTTCAGACGATGGTTATTGGACTACGAAACCCTTAGGGTTTTCAGGAATCCCAATAGCCCTCAAGAATGTTTGCTTTGAAACTGGTACAATACGGTCACCAATAATCCTTATTTCAAGAACTCCGTCTTCGATCTTGATTCTGTCAAAGGCGGTGTGAAGAAGACGAAGTGGAATGGGTGGATCAGGAATTTTTGTGAGAGGAAATGAGATAGGATGGCAAGATATGAACTCGATCATAACCCAGATATACTCGTTATAGTCCATTAGATCCAAGGAGAACAGTTGAGTGGTTTCTCTAAGGAACGGTTCAGTAGACAATGATGATGTAGAACCCTTGGAGGATTTCTTCTTGGGAGTAGTTTTGGTGATTTTGGGGGCTGTTTGAGAAGATGCCATTGTTGCAGGTTATGAGGGCTCGAAGAACTGTTTGTAGAGAGAAAAAGATGAAGGTTATGAGAGTGTAAAGTATCAAATGGGTTTTGGTGAGTCTTTTATATATTGAATGAAAGTGGGTCGGGTTAAAAAGGTGTAATGATTAAACCCGAATATGGATATGGAGTGCATTAAATGTGTTGCCACATTTGGAATGAATTGACCTGGAAGGACGGAGGAATACAATGGAAAAACGTGTAAAATGGAAAGTGTCATTTGATTGATATGATGTTTACTTTATTGAGACGTGTGCAAAAAGAGTGTGATTTTCAAGGATTAAGGATAATCATCATTAAAAAAATAAACGTTTGAGTTATTAAGAAAAACGTTTCAGTATTAACAATGAAAAACCTTTTGAACTTCTTTAAAAAAAATGATCTCGGAGGAAGGAAGTTCTGAGATGATTTGCCAAAGAGATTCTTGGAGCATGAAAATTCCGAGATGGATTGTTATTGAGATATTGAGCATGAAAGTTCTGATATGAATTTTCATAAGATACTTCCGAGAACGAAAATACTTGTACATGATATAGAGTTTGAGATTGCACTGACTCAGACTGAATATCAGAGGTAAAAGGAGAGAAGATCTTAGAGGACATATTTAAATAGATTTTGAGACTCCGAGACATGAAGGAACAAATCTTGGACAAAGGTAAGAGGTGAACACACATTACCATTTCGGACTTGAATTCCGAGATGAGTTTTAAAGCATACTTTTTGATATAGATTATGAGGTGAGATCAAACAAAATACCAATGTGACTATATTGGTCATGAACTTCAAGAGATTGAGTGAAATGTACATCTTAAACTAGAAGAAGAGGCTAGAAAAAAACATGTAAAACGATCCTATTTATTCCGAGATGAAAAATAATTTTGACTTTGGAGTTGTTTCACTTCCTGATGATAACATCAAAGAGTGCAAGCCTATTGAAAGAATTAAGGATCAGGCAACATCATACCCATTTTCTTCAGAAAACCATTGAATTTGGTTTCGTCTAATGCCCTAGTAAAGACATTAGCAATTTCATTGTCATATGGAACAAAAATATGTTCAATGTTTCCTTTTAAAACACGATCTTTAATAAAATGGTATTGTATATCAATGTGCTTCGTTATGGAGTGATGAATTGGATTGTGTGAAATCGCAATGGCACTTTGAGAATCACAATATATGGGAATTTGTTGGAACCAGTAACCATAATCCAAGTGTTGTGATTTCATCCAAAGAACTTGAGAGGTGCAACTAACAGCATCAATATATTCCACTTTGGCTGTTGATAGTGCAATACAGTTTTGTTTCTTAGATGACCAGTTAACCAATCTTCCACCCAAAAATTGACAACCACTAGAGGTGCTCTTTTTGTCCAATTGAAGACCGCCATAGTTCGAATCGGAATATGCTTGTAGGAGAAAACTCTCATTTGCTGGGTACTAGATTCTGAGACTCTTTGTACCTTTGAGGTATCAGACTATTTGCTTGACCACCCTAAGATGAGACATCTTTGGATTAACCTGAAATCTGGCACACAAACATGTAGAAAACATGATGTTTGGACGAATTGTTGTTAGGTAGAGTAGCGATCCAATCATTCCCCTATACTTCTTTTCATCAACAACAACACTTAATGAGTCCGAAAAGATCTTGTGTCTGAACCCTATAGGTACCTTTGTAGAGGCACAGGTGTCCATTGAGTATTTCTTGAGGAGCTTAGATATGTATTTCTCTTGGTGAATAAAGATTCATCTGTTCTTTTGTTTTACTTGGATACCGAGGAAGAAACTTAGTTCACGATTCATACTCATTTAGAATTGACTAACCATTAATTTAGCAAAATCAGCAACCATTGATGGTCGGTAGACCCAAAAATAATATTGTCCACCTAGATTTGAAACAACATGAGATGTTTTCCATTTGATATTTGGAACAAGGTAGGATTGAGAATTCCTCTTTGAAAACCAGAACGCTTAAGAAAGTCGGTGAGCATCTCGTACCAGGTGTTAAGAGCTTGCTTGAGGCAATAAACAGCTTTTCGGAGTTTGTAGCAATAATTTGGATAAGATGGATTGAAAAAACCAGGAGGTTGTTGAAGATACACTTCAGTATCCAGTTCACCATTAAGAAAAGCACTTTTGACGTCCATTTGGTAAACTTTAAAGCCTTTGTGAGCTGCATAAGCAAGAAAGATTCTGATGGCTTCAAGACGGGAGACAAGAGCAAAGGTCTCATCATAATCAAGTCCTTCAATCTTTGTGAATCCTTTGGCCACCAATCTTGCTTTGTTTCGAATGATAACTCCAGCGTCATCTAGCTTATTTCGGAACACCCATCTCGTACCTACAATGGGATGAACACGAGGAGGAAGAACAAGAGTCCACACTTTATTTCAATCAAATTATGCTAATTCTTTTTGCATGATCCAGTCAGCATGTTCAAGTGCTTCCTTGATGGATTTTGGTCCAACCATTGAAATAAATGTCGAGAAATGACATTCATTTGCAAGTTGGTGCAGAACGAGTTTGAATACTGGCGTTTAGATTTCTAATAATTTGGTTTGGAGGATGATCATTGATCCAGATGTGTAGTCTCGGAAGCTCTTCTGCAGCGGGTGATCCGACATCAACAATGGGGTTGTGTTGCTCCCCCTGAACAACTTGAATTTGAGGATGATGCTCCCCCTGAACTTCTAGACCGGAGATATCAGCGTCATTTTCATCTAAAATGTCAAATAAGTTGGCGTTGTCGTCGTTGTCCGAAATAGGATCGAATTCAACAAATTGATCTGCAGCATCTTGGAATCCTTTAACATTTGATTCAAGATAAGGAAAACCATTCTTCCCATAAACCTGAAAAGGTTGAATCAGTTCATAATCAAATGGAGGAAATTTAGGTGTCGGACCTAAAACATTTTGTGAGATTAGAGCTATAGTGGATGAAGATTGTATTGATCAAGATTCCGATTCAAGAGCTGTTTCAAATGGTCTGAACAGGGTTTCAAAATCGACTTCATGAATTATTTGATGATTTAGAAATCCTGGCGATGGAGCATTGGACTCCATGATGTGGGTTGTGACATGGATTGGGCTATAATTCTGAACATAGTTGTTATCGAAGGTGACATCAAAACTTTCTTCAAGAACACAAGTTCGACGATTCTGAACTCGGCAAGCTTTTGATTTTGTAGAGTATCCAAGAAAAATTGCTTCATTGGCTTTGGCTTAAATTTCATGAGCTAATCACGATTGTTTTTGATAAAGCATCGACAAACAAAAACATGTAGAAATCAGAAACTCGGCTTACGACCATTCATGGCTGCATATGGTGTCATATTGAGGCTTCGATTGATAATGCTTCGTTTCTACATGAAGCAAGCAGTGGAAATAACTTCAGTCTAAATATAAAGTGGAAGATTTTCAAAGTTAAGCATCGATCGAGTGGCTTCAATGAGAGTTTTGTTTCGTCTTTCTCGAAGAGGAATTTCTCAATGCTGACATTGGTAAACTTCGAACTATTATCACTTCGGATTTTTCGAACAGGCAGTTTGACGAGTACTTTAATTCCTTTGATAAAGTTGATAAGTTCTTAGGCTTTTTCTGACTTGAGCCTAAGGAAGAAAGCCCAGGTGAACTGTGTAAAATCATCCACAATCACAAGAATGTATTTCTTGTGATGTAGACTTTCTACAATAGAGGGTCCACACATATCTATATGAAGTAGCTCTAATGGTTCCGAGATTGATTTTTCAATGATGACAGTATGACATTTCTTTGATTGCTTCCTACATTCACAGGCAGCACACAGATGATCGTTTTCAAACTTGAGGAGAGGCAAACCTCTGACCATTTCACCAGAAACAAGATGATTCATATATCAAAAATTTAGATAAGCCAGCCTTCGATACCATAACCAACTGACATCAGGAACTGCCTTTAAGAGTAGATGGAGTTGAGATTTTCCAATGATCATGTTGATGTCAATAGGATACATGTTCTTGTTGCGATTTGACTTGATCAGACATTCTTTTTGGTCTTCATTCATGACATAGTTGTGTTTCTTGTAGAATTCAACTTGACGATTTGCATCAGTAAGTTGAGCCACATTAGTTATATTATGCTTCACATCATCTATGAATGCCACATTTGATACAGAGAAGTTTCCATTGGTGAGGACGCTATAACCTCGAATTTGAGAGTTGCAGTTATTGTCATACGTCACATAGACTGTAGTTGGTGAGAGTTTGAGATCATGCAAAAAATCTTTCTGCCCTGTCATGTGCATGGAACAAGCACTATCAATATATATGTAACACCCCGAGTTCAGAAGTGCAAGTACAGGGTTCTTAGTGTAAATAAGGAAGGTCGACTCGACGAGTCGATGGAGGAACTCGGCGAGTCGAGTTGCGGTTCTGGTCACGTGTTAAGTGACCAACTCGGCGAGTCGGCAGTAGGACTCGATGAGTTGGTGCTGAAGGGAGAAAAACCCTAATCCGGGGATTGTGCCCTATATAAGCACATTATAACCCACCTTCAGCCTCTTGGCTACCCATTTGAGATCCAGAAACCCTCATCCGGTGTGTGTGACTCCATTGATGAAGAATTAGAGCTTGGAAGAGAAAATTGGTGTAAGAAGCTTGGGGATTTGGAGACCATCATCAAGGGGCTTGGGTAGATCTGGAATCTACTTCTATTTGGGTACATTTTAGGGGTAAGGAACCTCCTCATTAAGCTATTTCATTATTGATTCATGAATGGTGGTTGATTTAGGATTCATTAGCTTGTTTGGGAGCTATCTCGAGTTTGAGGCTTAGATCTGAAGTTGCTACTTCAGATCTAGACTTGTGGTGGCCCAAAAGGTCCTAAAGTTCCTGTCTAAGAGCCACTGGTGAAGCCCTTTGTCTTGAACCCTAGCCCTAGAAGTGTTTTGGGCTTATATCTCCTTGCTTTCACGTAAAGTTTGCAACTTTATGTGAGGGTTAGGCTGTAGAGGAATGGATCTATGGATTGGAGTCCCTGCATGGCTTGAAAAGCCTCTATTTGGAATGAGAACTGAAGAGACTCGGCGAGTCACATGGGTGCACTCGACGAGTTGTATGAATATGTGCATGGACTCGGCGAGTTGGAAGAACAACTCGGCGAGTCAGTTGAAGATTGTCTTGGACTCGACAAGGCTGTTCTTGGACTCGGCGAGTCTGGTCGTGGAACCCTAGCCTTTTCTGGTTGAGCTGTGAATCGGTGAGTCGAGGGATGACTCGGTGAGTTGAGCAAGAAGGGACTCAGAGCTTGTTGAACTCGACGAGTCTTAGGGCGAATCGGCGAGTTGAGTCGTGATTGAGAGTTTCTGAGTATAGGGAATCGACGATTCAACACGTTGACTCGGCGAGTAGGGTCAACCAGGAAGGTTGACTTTGACTGAGGACTTTGACTTTGACCAAGGGTTGACCAGTTGACTTCCAGGGGTATTTTGGTAATTATTGGTATTTATTGGATTTGATTATTTGGTAATGTTCAGTGGTGGAGTTCGTCCTGGTGGTCGGAGCAGCGCGATCTTATTCTTCAGTCGGCAGTTGCAGGTGAGTTATCCTCACTATATCAACAGGGTCTAAGGCACCAAGGCCAACCCTTTATCGGATTGAAATTCGGGTATCTTTTTGATATGTTATTACTTGCTACGTATGTATCCTGGTTATTAGGATGGTGTATGTTAAAGACCTGGTTAAGGTCGGTATCCTGGTATATAGGATGGTGCTATGTTAGTGACCGGTTAGGTCGGTATCCTGGTTAGGATGTTGTTATGATATGTGATCCGCTAGATTGCTTTGATTAGATGTGAATTGTTATATGATTATATGTTGATGTGCACATGGTTGTGTTGGACTGGGGTTGGGTTGAGGCAGGTCCTGCTTTGTGCTATAGGCCAACATACCCAGGGCACACCGGTTAGACCGAAGGCCCAACAAGCGGTCCGGATAGGTTGAAGGCCCCAAGAGGGCGGACCAGACGTGCCGAGGCTCGAAGAGTGGACCAGATAGACTGAAGGCCCGGTGCGGGCGGACCAGTCATACTGTAGACTCAGAGAGTGGACCAAGTGGACTGAAGGCCCGGTGCGGGTGGACCAGTCACACTGTAGACTTGGAGAAAGAGTGGACCTGGTGGACTGAAGGCCTGGTGCAGGCGGACCAGTCACACTTTAGACTCGATATGCATGGTTGTTCTGTTTATGATATGATATGTGTATGGTATTGTGGTTGTTTTTTTTGGGGTAACTCACTAAGCTTTCGGACTTACAGTTTCAGTGTATTGTTTCAGGTATTTCAAGAGATTGTGGCAAGGCGAAGGTGTGATCGTACCGCTCCTCAGTTTTATGTTGATCTTTCTGGGATACTCTGATAATAAACGAACTGGAAACCTTTTTGTAATAACTTAATGAATATGGGTTGTTTTTGAAAAGTTTAAATTGGTTGTAAATTTTCACGGTGTTACAATATCATATTATATCTTGTTCTGAAGCACAAAGTGCCTGCAAAAATTAGTGAATTTTGGAGTTTTTAGGCTCCGAGTTAGATTTTGGGACTTGGGCACGGGCTTTGGAGTTGGATTGTAACTTTTGAGAACCAGGTGTCTCGTAAGGCTTGTTCCGAGATCCTTTAGGAAAGAAACAAAATGCCAAGGTCTTTTCACTGATCCAAAAATCATATTCAACATCAAGGCGTTTCATAACAACTTTTCTCGGACAGACTGTTTTTGGAGTTGTAGGAATCACAATGTTACTTGAAGTTGCAATATCTTTTTCAACACTTTTAGCTCTCCACTCAAACTTTTGTTTTCAATTCTTTGAATTTTTTTGAATGACAGAGTGTTTAACAAATCGTTCTTTGTTTGCTGTTGTTGATGGTACATTTGGTTTTTAAATCTATTGTGGTTTAAAAATCATACCATCAGATTTAGCAATAAAAACAGAGGAAACGATCCAAGGAGACTTATTTCATGTGGGACAAGTCTCAACAGATTTTTCAAAATGGGACTGACAACTTTTTTTTGAACTACCGATATAGGAGGAATGGATGAACTTTTAAGAATCTTAACAAGCGCAAATATCTTATGGTTCCTAGTGGTCGAGCTTACAGTCGAAGATACTTTCTTTTTGGATTTCTCAATGAACCTGGAGTCATGTTTTGACCTAATTTCCTTTTTAGGGCATTTTTGGCTTCTATATTAGGATCGACGACATCTCTCCTATTCAACAATGGTTTACCTGGAGTCAGATGATGACTTGAAAGTTCGGCCAGCAGACGGGTTGTTAAACTTGGCTTTAATTGGCACTAAGGTGGTTTTTGAAATCACTTGAGAATCAGAAACACAAGAATCAGATGAGTATTCTACTACGATTTCTTCTTCAACTTCATTATCAAAAGATGCCCAGATAAAATTTGATTTATCCAAGTCAGGTCCAGTTGTCTCGGAATAATTTCGTCAACACAATTGTGAGGAGGACTGTGGTTTGGAATTTGAACTATAGTATTGGGAATCCCGGGGAAAATTTCTAAGGCCTGATTCAGGTACATGGGTATCAGAGGCGTTGAATCAGGACATTTGAAAATTATTGGTTGAAACTCACGAATCACGGATGAAAATCGTTTTGAAGTCTCAGGAAAGGGTGACAATGGCGAGACAGGGGTATCTGAATGTTTGTGGTTCGGAATGTCTCCCATAATAGTTAAATTTTGTAACTCCTTCAAGGGACGAGCAATAGGTTTTGGAAACTCGCTTCCGAGACCAGGTGCTTAAAACCAATGATGACGAAAATTATGAGTTATCCGTTCATTTGCTTCAAGAATGTCTATGGAATTATGTAAACCATCTATTTTGGCATTGAGATGTTTGTTATCAGAAATTAAAACAGTTCTTTCAGAATAAGTGATTTCACATTTGTCCTTAAGAATGATACATTCATCTTCTGACATTATAAGTTCATGCTCTAAAGACTCAATCTTAAGCTTCTTATCTTCGAAACGTAATTTAAGACGACTCAATTCACTCTCCATCTTCTTACTAGCTTCAATTGAAAACTCATAGGATTTATAAATGATGTTCATATCTGATTGGATCTGGGTTAGATGTAGTTCACAAAGAGATAAATCAAAATTATTACAAGTAATCATAGATTTTACCTGTTGAACGATGCTTCTACCGGGTGGGTCGTGGTAGCCATGTAGTAGTAGTTCGGTTCAACATCATCATAATCTTCCCCTAATCCAGATGATCAGTAGCCTTCATCACATTCGATTGTTCGTCTTGCCATAAGACACATGTTTCTACCGGTACTCACATGATCTTCATCACCAGATGACCAATATACTTCCACATCTCTCGACACAGTGATAACAAATGCTTTTTCACTAGCAATCATTTCTTGTGCTCAACGTGCATAGTAAGCAGAGTCCTTGATCTTGGGTTTTAGTGGTGCTTCGGCCAAGCAGTCTTTGGCATAGTGATTTGCATGACCACACTTATGACATACGATCTTTGGCTTTTCTGACTTCGGAGTCTCGTTAGATTCCGAGGTATGGTTTGATGTAGAGATGTTGGGTTTATAATCAGGTGGATTTTCTGATGGTTTAGGAAATGGTTGGGGATTACTTTGATGAGGAGCTTGCAATTGGTTGTGATATGGTTTGTGAGTGGGATTGAAGGGACGCTTGTTGAAAGCGTAGTTCGGAGTCCATTACTTCAGGGTTGACGTCTCCATCAAACTGATAGTTTAACCTAGTAGGAGCAGGTAAAGTTGGTGGAGAGTATAATGTCCGCAAAGTCGGGTTAGTTAATTTAGAGACAATAAGCATCAAAAATGACTTTTTGATATAATATTATTTAAAATAAATAATCTTAACTAAGTTATAGTATATGTCATAAGGATTACCTACATATAAACAACGCTGAAATATGAGTTATAACGAAGAAGCTATGACTTGTCGAAGTTTTAGGACAAAACCGGCACGACACCGGGAATCGTAAAAAGTGAGTTTATGATAAAGTACTTTTTAGCCTTAATGGTTAAAACAAAAGATGTAGAGTACGTCTCCACCTACGCATGGATATAAAGAAGATAATGGGGATGGGTAATTGGGTTGATTGTTTGATGATTAAACATAATAATTATATTATTGTGGGTTAAAAATCTTATGTACTCACCAGGTTTCCCAACCTGACCCACTCACTTTATTTGTATCACAGGCACTGATACGAAGACACATTACACTATGAGATTAAAGGACATGTAAATCACTAGTGTAAATGAATGTAAGGTCTGTTTATGCTTATGTTTTTTTATTGACGATGACATCCCAAAGTTTTAATATAATGAAATACATTTCTTCAGAAATGCTTATTTTTGGGAACAAATTCCGCAACATTTTCTTTAAAAGGATAGTCTAATTTTCAAATAAAGCATAAAAAAATCGGTCTTTTATGATCGTGAAATTGGGAATGTCACAGTTGGTATTAGATCATTAGTTTAAGCGAACTAGGAATTTGTATGATTTCTAGACTTCAACTTAGAATGCTAAGCGATGATTGTGAGATGAGTGTCTGCTATATTTTAGACACGATCACTAGCTTATTTTAGGAAAGATGCCTAAAATGCTTTTATGTACTAAATGGTTTATGATACTTTATATGTTATTATTTGATCAGATCTATGGTCTGTTGCCGAACGGATCTGGAAACTTTATGTGTTCAGATTTCTAAATGTTTAATTACGATATTAGAACCGGCATGTAACTTTTCGAAAAGATAAGGAGATTTATACGTCCATCATAAATAAAGCTTTCCTATCTAAATTCTCGTCACTGCACACCGAACATCTGATTTTGTGCATAGACCGACATAATGGGAACTCGAAGCAGATTAAGAAATGCTAATAGAAACCGTTGGCCTAAGCCACAAGTGATTGAGCGTGCACCAGAAGTAGCAGTTGCACCTGAGCCAATCACGATAAAAGGAGTGCAAGCCATGATTCGAGCTATGATAGTCGAACAAAGGAAGGAGATGAGGAAGATGTTGCTTAGTAGAGATGAACCTATTATACCCGTTATACAGCCCGAACTAAATGAAGAGTTGTCGGGGGAAGGAAAGTACAGTCCTATTGTGAGTCAAGTTGAACCCCGAGTGGTTAGGAGAAATAACCAAGACGAAGGGATTCAAAGAAATGGATGCAATTATAAAGACTTAACGACTTGCAAACCATCAACTTTTATTGGGAAAGAAGATCTAATTAGAGTTATGGACTGGATCATTGGTTAAACACTTTGGAAAAGATCATAATCCCTAATGAGCCACTACAACTGACTGTTGGATAAGGTGTCTAAGTCCATAACTATTTCTGGTAAGTACTTGACCCGACCCGGCATGGTCCATTTGGGTTGCATGGCACCATGCAATTGGATAGACTAAATGAGAGAAATAACACTTGGAGATTATTAATATATTATAAGTTCTAATATATTAATAATATTATTTGATTAGTTTGATCAAGAATTAATTTAGAATTAATTAAGTGATCAAAAAGATAACTAATTAAATATATGGGTTGATTATGTAAATTATCCATATCTTGTATAGTGGGCTACGAGGCTTCATGGATTATCAAGTTGGGTTCCACCCATAGGATGCTCCATGGGAGTTACAAACTCATAGGTCATGGAAATGAAGAGTCATGACACATTAGGGTTTACATGGTGTAACCCTAGATGTGTCAACACTATATAAGAGTCCCATTCTCCACCAAAATCGGCTACACATGTGAAACAAGAGGGCTAGGCCGATTTTAAGAAGTGTGTGTTCTCTCAAAAGTCTTTCCAAGAGCATTTGGTGTTGTGTGAAGCATTTGAGGCATCACACTTGGGGTGCTAGGCTCACAAGGTTTCAAGGAACACTTTCAACAACAAGGTATGTAGTTCTATCTTTTATACATAGAAAAATTGTACCCCATGTATGCTAGATAGGTTCATAACCTTGGAAAACAACTTTTCATGATAATTAGACAAACATAGATCCAAGGTTATTAGGGTTGCATGCACACTTAGGAAGTGTTAGAATGCTCAAAACCTATCAGTAGTATCAGAGCCTAGGCTTGCTTGTTTGATTTTTGTGCAAACTGCTTGAAAAATCGAGTTTTCTGCTTTTTGCCCATATGAACTCGCCGAGTCCATGAGGGGACTCGACGAGTCCATGACCAAATGCAAGCTACTCGTCGAGTCAGTTCTTGCACTCGAATAGTAGAGGCTGCAGCTTTCAGAATTCTGATTTTTGTTTCTGAAATGGACTAGGAACATTAACCTAAACTGTTTTGGTACTTGAAAACTTGTTTTAGATGGTGTAATGTTCTTGCTAATCCATTTACAACAACAAGTTATCAAAATTACAAAGTTTTAAGTGTAATTTTTTGATTCATTAGAGTGTTCATATTCATGTTCTTGATCTTATGATGTTTAGATGATCATAGGAATTGTTTGTAACCTATGTGGTAGATTAATTCTTGATCATTATGTGTTTTAATGGAGTCCATAACTTGTCCTCAAGTTATGGAAAACCAAAAGTCACTTTGCTTTAAAACCATTAAAAGAACACATGGGTTATAAAATGAAGAGTCTTCATTTTTAATAGCCTAATTAACTCATAAGTTATAAGAAATGAAAAGTTTTGAAAGTTTACAAAACTTGCCCTCAAGTTTCGGAACAAGTAAAGTCATGTTAAAACTTTAGTTCCAATCCTTAGAATTTTAAAAGTTAAAATTCAACCCTTATACTTATAATATTATAAGTTAATAATAATAATAATAATATATATATATATATATATATATATATATATATATATGTATGTATGTATGTATGTATGTATAAGATTAAAGTCGTCTTACTGCTAGTACGCCTCATTCACGAAGCCAATCTATAAGGTGGGTATAAGGTTGTTGCCTATAAAATGGCAACTTAATGGGTGTCCACTCTCACCCACCGCTTGCTTGACTGGTGGAGGGTCGTTAGCCGAACGGGTAGGACAAGGACTTATAAATTCTCATTAAAAGTATGAAGAATATTATAAAGTAACTAAACACTTTTATTAAATTCCCAATCTTAGTTACTTTAGGAAAAATGTGAATAAGGTGCTAATCCATGAAATTACACTTTACACTTTGTTTAAGTCGTTAGTGGAGCGTGTGTGGTTAACCGACACACTAACTTGGACTTAACAAGGTAGGTAAAGGGTGACTTAAGGTTTATCATAGTATCGGTGGAGCGTGTGTGGTTTACCGGCACATCGATTGAGTGATAAACTTTATGGTTACCAAGTGATTTGCATGGTTACTTCACACCTCGTTTTGTGATCCTCGGTATCCCAGTCACAAAACTTGGAGGGTACACTCGAGATTGAAACATGCCTTTGAAAAGTTCATTGAATCTCAAAAGAATCTAGGAATTTCTAAGAACCAATCAAAAACCTAATATTTAATATTTCGGTTTTTGTGGTGGAAATTGGTGAATCGTCATTCACCTACCTTTCAAATATGTTATAGCTTGGATTACGGGATACCTCTTCCAAGTTATAACACATTGTGATTGGATCCTAGCCTTAATATTACATTTGGGTGTTTATTAAGGACTCTTTTAATATCTAAACTAATCTTGTCCTCTTCCTTCAGATGTCTTCAGACAATGCTGCTTCTGGCTCTAATCCTAATGGCTCCTTTACCCTTATGAACTTGTGTGGGAAAGTCACTTTTGATGGATCCAACTTCAATGAATGGATCAGAAACATCATGATGATTACTCGCT
Source organism: Lactuca sativa (assembly GCF_002870075.4). Classification (NCBI taxonomy): domain Eukaryota; kingdom Viridiplantae; phylum Streptophyta; class Magnoliopsida; order Asterales; family Asteraceae; genus Lactuca; species Lactuca sativa. The sequence goes on along the minus strand of NC_056627.2, from coordinate 324,893,846 downwards.
ACGAGGACAAAGAATATGTCCTCGACAAGGAGCTTAAGGAGATTGATGAGACCACTGCAACTCCCCAAGAGATCGCTGACTTTCAGGCACATGAAAGGGATGCTACCAAAGTAGCATGCATCATGATGGCCACCATGACAGCGGAACTCCAAAAGTCCTATGATGACTTCCACCCTTTTGAAATGCACCAAGATCTAATGGAAAGATACCATCAAAGTACACGACAAGAGAGGTATGAAATCATCTGCTCCATGATAACAACCATGATGAAGGACGGGGAATCCGTCACGAGCCACATGCAGAAAATGCAAAGGTATGTGGATCGATTGCTGAAGCTTAATGTGAAATTCCCTGTGGAGCTTGCAATAGATATCATTTTGCACTTTTTACCATCGTGCTATGATCAATTCCGCATGACATATCACATGAATAAGGAATAGGTCACACTCAGCAAACTTCAGGGTCTTCTCAAGACCGCAAAAACAGGTCTTAAGGGGAATTCGGTTGTTAAAACTCCTACTCCAAACTCCGCTCCGGTTTTGGCAATCGGGAAAAGTCGAGGGAAGAAGAGAAAGAGCTCTTCGAAGGGTACCAAGGCTAGGACCCTTGATGGCTCTTCTTCAAGTGGAACCAAGAAACGTTTTGTCACTCCTTCTTCTGACCCAAAAGAGGCGGAATGCTTATATTGCCATGAAAAATCACAATGGAAGCGAAACTGCCCAAAATACCAGCAAGATGTGAAGGATGGGAAAGTTAAACCCAACCATGCAGGTATTTAAACTATCTTATCTAATAACTCACCCCATTCTAACTCTTGGGTCCTTAATACCGGTTGTGGTATTCATATCTGTTCTGATTTGCAGGGACTAAGAAGAAGCGAGAATGTGGAGCAAGGAAGAATAAACTTAATCATGGGGAATAGGAAAGCTTTACCTGTCACCAAGATTGGAGTTTATACTTTATCGCTAAGTAGTGGGTTTAGTTTAGATTTGAATAAGTGTTGTTATTCGCCAAAAACGGCAAGAAATATTATTTCCTTTCATGCATTGTATAAAAAAGGTTTCACCTTTTCATTTGATAATGAAGTTGGTTCGATTAATGCTTTCTTTAATAATGTTCTTTATTTTTAAGCATTACCTTGCGATGGCGTGTATGAAACAGTATATGTGGTTGATAACTTAGGAAATAATGTATTGTGTACTGATTCTGTTAATAATAACTTGGATAAAGCATCATTATGGCATTGTCGTCTTGGACATATAAGCAAGAAACGCATAGGCCAACTCCAAAAGGATGGAGTCTTGGAATCATTTGACCTAAAGTCAGATGATAGTTGCGAATCATGCTTACTTGGAAAAATGACAAAGTCACCCTTCACAGGTTCTTGTGAGAGGGGTGAAGGTTTGTTGGATCTTGTACACACGGATGTGTGTGGGCCATTCAAACATGCCACAAGGGATGCTAATCGTTATTATTTGACTTTTACTGATGATTACAGTAGATATGGATATGTCTACTTAATCAAGCACAAGTCAGAGACTTTGGAAAAGTTTAAGGAATTTAAACAGGAAGTCGAGAATCAATTGGGCAGGAACATTAAGATGCTTCGATCCGATTGAGGTGGTGAGTATCTTAGTTCAGAGTTCCTCGACTATCTTAGGGAATGTGGGATTGTCTCACAATTGACACCTCCCAGGACACCACAGTTGAATGGTGTAGCTGAGAGGCGTAATCGAACCTTGTTGGATATGGTTGTTCCATGATGAGTCGAGCTTCGCTACCAATCTCATTCTGGGGGTATGCCTTAGAGACTACCGCCCATATCCTTAATCTAGTCCCTACAAAGAAAGTTGCCAAAACTCCTCATGAGATGTGGACTGGTAAAGTACCCAAACTAGACCACATCAAGATTTGGGGTTGCGAGGCTTTCGTGAGACGCGAGACTCATGATAAGCTCGAACCTCGAAGCGAGAGGTGTATTTTCATCGGCTACGCACAGCAATCCTTTGGTTACCTCTTCTACAGACCTAGTGAAAATGTGGTCTTTGTAGCTAGGAGGGCTTTCTTTAGAGAGAGAGAGAGAGAGAGAGAGAGAGAGAGAGAGTTCATAAGCCAAGGAAACAGTAGGAGGCAAGTTGATCTTGAAGAAATTCAAGAGTTAAGCGATGAAGGAACTTCAAACCCTAGCACTCAACTTGAGGAGGAAACTCCTGTTGGGCCAATTGACAAGTCTGTACCTCTGAGGCGTTCCACAAGGATTAGGAATGCACCTGAGCATTCCTATGGATTCCATATTACTTGCGGAAGGTGATACACTTATCAATGATGAGATACTAATAGTTTTGGATGAACCTAACAGTTATGCGGAAGCCATGGCAGGCCCTGAGTCAGCCAAGTGGAAAGAGGCAATGGATAGCGAGATACAATCAATGTATGACAATCAAGTTTGAAACTTGGTTGAGAATGTACCAGGTCGTAAGACAGTAGGGTGCAAATGGATCTTCAAGAAGAAGACTGACATGGATGGTAATGTACACACTTATAAGGCTCGACTGGTTGCAAAGGGCTTCTCTCAAACTCCTGGATTGGATTATGATGAGACCTTTTCTCTAGTAGCCAAGATTAAGTCTATTAGGGTTATGTTAGCCATAGTTGCATTTCATGACTATGAAATATGGCAAATGGATGTCAAAACCACTTTCCTTAATGGAAAGTTGGCTGAAGATGTTTACATGAGTAAGCCAGAAGGTTTTGTCAGCAACGAGTACCCTGATAGAGTGTGTAAGCTTGAGAAATCCATTTATGGATTAAAGCAAGCACCTCGCAGATGGAATCTTTGCTTTGATGACAAAGTCAAGGAATTTAGCTTTTCTAGGAGTGAAGATGAATCTTGTGTGTATGTCAAGGCTAGTGGGAGTATAGTTAGCTTTTTGGTATTGTATGTGGATGACATACTACTCATAGGAAATGAGATCTCAACTCTGCAGGAAGTTAAGTCATGGCTTGGGAAGTGTTTCTCTACGAAGGACCTAGGAGAAGCTGCCTATATTCTAGGGATAAGGATCTTTAGAGACCGGAGTAAAAGACTAATTGGACTTAGTCAGAGTACCTACTTGGATAAGGTGCTGAAGAGATTCAGCATGCAGGACTCCAAGAAAGGAGAGTTACCCATCCAGAGTAATGCCAGATTGAGTAAGACACAAAGCCCTAGTACTGAGGCTGAGATAGCAGAAATGAATCGAATACCTTATGCTTCGGTTGTAGGATCGATCATATATGCTATGACGTGTACTCGACCTGATGTAGCCTTTGCCTTGAGCATGGTTAGCAGGTATCAGGGGAACCCTGGCAAGGCACACTGCAATGCGGTAAAGAATATCCTCAAGTACCTACGAAGGACTAAGGACTGGGTCCTTACCCTCGGTGGGAGTGATGACTTGAGAGTTGTAGGGTATAGCGATGCTAGCTTTCAGACTGATAGGAATAATTTCTGCTCTCAGTCGAGCTGGGTCTTTACCCTAAACGGAGGAGCAATTTCTTGGAAGAGTTCTAAGCAAGAGACAGTGGCTGATTCAACTTGTGAATCAGAGTATATTGCAGCTAGCGAGGCAGCAAAGGAGGCGATATGGCTGAAGAACTTCATTGGAGACCTTGGAGTTGTACCAGCTATTAAAGAGCCAGTGGAAATTTTCTATGATAGTGAAAGTGTTGTTGCCTTAGCCAAGGAATCAAGGGATCACGGGAGATCCAGACACATCGACAAAAAATACCATTTTATCAGACATCGAATAGAAGGACTCCTCGTGGCAAAGAGGGTATCATCGGATGAGAATCCAACAGATCCCCTCACGAAGGGACTGACTCGGGTTAAGCATCTCCAACATGCTCGAAGCATAGGGCTGAAGGATGATATTAGATTTAGTAGTTAGATAACCTCGAAATTTTTAAAGTGTAATTGAAATTAGATGATGAATAAAACGTGTTTTATTTATGAGTAAATTGTTGCTATCTCTTGTCGATCGTTTGCTATATTTCTTTTGCATGTTTTGACTTATAGAATAATTATGTTTGGTATATCATATTATTCAAACCTCCACAGTCGGTCATATGTTGGAAGTAGGTATGAATCAAGACTGTCATGATTGGTTGCAGAGGTCTAAGCTGTTGGACATGGCTACGACAATCATGAGTGCTCATAAGTTCTGAGCATTGGACTAAACCCACGCTCACTGGAATCACTTCATGGAATTTATCTCGAGTGATCGTGAGATGGTAATATCATATAAGTCTTCAAACCTAGAGATATGATTTGTTACTTACGAGTTGGTTATGCATTGATTCTACGAAAACGCATTGGTAACTCGATGTTATAAAACGTACTTTTGTGTATAATTCAATGAGTGGTAGAACAAACATATGAGTCGAAATTTATCTGTTCCTTCTTGGATTAGAAGTTGATATCTAGGCCCCTCGATGATTTTGTTTTGACCTATGTACCGGGCCCGGTCAGAACTAAGTTGATGTGTTCAATTAAGTTCTTTGTCAAACAAATCGGGAAATCGGGAAACAAACTGTTGGACAATAAGTAAGACATTGTTCCATGTAATTGTCCAGCTGATATCTAGAACAGAGGATTATATGATCACTTATCTTAAATGGCGTATCAACATCCTCTCAGTTCCGAGAGACCTTGAAAGAGCTACGATTGCTGATTGGTTCTTGAAGTATTGCAGTTATAGTTATTAGACTTATCCAAATGGGATATTATTGGATAAGGTGTCTAAGTCCATAACTGTTTCTGGTAAGTACTTGACCCGACCCGACATGGTCCATTTGGGTTGCATGCCACCATGCAATTGGATAGACTAAATGAGAGAAATTATACTTGGAGATTATTAATATATTATAAGTTCTAATATATTAATAATATTATTTGATTAGTTTGATCAAGAATAAATTTAGAATTAATTAAGTGATCAAAAAGATAACTAATTAAATATATGGGTTGATTGTGTAAATTATCCATATCTTGTATAGTGGGCTAAGAGGCTTCATGGATTATCAAGTTGGGTTCCACCCATAGGATGCTCCATGGATGCTCCATGGGAGTTACAAACCCATGGGTCATGGAAATGAAGAGTCATGATGCATTAGGGTTTACATGGTGTAACCCTAGATGTGTCAACACTATATAAGAGTCCCATTCTCCACCAAAATCGGCTACACATGTGAAAAAAGAGGGCTAGGCCGATTTTAAGAAATGTGTGTTCTCTCAAAAGTCTTTCCAAGAGCATTTGGTGTTGTGTGAAGCATTTGAGGCATCACACTTGGGGTGCTAGGCTCACAAGGTTTCAAGGAACACTTTCAACAACAAGGTATGTATTTCTATCTTTTATACATAGAAAAATTGTACCCCATGTATGCTAGATAGGTTCATAACCTTGGAAAACAACTTTGCATGATAATTAGACAAACATAGATCCAAGGTTATTAGGGTTGCATGCACACTTAGGAAGTGTTAGAATGCTCAAAACCTATCACTAACATGGTCAGATTCTTGGTACACTTCAAACGCAAGTTCTGCTCGGCCCATAACCTGCTAGAGCTAGAGGACCGATTCCTAACGTTGAAAAAGGGCAGCATGTCCATTGATGAATATGCCAATGCTTTCACAGACGATATGGAGTTTGCTTTGTGCATCGTCCTTGTCGAACTAATGAAAGTAGATAAGTATATGAAGGGACTACCATGGGAATATGTTGTGCCAATACACCAAGCACCTACTCTTAAGGCGGCTATTTGGGCTGCTAAGTCTGTTGAAGAGATGATCAAGAGTAGAGCCACTAACAAGGTCGGAGTTGGCTAGAAGAGAAAATTTGAAGGATCTTCAAGGTCCATCGAGAAGAGAAAATTCTCGAAGTATGGTTCGAAGGAGGAGGAGGTGAAGCAAGATGGTGCGATAAGTTCAATAAGAAACACTTTGGAGAATGTGGCGAGGATGTAACATGTTTCAAGTGTGGAAAGTCTAGGCACTACGCCAACGAGTATACATTCAATAAAAGGCTGTGTTACGAACGTAATGAAGAAGGGAACTTCAAGCAAGACTGTCCGAAGAGGGAAGGAGCTACAAAACCAAACGCACCACCAAAGCCAAAGGCAAGAGCATGCCAGATGATCCTCGACGAAGCAGGTGACAATACAAGAGATCGGGAGTGAGGATCTATATGTCCTAAGACCTGGATAAGAAGTAGCCATATAAATAGAACCATGTGGTGTAGCCTATTATAAGAGGCCTGGTGTAGGGTGAACTTGAACATCCATGTAATCATTTCAAGAAATATAAACCTTATTTATGTTATCCGATGTGTTAAATAACTATGTGAAATACTTGTATGGTGACTTGGAAAACTGCGAGACAATACTTGGGACGAGTATGAGTAGGTGTGAATGGTATTAGAGGCCTATACTACCTGAAGCACACGACTCGCACTTGGATTAGGGAAAGTTACAAGGTTAACAAGGCACTAGTAATTGATTTGTTTTATTCATGTCTGTCGTTACATTCGTTTCGGTAATGACTAAGGAGATCATTGAGATTCTGACTCTAGTGGTTATAGCAAATCGATTTCGGCTAAGATAAGTATTGTACGTGGTTTAGAGAACCAAGTTAGATGTAACATCCAACTTAAGCCGGAAGATTGAAGTGAAAGCTAATCGAAATGATCAATAGAAGTATCACGATCATTGTAAGAGCTTGTAGCTAGAAGTGCTACATGATAGGATGTGATTATATCACATTAAACAGGAAGGAAGTTGTCTTTAATTCTAGAATTTGACTCTAAAAGACATGAGTCTAAGCGTTGCATCATACGATGAGAGGTCATTAGAACGCGACCCATCGGTCTGTCACGATGATCATGTAAAGAATCTCTCTTAGGTTAAGTCTTTTTTAAGAAGAAGCAAGAATCACAAATAAAGAGGATTTTGTAACTCGAATGTTACAATTGAAAGTCCAACGCAAGATACAGAACAGGTGCAACATTGAGCATCACCTACAGTCAAAAAGTCCAAGAGTTAGATACTCATTCGAAGGAACATAGAAGTTACAGTTGTTACCTATGATGAAGAGATAACGTATGGAGTCATTATACAAGCCATGTTTTGTTGATGATTCTCGGACGTAATCATCCTAAGGGGAGATAATTATAACGCCTGCAGATTCGGGCTAGTTAATTTAGAGACAATAAGCATAAAAAATGAGTTTTTGATAGAAGATTATTTAGAATAAATAATATTAACTAAGTTATAGTATATGTCACAAGGATTCCATACATATAAAGAACGTTGAAACCCGAGTTATAACAAAAAAGTTATGACATGTCAAAGTTTTACGGCAAAACCGACACGACATCGGGAATCGTAAAAAGTGAGTTTATGATAAAGTACTTTTTAGCCTTAGTGATCTAATGGAAAGTTGAATAGTACGTATCCATCTACGCGTGGATATAAAGAACGTCAAAACGGAGCTCATATGCAAAAGTTATGAGCTTCTCAAGATGTAGCTGTCTAAGGGCATGACATGTGGCAGAAACCCTAGCCGCCTTAAGTCCACGATGTGAACATTAAGTCCATGACGTGAAACTAGTCAATGACATTAACTGAGGCTAGAAAAAACATGGTAAGGCTAATGGATGACTCATGGAAGTTCACAACGTAAACATAGGTATTTCACGACGTGAATGATCCAAGAACAACCTATAAATAGCAAGTTTGACCTTTCATTCCTTACACCAAACCTTCTTTCTTTCTCTCATTTGATGAAGGTGTTCCTTATCCCGAGCCCGACGATCATGAACCGCTGACCCTTTCTAGTTAGATTCTATCAAATCACGCTATTAAGGTGAGTGCATAGTTACTTTTATCTTACACATAGATATGAAGTATTTAATATAAATTACGTGCTACGTGTGCATATTATCTGTGTTCTTGATATCTGTGTTGGATGAACGATTTATACATTTTTTAAATGATTTAAGTTATATATGTATTTTATATCTACAAAAATGTTTGGTAAAACATGGGTATATGAAATAGTTGATGTGTGATAAAATGATGAGAGGCCTCGATGTTTACGATGATCCAGTCATCTAGCGGAGTATAGATGACAACCACAGACTATTCTAGACAGTCCAGTGGAATGCTAGTAGGCTCACAACCTGTAGGTGTTCTTGAACTACGTGTTCACCAGATGTACTCTCAATATCATGGCAGCTGCGCCGAAAGGATAATATTGGCAGTTGTGCCTAACCTTTGAACTATGTTTTCACTAACTGTAATTTAAAAACCCTGGTAGCTATGGACTTAGTGCTTGTCAGATAAATTGGCAGCGATGGAATTGGTGCCCATTTCCTTAAGAAGATCCTTTGGAATGAATGAACTAAGGATAGATAATTCTTAGGGCAGATCCTTAATAATAATAATAATATAATAAGGATGGGTAATTAGGTTGGTTGTTTGATGATTAAACATAATAATTATATTATTGTGGGTTGAAAACCCAATGTACTCACCAGGTTTCCCAACCTAACCTACTCAGTTTATTTGTATCACAGGTATGATACGAAGACACATTACACTATGAGACTAAAGGACATGTAAATCACTAATGTAAATGAATGTAAGGTCTGTTTATGCTTATGTTATCGTATTGACGATGACATCCCAAAGTTTTAATATAATGAAATACATTTCTTCGGAAATGCTTTGACAAGGTCTTTATCATATTTGTGGGAACAAATTCCGCAACATTTTCTTTAAAAGGATACTCTGGTTTTCAAATAAAACATAAACAAATTGGTCTTTTCTGGCCGTGAAATTGGGGATGTCACAGACATGGTTGAGCATATGGGATAGTTGGGATAACAACTTTGAAAGAGTCCAAAACAGAAGGGTTTGAGACATGAGGATCAAAACAGATAACAAGAGAAAGAGGACCTCCTGAGAGTTATCTTAAGGTTTGTGTAACATTTGATTCATGACCTTGAAGTTCGTAAAATAGCTGGTAAAGCTTCAACTTCTTCAGAGATCCATTACTCTGAAGACATGATTTCACATTTCCCCATCCTTTACCAAGACTATTGATAAAATTGAGATTATATACAAGTGGAGTTTGGATAATACCATCAACTGTCATGTTGTTGACTATAATTCGGTATTTGTTAGAGGCCGAGGCAACTGATTCACCGGGAGTTGTGGTGAAAGTATCGAACTCGTTGACAATGGAAGTCAAACGTTTATCCTTCATGTTTTCTGATTCTTCGAACAGGTCTCGGAGTGTGTACAAAATCTCTTTAGCATATTTACACAGCTTAATGTGATCAAAGAGAGAATGAGTAACACCAAACACCATTTTGGAAAAAGCAATTTGATCTAAATGCAGTTTCTCGATGTCATCAGCAGTGAGAGGTGCTTGACGCTGTTCTTCCTGACCCATGAGAGTTACAGCAACATCTCTTACAGTTTGTCTAACAGGAACATGTGGACCTTCTTTTACAGATCTCCCGATAGCTTCACCTTTTTCTTTAATAAGTAAAAACCTTTCCATTATGACTTTCCAGTGATCATACTCTTTAACAACTAGCAATGGAGCACGAGAAGGGAAACCCATGTTATTTGTTATTTGCATTGAATACATTTGTTGAGAATAAGGAGCAACCATTGGAGTTAAGATATTAGAGTAGAAGCGGTATATAAAAGAACTTTTATCCTAAACACAAAAATGAAAACTCAAACCTTGAGTACAAGAAACTTATGTGCAAGGACAAGGTTTGAAAACTCAAACGTTGAGTTAATATTTAAGATCAATGTCTGCTTTTAATTAGATGTTCTAGTCGAGTCTGGTAATACCAGTCAAGACTTGAATGAAATATTTAACAAAGTACTAAATATTAAATAAAGCAAACTCGAAGTATAATCAATGTAAAGACATTAAATGAACAAGAAGAATGCTGTGAAAGATCTTGACTTTGAGAGAAAAGGGAAAGTGAATTAAAGATACATTTTGCTATTTTTAGAGTAACAATTCACCATATTTCTTATCATTAAAAACACTCCTCAAATATACTAAGGGGGTACATCATATAAACTTTAGAGACATTCCTAGGACTGGTTAATAATTAGCTACTGACATTTGTGTAATATCCCAAATTTCAGAAGTATAATTTAAGGGTTTAAAGTGTGATTTCGAAGAAGGGACTCAACGATTAGGTATGCTTACTCGCCGAGTTGGAGCGGGTTTTGGGTCGCGAATTAAGTGACCAACTCGCCGAGTCGGAAGCTGGACTCGACGAGTTGGTGCTGGAATGAGAAAAACCCTAATCTCGAGGGTTGTACCCTATTTAAAGGACTTTATGTCCTTATCTCCGCCTCCTTATTGCCATTGAGAACCAGAAAACCCTAAGCTCGTGTGTGTGAGGCCTTTGGAGAGAGATTGAAGCTTTGGAAGTTGTTTCTAGTGGAAGAAACTTGAAGATCAAAAGGGCTTGTATCAAGAGAGTGGTGTAGATACCAAATCTATTTCAGTTTGAGCACATCTTAGAGGTAATAAGTTGTTACCTTCACTCTTTTGCATTTAGATCTATTCATGGATGAGATTTGGGGCCATTTTGGTATGTTTGAGATCTATTTCGGGTTTGGAGTTCAGATCTGAAGTTGCTACTCTAGATCTAGACTTGTGTTGGTCTGGAATGTCATAAAGCACCAGTCAATGAGTTGTTGGTGAAGCCCCTTTGTCTTAAATCCTAGCCCTAGAGTGATTTGGACCTTTAACTCCTTGGTTTCACGTAAAGTTTGCAACTTTACATGAGAATCATGCCCTAGAAGAGTGGATCTACAGTTTGGAGCCCCTGCATGGCTCAAAAATCCTCTGTATGAATGAAGGACTGAAGAGACTTGGCAAGTTCCTTGGGTGGACTCGGCGAGTCATATGAAGATAGGCATGAACTCGACGAGTTGGAACAACAACTCGGCAAGTCTGTTGAAGATTGCCTTGGACTCGACGAGTCTGTTCTTGGACTCGGTGAGTCAGGTCGCAGAACCCCAATCTCTTTTGGTTAAAGCTTCGGATCAATGAGTCGGTTGGCAACTTAGTGATTTGGACAGGATGGAATTCAGAGATCATTGGACTCGACGAGTCTTGGGGATGAATCAGCGAGTTGAATTGTGCTATGAGAGTTTTCTGAGTTTGAGAACTCGGTGAGTCGACGGGTTGACTCGGCGAGTAGAGTCAATCAGGAAGGTTGACTTTGTCCAGGACTTTGACTTTGAACTGTTTGACCTTTAGGGGTGTTATGGTAATTTTGGATGTTTATGTCAATGGATCATTGATGGCTATAGGTGTTGGAGTTTGGGGCAGTGCTTCAGGATTGTGCTTTCGTGGTTCGGTTCGACAGTTGCAAGGTGAGTTATCCTCACTATACTAAGGAGCCTAAGGCACCAAGTCCGGCCCATTGGATTCGATATCTTAGTAGTTAGTGATATGTTGAGTTGATTTAGTAATGTATGCCAGTTGTTATGCTAGTTTGGTAGGTCGGTGGGACTACCTGTGATACTGATTTGATTACCTGTATGTGCATTTATCTGTTACATGTCGACATGTTATGTGGGATGGGTTGAGGTGGTACTGCTCCGTGCGGTAGCCAACATACCCTAGAGTATTCCAGATATGAGATGAGGGCCCGGTAGGCATTCCAGACTCATACTGAGGACTCGGTAGTATTCCAGATATGAGCTGAGGGCCCGGTAGGCATTCCAGACTCGTACTGAGGGATCGATGACATTCCAGATACGAGCTGAGGGCTCGGTAGGCATTCCAGACTCGTACTGAGGGCCCAGGGGTAGTCTAGCTTGTAAAGTTGCCGACCATTACATATTGTTTCAGATTGTTATGATATGTTTATTGGGACTGTATGTGTATCGGTATTTTGGGGGTAACTCACTAAGCTTTCGGGCTTACATTGTCAGTTTATTATTTCGGGTACTTCAGGGGATCGTGGCAAGTCAAAGGCGTGATCGTACAACTCCTCACCTTTTAAGACTTTGTTTCTGGGATACTCTGATATGATACATTTTGAAAACAAGTTTGCAATAGTAATGCATTTGAAATGTTTTTAAAAGTTTAAATTGGCTTGAATTTTTAGGGTGTTACAATTTGATTATCTAAAAGATACAAAAAGCTAAGTTATATGAAACGTTACATCATGAATAAAACAAGAAATAATAAATGTTTAAACAGACAGATTGATCTCGGATCTTTACACCACCTCGGATTGATCTTTATTTCGGACTCCATCTCTACTTCGGAAACTACTGACTTCGGACCTTCATTATTGTTATTGCTAGAGATTCACTTTTCATGTTGCTACATAACCCTTCAAGATGTCCTTCATGTTCCTACTATCTCGAAAAGGTTGGTTTATGCGGATAATTTTGAGCAAGGTGGGTTCAAAATGGATTTTGAGAATGGCAGGATTGTGATCACTAAGGGCAGAAGGTATGTTGGAAGGGCGAACAATTGTTTTATAATGTATCATCCAATGATTTGTGACGAGGGTAGTACGGGTAGTCCTAGTGTTCAGAGTGGTGGTTCTAGTGTTGCAAGTGTGTCAAGTGTTGGTGATGATGTAATTGGTGGACTGGTTGCTAATGTGAATGAAGTGAACTTTTTTGGTTATTTTGTTTGTTCAATTTCTTTATGGCATAAACGTTTAGCAAACACTAATGTTAAAAACATTGAAAAAAATGCAAACTAAAGGAATGTTAAAATATTACTTAAAAGATTTTGAAAAATGTGAAACTTATGTGAAATCAAAGTTTACCAAGAAACCATTTCCATTAGTTAAGAGAAATACATCATTACTTGAGTTGATTCATTCTGATATATGCGAATTAAATGGAATACTTACTCGATGAGGAAAAAGGTATTTCATCATATTTTGTGATGACTCCAGTTGACATCTACATGTTTATTTGTTGATATCAAAAGATGAATCTTTTGATGCATCTAAACGGTATAAGGCTGAAGTTGAATATTGATGTGTGTAAAATGCACTAGTTTTAATGCTACTAACTTAAACACAAAGACAAACACACGAAAGGCAGTGTACCTATTGATTAGCAGTTTAGTTCAGGTAAGTAGAGTATCGAACACAGGGAACGGTAAAAAATTAAAATAAATGCTAATATTATATAATAAAACAAGTAATAGAAAGGGGGTTTTCTCTGGTTTTGCAAGACTAGAAACTTAAACAATTAACTAAAACTTAAACTACCAACTAAGTAAGCAAAGATCAACCAAATTCAATAATAAAGAAGACTTATGTTTAGGTTTGAATCCTTTACTCCTATGGTTGATTTTATGGCAAGTGCAATGGATTAACTTTTCATTGGCTACCGATTAGTGTGATTAGGTTCACGTTCGCTATTTCTAATCCTTAGAAAACAAATCAATTCAAACAGTGGCCAGTTGGTTAAATTAACAGGTTTTCTAGTTTATTGATTCGGGTTAAGTAAGACTTGTAGTGGTTAATTAACTTGGTCGTTAAATTAACCTCATGCTGATGGTCCGTCACACAAGCTCACACATTAACTTACCTATTCTCTATTAACCCTAGTTTCACGTTCACTATTCCTAGGCATATAACAATGTTTTCACATAAATCATATGAGATTAGCAATTAAGAGATGGTCATACAACTTAATATACTATTTAATTAACAGAAGAATAGTTATAATTAACACATAAGGTTCTTTAACAAGCTTAACAAAACATAATCACCAAATTAAAGTAATCCAACCATAAAATCATACCATAATCATAAAGTCATCTATCCTAAACAGATGATAATAGTTTTAGCTCATAATTACAGTAAAACTAAGATCAAAAACAAAATCAAGTAGCTCAAACATAGTTCAACTTAAAGAATAAGTAAGAACGGACTTGAATTTGCCTTGATTCTTCTCAAAATTGGATCTAGGGTTGATTCTTTGACTTCCAACGCCTTAGCAGGTCTTCTAATTGCAACTTTCCTCCAAGGGTTTCTTTTATATGATAGGGTATTGGGCAGGAATGCCCTTTATATAGATTTTCACAAAACAGAGGTGACTCGTCGAGTCTAGTGTCCGACTTGGCGAGTCCTTCACTTAAAACCCGTGCACGGCAAGTCAGCATCCAGAATCGTGAAAGTTCCACGTGACTCGTCAAGTTGAGGACCAAATCATCGAGTCCGTTTGGAATCAGCACTTTCTCAAAACATGAAAGTCGTCCGAAATTGTGTCTAGTTTTCAGAACATTTTGAATCTTATCAATCGAAGTTACGGTTCATGAGATATGGCCAAAACACTGAAGAGCGGTCAAGCTGTCCAGCAACATCCTTCTTTCTTCAAAATCCAAGATCCAAGCCTCCAATCGCAAGTTCCGCTTCCTTTTCTTTTCGAGCATGTCATTATTGCTGAAAATGAAATATTAAACTAATTAAGCACCTTTTGTTCATTAAATGTGTGACAACCCAAAATTTCCATTTTGTACGAACATTAACTATTCAATAGAAGCTAGTCCAGTTTCAATGAATTTCAGACTTTTCCGAATAAGTTGTGTACATTAGGGTTTACGTTTAAGGAGATATCAGGAGAGTGGATGCTCATGGGTTTGTGAAACTTGAGCATTTCAAAACTTCATAATGTTAGAGTCCAATTCCGGAATAAAAATATTTTCTGCCAAAATATTTCAGGACTATAAATAGATTTCTCAACTAAATTCATTCATTATTCACATTTCCAACTAGAGAAAAGCCATATTCTCTCTCACGGATCTTCGGGTTTTCATCCCAAATCGTGAGTACACTTCTCTAGTTGTGTCATAATGTTTGTTTTATGCTTATTAACATAGATTACATGTCAAATATGTGAGATCCGGGAGCTTACCGCCCAAGAACGTTCTTGGGGAGTAAACTCCAAAATGAAGCTTTAAGGCTATCTAGTCCCATTTCCTTGTTATTTAGCTAGCTTAGGATAATATGTATGATCATTTGAGACTAGAAAACAATCAAAAACACATAGTTTTAGGATTTTACGCCCCAAGAGTTTCTTGGACCGTAAACACCATTTTCAAGGGCTTAATGTGCCCTAATCACCCCCTAAGGCTTTAGACTTTAACCCTCAATTACTTGTAGCTAAAATGGGGACTTTAACACATCAAAATCATCCCTAAAAGGGAGTTTACGGCCAAGAAATGCTCTTGGGCCGTAAACTCCAAGTAAAGGCACCAAAGTGTGCCTAGGGTTCCCCTTAGCCTTAAACAAAAGCATAGAAATTATCCTACTTGTGCAAGAGACTTGAAATAATTAAAACATACATCCCATGAGAGTTTACGGCCGTAAACTCTAAGGGATATGGTCTTTAGGCCGTAAACTCCTCAAAGGAGTATTATTTATGCCCTAAACTACCCAAAGGATTAAACCACCAAGCTAGGCTTATTCTAGAAATCATTTAGCACCTTAAAACACCCAAAACCACCAAGATTGGAGTTCACGGCCGTAAACTCAAGGGTTTACGACCATAAACTCCTTGGGTGGGGTTTTATGGGTAGTAAACTCTTATACAAGGTTCTTGGAAGCTTTAAACCCCTTTAGCCTTGTCCCATAACAACTTAGATGCAACCATTAGGACCTATAACACTTATACAAAGTGTTTACATGTTCCTAAGTGTCCCAAATTATTCCATTAAGTTATTATTTGGCTAATAAGTTATATATATGCTCATTATATGATAACTAGGCTCGTGCGTGTGAACAAGTCTCCGTTTGCCACCTAGCACGGTATCCGACACTACAATCCAAACCACTCACCACAAGTGAGTTCATACCCCTTTAATTAACCTTTGAAATACTTTAAATGTTTTAAATACTTTATGGGGGGGAATACAAGTTAAATGCTTATAGTTATTGTATCAATCACATGCGATTACATTAATCACATGTGATTAATAACTAGAAAACCAATGATTTTATCACTGTTCAAACTGTTTTACTTCAAAATGTTTTACAAACTCTTTTACTTATCAAATGTTTTTATTAAACTTTGTTTTACTTCTTATAAATTGCATGCCCATATATGTATAGATATATAAGCAATGTTTAAAGGGATTAGGAAAGCCATCCACCCTATTTCCTTTTTCTCGATTTGGATGTGGTCTGGTGGGATTTCGGGTAACCATCCGAAGGTCATTTCAATATTAATTATATATCAAATATACATATATAGACATAAAAGTACTTCCATATTCATGCGTACTATACACATCATTAGTAAGTTACCATCGGGGTAACACAGGATCATACTACTACAACTTCTAGATCAATGAGTCAGTTCATTCATGAGTCTATACATTACATTACTATGAGAACATATACATTACATTACTACAAGAACATATACAACTATACTAGAAAGAGAACTTATACAACTATACTAGAATGAGAAACATTACACTACATATACAAGAATACGTTAACAATTGCGATCCACTGGATCAGAGCATGCCTTAAATGTCATGGCCTGAGTTGTAGCCAGAATTCTCTTGGAGGGAGAGCGTGAGTTTGTGTATAGATCTATACTGGATTGACTATCCTACACCTTGCTGCTAGCTACAGCCGGACCTGCAGGTCTGCGGGTGCCAAACGTCATTCCGTTATTGCGACCATTCGTATGTCGTTGTTACCAGTCGATAGTATGGTGCAATTATCACAATATACCTTAATATAAATCTGGTTTAAGGTAGTTAGTACAGCAGTAGTTCCTATAATACAAAACTATAGTACTACAATGATTTACCCATTACATATTTTTAGTGATTATTTCACTTAAACATTAATGTACAAACTATATTTGTTAAATGATAGTTACACTTGGTAAATTACACACTTTTACAATAAACGAGCATACAAAACAGTTAAACCTTGGTAGAAGGCTACTTTAATAGAAAATATAGGTTTTTCTGAGAGATTCAAACTTTTACAAACACTTACATACATTTTACAAACTTATACTTGAGACACGTTCAAACGTTTTGATAACAAACATCGACACTAAAATACTTATGAACTCACCAGCTTAATGCTAATAAACTCTTTCAAAATAACTTGTATTCTCAGGTCATCAGTAGACAGGTACCGATGCCAGCTTTTGAGAAGGTGGAGTGCATTCAAGACTCATCATATTATTTTGATTTACATTGTATTTTTGGTGTCTAAAACTGTACGGAACACGCTTGTATTAAAATTATATATTTAATGCAATGGATGATGTTGTTTGCTTATTTACATTTACTATGTTGTGATATTGTACATGACGTCCTCCGCACCAGAACGTTTCCGCCGTTCTTGGTTTTGGGTGTGACAAAATGAGACAAAAACAACATAAAATATTAAGATAGTGCATGAATTTTATAACTAAATATGTCCATATCAAAATACCCCACACTTGACTTTTGCTTGCCCCCAAGCAAAACTGAATTTTAGCACACAATTATCATATACGACAATCCCAATCAAACCCAACCATTATGTCAAGACCGCAACGCATGCATTTGTGTCTAAAATTTTACCTAAGGACCCCCTTAATCCTAAATACTTACAATCCTCATAAACACTCACCCACTTCTTTTGAACAATGCTCATTTTATGCATCCCTCCGAATCCATCCGCAGAAAACTTCCTAACCTCAAGGTATTTTTGGTCAAGCAACCCAAGCATACATAATCTAGAAAAAATTACAACTTTTGTCGATACCACTATGGAGCTCTTTGGAATTCTTCACTTCTTTGATAATTTGATCTTTGATTTCTTTGAATTCACCACCTTCTTTGTTTGATTTTTGGTATCTTCAACTTTTTGAATCTTCAGAATTTTGATCTTTTGATCTTCACTTTAACTACTTCAAAATTCTTACAACTTTTCTTGTAATTCTCTCTCTTTTTTAACATCTCACATGTAACTCACTTTTTTCACCCAAAACCTACATGCTTAAGCAAGGGTACTCAACTTCAACCTTTATTGGTTTAAGTATTAGTCTTCCTGGATACATTTCAAGTACACGATGTTAAACATATTGTGATCCTCAAACTAGGCAAGGTTGTGTTTTTGTCCCATAATTTCACTAGAATAAAAGGGGCCACAAATGCACTATAACGTATATAGGCTCAACTAAACATTTGGGTCTTCATACAATCATCAAACATAATACTAGCATGATTCCTAATTGCTTTTACCAAAATTTTCTAATTTAACCTAGAAATTTTTATGCAAAAATTACAAAATTTAACTAAAATTTCAACTAATGTAACCAACCCCCTACCCCACACTTAAGTTATGCAATGTCCCCATTTCATATTATGCATGATAAAAAAACACAAAAGTAAAGAGAGAATTGGAACAAACTCCCCTGGAATAGTAGTCGCGAGGTTGATTTTCTTCATTTGAGCTCCATCTTTTACTGACTTTAGACATGGGAACAACTCATCCATGCCTTGGGTGTCATTCGTCTCATGTGGTTGACAGCTCCAAAATATCGACAAACAAGCTTCTTGGAAATGCTCGGAAATGATCTTCAAAAATATAGACAATGCCAACGTCGAATGGAATCAAATCGTCGACTCAAAGATAAAAGAATGAGGAACTCAGTGAGTTTTATGTGGAGACTCGCCGACTTGAATCGCTATACTCACAGAAATCATGATTTTCTCTTGGACTCGTCGAGTTAGTAGTATGAACTCGACGAGTTCTTGACTCTAATCCGGTCTTTTGTTCTTTCTACCTCAGCTTTAATTTTGTGTTCAAGGAGAGTATCAAGGTAATACAACTCCTCATTGTCTTCAGGGACGAGACTCTTTTTAATCAAATATAAACATCAGACTCAACATATCACTCAAAGTCTTCTAATCTTCTCGTAAAATACTCGACCATTCACTTTAATTCCCTCACGCTTTAAGAAGTCACTCTAATATCACCCTAGATTATGCAAAGATCAAAGACAAAACCACGTAATAAAAAGGAAAAAAACATCAAAATAAAAATTCTTAAATTATCCCTAAATAATAGAAGTTTAAAAGAAAAATAAAAGCAAACTCTAATGATGGGTTGCCTCCCGCAAGTGCTTCTTTTTGTGCGAGTCTTTAGCTGGACTCTCAACTTAATAAACTTCCAATAAACTCAATGCCAATCCATCCGTTTCATTGAATATTTTTTTGGAACAATTCGTAAAATTTGGCTCTTTGCTTCAAAAATTGGCCAAACGAACTTTAATTCATGTAACCCTAGAATCTTGACAAGGGTTGGAACCGGTTGGATACCAATCAAAAATGGATCGTGCCTCAGAACTTTCTCCAAAGTTGGAATCGTCATCCCATGCTTCGAAACACAAACCGGAAATACAGGGGGCCATGTCATGGTAATGGTCAAACCACAACTTGGTTCCTGCAATTCAGCTTGTTCTTGTTCTTCGTCTGACCTTTCTACTAACAACCTTTCCAACTCCTCCAAATTTTTTTCTGGATTAAATTCTTCATCTTGTAACTCTAGCTCTTGTAACTCAGATTGCTCTTGTTTATTGGGCGAGATGTTATCTAACCATCTTCCAAATTTCTTCAAATCTTCATCTGAGTCATACTCCGCATCTTCTAGCTCTTGTGACTCAGATGTCCCTTGTGTATTTGGCAAGATGTTATCTAACCATCTTCCAAATTTCTTCAAATCTTCATCTGATTCATACTCCTCATCTTCTTGCTCAATTTCATGTACTACTTCCTCAAGAAAAGCACTAAGAGCATCGGGATTTGGAAAATACATAATAAATAAAAATAAAAATTAAACTATATAAAAAAAATAATCAACAAATAAAATAAAAAATGGTAACAATTAGAAAATAAAATCAATTATTTAGAACCGTTCCCCGACAAACGGCGCCAAAAACTTGATGTGTGTAAAATGCATTAGTTTTAATGCTACTAACTTAAACACAAAGACAAACACACGAAAGACAGTGTACATATCGATTAGCAGTTTAGTTCAGGTAAGTAGAGTATCGAACACAAAGAACGGTAAACAATTAATATAAATGCTAATATTATCTAATAAAACAAGTAATAGAAAAAGGGGTTTCTCTAGCTTTGCAAGACTAGAAACTTAAACAATTAACTAAAACTTAAACTACCAACTAAGCAAGCAAAGATCACCAAATTCAATAATAAAGAAGACTTCTGTTTAGGTTTGAATCTTTTACTCCTATGGTTGATTTTATGTCAAGTGCAATGGATTAACTTTTCATTGGCTACCGATTAGTGTGATTAGGTTCACGTTCGCTATTTCTAATCCTTAGAAAACAAATCAATTCAAACAGTGGCCAGTTGGTTAAATTAACAGGTTTTCTAGTTTATTGATTCAGGTTAAGTAAGACTTGTAGTGGTTAATTAAATTGGTCGTTGAATTAACCTCTTGCTGATGGTCCGTCACACAAGCTCACACATTAACTTACCTATTCTCTATTAACCCTAGTTTCACGTTCGCTATTCCTAGGCATATAACAATGTTTTCACATAAATCATATGAGATTAGCAATTAAGAGATGGTCAAACAACTTAATATATTGGTTAATTAACAGAAGAATAGTTATAATTAAGACATAAGGTTCTTTAACAAGCTTAACAAAACATAATCACCAAATTAAAGTAATCCAACCATAAAGTCATACCATAATCATAAAGTCATCTATCCTAAACAGAAGATAACAGTTTTAGCTCAAACATAGTTCGACTTAAAGAATAAGTAAGAATGGACTTGAATTTGCCTTGATTCTTCTCAAAATTCAATATAGGGTTGATTCTCTGACTTCCAATGCCTTAGCAGGTCTTCTAATTGCAGCTTTCCTCCAGGGGTTTCTTCTATATGCCAGGGTATCGGGCAGGAATGCCCTTTATATAGATTTTCACAAAACAGAGGTGACTCGTCGAGTCCAGTGTCCGAATCGGCGAGTCTGTCACTTAAACCCCGTGCACGACAAGTCAGCGTCCAAAATCACGAAAAGTTCGTGACTCGTCGAGTTGAGGACCAACCCATCAAGTCCGTTTGGAATCATCACTTTCTCAAAACACGAAAGTCGTCCGAAATTGTGTCTAGTTCTCATAACATTTTGAGTCTCGTCAATCGAAGTTACGGTTCATGAGATATGGTCAAAACAATGATGAGGGGCCAAGCTATCCAGCAACATCCTTCTTTCTTCAAAATCCAAGATCCAAGCCTCTAATCGCTAGTTTCGCTTCCTTTTCCTTCCGAGCATGTCATTATTGCTGAAAATGAAATATTAAACGAATTAAGCACCTTTTGTTCATTAAATGAGACAAAAACAACATAAAGTATTAAGATAATGCATGAATTTTATAACTAAATATGCCCATATCAAAAATCAACTTGAAAGACACATCAAAAATCTTCGCTCGGACAGAGGTGGAGAATATATTAACCAAGAGTTTGACACATTATGTGAAGTGAATGGAATCAAACATGAGAGAACTTCACCACATACTCCCAAATAGAATCATTTGACTGGAAGAAAGAAACGAACCCTTTGTAAGATGGTCAAATGTATGTTGAACCAATTAGGTCAACCAAACAATCTGTAGGGGGAGCACTATTGACTACTTACTATGTTGATAGTAGGATCACTAGTCGTGTTATTCCTACAAGCCCTTATGAGTTGTGGAAAGGTAGAAAGCCTAACCTAGACTATTTGAAAGTGTAGGGGGGGGGGGGTGTTGCTTATTATCTGACTCCCGATCCTAAGTGAACCAAATTGGGAGCACGAGCTAATAAGAGTATATTTATTTAATAAGATAACAATAACAAGGCTTACCTTTATGAGATATTGAATCAGGTGTTGTTGTGGAATCTAGGTATGTGGAATTCTTTGAGGACAAGTTTTCTAGGGATGAACAAAACTCCAGTCATACAACATCTACAAGTACTTCTCGAGAAATACACCCACCTCCTCCCATTGTGGAGGAACCAATGAGAAAAACTAGGGTTGGAATAGAAAAAAGTTCTAGAGATGATTTCTATTCTTATTTGGTCAAAGGAACGCAAAAGAAAGTGATGAGAGAGGTCATCTCTTTCCATTAACTTGGATGATGATCCTAATACCTTTATTGAATCCATGACGTCTCAAGATGCTCCTTTGTGGAAGGAATCCATCAATGACGAAATGGATTTAATTATGGGTAATGGAACTTGGGAGTTAGTTGATATACCCAAGGGTAGAAGACCCACAAGATCAAATGGATATTCAAGAGAAAATATCACCTAGATGGATCCATATCTGCCTATAAAGCAAGATTAGTTGCTACGGGTTATAGGAAACAAGAACGGATCGATTATTCTGATACCTATGCCCTAGTTGCTAGGATTGGTTCTATTAGAAATCTCATAGCAATATCAGCTTTGAAAGGATTGTATATTCATCAAATAGATGTGAAGATAGTCTTTCTGAATGGTTATCTCAAGGAGGATATTTACTTGGAGCAACCTGAAGGTTTCATGATACCTGGACAAGAAAATAAAGTATGTAGACTTGTTAAATCCTTGTACGGGTTGAAGCAAGCTCTCAAATTGTAGCATGAGAGATTTGACACCACTGTAACTACTTTCGGATTCCAGCATAATAGTGCTGACAGATGTATTTATTCTAAATGCTCTTCCGAATACACAATTGTTATATGTATTTATGTTGATGATATGTTGATCATAGGTGCTCACCTAAAAGGTATTCTTGAGACGAAGAAATATCTATCCTTGAACTTTAAGATGAAAGATCTTGGTGAATTTGATATAATCCTTGGTATCAAGGTGAAAAGGACAGGTGATAAGATTTCTCTGAGTCAATCTCTTTACATAGAGAAAATTCTAAAAAAGTTTCAACATTTGAACATTAAGGAATTCAACACTCCTTTTGATTCAAGTGTGAAACTAAATGTGAATTCTGGTCGACCGATGGCTCAACTAGAATATGCTAGTGCAATTGGGAGCATGATGTATGCTACACATTGCACTCGACCTGACATCGCATTCGTTGTAAGAAAATTGAGTTTGTATATTGTTAATCAAGGGACAGTGCACTAGAAGGTAGTGGGTAGAGTATTGGGATACCTGAAAAGGACAAGTAGTTTTGAGTTTACGTATTCGTCATTAAATGGAATACTTGATGGTTATTCTGATGCTAGTTGGATAGATCACACCAGTGATTCAAAATCAATAAGAGGTTGGATTTATACTCTAGCTGGTGGTGCTATTTCTTGAGAGAGCAAGAAACAGACATGTATAGATCATTCAACAATGGAAGCAGAGCTAATTGCCTTAGCAACAACAGGCAAAGAGGCAGACTGGATTCGAGATCTACTTATAGATATCCGTATGTGGGATATTCTAATGCCATATATACCCATGTATTGTGACAGTGAGGCCACACTATCTAAAGTAAATAATGCGGTATATAATGGGAAGTCGAGACATATAGGTTTGAGACACAATTTTGTGAAACAACTAATTAAAAGTGGACCATCAAGGTTGTCTATGTTAAGACAAGTAGGAACTTGGCAGATCCGTTTACCAAACCTCTCACAAGAGATTTGTTTACATTTACAACGAGAGTCATGGGTCTAAAACCACAATAGAATTGCTTAGTGATGGAAACCCAACTTGACTTTAGTGCTCTTAATGCTCAAGTTTAAAGTGTAACAACGAAGTCACTGACGATAGAAGTTACTATCATTAATGATAGATCCATGTGAGGTAGGATAGTATGTCGTTGACGAGAACGAGGTTGAGTTACGACTCTTAACAAAGTTTTGGAGACATATAAGCAATGAAGATGTTGTAAAACATTACCTATATGATCTAGAGGTGGAGTCGCCTTAAGTGAAGTTTAGTAGTATAACTTCTTGTCACACCCCCGAACCAGACGGCGGAAACGTCCGAGGGCTATTGTGACTCAATTGAATACCATCACAATGAATATACATGAAACATAACATCATTCATCACCATGCATTGAAATATTACAACCGGTATTGTTTACATTTAGTACATTGTTTCAAAACATTACATTTCCAAAACGTAAATTGTTCGATACTAATTAAACAAACAACATGACATCACTGGGTACATTTTTCCTTCGAATTTACCTGTTACCTGAGAATACAAGTATTTTGGAAAAACGTCAACATATGAAATGTTGGTGAGTTCATAAGTAAGGTTTGAAAAGAATTGATTTGTATAATTTTGAAAACCACAGAAAATCCGATATTTTCTAGAAGGAAATGTTGTATATAAGAAAAAGTGTGAAGATCCGTAAGTATGCTTGTTGATTATTATGAATGTGAATAACTATTAAACTTTGTATATATCGCATAGTTAAGAGCGTTGAATTTCCCAGGAAAACCCGATGTTTTCCCAATACATTAAATTACGTAGCTGAGTTAGTATTATTCTGATACGACGTTGTATTCGATAATTCCAGGTGACATTAGATTAATTACGGGTTGTGAGTCGTTATAATCACGCATTAATGAAAATGACTAGTTTACAACTATACAAACGATCCCTTAGGCATCGTCCGTACTACTCACTTAATCCAACCACCTTGACTTCTCATAGCCCCACAACCGAGGAGAAAAGAGGGTACGAAGCCCCCGTTATTTCCATGAGTCGTTCAAGGCTATCGTGAATGCGAAAGGCCCTTGGCCCGACTCGCATTTGACTTCTTGACTTTGCTAGCAGTACCAAAGGACCCTTGGGGCCCAACAGCACAATAAAGCTATTGAAAGTCCTTTTACACGAAACTAGGTCATATAAGGCCCAATAACATGTAAGCGCGTTCCCTTCGGGCCTAAAGATCATGTCATTGGGCTAGCTAGGCCCAAGAAGCACGATTTGAAACTTTTGAGCCCAAAGATGGTGTATTGACTTCTCGTAAATTCCCACGTGTGTGTTGAAGTATCATTGTTTATGGATTTTTTATTCGTTACTGATTCGAGACCGAATCAATTCGTTTAGTAACGATATTGGTGTTGAAAGTGTATTTATTATTACGTTTCGCCGGTAGACGTAGTACTAGTATTTTTATCTTAAGGGATTTGTTGTTTTAAGAATTAGAGTTTATCTTTTTAAGCCCTTTCTTGGATAAAATTTACACTTTTAACCCTTTGTGTATAAAAGAATTTCCATTTTAGTCCTTAAACAATTTTTCTTGACACTTTAGTATCAAAACTTGTTGGAAAGACATTTTAGCACAAATTTACTTGATAAACAGCTTAAGTCCTTCAAAAATGAAATTTACTTGGTTGAAACCTCCATTTTCGCAACTTTTACAGTTTTGGCCCAAAAAGGAAAAATTTTGCATCTTTGGTCCCTTTTTAATTTGAAAAGCATTTTTGACCCTTGAAATGGACTTGGTACACTAGAAATTCCCTGTTTTACAGAAATGTGCAGTTTCAGCCCCTCCAAATCAAAAATTTCGCAATTTGGGGCTTTATTGGGCCGAAAAGCCCATTTTGGCCCATTATGTTTAAAATTCATATTTTTAACCCCTCAAAAGTGTTGATATTCAGAAAATACACATTAGAAACTGTTTAGACTCATCTCAACCTTCAGAATTCATATATTGTCGTTTTGGGCCCTTTAGTTTTGTATTTTTAGCATTTTGAGCCCAAAAATGGGTTTTAAGTCCAAAAATGTTAATATTAACCAACTTGGTTATTTTTCTAGACTTGATTAGTGTGAAATGGTATAAGTTATACTTATTTCGTTCATCATATTGTAGATCTCGATTTTTAGGTTCTTTTTGGCTAGTATAAACATCACAATCACATAAGATCATACATATAAGTATAAAAATCATACAAGGCATACATATACTCATAGATCTACACATTTGCTTGTATTCTCCCCCACAAAACTTATAAAAACCGAAAAAAAGAGGGTATGAAGCTCACCTTTGGGTGTGGTTTCGGTTTTTGGAAGAAAATGAGAAGAAAATTCGGCCTTAGCAACCTTCCTTGGAGATCTCGAACTTAGAGGGTTTCTAAGAGAGTGATAATGATTTTTACATGGATTAGAAGGAGATTTTTGATAAAACAAAGAACCTAGATCATAGATCCAAACTTGATCTTACCTTAGATGAAGAATTTGTGGAGATATCTTCTTGAAAGCTCCTTAGATCTCGAAAATATGGAGGAGAAATGAGAGAGTTTCTTGAGAGAATAGTGAGTGAAATGTGTGTGTGTGTGCTTGGAATCGGCCGAGAGAAAGAGAGAGAGAGGGAGAAGAAAAGAAGTGCTTGCATGGGAAGATGAGATTGCATGGATGTTTGAAGTGCAAAAGCTTAGATATCCTCCATATAAAAATGAGGTGGCAAGCAAAGTCAACCCTTCTTCTTGGGTTTGTAGTTTGGGCCGAGAGATAGAGAAGAGAGATGGAGATTTGGGCCTTTTATGTTTAAGTCCATAATATGGAGTCCAAGTTAATGGTTTTTGCCCCATTGGCCCTTTTAGAGTAATTCACGGCCCAAATAAATATAAATATGATTCTTATGGCCCATTAGGGCTAATTAGGTTAGTTATGGCCCAATGAGGTCCATTAAGATGTTTTATTTCATTCTAGGCCCAATATGGCCCAAAATGTTAAAATGAATGAAAGTGGGTCCAATTAGAGCCCATTTAAGAGTTCTAAGTCCAAGGTAGTCGAATTGGAAGTTTATTGGTCCATTGGGCCCAATAAGGAAGTCCTAGTCCATAATGGACTTAAACAAGAACTTCTAGGGTTTCCAATTGCTTAATGACTACATTGAAATGCTTGTATGAGGTGTTTGATTGAAATTCTGTTGTTATAGAGTATACATCATACATACTTTCATGTCTTTGATTCATAATTTGGCTTAAGTGTTGTAGTTACAAGGCACAAAAATTTCTAGTTGTGACACTTCTAAAGGGTCATGAAAAGGGTTTATAACGCATGGCCATATTAGAGCTCAAGGAGAACGCAAAGATGACTTGTGATGTGTGGGGGAAACCGGAGAGGTCATTAAGGTTCGTGGTTTAAACCTATAAGGATACCATCGAATCGGTCTCTTCTTGTTTGTTCTCATTAAACTAGGTTTAATCTTCGTAACACTTAAGTGACATCATTTGTCTGAGTGAAAGGAAACTTTCCAACTTGGTGGGGGATTGTTGGAGCGCTTTATATATATATATATATATATATATATATATATATATACACACACACACACACACACAGGAATTGCAAGTTGGCAATTTCCTTTGTATCCCACATGGGCGGGAGGAAGAAACCTTTGTCGGTTTTTAAGCTTATTCCCTTGATAGACATTCAAAGGCTTTACTAGATCAAATGAATGGGCTAAGCCTACGCACACGACTAGCCTAGACTAGCACTAGCCGACGTCGCGAGTCTGCGAAATGGCGTCATTTAGGCGCACTTTGCACTTCGCATGACGCATCGGTCGCTAGGAGCTGAGGAGCTTTTATTTTTGACGAGTTGGGGTCAATTCGGTTTGACCAATCCGATCAATGGTTGACCGGCGTTAACTTCGTAGAGGACAAGTATGAATATTTTAGAGGGATCAGGAAACGGCTTGCTTAGAGAGCAAGCCTTCGCCCTAGGGTTTATAGGGGGCGGCCTATGAGGTCTCATTTCATGCCTTCTAGGGTTCCGACACCTATAAATACTACTCCATAGGAGCCATATTGAACTCTCACGAAAATCGAAGCTCTCTCCCTCTCTGCGTTTTTTTTCTTCCAATTTTCGAGTATTCGCTTTGTGTTTATCGATTTCCAGTGTTGTTGGAAAATCGATAGATCTGCATTAATTTTGGGGTTTTACTCTGTTGCTTACAGCCAGTAGAAACGAAGTAAAAACCTTTAAGGACAGGAGTCCGAAAAAAAACTAAGACATTTAACTTTGACCTGTTTTGCCTTTTGGGGTGGCTTATAAAGGTTCCAAGAGTAATTTACCCTATAATAATAACGTTTTTTTCACCATAAATCAAAAACCCAACACCCCAAACTCTTATACCAATAACATTGGACTTTCTGAGTGTGCACTCGACATCTTCTAATCTCAGAAAGCAAATAGAACTAATAATATTAATTACATTAAAATATGTTGATTACACAAAAATCACAAACACATTGTAAGGAGAGAGAGAGAGAGAGAGATGTGAACTATTATCTTTATTTAATAATAATAAATACTTATAGAAAAAAAGAAAAAAAAAAACAATAAATATAATAAGGACAATTTAGTCATTTTGCTTTAGGAGAGACTAAATCTACATACAAACATGAACCGTAAATCCAAAATTTTTGTGGTTTGGACCATTATTCTGAAAAAAATATATATATATCGCACAGGCCATTTTTACAGTTTTATTAAAAGTTTTGGACAAAGACACATATTATCCCACCGACCATTAGTATAATTTATACAAAAAATGAAATAATAAGGGAAATTTATGAATTCTATTCTAGTGCAGGGTAGGAGTGTATTTTTTTTTTCTAACAGATCTAGGGCGGCATATATAAACCCCGAAGATTGACGCTAGGGTTTTATCTGTTATCTCGGTTCTCCGTCACTCTCAGCTTCCGTTCATCGCCCAATATCTTATCGACGCCAAGGTACGGTTTTTTCGCCTTCGTTACCATCTGATTTCACAAATCGATTTTGACTGTAAATCTATTTATGTACAACAATTTAGCTAATTTAACGATTCGGTTTCTATAGTTTGGTTTACTAACTGAGAGTTATGAACCCAAATTACGACGTCGCTTGAGATTGTTATTATCGACTGTTTGACTGTTAGAGATGTATAACATTCGAATTTTTTTTTGATGTTGTTTATGTTCGTCATCTGTGAAGTTACTTAGGGTTAAAAGATTATTAATTTGCATTTGCATCTGCATCTGATTGTTGATAGTTATTCCACATTTTTTTTATTACTTGTGGCAGATGAATGTCGAAAAGCTACAGAAGATGGCAGGTGCTGTGCGCACTGGTGGGAAGGGAAGCGTGAGAAGGTCTGTATCTAATGTGTTGTCGTGCTTTAGAGATGTGTCTGTATTGAAATAGACAAAAGAGAATGTATCTGTATTGAATTGTTGTTGTTTACATCTTCAATTTGACCTAAACCTGCAGAAAGAAGAAGGCTGTACATAAAACAACCACCACAGATGACAAGAGGCTGCAGAGCACTTTGAAGAGAATAGGTGTAAACGCAATACCAGCAATTGAGGAAGTTAACATTTTTAAGGATGAAACAGTTATTCAGTTCTTAAACCCTAAAGGTACCAATTTTAACTCTTATTCTTTTATTATAACTATAAGTTAACAGGAGAAATCAATAATCTTTGTTCATATGTCTTCAGTTCAAGCCTCTATTGCTGCCAACACATGGGTTGTTAGTGGTACTCCTCAAACAAAGAGTATGTTATCCCTCTTTCTATAAAAAAATAAAATAAGCTGCAAAATATATCTTGCTTATGTAATTATGATGTTTATTTTTTCTACTTAATTAACATGTGTTTTTATTATGTTTTATTTCAGAATTACAAGATATTCTCCCTGGCATCCTCAACCAACTTGGTATGTCTCAACACCTTATTTGATTATTTTTAATCAGATTTTGTTTTTCTGATTTTTGGTGATAAAAAGATTAACTTTTTTTTTTTTATTGTTTTGTACAGGGCCAGATAACTTGGATAACTTGAGAAAGTTAGCAGAGCAATTCCAGAAGCAGGTGCCAGGTGGCGCTGAAGCCGCTGCTGCCACATCAGCACAAGTGGACGATGATGATGAAGTCCCGGAACTTGTGGCAGGCGAAACCTTTGAAGCTGCTGCTGAAGAAGGGCAAAAATCATAGGCTTTTTTTGAGGTCACACCTTTTATATTTGCATTATTTATTGCTTTGAACCTTTTTATTTTATTCAGTAAAAAAGTATTTGATACATTCCATTTTGATGTGTTTGTTTTGTAACTTGTAGGAATATGTATGATTTTTACTCATCTTGCTCTACTTGTTTCTCTGAAAGTCTGGGAAATTGTCCTTCCACAACAACAATTTATGCTTTATAGGATTGTACAATTTGGATATTGTACAACATTTTAAAGCATATGTTGTGTATTACCTTGTTGTGTAAGGATCAGGTCGTTAAAAGTTTTTGGTAGGAAAGGAATATGATTTTGTCAATGCAAAGTTCATTTAATTTGTTTATGTAGAGTATGTAAATCGTTTTTTCACTATTTTAAAGCCGATTAGGCCATTTCCATTTATATTACCAAAAAAACACCAAAACTGTGATTTTTCAAAACCATATCTTAAAAAAAAAAAAATCTAACAACACATTGAAAGTAGCACATGAAAAACATAGTTATTTATTATTTTAACTAGGTGAATTCCCGCAAGTTGTGTGAAAATACAATTGTATAGTTAAAATAATAGCTTTTACCAAATTATTATTTAATATTTCTACTTTGAAACAAAATGTTTGAAACAAAATGTTAGTAGTAAAGCAAGCATAATTAGTTTTATTAAACATTATAGTTTTAATTTTTAAGTCATTGTGATATATACAACTATTTGATAATTTTATAAGCCGTTTAAAATTGTGTAAATTATATATCAAACGAATGATAATATAACGTTTAACAAAATGTACGAATAAAAATATGAACTACAATTTTTAGTAATATAAAAATAGAAAAACATTTATTATAACATTTGTATTAAAAATGATATATATATATATATATATATATATATATATATATATATATATATATATATATATATATATATATATATATAATGAATAATAAAAAATATGAAAAATAAATACTACAACTTTTAATAACATAAAAACACTAAAATATCTATTATAAGATTTATATTAACTCTTCATATTTAAATCACAAATCTCTTCGAATATATTAATGTTTTTAATGAACAAACCTTTACAACCTTATAAAAGAAAAAATAAATAAAAAGTTATTAGTGATTATTAATTGATAATCATAAGTTAAAAGTTCTTGAGTTGTAACTAATAAATATACACAAATTAGAAAACTCTTTTTGTAGTGTGCGTTTCAATTGAATACGATATTTGGAAATGTGTATTTATTATTATTATTATTATTATTATTATTATTATTATTATATTTGTCTAAATAATTTTTTTTGATGCATTATTTTAATCCCTTCAATTATTAAACATAAAGATATTTAATTATAAATTTATAACATACATAGATGCACTATACATTTTAAACAAATCGCATGTAATATACATTTTTGTAAATATTATATGTAATTCTTGTCATAGTAATATCGATAAAATTACTTTCATATGAAGAACATATCATGATAAGTTAATCATAATTACATATCAAACGTTAAAAATTATGTTATCTTTTAAATATTGTCTTATAAATATGTTGTGTAGAATAACCCAACAACAAAATAATAGAACATAAGCATAATCAAAAAAGAATAATTACAATCAAATAAATAAGAACATTGGGTGGTTGAATATATAAATAAAAATGTTACATAATATATATTTAAATAAAAAGAAAAAACTAACATTCGTATACTTTGCTAAAAAAAACTTATATTTGTTTTATGAATCTTATTTTTTCATTTAACACCATTCAACCATAGAAACTTGATGATGATTATTTACTAATCTGCAATCAAAATATTTTTCTTGAAAAAGAAGAATCAGAAAGATATTCCAAGCAAAACATTGATGTTTGGGGAGTCACATTAAAGATT
This sequence comes from Lactuca sativa, assembly GCF_002870075.4. Taxonomy (NCBI): domain Eukaryota; kingdom Viridiplantae; phylum Streptophyta; class Magnoliopsida; order Asterales; family Asteraceae; genus Lactuca; species Lactuca sativa. Next base: position 324,861,905 of record NC_056627.2, on the reverse strand, counting down.
GAGTAATACATACAAATCGCTTATAAATTCATACTTCTCAATGTATTTAGTTTTTCTTTTAAATAAACTCATGTAATACATGAGTCTCACACCTAGTAAAGATCAAATGAGAAACTGAATATAAAGAAAGAATAGAAAAACTTTATTTGTTTTGGTTGAAAGAAAAAAAATCATATTACAATTACCATCGATGCGACATAACCATTTCTTCAAATCATCATATTTGGCTCGTGAATGCTTAAACTATATGAAAACTTTTGAATCACAATATCTTCAACCAAATGACGACTTTATGTAAGAAAAATATACTAATATAACTACATATATAATAAGAGAATGCAAAAAATTATTGGAAATTTATAAATACTATAAATGTTATTAATTAAGGAATATAAAAAGTTATGTAGGTTTCAAATCAATACGGTTTGAGAAAACAAAATATCTCTAAACATATGATTTTGAATGGTATGGCTTGACAAAACAAAATATCTCTAAACATATGATTTTGAATGGTCTCATTTATATTACTGGAAAAAAAAATATAACACGATCAAACTATGAATAAAAAAATGATACATTCATCTACACCCTTGAGTTGTAGAGCTCTTTTAGAGACTCTATCACTGCAAATACGTTCTAAAAGAACTGTTGTAACAACCAAAAATTTTAAACTTTTCAAAACCCATCCGGGTAAATAAAATTATTCAAACATCAACATAGTTCACAAATTGTTTTCAAAACGATTTCATATCAGAGTTGTCAGAAATCCCAAGTCATAAAATGTGAGGATGTGTACGTCACACCTTCGCCTTGCCATGGTCACCTGAAGTACCTGAAACAATAATCAATAAATGTACGCTCGAATACTTAGTGAGTTACCCCCAAAATACCAACATATACAACCCTGTATAATCATAACAAACAACATATATAATGAGCCATCAACATGATTGGACCGCCTTGCAGGGCCTACAACCTATATGGACCGCTCCCGAGCCTTCGGCATGACTGGACCACCTCACAGGGCCTATAGCCTATCCGGACCGCTCGTCGGGCCTTCGACATGACTAGATCGCCTCACAGGGCATACAACCTATCTGGACCGCCCGGGTATGTTGGCCTACAACATAAAGCAGGACCGCCTCAACCCAGCCACCAGACAAACAATCATGTGCACATAAATAACATATGCTAGCATATAAATATCTCAAATAACTGTTCTAATAAACCAATTAGCATAACAATATTATATAACCAGAATACAAACATAACAGGCTACTAAGCATACCATCAACCTAACTACCAGAGTGCTAATCAATAAACATATCATGCAATAAACCTAGATACAATCTGAAGGGCCGACATTGGTGCCTTAGACCTTGTTGATATAGTGAGAATAACTCACCAAGCAAGTAGTGCAAAGCTGAACTGAGAGTCTCCAACCGCTATCTCACCGACCACCTTGACTGCCTAAAATGATGAATACGAAATTAATAAGTGGGATCTCAAAATTGCCAAAGGGGTCCATAGTGTCCATTTCCCTAATTTGGGCTCAAGGCCCATATCAATCCATTACCCCAAGTCCATATGCACAAGCCCAACAATGGCCCAATTTTAAATATTCAGGGCCTAACAAGGCCCAAGTTCAAATAGTCTAACAACGGCCCAACTCGAAGCCCAAATGTCAAAAGCCCAATCTGAGGACGTACGTGGGGCGTACCCCTCCGGTACACTAGGCGTACTCCTGCCCTATGTTGACCGCCATCGGGGTGGTTGACCCCGTACGCTGGGCGTATAGGAATCACGTTGGGCGTACGCGGAGTTTCACCAAAACCCTAATAAGTGCTTAATGGCTTAAGCACTTAAGCCCAAATTCCAGATCCATCAACCAAATGTGCCATAGAACCATAAAGTTTCGAACTTTATCACTTTGGACGTCCAGAAAGTTCTTAACACATGGTCTTAATCCATTAAGACCTTTCTACTTCATGCATGAGACAAATCTAGCTATTAGGACCTTATTTTTATCACTTAGGACTTCTTCTAAGGTCTAAAAGGACAACCCATTTCGTCCAAATCATCACATGCACCATTTTGGGACTTTTGAGACAAGAATGCTTCCATAAAGCTAAAATGACTAGATCTATATCACACAAGTATAAAGTTCCAAGTTTTTTACCTTCTGGAGCTTCTAGGGCACAACAGAACTTAAGATCTATAGCCTTGTTCTCCTTCTCCAACTTCTTGGTGCAATGAATTCACCTTCAAAGGTTTAAAATGCACATTAACTCACACTCACACACAAAACTAGGGTTTGGAACGCTTTATGGGATATGGAGACTGAGAATAATCAGAGGAAATGAGCTATAAGGGTGTTTATATAGTCCCCAACCCTAAATATTAGGGTTTTCACCTGACATGAGTACGCCCAACGTACATGAGTGTACGCTCGGCGTACCCTTATGTACGCTCAACATACTCCTTCCTGACTCAAAGTTGCAACTTTAGCCCTTATACTTCTCATGACCCAACTCAACCAACTCCAGGGACTACAAATGGCAACTAGTAAAAAGAAGAGGGATTCGAAATATACCTGCAAAGTTCGGGATGTTACAACTCTCCCCCACTTGACCTAGACTTCGTCCCCGAAGTTTGCTGCAAGGAATAGATCCGGGTAGTGCTCCCGCATTTCAGACTCTGGCTCCCAAGTCCACTTGGATCCCTTCTGATGTCGCACTGCACCTTTACCACAGGTATTTCCTTGTTACGCAAAATTTTTATCTTCCTTTCCAAAATAGCCACCGACTGCTCCACGTAGTTCAGGCTCTCATCAATCTGAACATCATCCAACAACACTATCGCATCCTCATCCAATATGCACTTCCACAACTGGGAAACGTGAAAAGTGTTGTGTATCTGATTGAGCTCCCCCGGAAGATCCAGTTTATAAGCAACCTTCAAAATGGTCTAATAAATCTGGGACCTAATTTTCCCCTCTTCCCGAAGCGGATCACACCCTTCCAGGGTGAGACCTTCAGGAGCACCATATCACCGACCTGAAACTCTAACTCAGATCGACGCCGGTTAGCGTAGCTCTTCTGTGACTCTGAGCAGTCTGCAGTCGTTGTCTGATCTGCTGAATGCTCTCGGTAGTTTGCAGAACTACCTTGGTCTGACCCATCACTCTCTGCCCCACCTCACCCCATATCATCCTCGTGGAACATCTGCCAGAATCGGGAGGTGAATCGAACATCACGGTCTGAGACGATAGAGACCGGAACCCCATGTCGTGCGACAATATCGCGAATGTACAACTCGGCCAACTTCTCGGCCGATGAGCTCTCCTGAATGGCCAGAAAGTGGGCACTCTTGGTCAGTCGATCCACGATGACCCATATGGCGTCGAAACCCCTTGCCATCTTTGGCAGCTTGGTGATAAAATCCATCGTGATCTGCTCCCATTTCCATATGGGAACCTTAAGAGGCTGCAACTTGCCGTGTGGCCTCTGGTGCTCAGCCTTGACCATCCTGCAGATCAGGCACCAAGCGATCTCTCACTTCATGCACAACCACCAGTAACTCAAACACAAATCCTGGTACATCTTGGTGGCCCCCGGGTGAATAAAAAAGCGATACTTATGAGCCTCCTCCAGAATAATCTGTCTGATCCCACCAGACATCAGAACCCATACCCGACCACAACGGGTCAATAATCCCCTGCTATCCTATACAAACCGGGTGTTCTCACCCTTAATCCTCTCTAGTTTCTAATTCTCCCCCGACGCATACTCTCTGCCTGAGCTTCCATGAGCAAGCTCACAAGTGGGGAATCACTAATATCCGCATGCATGACACTGAAATAGAAGGCCTGGCTGCCTTGCGCCTCAGAGCGTCCACAACCACGTTCATTTTACTAGGGTGGTAAAGGATCTCACAGTCATAGTCCTTGACTACATCCAGCCACCTGCACTACATCATATTCAGGTTCGACTGATCCATAAGATACCTCAAGCTCTCGTGGTCCGTGTAGATGGTACATCGGACCCCATAGAGGTAATGTATCAAAATCTTGAGAGCGAATACTACCGCTCCCAACTTCATATCATTTGTGGGGTATCTCGTCTCGTGCGGCTTTAGTTGTCGTGATGTGTAGGCTATCACCCGTCCTCTCTACATGAGGACCGCTCCCAAACCTATGATGGAGGCATCACAGTATACCACAAAATCCTCCACTCCCTCGGGGAGGGTCAATACTAGGGCCTCACATAATCGTTGTCTGAGGATCTCAAACGCCCACTGCTGCTTAGGGCCCCACCGAAAATCCACCCCCTTCCTCGTCAGACGAGTGAGGGGTACTGCAATCTTGGAGAAATCTTGTATGAACCTCCGGTAGTACCCTGCCAAACCCAAAAAGCTCTTGATGTCTGAGGGAGATCTCGGAACCTCCCACCGCATAACTGCCTCGATTTTGGCCGGATCGACCAAAATCCCATCCTGGTTAACGAGATGCCCCAAGAACTGGGCCTCTCGTAACCAAAACTCGCACTTCGAGAACTTGACATAAAGCCGTTCTTGCCTCAAAAACCCCCAATAACTCCCGTAGATGCTCCTCGACTCCTCGTGCAACTCCCGGGTCTTGAATATACCAAGATATCATCAATGAACACTATGACCGAGTGATCGAGCATCAGTCTGCAGACCCGATTCATCAGGTCCATAAATATCGCTGACGCATTGGTGAGCCCAAACGGCATCACCACAAACTCGTAATGTCCATACTGAGTCCTGAACGCGGTCTGCTCCACATCCTCCTCCCTCACCTTCACCTGATGGTACCCGGACCTCAAATCATTCGTAGAGAACCACGATGCCCCCTGCAACTGATCAAATAGGTCGTCTATCCTTGGGAGTGGGTAATGGTTCTTCACCGTTAACTTGTTCAACTCCCTGTAGTCTATGCACATCCGGTGCGATCCATCCTTCTTCTTCACGAAGAGTATCGGTGCTCCCCACAGAGAATTGCTCGGACGAATGAACTGCTTGCCCAACAGTTCCTGCATCTGTGACGACAGCTCCTGCATCTTCGGTGGTGCCAACCGGTACGACGACTTGGCGACAGGGGCCGTATTAGGCACTAGGTCGATCATAAACTCGACCTGTCTCTCCGGAGGCACTCCGGGTAACTCCTCCGGAAACACGTCAGCAAACTCCCTGACTACTGGGACCTCTGCAACTGAAGGCTGATCCTTGACCTGCGTATCCACCACGTACGCTAGATAACCCGCACACCCGTGCTGAATGTACTGCCGAGCCCTGGAAGCTGAACAAAACCTGGAACCCGATCTGGTGCCCTCACCATAAATCACCAGTTCTCCCCCACTTGGGGTTTGAACTACAACCACTGACCCTCGCAGTCGATCATGGCACCGAACCGACTTAGCCAATCCATACCTACTATCACCCTGACATCCCCCATGGGGATAGAAATTGGGTCAATCGGGAAGGGTACCCCAAATATCTCTAATGTGCAACCTCGGTAGACTGAAGAAGCAGAAACCCCAAGTTCGTGGGCGATATAAACTAGCAACGGACACTCAAACTCCCCGACCGGCAAACCAAACTCTCCACCGAAAGCCTGAGAGACGAACGACCGACTCGCACCCGAGTCGAATGATACCAAAGCAGGTAAGGAGTTCACTAAAAACGTACCATCCACCATATCTAGTGCTGCTCTGGTCTCCTCGGTTGTGAGATGGAAGGTGTGTCCCCGAGCCTTCGGGGGCAATGCTCCGCCCTGCATCCCATTGGTGATCCTCAATGTAGCCGGCGCTGGAGCCTGCATCCGCCTGGCAGCTAGCTGCAGATAGTTGGTCTTCACATGACCAACCTGATGACAGTGAAAGCAAATCCTCATATCCAGGGTAGGGGCAAGCTGGCAACACTCTCGCGCGTAATGCCCCTCATTGCTACATTTGTGGCATCCAGTACTCGGTCGAAATGCTCTGGTATAAACCTTCCCACACTTCCCACAAGTGTGGGCACGTTGCCCTCCTATCCTGGAATCAACGACCTTGAACCGCTTCGATGCCAGTTGCGCCTGCCCTGGGGCTTGTCTCAACTCTCGTAACTGTAACTCAATCTCCAACTCAAACCCTGGAGTATGCCAGATATGAGCTGAGGGCCAGGGAGGGCATGCCAAACTCATACTGAGGGCTCACTAGCATTCTATATATAAGCTGAGGATTGGGTAGTATGCTAGACTCGTACTCAGGGCTACTCATTGGTATTCCAGCCCAGGGACTGAGGGAGCAGGCCAAACATAAGTTATGGGCCCAAAGGCAAGCTAGACTTATGTTGTGGGCTCGAGAGCAAGCCAAATGTGAGTTGTGGGCCTGATAGCCAAGCCAGACTCATACTGTGGGCTCAAGGGGTAATCCAATCTTTTAGTTGTGGACCCAATACATGTTGTTATTTGTATATGTTATCTGATATGTGTTGGTACTTTGGGGAACTCACTAAGCTTTGAGCTTACAGTTTTGGTTTATGGTTTTAGGTACTTCAGTGGACCGTGGCAAGGTGAATGCATGACCGTACACATCCTCGCATTTTGGACTTGTGATTTCTAGAAAACTCTGATAATGTGAATGTTTTGAAAACTACGTTGAAAGAGATTATGACTTTTAAATAATGTGTTGGGGAATAACGGTTTTTGTAAAAACTTATATAGAAAACGGGTTGTTTAGAAAAGTTTAAATTTATTGAAATTTTTGGGATGTTACAAGTGTACTCGATGGGCGTTGATTTTCGTTGACTTTTGAATTTTTGGTCAATTTGTGGACTTTTGGCCGAGGAGGGGCAAAATGGTATTTTTACCCTCCTGAGATTTAGTAGAGAGGCTCGGTCTAGCATTTTGGGGTTATTAATATTAATTATTAATTAGAGTTAAATGTGTCATAGTTTAGGCAAAGTCCAGATCGGGTGCGAGATTTACTGTTTTTTGCGCAAGGCGTGTCTTCTTACTATACTTACCTGTGTGGTAATTTATGTGTGACCGGAGAGTCTTACTCATGTTGTTGACCGGATGGTCTTGTTTGTATTATTGACCGAAGGGTCTTATTTGTTTATACTAATATATGTGTGATTATGCATTTTGTCTTTGTGACTTATGTCGTTATATTATTCTGCTTATATGTTGAGTTATGACCGTAGGGTCCATATTGAGACGTGAGACCGGAGGGTCTTCACTGAGACACATGACCGGAGGGTCCTTATCGATATTTAGTCATGAGAGGCTAATTATTTGTGTATGTGGTATTTTGGGGAATTTAGCTTCATGCTTGCAGTGTTGATTAGATGTGTTTCAGGTACATCTCAGGATCGCGGGAAGGCGCCAACGTGATTGTACACACCGGCCTAATGACTAGGGTTAATGTGGATTCTGGGATACACTGACTTTGTTTTACGATATTATGTATTTGACAATTACATTTTAGCATGAGTTGATGCTATGAACTATGTTTTTGAGAAATTTAAAATGATTTTTTTTTTAAAGTCGGTACAGATTTGTTGACTGACAACACAAAGTAGTACAGTCTCAACCTGCCCGCACTATGACTACAATGCTACAGATAAACATACGAATAACCAGCCAACATATAACAAACAAATCTTACAGACCACTAGACATATCATCATCTTATCTACCATGATACAAATCTAACAGATCACTACAATATACAATCATACGATAAACCAGGATAACAATCCAAAGGGCCGAGCTTGATGCCTTTGACCAGTAAGTACAGTGAGGAAAACTCACATCTTGATTAGATCAACAACTGATGAGGCCTCGACTGTGACATCCCCAAAATCACGACCATAAAAGACCGATTTAATTTATGCTTTTAAAATAATTTTTAGAGTAATCCTTTGATTTAAAAGAGTTGTGGAATTTGTTCCCAAAACAAAATATGATAAATAAAATTTATCAAAGCATTTCTTAAAGAAATGTATTTTTATATATAACAAAACTCGGCATGTCATGTTCCGATACAGACCAAAAGCATAAACGACACATTATAAGCCTTACAACATTTATATACAACTACTGACCTATAAACAAAATATTTTCACAAGTTCGCCAACTTATGCTCTCGCGCAACTACCTGTAATAAAAAGAAACTGAGTGGGTCAGGCTTGGGAGCCTGGTGAGCATATAGGGTTTTCAATCCACAATAAATAATTATATTTAATTTTCACCAACCAACAATAAGTCGATTACCCATTCCCGTTATCCTCACTTTACGTCCCTAAAACAACAACTATCAAGAGGGACCTAGTCTAGGATATTTCATCGGGATGGACATTACTGCAAAGGAGTTTCCTCAATAATAGATGTCCTAAAGGCAACCATAAGGGGGATAGAGTACACCGGTGAACACATCGTTCACAACTCCTACAGGTTATGAACCTACCAACGTTCTACTGGACAGTCTAGAAAGAGTCTGTGGTCGTCATCCATACTCCGCTAGATGACTAGATCAACAACAACATCGAGGCCTCTCATCATTTTATTTGATCACACATCAACTATCTACCTATGTTCTACTCAACATATTTGTAGATAAAAGTATATATATATATATATATATATATATATATATATATATATATACAATTTAAAACATGTATACAACATTCAATCAATACTCATTTCACTAACAAACTCATTTCACTAACAAATAATATATAAACACATAACACATATTTTATGGAGAATACTTCGTATTTATTTGTTAGAAGAAAGAAACTACACAGTTACTCAAAACGTATACTTAATACATTCAACAATACTTGTATTAAGTCATATTTATGAAAGAGACTATGCACTCACTTGATAAGACAATGCTCGGACATCACTACGGCTCTTAAAGCAGTATTCTTCGGTGAAATTGGGATATCTTCACACACCGGACTTCTCGCGGGCAGAGCTTCGGCTCTAAAACTCTTTTCTTCTCGGGATCTTCGGTGCTTCGGGACCTGCTTCGGATTTCGGGATGATACCGGGGCTTCGGGGGTACTTCAAGACAGCTAGAGAGGGTCCGGGAGTGAGAGAGTGGGGAATTAGCAACCATGGTCGGCTGCCCTTCAACTTCTATTTATAGGGCTGAAATTCTATGCTCACGTCGTGAGGTCGATGTCATGGCGTTCTTCATCAGGCCACTTGCCCTGGAAGACGTCCATCACCTGCTCACGTCGTGAGCTCTGACACTGGGGTTGAAGTTCGTGCCCCGAACTTCAGAAATTCATATCTTTCGCATACGAGCTCTGTTTTCGACGTTCTTTATATGCACGCGTAGCTGAGATTATGCTCTACAACGCTCGTTTAGACTCCGTCGGCTAATTTTGATTTTAACTTTTATTATAATATTTTTAGTAGGCCGGAACAGGAAAACTCCGTTAGAAATTCATAACTTCTTCATCTGACGTCCGATTTCGTCTGTCTTTTTACCGTTGCGTTACTATCGACGAGATCTTCGATTCTCTTTTAGATTGTTTCGGCTAGAAATCACTCGATCTCATATTCGAACTTGGGCTGCATACCGCTAAGTCGAAACTTTGAAAAATCATAATTTCCTCATACGAAGTCAGATTTAGATGTTCTTTTTATGTACGCTCTCGGTTTAACGTATTCTACGACTCTCATTTAGATTACGAAGGCTAAATATCGCTTTATCGTAAACTCACTATTTATGTCACATAGTGTCGTATCGGTTCTGACACGAAACTTCGACAGGTCATAACTTCTTCGTTATAACTCGGATTTCGGCATTCTTTATATATATCCGGAATCCTTGTCGCAAACACTACAACTTTCTTCATAGATATCGGGCTTATCTAATATTTTATTATTACGCTTATTCTTGTTCTTAATTCATTTAAGTCACACAATTAAGCATAAAACATATAACACTAAAAATAATACATTTTTATTATTTCACAACGGTTTACAAAGGTTAACCTAGACTATTACATCATCATTAATGCCTAGCCTAGAAACACGGGTGTTACATTGGCTCCAAATCTCAGCTTACCGCCACCTATCCAACCAAAATACCAATCCGAAAATCAACATCCAAAGGACCAAATCTCAAACACCAACCAAAATACCCAACATACCCCTCTAAGTCAAACTTGTCAAAGTCGAAAAGTCAAAGTCAATAGTCCATGTTGACTCGAACATGTCGTGTTGACTTTGAAGCATGCCGTGTTCCGCCTGCATCCAAACAGTCGGGAAAATCCTGGCCAACACGTTGTTTTGACTTTATAAACACGTTGTGTTTGCCAAAGTTCTAACAACTTAATACATTAAGCCGTTTCCCTTGATTCCAAGAGCTCCAAAGCTCAGATATAGTCCGAAATGAGATTAAGAAGGATAAAGTTTCCAAATTTATCCATTGGGACCACCAAATAGGTTTAAAACTCAAATCATAAGCTTGATGATGCAAGGCTTAACCAAAAATGAACTTAATCCTTAAGGTCTGAAGTCCATCCTTTCCACAAGTGATTTTGTAACAGCCCGGAATTTCAAATGTTGATATAATTATGATTTGGGGGTGTTTTAAGAAGGGACTCGGCGAGTTGGAGCCTTGACTCGCCGAGTAGGATCGCAGACCGGGTCGTGGGTTCGCGACTGGACTCGACGAGTCCGATATGGACTCGGCGAGTCGACGCTGTTCAGCAGAAACCCTAGCCGTTTCGTATTGGGTCGTATTTAAGGGTTGTATTGTCGTCATTTCGCGTCTTTTGGCCGATTGTGGAGAACCCTAAACGACTGTGACATCTAGAGCAAACTTGAAGACCACTATTGACCTTGAAGAAGTTGTTAGGCAAGAAGAAGAGGAGTTTTGGCTAAAGGAGCAGCAAGGGAGTCATATTCTGAGGGTTGGGGACACAGAGGACACATTATTCAGGTAAGAACTCGAATTATCCTCTGCTATGTTGATGTGTTATGGGATTAGGGTTTATGAAACCCATTTGGTGATTTGATGGATTATTATGTTGTTATACATGAGTTTATACCCCGGTAATAGGATGATTAGAGGTCCAGAAGTCCCATGATTGTGTATTTCGGGACCATACGTATTTCAGGAAGCAGTTGCTCGTCTGCATGGCATGGACTCGCCGAGTTGTTCTTCAGACTCGGCGAGTAGCTTGAAGATTTACTGGACTCGCCGAGTTGTTCATCAGACTCGGCGAGTAGAGTCGGGGTGGCCCCGCGATTCTTCCACGAGGACCTCGTCGAGTCATGAGGGATACTCGACGAGTAGAAAGGGATTCCGCAGGAATTGGTGAGGACGACCAGACTCGCCGAGTCGCCAGGGAACTCGCCGAGTCCAGTCGAGCTGACAATGGACTGTTGACCAGAGTTGACTGGTGTGATTTCTTAGGGTCAGTTAACGTGGAAGATAGAAGTGCTAAAAAGGGATATATGATGAGACAGGGAGCTTGGAGCTCGGAGGATCAAGTGCAAGGGATTTCGGGAGTTGCTATCTCCCAGTGACCGCGAGGTGAGTCTTCTCACTATACCTCACCCGGAAGGGTTTGATTGTGTGACCGGAAGGTCAAGTATGTTGTGTGTTATGCTTATATGCTATGAATGGAAAGTTAGTTGCTACGCGTGATATACATGCTTATATATGGGCCGGAAGGCAAGGTATTATGTGACAGAAAGGTCAGGTATGATATATGATATATGTGCTTTATGTGTTAGAGTATTTGTATTATGTGTTATGTATGTGTATGGGCCGGAAGGCAATTATCTTGTGGACCGAAAGGTTCGGGCCGGAAGGCGATGTTATGTGGATCGAAAGATCCGGGCCGGAAGGCAATATTATGTGGACTGAAAGGTCCGGGCCGGAGGGCGTATGTGCGTAAGGTATATTGGGGAACTCACTAAGCTTCGTGCTTACGTTGTTTATGTTATGATGTTTCAGGTTCTTACAGTAACGCGGGATGGCAACGGTTCGATTGTACACACCGAAGAAAGAGTTGTGTTTTGGAGGATCCTGGTCTTTTCTTATAATAAAAATGGAACTATGTTTTGTAATTCGAATGTGAATAAGATTCTAAACAAGTGTTTTTAATATTAAATTGATTATTTAAATGGAAATTTTATTTTTAGAAATCACGGTGTTACAAATTGGTATCAGAGCCTTGGTTTGAGGGATTCGGACGCACCTACGGGTAAATCTGGACTCAAACTGAGGAAGTAAGAAAAAGTTTTCCAAATAAATGGTTTTCTAAAAGTGAAAAGAGTTCAAAGAGAAAGCAAGAAAGAGCAGTGTGTACAATCAGCCAGAGCCAAACGGTGATTTCCCAAAATACCCTTACTTTTGTATTATGAAATATCCATTATGCACTTTATGAGACATTATTGCATGCTAGAGACAGGCTAGGTATTCCACATCTTAGGACTAGAGTGGCCTGATTTGTGATGCCTTAGTCTAGGGTTTGCTGTTATATGTGCGTTATGCTTTTGTGTGTATGTGATGAGTGGAAATATCTAGTTAGAACGCACAAGGGGTAAAGCTACGGGGTACAGAGGTACTCCCGAGGATGAGCCGAGAAGGTGGAGCTACCACAGATGGGGAGTCCTATGTATGCTTCAATGCTCGAATGCTGCTTGCTTTGTGCTTTGTGGAGTTATCGATGATGGGAGTCAGCTACCAAGTGAGTATGACGATACTCAGGAGGTAGAGGGCTGGCATCATAGGGAACTCTTCAGCAGCTGATAGCAAAGAAGCGGGAGGACGGCAGAAGGGACCAGGGAGTAAATCTAGCCAGATGAGTGCGCTGGTAGAGTAGAGGATTTCGCTGGAAAGCGAGCACGCGCGATGAGATGGGTGAAAGAGCAGGTTTATCAGCTACTTAGGAACTCCGGGATGGTCCGTGTGGAAAGTATGGGTAGATGTGGCAGGTAGTATGGGCCCGTACTACTGAAAGCAGAGGACCCATACTTGATACAGGGGGCATCCTGAAGGTCCTAAGGAACCGATTGAGGGGTGATGTTATGGTTCGGATACCATACATCGGAGCGGATACAGGGTGATGTTATGGTCCGGGCACCATACATCGGAACAGATTGAGATGGATGTTGTGGTCCGAGTGCTATACATTGGAGCAGATTGGGGAGTGGTGCTATGGTTCAGGTACCATACACCGAAGCATGTTGAGGAGGGATGTTATGAAATGAGTACCATGGTTCGTAGTGGATGATGCTTGTGGCTATCTTGTTATCCGGTTATCGGTTGGACGAGCACGAGCGAGCGGGATGCGAGGATTCGCGAGATCCGGCGTGATGAGGTTGATGCATTGTTGCGGGCTGAGTCGCCAGAATTGTTTGGGTCGATCAGGACCACTATGATTGAAGTAGTTTGATGAGCGATATGCGGCTTTTGCAGAGACGGCTGCCGCGACGGTTACAACGGCTGTAGCAACGGCAAAGAAAGGGGCTAGTCGGGGTTTTCAGTATCGGGACTTCTATTATGCGAAGCCTCCCACATTCGATGGAGTTCAGGACTCGATTGTTGCTATGAGATGGTTATCAGACATGGAGGGGTGTTTCTCCACGAGTTTATGCCCTGCTGATCAGAGGGTGGGATGTGCTCTGAACCTATTGAGGCTCGGGGCGAAGGATTGGTGGAGATTGACCACGAGGTCATTTTCCGATGCGCAGAGGGCTGCGGTTTCATGGGATCAATTCAGAGGGATGTTCAGTACTCGCTAGGTTCCGCGAGATGAAAAGGAGAAATTGGCTCGGGAGTTCCTTGAGCGGAAGCAGGAGTTGGGGTCGGTGACTGAGATCACCAGGATGTTCATTGGGAGGGCGATGTTTTGCCCTGAGTTCGTTTCGGAGCAGGTTCAGATGCCCCGATATCTGAGTATGTTCAAGGGGGGGTATCAGACAGTTCATGTCTGCGCAGAGGCGCGAGCCGTGTTGGTATCGCAGGAGGCCACCATGTGGCGTGAGTTAGAGGTTGAGTTGCAGTTGCGTGAGATGAGGCAGGCCCCGATGCAGTCACAGTCGGCGCCGAAACGGTCCATGACCGTAGACGTTAGAGTGGGGGATCGGAGCGGTCACACCTGTGGGAAGTGTGAGAGAGATGGCACCGGAGCTTGTTGGCCCAGTGGTGCATGCCGCAAGTACGGAAAGGAGGGGCACGGTGCACGGGATTGTCGGTAGTCGGTGCCAATTCGGGATTTCAGGATTTGTTATCAGTGTCGGTAGGTTGGACATTTGAGGATCAACTGTCCACAGCTTTTTGCAGGATCGGTGCAGGCCCTAGCACCGGCCATCTTGAGGAGTTCAGGAGGAGGACAGGATGGAGCAGAGCCCAATGGCTCAAGGTCGTGCTTATCGGCTTGCGGCAGGGGGAGACGGAGCAGTGCCGGAGGCAGCTGCGGGTATGATGCTCTCTTGATGTCTTGAGTAGCTTGCGTTGATTGTGGCGTATTGTTTGTGCTGGTGTCTGGTGTGGATTTCGATGCGGTATTCGTTGTTTCGCAGGTTTGGCATGGTTATGGATTGGTGCTTCAGGTTTTCGCTTGGCATTTGTTGTTCCCTGATGGTTTAGTATGATTATAGTTTGGTGTTTTGGTGCCGGTAGCCTCGTGCAGTTTTCGATGCGATATTCAACCTTTGGCAGATTGTGGGTTTTGGTTACAGGTTATTGTTGAGAATTCCGTTGGTTATCGTTTGTGGAGGGTTGTTAGTGGAGATGCGACACGGGATTGAGTGTCGGGTAGCATCTGCAGTCGTGAAGTGGATAATTGAAAGACCGGATTCTTTTGAGTGGATTGATCAGGGAGGAGATGTGTTTCACTGAGGGTTGTTTATGCTTGGGGGAAGCAGTCAGTGGGTAAATGTTCTCTTTGTGCAGGATGGTTCTGAAAGGTCGTTAATGACGGTCGGTGGCAATTAGTCAGTGCTTTAGTGGGGGAGAATTGTAAAATTCTCCGGGAAATCGATAAGTAGGTAAGGGTGCTTAGCTGTTGGGATTCAGCAAGTGTTTGTCAGCGCAAAGTATAGGCCGACGAGAGCGAGTGTTGAGTATGCGGGGCGGGATACAGACCTAGGGCAGTTTATTGTGGAGGCCTGAGAGGAGGTCGGGATCAAGCTTGAGTAAGTAATCGGAATTTTGCGATCAGAGTATCGGTACGTTTGAGGTACGTGATGAGTTGTACTGCATTAATCCCACGGGATTATGTTGTGCATGCTTCTAGAGCTGGAACCGGAAGGTTCCCAGAGTTAGAACCTGAGGGTTCGCAGAGTGTGGGTGCACGGACCCACAGAGATATAGCCTCGAGTGGCTAGTATGTGTTATGGGAGTCGGTCCAGTCATACTGGAGACTCTGTTGGTATTGCTGGATTAGTTTGAGAATTGCGGATCGCGTATGTTGCAGTGTGATTGCATTGGAAGGTCTGGCCCCGGGTTATTGATCTTGTTTAGCGGAGGCAGTGATTTTGGTGAGTGGAGAGAGTGCATGGGATTAAGAGCCCCTGCAATGAGAACCAGAGTATGTGAATAGCAGTTACGCAAGAAGGGTGGTGTCGCTTGGGGCGAGCACCGTGGCACCGGTTGGAGTGGCATTATGTTCAAGAGAGTTCCGTGGAAAAAGAAAAGAGGAGGGTATGTAACTCTGAAGGGGGTGCAAGTTCACGAAAGTGAAAGCTGCAGAGCAGAGTTATGGTTAGAGTTTTTCGAGTATGGTTTTGAGCGTCGTGTTCGCGGCAGTGGTTTAGGAACCCATCCGGTTGGGATGTCTGTTGAGGCTCAGAAGGGATGCAGGGGGAGAGAGAATCTTAAATTCTCAGTGTGATCCTGATCAGAGTGTAGGGTGGGTGTAGTGGTTCAGCTGGGGAGATGTTCGAGGATATCATCAGTGTATCGGGTTTTCCAACCTACGGGGGTTAGGGCGAGTTCAGCTTGTGTATATGATGGCAAGAGGAGAACTTGTGAGAGTTGCTCTGGGAGTGAGAGTGGATCTCTCAGTTGGTCCGGGATGGACAAAGCGGACTTTGGATCGGGGATCCGGTGGTTCATGGTTTCCTAACCCTTATTGATCGAGTGATTGTTGGGATTTAGAGCATAGTTGCATCTTGGGTAACTCTCGGCTACAGAGAGAGGTGGACAGTACAGAGATTGGGCTTTAGTTGGCAAAGCAGACTCAGCAGGTTAAAGAGAGTTAGTGATCGTCTAGAGTTATCAGGAAAGTTATGCAGGCAGACGCCGTTACGAGTATGTGATGCAGGTCAGCGACTTCGCAATTCTGACGGGGTGCTTCGATTTAGGAAGAGGGGTAAATGGGGGGCCCCGGTATGTTGGGTCTTTTCGTGAAGGTGCGAAGGTAGGAAGGATGACCTATCATTTGGAGTTGTCAACGGAATTGGGACGGATCCATGACACTGGTAGGTGTCGCAGTTGAAGAGGTGTATAGCGGAGGAGTCAGCAGTGGTTCTACTAGAGAACGATTGGGTGGATGTGAGCCTGTGTTACGTCGAGAGGCCAGTGGCTGTCGGGGATCGGGAGATCAAGGTTCTGAAGAACAAGGAGGTACCTCTGGTATTGGTTCAGTAGCGGTCTCGGGAGAGATCGGTAGTGTCTAGGGAAGCCGAAACGTGAGATGCGGGAGCAGCAGCCAGAGCTATTTTCAGAGTGAGACTTCGAGGGCGAAGTCTAGTTCTAGTGGGGGAGAGTTGTAACAGCCCGGAATTTCAAATATTGATATAATTATGATTTGGGGGTGTTTTAAGAAGGGACTCGGCGAGTTGGAGCCTTGACTCGCCGAGTAGGATCGCAGACCGGGTCGTGGGTTCGCGACTGGACTCGACGAGTCCGATATGGACTCGGCGAGTCGACGCTGTTCAGCAGAAACCCTAGCCGTTTCGTATTGGGTCGTATTTAAGGGTTGTATTGTCGTCATTTCGCGTCTTTTGGCCGATTGTGGAGAACCCTAAACGACTGTGACATCTAGAGCAAACTTGAAGACCACTATTGACCTTGAAGAAGTTGTTAGGCAAGAAGAAGAGGAGTTTTGGCTAAAGGAGCAGCAAGGGAGTCATATTCTGAGGGTTGGGGACACAGAGGACACATTATTCAGGTAAGAACTCGAATTATCCTCTGCTATGTTGATGTGTTATGGGATTAGGGTTTATGAAACCCATTTGGTGATTTGATGGATTATTATGTTGTTATACATGAGTTTATACCCCGGTAATAGGATGATTAGAGGTCCAGAAGTCCCATGATTGTGTATTTCGGGACCATACGTATTTCAGGAAGCAGTTGCTCGTCTGCATGGCATGGACTCGCCGAGTTGTTCTTCAGACTCGGCGAGTAGCTTGAAGATTTACTGGACTCGCCGAGTTGTTCATCAGACTCGGCGAGTAGAGTCGGGGTGGCCCCGCGATTCTTCCACGAGGACCTCGTCGAGTCATGAGGGATACTCGACGAGTAGAAAGGGATTCCGCAGGAATTGGTGAGGACGACCAGACTCGCCGAGTCGCCAGGGAACTCGCCGAGTCCAGTCGAGCTGACAATGGACTGTTGACCAGAGTTGACTGGTGTGATTTCTTAGGGTCAGTTAACGTGGAAGATAGAAGTGCTAAAAAGGGATATATGATGAGACAGGGAGCTTGGAGCTCGGAGGATCAAGTGCAAGGGATTTCGGGAGTTGCTATCTCCCAGTGACCGCGAGGTGAGTCTTCTCACTATACCTCACCCGGAAGGGTTTGATTGTGTGACCGGAAGGTCAAGTATGTTGTGTGTTATGCTTATATGCTATGAATGGAAAGTTAGTTGCTACGCGTGATATACATGCTTATATATGGGCCGGAAGGCAAGGTATTATGTGACAGAAAGGTCAGGTATGATATATGATATATGTGCTTTATGTGTTAGAGTATTTGTATTATGTGTTATGTATGTGTATGGGCCGGAAGGCAATTATCTTGTGGACCGAAAGGTTCGGGCCGGAAGGCGATGTTATGTGGATCGAAAGATCCGGGCCGGAAGGCAATGTTATGTGGATCGAAAGATCCGGGCCGGAAGGCAATATTATGTGGACTGAAAGGTCCGGGCCGGAGGGCGTATGTGCGTAAGGTATATTGGGGAACTCACTAAGCTTCGTGCTTACGTTGTTTATGTTATGATGTTTCAGGTTCTTACAGTAACGCGGGATGGCAACGGTTCGATTGTACACACCGAAGAAAGAGTTGTGTTTTGGAGGATCCTGGTCTTTTCTTATAATAAAAATGGAACTATGTTTTGTAATTCGAATGTGAATAAGATTCTAAACAAGTGTTTTTAATATTAAATTGATTATTTAAATGGAAATTTTATTTTTAGAAATCACGGTGTTACAGATTTAAACACCTAAACCATGCCAAAGGTTGGTGTTTTTTTTAGACATACATGTCCAATGTATGTCTTGAACCCATATTAGGTCAAAATGAGGGTTTATGACCTAACTTCTAAGCATGGCATCATAACTCGATTATAGATCAGATCCAAGGCACTACTAGGTCACCGTGACCTGGAGATTTATAAAGTTTCAAACTTTATGAGATCTACCCATTCTAACATCCAAGAACAAGAAGAACAAGGGAAAAAATTGTTCGATCTAGCAACTTTGAATGATAAAAATCGGATCTTGAACACTTACAAAGGTCCAGAAGAGTGCCAAACTGAAGGATGTGACTTGCTTGCTGGATCTTTACTTCCTTCTTCCACCTTCTTCCTCAAAAACATCAAACTAGCTTCACAACGAGAGGGAAAAATGATTAGGGTTCTCTCAGGGTTTTAGGAACTAATGGGGGGCTAAGGTGAACAAACCATATCCTCCACTTTCCTTTAAATATGGAGCAAAACCCAAAAAATTAGGGTTTCATTCCCAACCATCAACACTCTGTGTTTCAAGAGGAGCACGCTTGTTGCCCAAATGAAACCTGTGTTTTTTCCTTATCTAGACATGTCGTGTTGGTGCCTCCAACACGCCGTGTCAAATTTTCAAAAATGAATTATACCCAAAGTTGCTTCTCAAATTTTCGGGTGTTACAAAGTATTTCGGGCTTTGATTATAACTTGTAATAGACTATTTGGCTGTAAGACTCATGTTTTTTTGAAGTATTTAATTTCAATTTGGTGTTTTTTGAAGTATTTAACTTCTTACTTCATTACAGGAAAATGGGTTAAAACCCAAAAAATCTATGCTATGGGTTTAAACCTAAAACCCGTAAGTTTATGGGTTGAACCCAAGAAACCGCCAAAACCGACTCCAGAACTCGAGAAACTGAACCTACCAGAAACCGAACCTCTTGGGTTTTGAAAACCAGAACCCGACTATTTACGGGTTGGGTTCGGTTTGGATCCAAAATCGACCCATGCACAACCTTATCAACCACATCCGCAAAGAAAACAGATGGTGAGGTTTTATGTTTTTTAAAAACCTCAAATTTTTGGTGCGGTGCGATTATTAATTTTCAAAACCATAAAAAACCGCAAAGAAAACAGATGGTGAGGTTTTATTTTTTTTTATTAATTATTAGTATATTAAATATTAAAAAATAAAATAAAAAAGAACAAAGATGAGTCTTTGAGCGGGACTTCTCAAAGAATTTTGTTCGATCGTCTTTGTTCTAGGCTATGTTTGACGCGCCACAGCTAGCTGGTAAGCCAAGCTAGTTTATTTTTTGAGCTTTTTTATGTTGTCGTGTTTGGTAAGCCAAAAAGTAGCTTATAAGCTAGCTTTTTGAAAAGCTATTTGGACTAGCTTTTTATGAGTTTTTTTAAAAAATTTAAATACACCCCTTAATTAATTATAGAAACATATGTCCTTTTATATAACTTTATATATTTCAGCTAGTTTTATAATATTACTAGGTGTGAGACCCGTGAACTACACGGGTTGATTTAAAAAAAATTAAACATTAAAGTGTAAACAATAAATAAATCCTCTCTAATAAATGAAGGTTTTTTTTTGCCACTTGTCAATCTCACATGAGTTTTTGACACTTGTCATTTTGTGTTATTTTTGAAATAAATATTATCCACTTGTTAATTCCTGATTTGTTTTAGTTTTTTGAAATAAGTATATGGCTTAATTTTAAAAACTGAAACAAATCAGGAATTGACAAGTGGATAATATTTATTTTAAAAATAACACAAAATGACAAGTGTCAAAAACTTATGTGAGATTGACAAGTGGAAAAAAAAAAAAAAAAAAAAAAAAAACTTTCGTAAGGAAGATTTTTTTTTATCGGTAGTTGTGTAAGCCATACATAGCCCTAGCGTCCCACACCCAGTCACGCTCAATCGCTTATATAAGCGGTTCGATATTTCGCTGCACTACTCTCGAGTCTTCACTCGCCTCAGCAGCCAGCAGCAAACCCTCGCTCCTTCGCCTCTACTCTTTCGCCACAAACTTCACAATCTGTTTATCGAAGTCAAATTTTGATCGGATAACATATAATACAAGCGCAGGTATTTTTCTACTCAATCTGTTGTCGTTCACTCATTTGGTACTCACATGCATGCGTTAAACGAACACTGTTTTTCTGAATTGGTTTCGAAGGTAGCTTTGCGCTTTGATGTCTGTAGTTTCTGTAAACATGCTTCATTTCTTTGTTAGTTTGCGCCGATAGCATGCACCAATGTTGTTTATTTTCACGTTTATGCCTCTTTTTGTTAGGTTTTGGTTGGAATCGTTTGTATACTTCCTTATCTACAATCGAGATTCTATGGAGTGTGTGGAAATGTTGTTAGTATTAGATTTGTAGTTTCTATTTGTTGTTATAGCTTTTGCGTATTTCTAAAGCTTGTAATTGGAGACTTTGTTCATGCCTAATCTTAATTGCGGATTCGAAGCTTACTTGACAGTGGTTTTGCTGTTGAAAATTGGATAATGGTTGCGGTGAAAGTGGAGTTAGATTAGGGCTCGTAAGAAATGTTGATCCATGGGAAGTTGCAATGCATGAAAATGTATTCCATGATTTTAGAGGCGTTTGGACTATGGATGTTGCCTTTTGATAGTGATTGCTGCAGAGTTGAAGAATAAAATTAAATAATCACTTAATAAAGGTTAATATAAGCACATACTGACATACATATATCCGTATCTGATTATTTTGACCCAAAACAATTACTTTTGTCCAAACTATCAAAATTCCAAACACCCGATACCCTTCTGTGTGTGTTTCATAAGATCAAACAAGCTGTAAACTTGTAATGCTTAGGTGATTAATATTTTGCTTATTTATTTTGCATACACTTAAACTATGCATATGAATCTTTAAAAAGAGTAACTCCTCTTAATGTGGTTTTCTATTGTGATTCATTATATGTTAAGCAGTATGAATACATGCTCTGGAGCTATCATGGGTTCCCTTCAACAGCCTGTATGGATTAAGGAATCAACATTCCTCCCAAAAAGACCTGGTTTCACTAAGTTTCCACATCAGCTGAATCTTGGATCACTCAAGCCATGTAAATTATCTAAAATTGAAGGTAGCTTGGTTACTGGAAAGCCATCCACTACTTCTGTCCCAATCACAGTTCTTGAAGGAGGTAATTAGTCATAACTTTTTAGTTGTTTACAGACATGTTATGATGATAAGACAGAAGGGCAGGCCCCACCTAAATAAGAGATATATAGTAATATTTATTTAAAAGTCCAAATAAATTAGTAACTTAACTATAATAGATTATAAATCAGAATATATAAAAGTAAATATTTGAAGTAGTTGAGGATATCGAAGGAAGCTCTTTAGCAAAATCGGTAGAAGTGGTTGCAAAAATATGTAGATCAACTGACATTGAGTAAATTACATTTTTGCCCCCTGAGTTTAGCTGGTTTTTGCAGTTTTCGTCTTACTTGGAACAGTGACCAAAACATTACAAAAACCTCAAATAAGAACCAAAATTACAAGAGGCGACCAAATTGGAAAGATAAGTGAAACCCAGGGACCAAAAAGTAATTTATTAGTAAATTAATTTTTTGGTCCCTGAGTTTAGCTGTAGTATTCTGTGTTCTAACCATTTTTGTCCTCATTTGAATTATTCTATTGGTGTGAAGAAGGGAGGTGGAGTGGCCCAATCTTACAAAATAATTGTTTAATAATTAAATAACAAGTATTTATAAAAAAACCTGAAAAAATCTGCAAGAGATATTTTGTAAGTGACTAAAATTTCTCAATCTTGAACGATTTTAATGTTGATGGAATATATCTGTTTATAATAATAATGTTGTTGAGTTGTATTATATAGGTGATGGAAATGGGTTTGTTGACCATGAACTGAGTAATGTTGACCCTGAAGTTAGTGCAATAATATACAATGAAAAGCAACGTCAGTTTAGAAGCTTGGAGCTTATTGCATCAGAAAACTTCACATCCAGAGCTGTTATGGAAGCAGTTGGCTCTTGCCTTACAAACAAATATTCTGAAGGACTTCCTGGAAAAAGGTCAATACATAAATAATATATATATATTTTTTCTAATAATGTTTAATTGTTTATAATTTACATTAATTTGCAGATACTATGGTGGAAACGAGCACATTGATGAACTAGAAACTCTTTGCCAAAAGAGGGCATTAGCAGCATTTCATTTGGATGAACAAAAATGGGGTGTAAATGTTCAACCATTATCTGGTTCCCCTGCTAATTTTGAGGTCTATACAGCCATTCTGAAGCCTCATGATCGTATAATGGTGCGTATTTTTTATTTTTTAATATTATATTAAGATGGATATTGGTTTTAATTATTTTTTTTTAAAAAAAAAACTCAGGGGCTGGACTTGCCTCATGGAGGACACTTGTCTCATGGATTCATGACACCAAAAAGACGCGTTTCAGGAACATCCATATATTTTGAATCTATGCCTTATCGTCTTGATGAATCTACAGGTGTTATATATCTTTCTTTTCCAACAAAATGGTCAGGTGTTACATACATTTACATTTACATTTTATAATATTTTTTATTTTCCATATGATAGGCCTGGTTGATTATGAGATGCTTGAGAAAACTGCTACCTTATTTAGACCAAAACTTATAATTGCTGGTGCTAGTGCTTATCCCCGAGATTTTGACTATCCTCGTATGAGAAAGGTATACTTTTTTTGAATGTTGTTGACCAAAATATTGAGTATTGACTTTTTTTTTCTTTCTTTCTTATATAATAATGACATGTATGATTGTTGGACTTGAAAAGATTGCAGATGGTGTTGGTGCTTTTCTGATGATGGATATGGCTCATATTAGTGGACTTGTTGCTGCTTCTGTGGTTGGGAATCCTTTTGATTATTGTGATATTGTCACTACCACAACACACAAGGTAGGTAATATTGCATTGCTTCTGACTGAGTAGATAAAAAAAAATTCCTAGTTTTACTTTTTAGAGATAAAATGATAAAATGGTAATTACAGGATTAACTATTTCTTCTTATTGTTGAACTGAACAATACTGTATCAGACTACTATTGTCCTAGGGTAGTGTTTAGTGATGATAGAATCGGGGAGGGAAGGAATGGAATGGTTCATTCCATTCCATTCCCTTCTATTATTACCTTACTTATTCCATTCCATTATGTTTCCAGTCTCTGAGAGGGCCTAGAGGTGGCATGATATTCTTCAAGAAAGATCCTGTTTTAGGCATTGAATTAGAATCCGCCATCAATAATGCTGTTTTCCCAGGTTTGCAGGTTAGTTAGTTCCACTAATTTCAATCCGTTTCCTTTTTTTTATTTTTAATAATTGAAAAAAAAAAACTTGATATCATAACAGGGTGGTCCACATAACCATACAATAGGAGGACTTGCAGTTTGCCTGAAGCATGCTCAGTCTCCAGAGTTCAAGGCCTACCAGAACCAGGTCTTTTTCTTTACATTTTATCTTTTTCTTTTTATTTTTTTAAATCTTTTCAATAACATAACATAAAATATGTTGGTTGCAGGTTGTTTCTAATTGTCGAGCTCTTGCTAAAAGACTGATGGAGTTGGGCTACACATTGGTTTCTGGTGGAAGTGATAACCACTTGGTTCTTGTGGATCTCAGGCCATTAGTAAGTTACTTTTTTCTTTCAAAATAATAATAAATGAGGTCAAAAAGAAACACCCCCATCCATATATAGTTTACTGGATTAGTTCTATTCCTCATAAGTACAATTGAAAATCTAAGATATTGCTTATTATAGCATCCTACTTTAATTTCTCTTTGAAGTTTTTATCCAAAAAATCGAAATTACAATGTTGCAATTGGACAGAATTTTTAATAAGAAAAAAAAAAGTACAAAAATGTAATAGAAAGAATTTAACCCTAACCCTAACCCTAACCCAAATTGAATAAATGCAGGGTCTTGATGGTGCTAGGGTAGAGAAAATTCTAGACATGGCTTCCATCACCTTGAACAAGAACTCTGTACCTGGTATAATTCTAATTCGAGTCTCTTTTTTTTTCGTATTTCCCCCTCCAAATTTGATCTTATTTACAAAAAAAACCCAGGGGGGTAAAAGAAAAAGAAATCGAGTCTTTGTACCAACACTGTTTTGATTTAAATGTTGTAGGTGACAAAAGCGCACTAGTGCCAGGTGGCATACGGATTGGGTCGCCAGCTATGACGACCCGTGGGTTCACAGAAAAGGAATTTATTTATATTGCTGAGTTTATTCATGAAGGGGTGCAACTCACACATGAGATAAAACAAGCTGTGACTAGTGGATCAAAGGTACAAGATTTTATCAAGTATGTTGCTTCTTCGGATTTTGGTTTCACTGCTCAAGTTTCGGATCTGAGAAAGAGAGTTGAGGCACTCACAACTCAATTCCCGATCCCCGGTTTGTAAAAATTGCCTTGTTTTAGGAAAAATGTCATAAACTGGGTGAAGTTGGATGTGTTGGTTTTTTAAGAATGTTGACATGTTTTTGATCAAAAGATTTTGTAACTTGAAAAGATCATGTAAGTTGTAACCTGTGGAGGGAGGGAGGCTCATGTTGTGGGTAAGTAGACCTGGTAAACCTATCATGTCATGACAGGTTGAAAAAGTTTGACACCAACCTTAAAGGTTTAATTTTGTGTCGTGTCGTGTCAACCTTTTTATTTAAACATATTGAAATCTTTTACCAAAACCTGTTTATTTTGGGATAGCATGTCAATTGTCATTGTTAGTTTTTGTCTAACTCGAGTTTGAAAAGAGTCTAGGCCGAATTTGGCTAGCCAAGAACCAAAATTGGGCTGATGGTCTGCCCAGTTCGGTCTTCATTTGTCCAGGGTTAAGAGTTTGTAAATTAATAGTGTAAGGTATAGATTAGTTATATATTATTAATTTATAATATCTTTTAATAAGCATTATTTTTGGGATTAATAAATATCAAGCATTAAGGGAATATTTAATTGGAAATTTATAGTGTTAACCCGGTGACGTCTATTTTATTTTATGGTAGTAGCATGTAACATTCAAAAAATAATTTCATGGTAGCATGTAACATACAAAAAATATCAAGTAAAAAAATTATTTTAAATAAATCAAAATCATTCTTTCATTTGTTTTAAAAGACAATCAGAGTAACAATATTTTTAAGAGAAAATTACAAATATAGTCAAAACTGTTAATTACTTTGTAGATAATAGTAAAAGAAAAACTCAAATAACAAAAATAGCCTTCAAAGTCGCTAAAGCACACATGTCTGCCAACTTCTGTTCCTGTCAAAAATATTTGATCGACACATAATCAAGTAAAGTTTGAAGCTTTTGCCATTTTTGGAAAAATAGTATGAAACAGTGTGTTTGATCGATCACATTTAGTTGTAGGTTTGACGGGTGAGATTTCAGAACACGAAATCGTCCACTACAATGAGTAGGTCTGACAACACAATGTCCAACAACTATGTTTCTCATAAGGGGCAACATATCTTCATGTGCTTGGATCCGCGATTATACAACGACATATCTCCCGGAGAGTTGCTCGATGAAGGGAATGATGGTTCATTGACACGACTGAGCAAGGTGAGTTCACAAAACTTGTTGGATATAAGATTGGTGCAAAAATAAGTGGAATCGATCACATTTAGTTGTAGGTTTGACGGGTGAGATTTTAGAACACGAAATCGTCAACTACAGTGAGTAGGTCCGACAACACAATGTCCAACAACTACGTTTCTCATAAGGCGTAACATATCTTCATGTGCCCGGATCCACGATTATACAACGACATATCTCCCGGAGAGTTGCTCGATGAAGGGAATGATGGTTCATTGACGCGACTGAGCAAGGCGAGTTCACAAAACTTGTTGGATATATGATCGGTAATAAGTGGAATCGACATTTATGCATGTGATTAAGCTCGTCTTTGACGTGGATTTGTGGAGGAAAGAGATGCATTTCATAGATTGGGATTGAGAACTCTTGAGGTCAAGGGTGGTGGACTTTTCATGGTCAAAGTCCATGTGGACACCATCTCATAGCCACATGGACATAAGCATTGACAAACGGATGTCAACTAAGAGGGGTAACCGCATATTTAAAAGAATGATCTCTTAAACCATTTAAAATGGACTTCATTCTCTTAAACTACAAAAAATAATTAAGTGACTTTTTAAACAAACATAGCCAGTTCGTTGGACTAATATGACATTTCTCCTTTTTATTTTCGTTAAATTTTTAGTTTTGCTCAACTAAGCGGTTATAAATAAATTATCTAAATCTACATATTTACTTATATATGAATATATGAGCCGATATTTAGAGATTGTTTCGATCCATATATGATATTAGTAAAGACTAAACTACACAAATGGTCCATATGATTTGAACTAGCATTAGAGGTCCAAAGTTTTCATTTTGTTACGAATTTGATCCAAAATATTTTGAAAATATCTACAATGACAAATTTACCCTTGGTGTTTTCTTTTTTCATTTTTATTATGTTTAGTTATTAAAATAAACTAAAAAAAATAAATTTAAACACCCCTCCCCACCCCTCATTCGTTATCTACCCTTTTTTTTTTTTATCAAGTTTATTTATCAAAGCACCACCACCACCACCACCACCAAGGATACCGCCGGTAGCACTTCCACCGCCTCCTAAAGTCGGTAGAAGGGAGATGAAGAGAAACAGCCGGAGAGGCATAAAGACAGACATAGATTGGAGCTAGAAACTCGAGAAGACAAAGGGTTCCCATTCTTTCTCTCCCTTCATCGTTGAACATTGGTGAACAGATCTATGAAATGGAGAAAACGAAGGGTGGTCCGTTGGGGGAATGCGACATCGTCTTCGTTGTTTGAGGGGGAGGACGACATCGTCTTCTTCTTCAGATAACAGATTTGGATACCACCTGAAACCTCAACGAAGACAAAAACAGTGGTGACGAATGATTCCATAACTTGAAGCCAAAACATGGAAGGCAGTGAACTAGGGTTTCAACTGAAAGATTTTCAGATAGGAGGGTCACTACTGCGGCTGGAGATCTGCAAACGTGAAGCCAAAATGGGAAGGGCACCTTACACCGCCAGTGATTAGGGTTTTAAGTACATCCTCGGAGACGCTAGGGGTTTTGCGAAGAGGTGCAGCTCTTCTAGGGTTTCTCGGATGAAAAACATCACACACACACATAAAGAGAGAGAGAGAGAGAGAGAGAGAGAGAGAGAGAGAGATCAGTTGAGCTCTACCTGTAATTATCTCATGCATTCCACTCTCCATGTAGTTATCTCATGCATTCCACACTATATCTGATTGTTCTTGTCACAAATTTGATTGTTCTTGTGAGTTTAAAATTCTAGTGGTTCTTGATTTTATGGTTGCAGATTAGGAAAGATGTAATGTTTTATTTTTTAGATCTGAAAAATAAATTTTATGGTTGCAGATCAGGAAATATGTAATGGTCGATGGTGGTGGTAGTTCTTGAGTTTCAATTTATCTTGTTATGGTGTTGGTGGTGACCGGTAAAGCGATGGTAGTGACGATTGTTGGTGACCAACAGTGGTGGTAGCGGTGACTGGTAGTGACTGACGGTGGTGGTGATATCATAATTGGTAGTGTGATAAGAGAGAAGGTGGGGGGGGGGGGGTGGGGATAAGGGTAGTATTTTCTTTTTTTGTTTTACTTTTAATTATAAAAATTGTAAAATGTAAATAAATAGAGAAAGAAAAACTGAAAATCAAAAAAATAAGGGTAAAATCGTCATTCTAAAAAAGTTTAAATCAAATTGGATCAAACTCGCAACAAAATGAAAACTTTGGACCTCTAGTGCTAGTCCAAACGTTTTTAGACCAAAATAACAATTTTGAGCAAACCACAAGGACCATTTATATAGTTTAGTCACCGGTAAAATGAGGTTTAATTTAGATAATATTATATGTTTAATGAAATTAAAATAAAAATGTAACTAAAAAAAGGACACTCGAACACTGTGATGAGTTTTTGAAAAAATAGATTTGTTTGAAAAAAAATATTTATTAAATATATGTATTTTCAAACATATTTTCCAAAACATAATAGTAGTAAGAATATTTACATAAACAATATTTTTTTTACTTTGTTTAACAATTGTTTTAATTTTTTACTGTTTTTTTATTAGGGATATTTTCATATATGTCCCTTTTAAACCTCAAAATATCATATTTGTACAACTTAATTTCTCAATATCATATTTACCCTTCATAAATCTTCAAAATATCATATTTGTCCAAACCCTTTTTATTATGTTTTTAATATTTTATAATAATTTTTATACCTTAGTGTTATTATAATAATTAAAAATTTTAACCATATTATCCTTACTTCTATGATAATGGAATGTGAACTTCTAAATTGTTGGAAGTTTGCCCTTTTGACAAACAAAAAGATTCATCTTCAACATTCTCTATGAAATGTATATTTTGATTGTTTAGCTTTGTTGTTGTTGATTATTATAATGTTGTACATGGAGGATATTTTAGAAATTACCGTTGACATTTTGATGTTTAAAAAGTGCATATATGATATTTTGATATTTAAGAAGAGAATATATGATATTTTGATGTTTAAAAATGACATATATGATATTTTGAAATTTTATGAATGGTAAATAATATTTAGAAATTTTATAAAGGGTAATTATGATATTTAGAAATTAAGTTGAGTAAATATGATATTTTGATATTTAAGAAGGGCATATATGAAATTGTCCCTTTATTATAACTTTTGACTTTTTTTTTATAACTCTTTGTTATTAACTTATATAAAAAAATTACAAACATATATCTCATTTCATCGTCACTAGAAATTGATTGAATCTCAATAAATGTCCTAAATTGTTAATAAGGTTCATTTATAAACAATAATATTAGACATGTTAAATCAAAACCAACATCAATCGAATAATATGTTTTGGGGTATAAATCCAACAATGACTTCTTACAAAACGAAAAGGAAAAAATAAACATTTCTATTGCTTGAACCGATTAGCATTGTTCCTTTCATCTTCTAGCACAACAGGTTCATTTCTGCTACAAAAATTACAAACTAAGCTATCACATCCAAAATAAGTAGAAACTTGTAAATCATGTAAGCCACAAATGTTTATACCTAAACTCTATATTTGTGTGTCGAATTTGATCAATGTCTTCAACCTCTAAATAGAGATCAATGTTACTTATTCTTGATAGAGAGAGGAAGCACATCAAACATGATGTCAACACCATCAATATCTTTGATGGGAAGAGGAATGTATTTTACTAGTATAATTTATACCATTAGACCATCACAGGTTGTCCCACCTTAATAGCAAAGCATTGTAACAACATTTCATCCAACAAACGCTAAAAAAAACATAAATTCAATCAAAAATTGCTTTCAAGATATGAATGTTGAAGCAAATAACAATTGTAAATCACAATAGGAATCACAATATCAAATAACAGTTGGAATCCAGTAGCAAATAATAGTAGGAAAGGAAAAAGGCAAACGAATGGTTACTGGGTGCTGCTAATGTTCATCGGCGTTCAGGTCTGTAGGAGTGAGGAACAACAACGTGCGAGGGAAACTTGAGTTTAGAAGGCATGTATATGGTTAATGGTTGCAGAAATCAACCTACAGTTAGTTGAAGTCGAAAATCAAAGGAGGAGTCGGACTTAAAGGAAAGTAGGTGTTTCCAGGAGTCTGTTGTGGCCGGAGTCGAAGAAGAGTCGCAAGAAATTAGGGTACTCGTCTTTTGTAGTGTATTCGTCTTTTGTAGTGGAGGCGTACTCACCGTGATATTCTGTGGTGGAGTCGACGACGTTGGCTATGGCCAGACTCGAAGAGGGCGAATGAAGCGATCGAGCTCAGAAGACGTTGAGGGTATCAGTGGTGTAGAGGTGTAGGGGCGTGCGTTCAATCTGATTAGCTTTTTCTTCTAATTTTGACTTATAACCCTAACACCCGAGTTCAACTTAACGAGAGAAAATAAAGGAAATGGATGGAAGCGAGAGGAAAGTAAAAGAAATTAGTGTTCCCGAGTTTCATTAAAGGAAGGAAGTGGAATGATCACTTTCCTTCCGATTTGGACGGATATGGAGAGAAAGAACAAAATTTTTAACTTTCCTTTCACTTTTCTCTTACTTGAGAACACGAAAGACAAATTTATTTTCCTTTCCTTTATATTCTTTTCTCTCCTACTTTCTTTTCTCTTCTTTTCTTTTTCTTTGCTAAAACTCGGGAACGAGGCGTAATGGTAAATATGTTTCAAAATCCACTTGTTTGGTAAATAAATTTAAAAAAAACATCTTTCTCCCTTGACTAAACTACATAAATGGTCCCTGTAGTTTGCTCAAAATTGTCATTTTGGTCTAAAAAGGTTTGAACCGGCTTTATAAGTCCAAAATTTTCATTTTGTTGCGAGTTCGGTCTAGTTTGTTTTGAAACTTTTTATAATGAGGATTTTACCTTGATGTTTTTTTTTTCATTTTTTTAATTACTTTAATGCAATATGTTTTATGTTTGCAGTTTTGCCTATTTTAACTTGTTTTTTTTTCTTTTGTTACAACAATTAAACGAAAAAGAAAAGGTAAATATTACTCCACCCTCTCCTCTTTCTCTTTCACAAACACCACTCCATCTCTCTCCCTAAAATATCTGCAGGAAAACATCACTGACCACCTGCCATTGTCGTCGGAAACAACCGCTACCAATCGAAAACCACCACCACCAGCCGGAAACCACCGTCATCTGCCGGAAACCATCACCATCTGTCAAAAACCACCACCCATCATCTTCTTCATCCACCTTCAGATTATCTATCCTAATTTCCCCTAGTTTCTGCAGAAAGATTGATGGGTTTATCGTTTAACATCAACAGAAAATCGGATCTAGGTTTGCACCAAGAACACACGCGGTGATTTGCCCTTCCAGATCTTGAAGTCCCTAGTATTGGAGTTAGATCTGCAATGGTGGTCGTCAAAAATCCCAACGTCGTCATCTTCATCGATTTGGATTTCAGCCAACGGATCTGTTCGTCACCGGTATATGTCGTCAGACCGCCAACGTTGCCATATTTGTCAGCAAACCCTAGCTCGTCGCCACCTTCGTTTCTCTCCATTTCCGACATTTCATCATTCATAGGAGTTCAGATCTGTTCATCGGACTTCAGATCTGGTAAGCTCACTTTTATCGATCAATGGCGTCGCCATCTTCCTCAGTCTTGTCGTCCTTATGTTCTATTCATCTTGAAACTGTCGTTGCCTCGTGGCATCCCTCCCTATGGATCTGCAACACCCACTAGATTGTTTTCGGACTCGAAGGGTTTGATGAGGAAGATAGTCGCCTGAGAATGTGACATGAAATGGGTTTGTTGAGGAAGATGTCGACGACGTTCTGATTCTCCAGCGATGGTTGAGAGATGTAACCTAGATCGACGGTGGGCTGAAAGCGGTGGTGGTACTTATAACACCCTGTTTTGGGCCATTCTTTGATTCAGGGTCATGGACCGGAAATTGTTTCCATAAAAGTTTTGAGGCCTTAAAAAGGCGATGTTTTAATATTTTGGAAGAAGGCAATGAAGGTTATGTGACCTAAATCCTATGGATTGTGCTTTGGTCCGAAGAGTAGCGTGGGAAAAGTCATAGGTCGGTTGCTTGCATGAGAAATGGATTTTTTTCGAGGAGTTCTCAGTCCAAGATATCTAGATATTATTGTGGGGCTTTTCAATACCCTTATGTGGATATAAAGAATGTCGAAATCGGAGTTAGAACGAAGAAGTTATGGCCATTTGAAGTTGGAGGGTTTTTAGGTTGAGCCTAGTATGCTGGGCGTACTAGGCATGAGATGATCATAGAGTTGAACCTAGTACAATGGGCGTACTAGGAGTACGTGGGGCGTACCTAGGCTGTACCAAACCCTAATTTTTAAAGTGTCACCCATATTTAAAGGAATTAACTCACCCTTGGGCCTCCCATGATCAACCTCCACTCCTTCCAAACCCTAATATCGAGTGTATCCTTTGTGTGTGAATGTATGGAAGTTTGGTGGTGATTTTGGTGGCCTTTTGTTGAAAAAGAAGACTAGTGAAGAAGGAGGGGTTGCTTGTAAGCTTTTGGATCCAGAAACTACTCCATTTGGTGCATCTTCTAAAGGTATAAAGTTCATACCTTGACGAGTTTCCTTCTAGATCTCTATAGATGGGTTTTCATGAACTTTTGTCCTAAAGTTGGGACCTTTGTGAGTATAAAGTACTCCAAAGCTTATTAGTTGCCCTTTCAAGCATTTTAGGTCTTATAGATTCATAAAAATGGTTAATTGATGGTCCCTTCTAGCCATGCAAGATCTTGGTAGTGTTGAGTGTGGATTAAGTTAGAGTTTCAAGGTTCAAACTCTTTCCCAGCCATGCAAAGGCTTAAAGTCTTTGACTTTATGGGTTAATATGTTATTTGGGATCAGATCTGAGAAGTAGACTTAATGGCTTAACCATTCAATTCCTTATTGATGAGTTTGGGCTGCTGTGGAGTGTGGAGTACACTGGGCGTACCTAGATCGTACACAACATGTACTGCCCAAAGATGGCGTACGTTGGGCATAGACCGAGTACGCAAGGCATAATCTGATTGTTGAGCGTCGTTGAATTTTGTTGACTTATGGGTTTTGGGCCCATAGTGGGCTTTGGTCACCATTTAGGATTTTGGGTCATTGAAGGCTTTTGGGTCATTGAAGGCTTTTGGGTGTCTTTGGGCAGGGCCTGGTTGTGGTTTATGACCTAATTATTAATTAGGATATTGCTTGATGATATTTAGTGCAGAGGTTTCCCATATCAGCAGTCTGAGCATTTATTTGGTTGTTTCAACAGTTTGAGGTGAGTCTTCTCCCGGTGCTCGTGAGTCGAAGGCACCAATGTCGGCTCACCAAATTATGTATGTAGGATGTTAGCTGTCTTTGTGACTCTTGCATGTTTGTATGAGCCTGTGCAGTAGGATAGTTGTATTTGTGATGACCAGCTGGGTCTTACTGTTATTATTATGTTATGTTGTTTATATGTGTCTGAGACTATTGATAGTCTCCAGGGTTGCTGATAACCCACTGGGCGTGCTGTTAGCCCACTGGGACTGCTGATAGTCTCCATGGGTGCTGATAACCCATCGGACGTGCTGTTAGCGCACTAGGACTGCTGATAGTCCCTAGTGTTGCTGATAACACATAGTTGTTTATTTGTCTTATGTTGTGTGTGATATTTTAGGGAACCCACTAAGATTTGTGCTTACAATTTACGGTTTGCATGTTTCAGGTTTTCTTATATTAAAGGAGAGGCACGGTTCGATTTCAATGCATCAATGGGGGACTTGTGTACTTGATAACTTTTAATGATACTCTGATAAATGTTTTAAGATCTTGCAATTGTGATTTCAATAAACACTGAAAGTTTTAATCGAAAATTTTGGGTTGAATTTCGGGGTGTTTCAGTAATGAACGGTAGTCATGGTGGTGTTTATAATTCCGGTCGGTGGTGGTTGTGGTGATATTTTGTCTATGTGAAAATTAGATGAAGATATGTACTAGCGAGCGAGCGAGCGAGCGAGAGAGAGAGAGAGAGAGAGAGAGAGAGAGAGAGAGAGAGAGAGAGAGAGAGAGAGAGAGACAATGTTGTCTTCGTTGCGAGGAGAGGAGTTTTCCTAGAGCGAGAACTCATAAGCCAAGGAGACAGTGGGAGGAAAATCGAGCTTGAAGAGATTCAAGAGTCGATAGATGAAGGAACCTCTACCCCTAGCACTCAACCCGAGGAGGAAACTCCGGTTGAACCAATTGACGAGTCCTTACCTCTTAGACGTTCCGAAAGAGTTAGAGTTCAACCCCAGTTTCATGGTTTTCATATTACTACCGAAGGGGACACGTATATTAGTGATGGTACACTAATAAACCTTGATGAACCTAATAGCTATAAGGAAGCCATGACAGGCCCAAAGTCTGCAAAATGGAAAGAGGCGATGGACAGCGAGATCCAGTCCATGTATGACAACCAAGTTTGGAATTTGGTTGACAATGTGCCCGGACGTAAGACCGTTGGGTGCAAAAGGATCTTCAAGAAGAAGACCGACGTGGATGGAAATGTACACACATATAAGGCGCGATTGGTTGCAAAGGGCTTTACTCAAACTCCCGGAGTTGACTATGATGAGACCTTCTCACCAGTTGCGAAGATAAAATCTATTAGAGTGATGCTAGCTATTGCCGCATTTCATGATTATGAGATTTGGCAAATGGATGTCAAAACCGCTTTCCTTAATGGGAAGTTGGCCGAGGATGTTTACATGGCTCAACCAGAGGGTTTTGTCGATCCGAAGCATCCAAATAGAGTGTGTAAGCTTGAGAAGTCCATTTATGGACTTAAGCAAGCATCTCGCAGATGGAATCTTTGCTTCGATGAGAAAGTCAAAGAGTTTGGATTTGTACGAAGCGAACATGAATCGTGTGTATATGTCATAGCCAGTGGGAGCATAGTTAGCTCTCTCGTTTTGTATGTCGATGACATACTACTCATAGGAAACGACGTTCCGACTCTGCAGGAAGTTAAGTCCTGGCTCGGGAAGTGCTTCGCTATGAAGGACCTCGAAGAGGCTTCCTATATTTTAGGAATAAGGATAGTAAGAGAGAGAAGTAAGAGACTAATAGGACTTAGTCAGAACACTTACTTAGATAAGGTACTAAAACGTTTTAGTATGGAAAATTCGAAGAAGGGAGAATTACAGATACAAAGTAACGCCAAGTTAAGTAAGACTCAAAGTCCGAGTACCAAAGCTAAAATAGAAAAAATGAGCCGAGTACCATACGCTTCCGCAGTTGGCTCAATCATGTATGTTATGACTTGTACTCGCCCTGATGTAGCCTTTGCTTTGAGCATGGTTAGCAGATATCAAGGGAATCTTGGAAGAGCTCATTGGATTGCGGTGAAGAATATCCTTAAGTACTTTCGGAGGACGAAGGAATGGTTTTTAGTCCTCGGAGGAAGTGATGACTTGAAGGTGCGAGGGTATAGTGACGCCAGTTTTCAAACCGACCGAGACAACTACCGTTCGCAGTCGGGCTGGGTCTTTACCCTTAATGGAGGAGCAATGACTTGGAAAAGTTCCAAGCAGGAAACTGTAGCTGATTCGACGTGCGAATCATAGTACATTGCAGCGAACGAAGCGTCGAAGGAGGCAATATGGTTGAAGAACTTCATTGGTGATCTTGGAGTTGTACCCGCCATAAAGGAGCCCATGGAGATTTTCTTTGATAATCAAGGAGCGGTTGCCTTGACCAAGGAATCGAGAGATCATGGTAGATCACGACATATCGACAGAAAATATCACTTTATTAGACATCGTGTAGAAGAAGGACAACTCGTAGTGAACAGGATATCATCAGAGGATAACCCAGCAGATCCGCTTACGAAGGGACTGAGTAGGGTTAAGCACCTGCAGCATGCTAGGAGTATTGGGTTGAAGGATGATATTAGCATAAACTAGATAGTAGTAGAAACATGTAATAGATAAATGTAATTAACATTTGATGATTAAATAAAAGAGTATTATTTATGAGTAATGTTATTGTCTTATGTTAATTGTTTAACTATTGTTTCATTTTGCATGTTTTGACTTCCAGAATAATTGAGTTTATTAAGAATAATCGAATTATTCAAATTGTCCACAATTGTTCATATGTGGGAAGTAGATATGAATGAAGATTGTCATGAATCGGTGTGTAGATTGTCTAAATGGTTTTAGACATAGCAAAGGGTTGTTGCAACGTTCATGAGTGCTTATGAACTAGTTTTGAGCATTGGAACAAACCCGCGCTTGCTGGAATCACCTTATGGAATATGATATAAAAGGGTGATCGCAAGACGATAATATCATATAGTCTTAAAACCTAGATATATGGTTTGTTATTTGTTAATTGGTTGTACATTGATAATGCGAAACCGCATCAGTAACTCGGTGTTATAAAACGCATTGTTGTGTATAGTTGATTAATGAATAAGTAAATGCATATAAGTCGAAGTTTATCTGTTACTTTTATCCTAAGAGGGTAAAAGCAATATCTCGGTCTCTCGATGATTTGATTTGACTTATGTGTCGGGCCCGGTCAGAACTGAATTGATGTGTTCTATTAAGTTCTATGTCAAATGAATCGGAGATCGAGAAACCAAATGCTAGACAAATTATTCCATAGAATTGTCAGCATGATATTTAACAGAGGACTGTACGATCCCTTATCTAAAGGACAAGATTGATTAGATCAGAGTTTGACAACGTCTTTGAGAGCTACGATTGCAAATCGAATTGTACTTGTGCATATAGTTACTAGACTTATCCAAGTGGGAGACTGTTGGAATAGTGTCTTAGGGTACAACTATATTGGGCAAGTATTTGACCCGATTGTGCATGGTCCTTTTGGGTTGCCTTCACCATAGCAACTTGACAGGATGATTTATTATGAGAGAATAAATATTATTAATATATTATGAGAATAATATATGGAATAATAATATTGTTATTTGATTAATATAAGTCATAAAATTAATTTGGTGACTTAAAGAGATTAATTAAATAAGAGGGTATAAACTGTCAATTGTTTGATAGTTACACTTTGGGCTGTAAATCCTTCATGGATAGGGTTGGATGATTTCTAGGGCTTGGGATAAGCCACAAATCGTCCAAGGGCTTATCTTGGAAAGGATTTGGATTGCTTTGAGTAAAAGTTATCTAATTAAGGTTTAAGGGTGAAACCCTAGGAGCCTTACAAGTATAAATAGACCCTTGGGGCAAGGGAAATCAGCACCTCTGCTAAAGCAATGAAACCCTAGCCGATTTCTTCCCTCTCCTCTCTCTCAAATCATCCTCTTGCTAAGTTGGTGTTTGTAAGCCATTAGAGGAGTGACATTTGTGACTCTAAAGCTCCAAGAACAAGAAGATCAAACAAGTGTTTCAAGGTAAGCTTCTAACTCTAATTTTGTATTGTTCTTATACTCTATTAGCCATTAGAAGTCTTGGATCCAATGCATGTTTAATTAGAGAAACCTACATCCAAGCATTAGGGTTTGTATGTACACATAGGAATGTTCATATGGCCAAAACCCATCAGTTCCGGGCGGGTCTGTGCCGCTCGAGGTTATTGGTCAGATGAGCATGTGCGAGTTGGATACGAGGATTCGTGAGATCCTGCATGATGAGGTTGCTGCGTTGTTCCGGGCTGAGTTGTCGGAACTGTTTGGGTCGATCAAGACTGCTATGGTTGAGTATTTTGATGAGCGCTATGCAGCTCTCATAGAGACGGCTGCCGCGGCAGCTACAACAGCTGTAGCAGCGGCAGGGAGAGGAGCTGGTTGGGGTTTTAAGTATTGGGACTTCGATAATACGAAGCCTCCCACCTTTGATGGAGTTCAGGACCTGATTGTTGCTATGAGATGGTTATCGGACGTGGAGGGGTGTTTCTTCACGTGTTCATGCCCTGTTGATCAGAGGGTGAGGTGTGCTCTGAACCTGTTAGGGCTCGGGGAGAAGGATTGGTGGAGATTGACCACAGGGTCATATTCGGATGCGCAAAGGGTTGCGGTTTCATGGGATCAGTTCAGATAGATGTTTAGCACTCGTTATGTTCCACGGGTAGAGAGAGAGAGAGAGAGAGAGAGAGAGAGAGATTGGCTCAGGAGTTCCTGGAGCTGAAGCAGGGTTCAGAGTTGGTGACTGAGATCACCAGGATGTTCACTGAGAGGGCGATGTTTTGCCCTGAGTTCACTTCGGAGCAGGCTCAAATGTCCCGATATCTGAGTATGCTCAAGAGGGATATCAGACTGTTTGTGTCGACGCAGAGGTGCGAGACTTTGTTGGAGTTGCAGGAGGCCGCCAGGCGGCGTGAGTTAGAGATTGAGTTGCAGTTGCGTGAGCTGAGACAAGCTCCGGTGCAATCGCAGTCGGCGCCGAAACGGCCCAAGACCGTTGATTCTAGGGTGGGAGATCTGAGTAGCCACACTTGTGGGGAGTGTGGGAGGAGTCACACTGGAGTTTGTAGGTCCGGTGGTATATGCCACAAGTGCGGAAAGGAGGGGCACTATGCGAGGGATTGTCGGCACTCAGCGCCGATTCGGGATTTGAGGATTTGCTATCATTGTCATCAGGTTGGACATTTGAGGGTCAACTGTCCACAGCTCGCTGCAAGACCGGTGCAGGCTACAGCACCGGCCACTTTGAGGATCATGGGTGGAGGTCAGGGTGGAGCGGAGCCCCCAAGGGCTCAGGGTCGTGCTTTTCAGCTTGCAGCAGAGGAGGTCAGAGCAGTGTCGGATGCAACTGCGGGTCTGTTTCTTTCTTGATGTCTTGATTATCTTGTGATTATTGTGGAGTATTGTTTATCTGTGAGTCTCATTGTGTGGTTTCCGGTGTAGTATTCGTTGTTCTTTGAGGGTTATGGTATGGTTATGGGTTAGTGTTGGGAATTTCGTTGGTTATCATTCATGGAAATTATTAGTTGAAATCTTGTGTATGGTTCGAAGGTTGAGTAGCATCTAAATTCCGAGGAGTGGTTAGCTGCATATTGAGTTTCTTTCGAGATGATCAGTGTTGATATGTGATTTTGTGAAGGTTGTTTATTCTTGCGGGACGCAGTTCGCGTGTAAGTGTTTGTGTTGCGTGGGGTTGTTGAGGGAGGTCGGTGATGGCGACCGGTGATTGATAGTCAGTGCTATAAGTGGGGGAGAATTGGAAAATTCTCCGGAAGATCGATGAGCATGTGAGGTTGTTTAGCTGTTTAGGATTCAGCAGTGTTCTGTCAACTAAGAGCGTAGGCTGGTATGAGTAAGTGGCAGGCATGCGGGGCGAGATACAGACCTAGGGCATTCGATTGTGGAGGGCCTGGGATCAGGCCGGGATTGAGTATGTATGATGGAGATAGGGTTCGAAACCCTTAGAGGGCTAGAACAGTATGCGCGGGAGGATTTCTCGGAGAGATAATTCGGAATGATAAATGCTAGTTGAGCGGCCCGGATAGAATGAAGGCCGGTAGGCGTACCAGTCAGACCGAAGGCTCGAGGGCGGTCCAGATTGGCTGAATGTTCTGAGAGTGGTCCAGATTGACTGAAGGCCTGGTAAGGCGGTCCAATCATGCTGAAGACTCTGCAGGTATTGTTAGATCGGTTCGAGGAAGTGGATTGAATATGTTGCGATGTGTTAGCATTAGAAGGTGTGGCCCCGGGTATTGATCTTGCTTAGTGGAGATAGTACATGGACTCGAGAGTCCTTGCGAGCAGATTCAGAGCATGTGTGTTACATGAATAGCGGTTATGCTATAAAGGAGTGGTGTAGCGTTGGGCGAGCATCGTGGCACTTGTCGTAGTGACAAGGCGGCCAAGTGGATTTCCTTGGTAAGGAAAGAGAAAGGAATGTAGCTTCGAGAGGGAATGTAAATTCACGGAAGTGAAAGCAGCAGCGCAGAGTTATGATTGGAGTGGTCCAATTAAGGTCATTGAGCAGCGGGATTGCGGCAGTGGTATGGGACTACATCCGGATTGGATGTCTGCTGAGGTCGCGGAAGGAATTCCGCGGGTGTAGAGCCAAGAGGCTCGGAAGGGATGTAGGGTTGGAAGTCTTGGACTCCCAGTTTGATTCTGGTCAAGGAATAGTGTATGTAGTGGTGGTTCATCCTGGGGGATGTTTGGAGGTGTCGTCAGTGTGACAGGTTTTCCTAACCCGAGGGTGCTAGAGCTAGTTTAACATGTGCATGCGATTGCAAGAGAACTCATGGGAGTTGCTCTGAGGCTGAAGAATGTGTCATTCTGTTAGCAGGGTGTGGATAAAGTTGGACTCAGGTCAGGAAGCCGGTGGTTCAGGGTTATATCTAGCTCGTAAGAGTCAAGTGATTGTGGTGATCAGGATCGAGAAAAGTGCCATGGAGTGGTACTCGATTGTTAAGTATGGAGCCTGATGAGTGTGGTTATCAAAGGGTAAAGCCGGTGGCCGGCTTGAGACGGTGGTCAGGACACCGCCAGAAAGGAGAAAGTGAGTTTCGAGTTTCTATGGTTGTGCTTTGAGGAACTTGGTTTGGTTAATGCCAGGTGGTGCGTTGTGGGAGAAATCCTAGAGCTGAGCTGCCGCAGGCTTCGAGGACGAAGCCTAATTTAAGTGGGGGAGAATTGTAACATCCCGGGATATCAAGAGTAAAGTTGAAGGGCTAAAATAGTAATTGGAAAAGGGCAACTCGGCGAGTCCACGAGTGGACTCGGCGAGTAGGGTCGCGATTTTGGTCGCGTGTTAAGTGGCCAACTCGGCGAGTCGGCGGCTGGACTCGGCGAGTTGGTGCTGAGTGGAGAAAACCCTAATTTCGGAGGATGAGCCCTATATAAAGGACATTATGCCCTCTCCCCAGCCTCCTTACCTTCCCTTAAGTCCAGAAAACCCTAAAAACGCGAGTGTGAAGGATTGGAGTGCAATTGAACCTTGGAAAAGAGATTTGGAGGAAGATCTTGGAGAGTTATGAGGCTTGGAGCAAGGGGCTTTGCTTAGATTTGGATTTCATTGCTGTTGGGGCTTCCTTTTGAGGTATAATCTCGTTCTTGGGCTGTTATTCTTCTAGATTCATGATTCTTGGAAGGTATGGGAGGCTTAGCTTGTGGTATCTTGAGTTTGAAGAGTAGATCTGAGGTTGCTACCTCAGATCTGGAGTGGAGGAGGTCTTAAGTGCATTAAAGTCCATGTTCTTGAGTGATTGGTGAAGCCATCATGTCCCAAACCCTAGCCCTAAAGTGTAAAATGCCTAGATCTCTTTGGATTCACGTAAAGTTTGCCACTTTACGTGATGGATGGGTTGTAGGAGGCTAGATCTACGTTTTGGATCAATTGCATGGCCTGGAAGGTTCTGTTTGGGATGAGATCTAGAGGCACTCGCCGAGTCACAAAGGTGTACTCGGTGAGTTGCTTGAAGATGGTCTGGAACTCGGCGAGTTGGATGAACAACTCGGCGAGTAGGTTGAAGATAGCCTTAGACTCGGCGAGTCTCTTCTTGGACTCGGCGAGTCTGGTCGTGAGGTCCAAGTTTCTTCTGGTTGAGCTGTGACTCGGTGAGTCAAGGGATGACTCGGTGAGTCGAGTGAGAAAGGACTCAGAGTTGCTGGACTCGGCGAGTCTTGGGGTGACTCGGCGAGTTAAGTCGCGGATGGAGGAAGTTCTGTGTATGTGGACTCGGCGAGTAGAGTCAGTCAGGGGTTGACTTTGACTTTGACTTTGTCCAAGGGTTGACCAGTTATTCTCCAGGGGCATTTTGGTAATTGTTGGATATTGTTTTAAGTTCAGTGTTTTGGTGGTTGGTGAGTGGTGGAGATCTTATCAGTGATCGGATCAACTCGGGTTTATCTGTTCAGTCGGCAGTTATGAGGTGAGTTATCCTCACTATATCAACAGGGTCTAAGGCACCAAGGCCGGCCCTTTATCGGATTGAGATCCGGGTATTTGTTGTTATGTTACTACTTTGATATGTTTGCATCCTGGTAGTTAGGATGGTATATGTTAGAGACCTGGTTGAGGTCGGGAATCCTGTTATGTAGGGTGATGCTATGCTAATGACCGGTTAGGTCGGTATCCTGTTATGTAGGGTGATGCTATGCTAGTGACCGGTTAGGTCGGTATCCTGGTTAGGATGATGATATGTTATGTGATCTGCTTGATCGGTTGTTGACTGTGATTTGTTATATGATTGTACGTTTATGTGCACATGGTTGTTTGGACTGGAGTTGGGTTGAGGCGGGTCCTGCTTTGTGCTGTAGGCCAAGATACCCAGGGCGGATCGGTTGTCCCGAAGGCCCAGCGAGCGGTCCGGATAGGCTGTAGGCCCCAAGAGGGCGTGCCGAGGCTCGGAGAGTGGACCGGGCCGACTGAAGGCCCGGTGCGGGCGGACCAGTCATACTGTAGACTCAGAGAGTGGACCAGGTGGATTGAAGGCCCAGTACGGGCGGACCAATCACACTGCAGACTCGATGCATATGGCTAGACTCGGAGGGTGGACCAGGTTGACTGTTCGCCGGTGCGGCGGACCAGTCACACAATAGATCTGAAGTGCATGGTTGTTCTATGATCGGATATGTTATGGCATGTTATGCGTGTATGGTATAGGTGGTTGGTATTTTGGGGATATCTCACTAAGCTTTCGGGATTACAGTTGTGGTTTTATGTTTTTCAGGTTCTTCAGGAGACCATGGCAAGGCGAAGGCGTGATCGTACCGCTCCTCATGTTTATGTTGTGATGTGATTCTGGGAATACTTTAGTTTAATTGTATTGAAAACCTTTTTGTAATAATTTAATGAAATCGGGTTGTTTTTGAAATGTTTAAATTGGTTGGAATTTTACGGTTGTTACATAATAAATAAAAAATAAATAATAATTATAATAAAATAAATAAATAATCCATAAAACCTCAAGATGTATATTATATTATATTTTTTTAGCCTT
The DNA here is from genome assembly GCF_002870075.4 of Lactuca sativa. Lineage (NCBI taxonomy): Eukaryota > Viridiplantae > Streptophyta > Magnoliopsida > Asterales > Asteraceae > Lactuca > Lactuca sativa. The sequence continues at coordinate 324,818,931 of NC_056627.2, read as the reverse complement.
AAATCCATAATAATTTATTAGTGTTAGCCTCAAGAGTTAAAAGTTATATTTTCTGGATGTTGAGGGTTAAATGGGAACATGTGGACTTGTATTGAATAATTTTTTTGGAAGCAGGGGCTAAAGAGTAAAATATGGACTTAATTCGAAAAGAAAGGGGATGGAGGAATTGAAAATATTGAAATGCAATAAGTTTGATATGTGGAGATGGGACTAAGATCTGTCACCTCTCATCTCTTGTCTTGTTTAAAAGCTTTGCACAAACCCGAACCCTAAGAAAAAGATGCAACCACCACCTCTTAGTCACAAAGACTACCACATGACCACCACCATCGACTTCCTCCCTCCCCCCCCCCCCCCCCCAACAGAAGATCCCGAGACCGAGGAGGAATGGATGGCAACCTCCAGGTGCCGATTCTTCATCAATCACCATTAACATCCGACATTGCCAACCCCTTGTCGCCGTTGTGAACTGTCGAGCAGTCACCGCCTTGCTGCTGTCACTTCTGATGATAAGAGAAGCCGGGGAATTGGAGCAAAACGTTACTGTTGCATTCATTTCATCGGAGAGGGCATGGTCTTCTGCGACTCCTTCTCTTTCTTTCGTGCATGGAACCGACGACAACCAGCTAGCCCGCTGTCACCGCCGCTCGATGACCTCCTTCCGCTGCTCCAGTCATCGTTTGCCACCCCCGAAGGGCTGTCGTGTTCGTGTTTCACGTGAGTGCGCGTGTGTTACTGCTTCAAGTTCGTGTGGTGTGTGTGCTTTTGGGTTGGCCGGAAAATGTTTAGAGCCACCATGACAGCCAGTCATGGTGGTTGTCGTCGTGTGCTGCCTTTCTGCCACCACCAGCCACCGTGTGAGGTGGATGTGTGTGTGTGTGTGTGTGTGTTTATATCCGCTGGATGTTATTTGTGGGTGTTGCTTGACCGGATACTGAAGAAAAACCACCACCACCACCGTGAGGTGGTGGCTGCCACCTCCTGCCATCGCCGGCCACTGTTTTTTGGTTGTTGTGTTGGGCCTTTTTATTATTTTTGGTGCTAGTGTGTGGGTGTGTGTTGTAAGAAATTGTATGTGTGTGGGATTGTTGGAACTATTACTCAAACTATCGTCGTGTGCGGGTGGTTGCCGCCATGGACCACCCCGACCACCACTGCCCGAGGTAGCAGTGGGTGATGCCTAATTTATTAATTATATATTTATTTAGTTAGATAATCATTCAACTTTATGAGTTGGAAACCCTAATTAGGCTTTAGAAAACCCTAATATCAAGAAAGCCCTAATTTTGGAGTTGGTCGGGACCCGCGTTAAAACTATTAATTAAACCTACAATAATAACTTAATAATTCCTCACAATTAACTTGATGATATATTGAACTTAATGGATTAAGTCCTTAATGGGTTAGTGAGGAACACTAACCCTAGTTATCATTTTATGTAGAAACCCTAGAATCGAGGAGCTTTATTTTGGGCAATAATCGGGCGCGTATTTGGGCTGTTGACTAGATTATTATTTCAACCGAAAACGACTAAGTCAAACCTTAATCAATCATACCCTTAAGTGATTAAGTCCTTAATGGGTTAAGTGTTCTTACTTAACGCTAATCGTCATTTCATGTGAAACCCTAATCGTCATTTCATGTGAAACCTTAATTGTCATTTCATGTGAAGTGGTCACTGTTGCATGTAGCTATGACCTATGATCAGGTATTGACTCAAGTATCTTCCTATAGGTGATTGGAAGTGAGTTGAAGCTGGTAGAGTCCTTCATTGCTACAGTGGTTTCTACACGCATATCAAGGTGAGTTTCGCCTCACTGTACCCGTGGGTCGAATGCACCAATGTCGTCCCACTAGTATTGATTATCTGCTAGTAGAGGGATGCCTTAGGGACTGTATATAGTCATGTAGGATAGACTGAGGAATCTTGATCTAAGTTCTCTTACATGTTCCTTATTTGGTTGTGGTTTTAGAGTAGGATCACCTGTCCGGGTAACTATCTCACCTCTGAGTAGATACAATTATGCATTCCTTGGATTGTTGATATTTAGTATGATGTAATGTTATAATGATCTATTAGATATGTGTTCTGGTATTGAATGCTGATATGTTGTAGTGATCAGTTATATCTGTCTCATGGTATGGAGTCTGTTGTTTTGTGGTAATAACCTGTAGAACTGTATGTTATATGTGCTTGTTGGTTATCATCTATGGAGTGCCCTTATGGACTGTCAATGGTTATGTAGGATAGCCTGAGAACTCTTGGTCAATGATCTCTTGCATGTTCCTCGTTTGGTTGTGGCTCTAGAGTAGCACTATCTGTTTGGATGGCTATCTCACCTCCGGTTACTTATGGTTATGCATTCTATGGGGGTTACCTGGTAGCGAGACTGTATGTTGTAAGAGGATTAGTAGGCAGTAGTGAGCTGTATGATTGTTGTTTGCCTGTATTATGTGCCTACTTGATCATGATTGTTTATATGTCGACATATTGTGTTTGGTTGGGTTGAGGCGGTCCTGCTTTGTGCGATAGGCTAAGATATCCGATGCGGGTCGGCTGTAAGCCATAGGCACGGAGGCTCGGGAGGAGCGGTAGGGTTGAGGCGGTAGGCCAACAAACACTGGGTATTCCAACCCGGTGGTTGATTAGACCCGACATATTGGTAATCCAGCCCGAGGTTGATTGAGCCAATATGCTTATGATACGAGGGTATTCAATCCCGAGGATGACTGGACCCATCATGGACATGCCTGGTATTCCAACTCGAGGTTGATTGGGCTAGGCATGAGTATTTGTGTTTATGCTTGTTTTGCGTGGGGTTATTTTGGGGGAAACTCACTAAGCTCCGTGCTTACAATTTTGTTTATGGTTTCAAGTTCCTCAGATGATTAGAGTGGCAATGCGAAGGCATGACCGTACACATCCTTGGTTTTACAATAGACTGGATCTTGGAAAACTCTGATTTTCAATTAATGTTGAGAACACTATTTTTGTAAGTATTTTATTAATAAAATGATCGTTTTGAAAAGTTTAAAATTTGTTGAAATTTTTGGGACGTTACAAAAGTCAGTTAATGAAATTGATATGTATTTATTATTACATTCATTACAATTATTATATTTAAATATTATGTGGAATTTAATAAAATAGAAAAAACCATAAAATGACATATGGAAAAAAAAATTAAAATAACCAAAAAATGACATGCAGTAAATGAATGAGAGTATGACATATGGCAAAAAAAGATATTTATTTATTAAAATAAAATACTTTTGTAATCATATTCAAATATTATGTGAGATAAAAAAATAATAACAATAATAATAATGTTTAGGTGTCGACTCGTTTCTTTTTGAAAAATCAAGTCATCTTGATTCGTTGAACAATTAGTCTGCCCCACCCAACGTAAGGGGCTATACCATAATACAATAATCTATTAAAAATAATAAAACTCAATAAATTTTTATTCAATATTATAATCGGTATCTTGCCCCTTTAATCCAACAAAGGAAAACACTATATATAATATCAAATAAAAAAAGTATCATTCAATATTGTAACATCTATCTTACCCCTTAAATCCAACAAGAGAAACATCAGTATAATAGATTAATACTAGCCACTAACAATATATATTTAAGCAAAAGACTTCAACTTGTCAAAAACGAAAAAACAAATGGGATACTTTTTTTCCCTAAAGAATACAAAAGAGAAAACAGAAACTCATAATAATAAATAGGACAAAAGTCCAAAACCATGTTGGACGTGATATTAGACACAATAAGTACCTAACAAGCTTTCATAGACAACTCAAATAATGTCTTATTATTTTATTATTAGCTATATGTGTGTCATATTACTAATACTATAACTTATCCTAAAAATATGGCAAAATTTTGTGAGTTGACCTAACAAATAGCATTTATTGATGTTAATAAGTAGCAAGAAACGATATATGTCTTAGGAAGTGTTCCGTACGAAATATTTAACAACTTCTAACATCTTTTAGCTATTTATTTATTTATTTATTTTGTGGTGGTGGTGGTGATTGGGGGGGGGGGGGGGGGGGGGGGGGGGGGGGGGGGGGGGAGGGGGAGGTGGCTTGGCCCCTCTAGCCCTTATTGTATTCCACGGTGTTTTTAAAGTAAGTATAAGTTTAAGGGTCAAATTAAATATGGGCCTTATATTTCTTATTTATATTGAAATCTTTGAAATTTATCCTACAATGTTAGCAATGCATGCGGACGATATTTTTTTACATGTCATATATATATATATATATATATATATATATATATATATATATATATATATATATATATATATATATATATATATATATATATATATATATATAGAGAGAGAGAGAGAGAGAGAGAGAGAGATAAAAGAACAACAAAATTCTTTACCTCTAATATAAGGTTTGTCACATCTTAGTTTATAAAAGCTTTTAATAAGATAAGACACTTCCTTAAATTTGGATGTCTACTTGATGCTTCAAAGCGTTTACTATGCGTAATTGCGTATAGTAAATGATGTGGAATTATTCTAAATATAGAAAGAACAAGACATTGATGGGCATGTACTTCTGCCTATAAATTAATGATAATTGATATGGTCAAAGACTCATGTGCATCATCCTTTAATAATATATTATAGACTTCTTTAATTCTTTTCAACTTAGATATACACATTCTTTCTGTTTTTGCAAAACCAGGTTATTGACATATTCTAAGTGGTTTGATTACATTGTTATTTTGTATAAAATAACAAAGTTATGTTAATCGAACCGTATGAAAATTAACATATGTGGTAATTTTGTATAGCCAAATATGTTGTCTAGAATAGGAATATTACTTTATAGTATTTTTGTTATTGTATCTATTTAACCTTTTTCTCAGTTAGATTTTTTATAAAGTTATATGCCATGTTGGATATATATATATATATATATATATATATATATATATATATATATATATATATATATATATATATATATATATATATAGGGTGAAGTTCAATAAAGAACCATAATTAACCAAAGAACCAATCTTTTTTTCAATTTTTAGAACTTATTTTTTATCAAAAAAAAACTAAAAATACAGAAATTCATAACTTTTTATCCTTTTTCCAATGATATAAAATTCGATTTTTTTTTACGTCAAATTCACAATGCACAATGTGAATCTTTAAAAATTCATAACGTGAATCCGACAAATATTTTTCACATTCACAATATTAATATATGAATTTAGATATTTTTAGATTTTTTTTTTCGATAAAGAATAAGCTCTAGAAATTGAAAAAAGAGTAAATTACACGAATGGTCCTTATGATTTGGAGTAATTTGCGTGTTTGGTCCCTAACATATTTTTTAACTCGAAAAGTCCCTATTGTTTGTTTTTCTTACACCCTTGGTCCCTACTGTTTGTTTTTGTTACATGCTTGGTCCTTGTTTTACCTAAAAATACTATTATTTAAATATGGAAAATTGATGGAGTCGGTAAAGTAACGTGAGGGAGGTGAGGTTGGGGGTGTGTTTATTTACATAAATTAAAAAATTGAGGTTAAAATAATCTTTTTAGGTAAGACAGAGACCAAACGCGTAACAAAAACAAACATTACGGACCTTCCGAGTTAAAAAAATACGTTAGGGACCAAACGCGCAAATTATCCTAAACCATAGGGACCATTCGTGTAATTTACTCTTGAAAAAAAAGATTCGGTTCTTTGATGAACCAATAATTATGGTTCTCTGTTGAACTTTTCCACATATATATATATATATATATATATATATATATATAATATATATATATATATATATATATATAACTTATAATCTCTCTCTCACATGCACACATACACATACACACAGTCACACACACACACACATATATATATATATATATATATATATATACACACTCACACACACATCCAAATACTTAATTTAATCATATAATTAATCTATTTGAAAATTTAAAAAATATTTTTATTATAACTAAATTAGAGAAATACCCATTTGCAATCATTCTCACAATCGATCTCCTTATTCACGATATGATTCTTTGACACTTCATATTATACATAATCAATTGACAAAATAATATATATTATCTCCTACAATCGACTTAGGAGACCTGTAATTATTATCCTCTAAAAAGTTTTGTTATGAAATTAATATATAATGAATGGTTATGTAATTTGGATTTTCATCTCCAAACAAATGAGTTTAATCGACCATAACTTTGTTAACGATCAACATCTTGGAAGTAGATATCTATATTGAAAGTAGATTTGGGTTAATGGATATGTTTAAATCAATGGCAACTTCTTGCCAAATTTTGAATTTGGGGTCCAAATTTTGTTCAATTCGTCGATATTTTCGGACAAGTTCATAAAGGAGATATTGACTAATCAACTACATCCATATTTCTATCGATTTGTTTGGAATTTTGGGGAGAAGGTAATATTATAATGTTTTAAGTTAATAAGTTTTCTAATAATAAATATTCGATTTGAAGATAATTTTTTTTAATTTTAAATAGAGTAATTATGATTAATGTAACATCCCGAAAATCATGTATATTTATTATCACTTGAATCTTTATCAAAAATGGCACATTTGGTCCCTTGAAGAAAAAGACTTGCGGAAGTGGTCATACGCAGGGCGTACATATGAGTACGTGCAACGTACTCATGCAGTGTGCATGATCGCAGATGGACAACTAGTACATGGGTGTATGTGTGGTATGTCGGGCGTACTAGCCCAAATGTCAAACCCTAATGTTAACGATTGCCCCTATTTAAAGAACATTATGTCTTCATTTTGAGCACCTTTATCACCCTACAAACCCTATCTAAAACCCTAACCCCGAGTTGTGTTGCTTGTATGAGCTTTTGCAAGTATTTTGGTGTTCTTAGTGCTTGTAGTGGAAGAATGAAGCTTGAGAAGAATGAGTGGGTGCTACCAAGATTGTAGATCCAAAAACCTTCCCTTTGTGTGCATCATTTTTAGGTATAAAGTTTATACCTAGGAAAGTCTTTCTTTAGATCTTCATGGTTGAAGTTTTATGCACTTTTTCCCCAAGTTTGGGCATTTATGAGTTTGGAGCACTCCGGGGAATTATAACCATCCTTTCATGTATTTTAGGACCTATAGATTCAAAAAAAATGGTTCCTTGACCATTCTCTTTGGTTCATCCATGAGTAAAATAGCTTAGAGTGCATTAAAAGCTAAAGATTGTTGCATTGAGTCCTTCCTAGCCATGCAAAGGATTAAAGCCAACGACTTTATGGATTAGGAAATCTTAGATTAGTTAGATCTGTGGTTGGGTTAGATGTCTTAAAGGATTAAGACACTAACTTGGTGAAAATAGAGGCAGATGGAATACGTCGGACATACTCTTGGCTACACACATCGTAGCTTGATCCTTCCCCGATGGAAGATGGACTCATTGTACGCCCCACTTAAAGATTAGTACGCTCAGCGTACTCGCTGAGCGTTGACTTTTGTTGACATTGACCCTTGTTCAAGATTTAGGGTTTATGGACCATGAGAAGGGCAAAATAGTCTGTTTTCCCTTAGAAGGTTTAGCCATCAGATTTGGACTCAAGAAGGAGTTTTTGGACCTTAATTATTAATTAGGGTTAATTATGTTGCTGACTAGGCGCTGTCTAGATCTGGTAGTTCGGGTGCTAGGTTTTCGTCTCGTCAGTATCAGATGAGTCTTCTCACTTTTTCTTACCTGTGTGGTAGAATAGTTGTATTTATGATGACCATCTGGGTGTAGCTGTTATGGTTATGTTATGCTATTTATATATGACTGAGGCTGCTGATAGCCAACTAGGGTTGCTAATAACCCACCGGACGTGTAGTTAGCTCATTGTGATTGTTGATAATCCCCAAGGTTGCTGATAACCCAAAATTGTTTGTTTTATGTTGTGTTGTACGTGGTATCTTGGAGAGTTCACTAAGTTTCGTGCTTACAGTTGATTTATATGTGATAGGTACTTCACATGACAGCGGAAAGGTGAAGGTCTGTCTGTACACACGCGCTGGAAGATTTACTACTAGGACATGTTTATGAACTCTGATAATTATAATATTGGTTGTTTTGGGATACTTATGTAATTGATAACGTGGTTGTGAAACCCTGCTTTTGGTAATATAAAAATGAAAATTTTGGTCTAAATTTGGAGGAGTTACAATTAAGTTTATATATATATATATATATATATATATATATATATATATATATATATATATATATATACCCTAAGAAATAAGAATGATTTTGCCACATGTCCTTCTGTCATTCAATTTGACACATGTCATTTTGTGATAATTTAGAGATATATTTATTTTCCACTAGTCATTTATTTCATTTTCCATTTCTAATATATTATTAACTTAGTTTCCATAAATTAAACCTACCATAATGATATTAATTTCAAAATTTAAATTTTAAATTTAATTTCAACTTCAAGTAAATCTACAGTTTAAACCTTTGTGTTTAACATTTTGTTATAATTAACCTGTTTAGTATACTGATCTAATAACTAAACAATTATTTTAATTTATTTATTTTTTGCATGTTCTTTTCTCATAATTTTTATTTATTTCAAATTTCAAATTCAAATAAACTTTTCATTTAATCATTCCTATTTAATATTTTACCCGTATAATATACGGGTCTCACAACTAGTATATATATATATATATATATATATATATATATATATATATATATATATATATATATATATATATATATATATATATATATATGTTTTATAAGGATATAATGTAATTTGAAGTTTTACAAAAATATGTGCATAATTATGAATGTTTACAAAGATATAGACAAAATACTCCAAAAAAATGATAGGTTTTATGTCGATGGAATTGATATGATGATGTTAACAAAAACAAATTTAAAAAACATAAACGTTTTAAAAAACAAATTTAAAAAAATCTCGTCCGCAACCGTATGACAAATTATGTATAAGTCGCGTCTAAAATTTTATAAGCAGTTCAAACCTACGAAAAAATCTTTTCTGAATATAGATGATTAGTTGTTACTTATTTTTGTCTCGGATTTTTGTTATGTAATATATAAAATTAAAAAAAATGATGACAATTTGTTTAGAATTTATTTTTCTTATAATATTATTATATTTTTTTAACCATCAATGATATTAGGTTTATAGAAATGAAAAAAATGTAATAAAAATATGTATTATTATTATTAAAATTAGTAACATAAAATATAATTACTAAATAATAAAGCTTTAATGATTAGGTTATAATGAAGTAAGAATAAAAGTTTGTCAAATGATACAGCATAATAAGTAAAGCTAAAACTATATATATAGAACTAGGTTCAAGTATTCTAACTAACTAATTATTGTGCGGATATCATATGCTATGAGAATTACTAAGAGAATAAGTTATTTAGCAATGTGAATACGTTCAACCTTACAAAAATATCGTCATTTTCATTCATTCTCGCTAATTATTATTTATTTTTGTTCTCAAACTTTGTTTTTCACTCATTTTCATTTTGACAGAATACGAGCCAATAAATATTCTGGCAAACATTCTGACAGAAATAATAATAATAATAATAATAATAATAATAATAATAATAATAATAAGTGTATAATAACCTTATAGACGGTTTAATTACTGATAATGTGTGTTAATGACAATAGTCATGTAAGATTAAACGTATTCGCATTACTAAACAACTTAATCTCTTAGTAATTCTCATAACATACGATATCCACACCATATTTAGTTAGAATAGAATAACCTAAGCCTATATATATATATATATATATATATATATATATATATATATATATATATATATATATATATATATATATAAAGGGTGAGATCGGTTGAAAACTCATAGTTTTCCGACAACTCGAGAACTAAAGGAGGAACGTTAGATCAAAATTAACTCATTAAGGACATGATGGTCATCTCATTGATCTCATTTAATGTTTATTTATTTTTTGTTATTGGAAATATTATTAAAATATTCTAAAAATTAACATAATAAATCAAATTTCGGATTTTTCCAAAAAAAATTGATTTTTTTTAAAAAAATGGAGACTTTTTACTTTTTTCATAAAAAATGAAATTGAAAAAAATAAAAACAATATTTTTTTAAAAAAACTACAATTTTTTTTTAAAAAGCTGCATTTTAAAAAAAAATTGTAATTTTTTTCCAAAAGAAAATTGCAATTTTTTCAAAAAAAACCTGCATTTTTTAAAAGTAATTTTTTAAAAATCAGTAAATTTAAAAAAAAAAATACAATATTTAAAAAAAAAAAAAAAAAAAAAAAAAAACTCTAATTTTTTAACCAAAAAAATCGACGCTTTAGGTGTATATATACATATTTTTTCAAATGCATATATGCATATTTCTTATACTATAATATTTGTAAGTAATTCATAAAAAATCTCATTTTTATTAATCAATTTATAAACATAATAGTACAAGAATTTTATTTGATACAAAACAAAATATAAAAAATAAAAAATGCTACAAAGTGTAACGCCCAGAATCAGAAAGACCAAGAAAGGAAAGAAAACCCTAAGTCAAATGGGTCAACTCGTCGAGTCTAAGGAGGAACTCGACGAGTCGGAGCGGGAACCAGGGGATCGGGTAAGTGACCAACTCGGCGAGTCCGGTCTGAAGAGGGAAACCCTAAATCTGGGACTTTAGGCACTATTTATGCATCTTATTCTCTCCATTAGGGTTCCTTATAGCCTCTCTCATCCAGAACCCAAAACCCTAAGCCTCCATTATTTCTCATTCAAGTTTGTTGCCATTTTTGGGTGATTTGAAGAAGAAGGAAGGAAGGAACACCATTGGGGATTCAAGGATTTGCAGTAGATCCAGAGTTTAAGGGCCTTTCCAGAGCATTTGAAGATAATAAGTCGTTGCCTTCACTCTTTTGAATATAGTTTTCCCTTGGTTGTGAGATTTGGGGTTTTTATGCCATGTTTAAGAACCATTTCGAGTTAGAACCCAGATCTGAAGTTGCTACTTCAAATCGAAGTGTATTTTGGTCTAGAGAGTCATAAAGTATCAGTCTTGGGGGTGTAAGTGAAGCATGGTTGCATTAAACCCTAGTTTGGAGTGTTTTGGGCCTAGAACTCCTTAGCTACACGTAAAGTTTGCAACTTTATGTGAGGAATAGGCTTTGGAAGAGTGGATCTATAGTTTGGAGTCCCTGCATGACTCAAAAAGCCCCTGAATGTATAAAAGACTAAATAGACTCGACGAGTCCTTCGAGTGGACTCGGCGAGTAGTATGAAGATGGAGATGAACTCAACGAGTTGGATGAACAACTCGGGGAGTCTGTTGAAGATTGCCTGGGACTCGGCGAGTCTGTTCTTGGACTCGGCGAGTCAAGTCACGAAACCCCAAACCCTTCGAGTTAAGACTCAAATCAGTGAGTTGAGTGGAGATCTAGTGAGTTGGACAGGACTGGACTCGAAAATCAGTAGACTCGGCGAGTCATGGGCTGGCTCGGTGAGTCGAGAAGGAAAGGGTTTTTGAGCTTATGAACTCGGCGAGTCAGTAGGCTGACTCGGCGAGTAGGGTCAACCTGAAAGGTTGACTTTGACCAGAGTTGACTTAGTTTGACTGTTGAAGGGCAGTTTGGGACTAAGTGTTATATTTGGTATTAGTAGACCGGGGAGTCATTGGAGTAGCAGTCCGGGAGTTGTCAGATAGCAGTTAAAAGGGTATCAATCGGGGAGTCATTGTAGTAGCCCTTGTACGCGTCAAGGGAACATTTGAGCTGAAAGCCTTCGAGCGATTGGACCTTATGATCAATCTCCGGGAAAGGATAACAATCCTTGGGCAGACGTTGTTAAGGTCCGAGTAATCAATGCACATTCGCCATGACCCATTAGCTTCTTTATCATGAAGGGATTTGCGATCCATGTTGGGAACATTACTTCCCGAAGGATACCGGTGTTCACCAGATCGGCCACCTCTGCGTTTATGGCCTTGTTCCGTTCTGCCGCCTGGCCCCTCTTTCTTTGTTTAACCGGATTGCTTCCAGGTGTGATATTAAGGTTGTGTTCTATAACATGTCGATCAACGCCTGTAAGATCTGTTGGTTTCCAGGCGAAAATGATGGAGTATTGCTTCAGGAGTGCTACCAGTCGTGCCCTGGTCTCGTCTGATAAGTGAGCACTGTTTCGCACAAGTTGTTCTGGATATTCCATGTTTATCTGGTGTTGCTCGGTGGAACATCCTTCCTTGGACTTCTTTGGTGCGTGCACAAGCTCTGGGGCGGCTATGATGTGGTGGCAATGTTCTGCCCTGGTGTTTGTAGCGAGGACCGTCGCCGATCATTGGCATGTGCTAAATTTAACGATGCCATGGATCGTTGATGGTACGAGGTGTTGTGAGGAGATTTTCGATCGTCCGAGTAGAATATTGTGTTATGCTGGGTAACAGATCACAGAGAATTCGATTGTTCTTGTGATTCAGTTCCTCTCGTTGTGACTGACCAATGTTAAGGGCATCCGAATAGTGCCCAATGGCCACAAGCTATGCCTAGTGAATCCTACCAATGGTCCACCGGTTGGGGGTTGTAGCCCCTCCTTCCACGCATCTAGTAGTTGCCGAAAATAATGCTCATAGAGTATATCAGAGAAGCTACCATTGTCAATGTATATTCGACAGACTTTCGTGTTACGAATGAATCCGGATATAAGGAGTGGGTCTCGCGGATCCCAGTTCGATGGACTGGGATCGCTGCTCGAGAAACTAATGTTGAGTAGGTTTCTCGAGAGTGCCTTTATCTCGTCTTCTGCGTAGTGAGGTGTGTTCCTCTTACGAGAGTTAGAGATGGTGAGTATCTCTGTGCCATCATACAAATTTGTCTGCAACAGATCGAGATGTGATATCGCCGTCTGAGATGGTGAAACATCAGACGACAGTTGCCGGAAACTACTCTGGAGTACTGGCTCTGCTATTTCTACCGTAATCGACAGTACATGTGCCGTTAGCACCTGGATTGAGGCTTGTGTGCTACACTCGCGGTGGTGGTCGTTGTTTGACGTCACCGGTATTCTGAACAGATCTTCTACTTTCGTCCCAGATGCCCTTGGGTTTAGATACCCCTTTTGCAGAGAACCAGCGTCGTCTATTGGCTGTATCACTCTGAGGATACGCCTGGATGACCCCAAATGGTGTGACATGCTCTACAGGGGTTTGGATGCCGAATGATGTATCTGTCCTAGAAGCTTTCCTGAGAACACAAAATATAAGAATCGTTAAAGGACGTCCGAGTGTTCTCCGGGAACGTTACTCCGACGATCAAGTTAGTTTTCTGAGAGAGATAATCTTAGGGTAATATTCGTGAGAGAGAAGATGGATCTCTCCCTTGAGGCGGAAGAGATCCTTTTATACATGTTTCTAACATGACATTTTCATAAGTGTATGAAATGAAATGACAATATTTATAGAGTAATCAATATTTGTAGAGTAATGAAGGTGGTGGCCACTCTTGTAGCCTTATAAAATTAGTTTAGGCTAAGGTAAAACAACTAATAATAATATTTTGATATACAAACTTTTATATATCATTCAAACTTATAAGTTATCACTCATCGCATAGAAATGCCTATAACACGATAATTAAATATCACATCAAGGGTTGCGTCTTCAAGTTTTTAAATAAACAATAAAAGCTTGAAAGAATATAGTGGATGCACTTAGAAGTTACAACTCATTTAAAATTTAAACCATACTCGTCAAAAAAGACAAAATTCCAAGAATTTCCATACCCTTCTTCGTATATGATAACCAAGCATTGGAATCACGTTTTCTTGTGAAATTATTCCTGTTTGACCCTAAAAAATATAGCTACATAGCATACATTTATAGGAACAAAATGATACTTCAAATAATAAAGTATGAAAAGATATATAGTAATATATATTTGCTTTTTTATCGGTTTAAATTTTCCAATTTTTTTGCAAGGATTAAATAAGTATACTTTCTAATTTATCAAAAATAGGCGATTTTTTTCATTGATTAAACATTTATCATCATTGCACCAACATTTAAATATGACAAATAAAATATTTAGGAAAAAAAACTTTAAAAAAAATCTATATTTTATTTATTCTTTTATATAATTTGTTTGTATTAGTTGTTTAGTTAGAATTGATTAAAAGTTCTCTCTCTCTCTCTCTCTCTCTCTATATATATATATATATATATATATATATATATATATATATATATATATATATATATATATATATATATATATATATATATATACTAGCCGTTTGTCCACGCAAAGCGGCGGCGGCAAATAGTTTCTTTCAAACAATTAGTTCCATTCAGAGACATGTTATATTTCTAAGAACACTTGCACCATTATCGATCGGTTTCACAAAAATAAAAAGTGCAATGCCAAAACCAAAAAATATTATGGTGGTGGATAGGGGTGCAAACGAGTCAAGCTACTCGTGAGCTACTCGGGATCGGATCGATAAAAGCTCGACTCGAAACCGATTTTAAACGAGCCCGAGCCGAGCTCGAGCTTAATATTAAGCTCGTTTATTAAACGAGCTCGAGCTCGAGCCTATGTCACTAAGCTCGATTAGGCTCGCGAGCCTAAACGAGCCTTTATATAAAATAATTTATTATTATTTTTTTTATATTAAAATAAAAACATATTTCGGGATTAGGGATTTAGAGTATTAGTAAACGAGCTTCTTAACGAGCTCGAGCCGATCTTAAGCTTATTTAAGCACGTCAGACAAAAAACGAGCCGAGCCCGAGCCTAAATCGAGCTTGTATAATTATTTACGAGCTCGATCCGAGCTCAGTACAAGAAGCTTGAATCGAGCCGAGCTCGAGCTCGAGCCTCGCATAACTTAAACGAGCCCGAGCCGAGCCTGACTAGGCTCGAGCTCGGCTCGGCTCGTTTGCACCCCTATTGGTGGATTCCATAGAGGAAAAGGAGATGAATATTTGAATTAGTCTCCAGTCAACTATATTTTATGCAAAAAATTAGGGAACTCCAATTTGAATGAGCTTTTAAATTTCAAATGATCTGTCGAAAAGAAGTGTTTCAGATTTCGAATCCACCAGATACCAGAGAAGAGATATTTTAAGAGTACAAGTTTGGTCAAAATTGATGAAAATACTAATTCAATCCCTAAAAATAAGGAAGTACTAATTTAAATGTGTTTTTAATACTTGTATCCCTGGCATTATCATTTGTAAGATATATATTATAATATTATTATATTAATAGTTGGTTGTACTTTAAGCTTAAAGACTTGAACGTCTTAAAAAATATTATTATTATATTGATTCTATTTATAGTAATAGTAAGATTTCTTTTATAAGGTTGTGTGTGTATATATATATATATATATATATATATATATATATATATATATATATATATATATATATATATATATATATATATATATATAGGAAAACTGAATATACCCTTAACGGTATATGAGCTTAGGTACCAAAATTCACCATACTACGTCGTTTTGTATCATATAATACATTCTAATTGTCCAATGTTCTTATAATTTAACTTCTAACTTAATTTACTTCCAAGATTTTTGAAATTTACATATTTATCTTCCTCTCACATAATTTTCATTTTTAACTACAATATATATATATATATATATATATATATATATATATATATATATATATATATATATATATATATATATATATATAGCCAATTAGGTGTTTGGCAAAAAGATGTGATGTAAGAGAATTATAATAGTGAAATTTCGAATATCTTGAAAGCAAATCAACTTAGGGTTGAAGTTTAAGAATAGTATAATGAATATATCAAACAAAACAACGTCTTATGGTTTGTTTGGGTACCTAAGCTTATATAGCCTTAAGGGTATATTCACTATATAAATATAAATATATATATATATATATATATATATATATATATATATATATATATATATATGTAAACCCTGACTGGCCAGATAGTGAATTTGATATTGGGTCGTGGCCCAAATTAGAGAAAAGGTAAAATGGACTATGTGGAACCTTAGTCAAGATTGATATCCCATGTGTTGACTTAGTATTCGTTATTTTGGATAGTTCGAGATTTGAGGCGGGAACGACTTTATGCCAAGTTCTCGAAGTGCAAGTTCTAGTTACGAGAGGTTCAATTCCTTGGACACCTCGTTAACCAGGAGGGGATTTTAGTCGATCCGGCCAAAATTGAGGCGGTTATGCAGTAGGAGGTTCTGAAGTCTGCCTCGGATATCAATACTTTTATGGGATTGGCAGGGTACTAACGGAGATTCATACAGGATTTCTCCAAAATTGCAGTACCCCTCACTCATCTAACGAGGAAGGGGTGGATTTTTGGTGGGTCCCTGAGCAACATAGGACATATGAGACCCTCCGACAGCGATTGTGCGGGGCTCCAGTATTGACTCTTCCGGAAGGAGTCGATGATTTTGTGGTGTTCTGTGATGCAACCATCACAGGACTGGGGGCGGTCCTCATGCAGTGAGGATAGTTGATAGCGTACGCATCGCGACAGCTGAATCTATATGAGGCGAGATACCCTACTCATGATCTGGAGTTGGGAGCGATGGTATTTGCTCTCAAGATTTGGAGACATTATCTCTATGGGGTCCGTTGTACCATATACACAGATCACAAGAGCCTGAGACACATCATGGATCAGTCGACCTGAATATGAGGCAATGCAGATGGCTAGATGTAGTCAAGGACTACAACTGTGAGATCCTTTACCATCCACCATCCAGGTAAAACGAACGTGGTGGCGGATGCTCTGAATCGCAAGTCAGCTGGATCTTCAGCACCAACAACATGTATGAGGATATCGGTGGATTCTCCACTCGTGAGTTTAATTAGAAAGGCTCAGACAGAGGACATGCGACTAGAGAACTGGAAGTTGGAGAGGATCAGGGGCGAAAGTACCCAATTTGTACAGGATAGCCGAGGATTGTTGACCCGATGTGGTCGGGTATGGGTTCCGATGACTGGAGGGATCAGGAAGACGGTTATGGAGGAGGCTTACAAGTCTCACTTCTCTATTCATCCGAGGGCCACTAAGATGTACCGGGATTTGAGTTTGAGTTACGGGTGACTGTTCATGAAGCAAGAAATTGCTTAGTACGTCGAGAGGTGCTTGACCTGCAGGATGGTCAAGGTCGTGCATCAGAGGCTGCATGGCAAGCTGCAGCCTGTAGAGATTCCCATGTGGAAATAAGAGCAGATCACGATGGACTTCATTACCAAGTTGTTGAGGACGGTGAAGGTATATGATGATATATGGGTCATCGTGGATCGATTGACCAAGAGTGCCCATTTCCTGGCCATACGGGTGAGTTCGCCGGCCGAGAAGTTGGCCGACGTGTATGTCCGCGAGATCGTTGCTCTCCATGGAGTTCCGGTCTCTATTGTTTCCGACTGAGATGTTAGATTCACCTCCCGCTTCTGGCAGAAATTCCACGAGGAGCCGGGCATGCAGCTGCATTTTAGCACAACATATCATCCGTAGACCAACGGCCAGAGTGAGTGGACTATACAGACCCTTGAGGACATGCTGAGGGCTTATGTCATCGACTTCGGTGGGAGTTGGGACCCCCACTTACCCCTTGCAGAGTTCGCCTACAACAACAACTATCATTCCAGTATTGGTGCCCCACCTTTTGAGTTATTGTACGGGAGAAGATGTCGCACCTCGGTCTGTTAGGGTGAGGTTGGCCACAGAGGGATGAGGCGGCAGAGGTAGTTCTACAAACTACTAAGAAGATTTGGCAAATTAGACAGCGGTTGCAAACTGTACAGAGTAGACAAAAGAGTTACGCCGATCGACGCCGATCAGAGTTAGAATTCCAGGTCGGTGACATGGTACTCCTGAAGGTCTCGCCCTGGAAGGGTGTGATCCGCTTTAGGAAGCGGGGGAAATTGGGTCCCCGATACATCAATCCGTTCGGGCTCACTGCCAGGGTCGGCAAGGTAGCTTACAGATTAGATATTCATGAGGAGCTAGGTCAGATCCACAACACTTTCCACGTTTCGCAATTGCGAAAATGCATTCCAAATGAGGAGGTAGTAGTATCATTAAATGACATTCAGGTCGATGAGCCACTGACTTATGTGGAGAGGCCCATGGCCATCTTGGAGAGGAAGGTGAAGGTTCTGTGGAACAAGGAGATACCTTTGGTAAAGGTACAGTGGGAGCACCGTAGAGGGTCTAAGTGGACTTGGGAGCTGGAGGCTGAAATGCGGGAACACTATCCGGAGATGTTCACCGCAGCGGACTTCGAGGACGAAGTCTAGTTCAAGTGGGGGAGAATTATAACGCCCCGACTCTCAAGTATTAATTTTACAGCTTTATTTTCATATTGGAAGGTCTACTTGATGAGTTTGATGCCCTGACTCGTCGAGTAGGAACGTTTTTGGCCCCGTGTTTAAGTGACCAACTCGCCGAGTCGGAGGCGTGACTCGACGAGTTAGATCTGGAGCATGAAACCCTAATTTCCAGGTTTTGCACCCTATTTAAAGGGTCATTAGCCTCCCTTAGCCTCCCTCACAGCCCTTGTGAGTCCAGAAACCCTAAATCATCATTTTTCTCTCTTGTTGTGTGATATTAAGCCTTGTGGTGGATTCTGGAAGGAAGATCTTAAAGTAATCAAGCTTAGAACAAGAGGAAGGCTGTATATCCGAGTTCTTCTTCATCTTAGCATCGTTTTTGAGGTAACAATTTGTTATATTGACCTTCTTCTATCTATATCTATGCATGTATGATATTAGGGAAACTTTTTCCATGTTGATATGTTATTTTGGGTATTAGGCGTGATCTGAAGTTGTAACTTCAGATCTAGGCTTATCTTGGTCTTCAAGATCATAAAGTTTCAGCCTTTAGTGAGTTAATACCTTATTCATCCCTTAGAAGCTTTCCTTAGCTTGACTTTGGCCATTATCACCTTGCATGTACGTAAAGTTTGCAACTTTACATAAGAAGTATGCCTTAGGAGCTTGGATCTGCCTTATGGAGCTTTAAAGTGGCTTAAAAATTGTATGGATAGAGAAAAGACCGAAGGGACTCGACGAGTTGCATGGCCAACTCGGCGAGTCCGGTGAAGATTGTCGTGCAAGGATTTCTACATGGACTCGGCAAGTCAGCACGAAGACTCGACGAGTCAACTAGGGTTTTCCCGACTTTTGAACATGCATGAACTCGGCGAGTTGCAGGGAAACTCGATGAGTCAACGGGGGATTTCACGACTTCTCGAGTTCAGGAAGGACTCGACGAGTCGGTGAACTGCACTCGAAGAGTCGGGTCAACATGGACTGTTGACCTTGGTCATTGACTTGTACTTTGACCAAGGGTTGACTAGTTAACTTCTAGGGTATTTTGGTAAATTGGAAATTTATGGAAATGGTCTTATGGTAAATATAGGTGGTGGAGTTGGTGGTCGTGGTTCGAGAGTTTGAGTTTATCACTTCGATTCGACAGTTGAGAGGTGAGTTTTCCTCACTATACTAAGGGGTCTAAGGCACCAAGGTCGTCCCGTTAGATTTGATATCCCAGTAGTTGATAATTTGTTGAGTATGAGATAGTTATACTACTAGTTTCCATGCCAGTTAGGTAGATCTGTAGGACTACATGTGTTACTGTTTGATTATTTTGATGGGTTATGAACAAAACATCATTCCTATGGTGTACATGCAAACCCTAATAGCTTTTGGATCTAGTTTGTCTAATGAACATGCAATTGAATATCCAAATCTATAAACCCTAGATCTAGCATACAATTAATCATATTAACATAACATTGGGGTTTAGATCTTACCTTGATTATTATGTAGCAATAACAATCTCAAATCCTCCTTTGTAATGGCTTTAGAAAGCTTAGAGTCACAAGTGTCACTCCTCTAATGGCTCACAAACACCAAGAGCAATAGGATGAACAATGATAAGAGAGGAGGCACTCAAAAACATGTAGAAACCCTAAGGAATTAGTTGGCCACGTTTTTGGTGCCCTAGGGATCCTTAAATAGTAAGCCTATTAGGGTTATCTAACAAGGAAACCCTAATTTGACTGCTTAGGCCCTAAGCAACCCATGGACTCCCTCCTTAGAGGCCTTGGACGATTTCTAAAGGGTTTCCCCATAGAATTCGTCCACTCCATCCTTTATGGAGTCCATTAGCCCAATATTTAACTATCACACAATTGACAGTTCCAGTCCCCTTTATTTAATTAATATCTTTTAGCCACAAAATTAAATCTTGACTAATATTAATATTATTTCTCCTTTAATATATTATTCTCATAATATATTAATAAATCATAATTAATCATCTCTCTCCATAATTCATCCTATCAAGTTGCTTTGGTGAAGGCAACCCAAGGCAACCCAAAAGGACCATGCACAATCGGGTCAAGTACATACCAAAATAGTTATGGACTTAGACACTAATCCAATAGTCTCCCACTTGGATAACTCTAATAACTATTATGCGTATGACTTCAGATCCTGATCCATAATCGTAGCTTTCAAAAACCGCTGTGAACTCTGATCTTATCAGATACGCGTGTCCTTTAGATAAGGGATCATATATTCCTCCATTCTAGATATCGTATAGACTGAGACATGGATTTAAACCATTCTCTCTACACTGTTTCCGGATTCCCGATTTATGATGACTGACAACAGACTACAATTGAACACATCAAATTAGTCCCGGCTTGGCCAAGCGCTTATGTGTCATCACTAAATCATCGAGGGGCCCATAGATATCGCTTTCATCCCACTTTGGATAAAAGGAACGGATGAACTTTGATTCAATTCTTGCTTGCACTCACTCACCGAATCACACACAACAATATGTTTTATGACACCAAGTTACTGGTGCGTTTACATATTACCAATGTGTAACTGACTCGCAAGATACAACTCACACATCTCGGTTTCAAGAATATAAGATATTATCGTCTCACCAATCACTCGTGATAAAATCCATGAAGTGATCCAAGTGAGCATGGGTTTAATCCAATGCTCAAATCATATTCATAAGCACTCATGAACGTTGCAACAAACATTTGCTTATGTCTAATACACTTTAGACAATCCACACACCAATTCATGACAGTCTTCATTCATACCTACTTCCAACATATGAACGACTGTGGTCCGTTCGAATAATTTGATTGTTCTCAACCAATTTAATTATTCAGGAAGTCATAACATGCAAAGTGAAACACAAGAATAATACTAATCCCATATGGCCCCAAACTATTGGTATAAATAAAACATTTTATTTAATCACCATATTGATTACTCATTATTTGTTGTTTCGGGTAATCAACTTCTTACTTGAATTATTACTACACTTGTCCCATGCTCTCAGCATGCACACAATGTTTACATACGGTCCTTACTTTGTGAAATAGATCAAATGAACACATTTCTAATCAAACTCATTTCGCAACTCCCAATCCTTATCATAAGTATAAGAATATCAAATTCTTGTTACTTATGCTAGATTCTAACATTTTATGCAATGATTCTTTCGTAAAGTCATAGCTTAAAATCATCAAGACTTGGCCAATCTCTATCAGAAACAATTCTATAGATATGATGTTTCTCACTCAAAGTACATTCCTTTGAACATCCTTCTTGCATAAAAGTTTCTAATCTAGACATAAATTATCAATATCCAACTCCCAATATGGAAACATTTCCATATTTGCCATATGAAAATTCATTCTTAATAGAATCTTATCTATTCGTAATAATGTCATGCAATACCATACTTCCAACTACTCACAAGCGACCAATCCTCAGTGAGCTTTGGATCGTCCTTTGATAATTGTTTAATTATTTTAGTCAAAACCGATTCTAGTCCTTTTTCCCTCTAAATGCGCTAGACATTTGGAAAATTTTAGAATGGTCAAATATAATAGCACTGGCAATCAGTCCTATACCTGAAGCATATGGGACACGATGTATAATGTCTTACATAAAGATATGATACTTTATCAATCTTCTGCCATAATATTTTATGTGTCTCGTTCTTACAATTCGAACTATGAATAGGGATACCGTAATCATAATCGAAATTTAAGAACACACTATGTATCCTTTGACTAAATTTATTAAAATTTCTCAATCTAAGCTTTAGATTTTGAAACGAAGTACAATATTCTCTCCTTTAATTATAGCAAAACAACTTTTCAACCATTGCGACTTTGCAAAGTATAACTCTTGTTTTCTATAATTAATATTTCTAACTTGCAATACTTGCCTTAATAATGAGACAAGCACAAAATTTATGCTCCCACTATCATGATGATTATTATCACATAAGCATAACACTTATGCTCCCACTAGCTTTGACATGTTTTAGAAAACAACTGAACTTCCAGAAATAAATACTTATTGAATTTCTGAAGTTCATATTTCTAATACCTAATGCTTTGATAATCCTTTATCTAAGATTCTTAAACTTATACACCTTTGCCTTAGATAGCTCATATGTGTGTCTAAACAATTCAGACTAATTACCAAATCTCACAATTCGAATTATGGAAGGGGATACCGTTACCATAATCGAATTCGAGAATACAATTTTCACAATCACTATCTTCTTAAAATCTCTCTTAGTGAAAGCATTTCCTCATAGTCATTTTCATGAAGGAGGGAATCTTATGACACTTAGATTTTATGGTGTATGTGTTCCTATCCATGTGAATTTGTCAAAACCAAAGTTTGCGACAAATCCAAACTCATATGGACTGAACTTTCTCAATCTTGATTTCTTGCCTTATGGTAACACGAGTGCCCACCATGTCTTCCAAGTAGTTAAGCAGCTCACCGTTTCATATCAATGTACTTTTCATTGATCAAGGTGCTTGCCTTTTATGCGTTCAAATGAGAACTCATAGAACTCACATGCATAATTAACTCAATTGGAATGACACAGAAACAAAATAATGTCAACAAGATAGGTCATAAACCTCAAGTCGTGTGCTAGTGATGATTGATAAGGTTTATTCTTCATTTGTTCTTGAAACCTTTCAAGACCATTGAGACTCCCACTGACTCCTTGACATATAAGATTCTCTTGTCAATAAACATTTCTTGAGAAACAAATACTCAAGAGTTAGTGTAGCTTTTATCAAGACAAAACACTTTACAAAATTGGTCCTAGTTGGTCTTTGTCTTATCCAAGACATCACAAATTTCCAATTTCAAATGTGCAAGAATAAGAAACCTTTTCCAAATTCCACATTTGATGAATGTTATAAACCTTCTTGAGACTTGTCACTCAATTCACAATCTTAACTCTGAGACTTGTTTTTGGAACAAAGTATGATTGACTTCTTGATTTAACCATTTCTTCAATTTTTTGATTCCTCTTCTTAGACATACAATTTTACTAAGACTCACTTAGAGGATCAACTGAGATATGGTTCTTAATCATTAAGACCTATCATAAAACAGAATAAAAGGTACTCTCCCTTCTTCTTATAATAGAGAAACTTTTATCTTTCTGCCTACTTGATTCTTTTTTATTCGTTCTGCTATTTATTTAAACCATTTCAATCAACTAAGAATTACACTTAACCTCATAAGTATAATCATATTTACTTAACCTTAGTAAATCATGACGAATATCTTTGTTACTCTTTTGGTGGATTTGATCAACACACAACCTTGTGTACTCGATCTCCTAGTCCTTCACTTGACACTTTGTCAACGAATTAGTCTAATTTCCAAATATGAAATTTCTCATTCATCATGCAACCAAGTTGTATGATTCTAAGTTTCTGTCCAATTAAAACTTGGGCGATGAGAAACTTTCCCTATTTGGTAAATTCTTGACCTTTCCACAAATAACATAATTAAGAATCAAATCCATTGTTGCTAATAATAGAAACTTACAAAGATCAAATTTTCATACACGCCATTGCAAGGATAAATAAATAATATAAAATCAAAATTTATTTTATTGCGGAAAAATTTGTCCTTACAACGCAATTCAACTGAAAAACTATGTTGTTACATATTCCTAAGCAATCTATTCTAACTC
This sequence comes from Lactuca sativa, assembly GCF_002870075.4. Taxonomy (NCBI): domain Eukaryota; kingdom Viridiplantae; phylum Streptophyta; class Magnoliopsida; order Asterales; family Asteraceae; genus Lactuca; species Lactuca sativa. The sequence goes on along the minus strand of NC_056627.2, from coordinate 324,794,783 downwards.
CAAGTAGTAGCTTATGAATCTAATCTTCAAGCAATGCGATCGAAATCCATTTCTTCACGATTAGATTCAGCTCACTTCTTCCCTTAAGCTTCCTTTCTTTTCTTCGATCCTACAAAACATCCAAATGTAATCTTATCACATCATGTATCAAGAATCTAGAATAGGAACTTAAAAGAGTTAGTTAATGGATTTTACCAAAAGTAGAGCCATATGTTTGGACTCTCCCATCTCTTAGATCTCTTAGGTAAATAGGGCAGCTTCGTCTCCAATGCCCCTTCTCTTGGCAATAAAAGCAATTTGACTCTTTTGGAATAGCACACGTAACTACTTCTGACTTTGCCTTTCTCTTATGATCAAACTTTTTTGATCATGGCATGCCTTTTGTTGCCATTGCCTATATCCATAGAGGTCTGCAAGGCAGATTCACCAATCAACTTTGCTTTTCCACTGCGCCAAACCATTGCTGATTCAGCAACAATAAGCATATAGGTGAGATCGATGAGGGTCACATCGCGGTTCATCATATAGTACTCTCTTAGGAACTTACTATATGAGTCAGTAAGCGACTGAAGAACCCAGTCAACAGCCAGCTCCTCATAGATAACGGATCCCAACATTCTTAACCTATCAATGCGTGACTTCATCTCTAGGACATGTGCACACTCTGACTTTCTTTCTTCTTGTTTACTTGCCAAAAGGGCTTGAGTGAGATTGAACTTTTCAAGCCTTCGAACTTGTGGGTTAGGGAGAATAATTGGAGGAGGTGGAGGAAGTGAAGCATTATCTCTTGTTCCTCGATTAAATCGTGGATCATCATCTTCATTTGGAAAGCTTGTTCCATGGGATTTGGGAAGACCATAGTTGTCATACATTGACATCTACAAAACGGGAGAAATTCAAGTTAAGTTGATTAGAATCCTCGATGTGACACCCAAATGAAACATCAAGGCTAGGATCCAACACAATACTCTACAACCTAGAAGAGTGATGCCGTAATCCAGTTGCAGAATATTTGAAGGTAGGTAAATGACGATTTACTAATTTCCACCATGAAAAACGAAAAAGAAATTAAAGTTTTAAATCTATTGAAAATTCCTAGATCTTTTGAGATTCATTGAACTTTTCAAGGGCATGTTTAAATCTCGATATGCCCCTTGATTTACCGGTTAACCACACACGCACCACCGAACTATGAAAAACAATGAGTCACCCTTTGCTACCTTTGCTTAGAACCATTTAGTGTGCCGGTTAACCCCACACGCTCCACTAACGTCTTCGCAAGGGCACAAAGTCTAATTTCATGGAATTTCATCAATTCACTTTTGCCTAAAGTAACTAAGATTGGGAATTTCGTAAAAGCATTTAGTTACTTTTGTACTTCATTATACTTATAATGGAAGGTTGCTGTCTTATCCTACCCGTTCGGCTAACGACCCTCCACTAGTCAAGAGTGCGGTGGGTAAGAGTGGATACCCATTCAATCACCATTTTATAGGCAATTTCCTTAAACACCCCTTATAGACCAACTTCGTGAATGAGGCCTACTAACGGTAAGACTGACTGTTTACTCATACATATATAATACTAGACTTTTAATGTTATATATAGTATAGGGTTTATTTTACACTTTTAAAATACTAGGTGGTCTAATTTAATAAATTATACTTTTAATTTAATTAAATGTAAACCAAAACTTTATGGGTTTATTAAATCTCTTTTAATTATACACTTCAATTAATTAAAAAAACATAAGGGTGTGATTTGAACTTTTCAAAACAATACTAGGGTTTTAGAATTTAACATTTCTAAATTAAACTTTTAATCAACTTTTAAATTCCAAAACTTGAGGGCAAGTTTTGAAACATTTCAAAACATTAGAGTTTAACTTATTTAAATTTCAAAAACAAAACTTTTAAGTTCAAATTTAAACTATAAAACCTAAAGGGATTAATTTTAAACTTTTCCAAACTTTATCAAGAATATTCTAGATCACAAAATTCAAATAAAGCAATTAACAATTAATTGGTGGTTATCTAATTTGACCTAGTCCAGATCTTGCAAGATAATTCACCAAATAATTCAAATAATTAAATCTAATCATATAAGGAAATAATTATTTAACTAATATGAAGTTATCTTTAATTTTGGCAAAGATAATCACCCAATATCATAAAAATCTTATTTATATCAATAAAAAACGTTTTGGTAATTATCCCACAGCCAAAGAAGTACAAAATCCTGATTTTCCCTCTTTCTGACCAGCTGACTCGTCGAGTCAGGCATGGACTAAGCGAGTTCATCTATGGACTCGGCGAGTTCAGCCCCATAAACCCTAAATTTCGAATTTTAAGCAAGGATAATCCATAATAGCATCAAATACATCAAACAAACAGTCATGGCTCTGATACCACTGATGGGTTATGAACAAAACATTATTCCTATGGTGTACATGCAAACCCTAATAGCTTTTGGATCTAGTTTGTCTAATGAGCACGCAATTGAATATCCAAAGCTATAAACCCTATATCTAGCATTCAATTAATCTTATTAACATAACATTGGGGTTTAGATCTTACCTTGATTGTTATGTAGCAATAACAATCTCAAATCCTCCTTTGTAATTGTAACACTCGTGTTTCTAGCCTAGGCATTAATATTGAGGTGATAGTCTAGGTTAACCTTTGTAACTCATTTTGAAGAAATGAAAAGGAATTATGTGAATAATATGTGAATTATGTGTTTTATGCTTAATTATTAGGGCTTAATTAATTAAGAATAAAAATAAGCGTCAAAATTAAAGTGTGAGATAAGCCCGATATCTTTACATAAAGTTTTAGTGGTCGAAACAAGGATTTTGGGATATAAAGAATACCAAAATCCGAGTTATAACGAAGAAGTTATGACCTGCCGAAGTTTCGCGACAAAACCAGCACGGTGCTGAATGTCGTAAAAATTGAGTTTTTGATAAACTAATTTTTAGCCTTAGTGATCTCAACGAAAGTCGTAGTATTTGTTAAACCGACAAGTTCGATAAAAAGAACGCACAAATCTGACTTCGTATAAAGAAGTTATGATTTTTCGTAGTTTCAGCTTAGCAGTAGACAGCTAAAAACTCAAATTTTAGATCAAACGATTTTTAGCCGACACAACCTAAAAGAGAATTGAAGGTCTCGTCATTAGTAGCACAACGGTAAAAAGTCTGACGAAAACGGACGTCGGATGAAGAAGTTATGATTTTTTAACGGATTTTCTGTCCCGGTCTGTTAAAAATAATAATAAAAAACTTAAATTCAAAATTAGCCGACTAAGTCTAAACGGAAGTTGTAGAGCGTAATTTTAGCTATGCGTGCATATAAAGAACGTCAAAAACAGAGCTCGTATGCGAAAGTTATGAATTTTAGAAGATTTGGCACAAAATTCGAGAAATTTCGCGTAGATAAGCTTCACCTGGAAGTGCCATGTCACCCTTGCCTCACATGTGCCACGTGTCCTGCTGAGTCTTCCGAGATGCTGAGTCATCCGAGCACGTGGCCTTATCCGAAGTGGTCCAGTGAGGATCCGACGCGTGTTCCATTCCTCATGTCCGAGCCTCGCACATGGGTCACTTCTCCGCGGTCCAATCAGCAACTGCCACTGAGGCCTTCGCACATGCTGGCACCTGCGCACCCTCGCCTGTGGGCCCCACCACCAAGCCGACTTCGGACCAGTAGTCTTCGGTCCAATCAGGAGAGGACAGCAAGCCTTCGCACGCGCAGCCCACTTGCGAGCCATCCCCCTGCGAGCTTCGGATTTGCGACACGTGGCTTCTTTCTACACATAGATATGAAGTATTTACCTTATAATACGTGCTATGTGTAAATATATTAGTTGTTTATTTGAGGTGACTGTTGAGTTGATGTTTTATACAAGTTTTAAACTGTATAAATATTTTTATCTACAAATATGTTGGGTAGAACATGGGTAGATAGTGATGTGTGATAAAATAAAATTGATGAGAGGCCTCGATGTGTTTTGAGATCCAGTCATCTAGCGGAGTTTGGATGATGACCACAGACTTTTTAGACAGTCCAGTGGGAAACATTAGCAGGTCCGCAACCTGTAGGTATTAATGAACTAAGAGTGTTCATTCGTTTTACTCCATCCCCCTCATAGTTGCCTTTAGGACATGTATGGCTGAGGAAACCCCTTAGCAGTAGTGTCCATCCCGATGATATTCTTTAGGCTAGGTCCCTTGTGAAAAGTGTTTATGGACGTAAAGTGAGGATAACGGGAATGGGTAATCAGGGTTATTGTTGATTGGTGAACTTAATAAGTTTATTATTACTGTGGGTTGAAAACCCTATATGCTCATCAGGCTCCCAAGCCTGACCCACTCAACTTTTTATGTTACAGGTAGTGGACCCCGAGCATAGTCGGAGGACGACGAGAGATTTTTGGATTATAGGCCAGTAGTTGTAAATAACTGTTGAAAGGCTTATAATGTCTTGTTTATGCTTTTGATCTGTATCGGAACATGACATCCCGAGGTTTTGATATATATATATATATATATATATATATATATATATATATATATATATATATATATATATATATATATATATATATATATATATATATATATATATATATATATATGGAAAATATATACCTTCTTAATGAAGGGTTTTGATAAACTTTTATCATATGTTGTTTGGGGACCAATTCCGCAACATCTTTTAAAAAGATTTCTCTGATTTTATTTTAAAAAGCATAAATTAAATTGGTCTTTTATGGCCAAGTAATTAGGGGGGCCATAACATGTTGTTATTATGTGTATTGTTTGTTGTGTATCAGTATTTTGGGGGAACTCACTAAGCTACGGGCTTACAGTTTCAGTTTTTGTTTCAGGTACATTACATGATCGCGGGAAGGCAAAGTATTACTATAGCTCCTCATGTTTATGACTTTGTTTCTAGGATACTCTGATATTATACTATTTTGAAAACAAGGTTTGTAATGATTAAGGGTTTTGAAACGTTTTTAAAAGTTTAAATTTGGCATGATTTTTATGGGTGTTACACGGATAAGTAGGAGAAACCAACCCACCAAAGAAGTCACATTTCAAAGATCTTAAATTAGTTTTTGAAAAGAAGAAAGCGAAGAACGTTGGTCAATCGAGCAATTCCTCAAAGAATGAAAGCAAGTTTGAAAGCTTTGAGAAAAATCCTAATCCTCAAGAATCCGAATACGAGTCCGAACCCGAATTCGAATTAGAAGGTGCGAAATCAAAGATGAGCCAGAAAAGGAGATGACAAATATTGCCAACATGTCCATGGAGGCATACAAGAAAAGAATCCGAGAGGACACTGGTCCCGGTTTAGTGCAACCTGCAATTCCCGCTACCGCAACAGTCGAGCTGAAGGGACATATTCTTTCTGCGCTTAAGGAAGTCGCATTTTCTGGGAAAGATCATGAGGATGCTTACAAACACCTAGATGAAGTCAATGATATAACTGATTACTTCAATATCCCAAATGTCCCAAGAGAGACGGTGTTATTGCGAGTGCTTCCAGTTACCTGTAAGGGAGCTGCTAGGGATTTGTTAAAAGCACTTCCACCCGGTGCAATTATTACTTGGGCATAGATGCGTGAACAGGTTTTAGAGCATTTTTGCTCACCTTCTAAAGTTGCTAAACTCAAGAAGGCCATAGAAAACTTCGAGCAACAACCGAGTGAGTCACTCTACGAGGCATGAGAGAGATACACGAGATTAATAAGAAATTGTCCCCAAAACGATTTGAATGAGCAACAATAAGTATCGATCTTCTATGATGGGGTAAACGTGATGATAAGGCAACTCCTTGATTCTCAAGTACATTTAACAAAGAAAAATCCCGGTGATATTAAGGAATTGATTTAAGAGTTTTCTAAGCATTCGCGTGAATACCACAATCCTAGACATGATGGAGCGAACGACATTGGGAGTGGGACTTCTGAAGATATGGCAGTTGTTTTAGCTATGCTTAACACTATAGACCAAATAATGACCAAGATGGACCAGTCCATACATGCTATTCGTGTAGGTTGTGAAAGATGCAATGGTCCACATTTGACTAAAGATTGCCACTTGGACGAGAATGGGAATAAGAAGCCTTAAGTATGCTACTCTAGTGGAGACAAATACGATGAAGATTGGAGGAAGCTAAAGAAAGAGTGGTTGCCATATAATGAATATAAAAAGCAAAAAGAAGAAAATTTTAGGCAAACTGGCCAAGGATTTTATCAAAAAGAGCAACCACCATATGAAAAGAAGGTCGATTTAGAGTCCATGCTAACTAGATTTATGGAGGCTTCATAGAAACGACATGATGAGACCGATGTGGTGATAAGAGACCAAAAAATTCTCATGAGGGACCAACAAGCTTTGATAAGGAATCATCAAGCATCAATCCAAAACATTAGAGCTCAACTTGGACAATTAACTATGTTGGTTAATGAAAGACTCTCTCCACAAATTCCCGATAAAAAGACACAACCACATGTCACGGTCATCGACGGTGTTGCAGAAATCGGCCTTGGCGGCCGATTAATCGGCGATTAATCGTTTGGCGGCCTTAAACCGATTACGATTAAGGTTCTTGGCGGAAATTGGTCAAAATCGGTCAAAGTCGGCCTTGGCGGTCCTTGGCGGTCTCGGCGGTCATAGGTGGGAATTTTTTAAAAACTTCAAAAAAAAATATTTTTCAAATATTACACCAAAATTTTAAATTTTCAAAATTTTAAGCTTTCAAATTTTAAAAAATTAAACTAAAATTTTCAAAATTTCAAAATTTTAAATTTTCAAATACTTAGTTTTTTAGAGAATATAAGTTCTTTAAATAATTTTATTAACAATTAAGGGTCCCCGATTAATCTTTGATTAATCCCCGCCTAGTCCTACTAATCGCTTATCGCCAGTCGACCGCCAAGCTACCGCCGAATGATTTTTACAACCTTGGTCATCGATACTGAAGAAGATACTATCTCTGAGTTCCTAAAAGCTTTACAATTAGAGCCACGTCTGCATGGACCACAGCCGAAGAAGTCGAAGATCGAAGAAAAAATTTGTGTTTAATCTAAGATCTCACGACGTGAGCATTCCAGTCTCACGACGTGGGGTGGGTCTAATCAACAAAATTTTGTTGATGTTGAAACTTATCATCCTCTGTTACCATTTCCTTCTCAAGCTAAACTTCACCCATTAGAGCAGGAGTATTTAAAATTTTTGAAGCAAGTGAAGGATACTCCTATAAGCACGCCTTTTATTGAATCGTTGTCCCAAGTTCCTGAATATGCTAAGTTTTTGCAAGACTTACTTGATACTCACCAACAATTAGAGAAGAATTCCAAGGTGATCCTTAGTTAGCGGAGTTATAAAATGATATTGGGTGAATTACAAAAGAAAATGGGAGATCCTGGACGCCTCACTCTCCCGTGTGAATTTGGAAATAACATGAAGACTTATGCTTTAGCCGATTCTGGAGCAAGCATAAATTTAATGGTTTACTCGTTCTATCAAAAGCTAGATCTTCCAGATTTAAAGGCTACTAGAATGACGATTCACATGGCTAATCGTTCAATGACCCATCCTCGAGGCATAGTTAAGGATATATTGGTCAAAATTGGAAAATATGTTTTTCCAATTGATTTTGTTGTTTTTATATGAAAGAAGGTACCAATGTCCCAATAATTCTTGGTTTCCATTTACTCAATACTGCGCGAGTCTTGGTAGACATTCATGAGTCTAAACTTACGTTGAGAGTTGGAGATGAAGAAGTTACCTTTGGAGTGGAAGACGGATTTCAGAATAATGATGCTCAAGGTGAAGTATTTAATATAGATGAAAAAAATGAATTTGAAGAATTAGAAAAAATTAATGGAAGAGGAAATTCAGTGAATTCAACAAGTCAAACGTACAAAGCCAAGGGCATCCATTCCAACACTTTTTCAAGTTTTTTCTTACAAAACTCCAACATCTTTGGTGAGTAAGGATAATGAATAAGATTTTGTGTCAAGTGATGAAGAATAGGTTACTTCATAAATAAAATAGCTAATTATGGAAAAGAAGGTTGAACATATGGTGCTAAAAAGTGAGGAAAAAGCGGAACCTAAACTTGTGGTGAATAAGGGGTTAAAAAGAAAGCTTGAAAAGGGTGATACTAAGGTTAAAAAGGAGAACTCTAAAAAGGCTTATCTTAGGAGGGTGAAAGCCTACAAGAAACAATGGAAGATTCAAAGGTGCAGTTGGTGATGGAAACTCCTAAAGATTCAACGTGATGCGGCACGGAGTCCGGCTCATGACTCCAACAAAAAGAAGCACCCATCGGTAGGCAACCCGAACTTGGTTTGCGATTTTTCTTTTCGTTTTTTGCAATTTTTCAAAAAATTTTGCAATGAATTTTTAGGGTAATAATCATCAAAGTCATCTAAACATTTAGAAAACGGTAAAAATCAAGTGTGGGTTCATAAATATTGAGTGGTTAGTTTTTCTTTAGGAAGAAATATAAGTTTTACGAAAAGAATGGACTTTTTGACAAATAAACTCGATAACACGTCGTGGATTTAAAGCCCACCTCGTGTTCCATTTAATTTGGCCCGAACAAATAGCCCAGTTAACACACTCACGGCGTGAGCTCCATAGCTCACGACGTGAACTCCATAGCTCCCACATGAGCTTTAAAATGTCACCGGGGGGACCAGTTCATATGACTTCAGTATTTGACCCAAAACATAACCACTTACTTACGCACAGACGAACAAAAGAATAAGCCCCCACTTCGGTCTTTATGCATAAAATTTCTTCCATAATCTCTTGATTTTGTGTTTCATCTCCAATGTTGGTAAGTTATCAATCCCTTGTTCTTCTTAATTTCTTCAATTTTATAGTTAGGGTTTGTGTTAAGTCAAAATATCAAAACTGATTCCTAAATAATGTGATTTAATTGTTGCATATTACTTAGACTTACTTAGAATCGAGTTTTAAGAAAACCCCAAACTTACTTTGAATTCGATGTTGTTCCTAATATCCCCGATATAAAACTGTTGGTCGATCGAGCTCACAATGTGAGGTCTGGGTTCCCATATTTTTTGTTTACTGATCTGTTTATTTGATTGGTATTTCTTGTTGGTTTGTTTATTGTCTATTATTTTGCAGGAAATGGCTTCAAGAAAGGAAAAGGAGCAGTTATAAGGAAATGTTTCATATCGCCGCCCGTTGTATCAAATTCCTGTTAATGTGCCTCTAAGTGTGGTTACAAATTTCACAAACAGGTTGGGTCGGCATCATAACAGGGAATTCACTATCTCACCAAGAGTTTATTGGATGAGACTGTGGTAAGTTGGGCTTATGGAAAGAATGGCTCCTTACTTGACAAAGACGTTCACCATGGATGGTTTTTCTTTCACTTGTAATAGTTGGAAGAATTTATTTGAAATAAGCGAGTTAGTTTTTCAAGAACTATGTGTGGAATTTTTTGCTTCAGTCTCGTTTGAGGATGCCACTATTGATCCATACTTTTCACGGGCTTTGGTCTTCCATCTCGGGGGCAAATATAGGGAGTGTAGTTTGGCATAGTTTTCATGGCGCATGTGTAACGCCCGGTTCCTGCTTGAGAAGGAAGAGGAAGCTTGGGGATTCAAGATAAGGCAAGTAGATCCAGAGTTTGTGTTGCATTTTTGACTCATTTGAGGTATAAAGTCTATACCTTGTCTATTCATCTACTAGATCCCTTCATGGAGTAGTTTAGGGCTTTAAGGAACCACTCTTGAAACCATTCATGGATGCAAGCATGTTTGGGGTCAAGACTTCAGATCCAGAGTCTTTGAGAGACTCCATGGCATAAAGGTGCCAACTTTATGGCCATGGGAGTCCCATGCATCATAAGAACCACTTTTAGAGCCTCTTAAGCTAAATAACCCATGCATGAACGTAAAGTTTGTAACTTTACGTGTTATATCGACCCTAGAAGGCAAAATCTATGTTTTGGATGCATTAAGCCCGACTAAAATTGGTTGTATGGAATTAGACTTTGGGGGACTCGACGAGTTGGGTCGTGGTTCCCTAACCTTTTCTATTACTGAGCAAACTTGTTGAGTTTAGAAGACGACTCAACAAGTTGGACATGTTTATGGACTTGAAGATCAAAGAAATCGATGAGTCCAAGGATAAACTCGACGAGTTGATAGCAAAATTACCCGACTGAAATGAAGCGGAACTCGACGAGTTCAAGGATGAACTCAGCGAGTTGTGAGTGAAATGTCCCGACTTGTATGAAGGGGAACTCGATGAGTTCAAGGAAGAACTCGACGAGTAGGATTAAGACCTCAGAGTTTTCTAGACCCAGGGAACTCGATGATTTGATGGACCAACTCGGCGAGTTGAGTCAACCAGAAAGTTGACTTGGACCAGAAGGTTGACTTTGACCAGAGAGTTGACCTTTGACCTTTACCATTGACCGTAGTTGACCCTTAAAAGGGTTATGAGTATGAAAGAGTAATTAAAAGATATGTTATGTGTAGGAGTTTGAGGAAAGTTGGTTCCAGAGTCGAGGACACTTCAGCTACTACACGCAATTGAGGTAAGTTACCTTCCAGTAGAAGTGACTCTAAGGCACCAAGGTCGACCCACTAGTAAGAGTTATAGTATATATGATTGTCTTTGTGATAATTATCTGGTATGTCGCCATCTGTTATGTATATGTGCTAGTATGCTTTTATGTTATATGATATGTGATAAGAGGGGTCGGATAGACCACAGTACCGGTCGATAGGGCCGAAGGGGTATGTCATCACCCAAATAAGCTAGGCAGTATATGATTATATGTTTATGCATTAGGATGCTATGCAACGCCCCGATTCTCGAATACCAATTTATGGTTATAAATTCTCATGAATTCAATATCTACTTGACGAGTTGGTTGCCTGACTCGTCGAGTAGCAGCGGGTTTGGGCCACGTGTTTAAGTGACCAACTCGCCGATTCGGAAGAGTGACTCGACGAGTTGGAGCTGGATGGTGAAACCCTAATTTTCCGGGGTTTGGTACCCTATTTAATGGATCATTAGCCTCCTTTAGTCCCTTTGCAAACTTTCAAGAGTCCAGAAACCCTAATTCGCGTGTGTGCTCCATATTAGTGTAAATTTCAAGATTGGAAAGAAGACCTTGATGCAAGAAGCTTGAAGATCAAGAAGTTGGAGGCAATAACATTTGTGGGTATGAAGTTTATCTCAACTATCTTCATTTGAAGTGTTGGAGTTTGGGGCAGTGATTCGGGAGCGTGATGTTATGGTTTAGTCCGACATTGCAAAGTGAGTTATCCTTACTATACCCAAGGGTCTAAGGCACCGAGTTCGGCCCTTTGAATTGTTATTTGGTTATGTTATGCTAGTATGATCTGTTAGATCGGTATCCTAGAGGGTAGGATGATACTATGTGATATGTGGTATTACCTGTTAGTTCGGTATTCTATAGGATAGGATAATATTATGAGGTATGTGGTATGATCCGTTAGATCAGTTGTTGTCTATAGAATGTTATGTGATTATCTGCTATATGTGCACATGTTTGTTTGGTGGTTGAGGCTTATCTGTTTTGTGCGAAAGCCAATAGGCATGGGCATTCCAACCTGTTGGTTATGGGTCGTGAGTATTCCATCCCGAGGATGATTGGACTCATAGTATGTGGGCATTCCAACCTGTTGGTTGTGGGCCTGGCATATTCCATCCCGAGGATGATTGGACCCATAGTATGTTGGCATTCCAACCGGTTGGTTGTGGGTTGTGAGTATTCCATCCCGAGGATGACTGGACTCATAGTATGTGGGCATTTTAACCTGTTGGTTGTGGGCATGGGGTATTCCATCCCGAGGATGATTCGACCCATAGTATGTTGGCATTCCAACCGAATGGTTGTGGGCCGTGAGTATTCCATCCTGAATGTTTCTTATGCTTATATGTGTATTGTTGTGGGAATGGGTATTCTGGGGGAACTCACTAAGCTTTCGGGCTTACAGTTTCAGTTTATTGTTTCAGGTGCATCTGGGGATCATGGCAAGGAAAAGGCGTGATCGTACAACTCCTCATTGTTCATGATTTTATGATTTGATTCTGGGGATACTCTGATGATTAAACTATTTTGAAAACAAATTGTAATAACTTAATGGTTTTAAATGGTTTAAAAAGTTTTAAATTGGCTTGAATTTTATGGGTGTTACAAGTTCGCATCAGATCCTTGGTTTGAGTGAATTAGAGGAACACTCGTGTGAATCCAGTCTCAAATCAAGGAAAGATTTTCAAAATGATTTTCAAATGGTTTTCAAAATAAGTAAAAGAGGATGCGAAGCGTACGATCAGCCGGAGCCAGTAAGTAGACCCCAAAATACGATACCCTTATTTGATTATGTGATATGTTAGAACAACATGTTAATGCTAGGCTAGGGATCTTCAGGAATTGCATGATAGAATTGCCTGATTATATGATGCTTACTAGCCTAGGGTTCCTTTATATGAAGTTAACATCATTACTGTAGTTCCTTAGTGTATACATCACGGCTATACATGATTAAGATCTTATAGCCTGAGAATGTTTGGTTTGGCCTTATTTCCTATTCTTGTTTGATGAAGGGCTTTGGGTAGGATCAGGTATTCGAAAGTCTATAGGGTCCATCGTTATGTAAGGCTAGCATACACGAGTGTTGCAGGGTTGGTGGAAGTTTTACAGGTGGTTGGGTGTGTGAGACCGGTAGGTCGGTTGTGAGACAGTTAGCATTCCTTTAGGAGTGAGTTTGAGCGACCACCATGATTATGTATATTGTTAGGGCCTTGTGATGATACTTGAGACAAATATGGGTAGGTGTGGAAGGTAGCATAGGCACGTACTACTGAAAGCACAAGACCCATATGCGTAGCAAGGAAGTCACAACCCCTAGGGTTGGGTTGGGAATTGGTTATTTGTCATTATGGGTTATCAGAGATCTTTCTGGTGTATTATCAGAATGGTGGTTACGAGACGTCTTAAGATCGGATCCGGGTTAGGATCGGGTGTTGGCAGCCAGGATAGGCTAGTATTGTCAGAGGATCGTGTCAGGGAGATAATCTGGGAGGAGGTGACCAAGATCGTTCGGGGACAAATTCCGGAAATGATTAGGTCTTTCAAGACCGTCATGGTTGAGTATTTGTTGAGCGCCATGCTGCCATTGCTGAGACAGCTGCCGTAACAACTTCAACAGTTGTAACGACGGTAGGGGAGGAGCTGGTCGATCTTTCCAGTATAGTAACTTGTTGTTGGTACATATTCTGATGAGCAGAGGGCTACATTTATTTGGGATCGGGAAGATGATCTTTACTCGTTATATTTCCGTGGGTTGAGCGGGAGAGGCTAGCACATGAGTTTCTAGATTTGAGGCTTGGGGGTTTGCTCGAGGCCGGAACATGAGTCGCGGGAGCTCCGGAAGGGAGTGATGATTATGTTCATTTGGGGTTTGCAGCTAGAAGGGGAATGGTTTGTTGAGGGATTGGATTATCGTTTTGTAGAGCAAGGATTGTGCCCTCTCATTTTTTTCGAGCTCGAAGGAGTGAGCATATTTGTGACCCTAGGAGCAGGTTGTATTCCAGCTCGGGGTCAGTTAGTTGCAGGAATAGGCAATATTATTTCAGCGCCAGCGAGTGCAGGAAGGTCGACATGGCATAAATATTTGTGAGGTCCGGTTTGCCTTGCATCTCTTGTATCGGACGGAAAGGATTGATTGTGTGTTCTATTGCACCTTTTGGGATTGTAGACTATGTTTGGGGAGTAGTTTGTAGCGCGGTTTAGGGAAAATGTTGTTTCAGCTGCTGTAGGTTAGTTGTGGGCGTTTGAGTTGGTAAGTGAGTCAGGGCGCGAATCCTGAAGAGAATGATTTCTAGAGTCCGAGAGCAGAACGCTTGTTTGGAACACCTTTGGAAAAAGGGGTATTATGTGGGAGGCCTGCGGATAGGGTCCCACAGAAGGGTTATTCAACATTGTCAGGATTCAGTGGTTAGCAATCGTTAGTGATTGACAGACTAAAGCGCCAAGAGAAGTAACTCGTTGTCGAGGTGTTAGTTGGGGCATCTATCTTGTGGTCTTTAGGGCGTGAGTATGGGGTCATTCAAGCATTAGTATCTGTTGGTTTGACTGGGATTCAAGATGTGTTCATCTGGTTCTTAGAAGTGTGTGATCAATTGGGATCACCTAGTAATGGAGCACTAGCGAGAAAGAGTTGGTTATCATCAGATCGATCGTTTGGAAGTGAGAAGGATTGAGAATCCTCCAATTTTCATGTATTATGAAGGATTAGTCGAATCTAAGTGGGGGAGTGTTACCCCGAGATGTGGAAGTGGGAGAGCTTTGGAAACGGGGATAAGTTTCATAACCCGATAGGGAGAATAGAGGCCCTAATGGCTGCTTGGTTTGAGGGTTGTGTGAGTTGGGGTTCGGTAAAACTCCCCGGCATATGTATCACGTCTTCTCGGAAGTTGATAATAGAATTTGGGGAATCAGGTTGGAATTTTGGTCATGATTTGAGTTAAGTTCGAGTATTTGCTTGAGGGTGTGCTTAACTTTGAGGGTTTTTTGATTGATGTAATACACGTAGATCCGGACTAGTCAATTTAGAGACGATAATCGTCAAAAATGACTTTTTGATAGAAGAGTTTTTAGAATGAATAATCATAACCAAGTTGTAGTATATGTCACAAGGTTTTCGTGCATATAAAGAACGCCGAAATCCGAGTTATAACGAAGAAGTTATGACCTGTCGAAGTTTCGCGACTGAACCGGCACGACGTTGAATGACGTAAAATACAAAATTAAGATAGAGTGATATTTAGACTTAGTGATCTAAAAGAAAGTCGTAGAGTTCGTTAAACCGAGAGCAGACATAAAAAGAATGCCCAAATCTGACTTCGTATGAAGAAGTTATGATTTTTCTAAGTTTCAGCTTAGTAGTATGCAACCCGAAACTCGAATTCGAGATCGAGTGATTGCTGGTCGAAACAATCTAAACGAGAATTGAAGATCTCGTTGATAGTAGTGCAATGGTGAAAAGATAGATGAAAACGGACGTTAGATGAATAAGTTATGAATTTATAACGAATTTTTCCTGTCCCGGCCTACTAAAAATAAATAATAAAAATAAAGTCAAAATTAGTCGACAGAGTGTAAACGAAAGTTGTAGAACGTAGTCTCACCTAAGCGTGGATGTAAAGAACGTCGAAAATGAAGTTCGTATGAGGAAGATATGAATTTTGGAAGTTTTATAAATAATTAAAATATATTAATTTTAATATTAATTCGGATATTATCCGAAGGAGGGGGGGAGTCATCGATCTGAACCGAACTATGCCCAGCATACCCGGAACCGCCTCAGCTATGTCACCTGATCGAACTCGAGTGCCATACACATGTAGTGACGTCTCGTACGCCCAACGTAAGGCTTAGTACGCCCAGCGTACCTGGATTTACGCCTCAGCTATGTCACCTGATCGAACTCGAGTGCCATACATATGAATTTTGTAACGCCCCGATTCTCGAATACCAATTTATGGTTATAAATTCTCATGAATTCAAGATCTACTTGATGAGTTGGTTTCCTGACTCGTCGAGTATCAGCGGGTTTGGGCCACGTGTTTAAGTGACCTACTCGCCGAGTCGGAAGAGTGAGTCGACGAGTTGGAGCTGGAGGGTGAAACCCTAATTTTCCGGGGTTTGGTACCCTATTTAATGGATCATTAGCCTCCCTTAGTCCCTTTGCAGACTTTCGAGAGTCCAGAAACCCTAATTCGTGTGTGTGCTCCATATTAGTGTAAATTTCAAGATTGGAAAGAAGACCTTGATGCAAGAAGCTTGAAGATCAAGAAGTTGGAGGCAATAACATTTGTGGGTATGAAGTTTATCTCAACTATCTTCATTTTAAGTGTTGGAGTTTGGGGCAGTGATTCGGGAGCGTGATTTTATGGTTTAGTCCGACATTGCAAGGTGAGTTATCCTTACTATACCCAAGGGTCTAAGGCACCGAGTTCGGCCCTTTGAATTGTTATTTGGTTATGTTATGCTAGTATGATCTGTTAGATCGGTATCCTAGAGGGTAGGATGATACTGTGTGATATGTGGTATTACCTGTTAGTTCGGTATTCTATAGGATAGGATAATATTATGAGGTATGTGGTATGATCCGTTAGATCACTTGTTGTCTATAGAATGTTATGTGATTATCTGCTATATGTGCACATGTTTGTTTGGCGGTTGAGGCTTATCTGCTTTGTGCGAAAGCCAATAGGCATGGGCATTCCAACCTGTTGGTTATGGGCTGTGAGTATTCCATCCCGTGGATGACTGGACTCATAGTATGTGGGCATTCCAACCTGTTGGTTGTGGGCCTGAGGTATTCCATCCCCGAGGATGATTGGAACCATAGTATGTTGGCATTCCAACCTGTTAGTTATGGGTTTTGAGTATTCCATCCCAAGGATGACTGGACTCATAGTATGTGGGCATTCCAACCTGTTGGTTGTGGGCCTGGGGTATTCCACCCCGAAGATGATTGGACCCATAGTATGTTGGCATTCCAACCGGATGGTTGAGGGCCTGGGGTATTCCAACCCGATGGTTGACTGGACCCATAGTATGTTGTTTATGATTATATGTGTATTGTTGTGGGTATGGGTATTTTGGGGGAACTCACTAAGCTTTTGGGCTTACAGTTTCAGTTTATTGTTTTAGGTACATCAGGGGATCGTGGCAAGGCAAAGGCGTGATCGTACAACTCCTCATAGTTCATGGTTTTATGATTTAATTCTGGGGATACTCTGATGATTAAACTATTTTGAAAACAAACTGTAATAGCTTAATGGTTTTAAATGTTCTAAAAAGTTTTAAATTGGCTTGAATTTTATGGGTGTTACATGCTATGTGATAAAGTAGGGGGTGAAATAGTCCCCGGTAATGGTCGAAAGGACTTAAGGGGTAGGCAGTACCCTGATATGCTCGGCAAGGTACCTGTCGAAAGTACCGAAGGGGTATGTCATCACCCTGATAGGCTAGGCTAGGTATCGGTCGATAGGACTGAAGGGGTAGGCCAACACCCTGATATACTAGGCAGTTACCGAATGAAAGAGGCTGAAGGGGTAGTCCAGTACCCAAATATGTTAGACAATATGCATGTTATATGGTATGTGGTATGATGGGGGAACTCACTAAGATTTGTGCTTATAAATTTCAGTTTTTGTTTAAGGTCCTTCTTCTTCGAAGGGAAAGGAGCCGGCACGGTAGCAACGCATCACACACATGATTTTCCGCACATGGGATTCTTGGGATTTGTACTCTGACATTGTTACTATTTTATGATATGGTTTTGAGACATGTGATCTATGGTTTTTATGAAATGAATTAAATTGATGATGTATTCTTATAAATTGTTTTATAAATCGCTATATCAAAAATGAAATTTTTGGTCTTGAAATTTGGGATGTTACAACATGGGCATATATGAGGAAAATGAGACGCGCTCCCTAACTTTTGGCATTTTCTTAAGGGCATCTATTTGGGAGCATTTACTGGGAGTTAATGGCTATGACTTTTGGGTAACCATCGCAAACGGGGCATTCCATTCGGGTGTCTCGCAAGAAAGCCATATTCGGTCCCCGATTCATAGAGTCCTCCACCGGTTGATTACTTTTTCTATTAACCATAAGAAACATGGCAATAAAGTGACAAGTTTAAATTTATTCTTCTTGTGGACAATTATTACACCGACGATATTTTGCAACATCCCATATCATCTTGCTAGCTATTTGGGCAGCAAAGCAGCCAGCTCTCGAGTTGGAAGCCCTATCAATTGCGGGCATTTTGTTACTCACCTAACGAGATCTTATGGTCTTATGGCACTACGGTTAACTAGGACTTTAACATGCAAGGTGGGGGGTGATCTTTCCATGGGATACTTGGAGTCGATGTATGTGGTTGTCAATATGGGCTCGCACTAGAGTATTCCTGCTGACAATGATGTGGCACCACATGATCATCCGGAGCAGCAACTGCGTCCGAGGGGAAGAAGGAATATACGAGGAGTGGCGAGAGAGGACAGTCGGTGCATCAGAGTGCACCCATGGAGCCGATACTTTTAGCAAGGATACCATGGTTGATTATTTTGACCAATTGACCTTGAGTATGAATTGGATTGGTGGGATGATGGAAAATATGATCCATCACTTCAACGTTACACAACCACCACATTTAGGAGACCATTATCCCATTTGTTTGACATGGAGTGAGTATAGGAAGCGACGATGAGATGGAGCCGACACTAGTGGAACACACGAAGATGAAGACGATGATTGATATTTATCATTTTCTTTTTAGTTTTTGTCATTTTTAGTTTTTCTTATTTTCGGTGTGTTTGTTTTTGATTATTTTTATTTGGTTTGATTGTGTACCACTACTTGGTGATGGTTATGTAGTTTCCTTCCATATTTTTGTTTGTAGAAAATCGTGAGAGAAAACAAAGATATAGAGATAAGAGCTTATAATAGTAGAGCCGTGTCGTTTAGACTCGAGAGTCGAGACCCGCAAATTTTTAATAAGCGTGGGGTTAATTTTATGAGAGAAACAAGACTAAAGATGAGTCAAAATTCAAGAAATATATAGTATTACAAGGGTCTTAATGCATTAAGACAGTCAGTTGCATGTTACTTAACAGAAGAAGTTTTTTTACAACACTGCAATCTGAACGACCCAGTTCTCACGACGTGAGTCCTCATTCCTCACATCCTGAACCCGTTGCCAACATTATTCTGAAATCATTTTTATACAACCTTTTGTCGTGAGTCCCTATCTTACGTCGTGAGCAGTAAAATTAGCATTTTTCTTCTATTTTCTACTATACAATGTGGCGTATACTTTCTCACATTGGCATGTTATGCCTAGAAGACTATATGCACCAGATTTGTTGAAGATTCAAGTCTCGGATTTGCATTTAACCCTCACATTCATTTATCTATAAATATCCAAGTTCCGTTCACATATTCAAGATGTTTGAAGTTTTCCACACACACTTTCAGAATTCGATCTAGCCACTACTACCCCAGGGGAGTCTGTTCATTTTTCTCCATTTTATTGCTTTTAAATTATTTTATGCATACAATGAGGGCATTGTATGTAATAAGTGTGGGGTATTGGGTCGAAAAGAAAATTGCTAGAAAATTTTAAAATTTGATATTTAAAAGTTTTTAAAATAGATTTGAGATAATAATCTAAAAATTAAATCCAGTGATAATTTAAAAACCTAAGTTGCTAGTGTTGCGTGGGATGATCCAATGCAAGCTCAAATGTTTAACTGAGCCAATATATGTTATAGTATATTTGTGGCTTCCCATTCCTAGTGAAAAGTCATGAGATATGAAAGGTAATGTTGTAGTTTGTATGCCATAATATGTTTTGCAGTATAAACCTGAAATCTATCCAAGAGAGCTTATGTAGTCATTGCACTTAAACTAATACATCTAACCAATAAAGTTTTAAGTTAAGCTCCCTTGCTTAAGCATGTAGGATTTGAGTGAAGAAAAAAGTGAGATATATAAAAAAAGAGAGAATATTACAAAAAAAGTTGTAAGAATTTTGGAGCTCTCAAAGTATGAAGATCAAAAGATCAAAAATTATGAAGAATCAAAAAAAGTGAAGATACCAAAAATCAAACAAAAATGTGGTGAATTCAAAGAAATCAAAGAGCAAATATCAAAGAAGTGAAGAATTCCATAGAGCCTAATTATGGTATCTAAAGTTGTAATTTTTTTATATTATGTATGCTAGGGTAGCTTAACTAAAAATACTTTGAGGTTAAGAAAGATTTCTAAGGATTGATTCAGAGGGTTGCATAAATGAGTGTCGTATAAACTAAGATGTGAAGGTTCATAAGAATTATGAGTATTTAGGAATTGGGGAAGTTTTTAGGAACCTTAGACACAAATATGCACATTGAGGTCTTGGTATAATGGCTGAGTTCAAAATGGATTGTCCTATGTGATGTTGGTGATGGAAGTTTGATATAAAATAATTAGTTTTGCTTGGGGACAAGCAAAGAATAAGTGTGGGATATTTGATATTGTCATATTTATACACATTTTTAGGTAATATTTTAATACATTTTGATTAATATTTTGGTTATTTTCAAAGATATATGGCACTTATAAGATTAAATTGTATTTTGCAGTCAAAATGAACATTCTTGAAGAAAAAGGACCAAAAGCGAAAAGGATCGGAACTTTGGAGGATTGGAGCTTAAAAGATGAAGCTTTTAGTTAAAAGTCGACCTCACAACGTGATCATCAATATTCTAGAAGATAAACATTCGGAAGCCAGAGTTCGTGTTCGATACGGGTTACAACTAAGCTCACGGCATGAGCTGCTATATTTCACGACGTGAGCAGGGTAAATATCGAAAACTATATATATATATATATATATATATATATATATATATATATATATATATATTACAATTTTAGGAGTTCTTCTGGAGATTTTGAGGTTTTAGAGAGAGAATTTTGGAGAAAAATAATCCATAGAATTCAAGTGTTAAGCATCCAAGGAAGAAGAATTGATTGAAGAACAAGTGATTGAAGATCATAACCTTTACTTAGTTTGGTACATTCAACTATGATCTTATTTATTGAATTTATGTGTGATATTTCAACCATGAGTAGTTGAATCTAGTTGCTTATGTTTATCTAGATGAAGCTTCAACTTCATGAACTAGTTTATTAATTATGGATTTTACTAGTTGGTTATGTGCTTGTGTTTGATTGTTAATACCTACGATGTTAATATTTGATACTTTAATTGCTTGAATTCATGCTCTGTGTAGCTTAGTCACAATTAAATTACATGAACTTAACACCTAGTGATTTAGTAACTATTAGATTGCTAGAGCTAGTATCAACAAAATCTTAGATACGTAATTGAAGTAATTAAATTTAGTTGTGCTGAAGAACATAAATTATGACCATAATTGTGTTTGTTTAATAAATCTTACATAGCTCCATTCATATTTCATAAATGATTATGTGTTTGATTTTATGTGTGACCATGTATAGTTTTACATGAATTAGTGAAACATTAGTAAATTTGGACTCAGATTACTAATAATATAATAATTGGTAACCAACGTTAATATTTCATAGTTAGTAGCTAACCATAGAGGAGAAGTGGATTCGAACTAAACAAAAGTGTTTTTAGTAATTGATCGAATTTGATAGTTAAGTGCTTAAGTTTGTCTGAACTTGCAAAATTAGATAAAAACCCAGTTAACTTTTACTTATTCTAGATTAATATTTAGTAGTTAGATTAGTTAATTAAAATCGTTCCCTGTGATCGATACCCGACTGTTTGTGCTATACTATTTGCGAAAAGGTGCACGACCTTTAGTCGAATAGCTAGTTAGATAGTAGGCAAAATTAGGTGTAGCAATATTTTGACATCAGGGATGATATTTGGGGCATTTGTGATCCTGTCGAGTTGCAATACCTTGAAGGATATGATAGCCAAATCCTGGGAGCAGGAGGTTGAGATAGAGCTTCGATCGAAGCGGAAGTCAGTTTTAGTTCAGTCAACAGAGGGTTTGACAAAGAAGCCCAAGACTATTGATTCACGAGATAGAGGCCATCAAGGTCCGGGCCATTGCGGCAAGTGCGGGAAACCGTATGATGGTGTATGTCGGTCAGGAGGTATAGGCTGCTTCAAGTGCGGTGAGATTGGTCATAGCAGCAGGGACTGCCCATGGGAGCAAGTTCAGTTTGTTTTCACTGCATCTAGATGGGCCATAAGAAGATCGAATTCCTGATATTGACGAGTGGAGCAGCGAGGGGACTTGCTCAAGTAAATGAGGATTACTGATGGTTGCGAGGGCAGTGTGGAGGCTCCGATGGTGAGGAGCCGAGTATTTCATCTGACTGCCGAGGAGACCTGAGTTCCGTTAGATGTTGTTGCTGGTACGTATCGTATTTTTTTCTTTCATGATTTTATTATTTATTTTTATGATTATGTGATTATGTGTGTGAGACGTAACATTCGAAGTGTTTAAGTCTTCACCTAAGGTTCAAAGTTTCGTTATGATTGTTTGGTCATAATTTGGGAAATTGTCATATGTCATTATGCATACTGAAGTTCGTGATGGGAGTGTATCTTGTTGACCTAGTCTTAGGCTTCGACGTGGAAGACATCATCCACTGATAGTTTGAACCCTAAGTATGGGAGAGTTGGGCATTTTGATTGGAGGATCAACAATGTTTTTTTTATGGTCGCAGTGCAATGGGTCCGAAGAGGTTGCGGTGCAAGTATGTTGGATTTTTGGATCCGGGATTTGTCGAAATATTTCATGATTGCAAAGTAATGAAGGAATAATCAGACCACTGGGGTAGAGTTAATTTTTGTCAGGTTAATGCCTTCATTGATGTATGTGTTGTCCTCGTATCAGAAGCTTTTAGGTAAAGATCTCGTTGTGGTTAGTTGTTCGTTGTTGGAACACCGAAGATTAGGCTAAAAGGGTGCTTAAGCAACTCAAGTCGAATGTTAGTTGAAGGGTTTGTTAGCTCGTTGTACCAACCACTATCTTTGGTAGGGGACGAACTGTTGTGGAACATTTGCCATAAAACAATCAAAAGAGGGTATTAAGAGAAATACTTAGTGGATTCAAAATGTAATTATTTCGTATGAGTGGAAGATGAGTAGAAACAAAAAATAAAAGGATATTTAAATTCTTTTTTATGAATATTAGCGACGAATTCCAATCGGTTTCAAAGTTTTAGAACCGGAAATGACCAAAGTAAATGGGTTTCGTATATACAAAATTGCAAAATTTGGTCTCTGTGGTTTTGGTCCAAAAAGTTTTGGTGGTGCACCAATGGTCAAAAAACTAGATATTTTTATTAGTTTTGGTCCTTATCAACTTAAAAAATACCATTATACCCCTTAAATTTGTTTTTTAATTTTTTAATTTATGATAATATGTTTAATTAATTAAGAATTAAAAAATGACCCACCCCCTCTCTATCTCCATCTGGCTTATTATTCAGAACACACATACACACTTATGAGCGTACATATTCACAAACACACGCACACACACACACACACACACTCAAGAACATTCCACCCCTAGCTACCACTATCACCACCGACATCCACCACTTTCTGTCACCATCACCACTGACTGCTACCACTGTACACCACCATCCACTGCCAACCACCATCATCCATCGCTAACCTCCATATTCGCCTCTCACCCACCCACCTACCTCATTTCTCTCTCACTCTATCTATCTCTTTCTATCTCCTTTTCTCTCTTTCTCTCTCTCTCTCTCTCTCTCTCCACCTACCAGAAAACCCCCATCCCCCACGCATCTTCCTCGTCAGAAAAACATGCTCAGGTTGAAAAACGATGTCATTATCGTCAGGAACCACCGATGGAAAATCATATGATCCATCCCTAGAGAAACCACCTTCACCAAAGCCGTCTGAACATCGGATGGTGTTACATATCTGGACCGTCACGGCTACCTCCCTTCTCATCAGAGGTTGAATTTTTAGAAGGCTCTCCATCTCCATCGTCATCTAAATCCTCTTCCTCTCTGTCGTCGAATCTGAAAACCATTGTCAGACCACCTTCACCGGAGAAGAAGAGTCGATCTATAGATCTGGACCACAACGATATGGGTTTCTCTGCCTCTCTTTCTCCCTCTTCTACTGGTATGAAGACGAAGACGAAAGGAAGCAATACCGGGGATGGTGGTGGTTTCTTTCAAAAAACGGGTAGATCCGACGATGGTGGTAGTTTTATATAGAGAAAACGACGATAAAGGTTAAAGTTAATGATGAAAGTGGTGGTTTCTAGCTAAAAACAAACATATATGATTGTTGTGGTGGTCCAATGACATAAAGATGGTGGTGGTGCATTAGAATGTGGTCTATCGGCAGTGGTGGTGTCAGTAAAAAATGAAGTGAGAGAGAAAAATAGAGTCAATGTAAGGAGTGTGTGTGACTTACGAGGGGTGGGTGGGGTGGGTTTGATTTTTTTTTTTTTGTATTTATCTTTAATGAAAATATAAAGAAAACAATTAAAAGAAAGTAAAAAAAGACTATTTAAGGGTATATGCATCATTTTAGGTGGTGTATGGATCAAAACCACATTAAAATATCAAATATAAGGCTAGTGGGTGTGGTGCCACACTTGTCACGGTCCACGTAGGTGTCACATCACACTTTACACATTCTTACCAAAGGTTGTCATTTGGTAGGTGTGGTTGCCACACTTGCCATGCTACTTTTTTTTTAGATATACAAAATAAATATTTCAAACATAACATTTTTAAAAAACTAAAAATTCATTAAACCTAAAATAAAAACACAGAAATGCAAAATAATTCACAAAAAAAAAAAAACAGAATTTAAAATTAAAAACATACAAACTCAAAATACTAAAACTAGATAGACCTAAAGAACATCTTCATCAGAGACCTTCCAAATTGTCGACCAGTTCTGTGTTAAGATCAATGTGGTTGACGTTCCAAATATGTTCCTTCAAGTCACTACGAAGAACATGATGCGTCTCATATTGCATTTCCTTCGTCTTTGAGAATCATATTATGCAATATGATAAAAGTATACATCACTTCGCTCATTTTCTTTCCTCCATATACGGCGCGATATATTTAAGAATATGTCAACGTTTTTTCAAAGCTCCAAATGCTCGTTCAACATACTTTCTCGCCCGCTCTTGAGCTCTCTTAAACTTCAACCTTTTCCGATCATCTGGACAAGACAATGACTTCACAAAAAAAGCACGCTCCGTATACATCCTATCCACCAGATAATACCCGTTTCTATCGATGTTCTAGCTACTTGAAAAGAGGAATCTGGTGCAGTCCCGTTGTACATGTCGTCAAGTAACGAAGACATGTTAAGAACATTGATGTCATTAAGGTAGCCAACTGAGCCAAATAATGCATGGCATATCCATATATCCTGTGACACCACCATTTCAAGTATAACGGTTAGATAACCATGATCGCGTCACGTGTATTGCCCTTTATGGGCATTTAGACAACAATCCCATGCCTAGTGGAAGCAATCTAGGCTTCCTAACATTCCAGGAAAGCCGTGCACATTTGAGTGATGAACATACAATTGTTGGATGTCACTACAAGTAGGTTTGAGCTGATATCGTGGACCATATAATCTCATGATATACTTGCAAAATTTGTGAAGACTAGTTCGTACATGTTCAGACATCCTAAGGTTCTCCTCTAGTGCATCGGGGCAAGTGGTATACGTTAATTGATGAAGTGCAGCGGTGCATTTTTGTATAAGAGTAAAACGAATTGTACCTCTAGCATCTCGACGTTGTTGAAAAAATGGACACGATGTCGTGACGTCGTTGACTATACGCAAAAACAGAAATTTATGCATACAGAACCGACGACGAAAATAATATCCTATAAATCTAGCGTCATCCACAAAGTAATCTTGCATGAGTCGATCATTAGCCGTGTCACGAAATCTTTGTATGTATCTTCTCTTCCTCCGACGTGCATTATCCACATTTTTTTCTTGTAGTTGGTTGATCATCTGCTCCGTCTCCTGAATAACGTTTCAAGCTAGACATCAAACATGCCCGATGAAGATGACGAAGACGACATTTTGAAAGAGTATATTTGAGTTGTAAGTTGATGTTGATGAGTTAAAATGGTTTGAAGTTGTAGTATTTATAGGAGGTTTTTTCTTTTTTTTTTAAAAAAAAAAGGAAAATTAAATTGAAATAGTCGTTACTAGCTACCTCACTTTCCCATTGGTCAACAAAACTCAACATATATTAATCGAGATACCGAGCCGAGCTCGTGCCGAGATTGCCGAGCCCACACCCACCTGCCTAAGGATCAAAACCACAATGTATTCAAAATTAAAACACTAATACACCATCAAACTTTTTTGAAGCAAAGACACATAATTTTTGACGGCAGTTGGACATTTTTGCAATTTTGTGTTTGGTATATGAAAATCTAAGTCTAAAGTGAGGTATCAAGTCCTAGGGTTCACTCTTCTAGATTATGTAGTCGTGGCTCCATTAATCGTTAGAATCTTTAGGTCATAAACTAGAATCAAAATTGTTGACCTTTTGATTAACTTTGTGTGGGTAGAAGAGTATAATCTGAATAGTAACATCCAAAAACTATCAAGGAGTGATGATGTCCTTTGGTGTAAACATACGGTCAGATTACATGTGTCCACCCTGCGTCCATTTCACATCCATGAAGTAAACATCAACCAGGAACAAGCTTTGTAAAAGAGAGATAGAGCCGCGGGTGGCTCCAACTTTCCTTCCATTTTATCTTCACATCCCTCATTCTCTCCCATTCTCCACACGATCTTCCCTCCCCATCTTTCTCTCTCTTTTGTCACACTTCATACTTACAACTACATGCTCTTGTTCTTCTAGCTTTTGCGTCTGTTATTAGCATGTCTCTTCAGTCTGTAGCTCACGTTAATGGCTACTATCTAAAACCCACTTCTGTTTTCGCCACCAAAAGAGACTTTTTGTTTCTAGATTTTGTGGGTTTGGGCGCTAAACGAAGTAATCGGAGATTACTTGGAACTGGTGCGAGTGCTCTCAAGAGTGTTGGAGGGTTCCCGAAGAAAAGGAACTGGTCGTGTTCGATCAAATCGGTTCTCGATTTTGATCGTGTTGATCATGTGGACGCCCAGCAACCTTCTGATACCAAACGGAAGGTGCGATTTCGTTTTTTCAATTTCGTTGATTGTTTAAATCGGTAATCCAGTTCATTATTCCCTTTAGTTTCAATAAGTTCTATAGCAGATCGATATTTTTTCTAATAAACAAAGGGTGAGTAGAGTCGACGACCAATACACCATTATACTGACAGAAACCGAACCTTATACTTCTCCTCAAAATCGAGAGTTGACTAAATTGAGCATCTGAACAATGTTGAGTGATTTGTTTTTGTAGGTTGCAAATTTGGAAGAAATATTAGCAGAAAAAGGGGAGTGTGGAGTTGGGTTTATAGCTAATTTGGACAACAAGGGTTCGCATCAGATAGTTGAAGATGCACTCACAGCTCTTGGCTGCATGGAACATCGGGGAGGTTGTGGGGCAGATAATGATTCTGGTGATGGTTCGGGGTTGATGACCTCAATTCCATGGGAGTTTTTTAATGATTGGGCTGAAAAACAAGGGATTTCCCCCTTCGATCAATTGCATACAGGAGTTGGAATGGTTTTCCTTCCAACTGATGAAACCCTTATGGAACAAGCCAAATCCAGTAAGTTTTCAGTACCATTTGCCCGACTTTCTCAATTAAGTGAAAAAGAAACACTATCTAAATCTCCTGTTTTGAAATGCTTGTGTAGTTATTGTAAATATCTTCAATCAAGAGGGTCTTGAGGTGCTTGCATGGAGGTCTGTTCCCATAAATGCCCCTATTGTTGGTTTCTATGCAAGAGAAACCATGCCAAATATACAACAAGTTTTTGTTAAAATCAACAAAGAAGATGACATTGATGATATCGAAAGAGAACTTTATATATGTCGCAAGTTGATTGAAAGGGCAGTTAGTTCAGAAACATGGGGAAGTGAACTTTATTTCTGTTCATTATCAAATCGAACCATAGTTTATAAAGGAATGCTTCGCTCAGAGGTTCTTGGAAAATTTTACTATGATCTCCAAAGTGATATTTATAAATCCCCTTTTGCCATTTATCATCGAAGATACAGCACAAATACAAGTCCTAGGTGGCCTCTTGCTCAACCCATGAGGCTTTTGGGTCATAATGGAGAGATCAATACCATACAGGTACAAATTACAATGCCTTTAAATCTCCTTCATATTACAAGTTTACAACATTTTACTTTGAAAAATATACTCAAAAAACTTATGATGCAGGGAAACTTAAACTGGATGCAATCTAGAGAGAACTCATTGAAGTCACCTGTTTGGAGAGGTCGTGAAAATGAAATTAGGCCTTTTGGAAATCCCAAGGCATCTGACTCTGCAAATCTTGATAGTGCAGCAGAAGTAAAACATATTTCTTTTTGTATAATACATCAACATGCTTGTGATTATGTTGTTTTTTTAGCTAATTAACTGATAAAACATTTATAATTAGTTGTTTATACGAAGTGGGCGTAACCCTGAAGAAGCTATGATGATTCTTGTTCCTGAGGCATACAAGAATCATCCAACTTTGTCAATCAAATATCCCGAGGTATTACTATTTATGTTTCTTAAACTTGTAGTTAGAGATGATACTATAAGTTATAACTAACTATTATGTATGTCTCTTTTAGGTTCTTGATTTCTACAACTACTACAAGGGCCAAATGGAAGCTTGGGATGGACCTGCATTACTTCTATTTAGGTAGAATCTCTAATTACTGTTTACTATCAACTCTTTTAGGTCACATTGTCTTTATAAAACATATAAGAATGACTTTAAAAACTTGTATTGAAAAACAGTGATGGGAAAACAGTTGGAGCTTGTCTTGATCGTAATGGACTTCGCCCTGCTAGATATTGGAGAACTGTAGACAATGTTGTCTATGTTGCATCTGAGGTGTGTGTGTGTGTGTTCTTTTCATGTTAGCTTCTCTTTTCACCATGTTTGTGTTACAATTATTAGAGCTTGTTATCTTAATATAGGTTGGTGTTCTACCAATTGATGATTCAAAAGTTACAATGAAAGGGCGTCTAGGTCCAGGGATGATGATAACCGTTGACCTAGTCAATGGCCAGGTATGTACAAAATTCTAATCTTTGTAAAATGCATATAGGAACTGAATATTTGCTGATATTGAAAGTTTGAAACAGGTTTATGAGAACACAGAGGTTAAAAAAAGAGTTGCTTTATCGAATCCTTATGGAAAGTGGATATCTGAAAACATGCGAAAGTTGGAGTCTGCAAGTTACCTCTCTGCCCCAACTATGGAGAATGAAACAACATTACGCCGCCAACAGTAAGAAGGGCATTCACGTCTTTTTGCACAGACAATATTTTGTCCTATTGTGAAAT
Organism: Lactuca sativa; assembly: GCF_002870075.4. Lineage (NCBI taxonomy): Eukaryota > Viridiplantae > Streptophyta > Magnoliopsida > Asterales > Asteraceae > Lactuca > Lactuca sativa. Next base: position 324,765,675 of record NC_056627.2, on the reverse strand, counting down.
CAAATGATAATCATTTTGACATGAACAGGGCGTATGGTTACTCGAGTGAGGATGTGCAAATGGTTATTGAAACCATGGCTTCAGAAGGGAAGGAGCCTACTTTTTGCATGGGAGATGATATTCCTTTAGCTGTATTATCTCAGAAGTCACATATGCTTTATGATTATTTCAAGCAACGGTTTGCTCAGGTTTCATTTTCATCTATCTCATTTGATTCTTCCTATTATTTTGTAGCATCTTTTAAAATGAAATTAACTTCATTATGCATTATCATATCCAGGTTACAAATCCTGCAATTGATCCACTTAGAGAAGGATTAGTTATGTCTCTTGAAGTCAATCTTGGTAAGCGTGGCAACATATTAGAGGTTGGACCCGAAAATGCCTCTCAGGTAAATGGACTACTTTCTCATTCCTTATATTATTTTCTTCTCTACAACTTATTTTCCTCTATTATTCTTTTTCCTAAAGATACTATGCATGTTGTCCTTTTAACTAAAGCAAACACTTGATATCTTTTCCCAGGTGACTTTGTCCAATCCTGTACTCAATGAAGGGGAGCTTGAATTATTATTTAAAGATCCATATTTGAAAGCTCAAATTATACCAACATTTTTTGACATACGAAAGGGTCTTGATGGGTCCTTGGAAAAGACACTGAATAAGCTCTGTGAAGCAGCTGATGAAGCTGTTAGAAATGGTTGCCAGCTACTTGTCCTCTCTGACAGATCTGATGAACTAGTAAGCACTGTGTGTGTGTGTGTATATATATATATATATATATATATATATATATATATATATATATATATATATCATGCAGAATGTGTCTCATACTAATACACATGTGTGTGTGTGTGTGTGTTTGGCAGGAAGCTACACGTCCTGCTATTCCAATACTGCTTGCAGTAGGTGCAGTCCACCAACATTTGATACAGAATGGACTGAGAATGTCTGCATCTATTGTTGCTGACACTGCTCAATGCTTCAGTACACATCACTTTGCTTGTTTGATTGGATATGGTGCAAGGTATTTATATTTTTTTCTGACATTTTCATTGCAAGTTGCAAGCCCAGATGATTAATTTGTTTATTATTGAATCAATTTTGTTGTAGTGCTGTGTGTCCTTACTTGGCATTAGAGACATGTAGACAGTGGCGATTGAGCAAGAAAACTTTGAACCTTATGAGGAATGGAAAGATGCAAATGGTTACAATCGAAAAAGCTCAAAATAACTTCCGCAAGGCTGTTAATTCTGGTTTAATGAAAATTTTATCCAAAATGGGAATTTCTTTGTTGTCAAGTTATTGTGGTGCACAGATATTTGAGATTTATGGATTGGGACAAGATGTCGTTGATTTTGCGTTTTCTGGGAGTGTCTCAAAGATCGGTGGATTAACTTTTGATGAGGTACATACATACATACATACATACATACATATATACATACATACATACATACATACATTAAAAGATCATCACTTTTTCAACTTTTAATAAGTTTTAAACTGAAGTTTGATCTTTTTTGTCCTCACAGCTTGCAAGAGAGAGTCTATCATTTTGGGTAAAGGCTTTTTCAGAGGACACAGCTAAAAGACTTGAAAATTTTGGATTTATACAAATGAGACCAGGAGGTACTTACTTACTTAAAGACACTGATATTTCCATATGGTTTGGTTTATTTCAATAAACACATACATAAAAGATAAAACTTGCAGAATAATTTTGTAATTTTGTTTTGTTGTCTAATAATTTAAAAGGTGAATATCATGGTAACAATCCGGAGATGTCAAAACTACTTCATAAAGCAGTTCGTGAGAAGCGTGAGAGTGCATATTCAGTCTACCAACAGCATCTTGCAAACAGACCTGTCAATGTAAGTATAAATATATTAAATAATAAATGATAACATAATATATCTGTTTGTAAGAATGTAAATATGAAGGACAACATATAATATAACTGACAGCTGTGATTCCAATTTGTGACCTACCACAGGTGATTCGTGATCTTTTTGAATTTAAAAGTGAGCGATCCCCGATTCCAGTCGGAAAGGTGGAATCCGCTGCTTCAATCGTTGAGCGTTTCTGTACAGGTGGCATGTCTCTCGGGGCTATATCCCGTGAAACCCATGAAGCAATCGCCATTGCAATGAACCGAATAGGCGGAAAGTCCAATTCCGGAGAAGGTGGTGAGGTAGGCGATTCAATAAAAATTCATCTCCTAAAAGAAGAACATTTGATATATATTTGGTAAATGATTCAGGATCCGATTCGGTGGACCCCACTTTCGGATGTGGTTGATGGATACTCACCCACACTGCCACATCTTAAAGGTCTTCAGAACGGGGATACGGCTACAAGTGCCATAAAACAGGTGGCGTCAGGGCGATTTGGTGTGACTCCAACTTTTTTGGTGAATGCTGATCAGATTGAAATTAAAATTGCTCAAGGTGCAAAACCAGGTGAAGGTGGTCAATTACCAGGGAAGAAAGTCAGTGCATATATTGCAAGATTGAGAAATTCGAAACCGGGGGTCCCGCTTATTTCTCCCCCTCCACATCATGATATTTACTCTATTGAAGATCTTGCTCAATTGATTTTTGACCTTCATCAGGTGAAATATTATTCACACAACTTTTGTTGATATGAATGAATTGAGAATAACTGAGTTTTGAGATTTTATGTTGTGACCATGACCAGATTAATCCAAAGGCGAAGGTTTCGGTCAAGCTCGTGGCAGAAGCAGGAATTGGCACGGTGGCTTCTGGAGTTGCAAAGGGTAATGCCGACGTTATACAGGTATGGAAGCAAGAAATAGCAATGTACTTTTTGTTTATTAACAGAAATTACTAAAATGCCCTTCTAACTGATTTTAACAGAAATTCAACTAATTTTAACTAACATCTAATCAGATGTTAACATATTGAAATACATGATTTCCCTTTGCAGATATCAGGACATGATGGTGGAACTGGAGCCAGTCCAATAAGTTCAATCAAGCATGCTGGTGGGCCTTGGGAACTTGGACTCACAGAAACACACCAGGTTTAGGTTTTATTTTAAAATTTGAATGATTTGAATGATTATTGTTTGTTAATTGTTAAGTAAAATGATGTGATGTTTTGGCAATGCAGACTCTGATATCAAATGGTCTAAGAGAAAGAGTGATTCTTAGAGTTGATGGTGGGTTTAAAAGTGGAGTAGATGTTCTTATGGCTGCTGCAATGGGTGCAGATGAGTATGGATTTGGTTCAGTTGCAATGATTGCAACCGGATGTGTCATGGCCCGCATTTGCCACACCAATAACTGTCCAGTTGGCGTTGCCAGTCAGGTACTGGGTGGGACCCACCTCCCTTCAAAAAAAACATATTTTACTCTTTTAACCAATATATTGTTGCCAAACTACTTTAACTTTTTTCAATTTCCCCTTAAAAATTCCACTTGTTATATACTTTCTTTATATCTCTCAGCGAGAAGAACTACGTGCTCGTTTTCCTGGTGTACCCGGTGATCTTGTGAACTACTTTTTGTATGTTGCTGAGGAGGTAATTTATTTCTTTCAAATCTAATCTGTTTGTTTTTATATTATTATTATTATAAAAAATATATATATTAAAATTTATATCTTGTATTTACTTGCAGGTTAGAAGCACATTGGCTCAACTGGGATACGAAAAGCTTGATGACATTATCGGACACACAGAGCTATTAAGACCTCGAGATATCTCTTTAGTCAAAACTCAGCATCTTGATCTTAGCTACATGCTTTCTGTATGTCTCTTTCCACTCTCAAAACTGCTTTTCCTTTTTGTTTGAAAATAAAATAAAATAAAAACGGTAATATTTAATTTTTCATTTTTCAGAATGTTGGGTTCCCAAAATGGAGCAGCACCACCATCAGAAAGCAGGAGGTGCATAGTAACGGCCCTGTTCTTGATGACATTATTCTTTCTGACATTGAGGTAATTCACTAATTCTTTCTTTAGTACAATTCCTTTTTTCAAGATTTTACATTTTTTTTTTGGTTTTGTGTGTGCAGATATCAGATGCAATTGAAAATGAAAAAGTGGTAAATAAAACCTTCAAGATATACAATGTGGATCGTGCTGTTTGTGGGCGTCTAGCAGGTGCTGTTGCAAAAAAATATGGAGATACCGGTTTTGCTGGGCAGCTCAACATAACGTAAGACATTAATTTTAATATAAACTATTTATATTTATAACTAACATTAATCTCACAACTTATTTAATTAATCATATTTTTCCATTTTTCTAGATTTGAAGGGAGTGCAGGACAATCATTTGGATGTTTCCTTACACCAGGAATGAACATACTACTAGTAGGAGAAGCAAATGACTACGTGGGAAAGGTCTGATTCTCAAATATATATAATATATGCATTAACTTTTTTTTTTTTTTTTTTTTAAATTAAAATTCTTACATTGGGAGGTTGTGTTGTGTTAGGGTATGGCTGGAGGTGAACTGGTTGTGAAGCCTGTTGAAAATACCGGTTTTGTCCCTGAGGAAGCTGCAATTGTAGGGAACACATGCTTATATGGAGCCACAGGCGGTCAACTTTTTGTCAGAGGCAAAACCGGGGAGCGGTTTGCAGTCAGAAACTCACTTGCTCAGGCGGTGGTGGAAGGGACCGGTGATCATTGTTGTGAGTACATGACAGGCGGTTGTGTTGTTGTCCTTGGAAAGTAAGACCATCTTTTTTTTTTTTTTGAGAAAAGGGCAAATACGTAAATAGTTAGGACTTACCTGTTTGGTTCTTGTTTTGTAGAGTTGGAAGAAACGTGGCAGCTGGAATGACTGGAGGTTTGGCATATATTCTTGATGACGATGATACCCTCATTCCCAAGGTTTCTTTTCTATCAGACATCACATTTTCTCCATTTAGATTTTGGAATATAATTAAATCAATTGTTATTATATAACTACAATAACAGATAAATAAAGAGATTGTGAAGATTCAGAGAGTGGTTGCACCTGTGGGCCAGATGCAGCTCAAAAGCCTTATCGAAGCACATGTTGTAAGTACACAAACAATATCAAATACAACTTTATGTATTATTAAGTCCTTTTTTTCTGCATTATTAAGTAGTTGATTAAGTCAAAAAGAAACTATGATGAGTTGTTTTATTTATTTCATGTAGGAAAAAACCGGGAGCACTAAAGGTGCTACTATCTTGAAAGAATGGGACAAATATTTGCCCCTGTTTTGGCAGTTGGTGCCACCAAGTGAGGAAGACACACCTGAGGCTTGTGCTGAGTATGAGCAAACAGCCACTGGCCAGGTGACAAGTGTCCAGTCTGCATAAGAAGATAAGAGCCCCAAAACTAGACACAAAAAAAAAAGGATTCTTTCAAATCGATTTGACTTGGAGTAGATGAAACTGAGTGATACAGGCTTCACCTTCACTAGTGGAAGATTAAAATGGAAGGAAATGGAGGTCTGGTTTGTTAAAAAAACATGCCATTTGAATTGAAGGTGAAAATGTATAGACCATACAGATGGTGCAAAAAGTGTAAATTCCTAGGTACAATATTGAATAAATCTACTTTTTTGTGAAAGGATATGGGAACAGAACACCATGTCGATAAGCATTTACTTCTATTTGCATAATTTTATACTTTCACATGAAGCTTTCAATTTCGATATGCTAAAATTCTTCTTCTTCATATCATGTACTACAAGTGTGTTTAGTGTTGATTGTAATGCACACAATGATGTATACTTGTACAATCGTAGAATATGGATTGAAGAGGTAAAAAACCATGACTCGGTTCAAATCAATTTTGAACATGTTGGAGCTTAACTAACTTTATTAGAACAAGAAGGATTTAGGTCCTATAGTTAGGATTCGTGATGATTATATTATTGTGAACATATGTAGGAATTCATGTAGTTGATAGGAAGTTTACATATGTCTCATGGTCATTCGTGTTTTCATATGGACTAAATGGACCATAATGCTAATGTGTTGCTTGTAATTGTTGTTCTTAACCACTTATTAACAATTACAAAAGATATTTGAAGGTATAAATATAAGTAATTTTTTTATTATTATTATCAACGACTAAAAACATCTTTTTATTTAAATGATGATAAGTAGTGTTTTTTCATTAAAAACGATTTTTAGTATAAGTAACTATATTATAAAATATTAGTTATAAATGACTATAGAAAAAAATTAAAATTAGCTTTTCCACTATAAATTACTTCAACTTTATAGTAAACTGCGGATATGCCCACATATTGTGGAAATAAAATCATATGATAAGTATTGTTGGAATACAAAATTTTTATATTGAAACAATAGAAGTTTCATTAGTTTTGCTAAAAATACTATTGCAATATAAAGTTCATATAGCTTTTAGTGTGGGAATTATTCATATTTTGTAGGCTAAATGAAATGTTATTAAAGCACACATTCACAAATTTTTCCAACCAAAGACAAACTAAGCTAACTCAATCTTAGAACACCGAGTACAGTGGCGGAGCCAGACTCAAAGCAAAGGGGTATCCAATTTTTTTTTTTTCCGGATATCACCGCAACGACTGAGCATGGGGCGGGTCGGGTCAGTTTTAACCTAAAATCGAACCCAAAACCGACAGCCACGGTTTTGAAACTTTTAAAACCAAACCAAACTCAAACCCATCAGTTCGGTGTTGCGGTTTTCAGCTTGTACATGGGTTTCCTAACAAGTTTTTATAATAGATGAAAATAACTGAGTTTACATGTGTTTTACGATGCGGGATAGAATAGCTTGGAAATTAAAAGAGAATAGAATAGCTGGAAAAATAAAAGAAATATAAACAAAGGATTTGTAGGGAGTAAGAATTGATCTTCAGACCTTTGTTTCAATAACCCAACACCTTAACCAGTAGACTAACTATATGTTTATGTTTAAAAGTGAAGGGAAGCATATATATACACTAAAAAAACGAAAAGTTTCTAAAAAAATTACATTACCAAATTTTTTTTGAGGGGTATCCCGGGATACCCCTTGGATCCGCCAATGACCGAGTAATAATTAAGTTGAGTTGAATCACTTGTAATATTGTACATGTTTACTATTTTTTGTATGTACAATATAATCATATGATTTGTTGTATTATATATAGTGTAGCAGACTTCAAATGTATCGAGTTAGACAATACTATAATTGATTAATAATATTATTATAATTTTATAATAGAGATAATATAACTAAGTCGAGTAATGCTCGAAAGTGTTGCTTGATTCGTTATAGTATAATTAAACTATTTTTATGAGATTTATCTATGTATAAGAACATACACATAAACACATGTACATATGCACATAAACATACACATATACAATTATACATACACATAGCTACACACATACACATACATACATATATACACATTAAAATTGGAAAATGAAAACCGATAGAAAATATACAAACACGTTTTTAATTTATTAAGATGAAAAATGAAAACTTTATTAGTTTTAACCAAATGTATTTTCTAAACTTTCTATAAAAAACTGAAAATGAAAACTTTGCACATTTTTCCGATTTTCCAAGAATCTAGAAGCACATTTCTATAAACAAATGCATCTTTACATCATTTTATGTGGCATGGTAACCGGGAATAGAAGCCCAACCCGACTAAATGGCAATGGACAAATTTGGAGTATAAAAAAATCTATTTTAGGCTTAGATTGTTAATGAGGTGTAAAATTAACGGCTTTGTGGTATTTCCCTCCTTTTCTAGAATCGAGCCGACCTCAAAAATATCAAACCAAAAAAATAGTCAAACTGATAAATATTCTTATTATAGTTTTTTTAATATAAATAATCAGCTGAGTCAAGTGAGTTTTGAAAATACCATTTCATATGTTATAATTAAGCTACTTGTATGTCATGTGATAATAAAGTTTGTAACGACCGAAAAATTCCTACCAATTTAAATTTTTCAAAAACAACCCGATTCCATTAAAGTTATTACAAAAAGGTTTTCAATACAATTTATTTAAAGTATTCCCAGAATCACATCACGACAAAAACACGAGGAGCGATACGATCACGCCTTTGAGATATCCCCAAAATACCACAACTGTAAAACATTAAACCACAACTGAAGAACCTGAAAAACATTAAACCACAACTGTAAGCCTGAAAGCTTAGTGAGATATCCCCAAAATACCAACCACATATACCATACACGCATAACATGCCATATCATATCCGATCACAGAACAGCCATGTACTTCGGGTCTACTGTGTGACTGGTCTGCCGCACCGGCCAACAGTCCACCTGGTCCACCCTCTGAGTTTAGCCATATACCTCGAGTTTGCAGTGTGATTGGTCCGCCCGCACCGGACTTTCAATCCACCTGGTCCACTCTCTGAATCTAGCCACATACATCGAGTCTGCAGTGTGATTGGTCCGCCCGCACCGGGCCTTCAATCCACCTGGTCCACTCTCTGAGTCTACAATATGACTGGTCCGCCCGCACCGGGCCTTCAATCGGCCTAGTCTACTCTTCGAGCCTTGGCACGTCTGGTCCGCCCTCTTGGGGCCTACAACCTATCCGGACCGCTCGCTGGGCCTTCGGGACAACCGGTCTGCCCTGGGTATCTTGGCCTACAGCACAAAGCAAGACCCGCCTCAACCCAACTCCAGTCCAAACAACCATGTGCACATAAACATACAATCATATAAACATTCATAGTCAACAAGCCGATCAAACAGATCACATAACATACCATCATCCTAACCAGGATACCGACCTAACCGGTCACTAGCATAGCATCACCCTACATCTCCACATACCGATCTCAACCAGGTCTCTAACATATACCATCCTAGCTACCAGGATGCAACATATCAAGCAATAACATACAACAAATACCCATATCTCAATCCGATAAAGGGCCGGCCTTGGTGCCTTAGACCTTGTTGATATAGTGAGGATAACTCACCTCGAAACTGCCGACTGAAAAGATAAGATCCCGCTGCTCCAAACTCCGACACGAACTCCTCTACCGAACAACACCAAAGCACTGAACTCAATAATTACCAAAATACCCCTGGAAGACGACTGGTCAACCCTTGGTCAAAGTCAAAGTCAACCCTTGACTGACTTTACTCGCCGAGTCAACCCGATGACTCGCCGAGTCCCCATGCTCAGCATTTCCTTCAATCCGCGACCCAACTCGCCGAGTCACCCCGAGACTCGCCGAGTTCAACAACTCTGAGTCCACTCGCACACAACTCATCGAGTCACCCCTTGACTCACCGATTCACGGCTCAACCAGAAAAGATTGGGACTCTTCGACATGACTCGCCGAGTCCAAGAACAGACTCGTCGAGTCTAAGGCTATCTTCAACTTACTCGCCGAGTTGTTCTTCCAACTCGTCGAGTTCCAGGCCATCTTCATCCAACTCGCCGAGTTCCAGTCTATCTTCAAGCAACTCGCCGAGTCCACACATGTGACCCGCCGAGTACCACCGGGTCTGAATCCATATCGAGGCTTTCCAAGCCATGCATATGATCCAAACCATAGATCTACCCTTCCTAAGGCCATCCATCACGTAAAGTGGCAAACTTTACGTGAATCCAAGGAGATCTAGGCATTTTCACTCTAGGGCTAGGGTTTGGGACAAGGTAGCTTCACCAATCACTCATCAACAGGGACTTTATGACATACAAGACCATCCCAAGCTTAGATCTGAAGTAGCATCCTCAGATCCAAGCTTCTATCTCAATTAAGATGTCATATCAACCACTACACATGAACCCATGAAGAAATAGCTTAAGGAAATGGTTCCTTACCCTTAGAATGAGCCCAACCAACTGTAGATTCCTGATCCCCCTTAAGCTTCCTGATACAAGCCTCCAATCTTCAAGCTTAAAGCACCAAATATCCTTCTCCAAGCTCTAATTCACTCAACTATGGGGTCTCCTCACGAATTTAGGGCTTCTGGAACTCAAGGAATGATAAGGAGGCTGGGGAGAAGATATGATGTTCTTTATGTAGGGCTCATCCTCCGGATTTAGGGTTTTCTCCACTCAGCGCCTACTCGCCGAGTCCATCCGCTGACTCGCCGAGTCGGCCACTTAACACGCGACCAAAGTCGCGACCCTACTCGCCGAGTTCCCCTTCCCAATTTACTCTTTTAGCCCTTCAACTTTACTTTTGATATTCCGTGATGTTACAAAGTTGTTGTTTAGATTTTTTTTATTATTTTTATTATTATTTTTTTTCACAAAAGAATTAGATACATTGTAGTTAGATTTCGTACCTTCTAATACCCTAATTTGGATATTAGATAAACCATGCCTCTAACCCAAACAAAATTTAGTCTATGAAAAGGAATTTTATGGATGACTTTTCTTGTATAATATATAATATCTTTTATTTACTTTTATAAGTTTTCTTTTATTTCCTTTCTCACTTTCTTGTATATAAAGTAGTTATTTTAATAGAATTTTTTTTGGGAAAAATTGTTGCATCACATCAAAGTACTCCTAAAAAAATCATACTTTTATAAACGTATCGTAAGAAGAATTGATGTAAAATTTCTAAAAAAAGAATGGGTTAGTTTCAAATTTTGTAGTATACCTATAAAAAGAATTGTTCATAAAAGTACAGTTGATTCAAATTTTGTCACATAAAATATTTTAATAAAATTTTATGGCTTTATTCTGACAATGAGTTGATGAATTAAAATGTATTTTAACGCTTTATAAAAATAAATAAATATGTATTTTGCCAAAAAAGAGTTAATTAGTGATGACTTATGAGAAATTAATAATTATAATATTATATGAAAAATACTCTTTGCCATGTATGAATTCATTTGTATGTTAGAGTTTTTGTTAACATTAATTTTATCGAGTTTGTTTTAGCTTTGTGTTTTTTTGGGGGGAATTTTTTTCACCTTTATGCTAGAGGTCTTTTTTAAGAGGTGAAAACATACAACATGATATAAACTACCAATCTTCATAGAAAAGCTACTATAATAAGATACATACAAATTTTAAAAAGTTAACTAGTTCAAAATCCTTGAATGGCGAATAATGTTTATGTCATTCGGTATATCTATCATTAATTCAAATATGGTGGGATGTCATGCCACTGTCATTTTTTTAAACGATAAATTTAACCTATTCTTTAAATCCACCTATGTTCATAATGGGAGTTGAATTCTCAATCTCAAGAAGGGATGATAATACCGAATACCTCTGAACTAGAAGCCTTTTGGTTACTATCACCTTATCACCACACTTAAATCATACCATTATAAAATAATCATCACTCCACATCACTATATTTTTCTTACTTTTTGATTATTTAAATAAAAAAAATATTTTTTAATTTATTAAAAGATAAAAAAAAGATAGAGAAAATCTGATTAGATGTGGTCAATTATGGTGATAACCACATTTCACCACACTATACACCACCACACTAAATATAGGTGGTGTTTAATGTAATGGTGGATCAAGAATATCTTTATCCTTCACAACCATGGATTTTGCTATCTTCATTGATGGGAAGTTATCCCTAACCTGTTTGATCAGGAAATGATTGAAAGTTCACTTTGATCATTAGATGGATTGTGGAATGGGGCTCTTAAATGATTGAAAGTTCACTTTGATCATTAGAGGGATTGTGGAATGGGGCTCTTAAGAGTTCAGAGAGTTCGACCTTTGATCAGATCACCGAAGTTGTCGCCGATGCGAGAATGCATACCCTCCACACCATTCGTCTAGAAGATGCTCGCGAGGGATCTGAGAGAAACCATGAAACCCTGCTGCAAGCACTAACTGAATCACGAGCCGAAGTCATAGAACTTCGAGTACGCCAGAGGGTGTATGAAAGACACCTACTTGATTTACCATTTAATTACAATAAATGTTTCATATTGAACATACTGAATGACCTTATCTCAAAACGACTTAAACAATAGAAAGTAACATCGTCTGTTCACATAAAACATATTACAATTTTTATTTGTTATACATAAAAACTTGTTATACATAAAAAAACATTCTAATTAACCATTTTATTTTGTTTCCAATATTTTTTTTAGGGGAAGAGCTAAAATGGCTTTGGAACAAGAGAGATAGTGTGATTGGATACTTGTACCCCTTTTCTTTGGCCATAAACCTCACCTAAAATGTGGTGTTTCTATCAATAGTTTATAGGTTAGTAACGAACCAAATGTCCAAGTTGCAATTTTTTTGAGTTATTATTTAATGTTTTTTGAGTTATTATTTAACGTTAAGGTGCCAATTTCTTTCATGTTTTATTTATTTTTCTTGAATGCTACAAAACGTTATATGGTCGAGTGACTTTATAACACATGAACACGAATTGACTTTTTGAGGGGCTATACATTTTTAAAAGTTTAAACACGAGTATAAAAAAACAAAAATGCCATCAACCAAGTCGTTAATATTGTTGTGGACTATAAATATTATAATATTTGACGTGTTTAAAATTCTTTTATCGTGAGAAAATACACAAACTCAATAATTCTGATTTTTAAAAAACTGAAAAAAAAATTAGATAAAAACAATGTGTGTTTGTGTATATATAATAAAATAAAAGTTTAGACAAAATCGAGTCATGGCCGACTAGACCCAAACCCAACCAAGAAACGACCATATCAACCACCACCGATATGATTTTCCTCCTCCTATTTGCCTTTTCCTCTTCCGCCGCCTCCGCCGTTAACATTCAAACATCATTGAATAAATTACAAGCGCTGCAGATTTTCTAATAAGGCTCTCAAAAATCAACCCCCACATCCGAATTAAGGCGATTGTTGAAGATTGCATCGTGATTTTCTTTTGTCGAGATTTACGTGATTCATCCAGATCTGATTCTGAATAGGTATAACCTTTAACCCTCTAATGATCGGATTGATATATGTAGTAAATCATTGAATCACGTATATAGGTTTTGATGGTTTATGTGTGGTCGTGTGATTGTATTGGTATCTTGTTATCTTTCCATTTGTGGTTTACGATTAGGGTTTCTTTTTTCCGCTTGTTTATTTTGAGTTTTGACGGATGATTACGTTGCTGTTTTCGCTTGTTGGTTACGTGTGTGTTGAGGGTTGATTGGGTTTCATAAGTTTTTGGAATGGCTATCGTTGTTTATGCATGTTGAGGAATGACGTCATCTGATTTTCAAGCGCGAATGTGAGATTCTCTTCGGTGATAACCTTCATACTTCTGGCGATCAGAAGCGGCTAGGTTGTGTAGTATTCTGCAAAGTTTTTAGGTTTCAAGAATCTTGATGGTGGTGGTGAAACCACAAAGATTGAATATCTTCTGTTGAATCTTTTAATATCCAGAGTAGTTGCATTTAGTTCTTGATTGCAATTAGCATATCCTAGAAGTATGTGGATGAATTTTTTGACAGATTGACTGAATGGGGCTTTTGAATGGCTTGAGAATTTATAGTATGCAACATTTAGATATGCATTTGTTAAAAAAACATTACAGATTGTTAGGCAACCAAATATTTTTGTTTCAAAACAGTAGGTGTAGGATTCAGGCTATTGTAAGTCATTCTAAAGATTATATACTATTCATTGATTTTTCCTCTTTTGTTGCATGTTACATCCCATTGAAAGTTTGGATATGAAGTCATAATCAAATGGTGCAGTAGTGCTTTCATCATCATTTTTTTCAAAGTAAAATATGTGTACTTTTGCACACGTTGTTTTGAAACATTTTCTGTAAAGCAAGCCAAATATTTCTATAAGGCCACAAAGTATTTAGGGAGTAACTGTATACATATTTTACATATCAAGATTTGTGGGAAGTTGGCATTATTGACTTGATCAAGATATTATGTGCGATGCAGTTAATTGGTGAGTAAATGTTGAATGTAGCTGTTCAGATCAGATCTTTTGGAGCCAAGTCTTGTCACACTTGTTTGATGGACAATGACTATTCCAATGAATAACACTGTGAGTAATTTGTCAAGGGATCGAGCTCAACTTCTTTACAACAAGGTATTCTATCCATGATCATTAGCATTATGTTACTAATATGAAGTTAACAAACACACTTATGATATTTTCTTGATTGGTGATCTCATTTGTTGTTTCCTTGTAGAATGTTGAGTTGGAAAGTAAGCGTAGAAAAGCAGCACAAGCAAAAATCCCATCAGATCCAAATGCATGGCAACAAATGCGAGAAAATTACGAATCTATCCTTCTTGAAGACCATGTCTTCTCTGAACAACATGACATTGAATATGCTCTATGGCAGTTGCATTACAAACGCATTGAGGAGTTGCGGGCACACTACAGTGCTGCCCAAGCACAAAACACAAAAGGTCCCGCCCCTGCCCCTGCCCGACCAGGGCCTGCCCGAATCACTAAAATCCGTTCCCAATTCAAGACCTTTCTTTCTGAAGCTACTGGATTTTACCATGATTTGATGGTGAAAATTAGGGCAAAATACGGGTTGTCTTTAGGTCATATTTCAGATGATCCACAAAATGATGTTGACATGAAGAAAGGCTTGATATCATGCCATAGATGCTTTATTTACCTTGGAGACCTTGCTCGCTATAAAGGGTTATATGGTGAAGGTGATTCAAAAACACGTGATTTTGCTGCAGCTTCAAGTTACTATAAGCAAGCTGCTACTCTTTGGCCTTCAAGTGGCAATCCTCATCATCAGGTCTGTTTACTTTCAATCATTTTTTTTATAGAATAATAATAATAATCTGTTTGTTGTAATGTATTCTCAGCTTGCTATTCTTGCATCCTATTCTGGAGATGAACTTTTGGCTGTTTACCGTTATTTTCGAAGTTTAGCAGTTGATACCCCTTTTACTACTGCAAGAGACAATTTAATTATTGCATTTGAGAAGGTATGTTACTTTCTTACAACTTGGAACATTGACAAATATGTTATGTTTACAATCTTAGTAATCAAAGAAAGTTGTATGGAATTTTTGGCAGAATCGTCAAAGCTACTGCCAGCTTCTTGGAGATTCAAAAGCTGCCCCTAACAAGAAAGCACCAGCCCGGGTGCCCGGGAAAGGAAGAAACAAAGGTGAAACATGGGTTTCATCAAAAGATAGGAAAACAGAACCAAATCTTGTTGTTGAAAGAGAATCTACTACAATGCCTGAAACTCTTAAAGCCTTCAGTATTCGATTTGTCAGACTAAATGGCATCCTTTTTACTCGCACAAGGTATATACATTAATTTCAGTTTTAGTTTTTATTTTCAATAAAGCTTATTTCCATATTACCATCTTCCTACAGTTTGGAGACTTTTTTGGAAGTTTTCTCAGTGGCGAGGAGTGATTTTCTTCAGCTACTATCATCCGGACAAGATGAGGTGTTCAATTTTGGTTCAGATTATGAGCAGTGTAAACTCTTCATAACCAGATTCATAGCAATCATGATATTCACTGTCTACAATGTAAACAAAAAGGAAACAGAACACCAATCATACGCAGAGATTCTTCAACGTTCTGTTGTCCTTCAAAACGCATTTGCTGCAATATTCGATTTCATGGCACTCATACTTGAAAGATGCATCCAGTTAAACGACCCATGTGCAAGCTTTTTACTCCCTGGAATCATGATTTTTGTTGAATGGCTTGTTTCTTGTAAAGAGGATTTAGCATCCACAAATGAAATGGAGGAGAAACAGGTTGCTGCTAGATCCTTATTTTGGAACCAATTTGTTTCTTTTCTCAACAAGCTTTTGATTGTGTCTCAAGTGGTTAATGAAAGTGGAGATGAAACTCGTCTTGCATTGCCTGAAGACATGGAATTGAGGGGCTTCCTTCCACTTGTTTCTGGTCAACTCGTTCTTGACTTTACAAGAACAAATTATTTGGATGAAAATAAGGAAAAGAAGGCACGCGTACAACGGATTGTAGCTGCTGGAAAGGCTCTTACCAATAATAGTAAGAATGTTGGTGTTGGGAAGCAACAGCAAGGATTCTATTTTGATTCTAAATCCAAACAGTTTCTCTTTGGTGTTGAGCCACAAAATAACAACCAAGTTTCCACTGAAAACATTGGAGAAAAATTAGAATGTGAAGAGGAGGAAGATGATGAGGTTATTGTCTTCAAACCCTCTGTACCTGAGAAACATACACATACACATACACATACAGATACAGATGGTTTGGTGTTTCCTTCAAAACTTATTGACAATCCTGCCCCTGTGGCTGTCTCAATGCCACCACATGAAGCATGTGCATCTTCTGTCAATGAAAACATGGTGCAGGATTCGCAACTTGAACAACCAGAAGAATTTATTGAAAATGGTTTGTTTTCAAATCTCAACTTGTTGGGAGGAAAAGAATTTGAAAAACATTCAGGAGGAATGTCGTCTGTTGGTTTCCAGGATTCTGAAAGTATTATCATACCATCCAAGTTTGATTCGGTGATGACATCAGCAGCACCTAGTTTTGGCAGCGTTCCTTCAAAGGCAAAGCCCATTAAGAGTCCAGTGAGCCGGCCCATACGACATTATGGGCCACCACCTGGATTCAACAACACTGTTGGTACTCAGCCTCAGCCACTGTATGGTGTTAACCTAAGGAATGGAATTGGAAATGAAAATCAACCTGTGGATGATTATAGCTGGTTAGATGGGTACCAGTTACCTTATTCTGGATACAACAATGGAATTGGAATCGGTAATTCCTGGAGGTGTTTGCCGCAACCAAACAAGCTTTTGAACACAAGGAAGATGCCGTTGGGAATGGAAAGCTTTCCATTCCCTGGTAAACAAGTTTCCTCTGTGGCTGAGGCTGAGAATGGAATACAGAAACAACAGAATGGTAATGGTGGATGGGTTGGTGGTTATCAGATTCCAACAGAACGTGGGAATGGGAATCTACAAGAAGCAATGCAGCAGCAGCATCAAGTTAAAAAAGGGAATGAAGAGTTTATTGCACTGCCTCAGCAATACCAGGGACAATCGTTGTGGGAAGGTCGTTTCTTTGTGTGATGATGTTATGGAGCATAGATGGTATGTATGTATGGATGTGATGTTTTTTTTATTTTTTGGTTAAAGGTGTTTCTAATAAAAGGTTATGTAGGTGTTGAACAATCTACTAAGGTGGATGTGGAGTGAAGTGGAGTGTCCTGGTACGACCAGTTCAGCCATCAGATATGCAATCAATGTGAATGTGATTTTTAAAAAAGCTTTTATTGGAGGAAGCATGGATTGGATGGTATTGGTTTGGTTTGGATTACTGCAGGCATCTGCTGGTTAATAGGTTTCTCTTGTTCATATTTTTGCATTTACTTCTTTTGTTTCTGATTCATGTCATGTCATATTAATTTATTTATGCAGGTGCCGAGTTTTCCAGATTGGATGAATGAATGAATGATAAGAGTCTGTGGGAAGAATCTGAAAACTTTTGTGGGTATGATATGATATGATGAAATCAGTGTTTTTGGAGATGTATGTATGAGTATCACAAACAATGGGAGGATTGATTGAAGCTTTTATCCTCCTGCTTATCAATCATATAAGGTATTATTATTATTATTATGTGTCTGTCTAATGGAAGGGGATATCTTAGAAGAAATCAACAACAGTAACACTGTGGATCCAAGTCTTTTTTTTTTTTTTTTAAACTTCGTTTTCTTGTGTTTTTGTTTTTGTTATAAAGATTTGCTATAAGCGACTATGGAACGCTTGTATTGTGGGTCGTGATGATTGAAGTTGATGTGTTGGTATTATTATTATTATTATTATTATTATTATTATTATTATGTTTGCAACTTTTCTTTTTTCATCCTGTTTGCTATATACTTCAAGATCTTGTGGCACACTACCTAGTGTCTGGTCTGCATGGAATGTAACATCAAGAAGCAACCTAATGGAACATTTTACAAACATCAAATTTAGTGTTGGTTTAATAAACACAAGTACAACCTGATCTTCCATAAACTTAAGCCAACGCTCACCATATTCATAGAGCTTAATCCCATTCCATAAATCTATTTAGTAGATATAACTTGTTGAACTTCATGAATAACTTGTCTATGTCTTAATCGATCAAGACATAAGTTCAATTTCATTTATACAAATCATGCAATCTAAGGTTCATGATTATCATTTTCAATTTCAGGTAAACAACCATAGTTAGACATATAATGCTTGAAAACATAATCATTAAACTAGGGTTTCGTCACCCTTTTCAATTTTGCCATTAAAGCTTAGTTAAGCTTACAAGAAGAAGATGATACCTCTTTATCTAAGTAGTAGTGTTTGATGTTTGATTTCCTTGAAACTCCCTTGGATTTTGCTTCAATCGTAGGTGCAAGACTCTTAAGTCTTAAGATCATCCTTCCTTATCTCTCCAGAAGTGTACGAGTGAAATGAGAAGCATAAGTATTATACTCATTTTTGGACTTTGAATTAGTTAGATGGTCGTGTAACTCATTACACGATCGTGCAAATGCACATTTAGAGTGGTATTTCTATTAACTTAAGCCTCCAACTTCAAATGTGCATATCTTTCTCTTGCAGACTTTGTTTTAGCCAATTCTTTCGCTTAGATGTTCTATTTTGTCGTGGATCCATTTTATGATCAAGAATTAATCATTTGATTTCATTAAGTCATGATTTCATGGTCTCAAACATCAGATATCAACTAACAACTTATTAATACAAAATCAACAAATCTTTTCGAAACACCACGACTTTTCATTGGATTATTTTACCAACATATCCAAAAGTTATTATCTTACAACTAACTCTTACAGGATAACTACACCATGGTTTACCGCCGCCAATTCATTAAATGAGATGTTAAATTATGAACGTGTGAGCATATGAGAAGGTGATGCCCCTTCTCATGGAATTCTTAGTCTCTAACTGTTCGTAACTTCTGAAAAATTAACATTTCCTCATAATTATCAATTTTATAGTTACCGAAGCCCGAAGGTAGATGTGTGTGTGTGTGTATATATATATATATATATATATATATATATATATATATATATATATATATATATATATATATATATATATATATATATATAATGTACCACATTTTTGTTGCACTTCCATGAATTTGAACGCTTATACATGAGTTTAGTACTTCTATATGGTGCCTAAAAACGTGAAGTTCCATCTTATGCATTATTTGCACCAATTTTTAGGAATCCTATACATAAGGCCACAATATCGATTGAGGAAATTGACCTACACGATCCTCAGAATATCCAACAATATTTGATTATTAATGCATCACTTTCCTCCCATATTTCCAACAATACGACTCTAGAAGAACAATAGTCCACAAGGCCAAGGTTCTTTAGTCATTAAGCAACATTGTATAATGTTGAGTTGAAATATACCAAAGCTCCACCATATTTTAGGAACCTATGCATAAGGCCACAATATCGATTGAGGAAATTAACCTACACGATCCTCACAATATCCAACAATATTGATTATTAATGCATCATTTTCCTCCCATATTTCCAACAATACGGCTCTAGAAGAACAATAGCCCACAAGGGCAAGGTTCTTTAGTCATTAAGAAACAGTGTATAATGTTGAACTGAAATATACCAAAACTCCACCATATTTTAGGAACCTATGCATAAGGCCACAATTTTTATTGAGGAAATTGACCTACACGATCCTCAAAATATCCAACAATATTGATTATTAATGCATCATTTTCCTTCCATATTTCCAACAATACGACTCTAGAAGAACAATAGCCCACAATGCCAAGGTTCTCTAATCATTAAGAAACATTGTATAATGTTGAACTGAAATATACCAAAACTCCACCATAAACCATATTCTAGTTGCCAAAAGACATTTTGGTCTTAAGGAAACATGGACATAAAATCCTTTTTTGGAGAATTGCACTAGCTACAAGTAAATGTTAACCTAGAGGTGACATAAACTAACACGACATGGTAACCTTATACGATCTTGACACAAAATAAATATATATAGGTAAAAGATTTAAAATCGTTTAATTAAACAAATTGACACAACACGACACAAAAATTAAACAACTTATGAGTTGTTTGATAGTTGCTGATTGAATTAGATTTGATTGAGTCATGTTAAGAGACATCAAACTACCCCTTAGCCGCCTAGGTCAAGACTTCATTTTTAGTTTTTCCGTTCTCTCCTGTACTTCACAGTCCCCTTGATCACTCCCTCCTCATAACCTTACCTATCCATATCCCATACTCGTACTCTTTCCATTTTGCCCTCTAAACTTACTATGTATTTACTCATTTCACCTCCCAACTCTAACTCTTTTAACTTGTTTAGTGTTTCGAACCGACACATTTACAAGATCAAAACCCTAACCCGCAACCTGACACGGAAATAGAAATAAACAAGTTGAAATGACACGGTAGTTAGATAGGACGAATTAGGGTCAAAGTATCCCAACCCTTTTAATGTTTCGACTTCACACGAACCTGATGCTACACAACATGTTTTCCAGGTCTATGTCAATCCTTATCTCATTTTTTATCGGAAATGTTTTGGTTGGTTTTTCTATCATCATTTTCGGATGATAAGAAGTAGCTAATACAAGAACGCAAATCAAGAAAATTTTTATACAATAATGAAACAATAATGGCTTTTCAGAAACGCCAAGACTCTCGACGATCCCTTGAGCCTCCCAACAATTGGGATTAGAGTTCCTATATACAGAAGAAGACTAGTGAAATAGCACATTCTTATCAAATGTAATCGATGTATCTCTACTCGTCCTCTATAAAAATTTTGAGTATGAAATCACGAAAACGTCTAGAATAATTTCGAGGATCAACGGCTGATATGGATGTTGGGTCGTATTGGAAGGACTTGTAAGCATGCTCGAGTTTCTTGGTGATGTCATAGTCTTGAAGTATGTCTATGATACCAAAAAACATTACAACATCATAACACACCCCCGTTGGTTCACCTATTAGCTCCATTTCGTTCTTTCTCTCCATCTTTTCAACTCGTGTGTGCATGCTGATTCCTAACTTCGACCTGCAATCATATCGTAGCAACAAAAAAAGAAAACAATTTCTTAAATCTCACCCCGAAACATACAGTTAATTATTATCGAAGTTGTCACCATAATATTTCGTTATAAGAATGGTGGTATATATATTACCCTCCAGGGTCTGAAACATGGTATGCCGAATCATCTGTGCCACCATTAAGATTAAAATATATTAGAGCTTTCAATCGATATTTGACACTAGCGTTCATGTGTACATATATATAAATTAAGGAAATTACAAGGATAGATTAGCAACTGAGGTACCTAAGTCGCTATTTGTGTCTTTGAAGTGAAGACCAACCAAGAGGCTGTAATCCATGATTCTCTCCTGCTCGAGAAAATCACAATCCCTATCGATTTGCCTGAACATGATTTACACAAATTCTTAACCACCCTTTTGAAAGAAAGAGCAAACTGAATCTTTACCTTCTAAATTCTTCGATCCAAGTTTTCTCCAATCGAAACATGAAGTTGAGATCAAGGTCTTTAAGTATAGTGGTGGTCTGGATTTCTGACTCGGGTTTATCCGTGATCCGACCAAGGGAAGACCCTTTTAAGTCGAATCGTCTGTGAATGACGTGATCGGTGCAGAAAAGGTTTCCCATGATGATAAAACGTACCTAAATCATGCACTAACAAATTGATCAAAATGTTCTTTTGTGATACATCTAAAGAATGGATGGATGCTATATATGATGTATTTAATCAAACCTTCTTTTGTGCTGGACCAGTTAACTTCACACAGTGTAATCCGTAGAACTTGGTGAGTAGGGTATGCTCAAATGAGCGAAAATGGTTGTAGTATGCCGATAGCATCCTTAGTATAGCCTAAATAATGATTCAAATAAAACAAATTAACCCCATGAAACTCAACTACGTAAAGAATCGGAACGTTCATTTGATTAATTAAGATTCAAAATCTTACTTTGACTTCAGCTTTTTTGATGGTTTTGATCATGTAGCGATCATCATGCGTGAGGTAAAAGAAGCTTCCACTCTTTCCAGGGGAAGACAGCTCTCGAAGGGCATCGTTCCCACATATTGATAACATGTAATCAGCTGCATCCACCTTGAACAACATCCTTAATGTCCTATACACATGTTCATGAAATCATGCATCATATATTCATCGTCTAATTAATTACATCTATTTTTTAATAAAAAAGGTGGGAAAATGTTATAAAGTGTTTAATTACCTGAAAACTAAGGGGCAATAATCCTTCCATCTGAATTCACAAGATTGATGAGGAGGGGTGTATTTAGATCCCTCTGGTGGGAATCTTGTCCAAACTTTCTCTTTTGGATTAAAAGCAGAAGATTTCAAGTCTAAGGAGGGAACTGGACCTGGTCTTCCTACAGAATGCCTACACACAACTGGATTTCATTAGAATAATTCAAAGCAGAAAAAGTTTTAAACAAGATAACGAAACAAAAAGATTGGAACTATATAACCTGATCCCTAGTTGCAAATTAAGCATAAGTTCATAATTCTTATGCCCTTTAGATATGGTCTCGCCTTGTTTCTTTACAACTTTTGGAAGCCGAATTGGACTTCCTTCAGATAACGCATTACCAGATATTAACGATGCATCATCCCTAGCTTTCATGGTCCTTTCTGTGTCATCCAACATCCGCATTCTAGCAAGGTCTTTGTCCATACTTGCATCCAATCTCCCATCAACAGACATCCTTCTTGGTCTAACTGAAGGTTCAGTTCCTTTAGAAGATCTCCAAATTGCTAGTTTCTTTTGTGATGGCAAGATCGGAACTTTATCTTGAGGGGAAATAAAGCAATCCTTGAGATAAACATCAAAAACTTCTTGTGGATCATGTTTAACATCGTCAGATGAAGGATTAAATGTCAAGTCCTGCTCTCCTGAATCTGTACTCCAATTTCCGACATAAGAACTCCCATCTGCCCATTGAAACGTTCCATTTCCTTTTGGTAAACATTCTTCCCATTCCCCTTCGTACATGCTTCCATCAGGCCAGATCAATTTACCCTTCCCAGACATGGTTCCGTTTTTCCATTCGCCATCGTAATGACTTCCACCTTTCCAATTGTACTTTCCATTAGCTTCTTGTAATCCTCTACACCACTCGCCTTCATACGTATCTCCATTGGTGTATTCCTTCACCCCATGTCCATGTTTCAAGTTCATGACCCAATGCCCTCTGTATGTGTCTCCGTTGGGGCCTGTGTAGGTGCCTTCTCCATCCATATACCCACTCTTGAATTCGCCATCATAAGAGGCTCCTGAAGGCCAACTGAATGTGCCTCTTCCCATGGTTTTTCCACGACACCAGTCGCCTACATACATGCAGCCATCGGTCCACCAATACTTACCGAAACCATGAGGGAAGTTTTCCGACCAGTTTCCGGTGTAGTAGTCTCCGTTTGATAGGAATCTTTCAGCGTGGTAGATCTCCCCAGCAGCATGATTCTCAAGTTGATCGGTGTCTTCATCGTCTACGTGGGCCACATGGGCTGACCCAAAGATGTTGGTGGCTTGTTTCTTCGCTTGTTGTGTTTTCCGGATTGTTGCCTCCCATGCCTTCATGACGTGTCGATATCAATTTGATCATGAATTTTTTGTTCTGAATATTTAAGCATCCAATCCTAATTATGATGCTTAATTATCAGGATGGATCTCGTTTATTGAAACAAAATATCATGAATTCCATGAAATAGAACATGATCTATTTCCCTGACAATAATCATAAACATAGATGTTACGATGAAAACAAGAATCAAACCCTCGAAACAGCATGCAAGATTGGTAATGGCCTCTCTTTCTCTCTCTATTTTTCTTTCTGTTCTCTCTATCTTTCTCTTTCTCTCTCTCTCTGGTTTATTTTCCCTATGTTTCTGGTAATCAAATCAAAGGACAGCCAATGCTAAGGGTATTAAGCTCCTGTTTTTCTGTCACAGCTGGATTGCATCCGTGTACATTAAGATGTGAAAAGCAAATTAATTGAACAATATTTTAATTTTAATTACTAATATAGCATATTATAAGATGGAAAACCTGCATGAAGGGAAATTGACTTATTCATGCAAGAAATGATAGATCTATTGGCATGACATGTGGAGATATGGGCAGAAGACAAAGACTGAAATTTTGCCAGTTATTCATATTTAAAGACAGCTACAGAAATACCAAATGTCATTTTAATTTGCAATGATCCCCAATGTGCACCATGTTGTAAAACTAATGAAAATATCACTTATCTACCATAAAAATAAAGTGAAAAAGGATAAATGAGACCAATCTTATTCTTTGCTTTTCAAAATTCAAACAAATTCTAATTTCCCAAAATAATCATCAATTTCATAGATACATTTACGAAATTCAAAATTCAAACAAATTCTAATTTTCAAAAATAGTCATCAATCAATGAGACTAATCTTATTTATCACTTTTCAAAATTCAAACAAATTCTAATTTTCAAAATAGTCATCAATTTCGTAGATGCCATTTATGAAATTGGTGAAGTCATCCGAGAAGTTAACATTTTAATTTGTTTAAAAAATTTGTGACCGATTCAAAGATGAAATTTCGGAAATAATACCTACAATATACGAAAATCTCATTTTCTCACCATTACACATATGACATCTATAAACCGACAACTTTCATATGCAAATGATCAGTTAAGGTGACATTTTTAGTATAATTACAAAATAGTTACTTTCCACATACCACTTTATTTATAAATTCATCTAACAATATTTATTTTCCACCTACCAACTTATTTAAATACAAACAATATCTTATTCACTATAAAATGAGTTCATCTGAATATGGTTTTTGACATTATGAAAATAAAGATTGTTATATTTGTTTCGATATCAACCCATTTCCTAATGGTTGATTGAACCACTACCAACCAAAGGGACCCATGATAGATACTTAATGAATGTACAAACGTTCTCATGTAGAGGTGCAAGAAAGTTATAATAAATATCTAACGTCCGGTTCCTGATATGTATTTTAAATCAATCTTTATTCACTTTTGTATGGAAACTCGGCGAGTTGGAGGCCCCAAACTCGCCAAGTAGGAATGGAATTTGGACGCGGGATGTAAAGTCTACTCGACGAGTTGAGAGCCTCAATTCGACGAGTAGGACTGACATAGTGAAACCCTAATTTTCAAGGTTTAGCTCCCTATTTAAACACCTTAACATCCAAAGGCTGGCCTCATTTACAACCTTTAAGTCCCAAACCCTAAATCTCGAAACCCTAATACCTTGTGTGAGCTTGTGAGTTATTTTTGAGAGAAAACTTGTGCTAATTACAAGGATGAAATGGCAGGCCCTGAGGCTGCTAGATGGAATGAGGTAATGGAGAGTGAGATTCAGTCCATGTATTATAACCAAGTGTGGAACTTGGTTGATCATGTACCTGGTCCTAAGACAGTCAGGTGCAAATGGATCTTCAATAAGAAGACTGACATGGATGGGAAATTACCCACTTTCAAAGCTAGGATGGTTGCAAAGGGCTTTACTCAAACCCAATGGGTTGACTATGATGAGACATTTTCACTAGTAGCTAAGATAAAATCTATCAGGATTATGCTTGCTATATCTGCATTATATGATTATGAAATTTAGCAGATGGATGTTAAAACCGTCTTCCTTAATGAGAAGCTATCTGAGGACGTCTACATGGGTTAACTAGAGGGTTTTGTACATACCTAGTATTCTGATAGATTGTGTAATCTTGAGAAATCCATTTATGGATTGAAACAAACATCTCGCTAGTGGCATAGCCAAAATTTTGTTTTAGGGTAGACCAAATAATATAGTCTTTACAAATCGGGCCCCTCGATATCTTTGGGCCCCTCGATGATTTGATGCTGAGCATATATAGTGTTGGTCCTAGCCAGGACTAATTGATATGTTCAATTGAAGTCTAATATAGTCTTTACAAATCGGGAGATCGAGAAACATAATCGTGGACAATGAGATTGATTTTTATCCATGTCTCGTGTCCATACGATATGTTGAAGAACGAATGAATAACTGATCAGTTTTCTTAGGGTCGATAATTGGTTTGAATCAGAGTTAGACAGTGGCTTTGGAAAACACACTTTACTTTTTACTTCAATGTCTATACTTACAATTGTAGTTACATGCTTATCCAAGTAGGAGACTGTTGATTTAGGTGTCTAAGTCAATAGCTAAATTGCTATATTCTTGAAATAAAAGCAAAGTCATTTTTGGGTTTCCCTCAAAACTAGCAACTGAAAAGAATTACATTTGGAGAAAGAGGATAATTTATTTATATATTATATGATTAATATATTAATTAAAAATAGTAATTATTAATTTAGAATTAATCAGAAATTAATTGGAATTAATTATGTGATTAATTAAATTAATTGGAAGTGTTGGGACTAAATGTGATATTGTTCAAAAGTTGAGCAATGAAGAGTTCTAGAACCTGTCTCATAGGGATGGTTTTAGTAGAGCTTACTAAGGCTTCTACGAAGCCTTGGAGGATACGTAAATGATGGGTTATGGTCCTAAGAACATCCTATGTGCTCATACAAACCCTAATGCTTGGATCTAGGTTTCTCTATTGTACATGCAAGTTATCCAAGGCTATAAACCCTAATTCTAGCATATGGAAATCGATATTAACATATAATTAGGTTTAAGATATTACCTTGATTGTTATGTAGTAATAACAATCCCAATTCCTCATTGAATTGACTTTGGAAGGCTTAGAGTCACTTATTCTAAAACCGTGTACAATTCTAAAACATACACTTATAAATTAACGTTGTTAATCTAGACTCCAAGTAGCACATAACCAAGAGGATGAAGAGGAGAGAGAGGATAGAGGCTGCCAAAACCGTGTGAAAACCCTAGCAAGATGCTTGTCCACGTTTTTGGTCCTTAAGGGATCTATATATAGTGAGGCAATTAGGGTTATCTAACAAGGAAACCCTAATTTGGATGCTTAAGCCCTAAGCAACCCATGGAGCCCTTTCTTAAAGCCTTGGACGATTTCATATGGGCTTCCCCCATAGAATTCGTCCACCTTATAATAAAAGGCAATCCATGGCCCAAATTGCATTTATCTTATAATTACAATTCCAGTCCCTTAAGTTCAATTAATCTCTTTTAGTCACAAAACTAATTACCAATTAATTATTGACTAATATTAATTAAACAATATGAATTCTCCTTTAATATATTATTCTCATAATATATTAATAAATCCTATTTAATCCTTTCTCTCCATAATTCATCCTATCAAGTTGCTTGGGTGAAGGCAACCCAAAAGGACCATGCACCATCGGGTCAAGTACGTACCAAAATAGTTATGGACTTAGACACTAATCCAACAGTCTCCCACTTGGATAAGTCTAATAACTATTATGCGTATGACTTCAGATCCTGATCTGCAATCGTAGCTTTCCAAAGCCGCTGTCAACTCTGATCCTATCAGATACGCGTGTCCTTAGATAAGGGATCATATATTCCTCCATTCTAGATATCATATGAGGTATGATTTCAAATCATTCTCTTTGTATTATATCTCGATTCCCGATTTATCGACTGACTAATTGAACAAATCAGATTAGCCCTAGCCTGGCTGAGCATTTACGTTTGTCATCACTAAATCATCGAGGGGCCCAAAGATATCACTTTTATCCTACTTTGGATAAAAGGAACGGATAAACTTTGACTCAATGCTCGCTTGCACTTACTCACCGAATCACACACAACAATATGTTTTATAACACCAAGTTACTAGTGCATTTATATATCATCAATGTGCAACCGATTTGCAAGATACAACTTACACATCTCGGTTTCAAGAATATAAGATGTTATCGTCTCACCAATCACTCGTGATACAATTCATGGAGTGATCCAAGTGAGCGTGGGTTTAATCCAATGCTCAAATCATATTCATAAGCACTCATGAACGTTGCAACAAACATTTGCTTATGTCTAATACTCTTTTAGACAATCCACACACCAATTCACGACAGTCTTCATTCATACCTAATTCCAACATATAAACGACTGTGGCCCGTTCGAATAATTTGACTGTTCTTAACCAATTAAATTATTCAGGAAGTCAAAACATGCAAATGTGAAACACAAGAATAATACTAATCCCATATGGCCTCAAACCTTTGAGTATAAAAAAAATCTCCTTTTATTTATCACCATATCGATTACTCATTATTTGTCGTTTCGGGTAATCAACTTCTTACTTGAATTATTACACTTGTCCCATGCTCTTAGCATGCACACAATGTTTACCTATGGTTCTTACTTTTGTGAAATAGATCAAATTGAACACATTTCCAATCATTCTCATTTCACAACTCCAAATCCTTTTTCATAAGTGTGAGAATATCAAATTCTTGCTACTTATAAAATATGCTAGATTCTAACATTTTATGCAATGATCCTTTTGTGATTTCACTGCACCAAAGTCACAAAGACTATTGCCAATGATATTACAAAGTTCTCTATCGGAGATTGTTACAAGACAATTCCTTAGATATGATGTCTCTCACTCAAAGTACATTCCTTTGAACATCCTTTTACATAAAAGTTTCTAATCTAGACATAGATTTTCAATATTCAATTCCCCATATGGACACACTTCCATATGTTCCATATGACAACTCATTCTTAATAGAATCTTTTCTATTCATAATAGAGTCGATATGGTCCATCCAATATGGAAACATTTCCATATTTTCTAATACTATACTTCCAACTACTCACAAGCAACCAATCCTCGTCGAACTTTGGATTGTCCTTTGATAGTTGTTTAATTATTTTCGTCAAAACTGATTCTAGTCCTTTTTCCCTCTAAATGCGCTAGACATTTGGAAAATTTTAGAATGGTCAAACATTAAAGCATTTGCAATCGATCCTATACCCGAAGCGTATGGGACACGACACATAATGTTTTATTTGCTATGTTCTCAAAATTCGAATTGTGAAGAGGAATGCCGTAATCGTAATCGAAATTTTAAGAACACACTATGTACCCTTGACTAAATTTATTAACATTTCTCAACCTAATCCTTTAGATTTGAAATGAAGCATAATATTCTCTCCCTTAATTATAGCAAAACAACTTTACAAACCTTACGACTTTGCAAGGTATAACTCTTGTTTTCTATAATTAATATTGCCAACTTGCAATACGTGCCTTAATAATCATACAATCATAACTTTTATGCTCCCACTATTATGATGATTACTATAAAACATAACACTTATGCTCCCACTAGCTTTGACATGTATTCAGAAACAGCTTAACTTTCAGAAAAACAATACCTATTGAATTTCTTAAGTCCATGTTTCTAATACTTAATGCTTTGATAATCTTTTATCAAGGCTTCTTGAACTTATACACCTTTTCCTTAGATAATTCATATGCGTGTCTAAACAATTAAGACTAATTGCCAAACCTCACAATTCAAATTATGGAAAGGGATACCGTAACCATAATCGAATTCGAGAATGCAATTTTACAATCACTATTTTCCTAAAATCTTTCTTAGTGAAAGCATTTCCTCACAATCATTTTCATGAAGGAGGAAATCTTATGACACTTAGATTTGAGCGGTGTATGTGTTCCTATCCATGTGAATTTGTTAAAACCAAAGTTTACGACAAATTCAAACTCATATGGACCGAACTTTCTTAATCTTGATTTCTTGCCTTATGGTAGCACAGCTGCCCACCATGTCTTCCAAGTAGTTAAGCAGCTCACCTTTTCTTATCAATGTACTTTCCATTGATCAAGGTCCTTGCCTTTTATGCATTCAAATGAGAACTCATAGGACTCTCATGCATAATTAAATCAATTGGAACGGCACAGAAACAAAATAATGTCAACACGATAGGTTGTAAACCTCAACTCGTGTGCTAGTGATGATTGATAAGGTTTATTTTATTTGTTCTTGAAACCTTTCAAGACCAATAAGACTCCCACTGACTCCTTGACATATAAGATTCTCTTGTCAATGAACATTTCTTGACAAACAAATATTCAAGAGTTAGTGTAGCTTTTATCAAGACTCTTGGTTCTAGTTGGTCTTTGTCTTATCCAAGACATCACAACTTTCCATATTTGATGAATGTTATAAACCTTTAATACTTTTCACTCATTGTCACAATCTTAACTTTAAGACTTGTCATTGGAACGAAGTATGATAGACTTCTTGATTTAACCATTTCTTCAATCCTTGATTCCTCTTCTTAAACATACAATTGTGCTAAGATTTACTTACAGGATCAATTGAGATATGGTTCTTAATCATTAAGACCTATCATAAAGCATAAAAGCTACTCTCCCTTCTTCTTAGAATGGAGAAACTTTTATCTTTCTACCTACTTGATTCTTCTTATTCGTTTTGCTATTGATTTAAACCTTTTCAATCAATTCATAATTACACTTAATCTTGTAAGTATAATCACATTTACTAAACTTTTAGTAAAACATGACGAATATCTTTGTTACTCTTATGATGGACTTGATCAACACGCAACTTTGTGTATTCGATCTCCTAGTCCTTCACTTGACACTTTGTCAATGAATTAGTCTAATTTCCAAATATAAAATTTCTCATTCATCGTGTGACTAAGTTGCATGATTCCAAGTTTATGTCCAATTGAAACTTGGGCGATGAGAAACTCTCCCTATTTGGTAAATTCTCGACTTTCCATAAATAACATAATAAGAACCAAATCCATTATTGTTAATAATAGAAACATTTTAACATCAATTTTTCATATACGCCATTGTAAGGATAATATAAATAAAAATCAAAATTTATTTTATTGCGGAAAAACTTGTCCTTACAATGCAATTCATTGAAAAACTATGCTAATACATTTTTCTTAGCAATCTAATTCTAACTCTAAGTAGTAGCTCAATAATCTAATCTTCGAGAAATGCGCTCGAAATCCATTCCTTCACGGTTATATTTTGCTCACTTCTTCCCTTAAGCTTCCTTTCTTTTCTTCGATCTTACAAAACATCAATTGTAATCTTATCACATTATGTATTAAGAATCTAGAATAGAAGCTTAAAAGAGTTAGTTAATGGATTTTACCTATATTAGAGCCATACGTTTCGACTCTCCCATCTCTTAGATCTCTTAGGTAAATGGGGCAGCTTCGTCTCCAATGCCCTTTCTCTTGTCAATAAAAGCAAATTGACTCTTTTGGAACATGACATGGAACTACTTTAGACATTGCCTTTCTCTTATGATCAAAATTTTCGACCATAGCATGTCTTTCGTTGCCATTGTCTATATCCATAGAGGTCTTGAAGGCAGATTCACCAATCAACTTTGCTTTTCCATTGCGCCAAACCATTGCTGATTCAACATCAATAAGCATATATGTGAGATCTATAAGGGTCACGTCGCGGTTCATCATATAGTACTCTCTTACGAACTCACTATATGAGTTAGGAAGTGAGTGAAGAACCCAATCAACAGCCATTTCGTCACAGACAACGGATCCCAACATTCTTAACCTATTAATGTGTGACTTCATCCCTAGGACGTGTGCACACACTGACTTTCCTTCTTTATGTTTACTTGCCAAAAGGGCTTGAGTGATCTTGAACTTTTCAAGCCTTTGAACTTGTGGGTTAGGGAGAATATTTTGAGGAGGAGGAGGAGGAAGTGAAGTATGATCTCTTGTTCCTCGATCGAATCGTGGAATATCATCTTCATGTGGAATGCTTGTTCCACGGGATTTGGGAAAACCATAGTTGTCGAACTTTGACATCTACAATACGGGAGAAAACGAATTCAAGTTAGTTGATTGATTGAGTCCTTAGCAAATCACCCAAATGAGATACTAAGGCTAGGACCCAACACAATATTCTACAACTCGGGAGAGGGATGTCGTAACCCTAATTGCAGAATATTTGAAGGTAAGTGAATGACGATTCACTAATTTCCACCACAAAAAACGAAAAGGAAATTTAAGTTTTAAATCTATGAAAACTCCTAGATCCTTTGAGATTCATTGAACATTTTAATGGCATGTTTAAATCTCGATATGCCCCTCTAGTTTGTGACTGGGATGCCGAGGATCACAAAGCGGGTGTGAATAACCATGCAAACTTACATGGTGCCCTCACATGTTACAGTCACCTATTCGATGTGCCGGTAAACCACACACGCTCCACCGAACCATGACAAACATTGAGTCACCCTTTGCTACCTTTGCTTAGAACCATTTAGTGTGCCGGTAAACCACACACGCTCCACTAACGTCTTCGCAAGGGCACAAAGTGTAATTTCATGGAATTGCATCAATTCACTTTTGCCTAAGTAACTAAGATTGGGAATTTTATGAAAACATTTAGTTACTTTAATAATTCATTATACTTATAATGGATGGTTTCTTCCTATCCTACCCGTTCGGCTAACGACCCTCCACTAGTCAAGAGTGCGGTGAGTGAGAGTGGATACCCATTCAATTGCCATTTTATAGGCAATTTCCTTAAACACCCCTTATAGACCAGCTTCGTGAATGAGGCCTACTAACGGTAAGACTGACTTTTAGTCATACATATATATATAATGTTAGACTTTTAATGTTATATATAGTATAGGGTGTATTTTACACTTTTAAAATATTAGGTGGTTAAATTTAACAATTATACTTTTAATTCAATTAAATTGTAAACCAAAACTTTTATGGATTTATTAAACTTCTTTTAATTATACACCTTAATTAATTAATAAAACCATAAGGGTGTGATTTGAACTTTTTCAAAACTATACTAGAGTTTTAGAATTTAACATTCCTAATTAAACTTTTAATCAACTTTTAAATTCCAAAACTTGAGGGCAAGTTTTGAAACATTTCAACACATTAGGGTTTAGAATTTAAATATACATCAAAATTAAACCATTTAATCAAAATTTAAATTCAAAACTTGAGGGCAAGTTTTGAAACCTTTTTCAAAACATTAGGGTTTTAACTATTTAAATTTCAAAGCAACAAAACTTTTGGGTTCAAATTTAAACTATAAAACCTAAGGGGAAAATATGAAACTTTTCATAACAACAAGGATCAAATAACAAATAATCTAAATTAACAATTAATCACATAATTATCCATATTTGATTTATTTAATGATTTCTTGCAAAACAATTTATCAATTTAGTCAAAATAATTAATCAATTATCACATAAGGAAATAATTATCTTATTAAATGATAAATATCTTCAATTAGATCAAGAATATAGTCAAATATATCATAAAATCGGATTTATATTGATCTAATATGATAAGGTAACTATCCATAAGCAAAAACAGCAAGAAATCACGAAGATATCCCCATCTGACGAGTTGACTCGTCGAGTTGACGAGTCAAGCTTGGACTCGTCGAGTCTGCATGGACTCGGCGAGTTCAGCTATGGACTCGGCGAGTCCAGCCTCCAGAAGATCAAAAATCGAATTTTTTGAACATGTAATGCATCAATACAATTGAAACCAGTCTAGGCTCTGATACCA
This sequence comes from Lactuca sativa, assembly GCF_002870075.4. Taxonomy (NCBI): domain Eukaryota; kingdom Viridiplantae; phylum Streptophyta; class Magnoliopsida; order Asterales; family Asteraceae; genus Lactuca; species Lactuca sativa. The sequence continues at coordinate 324,732,102 of NC_056627.2, read as the reverse complement.
CTGATGGGTTATGGTCCTAAGAACATCCTATGTGCTCATACAAACCCTAATGCTTGGATCTAGGTTTCTCTATTGTACATGCAAGTTATCCAAGGCTATAAACCCTAATTCTAGCATATGGAAATTGATATTAACATATAATTAGGTTTAAGATATTACCTTGATTGCTATGTAGTAATAACAATCCCAATTCCTCCTTGAATTGACTTTGGAAGGCTTAGAGTCACAAGTGTCACTCCTCTAATGGCTCACAAACACCATAAGCAAGAGGATGAAGAGGAAAGAGAGGATAGAGGCTACCAAAACCGTGTGAAAACCCTAGCAAGATGCTTGTCCACGTTTTTGGTCCTTAAAGGATCTATATATAGTGAGGCAATTAGGGCTATCTAACAAGGAAACCCTAATTTGGATGCTTAAGCCCTAAGCAACCCATGGAGCCCTTTCTTAAAGCCTTGGACGATTTTATATGGGCTTCCCCCATAGAATTCGTCCACCTTATAATAAAAGGCAATCCATGACCCAAATTGCAATTATCTTATAATTACAATTCCAGTCCCTTAAGTTTAATTAATCTCTTTTAGTCACAAAACTAATTACCAATTAATTATTGACTAATATTAATTAAACAATATGATTTCTCCTTTAATATATTATTCTCATAATATATTAATAAATCCTATTTAATCCTTTCTCTCCATAATTCATCCTATCAAGTTGCTTTGGTGAAGGCAACCCAAAAGGACCATGCATCATCGGGTCAAGTACATACCAAAATAGTTATGGACTTAGACACTAATCCAACAGTAAATGATTTGGATAATTGCCTATTTTGAAATATTACTATTATATTCAATTGAGTGTTATCCAATGATTCTTCGTCGCCTATAAATAGGACCTTAAGGGTCATTAGTTTCGTCCATGCTCTCAAGCCTTCCAGTGCTGAAATTTTGCTATACCATCCTCTCTCCTCTTGTGTTCTTGTTGCTAAGGTTTGGGTACAAACCATTACAGGCATCACCTCTTTGGTGCTAGTCTTTCCAAGCTTCATAACTACAAGGATTAACTAGTTTGATTTGTTTGCTATAAAAAATCAAAAGGTATGTAACCTAAACTTTGTAATTTTTGATTTACACTATGGTTATGATAGTTTAGTTGTTCATTGTATGTTGTTATCTAGCCGTATGTCATAGATCTTTTATAGGATAAATGTACCCTATTAATTGTTAATTGTTTTTCGCATTGTATATAGTTGCTATCTATAAAACCCATCAGAATAGGGCTAAGGATCCCTTCAGGAATTACATGATGGAATTGTCTGATAGCCGTGATACCTTATAGCCCAGGGAATTGTTTGTTATGTGCTACTTGGAGTCTAGATTAACAACGTTAATTTATAAGTGTATGTTTTAGAATTGTACACGGTTAAGACTATATAGACTTAGAATGATTGATTTAGTCTTATTTCATGTTCCTTGTTTGGTTGTGGTCTTATGGTAGAATCATTTACGAATAAAATGACATTTAATGTCATAGAAAAAGTGCCACTAAAAACCAAAAAAGTGTCACTAAAAGCAACTTTAGGAATCGGCAGCACAAAAAAGGTGCCACTAGAAGCGCTGCCACTAAAGGCCTTTAGTAGCACTTTTTGGTTGTGTCGTTGCAGACTTATGGAGTTTTAGTGTCACTTTTTTTAATATTCCACTAAAACACTATTGTGTTTTAGTGGCATTTTTTGTGCCACTAATATAGTTGCTAGTACAAATACTATTTTCATGCTTTTAGTGATACATTTCTTCACCCAAAAAAAATTATATTAAAAAACTAGATCATGCATACACAATGAATTGTTATTGTATATAATAAAAGAAAAGTTACACGCGGTGAATTGTTCTTTGCATTTAACAATAATCAGGTATTAAAAAAATCATAAATTTCTACTTGTGTTTCATTCTCTATTATGTTTCTGCTTACAACAATTAAGAAGCAATGAATAATTACATCATAATTTCATAACAATTTCCGGACCTCTCGCTGCCCATATCATGTTTGCTAAACAAGGTGCAGACGTAGAGGGCAAATATGGAGCTTTTTACACTTATTATGTGCATTCACAGTTTGTGCCATTTTTTAGTATCCATCTCCTATTTTACAAGCATCTCACAACATCATGATCAACGTAGGATTTGGTATAGAATCCTCCCCGTTGCCTATAAATACAACATTTCTACATTCCTATGAAAAGTTATTTGCATATTCAAAATACAACAATTAGATTTATATAATATTGCATAGTAGTACAACCTTAGACTAGCCCGATTCAGGACCAGTTAGTCAGGGGTAGGTTGTGCTACCATATAAAGTTATCATGTGATGTTGCCATGCTGTGTTGACAAACATTGTTTTCATGTTGTTTAGGTTATATCAATAAACCTAACATTATCACTCACAGAAACATACTAACAACGTGGTTGGACTGTAAGACAAAAAAACAAACAATAGCGACAAGAATTCATAAAGCTTAATTATAAACTTATTCTGATTAAGGGTTTTCAATAACTCTCACAAAGAGATAATACACAAAGCGGCTTACAATAAGGTTAACCCTAGCATAACATATATACTAGGTAAAAACGATAATAATGGAAATCCCGTAAATCAAGGATATATATAAATATACAAAGATACAATCCTAATCACTAAGATTACATATCAGATCCTAGAAGCATAAAAAACACTTCACGTTGATACTAAAAGATTTGGCAGTGTGATGTCACGCTGCAACATGATACAAGTTAAAAAGAGTTTTATAATCATCAGATTCTTAGGTGTAGCCTAACAAACGTAAATACAAAAAATAAAATACACAAACCTCTAAAACGCACACAATCTAAAATAGTTTTTTAGGTAACACATTGGTTTTTGTTTACATTTAATAATCATGTTTTTTATACACGTTTGATTAGTAAACTTGTTTATAATAGGGTAATATCACAGGTAATTACGGATAATATTACCCTATTATGAACACATCAAATAAATTTATTGATCAAATGTGTACGAAAAAATATGATTACTTAAAAATAGACAAAAGTCAAACTTCGTTACCATTCTAGATCATTAACCTAAAAAAACTACAAGGAAAAAAACAAAGAAAAAGAAAAACCAAACTATTGTGCTCGACTTACCAAAAGCCAATTAGCCAAGGGGTATTCTGCAATTTAATTTGTTCAGGGAAACTGATATGTAAGAATATAATCAAGCGAAGTGTTCCGTGTTCGATCGGTTGTGCTATATAAGTTGGAATCTTGTGCTATTTACTTTATCAATCAAACCTGTTCTAGAATTTTGATATACGGAACTCGGCACTGAGAGAATCTTTGTACTAGGGTTTCTAATTTATGGAGAACATCAGGAGAGCATCGCACGCAGGTTCATGGTACTCCAGTAATTGTAAGTCCCGTATAATCCTCAAGTTTCATATGCATTCCCATTAATTGAAAACCAATTTGATCATCAGTTTCATATCTTGCTAAATTTTGTGGGTTTGATCGAGATACAGAGTTTATCTTGACTGATTGAAGGTTTCAGTTGGTAGGAAGTGTGCGATTTTTGTTCCCGATTATCCCTTTTCGTGTCATGACTCATGAGTGATTAAGATTGCTGCTTTTTGAAGTATTAACGATACGGTTGTTGAAAAATATATGAATAATCAAAGTTTTACACTATACTGTCTGTGATTAAGGAGCAATTAGATGATTCTGAGTTTGCACCAAATACAATAAATTGAGAAATTCTGATGATTTTATGTTCATCAGCTCAAACATTAGAAGCAGAGCTTGATGGATGGCTTAGGGAATGTGGTTTGCCCAAATCTCCAGATGTCAGAGGTGTAATTGCTCCGTAAGTAAAATCTCCATTTTCAATCTTTCTCATATTTTCCATTGAATTTTCTAATACATTTGTCATTTTATCCACTAGACATGCAGGTTATTCTTATTCTGGACGTGCAGCTGCTTTTGCATTTGGAAACATTGATCCAACTAACATGTAAACCTCATTCCCCCAAATTATACATTCATACACACATCCATTTTTTTTTTGTTATATTTGTCTCTAATTATGTAGATGTTTACATTTTTCAGTACTCGTATATTTCTTCTTGGTCCTTCTCATCACCATTACACCCCTAAATGTGCTCTTTCAAGAGCAACAATTTACAAGACACCAATAGGCGACCTCCCTATAGATCTTGAAGGTATCCTATTGTATCTGACACATTTATGTGCCAGATACAATATAAGTAATGTATCAGGTACAATGTGTAGACACATTGTACCTGATGATACATACACAGTATGTATACAAATGTGGCTGATACATACATTATGTACGTATCAGCCACATTAACCTGACAAATGTCTCCTAAATTTTGTTGAAATCACAGTCATTGAAGAGCTAAAAGCTACTGGAAAATTTGACATGATGGATATTGAAGTTGATGAGGCTGAACATAGCATGGAAATGCACTTACCGTATCTTGCCAAAGTATTTCGTGGGTAAGTCTTGGTTTTTTTTTTTTTTTTTAAATCAAAGTTCTTATTCCGACTTATAACATTCCGATTCCGGTTTGCATGATTCCAGCCATTCGGTTAAAGTTGTTCCTATTATGGTTGGGGCTGTAAGCACAGAAAATGAAGCAATGTATGGACGATTGCTCTCCAAATATATTGATGACCCGAAAAATTTCTTTTCAGTTTCATCAGATTTTTGTCACTGGGGTTCTCGGTATGTTAAGATCATTTTCCTTTTCTTTAATTATATAAAATGTCTATAAAAATTCATATAAATTATTTTTATCATTTATATAGGTTCAATTACATGCACTATGACAAGAAACATGGGGCTATTCATAAATCTATTGAGGCATTGGACAAGATGGGAATGGAAATTATAGAAACCGGAGATCCTGATGAATTTAAACACTACTTGTTAGAGACTGATAATACAATTTGTGGACGTCATCCCATCAGTGTATTTCTTCATGTAAGTCCTAACATTTTACTAATTTGCCCTTGTTTAGTTTTATGCATATAAAGTCCTTTTACAAATAAATCACTTTGTTGACAAGTAGATGTCGAAGAACTGCTCAACAAAGATTAAGATAAAGTTTCTTCGATACGAGCAGTCAAGTCATTGCAAAAGCATGAGAGACAGCAGTGTGAGCTACGCATCCGCAGTGGCAAAGTCAGAATAACTGATTCCGGTGGTGGATTCATTGCAATATGTGATTCCGAACCTTGTTTTTCCTACATTTGAACCGTGTCTCTCTCTCTCTCTCTCGTTTTGTTTCTTGTCAATAAAATGACGTTTCTGATTCCATATGATTGAAACTAACATTAGCTTTTGATAACTCTCGTAAATCGTTTCCATTAATGTAAAGTTTATGTAAAAATTACAAGTCTTTTTGCATTCATTATGTGTGACAATACTAAAAACCCCTCAAAAGAATCAACCAAATAACAACATGATATGAATATGACAATGACACAGTTGTTGTGATTCCGATTCCGGTGATCATATCTTGTTAAGTTTTGCAAGGAGGAATACACTTGCGGAAGTGACGGCCGGAATGAATACGTCATTCGGAACGGCATTTGGAGCTGCGCGCTGTTTGATAAATGTGGTGATGACTGGGATTCCGAAGATGAAGAGGAGTATGTCTTTGATTCCCATTCCGGTAACTCCGGAATCCAGGATTATATCCTGCAAGATCTTCTGAAACTCGTCCTTGCTCAAGGACTTCTCTTTTCCTTTATGGTGCTTCTGCAATTCATTCCCATGATTCCATTCCAAAGATCTCATCAAGATTTGTATCACATTTATTTCCCCAAAATAACACATCTGGATTGCATTCTTGTATCACATTTAACTCACAAGAGCCACATTCACGATTTAACTTCAATTCATTAATTTTAGAACAAAGAGACATTGGAGATGAACAACTTGACTGAGAAGATGTTAATAGTGTCGATTGTTACTCATGATTTATGTTATGAATTTATTATGATTTGTATTATTAAATTATAAACGTGTAATTATCAGATGTTTTTATTCGAATAAAAAGATACAAAACTTACGTTGTAGGCTTGTTCAAGGGTAGAACTCTTTGGGACATGAAACTGTGTGCTCCCAAGCATCTTGTTCATTTCTCTGTCAAATCAGCATAATGTAAGTATTGCATAAAAGCACTTTAAACCTTAAAAAAAAAACAACATTAATATTTGATAAACATAGAATGCGAAAATTACTCGACTGTCTCACAAACTGCATGATAAAACTCAGCTGAGTTCCATTTCTTGGTTGGATCTGCAAAATATTTGTCATAGCATTTCCCCACCAAAGGACCAATATCTTTATTTTCCTCTTTTCCTATAACAAAATCATGATTAATTATATGTATGTGTGTGAAGACAGAAGGAAATCAATGAAGGGAAATCATATACAAACAGACAGAAAAATTAAATTTGGAAAGAGAAAGATACCAAAAGTTTGTCCCATGTTTTTAGGCTTCTTGCAAAGGTTTAACTAAGTTGAAAGAATTGAATTGAATTGTGTGTATGATATATATGAATAATATTGGATTTATATAATGATTCTTGCTAACGAAGAAGGGTATACTTGCATTTCTAATCTTAATGGCAAGGAAAAGTTGAACACTGATTGACTCATTGAAGGAAAGAATAGTACGGATTGGCCCATGTTCTTTCTAATATATTACACAATTAGGTCCTCTAGTTTAATAAATTGCATTTTTCACACCACCTAAACTTTCACATGCAGCAAATGGACCCAGTACTGGATAACAAATGGAAAAAATTTAGGATGGCTAAAAAATATTTAATATATTGACCAATTTTTTGTCCATTTCTTATGAGTTTTACAAATATTTAATATATTAAAATATTATTTTCGATTTTGTATGCAAGAAAACAAGGGCTAATACCGATTTATTCCGGAAGAAAATTCCTTCATAAAAAAAGCTTAGACTCATAAAATACTTGAATTGTTTTGTAATTTCATTCATTTCAAAAGAAAAAGGAACTCGAAACAGATTTAACCGATTTAATGGATTACTATTGTGTATGTGACCTCAATCTTTTAGATGATGTATAACTTGTTTCAAAAAGATGACATGGCTTGCAAGTCGTATAGACGTGAATTTTTAATTTTATCTGAATTGTTAAAATCAATGGCTTTGAAGATGATATGCCTAACTAAAATTCTGTAGATAGTTAGAAAGACAAAAAAACTACACAACTCATTGATCCCTTTTAAAGTCAACGTCCCAAGTCAAAATCCACCTATCACCTCTAAAGGTCAACACCTCATTTACACCCCAAGCCCACGAATCAAATACTTGTATTCGATCCGACCCGTTTGCAATCCTAACATTTGATACAGATAACATGATTACCTCAAAAGTCAAAAAAAGAACCCATAGAGTTGACTTTTTAACATAATCTCCACTTGCCATAGTTGACTTTGACTTGGTCTATACCAAATTAGAAAACCATCTCCATATACATTTCAATTTTCAATTTTCACAATAGAAAGAGATCTAAAAGCAATGGAATACAAGCATTTCAACCATGAGCACAACCTCTCGATGTACCAAGTGCAGCCAGGGCAACAGCTGCGTTGCTCTGGCTGCGACAAATTCTGTGATAAAACCATTTACGCTTGTTGGCACTGCAAATTTTTTCTTCACGAGCATTGTGGAAACGCTACTCGATACATACGACACCCTTTTCACACACCTCATCCTCTCATTCTTAGCCCATACCCAACTTACCCTTCAAATTGCTTCTTATGTAACGCCTGTGGAACCACGGGAACAAGGTTTTCATATTGTTGTGCGTTATGTGAAGTCGATCTCCATGTCAATTGTGCTTTCCTCCCCCCAAAGGTACTTTCAAGTTTCAATCGCCTTTTCATTCAATTAGGTTCCTTCGTTATAATGGAAAAAGAGCAAATTGTTAATTAAGTGTGTTTGTGTTGTGTGTATACATACAGGTAACACATAAGGCTCATCCACATGAGCTACTTCTTAACGTTAGCAATCGAACCCAAGATCAAAATGCAACAAACCAAGTGTGCAAGATATGTAGAAAGTCGTTGGATTGTAAGCATTGGTCGTATGAATGTGGTGTATGTGCAAACTATGGTGTTCATACGTTGTGTGCGACAGCTGAGGTAAAAATGGGTCTGTATCAGATGGATGATGGGTCGGATACAGAGTCTGATCAGGGGCAGGGTGCACCGAAGCCTCAACAGGCTGCACCAACGGCTCAGCAGGGCCCAAGTGAGGGTCAGGTTCAGGTGGAACTAACACCACAGGAAGCTCTTGCATTTCTTCATCTCATGGGACTTACTAACACCAATGGTGCTTCTTATGTATAAGCTTTCAGCTTTGTATTGAAGTTGTATGCGTAATTGAGATTAATTAATTAACCCGCTTTTAATTTATTTGTAAATGATTGTGGGTTCGTGGCTTACTGTTAATAAGGAATGTGAACTTGCGTCATCTAAAAAAAGTGAGTTCAACGCAAGACACTTTCTTTATATTGGTAAAATAAATATGTTTCTTTCATTCACGAGTTTGTAGAACCAGAAAATGAAAGACTAATCTTCCTCATGCACTTCTCTGAAAAATAGTTTGATATTGAATTGCTTTGTTTTCCTGTGGAAAACAAGATATTATCAGAAATGGAAATTGGATCTTGATTATCAACAAATTAAGGCTTGATTTACAGTAGCAGTAAATTCAGCTTTTAGACCAAACTCCCTTTTATTTTTAACCCTTTTAGTCCAAAACAGAAAACCAATAGCCACGTCCTCTTGTGTGCCTTTTAACTTATTCTTTAACTAACCTATTCCAAAACACTTATCCTTTTGACTTTCTCCAAAATGTTATGTTGGATGGAATCAAGATCCATTTGAGTAGCAAACAATTCAATCCATGTGGCATACCCACCAACTTCTATCTTACCCTATATGCAATTATTATATACATCCCCACTCACTAACTCCTTTAAAATCCCATTACTTTATAAAACAGATTCGAATTTACAAAATCTTGCACTAAATATTTATCAATACAAAACAAGATATCCCCACAAAAAGACGTGTTAAACACCATCGCTACCTTCTTCTTGTTACAACTTCACCTAATTGATTCTGATACCAACCCAAACCAAGAATATCCAATTCTTCACGAAAATACATACATCCCATTTTAAATCAATTACTTGTTCAATCTAATAACAGTTTGCAACAAAAACAAGCAAATAAAACATTATTAGATTTTTGTTAATTAGATTTAGATGCCTTTCTTGGGCATGATATAAGTTCAGTTCACAAACCACAAGTCTTGTTTCTACTCTTACTCTATCTACAAAAAGCCCTTATGCTGTTACTAAATGACTAGCTCCCTTAAGTGGAAGCATGCAAGAGTAGGTCACATACTTAACACTGTCTAATAAAACAACAACAAATATCCTCGAAAACGACTTGGCCCCACCCATCATCCCCTCCACATCACCACCACCATCGCCGCCCTCCCGAGGGTCAAACAACACCGAAACCACCATCGATGAAACCGAATTGTTCTTGTGATGTTCTTCATGCTTTGAGCTGTTTCCCGCCACTTGTTCTTTTGTGATGTTGGTGGTGGTGGTGGTTGCCGAAAGGGGAATCGGGAGGCTGTGGAGGATCCGCCGGTTTTTCACGTTGGTAATGTAGGTGGAGTTATGGCGGTCTTCGGCGGTGATATTGGCGGTGGATGTCGCCGAAACTAAAGCTCCGGAAGCAGAAGCCACCGAGACATCGAACTGAAATACTTCAGTGCACATACCAGAACTTAACATAGGCCCTGTGTAACAAAAAAATATATATTTGAATTATGAAACATCCACCCAATTATAGCAATGATTAAGATCTAACAGAGGATGACTAAAAACAATGGATCAAAGAAACAGAAGTAAGCAAGAATATGTGTTTGATGAAGGTGTTATAGTGATACAAAATTGAGAAAGATTTACCAGCAAGACCTTCACGAAACCATTGTTGCAGTTTTCCATCAGCATGTTTTGACTTCAACTTCTCTTTGTCTGATGAGAGAATCCTTTGATGATCGCTTGAAGACCTGTAAATATGTGGTTGTCTTCCACTGTTTCTTCCCGCTTTTGGAATGGAGATAGCAGGGACTAAATCTAGAGCAACTGCCAAACCAGTATCCTCCTTTTTAGTCATTCCTTGTTCTTCCATTGAAGCCATGGCTTTCTCGCTTGCTAGAACAGAATGGATTATCAAATTCCCATCGATTTTCACAAGCTTATCGTTTCTTGGGACATAAAGAGATGCAACGAGAGGCTCACTGGCGTTATGTTCATGTGCTCTTCCATTAGTTATACCTGTTCTATGGTTAGTCCCATTAACATGATCATCACCCATCAACACCCTCCCTGGTTGCTGCTGCTGTTCGTAGAACATATAATCTTTAGATACACCAGAAAAGCCACCATCTGTTACTCCACTGAATTTCACATTCATAATTGGAACTAACCCACCGAAGAGGACGATAAATAGCAATAACCCGAGGAAGCTAATGCTAGCAACCTTTTTGGTTTTGGTTTTTGTTTTGGTTGTAGCTTCAGTTTTCTTCACTTCAACCTTCTTGGATTTCTGTGATGATGTAGGTTGTTGGGGTTTCAATCTGGGAATTGGAACTAATGGTACCTGAGAACCCTGTGATTTGACTACATAAGGTGGACATGGCATCCAAGGATATCCCATAGGCGGCATTGCAGGGTGTGGTGGGTACATTACAGGAGGCGGGCATACAACACCGCCACCGCCTGCAACCATTTGTTGCCTTAAAGTTGCGTTCTCTGCTGCAAAGTAAGTTATTCTAGCATTCAAATCTTGGATAGTTGAATGCATTGCCCTGACCTTATCCTCTAACTCCTCGACATAATGTTTCTTCCTCTGTCGTGAAAGTTGTGCGCTCTCCCGGTTCCTTATCAGCCTCGCCTTCTTCTTCTCGTCTTTTCCGTCAATTTCATTCGAATTCTCAGTCGTTGTCGAAGTTCCATTTGACCTTTGGTACTTGATTGTCCTGGATTCCGAGTTCCCCTCAGGCGTCTCTTTCTTTCTCTTTAACATGAAATTACTACCTGATTCCCGTTTCACCTTCTGATCAACAACGGAATTGCCAGAATCAGGTGACGGACAATTCATAGCGGCATCCGATCCGGCGGAGCCGCAATTTCCGGAACCCTGAGACGAAACCGGATTCTCAGTTCTCGATTCCGGAGACAGACTATCCAAAACCATGACAGTTTCCCCAAGAAAATCTTTACCGGAATTATCCGGTGACGGAATGTTAAGAAATCCAGAAACATCCGATCCTTGATGTTCCGACAAATTACCGGACTCCGCAACGACGGTTTCGGGGTCAGACACGAAGTCATTGAATTCAGGATCAGAAGATGATAGATCAATCGGATTAGTAGGATTGAAGGCGGAGTTGAAAAAGTCTTCGGTGTCTGAAGGGAGGTGTAAATCGTCAAAGGTGATGTCGAAGTCTCCATCGTCGTAGGGTAGAAAATCGTCGGGTAATGTGAGGTCATCGGAGAATATGGAGGAGCTGAGAGGGGGAATTGGTAGAGAGGCTAACGGATCGGCGACGGCCTGCACTTCTTCGGCCATTGTTAGGGTTTTTCGTCGGAGACGAAGACTCTAGAGTCTTGAGAGAGATTTGTTAGGCATTAAAAGTTTCCGTTTGAATGACGTTACTCGGTTCTACGCATTTACAAAGAGCGTTCCACGCACTAAAACAAAGAGATCCATTAATTATTAAATATGAATAGACTAGTCTTGTGATTTTATCCGAATATAAAATATTATTTTAAAAATCACTGAATAAAATATTTATAACAAAAATAAAAAATTAATAATATATGGTTCATAGATCATAATAAAAGTTCTTAAGTGATGTACCAAATATCAAGGGATAAAAAACTGAGATGGAAAAGTTTATAGAATGTTTCATTTTTGTAAGGTTAAAAATAAGAAAAATGCTGTTGTTTCTAACATGTTTGGATTTTATCTCAATTGCATCTCCCTTTTGGAATAATATGAAGTTTTAGCTTTATTTATACAATGATATTTTTTTTAATTTATTTAATGAATGTAGTTCTTCTAATTAAAAATCTTCCGATAACACCAGAATTTGTCATTCTCTACATCGATATTTCGTCTAATGTTATAAACTTCTAATGGCCGGAGCGGTTCAGCCATCAAGCTAAATTGTTCCTTGATGTTCGTTACAAAGACATAACCAGGTAAGTTTTTTATATTTCTCTTGTTTTTTCTTGATTTGGTAAATAAACTCACACGCCATGCTAGTCAAAGACTTGGAACTTGCAACTTGAACATTGGTATGAACTATAAATGATTTTTTTCAGTTTTCAAATGAGGTTTGCGGAGTTAAATTCAACAAATAGCAAAATACTTTTAGTTATTTTCAAAAGTAAAATGTCATGAAAAACAAATAGTGAAAATATGTTCCTACTTTGTTGCATTTAGTTTTGTTGATTCCTATGGAATTTTGAATTGAGATTCTATTCATTGGAGTGTCAATTCTATCAGAATCCTTAGAACTTTTTTATTTCTAATGTAATTTGAGGCAAAAAGTTTGGAAAACTTTACATTAGTATTATTATATTTTTTTATGATACCTAGATTTTGTTATAAACATAATAAATTTAATTATACAACCTTTTGCATTAACCCTTTAAATCTTTACCTTTTATCTGGACCATCCATGAAAAAACATCAAGGGACTTGACTCCATTGCTGATGCATCAGAAGTCTAGAGGTCATGTCGGAAAGCGGCAATAAAACATCCTTCTGATAAGGTTTGAATTTTATAAAAAAAAGTTATACAAAAAGTTTGTTAAAAATTTATACATTTATTCTTTTCGTGATGTAGGCTGACAAATGGAGATCATGATGTGGAAGAGAATATTTGATAATATCTATAAAATAGCCAAAATAGACATCTTAAAAACAAACACTAAGATGCTGTTTTTTTTTATAAAAAAAACATTTTCAGGCCTCTTATTGATGCGCGACATAGCACACGCGCAACATTTTTCATCTCGTAGTTGTTTATTTTTTTAGAAGTTTTCGGAATAAAAAAAACATCTACACGTATTCTGTTTAGCACAACATTTGTATTGCATCTTCTAACTTTTTCTAATATTTTTTTATTGTTGAAATCTTAATGAATCTTGATTATACATTATTGAAATCTTGTTGAATTCTTGTTTTACCTTTTTTCGTTTTTTTTTTTTGGTTTATTCTTGCAAAATGATTTGTTTTCGTTTTTTATATTGAATAATGGTATTTTCTTGCTGAAATATCATTATTTTTTTTTGCTGAAATATCATAAACTTTTGCTAAAATGTCATATATTATTAAATTTTCGGTATTAAAAAACTATTTTTGTTATATAAAGTCAGTTTAAATTTTTTTAATATCTGCAGCAGCATACAGATTGTTAAAAAGTAAACACGTTTTTATTACAGTCTGCAGTCGTTTGGTCCATCTTTTCTGTCACAGTTTATAAAGGTGGTCCACAAAATTCAAGAATTTTTTCTTCAAAAAAACAAACAACACCTAAAAATAACCTACACCCTTTGCGGAGCAAAGGCTTCCCCTCTAGTTAATTATTAAATATGATTAGATTAGTCGTATGATTTTATCCCAATATATAAATATTATTTTAAAAATCTCTTAATAAAATATTTATAATAAAAAAATTGATAATATATGTTTCATAGATCATAATAAAAGCTCTTAAGTGATCCATAAGTTATAGAGAAAATGACAAAATTAGCCAAATACACTAATTACCTTATAAATCTAACCAAAAAAAATAAAAATTGAAAAAATAACCATTAAATTCACAGATGGAAAAACCCCATCTGCGATTTTTGCTTTCCATCTGCGATTTGTACTGTTCATATGGGATTTTCAGGGGAAAAGTCTATAAAAGCGTTTTTTTTTCTTCATTTTTCACTCTTCAATATAGAAAAAACTCTCTCTCTCTCTCTCTCTCTCTCTCTCTCTCTCTCTCTCTCTCTCTCTCTCTCTCTCTGGGATTCCTTTTGACGGTTTTTTGAAAAAAATAGAGGATTATTTCAACAATCCCGCAACTATGGTTAGATTTGAACTCTTTTTATGTTTTAATTAACATTTATTTAGTATATATCTTTATTATTTTATTATTTATTGTATTAGTTAGTATAAAAAAATGAAATTATATTGTTTGTGATAAGGTAATTTTGTTGTATTTGATAGTTTTAATATTTGTTATTAGTAAACTTGAAGTTTAAATGTTATTTTGTTAGTGGTTGTATGAATGTATAAGTAGAGACTGCGTAGAGTGTGCATCGGGTAGTTGTACATTTAGTAAAACGGTTAGAATATACTAATTTTTTTAAGTTATTAGTTAAATAAGTTGTTAGAATAATGTTTAAAATATGTTTTGGTTAGTGGTTTAAGTTGATAAGTTGATATAGCATGGTTAGAATATGTTATTTTGTCGTTTGTACAGCTGTTGTATAACTTGAAAAATTATATATTCTTATCGTATAATTGTTTTTATAAATTGAAAAAATTGTTAAAATAATGTTTACAATATATGTAGAATAGTCGTTTGTATATTTGTCGAATAAGTTGAAAATTTGTATATATTTGTTGGTGAAGTATAAAAAAATTTATAGTATGGTTAGAAAATTTTATAATATGTGTAAAATAGTCGTTTGTATATTTGTCATATAACTTGAAAATTTGTATATATTTGTTGTTTTAGTAGAAAAAATTTATAGTATGGTTAGAACATGTTGTTTTATATAATTTGAAAGTTAAAAATTATTTGTATATTTGTCGTATAACTTAGAAAATTGTTAATTTAGTTGTCGTTTTAGTTGAAAATTTGTTTGTTTATATGGTTAGAAAATGTTATTTTATAAAATTAGAAAGATAAAAATTGTTTGTATATTTGTCGTATAACTTGGAAAATTGTTTATATAGTTGTCGTTTAAGTTGAAAAATTGTTATAGTATGTTACTGTTTTTTAGCGTAAATATATAAATTATTTATTAAATATTTGTATTTGCATTATTATTATTGTTTATGTTATTATTGCATTTAATAATCATATATTTTAAAATGAAATATTTGTTTAGTTTTCTAATATGTCATTGTGTTTTGTGCAGCATGATTATACTAATTTCAATGTGAAAGCAATTGTAAACTTAAAAGGATCATGGTCTAATATATGAGAAGTATTTGAAGTGTTAGATGGTGTCAGACGTGATATATTTAGAGATACCATATTTAGTTATTTGTTGGACGTCCCTCGTTTACAAGGGGACGGATTGTTGTTCCACAAAATGTTCCTTTATCAGATACGGTCGGACGCTGTTTTATCTCCAGATGGAATAAAACAGTTATATTTTAGAGTAGGCGATACGAAAATGGTATATGGGTCAGAAAAGTTTTGTTTGATAACCGGCTTCAATTTTGGGGAGTATCCAAAAAACATCGGGAAAAAGTGTCAGAAAAAATAGTTAGTAGTAAAAAAAGATGTTTATTGCGTGAGCGGCTATTTCCGAACTATACAAATAATTCGGTGAAAATCGGCGACCTGAAAAGTTTTATTTTAAATCAACCATTATTAGAAGTTGACGACGCCGATGCAGTTAGAGTGTTTGATATACATTTTGTGTGAATGTTTTTTGGGAAAAGAAATAAATGATCGGATGCCATAAGATTGGTTTTTTTTTTTTTTGCTGAGAATTTGGATGTCTGGACAGGTATTTTTTGTTTACTTTGAAAGTTTTATATTATTAATGTTAATTTATATTATAACTAAATTTTTTTTGTTTTGTTAGTTTCGCTTGGGGTAGCTATCTATGAGATTTTACGTATGATGACCTTGATGATACATGGAACAAGATAAATAAATATTTATCACTTCCTGAGCGTCGTCAAACTTTAAAATACACCGTCTCAGGATTTACGGCTCCAATTAGGGTATAAAAATTTACTTATATTTAAATGGTTTTATTGTTATGTTTGTTATTTTAATTTTAACTTTTATTAATATAATTGTAAAAATTATAGATATGGATATATGAGATGCTCCTGGCTCTTCGTGCATGTGAATTTGTATTGAGAAAAATTAGAGACATGCCTCGGATGAAATGATGGAGTGGGACAAAAAAATTGAAATGGGTTGATGTGAACAAGATTTTCTCAAAGATACAGGTTTATAAATATTTTTTTATTATTAATAAACTTCATTATTATACTTTTATACGCATTTTTAATATGTTCAATTTTTTAGGAGAGACAACCACCAAGATAAAACATGTTACCGAGTGATGGTGAGATGACATCTTGTTATTATATGTCATTTCAAGAGTATGTATATGGTGAACAGAAATCAGTTCCATCCTCAGTACGGGACCATTTTAGGAGACAAGACGAATCTTCGTCTAGTATGTGTTTACGAACCGAAAACCTAGAGAGGTTTTTGTTGAAGAAGTGAATAATGAAGATTTATGGAATAACATCAGTTTTTAGGAGCCTGCAGTATTCCAAACAAAATTTGATGAACGGGTTAGTTACACGCTACATTATTTTTTTATTTTATTAACATATATGAATATTTGTGTTCATATTTTATATTTGAAAATGTATGTTGTACAAGATGAAGTGATGAATAAAAATAATACAACTGAAAATATTTTTGGTGATATTGAAGATGATAATGTTGTTATAGATATTATATTTACGATTTTAATAATTAATTTTTTATGTGTCTTTCGTTAATAAGTATAATGTGTTATTTTTAATGTAAGAGTTGGAGGAGAGGAATGACAATGCGGGGAACAAATTTGATGATGATGTGTTTGATGTAAATGATTATAATGAAGCTAAAGAGGTTCTTATACTTACATTTACTTTAATTTTGTTTTTAGTAGATTGAAACATTTTTTTAATTAGAGATTATTGTTTATTAAATTAGGTGTCATAGGAAGATGAAGTAATAATTACGAGAAATGTAGATTATTATGATGCTTATGGTTTTGATGGTAAAGAAGTTACACCCGATAAACCGAGGACTCGAAAACCATCACAGTATTTGTGCCCTCCTTACACCGAGGTATTCGTTTAATTTATAAACTTATATCGTAATAATAGAATTTTATGTTTATGTGAATTATTTGAAAGATAGATATTTAAACATCTGAATATTGTTTTTAGTTGCACACGACATCGAAGCAAAAAAGAAGAGCAAAAAAGAAGGTTGATATCAAATCAACAAGCCCCGTTCCTCCTCCAGCTTTTGCTGTTGTTCACGACTTCTTCGTGTTGCGCCTGCAACCTTGTGTAGCAGGCGGTGAGGTTCTCATCCACAATTATTTATTTCATTCATATGATGTCCAGTATCGTTTGTTTCATTTCGTGTTAGTTAGAGATTTTTGGAGCGCCTTGTTTGGGCATACACACGACGGATGGTTGGAGTCATCGGTAAAATAATTGTTAACTTATTATTTTAAAAGTAATTTGTTTTTTAGCCAATAACAAAAGTATCATAATTTTGTGCAGCATATAACCATTTGGTATAGACTATTGATGGAGAGATGTTTTGATGACGACCGACATACAATAATGCCTTCAAATTTTTTTGTTTGCCATGCTTTGGAAGAAGGGCATGATTGGAGGGCGTTTATGGCTAGTATTGCTACGTACCCCAACTTCATGGTTGCTTGGTGGGATATCGATATGGTAAACTGAATTGTTTATATTAAAAAATATTATCGTTATTGTCGTTATGTTTTTGATTGTGATATAAAAAACATAATTTTATTTTCTGATCATTATACAGGTCATATTGCCGATTCATTCATCCCCTAATCACTCGTTATTTGGGGAACTACGATTAACGTCAATGGACGTCCATATTTATGACAGTCTCGGTAGAGTGGCTTATGAAAAATTCAAATCTGATGGAACCTTTACCAAATTTGAATCTCGGGTGGCAAATTATTTAGACAAGATTAACTATTAGGCCCGGAGGAACATCCCAAAGATTCCATTGAATATGCAATTCATTTATGAAAAAAATGTTCCGCAACAAAGTAGTCATTTGGGAGATTGTGGTGTTTTTGTTTGTATGTTTATGGAACAATTAGTTTCAGGTCAACCAATACGTGAACTTATTGACCCAAGGAACGCAGCTTTAAAGTTTCGCCAACGGATGACAAAAATTTATTGGGGGTCGAGTCTTGGTCCTATGTAGTTGGATTATATTTTTGTATATGTAAATTAATGTTGGATTTGATTATTAGGTTATTTTTAGCTTTAACATTACAACTACAAACGAGTACACCATTAGTCTATTTTTAGTTTTAACGTTACAAATACAAAAGTTTAAACATAACAACAATTACAACAATTTAATGACCTACTAATAACTTCTCAATACTTACAACATTATATTGACACCAACATTTGTTTTAACGTTATAAGTACAATGTTCTAAACATAACAACAAATACAACAATTTATTGACCTCACAACTCCAAAACTATCAAAACAATATTAAAAAGCTTACAACTTGTAAACAAGAACTGCCATAAACAACACCCAACTACAAACCAACGCTATCTTTAACTTCTTATTTTCTTATTGAAAGAGCTTATTAGAGTTAGCTACTTTAGCTATCACCATAGATGATTGATCCTTCTCTTCATCAACCCAACTGATAAACCCGCATTTTGGTCCCTGTAAATTTAAACATTGACAATAAGAATTGTTGGCATGTAAACATGAGGGTGTAAATATGAATGGCGTTAAGAACATAATACTAAATATGGGCAAGCGTAAAACAATCTTCCTGGGTTTTTAGATGTACCCGAAATCCTAACGATACGTTCACCTCCGCAATTACAGTATGCCATTCGCCTTATTTTTTCTATTAAATAGGAGTTACTTTCTCAGATAAATTTCATGGAATGACTTTACACCCATTTATAGAAGAAATTTTATTACAAACAATTATGTTTGACTATGAAATGAACTTGTTTGACTATGAATTCAAAAAGTTGAACTATGAACTGCAGACAAGTACATTGTCTCTTCTTGTCTTGTCTTGTCGATCAATGATGTTTGACTATGAAATGAATTGGTTTGACTATGAATTCAAAAAGTTGAACTATGAACTGCAGACAAGTACATTGTCTTGTCTTGTCGATCAATGATGTTTGACTATGAAATGAATTTGTTTGACTATGAATTCAAAAAGTTGAACTATGAACTGCAGACAAGTACATTGGCTTGTCTTGTCTTGTCGGTCAGTGATTTTTGACTATGAAATAAACTGGTTTGACTATGAATTTAAAAAGTTGAACTATGAAGTATGAACTGTAGAGAAACACTAATTTCAATATAATTATAATTGGATTTGTGTGATGATTGTAAAACACTTTCATTAGGTGTGAAAATGAGTACTTACACCGAAAGAAGCTTTTTTGAGCTACCAATATTCTTGCATAATCTTCAAAGAACAAATCCTAATACCTTCACATCCATTAAGAAAACGGATACCAACCGCATTCAATTCTGTTTTGTGGCTTTAGGTTGCGTGGTATAACATAATTGTTTTATTGAGTTATATAATATTTCTTGGTAATGTATCTCGTTTATCTTTACTTATCACTAATATATGTTTGTTTTTTTATACAGATTCGTACCTTCCTTAGGTGCATGATACCGTTAATATATGTGGGTTATTTACCCTTAATTGGCAACTATCTGACAACAATGTACCTCGTAGTGGCTTTGGATGGAAACCATGAACCCCTACTCTTAGCAATTGGTTTGGGAACCTTAGAGTGTGAAGAATCATGGAGATGGTTCATGATGAAGTTAAAAGAGTGTTTAGGTGAGGATACAGAGGTTGGTTTCATAAGCAATCTATGTGATAAAATAGACTTTGCTGTTCAGAGTGTCTACCCAGATTCGTATCATGAATATTGTCCTAAAGATATAGCCAGAAAAATACGAGATTTTGTCAGACATAATGATACGGAAGTCGAAACGTTGTTTTGGAAGTCATGCAATGCATATAGTGTTCATGATTTTATTTGTGTCTGGAAAGGTTGCAAAATGCATGTAGGAAACCAACTTTCTGCACCTTGCTTAGGAGTCCAATTTTCTGGCTTGACGATATAGCAATTTCTAAAATGGACACGAGCATTTTTCCCAAAAGTACGTTACAATGTTAAATCGATTGATGTCCCTGAAATGTTGAAAATTATATCCACGTCCACACGTGAGTTTCCTATAACAACGATAATTGAGTTAATCAATACGTCGATACAAACAACGTATGGTGAACGGGCTGAAGTGGCAGGTAACTTTATACTTATATTTGGTTTTTTCTTGTATTATTATTTTAAAATTAACAAATATTGCAGGGAGGTTGTCTGGTGGGGTGACCCCTTATGTTGAGATTAAGGTTGAAAAGCGTGTAAACAAGTCTTATAATTGGGTGGCAAAACGTTTGTATGCGGATACATTTGAAGTCGATAACAATTTTGCCACCAACAAAGTACAATTTGAACGTAGGGTATGTAGTTGTGGGAAATGGCAAAAAAGCGGTATACCATGTGGCCACGCTATAGCATCTCTAAGAACTTGTACGTCTGAAGCCATTCAGGAAATGGTTCAAATGAAAGGGTGGTCCTGTTACCTGAATTATAAGTTTTCTGCTGCCATGTACCGTGTTGCATTTGGATCTGAGTCGGTGAATTTTGTACCATCACATGTGCACTGGGAAATTCCAAATGAAAGGGTGGTCCTGTTACCTCCCTAAAAGAAGTAGTTATTCATGTACCTCGTTTGCATTTTATGTTATATTATGTATTAGTTATTTATGTACAACGTTGCATTTTATGTTATGTTATGTACTAGTTATGGGTTAAGGTTTTAATGAATTGATTATAGACGTGTTATCTTAATTCATTTTTAATTGTCATTGAGGAAACAACATACATTAAAAGTAAGGGAGATTTATTAAGTACTGACAAAACACACATACAAAAACAAGCAACGAAACTAACGAAAAACACACAACTTAACCAACATGCATATTAAAAGTGAGGGATATTCTTTAAAAGATTCCATTCATCTCCATGGGTAAACGCTCTACCATCGGATTCGAAACGGTATAGTTCCAAAGCCACCTGTATGAGAATGTCTTCATCCATATCTGCATGTTCATTATCCAACTCGTTATAAATACGTTGAAAATGCTTGACCTTTTTTTTCAAATCCATAAACTTTGCTTTGACATCTCTTCTTCTTTGATATTGAGTACGCCCCATTTGATGGTGAAACAAATGACAGACACGAGACCAAAATGATCCAGCGCGAACTTCTGGCGGACCTGGTGGAAAATCGTCCTCTACAGTTACAATCCAAGCTTGAACCAAAGTGACCTCCTCTTCGTTGCTCCATCTAAATGGTAAAGGTGAGTCCATAGTTGCAAGGGGAAAAATTAATGCGATACAATTAAAAAGGGTATGAACAACTATTTATAGTGACTCGTTATTTTCTCAGTGCAATGGCTTGTCAACTCAAGTAGCAATGTATTGTGTTGTCATCCTGGTGCAATGGCTTGTCAACTTGAACAGTGATCTCTTGTGTTATTAGTTAGTACACTGCGTTCTTCAGTTAAGTTGGACTATGAATTGCAGACATAATTAGAAGATTGGACTATGATATTGTGTATAAACTACTATAAATAGAATTTTAGTTAAAAAAAACATTTAAAAAAAACATTTCACTAAATATGAGTTCATTACCATGGAGCAATGAGGAGTTCTTGGTTCTTACACATGCATATATTCATGTGTACGAGACCAGCAAGTTGAACGATCCAATGTTTTGGACTCGTTTAACCAATAGCTTCAATGTTGAAAACCGAATGACTACAGCAAACGATCGTGACGAACTGGACATCTTAGCAAGATGGTATGAAATGAAAATTGAAGTTCTATTATTCAACGATCTTTATACCAAAATTGACGATGCCTGTTTAAATGCTACTGAGGACGTCATCTTGGAAGCTGCTAAGGAGGAGTACAAGTCATTAAGTGACGGATATGAATTTCAGTTTGAAGCCCCTTGGAATATTTTTAAATATGTCCCGTTTATTTAATATCTATTTCTATTTAATAGGTGGGTACTAGGTTATTTTCGTGTATTACGTCTGTATTGCATGCACCTCCTCTGTTTAATTTGAATAAATAAATGTTGGTTGCATTAGTGTTAACGACACTATACAATACATTACTAACAATGTAGCACCTGGTTCCTGGTATGTATGATTTATCTGAGTATTTTACATTTTTAGCCTTGGACTCGGCGAGTCATAGGTTAGACTCGCTGAGTAGGGACGGGATTTGGAGCACGTTTATGTTGGCGACTCGGCGAGTCCATATTCTGGACTCGGCGAGTCCACCAGTCTGGAAGAAACCCTAATTTCAGGGGTTTGCACCCTATTTAAACACCCCCCCCCCCTTATGCGCCCCAAGTTAGCCTCCTTCACCCTCAGAGCATCATATACTGAACCCTAACCCTCTCCTTGTGATTTGAAGTGTTCTTGTGCTTGTTCCTTGAAGATTGAAGAAGAGAAGGAAGGAAAGACCAAAAGAGAAGGTGAAGAGCAAGGATCTAGGACTTAATCTAGAATTCTTTGAGGTACAATTCAGATCTATTTTGTTTTATGCTCAAATCCCCATTAGAACACCATAAAGCTATCTTTGAACCATTTCCAAGCTTTTTAGTAGTATAAGGATCATAACGGGTTGAATAGCTGCTAGATCTGGTCATGTTCGAGTTCCAGAAGCCTAGATCTAATACCTTTATAGGGCCATATTGTATGAAAGCCCTAGATCTACCCCTTTTAGTGTGTTTTGAGCCTTAGAATCCCCATTGATGATTATATACACGTAAAGTTGGAAACTTTACATGTTAACCGAGTCCTAGGAACCCAGATCTATGAATGGAATGCACTGGATTCAAGCATAATTGAGTGTAGAGAGATTGCATGTATGTGACTCGACGAGTTGTTCTTCGGACTCGGCGAGTCGAGTCGCGAGTCCCCAATTTTTCCCCTTTTCGAGTAGGCGAGTAGAGCAGTGAGTCATAGGTGGACTCAGTGAGTCGGAAGCCAGACTCAAACAATGGAGGGACTCGGCGAGTCAATGCCCTGACTCGGCGGGTCCAAGGCAATCTTCATAGAACTCCGCGAGTTGTTCATCAACTCGGCGAGTCGAGGACAGAACGTGTTCATCGGATGAAGATTAACTCAGCGAGTTGGATGAAGGACCATTGGGTATTCAGTTAGGAAGTGAACTCGTCGAGTCAATGCCTAACTCGATGAGTAGAGACGGGAGTAAGGACAATCGAGTGGATATGGACTCGACGAGTTGGCAAGCCAACTCGTCGAGTCGGGTCAACTGGAAGTTGACTTTGACTTGACTTTGGTTTGGAATCGGTCGAGGGTAAAATAGTCATTTTACCCTGGGAATAGTATCAATGTCTAATTAAGTGTTTTATGAGAATATAGCCGAGGGATCACCAGAGCAACTGTCAGACATTTGCAGATCAGCTTTTCAGCAGTCAGCCTTTTGAGGTGAGTTACCTTCCAGTAAGGGTGGGTCTAAGGCCACAATGCCGGCCCATCAAGTAGGAGTATTTTAGAAGATGATTGTCTTTGTGATAATTATCTTGGTATGGATACGTGTTTGGTTATGAGATATATCTGTATGATATGTTACGTGTATGATAGGGATAGTTTTTCCCTGACAGTGGTCTTTAGGACCGAAGGGTAGGTCAGCACTCGGATATGTCTGATTGTATGCTTATACCTTGTTGTTGTTTGCTAGTAGTAGGGGTGGAATAGACCCCAGTTATCGGTTGAAAGATACCGATGATGATTACCAGTTGAAAGATACCGATGATGAATACCGGTTGAAAGATACCGATGATGATTACCGGTTGAAAGATACCGATGGTATTGTATGGTATGTGGTATGATGGGGGGACTCACTAAGCTTCGTGCTTACAGTTTTAGTTGTGGTTTTAGGTACCTCTTCGTCAAAGGAGAAAGAGCCGGCGGCGTAACGACGCATCACACACATGATTTCCGCACTAGATTTCCTGGGATCGTACTCTGATTTTCTTGTTTCCGATGATATTGTTTTGAGACATAACCTTATGGTTTATAATTAATGTAACTTTGACAATGTTTTAGTAACACACTTTATTACATGCTAAATTCTAAAAATGAAATTTTTGGCCTCGAAATTTGGGATGTTACAAACAACATTTCCATGAACCATTAAACTTACAACATTACAAATATTCCAACTCTGCGCCTTAAACTTAAAACATTAAACTAACAACCATTAGATGAAACATTAAACTTAAAACATTACTACAAACAAAGCATTTAAATAAAAAACAGGTCCATGGGTTATTTAGAACGGAAAATAGAGCGGACTACATGAAATACTGATTATTTTTAACAACCTTCCAAACGTCTTCATATTCAAAGTCTCTGCCTTCACACTCCAATATGTAAAAATCATTGACAACTTCCAAGAACTCTTCCTCGTCTCGACAACGAACTTTGGTACTTTTCGCATAATTACACGCTCGATTAAACCATGTGACTTCTTCCTTTACATCCATCCATTTACTAACAACATCTGATTGTAGTCGTTGTTGTCCTTCTCCTATCTCATGGTTGAACAAAGTTGTTATGCGGGTCCATTCATCACCTACTAGGCAATGCGGTGGAGCAAGTAATGGTACACCCTCCTTAACACTTAGCCAGCATCGTGTTAGAACCAACACCTCATTTGTCATCCATGGTCGTTCAGAGTTGGAACCAGGTACTTCATTCGAAGAAGTTGTTGCATTCGACGACATTTCTAAATATGGGAGTTGATTTCACTTAGATGATATGGGTGTTTGGTTAGTAGAGCTTAAACATCTATTTACAATAATAAATACAGGACTATGATTTGCAGGTTACTACAGTGACTTATCATGTCAAACAGTCATTTATGTCTTGTCACTTAAGTGTTTGACTACGATTTGCAGGTTACTACATTGACTTGTCATTAATGTGTAGTCATTTCAAAGTTTGAGTATGAATTAGAAATCTGACTACGAAATGGTTGAATTTAGACTATGATTTTGCAGATGGAGTAGTATGTACAAATACCACTTATAGCACCAGTTTATTATAATCGCGACTTTATTATGCGTTCCTCAAAAAATTTTGAAATTTGCTCATGCAACGAAGTAGATTGTTACTACTATGATTCAGTCGACCCTTTTTTTACACCCTCTTCAGCAGGCCCATATATGTCTGATGAAAATTTTGAAGAATTGAAAAAGGCTGAAGAACAACAAGAATAGGACAAAGAGTCATCCCGAATTCTCACTCAACGTGGTAATGAAATTGCATGGGAATGCAAACAAGCTCAAGAATGGATAGACCTAAAAAACGAAATCAAAGAGCATGAAGAATGGATAAAAAAAACTAAGAAGACAATCAAAACGACCGAAAAATGGTTTGCTGAGAAGGACGAGCAGATGATACACCTTAAACATCTTATGACATGACTACAAGGTATCCCATCAAGTTGACAATGCCTAAATGTACATGTCATTTGTTGGAAATCAACTATCACGTTTTGTGCCCCCTTTTTGACCTCGCATTTTGTATTTGAGATCATCTAAATGTTTTTTTGTTTTCTTTAACAGTTTCATCGGCCCAAGGGGTAAGTGTTATTGTTGCTTCCGCTTAAAAAAAGACACAAAATAAAGAGGTTATGATCAATAATATTTATTAAAACATTAATATTAAAAATTAAAAATTAACTTAATACCTGCAAAGTTACGTCTTTGAAACCACCACTGTTGCATTGTTGCACGAAAAAAATCGATCAACATAAGTATCGGCACCTTACGTGCGTGTCTAGATAATGCATTTATAGACTCTGCACTGTTGGACGACATAAGATTGTATCGGTTCCCTTTAAAATATGCCCTAGACCAACTTTCTGGATTTATACTTCTTAAGTACACCCATACTAGTTTTTTGTCTTTCTCATAACTTCCATGGCAGCGTCAAAAGCATCAACTGTGTACCTCCTACAAGCCTCCCAAAAAATTCCTTTAACTTTGTTACTCTTCCCGAATCTAGATACTATGTTGAAATACAAATGGACACCACATACTCCGTGATGAGCGTGAGGAAAAATGTTGGAAACGGATGTTGCTATAGATGGAGACCTATCAGATATAATTGTAAGCTCCTGCATATTGCCTATGCAATCACGTAGTTTTTGAAAAAACCATGTCCAAGAATCTGTACACTCATTTTTGCAGATACCATATGCAACCGGTAATATTTGGTTTTGTCTGTCCTTAGTAACTGCAAGTAACATGGTTCCTTTGAACTCACCCTTTAGGTGGGCTCCATCTACTACAAGGGTCGGTTTACAGAAATTGAAAAAAGCGCGTACCTACAATACATTGTATATCTATTCAAATACAATAAAAAATGGGAAAAATAATAAAATATTAAAATACTAACCGAACAACCAAGTGTGACGTACAAAAACTCACAGCGATCATGACTATATATTTTAATATGTGTCACCGTACCCAGATTATGTTTGACCAAGTTGTGGAAATAAGCCGGAAGTTTGGTAAAAGAATCCTCTTTCGTACCCCTTAACGACAACAATGTATATTGCTTCGCACGCCATGCCTGATGGTATGAAATATTGATATTCAATTGAGCATTCATATCATTAACAATATCTTTTCCCCTATAAACTCTACTATAATCTTCAGCCAAAACATCAGCAAGATATCCACCCAAAACATATTTGTTTGCTTGTCGATGATTAGGATGCAAAATTGTTGAAGAACAAGTTTGTACATCAACAAATTTATTCACTTGGAAAAGTCCATCAAAATTTTTAATAACTTTTGCTCTTAGTAACCAAGAACAATTTTTCGAAACACACACATCCTCATACCTTGATTTGGTGGATCTACTTGTCCTCGTCTGAAAACCTTCTCAGAGATATTTTTTACCAATACACCGCTTTAAAAGTTCTTTGTTCTTAAATATACTCTCACATTCAATCTTTTGAAGATTGATGTCTACCATCTGTGTTGGGATTTTTTCATTAATATCAACTGGACATTCTGGTAGAGGGGGCATACCGTAAAAAGGTTATCGGGAAACTTAGCTTTGACCTCATCACCCAACTCATCTCCATCTGAATTGTTTTTTAAGTCGGTTATATCAAAACATACATCATCAACATCAACATAATCCCCGAAAACATGTTTTTTTTCATCTTTTTGACGCATACATTTTTTCTTTTTACTTTTATCTACTACACGCTTATTCATAACTTTAACTTCTTGTTCGGGAACATCAACACAACGACCACCCACGTCATTAAGATATGTACCAACATCATCATCACCAACATATATGTAATTCTCAGGATCCACATAGTTAATATGTGAATAACTAACATTAACATTTTCAGCAACACTATGAAATTGAGGTACACTGGGAGTATTAAAAGTACATATCGGATTGTTGCTCCTTTTATAGATGCATACATTACCAACCGGCTGATTCCCACTATCACCAGCCTCATTAACCGAATCTCCTTCATCAACCACAACAAACACTTTCATAACCCTTCCTCCGCTACATTTAATTACATTTATCAACATTCTAACATCCATATCCTCAACTATAGTTATATAATATTTCAAGGATGATGGAAACGAAGACTAATTCTATATTTGTCTAACAAACCAATTGTACTTCTTACCAAAAATACAAATTCACTATAACTAATATACTCAGAAAATATCAACGTGAATTCAGAAATACCTCCCTGTGGACATACATATTTCAGATTTGTTTCAATAAGTTGTCATCTCCCACCGGTTACAAAACAAACAAGATATTCAATCATTTTTTAGAGAGATTTTAAAGAAATTTCCTAAAAAAATAACAACTAAACTGATAATTTTCTACAAAAGTTTATATATAGTAAGGTTATTTCGTAGTTAAACCAATTGATTTCATAGTCGAAATAAAAAAAAAAAAAAGAACAACAACAAATTCGCAGATGAAATCGTAGATGGATAGTGTCCATCTGCGATTTAAGCCTGGTAAAACCCTATATATACACAAAAAAAAAAAAAAAAAAAAAAAAAAAAAAACCACCTGCGAATGTTTAAGTGGCTAAAGCATAGTTGTGCTTTAGCTACTTGTACATTCGCAGATGGGGTGTCAAAATCGCAGATGGACCATTTCCATCTCCGATTTTCGTGGCCAAATTTTTAAGTTCTATTTTTTTTGGCTAAATTTATAAAATAATTAATGCATTTGGCTAATTTTGTCATTTTTCTATAAGTTATATAATTAAACTAGTTTTTCACTTTTTCTAATTAAAGATATATATATAATGAACATTTTAAAATCATAATATGAGGTTATATAATAACGTGACACCGGTTAAATTTTTATTTATAAATAATATTTTCTTTTTTAATAATTTATGTACTAATGTTTTATAGTTTACTAATTTATTTAACTATTTCTCATTATTAATTAATTTATATAATTTAAATACATTATGGTTGTTCCGCAAAACATGTAAAATTACAAAAAATCACTTACCTCAGACAAATCATTAATTTTAAAATTGGTATATAACTTGATTTGCAAAACTATAAAATAGTTTTTATTAAATGTTATTTGTAATAGCTTTTAGATTTGAAGCTTTTTGTTTTACCTAAAATCTAAAAGTTCTCACCATTAAACGAAACTTTTTCTATAAGATAATATATTTCTAAAATCTAATAGAAGTATCAACTTACAAATAAAATGTATAAAATGCATTATTATAAGCAAATTAACGATTACAATGAAAGTTACTAATTTAAACTTGAAAATTGGATATATGTTTGGGAAATTATGTAGTCTAACCATTTTTTTGCTATTTTTCTAAAATTAACAAGTATTACATACGTTTTACAAAATAATCTTTTTTTCGGAATGAGCTATTTCATAGTCCACTTCATGCTATATTGATCAAGCCCGACCCAATCAACTCATTCTAGAAGGCCCATTCTGACATATTCCTGAGGAAAATGTACCTATCATTTATTGCAGATTTTGTTTTGAAATATCTACACATTTTGGAGATCTACACATTTCGGAGTAAAGAAACAAAGAAGATATGACATATTATTATGATGATTTAGTAGTTTTATAGGTTAGTTTTTCATTCATACGCTTTTAGATGTTTAATTATAGGATTAGTATTGTAAAATAGTGTAACACCCGGTTCCTGAATTGAGTATTTGGCAAGTGCGCTTACCAAATTGTTTATTGGAAGATTTCACACGTTTTGGGAGGTTTTTAATTTGAATGATTGATTCTCGATTATGCTTTTTCTCATATTTTGATTGGTGGTTTTATAATACAAAGAAAATGGAAGGATATGGCTAAGAAGGAAGCCATTAATCACATTTATTAAAAAACTGAAATTTTGTTGAATTACGCCGAGAGCGCGGAGCACCTCCGGCCTAATTGGTTGAACATGTTTTTAGGGTTTTAAGGCTATGAAGGTGCATTAACTCCAATAGTTTGTTATTTCTCAGCATCCATAACCTCTTGAATGATTCTTATGAAACCCTAGCTTCCATTGTAGGATTTTAGCTCATTTTCTCTCATAAAATTAAATTCTGGTGCTCATTTGGTTATCTTTAGTGCTCTAGAGTGAACTAAACAAGAAAGATTGACCAAAGGAGCTTTGCATCTAAATTATTCAACCTTCTTACCATTTTTTTGACTCTTGTAAGTCATAAAGATTCAAGTTTTATTGGTTTTCATCTTTAGATCTTTGTATATTTGGTGTTTTTGTCCATTTTGATGAAGTTGTGGTCCCTTTATAGCTTGATCTATAGATTTTGGATAACTCCATGAGCTTAGAGTCATGTTTGATATAGATATGATCTTCTGGGTTGAGCTTTGAGTGCTTGCATGCTCTCTTTTGCTCCATGCATGAATAAAGATTCATTATTGGACATTTCTTGACTTATGACTTTAGATCTAGTAAGTTTGGAGTGTTTGAATGGATATAGTTGGTAACTTTATCTATTAGGACATCATTTAGGTCTAGATCTGAGACTTGGAAGCTTGGACTTAATGGATTAAGTCGTTTTGGAATTCTAAGTTTGGCTTGGGCGTGACGTGTTTTCGTAAAAATATGATTCGTGTTTGTTTTTAACCAAAAGTCTGATTGTTTTGTCCTGTTATGGGCGCGGAGCGTCTAAGAGGAGGGGTGGCGTGCCTGTTGACTTGGGGTTGACTTTTTGACCAATTTGAACTCCAGTCGAATTGAGGGGTTTTTGTTATAGACTAAGGTTTAGTCTCTGTTTGGTTCGGCAGTTCGTGTAGCTGATT
This sequence comes from Lactuca sativa, assembly GCF_002870075.4. Taxonomy (NCBI): domain Eukaryota; kingdom Viridiplantae; phylum Streptophyta; class Magnoliopsida; order Asterales; family Asteraceae; genus Lactuca; species Lactuca sativa. Next base: position 324,701,360 of record NC_056627.2, on the reverse strand, counting down.
CATTAGGCTTCAAGTAATGGATTTCAGCTCCTTGGCCAGGTGAGTTTTCTACTGTACTCTATATTGTAATATGTATCCTCTGTAGGATATGATGTGTTTATGTTGTAGTATGTGTTAGGCAAGTAGACTAGATAGATAGTTGCATGTGGTATTGGATAGCCTTTGTATCTTTTTGGTGTATGTTGTTGGAAAATATTTGTATGTGATTGTCACTTGAAATAAGTTGAGTCCTTTTATATATCTCTCTAACAAATATTATCAGAATGTTTCAGGTTGGAAAGATCATGAAGATTCAACAAGTATTTGAAGAATCAGATGTTGGAGCACTTGAAGTACGCATAGAGCACTTGCTGTTGACATGGAGCACTTGAAGAAAACAAGTTGGATCATCATGATCTCAGATGGCACATCTAGATCATATGTGGAGCATCAAGATATTGATGGATCATCTGGAATATTGATGGCTCAATAGGAATACTTAGTGGCTCAACTCAAGTTAATGGCTCAACAAGACTGCACATGACACATCATGTACAATGAAGGCACTGTTGGATTAGTGTCTAAGTCGATAACTATTTTGGTATGTACTTGACCCGATGGTGCATGGTCCTTTTGGGTTGCCTTCACCAAAGCAACTTGATTGGAGAAATAAATAGAGAGAGAGAGAGGTTATTATGATTTATTAATATGTTATAAGAATAATATATTAAAGGATAAATCATATTTGTTTAATTAATATTGGTCAATAATTAATTAAGAATTAATTTTGTGATCAAATGTAATTAATTAAACTAGAGGGGCTGAATTGTAATTATGTGATAGTTACAAAATAGGGTAAGGATTATCCTAAGGATAGGTTGGACGAATTTGAGGTGATAAGGCCTTAGAATTCGACCATGATAAGGATTCAAGGCTTATCTTATGGGTTGCTTGGTGGGCAAGCAACTAGATAAGGATAAGGACTGAAATCCTATCTCTACACCTATATATAAACACCCCTTTGGCTCATAATTCGTCCAGACCTTCCCAAGGCATCTTAGGGACGAATTCTTATACCTCTCCTCTCTCTTTATACCTTCTCCATTTGCTCTTGGTGTTTGTGAACCATTAGAGGAGTGACACTTGTGACTCTAAGCCTTCCAAAGTCAATACAAGGAGATTTGGGATTGTTATTGCTACATAACAATCAAGGTAAGATTATAAACCTATTCTTATGTTAATACGATTACTTATATGCTAGAATTAGGGTTTTATTATGTGTTCATAATGTTGTGTATCTAATAGTGAAAACATAGATCCAATGCTAGGGTTGCATGTACACATAGGATTGTTTGTATAAAACCCATCAGTTGTATCAGAGCCTTTGGTTAACTTGTTTTCAAGTAGTTTATTCAATTGTATGAACTTGACACATTAGGGTTTATTACCAATAAACCCTAGGAGGCTAGGGTTTTTCGAGATTAGGGTTTGCAAACCCTAATTTGCAAGAGTTTGAATAAGATCTTCAAATCCTTTCCTTAAACCCTTAAATTTCGAAATCTAGGGTTTGTTTTAATCCCTTGATTTTTGAAATTTGCCTCCTCCCCAAGATAAGATCCTAAATTTTAGGGATTTGGATTATCCCATATCTTGTAATTATCCTCTAGTTGTTATATATGGTAATTATAGGTTTTGCATTATCCTAACCATAATTTCGAAATCTAGAGAGATAATTAAGGGATTAGGATATCTTAAATGTATAAATGGTAATTATCCTCATGATTTAGATAATCCCTTATGATTTAATAATTAAATTAATAGTCTAATTCAAGATAATTATTAAATCAAGAGTTTTAATATTTAAAATTTTTTAATTTAAATGTCATAAATTCGAAAATTTTAAGAGAAATTAAAACTAAATTGTTTTGAAAAGTTTCAAAACTTGCCCTCAAGTTTTGGAATTTAAAAGTTGATTAAAAGTTTAATTAGGATGTTAAATTCTAAAACCCTAGTATTGTTTTGAAAAAGTTCAAATTACACCCTTATGGTTTTATTAATTAATTAAGGTGTATAATTAAAAGAAGTTTAATAAATCCATAAAAGTTTTGGTTTACAATTAAAAATATAATTGTTATATTTGACCACCTAGTATTTTAAAGTGTAAAACACACCCTATACTATATATAACATTAAAAGTCTAACATTATATATATATATATATATATATATATATATATATATATATATATATATATATATGTATAAGTAAAAGTCAGTCTTACCGTTAGTAGGCCTCATTCACGAAGCTGGTCTATAAGGGGTGTTTAAGGAAATTGCCTATAAAATGGTGATTGAATGGGTATCCACTCTTACCCACCGCACTCTTGACCAGTGGAGGGTCGTTAGCCGAACGGATAGGATAGGACGAAACCTTCCATTATAAGTATAATAAAGTATAGAAGTAACTAAATGTTTTCACAAATTCCCAATCTTAGTTACTTAGGCAAAAGTGAATTGATGCAATTCCATGAAATTACACTTTGTACCCTTGCGAAGACGTTAGTGGAGCGTGTGTGGTTTACCGGCATACTAAATGGTTCTAAGCGAAGGTAGCAAAGGGTGACTCAATGTTTGTCATAGTTTGGTGGAGCGTGTGTGGTTTACCGGCACATCGAATAGATGACTGTAACATGTGGGGGCACCATGTAAGTTTGCATGGTTATTCACACCCGCTTTGTGATCCTCGGCATCCCAGTCACAAATAAGAGGGGCATATCGAGATTTAAACATGCCATTGAAATGTTCAATGAATCTCAAAGGATCTAGGAGTTTTCATAGATTTAAAACTTAAATATCTTTTTCGTTTTTCATGGTGGAAATTAGTGAATCGTCATTTACTTACCTTCAAATGTTCTGCAATTTGGGTTACGGCATCCCTCTCCCGATTTGTAGAATATTGTGTTGGGTCCTAGCCTTAGTATCTCATTTGGGTGATTTACTAAGGATTCAATCAATCAACTAACTTGAATTTGTTTTCTCCCGTTTTGTAGATGTCAAAGTTCGACAACTATGGTCTTCCCAAATCCCGTGGAACAACCATTCCACACGAAGATGATATTCCACGATTCGATCGAGGAACAAGAGATCATACTTCACTTCCTCCTCCTCCTCCAATTATTCTCCCTAACCCACAAGTTCAAAGGCTTGAAAAGTTCAAGATCACTCAAGACCTTTTGGCAAGTAAACATAAAGAAGGAAAGTCGGTGTGTGCACACATCCTAGGGATGAAGTCACACATTGATAGGTTAAGAATGTTGGGATCCGTTGTCTGTGAGGAAATGGCTGTTGATTGGGTTCTTCAGTCACTTCCTAACTCATATAGTGAGTTCGTAAGAGAGTACTATATGATGAACCGCGACATGACCCTTATAGATCTCACCTATATGCTTATTGCTGCTGAATCAACAATGGTTTGGCGCAATAGAAAAGCAAAGTTGATTGGTGAATCTGTCTTCAAGACCTCTATGGATATAGACAATGGCAACGAAGGACATGCTATGATTGAAAAGTTTGATCATAAGAGAAAGGCAATGTCTGAAGTAGTTCCATGTCCTGTTCTAAGAGAGTCAATCTGCTTTTATTGCCAAGAGAAAGGGCATTGGAGACAAAGCTGCCCCATTTACCTAAGAGATCTAAGAGATGGGAGAGTCGAAACGTATGGCTCTAATATAGGTAAAATCCATTAACCAACTCTTTTAAGCTTCTATTCTAGATCCTTAATACATAATGTGATAAGATTACAATTGGTGTTTTGTAGGATCGAAGAAAAGAAAGGAAGCTTAAGGGAAGAAGTGAGCAGAGTCTAACCGTGAAGGAATGGATTTCGATCGCATTTCTCGAAGATTAGATTCTTGAGCTACTACTTAGAGTTAGAATTAGATTGCTAAGAAAGATGTATTAGCATAGTTTTTCAATGAATTGCATTGTAAGGACAAATTTTTTCCGCAATAAAATAAATTTTGATTTTAAATTTTATTTATTTATCCTTGCAATGGCGTGTATGAAAAATTGATGTTAAAATGTTTCTATTATTAACAATAATGGATTTGGTTCTTATTATGTTATTTATGGAAAGTCGAGAGTTTACCAAATAAGGAGAGTTTCTCATCGCCCAAGTTTCAATTGGACAGAAACTTGGAATCATGCAACTTTGTTGCACAATGAATGAGAAATTTCATATTTGGAAATTAGACTAATTCATTGACAAAGTGTCAAGTGAAGGACTAGGAGATCGAGCACACAAAGTTGCGTGTTGATCAAGTCCACCATAAGAGTAACAATGATATTCGTCATGATTCACTAAAGGTTAAGTAAATATGATTATACTTACAAGATTAAGTGTAATTATGAATTGATTAAAAAAGTTTAAATCAATAGCAAAACGAATAAGAAGAATAAAGTAGGCAGAAAGATAAAAGTTTCTCCATTCTAAGAAGAAGGGAGAGTAGCTTTTATGCCTTATGATAGGTCTTAATGATTAAGAACCATATCTCAATTGATCCCCTAAGTGAGTCTTAGTGCAATTGTATGTCTAAGAAGAGGAATCAAGAATTGAAGAAATGGTTAAATCAAAAAGTCAATCATACTTCGTTCCAAAACAAGTCTTAAAAGTTAAGATTGTGACATTAAGTGATAAGTATAAAGAAGGTTTATAACATTCATTAAATGCGGAAAGTTGTGATGTCTTGAATAAGACAAAGACCAACTAGGACCAATTTATGAAGTGTTTTGATAAAAGCTACACTAACTCTTGAATATTTGTTTGTCAAGAAATGGTTATTGACAAGAGAATCTTATATGTCAAGGAGTCAGTGGGAGTCTTAATGGTCTTGAAAAGTTTCAAGAACAAATCAAATAAACCTTACCAATCATCACTAGCACACGAGTTGTGGTTTACAACCTATCGTGTTGACATTTTTTATTTCTATGCCGTTCCAATCGAGTTCATTATGCATGTGAGTTCTATGAGTTCTCATTTGAATGCATAAAAGGCAAGGACCTTGATCAATGGAAAGTACATTGATAGGAAAAGGTGAGCTGCTTAACTACTTGGAAGACATGGTGGGCAGTTGTGCTACCATGAGGCAAGAAATCGAGATTAAGAAAGTTCGATCCATATGAGTTTGAAATTGTCGTAAACTTTGGTTTTGATAAATTCACATGGATAGGAACAAATACACCATTTAAATCTAAGTGTCATAAGATTTCCTCCTTCATGAAAATGTTTGTGAGGAAATGCTTTCACTAAGAAAGATTTTAGGAAAATAGTGATTGTAAAATTGCATTCTCGAATTCGATTATGGTTACGGTATCCCTTTCCATAATTTGAATTGTGAGGTTTGGCAATTAGTCTTAATTGTTTAGACATGCATATTAACTATCTAAGGCAAAGGTGTATAAGTTCAAGAAGCCTTGATAAAAGATTATCAAAGCATTAAGTATTAGAAACATGGACTTAATAAATTCAATAGGTATTGTTTTTCTGAAAGTTAAGCTGTTTCTGAATACATGTCAAAGCTAGTGGGAGCATAAGTGTTATGTTTTATAGTAATCATCATAATAGTGGGAGCATAAAAGTTATGATTGTATGATTATTAAGGCACGTATTGCAAGTTGGCAATATTAATTATAGAAAACAAGAGTTATACCTTGCAAAGTCGTAAGGTTTGTAAAGTTGTTTTGCTATAATTAAGGGAGAGAATATTATGTTTCATTTCAAATCTAAAGGATTAGGTTGAGAAATGTTAATAAATTTAGTCAAGGGTACATAGTGTGTTCTTAAAATTTCGATTAAGATTACGACATTCCTCTTCACAATTTGAATTTTGAGAACATAGCAAATAAAACATTATGTGTCGTGTCCCATACGCTTCGGGTATAGGATCGATTGCAAATGCTTTAATGTTTGACCATTCTAAAATTTTCCAAATGTCTAGCGCATTTAGAGGGAAAAAGGACTAGAATCGGTTTTGACGAAAATAATTAAACAACTATCAAAGGACAATCCAAAGTTCGACGAGGATTGGTTGCTTGTGAGTAGTTGGAAGTATAGTATTGAATGGACCATATCGACATTATTATGAATAGAAAAAATTCTATTTAGAATAAGTGGTCATATGGATAATATGGAAATGTTTTCATTGGATGGACCATATCGACTCTATTATGAATAGAAAAGATTCTATTAAGAATAAGTTGTCATATGGAACATATGGAAGTGTGTCCATATTGAGAATTGAATATTAAAAAAATCTATGACTAGATTAGAATTTTTTTTATGCAAAAGGATGTTCAAAGGAATGTACTTTGAGTGAGAGACATAATATCTAATGAATTGTCTTGTAACAATCTCCGATAGAGGACTTTGTAATATCATTGGCAATAGTCTTTGTGACTTTGGTGCAGTGACATTACGAAAGGATAATTGCATAGAATGTTAGAATCTAGCATATTCTATAAGTAGCAAGAATTTGATATTCTTTAACTTATGGAAAAAGGATTTGGAGTTGTGAAATGAGAATGATTGGAAATGTGTTCTATTTCACAAAATAAGAACCATAGGTAAACATTGTGTGCATGCCAGGAGCATGGGACAAGTGTTGTAATTCAAGTAAGAAGTTGATTAACCGAAACGACAAATAATGAGTAATCAATATGGTGATAAATAAAAGGTGTTTTATTTATGCTCAAAGGATTGACGCCATATGGGATTAGTATTATTCTTGTGTTTCACATTTGCATGTTTTGACTTCCAGAATAATTGAGTTTATTAAGAATAATCGAATTATTCGAACGGGCCACAGTCGTTCATATGTTGGAAGTAGATATGAATGAAGACTGTCATGAATTGGTGTGTGGATTGTCTGAAAGAGTATTAGACATAAGCAAATGTTTGCTGTAACGTTCATGAGTGCTTATGAATATGATTTGAGCATTGGATTAAACCCACGCTCACTTGGATCACTCCATGGATTGTATCACGAGTGATTAGTGAGACGATAACATCTTATATTCTTGAAACCGAGATGTGTGAGTTGTATCTTGCGAATCTATTGCACATTGATAATATGTAAACGCACTAGTAACTTGGTGTTATAAAACATATTATTGTGTGTGATTCGGTGAGTGAGTGAAAGCAAGCATTGTATCAAAGTTTATCCGTTCCTTTTATTCAAAGTAGGATAAAAACGATATCTTTGGGCCCCTCGATGATTTAGTGATGACAAACGTAAATGCTCGGCCGGGCTAGGGCTAATTTGATTTGTTCAATTAGTCAGTCGTCATAAATCGGAAATCGAGATATAGTACAAAGAGAATGATTTGAAATCATATCTCATATGATATCTAGAATGGAGGAATATATGATCCCTTATCTAAGGACACGCGTATCTGATAGGATCAGAGTTGACAGCGGCTTTGGAAAGCTACGATTGCAGATCAGGATCTGAAGTCATACGCAGAATAGTTGTTAGACTTATCCAAGTGGGAGACTGTTGGATTAGTGTCTAAGTCCATAACTATTTTGGTATGTACTTGACCCGATGGTGCATGGTCCTTTTGGGTTGCCTTCACCAAAGCAACTTGATTGGAGAAATAAATAGAGAGAGAGAGAGGTTATTATGATTTATTAATATGTTATAAGAATAATATATTAAAGGAGAAATCATATTTGTTTAATTAATATTGGTCAATAATTAATTAAGAATTAATTTTGTGATCAAATGTAATTAATTAAACTAGAGGGGCTGAATTGTAATTATGTGATAGTTACAAAATAGGGTAAGGATTATCCTAAGGATAGGTTGGACGAATTTGAGGTGATAAGGCCTTAGAATTCGACCATGATAAGGATTCAAGGCTTATCTTATGGGTTGCTTGGTGGGCAAGCAACTAGATAAGGATAAGGACTGAAACCCTATCTCTACACCTATATATAAACACCCCTTTGGCTCATAATTCATCCAGACCTTCCCAAGGCATCTTAGGGACGAATTCTTATACCTCTCCTCTCTCTTTATACCATCTCCATTTGCTCTTGGTGTTTGTGAACCATTAGAGGAGTGACACTTGTGACTCTAAGCCTTCCAAAGTCAATACAAGGAGATTTGGGATTGTTATTGCTACATAACAATCAAGGTAAGATTATAAACCTATTCTTATGTTAATATGATTACTTATATGCTAGAATTAGGGTTTTATTATGTGTTCATAATGTTGTGTATCTAATAGTGAAAACATAGATCCAATGCTAGGGTTGCATGTACACATATGATTGTTTGTATAAAACCCATCAGGCACATCCAAATTCTCAAAGGAACATGAATTTCGTCCATGGTCCATCATGAACATGTGGTGGTACATCTTCAAGTTCAAGACACAATCCAACATTCAAGAAACTACTCAACATGATCAACAACACTTTTGGAAGTTGATGACATCTAAGAATACAATTGAGCAACATGATGGTCATTTTGCTCATCACATTTTCAATGTTGATCAAGAAGGTTCAAGAATTATGAAGACTCATAACTTGGATGGAACCATAACGGAATTGGAGTATTTCATCCATTCTCCGTTAAGTAGGGCAAAGGTGTCAACTGATGACTAAGTCATGATGACGTGTCAACACCTGATTGGACAAGCCATGTCATGGGCTTTTCCAAAGCCTATAAATAGGCCCCTTAGGATCTGTTATAAAGTTGCTCTTTTCTGATCATTCCTGCTCATTATGCACAATTGTTGCTTAGACTAATCTTCAGAGAGTCATTTGAGAGTTTTAGTGTATTTTACATTCAAACACTTGTTATTAAATCTTCATGAATATGAGAAACATTTGAATCATTGATATTAAACATTAAAAAATGTTTTTATCATTAACTTGGTGATTCACAACTCTTTATTTTCCGCACTATTTGCAACTTGACGATTCTGAAACTCTGTTTCAGTATTTTCAACACTTGGACTATTCTAGTCTAGGTTTACTGAATTTCTTCTCAATTCTTCATATGTGTGTGTGTATTTTGGGGAACTAACTAAGATTTGTATTTATAGTTTGGATTAAATTTTTTTCAGGTGCTTATCGGTTTGTGGGAAGGTGAAGGCATGACTATACACACATCAACGAATTTATGATTTGAGATTCCGCGTTGTTTTTCTTTATAACTCTGATTTTGAATTATGGTTTTTGAATAAATGATTTTGCCTTAATATATATTTATGAAATGGTTTTTATTCTATATTGAAAATGAAAAAAAAAATTCTAAAATCAAGATGTTACAAATAGTTACTTATAAGAAAATGTTAGCGGATGATTACTTAATTCAAACCTTTTGTGCAACTTTACATCCCTATAAATATACTGCATGCCCACTGGTTTTTGGGAGTTTTGGATTTCAAAACATTCACAATAACTATATACGATAGTCACTAAGTGGAAGGCTATTTTTTAGAAGATAAATCTTGGTTTATAGCTATGCGAACCCATATCCACAAACTCCTAGAGGGTAAGAACTATTATGGTACCAAACCACTAATGTAATCCCCTTGAGACTTTCAAAATTACCCTTGTAAAAGGAAGAGATGCACCACAATAGTCTGACGGTAAAGAGGATTGTGGAGTGTTCTGATGTTGGTTCCTTGAGATATTGCTCGCTAGGAAGTCTTTGAGGACCTATGCCATCTCATTTCGCAAGCGAATTGCGAAAAGTACTCATTTTTAAAGTAAAAAATATATAAGTTATTATTTTTATCAAAAAAAGACATTTATATGAGTTAGATTACTTGAAATTTCGCTATATGTTATGGTTAATCCATATTGCTTCTAAATCTCTTACCAATTCATGGAGACGCATATTTAATTTTAACAAGAAAAATGGATATATTTCATTTTAATGTTTTTGGCAAAAATACCTTATAGGTCACTTACTGATAAATACCATAGTGATAAACTTTCAATGAATGTTTTAAAAACCGGTTTTGTTGAATCGGTTTGGTGATCAGTTTTCGATTCAACTCATTTCTAGAATTTTTATGTATTGATTATTTTCTTGCATATATATATATATATATATATATATATATATATATATATATATATAATCAAGAATTTGACATCGATAAATTTCAACAATAAAAATATACACAACAGGTTGTAGATCAATTCAAGTACCTTAAAAAAAACACATGACCATAAGTTTTATATCGATCAAGCCATTCAATTTACTTTGGAAATCAGTTGTTTTTAAAGGGCTAATTGAAATCCAACTAAGTCCAATAAACTTGTTCAAAGAGTTTTTTTACCAGTTCTATCACACCGGTGATAGGTGAACCGTTCATTTACTTGGGTCACGGTTCGATCTACCAGTTCGAACCAATTTTTAAACATTGTTTCCGTTTAGTGTTTTTTGATCTATTTACATAATAAATTGTTATGTTTGCAGATAATCCAAGGTTTAAAAAAATACATCAACTTAACTACTTAAGATATGTATTTCCTTAACTAAATAATAAGAGATGAATAGTTAAGATTGATGATGCAAAAGGATAAATAATGTATAGATAATGATTAACTAAATAATAAGATATGAATAGTTAATATTGATGATGCAAAAGGATAAATAATGTACAGATAATGTAACGATATACAGTGGATGATGTGGTCATATTTCTTTTCTTATTTTGTATGTGTCATCTTATTTTCCAAACACTTCAAAATCCAAAAAATTATCACATTTTACTTCATCTCATTTTAAAAAATAAAAAATAATATGTTTTGAAAAACTATAATTTAATAAATAATTAAAAAAAATTAAAAATGTTCACAAGCACAAAAATAATAAAAAGGAGAATATTTCATCACCTGAAAATAAAAAAGTACATAATTGAAACAAACATGAATTAAATAAACGAAACTAAAAGAAAACAAACTAACAGATCAAGTCCAACCAAAATATTTTTTCTTAATCTCCTCCTTCATCATCAAAACCATTTGGAACCCGTCTCCCGAAAGATGGTCGGTGTTCGCAAGAAAAATTTCATATCTTTCATGTGTAGTTTTTCCTCGTTTTTCAAATGCCAAAGGTTTGGTGAAATTCAATTTATATTGTTAAAAGTTCATTGCCATTTTCTACATTGTCTCTTGTTCACTAAATCCTAATGCATGAAGAAGAACCCTTCCCTACCTTTTGTTTTGTCCCTACCCATCGGACATAGAATTTCTTCTAACTCAAGCTTGTTATCTTTGTTCAAATCCAATCTGACACAAGCATTTAAAGAAGTTGTGTAACTGACCGACGACGTTTTTGTTTTTTTTCCTTGCTTCTAGTTATGCCTATTTTTTAAAGGAAATCTTTCCACTTCGGGTGAGGGGTTTGAGTGTATGAAGTTGTCATCCGACTCATTGAGGGTTTGGGTTTGTGTATTTGGGGGATGGGGGGGGGTGGCGCAAGATGGAGTTGGGGAAAGTCATGAAGTTGTTGATAATGTTATTTTTAGCACAGCCATGAGATAGAATTGTTGAACATTTTGATATTGAAATTGTAGGTGGAAATGAATATGTGCATCAATTTGGGGACAATAAACCAAAACTGAAGGATCAAAAAAGAAAGTATTTCTAGTTGGCGTGCTTAAATTCAAAACACAATATTTTCTTCGACTGAACTTCGAGGTGAGGTTGTTGGAATCTATTTTGTTGTAAAATGAATGAAAGAGGGAAGATCATGTTGTAACATCCATAAAAATCATGCCAGTTTTAGCCTTTTAAAACATTTCAAAACCCATGATTATTACAAAACTTGTTTTCAAATAGTATATAGTCAGAGTATCCCAGAATCAAAACACAAAATCATAACATGTGAGGAGCGGTACGATCATGCCTTCGCCTTTCCGCGACCATTAGAAGTACTAGAAACAATAAATGATAAACGTAAGCTCGAAGCCTTAGTGAGTTACCCCCAAAATACCAACGCCACACAGTTATAACCATATCATATAAACATATAAGAAAACAACATGCATAATGAGCCATCAGTATGACTAGACCAAATCCCGGTCCTTAGTCTATCTGGACTGCTCTCCGAGCCCTCGGCATGTCTGGACTGCCCTCCTCGGGGACTTCAGCCTATCCGGACCGCTCGTTGGGCCTTCGGCCTGATTAGATTTGCCCGACCCGGGCCTGCAGTCTACCCGGTCCGCCCAGGGTGTCTTGGCCTGCTGCACACAGCAGGACCTGCCTCAACCCTTTTCCCCAAACCAATAAACATGTGCACATAAACATCATACGCTAGCATGCAATATGAGATAATCATATCAATCTAACAGATCACTACTCATGAAAACCATCCTATAACCAGGATACTGAGCTAACAGATTACTAGCATAGCAACCATCCTAAACCAGGATAAAATCTAACATATCAATAACATAGCAACCATCCTAACCCTAGATGTAAATCATAAAGGGCCGGCCTTGGTGCCTTAGACCCTGTAGATATAGTGAGGATAACTCACCTCACAAGTAGCTCGGAAGGTAGAGTAAACTCTTCCAGATGTAACTCCAAATCCAACACCTATATTCATCAATGTCCTTTGCTATCAAGATTCAATTTACCAAAATACCCTCAGAAGTCAACTGGTTAACCCTTGGTCAAAGTCAAAGTCAACTATCAAGGTCAACAGTGCATGTTGACCTCAACTCGTCGAGTACCCCCAGCTAGTCGCCGAGTTCCTGGCATGACTCGCCAACTCGCCGAGTCACTTAAGCGACTCGTCGAGTTCCTAGTGTTAGTGGCCGAAAACTCCTTAGCTAACTCATCGAGTTTCCTTTTACAACTCGTCGGGTTCATACGTGTCCAAAGGTTGGGAAAACCCTAGGCGACTCACCGAGTCATTCAACTGACTCGCCGAGCCCATGGCAATCTTCGTCGGACTCGCCAAGTTGTCCTGACACTCGCCAAGTCCATTCAGTCCTTCATCCATACAGAGGCTTTTTAAGCCATGTTAAGGCTCTGTATTGCAGATCCAGTCCCCCAAGGCATGTTTATCACGTAAAGTTGCAAACTTTACGTGCATGCAAGGTGTTAATCACGTAAATCAAGCTAAAGAAGAGGTTCTAGGCAAAAGAGCTTCACCAACATGCTAAAGACTGAGACTTTATGACGATAAGAGCCAAGATGAGCCTAGATCTGAAGTTGCAACTTCAGATCTTGGTTCATCACTCGAAATTCAACACCAAATGCCCAAAATGGCCCCAAAACTCAAATATAAAAGGGATCTAGCTAGAAGAAGCTCAAGGTGATGACTTGATACCTCCAAATGATGATAAACTGAGGTAGACTTCAGATCCCCAACTGTTCCTCGCTCAAAGATTCTTGATCTTCAAGCCTTTCCTCACCAAGATCCACCTTTCAAGCTTAAACATACAAGTATGGAGAGAAAAATGGAGATTTAGGGTTTCTGGACTCACATGGGCTGCAAAGGAAGGATAAGGGGGCAAAGGATCCTTTAAATAGGGTGCAAAACCCCGATGTTTAGGGTTTCACCCTCCAGCTCCAACTCGTCGAGTCACTCTTTCGACTCGACGAGTTGGTCGCTTAAATACAGGGCCTAATCCTGCTCCTACTTGACGACTCAGGACATCCACTTGTCGAGTAGACCTTGAAACTTGAAATTTAAAGTCATACTATCAATACCTGAAAATCGGGGCGTTACACGTGTGAGTTTGAAGGTTAAAAGAAAAAAGTTAAACAAAATAGTCATTGGAAGTAGAAAAGGGAGGAGAAAGAAATGAGAGAGATCGTAGTTCTTCATCATCGAGCAGTGATTCACACTCAGGGTGTGGTGTTCTTGGTGCGGTGAAATGCCCGACTCACCCTTGCCGCGACTTTTTGGTATATATTGATTAAGTGTCATCAATTTGTTAAATATAACCAAAATTTTATAAGGATGTAGTATGTTGGTTATGGTGAACTTCTGTTTGAAGTAGTGTATTGTAACATCCCCAAATTTACGGATATTTATGCTTATTTAAATCAGAGTAATCTTTTAAAAGGTTAATTATGTGGAATTTGTCCCAAAAACATGATAATAGTATTATCAAATTATTTCCGAAGAAATGTGTTTTATTTATAAAACATTGGATGTCATCGTCAATATAGAAACATAAGCATAAACGGAGACTTATAGTGTCTCAATATACTAACGGTCTACATCTCCTTGAATCTCTCATCATACATGTAACTCTGTACCACTATCTGTGATACAAGAAGTTGAGTGGGTCGGGTTGGAAAACCTGGTGAGTACATATGGTTTTCAACCTACAATAATATAGTTAATATGTTTAATTATCAAACAATTAACCCGATTACCCACCCTAATTTTCTTATTTATTCTTCGCTAAGGATTTATCCTAAGGGTTGTCGTAATCATCGTTGTTGACGATACTGTTATGGGGATTTCTTCACAATATGTGTCAGTAGGTTTCATATTCCTAAAGGATTATCTTAATCATTATTACTGACGATACTGTTACATGGATTTCTCCGCAGTACGTGTCAGTAGGGTAGAGTGCATCAAATGGGCACGAAGTCCATCACCTACAGGTTATAAACCTGACTGTGTTCCACGGGACATTCATGAATAGTTCGGTGGTTGTCACCTGTACTTTACGAAGTAACTACACCGTTGGCATGCTAGTACCATTTCCTACATCGTTGGTACGCTAGTACCATTTCCTACATTGTTGGTATGCTAATACCATTTCCTACATCATTGGTATGCTAGTACCATTTCTACATCGTTGGTATTCTAATACCATTTCTACATCGTTGGTATTCTAATACCATTTCTACATCGTTGGTATGCTAATATCATTTCCTACATCATTGGTATTCTCATACCATTTCTACATTAATCATCGTACTAGGCATCTTATCTTACGTTATACTATGACATCTATTACTACCCTTCGTTACCTAATGTATTAAATTTATAAAATACATATACAGTATAAATCGTATAATTTATCTTTGTAATATTTCATCCAATATATAATATCTTTGCACATAAGCACATATAACATTCAGTTATCTAAATACTTTGCTATCTATGTGTAAGATGAAAGTAACTATGCACTCACTTGACAAAATGTTTGGTGAATCGGGCAGAGCTTCGCCTTACACCTTTTCCAAAATACCTAGATATACATAACTCTAAGTCGTATTCTAATTTCATATTACATGGAACTTATTATCCTAAGGACTTAGATTCCTCAACAATCCCAAAGTCTATATCAAGATCTATCAAGTAAGGACCAGCCATGTAGGACGGTCGGGAGGCAAGATCATTTTGGCGTATAGCCTTTCTGAAATCCAACAACCAAGCTGGCATGACCATTCTAGTCACCTCTCCCGTAAGTAGATCAATCAGTATAACGAATTGGAATCATATATAAAACTTAATTATAAGTTCATACTAACGACTTATAACTATAATCATAAGTTATACGGAAGAAGAGTAAGTGTAGCTCACTTACCGAGTACTCTTGATGAAAACCGAGATCTAAACGGGAAAAGTACTGATGTAACATCCATAAAAATCACGATAAATTTAAACTTTTTAAAACAACCCCGAATCATAGAATGTTTACAAAATCATTGTTTTCAAAGTATTGTTCCATATTAGAGTATCACATAGATCAAAAGTACATAAAACAGAGGATGTGTACAGTAACGCACTCGCCTTCCCGCGATCATCCAAAGTACCTGAAACCACAACTAAAAACCGTAAGCCAAAGGTTAGTAAGTTCCTCCAAATTACCAACACATACACAAATAACATATACAACAACATGTCGGGTCCAATCAACCATCGGGTTTGAATACCAATATACTATGGGTCCAGTCAACCATCTGGTTGGAATACCCCAGGCCCAATCAACCTCCGGGTCCAGTCATCCTCATGATGGAATACCCCAGGTTGGATGCCAATATAGAATGGGTCCAGTTATCCTCGGGATGGAATACCCTAGGGCCCAATCAACCATCGAGTTGGAATGCCCCCGGTCTATTCACTCATACACAAAGTAATAAAGCCTCAACCACCAACCAAATATATGCACATATAACATATAAACATATAATTAGTCAACAGATAATCGGACAGATCTACAAATCACTAAGCATAACATCATCCTATCTACCAGGATACCGATCTAACAGATCACAATGGCATGATAACATATTACGTAACATGATATCTAATCTAATGGGCCAACCTTTGTACCTTCGACCTGTAAGTACGGTGAGGGAAAACTCACCTCACATACTGAACAATAGTTGATAAGTCGTTAATTTATCTTTGTAATATTTCATCTAATACATAATATCTTTGCACATAAGTGTTGGATTAGTGTCTAAGTCCATAACTATAATTGGTATATACTTGACCCGACCCGACATGGTCCATTTGGGTTGCATGGCATCATGCATTTGGATAGTCTAAAATGAGAGAAATAACACTTAAGGTTTATTAATATATTATAAGTTCTAATATATTAATAAGATTATTTAATTAGTATTGATCAAGAATTAATCTAGAATTAATTAAGTGATCAAAAGAAGACTAATTAAATATATGGGTTGATTGTGTAAATCATCCATACTTATATAGTGGGTGATTGCTCCATGGATTATCAAGTTGGGCCAAAACCTATAGGATGCTCCATGGATGTTCCATGGTGTATTTGAACCCATGGATCCAAGGAAATGGAAATCCATGACAATTAGAGTTTACCCTAATTGTAACAACTATATAAGCATCTTATTTTGTGCAAAAATTGGCCACTAGAAAAACAAGTGAGGGCAAACCGATTTTAGAAGTGTTCTACTTTCTCTCAAGTTATTCCAAATGTTCATGGTGTTGTGTGAACCATTTGAGGTGTCACATTTGGGGCACTAGGCTCTTGAGCTCCATGGAATCAAGCACCAAACAAGAGGTATGTAATTCTACTAGAATTTATATTATGTGTACTTTATATTATGCTAGTTAGAACAATACCTTGGAAAATTGATATTTGCATGTATAATAGAGAAAACATAGATCCAAGGTATTTAGGGTTGCATGTACACCATAGGAGTGTTAGATTGCTCAAAACCCAACAACAAGCACATATAACATTCAGTTATCTAAATACTTTGCTATCTATATGTAAGATGAAAGTAACTATGCACTCACTTGACAAAATGTCTGGTGATTGGTGAATCGGGCAGAGCTTCGCCTTACACCATTTCCAAAATACCTAGATATACATAACTCTAAGTCTTATTCTAATTTCATATTACATGGAACTTATTATCCTAAGGACCTAGATTCCTCAACAATCCCAAAGTCTACATCAAGATCTATCAAGTAAGGACCAACCATGTAGGATGGTCGGGAGGCAAGATCATTTCGGCATATAGCCTTTCTGAAATCCAACAACCAAGTTGGCATGACCATTCTAGTCACCTCTCTCGTAAGTAGATCAATCAGTATAACGACTTGGAATCATTTATAAATCTTAATTATAAGTTCATACTAACGACTTATAACTATAATCATAAATTATACGGAAGAAGAGTAAGTGTAGCTCACTTACCGAGTACTCTTGATGAAAACCGAGATCTAAACGGGAAAAGTACTGATGTAACATCCATAAAAATCACGATAAATTTAAACTTTTTAAAACAACCCGAATCATAGAATGTTTACAAAATCACTGTTTTTAAAGTATTGTTCCATATTAGAGTATCACATAGATCAAAAGTACATAAAACAGAGGATGTGTACAGTAACACATTCACCTTCCCGCGAACATCCAAAGTACCTGAAACCATAACTAAAAACCGTAAGCCAAAGGTTAGTGAGTTCCCCCAAAGTACCAACACATAAACAAATAACATATACAACAACATGTCGGGTCTAATCAACCATCGGGTTGGAATACCCCATGCCCAATCAACCATCGGGTTGGCATACCAATATACTATGGGTCCAGTCAACCATATGGTTGGAATACCCCAGGCCCAATCAACCTCTGAGTCCAGTCATCCTCAGGATGGAATACCCTAGGTTGGAATGCCAATATACAACGGGTCCAGTCATCATCGGGATGGAATACCCTCGGGCCCAATCAACCATCGGGTTGGAATGCCCTCGGTCTGTTCGCTCATACACAAAGTAAAAAGCCTCAACCACCAACCAAATATATGCACATATAACATATAAACATATAATCAGTCAACAGACAATCAGACAAATCTACAGATCACTAAGCATATCATCATCCTATCTACTAGGATACCGATCTAACAGATCACAACGACATGATAACATATTATTATATAACATGATATCTAATCTAATGGGCCAATATTGGTACCTACGACCTGTAAGTACAGTGAGGGAAAACTCACCTCATAGACTGAACAATAATTGATGAGGTCCCGACTCCGAATCTCAGCTCTAACCGTCACTTATTCAACCAAATGACCAATCTTAATCAGAATCCAAAATAACCTTAAGTTAAACTTGGTCAAAGTCAAAGTCAAACTAGTCAAATCAACTGAGTCAACTGAGTTAACCCAGCCGAGTCAACACATAGTGAGTACGCGGGGCGTACTCCAAACGTACGTTGGGCGTACTTGAGCTTTAACCACCATCAGGGTGGTTGACCTCGTATGCGACGCGTACTCTAGGTATGCGGGGCGTACTCCCAGAAGCCCAAAATCTCAATAAGAGCTTAATGCCTTAAGCTCTCACGTCCATCTTTCAGATCCATGGTGAAAATACCCTCAAGAGTCATAAAGTTTCCAACTTTATGACTTTGCATGTCCATTAAATTCTTAACTCAACTTCTTATTCCATTAAGACCTTCTAAATGATGCATGGAGCAAAACCAACCATTTTGAACCCATTTTTATAACTGAAGACCCATCTAAAGGTCTGAAAGGACACCTTAATGGGTCAAGAACATGCTATGTTCATGAATCTCCATATTTGGGACAAAAAGGACCAAAAATCATTCCAACACAAGACCTAAATGAAACTTCACCAAGTTCAAAACTTGATACCATAAAATGGTGCCAAAAGGTGGTATGATCCTGGATCTAAAGAGCTTCACTCCTCCAAGGTGGTCTCTCCCTCCTTCCTTCTTCTTCAAAAGCATAAAACACACACTCTCAAGCTTAGAAATGCTTCACAAGATGGATTAGGGTTGCAAAAACATATCAAGAGCATGGAGGCTGAGGAGGTGAGGGGAAATGAGGCTATAATGGGGTTTAAATATGAGTTAAACCCTAAAAATTAGGTTTTGCATGCCTGGAACGTACGCCATGCATACATATGTATGCCCAGCGTACTAGGTCGCACCCTAGTACGCTCAGCGTACACACGTACGCATGACATACTCCCTCAACACCCAATATTACGAAAATACCACTAGGCCTTCATTGCACACTTTCTTTTACTTAGGTTCCAAATTGCAATATAATAAAATTATAGGGTCAAAATTAGAAGTACCTTATCATCAGGATGTTACAACTAACTCAGGAACTCCTACTCGAAGATTACAACTAGTTGAGCACTCAGGGGTGTCGCAGGGCTTTGCCACAGGCCAAAAACAAAGGAAAATGGCTAAAATCGAAGAACAATAGACAGAGAGAGAGACTCTAGGGTAGTGGGTGAGGAGCTTATACACCTAGGACTGTTTATAGGTCATTTTCCAAGTGCGCGTCATGCATCTGGGATGTGCTTCATGTGCTTCTGCGATGTCGCTCCTCCGGCTCGTGCCACGTATCGCGGTATTGATGGTCCATATACACATTTTTAGAAGGTGCCATGTGTCATGTTCCCATGGTGCCACGTGTCAAAATCTCATGGAGCCATTTCGACATATCTCTCAGAGGAAGCCGGCTCCCGACCATGCTACGTGGCGCCCTTTCGTGGTGTCACGTCATCGCCCGCGTTGCGCCTGCGATTTTCAAGATTTTCAAAATGACGTAACTTCTTTATACGAGCTCCGTTTTTGACGTTCTTTATATCATCGGAAAGCTCTCGATAAGATATACAACTTCCGTTTATACCTCAACAACTAGTTCTCACTATATCAAAAAATTGTATTTTTGATAGCCTTAGGCTGTTAGAGATCGTTACAGAAAGTATAACTACTACATACGGACTCTGTTTTTGATGTTCTCTATATCGACGGAATCCTATTGACCGGATCTTCGATTATCGTTTAGATTATTATGCCTAATAACCTATCGTTCCATAATTTGATTTTTGTGTCCGCATTGTTGCGCTGAAACTTCGAAAAATCATAATTTGTTCTTATGAAGTCTGATTTGGACGTTCTCTATATGCACGCTCTCGGTTTAATGACTACTACAAATTTCGTTTAGATCACTAAGGCTAAAAAGTGATTTATCAAAAACTATTTCTTGCGATACGTAGATTGGTGTCAGTTTAATCGTGAAACTTTGAAGAAACATTCTTTTTCATACGAAGTCGGATTTCATCGTTCTTTATATGTACGGAATCCTTGTCACATATACTATAACTTTGGTTAACATTATTTATCCTAAATAATATCTATTAAAAAATCATTTTTAACGTTTATTATCTTTAAATTAACTAGTCCGAATCTACGGGCATTACATGTATTATGAAAGTAATTAAATAAAGAACTATGAAGTGTGTAACTGTAAATAAAAAAAAAAAAAAATTGTTAGCAATAATACATAGTTTGATATCTCACACTGATACCTTGTTTCCGAATTCGATTTAATAAGGGAAGAAAAATAGATGGAACCAAAATGAAAATAATCGGAAGAAAGTGGAAAGATAGCATTACTTTCGAATTTTCCTTCCAATTTGGATAGAAAAAAAAAATGATTATCCACTTGCAATACATTTTTTTTTCTTTCCCATTCAATATCTCCTTATCGTATTTCCCATTCTTTTAATTTCTTTATTAAAACTCGGAAACAGCACACTCGTGTGATGGATAAATGACCAACCCAATGCCATGATTAATTGTTTTTTTTTTTAAAGTTGTTATAATCGCTAATGTTGTAATAATGACTACATAGAAATAGCTATTTATTCAATATTCACATGACTACGAGCATGTTTTGTGTTAAGTGTATTGCTCCTTTTAGGTCCCCAAATTTAGTATAAGTTTGGCACCGCACATGTCCCTACGACCGTCCTATTATGAATCCATATGAATACCAAATTCAAACAAATAGAATTATTAGAAAGTTAGATAATGAAATATTAAATATTACTAGGCGTAAGATCATGTATTACATGGGTCATTTTAAATAAAAAAAAATATGAAATTCTAAATATTTGATATGTTTGAATTTATAAGAAAAAAAATAGAAAATATTGAATTATTAAAATTAAATTATTTTTTTCTTTTAAATTAAACAAATAATTTAGATAAATTAACAAAGGAAACTAATGAAACTTTAATTTAGAAAATTTGAAATTAGAAAGTAGTCAATTAATGAAATTGATATGCATTTATTATTATATTTATTGTAATTATTAAATTTAAATATTATGTGGAAATTAATAAAATGAAAAAAATCATAAAATGTTATGTGGAAAAAATTAATTGAAAATAACCACAAAATGACATGTAGTCAAATCAATGAGAGTGTGACATGTGAAAAAGAGTTTTTTTATTTATTAGGGAGGATTTTACATAAATTTATAAAATAATTTTAAAACCACAATTTATAATATTGTGTGTAAATCCAAACATGTGATTGAGATCACCATGTGTATGTTCATGTTATGCATAAGTAAAATTGTATTAGATATGAACTTAAAAATACTATACCTAATCTAAATATGTGTCATCACGATAAATATTGTATACCAAAAATATTTGGTTATCCAAAATTAGAATAGAATAACTTATTCATATTTTTTACGATTATATATAAAGAGTACATAATCAAACCTATTTACAAAAATGATCGTAAAATTAAAAATTAAAAAAATAAAACATATTAACAATTATATAAAATTTACCTCTAACAATTATATCAAGGTTGTCAATATTAGAATCCTATTATAATCGTTTTTTAATTTATAAGATCGGGAACCTTAGATCCCATAAAATAAAATATAATTTTAATTATAATTGTAAAATATGAAAAATATCTTAAACATTCAGTTTTTCGTTCAAAACTATAAAAACTTCAAAACATTAGGCACAACTCACAACAAAAAATGAAAAAAACGGTAATTTGTAAAGGGTAAACCACATAAAGTGAATTCATTTTTTTTCTTTAAAAAAAAAACAAAGGAAGGTAGGATCAGATCGGATTCCAATTCTACGATCCTACCCCAAGTACGACTCGTATACGATACGGCCCGTTTTTCATATCTAATTATCATAGGATTGTACGATCTTTCTATTAAGATCGCGAATTTGACAACTTTGAAATGTATGGTTATGGATCTTTTTCATGATATATATATATATATATATATATATATATATATATATATATATATATATATATATATATATATATATATATATATATATATATATATATAAAGAAAAATTAATTAAAATAATTAATAATAAAAAAGTTGTGTAATTAAAATATAAATCAATCCGGTTAACATCCATAAAGAAAAAAGAAAGAAAGATAAATTTAAAAGTTAAGAAAATTAATCTAAAATCTAAAATAAATTACAATCCGTTATCAAAATTTTAAATAATTTTTTTATTGGTAGATGTTTAATAAAATAAATTTTGATTTAGATATAAATCACATTTTTGTAAAAAAAATCATATGAAAATGTTTTTATTAAATTTATTAGTAATAAAACTATTATTAAAAAATCATATGGTGGAACGGTGTTTGTTGGTGATTTTAATGTTATCAATACGTTTTAGCGTAGTCAGAATAAATGAAACAAAATGAGTTTCTTGTAGCAATTTTTACGAAGTTGTAGTATCAGAGTCCACGCTTGGATAATTAATAAGGACTCAAGAACATGATGGATCTGAGGGCAGCGCCCTTCGTGGGATTCCAAGGGGAATAGTCTCTAGCAGGGTCTAGGGGTAGCTCCCTTAACGGAGTCTAAAGAGTCAATAGAGGCCGCCCTTAGGGGTGCGGGTCAGTGTGTAGCGTCCCAAATTTCAAACTAAGTTTTTCATTTTAAAATTTGAAGTAAACGATTTAAAAATCATTTTCATAATAAAATAAACAGTATCAAAAATAGGGATGAGCACACGACCGGTTGGACCGTACCGGATCGGAAAAAAAAAACCGAGACTAGACCCGAACTGGACCGGATAATCATATTAGCAGCCTTGTTTTTGGGTTTTATTTTTACCAATAATTGGGTTTCGGATTTGGACCGGACTGTACCCGGAATATGGTAGTTAACCTGGACCAGACTAGAAAACATTTCACCTTAATGCCTTTTATAATACCAACATAATTTAATATATATATATATATATATATATATATATATATATATATATATATATATATATATATATATATATATATACACTAGTTTATAACCCGTGGAACCACGGTTATACAATTAATTAAAACTTTAAAATAAAAAATAAAAATTATTAATCAATTATTTTAAATAAATTATTAATTAAGAGATTTTTTTAGTTATATAAATTTTAATCATCAATTTAATTAAATAAATATGTGAAAGTTATATCACTTTATAATTTGTATTAAGTTTATTTTAATTTTTATTCTAATGTTATTAATTTAATGTAATTAAAGTGAGAAATTTAAATTTTGAAATTTAAAATGGAGAATCAATAGGTTTACAAATGACATGCATTAATTAGGAGATATATTATGGTGACACATGACGAAAGGAGAATAAAATATGCATTAATTAGAAGGCCTAATAAGATGACACGTGTTAGAAGGAGAATAAAACTATTCTTTTATTAGATATACTAGGTTATAACCCGTTGATACCACGGGTGAAAAAGAAAAAAAAATTATAAATAAATCATAAGGTAATGATTGATCAGTAATAAGAAATTTAAAAGCATAGTTGTTTTTAAATCATAATCTATCGTGTATGACTATTCAAATATTTAGAAATTAGGTTAGTAACATTTGTAGTCGATGGACTTTGATTAATCGATGTTGTAGACAAATTAATGTTTTTTCTATTATCCGGATATAAATTATTTAATTTTATCTTCTGTTTAGACTTATCATGCAGTATGATAACAGTAGAATGATATTAAAGAAAAAACAATGAACGTAAGATGATACAAAATAAGATGACGATTGAAATAGTTTAGTATAATTACATGTTTTAAAAAAAAGAACTTACATTCTTATAAAAAGCTTGTTACATAAAAGAATACGTACGCCATATAATGTTTATTATTTTTTTCTTAAAATGGGTAGACATATATACGGATATATCCATGTTATATCTACGCATGTGAGCCTTTAGGGTAAATGTTTCCTTTAAGATAAGTCTATCTATCTTTATATTTATTGGTATGCTAGTTTATAACCCGTGATAACCACGGTTATAAAATTAATTAAACTTTCGTATTAAAAAATCAAAATTATTATTCAATTATTTTAAATAAATTATTACTTAAGAGATATTTTTTTTAGTTATATAAAATTATAATCGTTGATTTAAATAAATACGTGGAGTTATATCATTTTATAATTTATATAAATTTTATTTTATTTTTTAATCTAATGTTATTAATTTAATATAATTAAAGAAAGAAATTTTAAATTTTGAAATTTAAAATGAAGAATCAATTATTAATTTAATAAAATTAGCGTGAGAAATTTAAAATGAATAATTAATAGGTTGACAAGTGGCATGATAAATGATATATAATATTAGTGAGGGGTTCTAATTGCATGACACTTGTCAATATGACATTAAACCTATTCTTTTATTAGAATAGGGATATATATATATATATATATATATATATATATATATATATATATAATGAATTTGAATTATTAATTAATGTTATATTGCAAGATTTCTAAAATGTATAATGTTGATTATCGGAATTAATTTGGCCAGCCAAACATTTGTAATGTATATATTGTAACATTATTTATGAAGCTCTTCTTATTAAAAAAAACATTATTTATGAACATGAAATTATCAAACGCTACGATTATGTAGCGCCTGGTTCTGAAAGTGCTTCGTTGCTAGGGCTGTGGCCCAATCATCAGTTGTCATGAGGTTAGGGCCTTGGGAAAGGAAGGTTTTGACCCATTTTGGATGTGAGTATTAGGGCATACGAGATCTAAGTATTTGATTGTGGCTTCGGAGGCCGAGGGCATACTCGTAAATTGACATCTCGGTCTTTTGAAGATTCCGGGCTCTTGTTCGGGAAGTTTTAGGTAATGAGGAGTTGCTCGCAGCGTAGGGTTTCTCGCCACCTTTTCGTGGATATAAAGTTTGTCGGAAACAGACTAAGAACGAAGAAGTTATAGCACTTGGAAGTTATTGGCAATTTTAGTCCTTAATGAAGATTTGTGGCAAAGTGGTCCTATGCATGCATGAAATCCATGCGTCTGTCTAGCTGGGTATGCCTAGCGTAAGCTGGGTTACGCCCAACATATAAGGGCATATGGTCATGGGTGCGGAGAGGCTGTAACATCCCCCTCTGGCACGTATCACAATATTGTTCGCTTTGGGCCACTCGGCACGAGGACTTCCCAGGGGGTCACCCATGCTGGTACTACTCCCGCCCGAGCACGCTTAACTGCAGAGTTCTTATGGGATCTGCTGCCCTCACGTCTTTAAAACGCGTTGTGATAGGGAAGGTATCCACACCCCTTATAAGGAATGCTTAGTTCTCCTTCCCAGCCGATGTGGGATCAGATCTAACCCACTTTATAAAGTGAGTTAGATCTGATCCCACATCGGCTGGGAAGGAGAACTAAGCATTCCTTATAAGGGGTGTGGATACCTTCCCTATCACAACGCGTTTTAAAGCCGTGAGGGCAGCAGATCCCATAAGAACTCTGCAGTTAAGCGTGCTCGGGCGGGAGTAGTACCAGCATGGGTGACCTCCTGGGAAGTCCTCGTGCCGAGTGGCCCAAAGCAGACAATATTGTGATACGTGCTAGAGGGGGATGTTACAGAGGCGTACTCCTAGCGTACATCCAGAGTCCCTTAACCCTAAATTTTAGGATATGTCACTATATAAAGAACATTATACCCTCAAGGATCAGCCTCTTCTCACCCTTAGACAGTTTTAACGAAACCCTAATCTTCTTTGAATATTCTTGGAGCTAAGAAGGCCATTAAAGATCATTTTGGTGTTGTTGACCCATTTTCCAAGCAAGTGAAGAGCAAGCAAGGTGGTGGTTCAAAGGAGAGGTTGTAGATTTGGGATTGTTGCTTCATTTCTGACCATTTCAAGGTATAAAGATCTGAACTTGGTGGTTACTTCCTTAGATCTCTTAGGTTGAGTTTTTGGACCATTTTGGTCCAAACGATGAAGCTTTATGGTTCAAATCTGATTCCTAGGCTTGGAGTTGCCACTCTCAGTGCTAAATGAGTCCCTAATGCAGAAAGCTATCACCTTGAGTGTCTTAATGAGTTCATGCATGAGATCTAGCCAATTCCATGGAAGTTTGTTGCTATATTCCAAGTGTGGGTTTATTTGGTGGGTTGAAAACCACCAAGTAATCGACTTTATGGATTAAGACGTTGAGAAGGACTTAGATCTGTGGTTGTAGCTTCCGAATTAGAGTGTTAACCACTTAATGGGAAAAGTGGCTTAACAGGGAAGTACGTTGGGCGTACATGTAGGTATGCGTAGTGTACACACCATTCAGCTAGTACGCTTAGTGTACAAAGGAGTACGCCACGCATACTCATCAGACATGGGCTTGATGTGTTTTGGGCCATGAATTGGATTTTGGTTCTTTGAGCCTTAGTGGGCCATCAGAAGTCAGATAATTCGGACTAAGAATATGTATGGCTTAGGGTAAGGCTCATAAGAGGGATTGGGCCCAATTTAGCAAATTGGGCCATTAGTGGGCTTGGGAAGCCTACCTAGTGTTGGGCCTTTTTGTATTATAGTTTTGGGCCTTAGATATGGACCAAGTTAGACTAGGGGTAAAATGACCATTTTACCCTAAAGAGGATTATTGTTTTTGACTAATTGTTATTTTGGGTAATGGTTGCTCGGGGAGTCGAGTGATCAACAGTTCGGGGATCTGCCAGCTAGCAACGAGAGGTTTATCCGTAGGATTCTTCAGGCAGCTTGTGAGGTGAGTTTTCTCCTGTAGGAACGGGTCTAAGGCACCAATGCCAGCCCATTTATGTATGTTAGTGTATACCAGATTTAGATCTGATGTCGGGGTTAGCCCGATGTAGTTTTTATGCTTTCGGATTATGGTCCGATGTCAGGCGGGGCCCGAGGAAGGTTTACATGTATGTTCTGAACTATGGTTCGATGTCGGGTGATACCCGAGGAAGGGATGCATGTTTAGTTATACTTGTTGTCTTTGTGATACCTGTATGTGCCTGGTAGGGAGATGAGTGTGGGCGGGGGCCCGTATCTCATCACTAGCTGAGTATGGACGGGGTTCCATATCTCATTAGTAGTAGAGTAGGGGAGGGGCCCAAGATAGGCAAGGCCTAGAAACTAGCAGTTATAGTGTTGTGTTGCTTGTTATGTACTAGCTTGATTATGATTATATGTTTGCATGTGTATAGCGGGTGGGGCCCAGAGACAGGCGGGTCCTGGTAGAAATAGATATGTATACCGAGCGGGGCACGATGTCCTATTGATGGAAGAGGGGCTCTAAGCGATCACGAGCGAAGACGTGTCGAAGTGAAAGCCCCTGGGATTATTGAACGTAAATCTGTGCACGAGCCTATGCAAACAGGCGGGGCCTGATGTCAGATGTGTCCGATGTCCTACGAGGCCTGAGGTAGCGGGCTAGGCCCAATGTTTGCAGTATGTGATTACATGTATGGTATGTGGTAGTTTGGGGAGACTCACTAAGCTTCGTGCTTACGGTTTTCAGTTTTGGTTTCAGGTACTTCCAGTTGAAAAGAGAAGAGCTCGGGATGACTGCATTGCACACACCAAGATGTTTTATCCTGAGATGTTTACTCTGATGTTTTGAAACTCTGATAACGATGTTTGAGATATTATAACTTATGTTTTGAGGAAATGGGTTGATAACTGTGGTTTTACTATTAAATTAAAATGAAATTTTTGGACCGTATTTTTGGGATGTTACAAGTTGGTATCAGAGCCTCGGTTTAAGGGATTCGGGTACACTCTCAGGTGTGTATGAACTCAAACTAAGGACTTGGTATGTAAATTTTCAAAAGAAAACCATTTTTATAAAAGAACTTTAAGAAAAGGAAAGAATTTTGAAAAGAGAAAATAACATTGAAAAGAGAAAAGGGTGCGGTGTATGCAATCAGCCGAGCTCAAGTAAGTACACCCAAATTACCCATACAAGTTTATGTTATGATATGTTTATCAGCTTTATGAGAACTGCATGCTAGACTAGGACTAAGGATCTAGGAAGGATGCATTATGTGCATGTTATATGTGTATCAGCTTTATGAACTGCATGCTTCATTATGTGTACTCAATGCTCGAATGCTACTTGCTTTGTGCTTTTAGGAGTTCTAGTTGTCTTTTACTAACTAGTAAACAAATATGTTAAGTTACATATTACGAGGACTAAATAATTTCAGAAGGTTAGGTTTAGCCTTATTTCGCAGCTCTCGTCTGAGTCTAACAACCTCTCATTCGAAGAATTATCTAGTCTTAGTGATATGTAATGGTGTTTGCAAGCTAGTTATGGGGGGGGGGGGGGTAGCAGGGACTTCTTATGCAGCTGATGGCAGAGAATGGGATGGTGATTACCCTAGGGCAAGCCTAGGATGAGAGTAGTGCTGGGAGCAGTAGTAGTAGTAGTAAGTGACTTGGTGGAGTCGAGGCAATCCTTGAGGAAAGTACAGATAGATGTGGAAGGTAGTATGGGCCCGTACTACTGAAAGCAGAGGATCCGTACTCGAGTCAAGGAGGGCCAAGATAAAACCGGGGAACTTTTAGTGCGTGTGTGATCCCTCTATAGTGATGGGTATTCTAATGATAGTTATGTTATATTGCAGAATGGTGACGCTACAGGGTAGACCAGTGGGCGATTCAGGCGTCGGTGAGGGATCATACTCGGGTTCAGGAGCCGAGCAACTCGGGGAACAGATGAGAGAGTTTATATCAGCTGAGATTACACACAGTATTCTAAACCAGACTCATTTGATCTTTGGTACGGTCCAACCCTAACCGAAAACCCATATTAAGACTCAATAAATGAATAACAAAGCCTAACATGTACATGCCTAACACAAACCAACAAGGTAGGACCTAACAATCTCCCCCTTGGTTTGATGCTAGCTTGATCTCAAGGCTTGTCAACAATCAGCATATCTGAGTCCCCCAAAGCACCTACCCACATCCTCTTGTTAATGATTTCTGCAACCATAACAGTGAACTCTTTGGTTGCAGCCTCTAAAATATCATCTTTGACCATGATTTGATGACCTGCAAGAGTATGAATACCACGCTTACTGAATTGTAAAAGAACCTTCGCTTCAAGAAGACGGGGTACACCATTCGGAAGCTTGATAACAGTCGTGGCTGTAGCTTCATCAAAAACCCAATATTCCATATTACAAGAGAACCGTCAAATGACCGCTGAATAATAGGAATTTGTTTCATTTGCTTGGTGGGAGGTTACATGACATTCTTCACGGTTCGGTTGGTGGTGGGATCAATTACACCTTTGGCTTTCTTTATGAAGGAATCTACAATCTTCATCCCATAGAAATTTCTCTTCACTTGATTCTCCAAGAAGAGCTTAAATTCAGTTCCACGAGGATCATTCGATGGGTTGTGGAAGGGAGAACGAGCTAATTCTGAAAGAAAAAGCAATTGTCCTTTTCCTTGAGCTTTAGATTGCCTCTGAGCTCGCTTCAAGATTATTCTTCTGTGGTCAGCATTAGCAGGATCATCCTCAAATCGGTCAACAAGGCGAGTTGTATTAACCCAACGAGGAACATCTTATAGTGCTTGGGCCGGTTCACTTGGAGTTGCAGTGGCTTCATCATGCTCACTACTAGATGTCTTGAATTGGACCCAAAGAATTCATATCTAAGGTTTCACCTGTCCTTTCCAAATCAGGATGTTGATAATCGAAGATCATCTGTAGAAATCTTGGGTACATCAGGAACACATCCTTCTTTTTCCACTGCATGTTGCTCTTAATCTCATTGAACACAAATCTTGAAAAGTTGAAGTCTAAATCCATAATAAGAGCAATAATGGCACCAGTAGATGACTGGGAGATCTCATCAGCTCCCCCTTCCTACATGAAATGCACATGATAAAAGTGTGAGCTAGGAAGCGCCAGTAGGGAGGGAGCAGCTTCTTCAAAGTTGGAGGAAAGGTTCCTTCATAGCAAATTCGTTCGAGAACCTCCCTAATCTGAGCAGCAGATATCATAGTCGGGAATCATGGTTGATCTTCAAATCTAAGAACTTCACGAATGGTTTGCTTTGACACTATAATCTTCTCCCCCTTGACTGTTGACTCTACTGTGCTTGATCCATCTGCTCCTGCTTCATTGACAGAAGCCTTATCCCAGAATCCTGCAGTTGTTTAGACCATGAACCATGGGCTTAAACTCTTGATGGTTTTGTGGTGGATCAAAAAGACATCAAACAATGTTGTGAGATTCAGTAAATTTCAATTTAGCCATTTATCTGCACCAAACGAGCCAAGTGAGAAAAGCAAAAATAAATAAAATTAGTTTTCTAAACAAAAGTCAATTTTTTTTTGTGTCACAAACATTGATTTCGGTCAACTAAGGTTGATTTCGGTCAACCAAAGTCAAATAGGCTTAAATTGGGTCAAAATTAAATCGATTGTGGTCAAAGGTCAATGATTGCGGTCAAAATGACCAAGGTTCATCGTTTTCGGTCAAAGAACGGGTCAACGGACACGATTACGGTCAAAGTTCTTTGACTCTGTTGGACTTGGTCCGTTTACGGTCAGATCTGGGTCACCGAAAACCTAAAACCCAAGAACCCTAAACCCTAAATCAACGAAAAACCAACGTCAGAACGCCGATTAGCCCCTAAAACCTGCAAAAATCTCAATCAAATCATTTTAGAACTGATGTATAGCGACCGCAATCCACTTACTTCGATGAATCAGTGAGCAATTTACGATGAAACACAAGAAAAATGATGAATCGATGAGAAAATATGCAGAACTGATGTATAAAATTACACTTGTCTTCTCATTATTGGTTATTTTCATTTTCACAAATTACTTGTATTTTTACATGAACCTATATATATATATATATATATATATATATATATATATATATATATATATATATATATATAGAGAGAGAGAGAGAGAGAGAGATAGAGAGAGAGAAAGGAAGGATCATTTAAGAACTCATAGTTTCCCGAGAACCTGAGAACTAAGTGTGGAAAGTTTGATAAAAAAAAATGAAGGCTAAGATTAAAGGTGGCAGTTTTGTAATTGTGAAGAATTTTAATGGCATATTTGGTTTCTAAAAACAAATGATAAGGGTATTTTAGGTATAAAAAACAATTTCTACAAACCAGCTTAATTAATCGTATCTCCTTTTTTTCTCACACAGTTCTCACAGCCACAAAAAAATTTATGTCGTCTCCTCTTCTCATACCATCACCTACGATTGATCTCCGGCTCATCTCCAACGACCGATTCAAATCTCCAACGTCTTCTCGACGTACACCGATGCTACCATACAAAGATCGGACAGTTTCCCCTTTCGGAATCGTTTTTGTGGTGAGGACTGGGTTTTTCTTCAACCGCTCGGTTCAGTTGTCACCTTGCGATATGAGGCTTTCTCTTTCGAACTCACAACTCGTCTTTTGCCCCAAAGTGGATGAGATCTCTCTTCTCACGGTCAACAACAATTCTTTTCCGCCAGTAAGTTTTCAATTTTTTCGATTTTAATTGCGATTATATAATAAATTGTGTGGATTGAATCGTTGATTCTGCTCACGTAAGCTACAATTTCAATTTTGTCGATTTTTTGACCAAATACATGTTTCCAATGATTCGAATGCCTAAAATCGACGGAGATTGGCCGGCGATAACAGATATGCTTAAGCAGAACCGATGATTAATGGTGTTTACTTCCAAATCGGAAAAAGAGGCATGACAGATATAGTAATCGTGGATCTGTTTGATTGTTCCTTTGCCGATATGTGCCTCCTCTACGTTAATTCTGCCTCATTCGAATTCTCACCTATCGATCTCACCTATCGTAATCTGTTCCTCCTCCATGATGATTCTGAATCCATGGGTGTACCTGGTCTCCTCGTCCTCCCTCAGTCGTTCAAGGCAGGGATATAGTAATCAAGGTGATATTTCCTTTTTTACTTTCATTTGATTAATTATCAGTCCAATTGCTAGTCCAATATACAATTTCCTTTGTTGAAATTATATTTACTGAAAGAAGTATTGAAATCGGTTGATTGATTCATTGCAGTCATTTGTTATTAAATAACTTTACGTATGAACGAAAGCACGTGCTAGAGGGGAAGGCACCTCTTCTAGTTCAGCAACCTAATTCCTCTGGAATGAGTGATTCTGGTCTCAATGGAATACCTTATGCAGATAATACTGCAAACAATGAGGATGATTCTTTTGACTTGTTTGTTGAAGATGATAACAAATCTAATGTTAATCCATCGACTGATAATCATACATGTAGTTTTTTCATTTTTTTTCCTTCAGATGGTTTGTTACAATATTGCCCCTCAATTTTGTTTTCGTTTGCAGGCATTGGATCTACAAAAAACGATTATGTATTTGATGAGTCTTCAGGGTATGCATCTCTTTTTGTTTTCCATTGAGATTTATATTTAGTAAAAAAAACAACATCTTATTGTTTCTTCATTAGCTTTATGGACAGATGGAGGAGCTTGACTTGACTGTGTTGTGGTATGTAATATGTCAATTTTAAGTGGCTATGGTTATACTCTCTATCCATTCCATTTGGTATGATCCATTCAATTAGTTTCTATGATTGACTGATGTGCTTGTGAATTTTATGAGATATTGTGAAGAACTTAGATTTGTTAAAGTACTAACTCTTTTTAGATTGAATCTGAATAACTCGAAATAACAAGTGTTTTTATCTGATATGTTTTTCAAGGGCAATGGCGGAAGATTCACCTGGAATGAGTGTATTACCACAAGATGGAATAAATTTGATCATGAAGATTGCAAATCATGAACCTAAAAATTAGATACACCAAATCAAGCATGTAAAGTAAGCTTTTCCCTAGTTTCAATATAAATTCACAAAATTACCTAGTTTCAATCATGTGATTCACATAAAAATCACATGTAATTCACATATGAATTACATCTGATTCGCATGTAAATCACATTTAATTCACATATGAATTACATGTAAATCACATATGAATTACATGTGATTCACATGTAAATCACATGTAAATCACATATGAATTACATGTAATTTACATATGAATCACATAAGAATTACATGTGATTCACATGTAATTCACATATGAATTACATGTGATTCACATGTAATTGACATATGAATTACATGAGATTCACATGTAAATCATATGTAATTCACATATGCATCACATGTAATTCATATGTGAATAGTATGTGATTCATATGTTAATCATATATGTATTTTTGTGAGTGTTTTTGCATAAATTAGTTTTTTTTAATTTTCTTGTAGATTTGGAAGAAATTTTGGTGAATATTGAAGAGGTGAAAATGATAAATTGAAGAAAAATATGGAAATATTGACACGAAGACATAAAAACGCTTTGAAATTTTGTACATTTTTTTGTATCAAATAAAATACTTATTCTATTGTGTTTATAGATTGGTAAATAAAATGAGTTTTCTTATGATTTCTTTACAAATATTATAATATATGAAAAATGCATATATACATTTGTAAAAATATGCATAAATGTACCAAAAATGTTGATTTTTTTGGTTAAAAAATTAATTATAGTATTTTTTAAATATTCCAATTTTTTTTTATTGATTTTTAATTGCTTTTAAAAAAAATTACAGATTTTTAAAAAAAATATAGTTTTTATTTTCAAAAATTCATGTTTTCTATAAAAAATTAAAAAATCTGCACTTTTTTAAAAAATAAACTGAAAAATACAATATTTAAAAAAAATCGAAAATTTTGATTTATTATGTAGTTTTTAGACATTTCTATTAATATTACAAAAACATAAAAAATTAAACATTAAATGAGATTGATAAGATTACAATCATGCCCTTAATTAATTAGTTTTGATCTAACACTTCACTTTTAGTTCTCAGGTTCTCGGGAAACTATGAGTTCTCAACCGAACTCGCATATATATATATATATATATATATATATATATATATATATATATATATATATATATATATATATATATATATATATATATCAAGGTTGTAAAAATCGTTCGGCGGTAGCTCGGCGGTCGACTGACGATAAACGATTAATCGAAGATTAATCGGGGACCTTTAATTATTAATAAAATTATTTAAAATTTTAATATTTCCTGAAAAACTAAGTATTTGGAAATTTAAAATTTTAAAAATTAAAAAATTTAAAAACTTTAGTTTAATATTTTAAAATTTGAAAGCGTAAAAATTTGAAAATTTAAAATTTTGGTGTAATATTTGAAAATTAAATTTTTTTGAATTTTTAAAAAAATTCCCGCCTATGACCGCCGAGACCGCGAAGGCCGACTTTGACGGATTTTGATCAGTTTCCGTCAAGCACCCTAATCGTAATCGGTTTAAGGCCGCCAAACGATTAATCACCGATTAATCGGTCACCAAGGCCGATTTCCTCAACACTGATATATATATATATATATATATATATATATATATATATATATATATATATATATATATATATATATATATATATATATATAGGTTCAAAGATTGATGAACAATTATTGTGTGGTTGTAGAGGAATTAATCATAATTTAATAAAAACTAAATCATTAATTAAATCAAAAAGGGTGGATTAGTATTATTACATAAATATTAAATAAATTTTAAAATTAAAATCTAATCATATCCCTAAATATATGCAAGCAGTTTCTTATATACTCGTTGAAATAGCATCGTCTTTACCCCACCGACACCATTGTTTCATTCCAATCGCCGCCAGCAAGAGGTTCCTTGCGACCAAACTCTATCCCCCCTCTTTATATTAACAACCGTTCTCTCCCATCATAGATTTCTCTCGTCGGATTTCGTTATCCGTAGGTTGAAGATTGTGATGTTCGTTCTTGCCTCTCATTCTCGAAGATGTTCGCGCAAATTTTTTTTTCTTTCATGTAATTGCTTTTTCATAATGCATTCATAATTGCATTTGCAAATATAATTACCCTTTTTATGGATATTTAATCTTCATAAGTTACTTGTTTCTTCCAATTAATTGTGTAATTGTCGTAAGTAATTTTTTTTTTCCAAAATTTTAATTCAAGTGTATGGTTATTACGTGTTTATGTAGTCTCAAAGAGTAGACAATGAAATAAATAAATGATTTTTTCTCTTAATTTTATGGGCCAAGGGTTCCATAGGATAGGTAAACCGTAAGTTATCAAATTTTGTCAATTTTTTCATTCTATTCTTGCAAATGGGAGTTGGTTTTTGTGTATATTACTGGTTACATCAATTTATTTTAGGAACATAGTTACATTAATTGTTTTATGAATCAAAGGAACCAATTTCAATAAGTAATAGAATTGAAAAAAGTTTGTATCTTATTTTTTTTATAGTTATTCAACTTTTAATATCGTCAATAGTTTTGCTAAAAAGCATACTATTATGTTAGAATATACATCATTCTAGTAGAATTTACATCATTATTTTAGAATAGTATTTGTAGGTTAACGATCTATTAATGGTGAAAACAAAAATTAAAGATGGTCATTCTGTTAGAATATAATCAAATCATTTTATTAGAATATATCTTATAACAAAAACAATATGGTATACATTATGTTTAGGAAGATTTGAGTAGTAATTCATGAATTTCGTTTTTTTTTTTGGATTGTCATAAGATTTGGGTTGCAATTTAAAATGTTGAATAAAGTTGATGTTGATATTCTTGATTTGATAGTCTCATAAAACAAAGAATGATAAAATTGATTCCAAAATACCAAATGTTTTGACATTCAAGAAGCCAAAATGATTTCATATATAACAATAGTTCGACATTCAAGAATCCAAGAACAAATGTGTTTTGATGCTCTCAATGAACACGTGAGATAAGAAAAAGAAGACGATGGAACTTGCTGCTCTCAACTTCATGAAAAATCAGCATTTTTTTTCATGTATTTTACTTCAAGAATGATTTTTTGTATATTATTCTTCAAGAATGCAAAATAGAAATTGTTATTCTTTGTAAGATTTTTTAGCCTTTTGGTGGAGAATAATTCATAAAATGTAATTATATGACATGTTATTAAGTTAAAGAATGCTTTTGTTTACTAAATTCTACAAAAATGAGTTTTTCTGAAGAAAAAAAATGATTTTATATTTATAAGCATATTCTTTCAGAATGCACACCATACTTATTAACATATTTTGTCAGAACGTCTGAATTAAAAAAAAAATCATTATCATCTATAAATCAGAATTTTAAAATTAATAGAATCAATTATCCCATAAAATCCGAATTTCCTTTTTTTAAATTTAGTTTAATTGACTAAAATACCCTTATAATAAATTTTGTGTTATTAAATGGTACATGTTATTCCATTGTATTATCATAGACCCTCTAATCATAGTTATTTATTCTTTTCATCTATTTGTCCAGAATCGTTCCTACGACCACACAATACTTGTTGTACATATTATAACCTAGCCTTATATATATATATATATATATATATATATATATATATATATATATATATATATATATATATATATATATATATATATATATGGTTAGGTTAATGTGAGAATGCCTAATTTTATGAGACCGTGAGACGTAATCCTAGCGATTCATTTGTAGATACAACAAAAAATATTTTTAAAATGCAAAATAATTGAAATTTTCTATTTTTTTTTTCAAATATTATTGACGGAATTTATATTTTCCAAAAAAAACCTTTTTTTTACATATTCTAGTAGAATAAATAGAATATTATACATATATGAGAAATTTAGTATAATATTCTAACATTCTAAAAATCACATTAGAATATTTACAGTGTAATATTCTATTATTATATTTCACGTATTTTTCAAAAAAAAAACGGTAATTTTTTTAGGTAATTAAAGTTCCGAAAATAATAATTAAAAAAAGAATTTTTTGATTTTTCCTTTTATTTTATATTATAAAATTATTTTTATATTTGGTCTCACAAAATATATATATATATATATATATATATATATATATATATATATATATATATATATATATATATATATATATATATATATATATATATATATATATAAATTGGCAGGTGGCGAGTAGTTGCAGACTTGCTGCAGGTGGACTACGCTTTGGTCTTCATATTTTCTATTTCTATTTTTTCTTTTTCTGCGGATAGAATCAACGAAGAAAAACGTGTATGTCGAGAAACTTCCTCCAACAAAAAGAAATTAAAAGTTATATATATATATATATATATATATATATATATATATATATATATATATATATATATATATATATATATATATATATGCATTCCCGATTAGAATCTTTCTCTATAATTTCGTAAATTACACGAATGGTCCTCATAGTTTGGACAATCTGTGTATTTAGTTTATATATATATATATATATATATATATATATATATATATATATATATATATATATATATATATATATATATATATATATATAGGGTTAGTTTATTTTGTTTTCACTATCTATTGTCTGCATGCATGATTGATTCTGGACCAATCATTTTCGTTATTTTAAGAAAGTAATTAATGCATATTAAATGCTGAAGATATAATGAATATTAATTAGATATTCAACATTTAATATGTATTAATTACTTTTTCTTAAAATAACTAAAATGATTGGTCCAGAATCAATTATACATGCACACAATAGATAGTGAAAACATTTAAACCTAACTCTCTATTTCTTTTTTTTTCTCTCTCTCTCTCTCTCTCTCTATATATATATATATATATATATATATATATATATATATATATATATATATATATTCGGACAATCACTATTTTCTTTATTATATTGTGATTTTCGTCTTTCATACTGAAAATAAACTTTTAATGATATTTTTCAATAATTTAATTAATATTTTTATTGTAATTATTATACTACCATTAAATAGAAATGACACCCATCAAACAAATAGAAACCCATATACAAAAATAAAAACCTACATATCCAAAAATGAAAATCAAATATATAAATACGAACTAAAAATCTTCAAAGCCCTAATGTCGTTTTTTATTTATATGTAAAGGTTTACAACCCAACAAGGAAGGCGGATAGCTGACAAGGAAGGTGGCAAAGACGGTGACAATGAGTCAGGGAGCGTGATAGGAGTTGTGAATAGATGGTGTGGGGTTAAACCGTTAAAAGGAATGGACGATGAGTATTAAGTGTCATTTCTATTTAATGGTAGTATAATAATAAAAACAAAAATGTGATAAGGGTAAAATAGTCATTTTAAATATGTAAAAAACAATACCATAACATAAGTATAACGCTATGGACTATCTGAACGAAACAAAAAAATTATGAACTAAACGTGTAGATGCCCAAACTACAATGAACATTTGTGTAATTTACTCTTTTTATTTTATTGTTAGACTTTTGTAGTAAATCAAACAAATGTATTATCTTTAGAAACTTTCAACAGCCCCTTGCTTCACGTCAGGTTTGAAATTTGAAGTGAGCATTTAGCTAATTAGCTTCCTACCAAAGCAAGGCCACCACCTCACCCCATCAATAGCATTCTCCTTTTTTGCTTTCTATAATAAAAATATATAAAATAATAAATCATGCAATGCAATAGGGCGACTCGTTTAATATTTTATTTTCAAATTAAAGTAAGGTCTTACAAAAGATCTGGATCTCGAGCTCGAGTTTGAGCTACAATATAGTCGTAATAACTAATAACTATTATTTAATATATTTATATAATAATAATAAATTAATAATTTTAATCACTTAAAGTCATAATCTAACTGGTTTTTAGTCGTGAAGGGGGCTGGGCTATAAAAATCAAACTTAATTTTTGTGATTATATATTGTGTTTACCCGAAAACGTTTTATAATATTAAAATAAAATCAAGGAGAAAATTCCATAAAAGCCAATATTATCGATAGATGCTAAGAAAAGTCTTATTTTTATATTTATTAAAGTTTATTTTTTAATTTTAGTTAAACTAACGATTCATAACAGTTTTTTTAAGAAAATCAATTATTATTATTATTATTATTATTATTATTATTTTTTTTTTATTTTTATTTTTATTTTTTTTTATTAAAAGCTCTTCTATATTCTTAAACACCACACCTATTATAACTGTTAACTTAATGAACAAAAAAATTATGAAGTTGTTGTTCATCATTTGTAAATTATTATTATTTAAATACTTCACCAATTTATTAACATAGAGATTCATAAAAGTTATAATTAATTAGTACATTGTACAGCCAACAGTAAAAATCAATTTCATTCTATAATATCAATAAAGTAAATGAAGTTTTGTGAGATAAACTTGCATTTCCATTTTTTTATATATATCTAAAGTATAATTATTACAGAGTTTGTGCGATCGATGTATCATTAAAATGTCTCACCATTCTGGTTACATCTTGCGTATTACGTTATCCCTATAAATTAATCTTAATCGTATCATAAAAGCTTACAATTTCCTTTATGATACTTGTGTTAAAAACTTAAAGTAATATATTTTAATCATTGTCATTACTAAAACCCAATTGATTATATTTGACAGTGAAGAGAGGTTCAAATCATAACCACACAAAAAAAGTTGAGAAGTAATCTTAACTACTCATAGAAAAATGAACGGGTCCAGAAAGGACAATGTCATTGTTGTAATATTTAGAAAAACGACATAATACAAGTATGTCTGAAAAATTAGTTGATACTGATAATTGTAAGCTGTTGACTGTAACTTTTATTTGGAACCAAAAACTGTTGTTTTTCTTTATGTAAAAATTTGTCAAAAATATATTCTTAGTTGGGTTTTTAAGCCATTTGAAAATAATCTATTATTCCTCTCTGGTAGCTAGATACCGTTAACCAACTTTTCTATGTTGGGCCAAAGCGTAAAAGGACATGAAAATGGTCTGCATGAGTCATATAAATGATTAAATGCAAATAAGTAAAATAGTAAATACACCACAAGAATCAACTAAACTACAATTTTGTCTTCTTTAAGTCAATAACAGATGACCAATATAGTCAAAGATGCTAGATGTTGCCTGTTTTAGGTCAACCACACTCGTTAAAAAACACACACAATATATAATCTCATTTTAACCATTCATCATCCTACACAACTTCAATCTTCACAACACACTTCCCCTCCAACTTAAAAAAAACGATTCGCATTTGTAAGATGAAGGTGACAGTTAGCAAAGAAAGCAAGAACAAAAACAAGAGATGCTTTTCTTCCCCGATGAGATTTTTTAACAAATTTGGAGATTTTTATGTGAAAATCATGTCAAAATGGGCCAGCCAATTAGAGTCAACGGGAGTCAATGTCACCACTTTGCCCAGAAGCTTTAGTGTGAGCTCAAGTAGATTGAGTAGTGGTGACCAGGATCTAGTAGAGTTAATGAGAATTGTCTCACGAAGGGGTCTGACTAAAAAGGTCGAGTGTGAGTTTTTAAGGCGAAAAGGGTTAGCACATGGGTCGACCCGAATGAATGATGGGTTGCATAGTCGAAGTGTTGGTGTTATGGGGAAGATCGAGGAAGATGAAAGTTTTGATTTTGGTGGGGGCAATCATTTTAAAATTAACGGTGTTAATTTTGCAAGAAGTAGAAGCCAAATTGTTTTAACACGAAATAATGGGATGTTCTAGGGGGGTGTTTGACTTAGCTTTTCAAAGCCAAAAGTCCTTTTTGGATAAGAAAAAAAAGCAAAAGATGTTTGACAAACTACTTTTAGAAGCTACTTTTAAAGTTTTTACATAAGGAAAATGAACTTTTTGGAAAAGTCAAGAAATCCAGACTTTTTGTAACTTTTCCAAAAAGGACTTTTGGTGTTTGAAAAGCTAAGCCAAACACCCCCTAGATATGACAAACAACATGGATAATACGTGTGAACACAATTTATTTGGTAGGGTGTGCAAAAAAAAAAAATGTAAACCAGAAAAAATGGAAAAAAAAAAAAAACGAAAAATCTTAACTTAAAACACATGTTTTGGTTTTTATGTTTTATGAAAAGTTGAAAACAAGATTTTAGGTTTGGTAGTTCGTTTTTGGTTTTGAAACCAAATCATATTGTATCTTAATACGAGAATGATATTGAATCTTAATACGATATTATTTTTGTATCATATAAAAATTTATTACTTAATTAATTATTAGTGGTTTCTTTTGAGTTTCGCTGCACTCCAATTTCATGAATTTGAATTCTAACAAGTCCATGCAACTGAAAATCGGAAAACCAAAAGCAAACCCATAAATCAAAACTGAAAATAATCGAAGAAAATAATTTTTGGAGTAGGACACCATTTTTTCGGTTTTAAACAAAACCAAACCATATTCATCCCTACTCTTTAAAAATAGTCTCGTTAATACTATAAATGAGTAACATTTTTTTTTTTGTTTTTACAAAATACTATCATTTTTAAAATAGTATTATCATGCATTAAACAATTCTAACCTTTTGTTGGCTTACTTAGCTAACCATTTGTTGAATTATTTGATTATCTTGGAACTTTACTTTGGATTATGGCTTCATATACCTTTGACTTAGAATTATAGATTCATATATCTTTTGACTTTGGATTATGGGTTTATATACCTTTTGATTTTGGATTATGGATTTATAGCACCTTACACTTTGAACTATTGAAAATTTTGGAACTTTGATTGTTTTGAATTCATTTTAGAGGTTTGATTTAAGCGGAAGTGATTGTCATCATTACTTACTGTAGAAACGTCAATCTCTGAATATTCTCACTAGGCTTTCCATGTCTAACTGATACTTTGACATGTGTCCGGATTAAAGACACAATAGGAGAGAATTAGATCCATTTCATTAAATTGATGTTGTATTTTCAAGAATTAATCAGACATGTTTCTCTCGTGATGCATGAGTTTTATTATGCAACCATTTCAAACAAAAAAAACTAGTTGCAAGAGCCAA
The DNA here is from genome assembly GCF_002870075.4 of Lactuca sativa. Classification (NCBI taxonomy): domain Eukaryota; kingdom Viridiplantae; phylum Streptophyta; class Magnoliopsida; order Asterales; family Asteraceae; genus Lactuca; species Lactuca sativa. Next base: position 324,658,776 of record NC_056627.2, on the reverse strand, counting down.
GAGAGTATGCATATAACCGTCGAGGAAAAGATGGTGAAACGGAGGTTTTAACATTCAACAAAAACCGTATATATATAATTGTTTCATGAAGTTTTACCCAGAATAATGGAAATCTCAAAAGGAGTTGTAGGGCCATCACTTGATGCAATCCAAAATATGTATGACCACCAAAACATTTGAGATAAATATTTTTGGCATTGTTGATTCATATAGTTTGTAGTTACTAGCATTTTAACGAGATTTTTTTTTATACTTCAATACTTTAAATAAAGGAGCAATATTGCCTTGGACGGAACTCTCGTGCATAAGTGCTGCCCAGCTTCTCATATAATGAACAAACAGTTTATTGAGGATAATAAGGTGGCCAATGCTATGAAAATGTTTTGGGATGTGTGATTTTATAATGATATTTACTTTTGATCGATTATAAAATACTAATGAAAGTCGTACTTAGGGCTAAGGGGTGTGGTGTCTTTTTTACCAATAGTAAAAAGATGTCATCTAGTCGACTTTCACAGTTTTTACAATTTTCACCTACGGATTGGAGTGGTAAATGGTTTACCTATGAGGGTTTTTTTTTTTTTTTTTTTTTTTTTTTTTTTTTATTATTTTTTTTACATGAAATTAAAAGTTATATTAAAAACCTAAAAAAATGAAGTGAAAAATTAAAAATATAAAAAAACTAGAAAAAGACATAACATCGGAATTTCATTTGTGGTTTAACTTCTACTTTTCGCGAATCAACTGCTTCAACGTTTTAGCCACCTCTTGATCTTTGGTGTCGAGGTGTCTCACATCTTGTATTAGCAACGAATATTCTGTGAGTCGGACGGTTTCAGCCATATGTCTCTCCAAAGTTGAATTCAATTGTGCCATTTGTGTCATCATTTCTTCTGATCTAGCTGACTGCTCGGTTCTGACTGACGAATTTGAAGATGTCGCTTTCTCTTTTCCTTTTGCTCGAGCTTTTGTTTTGTCCCTTCCCATTGGAGGAGGAGGCGAGCATATTTCTTCGATGCCGTCGTTATCATCTTTAAGATTAACACCTACGTGACTATCCGATGAAACTTGTTGTGAGCTCGAATATGAAGATGTCCGACTTCTTTTTGGCTGATTAGCAATTTCTTCATGTGTTGCAAGTTCCCTCTACCTAATGCTTCTTTTGACAACTTCCTACACATGAATAAACTTAAAAGGCTTTAACATATCATCTTGGAATGCAGCATGTGTTTTTTTCAACAAACCCGCTTCATTTTCTCCGCTAGCCCATTGCTTTTCAAAGTTTGTGTAAATTTCATTCCAATGTGTGACAAGTTTGTTCATAAGATTCTGTTTCGAGTTACATTGGTCGAAGGTCCGATAATCTGGATTTCGACCCATTCCCTTACAAAATCGCTTCGTGATACGTAACCAAAATTGATCACGATTTTGACCATTTCCCGTGCCACCATCTTCTGATATGTCAACCCATGCCTTTGCTAACTCAACTTCTTCTTTTTGTGCCCATCTTCTCGGATCGGCCTTCCCTTTCTTTTGTTGTTGAGGTTGTTCTTGTTGTTGTTCGGAATCAGAAACAATTTCGGTTGAAGGTGTGAAAGACGGTTGGGATAGAAATTGGGTTTGAGATGGTTGGGTTTGTGGTTGAGATTGGATTTGGAATTGTTGGGGCATTTGGAATTATGAATAATAGTTAGGAACACCACCCATTTGTGGTCGGTAAGGTGGTGGTGATGATGGATCGTAGCCAAAAAGTACGAAAGAGTTGTTAACATTTTGGTTTGAAGCATTCTGCTTGGAAGAGTTTGGATTGTTGGAAGACATTTTCAAAGAAATTTTTTTGTAGAGAATGTATAGTGTGGTTAAATTTTGGAAAAATGAATTGTGTATATAGTAGATTGTTTTTTTTTAAAAAAAAGGGAAAATTTGCCAAATAGCTGTTGTCAACCGTTTGGCATCGTTCCTTTCCCCCAAACGGTCAAAAATTCAAATCTTCGCACCCGTAGAAACCCACCGCCGATATTTCATCGGTGGTAAAAATGAGCTCATGGCCCGCCGTCCGCCGACGGTGAATTATGTCACGTTGGATACCGCCGGTAATTGGGTTACGAAACCGTGCAGCCTAATCCATGTTTAGGCTTTTTGTTTCCTCTCCCGAGTATGTATTGTTTTCAAGCTTTATTTTGATTTTTTGATTTGTATATTTAATAATACTGTAATATACCAACACTCATAGATTGCATATAAATGTTATATTTTTGGTGTTGCATATTGTGGATTTTATCTCAGTATCGTAACATCAAGTGCTGTAACATCAAACATCAAGTATTGGTTAGTCAATTTCGACATCGACATGCTCTAACTAAAGAAGAAAAATCCAATCACGTACATGCACAACTAAGAAATGGTATTGAAGGAGTTCAAAGTGTCTTGACAACAATATTTTAAATATTAAAGCAAATGTCTCATTGTCCATTTTCATTGGAAAATAATATGGTCATTACTTGTTTTGTAGAACTTATAGTACATAATTTCATAAGTGACTTATAGGTTGTGCATCATGAAATTGCTAATCGATTGTAACGAATATTCGTATTCTATAATATCATCTGAATTTACTTTAATATTATATTCAATTTAATTTACTACTCATCCCATTTTTTTTTTCTTTAAAAAAAAAAAAACTTTCGAAACATTTATTGATACGGTCATATACAAATTTCTACTTTATCCTAATTACTAAACAAACAGTCATTTGTTATTTGATTCTTCTAAATAGAAAAATAAAATAATCATTTATTAATGTTCAGACTTACATAGGTTTAAAAATAAATATTTTTTCTGTATATAACGTTTTATCCGCGTACAATAGTTTCTCTGTATATAACATTTTATCCACGTATAATATTTTATTCATACACATATCATTATAAATTCAGTGTATTTTATCAATTATGGACTTAATGAAAAGAAAAACAAATAAAAATAAAGAAAAGGGGCCTTGAAAGTTGAACCTATAAGCTATAACAATGAAACTTAAAAGTCGGTTAAATATTAATTGGTCATCCACTGATGATCTATTATTATTTTATCCTACAGACTACAATACATACCCTTAACTAACCAACTTTGTTATGATGTGGCAATGGGCCAAAGAGTAAAAGACATAGAAGAAATGGCCTGCATAAGTCATATAGGCACAAATAAGTAAATACAACACAAGAATCAACTAAACTTCAATTTTGCCTTGTTTTAAGTCATTAATAGACGACAATTTAAAGATCTTAGATTAGATTCATTAGGACTATGTTTTTTTAGTTTCCAAACGGATCTATTAATCGAGTCCAAGATGCCCAATACAGCATTTACACAAAACAAAGGGCAGCACTCTAAGAAAAAACACAATATATATATTATTTCATTTTAAGCATTCATCATCCTACACAACTTCAATATTCACAACACTTCCCCTCTAAGATGAAGGTGACCATTAGCAAAGAAAACAAGAATAGACAATGGTCTTGTTCCCCATTGAGATTTTTTAACAAAATTGGAGATTTTTATGTGAAAATGATGTCTAAATGGGCCAACCAATTAGAGTCAACGGGAGTCAATGTCGCCACTTTGCCTAGAAGCTTTAGTGTGAGCTCAAGTAGATTGAGTAGTGGTGATAAGGATCTAGTAGAGTTAATGAGAATTGCCTCACAAAGGGGTCTGGCTAAAAAGGTTGAGTCTGAGTTCTTAAGGCAAAAAGGGTTAGATCATGGGTCGACCCGAATGAATAACGGGTTGCATAGTCGGAGAGTTGGTATTATGGGGAAGATTGATGAAGATGAAGGTTGTCAATTTGGTGGAAGTGATGATTTCAAAATTAATCGTGTTAACTTTCCAAGAAGTAGAAGCCATGTTGTTTTCACAAGAAAGAATTAAATGTTTTGACAACATACCATTTCTTTGGTATTGTATCTTAATACAATATTATTTTTGTAACCTATATATAAGTTTATTACTTGATTAATTATTTAATGTCTTTCGAATTTCTATTGCACTCTAATTAGTTTTCTTCTTTTTTTTTTCTTCCAAGTGGATGACAGAACAAACTCCATTAACTCACATATCTCTTTATTGAATCGTTCTTTCTGCATTAAGTCAAAAAAAGAAACACGCATACATAGCTTACAATACTAAACTTAGATTCGAGTAGCAAAGCTTAGAATCCACACAAACATTCACAAAACAAATTCAGGCAACACAACTTGCTCCCATTATTTGGCTCTATTATTTAAGCACACAAAATGTTTTTTATACAAAAAAGTCTATGGTTATACCATGTAAACAAAAGAATCAAGGAAGACCAGATGGATATTAGGATATAATTACATGTAGAAAAAAGGATTAGACATGGAAGGAATCTACTATAGCTTTCAAAGTCTTTTGAGAAGTTGGCCACTGTTTATCACTAGCACTAGCCACAAATAAGATCACAGTGTTTCCCTTTGCTGTAGCCTTTGCAATGTTGTGTGAACCAGTCAATGCAAATGGAGTCTCCAACACATACCTATAATACTGCAAATATAACAACAGTGTTACACAGACAGAACAGAACAAGACAGTACAGAAGATGACAGAACAAGACAGTACAAAACATGACAGTACAGAACATGACAGAACAGATTGTACCGTTTGATCTCCGATCTTCTCAATAGAAGTTTCAAGTAGTTCATCTGAGTCATAACTATTTCCAGTAACAAACTGGCCAAGAGAGGCAATAACTCTTTCAGGGCTCCCAATATCTTCGATTGTTGCGTTTGGTTTGTTGGTCAAACGCACCAAAGGTGAAGCCACTACTTGAACTTTACCCTGTTTTTCATTTTCAAATTTCACCTCTATCCAAGGTTCTGCACATTTGGGTTGACAGTAGTTTCCAGAAAGTATGTTAGCAATTCGCAATTGTTTCCAAGTTGGTGGAAGGACAAACTGGTATGGCTGAACATTTCCTGCGCACAACTAAAATCAAAATTTTACTATAATAGAAATGCAGAAGCTACAAATCTTAAAATAAAGATTATAGTAGATAACATTCAAGATGATTCTTATTATACATTCTAGTCCCAAAAATAGGGGCGTCTAATTGGTTATCTTAAATAGAAAATCAACAACTAAAAAATGATAACTACTACATGTAAAGGTATCTGATCATAAATATTTCGAAGATTGGATATAATATATACATTTTCATTCAGATTAGAGGTTGATAAGGTTAAAATCGCAATCAAGAACTGAAATTTTACCTGCACGAAGAGCTGGAGTGTCTTTAGAAGAGGCTTGAAAGAGAACGAAATTAGGATCAGAAGTCGACTGCGGTAGATAGGTGCCAACCTCTATCTCTTTGGTTTTGGCCTGAGAAGGTGAAGGTGAATGCAACGGGATTATGGTGGTTAATGGTACTAACAGAGACAATCCTTTGAGGAATTGTCTTCTCGCAGGATATTGATGAAATGATGGAGAGTCTATTAGTGTAGGTTTGTTAGAAGAAATAGGTTTTGCAGAAGAGAAAATGGAGGATAGTGATGAAACCGAAGCGGAAGCCATGGTTGAAGAGAGCTCGAGAGAGAGGTCTCCCGCTTTAATCAGGTTTTGGATGAGGTTTTTTAATGGTCGTTCTCTGGATCGCCACCCGTTCGTATTATTGGGATTGAAAATTTAGGCAAAATACAAAGTTTTCTATTTGAAGTTTTTGTAAAAATAAAAGGAGAACGACTTTTTAGGTTAGTAAGTATTATTTTTTTGTATATATTTAATTATTTATTTCGTATATAACTTATCATTAAATTTTTAGTTCTTTAGAATCTATTATTATCATCGTCCATCGAATATTACAGGTTAATCTTTTTTTTTTTTTTTTTTTTTTTTTTTTTTTTTTTATGTACAATTTACTCTATTTTTTATACAGTGTACAAATCTTCCTCAATCAATCAGGATATCCTCGTATTTTTTATCGCCATATGATGATGCGGAAGGATGGCCAGATGAACGTTTTAGTTAAGTCGTGTCTGTTTCTCTCGGGACTCGATCGAATCGTTCTTGTGGAGAGATATTAATAGAGGGAGTAGATGCGTGCTTTTTCTTTTAATAGCGGACCAAATGAGTATACGATCAACAATATTCAACTATGCATCGATCATCATCTTCGGCCATCACCATCCACTCTCACCACCATTATCCACCTCCAACAACAAACATCTTCTCCTATTATCCGACAAAGAACAATCAAGTTATGGTTTTGCAATGATTGGTTTTCCTATTAGGTTCGTCGGTACACAGTGAATCAGAGAGCGATTGAATCTCAATCTAATTCTTCTATGGATCTCAATGAAGTTTGTAAAAGGTAGACTCTTGAATATTTTATGTGTGATGCATATAAAAAACATGAGTAAGTGAGAGAGAAACAATGTTGTTGTCTTTGGTAGTTTCGACCAAACATACGAGGGGTAAGTATGATTGTGAAGCTTCATTGTGGTCTATTTAGGGCTCTCCGACAATGTTTATGTTTTCCGATGATATATGTGTGGGTGTATGTATATCTTGTCGTGTTGGTCAAAGAAAATAACTGAAAATTTGATGATGATCGGAAAAGTTAAAAGTGAATAAATGTGTACAAAAGTTAGTTTAATGATAAAACATGTACAAAACTGTGAGTGTAATGATGTTTTTTTTAAAAAAAATATGATTTTAATGATTTTTATTAAATAGATAAACTGACTTGATCTACAATAGTTGGTCAAAATGATATTTCTTAAACAATAAATATGAGTTTAATGGTAAATTTTATCAAAAAATATGCTAAGGGGGTGTTTGGCTTAACTTTTCACAGCCAAAAATCATTTTTGGAGAAGAAAAAAAAGCAAAAGATGTTTGGCAAAATTAGTTTTAAAAGCTATTTTTGAAGTTTTTACGTAAGAAAAATAAACTTTTTGGAAAAGTCATGAAATCCTGACTTTTTGTAATTTTTCTAAAAAGAAATTTTAGATTGTAAAAAGTTAAGCTAAACACCCCCAAAATATATATATGAAAATGATAATTCATTATCATACAAGACCCCTAAAATAAAAGTAAAAGTGCAACCTATATTACTAATTTTATAGATGAAGTTTTTCAATTTTCTAGAATATGTTGGATAAAAAAAAGTTGGATGATAATAACTTTTTGTTGAATAAAAGTTAATGAAAAAATTTATAAACTTTTGTAAAGTAAATTAGACTTTTTTTTATTTTATTTTTTTTAATCGACAAATATTAATATTACACTACTTCTAAATTGTTCCGTTCAAAAAGGACAACACCCAATACACACCGAATACTCTTAGACATTTAGACTTAGAAACCCTTTGGTTAAAGTAAATTAAACTTGAATATTTTCCTAAAAAAAAACTTTGTAAAATTAAACAAATATTTGTAATTTAAAAAGGGGATATATACAGTAAAGTCCTAATATTTTCATCGATTTGACAAGAAAGTCCTAAACTTTATTTTTTTGACAGTAAAGTCCAAATTACCGGCAGTTTTTGACACTTTTACCCTTTTTCCCCGGTTAGCCGGTAATTAGGACTTTTTTGTCAACCAAATAAAGTTTAGGACTTTCTTGTCAAATCGTCAATTAGGACTTTACTGTCAAAAAAAATAAACTTTAGGACTTTTTTGTCAAATCGTTCAAAATATTGGGACTTTAGTGAATATATAATTTTTTTTGTTAGAAATTTAATGGTATGATACTCTTTAAGCATAAGAGTTATTGAAACATTCTCTAATCAGCTAGATCCTATTGAAATCCTTTACGTTTGCTTCTTGTTAAATCGTTTTTTTAATCTCAACAAACCGACATTGAAAAAAATTGAGATAATCAAGAAAGAAAGAAAGAATCAGGGTTGTGTTGGCTTTTTGCAGTCTCAAAAATGGAGAAATAAGAAACCGAAAAAACGAAATTGCCCTTCTTTCCCTTCTCCACATTCACACCCTTTTGACTAGGCATGTGTTGTTTGTGTTTGTATAAAGCTAGGGTAATTTCGTTTTTTTAGGTTTCTAATTTCTCCATTTTTGAGACTACAAAAAGCCAACACAACCCTGGTTCTTTCTTTCTTTCTTGATTATCTCAATTTTTTTCAATGTCGGTTTGTTGAGATTAAAAAAACGATTTAACAAGAAGCAAACGTAAAGGATTTCAATAGGATCTAGCTGATTAGAGAATGTTTCAATAACTCTTATGCTTAAAGAGTATCATACCATTAAATTTCTAACAAAAAAAATTATATATTCACTAAAGTCCCAATATTTTGAACGATTTGACAAAAAAGTCCTAAAGTTTATTTTTTTTTGACAGTAAAGTCCTAATTGACGATTTGACAAGAAAGTCCTAAACTTTATTTGGTTGACAAAAAAGTCCTAATTACCGGCTAACCGGGGAAAAAGGGTAAAAGTGTCAAAAACTGCCGGTAATTTGGACTTTACTGTCAAAAAAATAAAGTTTAGGACTTTCTTGTCAAATCGATGAAAATATTGGGACAACACCCAATACACACCGAATACTCTTAGACATTTAGACTTAGAAACCCTTTGGTTAAAGTAAATTAAACTTGAATATTTTCCTAAAAAAAAAACTTTGTAAAATTAAACAAATATTTGTAATTTAAAAAGGGAAGCAAACAGGGGGAATTTTTGTAGTTTGCCCTAAAAACAATGAACACCAGAAAATGGTAAAGGTTCAAACACAGCGGGCATTTCCAAGGGCGAATATTGTGATCATCGTCCTGTAGGAGGTTTTGGTTGTTTGAAATTGTTTCTCAATCGAACGAATTTTCTTTTCTCGATCAACACAACAATTTGCGGTAAGTTCCTCCATTTCAATCAATCTTTTCGAGTCTCTTGAGGTTTCCGTTAATGATTTAACGTATTCGTCAATGTAGACCGCATTTAGGTTTACTAAATTTACAAATTTCTCACTTCTGTGATGGTGATATCAGATTCGCTGGCGTACTCATTTCAGTTCATGATTTCGTTCTGTTCTTGCTATTGGATTTGCTGATTTTGTTTCTTATTATTTGTACGTTATGAAGCGTCTGAAAATCTCTGAAGACGTAAAATTGTTGAGTTAGTATTTGTATTAGGTTTCCATCTTTGCTTGATTTGCTTTCAATAACAGTGGAAAGCGTTTGAATTAATGACTGAATATCATTTTGAGACGTTCATGCGTACCAAAGGTCACTGATTCCATATTTGAGTGTCTTGGTTTAAATATATAGCGAACTGTTTAACAGTTTTAGTTCATTGTCTTCTACTTTTAGTTAATTAACATTATTGGTTTTCTTTTCGTCATCATTTTCACAGATTCATATTTCTGCAGGGTGTTGAGTGTAACAATGAACGCAAAAAAATCAAGAAACGTTACAGAAAATGGGGAAACAGTTGAAGATTCAATCCTCATGACATTGATAGGCAATGGTGAGGATTTAGCACCAATGGTAAGGCATTCATTTGAGATGGGAAAGCCTGAAACTCTTGTTCTCCAACTAAAACACGTTGTGAAAAAGAAAGAAGTTGAGATTGAAGAACTCTGTAAGCTCCACTATGAAGAATTCATTGTTGCAGTTGATGAGCTTCGTGGTGTCCTCGTTGATGCAGAGGAGTTAAAAAGCGAGCTTGCAAGTGATAATTTCAGGTTACAAGAAATAGGAAGCGCATTACTTTTAAGACTTGAAGACCTTCTTGAATCTTATTCCATCAAAAAGAATGTTACAGAAGCTGTTAAAATGTCACGAATGTGCGTTGAAGTGTTGGATCTTTGTATAAAGTGTAACAAATACGTAGCTGATGGACAGTTTTACCCTGCTCTGAAAGCCATTCATCAGATAGAGGAAAATTACATGAAGGTAATCCCTGTTAAAACGCTCAAAAACCTAGTGGAAAAACGAGTCCCAGTTATCAAAAACCACATTGAGAAAAAAGTATGTGGCGAAATCAACGAATGGCTTGTTCATATTCGTGGGACCTCTAAAGAAATCGGTCAAAAAGCAATTGGATTTGCTTCTTCTTCACGTCAAAGAAACGAAGACATGCTTGCAAGACAAAAGAAAGCAGAAGAAGAAAGCTGTTTAGGTCTTGGAGATTTCACTTATTCATTAGATGTTGAAGAAATTGATGATAATTCTGTTTTGAAGATCAATCTTATGCCTTTATATCGCGCGTATTACATCCATGTGTGTCTTGGAATCCGTGATCAGTTTCGTGAATACTATTTCAAAAACCGAATGTTGCAACTCAATTCAGATCTTCAAGTCTCATCTGTACAACACTTTCTTTCATCCCACCAAACTTATTTAGCACAAATCGCAGGCTATTTCATCGTTGAGGATCGTGTTCTTAGGACAGCTGGCGATTTGTTATCACCTAGTCAAGTTCAAGCAATGTGGGAAACAGCTGTATCGAAAGTGACTGAAAATTTGGAGTATCAGTTTTCTCATATGGACACTGCAAGTCATCTTCTTTTGGTAAAAGACTATGTTACCCTTCTTGGTGCAACTCTCAGACAATATGGTTATGATGTCGGGTATATTCTCGATGCTTCGACTAATTCACGTGATAAATATCACGAACTTCTTTTGGTGGAATGTCGACAACAGATCAAAGATGCAGTTAATGATGATGATTGTAAACAAATGGTTTTGAAGGAGTCTGAATATTCAACTAATGTTCTTTGTTTTCATCTTCAGACATCTGAGATAATGCCAGGGTTTCCTTATGTGGCGCCTTTTTCATCTATGGTCCCTGATTGTTGTCGAATAATCAGATCTTTTATAAAAGATTCGGTTAATTACTTGTCGTATGGTGGTCAAACCAATTTCTTTGACTTTGCAAGAAAGTATCTTGACAAGTTGTTGATTGATGTGTTGAATGATGTCATACTTTCCACCATTAAAAGTAGTAACACTGGAGTTTCTCAAGCTATGCAGATTGCTGCTAATATATCGTTTCTTGAAAGAGCATGTGATTATTTTCTTCAAACTGCAGCTAAACAATGTGGGGTTCCTACTCGAATGATTGCAAGGCCTCAAACTACTTTAAATGCAAAAAATGTTTTGAAAAATACAAGGGAGAAATCTTATGTTGCTCTTGTGAACTTGGTCAACCATAAGTTGACCGAGTATTTGTCGCTTATGGAGAAAGTTAATTGGATTATCGATGACGTGGCGCAACATAAAAGCGAGTATATGAATGAGGTTGTTATGTATCTTGATACGCTTTTGTCGACAGCTCAGCAGGTTTTACCTTTGGATGTTATGTATAAAATTGGGAGTGGGGCCCTTGAGCATATTAACAATTGTTTTGTGAACACGCTTCTTAGTGATTCTTTAAAGAGGTTCACTGCGAATTGTGTGATGGGGATTAATAATGATTTTAAAACTTTGGAGGAGTTTGCAGATGAGAGGTTTCATAGTACTGGATTAAGTGAGATTTATAAAGAAGGTAGTTTTAGAGGGTGTTTGTTGGAAATGAGACAATTGATAAATCTTTTGTTGAGTAGTCAACCTGAGAACTTTATGAATCCAGTGATACGAATGAGGAATTACAACTCATTGGATTACAAGAAACTGGCGATTATTTGTGAGAAGTATAAAGATTCACCTGATGGTTTGTTTGGGAGCCTTTCTAAGAGAGGTGCTAAACAGAGTAATCGTATGAAGTCAATGGACGTGTTAAAAAGAAGATTGAAGGATTTCAATTGAGAGAAATATTTCAAAAGTTTTGCTTGGAGTGTAGTAGAATAAGCCCGTTTTTCTTTTGTTTATTCTTTTTTTTTTTTAATATGTTTTTATGGACGATAAATTACTTGTCTAATTATCTAGTTCATCCTATGTTCTACCTCTATCTGTTCTTATTCTACATTTTTACTAATAATGATGAAGTATTCTTAAAGCTCTGATGGCATAAGTACACCAACACTTATAGATCCATAATTTTGGTACATCTCCTCTATCTTTCTCTATATATACATTTTTTTTTGCTTATATCTATAAAACGTGACTTAAGTGGATGCATAGCAATAACTTCCTGAATTGTCCATTATTTTGAAAAGATTGGTTAATACCTAAACGGACTGTTTTTTTTTTTTATTATTGAAGTAAAAAAACCACTATAACTTGACCCCTTATTACAAAATAGATTTATGTTAGAATTTTTTTTTTTTTTTTTTTTTTCAGTAAAGAGGACCATCCCTCAGGAAGTACGATAAAAACAAAAAAAGTAGTAAAAGTGATGAGAGTGAGGAAAACAAAACTAAAGTTAAGGGAGATAAATCAAGACTAGGAAGATAAAATAAATAATACATATAAATCAAGTGTTTCCCCAATCAGCACACGGGTAGAGGTTTTCAGCTCTGAAAACTTCCGAAAAACAAACTGCTGCAGGACAAAAAGTGATGTGCCGCAGAACAATAAATGTTTTGAAGAAATTTTTTATAAAAAACAAACACCACCTAATTAAGAAAAAGAAACTAGTTGTTCCGTTACCAACACTAAGGTCTTAATCGGGTTTGGAATAGTAGGAGGGACCGCATGCATTGGTCACATCTCTTTGGCTTTCCCAAGAGTAGGATGGTGGTGATGGCTTTGATTTTTGTTTCTTGTTTCCAATTCTCTTTTACCGACATTTCAATAAGCAAACGTCCATAATCACACATACAACTTGTATACGAATCAACTTTCATTGGGGTTCCAAGTTTTTTTTTTTGCCAATAAGACTAAAACCATCCTTACTAAAAAAAACTTGTAAAGGGATACCATAGATGTTACACACGGGACCCTATTATGAATTGTCATTTCAGATTTTCAGGGAAGGTTTTTGAATCCCATGAATTGGGCCTGGGGTATCTTTAATACTCCAAAAAGTATTTATAACAATTAACAAGCAAACATTTTGTTGTTAATAATTTTTTATGAATAATTATTCTGACAATTTTTTATATGGATGATCCACTTGGTTTAAATTATACTCCTTTCGTTCTAAAATAATTGTCCACAGACAAAAACAACACAGATTAAGGAAAATTAATTATCATTAATTTTATTAAATGAAATGACAATTTTACCCTTTTGTTGTATTTAATTTCATGGTAGTTGTATTTAATTTCATGGTAATTTAACTAATAATGACGGGTATTATAGTAAAAGACATAATTATTTTTAGAAGTAGATTATTATTTTGGGACAACCCAAAAAGAAAACATCATCTCTAATAAATGAAGGGTTTTTTTTTTTTTTTTTTTTTTGTCACTTGTCACTTTCTCAATGCTTTTGTCACATATCATTATATGAGATTTTACAATTATTTAAATTCACATGTCATTATGTGGTATCTTTATTATTTTTACTAGATGAATTCCTGCGCGTTGCGCAACGAAGATTAAAAATATATTGTTAAAATATTGAAAAATATATGTTTAAAATGTTTATGTTATTGACATTAACTTTGAGATAATATTTTTATATTAATATATATATATATATATATATATATATATATATATATATATATATATATATATAATCTCTATTATTTTGAAAAATAATATTCATTGATATCAACCCACATTCCTCATTAATAGAATTAAATATAATTATTTATTTAGTATTATTTTAAACAATTATTATTATTGATTAAATATATTTTTACTTATGCGATTATTTTCTAATTTCAATAATGATGTTCATTTATAATACAATTTATTTATAGCTAAATGTAATTTAAAATTTGATGTTATTATCATTTAAAATTGTTATTCATTAATTTTAAACCACTTATTATTAATAAGTTAAAGAAGATTTTTAAGAAACACTTAATATTATTATTAAAATGTGAAACATACACTAAATAATAAAGTCATAAGATAGACAATTTATATTTCAAAAGAGACCTGCATAGATAATATGACATATCTATGTAATTTGATTTTATTATTTATAATTATTGCTTATTAATTTTAAAACCACTTGTTCTTATTAATAAGTGAAAGAAACTTTTAAAAAACACTCATTATTATAATTATAATGTTAAACATATACTAAAATTATAAAGTGATAAGATAGACAATTTACATTTTAAAAAATGCTTACATGGATAAAATATGACATATCCATGTTTTTTAATTAATTATTGTTTTGAATCAAAATAAACAAACAAACATGTATACAATAGTTAATTAAATATTATATATATCACCTTCCGTAACATATGAATCTAATCTAATTTACATGAAAATTTCAACCACAACATACAATAATATTCTTAAAAGAATACTTAAATCAAGAAAATACAAAAAAATAATTAGTATATAACAAACTTACAAATTAAAAACTTCAACATAATAACAGGGCTCGAAAAATTGTTCAAATCCCTCAAACCAACAAAAAAAACTTTAAACTTGTTTTCTTTGTGAATTTTGTATGTGATTTGTATTTGTATGTCTACTAAAAAAGATTGACCTTTTTATAGTAGAGTATCCATTAATTGTTTATTAAATATATTATATAAGTTATAAAACCTTTGAATTATTAATCATTATTAAGAGACTTTTGAGTGATATTCATTAAAATAGGAGGTTTCAAATGCATGAGGTGTTTGCAAATTTTTACGGAGGTTTCAAATGCATGAGGTTCAAGGAAAAATGCTAGTTTTATAAGTATATATAATTAATCAATAATCAAGACCACTAATTAATGAGTCTACTATTATATATGTAAAGTATTCATTCTATTTAAATGTTTATTAATTTACAAATATATTTGAATTCAAATGGATGTTCTAATGACACAATTAATGTCGTGTATTTGATGATATATTTGAATTCAAAACATACATTTAATTTTTTTGGACTTTTAATTTGAATTCTAACAAATTTATTATTTATTCAAATTTTATAAATAATTATGAAAAAGAACACCATCTTCAAAGAAATATTTGAAATTTTTGATTCATAACAACTATTTACATTATGTCAATAATTTTTTTTATGAGTATAGATTCAATAACTACTTATTCATTATTTCGTTTGTATTTATTTCGAAAGTTAATTTAAAATATGCTAATAGTTTTTTTTATTAGTACTAGGTGTGCACCCGACCAAAGCGGCGACGACAATTATTACTTTTTGGACGAATGTTTTTTTTTTAGAAAATGTTATTTTACTACTTCAATGGCTACAAATTTTCTAACTGATATGTTAGAGAAATTTCATGTCCAACCTTTGGACAAACATCATGCTTACATTAAAAAAGAAACAAAATTTAATTGATGTTCATTCTTTAAATATTTTCATTGATTATTTTTACTATAATTAGTTTTTGTTCATGAAAAGATGATTGATTTGTGCAAAACATATTTATACATTAAGTTATCAAGCATGTACATCTTAAATTTCAAGAAAAATTCGATATGCTGTATAATATAGGTCAGATAGATTGAATTAATTACATATTCATTTTATCGTTCACATTTATGTAAAAGTATTTTTTTAATATTTAATATTTATACATGATATCAAACTTTTATTTTTAATAAACCCGTATAATACTCGAGTCTCACACCTAGTGAACTATTAATATGAGACGAAAGGAGTATGTAATTTTGACAAAACTACAAAAATAGTCCTTGTGGTTTATCAAAGGTTACAAACAAAATCCTTGTTAAATTTTTTTGATGAAGATGCTCCTTGTGGTTTTCAAAACTTGCGTGAATGACTCTTTTTGCTGACGCAGTTACTGTTTATTTGTTAGTGTGAGAATATTTTGGTCTTTTCAAATAATAGGGAGTGAGTTTGTGGTTATTGGTAAACCATAAGAACCATTTATGTATTTTTTTTAAATATTTTATGCTTATGAATTTGTGACTTTTCCACCCCTTTAGTTTTTAATATCACTTTTGAACCCTTCACTTTGAACTTTAAAAAATATTACTTTCACCTCTCTATTTTCTAAATTTTCATTTAACTTTGTATTATATATAATTTGATTTTTATTTATAACTTCTGTTTGTTAACCTAAAAGAAATATTTTTACGTGTTTATTTTTATATATTTGTCCGTATAATTCAAGATGGTCAACATTTCGATTTTAATTTAGAACTTTCTTTCATTAACTTTTTTCAAAAAAGATTACATGGTTTTTTATAAACTTGACAGTTAAAATTCGAGTTTGTCTACGTTTCGACATAGTTTTTTTTCTTCCTGTTTTTGTGTTTAACTTTATGTGCTTTTCCAACGTATGAGATGTATCACATATAATAACTTTTGTTTGTTTATTTTAAAAAACGTATTGTATTTGAGTTTGTCTAAGTTTCGATGTTTTATTTATTTATTTATTTAACATTATTGTGCTTAGTTTTATGTACATTCCACGTATCATTCAGGTCACATATAATAATATTTGTTCGTTAGCTTAAAAAATGTATTATATTCGAGTTTGTCTATGTTTTGATGTAATTTTTTTTTTAAAAATTAACAAATGAAAGCTATTATATATGATTCGTTTCATACGTAAGAAACGTACATAAAGTTCAACAAAAAAACATATAAAAAAACTACAAAAAAACCATGTAACTTTTTTTTAAATTAACGAAAGAAAATTTTAAATTAAAGTCGACACATTGATCAACTTAAATTATACCGACAAATATATAAAAATAAACACATAAAAATAATTTTTTTAGGTTAACGAACAGAAGTTATTAATAAAAATCAAATTGTATATAATACGGGGATAAACACAAAAATTTAGAAAATAGACGGGTGAAGATAACCTTTTTTAAATTTCAAAGTGATATTTTAAAAAATAAATGGATGGAAGAGGCACAAACTCATAACATAAAATATAATTTTTTTTTTCATAAATGGTCCCTATGGTTTATCCATAGTTACAAACCAAGTCCTTGCTGCTTGAAAAAACCAAAATGCCCTCATACTAACAGATGAACAATAACGATGTCAACAAGAAAAATCATTCATACAAGTTTTGGAAACCATAGAGACTAAGTTTGTCAAAAAAAAAAAATTAACAGACAGTTTGTGGCTCTTAGTAAACCACATAAATTATTTTTATAGTTTTGCATATAATTTTTTATATCACTAATTGTTTAGCCGGTTGTTAATAATAATTACATAAAATTATATAAATGGTCTCACAAAAAGTGCCATGAATAACCCTTCTGACAATTTTTATATGGATGATCCACTTAGTTTGATTTTTTTTCATTGTTGGTTACGATGGACTCTGTTAGAAAAGTGACGTTAAGTGTCTGAAAAAGACAAATTTACCTCTATCAGTGGCGGAGCCAGGTTCAAAGTAAAGGGGTATCCCAAAAAAATTTCGGATGACCTAATTTTTTTTTCGAGGTACTTCGGTTTCGGTTTTAAACCTAAACCTTAATCGAATCCTTACATAACCTAAAGTCATGTTATATAAACATGAAGTTGAAGTATCTTTTGATACTTAAATCGACGTGGGAATAAAAGTAGATATCAAATGAAGCATGAAGATAACATGTTAATATAATAGACGAAATTGGCTAAATTTACATGTGTTTGGCGATGTGAGATAGGATAACCGGGAAAATAAAAATAAAAGGTAAACAAAGAACATGTAAGGAGGGATATTTGATCCTTAAACCTCTACTTCAATATGTTAACGCCTTATCCAACAGACCACATGTTTGTTTGGGTTTATAAGTGAAGGGAAACATATATATATATACACTATATAAAACGAAATTTTGCTAAAAAGAATTACACTACCGAAAAAGTTTTTGATGGGTATCCCGGGCTACCCCGGGCTCTACATTGGATCTGCCCATGACCCCTATGTTCTCTTTACTTTCATTTTCTAATTTCACTATTATTAAAACTTCCAACTTTTATTTTCTCTCACGTCTCTTCTCCTTGTCGGATTAGATCCCTAACATCCCGTTCCCGAGTTCAACTCAACTAGAGAAAAGAAATGAAATGAGAAGAAAATAAAAGACATTGGTGTTCCCGAGTTTCATTAAAAGATGAAAGTGGAAAGAAGTGGAGGGAAATAGGAAGATCACTTTTCCTTCTAACTTTCCTTCCGATTTGGGAGGATTTAGAAAGTAAGAACAAAATGAAACATTTTCCTTCCACTTTTCTTCAACTCGGGAATATAAAAGAAAATTTTATTTTCCGTTCATTTCTCTTCTTTTCTCTCATGACTTTCTTTTCTTTTTTCTTCTTTTCTTTTATTAAACTTAGGAACGAGACGTAATACCCTTTACAAATGCATTAACTAAAAAAACTAAAAAGAGTACAAAAACAAAAAGGGAAAATTTCATATATGTCCTTACAAAACTTAGATAATTACGTATATATCCTTACAAACTTCAAAATTACGTATACGTCATTCCAAAACAATAAGAATTACGTATATATCCAAAATCATATTTATTTATTAAGAAACTCATTTTAGTATTAAAAAACTTATCTGAATTCATATTTATATGTGATGAGACCAGAATACCCTTTCTTAAATTAAAGAGAAATTAAATCATTTTGATCAGGAATAATACGATTTAGTTAGCTGTGATTGCATTCCTTCTTTAGCGCGAACAGCTATCAGTCGATCAAGGCAAGGCAGTTGCTTTTCTTATCGCAAAGGGTAACCATCTTCTCTCGATTAGGTTTAATTAAATGATTGATTAGTTTTTGCATTCTAATAATCGTGGTTCTGCATTTGATTTCGATTATCTTCTCCTCTACCTCTTAGAATCGCAGGTAAACTGATTGTTGTATCTGACTACCTGCGATGGATGATGAAATTGATACACTGAGATGGGAGATCAGTGAACACTCACCGATAATTGAGTACGTTTTTACCAACTAGATAATTGATTCATTACATTACTTTTCAATTTTAGTAATTGATTTTTTCACTGTTGTTCTCAGGCAAGTAATATCCAAATACAAGTTTAATCTGAAATATGGAGGCTACTTTCGATTAGCCAGAAACTCATGTAGGCAAGTATACTGTTTTGGCTTTAGAAAGTCTCTCTATATAGACACTTGCTCATACAACCGGACTCAACTAGTTAAAGAGGTGAGAAAACATTATCCATCAGACAGTGATATTGTATTGTCGATAAACTTTGTAGACAAGAATGCAAAAAAGCAATGTTTCATTGAACTTGATTCTGATGAGAACTTCATGGTGATGCTAAGCATGTATAAGGAGGAAAAAGAAGTCACAATTTATGCGACGACTGAAAAAATTACACAGCAAACATATAATCCTTTTAGTATTCAAGATGAGGTTATTGATGAATCTGATGACGAAAATGATTCAGAATCAAATTGTCCAAGTGAAGAAAGTTATCATAGTCGTCATAGCTCTGATAACGAATATGAGCTTTTAAATTATGATTGTGAAACTGATGCACAGAGTAGAAGCAGTCCAATTTTTAAACTGAATTCTAAATTTCCCAATGTTATTGCTTTTAGAAGAGCATTAAACCATTATGCAATAATCAAGGAATTTGAGTATGTCATTGAGAAAAGTGATTTGACACGACTTACGGCATGTTGTGAAGATAAAAAGTGTGAGTGGAGAATTCATGCTTCTGTTACGCAAGATGGGGTTACTTTTGAAGTAAGTATGCAATTTAAAAATACATGTGTTGACACGATTATTTGGTTAATGTAATTATATGTTTTTATGTGTTGTGTAGATTAAGAAATTTGTAGAAACTCATTCTTGTACTCGAAGCAACAAGTGTGGTAACAAACATGCAACTCAAGGATGGATTAGTGATGTTGTAACGGACAAGTTGAAATCTGATGGTGATGTCTCTCCTGCCAACCTACAAACTTGGCTAATGCAAACCTACAATGTTAACGTGCCATATATGAGAGTCTTTAGGGGAAGAGAACAAGCTTATAAGGATATGTATGGCAATTGGGATGACTCTTACGTAAATGTATATGATTTCAAACAGGAGCTTGAAAAGAGAAACCCCGGAAGTGTCGTGGAGATCGATTTGCAGACAATTGGTGACAAGAAACATTTCCAACGCTTTTTTATATCACTAACAGCATGCTCCAAAGGGTTTCTTGCTGGATGTCGACCTTACATTGGGATTGATGCTTGTCACTTGAAAGGGAAGTTTAATGGAGTCCTTGCTGCTGCCACAGGTATTGACGGTAACCGTCACATGTTTCCAGTAGCATACGGTGTTCTTGAGTCAGAGAATACTAAATCATGGACTTGGTTTCTCAAGTTACTACAAAAAGCAATCGGTACACCTGACGGTCTTGTTATCTCCTCTGACATGCAAAAAGGGTTGGGAGCAGCTATTACACAAGTTTATCCTAATGCTGAGCATAGAGAATGCATAAGACATTTATATAACAACTTCAAGAAGCATTTTCGAGGTGAGTATTTCATGACCAAGCTATGGGGTGCTGCAAGGACCTACTCTGTTAGCAAGCATGACAGATTGTTAAACGAAATTGCTAGTAAAAGTGAAGATGCAATTTTATATTTGAATGAGAACCATAATAAGATATGGAGTAGAAGCAAGTTTGGCACACTTGTGAAGTGTGATTACATTACCAACAATATTTCAGAAACGTTTAACTCTTGGGTAGGTGACATACGTTATAAACCGGTACTTGATCTCCTTGATGCAATTAGAGAAAAGCTCATGAAACGGTTTGACAAGAAAAGGAGGATTGTGAGAAAATGGACAGGAAATTTAGTTTCAAAAGCAAAGGACTATCTGCAGCACACCTCTAAGGCAAGCTCAACGACTTTCATGTATTGTTTATTTTTGTTTTATTTAAGATTGTAAGGAATGGCAACATTTCCTAATAATATTTATTTTGTTTCATTTTATCATGTAGAACTTAGGTGAGTTTGAAGTTTGTAGAAGCAGTGACAATCGAGCAGAAGTGAAATACAAGGGAAAACGTTGGGAGGTTATACTAGATGAGAAAAAATGTAGTTGTCGAAGATGGCAGGTCACAGGCCTTCCGTGTGTGCATGCTGCTGCTTTTATTGCTTTCAAAAGGGAGCCTAATTGGGAAACATATGTTGATACATATTACACAGTCGGTAAATTTCGAGAAGCATATGCTTTAGAAGTTGCTCCGATGCCCGGAAAGGATCAATGGGTGCATATAGAGACGAATGAGAAGATATACCCACCAATTATAAAACGACCGCCTGGACGACCCAAAAAGAATAGAATTAAACCACCTGATGAGCCCACCAAGAAAAGACATAGATGTCATCGTTGTGGTATGTATGGACACCAGCAACGGACTTGCAAAAATCCCGCACGTGAAGGTTTTGATGATGCATCGACTAGCAAGAAGAAAGAACATAAAAGATCATGATTTGTGTGTTGCTAGTTTAAGAAGACTATAGTGCTTTAATGCTTTCTTTATGGATAATTTGATGCTTTAATTTATATTTTTGGAATGATTAAAAAAGATTTTAGTACTTTAATAGTTTTTGGACCAAATTTTTGTGATCTTGCTCTGCCACAGGGACTAATTCAGTACTTGTGTTGGTAATTCATTATGTATTTGTTTCTGCCACAGGAACAGTTTTGTCATTTTTTTCTCACATGGACCAGTGAACCTTTATTAAGTCCAGATGTGAAAACCCATATGCATCATTGCACAATGGAGTTAATATCTTTTAGCTTTATGAAAACCTAAAAAGTTCATTTTTATATTTATTAGAGATATATGTTTTCATTAGCCATTGCATTTTCAAATTTTAATGCACCAAATGTCGATTCCAATAGTTTCTTTAAATTGCATAAATCCTGCATTCTACTACTACTATAGAAGATATACATAACGAGCTTATGGCCATTACTAACTGCTATAAAAAAGACAAAACTACCCTTACTCCCTCTTGCAATAAAACAGTGCACAAGAGGAATAACTTCTTGCATTAGGGTTGTGCAAGATACGAGTAATGGTTATGTCTTGTTCCACACTTTATGTGATGATCATGCCTTCCAACTTTATGAACCTAAGATTGGGGCGCAATCAAAGTTAGAAGATTTTGATGCTCATTCTTCAATATTTCTCACTGAAACATGTGTTGAAAACCTTGAGATGTTTGACATGGGCAAATGCATCTATTCTTGAAGAAAAAAAGAATCCATTGGATGATGAGTATTCAGATTTCAGATAGTAAACCCCCTCCACTGTTGATGTATAGTCGCAAACAATTTCATCAGTAGATATTTGGTCATCATCGGTCATCATCTCAGCAAATATAAATCATATAGAACCTTTATTTGATTCTGGTCGAATTTGGACTTGTTGCCCCTCTGCCTGCTCAATTGATTCTCTACCTTGTTGCTCTCTTCGAGCTCAATTGCTTGTCTATGGTAAAGAAAATCAAAATAAGAAAAATCAGTAAAACCTAAATTGAAGGCCCTCCTCATAAAAGAGGCGTTGAAACTTCACTCTGTATTAATTGGAGAACGAATTTTCCTTCTTGTTTCCATTCTGATTCTTGCGAAGATCGAAAGTGGTTTTGGCGTGATATTTGATCTGCGAAACAGGTAATTGTGATCTATGATCCGGCTCTTTTGATAATTAAAATGATTAAATCTTATTTTTAATTAAGGAGGGGTATTTTAGGAAGATCAAATATAATATTGAGTTTTAAAGAAGTTTTTAATTGATACTAATTTGAAATTGAGTTTCTTAATAAATAAATATAATTTTGGATATATACGGAATTCTTATTGTTTTGGAATGACGTATACGTAATTTTGAAGTTTGTAAGGATATATACGTAATTATCTAAGTTTTGGAAGGACATATATGAAATTTTCCCAAACAAAAAATACTTAATACTTAATTAAAAAATAAACATTAAAAATACATCAAAAACTAACGTAAAAGTTACATAACCTAAGATTAAAATAATTAATAACTCCGATATCTACAAATTATTTTTATTTTGATAATTTCATAACATTACCTATTAAGTTTTAAATATTATTTAAACTTTTGTTTTAATTAAATGTTATGTTTTTTGTAATGTAATTTTCATTTAATATACCATGTCATCTATTTGGTTAGATTATTTATTTTATTATTTTTTATTTTCACATTATTACTGCTATTATTTTTATAATATAAATAAAAAATTATTATTTTTCGCATACATGATATATCCATAGATAAATAAATAATAAAATTTTTATTTATTTTATTTATTAATGAATTTCCTTAAATATTTATAAGAAAATATGAGCTCACTACATATATGGATAATGGAACCACTATATCACTTTACGGTTTTTAGATTCCCTACCATTCTCATAACACTCCATTTTATCTGCTTTCATATCATCTACCATACTCCGTCGACGATGTTTTAGACCAGAGGGAGTGGGTGCGCTCTAGGCCGTATTCCATCCGCCACATAATCATGCATATCGTCCCTGGGTGCGGTCTAGGCCGCATTGCGGCCTTCCAGCACTCTCTCTCTCTCTCTCTCTCTCTCTCTCTCTCTCTCTCTCTCTCTCATTTTTTACTTGTTTTCTTTCTCCTCTCTCAACAAATTATCTTTTTTTCTTTTTCTTTTCTTTTCTCTCCTAACTATTTTCTCACTTTCATCTTTTGGTTTCAAATTATATATATAAAAGTTGACATCTACGTGGGCATAGAAAGGAACGGTTTCAATGATATCACTCCATCCGGCCTTATAGTATCTTAATGAATGATTGTATCCAATGATTACATATTTAAACAAAAAATAAATTACAGATTACACCAGATCAATTTATTAATCTACTTGTATTCATTCCCGAAACAAGTATAACCATGATAACATATTAATCATAACATAGAATATATAACCATGATAACATATTAATCATAACATAGAATATATAGTACACATGTTTCATGGGTTGAAACCATTAAAAATATTATACAATATAAACGGGAAAGTGACTTTGGAACACATCCAAAAAAAATACGATTTTTTAATGGCAAGCTAACATTGTTTTGAAAAAATTGCATAACTTTTTATTTTTTTTTTATGTCGTTGATTAATCTTCCTCGAGACACAACAAAAAAGATTATATGATATTTTAATACCAAGATAACCTTGTTTTATGATTGGTTTTTTTTTTTTTTTTTTTTTTTTTTTTTTTTTTTTTTCTATTGTGTTGATTATAATTTTTTTTACATGGTAGCCCGATCATTAATTTTCAAATGTACTACCTGTCTATATAAAAATATGGATGCCCTTATTCGTAATTAAGTCAAGAGAGTTCAAATTAATGAAACTTTCATTCCGATCGTTTCTTCCCAATTAGACTTTTTATTCACATAGGTCATCGAGCTACCTTACTCTTTTCACCTTGAGTTAAGAGTTGACTGTTTTGTCATTCATTTATAGCATATGTACATTTTCTTTTTCAGAACTAATCTACAATTTCTCCATCAATTTCGTATTCCTAAATGTAACCGTTGAGACTCTCAACAACTACCATTGAGGTTTATGGTTACACAAAATTTGTGTTTATAATCTTGAAGTCGTTATAACCACGATTTTGAGTGAGACCCCAAAATGCGAAACCTATTTCTGAATTAACGGTGAACAATCAAATGTTCTAGATATTTTCACCATGTAATTGACACATACAACCTTTTTGGTTTGTACCATTACAAGTATGAAATCTCATTTTTTTTCTTTTTGAACGATCTTAATGAAATGTTCTAGACCCAAGACATTTCATACCGAAAGAAAAATGTTTTTATTTTTCTTGAGATTTTCATTGTATCTAGTCACTTAAATAATATTCGAAGCTTACTTGTTATTGTGGCTACACTGGTCAGACAAATATTTCTCTCAAATCTTCAGACTTATGTTGAGTTTCGGAATTTGATTGAAGATGAAACCACATTATAGCTTATTTAAAAGAAGTCTTTCACTATTTCTCAACAAATAGGTGATCGTAATTCAACAGGATACTACACTAGCACTTCTGAGTCTCTCTTGACTCAAAAGGAAGAGATCGTTGCCCGGGATCCATTTAATTTTCATGTCAATTTTATTTGACATCACAGAATCCCTAAAAAAATTATTTGCTTTATTTTTTTTTTTTATCTTTGGCACACCCTTGCACAAAAAACTTTGTGATTTTTCCAGGTCTTGTTCTAATTCTGAGTGGTTGCTTTCAATCTGAGAACAGGTCTTTGTTACAACACTGGTGGATTGGTTGATTGTTCCGAATGTGTCAATATCGAGATGACGGTTTATTGGAGATAAGATTTCAAAACAGGAATGGCTTTTGAATTTCCTGACAACATGCGTGTCGGTTATAGCACTGTCAGACACATACAGTTGTCATGATTTTCAAGGCTGATTTACCGGGATATAGGAATGTGAAATGACAGATTTCTGTCACCACTTATCACTGACGTATAAAATGGTTTTCGACGGTTTGATTTCTCTCACCACTCAAAAAGTATTCAAAACTCTTAAGGAGAAAACCCCTTTTCTCTCTACTATTCATCGTCTTCCTCAAGGCAACATGACATGATCATCTGAAACTGCTTCATTCGTTGAACAATCTGCATCGGCCATCATGCTCAATGTCAAGCAAAACTAAAATCTTATTCTCGATATTGATTCATCTCGCTACAATGAAGTCCTAAGGTTGATGATCGAATGCTTACGGTTCTAGCCATTAGCTCAAGCTTTAACCATGACATAATCAGTTCCTTTTATCCATTTCTCTAAGGCTTATTCGTCTACCAACTACAGTCAATCCGAGGGAGTTATTCACTTCGAGGCAACTTCTCACAAAACCTCGATCTCCAAATCCCGTTTTTGTAGAATTTTAGGGTTTGCTTCATCAGATGGACTCGTGGATCCAAAATCAATTTCTAATACTACACTCATCGATATGTTTTACCATATGGGACACTGTGACATCCCCAATTTCACGGCCAGAAAAGACCGATTTGTTTATGCTTTGTTTTTAAAATCAGAGTAATCTTTTAAAGAAAACGGTTGCGAAATTTGTTCCCAAAACAAGATATGATAATAACTTATCAAAACATTTCTCAAAGAACATGTATTTTTATTTAATAATAAAACCTCGGGATGTCATGTTCCGATACAAACATATAAGCATAAACATAACTTACATTTAATTACACTAATGATTTATATCTCCTTTAAATCTCTCTGTGAAATATGTCTTCGTATCGATACCTGTGATACAAAGAAAACTGAGTGGGTCAGGCTTGGGAGCCTAGTGAGCATATAGGGTTTTCATCCCACAATGTTATATCATATATTTATAAATATAGAACATTCAAACTTGTACAATTTCACCACATAAAGGCAACTCTTATCCCACCCCATCGATCCTTACAACGACACGATCTAAACTCTCATATCTAAAATTTTCCTCTTTACCTGATCCCTACTCACGGATCTAAAACTATCCTCTTCACCCGATCTGTGGCAACCCAAAAATTTCCATTCGGTAAAACCATCCACTGCAATTGAAGTCAAATCTGTTTCTGCTAACTTTCAAGCTTTTGGGATAAGTTTGAGTGTTTTAAAGTTAGTGCTTCAGAAGATATCAGGAGAGAGGATACCCTAGGGTTTATTATGTAGCAATAGGTGCCCAAAACTTCAAGAGTTTGGAATATTACGGTCCAAAAATGGTATTGGGACCGAAAACCCTCAGGGCTATATAAGTAAGACTTAGCCATTTTTGGTTCATTTCTTACATTTCCAACTAGAGAAAACTCCCTTTTCTCTCCCACGGATCTTCAACCGTTCACCCCCAATTGTAAGTACTTCAACCCTAGAGTGTATTAAAGGGTATTACATGCCTAGATAACATGGAAATCATCCATAAATCCCAAGGAAAAGGTGTTCACGGCCCAAGATCCTCTTGGACCGTGAACACTAAAAATGAGGCCAAAAGTGTGCCCTATGTCCCTATAGACCTTGGAAACAAACATAGAACTACCCTTGACATGTCTAGACCTTAGAAACATCAAGAAACAAGGGTTAGAAGAGAGTTCACGGCCAAGGATGTTCTTGGGCCGTGAAATCCCTTTTATGGTGCAAAGATGCCCCAAATTCCTTCCTTGAGCCTAGAGACTAGCCTAGCACTTTACCTTGATGTGTTTCGGACTTAAAGCAATCAAAATACCATCACCCATAGGTGATTACGGCAGCAAACACATGCCAATATGGTCCATGGGCCGAAAACTCAAGTTAGGGGTGTTTTGATGTCACAAATACTTCCTAAGGCTTAGACTTGAAGTTAGGATGCTTCACTAGGACTTTTAGGACCCTAAACAACCCTCATAAACATAAATGGCCCTGAGTTTACAGTTGTAAACTCATTAGGTCCGTGAACACCCCAAAAGCTTCAAAGAAAGTGGTCTTCCTCATCCTAGGGTAGAGCTAAGGTCCCTAAAACATCTATAGCCTTCAAACTTGCACTTACACATGAGTAGCCATGAGTTTACGGCCGTAAACTCCCTTGGGCCGTAAACCCATGGTAGTAAACTCATGTGAGTTCCATTCTACCTTCTTTTGTTGAATCACATGTGATTCGAACACTTGGTCAAGGTCTTTCCTAGTCCCGGAAGGTGTTTCCTTTCATATAGTTGTTTATAAACACTATATTCATGTCAATATGTGTCCTTATATATCATTTAGGACTTATTGTGTCTTGGGACTTCATTCGTGGAACTTCTCATCCTTACACGCATACCCGTTTGAATCCCCTACATTAGGTGAGTTCATACCCCGTAATGAATCTTTTAACTATTTTAACTGTTTTAAGGGGGGGGGAATACAGGTTGAACACAATGATAGTTGTGTAAATGTTTTTTGTTAAACATCTTTCAAAATGTTACTTATGTTACTTTATAGTTATACAAAACTCCGTTTTTAAAGTACAAGCATAACTTAGTAGATAAACAAGTCTTTTCAGTAATAGTCCAAGTAGAGCATTAGTAAACTATTATAGGTATAGTTTAGGAGAATGCTATTCATTACTTCTAGTACAATGAAGCACACAAAGTATCAATACCATAACAGAACAAACCGTGAAGAGAATCAAACAATACCATAACAGAACAAACAGTAAAGAGAATCAAACAAAACCATAACAGAACAAACAGTGAAGAGAATCAAACAATACCAGAACAGAACATAACAAACAAGTTAAGTTGCTATAGCATGAGAACACACAAACAGGATCTCATTATACCAATGAATCACTAACGCATTAGTGATAGTTATATTGGGTATACATGATCATATAACTTTAATGTGAATTACACGGCTTGCAAGAAATTGATGGGGTCGCGTTTGGTTCCCTTAATCTCTTTACATGAGAGCGTTTAGTAGGGGTTCTAGCTTTCACATTATGACCGTAATAAAACAAATATGTTTTTAGGTTATTAGTACATCCGCATGTCATTATAAACGACACCTGTGTACTTACTTTTCCCATTACTTTCATAAAGTGTTAGTACCACTTGAAAGTTGATCTATTTTCTAGTCAAGATAGTTATAAACTAGGGAGAATATACTTTTACATTTGACAAAGGAACAGTCGGGTTTAACACAGAACAAAAGATGCCTTGGTAGAAGGCTACGATTAAAGGTTAGGATCATAATGCTAGCTTTATGATTCCTTAAAGTATACACTATAGGATACATATATACTAATAGATTCCGACAGCTAATAGGATGTGTGCTCTTCGCTTCATTTCCTGTTCCCATTGGATGTGGGCTTGGAATGAGGTCACCCAATCTATTATCTACCCGAATCTATATATATCTATGCTTAGTATACATTAAGTCATCATAAGGGTACCAGGTATGGATCAGGTCATAGGACACAGAGTCAACGCATGGTTTTTCTAGTACAAAACTTACTTTTCAAAGCCAGTACTTTTGGTATACAAAACTAGAGATTTCCCAGATAAGGGCTTAATCCATTTTATTAAGCCAATACAGTTTTAGAGACTTTAGGTGAGTAACTCTATAACACCTTAGTTTATACACCATGTTTATATATAAAACTAATATCCAATAGATAGTTAAATGTGTGTTTTCCGCCTTACTTCTTGTTCCCGTTGGATTGTGGGCTTAGGGCAGATTCACCCAGTTAACTTTCTACCCGATATCATATTATATATAGTAGTATAAACAAAGCTATTATAAAAGTAGTCACCGTAGTCATTATTTTACTATAAGGAATATAGGTTTTCTTAAAAGAACTCTTCATTAGATATAAAGGAACCATTACAAATAACTCCATGAGTAACAAGTGAATACACCAGGGTTATATATGACAACGATCTAACAACCAATGGAATGTGTGCTATCCGCCTTACTTTCTGTTCCCCGTTGGGTTGTGAGCTTGGGGCAGATGCGCACAATCGATTGTTTGTTTACTTCGAGTATATATAACTTGTACCCACTTAGTACCCATAGAAAGGCTTGTAGTGTCATTTTACTTAACTTTCATTCAGGTAGGAAATATAGGATTTTCTAGAGGAACAGGCGAACTTTTCAAAACAGAACTTACAGCTTACATCACTTTTACATATACATTTTCAACCACATTTTACAGCTTACTCACATCACTAAAATCTTATGAACTCACCAGCTTAAATTGCTGATCGACTCTTTCAAATAACTTGTATTCTCAGGAGACTATTAGACAGGTGCTCATGCTGGGAATTTAGAAGATGGAGCATTATAGCTTCAAGTCTTGTTTTGTTATTTGTTTATGACTTCTATGTTTTGTGAACACACACATTGTAAACACTTTCTTTCTAAATGAAATGGTTGTTCATTACTTTCTTACCATATACATATCTCGTGATACTTGACATGACGTCCTCCACCCCCGAACGTTTCCGCCGTTCCGGTTTTGGGGTGTGACACAATCCATACTCACGGATCTAAAACTAACCTTTTCACGTGACCCATACTCATGGATCTAAAACTAACCTTTTCCCCTGATCCATACTCACGGATCTAAAACTAACCTCATGATCTTATCCATACTCCCAGATCAATAGTTGTACCCATTCCATACTCCCAGAATAGGGACAATTAACTATACCCTAATCCTGATCTGATCCATACTCCCAGATCTATAACTGTGCCCAATCCATACTCCCGGACTAGGGACAATTAACTTAGTCTTAATCCATACTCCCGGACTAATAACAAGTTTTATCTCTTTACCTGATCCATACTCCCGGATCTAAAACTAACCTCTTGGTCTAATCCATACTCACGGATCTAAAACTAATCTCTTGATCTGATCCATACTCACGGATCTCATCTACCCATGTCCTACCCAACATATTTGTAGATATAAAATACATATACAGTTTAACTCATTAAAACCTATATAGTTCATCCATTCCATCAATATCTCAAATAAACAACAATATATAAACACATAACACGTATTTCGTAGCAAATACTTCATACTTATGTGTTAGAAGAAAGTAACCACACACTCACTTGATCAGAAGATGATCGGACAACACTACGGCTTGCAATGGTAGTATTCTTCGGTGAAACCGGGATCACTTCACACACCGGGTTTATCGCGGGTAGAGCTTCGGCTTGGAAACTCTTTTCTTCTCGGGATCTTCGGGTTTCGGGACTTGCTTCAGGTCTCGGGGTGATACCGGGGCTTCGGGGGGTTAAAATTGCACGTAAAACGATGTAATATGGGAGAGAGATGAGAGAATGAGCAACCAAACTCGGCTGGCCCTTCAAATCTATTTATATGGCAAAATCTGCCCTTGCCACGTCGTGGCACCTTTTTCCACATCGTGGGCTTGGTCGTCACTGCATGCATCATCTCAAGTTTCATCTGGGGGACTCCCAGAGGTGTCAGAAGATTTGCCACGTCGTGGTATCTGACAGTTTTGGGGTTTCGCGCCCCGAACTTCAGAAATTCATAACTTTCGCATACGAACTCCGTATTCGATGTTCTTTATATCGACGCGTAGGTGAGCTTATGATCTACAAATCTCGTTTAGACTCCATTGGATAATTTTGAATTTATTTTTAATATATTATAAATATATTACTTATATATTATCTTTAGTAGGCCAGGACAGGAAAACTCCGTTCGATATTCATAACTCCTTCATCTGAACTCCGTTTTCGTCTGTCTTTTTATCGTTGGAATACTATAGAAGACATCTTCGACTCTCGTTTATATCACTAAGGATATATATATATATATATATATATATATATATATATATATACACCTTAAA
Source organism: Lactuca sativa (assembly GCF_002870075.4). NCBI lineage: Eukaryota > Viridiplantae > Streptophyta > Magnoliopsida > Asterales > Asteraceae > Lactuca > Lactuca sativa. The sequence goes on along the minus strand of NC_056627.2, from coordinate 324,627,384 downwards.
TTCACTATTTACGTCGCGTTGGGTCGTGCCGGTTCTGTCGTGAAACTTCGACATGTCATAACTTCTTCGTTATAACTCGGATTTTGGCGTTCTTTATATGCACGGAAACCTTGTGACATATACTAAAACTTGGTTAAGATTAATCCTTCTAAATAATCTTCCATCAAAAAGTCATTTTTGATGCTTATCGTCTCTAAATTGACTAGCCCGGATCTACGGGCGTTACAATTATCTCCCCCTTAGGATGATTACGTCCTGGAATCATCAAAGAAATAGGGCTTGCATAATGATTCCACACGTTATCTATTCATCCTAGGTAATAACCGTAACTTCTATGTTTCCTCGAAAGAGTATTTAACTCTATGGATTTCTTGACCGCAGACGATGCCTAATCTTGCATCTGCTTATCGTACTATGTTGTACTTTCAATCATAACTTCCGAGTAACAAAATAAATCCTTATTGAGGACTTCTTCTTCTTCTTAGGATAAGTTCTTTCATTCATCTATTCCAATAGATCGATGGGTCATGTTCTAATGACCTCTCATCGTATGATGCAATGCTTAGAGTCAAGTCTCTTAGAGTCAAATTCCAGAATGGAATATACCTTCCTTCATATTCTAATGTAATATAATCACATTTTTAACATGTAGCATTCCTAGCTACAAAACTCCTTTTTTTTAACGAGCGCGATACTATCAATCGCTTTGATTTCAATCTTCTGACTTGAGTCAGATGCTACCTCGAAATTGGTTCTATGAACCACGTAACAAACTCCTCGTAGTCGGACTCAATTTGATATGACCACTAGGGTCGGAATAACAACCATCTTACTAGTCACTACCGAAACAAGGGTAATGACACACTTGAACAAAACGGAATCAATTACTAGCTTCTTGGTAACCTTGTGACTTTCCCTGATCCTAGTGTGAGTCCTGTGCTTCCGGTAGTATATGCATCTACTACCTTTCACACCTACTCATACTCGTCCCAAGTATTGTCCCGCAGTCGACCAAGTCACCATACAAGAAAATCAGACAATCATTCAACACACCATATAACAAAACTAGGGTTTATATTAATTCCTTGAAACTATTACACAAAAGTTCAAGTTCACCCTATACTATGCCTCTAATAGGCTACACCACATGTTACCTTTCATATCGCTACTTTATAACTTGATCTTTAGATATAAAATCCTTATTCCTAATTCCTTGCATTGCCATCTGCTTCATCAAGGATCATTTGAAATGCTCTTGCCTTTGGCTTTGGCAGCACATTTGGCTTTGTAATCTCTTCCCTTCCTGGGCAGTTTTGTTTGAAGTTTCCTTCTTCACCACACTTAAAGCAGGCTTCTCTTTTGTTTGGGCATTTGCTGGTGTAATGACCAGTCTTCCCGTATTTGAAGCAGGTCATTTCTTTAGAGCATTCCCCAATGTGCTTCCTTTTGCACTTGTCACACCATTGTGCTCCTTCTTCGAGCTTCTTCGAATCAGACTTCGAATCGGACCTTGAAGATCCTTTAATCTTTCTTTTCTTGCCCACCTCGATTCTCTCCAGACCCCTTTCCTTTAACTGGGTCTCCACATTTCTAGCTGCTCGAACTGCTGTCTTCAAAGTAGTTGCCATCTTGACCGTTGGGCCAAAGTTGACAGGCAGTCCATTTGCGAACCTCTCAATTTTTGAGAGTTCAGTTGGCACTAAGTATGGAAATAACTTCATCTTTTCGGTAAATGTCGTAGAATAATCATCAATGCTCAATTTACCTTTCTTCAGGTTTTGGAATTCATTGTTCAGATCAATCAGATCTATCTCTGAGCAGTACTGCATCTTTAACTGCTCCAGGAATGATTCCCATGACATCCTTAGTGCTTCCCCTTGGGGCATCATATCTGCTAGTAACTTCCACCAGCTCAAGACTCTAGTCTTCAGATGTCTAACTGCAAAGACAGTCTTCTGTTTGTTGCTACAATCGCAACTTTCAAACACCATCTCCATTTTGGAGATCCAGTCCATAATCTCTACAGGCTTTGGGCTCCAGGAAAGACTTGGGGGTTTGGCACACAAGAAATTCTTATACATACGCCCATCCCTGTTTATTTCCCTTTTCGGGTCATTCCTTTCTACCACTGGGGGTTCTGCTTGTCCAATACTCCCACTGTAGTTACCTCCCTCCGAATGCCCTCTATTCACTTCAGGCTCTTCCACTTGAAGTGACACTTCCTCACGATTATGTTGGAGTAATCGCCTTGTCTCCTCCATTTGGCGATCCAACATCATCTGTATCATCGCTTGCACCCCAGCCATCGTCATTGGCTCTGGTGCTGCTGCTACAACAGGTGCTTGCTCAACCACTGGTGGTTGATTCCTATATTCGTTCACATTTCCAACTCCATTTCTGGTTCTTACCATTTTTGATCTTCACACCAAATAAGGTGAATTCAGATCCTCAATCACGATAGATAATTAAATCATCCTTATTACTCCGAAACGTTTACATGCTAGTTCTAATATCGTAACCGTACACTTAGAATCCTAAACACATAAGGTTTCCAGATCCGGTCGGCAACAGACCATAGATCCGAACAAATAATAGCATTAATATAGCTATCACACAAAACATTTAGCACATAAAAGCATATTAGACATCATTCCTAAAATAAACTAGTGCTTGTGTCAATTTAGGTGTACTACCTAACATATTTTAGACACACTCCTCACAATCATTACTTAGCATTCTAAGTTTAAGTCTAGAAATTTCCTACAATTTCCTAGTTCGCTTAAACTAATGCTCTGATACCAACTGTGACATCCCCAATTTCATAGCCAGAAAAGACCGATTTGTTTATGCTTTGTTTTTAAAATCAGAGTAATCTTTTAAAGAAAACGTTGCAGAATTTGTTCCCAAAACAAGATATGATAGTAACTTATCAAAACATTTCTCAAAGAGCATGTATTTTCATTTAATAATAAAACCTCGAGATGTTATGTTCCAATACAGACATATAAGCATAAACAGAACTTACATTTAATTACACTAATGATTTATATCTCCTTTAAATCTCTCTGTGAAATATGTCTTCGTATCGATACCTGTGATACAAAGAAAACTGAGTGGGTCAGGCTTGGGAGCCTGGTGAGCATATAGGGTTTTCATCCCACAGTTTTATATCATATATTTATAAATATAGAACATTTAAACTTGTACAATATCACCACATAAAGGCAACTCTTATCCCACCCCATCGATCCTTACAACGACACGATCTAAACTCTCGTATCTAAAATTTTCCTCTTTACCTGATCCCTACTCACGGATCTAAAACTATCCTCTTCACCCGATCCATACTCACGAATCTAAAACTAACCTTTTCATGTGACCCATACTCACGAATCTAAAACTAACCTTTTCCCCTGATCCATACTCACGGATCTAAAACCAACCTCATGATCTGATCCATACTCCCGGATCAATAATTGTACCCGTTCCATACTCCCGGAATAGGGACAATTAACTATACCCTAATCCTGATCTGATCCATACTCCCGGATCTATAACTGTGCCCAATCCATACTCCCGGACTAGGGACAATTAACTTAGTCTTAATCCATACTCCCAGACTAATAACAAGTTTTATCTCTTTACCTGATCCATACTCCCGGATCTAAAACTAACCTCTTGGTCTAATCCATACTCACGGATCTAAAACTAATCTCTTGATCTGATCCATACTCACGGATCTCATCTACCCATGTCCTACCCAACATATTTGTAGATATAAAATACATATACAGTTTAACTCATTAAAACCTATATAGTTCATCCATTCCACCAATATCTCAAATAAACAACAATATATAAACACATAGCACGTATTTCGTAGCAAATACTTCATACTTATGTGTTAGAAGAAAGTAACCACACACTCACTTGATCAGAAGATGATCAGATAGCACTACGGCTTGCAATGGTAGTATTCTTCGGTGAAACCGGGATCACTTCACACACCGGGTTTCTCGCGGGCAGAGCTTCGGCTCGGAAACTCTTTTCTTCTCGGGATCTTCGGGCTTCGGGACTTGCTTCGAGTCTCGGGGTGATACCGGGGCTCCGGGGGGTTAAAGTTGCACGTAAAACGATGTAATATGGGAGAGAGATGAGAGAATGAGCAACCAAACTCGGCTGGCCCTTCAAATCTATTTATAGGGCAAAATCTGCCCTTGCCACGTCGTGACACCTTTTTCCACGTCGTGGGTTTGGTCGTCAATGCATGCGTCATCTCAAGTTGCATCTGGGGGACTCCCGGAGGTGTCAGAAGACTTTCCGCGTCGTGGCACTGCTTGCCACGTCGTGGTATCTGACAGTTTTGGGGTTTCGCGCCCCGAACTTCAGAAATTCATAACTTTCGCATACGAACTCCGTTTTCGACATTATTTATATCGACACGTAGGTGAGATTATGCTCTACAACTCTCGTTTAGACTCCATTGGAAAATTTTGACTTTATTTTTAATATATTATAAATATATTACTTATATATTATGTTTAGTAGGCCGGGACAGGAAAACTCCGTTCGAAATTCATAACTCCTTCATCTGAACTCCGTTTTCGTCTGTCTTTTTATCGTTGGACTAATATCGAAGACATCTTCGAATCTCGTTTAGATCACTAAGGATAGATATATATCTACCTTAAATTCACTATTTACATCGCGCTAGGTCGCGCTGGGTCGTGTCGGTTCTGTCGCGAAACTTCGACAGGTCGTAACTTCTTCGTTATAACTCGGATTTTGGCGTTCTTTATATGCACGGAAACCTTGTGACGTATACTACAACTTTTTTAAGATTAATCCTTATAAATAATCTTCCATCAAAAAGTTATTTTTGATGCTTATCGTCTCTAAATTGACTAGCCCGGATCTACGGGCGTTACAAATACATTGGAGATATCTCATTATTGTCAAAGTTCAGGAAGCCCTTTCTTTATACAATGTGGAATAGGTTATTCACTCTTCTCCTCAAGAGCTTCCCAGAAAGAGTTGCAGGATCTGACAGCTCAAGCAGGCTATTCTATACTATTCTCTATGGCCTCTACCATGGAGTAAATCTCGATTTTGGTTGTATCTTATGGACTCAGTTGATCCAAAGCACAGTCTCCACCACCCGTCACACTGAGATCTCATGTGCTCGTTTTTTGTCTATTGTGTTCAAACGAGCCCTAAGCCACTTCAAGGTTCCACAGACGGATGCTTCGATAATTGTTGCCATTCTGATTCTGCAAACGTCAACTTTTATGATCTCCGATCTGAGTAAGTTCAGCTTTATTGGTTCTATTCCAGAAGCCATGTTGGTAAACGTTCCTACATACAATGTGATTGTATACGAATATCACAAGTTACCTAAATCTGGTGTTCGCCCTATGACAAAGGAATTCCGAAAGGTCACAGAGGAGGGTAATAAACCAAAGAGGGGAGGAAAGAGAAAAGTTAACGATGCTCCTTCTGAAGTAGTGAAAACTCCAAAGAAGATCAAAAAGCAGGCTAGGAAACTGAGATCTCCATCTCCGGTTGCTCAGGAGGATTCAAAATCCCAAATGATTTCGGAAATTCGGGAGCATGCCAAAGTTCTGAATGAAGTTGAGGATACTGCTGCAACTTCGGAACCTGTTCCTACTGACTCAATTCCGAAGGTATCCACTCAAGCTCGCTCTTCTGTTCCTTTTTCAGATGAGTTTCAGATGAACACTCCACCATCTTCACCTATCACAACCATAATTCTGATCTCCTCTATCCCTCAACTTCCACCAAAGATTTATGTTGGACTTTTACTTCCACATATATATGTGCCTCTTTCTACCCCTCTCTTTAAAAATTCAAGCGCTACCTCAACAAAAACTGTCACTAGTACACCTAAATTCACTGTCACCAAGTTTGTTTTGGAGGAGGTACATACTTCCGGCATTCATGTCAACGTATCTGATATGGGGGCAGATGTGACATCCCCATTTTCACGGCCAGAAAAGACCGATTTGTTTATGCTTTATTTTAGAAATCAGAGTATCCTTTTAAAGAAAAATGTTGCGGAATTTGTTCCCATAAAACATGATAAATATATTATCAAAGCATTTTCGGAGATATGTATTTTGTTTATATTAAAACTTTGGGATGTCATCGTCAATACAGAAACATAAGCATAAACAGACCTTACATTTATTTACACTAGTGATTTACATCTCCTTTAATCTCTCAGTGTAATGTAGCTTCTTGTCAATACCTGTGATACATGTAAACCGAGTGGGTCAGATTGGGAAACCTGGTGAGTACATAGGGTTTTCAACCCATAATAATATAGTTATTATGTTTAAATGTCAAACAATAACCTAATTACCCATCCCCATTATCTTATTTATTCTTCCTTATGAATAATCTATTCCTCATTATTTATTCCTAAGGATTGTACTAAGGAATAGGCACGAAGTCCATCGTTGTCACGGTTTATTCCACAGGCACTAAGTCCATAGTTGCCAGGGTTCATCCAACGGGTGCTAAGTCTATAGCTGCTAGGGTTCTCATTTATAGACAATATTATTTTCGGGAGTCCACCCGCAATACATGTCAATGGAATTTTAGAGTACACTGGGTGAACGTCTCGTTGAAAAAACCTACATGTTGCGAGCCTGCTAGTGTTCCACTGGACTGTCTAGAATAGTCCGTGGTTGTCATCTATACTCTTCTAGATGATGGGGCCAACACTTAGGTAAAGGATTCTCACCTCCCCCCTCATCTCATGATCTATATCACCTTTCATCTCGTCATCCAACTCATCTTTCATCTACCTATCTTTACCCATTGTAATTTATAGGTAGAAAATATGTATATAATTTAAATCAAATAAAACATCTATATTTTGTTCATCCAACATAAATATCATAAACACAGATAATATGCACACATAACACATAATTTAAATACTTCTTATCTATGTCCAAGATGAAAGTAACTATGCACTCACTAGTAAAAGTGATGATTCCAAACTCAGGCAACGCTTTGCTTCTAACGAGGTAGGGTCCGTTTGTTATACGAAGTATAATTTTCCTTCGACGAAACCTAACATTATTATCGCTAAGTTTTAGTCTAATATTTATTGCGACTAATTATTAGTCTAGATTCATCATTAACTCAAAGTCTACTTTCATGATGTATCAAGTAAGGAACAATCAGGTAGGATCATATCAGAGGTAAGGTCCGTTTGGTATACGACGTATACTGTGTGGAAATCTCACTTTAAACACCTCACTAAATCATAGCCTAGACATCATCCCCGTAAGTAGATCAATTAGTATAACGACTTGGAATCACTGATAAATCTTGTTTATAAGTTCATAATAACGATAATGAACTTAAACATAAGTTATACTTAAAGTACGGTAAGCATAACTCATCTTAAATGGGGTTTAGCGAAGAACCGGGCTCTGCGTGGGTAGAAATTCTGAGCCGAAAATCTCATTTTATTGGAGCCTTCGGGTGCTCTGGGGATTTCCTCTAGCACCTTGAGGTTACTTAGGCTTTAGAGGGGTTTTGGGAGGTTTAGAGAGAAGTTAGAGTGAGAGAGAAGTTGGTTTTGGTGTGATAAATGAAGGTAGCATTGCAAGGTATTTATAGGCTGAAATACTGCTCAACTCGTCGAGTTGGGGCCTCCAACTCTTCGAGTTGGTGCCACATGTCACCCTTTGGTGGTAAGGCTTGGGGAGAAATCAATGACCCAGATTCAGCCATGTCACCCTCTTCGCAGCAGCACCCTACCAACTTCTAAACCCCGTAACTTTCGCATACAAGCTCCATTTTTGACGTTCTTTATATCCACGTGTAGGTATTGACAAGATCTACAACTATTTTTTTTGACTCCATCGGCTAATTCTCGACCGATTTTAAATTTCAAAGTATGAGAAGATTACATTGTTAAATGACTGTGTAAAATTCATAACTTCTACATACGAACTCCTTTTTCGTCTGCCTTTTTATTGTTGAGATCATATTAATGAGATATTTATTTCTTATTTAGGTTGTTTCGACCAAAAATCAATCGATTTAAAATTCGATTTCCGGGCTGTGCACTGCTGTGTCAAATCTTAGAAAAATCATAACTTCCTAATACAAAGTCAGATTTGGGCGTTATTTTTATGCACTCTCTCGGTTTAACGTATACTACGACTTTCATTTAGATCACTAAGTCTAAAAAGTAATTTATCAAAAAATCACTTTTTACGTTACACGGTGTCGTGCCGGTTTAGCCCTAAAACTTCGACATATCATAACTTCTTCGTTATAACTCGGATTTTAGTGTTCTTTATATGTACGGAACCCTTGTGACATATACTATAACTTGGTTAAGATTATTTATTCTAACTACTATTCTATCAAAAAGTCATTTTTGATGCTTATTGTCTCTAAATTGACTAGCCCGAATCTACGGGCGTTACAATTATCTCCCCCTTAGGATAATTACGTCCCGCAATCATCAACAAAACAGGGCTTGTATAATGACTCCATATGTTATCTCTTCATCCTAGGTAATAATCATAACTTCTATGTTCCTTCGAATGAATATATATCTCTTGTACTTTTTATTACATACGGTGCTCGGTCTTGCACCCGCTCTCTATCTCATGTTGGACTTTCAATCGTGACCTTTAAGTCATAATATCGATCCTTATTGGAGAATCATTATTCTTCTTAACAAACTTAAGATAAGTTATTTCCTTCGATTACCATAATAGACCGATGGGTCATGTTCTAATGACCTCTCATCATATGATGCAACGCTTAGACTCTGGTCTTTTAGAGTCAAATTCCATACTTGAAGATAGCTTCCTTCATACTCTAATGTGATATACTCACATTCTAGCATGTAGCACTTCTAGCTACAAGCTCTTACAACGATCGTGATACTTCTATTGATCGTTTCGATTATCTTTCACTTCAATTGTCTGGCTTAAGTCAGATGCTACATCGAACTTGGTTCTTTGAACCATGTAACATACTTATCTTAGTCAGACTCAATTTCACAAGACCACTAGGGTCAGAATAACAAACATCTTCTTAGTTATTACCGAAACAATGGTAACAACATACACGAACAAAACAGAATCAATTACTAGCTTCTTGGTAACCTTGTGACTTTCCTTGATCTAAGTGTGAGTCATGTGATTCTGGTAGTATAGGCCTCTACTACCATTCACACCTACTTATACTCGTCCCAAGTATTGTTCCACAGTTTTCCAAGTCACCATTCAAGAATTTCACATAATCATTTAACACATCAAATAACATAACGAAGCTTTATATTATTTCCTGAAATGATTACATAAATGTTCAAGTTCAACCTATACTAGGCCTTTAATAGGCTACACCACGTGATACTATCCACATGGTTACTTCATAGATCCTTATTCCCGATCCCTTTCATTGTCACCTGCTTCATCAAGGATCATTTGGAATGCTCTTGCCTTTGGTTTTAGCACATTTACTGATTCGTTTTTCTTCGCGAAATCTTTTGACATATGCCCCATGTCCCTACATCCGTAACATAACCTTTTGTTGGATGTACAATCATTAACGTAATGCCTAGTCTTCCCACACTTGAAACAAGTTACTCCTTCGTAGCATCTCCCATAGTGCTCCAGTGGTACATTTGGCTTTTTAGCTCCTTTCCTCTTTGGGCAGTCTTGCTTGAAGTGCCCTTCCTCATTATATTCGTAACACACCATTTTGTCGAATGTACACTCATTGGCGTAATGACCAGATCTTCCACACTTGACACAAGTCATCCCCTTGCCGCATTTTCCAGAGTGTTTCTTTTTGCACTTCTCGCACCATCTTGCTTCACTTCCTCTTCCTCCTCCAGACCTTGAGAACATGTTGTTCTTGTTGGACCTCTAAGGTCCCTCAAATTTCCTCTTCTTGCCAACTTCAACCTTGTTGGTGGTCCTGTCGTTGATTATTTCTTTGACAGACTTAGCAACCCATATGGTTGCCTCATTAGTAGGTGCCTGGCATACTGACACAGTAAGTTCGTCCATACTTTGTTGAAATAATCGCCTTGTCTTTTCCATCTGTTGATCCAACATCATTCACACCATTGCCTGTACTCCTGCCATTGTGAGTGGCTCAGGTGCAACTGCTATCTCTGGCGCAAGCTCAATCACTTGTGGCTCAGGCTGCAGGTTACCGTTTCCGAATCCGCTTTGATTTCTCACCATGTCGATCTATATGCCAAATTAGACGTTTGGTGTGTAAGGATGAGAATTAAGATAGGAAAGGTTTTATTTATGATCGATGTGTAAATCTCCTGATCACTCCAAAAAGTTACATGCTAGTTCTAATACTATAATTAAACGTTTAGAAATCTGAACACATAAAGTTTCCAGATTCGGTCGGCAACAGACCATGGATCCAATCATATAATACATATCATAAATCATTTAGCATATAAAAGCATTTTAGGCATTTCCCCTAATTAAGCTAGTGCCTGTCTTTATTCAGGTGTACTACCTAAAATATATTCGACTCACTCCTCTTGATCATTGCTTAGCATTCTAATTTTAAGTCTAGAAATTTTCCTAAAATTCCTAGTTCACTTTAGCTAATGCTCTGATACCAACTGTGACATCCCCATTTTCATGACCAGAAAAGACCGATTTGTTTATGATTTATTTTGGAAATCAGAGTATCCTTTTAAAGAAAAATGTTGTGGAATTTGTTCCCAGAAAACATGATAAATATATTAACAAAACATTTCCGAAGAAATGTATTTTGTTTATATTAAAACTTTAGGATGTCATTGTCAATACAGAAGCACAAGCATAAACTGACCTTACATTCATTTACACTAGTGATTTACATCTCTTTAATCTCTCAGTGTAATGTAGCTTCGTATCGATACCTGTGATACAAGTAAACTGAGTGGGTCAAATTGGGAAACCTAGTGAGTACATAGGGTTTTCAACCCACAATAATATAGTTATTATGTTTAAACGTCAAACAATTAACCTAATTACCCATCCTCATTATCTTCATTTATATTCTTAAGTATCTTCCTTATGAATAATCTATTCCTCATTATTTATTCCTAAGGATTGTCCTAAGGAATAGGCACGAAGTCCATCGTTTTCAGGGTTTATTCAACAGACACTAAGTCCATAGTTGCCAGGGTTCATCCAATGGGCGCTAAGTCCATAGATGTCAGAGTTATCTCATTTATTGACAATATTATTCTCGGGAGTCCACCCATAATACGTGTCAATGGGTTTTTAGAGTACACCAGGTGAATGTCTCGTTCATAAAACCTACAGGTTGCGAGCATGCTAGTGTTCCACTGGACTGTCTAGAATAGTCTGTGGTTGTCATATATACTCTGCTAGATGACGGGGCCAACGCTTGGGTAAAGGCTTCTCTCATTTTCGCTTCTCACCCTCATCTCATGATCTATATCACCTTTCATATCGTCATCCAACTCATCTTTCATCTACCCATCTTTACCCATTGTAATTTATAGGTATAAAATACGTATACAGTTTAAATCAAATAAAACATGCACATTTTGTTCATACATCATAAATGTCATAAACACATATAACATGCACACATAGAACATAACATAAATACTTCATATATATGTGTAAGATGAAAGTAACTATGCACTCACTTGTCAAAGTGATGATTCCAAACTCAGGCAGCGCTTCGCTTCTAACGAGGTAGGGTCCATTCGGTATACGAAGTATAATTTTCCTTCGACGAAACCTAGCATTATTATCGATAAGTTTTATTCTAATCTTTATTGCGACTAATTATTAGTCTAGATTCATCATTAACTCAAAGTCTACTTCATGATCTATCAAGTAAGGAACAATCAGGTAGGATCATATCGGAGGTAGGTCGTTTGGTATACGAAGTATACTGTTTGGAAATCTCACTTTAAACACCTCACTAAATCACAACGTAGAGATGATCCCCATAAATAGATCAATTTGTATAAAGAATTGGAATCATTGATAAATCTTGTTTATAAGTTCATAATAACGATAATGAACTTAAACATAAGTTATACTTAAAGTACGGTAAGCATAACTCATCTTACATGAGGTTTAGCGAAGAACCGGCTTTGCACAGGTGGAACTTATGAGCCAAAAAGATCTTTTTCTCGGAGCCTTCGGGTGCTCCGGGGCTTTCCTCTAGCACCTTGAGGTTACTAGAGCTTTAGAGGGATTTTAGGAGGTTTAGAGAGAAGTTAGTGGGAGAGAAGTGGGTTTTGGTGTGAGAAATGAAGGTAACATCACAAGTTATTTATCGGATGAAATACTGCTCAACTCATTGAGTTGGGGCCTCCAACTCGTCGAGTTGGTGCCACATGTCACCCTCTGGTGGCAAGGCTTGAGGAGAAAGCAATGACCCAGATTCAGCCACATCACCCTTTTCGCAACAGCACCCTGCCGACTTCTAAACCTCGTAAATTTCACATACGAGCTCCGTTTTTGATGTTATTTATATCCACGCGTAGGTATTGATAAGATTTACAACTCTTCTTTTGACCCCATTGGCTAGTTTTTGACAGATTTTAAATATCATACTATGAGAAAATTACACTGTTAAATGACCGTGTAAAAAATTCATAACTTCTACATACGGATTCCATTTTCGTCCGTCTTTTTATCGTTGAACTCCAATTAATGAGATATTTATTTCCCATTTAGGTTGCATCGGCCAAAAATCGATCGATCTAAAATTTGAAATGCGGACTGTGCATTGCTTTGTCAAATCTTAGAAAAATCATAACTTCCACATACGAAGTCAGTTTTGGGCGTTTTTTTATGCACGCTCTCGGTTTAACGTATACTATGACCTTCGTTTAGATCGACAAGTCTAAGAAGTAATTTATCAAAAATTCACTTTTTACGTTACGCGGTTCCGTGCCGGTTTAGCCGTAAAACTTCGACATGTCATAACTTCTTCGTTATAACTCGAATTTCAACGTTCTTTATATGCACGGAACCTTTGTGACATATAATATAACTTGGTTAAGATTATTTATTGTAAATACTATTCTATCAAAAAGTCAGTTTTGACGCTTATTATCTCTAAATTAATTAGCCCGAATCTACGAGCGTTACAACAAATGTCAGTTTTGTTGTTACTATGGGTCCAGGAACCTCTACAACTTCTCCATTAAGTGACAATGATCCAAACATCCTTTTTGGCAATGCCCAGAAACCTTTACCGTTTTCATTTTTAGCCCCTTCCGATTTAATGTCAACAGTAATGATGAAGATGCCCCGACGACGAAAGGGTAATTCAAGCAGCTAAATGTGAAATTGGATACTCTCTTGGAGTCTTCCAAATCTTCGTCTTTACCCAACTGGAGTATTTGCTGACAACCCACAAGGAAACTGTAGATTTGTTAACAAAGGCAAATGCGAAAGTCCTTGAAGATTCTACAAAGGTGATTAAAGCTTCCAAACAATCCATTTCCGAAACGACCGCCAAAAGTTGAAGAACTATCTCAAGAGGTGAAAGACTTTATGTCGGAGTTTTGAACAACGACTGACTCCAACACTGAATCTATGAAAAAATTCATTGCTGAGAAGGAGGTTCTTTCTATTGTTCGTTCGACAATAAATGCTGACAATGCGGAACTCAATGCCTCTGTTCTCACCAAGATTGAATAATTGCAGGAGGAATTGACTACATAAAAAAGATCATGGATCAATTGGCTAAAAAGACACAGAAGGCCAAGGTCCTTTTGGTAAAGCTGCAATATGCCAACAAGCATATTCACAATTTGGAATATGAGAAAACAGTTGTTAAGAGTCGTGTTTCGGAAATAAACCAGTATCTGCAACGTCTTGTCGAGACTCGCGACTCTGTGTTTACTGTCTCTGTCCGAAAACATCTTTTGGATAAATTTCAACCAGTGTTTTCCATGTTAAATCAAATAAAAGGTGTTTCAGGAAGTGGTTCTCTTTCGAAACAAAGGGGAGAAGCTAAAGGAGAACCCAATGCAAAGCAAACCACTGGTGAGCATGAACATGAACATAAACCGAAGGCTAATGATCAGAAGAGTAATGAAGCTTCTACATCAAATAAAGGCAAAGAGAAACTCATCGATGAAGATGATGAAGAAGAAGAATAAGAGATTTCTAAATTCGAGAAGCTCATTCGGAAAAAGAGAGACAAAGAGTTGGATGAACTTCTGAAAAATCGTAAAGAGATGGAAGCATAAGAAGCAGAGGCTAAAATTGCAAAAGTGACGCTTGAAACTCAGAAGTCACTCTTCCCTCTTTGGCCGATTAAAAGAATTCAAAGGAATCTATTGATAATCCAAGTGTTTATTGGCTTGATCCTGCATTATCTTTTGAGCTGAATAACGAAGCAGATTCACAATTTGATTTTCCCATTACACCTAGGGTTTTTTTTCGGTGTTTTGAGAAGATAGAAAAGTCTCTGATTTCTGACAATGAGGTGAATCTGAAACTCTTCAACTTCTACTTGAAGTATGCCAAACCTCAGTATCAGTCTTGGAGCCTAGAGAGGATTATGGGGTTGAAGGTTTGCTCGGCTATGTCTTCTAAGGATTTTACGAACATAAGGTTCAAGGGGTTTCGGGGAACTGATAAAGTATTGGATGAATTTACTTTGGTAGACCTGCTATTTCTGAATCCATAAGACTGGATCTCATTGTTCAACATTGTCATGAAGGATGAGAAGAAATATCAACCCATCGTTGCCCATCTGAAAAAGATCCTCATCTGCTATGTCTTAGAGACTACGACGATGGATGTGAAAGTAGCGTTGGTGTTGCAGAAAAGGCCTATTTTGGAACCAGAAGAGCAGCCTCAAGACGTTAAGAAGATGAAAATGGAGGTTATTCATAAAGAGCACTGGAGGGTTGCATATACACATAAATCTGGTGAAAAGGTTGAGAAAAGTGTGTTCTTTTTGAGAGACAAACATCTCTACTCAACTACTGCTCTGAAGACTATTAATGCAATGGTTGAAACTTGGAAGGCGAACTCTGCTACGGATCTGAAGTGCTTTTCGGATATAATCAGTTGTTATCTCAGTGTCCAAAGCGTAATTCTGAATTTGATTCCCAAACTTTTCAACGCGGAGAGAAGGCAACAGGGAAGACTCTCATTCGGAATTTGACACAAAGGGGGAGATTTTTGGGTTATTGGTGCTGTGTCAAATATGTCTTATATAGGTTTATTTATTCTAAGATGGGCCTGTCCATTCTCATTTTGGTCTTTCTAATCTTAGCCTATATATATAATGCACGCATGTAACTTTAGGGTTAAGGTTTTGTAACCCTAATTGTCGTATGCTCTTACATAGAAGTTCTTGAGAACGCTTCTAGAGCTGTTTAATCAAAGCATTCAACACACGTTTGATCTTCATTGTTCTTTTCTTTAATTCACTCCTTTATTATAGAATCTTTCGATCTCATTAATTATTCTTTACAAAAATCCATCTGCACCTAATCTGAGGATGCATACTCCGAAAAAATAGAGCCCTCTTATGAAACATCCTGGTGATCTCAGTCACAGACTCAATCATTTGCTTGAGAGATAAGTATTCCTGTGCCAGCTGCTCTCTCTCCACAAGTAGAACTTACTCAGTGAAGAACATCTCAAATAACTACTCACAAGTCACTCCAGCTCACTCTGCAGAAGAAAATGTATGAGTCGTAAACTTCCAACATACTTTTTCTCCCAAGCAAATCAGGTTCAAAGAAAATGGAACCTTTGGGTTCTATGGACAAGAACATGTGTAGAAACATCCCTCCACGTCAGATACCCACCTCAAATAATCAATCGGTTTCCTGACTCCATTACACTCTGGGGGCTTCGTGTTATCAAACTCCTAATACTGCATGGATTCATCACCCCGAAGTCCGATGGCGGTGAAAGCTGCAGCGGATGGTGCAACCTCACCAAAGGAGGCATATCACTCGTTGAACATGGTGATCATCATGGTCTTTATAGTCCCAAACATCTCTGGAATTGTCTTTAGGATCTCAGTAGACTCCTCGACAGTGGTGACAGTTGCAGCGGCTGCGACGACCTCTTTGAGTTTTCTTGACTAGGGTGTTTAAGACAATGACGTTTATCTCAATTAAAAATGAAAAATTTGTTGTGAAAATGGGATGTTACAAGTTGGTATCAGAACCTTGGTTTCAGGGATTTGAAGGAAACTCATATGAATCAAAGACCCAAAGAAGCACAACAACACTCTCAACTCCTCGTACTGACCAGAACCGCGAGCCGACTAACATTAACCAAAGATCAACCCTCAATCAACAACCCAAATCCTTCAAGTTTGAGCTAAGGTTAAACTGGTCAAAATTTAACAGTCAGCAGGTCAGCAACCACCACGTCGTGGCAAGCTCTTGGCTACGTCAAGAAAAAATGGTCGAATGAAGTAAGCCACCACATCGTGGCAAGCTCTTGTCACATCGTGGTTTTGAGTCAGGAGCCATTTTCTTCCTTAAGCACTTAATCCTTTTAGATAAAGGCTTAAAACTTCAAATCTGATTTTTCCCAACGTCTTAATGGATAAAGTTTCCAAATTTATCTATTAGGACATCACCACCAAGCAAGATCTACAAGCCTAGGTCCATTAATTCCTCCAAATGTCACGTCCTTGTTCATGGACTCAATTTAACTCCAAACATGACTCCATTTCTTACTCCTCAGAAGCATAATGACCATTAGAGTATCATAGCAAGCCCTAGAATTCCTCAAATTCCAATAGCATCCATGAATGGGACCAAAATCATCTAAAATGAGGTCAAACTTGCATCTAGAAGAATAAAATCAAGGTATGAACTTTATACCTTAAATCTTATAAACCTAAAGAAGATGATGGATCCAAGCTAGCTCCTTGTTTCCTTGCACCATCATGGCGTTCCTTCTTCCTCAAGCTTCACCAAAATCTAAAGAACAAACTCTCAATTAAGAAAAAGGCTCTCAATAATGCATGAGGTACAGGGTTTCATGTTGGAAGGTTGGAGGATGAAGAGGATAACCTAATCCATGAGTTTAAGCCTTTAAATATGGAAGAACCCCTAAATTTCATGGTTTTGGTCTACAACGTTCACCACGTCGTGGCCATCCTCTTGCCACGTCATGGCCACCAATTAAATGCATTCATTCTAACCTATTGCCACCTCGTGACCACTAATTAAATGCATTCCTTCTAACACAATGTACCACGTCATGGTCATCAGCTGACTATACCGTGTTACACCTAGGCCAGCAACCCAAAATCCGTTTTCAGCCCAACATCACTCTATCAAACATCCCAAAAATATGATCCAAAAAAATTCATTTTAAAATCATTTAAGTAAACCATACTTCATCAATCATCACAATAAAGATCATAATTCATGTATTTCAAATCATCGTAACAAAATACTGTTTCAAAATCATGTGTCAAAATATCTGAGTAAACACATCCCAGGCTAGATCAATGGTGTGTGCACTGTAGTCATCCCAAGCTCTTCCCTTTGCTACTGGAAGTACCTGAAACTAAAACTGAAACTATAAGCACGAAGCTTAGTGAGTCACCCCAAACTACCACATACCATACACATAATCACATAACAACATACATTGGGCCTAGCCCGCTACAGCGAGCCCTGCCCGACATCGGATGAATCCAGCTTCAGGCCCCGCCTGGCATCGAGCCCCGCTCGGTATACATATCTGTTTCTACCAGGACCCGTCTATCTCTATGCCCTGACCGCTATACGCATGCAATAACATATAATTATGCTAGTAATAAAAGCCAAAAACAACACTATAACTGCTAGTTTCAAGGCCCTACCCTACTATGCTAATAATGAGATATAGAACCCCGTCCACACTCAGCTAGTGATGAAATACGGGACCCCACCCACACTCACCTCCCTACCAGGCACATACAAGTATCACAAAGACAACAAGTATAACTAAACATGCATTCCTTCCTCGGGTACCATCCGACATCGAACCATAGTTCGGAAACATACATATAAACCTCCCTCGGGCCTCGCCCAACATCAGACTGAAATCCAGAAACATATGAGCTACATCAGGCTAACCCTGACATCAGATCTAAATCCGACATACTCTAACATACACAAACGGGCCGACATTGGTGCCTTCGACCCGTTCCTACTGGATAAAACTCACCTCACTAGCTGACTGCAGAATCCCACGAATAGACCTCTCGCTGCTAGCTGGCAGATCCCTGAACTGCTGATCTATCGAATCCTCGAGCTATGATTACCAATATAATACTTAATCAAGGTCCAATAATCCCTTAAAGATCATTCCTTTCTCAAGACCCCTTCATGGGTCAAACTTGGTTAAAGTCAAAGTCAAAGTCAGCACCCCAAATTGAATCAACTCGCCGAGTTCTATAAATCAGAACCCTGAAATCGCGATCCAACTCGCCGAGTCATCCCCCTGACTCACCGAGTTCCCTTGCTACTCTTAGCCGTGATAAAACGAGTTAACTTGTTGAGTCCCTTCATAGACTCAGCGAGTTCTACCTTAAACTGGATCGGGGCATCGCGACTCAAATCGTCGAGTTCCTCTATGGACTCGATGAGTCTTGTAGTCTGTTTGGGTCATCTTAACAGATTAAGCCTCTACTCTCCAGATCAAAACTCCATACTTGTTCTACATATTGAAAGAGCCCTCCTAAAGGTAAAGTTTCCAACTTTACTTGTTAATAGTCCTTCCTAATGGGTTTAGCTCAAGCCCTAGTTCTTTAGGACATGGATCCTTATCCAAAAGCCATAATACTCTAAACCAAAGCATGAAAACCGAGATCTAGGTCCAAGACACCAAATGAACACGTAAAGTCTCGGACTTTCCTTCCATGCATGGCATTTTAGGGATTAAAAGGCCATAATAACACCTTAAAGCTTGCATGAGGATTCCATGGTCATAAAGTTTGCAACTTTATGCCATGAAACCCCTTCTAGACCCCGAATCTGAAAGGTAAGTCACTTGGGACGTCCCTTTCCCAAGGACTAAGCTTCTTGGACCAAAATCCTCATAAAGTGAAAATAAGGAGATCTAAGAGACTACTAGGCAAGTTAGAGGCTTGATTAGCAGAAAATGAAGAAGGTGAGATGTTGCTTCTGGATCTACAATCTTCTCTTGGAATCCTCTAGCTTCTTCTTCTTCTACAAGCTTCAAATCACACAAGGTTCACTCAAAAATGGCTTACAAGCATTAGGGTTTCGAGATCTAGGGTTTGGACAATGGAGGCTGGAAATGAGGCCATAAAGTGGGGATTAAGATGCATAAATAGGGTGCAAAACCTTGAATTTACGGTTTCCCAAACTCAGACTAAGTCGTCGAGTTGGTCCTCCCCAACTCATCGAGTAGGTTTCTCAACCCGCATCCAAAAACTTATTTCTACTCGTCGAGTTGTCCCCCTTGGACTTGACGAGTAGACCTTCAATTTGCTTATTATCTTTCCTTAATTAGCCTTCTTGTTTCCGAGTGTTACACTCTATACCCAAAGCCTTAATACCAAGCCCGATAACCTTATTCCTTAAGGTCCAAACTCGATCCTTTGGGATCCGGAACCTTTACTGGATCTATATATATATATATATATATATATATATATATATATATATATATATATATATATATATATATATATATATATATAGGGAAAATGACGTATAGGACCTATAATGTCCCTAGGGTTAACCCATTTAGGCACTTAACTTATTTTGTTGCTTAATAAGGGAATGAAGTATTTGTTACCTAACAATATAATCCCTTTTACCTATTGTAGCCGGTTAACGTTGCCACATAAACCTAGCCTAACACGTAAGCGATAACATGGCAAGAATTTAAAGCGTCGAACAATCGCAACGACGTCGTATTGAAGGCGAATCGTAAGGAGTAAGGATCGACTGTTCAAGCGCCTCCATATAAAATCAAGACTTCCTTGACCTAAAACGGCACATCTGCAAACTTCATTACCCCAATCTCGTCTCTAAGTTTACTCCAAAATGGCTTCGATCGGACATGCAGAACACAACTGGTCTCCAAACTACCGCCATCACATGGATGATAATCATTCAAATGGTGTAACCAACAAAGACATAGCCATCAATCTACTGCAAACCCAGCTGGAACTGTCTCTTATACGGGAGGACTTCCAAGACCAGTTGCGTGAGCTCCGTCGGATAGTTGATCGAGACTTGGATGCCATGAATCGTGAGGTCGATGACGTTCGTGCTGGTCAGTTAGATATCTCAAATGTCGTTGCTGATCTTAAAAATCATTTCGTTTCTCTGTAAGGAGCATATGTGAAGATGGTCTTCAAGCACAACAAACGTAAGAAGCTGATGTATTGTGTTGGGATTGTTGGTGTTGTTACTGCGTCTGTGGTGACGTATTTGGTGTTTAAGTAAAAAAATGTTGTGTAGGTTGAAGCATTTCAGTCCTGGGTTTGTGTTTTGGTGTGTTATTTATGTTGTTTAGTGTCAATATTAGTAATAGATTTTGTGTGGGTTGCTGCTATTAGTTTGTGATGTTGGTGTGTAGATTTGGTAGTGGTGTTGCCTGGGCTGCTGATGGTCATCGTTTTTTGATGAAGTTTTTTGTCGATGATCTCTGTAATAGGTTATTTGTCACACCCCCAAACCGGAACGACGGAAACGTTCGGGGGCGGATGACTTCATGTGGTAGCATAACAAATGAATACATAGTAAAGAAAGCAATACAACCATCATATATATAATTGAAAGTTTACATTGTTAAAAGTACATGTTAAAAACCAATTACAATATGATGCCAAAATATGAATTTAAACTGACGACACAGCGTCCCTTTTTCAAAAGCTGTTTTGATACCTGTAATTACTGAATCCCTGGGACATACAAGTAGTTTTGAAAGAGTAGATCAACATTTAAGCTGGTGAGTTTCATAAGTATTAAATGACAATGTTTGTATGAAAATGAAATGTTTTGTTTTTGTTTGTTTGTTTCTAGAAAATCCCATAGTTTCTACTAACATAAATGTAGCCTTCTAACAAGACAAATGTTTGTTTCTAAAAAATATATGTACGTGTAAAATAACCAATATATTTGAAAACCTCGTAAATCAATGTATTTTTAATACCTCATGTGAGTTTTATAACCATACTATTGACTCGGAATGCCTATACACAATTTTCTTTAGGCGTTGGAATGTTATGACGTTTGTCACCCCAAATGGTGGACTGTAGCTAACAGTCAAGGCGCGGGTTGTCAAGCCCGTATAGATCTATACACAAATACCATGCTCCCCCTCCAAGGGATTCTGGTATATAATACAGGACTTGAAATATGTACTTGAACGTACGTGAAGTTAATGTCTCACATATCTTAGTATAAAAACAGATTTACGTGTTAAAATGTTCGTTTGTTCTTGTATATGAAAGTGACTTCTTGAAAATTTTGTTTCTAGTATGTAAAAGTTAGCAATATTCTCGTAAAACTATACCTATTATAGCTTTCTAAAAGTGTGTCTCATTTGTTTAGAAATCCCTAGAAAATGAATCACTTAATATGAAAATATAGATTTTTTTATAGTGTCTAAGATAGACACGTATACATATAATCTAAGCAAAATGTTTTGTTTATACATGCATGACAACAATTTATATTTCAAAAGATAGAATGCTATTGTAATATATTTTATATACGAGAGTTCCCTATAAAGTTTATAAATCACATATGATTCTATTTAATAAAAGTGTATAATAAAACTTTATATATAACACCCGATAATAATCGTGTGTTTTACTTGTATTCCCCCCCCCCCCCCCCCCCCTTGAAAGCATATAAAAGCATTTAGAATATTTAAAAGGGTTAATTAAGGGGTATGAACTCACTTGAAAGATCGAAGAAAGGCGAGATGAAAACCAGGCAGAATTTCTTCTCGGGAAAACGGATTTTCTCGGGATTCTCGGGAATCTCGGGAGCACAAACGACCTTCGGGACTTGAGCAAAATGACCGGGGCTTCGGGTTAGCACGGGCACGGAAAACGAGGCAACAACGCAAGAGAAATGAGAGAGAAAGGAAATTTTCTTCGGAACCCTCGCATCCCTTTTATAGGGGCTGGGAACCGCCTCGGTACGCTGGGCGTACGCATGCGTCACGCATGACCGGATCCTCGACTGAAGCCTAGCCCTTGAGTACGCGGGGCGTACGCCTGTACGCTGGGCGTAACTCGGATAGGCTTGCTGACTCCCCTTCGGATAATACCAAGGATTAATAATTAAATTTATATTTGATTTAATTAATAAACTTCTAAAATTCATATCTTCTTCATACGAACTCCGTTTTCGATGTTCTTTATATCCACGCGTAGGTGAGACTACGCTCTACAACTTTCGTTTAGATTCCGTCGGCAAATTTTGAAATTATTTTTATTATTTATTTTTAAAATGTCGCGTTTAAGAGAATTTCGTTAGAAATTCATAACTTCTTTATCTGACGTCAGTTTTTGCCAGACTTTTTACCGCTGAATTACCATTGTCGAGACCTTCGATTCTCGTTTAGGTCATTCCGGCCAAAAGTCGCTTGATCTCCGATTCGAGTTTTTAGCTGTCTGCTGCTAAGCCGAACTTGGAAAAATCATAACTTCAATATACGAAGTCGGATTTGGGCGTTCTTTTTACGTACGATCACAGTTTAATGACATCAAACATAGTAGGTAATTAAAATAGAAGCTTTTTGGACATTTTATTTTCAAAGTTAATTTCATTAACTCAAAAGTGGTTACAATACTTGACTTTTTAGGTTATTACAAAGAGTTGAAATATCGGGTTGTCACATCATCCCCCTGTTAGAGGGAATTTCGTCCCGAAATTTAAAGTAGTAAAGATACTAGTGAATATGAAAAAGATGAGGGTACTTTTGTTTCATCTGATCTTCGCGTTCCCATGTGAATTCAGGCCCCCACTTGGCGTTCCAGCGAACCTTCACAATGGGTATGCGACTTTGTTTCGTTTGTTTGACCTCTCGGTCCATAATTTCTACCGGTTC
This sequence comes from Lactuca sativa, assembly GCF_002870075.4. NCBI lineage: Eukaryota > Viridiplantae > Streptophyta > Magnoliopsida > Asterales > Asteraceae > Lactuca > Lactuca sativa. The sequence goes on along the minus strand of NC_056627.2, from coordinate 324,604,288 downwards.
TTCCACAAAGTTGAGGCTCTTGTTGATCTCGATCTCATCGAGAGGAATAACAAGAGTCTCATCGGACAGACACTTCTTCAAGTTCAAGACATGGAAGGTTGGATGTATGTTACTAAGTTCACGCGGTAGATTAAGCTTGTAAGCCACATGGCCGATTCTAGCAAGAATCTCGAAAAGCCCTATGTATCTTGGATTTAGTTTCCCACGCTTTCCAAAGTGTATTAAACCCTTCCATGGTGAGACCTTCAATAAAACGTGGTCTCCTACCTGGAATTCCAAAGGTTTCCTCCTTTGGTCAGCGTAGCTTTTCTGTCGGTGTCTAGAGGCTTTCAACCGTTCACGAATTTGAACGATCTTCTCTGTCGTTTCCCGTATGATTTCCGGACCGGTGAGAGTGCTTTCAGGAACTCGTCCTCTAGCTAACTGGGTGTCGCCAACTTCAGTCCAGCACAGAGGGGATCTGCACTTTCGACCATAGAGGGCTTCAAACAGAGCAACCTTTATGCTTGTATGATAACTATTGTTGTATGAAAAGTCGACAAGGGGTAAATGGATGTCCCATGCCTTTCCAAAGTCAATCACACAGGCTCTCAGCATATCTTCCAAAGTTTGTATTGTTCTCTCACTTTGCCCTTCTGTTTGTGGGTGGTAGGCTGTACTCATGTCTAGCCTAGTCCCCAGGGAACTTTGTAGTGACTGCCAGAATCTTGAAGTGAATCTACTATCTCTATCGGAGATAATGGATATCGGAACACCATGCAGTCACACTATTTCCCTTATGTAAGTTCTAGTAAGCTTTTCCATCTTGTCAGTCTCCTTGATTGGTAGGAAATGCGCGGATTTAGTCAATCTGTCGACGACGACCCATATGGTATCGAGTCCACCCGTCGCCTTGGGCAACTTGGTTATGAAGTCCATAGTAATCCGTTCCCATTTCCATTCTGGTATCTCTGGCTGTTGCAGTAATCCTGACGGTTTCTGATACTCGACCTTAACCTTAGCGCAAGTAAGGCATTTACTTACGAAGGTAGCAATTTCTGCTTTCATGTTAGGCCACCAGTACAGTTTCTTAAGATCCAGATACATTTTATCTGAACCTGGGTGAACGGAATATCTCGTGTTGTGTGCTTCGGTCATGACTACGTCTCTGAAACCACCATGTTTCGGTGTCCAGATTCGATCCATGAGATAATACGCTCCGCCACCCTTGATTTCTAGATTCTTTTCCATTCCTCTCAGGGATTCACCCGCCACATTTTTAGGTTGTAACGCTTCCAGTTGAGCCTCCTTAATTTGTGTGGATAAGTGGGAATGGATAGTCATAGACAGAGATTTGACTCTCCGCCTAGTGTATTCTTTTCGGCTGAGAGCGTCAGCTACCACGTTGGCCTTACCAGGATGATAACGAATTTCATATTCGTAGTCATTGAGTAACTCGACCCATCGTCGTTGTCGCATGTTGAGTTCCTTCTGATAAAAAATGTGTTGAAGGCTCTTGTGATCGGTGAAAATAGTACTCTTTGTTCCGTATAAGTAGTGTCTCCAGATCTTCAGAGAAAATACCACTGCTCCTAACTCAAGATCGTGTGTCGTATAGTTCACTACGTGTGTCTTAAGCTGGAGGGAGGCATAAGCGATAACCTTCCCTCTCTGCATAAGAACACAACCAAGTCCTTAGTTTGATGCATCACAATACACTACAAAATCTTCTATTCCTTCGGGAAGGGATAGTATCGGTGCGATGCACAAGGCCCGTTTCAGTGTTTGGAACGCCTTCTCTTGTTTCGCTTCCCAGTCAAAGGCCACGCCTTTCTGGGTTAATGTAGTAAGAGGTTTCGCAATGCTAGAGAAGTTCTTTATGAATCTGCGATAGTAGCCAGCGAGACCTAGAAATTGACGAATCTCTGTAGGTGTCTTTGGTGCCGACCAGTTCTCAATGGCCTTAATTTTGGAGGGGTCCACGTGTATCCCCTTCTTGCTAACAACGTGGCCCAAAAATTCGACTCTTCGAATCCAAAATTCGCATTTAGAGAACTTCGCATAGAGCTTCTCTGATCGCAATGTTTCTAAGACTTTTCGTAAGTGCTGACTATGCTCTTCCTTACTTCGGGAGTAGATAAGTATATCATCGATGAAGACGATGACGAACTGATCTAAGTAAGGACGACACACCCTATTCATTAGGTCTATAAATACTGCTGGTGCGTTGGTTAATCCGAACGGCATCACTACAAATTCGTAGTGTCCATAACGAGTTTGGAAAGCTGTCTTGGGAATATCCCCTTCTAGCACTCATAATTGGTGATATCCAGATCGTAGATCTATCTTCGAGAAGTAGTTTGCTCCTTGAAGTTGATCAAATAGGTCGTCAATACGGGGTAGAGGATAGCAATTTTTGACAGTAAGTTTGTTCAGTTCTCTGTAGTCGATGCACATGCGGAACGATCCGTCTTTCTTCTTTACAAACAGGACCGGTGCTCCCCAAGGTGAGAAACTTGGTCTAATGAATCCTTTTTGAAGGAGTTCATTAAGCTGACTGAAAAGTTCTTGCATCTCTGCTGGTGTTAGGCGATAAGGCGACTTCGCTACTGGGGTAGCCCCTGGAACTAAGTCGATTCTAAACTCGACTTGGCGTTGTGCTGGTAATCCCGGTAGTTCTTCTGGAAAGATATCGGGAAAGTCGCATACTTTAGGATTGCTATTGATGTCTCTTAATTCCTGACTCGTATCAACGATGTGCGCAAGAAATGCATGATAATTATTTCGCAAACACTTTCGAGCTTGGATGCACGAAATGATGCGAATGTTTTTACTTGATTTGTCACCGTAAATCACTAATGTTTCGTCGTTAGGAAGGCTAAGACGAACTGCTTTTTCAAAGCACAGGATGTTGGCGCGAAAAAGACATAACCAATCCATGCCGACTATGACGTCGAAACTTTTAATTTGGACCGGCATGAGGTTTATTGGGAAAGAATGACCATCTAAAGTTAACGTACAGTCCATGTATATGCAGTTAGTGTTTTCCGTTTTTCCATTGGCCATCTCTACAGTGAATGATTTTTCTAACTTGCTAGGTTTATGTTTAAGTAAGTGAATAAAGTTTTGACTCACAAAGCTTCTCTCCGCTCCACTATCGAATAATATGCATGCATATGAATTATCGAGAAGGAACGTACCAGCAACTATAGTCGGATCAGCTACGGCTTCATCGTGGCCTATAGCCAAAACTCGTCCCACCCCGCCGGTATTTGCTGCCTTTGGACAATTTCTCTTGTAGTGGCCCACCTCGCCACAACCGTAGCAATTTTGGCCTACACCCGCGCTGGGAACTTGAGTGATCGGCTTTGCGGGATCCTTGCAGAAACGGACAGTGTGTCCCTTTCTGTTGCAGTTGGAACACTGCATTTCCCGACAAGGTCCATGATGGTGATAAGTGCATTTCGTGCACTTTGGAAGGTTACCCCCATAAGGCTTTGTTGGGTAGGGATTCGTAGGAACGGTAGTAGGTACAGTAGCAGCATTCACTGAAACCAGTTTTTGTTTCTTCACGGATTCTTGGGAAGACACACCCTTCCCTTTTTTCCATACTCTCTTCCTGTTATTGTTGTTGTTGTTTCCCTTTTGTGGTTCTGGTGTAGCAACCGTGGAGTTCTGATGACCTCCGTAATCAACAAGAGATTGTGCCAGTTCCTTGGCACTTTCAAGAGTGTCAGGTTTTGAAGCTAACACGCTTGATCGAATTTGGGGCGACAGTCCCCAAATGTATCTCTCTATTTTCTTGCTCTTAGGAGCAATCATATCTGGACAAAGGATTGCCAGATCGCAGAATCTATTGGTATAAGTTGCTATGTCGGTACCAATCATTCCAAGAGTCCAGAGTTCATGCTCGAGTTTTTGAATCTCCCCTCGTGGACAGTATTCTCTCATCAGCATGATTTTTAAGCTCTCCCAGCTTATGGAGTTTGCCACTATCAGGGTAAGTACCTTAACGTGGCCATTCCACCAAGTTAAAGTTCTATCAATAAGGGTGAAAGTTGCAAACTTGACTTTGCTGTGCTCGGGACAGGAGCAGATTTCAAAGACTGATTCTGTCCTTTCGATCCACTGCCTCAGAGCCATCACACCACCAGTTCCATAAAACATCCAGGGTTTGGCATTAGTAAAGTCCTTATAGGTGCATTCTCGGGGTTGCCCATGACTCTCGCCATGGTTGGATAGGTGTGTGCCAGTTCCCGAGCCAGTAGTACTCGAGTTATTGATCTGTGACATGGTAGCTGCTACAGCTGCGGTGACTGCTGCTTGGAACATGACAGCATCAAATTGAGGAGGTGGAGGTGGTGGTGGTATAGGTGCTTCCCCACCGTTGTTTTGCCTTGGGTTCCTACGCGGAGGCATCCTTCAACTACAGGTTGAAAAGATAAAGATAAGAATTCCATAGCATAGAAATTGTATGTGTCTCATGAACTAAATTGCTATAGCCCAACAACAGATGATAGTACGAGTCCAAAAATAGGAGAATGAAATTTATTTGCAAGACTGAAAATATGACACAAGCATTTGGTTTTTTCATAACTTTTTAAGGACTGAATGAAATACTCCACGTAGTAATAATAGTGCCACTTATATTAATATAATAGTTGATACAATGATCACGAAAATTTGACCCCTATAAGGGTCTCCGGTTACAAAGTTTAAGAAAAATTAAAAACTTTTAGCCGAGGTCGTAACTTATAACAAAATTTGAGATTTTGGCGAGCACTACTTGCGACGTAGGTTGTGCTTGGAGCTTGACTCCGCATCCGATTGCTTCGATTCCATTAGACGCCTATCAAAGGCGGCTTGTTGTTCCCTCAATTCCGCGAGGGCTGCAATCATTTGTGCATGAAATGCCTCGGTTTGGAGTTGGGCATTGTCCTGAATTCTGTCCAGCCTACAGATGTCAGAAGTGTGAAACTGTACTTCTACGTTGACATCCCGAATCCGGCTAGCTTGAACTCCGGATTGGTAGGACTGATTGGCTAGTTTGCCAACCATTACTGGGAGTGCCCGATCAGCCGAACCTCCGCCTCGGACATCGTAGAAGTCTCGGCACATGCCGTAGGGAGGGCGTAGGTTTTGTTGTTGGCTCCAATGGTGGAGGTGACTTCCCCAGACGGGAGTCAGTCCTTGAAAGTTCCTTACGAAGACGGGAGGTTGTGCGGGAGGTGGATTGATCACTTCTGGCTCTGAGTCGGTACCGGAGTCATCATCCAATTCTATGGGTTCTTCGTCCTCCTCGGGATCATCTTCGATCCATCCCCCGTTGCCTTGGTTGTGATAGTAGGGGTCGCCGGGGTGGTGAAATCCAACCATTTGACTGTACGAGAATAGGGTTATAAGAATCGAATAATGTTTGGAACATGTAAGACTAAACAGGTATGTTAAGCTATCCTAAGTAATAAATACTCCTATAGTATTTAAATTCGTGTGTTTGATTCCCGTGATGTTTTGGTAAGTTTTGACTTGTTGCCTACTACGAGAAATCCTCAATATATATTGGTCCGATCTCGGAAAAATATAGTTGATCATGCTATATTTGTCCCAAATCCGATTACATATATTGAGTCTTAATCGTAGTGTCCAGCTTGTCTAAATACTTCTTGTATAGTTATAACCATGAAAACATGTTTGTTGTATGCATGTATTTGTATTTGAATGAACTAACATTAAAAGTTAAATGAAACGCGACTTAGGCGTAAAAAAAATGTTTTTATCAGAGAGTATTAGTCCCTTAAGCATTTATAGTTTGTATATCTTATGTGGTTCGATATACTTAGTTCACTATAAACATTGCTCTGATACCAATCTGTCACACCCCCAAACCGGAACGGCGGAAACATTCGGGGGCGGATGACTTCATGTGGTAGCATAACAAATAAATACATAGTAAAGAAAGCAATACAAACATCATATATATAATTGAAAGTTTACATTGTTAAAAGTACATGTTCAAAACCAATTACAATATGATGCCAAAATATGAATTTAAACTGACGACGCAGCGTCCCTTTTCAAAAGCTGTTTTGATACCTATAATTACTGAATCCCTGGGACATACAAGTAGTTTTGAAAGAGTAGATCAACATTTAAGCTAGTGAGTTTCATAAGTATTAAATGACAATGTTTGTATGAAAATGAAATGTTTTGTTTTTGTTTGTTTGTTTCTAGAAAATCTCATATTTTCTACTAACATAAATGTAGCCTTCTAACAAGACAAATGTTTGTTTCTAGAAAATGTATGTAAGTGTAAAATAACCAATATGTTTGAAAACCTCGTAAATCAATGTATTTTTAATACCTCATGTGAGTTTTATAACCATACTATTGACTCGGAATGCCTATACACAACGTTCTTCAGGCGTTGGAATGTTATGACGTTTGTCACCTCAAATGGTGGACTGTAGCTAACAATCAAGGCGCGGGTTGTCAAGCCCGTATAGATCTATACACAAACACCATGCTCCCCCTCCAAGGGATTCTGGTATATAATACAGGACTTGAAATGTGTACTCGAACGTACGTGAAGTTAATGTCTCACATATCTTAGTATAAAAATAGATTTACGTGTTAAAATGTTCGTTTGTTCTTGTATATGAAAGTGACTTCTTGAAAATTTTGTTTCTAGTATGTAAAAGTTAGCAATATTCTCGTAAAACTATACCTATTGTAGCTTTCTAAAAGTGTGTCTCATTTGTTTAGAAATCCTTAGAAAATGAATCACTTGATATGAAAGTATAGATTTTTTTATAGTGTCTTAGATAGACATGTATACATATAATCTAAGCAAAATGTTTAATTTATACATGCATGACAACGATTTATATTTCAAAAGATAGAATGCTATTGTAATATATTTTATATACGAGAGTTCCCTATAAAGTTTATAAATCACATATGATTCTATTTAATAAAAGTGTATAATAAAACTTTATATATAACACCCGATAATAATCGTGTGTTTTACTTGTATTCCCCCCCCCCCCCTTGAAAGCATATAAAAGCATTTAGAATATTTAAAAGGGTTAATTAAGGGGTATGAACTCACTTGAAATATCGAAGAAAGGCGAGATGAAAACCGGGCAGAATTTCTTCTCGGGAAAACGGATTTTCTCGGGATTCTCGGGAATCTCGGGAGCACAAACGACCTTCGGGACTTGAGCAGAATGACCGGGGCTTCGGGTTAGCACGGGCACGGAAAACGAGGCAACAACGCAAGAGAAATGAGAGAGAAAGGAAATTTTCTTCGGAACTCTCGCATCCCTTTTATAGGGGCTGGGAATCGCCGCGGTATGCTAGGCGTACGCGTGCGTTACGCATGACCGGATCCTCGACTGCCTCAGACTCGGATGGGACGGGCGACTAGCTTCGCATAGGGCGAGGCGTGGACAATCTGAAGCCTAGCCCTTGAGTACGTGGGGCGTACGCCTGTATGCTGGGCTTAACTCGGATAGGCTTGCTGACTCCCCTTCGGATAATACCAAGGATTAATAATTAAATTTATATTTTATTTAATTAATAAACTTCTAAAATTCATATCTTATTCATATGAACTCCGTTTTCGATGTTCTTTATATCCACGCGTAGGTGAGACTACGCTCTACAACTTTCGTTTAGATTCCGTCGGCAAATTTTGAAATTATTTTTATTATTTATTTTTAAAATGTCTAAGAGAATTTCGTTAGAAATTCATAACTTCTTTATCTGACGTCAGTTTTTGCCAGACTTTTTACCGCTGAATTACCATTGTCGAGACCTTCGATTCTCGTTTAGGTCATTCCGGCCAAAAGTCGCTCGATCTCCGATTCGAGTTTTTAGCTGTCTGCTGCTAAGCCGAACTTGGAAAAATCATAACTTCAATATACGAAGTCGGATTTGGGCGTTCTTTTTACGTACGATCACGGTTTAATGACATCAAACATAGTAGGTAATTAAAATAGAAACTTTTGGACATTTTATTTTCAAAGTTAATTTCATTAACTCAAAAGTGGTTACAATACTTGACTTTTTAGGTCATTAGAAAGAGTTGAAATATCGGGTTGTCACATTATTGAATAGAAGAAAGCGATGTAAACAAACCCATGGCTGAAATGTGTTTTAATATGTTATTAATTTTTTTTTGTCTTACACCTGTATTTGTATGTGTGCATGAAAGAAAGAAACATTTGGGTATTATATATGTTTCATCAACTGGGACGGGACCACAAGCCAAAGCAAAATGAATATACCTTCTTTATGCGCATAGACAAGGACCACAAATGGTGCAGTTTGGGAAAGGGGACAAAAAATACCTTTGTACACGATTGAAGCATATCTGCTTGTCTGCAAACCTTTTTTGGAAAAAAAAGGGAATCAAGTTTTCTAAAGATGGACTTTTCATGTTGAATGGATTAAGTCACAAGTACCCTGTTTTTTACAATGACTTAATTACCCCTGCATTGAAAATGGTCAATTTACTTTGTAATGACTTAATTACCCCTACATCCAAAATGGTCAATTTAATTTCTAATGACTAAAATGCCCCCACATCTAAAATGGTAAATTTAATTTGTAATGACTCAAATGCCCCCACATCAAAAAATGGTCAATATAATTTGTAATGACTAAAATGCCCCCATATCCAAAAATGGTCAATATAATTTGTAATGACTAAAATGCCCCCGCATCCAAAAATGGTAAATTTAATTTCTAATGACTAAAAGGCCCCCACATCCAAAATGGTAAATTTAAATTGTAATAACTCAAATGCCCCCACATCATAAATGGTCAATTTACTTTCATTGTTAAAATGCCCATAATACCCCTAAATATTCGTGGCACGGGGCAACAATAACATACCATATAACAACTTACCACACAGCAAAACAACATAGTACACAATAAAAGAACATACAAAGATCATTTGTTTATTGCAACACACATTCACTACAAATAACAAACAATTATTTAATCCAACTCCATGGCCGTTGCAACACTACTACCTTCACCTCCCACATTTTTTGCAAACTTCAGTTTAATGATTCTTTCTGACTTCTTTCGCATTTTAGGCGGTTTAACATGCTTAACTCGAGCATTGACATTCACCCCTTCATCCCGTCCATTGACTCCCACCATTCACTCTTCATTTCCAGGCCTATCCAAAGCATCAGTAGCATCTACCATTACGTCATCATCCCATACTCATGTGGCAACGTTTACAGACTCCTGCGTAGGTATAGTTTTTGTTTCTTTGTTCCATTTTGTTTGGATGTCCCTACGACTTTACTACAAGTATCCTTGTTGTGTCCTTTCTCCTTGCATATGCTAAAAGAAACTTTCTTCCCTGCCTTGGAGATGGTATGTTTTCCCACCCGTTCAGAAGCATCTCTTCTTCTCTTTATGGTTGGCCTGCCTGGCATACGTCTTTTCAATGGAGGCAAAGGGGTATCAAGTCAGCGGAAGGCTACATATTTTTTACATTCATCCCATGGATTGGCTATTTGTAAGTATTATGGTATAATGTAGCCAGGTACATCGGATCTACATATGGACCATCGGGTGTCATATTTAAGTAGGCTAAGGTGGCAACTGAGTGTACGCAACCATATCCATTAAGTTGCCATAGCCTGCAGCTGCATTCCTTTTTTTCAACATCCACAGTAAACGTCTCGTCCATTTTCCTTGCCTCAAACTTCATCCCCCCCACAAGAAATGACATGCCAATGCCTACATATATAGATGAACACCGCAATATCATGAGATGTGAAGAGTAAAGTACTAATGTAATTGGATAAATGTACAAACCTTTGCTCAGTTTGGAGCATATTCAACCATATTCTGATATTTGGACAAACAGAATAACGATTCCATCCTTGTCCGGTTAGATTCATAGTAACCATCCTTTGCATCACATATATACGAATGTCCTCTAACATGCTTATTATTGGTTTCTTCTGGGCATCCAAAATCACACTATTAAAACTCTCTGAGAAACCATTCTCTATTGAATCACAAGAATTATGAACTTTAAAAAAGCCAAAGAACAAGTCTTTGGATCTCTATCCATAAGATGCACAACTGCTTCCGGATTTAATTTTCCAATCTTTTTCATAATTACATTAAATTGTGCTTCAATTGTTGCCTTTCTCGCTTTCCAAAATAGATTTTCAAACTTGGATCCAATAAATCTCTTTCTAAAATTTGCATAGATATGTCTAGCACACTGCCTATGTTCAGCTGCTGGAAATACTTCCTTTACCGCCTCAATCAAACCCTACATAAGTCACATTAATGTTTGAAATTAGAATAGCAATAACTAAATTTAGAACATGCAGTAGTTTTGAAACATACCTTGTGTTGATCCGAAATTAGAACCAAACCATTACCATCATTCCAACATTGCAAATCTTCTGAAAGAGTTTCTAAGAACCATTTCCAATTCTCTTTGTTTTCCACAAAAACAATTGCCCAAGCAATCGGGAATATTCCATTGTTAGCATCTCTACCCACAACACAAAGCAACTCCCCTTGACAAAAATTTTTCAGAAAACAAGCATCCAGGTTAATGATCCTCCTACATCCTCCCCTCCATCCCTCTTTTACTGAAGCAAAACATATGTATTTTTTGCTGAAATAATTCCTACCATCAGGCATTGAATCAACACAAATTTTAATTGTGGATCCAGGATTTGATCTTCTAATCTCCTCACCATATGACCATAATCTTGCATAATTCTCAGCTATTGTGCCTTCAACTAGAATCAATGCATACTTATTGGCTCTCCTACACTGACTCATACTCACATTAATCCCAAAATCGGTGTTTAGCTCCTCTCTAAGCATTCGGACGCTCATCTTTTGATTGTTATAAAATTGGTGCTTAAAGTGGGTCCTTACCCATTTGTAAGTCACAATTGATCCGAATTTGAAATTCTTTGCACAATTATGCTCACCAATAAGAGATTTTATCTGGAAAGACTTATCTTCACTCATCCAAGAACCCCAAAGCCTAAAAGTACATTTGCCATCACAACATTTGACAAGTAATCATCTAGTATCATTCTTCACAAAACATAATTGATAACCATTCGCGACATCATACTTACAAAGCATGTGTTTCAATTTCTTAGGACTCTCTGTGACATCTCCATTTTCACGGCCAGAAAAGACCGATTTTGTTTATGCTTTATAAAAATCAGAGTACCTCTTTTAATAAAAATGTTGCGGAATTTGTTCCCAGTAAAACATGATAAATACGTTATCAAAGCATTTTCGAAGAAAAGTATTTTTATTCATTTCAAAACATTTGGGATGTCATCGTCAATACAGAATCATAAGCATAAACAGAACTTACATTCATTATCACTAGTGATTTATATCTCCTTAATCTATCAGTGTAATGTGACTTCATATCAACACCTGTGATATAAATAAACTGAGTGGGTCAGGTTGGAAAACCTGGTGAGTACATAGGGTTTTCAACCCACAATAAATAAGTTTATTAACTTTATCAAACCAAACAAACCCGATTACCTATTCCCGTTATCCTCACTTTACGTCCCTAAAACATTAACACAAGGGACCTAGTCTAAGGACTTCCTTCGGGGTGACAACACATGCTTCGGGGGTTCCTCAACAATTCATTTCAAATAAGGCAACCATGTGGGGGATGGATTACTGCTGGTGAGCACACAGTTCAAATAAACACCTACAGGTTGCAAGCCTGCTAGCGTTCCACTGGACTGTCTAGAATAGTCCGTGGTCGTCATCTATACTCCGCTAGATGACTGGATCATCAATAACATCTATATCGACACCTCTCATCATTTTATTTTGTCACACAACAACTATTACATCTACCCATGTTTTACCCAACACATTTTGTAGATATAAAATACATATACAGTTTAAATCATTTAAAACATGTATAAAATTGTTCATTCAACATAGATAACAAGTCTACAAATAATATGCACACAAAGCACGTAATTTATATAAAATAATTCATATCTATATGTAAGTTGAAAGTAACTATGCACTCACTTGAAAAGGTGGTGATTCCGAACTCAGACAACGCTTCACTTCTTAAAAATAATTTCCTTCGACGAAACCTAGTATTATTACCACTAGAGTTTAGTTTATTATTCGCCGATACTAATTAATAGTCTAGCTATTATTACTATTATATAAGCGTTAAACAATACTTATATAACCTATAATAGTAGCCCAAGTACTTATTATAAGTTTCTAATAACATTACTATAATTAAATAAAAGTTATATTAAAAATAGCGTAGACGTAGCTCACTTACAGCGGGTTTTATAGAATACCGTGCTTTGGAGCAGCGTTCCCGAGCCGAAAATCTCTTCTTCTCGGAGCCGTCGAGCACTCCGGGGCTTCCGCCTCGTGCTAGGGAGGTTCCCTAGGCTTTTCGGGGGGTTTCGGAGCTAGAGAGAGGTTCTAGAAAGAGAGAGTAAAGAGAAGAAAGAATGGGAAATGTGTGAAGAAAATGAGGGTGGAAGTTGTTCTATTTATAGGGTGAAAATGGTTGAACTTGGTGCCACATGTCACCATCTAGTGGCAAAACTTGGGGAGAAAGCAATGGCCAAGATTGTGCCACATCACCCATTTTCGCACAGCACACTTCCGACTTCTAAAATCCATAACTTTCACATACGAGGTCCGTTTTTGACATTCATTATATCAATGCGTAGGTAAAAATAAGATCTACAACTTTCATTTTGACTCCGTTGGCTAATTCTCGACCGATCGTAAATTTAACAGTACGAGAAGATTATATTGTTAAATGTCCGCGTCAAATTCATAACTTCTACATACGAACTTTGTTTTCGTCTGTCTTTTTACCGTTGAGTTACTATTAATGAGATCTTCAATTCTCATTTAGGTCGCGTAGGCCAAAAACCGCTCGAACAAAAATTCGAGTTTCGGGCTGTGCACTGCTATGCCAAATCTTAGAAAATTCATAACTTCCTCACACGAAGTCAGATTTGGGCGTTCTTTTTTTGTATGTTCACCGTTTAACATATACTAGAACTTTTGTTTAGATAAATAAGGCTAAAAAGTCATCTATCGTAAATTCACTATTTACGCTTCCCAGTGTCGTGTCGGTTTTGCCGTAAAACTTCGACGAACCATAACTTCTTCGTTATAACTCGGATTTCAGCATTCTTTATATCCCTGGAATCCTTGTTTCGACCATTACAACTTTATGTTAAGACATCGGGATTATCTCACACTTTAATTTTGACGCTTATTTTTATTCTTTATTTATTACACATTTATAAATAAGTAATAAGCATATACATTCACATAATATTCAAATAATTCATCTTTATTAATTCAAAAAGATTTACAATAGTTGACCTAGACTATTACATCATCTAAAATGCTTAGCCCCAAAACGCGGGCGTTACACTCTCAAACCTCATACCTAAAACATGTTCCTGCTCCTTCCAATTAAGCTTATCATTGAAAATGTTTGGCAATTCGGGATAAACATCTTCATTGTCACCCATGTCTTCCTCGAAAAACTCACCTGCACCTGCTTTCTCACCCATCTCTACCTGAATCTCATTACCCTTTATAAAAAAAAAATGAGGCTTCTGATGGTCATCCTCAGCGTCATCGACGTCCTCATCCTCGTCGTCATCATCGTCGCCATTCTCTTCCTCATCGTTTGTGTCACCCACATCCTGATGCCCTGGTGCAACTTCCTTAACGAGTCCTGCACCATCAAGTACTTCTTCCTCAACATTACCAACAAACTTGTCTTTGTGTTCATCCAACCATTCGTGTATGTTACTATTCCCAAAATGGTCTACATACATAGGGAGTATAACACCACATTCATATGCAATTGCTATGAAGTCGTAATAATCGGGGTGATTGCAAATTAGAGTCAAACCTTTTGGAAAATCAATATCAGGTTGGTAGTAATAGAGCTTCTCACATTTTTTCCCAGTAAACCTTTCGATGAACGTAACACACCCATCCTTGTCCATTCTTGTGAAATCGATGTCTGAAAACCTCTGAATAATTCCACCGATGTAGCGTATGGGGTTTTTGGCGAACATTCCTTGGAAGTGGACATCTACTTGTACGAATACGGGTTCCATGCTTGTGGATTCAGAAGCAACTCACAAAAAAGGGTTTACCGATGAAGTGTTGAACAGTGGATGTAAAAGGGTTCTTTTATGAAGCATATACCGACATTAAGAATGAGGCGACCAATTAATGACATGACATAAGACGAAAGTCACAGTTAGCATCCTATGTGGTGTTAGTAGAAGGAGGTGGACTTAAAATGACCGGCTAACCCCTTCAAAATTGAAATAATGACTTAATCGACCCGACAAAGAGTAATTTGTTCCCTTATTAAGCCACAAAATAAGTTAAATGGCTAAATGGGTCAACCCTAGAAACATTATAGGGCCTATACGTCATTTTCCATATATATATATATATATATATATATATATATATATATATATATATATATATATATATATATATATATATATATATATATATATATATATATATATATATATAACCACTCTATAAATACCAATCATATTTAACTTTTAATCTCACATCATCTTCTATCTTCCCGCGACAAACTCCAAATGATTTTAATATTGAATGCGGATATTAGAAAAAATTATCTTAGATAGACTTGTTTTCGTATTATGTTTTATTTTGTTCTTTTATCATCTTTTTACTTCCATGTTTTTTTTTCAATTATGCATTTTTCCTAGTTTATTAACCATTTTTTAATTAAATTTTAATCTCACATCATCTTCTATCTTTCCCGAGACGAACTCCAAATGATTTTAATGTTGAATGCGAATATTAGAAAAAATTATCCCGGATAGACTTGTTTTCGTATAATGTTTTACTTTGTTCCTTTAATTCGTGTTATGTTTTTACTTTCATGGTTTTTTTTTTCAATTATTCATTTTTTTCTATTTTATTAACTATTTTTTAATTAAATATATATATTTATTAAGTTATACTTTTTTAAGTTATAGTAATTTAAAAAAAAGTTAAGATGAAGGGAAATATTAATTATCATTCTCTGAGTTTTGAAGAGTAGAATAAAACAAGGGACAAAGAAAAAACAAAATGTGATACGCTAATATACTCATACAACATACAAAAAAAAACATGAAATGTGAAATACCCTCGGTCTAAGTAATTATATACTAATTTATGCGAGAAGTATTACTTAAAATTATTGGATAGTGGGTTTATCTATATGTGAGATGTTGAGTAGTGATTTGATTCATTTTACCTTATTGTACTTAACATGTGAAATTGAAGGTAGATGACAAACAGAAAATGGTGGGCTGAGTATTGATCGGAAAATAGAGAGACATCTGGTCACGGGCTTGATAGCCGACATACCCCGCATGCGCACCATCTTGTTATCCAACTGTTTAATACTTTCTTTTATATCAAGCATATCTTTAATTGTTCTATAGATATTTTGAAGAACAAAATGAATATTGTTTTATAAATGAAAATAATTTTATATGAAACTATTTTAAACATATCTTTAATTGTTCTATAGATATTTTGAAGAACAAAATGAATATTGTTTTATAAATGAAAATGATTTTAGATGAAACTATTTTAATTAAAAAAAAATGAACAACCACCATAAATCTATTTCGAGTTTAAGTTTACGATTAACGAGTGATGGATGACATTTAGTATATATATAGTCTTGGAATATTTAAGTCCACGTATTCAACATATAGTAGTCATATTTGACGAAAAAGTCACATACGTTGGATCCAATAAGCAGAATCGCACTGTTCTGGTCTTTGATTGTAATTAAAATTGGTATATGATTGAATTGGGTTAAGAAAAAAATCGTTTTGTCTTTTATATTTTGGAATAAAAGTCTCATGATTAAATTGAATTTCAAATATATATTTATTTGTTTATGATATAGATGTTTTTTGGTTCGGCATGTCTTTATGCAAACTTACGTAAGCAGGGAAGTCATCTAATTCATTCGTACTTTTGGGTGGACCTTAGCTAGCTTTCAATGCCAACCGGAATCTCAGCAGATCAACACCAATCATTTTATTTTATTAAGGGTAGATTATGGAGAATAACTGTGTTTTATTTAAATTTGGAACAAAAGGTATTTACATTGTTCGGTTCGGTAATTATTTATTTTTATTTTTTTAACGACAAAAATAACGAAAACAACAATACATCCATGATCCCATTCAAATAGAATAACCAAGAGGTGGATATTATCAGTCACACCTCTTGGAATGAAGAACAGTTGTTTCGCATAGAGACCTTCAACATATGACAGATACCAACATGTATGCAAAAGAACATCAGGTCATCGAAGAGGAAAGCAAATGAATATAAAAAATTTGCAACATATATAGCAGAAGAAAGTCTTACAATAGGGTTAGACAAATACATGAAGGATTGTACAGGATGTTACATACTACGCAAACTACTATAGCATAAATAGATCCTAGCCTACTTGACCACCCTAATACTTATGGAAAATTTAGTATAAATATTTACATTTTTACTAACTTTATATATACATATGTTGTAATTATAATTGAAGTATATATGAATGAGATATCCATACTCAAAAGATAGATATTTGAGAATAAATTTAACAAAAGAGATGAATGTGGGAATGAGTCCCGTAGAAAGATCAAACTAAGGTTTATAAGCTTGAATGCATGAAAACACTTACAAACTTGTATTTATGGTTATACTACAATTCCTAATATAAAAGTCGACCTTCTCCAAAAAGATTGGATTTTAGTTTTTGCTAAATTTGACAGTTTTGCTCATAATTTTGAATTCTGTAACCGATGCATTAATTACGTAATTAATGACATTTATTATCTTAATCAATTCCTTAATATCGAATTGATTTGTTTCCATTACATATTCAACTATAAAAGGAGATCTCTACCAAAATGAATTTATAACATATATTCGGTGAAATACAAATAAATGATAATTTATACATGCATATTTCATATTCACATCAGAATATATTTGATGCAAATAAAGTCATTTGCAACATTCTACTTACACACAAAGATCATTAACAATGTTGAATGCTCTAAACAACTATATTTTATTTTGAATTATTTAATGCATTTTTTACGTAATTAATGACATTTATTGTCTCAACCAATTCCTTAATATCGAATATTACGTATTCAACTATAAAAGGAGACCTCTACCAAATTAATTTATAACATATTTTCGGTGAAATACAAATAAATGATAATTTATACATGTATATTTCATATTCACATCAGAATATATATTGGTGCAAATAAAGTCACTTGCAACATTCTACTGAACATAAAGATCATTAACAATGTTGAATTCTCTAAACAATTATATTTTACTTTGAATTCTGTAATGTAACGAATGCATTTATTACATAATTAATGACATTTATTGTCTCAACCAATTCCTTACTATGATGAAATACAAATAAATGATAATTTATACATGCATATTTTATATTCACATCAGAATATATTTGATGCAAATAAAGTCACTTACAACATTCTATTAAACATAAAGATCATTAACAATGTTGAATGCTCTAAACAATTATATTCAATATTGTGTGCAATTAATTTACTTCAAAATGTAACATTCCGTGTGTTTAAAAGGACATTAAAAATTCTAATTAAACATATATGACGTATGCAATAAAAAACTTCAAGCATGTAACTAAGCTAAGTCTACCATTATACCAACAAAATAATTAACGTTTCTTGAAAAAAAATTCCTAAAGAGGTTTCAAAGATTTCATTATTCTAATCAAGTAAGAATAACATTGCAAATACCGATAACAAACATATATTTGGTGCAAGGGCCAAGGAGTAGCTTTAAATAAATAAGCATTTATATTGAAATTTATAATAATAAATTATCAACTCTTCTAAAATGCTACAATCAAACGTATTCATCAGTGGCATATTGAATTAACCTACATTTTCTCCTTCTTTGGAGTTACCAACGTCTTCGAAGAATCTGACAATCCACTTCCTTTTACTAAATCAACATCATGTCATCATTTATCTTGGGTAGCATGCACAGAAAAACCTTGTAACTCGATGGGTTTTATAGGTTACCGAACTATGTGCTTGCGGAAATTCACTTAATGCTTAAGGACACATGCAACCTAAATGATAAACTTGAACTAAACAGCAAAGAGTGCTTTCCAAAGCCACTACCGAACTTTGATTTAAACCAAACGTTGAACCTAAGATAAGTGATTAACTATTCATTTGTTCTACAAGATATCGTAGATTGAATGATCAACCCCATGTTCATTTGTTTGTTTCCTGATTTCCCGATTTGTGATCAAATTTCAGACTATAAAATTAAACACATTAATTCAGTCCAGACTAGGCATAGTTCTTATAGATAAACTTAAATCGTCGAGGTGCCCACAGATATCATTTTTCCTGTTAACGTAAAAGGAACAAATAAACTTCGACTGTATAATCATCCATTTTACTCACCAAATCATGCATGGAATTACACTTTATAACACCCAGTTATGATTGAACATTACTCAAATGATGCTCATTTCACAATTCCAAGTTCTTATCGTTATCTAAGATGTAGTGTGATTCCATATTTACATGCATTGACCTTTTATGATATCAAGGTTCTAAAGTCATAGAGACTAAGCCTGTGGTATTACAAAACGTTCCACTGGAACTTGTTACTAGAAACACTTCCATGGTTATGGAGTCTCAAATTCAAGGTAGACTCCTTGAACACTTCTCAAGCATTAAAGTTCCTAACTCACATATAGGTTCTACAAGCATCTCCCATTATGAAAATATTTCCATATTCCCATATGACCATCAATTCTAACCAAGAATCATATCAATCCAAAATATGTCACTATGGTCCTTCCCAATAATATCATACTTCTAACTGTCCACAAGCAACCAGTCTTTGGTAAAACCTTAGAATGTTCTTGATAGTTGTTTAACAACTTTAGTCACATAAAATTCTAATCCTTTTCTCACAATACTAAAGACATTTGAAAATTTTAGAATAAGCGAATATTATAGCACATGTGATTGATCCTATATCTGAAGCATATGAGACTCGATTCATTGTGTCCTACATAAAGACTTGATATCTATTCAATCTCTTGCTATAATATTTCTGTTGGATCTATATACTCAAGAATCATTATTGAGTGATATTATTAATAACATATGATCTTATATGGTCACACCTTTATCAAGTTGGCCCATTATGAATATTTATTAATATGATTATTAATAAATAATATCAACTCTTGTATTTAGCTAGGTAATAATTATTATTTATTGTCAAATAATAATTAAAGAGAATATAACTAGTTATTTAATCATATTTTATGATTTAATAAGTCATGTACAAAGTTTTAGACAATTTGGTTAACTTAGACATAACTACTTGGTTATCTTTATTTATTTAAAGAAACTAAGTCATAATTTTGTCTCTTACACCATGCATGGCCGAAATCTTTATGCGACATGAGAGTTTGCTTGTCAACCTCCCTCATTGGTTCCCCGTTCCCTTAAAGTAAGGTCATTACTTTAGATTATAATATGGGGCACCTTTTTCACTTGCATGGGATATAAAAGAATGCATAAGGCTTGCATTTGTGACTAGTTTTTTTTTTGCTCTCCTTCTTTCCCCTCTTAAAACCGTAAGCATCTCAAAATGCTACATTTATTTCTTTTCTTTTGAAGTTCTTGCAAAGTGTTGGTGCTTTTTATTTGTGATAAACACTTAAATGTTTAAGAAACTCAATATACAAGATTTTGAACTAGAGAATATCATATTCTTTGATATTTATATCTTCATCAACACCCCAAAACCAAGTGGGTTCAAAAGCTCCAAAGATTGTCATTCTAAAACACCCTATTATTGGTTTTAATATCATTCTAACCTCTATAAATGGATCCTTGGTGGTTTGGTTTTGTTATAAACTTGAAAATAATATTGCTATTTTTTAGCTTCCGTTTCCTGGTTTTTATGAAAAACACTCTTATATTTTGTATCAAAACCCATTAAATTCCATATAACGAATATCCTGTGTTAAAACATTTTAACATGATATTCATATATCTTTGACTAAGTTCTATTGAACCGTATGATCTAAACCTTTAGACTCGAAATAAAGTATGAATGCCCTCTCCCTTAAGTCGATTATAGCGAAACAATTCCCAAACTTTGCAATCTGTAAATTGGAGATATTGTTCCCTACGAATAGTATTGTCAACATGAAATACTAGCATAACAATTATGCTCCCACTAGCAATGACATGTACTTAGAAATCAACTGGACTTCTTGAAATCAATACCCTTTGACTTTCTTACATAATTGCAGATCTCTATTACGCGATGCTTCATTAAGTCTCCAACTAGACTTCTTAAGCTTATATACCTTCGTTGGATAGTGTGTGTGTGTGTGTGTAACATCCCAAAAATTGTTGTATTAGGTGTCTAAGCCCATAACTATGTTTGGGATGTACTTGACCCGATGGTAGCATGTGCCTTTTGGGTTGCCTTCACACTGGTGACTAGACATGCTGACTATTAAGGAAAGAGGCTGATTTATTATTAAGAATAATAAATTAGGGCATAAATATGATTTATTAATATATTATAATAATAATATATTAATTAGAAATCATATTATTAATTAGTATTTAATCAAAAATTAATTTGGAATTAATTTTAGGATTAAAGGAACTATTAAAAGTACAGGGGCTGTTTTGTAATTATTTGATATTTGAGGCTTTGGGCCATTGGATCACCCTTATTAGGGATAGGCCGAAAATCCTACAAGGATCTAGGAGTTTTCGTCCGAGGCATAAGGAAAGGAGGTGCATGGACTTGCTTAGGCCTTAAGCTAAGGAATTAGGGTTTCCATCCTAAAACCCTAGCTAGCCTCAAGTATAAATAAGCCCTAGGCTCTAGATTTCGTCCAAACCTTGGAGAAACCCTAGAAGTGTCAATTTTTGGAGCAAGCTACCCTCTTTTCTCTCTCTCTCTCTCTCTCTCTCTCATATTCATCCTCTCACTCAAGTGTGTTTGTGAGCCATTAGAGGTACTACATTTGTGGTACTTGTTCTCAAGAGCAAAGGAAATTCAAGAAAATAGTTGTTATTACTATATAGCAACAAAGATATGTATTCTAATCTTTGATTTGCAATTTTTCAAAAATAGTAGATGCATGCTAAGTTTTCTTTTGTGTTCATTTGTTGTATGTTTAATAGAGAAAACATAGATCCAAAACTAGGGTTGCATGCACGCATAAGATTGTTTGTATAAAACCCATCAAAAATACAGTCCAAAAATTTCATTTTTAAATCATAAATAAAACCATAGCTATCAAAATCATAAGTCATTATATCAAATCAGGGTATCATATCAAAACACATATTGACATATCATAGTAAAACATCCCAAGCTAAAATCATGGTGTGTGCACTGCAGCCATCCAAAGCTCTTACCTTTACTACAGGAAGTACCTGAAACCAAAACTGAAAACTGTAAGCACGAAGCTTAGTGAGTCTCCCCAAACTACCACATACAATACATATAATCACAAAATAACATAACATGGGCCTCGCACGTTATATCGGGCCCCGCTCAGCATCGTACCGAAATCCGGCATCGGGCCCCGCCCTGCATCGAGCAAAGCTCGGTATACATATAACATATCAACAAATACACATAAGTAAACACATAACATAAACATATAAACATTCATCGGGCGATCCGACCAAAATCCGGAAACATATAACATTCCTCAGGCTTCCTCGGCATCGGACTGAAGTCTGGAAACACATAAAAAAAGCGCATGCAAGAATCACAAAGACATCAAGCATACAAACATTCCTCAAGCTTTCCCCGACATCAGACCGAAGTCCATAAACACATATACAACTACATCACGCACTACCCGTCATCAGACCTTGGTCCGGAATATGCTAACATACATAAAAGGATCGACATTGGTGCCTTCGACCCATTCCTACTGGAGGAAAACTCACCTTGCACTGCTGAAGTCCTGTGAATAAATGTATGGTTGCTGGCTGATAGATCCCCGAACTGTCAACATCAAAACAAAACCTAATTAACCATTTGGGTTTCTTGCCAATAATCACATCTACACTCGTACAACAACACCAAAACACACATACACACAAGTGAGAACACACACCGAGCTGCTGCATTTGATTCATGGAGGATGGCGATAGTGGAGTGACGACGAATGGCAACCGAACAACACTACGACGACGACGACGCCAACGGAGCTTGGACGTAGCACCGACAAAGCGACGACGAACATAAGAAGAAGGATGAGTGATTACGGCGGGGGAGGTGGCAGTTAGCTGAGAATCGGTGGTTGCTCGGAGGCTTAGGCTGATCGGAAACGAGTAACCGGCTGTTCACGACGTATGACAGTGGTGGTGGGATTCGATGGCGAAGAGGAATTCGATCGTTCTCAACAAGGCGGCGACTGAGAGGTTCCATGATGGTGGCGGCTTGTGATATAGCGAATTAGGTTTAGGGTTGACGAGAGGGAATGAGTGTCGGGTCTAAATCCCGTGCCTCCTTTCAAACTTATGCTCTTTTCAAATTTCAGCCCCTCCCCAAAAATTATTTTTCATCTCAACTCTCAAACTTACCAAACAGCCCCTGTCTTCGGAAATCTTTACAATATAGTTCCAAATTTTAGCCCTTTAGCCCCTGCTCCCAATAATCTATTCAATAAAAGTCTAAATGATATAATTTAGACTGTAAATTCCCGAACTTATAACATTTAGCTCCTAAAACTAACACTAATACATTATTATGGATTTAGGGCCTCGATAAAATTATATATATATATATATATATATATATATATATATATATATATATATATACAATTTTGTGACAACCCGAACCTTTTTTCAGTCAACGAAACTCAAGACACGTTAAATAAAAATTTCGAATTTTATTTATTTTGTCAATTTTGTCAAGCTCGTAAGAGACGAAAACAACCTAGAGTATATGAATTAAATATATATATATATATATATATATATATATATATATATATATATATATATATATATATATATATATATATATATATATAAGTGTCGGGACTAAAATCGTGCAAAAAATCAAGCTTTTCTTCGAAAATCAGCTAAGTCTGGTTCATCCTAGTGTTTACGGTCGTAAACCGTTCATGGCCTGGGGACCCCACCTCCGACTGTGAACCCAGCCTATATATATATATATATATATATATATATATATATATATATATACTTACCTTCATTTCTACAATGCTGGCTGCAAACACTACTTTCTCTCTCTAAAACCTGATGGGTTTTAGCCATAAGAACATCCTATGTGTTCATACAAACCCTAATGCTTGGATCTAGGTTTCTCTATTGTACATGCAAGTTATCCAAGACTATAAACCCTAGATCTAGAATATGATAACCAATATAACATATAATTAGGGTTTAGATCACACCTTGATTGTTATATAGCAATAACAATCCCAATTCCTCCTTGTATTGACTTTAGAAAGCTTAGAGTCACAAACGTCACTCCTCTAATGGTTCACAAACACCAAGAGCAAGAGGATGAGGAGGAGAGAGGATGGAGGCTTCCCAAAACGTGTTCTAACCCTAGAAGAGAAGTTCCCCCACGTTTTTGAGCCTTAAGGGTTCTATATATAGTGAGGCTATTAGGGTTATCTAATAAGGAAACCCTAATTTGGATGCTTAAGCCCTAAGCAACCCATGGACCCCTTTCCTTAAGGCCTTGGACGATTTCCTTATGGGTTTCCCCATAGAATTCGTCCAATCCATGGCCCAATTGCAATTATCTTATAATTACAATTCCAGTTCCTTAAGTTTAATTAATCTCTTTTAGTCACAAAACTAATTACCAATTAATTCTTGACTAATATTAATTAAACAATATGATTTCTCCTATTATTCTCATAATATATTAATAAATCATATTTAATCCTTTCTCTCCATAATTCATCCTATCAAGTTGCTTTGGTGAAGGCAACCCAAAAGGACCATGCACCATCGGGTCAAGTACATACCAAAATAGTTATGGACTTAGACACTAATCCAACAGTCTCCCACTTGGATAAGTCTAATAACTATTATGCGTATGACTTCAGATCCTGATCTGCAATCATAGCTTTCCAAAGCCGCTGTCAACTCTGATCCTATCAGATACACATGTCCTTTAGATAAAGGATCATATATTCCTCCATTCTAGATATCGTATGAGACATGATTTCAAATCATTCTCTTTGTACTATTTCTCGACTTACGATTTATGACGACTAACTAATTGAACAAATCAAATTAGCCCTAGCCCGGCCGAGCATTTACGTTTGTCATCACTAAATCATCGAGGGGCCCAAAAATATCGCTTTTATCCTACTTTGGAGAAAAGGAACGGATAAACTTTGATTCAATGCTCGCTTGCACTCACTCACCGAATTACACACAACAATATGTTTTATAACACCAAGTTACTAGTGCGTTTACATATTATCAATCTGCAACCGATTTGCAAGATACAACTCACACATCTTGGTTTCAAGAATATAAGATGTTATCGTCTCACCAATCACTCGTGATACAATTTCATGGAGTGATCCAAGTGAGCGTGGGTTTAATCCAATGCTCAAATCATATTCATAAGCACTCATGAACGTTGCAGCAAACATTTGCTTATGTCTAATACTCTTTAGACAATCCACACACCAATTCACGACAGTCTTCATTCATACCTACTTCCAACATATGAACGACTGTGGCCCGTTTGAATAATTTGACTGTTCTAAACCAATTAAATTATTCAGGAAGTCAAAACATGCAAAGTGAAACACAAGGATAATACTAATTCCATATGGCCTCAAACCTTTGAGTATAAATAAAACACCTTTTATTTATCACCATATTGATTACTCATTATTTGTTGTTTCGGGTAATCAACTTCTTATTTAAATTACAACACTTGTCCCATGCTCCTAGCATGCACACAATGTTTACCTATGGTTCTTACTTTGTGAAATAGATCACATTGAACACATTTCCAATCATACTCATTTCACAACTCCAAATCCTTTTTCATAAGTGAAAGAATA
Source organism: Lactuca sativa (assembly GCF_002870075.4). Taxonomy (NCBI): domain Eukaryota; kingdom Viridiplantae; phylum Streptophyta; class Magnoliopsida; order Asterales; family Asteraceae; genus Lactuca; species Lactuca sativa. The sequence goes on along the minus strand of NC_056627.2, from coordinate 324,579,033 downwards.
TCAAATTCTTGCCACTTATGGAATATGCTAGATTCTAACATTTTATGCAATGATCCTTTCGTAATGTCATAGCACAAAAGTCACAAAAACTATTGCCAATTATATTACAAAGTCCTCTATCGGATATTGTTACAATACAATTCCTTAGATATGATGTCTCTCACTCAAAGTACTTTCCTTTGAACATCCTTTAGCATAAAAGTTTCTAATCTAGACATAGATTTTCAATATTCAATTCCCAATATGGACACGTTTCCATATTTTCCATATGACAACTCATTCTTAATAGAATCTTATCTATTCATAATAATGTCGATATGGTCCATCCAATATGGAAACATTTCCATATTTTTCAATACTATACTTCCAACTACTCACAAGCGACCAATCCTCGACGAACTTTGGATTGTCCTTTGATAGTTGTTTAATTATCTTAGTCAAAACCGATTCTTGTCGTTTTTCCCTCTAAATGCTCTAGACATTTGGAAAAATTTTAGAATGGTCAAATATTCTAGCATTTGCAATCGATCCTATACCCGAAGCGTATGGGACACAATGCATAATGTCTTACATAAAGATTTGATACTTCATCAATCTTCTGCCATAATATTTTATTTGCTATGTTCTCAAAATTCAAATTGTGAAGGGGAATGCCGTAATCATAATCGAAAATTTCAGAACACAATATATGCCTTTTAATTAATTTATTAACATTCCACAACCTAAGCCTTTAGATTTGAAATGAAGCATAATATTCTCTCCCTTAATTATAGCAAAACAACTATTCCATCCTTACAACTTTGCAAAGAATGACTCTTGTTTTCTATAATTAATATTGCTAACTTGCAATACTTGCCATAATAATCATACAATCATAACTTTTATGCTCCCACTATCATGATGATTATTATAAACATAACACTTATGCTCCCACTAGCTTTGACATGTATTCAGAAACCAACTTAACTTCCAGAAAACAATACTTATTGATTTTCATAAGTTCATGTTTCTAATACTTAGTGCTTTTGATAATCCTTTATCAAGGCTTCTTAAACTCATACACCTTTGCCTTAGATAGTTTATATGCATGTCTTAAACAATTCAGACAAATTGTCAAATCTCACAATTCAAATCATGGAAAGGGATACCGTAACCATAATCGAATTCGAGAATACAATTTCACAATCACTATCTTTTTTAAATCTTTCTTAGTGAAAGCATTTCCTCACAGTCATTTTCATGAAGGAGGGAATCTTATGACACTTAGATTTTAATGGTGTATGTGTTCCTATCCATGTGAATTTGTCAAAACCAAGGTTTACGACAAATTCAAACTCATATGGATCGAACTTTCTTAATCTTGATTTCTTGCCTTATGGTAGCACAACTGCCCACCATGTCTTCCACGTAGTCAAGCAGCTCACCTTTTTCTTATCAATGTACTTTCCATTGATCAAGGTCCTTGCCTTTTATGCATTTAAACGAGAACTCACATGCATAATTAACTCAATTGGAATGGCACAGAAACAATATAGTGTCAACACGATAGGTTGTAAACCTCAACTCGTGTGCTAGTGATAGTCAATAAGGTTTATTTTGATTTGTTCTTGAAACCTTTCAAGACCATTAAGACTCCCACTGACTCTTTGACATATACGATTCTCTCGTTAATAACCATTTCTTAACAAACAAATATTCAAGAGTTAGTGTAGCTTTTATCAAAACACTTCATAAATTGGTCCTAGTTGGTCTTTGTCTTATCCAAGACATCACAGCTTACCAATTTCAAATGTGCGAGAATAAGAAAACCTTTTTATATTCTACATTTGACGAATGTTATAAACCTTCTTAATTCTTGTCACTCAATATCACAATCTTAACTTTAAGACTTGTTTTGTAACAAAGTATGATTGACTTCTTGATTTAACCATTTCTTCACTCCTTAGTTCCTCTTCTTAAACATACAATTGTACTAAGACTCATTTAGAGGATCAATTGAGATATGGTTCTTAACCATTAAGACCTATCATAAAGCATAAAAGCTACTCTCCCTTCTTCTTAGAATGGAGAAACTTTTATCTTTCTGCCTACATGATTCTTCTTATTCGTTTTGCTATTGATTTAAACCTTTTTAATCAATTCCGAATTACACTTAAACTTATAAGTATAATCATATTTACTAAACCTTTAGTAAATTATGACGAATATTTTTGTTATTCTTATGGTGGACTTGATCAACACGCAGGTTTGTGTACTCGATCTCCTAGTCCTTCACTTGACACTTTGTCAATGAATTAGTCGAATTTCCAAATATGAAATTTCTCATTCATCGTACAACCAAGTTGCATGATTCTAAGTTTCTGTCCAATTGAAACTTGGGCGATGAGAAACTCTCCCTATTTGGTAAATTCTCGACTTTCCATAAACATCATAAACAAGAATCATATCCACTTGTTGTAGAAATATGAAAACATCAATTTTCATAACGATTTCATTGCAAGGAAATAAAAAAACAAATAAATAAGTCAAACCAAAATTTATTTTATTTATAAAAGCAGCGGAAAACATTTGTCCTTACAATGCAAAATCAACTGAAAACTATGTATTCAAAAAGAAAATTCCTAACAACTCTATCATAACTATCTAAACTCAAAATCTAATCTTCAAGTCCATGCGATCTAGATCCATTTCTTTGTGATTAGATTCTTCTTGCTCTCTTACCAAGCTTCCTTTCTTTTCACCAATCCTGCAAAACATTCAAATGCAATCTTATCACATCATGTATCAAGAATCAATGAATAAGAACTTGACGGAGTTAGATAGAGGATTTTACCTGAAGCGCAGCCATACTCTTTGACTCTCCCATCTTCTGGACTCTTCAGGCTCCTTGGGCAGACTTGTATCCAACGCCCTTTCTCTTGGTAGCAAACGCAGGTCGGTTCTCCTAGAACGTCCTTGGAAGCATGGTCGGTTGACTTTACCAACAAATACGCTCCATTGCTTCGCCAAATCATTTCTGATTCAGCAGCAATGAGCATGTAAGTTAGGTCAATGAGGTTGTCGTCATGATCCATCATATAATACTTTCTTTTGAACTCATTATATGATTCAGGAAGTGACTGCAAAACCCAATTCACAGCCAACTCATCCGGGAAGGACACACCCAACATTATCAACCTATCAATGTGTGATTTCATTCCTAGAACGTAGGCACACACGGGTTTACCATCTTCATGTTTCATTTCCAATAGGGCTTTAGTGATATTGAACCTTTCAATTCTTCGATCTTGTGGGTTAGGGAGAACAATTGGAGGAGGTGGAGGAAGTAAAGCATGATTTCTTGTTCCTCGATCGAATCGTGGAATACCATCTTCATGCGGAATGCTTGTTCCATGGGATTTGGGAAGACCATAGTTGTCGAACTTTGACATCTACAAAATGGGAGAAAACGAATTCAAGTTAGTTGATTGATTGAGTCCTTAGTAAATCACCCAAATGAGATACTAAGGCTAGGACCCAACACAATATTCTACAACTCGGGAGAGGGATGCCGTAACCCAAATTGCAGAACATTTGAAGGTAAGTGAATGACGATTCACTAATCTCCACCATGAAAAACGAAAAAGAAATTTAAGTTTTAAATCTATGAAAACTCCTAGATCCTTTGAAATTCATTGAACATTTTAATGGCATGTTTAAATCTCGATATGCCCCTCTTGTTTGTGACTGGGATGCCGAGGATCACAAAGCGGGTGTGAATAACCATGCAAACTTACATGGTGCCCTCACATGTTACAGTCACCTATTCGATGTGCCGGTAAACCACACACGCTCCACCGAAGTATGACAAACATTGAGTCACCCTTTGCTACCTTTGCTTAGAACCATTTAGTGTGCCGGTAAACCACACACGCTCCACTAACGTCTTTGCAAGGGCACAAAGTGTAATTTCATGGAATTGCATTAATTCACTTTTGCCTAAGTAACTAAGATTGGGTATTTGAAAAAAAAAACATTTAGTTACTTTAGTACTTCATTATACTTATAATGGAAGGTTTCGTCCTATCCTACCCGTTCGGCTAACGACCTTCCACTAGTCAAGAGTGCGGTGGGTAAGAGTGGATACCCGTTCAATCGCCATTTTATAGGCAATTTCCTTAAACACCCCTTATAGACTAGCTTCGTGAATGAGGCCTACTAACGGTAAGACTGACCTTTACTCATATATATATATATATATATATATATATATATATATATATATATATATAATGTTAGAATTTTAATGTTATACATAGTATAGGGTGTATTTTACACTTTTAAAATACTAGGTGGTCAAATTTAATAATTATACATTTAATTCAATTAAATTGTAAGCCAAAACTTTTATGGATTTATTAAACCTCTTTTAATTATACACCTTAATTAATTAATAAAACCATAAGGGTGTGATTTGAACTTTTTCAAAACAATACTAGGGTTTTAGAATTTAACATTCCTAATTAAAACTTTAATTAACTTTTAAATTCCAAAACTTGAGGGAAAGTTTTGAAACATTTCAAAACATTAGGGTTTCAACTATTTAAATTTCAAAACTAAACTTTTGAGTTCAAATTTAAACTATAAAACCTAAAGGGGAAAATTTAAACTTTTCATAATACAAGGATCAAATAACAAATAATATAAATTAAACAATTAATTTCATCATTATCTATATTTGACCTAATTTTAATTTCTTGCAAAATAAGTTACCCAATTAATAGAAATAATCCAATCTTTATCATATAAGGAAGTTATTATCTAATCAAGTGGTAATTATCTTTTGTTTAATCAAGGATATACTCAAAAATATGAATAAAATCGGATTTTAATGATCTAAAACAGATAAGGCAAGTATCCATGAGTAAAACAACAAGAAATCCCGAAATCCCCTCTTTCTGACGCTCGAACTCACCGAGTACCCATATGGACTCGCCGAGTAGGGGCCTACTCGCCGAGTCCACAATGGGACTCACCGAGTTCATCAGGCGGGTTGGCCAAAATTAAATTTGCAGCTTGAATAAACACATAATGCATCAATACAATAGAAACCAATCAAGTCTTTGATACCACTGATGGGTTTTGGCCATAAGAACATCCTATGTGCTCATACAAACCCTAATGCTTGGATCTAGGTTTCTCTATTGTACATGCAAGTTATCCATAACCATAAACCCTGGATCTAGAATATGATAACCAATATAACATATAATTAGGGTTTAGATCATACCTTGATTGTTATATAGCAATAACAATCCCAATTCCTCCTTGTATTGACTTTAGAAAGCTTAGAGTCACAAATGTCACTCCTCTAATGTTTCACAAACACCAAGAGCAAGAGGATGAGGAGGAGAGAGGATGGAAGCTGCCCAAAATGTGTTCTAACCCTAGAAGAGAAGTTCCCCCACGTTTTTGAGCCTTAAGGGTTCTATATATAGTGAGGCTACTAGGGTTATCTAATAAGGAAACCCTAATTTGGATGCTTAAGCCCTAAGCAACCCATGGATCCCTTTCCTTAAGGCCTTGGACGATTTCCTTATGGGTTTCCCCATAGAATTCGTCCAATCCATGGCCCAATTGCAATTATCTTATAATTACAATTCCAGTCCCTTAAGTTTAATTAATCTCTTTTAGTCACAAAACTAATTACCAATTAATTCTTGACTAATATTAATTAAACAATATGATTTCTCCTTTAATATATTCTCATAATATATTAATAAATCATATTTAATCCTTTCTCTCCATAATTCATCCTATCAAGTTGCTTTGGTGAAGACAACCCAAAAGGACCATGCACCATCGGGTCAAGTACATACCAAAATAGTTATGGACTTAGACACTAATCCAACAAAACCACCAACCGAAAACTCAAGATTTCTCTCATCTATCCTCCGAAAATAATCCAATCCACTTTGGAACTTGTTTTGGAGCACCAAGAAATCATCATTTCATCAAATCAAGCACTCTTCGTTCTTGAGTTCACGGTCGTGAACCTTTAAATCTTCAAATCTTCAAAGGCTGAAATCAGTTCACGGCCGTAAACCATTCAAGGGCCGTAAACCATTCAAGGGTCAAAATTAGTTCACCACCAAGAATAGTTCATGGCCGAGAACAGTTCACGGCCGCAATCAACCCTAAATCGTGGAACTTAGTTGAAAACCTACTTTTTCCGATCCAATGAAGTCTCGGTAACATTCCTAACCAAAAGCAAGTGTTTTCCCAATAGTATAATTAATGATTTCGCTAATAAGATACATATTTGTGTTTAATTATTATTAGGATTCCGTTAATTCTGCGAACAACAACTCAAGGGTCCTCATTTCAGTTTCACTGTCCGACACCTTCCCGCAACCAACAGTGAGTTCATACCCCTACGTTTTTACTATTTTAACGTTTTCAGGGGGGATACAAGCCAAACACAAATAGTTTTTATGAACTTTATACACAAAATTTCAACAGGATTAAAAGTTATGCGTTTGATACAACCGAAAGATCACCACATTTTATAAAGTATTTAAATATTTTATCCCTTTTGTAACATGATGAGCATAAGGGAAGTTTTCAACTCACAACTATAATTGCATGGTTTTCAGAACAATACACGAACTGAGTACTTAACACATATGCAAACTATAATAGGTATAGTTTGGGATTTCAATACATGGTTTTACCATCTCGGGATTATACATTAACAATCATATAAACTATGACAGATATAGTTTATGGTATACATTACTACTTTTTGAACAAGAGTACCATACTAAATAATTATTTAAGTATAATTATTTTTACTCTACAAGGCATACGTATAGATTCAAGTACAAGTGAACATTACATTACACGTAAACTAGTTAATACAGGGTTGTGAGAGATCACTTCAATTGTACCCTTCGAGGTGCGGGCTAAATCCTATCATAGTATAACTAGAGTCTCCTGGAGGGAAAGCGTGAGATTTGTGAATAGATCTATTCGGGATTGACTATCCCACACCTAAACGGCTAGCTACAGTTACACAGGCATGCCTGGGGTGACAAATGTCATAACGTCCAACGCCTAAAGAACGTCGTAGAGGTCAGTAGGTCATATCAAACATGGTTATACGAACTCACAACAGTATAAATTAACTTTTCGTTTACGGGATTTCATTCTTCAATAGTTTTATTTTAAGTAAAAAAATTAATATACATTACTGGTGATAGCCAGGGTTTTCATACAATGCATTACTTACATTACCGGTGGTAGCCAGGGATTTCATACAAGTACTTTCATACACAAAAACAGAATTCAATAACGAACTTACAATTGGTCTTAGGGTTTGAGACTACTTTTTTACTAAAGAAAATATTGGATTTTCTTGGAAACATACAAACATTTCGCAGATTCGTCAACAAGTTTTCATTACAAAAACGTGCTTATGAACTTACCGGCTTAATGCTGACACTCTTTCAAAATTGCTTGTATTCTCAGGAAATCAGTAGACAGGTACTCCCACAATCTTTTGAGAAGATGGAGCGTATAGAGTCACGCCTTTTATATTTTGTTATACATTTGGTGTATAGAAACTATGTATCTAACAGATGTAAATACCTATATTTTCAATGTAATGGTTGTGTTTACTTTGATTACTATGATGCAATTGTTGCGATCCTGTACATGACGTCCTCCACCCCCCGAACATTTCTGCCGTTTTGGTTTAGGGGTGTGACAGATTGGTATCAGAGCTATTGTTTATAGTGAACTAAGTATACCGAACCTTACATGGTATACAACTATAAACACTAAAATGGGACAAAGTGCTCTGAAACTAAAAGTTTACTTTTAAAATTTAAGTATTTTACAAAAAGTATACAAGTATACATACATACTAGAAGTTGTATCATAATAAGAACTATATAAAAGTATTTAGGACGAGTTGGGCACTTTGGTTAAACCTGAATAGTTATGTAATCATATTTGGGGCCAATATCACCTGATCAACGATATTCATCCGAGATATTACCAACATGTATTTGGGAGTGACTGTGGTGTTGCGACAAGTCTAAAACTCACAAAATCCGATACTAATGAAGCACATGGTTAAAATACTATAGGAGTATTTTATAACTCTATAAAACTACACAGAATTGTTACAAGTAGTACAAATCCCCACAAATGAAGGACCTGCAATTCCTTATTTATGTTAGTAAACCTTTATTGTAGATCTCTGTTAATGTTGTAGGATCAAGATACTATGCCTATAGGATTAAGATATATCTTGTTCGAAAATATCTGACTAATGATCATCATAGAAGGCTCATTGTCATTTTCCCCTTATATATTTTAGAGAAAGATGCCTCCTAAGAAGAGACCCAATAGAAAGAACAACAATCCCCCGACAGATCCATCGCCTCCACCTCCTCAGTACGACCCAACTGTCTTCCAAGCAGTTGTGACAGCCGTCGTGGCTGCTACAATGTCCCAAATCAATGCCAATGGTATAAGTGGGGCGGGTAGTGGTGCCTCAACGTCTAACCTCAGTGACAGTCATGGTCACACAAGGGAGTGTACATACAAAGATTTTTCAAATGCTAAGCCGCGATCTTTCGATGGCACTAGAGGTTTCATTGCCCTAACACGATGGTTCGAGAAGACAGAGTCGATATTTGAGATATGTGCTTTCCTCGAATCCAACAAGGTGAAGTTTGCAGCGTGCACCTTCCTCAACAGAGAACTAACTTGGTGAAATGGCCAAGTCAAATCCCTAACTCTTCCGGTGGCTAATGCCATGAGTTGGAAGGATCAGAAAGAACTGATGCTCGCTGAGTACTGCCCATGCGGTAAGATGCAGAAACTAGAGCATGAGCTCTGGAATTTAAAGATGAAAGGCTCCAACATTGCTGCTTACTCTAAGAGATTCAATGATCTTGCTCTTCTCTATCCAAGACTGGTCACCCCGGAGAGCAAGAAAATGGAAAGATTCATATCGGGATTGACGCCCCCCAACTCAGGGGAATGTTTTAGCTGCTAAACCCCTCATGTTTGATGGTGACAAATGGTTGGTGCAAACTTTGATTGATCATGAGGATCGCCAGGATCCTGTGCCAGCAGCTCACAAACCACCCAAGGAGAGCGGTGGAAAGAAAAAGTTCTGGAATAAGCGCAATGGCAAGTCTTCAAAGGAGCCCTCCAAGAAGTAACAAATAGTGGCAGTTCATGTCGCTACTACTTCTGTCGCTGCCCCTATAGCTCAATAACCTTCCAGTAGATATGATGGAACCCTCCCAAGGTGCGACAAGTGTAACTTCCATCATCATGGACAGTGCCGTGAGATGTTGTGCAATAACTGTGGCAAAAAGGGCACACAACTCGTTTTTGCAAGACCCAAGTCCACCCAACTAATCAGGCTCCTGGAGCTGGAGTGAGCCAAGCCTGTTATGGATGTGGTGAGACCGTACACTTCAAGAGAAATTGCACAAAAGCAACAGCTGGCAACACAGGGAGAGTGCTAGTCATGGGCCTGGAGGAAGAAGTCGCTGATCCCACCATAGTTACGGGTACATTCCTCCTTGACAACTCTTATGCATGCATTCTTTTTGATAGTTGTGTCGAGAGGAGTTTTGTTAGTCATGCATTTAAACATCTACCTAAGCATAAATCCCAACCTTTAACCGAAACATTTACTGTCAAGATGGCTAATGGTAAAAAAGAGAGAACTGACGACGTATTCATAGGCTGTACCCTTACCCTGAACGATTATTCCTTTCCCATCGATCTTATGCCGGTCTCCATTAAGAGCTTCGATGTCATTATCGGCATGGACTGGTTAAGTCTTCATCGTCCTGATATCCTTTTATTCGAGAAAGCCATTCACCTCAATCTACCTAATGGCGAAGCCCTCATCATCTATGGTGATAAACTCAGCTCACACCATCGTATGATTTCGTGCATCAAATCCTAGAAATATGTGTGAAAGGAGCGTCATGTATTCCTAGCCCATGTCGTTAACGAGAAAAAAGAAGTTAAAGATCTCGAGAGCATCCCCGAAGTTTGCAAATTTCCTGATATTTTCCCCTAAGATATTCTCGAAATTCCTCCTGAGCGCCAAGTCGAGTTCCGGAACGACTTAATCCCAGGAGCTACCCACGTAGCTAAATACCCTTACCGTCTAGCACCGATAGAAATGCAAGAGTTATCCATCCAACTCAATGAACTACTCAACAAGGGATTCATCAGACCAAGTTCCTCACCTTAGGGAGCCCCAGTCTTATTTTTGAAAAAGAAGGATGGGTCCTTTCGAATGTGCATAGATTATCACGAACTGAACAAGCTTACCATAAAAAACTGTTACCCTCTTCCCCGAATCGATGACCTCTTCGATCAACTTCAAGGAGCTAGCTACTTCTCAAAGATAGACCTAAGATCAGGGTACCATCAATTGCGAGTCCATGAGGGGGATATTCCTAAGACAACATATCAGACTCGGTATGGTCACTACGAGTTTGTAGGGATGACGTATGGTCTAACCAACGCACTGACGATATTCATGGATCTGATGAATCGGGTGTGCCGCCCCTTCCTAGACAAGTTTGTAATAATATTCATTGATGATATACTTGTCTATTCTCGAAGTGAGGAAGATCACAGACAGCACTTGAGGCTAGTGCTAGAAACTTTAAGGGCAGAGAAACTATATCTGAAATTCTCTAAGTGCAAATTCTAGATCAGAAAGGTGACTTTCCTCGGTCACGTTGTTAGCAAGGAAGACATACACATGGACCCTTCCAAAATCAAGGCGATCGAGAATTGGTCAGCACCAAAGACGCCCACATAAATTCGTCAATTCTTGGGTCTTGTTGGCTACTATCGCATGTTTATCCAAAAATTCTCCAGGATTGCTAAGCCTCTAACCACCCTGACTCAGAAAGGTGTAGCCTTTAGTTGGAGAGAAAAGCAAGACACTGCGTTCCAAACATTGAAGCAGGCCTTATGCAGCACACCTATCTTGTCTCTGCCAGAAGGGACGGAGGACTTCGTTGTCTACTGCGATGCATCCAATCAGGGCCTAGGCTCTATGCTCATGCAATGAGGAAAGGTTATTGCCTATGCCTCGAGACAGCTGAAGGCACACGAAGTCAATTATACAACTCATGACCTGGAGTCGGGAGTAGTGGTCTTTGCATTAAAGATTTGGAGACATTATCCCCACGGAACCAAGTGCACTGTCTTCACCGAATATAAGAGCCTACAACACATTTTCAATCAGAAAGAGTTGAACATGAGGCAACGGCAGTGGGTAGAGCTACTCAATGATTATGAGTGTGAAATACACTATCATCCAGGCAAGGCCAATTTGGTAGCAGATGCCCCCATCCGGGAAGAGTACTCAGGTCGCAGAGTGAAGGCGCTGACTATGACCATCCATTCTCATCTATCTGCTCAAATCAAAGAGGCTCAGCTGGAAGCCTTAAAACCAAAGAACATGTCGGATGAAGATTTGAGGGGAATGGAAATGAACATAGAGATCAAGGGAGACGGAGTCTACTATTTTATGAACTGGATCTGGACCCTAAAGTTTGGGGGTTACAGAGAGGTTTTCATGAGCGAAGCTCACATGACTTGATACTCCATTCACCTAGGTTCAGATAAGATGTATCTGATGGGTTTTAGCCATAAGAACTTTCCTATGTGCGCATGCAAAACCCTAATGCTTGGATCTAGGCTTTCTAATTAAACATGCTTTGAATCCAAGACTTCTAATGACTATTTAGGAATAAGAACAATGTTAAAATAGATCTAGAATCATACCTTTGAATTCCTTGTTGATCTTGTTGTCTTGGAGCTTCTAGAGTCACAATTGTCACTCCTCTAATGGCTTACAAACACCAACTAGCAAGGAGGATGATTTGGGAGAGAGGAGAGGGGAGGAAATCGGCCAGGGTTATCTTACTTTAGATGAAGTACCGATTTCCCTTAGCCATAGGGTCTATTTATACTTGTAGACTCCTTAAGGGTTACAACCTAAACCCTAATTGGATAATCTTCTCTTAAGGCTATCCAAATCCTTTCCTTAGATAACTCCTTGGACGATTTGAAGCTATCCTTAGCTTCTAGAATTCGTCCAATCCATATCTATATGGATTTACAGTCTAAAGTTTAACTATCAAACAATTGACAGTTTATACCCTCTTATTTAATTAATCTCTTTAAGTCACCAAATTAATTCCAATTAATTCTATGACTTATATTAATCAAATAATAATATATTATTCTTTATATTATTCTAATAATATTTACTCTCTCTTAATAAATCATCCTATCAAGTTGCTATGGTGAAGGCAACCCAAAAGGACCATGCACAACCGGGTCAATTACTTGCCTAATATAGTTGCATCCTTAGACACTATTCCAATAGTCTCCCACTTGGATAAGTCTAGTAACTATATGCACAAGTAAAATTCGGTTTGCAATCATAGCTCTCAAAGACACTGTCAAACTCTAATCTAATCAATCTTGTCCTTCAGATAAGGGATCGTACAGTCATCTGTTAGATATCATGCTGACAATCCTATGGAATGGTTAGTCAAGCATTTAGGTTTCTCGATCTCTGATTTATTCGACATAGAACTTAATCGAACACATCAATTCAGTTCTGACCGGGACCGACACATAAGTCAAATCAAATCATCGAGCGGCCGAGATATCGCTTTCACCTTCTTACATAAAAGTTACAGATAAACTTCGACTTATATGCATTTACTTATTCAATAATCAACTATACACAACAATGCATTTTATAACATTGATTACCAATGCATTTTCGCATTATCAATGTACAATCAATCAGCAAATAACAAACCATATATCTAGGTTTTAAGACTATATGATATTATCGTCTTGCGATCACCCTTTTATATCATATTCCATAAGGTGATTCCAGCAAGCGCGGGTTTATTCCAATGCTCAAAACCAGTTCATAAGCACTCATGAATGTCGCGGCAACCCTTTGCTATGTCTAATACCATTTAGACAATCTACGCACCGATTCATGACAATCTTCATTCATATCTACTTCCAACATATGAACGATTGTGGACAATTTGAACAATTCGATTATTCCTAATAAACTCAATTATTCTGGAAGTCAAAACATGCAAAGTGAAACAATAGCTAAACAATTAACATAAGATAGTAACATTACTCATAAATAAAACTCCTTTATTTAATCATCAAATGTTAATTACATTTATCTATTACACGTTTCTAATACTATCTAATCTATGCTAATATCATCCTTCAGCCCAATACTCCTAGCATGCTGCAAGTGCTTAACCCTACTCAGTCCCTTCGTAAGCGGATCTGCTGGGTTATCTTCTGATGATATCCTCTTCACTACGAGTTGTCCTTCTTCTACACGATGTCTAATGAAGTGATATTTTCTGTCGATATGTCGTGATCTACCATGATCCCTCAGTTCCTTGGTCAAGGTAACCGCTCCTTCGTTATCACAGAAAATCTCCATGGGCTCCTTTATGGCAGGTACAACTCCAAGATCACCGATGAAGTTCTTCAACCATATTGCCTCCTTCGACGCTTCGCTCGCTGCAATGTACTCTGATTCGCACGTTGAATCAGCTACGGTTTCCTGCTTGGAACTTTTCCATGTCACTGCTCCTCCATTTAGGGTAAAGACCCAGCCCGACTGCGAACGGTAGTTGTCCCTGTCGGTTTGAAAGCTGGCATCACTATACCCTCGCACCTTCAAGTCATCACTCCCTCCGAGGACTAAGAACCATTCCTTTGTCCTCCGAAGGTACTTAAGGATATTCTTCACCGCAATCCAATGTGCTCTGCCAGGATTCCCTTGATATCTGCTAACCATGCTCAAAGAAAAAGCTACATCAGGGCGAGTACAAGTCATAGCGTACATGATTGAGCCAATTGCGGAAGTGTATGTAACTCGACTCATTTCTGCTATCTCAGCTTCGGTACTCGGACTTTGAGTATTAATCAACTTGGCATTACTTTGTATCGGTAATTCTCCCTTCTTTGAGTTTTCCATACTAAAACGTTTTAGTACCTTCTCCAAGTAAGTGTTCTGACTAAGTCCAATTAGTCTCTTACTTCTTTCTCTTACTATCCTTATTCCCAAAATGTAAGAAGCCTCTCCGAGGTCCTTCATAGCGAAGCACTTCCCGAGCCAGGACTTAACCTCCTGCAGAGTCGGGATGTCGTTTCCTATGAGTAATATGTCATCGACATATAGAACGAGGAAGCTTACTATACTCCCACTGGCTTTGACATATACACAACACTCATCTTCGCTTCGTACAAATCCAAACTCTTTGACTTTCTCATCGAAGCAAAGATTCCATCTGCGAGACGCTTGCTTAAGTCCATAAATGGACTTCTCAAGTTTACACACTCTATTCGGATGCTTCGGATCCACAAACCCCTCTGGCTGAGCCATGTAAACATCCTCATCCAACTTTCCATTAAGGAAAGCGGTCTTGACATCCATTTGCCAAATCTCATAATCATGAAATGCGGCAATCGCTAGCATCACTCTTATAGATTTTATCTTCGCAACTGGTGAGAAGGTCTCATCATAGTCAACTCCGGGAGTTTGAGTAAAGCCCTTCGCAACCAATCGCGCTTTATGTGTGTGTACATTTCCATCCACGTCGGTCTTCTTCTTGAAGATCCATTTGCACCCAACGGTCTTACGTCCGGGCACATAATCAACCAAATTCCAAACTTGGTTATCGTACATGGATTAGATCTCGCTATCCATTGCCTCTTTCCATTTTGCAGACTCTGGGCCTTCCATGGCTTCCTTATAGCTATTAGGTTCATCAAGATTTATTAGTGTACCATCACTAATATACGTGTCCCCTTCGGTAGTAATATGAAAACCATAAAACTGGGGTAGAACTCTAACTCTATCGAAACGTCTAAGAGGTAAGGATTCGTCAATCAGTTCAACCGGAGTTTCCTCCTCGGGTTGAGTGCCAGCGGTAGAGGTTCCTTCATCTATCGACTCTTGAATCTCTTCAAGCTCGATTTGCCTCCCACTGTCTCCTTGGCCTATGAGTTCTCGCTCTCGGAAAACTCCTCTCCTCGCAGCAAAGACAACATTGTCCTTCGGTCTATAGAAGAGATATCCAAAGGATGACTGCGGGTAGCCGATGAAAATACATCGCTCACTTCGGGGTTCGAGCTTGTCGTGAGTATCTCGTCTTACGAAAGCCTCGCAACCCCAAACCTTGATATGTGCCAACGAGGGAGCTTTCCCTGTCCACATCTCGTGAGGTGTTTTGGCAACCTTCTTAGTAGGGACTCAGTTAAGGATATGGGCGGCAGTCTCTAAGGCATACCCCCAAAAAGAGATAGGTAGTGAAGCACGACTCATCATAGAGCGAACCATATCCAATAAGGTTCGATTACGCCTTTCTTCCACACCATTCAACTGCGGTGTCCTAGGAGGCGTCAATTGCGAAACTATTCCACACTCCTTGAGATAATCGTGGAATTCAAGACTTAGGTACTCTCCTCCTCGATCGGATCGAAGCATCTTGATTTTCCTGCCCAATTGATTCTCCACTTCATTCTTGAACTCTTTGAACCTTTCAAAAGTTTCTGACTTTTGCTTGATTAAATAGATATACCCATATCTACTATAATCATCGGTAAAAATCACGTAGAGGCGGTTCCCATCCTTCGTGGTTGATCTAAACGGTCCACATACATCGGTGTGTATTAGGTCCAATAGACCCTCACCCCTTTCACACGTACTCGTGAAGGGTGACTTAGTCATCTTTCCAAGTAAACAATACTCACATGTGTCATCTTTCCTAAGGTCGAATGACTCCAACACTCCATCCTTTTGGAGTTGGGCCATGCGTTTCTTGTTGACATGTCCAAGACGACAATGCCACAAGGATGCTTTATCCATACTAGTGGAAGAATCTATATTCAAAACATCATTTCCTAAGTTATCAACAATCATAACAGTTTCATAAATTCCATTACATGGTATAGCTTCAAAGTAAAAGACACCATTTAGATAAGCCAAAATAGAACCATTCTCATTATTAAAAAAAAATCTAAAACCTTGTCTATATAAACCATGAAATGAAATGATGTTTCTAGCCATTTTTGGCGAATAGAAACAATTGTTCAAATCTAAACATAAATTATTCCTAAGCACTAAAGAATACACTCTAATCTTGGTCACAGGCGACGATCTTCTGTTCCCCATGATTAGATTGATCCTTCCTTGCTCCACATCCATACTTCTTCTTAGTCCCTGCACATTAGAACAAATGTGGTAACCACAACCGGTATCAAGAACCCAAGAAATAGCATGATTAGAATCTTTAGATTTAATTGTATATATACCTGCGAAAGATGGCTTGATCTTTCCTTCCTTGATAGCTTGCAGGTACTCTGGGCAGCTTCTCTTCCAATGTCCTATCTTGTGGCAGTGGTGGCACTCTGCCTCCTTAGGGTTAGGGCAGGGCTTAGCGGGATCAACTTTGGTCCCACTAGAAGAGGCACCATCTCGGGCTTTAACCTTGCGATAGTTCTTAGATGAAGCCTTCCTCATATTTCCCTTTCCTTGACCAATAGCCAAGACAGGAGCAGCAGGTGGATTGGGAGTTGGTGCAACAGACTTGTCTTTGAAGTTGCTCTCAGCGACCCTCAAGAGACCTTGGAGTTTACTTAGGGTGACCTCCTCTTTGTTCATGTGGTAGGTCATCCTAAATTGATTGTACATCGGAGGCAAAGAGTGAAGCACCATGTCGATCGCCAAGTCTTCCCCAAAGTCAACATTTAACTTGCGAAGGCGGTCGACATACCTTTGCATCTTTTGCAGGTGCACGGTAAGAGATTCTCCATGACCCATCTTAGCGGAAATCATGTTAGTGAAAATCTCATAACGCTCTTGTCTCGCATTTTGGTGGTATCTCTCCAATAAGTCTTGATGCATTTCGTACGGGTACATGTCCTCGTAGGACTTTTGGAATTCGGAGTTCATGGTGGCTATCATGATGCAATGTACCTTCGTTGCATCTCACTCATGAGTTTCAAAAGCGGTAATTTCAGCCAGAGTAGCGATTTCAGGGTTGATTTTCTCGAGCTTCTCATCGAGGACATAATCCTTATCCTTATAGCGAGCAATGGTGCGAATGTATCTTATCCATTCGCTAAAGTTCGTTCCATCGAAGGTGACCTTTTGGCAAAGGCTCATCAACGTGAAAGAACTAGCAGCAGCGTTGTTTGCGTTCGACATCTACAAATAGAAAGGACAAAGATAGATTAGAATATGAATCCCTAATTATCACCCAACAAGAAAAATTAGGGCTAGGATCCAACAACAACATTTACATATTAGAAAAGGGATGCCGTAATCTAACATGCAAATAAATTGAAGGTAAGTGAATGACGATTCACTAATTCTCCACCATAAAACCTAACTATTAGTCCTAAATGTATTGAGAATTCCTAGGTTCGGATGAGATTCATTGAAACTATTCAATGGCATGTTTAAATCTCAATATGCCCCTCTAGTTTGTGACTGCGATACCGAGGATCACAAAGTGGGTGTGAATTACCATGCAAATTCACATGGTTCCTTCATTGTAACGATCACCTATTCGATGTGCCGGTAAACCACACACGCTCCATCGAACTATGATAAACAATGAATCACCCTTTGCCACCTTTTCTTAGAACCAATTAGTGTGCCGGTAAACCAAACACGCTCCACTAACTTCTTAGCAAGGGTGCAAAGTGTAATTTCATGGGATTGCATCAATTCACTTTTCCTAAAGTAACTAAGATTTGGAAATTTTAAAATATGTGTAGTTACTTTGTATTACCTATTATACTTTTAATGAGAGGATGAGGTTGCCCTATCCTACCCGTTCGGCTAATGACCCTCCACCGATCAAGCAAGCGGTGGGTGTGAGTGTACACCCATTAAGCGCCATTTTATAGGCCGCAACCTTATACCCACCTTATAGATCGGCTTCGTGAATGAGGCCTACTAACGGTAAGACTAGCATTTTAGTTATACATATATATATATATATATATATATATATATATATATATATATATATATATATATATTAATCTTGTAATATTATATTAGTATAGGGTTGTATTTTAAACATTTTAAAATCAAGGGTTTTAAATTTAAATTGTCTAAATTAAAACTTTTAATTACAAAATATAAATTTCAAAACTTGAGGACAAGTTTTAAACATTTAAAACATGGAGCATCAAATAACAAATAATTTCAATTAACAATTAATTTCCTAATTATCTATATTTGATTTATTTAAGATTTCTTGCAGGATAATTACCAAAATAATCAAAATAATTAATTAATTATCATATAAGGAAATTAAATATTTTATTAGTTGATAAATATCTTTAATTAGATTAAGATAATAGTCATATATATCAAAAAATCGGATTAGGGTTGATCTAATATGATTAAGGTAAGTTTCCATAAGATAATCATGAAGAAATCCCGAATCTGGCCATTCCTGACGCTTGGACTCGCCGAGTGCACCAAGGGACTCGCCAAGTCAGGCGAACTCGCCGAGTCCACTATGGAACTCGCCGAGTCCATGACTCAGAAACACAAAAATCGAATTTTGCAGTTTAGTTTCAGAGAATTAAGCAGCAATTTAATGAAAACCAAGCTAGTCTCTGATACCACTGATGGGTTTTAGCCATTAGAACTTTCCTATGTGCGCATGCAAAACCCTAATGCTTGGATCTAGGCTTTCTAATTAAACATGCTTTGAATCCAAGACTTCTAATTACTATTTAGGAATAAGAACAATGTTAAAATAGATCTAGAATCATACCTTTGAATTCCTTCTTTATCTTGTTGTCTTGGAGCTTCTAGAGTCACAATTGTCACTCCTCTAATGGCTTACAAACACCAACTAGCAAGGAGGATGATTTGGGAGAGAGGAGAGGGGAGGAAATCGGCCAGGGTTCTCTTACTTTAGATGAAGTACTGATTTCCCTTAGCCATATGGTCTATTTATACTTGTAGACTCCTTAAGGGTTACAACCTAAACCCTAATTGGATAATCTTCTCTTAAGGCTATCCAAATCCTTTCCTTAGATAACTCCTTGGACGATTTGAAGCTATCCTTAGCTTCTAGAATCCGCCCAATCTATATCTATATGGATTTACATTCTAAAGTTTAACTATCAAACAATTGACATTTTATACCCTTTTATTTAATTAATCTCTTTAAGTCACCAAATTAATTCCAATTAATTCTATGACTTATATTAATCAAATAATAATATATTATTCTTTATATTATTCTAATAATATTTACTCTCTCTTTATAAATCATCCTATCAAGTTGCTATGGCGAAGGCAACCCAAAAGGACCATGCACAACCGGGTCAATTACTTGCCTAATATAGTTGCAGCCTTAGACACTATTCCAACAGTCTCCCACTTGGATAAGTCTAGTAACTATATGCACAAGTACAATTCGGTTTGCAATCGTAGCTCTCAAAGACGCTGTCAAACTCTGATCTAATCAATCTTGTCCTTCAGATAAGGGATCGTACAGTCCTCTGTTAGATATCATGCTGACAATCCTATGGAATGGTTAGTCAAGCATTTAGGTTTCTCGATCTCTGATTTATTCGACATAGAACTTAATCGAACACATCAATTCAGTTCTGACCGGGCCCGACACATAAGTCAAATCAAATCATCGAGCGGCCGAGATATCGCTTTCACCTTCTTAGATAAAAGTTACAGATAAACTTCGACTTATATGCATTTACTTATTCAATAATCAACTATACACAACAATGTGTTTTATAACATTGAGTTACCAATGCGTTTTCACATTATCAATGTACAATCAATCGGCAAATAACAAACCATATATCTAGGTTTTAAGACTATATGATATTATCGTCTTGCGATCACCCTTTTATATCGTAAGAGACGAAAACAACCTAGAGTATATATATATATATATATATATATATATATATATATATATATATATATATATATATATATATATATATATATATATATATAGGTTGGGTTCACGGTCGGAGGTGGGGTCCCCAGGCCAAGAACGGTTTACGGCCGTAAACACCGGGGTGAACGAGACTTGGCTGATTTTCGAAGAAAAACTTGATTTTTCGCACGATTTTAGTCCTGACACTTATAGCTGGTGAGTTCATAAGCATTATTTTTATAATGAAAATACAAGCAGTTTTGAAAGTGTATTAGCATAAAGCTGGTGAGTTCATAAGCATGATTTTTATAATGAAAACTAGTCACTGAATTTGTATAATTAATTCATTTTCATTATATGTAAATATCGTTTGTATCGGAAATCCCGATTACCACCGGTGGTGAAAAGAACTCTGTTTTTGAAAACCCTGGTTACCACCAGTATGTATGTAGTAGGTTCTGTTTGACTGGGAAAATCCCTTATTTTCCCTGGTATACGTGTGTTTGTTACTTTAATGTTTCCGAAACTGTAAGGCATAAGTATCACGCTTATGTTGTTAAAGCAATTGTTTGTAAAATGTATATTATTACGTAAAAGATGTCGTACGATTCGCGAGTTGTATGACCATACTTAAACTTGATACGACAGAAATCGGATGTCGATATCATTTATGACATTTGTCACCCGTAGACCTGTTGGTCCGACTGTAGCTAGCAGCCAGGTGTGGTATGTATCTGTGAAATCGGTAATGAGTTTTCCCCAAACTATACCTATTATAGTTTGACTGTTATGTTTGTGGAACTGTTCTGAAAGCTATGCAATTGTGTTCAGAAAACGTCCCTTATGCTTCGCACAATACAAAAGGGATATAATATCTAAATGTTTTGTAGAACTGGTTAGATGGTATAATTGCATAACTTTAACTTGTTGAAAGTTGTTATGTTTGGCTTGTATTCCCCCTGAAAACATTTAAAACCACAAAAGCATAGGGGTATGAACTCACAGTTGGTTGTTTGCAAGGGATTGAACTGGAAGATCGTTGAGTCGGCGTGCGTGGCACTTAACGGAATCCTAATATCAATAAATACATATACATATCTAAATTAGCAATTTCGTTAGATAAAGTGTTAGATAAACACTTGGATTCGGTTAAAGAATGTTACCGGAACTTGGTTGAATTGAGGAAATAGGCTTTTCCCCTCTAAGGATGTGTTTACGGCCATATATGGGCTTTAAGGCCGTGAACGATGTTTGCGGCCGTGAATGGAGTTTACGGTTTTTGAAGATCTGGGGGATTAAGGTTGTACTCTCAAGAACAAGGTTTCTTGTTTATGACGAAAAAGCAGTCCAAAGGCTCCCAAACGTCTCCAAATGATGATTTCTGGCGTTTTTCGAGTGAAAGAAGGGTGTTATGGAGTTTACAGTCAAGGGTTTAGAGAGAGAAAGTGGGTGTTTCTGGTCTAGAAAGTTCAAATGAGGGTGGGGGTCATGTATTTATAGGTCAAGGGTATGGTCGGTGATGAGGTACACCTGATTCCGGCCGTACACGAGTTTACGGTCGTAAACTCGTCTTGGCCGTGAATTCGAAATTTTTTAGTGGAGTTTCGATTTTTTGCGTGTTTTCCGGGTTATTTCGACTCGTATAAAAATACATATTATTTATTTAAAACGTAAGGTTTTTCCCAAACCAAGAAATTTGACATAAATAAATAAAACCCAAATTTTTATTAATGGAAACCTGGTAAAGATAACGAAAAAGTTTTGAGTTGTCACATCATCCCCCCGTTAGTGGGAATTTCGTCTCGAAATTCGAGCATAGAATACAAATCATGGATTTGGAATGAGATACAAATATTTTTTTTTCATCTGATCCTCGCGCTCCCAAGTGAATTTAAGTCCCAACTTAGCATTCCAGTGAACCTTCATTATCGGGATGCAACTTTGTTTCATTCGTTTGATCTCTCTATCCATGATTTTGACCGGTTCTTCCATGAAGTTGAGGTTCTCGTTGATTTCAATCTCATCGAGAGGGATCATAAGGGTCTCATCGAATAAACACTTTTTTAAGATTCAAGACGTGGAAAACATGATGAATGTTGTTAAGCTCTTGAGGTAGGCGAAGTTCGTAAGCTACTGGACCAATCCTAGCAAGGATCTCGAAAGGTCCTATGTATCTCGGATTTAGCTTTCCATGCTTTCCAAAGCGTATCATGCCTTTCCAGGGCAAGACCTTTAGCAGAACGCGGTCTTCAACCTGGAACTCCAAGGGTTTTCGACGTTTATCGGCGTAGCTCTTTTGTCTGTCTCGTTAGGCCTTCAGTTGTTCACATATTTGTATGATCTTTTCGGTGGTTTCACGAATGATTTCTGGACCAGTGAGAGTGCTGTCAGGGACTTGCCCCTTGGCTAGCTGCGTGTCACTCACCTCATCCCATCATAGAGGGGATCTGCACTTATGGCCATAAAGGGCTTCAAAAGGCGCAACCTTAATGCTGGTATGATAATTGTTGTTGTAGGAGAACTTAACCAAGGGAAAATGGGTGTCCCACGACTTACCGAAGTCAATGATACATGCTCTCAACATGTCTTCCAAGGTTCGGATGGTTCTCTCACTCTGCCCATCAGTCTGAGGATGATAGGCTATGCTCATATCCAACTGAGTTCCAAGAGCTTTCTGCAGGGATTGCCAAAATCTCGAGGTGAACCTGCTGTCTCGATCGGAGATAATGGATATAGGCACACCGTGCAGTCGAACTATCTCTTGGATGTAGATTCATGTGAGCCTTTCCATCTTGAACGTTTCTTTGATCGGTAGGAAGTGAGCGAATTTTGTCAATCGATTGACAGTTAACCATATGGTATTGTACCCTCTCGAAGATTTGGGTAATTTAGTGATAAGATCCATAGCAATTCTCTCCCACTTCCGTTCAGGTATCTCCGGATGTTGAAGCAAACCTGAGGGCTTCTGATATTCGACCTTCACCTTGGCGCAAGTCAGAAATTTGCCCACGAAGGTGGCGATCTCCGATTTCATGTTCGGCCACCAATATAGTTTCTTTAGATCAAGGTACAGCTTGTCCGATCCTGGATGAATGGAGTATCTGGTCTTGTGAGCTTCATTCATGACAACCTCTCTGTACCCTCTGTGCTTTGGGGTCCATATCCGGTTCATGAAATAATAGGCTCCTTCTCCCTTGATCTCTAGGTTCTTCTCCATTCCTCTCAAGGCTTCATCCGACATGTTTTCTGGTTTTAAGGCTTCTAACTGAGCCTCCTTGATTTGCGCAGATAAGTGGGAATGGATAGTCATTGTCAGTGCCTTCACTCTATGACCTGAGCATTCCTTCCGGCTAAGGGCATCTACCACCATATTGGCCTTGCCGGGACGGTAGTGAATTTCACACTCATAATCATTGAGTAGCTCTACCCATCGCCGTTGTCTCATGTTCTGCTCCTTCTGGTCGAAAATATGTTGCAGGCTTTTATGGTCAGTGAAGATGGTGCACTTGGTTCTGTAGAGATAATATCTCCATAACTTTAATGCGAAGACCACTGCTCCCAACTCTAGATCGTGATTTGTATAATTGACTTCGTGCGCTTTCAGCTGATTGAGGCATAAGCAATAACTTTTCCTCGCTGCATAAGCACACAGCCTAGACCCTGATTGGATGCATCGTAGTAGACAACGAAGTCCTCCGTCCCTTCGGGTAGAGACAGGATGGGTGCATTGCATAGGGCCTGCTTCAATATTTGGAATGCAGTGTCTTGCTTCTCACTCCAATAAAAGGGTACACCCTTCTAAGTCAGAATGGTTAAGGGTTTGATAATTTTGGAGAAATTCTGGATAAATCTGTGATAATAGCCAGCGAGACCCAAGAATTGACGGATTTCTGTGGGCGTCTTCGGTGCTGACCAGTTCTCTATCACTTTGATTTTGGAAGGATCAACGTTTATGCTTTCTTCGCTTACCACGTGACCTAGGAAAGTTACTTTTCAGATCTAGATTTCGCATTTGGAGAATTTCGCGTACAACTTCTCCGTTCTAAGAGTTTCCAGCACCAATCTCAAGTGCTATCTGTGATCTTCCTCGCTTCTGGAATAGACAAGTATGTCATCGATGAACATGATTATGAACTTGTCGAGGAAAGAACGGCACACCCGATTCATCAGATCCATGAATACTGCCGGTGCGTTGGTTAGACCGAAGGGCATTACTACAAACTCGTAGTGACCATACGGAGTCTGAAATGTTGTCTTAGGAACATTGCTCTCGTGGACTCGCAACAGATGGTACCCTGATCTTAAGTCTATTTTGGAAAAGTAGCTGGCTCCTTGGATTTGGTCGATGAGGTCATCAATTCGAGGAAGGGGATAATGGTTTTTGACGGTGAGTTTGTTTAACTCACGATAGTCAATGCACATCCAAAAGGACCCATCCTTCTTTTTCATAAATAAGACTGGGGCTCCCCAGGGTGAGGAACTCGGTCTGATGAATCCTTTGTTGAGGAGCTCGTTGAGCTGGCTGGATAATTCTTGCATTTCCGCTAGCGCTAAGCGGTATGGAGATTTGGCTACGGGGGTAGCTCCGGGGATTAAGTCGATGCGAAATTCAACTTGGCGCTCGGGGGCGGAGGACATCATATAAAGTATCACAACAATGCAAAGTAGTAAACAAGCAACAACATCATCCATTGCATTAATAGTATAATTTAAATTACAAGTGTGTTCTTTCATAGTATACACCAACATAATGAATAATCAAAATAAAAGACGAGTCTGAACTGCTCCGTCTTCACAAAACCTGGTCCTCGTACCTGTCTATTTGTGACATGAGAATACAAGTTATTTTAAAAGCGAGTATCAGCCAAAAAGCTGGTGAGTTCATAAGTATTAATGTGTCTTTGATTTGTAAGCCTTCTACCAAGACCCGACTGTTTTGAAAGTAGCCTTCTACCAAGACTCGATTGTACAACTATTATTATTATTTTCTAACCTACCTCATCGATTATGTGAATATGACACATAGTAAAGGTATTAATAATATATTGACTGTAGTTTTATATCCTTTTGTCATTGTCGTAAGTACTGTAGTATTTGTAATAAGTGACTACTTTTGTACTATTTTGCCATAATTGAGGGTTAAGGCATAATATGATGGCTAGATCCCAGGCTAGACGCTCCCCTGTCAAAGAGATTTTGGGACCCACACGCGACCCCTGCATGATTGCAAGCCACGAACATCAACATTACTATGATCATGTATACCCAATATAACTATCACTAATGCGTTAGTGATTCATTGGTATAGTTAGATCCTGAAATCATTCCATGCTACAACACCTAGTTATGTCTGTTCTATTGTCGCATATGTAAACGTACTCATGTAAGCGTATCTATGTAAACGTACTCATGTAAGCGTATTCGTGTAAGTTTATCTATGTAAATGTATATATGTAAGCGTAATCATGTAAGCGTATCTATGTAAACGTACTCATGTAAGCGTATCTATGTAAACGTACTCATGTAACATGTAATGTATTAGTATAGACTCATGAATGAACTGACTCTTGTGTGATTCCTTGTACTTGGAATGGTAAGTAGTATCTCCTAACTATACCTATAATAGTTACTAATAATGTACGTGTATAACCTGAAGTATGCCTTTGCTACCTAAAGGTACTGAACTGACTGAAAGGAAAACTTTTATGTCTACATATGTATACATGATATATAACTAATATTTAGACGACATTCGGACGGATAACCGATACCCCATAGCCACATCCCAACCAGGAAAAGGAAACAGAGTGAGTTAGCCTTCCTAAGTCCTTTAAACATTGCTTATATAACTATACATATATGGGCATGCATTTGATAATATAAAAGCATACAAGAAGTTTTGTGAAACCTTTGAAAAAGATTAATATCTAAGAAAAGATCGACTTGATGTCAGTTTATAAAACGGTTGGAAAGTATTTGTTTGATAAAACAGTTTAAGTATAAAGAAAACTTTGTTTGAAACATAATTGTAAAAGAGTTTGAAATGAAACATACAGTGTATAATAAAAAGTTTAATAAAGAGTTTTAAACATATAAAAACGTTTAAGAAAAACATTTGGAGAAATCTGTTTGGTAAAACAGTTAACGTATAGTAAATCCATTTGCATGTTAGTTATTAATCACATGTGATTGATATAATAACTAGCGTGATCCAACTTTTATTCCCCCCCCATAAAGCATTTAAAAACATTTAAAAGGTTAATTAAGGGGTATGAACTCACCTGCAGTGAGTGGTTTGTTCGGAAGTGTCGGACAAGGTGCTAGGTGTCGAGTGAGGACTTGAACACACACAATGGTCCTAGTTATCATATAATAACATATATGTAATCTAATTAGTCAATTAATAACTAATTAATCAAGTTAAGACACCCTAGGTCATGGAAACACTTTGATTCAAGTGCTATAGGTACCAAAGGGTTGCACCTAAGGGTTGTATGACATGGCATTGGAGTTTATGGCCCATGCACCACCCCTTTATGGAGTTTACAGCCCATGACCATTTCCCCATGAGTTTAGGGCCGTAAACTCATGGTACTAAGTGCCAAATTGTGTTTTGAGGTCATACAAGTCATGATTAGGCATCAAATGATCAAGTCCATGTTGGATATAGTGTCTAAGTCCATAACTTTATTTGGTATATACTTGACCCGACCCGGCATGGTCCATTTGGGTTGCATGACATTGCAATACTTGGATAGACAAAATGAGAGAACAAGGCACTTATGATTATTAATATATTATAAGTTATAATATATTAATAATAGTATTATTTAATTAGTCTTGATCAAATATTAGTTTAAGTATTAATTTGGTGATCAAGTTAAAAGTAATAAAATATATGGGGTTGATTATGACAATCATCTAAACTTTTATAGTGGATTAAATGATCCATGGTTTATGTGTGACAACCCGAAGTTCGTTCCGTCATCATAACCCGATTCCGTTAATAAAGTCGTTACGTTCCAAAATTTTCCATTAACTTTGTTTTAATTTAATTTATTTGCGACTTCTATTTTAATTTCATAAGTGTCGGGATACATTTTAGTTCATTAAAATATTTTCTATTTTTCATTTAGAAAATATTTAGTTTCATCTAAGTCGTAATTACGGTAAATTAATCGGGTGTGACCAAAAGCCTCGTCTAACGTTAGTATCGGGTAGAATTTCACCGTGTCCCAAACTTTGAGCATATATAAAGTTGAGAGAGCCTCATTTGAAGCCTTTTCCACTCTCTATCTACTCTCCTTCTACTTTCTCTCTCTAAAACTCGAAATCAAGCCAAAATCATCCAAATCAAGCTCCAAATCATCAAGGTAACCATCCTAGCTCCTAGTATAACACCTTTGGCCTTCAAATTCGTGAAAAATATGAGGAATAGGACCATAAACATGTGTTTACGGTCCTGAAACCTCCATAGTCCGTGAACACATGTAATAAGGGGTTTTGAGCCTTAAAACCCTTCTAAACCTCATTTGGAGCTTAGATATGGCAAAGGGACTTATTTGCATGGACTTAGAACACCTTTAACTCTTCATTTGAGGCATAAGCATGAGTTTACGGCCCAAGCACATGCTTGGACCATAAACACCTATTCATGGGGAGTAAACTCATTTTAAGGTGTTAGTTTGCCGCTAAACACCTCCAACAAGCTTCCATGAGAGTATAAAACCTTATAATCCTTCAAGAAATGCACCAAAACTTAGTCAAATGGGACAATCTTGAGTTTACAGTCCAAGAACATTCTTAGACCATAAACTCATCTCCTTAGACCTTAAACTCCTTTTTAGGTGTTAACATGCCACTTACACACCTCATTAGCCTTAGAATGAAGTCTAGAAGCAACCACAATCAAGTTAAGGACCTTAAACATGCTAGAACAACCCCCATAGGAGCTTACGGCCGTAACCACCCCCCCCCCCCTCAAGAATGGGTTCTTAGGCTGTAAACTCCTAAAACATGGTCAAATGGTGCCTTAAACTCATTCCATGGCTTGTAGAATTAGCTAGAAACTCTTGTAAAGACCTAGGACCACCAAAGCATCAAAGGAATGTGTGTGGGGGACTTTACGGCCGTAAAATCCTAGTTTACTGCCATAAACTCCAATAAATGGTCCATATGTGAGTTAAATCCATTCCAATGCCCTAGATTTGATGCTAGCTAATTTTCCCAAGTGATATAAGGCCATTTAGCATCATAGATCACCCCACCATGAGTTTACGGCCGTAGACTCATGGGGACAGGGTCATTAGGGCCGTAAAACCTCTTATGAGTTTACTCTTGAGGGGTAAACTCCATATCCAAGCCTTATACGTCCTTAGATGTCACCCGGGTCACTCCAAACACTTGTTTTGAAGTGTTTTCGCATCTTGGAGTGTATAACCTTATCTAATTAGTGATTCAAAGTCTAATTAGATACAATTGTGCATCATTTCATATTACATAGGAACCTCACGCATTATCAAGCCCCGATCTGACACTTAGCATCCTAGATGACACGTTCTTCGACTGGTGAGTTCATACCCCTACACCTTTTTCCGTGTTTTTCAATGTTTTCACGGGGGAATACAAGCAAAACAATAAATGTTTTCAAAACTTAAAACTGATGTAATTCTATAAATATCTAGCAAACTTTTAAATATCTATACCCCTTGTGTATTATGGTGAGCATAAGGGATGTTTTATCGATTATAACTACATGGATTTCAGTAAAGGAAACAATCAAACTAATCAAATTATTATGGGAATAATTTGGGATCTTCAGTTCTCGTTTTATGAATTCTGATTTCAAGTAATGTTAATAGATAAACTATGTCTGATTCAGTTTATCTCTTTTTTTTACCGTATTATGTTCCAAAGTGGTTAGTATGTTTGATATCGTCCGAGAACACTGTGAATAATTTAGTACTAGCTTGTGAGATTCGTCATTACCATTTGGGTTATCAGTAAATCCTCCCCAGAAGTGTAACCAGAGTCTCCTGGAGGGAAAGCATAGAATTTGTGAATAGAACTATTCGGGACTGACAATCCCACACCTAAATTGCTAGCTACAGTTAGGCGGGCACGCCTAGGGTGACAAATTTTGGATATCGTCCGACGTCTGACGAACGTCAAGGAGGTCTCGGTGTGGCATCAGCATGGTTACCCGACTCACAATACATATTAATATGAGTTTATTCACGGATTTGATTTTATATCTATCTTCTATCTATAGTTCTTATATCTAGTACGGGATGGTAATTCCCATGGTTTTGAATCTATATCTAGTACGGGATGGTAGTCCCATGGTTTTCAATCTATATCTAGTACAAGAGAGTATTCCCATGGTTTTCAATCTATATCTAGTACGAGATAGTAATCCCATGGTTTTCAATCTATATCTAGTACGGGAGAGTATTCCCATGGTTTTCAATATATATCTAGTACGGGATGGTAATCCCATGGTTTTCAATCTATATCTAGTACGAGAGAGTATTCCCATGGTTTTCAATCTATATCTAGTACGGGATGGTAATCTCATGGTTTTCAATCTATATCTAGTACGGGATGGTAATCTCATGGTTTTCAATCTATATCTAGTACGGGATGGTAATCCCATGGTTTTCAATCTATATCTGGTACGGGATGGTAATCCCATGGTTTTCAATCTATATCTATCTATAGTTTCACATATATCAAACTATCTTATATTTAGTACGGGATGGTATTCCCATGATTTTCAATCTATAGGTTTTGTGTGTATTAAGGCTATCTTACATCTAATACGGGATAGTAATCCCATGATTTACAATATATAGTTTTACGTATTAAACTATACACTGTTGCATTTAACGGAAATTTAGGACTTTAACTAAACTTTACTTTTAGGAAAATAAGGGTTTTTCCTGGGATAACTGAACTATTCTTAAATAGATCGAGTAACTAAACGGATAACTCAACTGTACTTATAAGAAAATATGGGATTTTCTTGGATGACAAACTTTTTCGGAGAACCAAGGGAACTTGTACATTTTCAGAAAACAAACATCTTATGAACTCACCAGCTTTATGCTGATTTTCAAACTGCTTGTATTCTCAGGTCCACATTAGACAGGTACCCAGCGATCCTTTTGGCGAAGACGGAGTGCGTAGAAGACACGTCTGTACTTTTGTTCATATGATATATATATATATATATATATATATATATATATATATATATATATATATATATATATATATGACACTTGTAACACTTTGATTTCAACACAAATGTAATAACTTTATGTAATGTATTGCTTTGTGTTTACTACGCTTACTATGTACATTGGTTGCAATATTCATGACTTCCTCCGCCCCAGAACGTTTCCGCCTTCGGTTTCGGGGTGTGACAGATTGGTATCAGAGCCCTTGTTTATAGTGAACTAGTATACCAAACCTTACATGGTATAAGACTATAAACACTAAGGGGCCTAAGTGCTCTGAACTAAAAGTATACCTTAAAATATAAGTATTTTCAAGAGTATACAAGTATACCTAACCGTCAAAATCCGTAACTACCAGTAGAACAGAACATAATTAAATGGGTGTTGTACGCTGCGGTTAAACCTGGGCAGTTATGTAGTCGTGTCTAGGATCAATATAGCCTAGCCAACTATATTCATTTGAGACATGGCCAACATGTGCTTGGGAGTGACTGCGGTATGCGGCATGCCTAAAACTTACCCAATATCCAAACAACGAGCCGTCGTTGCAGCGAATCATGAAATACTATAGGAGTATTTCTCAAGCCAACCCGTTGTAGAAATTCTCATTCAAGCGTCATTCCTTGATCATTCTTTTAGCGATAATTTATCTGCTTTGATAATTCTTTCCTGTTTTATCACTTAATAAAACTCTATATCTGTCTTAATGATATATTCCCTGTTCCATATCTCTTGATTCAATTCAGAGGACTTATGATCCTCTCTTTCCTGATCTTTTTAGATCAAGATGCCTCTAAGAAAGAGACCCAGCTCAAAGAACAACAACAAACCTCCACCACCACCTCCTCCTGAATTTGATCCTGTGATGTTCCAGGAAGCTGTTACTGCCGCAGTAGCAGCCGCCATGTCTCAAATGAACCCCGGTGGTTCAGGAGGTGGTCCCCAGCCCCAAAACCAAGATGATAGCCAAGGACACTGAAAGGAGGGTTCCTATAAAGATTTCATGAATGCGAAACCCACGTCATTTGATGGCACCGGAGGTGTCTGTTGGGTAGCATAGCGTAGCAGTTTTGATGTATTGCGTCCATTGGGCTCGGTTAATAGTCCAAGTTTTGTTACTCCGGTTTGGGCTTGTCCAACCGTGAGCTGATAGGGTTTAGTATAAATTAATGTGCTTGCATGCATATTAGGTTAACAATTTAGATAACGATCTAGAAGACGATAGCTATTACGATAGATCATAGATCATTGCTTCATCGTTCTTGTAAACCCTAAATTCTCTACAGTAGAAGTTCTTTATCGAGCTCTGCTGAGGATTATTGATTAATCATTCGACACTCTTTGATCCATTGTTGTGTTCTTGCTGTTTACTCGTTTATTATTTTAACTGTTTTAAAGATTTAATCGATCTTCAAGTTAGTTTTTAACTCATCAATTGGTATCAGAGCAGGAGGCTGTGTAAATCATACACTTCTTTTCTGTGAAAAAGGTTTCGATTAGGGTTATTCCGCATTTACTGATATGTATTCAGCCATCATCCCATAATTGACGTAACTCGATATTTATTGTTTTGCCCTAATCTAGTATATTACAAGTCTGACGTAACTCGATATTTATTGTTTTGCCCTAATCCCATTAATATTTCGAACAACATTGGATCAACAACGAAGATTCCCATCCTATACACCCATGATTATGAAGTCTGGGCACATCACTTTGAAGACTATGTTATAGGATCTGAGGACAATGGATACCTCATCTGGGAAGCAATCATATCTGGACCCTTTTCTCATTCAGCAACTTCAAGGATTATTAAAACTCAAAAGGAGTATAATGATCTTTTGAAAGACGTTAAAGATACTGCTCAAGACGAAAAAGATAAATTTCAGTGCAATATCAAAGCATTGAGATTAATCAGATTCGCTCTTCAATCCGATACTTTCAGACTGGTGAGTTCATGCACGACTGCAAAAGAAATATGGGACAGGCTACGATTCGCTTTTTTAGGTGTGTAATCAATGGAACGAACCTTACTCTGAGAAACGAACTCACAAGAACCGAACTCATAGAAGCGAAACTCAGATTAAGAACCGAACCTCACAGTTAAAGAACCGAACTCTCAATTAACAACCGAACCCACAAGAACCGAACCCGAAACTACTGTTCACAGCCGAACGTTCGGTTGATTTCGCTTTCGGTCCTTAATTAGCTTTCGGTCCCTAATCTGGTCTCGGTCCTTGATTCACTTTCGGTTCATGAACGATTGGTTGTGGAATTGAAATCTGGTTTGCTGTGCTATGGATCTTGGAAACGTGGCTTATGTCAAAACTGGTTGTGTCATTGATTAAGCGAACCTGCAACTGTATTTGAAGAAGCGAACCTGAGTTTTGCTTTCGGTTCAATGAAGGAGTCGCTTCACAGTCGACATTGAAGGATTCGCTCCTGTAACTCAAATCTAAATCGGAAACGAACTTGATGCTCGGAATTGACTCACTGAACACGGATTTGGAAATCTTAAATCGGTGCTAATATCATACTTCAATATTGAAATCGATTTGGTAGTTCTAGAATCGGAGGTTTAAAATCAAATTTTTGGGTCCTGTAACGTACAATTGTCGATCAGATGGTCAAAATTGAGAAAGTCAAAATTGGAATTACCGATCTGTGAACGATGCTATCCTCTATGAGTGCAATCGAATGCGCAGACTGAATCGATTGGTGTGATTATCTGAGTCTCGGTTATTTATTGTGATTTTGAGTTTGATCGGGATTGATGTGAAAATAGATTCTCTGTCGCTAATATGAGGTTGGGAACGAACAGGTCTGTTGTTTGAATTAGCTTGGATTTGCAACTCACATCCTGGATTTGTGTTATATCGGTGTTAACGGAATGAATGCATTGATCATGGATTCCAAAATTTTGATAAAAGAGAGAAATCGCTGTATCTCGTCTAAAAGGGGAAGACGACTCATGTTACAATCTTAGTCCCTGAAACTTCCGGTAATTTATAGTTTCGGTCCCCTGTGTTTGAACAACTTGGCAATTTCCATTTATCTTCACAAGTCAAAAGCGTGTTCTCTGACTCAATGAAGATGATGAGTAACGTTTTATTTCCTGTCCCCTAAATTTGTGTGGCTTGACAGTTTTATCCCCATATCCCATTATTTCACAATATTTTTGGGATTTTACCACTTTTACCCATTCTTTCCAAAAGACTTTCATTTTTCATTCTTTTCTTTGGTCTTATTCTTTTCAAACCCTTCTAAATAAATTGCTTCTTATTCTATTCTTTTGTCTAAATTTAAAAATCGAAAACTACAAAATTTATTTTTGTTGTTTTTCCGGTTTTAATTTTTGAAGCTTGGGTTTATTCTAAAGAGATTTATTTCATCAAATCTGACGGGTTTTGAAGATTGTTGGTGATTCTTCTTAACTTTTTGGATTGTCTCCATGGTATTTGTTGAAGATTCAAGGGGGAATGATGATTATTCAAGGGGGAGTTCGTATTTGGAAGATTATTTCTAATTCTCTCGCTTTGAAGACCCCATGTACTGATGATTCTCACAATTTAGGGGGAGAAATGCCAAGAAGATCGGAAATCGTGATCTTCATCAATTTCAACATCTAGGGGGAGATTGTTGAGTATTTGAGATATTGAAACTGATATGGCATATTTGGTTATTTAGGGAAGCCTTTTTAGGGTTAATCATTTTATGATTCCCTGCGTTGCCTTTACAGTAGAAGTTCTTAATCGAGCTCTGCTAAGGCATTGGTTTTATATTAGGCATTTATTTTCTATTTATGGTAGATATTTATTGTTCCCTATAAATAATCATTAGGTTTACTTTTGGTGTAAGCTTTTTACCATATTAGGGTTTTTCTCTGTACGTTCATGAGATAATCAATATACAAAAACGCTTTATCAGATTACTTTCATATTATGGTGATTGATTCTTGATTGTTCATGATATTCCGCATTCGTCATCTCGGATTTATTTACAACAGTGTCATTTCCCTCACCCGATGGTTCGAGAAAATCGAATCAATCTTTGAGATATGTGCATGTTCGAAATCTGACAAAGTAAAATTTGCCGCCTGCACCTTCATTGACAAAGCCATGACTTGGTGGAACGGCCGAGTCAAATCCTTAACTCTACCTGTAGAAAATGCTATGGGTTGGGAAGTTATGAAAGAACTTCTGCTTGCAGAGTACTGCCTTTGGGATGAGATGCAGAAATTAGAACACGAACTATGGAATCTAAAGATGCAGGGTTCCAACATAGTCACTTATACCTCAAGATTCGATGACTTGGCGTTACTCTGTCCGGGAATGGTTACCCCGGAGAGTAAAAAGATTGAGAGGTTCATCTGGGGGTTAACCCATCCAACTAAAGGAAATGTCTTGGCTGCGAAGCCAGACACCTATGACAGCGCCAAATGTCTTGCGCGAACCCTGATCGATCACGAAGATAAACCTGATGAGGAGACGACCACTCCTGAGCTGGTTAAGAGTGGTGGTGGAAGTAAAAAGGAATTTTGGAACAAACGGAAGGCCCAAAGTACACAGGGATCCTCCAAGAAACAGAAAACGGTAGCAGTCCACGCTGTTACTGCCTCTGCTGCTGTTTCTGCTGTTGGTTCCACTGCTCAGACTCCTACCAGTGGATATACCGGTACCCTTCCTTGGTGCGACAAGTGCAGCTACCATCACCGTACTCCCGGGCCATGCCGCGAAAGACTCTGCAACAACTGTGGCAGGAAAGACCACCTTGCTCGAAACTGCAGAAAACCAACCCAATCAACCAATCAAGCTTCCGGAACGGGAATCAGTCCGACTTGCTACGGTTGTGGTGAAGCCAGGCATTTCAAGCGAAACTGCCCCAAGGCAGTAACAACTGGCAAAACAGGGAGAGTCCTAGCTATGGGACAAGTGGAGGCAGCCACCGATCCCACCGTTGCCACAGGTATATATTCTTTCTCGACAGCCCTTATATTTGCAATCCTTTTCGATTATATTGTTGAAAGAGAATCTGTTATCTATTCAATCAAACATCATCTTAACCTTAGTCCTCCATTAGTAACTGAAATGTCTACCGTCGAGGTGTCTAACAACGAGAAAGAGGACGTTAGCGATACATTCATAGGTTGAACCCTTACCCTCGGCGATCATCCTTTTCCCATCGATCTTGTGCCGGTTTCTTAATTAAGAGCTTTGATGTATTCATTGACATGGATTGATTGAGTCTCAATCGTGCTGATATCCTTGGTTCCGAAAGATCTATCCATCTCAACCTTCCCCCGGTCAAACTCTTATAAATCTGCAATGATAAACTTAGTTTCAGCTGTTGTATCATTTCGTACATTAAAGCTCAAAAGGTTTCTCCGAAGGGAGTGCCATAAATTCCTAGCCTATGTGACCATCGAGAAACAGGAAGTTGCATCCCCGAAGTCTGCAACTTTTCTGGTGACTTTTCCCGAAGAGCTTCCAGGAATTCCTCCTGAGTGTCGAGTTGAGTTTCACATCGACCAAATTCCTGGAGCTACCCTCGTAACCAAGCCCCGTATCGATTAGCGCCAGCAGCAATGCAGGAGTTTTCCAGTCAGCTACGAGATCACAGGAATGATGTTTCCAAACAAGCATTCAGGATTCGATATAGTCACCTACGAAGATGTAGTAATGCCCTTCGGTCTAACATAGAACTTTTCGAAATCCTCATTAGAATCGATCCCGTAGCCTACAAACTCCGACTACTCAAAGAACTTAGTAACATCCATCCGGTATTTCACGTCTCTGTCCTTAAGAAGTGCCTACCCGATGAAACCATAGTAATTCCTTTGATGAAACCGAAATCAACGAAAGTCTGAACTTCAAGGTAGAACCAATCGAAATCATAGATCAAAAGGTTAAACGTATGAAACAAGCCGTATCCCGATAAGTGACAGGTTCCCCGAAATGCCATGCGAGAATCCGAAATCACTTCGAAGCGTGATGATTCAATAGAACAGAAGTATCCATATTCTTTTTCCAAATCCCCGAGTCGCATCTAAAGTTTGAATTTCGGGACGAAATTCCCTCTAACGGGGGATAATTTGACAACCCGAAGTTCGTTCCGTCATCATAACCCGATTCCGTTAATAAAGCCGTTACGTTCCAAAATTTTCCGTTAACTTTGTTTTAATTTAATTTATTTGCGACTTCTATTTTAATTTCTTAAGTGTCGGGACACATTTTAGTTCATTAAAATATTTTCTATTTTTCATTTAGAAAATATTTAGTTTCATCTAAGTCGTAATTACGGTAAATTAATCGGGTGTGACCAAAAGCCTCGTCTAACGTCAGTATCAGGTAGAATTTCACCGTGTCCCAAAATTTGAGCATATATAAAGTTGAGAGAGCCTCATTTGAAGCCTTTTCCACTCTCTCTCGACTCTCTCTACTTTCTCTCTCTAAAACTCGAAATCAAGCCAAAATCATCCAAATCAAGCTCCAAATCATCAAGGTAACCATCCTAGCTCCTAGTATAACACCTTTGGCCTTCAAATTCATGAAAAATATGAGGAATAGGACCATAAACATGTGTTTACGGTCCTGAAACCTGCTTAGTCCGTGAACACATGTAATAAGGGGTTTTGAGCCTTAAAACCCTTCCAAACCTCATTTGGAGCTTAGATATGGCAAAAGGACTTATTTGCATGGACTTAGAACACCTTTAACTCTTCATTTGGGGAATAAGCATGAGTTTACGGCCCAAGCACATGCTTGGACCGTAAACACCTATTCATGGGGAGTAAACTCATTTTAAGGTGTTAGTTTGCCGCTAAACACCTCCAACAAGCTTCCATGAGAGTATAGAACCTTATAATCCTTCAAGAAATGCACCAAAACTTAGTCAAATGGTACAAGCTTGAGTTTATGGTCCAAGAACATTCTTAGACCGTAAACTCATCTCCTTAGACCTTAAACTCCTTTTTAGGTGTTAAAATGCCACTTACACACCTCATTAGCCTTAGAATGAAGTCTAGAAGCAACCACAATCAAGTTAAGGACCTTAAACATGCTAGAACAACCCCCATAGGAGCTTACGGCCGTAACCCCCCCCCCCCCCCCTCAAGAATGGGTTCTTAGGCTGTAAACTCCTAAAACATGGTCAAATGGTGCCTTAAACTCATTCCATGGCTTGTAGAATTAGCTAGAAACTCTTGTAAAGACCTAGGACCACCAAAGCATCAAAGGAATGTGTGTGGGGGACTTTACGGCCGTAAAATCCTAGTTTACTGCCGTAAACTCCAATAAATGGTCCATATGTGAGTTAAATCCATTCCAATGCCCTAGATTTGATGCTAGCTAATTTTCCCAAGTGATATAAGGCCATTTAGCATCATAGATCACCCCACCATGAGTTTACGGCCGTAGACTCATGGGGACAGGGTTATTAGGGCCGTAAAACCTCTTATGAGTTTACTCTTGAGGGGTAAACTCCATATACAAGCCTTATACGTCCTTAGATGTCACCCGGGTCACTCCAAACACTTGTTTTGAAGTGTTTTCGCATCTTGGAGTGTATAACCTTATCTAATTAGTGATTCAAAGTCTAATTAGATACAATTGTGCATCATTTCATATTACATAGGAACCTCACGCATTATCAAGCCCCGATCTGACACTTAGCATCCTAGATGACACGTTCTTCGACTGGTGAGTTCATACCCCTACACCTTTTTCCGTGTTTTTCAATGTTTTCACAGGGGAATACAAGCAAAACAATAAATGTTTTCAAAACTTAAAACTGATGTAATTCTATAAATATCTAGCAAACTTTTAAATATCTATACCCCTTGTGTATTATGGTGAGCATAAGGGATGTTTTATCGATTATAACTACATGGATTTCAGTAAAGGAAACAATCAAACTAATCAAATTATTATGGGAATAATTTGGGATCTTCAGTTCTCGTTTTATGAATTCTGATTTCAAGTAATGTTAATAGATAAACTATGTCTGATTCAGTTTATCTCTTTTTTTTACCGTATTATGTTCCAAAGTGGTTAGTATGTTTGATATCGTCCGAGAACACTGTGAATAATTTAGTACTAGCTTGTGAGATTCGTCATTACCATTTGGGTTATCAGTAAATCCTCCCCAGAAGTGTAACCAGAGTCTCCTGGAGGGAAAGCATAGAATTTGTGAATAGAACTATTCGGGACTGACAATCCCACACCTAAACTGCTAGCTACAGTTAGGCGGGCACGCCTAGGGTGACAAATTTTGGATATCGTCCGACATCTGACGAACGTCAAGGAGGTCTCGGTGTGGCATCAGCATGGTTACCCGACTCACAATACGTATTAATATGAGTTTGTTCACGGATTTGATTTTATATCTATCTTCTATCTATAGTTCTTATATCTAGTACGGGATGGTAATTCCCATGGTTTTGAATCTATATCTAGTACGGGATGGTAGTCCCATGGTTTTCAATCTATATCTAGTACAAGAGAGTATTCCCATGGTTTTCAATCTATATCTAGTATGAGATAGTAATCCCATGGTTTTCAATCTATATCTAGTACGGGAGAGTATTCCCATGGTTTTCAATATATATCTAGTACGGAATGGTAATCCCATGGTTTTCAATCTATATCTAGTACGAGAGAGTATTCCCATGGTTTTCAATCTATATCTAGTACGGGATGGTAATCTCATGGTTTTCAATCTATATCTAGTACGGGATGGTAATCTCATGGTTTTCAATCTATATCTAGTACGGGATGGTAATCCCATGGTTTTCAATCTATATCTGGTACGGGATGGTAATCCCATGGTTTTCAATCTATATCTATCTATAGTTTCACATATATCAAACTATCTTATATTTAGTACGGGATGGTATTCCCATGATTTTCAATCTATAGGTTTTGTGTGTATTAAGGCTATCTTACATCTAATACGGGATAGTAATCCCATGATTTACAATATATAGTTTTACGTATTAAACTATACACTGTTGCATTTATCGGAAATTTAGGACTTTAACTAAACTTTACTTTTAGGA
Source organism: Lactuca sativa (assembly GCF_002870075.4). Taxonomy (NCBI): domain Eukaryota; kingdom Viridiplantae; phylum Streptophyta; class Magnoliopsida; order Asterales; family Asteraceae; genus Lactuca; species Lactuca sativa. Next base: position 324,539,692 of record NC_056627.2, on the reverse strand, counting down.
AAATAAGGGTTTTTCCTGGGATAACTGAACTATTCTTAAATAGATCGAGTAACTAAACGGATAACTCAACTGTACTTATAAGAAAATATGGGATTTTCTTGGATGACAAACTTTTTCGGAGAACCAAGGGAACTTGTACATTTTCAGAAAACAAACATCTTATGAACTCACCAGCTTTATGCTGATTTTCAAACTGCTTGTATTCTCAGGTCCACATTAGACAGGTACCCAACGACCCTTTTGGCGAAGACGGAGTGCGTAGAAGCCACGTCTGTACTTTTGTTCATATGATATATATGTATGACACTTGTAACACTTTGATTTCAACACAAATGTAATAACTTTATGTAATATATTGGTTTGTGTTTACTACGCTTACTATGTACATTGGTTGTGATATTCATGACGTCCTCCGCCCCGGAACGTTTCCGCCTTCGGTTTTGGGGTGTGACATTATGGGTTAAGGATATTACCATTTGGAGCTCCATGGATAGTCCATGGGAGTTACAAACCCATGGGTCATGAGAATGGAAGAGTCATGACAATTATGAGTCTTCATGATGAAACCCTAACTGTGACACCACTATAAAAGGGACCCCATGGCTAGGAAAATCGGACCTGGTATTACTAGAGAGGGCATAACCGATTTTTGAGTGCTACAAGTATCCTCTCAAGTTATTCCAAGTTTTTTGGTGTTGTGTGAAGCATTTGAGGCACAACATTTGGGGTGCTAGGCTCACAAAGTCTTGAAGTAATCCAAGCAACAACAAGGTATGTATTTCTACTAGTTTTATGTTTTATGTAATCCCCATGCCATGCTAGTTAGAAAATAACCTTGATTAAAGAAATTTGCATGTATATGGAGAAAACATAGATTCAAGGTTATTAGGGTTGCATGTACACTTAGAAAGTGTTAGAATGCTCAAAACCCATCAGTGGTATCAGAGCCTATGATTGTTTTCTGTATACTTGATGCAAGACTGCTTGAAAATCGAAAAACCTGCTCACTGACGACTGGACTCGCCGAGTTCATGGGGAGGACTCTCCGAGTCCATGAACATATTCATCCTACTCGTCGAGTAGGTTCATGCACTCGACGAGTAGGAGCATGCTGGGCAATTTTTTCGATTTTTGTTGCTAGAAATGGATTAAAATCATTATCCCAATCTGTTTTGGACTTGTAAAATCTGTTTTTCAAAGTGATAATGATTATTTTAACCCATTTTACATGACTTTTATCAATTTTCAAGTATTGTATATGTTTATATGATTTCTTGAAATTGCTTGATATAAATTTGTGTTTTTATGAGCTTTAAGAAGATCATAGGAATTATGTGTAACCTCCATGTGTGTTTAATTCTTGATCTTAATGGCAATAATGGTGTCCATAACTTGTCCTCAAGTTATGGATAACCAAAAGTCACTTCTTTAAATTGTGATTAAAGAACTAAAGAGGTTTCATAAAATGAAGAGTCTTCATTTTTATGAACCATTAAAACTCATAAGTTACAAATTGAAGAGACTTGGAATAGTTTCAATTCTTGCCCTCAAGTTTTGGAATTTGAAAAGTCTTATTCTTTAATACTTTAATTCCAAATTAAACCTTAGATTTTTAAAAGGTTTAAAAATCAACACTTATACTATTATTATAATTTTGTTATATAGATATGTATAAGAATATGTCATTCTTACCGTTAGTAGGCCTCATTCACGAAGCCGGTCTATAAGGGGGTATAAGGTTGTTGCCTATAAAATGGTGACTTAATGGGTGTCCACTCTCACCCACCGCTTCCTTGATCGGTGGAGGGTCGTTAGCCGAACGGGTAGGATACGACTTTAAATAATCATTAAAAGTATAATGAATTATAAAGTAACTATACATTATAAATTCCCTATCTTAGTTACTTTAGGAAAATGGGAAATTGGTGCTAGTCCATAAAATAATACTTTGTACCTTACCAAATCGTTAGTGGAGCGTGTGTGGTTAACCGACACACTAACATGGACTAGTAAGAGTGGCAAAGGGTAACTTGACTTTATTATAGATCGGTGGAGCGTGTGTGGTTAACCGGCACATCAATTAGGTAATATTGTTAAGGGTACCAAGTCAATTTGTATGGTTATTCACACCTTGTTTGTGATCCTCGGCATCACAGTCACAAACTTGAGAGGGCACAATCGAGATTCAAACATGCCATTGAAAAGTTCAATGTATCTCAAAAATATCTAGGAGTTTCAAATCCAATTAAAACTTAATTATATTTCGTTTTTCATGGTGGAAATTGGTACATCGTCATTTACCTACCTTTAACTATTTTATAGTTTGGATTACGGCATCCCTCTTCTAGTTATAAATAGGTTATTGGGTCCTAGCCTTAATATTTCATATTGGGTGTTATATTAAGGACTTTAAATCAACTAACTTGAATTTCTCCCATTATAGATGTCTAGTTTAGACAGCTATGGTCTTCCCAAATCTTTAGGAACAGGCTTCCTAATGAAGATGATATCCCAAATGGCAACCAAGGTGAAAGATCAATCCCTTTGTTGTGCATTAGTGGGACTGGAAATCATACTTCACTTCCTTCACCTACTCCATTAAATCTCCCTATCCCACAAGTTTCAAGACTTGATAAGTTCTAAGTCACTCATTCCCTATTGGCAAACAAAGTCTGTATGTGCTTACATCTTAGAGATTAAGTCACATATTGACAAGCCGGGAGAGTCGGGTGTCAAAATCTTGAGGTAGCTAGCTGTTGAATTGGTTCTTCAGTCACTCCGTGATGACAGATCACGATGTGAAACTTAAATGATCTTATCTATTTGATTAATGATGTTGAATCAGCAATGATTTGGAGCATTGGTAAATCAAATTAGACTGGAAGATCTACCTCCCAAACCAATTTGGACATTGACAATGGTGACATCGGAAGTCCAGAAAAACTTTCTCTTCCCAATGGATAGGGATTGGCCATAGTCAACTCGGTTGACCAAATGGTAAAGAGAAAGGTTAAGTCTGTGATAGTCTTGTGTACCGCTTCCAAAGAGTCCATATGTTTCTGTTTCCAAAGGAAGGGACGTTGGTTATGAAGCTGCTAAATTTACCTAAATGATCTTAAGGATGGTAAAGTCAATAAGTTTAACTCTGCTTTAGGTAAAGTCCATTATCTAACTTTATTAAGTTTCTATTATGAGATTCTTATTGCATGATGTGACTGGGTCACATATTGATGTTTTAAGAATCAAAGAAGAGTGAAGAAACTTAAAGGAAGTATATGTTGATTCTGATCATGAAGATGGATTTCGATCGCATGGTTTGGTGATCAGAATTTTGAGCTGTTACTTAAGAGTTGAGATATATTGCTTAGGAATAGATAACAACAAGTTTTCCATATGGATTGTAAGGATAAGTTTTCCGCAAAGTTTTAAAATAAAAGAAAAATGGTTTTGATTTTATTTATTTTAAGTATCCTTACAATGGTTTTTGTGAAAAAGGTTGTTGATTATATGTTTCCATTGAAATCAATATGGGTAAATGGATTTGATTCATGGTACTAAGTGCCAAATTGTGTTTTGAGGTCTTACAAGTCATGATTGGGCATCAAATGATCAAGTCCAAGCCTTAGGAAAGCATTAGGGGCATAATAAGACCACCTTGTGGAGTTTACGGCCAAATGACCATATTCTTATGTGTTCGTGGTTGTAAACTCTCTTAGGGACATGTTTTGATTGTTGTTTAAGGTCTTAAACACTTCTAGGAAGGTTCAAGGTTGGCATCCAAGGCTTAGCAAGGGACTAATGTCCATTTTACCACTTAAAAATGGGTTTACGGCCCAAGAACATCCTTGGCCGTAAACTCCTTTGTTCTTATGTTATTTGATGATTTTCAAGTGTTATCAAGCTCATATTAAGCACCCAAGAAGCTAGGGCAAGTGTACTTACAAGATAGAAGCTTGATTTGGTGTTTAAGGTCCAAGAACATTAATGTGTGTTCTTGGTGTATTGAAGATCTAAGTAAAACAGAAAGTTGAATGGATGAAATGATGTATAAACACTAGGTGTTATGTTATAACAACAAATCAAGTCGAGAAACACTTACATTTTCGGGAGATCGGGTGAAAGACGGGATGATAGTTGAGAGAGAATAGAGGGTGTTCTTAAGAATGGAAGTGAAAAGTGAGGAGTTTGGGGAGTAAACTCATGCCTAAGGCATGATTTCATGGCCACTAGGGATTTTACGACCCAAAATCTAAAAGTTTGGCCGTGAACTCCTTATTAAGGTGGTATGTGCGGTTTTGCAACTCCAAGACTCGAGACGGTACTTCCTTTCATCCGTTCGTTTAAAGAATAAATACTAAAAACACTCAAACGGACTTTAAATTGGTTAAAAATTATTAGGAAAGTAATTGACTTTTTATTTAAGTGCTTGACTTTAAAGTTTGAACAAATGAAAATTCCGGGTTGTCACATCATCCCCCCGTTAAAGGGAATTTCGTCCCAAAATTAAAGTCTAAGCAAATAAAGTAGTTACAGATAACTAAGTGAATAGATGAGGATATTTCAATTTCATTTGATCCTCGCGCTCCCATGTGAATTTCGGTCCTCGCTTGGCGTTCCAGTGAACCTTCACAATCGGGATGCGGCTTTGCTTCGTCTGCTTGACCTCACGGTCCATGATCTTTACAGGTTCTTCCACGAAAGCGAGGATCTCGTTGATCTCGATCTCGTCGAGTGGGATTACGAGATTCCTGACGGAAAGGTACGTTTTCAAGTTTGAGACGTGAGGGTACAAAGTACATTACTGATTTCGGGGGGTAGGTTGTGTTTGTAAGTTACAGGACCGATGCTGGCAAAAATCTTGGAGGTCCTAACTATTTTGGATTTAGCTTACCATGCTTTTCGAAGCGTATCAAGCCTTCCCAGAGTGAGATTTCAAAAAGGATTTGGTCTCTCACTTGGAATCCCAAGGTTTTCTTCCTCTTGCTTGTCTTCCCAGTCAAGGGCCACTCCCTTTTGACTCAAAGTCGTAAGAGGTTTTGTGATTCGCGAGGAGTTCTGGATGAACTCTCGACAGTAGGTTAGCGAGACCCAGAATTTGGCGAATTCCCATCGGCATCTTCGGTGCTGACAAATTCTCAACGGTTTTGATTTTTGGAAGGGTCCTCATGAATTCCCACATCGCTAATAGTGTGTCTTAGGAATTCGACTCTTCATTTCTAAAACTCGTATTTAGAGAATTTCGCGTAAAGCTTCTCTGATGGTAATGTTTCCATGGTTCGTTGTAGATGCTCTTTATGATTTCCTTCTTACTACGAGAGTAGATATGTAGGTCATTTACAAGGACAATGACGAAATGATCCAAGTAAGAATGGCGTACCCTATTCATTAAGTTCATGAATACTACGAGCGTATTGGTCCTATCCGAGGGTCATCACTACGGACTCGTATCGTCCGTATCGAGTTTGGAAGATTGTCCTCGGGGCATCCTTCGTTGACACTCGTATCTGGTGATATTCGGATCTCAGGTCTATTTCTGAAAGGTAAGTAGTTCCTTGCGGTTGGTCAACCGACTCATCTATGCGAGGCAGAGGGTAATGATTTCTAATGGGAATCTTGTTGAGGTCTCTGAAGATGAGATACTCCTAGCATGAGTACTTCGGAGTTCTGAAATGATGGCTTCGCTAGAAAGACGATTTCGAAGAAAGAGATGTGCGCACGAACTGGTATTGCGAGGATCGAATTGACTCAAGTTGTATGATAATGTCGGAATCATATGGAAACTAAAGACATTAGATTTGAACATAGAGTGTTACAGACAAAACACAATAGTGCAACTCTTAACAAGGTTACTGTACTTTAGATTTACTAGCAGACTATTGGTGCGAACAAGGTATACTACAAAAGACAAGTATACGCAGCATGAGGGTCTCTTTACTGACGGGATCCCACAAAAGATAAGACTCGAGTTTCTCTAGTTTGAAACAGTTTATAAGTCTGTTACACGAAAGGAAAAACGAATTTGTGAGCGAGTACGGTTGGACCGGTATCATTTTGATTCTGGCTAAGAGATGAGTTAGTATAGATGAAAACTTAGCATATACACGTTATGATATAATCAAGAATGGGCGGATAATAAAATGTGTGATTCTACTCTAGTCCCACATCCCAACGAGGAAAAGAAACTAAATTAGAAATCTTACATTCTATTGTCTACCAGGTCTTTGTTATATATAACTTGGGAATGTATAAGCGAGGAAAGTCATAATAATAATATTCTTACGAATCCTATTTGATGAACTAGAATTTCTAGTAAAGGCTACTATTGACCCTAGTTGTACTTCGATCGTTCAATTAAAGAGTAAGGGTATGCTCTCGAAGGTTTGACCTACATCCCTATGATGCAGTCCTAGTATGGAATGGGAGTATGTTCACGAATGTTTGACCTACATCCCTATGATGCAGTCCTAGTACGGAATGGAAGTATGTTCACAAAGGTTTGACCTACATCCTTATGATGCAGTCCTAGTAAGGAGTAGAAGTAAGTTCGTAGACTAGTCTCAAGATGTTTGACGCTCAAGTCGGGGTATCATTGGTCGGTGAATAAGATGTTCCAACCCTTGGAAGAGGATTGGGAATGATTCCTAAGCTAAGTTACTCTAGTCCAACTTGACTAGAGTGGGTTCCAGATAGGCTCCTATGAAAGTATGATGAAAGTATTTGAACAAAGAGTGACACAAAAGTTAGCCAACTGCCAAAATCATAGATGTTTAAGATGTACCAAGTTTGGGAAAATTGACCTTGTAGAAGGTCTTACATCATATTCGGAGTAGAAAAGTTTCGGCCGCATAAGGCCTAACTAAAAGTACTTACAGTACCAGAAAGTTACATAGAAAATGTCACAATGGACATAAACAGGAATACTGTTCTTTAAAATAAAGGAGGAAAGTAAGTCATCTCCTACTGGTGACGATCATCCCTCTGGTGAACTCTTAGTTCAGCCAGTTGTCGTTCCATGTCAAGCAGGTGTCTTTCGTACACCCTCTGGCGTACTCGGAGCTCTATGACTTCGGCTCGAGTTTCAGCTAATGCTTGCAGCAGGGTCTCATGGTCTCTCTCAGATCTCTCACAAGCATGCTCAAGGTGATTGGTGCGAAGGATATGCATTCCTCCATTGGTATCAACTTCTACGATACGTCGTAGAGCTGTCCTGCCCTGAATTTTGTTTCGGGCAACTCTACGGATCAGGATTGGTAGAACTATGTCTGCTGAGCTCCCTTCACTTACGTTGTAGAAGCTTCGGTCTCTATTAAACGGCATAGGTTTCTCTTGATCTTCGCTCCATGTTTCCAAGCATTCTACCCAAGGGGGTGTCGGGCCATGAAAAGTCGGATGAGGGTTAGGATTTGGAATGGGAACTACCTGGGGTAGGTTCTCAACTTCGGGTTCGGAGTTTGCACCAAACGAAAGCTCTTCATCATGATGATTATTCAAAGGGATCGGATGATCATTCTCTGTTTCTTCTCCAAACCATCCAGCAATAACTTCGTTCGGCAGGAACGGGTTGCCGTGAGGGTGGAGTCCAGCCTTGTTATCTACGCGAGAATTGGGGTCAAGAAGTAGTTATTTAGACAAACTAACTAGATAATTATAAGAAGATCTTTATTAGTTACATCACTATTTGTAAAGTGCATACCGATTATATGTAATCAAACAGGATGGGCCTTCGAATAAGTGACCTTAACTCCAAATTCACGAGGAACAGGGGTAAAGCAAAATTTCACAGCTTCGGAGTCTATATCATCCTAGTTACATATAAACTTAATGTATCCACTTAGCAACTATTGACCTAGTAACGTAGATCCTCTTTTTGTTTAGTTCTCAAGTATAAAGTATTTATAGTAACACCAAATACCCCTATGGTATTTCATTGTGGTAGTGTTCGTAAGTTTTTAGACTTGTTGCCATATCACAACCATTCTTGGGCATATGCTAATCACTCCTCGGACCAGCATAGTTGATTAGGCTATGCCACTCCCAAGACTGACCATACATCCCCGAGCTTACCTGTGATATTCAACAATCGTAATACTTTTGTTCTTGTCATTGTGACACGGATTTTAGTATGAATGCAGGCACGTATACTCAATCAAATATTTTATTATTTAAATTTATAAACTCTTGGTCAGAGTATTTTTAATCCCATTGTATTTATAGTTAGTATATCTTTTATGGGTTGATATACTCAATTCACTATAAACAATGCTCTGATACCAATCTGTCACACCCCAAAACCAAGAACGTCGGAAACGTTATGGGGCGTAGGACATCATGTAAAGTATCACAACAATGCAAAGTAGTAAACAAGCAACAACATCATCCATTGCATTAATAGTATAATTTTAATTACAAGTGTGTTCTTTCATAGTATACAACAACATAATGAATAATCAAAATAAAAGACGAGTCTGAACTGCTCCGTCTTCACAAAACCTAGTCGTCATACCTGTCTATTTGTGACCTGAGAATACAAGTTATTTTGAAAGCGAGTATCAGCCAAAAAGCTGGTGAATTCATAAGTATTAATGTGTCTTTGATTTGTAAAACTTGTAATGAAAGACTTGAAATTGTTTTGAAAGAAAGTTCGTATAAGTATGAAAATGTTTGAAAGTAGTTGAAAACGTTTGAAAAGCCCTACAAATCCCTATGATTCCTATTAGTATAAAAGAAATCTTCTACCAAGACCTAATTGTTTTGAAAGTAGTCTTCTACCAAGACCCGACTGTTTTGAAAGTAGCCTTCTACCAAGACCCGACTGTTTTGAAAGTAGCCTTCTACCAAGACCCGATTGTACAACTATTATTATTATTATCTAACCTACCTCATCGATTATGTGAATATGACACATAGTAAAGGTATTAATAATATATTGACTGTAGTTTTATATCCTTTTGTAATTGTCGTAAGTACTGTAGTATTTGTAATAAGTGACTACTTTTGTACTATTTTGCCTTAATTGAGGGTTAAGGCATAATATGATGGCTAGATCCCAAGCTAGACACTCCCCTGTCAAAGAGATTTTGGGACCCACACGCGACCCCTGCATGATTGCAAGCCGCGAACATCAACATTACTATGATCATGTATACCCAATATAACTATCACTAATGCGTTAGTGATTCATTGGTATAGTTAGATCCTGAAATCGTTCCATGCTACAACACCTAGTTATGTCTGTTCTATTATCGTATATGTAAACGTACTCATGTAAGCGTATCTATGAAAACGTACTCATGTAAGCGTATCTATGTAAACGTACTCATATAAGCGTATTCGTGTAAGTTTATCTATGTAAATGTATATATGTAAGCGTAATCATGTAAGCGTATCTATGTAAACGTACTCATGTAAGCGTATCTATGTAAACGTACTCATGTAACATGTAATGTATTAGTATAGAATCATGAATGAACTGACTCTTGTGTGATTCCTTGTACTTGGAATGGTAAGTAGTATCTCCTAACTATACCTATAATAGTTACTAATAATGTACGTGTATAACCTGAAGTATGCATTTGCTACCTAAAGGTACTGAACTGACTGAAAGGAAAACTTTTATGCCTACATATGTATACATGATATATATAACTAATATTTAGACGACATTCGGACGGATAACCGATACCCCATAGCCACATCCCAACGAGGAAAAGGAAACAGAGTGAGTTAGCCTTCCTAAGTCCTTTAAACATTACTTATATAACTATACATATATGGGCATGCATTTGATAATATAAAAGCATAAAAGAAGTTTTGTGAAACCTTTGAAAAAGATTAATATCTAAGAAAAGATCGACTTGATGTCAGTTTATAAAACGGTTGGAAAGTATTTGTTTGATAAAACAGTTTAAGTATAAAGAAACCTTTGTTTGAAACACAATTGTAAAAGAGTTTGAAATGAAACATACAGTGTATAATAAAAAGTTTAATAAAGAATTTTAAACATATAAAAACGTTTAAGAAAAACGTTTGGAGAAATCTGTTTGGTAAAACAGTTAACGTATAGTAAATCCATTTGCATGTTAGTTATTAATCACATGTGATTGATATAATAACTAGAATGATCCAACTTTTATTCCCCCCCCCCATAAAGCATTTAAAAACATTTAAAAGGTTAATTAAGGGGTATGAGCTCACCTGCAGTGAGTGGTTTGTTCGGAAGTGTCGGACAAGGTGCTAAGTGTCGAGTGAGGACTTGAACACACACAATGGTCCTAGTTATCATATAATAACATATATGTAATCTAATTAGTCAATTAATAACTAATTAATCAAGTTAAGACACCCTAGGTCATGGAAACACTTTGATTCAAGTGCTATAGGTACCAAAGGGTTGCACCTAAGGGTTGTATGACATGACATTGGAGTTTATGGCCCATGAACCACCCCTTTATCGAGTTTACGGCCCATGACCATTTCCCAAAGAGTTTAGGGCCGTAAACTCATGGTACTAAGTGCCAAATTGTGTTTTGAGGTCTTACAAGTCATGATTGGGCATCAAATGATCAAGTCGAAGCCTTAGGAAAGCATTAGGGGCATAATAAGACCACCTTGTGGAGTTTACGACCAAATGACCATATTCTTATGTGTTCATGGCTGTAAAATCTCTTAGGGACATGTTTTGATTGTTTTTTAAGGTCTTAAACACTTCTAGGAAGGTTCATGGTTGGCATCCAAGGCTTAGGAAGGGACTAATGTCCATTTTACCACTTAAAAAGGGATTTACGGCCCAAGAACATCCTTGGCCGTAAACACCTTTGTTCTTATGTTATTTGATGATTTTAAAGTGTTATCAAGTTAATATTAAGCACCCAAGAAGCTAGGGCAAGTGTACTTACAAGATAGAAGCTTGATTTGGTGTTTAAGGTCCAAGAACACTAGTGTGTGTTCTTGGTGTTCTTGGTGTATTGAAGATCTAAGTAAAACACAAAATTGAATGGATGAAATGATGTATAAACACTAGGTGTTATGTTATAATAACAAATCAAGTCGAGAAACACTTACATTTTCGGGAGATCGGGTGAAAGACGGGATGATAGTTGAGAGAGAATAGAGGGTGTTCTTGAGAATAGAAGTGAAAAGTGAGGAGTTTGGGGAGTAAAATCATGCCTAAGGCATGAGTTCATGGACACTAGGGAGTTTACAGCCCAAACTCTAAAAATTTGGCCGTGAACTCTTTATTAAGGTGGTATGTGCGGTTTTGCAACTCCAAGACTCGAGACGTACTTTAAATACTAAAAACATTCAAACGGACTTTAAATTGGCTAAAATTATTAGGAAAGTAATTGACTTTTTATTTAAGTGCTTGACTTTAAAGTTTGAACAAATGAAAATTCCGGGTTGTCACAGTTAGCCATCTCAACGGTAAATGTTTCAATTAAAGACTGGGGTTTATGTTTGAGAAGATGCTTGAATGCATGACTAATAAAACTTCTCTCTGCATCAGAATCGAAAAGAATGCATGCATAAGAGTTGTCAAGGAGGAACGTACCCGTAACAAATGTGGAATCTGCAACTGCTTCCTCCTGACCCATCGCAAGGCCTCTCCCCGGGTTGACAGCTGTTGTGGCCTTAGGGAAAATTCTCTTGTAGTGCCCAACTTCTCCACAACCATAACAGGCTTGCCCAATGCCTGCTCCCGAGGCCTGGTTAGTGGGTTGGACTTGTTTTCAGCAACCTCGGGTTGTGTGACCCTTCTTGCCACAGTTGTTGCAGAGCAATTCACGGCACGGGTAGGTGCTTGAATGGCAGGAGCAGCGGCATGAGTAGTAGCAGTGTGAACTGCCACAATTTGTTGTTTCTTGGAGGGATCCTGTGAAGACTATCCCTTACGCTGCTTCCAAAACTTTCTCTTCTCACCACTCGCCTTAGCTGGTTCAGGAGTGGCTATTGTTGCATCGAGATCAACGTCGTGATCTACAAGGGTCTGCGCCAGGCACTTGGCGCTATCAAAAGTGGTCGGCTTAGCAGGCAAGACATTTCCTTGCGTTGGGGGCGTCAATCCCCATATAAAACTCTCTATTTTCTTGCTTTCCCGGGTGAACATTCCCGGACAGAGGAGATCCAGATCGCAGAATCTAGTTGTGTAGGAGGCAATGTCGGAACCCTTCATCTTTAGGTTCCAGAGTTCGTGCTCCAGTTTCTGCATCTCGCCCCTTGGGCAGTACTCAGCGAGAATGAGCTCCTTCAAACTCTCCCAACCCATAGCATTTGCTACTGACAGGGTTAGGGATTTTACCCGACTATTCCACCAGGTCAATGCTCTATCGGTGAAAGTGCAAGCAGCAAATTTCACCTTGGTGGCTTCGGAACAGGAACAAATTTCGAAGATGGACTCGATCTTCTCGAACCATCGAGTCAGAGCAATAACACCTCCATTACCATTGAAGGGTGTGGGTTTTGCATTCATGAAGTCTTTGTAGAAACATTCCTTTTGGTGTCCCTGACTACCTTCATGGTTTTGGGGTTGAGTACTGCCTCCTTACCCACCAGAGCCTCCAGGATTAATTTGTGACATTGCAGCAGCCACAGCGGCAGTAACTGCTGCCTGGAACATAGCGGGATCAAATTGAGGAGGTAGCAATGGGGGATTTTTGTTCTTTTTGTTGGGTCTTTTCCTTGGAGGCATCTTGTTCTAAAAATGACCAGGAATAAGAGGATGGTAAGTCCTCTGAATTGAATCAAGAGATATAAAGCAAGAAAATATCTCAATATGATAGCTAGAGTGTCCTACTAAGCGATAAACAAGAAAAAGTTATTAATGCAAGAAATTTTATCGCAAAAGGAATGAGTAGAAACACTTGGAAATGAATCTCTACAAAGAATTTGACTCTAGTAAAATACTCCTATACTATTTTGTGTTTTGTTGAACCGATATCTTATTGTACAGACACTTGGTAAGTTTTAGGCCTGCTGCACACCACAGTCACTCCCCAACACATGTTGGTCATGTCTCGAATCAATATAGTTGATCATGCTATATTGACCCTAGACATGATTACATAACTGCCCAGGTTTAACCACAGTGTCCTACATCCAATTACTTTTGTTCTGTTCTACTCGCGATATTGTTTCTGGTATGTAGGTATACTTGTATACTTTTTGTAAAATACTTATATTTTAGAGTATACTTTTAGTTTAGAGCACTTTGGCCCCTTAGTGTTTATATTTGTATACCATGTAAGGTTCGGTATACTGAGTTCACTATAAACAATAGCTCTGATACCAATCTTTCACACCCCCGAACTGTGGGAACAGACGACGGAAACATCCGAGGGTGGATGACATTATGCGTAGTATCACAACAATTGTAACATGGTAATCAAAGTAAATACAACCATTACATTGCAATAAGGATATTTACACATGTTTGAAGACATAGTTTGTATACATTAAAATGAAACAAAAGTAAAAGACGAAATTTAAAAAACGCTTCGTCTTCATCAAAAGTTAGCACGGGTACCTGTCTATTGTTGCCCTGAGAATACAAGCAGTTTTGAAAGTGTATCAGCATAAAGCTGGTGAGTTCATAAGCATGATTTTTATAATGAAAACTAGTAACTGAATTTGTATAATTAATTCATTTTCATTATATGTAAATATCGTTTGTATCGAAAATCCCGGTTACCACCGGTGTGTGAAAAGAACTATGTTTTTGAAAACGTTGGTTACCACCAGTATGTATGTAGTAGGTTCTATTTGACTGGGAAAATCCCTTATTTTCCCTGGTATACGTGTGTTTGTTATTTTAATGTTTTCGAAACTGTAAGGCATAAGTATCACACTTATGTTGTTAAAGCAATTGTTTGTAAAAGGTATAGTATTACGTAAAAGATCTCGTACGATTGGCGAGTTTTACGACCATACTTAAACTTGATACGACAGAAATCGGACGTCGATATCATTTATGACATTTTTCACCCGTAGACATGTTGGTCCGATTGTAGCTAGCAGCCAGGTGTATAGATCTATACAAAAAAGCCACGCTTTCCCTCCTGAAAATTCTGGTTCATAAGGGTAGTCCTCCACTTAGTTGATGTTTGAAAGTGCCCAAGGACAGAGTCCTCTACTTTGTTGTTGTTTGAAAGTGCCCAAGGACAGAGTCCTCCACTTTGTTGTTGAGTGTATGAGGACGTGTCTCCCAATTAATTTGACGACTTTACGAATTAATAATATATAAGTGTTCTGATCATATGTATGAAAACCCAATGTATGTTTTGTAGAGTAAAAATAATTATACTTAAATAATTATATACTGTTGGACTCTCGTAGTAATGTTATAAACTAAATCTGTCATAGTTTATGTATTTAGTTGTGTATGTAGTATGTATTTGTGAAATCGGTAATGAGTTTTCCCCAAACTATACCTATTATAGTTTGATTGTTATGTTTGTGGAACTGTTCTGAAAGCTATGCAATTGTGTTCACAAAACGTCCCTTATGCTCCGCATACTACAAAAGGGATATAATATCTAAATGTTTTGTAGAACTGGTTAGATGGTATAATTGCATAAGTTTAACTTGTTGAAAGCTGTTATGTTTGGCTTGTATTTCCCCTGAAAACGTTTAAAACCATAAAAACATAGGGGTATGAACTCACAGTTGGTTGTTTGCAAGGGATTGAACTGGAAGATCCTTGAGTCGGCGTGCGTGGCACTTAACGGAATCCTAATATCAATAAATACATATACGTATCTAAATTAGCGATTTCGTTAGATAAAGTGTTAGATAAACACTTGGATTTGGTTAAGGAATGTTACTGGAACTTGGTTGAATTGAGGAAACAGGCTTTTCCCCACTAAGGAGGTGTTTACGACCATATATGGGGTTTACGGTCGTGAACAATGTTTGCGGTCGTGAATGGAGTTTACGGTTTTTGAAGATCTAGGGGATTAAGGCCGTACACTCAAGAACAAGGTTGCTTGTTTATGACGAAAAGCAGTCCAAAGGTTCCTAAACGGCCCCAAATGATGATTTCTGGCATTTTTCGGGTGAAAGAAGGGTGTTATGGAGTTTACGGTCAAGGGTTTTAGAGAGAGAAAGTGGGTGTTTCTGGTACAGAAAGATCAAATGAGGGTGGGGGTCCTGTATTTATAGGTCAGGGGTATGGTCGGTGATGGGGTCCACCTGATTCTGGCCGTAAACAGGTTTACGGCCGTACACGAGTTTACGGCCGTAAACTCGTCTTGGCTGTGAACTCGAAATTTTTGAGTGGAGTTGCGATTTTTCACGTGTTTTCCAGGTTATTTCGACTCGTATAAAAATACATATTATTTATTTAAAATGTAAGGTTTTTCCCAAACCAATAAATTTGACATAAATAAATAAAACCCAAATTTTTATTAACGGAAACCGGGTAAAGATAACGAAAAAGTTTCGGGTTGTCACATTCCTAAACCAAAAGCAAGTGTTTTCCCAACAATATAATTAATGATTTCACTAATAAGATACATATATGTGTTTAATTATTATTAGGATTCCATTAATTCCATGAACAACAGCTCGAGGGTCCTCATTTCAGTTTCACTGTCCGACACCTTCCCGCAACCAACAGTGAGTTCATACCCCTACGTTTTTACTATTTTAACGTTTTCAGGGGGGATACAAGCCAAACACAAATAGTTTTTATGAACTTTATACACAAAATTTCAACAGGATTAAAAGTTATGCGTTTGATACAACCGAAAGATCACCACATTTTATAAAGTATTTAAATATTTTATCCCTTTTGTAACATGATGAGCATAAGGAAAGTTTTCAACTCACAGCTATAATTGCATAGTTTTCAAAACAATACACGAACCGAGTACCTAACACACATGCAAACTATAATATGTATAGTTTGGGATTTCAATACACATTTTTACCATCTCAGGATTATACATTAACAATCATATAAAATATGACAGATATAGTTTATGGTATACATTACTACTTTCTGAATACAAGAGTACCATACTAAATAATTATTTAAGTATAACTATTTTTACTCTACAAGACATATGTATAGATTCAAGTACAAGTGAGCATTACATTACACGTAAACTAGTTAATACAGGGTTGTGAGACATCACTTCAATTGTACCCTTCGGGGTGCGGGCTAAATCCTATCATAGTATAATCAGGGTCTCCTGGAGGGAGAGCGTGAGATTTGTGAATAGATCTATTCGGGATTGACTATCCCACACCTGAACTGCTAGCTACAGTTAAGCAGGCATGCCTGGGGTGACAAATGTCATAACGCTCGATGCCTGAAGAACGTCGTAGAGGTCACTAGGTCATATCAAGCATGGTTATACGAACTCACAACAGTATAAACTAACATTTTGTTTACGGGATTTCATTCTTCAATAGTTTTATTTTAAGTAATAAAACTACTATACATTACTAGTAATAGCCAGGGTTTTCATACAATGCATTACTTACAGTACTGGTGGTAGCTAGGGATTTCATACAAGTACTTTCATACACAAAAACAGAATTCAATAACGAACTTACAATTGGTCTTATGGTTTGAAACTACCTTTTTACTAAAGAAAATATTGGATTTTCTTGGAAACATACAAACATTTCGCAGATTCATCAATAGGTTTTCATTACAAAAACATGCTTATGAACTCACCAGCTTAATGTTGATATTCTTTCTAAATCTTTTTTATTCTCAGGAAATCAGTAGACAGGTACTCCGTAGACTTTTGCGAAGACGGAGCGTATAGAGACACGTCTTTTATATTTTGTTATACTTTTGGTGTATACAAATTATGTTTCAAACATATGTAAATACCTATATTTTCAATGTAATGGCTGTGTTTACTTTGGTTACTATGATGTAATTGTTGTGATATTGTCCATGACGTCCTCTACCCCCGAACGTTTCCGTCGTTTCGGTTTAGGGGTGTGACACATTTACATCTCGGGGTTTATTTATTTATTTATTTTATTTAATCTTGTTCATTTAATTCCAAATGGAATGTTATAGTGTGTTTAAACCTTTTTCAAGATTGGTAGATGTATCTCTTGAAAATTCAAACAATTCCTTACCATTCCTCACAATTTGAAATATGAAGAGGGATGTCGTAATCATATTGTGAATTTAAGAATACAAGTAACACAACCAATATCCATATAGATCTTTATCAGATCTGTAGAATCTATCAGCAAAAGTACTCCCTCATAATCTTTTTCATGAATTCGAGCAAAACCTTTTCAACTTAGATTTGAAGGTGCATACATTCCCATCCATGTGAATCTATCATTTCCAACCTACATTCATAAGACAAGATTTATGACAAACCAAGTTCAAACTTAGTTTTCCTTTATGGACTGAACTTTGCTATTCTAAATTTCTTATCTTCTGGCAGCACAAAGGCCTATCAGTACTTCGATGTTGTTAGCGGCTCAACCACATTGATTAGTGTACTTACACTAACCAACGTGTTTTTCATTTATAGTTAAATGAAGAACATTGATTTCATAAGCATTGCCAACTCAACTGGAAGTGCACATAGATAAGAATATGTCCATTAAGCACAACATATTTTCAACCTTAGTGATAAATAAAGGTTTATTTTCGTTTGACTCTTGCAACTCTAAAGATTAATACGACTCCCACTGACTTCTTGACATATGATTTTTCCCTCAAGGAACATTCCTTGATGAGCTAAAACGCATATTCAAAAGTTTGTGTAGATTCCTGACAAGAAAACACTTCATAGAATAGGACTCGGTTTATCTTTTGTTTCTCGATTAACGGAAACATCACAACTCCAATTCTAAATGTGCTAGAGTAAGAAAAACATCATTACTCCATATGTTACAAGGTGTTATCACCCTTTCTTAGTTTGAAATGAGTCTTAAGATACGATTCGTAGTTACTAGAGCATGGCTCTAAAACTTGATTTGGGAATGAAGCATGACTCATCTATGATCGAACCATCTGTAACAAGGTTCGATTCCTCTTGTTATTCATACAATTGCATTAAGATGTACTTAGAGGATTAATTGTGATACAATTTCACAATTACCAAAATGATCATAAAACATGATACTAAAGTACTCTCATTTCTTTTCAGATTAAAGAATCTTTCATAAAACATGATTCCACAATTCCCAAATAACACCATATTAGACATGCCACGTGACCTTGAAATACAGAACTTTTGACAACTCAACAAAAGTCTATTTAAGTTACATATGATACATAATGGTGTATAATATACAACATTGTTGCATGATAAAATTGATATATGAAGTTGATGTATGAAAAATCTTCTATATGAAATTGTTGTATGCAATTTTGCTATATCCCCAATTTGCTATACGGAAATTCTAGAAACATTTATAACTTCTCTGTAACTGCAAATAACTTCCGTAAACTGTACTTTTCATCATCCATATATATTTTATGGATTTTGTGAGTATAAATAGAGGTTATAGTAGAGTTTTTTGTGACTAACAAATTTCATAACAACTCACAATACAATTTTGGTTTTTTCTTTTATTTTTGTGATTGAAAATCAAAGTGTTCTTTGATTATTTTATCATGTTAAGAGTCTCATTTCTTTTATATACAACACCTTCTCAAATTACTGCAACATGGAAGACAACACTCTTTGATATTGTCAGATATACTAGGGATGTGATCGGTCTTGGAACCGAAGATAACCGAACCAAGAACTAAAAAACCAAAAACTATAAATAAGGAAATATGGGAACCATGGAAAATACCGGTTCGACTCCTGTTCCAAAACCGCAAAGAACTTAACTTCTAAACTACATTGTTGTTTTTTGCATTTTGAGGTGACATTTTTACATTATCTAGTGATTTTTAATTTACCATTACAATGAGATAAAATAAAAACATTGGTTAGAAAAAACCAACACCCTTAACAAACTATGTTTAGCCCTATGTAACTAAACTATTTCTTAACTAAGTTAGCTATTTTGAGCATAAATTGTAGCCAAGACAAAGGGCTATAACCTAGAAAAAAAAATCATCTCATTCCGTGCTCATGTGGAGTTATGATGATTCAAAGTTTAGCAAAATTTATAAATACCAATGAAAAAAAATATGTTGCCCTAATAATCCGTGTTTAAAGTTGTGTAACTTAGTTATTTCTTAACCACTTCAATTGTTTTAGTCTCAACCTAGGTAAAAAAATCAGTTCATTCTAAAGGAGTTATGTCCATTCAAAGTTGAACAAAAATTATAAACATGGCTGAAAGAAAAATATCCAACTCTAATATCCCATGTTTAGAGCTATGTGACTTATATATCTCGTTACCATTTTAAGTGTTTTCTTGAGCATAATTTATAGCCAAAACAAAGGGCTACAACCTGAAAAAAAAAAATCAGCCGATTATAAGCTCGTATGAAAAAGTTATGACTGTTCAAAGTTTGACAAAAATTGTAAACATTGCTGAGAATTAAACCGATTTGCCCTTAATGGTTCCAAAACCGACAAACATGAGAACCACGAACCGAAAGCCCAAAAATTGGGAATTATTGGAACCAAATGACCGATTCGGTCCGGTTTTGTTCTTTTTTTACCTCATCCCTAACTGATACACAATGTCAAAACACGTTTTCTGAAAAGAAATGCATAAGGCCGAATCAAGCCTCTGCTAAAAAAAATATTGCCTTTTCAAACAATTTGCCTTCGTTCTTTCATCTTTACTCCCAATTTTTATTGTTGGTTTTTGGTCCCTAGCTAATTTTCTCGCAAGTTGATTTCAGTCATTCTGCATTTTTTTTGTTGGTTGTCTTGTCGATCCTTTAAAATGGACCACACATATGACAGTATATTATTGAGTTTATCAAATACAAAACTAGTTACAAATTGGGTTAAATCATAACATGGGATAAGAAAATGGAGCCCGATCATCTTTATCTTGCATCTGATATTGTGCCATGTGCGTACTAATCCAACTTATTTATTGTTCCTATTAGTTGTGAAATACATATATTAAAAAAAATGTTAAATATAAAAATCTATAAGAAAAATAAGAAAAATATTAAATTATTAATATAGAAGTGTTTTTTTCTATAATTGAAACAAATAAATTAGACAATAAAGCAAAAAATATTAATAGGATTAATTTAGAAATTTAAAAATTAGAAGGTAAATCCATTAATAAATTTGATATCCATTTATTATTACATTTAAATATTATATGGAATTTAGTAAAATAAAAAAAAAACCAAAAAATAACATATGAATAAAAATTAATTTAAAATAACTACAAAATGACATGTGTCAAAATGAATAAGAATATGACATGTGATAAAAAAATATTTACACAAATATGTTACTAAGAGTTACAATCCCACATTCATAAATTTCAAAACAAATTAATAGATTTACAAAGTAAACACACAAATAAGGATTCTGTTTTCTGGATTTATGCAGAAGAGGATTAGATTTTTCAATCTAAAATTATACATTTTGGTCCATAGATTTTGGTATTTTATGTTTGGTAAAGGGCGTTATATATCTTTTTACCATTTTGGCAATTGTTTGATTGTGGTATTTAACAAATTTCGTGAGTGGGTAATTGAAGTGTGAGAATGACTTATTGTATTGAATATGAAATGTGAATGAGACAAGCTACATACACATCATGTTATGTCATGACTCATCTTTACCACTACCTTCATGTGCATGATTGGGTTCACTCAATTACTATAAATTATTCATTCATGTATTCATGGAAGGTAGGGAAGAGCAAAATGTCTCCAACCAAAGATAATGAGAATGGTGAGAGTAACCATGAAGACACCGAGAAGAAGAAAACTCTTGGAGGCATCAAAACCATGCCATTCATTCTAGGTATGTTCCTCCCACCATTCATGTCCCTATCTTTCATATATCTCTAGAATATCTTATCGACATCAATCCAAGTGATGATTCAAAATAGATTTCATACGCATATGATACAAAATGATCCAATGATTGTTTGTATATTTTTCTTAATTATGGCCATGGCTTGTGAGCAGATTTTTAAATTAAAGAAATTCCAAAGGAATAAAGAAACACAAATAAATATTCATATCAATATAAAGTCCGGATTAACAAGCCAATGCCGCTCGTATATGTGGGATGTTACTTGTTAGCAGATAAAATATTTACAAAAGATTATCTAAACAACGATAAAAACGTGTTTCTTTTATAGTCCCATAGTTTGCGCTTTAGCAACTTTACTTTTATATGTTTGTTGAATAAAGGTTAGACAAACAACAGCAAGTTTATACATTCCAAGAATGTAATGCCAAAATCTAAGTTGATTTTCTTTTCTGAATAACCTAAAACGTTGTTTTGCTATGTATTAATTATGGTAATTATATTCCAATATATATATATATATATATATATATATATATATATATATATATATATATATATATATATATATATATATATATATATATATATATATATATATACCTTAGTATGGTAATTAAATAATTTTTATTTAAAACTGAATCAAGCCAGAAATTTTTTTTTTTTTTTTTTTTTTTTTTTTGGCTTTACCAACTCTGCTAAGGATACACATTTAAAGGTAAATAATTCTAATTACGGGACAAGGAAATTTATCGTTAGGCATAGACCAAAATTATCATTTATGTAATCGTATCTCTTGACAGTAAAATCAACTTAATATAGCTCATTTCTAGAAGTTAAGGTTGGTTTTGAGTGAAAATTTTAATAATAAGATATTGTATCAGTTGATTACTAAAAGCAAACCCAGAAATATTTAAAAATTAAGGTGGTTTGAGATCATTTTATTTGGATAATTATATATTTATAGGTCTTTAAATATATACCAAGATCTCAGAGTTACGACACTACTGACATTTTTTGTCATTGGCCTTCACGAGACCTGGGTAGGATAATATAGTTTTTCTTTTATATATATATATATATATATATATATATATATATATATATATATATATATATATATATATATAAAGAGAGAGAGAGTTAGGTTCAAATGTTTTCACTATCTATTGTGTGCATGTATGATTGATTATGGACTAATCATTTTAGTTATTTTTTAAGTGTGTGTATATATATATATATATATATATATATATATATATATATATATATATATATATATATAGAGAGAGAGAGAGAGAGAGAGAGAAGAGAGAGAGAGTTAGGTTCAAATGTTTTCACTATCTATTGTGTGCATGTATGATTGATTCTGAACTAATCATTTTAGTTATTTTTTAAGTATATATATATATATATATATATATATATATATATATATATATATATATATATATATATATATATATATATATATATATATATATATATATATATATATATAGGGGCGTAGCTAAGCTTCAACAAGGTAGGTCCTAGCACCTACCTTTTTTTTTTAAATACAACAAATATATATAGAAAATATGAAGGACCTATCTCATTTTTGCTAAAATACCCACCTACTTTTGCTAAAAGACCTAACTATTTTAGTTTTATTTACATAAGGAATCATGTGGTTTTGGTTCTAGATTCGCTACTATATATATATATATATATATATATATATATATATATATATATATATATATATATATATATACTAGTCGTTTACCCGCACAAAGCGACAGGTGCGCATCAACAAAATGACAAAAAAAATTTGTTAAACAAAATGACGAACAGATAGAGATTTCTTATACCTGGGCTAGGATTAAACGTAAGACATTTTTGGGCTTATTCGATTTTAATAGAAAGAAAAACAAAGGAGGAGGTAGCGAGCATGAGAGAGAACCAAGGTTTTGCGGTCAATGGCAAGGCATTCATGATAGACGAATGCTAGATCAATGCGCCTCTTCCAGTTTATATGAAATGCTTTATAAAGTGTACATCGTATTAGACCGATTCAAATGGATATGAAAAACACTTGGTCAAACTTTGACCCATTCAAAATCTTATCATCATCTTATTTGACTTTTTCATTATTATTGACAGATTCAGTATTTAGCAATTCAATTGGATATGAGCAACACTTGGTCAAAGTTTGACCCATTCAAAATTTTATCATCATCATCTTATTTGACTTTTTCATAAATGTTGACCGGATAAGATTTAGTATTTACCAATTCAATTGGATATTAGAAACACTTGGTCAAACTTTGACCCATTCAAAATCTTATCATCGTCATCTTATTAGACTTTTTCATAAATGTTGACCGGATAAGATTTAGTATTTACTGATTCAATTGGATATGAGGAACACTTGGTCAAACTTTGACTCATTCAAAATCTTATCATCATCATCTTATTTGACTTTTTCATATTTAACCCATTCAATTTGAAGATAAGCTTAGAAGACCTATTCAAAATCTGTCTTTGACCGGATAAGATCTATTATTCTCCGATGCATAAAATTATTGTATATGATGCTTAAAAGCTTGTACCTCTTAAAATTCAGCAAAATCTAGTAAATGCTTTTTAAGGTATATAGGTATAGTTATAGATATAAGATATAAGATATATATATATATATATATATATATATATATATATATATATATATATATATATATATATATATATATATATATAAATTGTAAAAATAAGAGAAAATTGCATAATAGTTGTTAATTTTCTCTTATTTCAATCCTCTAAAATTTAAACTTGTATCATTGGTCTAAAAACGAAACTCAGTTTTTTTTTCTTTATTTGTTATTATTATTACTTTTTTGGATTTAGTCGTACTAAACTTGAAATAGAATATAGACAAAACTTCAAAAACGGTCCCTGTGGTTTTCGAAAATATCAAGTTTAGTCCCTAATTTCAAAAAACCTCACAGATGATCACTGTGGTTTCGAAATTTTTAACAAGTGGTCCTTTTCGCTAACTCCGTTAACATTTGACCGTTAAGTGAATAACATTTTTGTCATTTCACCACCACAGGGACCATTTATGAAGTTTTGCCTTATTTTGTAAAAAAAAGAAAAATTTAATTATTTAATATTAAAGGGCCCCACCCCCCCCACTCTCTCTCTCTCTCTCTCTCTCTCTCTCTCTCTCTCTCTCTCTCTCTCTCTCTCTCTCTCTCTCTCTTCCCTTCCAGTTTTTCTTCACCACCGGCCAAGAAGAGGCTGCCGACCATCGGAGTTGCCTCACCTTTCCCAGCCTCCTCCACCCCCCTCCGTCGAATATGTGATGCCGACAATGGAATCTTCCCTGTTCGTCAAACACCAGCAAGAACAATGTCTGATTTGTGTAAATTCTAGGATTAAGTTTCGTCATCTTGTTTTATGGTGAATTCAATTGCATCGATTCTCTTGAAGTAATCTCCAGTCAGGGGAAATTTCATGATTGAAGCACCACGATACACCATTGTTTACCTAATTTTCAATCTATATGACAAAACTTAATTACCTGATGTACACTTTCATTAACAAGATCGAAGTTTTGTCCACGATACACCACTGTTCACCCACTCGTTCCCAACCACCGCCAGTTTTAGAACCAGATGCAGAACCATCTACATATCTGTATTGTAAAGACGATGAATTTGACAACTTGAAGTTGTTAGCCAGTTACAACTAGGGTTAGACAACACCACCAATGGCAACAAACAAGGAACAATACAAAATTGAGTTACATGATAGTAATCTGTTCTACCTAGAACATTAGGGCATTTTGACAATTTTAATTTTTTCATACAGAAGAATGGGAAATAGATATCATGAATTGAGTATTCACCTGAATGGACTCATCTGGACTTCATCCAATCATATTTACAAGGTTGTATTCACATGTTACAGCTAATAGGGGTTGTGGTCATCGTCTTCATCAATTCGAGAAGGGAAAAAACACATAGGAAGTAGAAAAGGTTTCGTGTGGAAGATTTGTTGCCGAGACCGACGATCCCGTTTTTCCGACGAGTTCGTTTCTTCCTCGGTATTTAACCCAACAACGGGACTATGGGAACGGATGGAATACAACAATAACTAAGGGAGGGTGCTACACGATGGTTGTGAGCTCGAAGGGTGGTATGGGAAAACTCCGATGGTCGGCAGCCTCTTCTAGGCTGGTGATGAAGAAAAACGGGAAGGGAAGGAGAGAAAGAGAGAGAGAGAGAGAGAGAGAGAGAGAGAGAGAGAGAGAGAAAGAAAGAGAAGAAAGAGAAAGAGAGTCCATTATCTCATATTAAGGATACTTCTATAAAATAAATAATGTATTTCCACATATAACAAAAAATGTTTCTATAAAGATTCTCAACACATTTCGCCTTATAATCAAGCATTAGTAGATATGAATATATTTTGTTGCTTCTAAAGTATAACATATTTCATAGAAAAACATTAGGGAAATATAGTAAAGCTATAATTTTATACAGTATTCATTATGTAATAATTTATATCTTGTAGAGACGAGCTAACAACCATATAAAATTCATAATTAATGTGGTTTTGGTTTAAAATTGGCAGCTAATGAAGTATGTGACAGATTTGCGGGAACAGGGTTCCATGCCAACTTGATAACATACTTGACCCAACAGTTGAACCTTCCAATGGTTAAGGCATCTAACATATTAACAAATTTTGGAGGGACGTCGAGTTTCATGCCCCTTATCGGTGCTCTAATTGCTGATTCTTTTGCGGGCCGCTTTTATACAATTGTTATTGGCCTCTTCGTTTATTTATTGGTATGTATCTTTTCTCATTATGATTTTGTCCCTATATATGTATGTATGTATGTATGTGTATATCTATCTATACACACACACACCCATATATATATATATATATATATATATATATATATATATATATATATATATATATATATATATAGTTAGGATCTTTTGAGAACTCATATATCCGTGAGAACACAAAAACCTTTTTTTTATTGTAGATTTATTTTTTAAAAAAAAAAAAAAGCAAAAGTATGCACCTATAAAACATGCACATTTAAGAACTTTTGTTTAAACAAATTTCCAAAAAAAGTATATATATATATATATATATATATATATATATATATATATATATATATATATATATATATATATATATGTGTGTGTGTGTGTGTGCGCGCGCGCGCGCACACGCATGTATGCATATTTGCATCAAGTGATATGCATATCTACACATTTCATGTGTACATAGTTTTTTGGACTTATTTCAACAAAATATCTATATATGCATATTGTAGAGATGGATAAATCTTTTTCTTTTTTCTTTTTCTTGAAAAAAATCTATAGCAAAAAAGGTGTTCGAGTTCTCATAGATATATGAGTTCTCAATAAATAAATATATATATATATATATATATATATATATATATATATATATATATATATATATATATATATATATATATATATAACCTTGTACCGCCGCAAAATTAGTGTCATTAGCGATATGTTCTTTATAAAACAAAGTTGCATCCCATGAGCAAATAACCCTTATTTTCCTATTCCACTGATAAAAGTAAAGTTAAATAGTTCGACCCACCTCAAAGTCGTCAATGCCATCACCGTCTGAAGAATCTATTTAAAACACTCTTTCTTATACAAAAGTAGATCTTTAAGGCTTAAGGGAGTCATACCAAAGGCTGTTAAATTCCGCATTATCCATCACCTTCTCCAACACAATGTCAAGGAAATAGAAACGACAAAATGTTACCGAGGAAGACATCAAATCTCAGTATGTAGAGCACCAAGTGTCGTGTTGTCGATGCCACATTATCTTCCATGTCATTGGTGTCTAGCTCTTGCCCTTCCCACTCTTTACAGCCTAATACACATTTGCTTCGACCATGCCCCAAAGCTAGCCTCTAATATTTAATGAAAAAACATATAATGTTAAACTTTTTATGAGTTCCATTCATCAGAATTATTGTTTTAACATGTTTTTCTTGGCCTTATTAAATCGCACACACACTCACCTCCAATATACCTAACTGCAAGGTGAGTTGATTCTTACATAAATGTTTTTCTATATTGTAACACTGTCAATTTTCAAACAAAATTTTTCATTTTAAAATACATAAAAACTCATGTCATATTTCTCAAAAATCACAATCGTCTCAAATTTTAAACACAATTTCACAAAATAAATAATAGTATCCCAGAATCCTTAATCATGGTCTTGACAGATGTGTACAATCAAGTCGGCGCCTTCCCGCAATTATGAGAAGTATCTGAAACACATAATACACAACACAGAAAGAATGAAGCTTAGTGAGTTCCCCAAAATACCACATACATAAATAATAAGCCTCTTATGGCTATAACTCGGCATGGACCCTCCGGTCTCATGCGTCTCGGTGAAGACCCTCCAGTCTCACGGCTCAGTGTGGACCCTTCGGTCATGTGTCTCGGTGAGGACCCTCCAGTCTCACAGCTCGGGTTAGACCCTCCAGTCCTATGTCTCTGTGAAGACTCTCCAGTCTCACAACTCGGTTTGGACCCTCCGGTCCGATCTCAGTAAAACACAGAATAACATAGCATATATCACAAAGACAATATGCATAATATCACATAACTCAATATAAGCACATAGGACCCTCCGGTCGATAACGCAATTAAGACCCTCTGGTCACTCGCTATTACCTCTCAGGTAAGTATAGTGAGAAGACTCACCTCAAAAGTAAGCGAGTAGATCTAGCACCTCACGAACAGTCTAGACTCTGACTACCTAATATAATTATTTCTAATAAGCAACTTGTAATAACCACTTGATATGCTAAACTAACTCCTCCATTAAATCTCAAAGGGTGAAAAGACCATTTTACCCCACTATGGTCTCTAAGGCCCATAGTTGACCAAACCCTAAAAGTCTACAAAAGTCAACGCTCTATTCAACAGTCCATGTTGACTAAACTCGTCGAGTGCACCCATGCAACTCGTCGAGTTCCTTCGTTTTCTCTGGAATATCTGCAAAATCCATTTCAACTCGCCGACTTGTCTCATCAACTCACTGAGTCGTACCACGTACAGTTGACTCGTCGAGTTGGCTCGTACACTCGTCGAGTCCCCATAACTAACTTCTCATGTAGATGATTTTAAGCAGAATTAAGGTCCCTAACTCTAGATCTAGCCTACGCAGGCTGAAATACCACGTAAAGCTACAAACTTTACATCCATGCATGACATCTAGGGCTCGAAATGCCAACATAAGCTCCATATAGGGTTAGATGCATAACAGCTTGCCTCTACCTTAATACAACTCGGATCTGTGTGCTCATAAGACCTCCTACAGTCCAGATCTGAGGTTACAATCTCATGACATGCTCAAATGACTAAATAACCAAAAGATAGATGGGAGAAACCCTAAAACTCCCTAAAATGAGATCTAACAAAAGAAATGGTCAAGATGGTAGATTTTTACCTCCAACAGAAGCTAATCAATGAAGAACACTGGATCCCACAGTCCCTCCTCGATCCAATCCGTGTTGCTCTCCAAATCTCCTCCCAAAAATGCACCAGAACACTAAAATTAGCCTTTCTCTCTCTCTCACAACGAGTGAAACTAGTCTAGGGTTTCTCACAAAGCTCTAAGATGACAAAGGAGGCGGATATCAAGGCTTAAGGTTCTTTAAATAGGACACAAACCTTGAAAATCAGGGTTTTCTCACTCAACACCTACTCATCGAGTTGGGGTCCTCCAACTCGTCGAGTAGACTCAAAAAATCACGCGACCATTAACTCCTCTAGTCGGCAAGTTTGGGCATCCAATTCGTCAAGTTCCTCTGAAATAAAGAATGTAAACAACTAAATATTATACATAACAATATATATATATATATATATATATATATATATATATATATATATATATATATATATATATATCATTGTTGTATATGGCAAAAAAAACATGTGTACAAATCAGCTCCAACTTCAATATCATTACTTTCCTGTATGATTAAATGATTGTGCAAGATGTGGCTATCACACAACATATTTGTGAATCCAAGTATGAATAACTAATAATCATTACTTATTAATATGACTTGTTAAGACATCTACTACCTATTAAACTCTATATTGGTTAACATATTTTCATATCAACATTCAACTTTTATATAAAATTACAATTTCACTTCTTTAATACACTAAACTCTATAGTTTAATAGCTCAAAATTACAATTTCACTTCTTTAATACACTAAACTCTATAGTTTAATAGCTCTTTCAAAAAAAAAAAAAAAAAAAAAAACTCTATAGTTTAATAGAATATATTTAAAAAAAAATGAAAAAAATTGCTTTTCTCCTTGAATAGTACGATAATGAATAATGATTCTAGAATATAATACCATGCGGTTCCCTAACTAGGTTCAGCCAAACCAGTTCAAGAAAAAACATGTTCAACTAGAAAAATTACCGCTTCAACGTATATAAAAACTTGTGGTGAGAGGACCAAGTCTAGACCAATCATTCCTTATTTTCTTTTACTAAAATCAACTTAAACTTAGAGTAAAACCGGTATGAACCATACCTCGACAAGTTTCAAGGGGTGAAAATATATAAACGACAACATCTATTTATAATGGAAAACCTTTCATCATTTTCTTTTTAGAGTTGGTGTGAGACTCATTTTTGTATGTTATGTATTGTACTGTCTCTATAGTCTATAACTCTTTTTTTTTTGTATAATAATATAAGGTAGATCCTTCAAATTTTCTAAGGAATGTCGTTAATTTTTGAGTATAAGATTCTCAATATTTATAAATTTAAGTGGGTCAAAGGACCATCGGCGGACCTATATGTATGGCCGAGATAACATGTGTTACCCTTCAAAAATTTTGACATATTTTTTTTTAAGAAAAATTTCTAACATAATATAATTTTTCTAGTTTGCTATCCTTAAAATCATAACTGCTACCTTGATATTTTGTTCTAGGTCCACCAGAACAAATAACCATTAATCTTCAAATTTAATGAATTTCAATTTATCATCTTATTACGGTTAGGTTTAATCCAATAAATATTTAGGGGCCACCAACGGCACCGGTAACCCTAGACTTTTCCGGCCGCAGTGTAAAATTTTTCGAAATTTTTAAATTTTTTCTACTATTATGCGACCCCTAACTTTCCCGTATAACCTTTACTCTGAAATCCTGCGTTCGGCCCTATTCCTAAGCTAACTACAATTTTGATTAGAACAACCCATCGACCGAAGAATCAAACCCTCTTTCTATATGACACAAATCCACCAGTTAAAATACTTTGTAATCACTCCCAAGTCCCATCGACATAGGCCTATATCCCCCACAACATTTTGCTGCCCCACGTGTAATCACTCCCAAGTCCCAGTCCGAGGTGGGATTTTTTGGCCACATACTCATACTCATAATAATAACTCAAGATCTAAAATATCAACTACGTGAAGATTGGGTTGGGTCACCCCACTACTAGGTTTAGCCCAATTCCGTAGGCCCATAGATAACTCAAAAACTGTCAACGCATCTTTCAAAATAATTTGAAATTAAAATATCATCCTACATTTGGATTATATAAAAAATTGGAATGTCAAAATGATAAATAAGTAATAACCAAATTACCATGTTGTCTTTATAGATTGTTATTTGTTTTATAAATAGATATATATGAGAAAATGACCCGAAACACTTGTTTCTAACACCAATTTGTTGAAAATTTCAAATTTATATGATTAATTCATATCGAAAAATGGTTTGCATAATTTTTAAGATAATATTTTAGTCAAACCTCATATGACTCGTTTGATCAACAGGGGATGGTCTGCATCACCACATCATCAATACTACCACAGCTACGGCCACCGCCATGTCCAACCAAAGAGAACTGCATAGAAGCTTCTTCCTCTCAGCTATGGATCCTCTACCTTTGCCTCTTCCTCACCTCCCTCGGCTCCGGCGCCATCCGCCCTAACGTTGTGACCTTCGCCGCTGATCAATTTGACATGTCCACCGGCAAATCAAACCCCAGCAGCGTCGGACGCAACTTCTTCAATTGGTACTACTTTTGCATGGGACTCGCAACACTCACAGCTCTAACAGTTGTCGTTTATGTCCAAGATCGTGTCGGTTGGGGATTGGGTCTCGGTATCCCAACCATCGCAATGGTTTTGTCGTTCCTCGCGTTTGTGGTCGCAGCTCATCTTTATAGAAGGGTGAAACCCGAAGGTAGCCCATTGGTTCGAGTCGCTCAGGTGGTGGTTGCTGCTGTTAAAAAAAGGAAACTGGTTGTACAAGAAAACGTGACACCTCTTTACGAAAATAGGAAGTTAGATGCTGGTATTTCAGCGGATGGAAGACTTCTTCATACTAATACGTTAAAGTAATTGATTACCACTACTTTGACATTAAAGCAAAAAGTGATAAAGTTCATAACTCATAAATAAGTTTTGTCATCAATATTGTCATATCACAGGTGGTTTGATCGAGCTGCGATTGTAACACAAGATGACATAAAAGATCCTTCATGTCCGAACTTGTGGAGGCTAGCGACAGTCCATAGGGTGGAGGAGATAAAATCCGTCATACGAATGATACCCATATGGGCGGCGGCGATTCTCCATGTCACGTCGCAATCCCATCAACATAGCTTCATCATCATACAAGCAGGAACCATGGATCGCCATATGTCCCCTTCTTTCGAAATTCCACCTGCAAGTCTATCGATCTTCGGTGTCCTCACCATGCTCATCTGTCTCTCGACCTACAAGCGTTTCTTCGTCCCATTTGCACGACGCTTCACCAAAAACCCTGTCGGCATCACATGCTTGCAAAGAATGGGTATCGGTTTTGCTATAAACATATTAGCAACATTAGTCTCGGCAATGGTTGAAATAAAGCGCAAACAAGTAGCATCTGATCATAACCTACTTGACAAACCAAACGTCGTGATTCCTATATCTGTTTTCTGGCTCGTTCCTCAGTTTTGCTTGCATGGTGTAGCGGAGGCGTTCATGTCAGTTGGGCATTTGGAGTTTCTTTACGATCAATCACCGGAAAGCATGAGAAGTACTTGCATGGCGCTGAATTGGATTGCAGTAGCCATAGGGAGCTACATTGGGACGTTGGTGGTATCGTTGATTCATGAGTACACCGGAAAGGAACACAACTGGCTACCAGATCGGAATCTGAACAAGGGGAAGTTGGATTATTACTATTGGTTGATGAGTGGAATACAAGTTGTGAACTTAATGTATTACGTGACCTGTGCTTATTACTATACAAATAAACCGCTGGAATTGATTAAAGATGGACAAGGGGAAGGCGATTTGGAGTTGGCTGAAGACAAATCGGTCTCTTCAAAGTCGTTATTGGATGGCCGGAATCGAGATAGTGAAGAAAACGGGCATCAAGATTACAAGGAGAAGAGAAGCTTATAGTTAGTTATATAGGGATCAATCCTGGACAATATGGTTAGGTAGTTACTAACCGCATGGCAATGTAATAAAACTGGATTCATAATTCCTATAATGTACGTACTCGTATTCATAATTAATTATAAATGTTCATCCTGTAAAGTTCTCTTTTTCATTTTTTGAGTGTTAAGTGCAATCTTAATTTGCAACTGGAACTATGATTTGGGTCGAAAATAAAATATATATAAAATTGAAGAGAAGAAGGAATGGTCAAAGTCAAATTTTATAATTTTAGGCTTAATATGTAATTTTTTACAAGCTCCATCCATGTTTCAACCCGGGTCTTCGAAATCAAATACATTGGATACGTTTGAACGTTAATTTACCCATAATAAAAGTAGCGATTTTGTTTTTAATTTATGAAATTTCAAGACTTTACGTAAATGAGAATAAGAGTTATCATGTGATAAGTTATGAATCATACGTGTTGTTATTACCAATTATACATGTGATCCGAGAATATTACACCATATTTATTCTCTTTCATCATGGAAATTTGATCCGGAATCCGGATGAGGATTCATACTATTTGTTTTACAAGATCTATGTAGATCTTGTGATACCCCATTAATTAAGCCCGATCGATTCGTACAGAATTCCTCATCTTTCTTAATAAATAAAGGTTTTTTTTGCCACATGTCAATCTCTTATGAGTTATGACACTTGTAATTTTGTAGTATTTTTGAAATTAAATATTATCCATTTGTCAATTTTTGGTTTGTTTCAATGTTTAGAATTAAAATCATATACTTACTTATATATATAAAGTATTAAATATCATATATTTGATATTAAATTGCAATAAATACGTTTCTTTCTTCCTTATTTTAAAATTATACATTAAAAAATATTTTTTATTTATATTTTAATGTTTAATATTTTTTTAAATCAACCCGTGTAATACATGGGGCTCACACCTAGTCCTTATTAATAAATGAAGGTTTTTTTTGCCACTTGTCAAATTTTCAAGAGTTTTGCCACATGTAATTTTGTGAGAGTTTTAGAATTATTATTTTCCACTTGTCATTTTTTGAGAATTTCCATTTTCTAAAATAAAATTTCATATAAGGAAATAAAATCATTTTATTAATTTGATAATAAAGTCTCATACATGCTCTAAAGAAGATTTGATTTTTTTATAAATGTTTCAAAAGGTTACATTATGATATGTAAAAGTATTATTTTATAAAATATTTAATGGTTAAATATTAATATTAAATTTTTATTTTTAATAAACCCGTGTAATACACGGGTCTCACAACTAGTGTAAAATGAAAGACATATATTTGCAACCCGATTTTCCTCATGGGCTCATATTAAGGTCATATCACTACTAGAAAATTGCCTTTTTACGGCTTTACCTACAACAGATTCCGTAGGTAATATGTAGGTAAAACGGTTTATCTATGGATTGCCTATGGAAACAAATCCGTAGGAATATAGCTCGTGGGTAATTGGTTTTGACGGATTGCCTATGAAATTTCCTACACACTGCCTACGGAATTTTTGTCGGTAATTTACCTACGGGTTGCCTACAACTACATTTATCTACTGATTACCTACATAACATTGTTTACTACAGATTATCTATAGAATTATCATCTACAGAATTCTTACATAATTATTACTTATCGATATCATTGTCTAAGGATTGCCTACAAAATATTTTACTATAGATTGCCTATAACTTTTCCAATTTGTTGTGACAGATTTATCTATCGAAAATCCGTCACTAAATGGATTTTATTTTTAAAAAACTGAAATAATTGTTATAAACTCTGTTGGGGAATTCGAAATAGGGATATAAAAATTTGGATAACAAACAGGAATCGTGTAAACACTTTCCTTGTTTGATATTTTAACCATATATGCCTTGGGTGTCACGAAATCCAAACTGGGATAATTCCTGATGTAACAATTCTGATTTTAGGCACAAAATCAGAATCAATTTTGAGAAGAAGATGAAGAAAGTAGCGTTTCTCGGTTTTTTGTGTTTCAAAGGAGTCGTTGTTTCCCGGATTTATCCACTCAACGGATAAACGAGAACAGTTTGCATCTTTCAGAAAGACAGATTAGTCCTTGAATTTGCATCTTTCAAGAATGACAGTAGATTAGGGTTCGATATATACTAACAATGTTTAGTAAATACAAGTGTGCACTCCCACACCTCCTAACTTGTATTATAACTAAAACATTATTCTTGAAACACTTGTTAAGTCCATTACACTAAAATATATTTGGTGATAAAATCACCAACAATCCTCCCCTATTTTAGTGTAACCTTGAATTAACAAACTTAAAAACAAAAGAAACAAAACTAATGCATAAATGAAAATATCGATACGATTGAATTTTCATGTTAGTATATTACACATTTCAAACATTCGAGAAATCAAGGTATCTCAAAGATTGAACCCATCAACTCTTTTGAATATCTGAAGATAATATACACATTAGTTTTACAATCATCTAAAACAAAATAACTTGGCACTAATTATAAAGCCGTGTGTCCCTATCTATTCTTGATCGTATAAAAGCCAAGTCCCAAGCTCTTTGAAGTGCGGCTACACTTCACGATCATATAGATGATTCTTTTATTCATGTACCTGTATACATTTTATCAAAAGAATCATTAAGAAATCAAATTCATCCTGGTCTCTACAGGTTCAAACACACGTACCTTGTGATAGTTATAATGTGTGTTCCAATTCATATAAATAAGCTTTCCTCATTGAATTCAATGTCACACCCTGAAACCGTTAGCGGAAACATTCTGGGGCGGAGGACGTCATGTATAGCATCACAACCAATGAATAACAACAATCATAGCAACACAACCATTACAGTGAATATTTGAATGAAAACGTTTACATCTGTTTGAAACTCAGTTTGGACTACATTCACTAGTTTTGCAAAATAAAAACTTAAAAACTCTAAATGCTTCGGTTCCTCGAAAAATCCAACAAGTTCCTGTCTACTGATTTCCTGAGAATACAAGCAGTTTGAAAAATATCAGCATAAAGCTAGTGAGTTCATAAGCAGTAATTTGTAATGAAAACTTATTGATGAGCGAGCCGAAATGATTATGTAGTTTCAAGAAAATCAGATATTTTCTTTAGTGAAAAATGTAGTGTGATCGATTTTGTATACAACCATGAATGTTCGTTTCTGAAAATCATAGAGATATGCAAAATACTACTTCATGTGACTAGCTAAAGCTAATCATGAAGTATACGTATTTAAATGTAAAATTGTAGCATAAATGATTCGGTTTTGAAAACCCTGGCTCAGCCAGTATGCCTAGTGTGTGTAGTTCTATTTGGTATAAATAAAACTATTGAAGAAAACCAGGTTGGTAAACTATCGGTGATTTATACATAACTAGGCGAATGTCCGCGCGTTGCGCAGAAACACCTATATAGTTGAAGTCTTTACAAATATATGATTTTTTGAATATAACAATAACGATGTTGTTAAATTTGATATAATAATTCGTATATACTAAAGTGATATACTATATTGATTATTTTGAATTATATGATAATATATACATTTATTATAACTTCATAATCTCAATCGTTTGAATGACTTTTACCCGCGAGTTACACATGAATAAAATTAAATATAATATATGATTTGATGTTATTTATAGTTGTTTTTATTATTAATTAATTTGTTAAAATTTATTTGCTTAATGCTTTAATTTCTATCATTATAATTATTTAAAACATCAAACATTATTTTTTGATTTTAAAGGTAACAATATAATCATATATATATATAGTTATTTTTAACTATTGTTATTATAAGTTATTTTAAGCTACTTATTTGAAATTTTTTAACGATTATATAAATATATTTAGGAAATATTTTAGTTAAACTGATATTTCAATTTAGTTTTTTGCATTTATCACTTTTAACTATTTATAAAATATTATTTGGTTTTTTTAGTCCAACTGAAATTTATATTTAAGTTGACACTGTAATGTTATATTTAAATTAACAATTTAAGTATTTTGTCCAAACTGTTCAAAAATTGTAGCTTTAAACTGATAATAGTTTACATGCAACAACATTTAAAATCTAATAAATTAAGTATAATATGTTAAAATTTAAAGACATAACTTTATAAATAGAAGTAAAGATATTATTTTAAAATTGAAATTTAGTCTACTTATGATTACACTTTAGGTTTGATATTTATTTAACCTTATTAACCAACTTACAATCATTATTAGAAAGATACTACAATTTATCACTTTTAATTATTTATAAAATAATCTTTGGGTTGTTTAAGTTAAATAAAATTTATATTTAAGTTGAGCCTATAATGTTATATTTTAATTAATAATTTAGGTATTTTATACAAATTGTTAAAAAATTATACCTTTAAAATGATAATGGTTTACATCCAACAAAATATTAAAACTAATAAATTAAGTATAATATGTTAAAAGTTAAAAAACATAATTTTATAAGTAGAATTAAAGATATTATTTTAATATTGAAATTTAGTTTATATATGAATACACTTTAGATTTGATATTTATTTAACCTAACTACCAAATTATAATTATTATTATAAAGAAATTGAAAAGTCATGGGAGTTTCAAATGAATGTGGTGAAAGGAAAAAATAATGGGGGTTTCAAATGCATGAGATTCAAGAAAAAATGCTAGCTTTATAAGTATGTATGATGTGAGTCGTATAACCATGCTTGATATGACTAGTGAACTTTCCAACGTTCTTCAGGCGTTGATGTTAAATGACATTTGTACATCTCAGGCGTGCCCGCCTAACTGTAGCTAGCAGTCCAGATGTGGGATTGTCAGTTCCAAATAGATATATTCACAAACCTCACGCTCTCCCTCCAGGAGACTCTGGTTATACAGTGGTAGGATTTATCCCTATATACCTAAGGGTACAGTAGTGAAGTAGTGCCTCACAGTATCATACAATCTAGTTTACATGTAATGCAGTAGCGTTCTACCGTAGTGAAAATCCGAATGTATACTGCGTATAGTGATAAATTACAGTTATGAAAATCACGATAAAGCAACGATATAAACTGTAAATGGTTTCTGTTCCAGTGCATATGCTTAGTAATGAAAGTTTCTAAGAGTTTTAGATAAATCCCAAACTATACCGATTATAGTTTGCATGCATAATGTAGCGAATAGCTTGTCCGGAAAAACTATGCAATTTCTGTGAAAACGTCCCTTATGCTCAACATAGTACAAAAGGGAAATTAAGTATGAGATTTGCATAATTTTTATGTGTATTTCTGAAAACATTTATGTCTAACTTGTAAGAAAATATTTATGTTTAGCTTGTATTCCCCCTCCCCCCCCTGAAAACATTAAAAAAAATGCGGAAAATGTAGGGGTATGAACTCACTGTTGTTGCGTGGAGTTGTTGACTGAAAAGAAGGTTCTCGAGTTGTTGCACGTGACACTTAACGAGATCCTATTATCAAATAAATACGTATATGTATCTAAATTAGCGATTTCGATAAATAAAGTGTCATAAGAACACTTGAATTCGGTTGAGGAATGTTACCGAGACTTGCTTGAATTTAAGAAAATGGTTTTTCAGCCAAAAGCACCACCAAAAAGGTGTTTACGACCGTGAACAAGAGTTTACGGTTTTTGAAGGCTGACTGTAAACTCAAGGACAGAGTTTACAGTTTCTGAAGGCTCGGCGAGTTTACGGTCTTTAAAGATTTGGACCGTAACTCAAGAACAGAGTTTATGGTTTTTGAAGATGGACCGTAAACTCAAGAACACTGGTGTTGGATGCTGATTTCGAAGAGATGAGTGCTCTGAGACGTTCCAAAGTGACTCCAAACGTGGTTTCTCGATGATTTCCGAAGTTTGACGGCGTTTTGAGTGTTTACGATTTGAGTTTCTTAGAGAGAGGAGGGGAGAATACGACCAAAAACGTCCCAATGAAGTCGGAGGCATCGTATTTATAGGGTGAAAGTGGGGTCCATTCGTCACTGTCCGTAAACAGGTTTACGGTCGTAATCTCATTTTAGACCAAAAATGTTGTTTTCTCGAGATTTTCGGCTTCCCGCGCGATTTTTGGTTCCGACTCGCAAATAATTTAACTAAATATAACTAGATTATTTTCCAAACCTAAAAAGTTTGACAGAAAAGTTAACGGATCTGAAATTTCATTAACGGAAAACGCATAACGGAAACGGAAGAAGTTTCGGGTTGTTACATTCAACCTCTAACATTGTATTAGAGTGGAATTGGGTGTCTCATTCATAAGAATTTATAAGGACTTTAAGCCCATCCCTATAACAGACTTGTGCACTAAGTCTCGCGCCAAACTCTTAGTGAGATGGTCCGCCAAATTTTGTTGTGATTTTACAAACTCAATCGAAATCACACCATCCATGATTAGATTTCTAATCATCCCATGTCTAACATCAATGTGTCTCGATTTACCATTATAAACTTGACTATAAGCTTTACTCAAAGTAGAAACACTATCACAGCAAATAGATAATGGTGAAATCGGTTTCCTCCACAATGGAATCTCATAAATCAAATTCGTTAACCATTCTGCTTCCTTACTTGCAGCAGCCAATGCAATAAACTTAGATTCCATTGTTGAACTTGTTATACAAGATTGCTTCTTAGATGCCCATGAGATAGCACCTCCACCAAGCAAGAATACCCAACCAGTTGTAGAAGAATGATCTTCTCTATTGGATATCCAACTCGCATCAAAATATCCTTCCAAAATCGAAGGAAATCCTGAAGAACACAAGCAATAATCCTTGGTTCCTTTCAAATACTTGAAAACACGATGAACCGCTTGCCAATGTTGAGTACTAGGATTATGAGTAAATCTACTCAATCTTCCCATTGCGAAAGCTATATCGGGATGAATGCTAGTCATAGCATACGTCAAAGAACCAATAGCTTGCAAGTACTCAAGTTGAGAAACTAATCTGCCTCTATTAGGCATCAACTTCATGCTTGAATCCATAGGAGTGCTAACGGGTGTACAATCACTGTAATTGAACCGTTTGAGAATTTCCTCAATGTAATGTGACTGTGTAATAGCAAGTCCCTTGTTCACCCGTTTAATCATTATTCCAAGGATTACATCCGCCTCCCCTATATCCTTTATGGAAAACTTTGAAGACAATAAATTCTTTGTTGCATTAATTTGATTTTGATCAGTGCCAAAAATCAACATATCATCTACATACAAGTAAATGATCACACTAGATCCAGATGAATCAAAACGGATGTAAACACATTTGTTAGATTGGTTTAAAGAAAAACCATTAGACAAAATAACTTCATCAAACTTCAAATGCCATTGTTTTGGAGCTTGTTTAAGTCCATACAATGATTTTACAAGTCTACACACTTTTTGCTCATTTCCAGGCAAAACAAAACCCTCTGGTTGTTTCATATAAACTTCCTCGTCAAGATCACCATTCAAAAAAGCTTTTTTTACATCCATTTGATGAATAACTAGATTGTGAATAGCTGCCAAAGCAAGCAACAATCTAATGGTAGAAATATGTGCTACCGGTGCATATGTATCAAAATAATCGATACCGCCTTTTTGTCTAAAACCTTGTATGACCAGACGAGCCTTGAATTTATCAATGGTTCCATCTACCTTCATTTTCTTCTTGAAAATCCATTTACATCCCAAAGGCTTAGAACCAAGAGGTAAATCAGATAACACCCAAACATTATTCTCCATAATGGATGACATCTCTTCATCAACCGCTTCTTTCCGAAACGCAACATCCCGAGACTCCATAGCTTCCTTAAAAGTCTTTGGATCAGTCTCAAGATGAGAGGAATATGAGTATTGTTTCTCCACTTTATCCCTCGAACCTTCAACCAAAAAGGCCAAAATTTTTCGCGACTCGACCTCGTTTGCTTTTACGAAGTTGTTGTGTTTCTGGAATTGAAACAACTTCCTTAACATCTGATTTAGGCACCTCACTTGTGCTTGGAATCAAATCCTCTGGTCTTTGAATTGAAGAATACCGTAGCTCTTCAAAAATAGCATCTCACGATTCTGTAATGGTATGAACGGAATATGCCTCATTAGGTTCTATAGCATAAAACCAATAAGCTTTGGAATGTTCTGCATATCCAATAAATATGCAGTCAATTCCTCTTTCACCCAAATTTTTCTTTTTAGGTTCGGGTAATTTCACAACTGCTCGACATCCCCAAATTCGAAAATAATTCAAATTTGGTGCTTTCTTGTGCCAAAGTTCATAAGGAGTAACTTTGTTCCATTTATTAGGAACCCGGTTTAGCACATAATTGGCTGTGAGCATAGCCTCACCCCAAAGCCTTCACTTAAACCCGAAAAAGAAAGCATCGAGTTTACCATTTCTTTTAAAACTCGATTTTTCCGTTCAGCAACACCATTTTGTTGTGGATTGTAAGGAGCTGTGGTTTCATGAATGATTCCAACCGATTGAAAGTATTCAGAATCCATGTACTCTCCTCCCCTATCTATCCTAAGACATTTTATAGAAATACCCAACTGTAATTCGACTTCGGTTTTATATACTTTAAACTTTTCCAAAGCTTCATTTTTGGAATGTAACAAGTATACATAACAAAACCGACTTGAATCATCAATAAAAGTAACAATATACTCTTTATTTCCCAATGAAGGTGTAGCATGGAAATCACATAGATCACTATGAATCAATTCCAACACTTCTGATTTTCTATTAACATTTGGAACGGTTGTTTCGTGATTTTAGTTAACATACAAGTTTTGCATTTTTCAGAATTAATGTCAAAAGCTGGAATCAATCCGGATTTTGACATTTCAACCATTCTTTTAATATGAACATGTCCTAATCTATTATGCCATAACATAGAATTATCAAGATTAGATGCAGAAGTCATACAAGTAGATTTCACATGTAATGCAAAACAACTTATAATATTTAACTTACAAACACATTCACAATAATAACCAAATCCCACAAATATTCCACATTTAGACAACACATACTTGTTCGACTCGATTACTTGTTTATAACTCATACAATTCAACAAACCACTAGACACAAGGTTCTTTCAAACCTTTGGAACATACAATACATCAAATAAATTAATTGTTTTTCCAGAAGTAAGCGTAATACTAACAACACCAGTTCCTAAAATTGGCTTTGATCCTTCATCCGCCATGTGTAAGACAGAACCTTTATTTACTATGTTCAACTTCATGAACCACCGTTCATCATTACACACGTGATGTGTAGAACATGTGTCAAGCCACCGTGAATCTGTATCAACCCCCTATACAAAATAAACTTTTGGAGTTAGTAGCATAACATTGAATACTGAACTTACAAGATCAATAGTAATTTGACCTTTGGTTGCAGATTGATCATGAGATCCACTGCCACCACCAACACCATCTTTTCCACTACCACTTGCACCTTTATTTCCAAGTTTCACCCGACAGTCACGTTTCATATGCCCTTTCAGATGGCATCTCCAACACACAAGTTCCTTGGAATCCTTGTATTTTTTGTTGGACTTTTTGTTGTTACCCTCATACTTATGTTTTTTACCCTTGCCCTTGTGATTAGAATTGTATTCTTTATCACATTCAACCATATGAACTTGGGGATGTCTAAAATCAGATTTTCCCTTTCCAGTTCCTTTGTCATTCTCTTGATCACGAAGTCCTTCTTCGATTTTCAAATGACTCCCAAGTTGAATCAAAGTTATCTCTTCCTTTCTATGTTTCAGATGGTGTTTGAAATCTTTCCATGAGGGTGGAAGTT
Source organism: Lactuca sativa (assembly GCF_002870075.4). Classification (NCBI taxonomy): domain Eukaryota; kingdom Viridiplantae; phylum Streptophyta; class Magnoliopsida; order Asterales; family Asteraceae; genus Lactuca; species Lactuca sativa. Next base: position 324,497,438 of record NC_056627.2, on the reverse strand, counting down.
TATTAATCACACTTGAAACAGCAAAGGATTCGTCCATGGACATGTTGTGTTGTTTGAATTGACCATAAATTCGTAGGATTTCATTATATTGTTCCATTACAGATCGAGAATCAACCATTTTATAATTGTTGAAATCAGAAACAATGAACTTTTTACTTGAAGCATCTTCTGCAATATATTTTGCTTCAAGTGTGTTCCACAATTCACTTGCAGTTTCAATATTTTGATGAGTGTCAAAGAGGGAATCACAGATACCATTCAGAATGTGACCAAGGCATATGTAGTTGTCATTCTCCCATTTGCTTCTCCTTCTGATCTATTCCAGACTTGCATCTTCAACCTCTTCTGGTTTTGGAGTAGAAAGAACATAGACAACTTTCAAAGTGGTCAACCAGAAGTGCATCTTCTTTTGCCAACGTCTGAAATCTTAGCCCTAAAATTTCTCCAATTTGCCAAACGAAGTAATCATGTCTTTCAGTGAATTGCCAGCCATCTTTTCCAAAAAACAGAAATATCAAACAAGATTGTTGGGGAATTCGAAATAGGGATATGAAATCTGGATAACAAACAAGAATCGTGTAAACACTTTCCTTGTTTGATATTTTGACCCTATATGCCTTGGGTGTCACGAAATCCAAACTGGGATAATTCTTGATGTAACAATTCTGATTTTAGGCACAAAATCAGAATAAATTTTGAGAAGAAGATGAAGAAAATAACGTTTCTCTGTTTTTTGTGTTTCAAAGGAGTCGTTGTTTCCCGGATTTATCCACTCAACGGATAAATGAGAACAGTTTGCATCTTTCAAAAAGACAGATTAGTCCTTGAATTTGCATCTTTCAAGAATGACAGTAGATTAGGGTTCGATACTAATAATGTTTAGTAAATACAAGTGTGCACTCCCACATCTCCTAACTTGTATTATAACTAAAACATTATTCTTGAAACACTTGTTAAGTCCATTACACTAATATATATTTGGTGATAAAATCACCAACAAACTCTAGCTTTTCTTTTGCCCAAAATGAAAGAAAAACCCAATACATTAGACCTAAAATTATATTCATATTGAACCACAATAATTAGTATTCATTATAAGAAAATTTGTCAAATACATTAAAATACTCAAATACGTACATTACAAATGTTTAGCAAAAACATAAAGCTAAGAACTATTTGGCGGATTACCAAGTGGGTTGTTCAAATGTCTCAAAATGGCCGCGATTTTTCTTCTACTTGTGTTTGTCACATATCCATTTCGAGTTGTCTTATTTGCAATCAGTCAATCACGCATCCATTTCAACTTGACTTTCTTGCAATTGCAAATCAAATTGAGTGATTCCGCACCACAATGAATAATTCGTCTATATATCGGTAAAAAGGCGAATCATAGTTTTATTAATAATGTTAGTTGCATAAATTGGTGAAAATATGAAATGTTGTTTTATAAATTAACTAAAAAAATAAGTAAAACATAATTAAATATATACCTTTGCAGACACTTCAAATGATTTATGATAAAGTTGATTTTCTGGATCCTGCAACATGCAATAAAGAATAGAAAAGTATACATACATACATGATGATGCATTGATGTTGGCATCATTATACAAGCATGATAGTTTAAGCAAATATAGATGAAGCTAATAAGATATGCCTAATGATTGTGTGGCTATCCCAAATGAAATTGAATCTTTTACAATTCATTGTAGAAGTGAAACACATACCACTACCACCACTATTTGTCGAAAATTACCACCACATACCTGTTTTTTACCATAAAAATGAAAAAGATACTTATGGGCGGAGGTGATTTTTAAATTAAGAACAAATAGATAATAAGAGTATGAACATGAAATGCTTAGTCCTCATTTGAATTATTCTCTATCTCTGTCTAAATAAGTTATTTCTTCATTCTTCTTATGGGCCTCTTTTAAGATGAAAAGTTATTTTTGTAAAAGAACTTTTTGATTTTAACTTTTAAAGAGGAAAAAATCAAAAGTCAGTTGTAAAAAGTGTTTGCCTAATATTTTTTGAATTTTGAAGGTAATTTACCTTGTAAGAAGGAAAAAGTGTAACAACGTAAATTTTCAAAACAAAATTTTCATTTTCAAAACCATCATTTTTCACAAAATAACATCAACATATTGTTTCAAATGTATTTATCACAAAACATCTCCCCAGAATCCAAAACATAAACTCCACAAGTGTGTACGGATCATGTCGGCGCCTTCCCACGCTCATCATTGGTACCTGAAACACATCACACAACAACTGTAAGCATAAATGCTTAGTGAGTTCCCCTAAAATACCACATACAACACATACGTTACTCAAGGCTATAATACGACTCTCCGGTCGATGTGTCTCAACGGGACCCTCCAGTCCCGTAGCTCGTTGGACCCTCTGGTCTGGTCATAGCTCGTTGGGCCCTCCGGCCCGGTCTGTATCGTTGGACCCTTCGGTCCGGTCTATAACAACATACAACATACACATAGCACATAGCACATAATCTTATACATAACACATAAGACCCTATGGTCTACACAATATACCACTCTAGGTAAGTATAGTGAGAAGACTCACCTTGATGTCTCAGTAAATATCTGTCTCGGAATAAATGTGATCTAGCCTCCGCCTAATCACACAGAGTAATACACTTATAAATACAACTGCACTCAACACTAAAGGTCAACAAGGTCAACGGTCAATTTTGACCGGACTCGGCGAGTGCACTAGGGCGACTCGGCGAGTCTATACGTGTTCACTGACTCTCTTGGATCCTCTCTTGACACGCCGAGTACTTCTCTGACTCGACGAGTTCCACCTGGCATGAATCGCGGGGCCACCACGACTCAACTCGCCGAGTCTCAAGAACAACTCGGCGAGTTCCGGCTTGACTCAGTCCCCCTGACTCTCCCTGACTCACTGAGTCGACCCCTCAACTCGACAAGACCACTCGTTGAGTGGTTACGGGAAAACTTCATGCTACTCGTCGAGTCTGTTCTTCAGACTCGGCGAGTTCATGCCATGCATAAACTCAAACTCACTTCTGAGGTCAGATCTGTTCCATACAATCATAGATCTGGCCTCCCTAAGCATGATAATCACGTAAAGTCCAAACATTGGTGCTCAAACAACAACTATTTGCTCCTATATGATGTTTTAGCCCCATATCTCATAACCCTTGGTCAAAACTCCTATGAATCCTCATAAAGCTTAAGGAATAAAGCTTCTCTGGACCTCTATGGATCCCATTTCAAGCCTCATCACAAATAGGGACGAAATGGACATCATATCTAACCAACAAAGGGGTCAAGAAACCCTAAACCCCCATGTTCATCATAATAATAGAAAAGGGGGCCAAAATATACCTCCAAAATGATGCTCTGAGCTCCAAATTTGAAGTATGTCCACCTCCCTTGCCAAAAAAAGCTTCAAAGGTTAACAATGGCCTCCTCTCTCTCCCAAAACGCTCAAAATCTCTTTAGGGTTTCTCTCTGTGGTTGGTGTCCGCAAATGACGACCATAAGCCCCTTTAAATAGGTCTCAAACCCTGGAAATTAGGGTTTCATTAAACAGCGTGGACTCGCCGAGTCCAGATGTGAACCCGCGTGCAAAACCGCGATCCTACTCGGCGAGTTTAGACTCCAACTTGCCGAGTCTCCTCACATCATTCAAAAAAGTAAAAGAATAAAAATAATACCTGGGAAGCCGGGTGTTACAATTCTCCCCCACTAGAATCAGACTTCGCCCTCGAAGTCTCACTCTGCAAATAACTCCGGATGTTGCTCATGCATCTCACGCTCCGGCTCCCAAGTTAACTCTGACCCTTTCCGATGCTGCCACTGGACCTGCACCAGTGGCACCTCTTTATTCCTCAGGACCTTGATCTTCCGATCTCTGATCGCCAATTGTGTAATTCAGACTCGCATCCACCTGAATATCTTCTAGTGGCACTAATGCCGACTCGTCGGCTACGCACTTTCGCAACTGCGACACGTGAAAAGTGTCATGAATCTGACCCAACTCTGCTGGCAACTCCAAACGATAGGCTACCCTGCCTACCCTCACGACCACCCTGAAAGGACCAATATATCGGGGCCCCAACTTGCCCCTCTTCCTGAATCGAATCACTCCTTTCCAAGGAGAGACCTTCAGGAGCACAAAGTCGCTGACCTGAAACTCGAGCTCGGACCGACGTCTGTCCACATAACTTTTCTGACGACTCTGAGCGGTCAGCAACCTCTGTCTGACCTGCTGAATCTGCTCTGTCGTCTGAAGCACGATCTCGGTACTACCCATCACGCGCTGCCCTACTTCTCCCCAACAGATAGGGGTCCGACACCTCCTCCCATACACCAAATCAAAGGGCGGCATGCCAATGCTCGAATGATGGCTGTTTTTGTAAGAGAACTCCGCCAAGGTAAAAAACGTGTCCCAACTTCCGTCGAAATCCAACACACATGCTCAGAGCATGTCCTCGAGCGTCTGAATCGTCCGCTCACTCTGCCCGTCGGTCTAGGGGTGGTACGCAGTACTAAAATGCAGTTTCGTTCCCAATTCCTCATGAAACTTCTTCCAGAATCTGGAAGTGAAACATACATCTCGATCTGAGACAATCGAAATCGACACTCCATGCCGTGATACCACCTCTCTCACGTACATCTCCGCCAACTTCTCCGCGGAAGAGCTCTCACTAATGGCCAGGAAATGAGCACTCTTTGTCAACCTATCCATAATCACCCAGATTGCATCGACAACCTTCACGGTTATTGGCAATTTGGTGATGAAGTCCATGGTAATCTGTTCCCATTTCCACTCGGGAATCTCTAATGGCTGCAACTTACCATGTGGACGCTGATGCTCGGCCTTAACCCTGCGACAGGTCAAGCATCTCTCTACAAACCATGCGACATCCCTCTTCATATAGGGCCACCAATAATCCTTTTTCAGGTCCAAAAACATCTTAGTGGCCCCGGGATGGATCGAGAATTTCGATCGATGAGCCTCCTCCATCAAAATGGTATGCATCCCGCCCACAGACGGTACCCAAATCCGACCCTGAAATGTCATAAGCCCCCGGCTATCGGTAACGAACTCCGATACCAGCCCGACAACTCGTTCCCTCTTCTGGCTCTCAGGCTGCACAGCCTCAGCCTGAGCCCCTCGAATAGCATCCAAAACTGGGGTCATCACTGTCAATCTCAAACATACATCTCGCAATGGGGCGCTCTCCGCCCTACGGCTCAGTGCATCGGCTACAACATTAGCCTTGCCCGGGTGGTACAGGATCTCACAATCATAATCCTTGACCATGTCCAACCACCTCCTCTGTCGCATATTCAAGCTGGGCTGATCCATCAAATACTTCAAGCTCTTGTGGTCCGTGTATATCGTACATCGAACCCCATACAGGTAGTGTCGCCAGATCTTGAGGGCGAACACTACCGCCCCCAGCTCCAAATCGTGCGTGGGATATCTCGACTCGTGAGGCTTAAGCTGCCTCGATGCATATGCTATCACATGCCCTCTCTGTATAAGCACCGCTCCTAATCCGGATATCGATGTGTCACAATAAACCACAAAATCCGCCATCCCTTCCGGAAGGGCTAACACTGGGGCTTCGCATAACTTCCTGCAAAGTGTCTCGAACGAGGTCTGTTGCTCCGGACCCCAAGAAAATGCAACACCCTTCCGGGTCAACCTGGTGAGGGGCACAACGATCTTGTAGAAATTCTTAATAAATCTCCGATAATAGCCGGCCAATCCCAGAAAACTCCTGATCTCGGTGGGTGATCTCAGCACCTCCCACCTCATAACCGCCTCAATCTTGGCCGGGTCGATAAAATCCCCTTCTGGTTAACGAGATGTCCCAAAAACTGGACCTCTCGTAACCGGAACTCACATTTGGAGAACTTGGCATAAAGCCTCTCCGATCTCAAAACTCCGAGGATCTCCCTCAAATGCTCCTCATGCTGCTCTCTTGATCTCGAATACACCAGAATGTCGTCGATGAACACGATCACCGAGCGATCCAACATTGGTCTGCACACCCTGTTCATGAGATCCATGAACACCGCTGGTGCGTTGGTGAGTCCGAAAGGCATCACCACGAATTCATAATGTCCATAACGAGTCCGGAAGGCTGTCTTCTGTACGTCCTCCTCCCGCACCCTCACCTGATGATACCCATACCTCAAATCGATCTTGGAGAACCAAGATGCTCCCTGCAGCTGATCAAACAAATCATCGATCCTTGGCAACGGGTAACGATTCTTGACCGTTAGCTTATTCAGCTCATGATAATCGATGCACATCCGGAGCGAGCCGTCCTTCTTCTTGACAAAAAGGATAGGCGCTCCCCAAGGCGAACTGCTCGGCCTGATAAACCCCTTCCCCAGCAGTTCTTGAAGCTGCGAGGACAACTCCTGCATCTCAGGAGGCGCAAGGCGATACGACGCCTTAGCGATAGGCGCAACTCCTGGAACCAACTCAATACCGAACTCTACCTGCCTTTCCAGAGGCACACCCAGAAAGTCCTCTGGAAACACATCCGGAAACTCACGCACTATCAGAACCTCATCAACTAACCTCGGTCTCTCAATATCAGCCCTCACATCCATCACGTATGCTACAAAACCCCTACAGCCCTGCTGTAGACTCTGTCTCGCTCTGGCGGCCGAACAAAATGTTGACCCTGAACGTGTACCCTCGTCGTACACCGAAAGAACTCCCCCACTAGGGTCTCGAATCGACACCAATTGACGCTTGCAGTCTATCACAGCTCCATAACGGCTCAGCCAATCCATACCCACTATCACACACACGTCCCCCATCGCGATCGGGACCAGATCTATTGGAAACTCCACACCAAAGATCTCAAGGACACATCCTCTAATCACATCTGAAGCATACACAGCTTGCTCATCAGCTATGGAAACTCGCAGAGGCGGATCCAATGCCTCTCGACGGGTACTAATATGCTGACTAAATGATATGGAAACAAACGATTGACTCGCACCCGAGTCAAATAACACCAATGCAGGCATAGAATTCACAAGAAAAGTACATATGCATATGATCATATAAGCATAAAATCTCAACTCAAATAAAGATGAAAAGAAAATATATACCAGCCATAACATCAGGCGCTACGAGGACCTCCTCCGCGGTCAACTGAAACGCTCTCCCATGAGCCCTCGGGGCCTCGACCTTCACCGGCCGAGTCTCGGTAACCCTAGCAGCAGGCGCAGATCCCTGCGCTGATCCCTGTAGAAGCTGCGGGCACTCGGCCTTCCGATGGCCAGTCTGGTTGCAATGAAAGCAAACCGAGAATCCCTTGGGGCATTCCCTCGCGATATGCCCCTCCTTCCCACACTTGTAACATACTCCAAACCTGCAAGACCCCTCATGACTCTTACCGCACTTCCCACAAGTGTGGCCCTTCGCGCCCCCAGATCTCGAATCAGCGGGTCTAGCCCGCTTGGTTGCCGGCTGAGACTAGGCCGGCCGCCAATCCATCCTCTGAGACTCGGCCTCCTCCCTGGCCTGAGTCTCCAGCTCGATCTCCCTCTTCCAGGCATTTGCCTGGAGCTCAACAAATGTCCGGTAAGTCGAGTTCGCCACGAACTCCCGTATATCTCTCCTCAAAACACCCAGATAACAGCTCATACGAGCCTGCTCCGTCAACACCTGCTCAGGGCAAAACATCGCCCTATCATGGAACTTCCTGGTGATGACAGTCACTGAATCAGTACCCTGCTTGAGGGTCAAGAACTCTTGGATCAACCGTTCCCTCTCTACCGGGGGAACATACTTCTCTCGGAACATAGCGGTGAACCTCTCCCAGGTCACCTCAAAAATCTCAGCCAAAGTAAAGTTCGCCGTCACGAACTTCCACCAATCCTTCGCTCCTAGGCGGAGCTAGTTCAAGGCGAACCGAACCCTCAAGTGCTCTGGACAAGAGCACATATATAAACATCCCTCGATGTCAGAGATCCACCTCATAGCGGCAATCGGGTCTTGCGTCCCGTCGAACTCTGGTGGCTTTGTGTTGCTGAACTCCTGGAACAACAACAAGTCACCTCCCTGAGGTCTGGCAGCAGTAGCTGCAGCTGCAGCAGCCTCAGTCAACGCGGCGTACCGCTCATCAAAAGTCTCGATCAACATGGTCTTGATGTCTCCAAACATCTCAGGAATCTCAACCCGGATGGTAGCAGCCACCTCCTCATGAATCATCCGACGGATCTCCTCGTCGCTGACACCACTAATCTCAGGTGTGTGTCGAGTCCCAACCATGATGTCTCTGAAATACAACAAAAATTATCAGAGATTTGATTGAACATGCTCATACTCGATGACACAACCCTACTTGTCCTCCATCATCCAAAAGATTCTTACTTGAAATGCCCACTGATCCGGTGTCTTCAGTAGTACGGGCCCAATACTACTGACCACACCGCACCAGCATTCACTTCAAGTCCTCCTCCTTGGATCTTGGATTACAAGTACTCTATTCTCATGAGCTCCTAACTGCTATCACTCGCTCTCAAAGCATCTCAGCAGCAGAAAACTCCTAGGCTAAGGCATCACAAATTGGGCCACTCTAGTCCTAATATGTATACTTAGCCTACTCTAGCATTCATAATATAACATATCTCATAACACATAAAGTAAGGGTACTTTTGGGGAATTCGTCGCTCGGGCGCTGGCTGATCGTACACACGGCTCTACTCTGTTTGTCTCAAAACTCTGTTACTCTTTTCAAAAATTTATTTTATTATAAAAATTCTCCTCAATTCCCCAGTTTGAGTTCAGATACGCCCGAAGATGCATCTGAATGCCTCAAACCAAGGCTCTGATACCAACTTGTAACAACGTAAATTTTCAAAACAAAATTTTCATTTTCAAAACCATCATTTTTCACAAAATAACATCAACATATTGTTTCAAATGTATTTATCACAAAACATCTCCCCAGAATCCAAAACATAAACTCCACAAGTGTGTACGGATCATGTCGGTGCCTTCCCGCGCTCATCACTGGTACCTGAAACACATCACACAACAACTGTAAGCATAAATGCTTAGTGAGTTCCCCCAAAATACCACATACAACACATACGCCACTCAAGGCTATAATACGACCCTCCGGTCGATGTGTCTCAGCGGGACCCTCCAGTCGCGTTGCTCGTTGAACCCTCTAGTCCGGTCATAGCTCGTTGGGCCCTCCGGCCCGGTCTGTATCGTTGGACCCTTCGGTCCGGTCTATAACAACATACAACATCCACATAGCACATAGCACATAATCTCATACATAACACATAAGACCCTCTGGTCTACACAATATACCACTCTAGGTAAGTATAGTGAGAAGACTCACCTTGATGTCTCGGTAAATATCTGTCTCGGAATAAATGTGATCTAGCCTCCGCCTAATCACACAAAGTAATACACTCATAAATACAACTGCACTCAACCCTAAAGGTCAACAAGGTCAACGGTCAACTTTGACCGGACTCGGCGAGTGCACTAGGGCGACTCGGCGAGTCTATACGTGTCCACTGACTCTCTTGGATCCTCTCTTGACACGCCGAGTACTTCTCTGACTCGACGAGTTCCACCTGGCATGAATAGCGGGGCGACCACGACTCAACTCGCCGAGTCTCAAGAACAACTCGGCGAGTTCCGGCTTGACTCAGTCCCCCTGACTCTCCCTAACTCACTGAGTCGACCCCTCAACTCGACAAGACCACTCGCTGAGTGGTTACGGGCAAACTTCAATGCTACTCGCCGAGTCTGTTCTTCAGACTCGGCGAGTTCATGCCATGCATAAACTCAAACTCACTTCTGAGGTCAGATCTGTTCCATACAATCATAGATCTAGCCTCCCCAACATGATAATCACGTAAAGTCCAAACCTTGGTACTCAAACAACAACTATTTGCTCCTATATGATGTTTTAGCCCCATATCTCATAACCCTTGGTCAAAACTCCCATGAATCCTCATAAAGCTTAAGGAATAAAGCTTCTCTGGACCTCTATGGATCCCATTTCAAGCCTCACCACAAATAGGGACGAAATGGACATCAAATCTAACCAACAAAGGGGTCAAGAAACCCTAAACCCCCATGTTCATCATAATAACAGAAAAGTGGGCCAAAATATACCTCCAAAATGATGCTCTGAGCTCCAAATTTGAAGTATGTCCACCTCCCTGGCCTCCTCTTGGCTAGAAACTCCTTTGCCTTGCCAAACAAAGCTTCAAAGGTTAACAATGGCCTCCTCTCTCTCCCAAAACGCTCAAAATATCTTTTGGGTTTCTCTCTGGGGTTGGTGGCCGCAAAAGACGGCCATAAGCCCCTTTAAATAGGTCTCAAACCCTGGAAATTAGGGTTTCATTAAACAGCATAGACTCGCCGAGTCCACTTTCGCACTCGCCGAGTCCAGACGCGAACCCGCGTGCAAAACCGTGATCCTACTCGGCGAGTTTAGACTCCAACTCGCCGAGTCTCCTTACATCATTCAAAAAAGTAAAAGAATAAAAATAATACATGGGAATCCGGGTGTTACACAAAGTCACAAAAAAAGTCATGATTTCTTGTTTTTTGAAAAAGGGTGATGCTACCAATTCCTTTTTGCCAAAAAGTTGATTTCAAAAGGACTTTTGCAAATGCCAAACATCTTTTAGAATTTTTGACTTTTTGGAAAAACCAAAAGTCAAAAATTCGTTTAAAAAGCAATCCAAAACACCCCTTAGGATAAAACATCAAAAGAAAATAAACGGAAGAGATAAAGTTGCCAAAACATGTCAAACAATGGTCACAAATTTGATTGTGGGCAACATTGATGTTCAACAATAAAAAAGAAAACATAACTGAAAACCATAGTAAAATTCATGTTTTTAAATATAAAAATTGACTCACAAGTATTCTAGAGAAGTCATTTGTATATAGACCATGGAAGGGTGCCAACCATTTCTGATATGGACCATGGAAGGGTGCAATACATCCACTTCCAACAAGGTTTCTAAATTATAAAAAAGTGTCATATAATATATGAGATGAGAAGCATATTATTAAAAATGGATGATTCAAAGATTAACAAAAAAAGAATAAATTTTTTGTACAGTGAGGAGGACTATAAGGTATCTGATTCCAAGGAATTGATAGTTTGCTGATATGAAGCAAAATTTATATGTTTTGGGAAACAAAAAAATCGGTGTAAGAGCATCTCCAATCCACTCTCATTCTCCATTCCCTTCCCCCCCCCCCCCCCCATTATTCTCCAATCCTACTCCATTTATTCCCCCATTTTGAGAGAAATGAATAGTATAACATCATTTTTTGTTTAACAAATTCATATTAAAATTTAAATACATATTTGAAATTTTAAAATACAATAAAGTACTTTACAAAAGCTTATAATTACGTATTATAAATATAAGATTATTTATTTAATATTATTGTAATGAAAAAAATATAGATTATATATTTGTCAAAACCAAATTAATAAAAGGGGTGTGTTTGACAATTTATATAAGTTAGAAGAATGGAATATACTTTTTGGGGGTAAAATTGGGTAAAAAATGAAGTATGATTGGAGATGAAACACTATTTACCCCATTTTTTACTCCATTTTTTGGGAAAAAAATGGAAGTGGGTTGGAGATGGTCTAACCTGTTGTGGCCGCCATTTCCTTTCATGAGTATGGAGGAACAATCCAACCACCACCGCCACCTCATGCCGCCGTCATCGCCGCCTACTTGCCGCCGTTGGTCGGCTAGTGAAGCAACCTGTTGCCATCGCCATTACCTTTCATTCTTCTTTTCTTCAGATCGCTATATCTCTTGGCACCACTCCATCACTTTTTCTCAATTTTTTATACTCTCATCAATCTCTCCTTCCTTGTTTTCTGTTTCACGATTAAGAACACACAAAGGAGTTTGTGTCATACCGATGGTTTGGAGAGCGAGTGAGAAAAAGGAAAATCAAAGGTGAACTTTGGACCGATTCAAACCCTAGACTGTGGTCGATGCTATTTTCTGTAGAGAATGAGAGAAAAAATGATTTCTAACCCTACACGACATGAAGCAACTGAGGAATCGGTCACAAAGATGGAATAAGAGACAGAAACGTGAGACATGGTTAAGATTAGCGAATCTCACGATGATGAAGGTAGGGAAAGAGAGACCAGAGGGAAATCAAAAACCTATCAAAAAGTTGGGGGCTAATGAACGAAGAGGAAGAGAGAATGGAGGGAAATCAATAAAACTAGCAAAAATTAGGAAGGCGGGATTTATTTTATTTTTTCGGTAAGCTGTAAGTGATTGCCTACGGATTACCAAGGCAAATTCAAAAAACAATTATTCTTATAATCTTATTTTTCTTATTTATTTATTTATTTATTTTATTATTATTATTATTATTATTATTATTATTATTATTATTATTATAAATAAACATAACAAATAACTGATGATAAAGAATAATTAAGCATACATGTATATATATACATAAACATACATATATTACACACACACACACACACACACATATATATATATATATATATATATATATATATATATATACACCTTAATAAGCATTTAGCTTTAAATGCTGAATTTAAAGAGTACAAATCAAATTGCAATACATACAATCACCTTTTGCAATGTTTTGACCCCATAATACCCTATTCACCCAACAATCCACCATGAAAAATGCTAAAATTAACCACGTTTTGACCCATGTATTATTATCTTGTCATGACCTAGTCTTTCTTTTACATTTGAATTATCTAAATCATATCATATTTAGCAAACAAGTTTGTATCACAAGAACACTTCATAAGGAATATAGTTACATTCAACTTGAATCCCAAAATTTCGAAACATCTTGTCCCCCATCTTTATAATGATGATTAACTCTGTCCATCTCTACAATTTCTCTCTAGAAACCCTAAAACCCAACACCTCGATGTCGACGTCGCCATCCTTATCTACAAATTCTCTTAACCCTCTCTCCCTTAGTCACCATAGGCTACCAGATATAGGTGCTTCCATCAACTCCACCGAAAGAAGATGTAGACGGGGGCCACCATTGCTAAACCGTTAGTAACCATCTCTCTCTCTCTCTCTCTCTCTCTCTCTACGCACAAACACAGACCACCGTCACTCTTGCTCTCTCTTATGTTTTGATCGATTGTAGGTTAGGTTTATCTCATACATCATTAAATTTTTTAGGTTACAAGTGCTTTGAGTGTTTGTATTTCATGGCATATGAATTTGTATGTTCATTCTTTAAATGTCTTTTTCATGTAGGATCCAGTGAAAAGATAAAATATTCCCAACTAATTAAATCATGTTCTTATCTCTATACATAAGAGACTATTGGTTTGTTTCTTTTTAAGTTTTGTTTTTTTGTTCAAAATTATGGCTCTTCAATATTAATTAGATCTATTTCCACTTCATATATGAAGGTCACTAAGCAAGATAGTTGCCTTGATTTCTTGTTCTTTCATCTCCCGCTTCAAGTGTGATGTGTGAATATTTAGAAGTGGAAAATATAGATATATATTTTCATCATTATGTTCACAAATTTGTTTGATTCCTCTCTACAAGAAGTCATGGTTATTTTTCTAAACAAGATAAACATGCATAAGTATGTCCTCACAAGGACAAGGAACAAAGATTGATAAAATAAAAGCAACATTATTCTTTTATTTTGTTTTGGATATTCTATGTTTTGAAAGAGTGTATGTTTTTTTTGTAAGTGTGACAAAACTGTCTATTAAGGAATTGATTATAAAAAACAATGGAAGAATCTGCTTGGTCTCATTCTTACCTAAAATCCATTTAAATTTTTTGAATTCTTTCTAATGCAGCTTATTGTGTTTCATGATTCTCATAACCGGTGAAGTTAAAGACCACCATCATGATGAATTGGGCTTATAATTTGGAAGGTAAACTCTAACTATGATGAGCTGTATTTTCTTTACCATGGATCGTGTTGGGTACGTTCTATTTTGCATGAGGTATTTTGCAGGGTTTTGGAGTCTCAATACGGTTGCGGTTTGGGCTTGGAGATGGGCTTGGTGGGATTTCTAGGCATTATTGAGATTTCTGGATCCATCAAAGAAGATTTGGACTTAAAAAGTTGAAGACTTGGATGAACTGGGCTTATGAAGATGGGTCTTGGATTCTTATTTTGGGCTTGGACTATCCATATTTGAAGCTTGAGGATGATTGACAAAATTTGAATCATGTGAGGTGTGGAGGGGATCAAAGGGATTTTGAGTAGTGGTATAGTGTAATGTAGAAAATGAGCCAATAGCATTCCAACATCATTTGCAAGGGTGGAGTCTCAGTCGCACAACTTTGCGAGTGTACCCGCGCAACTACACACTTTGGGGCATTTTGGTCATTTTGCTCACCATTTTACCTTAGGGCTAGGTTTGGTAGCCATAATTCGATTTTCCACCATTGGAGCACCTTGGAGGTGATTTTTTTAGAGCTTGATACACATTCTTCTCACCTTTTTAAGTAATTGTTAGTTTCTTGATGCAAAAACCCTTTTGTGATTGTTATCTTGTTGCCATGAGTGGCTAGTTTCTTTATTTTGGTTAACTTCTGCTAAAGCCCTTGGATATTCGTGGGTTTTGAAGGATTTATGTTTGATTATCATTTATCTTATGTTTATTATTCTAGTTCTTATTTCTTATGCTTGTTTAATACTTTCATCATGAGCTTGATACTTGAATGAACAATTGTTGGTTAAGTTCATTGGTTTAGCATTAAATCATTAAATTTACTTAGAACAAGTGCTTTATGATGGTATAAATCATCTCTAGCTTATGGATCATGACTCCTTTATGGATGTGTAAACATTGACATCCTCTAGGAATTGGGGATTCCTTCATTCTTAAGGCTAATCAACTTTCTTGGGTTCGATTGCTTCAACTGAATCATTGATTTTGATTAAGAAGGTGTGTTGTGGGCTTCCCCAACCTCCATACTACCTATGAGGAATCTTGGCATATCATGCTTCATGATTGCTATCACCAATTTGAGATAAATGATAAGGTTCATATTGAATCCTAATGATAAACACACAAATTTTCATTATGTTGAATTGTCTAGGTTGACCAATTCTATCCAATATTTGAGCATCTCACCATCTTGCTTAATTACAAGTTTTTTTAGTTATTCAAGCAATCACAACCCCAATGTACCGAGGCACAAAATAGATTTTATTCATATATGAATTTGTATTCATATTTGATTATGTATATACTTATTCATTTATGAATATGTATATATATATATATGTATATATATACATATATATATATATATATATATATATATATATATATATATATATATATATATATATATATGAATAAGTGTATTTATATATGAATATGTAACATTCACAAAAATTCATAAAAATTTAAACTTTTCCAAGCCAACCAAAAATCATAAATGTTTACATAATAGTTTTCAAAACATGTTTATCATCAGAGTTTTTCCCAACATCCCAAACATATAACGAGGAGGTGCACGATTACGCCTTCACATTTCCGCGATCCTCTGAGGTACTCAAAACATAATCCAAAACTATAAGCCTAAAGCTTAGTGAGTTTCCCCAAAATACCAACACAACACATAATCATAGATATGACAGCAACAACATGCATACAGAACCTTCAACATGTCTGGATTGCTGCACCGGGTCTTTAACCTGTCTGGACCGTTCTCTGGGCCTTCGACCTGACCGGTCCGCCTCACAGGCCTTCAGTCTATCCGGGCTGCCCTAGGTCTGTTGGCCTTCAGCACAAAGTAGGACCGCCTCAACCCAACCACACATAACATGTCGAGATATACATATCATATAAATATATAACTAGTCAGCAGACAAACAGGCAGTTCTTACATATTACTAAGCATAACATCATCCTATATACCAGGATACAGATCTAACGGATCACAATAATATTGAATCATGCAACAATCAAGATAACAATCCAAAAGGGCCGGCCTTGGTGCCTTCGACCCAACAAGTATAATAAGGAATACTCACCTCACACTGACGAATCGCAGAGAAAACCTCCGGCTGCCGACCTACTAAAAATCCCGAACTAACACAACAAATAAACATCCAATTAACAATTGGGTTACCATCCTTGACTAATGACCCAAACTTAGAGCAATTGGCAACTTCACCCTGTCCATAATTTGGACCAAGACCTAGGCCCAATTCTTGATCCAAATGCCCAAAATTACACAAGGCCCATTATTGGCCAAATTTTCTAAATTGGGACCAAATTCCTTATCGGGCCTTATCCTAAGGTCCAACTCCTCACTTGGCCTAAAACACTTATACCCAGGTTGACCAATAAGGACCCAAACATTCAGGCCCAAAACTCGAAGCCCAAAGTCCAAAATCCAACAGAAGGTGTACGTAGGACGTACTCCTTCGGTACGCAGGGCGTAGTTCTGAACCTCACATTGACCCACAATGGGGTGGTTGACCGAGTACGTAGGGCTTACCCTCGCATAGTGCAGACTACAATAAGTGCTTAATCGCTTAAGCACTTAAGCCCAAACTTCAGATCCATGGTCCAAATGCACCTTAGAGTCATAAAGTCTCCAACTTTATGACTTTAAACGACCAAAAGTTCTTAATATAAGGTCTTAATCCATTAAGACCCTTGTACCAATGTATGGGACACCTCTAGTCATTGGGACCTTATTTTTATGATTAAGGAACCCTCCAAGGGTCTGAAAGGACAACTCAAATCATCCAGAACATGCCATGCTCAAGATGGAGCATTTGGGACCAAAAAGAAGCATAAAAGAACCCAACAAGAGATCTATTAATTCAATCATAAAGGCATGAACTTTATACCTTTAGATGATGGAGAAGGAAACCAAATTCCCAGATCCATGCCTTGCTTTATGTTCTCAAGCTTCTTGATGCACTTCCTTTGTTTCTAAATCACCAAGAATACACTTTAGGGCTCTCACTCTCACTCAAGGGGCTAGGGTTTTTGCAAGAACAACACAGGGACTTGGAGGCTGAAAGGATGAGGGAAAATGGTTCATAATGATGTTTAAATACTCCTCAAACCCTAAAAATTAGGTTTTCACTCGGACATTAATACAACCAGTGTACATATGCGTACGCCTAGTGTACTAGGGTGTGCCCTAGTACGCTAAGCGTACTCACAAGTATGCTCAACGTACGGTCCCTGCTCCCAAAATTACCATTTTGCCCCTAGGGCTACTTCTTTATAATCTCAGGACCCAAAATGAAATATTTAAAACCAAAGGAAGGATTTGAAAATACCTAAAACTCAGGATGTTACAGAATAAGTATGTGTCTGTTCACAAGTGATTATTCATATATGAATATGGTGGTTGTAGGGTCCGTTAAGTGTTGCGTCTTGGGGTCGTTCTTTAGTCCAATTTTTGTATCCGGATTGGGTCTGTCCATCCGTGAGTTATTTCTAGGGTTTAGTATATATAGATGCTTGCATGCATCTTAGTACGTAAGATTTGGAGTCGATCATTCATTGAAATTTTTCTGTTTTATCGTTTGTAACCCTAGTAGCCTCTACAGCGGAAGTTCTTTGTCGAGCTCTGCTGAGGCTTGAATCTATTGAATCATTCGACATATTTTGATTCACTCTTGTGTTTGATATTTCTGTTTATGCCTTTGTGATTAACTTGTTTAAATATCTAAATGATCAAAGAGTTTCTTAGCTCATCAATTGGTATCAGAGCAGGAGACTGTGTAATTCATACACATATTTTCTGTGAAAGAAGTGATTAGGGTTTATTCCGCATTCATTGATATTTATTGAGCCGTCACTCCATAACTGACGTATCTCATTAATTATTCATCTTGCCCTAATATTACATATTACAAAGTCTGATCTTATAACAGGTTAAACGATCAAGCATGGATGATTCTCAATCTAATCCTATTAACATCTCAAACAGTATAGGTCTACAACCAAGATTCCAATTCTCTACACTCAAGATTACAAAGTGTGGACGCACCACTTTGAAGACTACGTCATTGGATCTGAAGATAATGGGTATCTGATATGGGAAGCTATTATATTTGGCCCATTTGCTCATTCAGGAACATCTAGAATCATTAAAACTCAAAAGGAGTACAATGATTTGTTAAAAGACGTGAAAGACGTTGCTCAGGACGAAAAGGAGAAGTTTCAATGCAACATTAAGGCATTGAGATTAATTCGATTCGCTCTTCAATCCGACACGTTTAGATTGGTGAGTTCTTGCAGTACAGCAAAGGAAATCTGGGATCGGCTGTGAGAGCTGTATTCCACAGATGAAGATCTGGAGCACTCAATTCAAACTTTACTTCTCTCTGGATTTGGAGAGTTCAAGCAGAAGACATAAGAGGTTGTTACGCATACATTTGATCACTTTAATCATCTTCTCAGCAAGATGATCAAACATGATATTGAACGGAAGCTCATCGAACAGAAGGTCACTTTCCTGAATGGCCTAAGATCCGAATGGAGAGCTGTTGTGTCAACGGTTAAAGCACACGAGCAGTTCAAGTCGTACTCGCTGGCGAAACTAGTGGGGATTCTAAAATCCCAGGAAAAGACAGTGCTGCAAGATAAAAGCGTGGTTTCAAATCTGGGATCTTTGGCGCTTCTGTCCAAAGGTAAGAGTACAGCAGAAGATGAAGAGGATCTAAATCTGGGAGATCACGATTTGACAGCTGAAGACTATGCTATGATGGTGTCGAATCCCAGAAGGTTCGTTAAGAAAAAGTTCCCTACCAAAAAAAATCATAATTAGCAGGGAAGCTACAGCTCTGAAAAGGTGAAAGAGGAGCCGGAGGTTGAAGAATCGAAGAAGGAAGCGAAGGGTGAAGCTGACTCTGGTGTCAGTTGCTTTTACTGTGGTGGGAAAAATCACTACGCAAAAGATTGCATGCTGAAAAAGATGGCAAAGAAAGATGAAGAGAAGGATGAAGAAGCTAGTCTCCTAAAAAGACTGGAGGAGATTAAGAGGAAGAAAGCTGCTGCTAATCCCTCTATGAATGCTCTTTTTGTGCAGGGTTCGGTAGATGATGATGAGTTCGGTGGCGTGCAGGTGTGGTCGACTGACTCAGAAGACGATGAAGTGAGAAAGCCTTCTCATGGAAAGGCTTATGTTGCAAAGAGTGGTGAAACTGATGGAAGATGTCTGATGGTGACCGATGTATCTCAGATGAGGGGATACAACATTGATGGTGGAAATGAAGTGGCTAAGGAGCGAGAGGACTTATGCTTTACAGCGAAACCTCTCAGTGTGCAGATCAGTGAGCTTGATGAACTGATCAAGAATGTACAATCTATTTTTATTTCATTTAAAATTCCACAAAAATCATATGAAAAGGAGTTAAATAACTTGAATTCAAGAATTTCAAATCTAGATAGTTGTTTAACGCAAACACGGGTCACGAATTCTAATCTAACTAACCAAATAAGCAGGGTGTCATCCAAGAGTGAGGAGCGAAGGATGTGGATAGAGCAGAAAGAGTTGGAGCTGATTAAGTCTAGGGATGAAAACATTTATTTGCAAAGAGACAATATCAAATTATTAATGAAAAAGGAATGTTTTTTGTTTGATTGCGAAAAGGCTTTATGCTAACATTACTCAACTGCATTTAAACTGTGAAATAGGACAGAAGATACATCGCATGATTTTACCCTTCCTTGAGTTTAAGGAGGATGAAATTGATACCGAAGCATACAACTGTGAAAGTGTTGTATCTTTTGATGATGTCAATCCTACTTACATGTATGGTCTGGACAAAATTGAATCCTTTCTAAAGTCCAAAGACCATAAAGACATGCTTAAAAATCTTTTGGATGAAAATGATAAGATGAAACTCAGGGCCGAAACCATACAAAAATTTGACTCATTGAATACCAATTTGAGTTTAGAGAATAAAATTGATGTTGAAAATGCATCTGAACTTAATGAGGACGATGATATGAGTGAAATTTATGTAGAGGATGAAGTTGACTGTTTCGAGTTCATCAGGAGCGAACCTGAAAACCACAAAAACCTGATTTCTGAAAATTCTATGGAATTCGCTCGTTTGTCCAAAACTAAGTCCCCAATCCTTAAAGAAAAGGCCGTCGTGTTTCAGAAGGTTAGAACAACTCCCAATCAGGTGTATAAGGTCACAGGAGTAACCGAACATCAGACAGCCGAACTCACTGCCATAGTGAACGAAGATAATGCAGATGGCTGTGATGAGTTTTTCTTGTCTGCACCGATAGACAACGCAGACGAAATAGTCGGTCTGTCGGAGCGAACATCATGGAAGACCAAAGGTAGATATGTGTCCGAACCTCTGAATAAGCCTACCAACTTTGACGTTCCAAGTTGAAGTGGCACAAAAGAGATTCCAGTGGAAGAAGTCACCTCAACAAGCGAAACCTCTTCCATGAAGAGTGAACCTGTTGCTAAGAAGCTGAAACAAAAGGCAAATATTCACAAACAACTGAAACAGGTGAAAAATCAAAAGCAGCAGAGAAACTTGAAATACAAGAAAAATCTCTCAGAGCGAAAGCAGTTTTGGCGCTCCCAAAATCCTCACTACACTCACTTTGACAAAAATTCTAAGTCAAAAGGAGAAGAAAACAAGAGTCAAAGGAACTTCAAATCTCCAATTCAAAAGAACCAGAGGAAGACTTTCGGGCCACAGGAAGAACAGAACCGAAAGGATAGGTTCGGTCCTGAAAGCAACAACAATAACCGAAAAGCTAGTTTCGGTCCGCCGAACAACAACAGGCAAAGACCAGATTTCAGCCCGTCTAGCTTTTACAATAAAAGACCCAGTTTCGGGCCACCAATCTACAACACCCAAAAATCCAACTTCGGTTCCTCATCAAACAGCAACCGAAGGTCCAGGTTCGGTCCCTCAAATGACCACAACCGAAAGAGTCATTTCGAACCTCAAGTCAGGAAAGATTCTCATTCTAATTCTTCTCGTTCTCAATCTTCTTCTAAGCCTAATTCTGGTCCTACATCAAATTCAAGATCGTCAAAGGATTTGAAAGGAAAAAGGAAGATTTCCTCAGCTAAGGAAGACCGAAAGCAGGCTAAAGTTCAAACACCAGAACCCGAATCCAAAACACTTGCATCTAATTCTAATAAAATCAAAGTGTTTACTATTAAAAGGAAAGATGAAACAACCTTAATTAAACGAACATATCTCGTTGATGTTTCTCTTACTATTCATGTTTCTGTAAAAGGCTCACGTGGACCCAAGAAACTTTGGGTTCCTAAATCTACTTAATTTTTGCAGGTTATAAGTGACGAGCCGTTTGACAAAGAATGGTACATAGACAGTGGCTGCTCGCGTCACATGACAGGAAGGAAGGAAGAGCTAAGGGAGTTTCGGTCTCTTCAAAATGGTGGCAATGTCAAGTTCGGTAACAACTCTTATGGAACGATAAAGGGTTATGGGATGATAACAAATAGAGATTTTACAATCAGAAAGGTGGCGTATGTAGAGGGGTTGCAACATAACCTCATCAGTGTGTCTCAACTGGTGGGAGGAACCGGTCTCAAAGTCTCGTTCGATGACGAAGGTTCAGAAATTATAGAGAAGAAATCCAACAAAGTCATTCTCAAATAAGATCGAAAAGTTGAAATGTTTCCTCTGAATCTCAGACCAATCAAAGGGAATCCAGCAATATGTCTTTTATCCAAAGCTCACTCAAACGAAAGTTGGTTGTGGCACTGAAGGCTTTCACATCTCAACTTCAAAGACATCAACAAGCTTGTCACCGGCGGTCATGTTCGGGGTCTTCCATTGCTCAAGTTCGATCGTGAACACTTGTGCGCTGCATGTGAAATGGGGAAACAAAGTCGCCAAAGTCACCCAACGATCATAAACACAAAAGTTTTTGAACCACTTGAGTTGCTTCACATCGACTTATGTGGTCCATCATCAATCAAGAGCATTGGCGGTAACAAGTATATCCTTGTTGTTGTTGATGACTTCTCACGTTTTACTTGGGTATTCTTTCTAAGGCACAAATTTGAGGCGACTCCCAAACTGAAAATCTTTATCAAGCAGGTCGAAGTGCAACTGAGGAAAGTCGTTCGAAACATTAGGAGCGACAATGGACTGGAATTCAAGAACAAAGAATTCGAAGACTTCTTGGCAGAAAAAGGGACCAGTCACAACTTCTCAGCCCCTTATACACCTCAACAGAATGAAATTGTCGAAAGGCGAAACCGATCCTTGTGTGAGGCGGCACGAACCATGCTAAGTTTTGCTTCCCTTCCTTTATATTTCTGGGCTGATGTCATTGCTGCAGCGTGTTTTACTCAGAACAGGTCTTATCTCAACAAGCGTTTATCTCTCACTCCTTATGAGATAATCAATAACAGGAAGCCGAATGTCAAATTCTTCCACGTGTTCGGTTCCAGGTGCTTCATCTTCAACTCCAAAGAACATCGCAACAAGTTTGATGTCAAAGCTGATGAAGGTATTTTTCTGGGATATTCTCTTACTTCAAAGGCTTACAGGGTTTTGAATAAGCGTTCTAAAAGAATTGAAGAAACCTATTATGTGACGTTCGATGGCAATTATGTCAAGAAGTTGAAGTCCTCTGAAGAAGCAATAGGAGAGATTTTCTCTCAAACAGGTCAAGTCACAGCCTCTATCGCCAATCTCTTTGACCAGTTCATGGATCTATTTGATGAACCTGAGAAAGCAGCTCACTCTGAAGCCATGGCAGCAGACAACAAGATTGATCACCTTAAGAAGATCGTTGAAGATGCAGCCAAACGAATGGCAGCGGAAGAACCAGTTTGAAAAGAACCTCCCTAGAGCGGTACTTCGGTCGAGGGGGATAATCTATCCTCTTCAAATGAGCAGGACTCACATATTCAGGGGGAGAATCCAATTTTTGACGCACCCGAAAGCCCCTCTGCAACCGGAAGTCCTGTTACATCCGAAAGCTCTGTTGAAGAAAGATTTCTTGGCTCATCATCTGTCGAGTGGGAGAATTCCAATATGCTCTATGACGATAACATTCAATCAGAGTTGGAAGAAATGGTAAATGCTGAATTGAATCCATCCTATGATCCAAACTTTCCTCCTCTCACCAAATGCACCAGAGATCATCCTGTATCTCAAATAGTGGGTGACGCATCAGAGAAAGTTCTAACTCGTTCACAACTGAAGGCGAAACAAACTGCTTTATTCTCCAAAGTAGAGTTCTGCATGTTTAATTCTTTCGTGTCCAAAATTGAGCCGAAGACCGTCAATATTGCTCTGGATCATTCAGATTGGGTCCAGGCAATGCAAGACGAACTCAATAAGTTTGAAAGAAATAAGGTCTAGCGTCTCATTCCAACACCGAAAGATGCCTTAGTCGTCGGTCTCAAGTGGGTGTTCAGGAACAAAATGGACAAGGAAGGGAATGTAATCCGGAATAAGGCTCGGCTAGTGGTAAAAGGATATTGTCAGGAAGAAGGAATCGATTACGAAGAGACATTTTCTCCAGTAGCAAGGCTGGAATCTGTTCGAATATTTCTTGCCTATGCTGCACACAAGAATTTCGAGGTCTACCAAATGGATGTGAAGTGCGCTTTTCTGAATGGGGAACTTGAAGAAACGGTGTACGTGGAGCAACCTCCTGGTTTCGTGAATGAAAAATATCCAAATCACTGCTACATCTTAGATAAGGTAGTTTACGGTCTGAAACAAGCACCTTGGGCATGGTATGAAACACTAACTAAGTTTTTAAAGACGTCTAAATTCAAACAAGGTTCGGTTGACCCAACCTTCTTTCGTAAAAAGGAAGGTAACCACCTTATGATAGTTCAGATCTATGTCGATGATATCATCTTTGGCTCAATGAATCCTAGCTTAACAGCCGAATTTAGAAAGTTAATGGAGACAAAATTTGAAATGAGCTTAATGGGCCCGATTAACTTTTTCCTTGGTTTAAATATTAGACAAGGACCCGAAGGCATCTTTATCAACCAGGAAGCATATACCAAGACTCTTCTTGCCAAGTTCGGCATGATGGGAGATTCAAAAGTCAAAGTCCCTATGGCGTTCGGGACCAAGCTCACACCATCATTGGAAAAACCGGTAGTTGACACAATGCTATATCGCCAAATGATTGGTTCCCTGATGTACCTCACAGCTAGCAGGCCTGATATAATGTTTTCTATGTGCTATTGTGCCAGGTTTCAAGCAAATCCTCGTGAACCACACATGCTGGCAGTGAAGAATATCCTCCGGTACTTGAAGCGAACCACCTCTCTCGATCTCTGGTATCCCTCAAACTCAGGTTTCTTTATTCAAGCCTACTCAGATGCAGACCTTGGAGGATGTGGTTTAGATAGGAAAAGCATTACAGGAGGCTGTCAATTCCTCGACGAGAAGTTGGTAAGCTGGCAATCTAAGAAACAAACATGTGTTTCTCTGTCTACAGCCGAAGCAGAGTACATTGCAGCTGCCTCCTGCACATCTCAAGTGATTTGGATCCAAAGCCAACTCTGGGACTATGGACTTAATATGAAAAAGATCTCACTATATTGTGACTCTGAAAGTGCAATTAGAATCTGTCATAACCCAGTGCAACATTCCAAGACAAAGCATATAGCACTGAGGTATCACTTGATTAAGGATCATGTGG
This sequence comes from Lactuca sativa, assembly GCF_002870075.4. Lineage (NCBI taxonomy): Eukaryota > Viridiplantae > Streptophyta > Magnoliopsida > Asterales > Asteraceae > Lactuca > Lactuca sativa. The sequence continues at coordinate 324,472,723 of NC_056627.2, read as the reverse complement.
AAGACGGAAACGTAGAGATTCACTTTGTTCGAACCAACGATCAACTGGCTGACATCTTCACCAAAGCCCTTCCTGAAGCAAGTTTTAATAAAATTCTACAAGGCCTAGGTATGATGGAATCGGAGTCAGTACCAAAAATACATTCTCAGAACTAAATCTTGGAAGCGAAATGAACTGAACGCTCGGTCTATTTCGGGCTCGGTTCACATGGGGACCGAAATGAACCAAACGCTCGGTCTATTTTGGGTTCAGTCCCATTGCATTTTTTTCGCGCATATCTAAACAAGGTGATATTTTTGGTTGTACCCATTTGTAAAATTATTTTTCCAAAAATTCCAAAAACATTTTTTTTCAACCAAAATGAACCGAGCGTTCGGTCTATTTCGGGTTCGGTTCCACAATTTTTTTTTCTTGTTTGGTTTGTTTTGTTTTTCTTTTTTCAAAAATATCAAAAACTCCAAAATTTTTTTTTTCTTTTTGTCTCTTCTTTTGTTTATATTAATAGTTTACGGATTATCGATGTGGCAGGTATCATTCTCACACTTTTCCATAGCTAAGTGTCCCTAGAAGCATGCTGCTGCATGTCGTCCAAAGCCTCAACTGATTCTGAATAAAGCCTTACTGACTTGGTATATACAAACCTTGTCTTCCCAATTAGGCTGATACATTTATTCTAATCATGAGCTACATTACTCTTTTCTCATATGAGTTAAGAGTTTTCTGCTTGGTCACTATTTTTATAGCAGAGGTACTTTGGTTTCTTTATACCACCTCAAATATTTTTCTCCATCATATTCGCTTCATACAAGTAACCCTTGAGACTCTCAGAAATTACCACTGAGGTTTATGGTTACACAATCTCTGTGTTAGTGATCTTAGCTTCGTGTGAGTACATGCTAAGCGAAACCCAAAATTCAATACCTACTATGCATTAACGGTGAACAATTAAATTTGCTCTAGCTTTCACTTATGAATTAACGAATTCACCCAAGTGGTTGTACCATGAAATCTCTAATGTTTCTTTTTGTGTGATTCTTATGAAATTGTTACATACCATAACATTTCCTCCCTTAGAATCCAATTTTTTTATTTCTCTTGAGATTTAACACCAAGTATTTCCAACATGTCACTTAAATATTATCCAAGCCTACTTGTTCAACAGACCACATTGGTCTCACAAGTTCTTCAGTCAATTTCTGTCTTATGTCAAGATCAGGAATTCTGAACTGAAGCAAAAGCCTCCCCAATAAGCCTTATTAAAAGATGCCTTTCAACACTTCTTAACTAGTGATTGATCGTAATTCAATGGGAAACCACACACACACTTTAAGGTCTCTCTTGACTTTGAAGAAAGAGATTTGTGCCCGGGATCCACTGTTTTGTGTCTCTATTGACATCACAAATTCCCACATATATGTTGATTTATTTCTTTATCTTTGACACTCTATGCATGAAAATCTTTTTGATTTTCCAAAAATCTAGTTACCTTCATTACAAGCTATAATTTTGGCTCCGGGATTTAATGCTCTCTTCTACACGGGATGTGGTGGTTAATGCTACACGTGTTCGCTTTTATTTAGTGACGACAACTAAGGATAATCTGCTGACTCAGCCGGAAGCTTATCAGTTCAGGAATTCAAAAGGGTATTTGATGGGAACGCGTGCGAAACGGAAGAGTTTTTCTCTCTCATGCGTAATCATAGTGGTTGCCAAACTATCATGCGTCAATCACCTCAGGAAACGCTTCGATTTTCAAGAAGATTTGGGAGTGGATTCTTCTCTCTCTTCTACCCACGGTATAAAGGGTAAACCCTAAAGTATTTTACCTCTTTACTGCACCAAATATTCAGAGAGCAAGAAACAATTATTTTCTCCCACTGTTCATCATCTTCTCCAAAACCACTCTTCAATAACGGACTCTGCTTCAGTTCACGCTACCTCCCACATTCTGCCTATCCGACCTCAACAAAGCCTGATCATTGATCTCACCCCACATGTCTACGACGCTTTCATGTTCCCAGTCGTGGAGTGTCTTAAGCACTCTCCATTGGTTCAAGCATTAACCAAGTCTGAAATCGTTCCAATGGAGTGTTTGTCGCAGATCTTCTCGACTGCCCACTATGACAAGTCTGTCGATCGCATCTTCTTCGACATTCTTGATACCAAAACCTCCATCTCCAAACAGCGATTTTGTTCGCTTCTAGGGTTCGAGCCTGATGAGTCAAGGGTTAACCCTGAGTCTATTCCTGTGGGACAGCTGTTCTCCATGTTTTACAACATGGGATATACCGAAATTCTAACCACAGTTACCAAGTTCAAGAAATCATGTCTTCCTCCTCAGTGGAATGGCTTCTTCACTGTGCCGTTCAAAGGATTATCAGAACGAAGTGCAGGTTCTGATGGGGCTAGCAGACTGTTTATGACAATTCTCTATGGGCTGTACCACGGAGTCAATCTCGACTATGGATCGGTTTTATGGCAGCAGCTGATTCAAAGCCTTGCGTCTACTTCTCACCATTCTGAGATTTCTTATGCCAGATTTGTGACAACCCAAGTTGTTCCATTATATTTCCCCGTTACCGTTAACGGAATATTCCACTGTATAAAAGTTCCGTTAATAGGAGGTCGTCAAATAAATAAATGTTTTATTTATTTCATTCATTTATGTCGTTAAGTCATGAAAAGAGAAATAAAAACTCATAATACATGATGAGTTATTAATTAACTCTTTTATCGATTAGATCTTTGTAACAGGTATGCGATGAACGTAAAAACAGTAAACAAAACACAAGTATGAATCAAGATGTGTCGAATGATTAGATTACTCAATCCTCAGCAGAGCTCGACTAAGAACTTCCGCTGTAGAGAATTCTAGGGTTACAAAACAAGAACGATAAATTTGCTGAACAATAAATCTCTAATCGTTACTAATCGTCCTCTCGTTCTAGGATGCATGCAAGCATCTATTTATACTAAACCCTACAAAACTCACGGATGGACAGGCCCATACCGGAGATACATATTGGACTAGCTAACGAGCCCAATAGACGCAACACAAAATACGACCCAACAATCTCCCCCTTTGCGTCAAATTGGAGCGAGACTACATCTTCTTCTTGCTTGGGCCAGCAACGGGAACCTTCTTTACTGTATCGAACAGACGTGTGATAAGTGCAAGGATTGTCTGTCTGAACCGAATGTACCATTGAATCATGTCATCAAAGTACTTTACATCATCCGCTGTGTTCTGCTTGCATCGATGGATGATCCCTAAAACGTGTTCCAAACAGGCAGTGGTGTAGAGATGTTTGTTTGCCAAGGCGAAAAGACATTTCTGTCCTTCGTTCCTGGTAAACATGACGGAGTTTCTCTTTGGGTCAATCTTTCCCATCTGCATCATGTTGAGATCACTGGCAGAGCCAACAGGAGATATGGTAGGTTTCTTCTTGAACACGCTCGCAATCTCCTGATCCATCAAAGCAACTTCCATGATATAGCATACAAGCATCCTTTTAAAGTGGTCGATGATTGGACCATATTCAGCTTCGTTTGTAAGAAGGATGTTGTGCAAGATAATCCAATCATGGGGATTAAGGTTGGGAAGATCTGCAAGTGAGATGGCATGTTCGGTCTTGGCAGAACCCCGTAGTACCTTGAACCGAACGTTGGTGAAGTTGCCATCCCTGTACGGCTTCAGGACCCGAACATTGATGATTTTCTGAGCGCTCCAAGTCTGGTATTGGGGTTGAGTTGCCTTCAGATAAAATTCGATTAAGTCCTGATCAACCTGTGGATGAGGATGAGGGAACTATGCAATGTTGTCAAAGGCATCAAAAACAAACGCCTTTCGGGTCAGTGGCATGTCGAACTGCGAGTCAACAGTGTTAGAACGATCTAAAGAGATCATAGGTTCTAGCCACAAGATACTTGGTATGTCAATGGCTTCTTTAATCAGCCTCTCAAGAGTCCAAGAAGGAAAAAGAGTTTTCCTACTCTCAAGAAGGTCGTGGGCTTCTTTCTGTTTCCTTTCGGCTTCTTCAGCCTCTCTAGCCACACGAGCACTGATGTCAGCCTCTTTATCTCAACCTTGACGCTTCAGAAGGTCGACAATTGTCTCTTTATCATCTTCATTGTCACTCTCCTCAGCAATATTCTTGCATTTGTCTTTCACATCGGAACCTGAGGCTTGGCCTACTGGAGGAGGTTCGGTTGTGTGAGTTGTTGAAGTAGGAGGTGGTTGAGACACTTGTTCTTTTTCTCCCCCTTGTTTCGGAATGGACACAAAATCAAGGAGCCCCTCAATTTTGCTAAGTAGAGAAAGGGAGGGAGCGAGCTTCTCTGCAAGGTCACGCCTGACAGAATAGTTAAGGATTGGATCATGTGCTTCAAGGATGTTTGAGATAGCAGAGTGGACATCCGAAACACACGATTTAACCACCTCTCTTTCAGATCGAAGAGACTCAATCTCCTGTTGAGAGTTGGAGAGTTGAATGCTCTTGACCTTTAGAGCGGTAGTCTTCCTTGCGAGAGCATCCATTAGAGTATTCTCGGCAGCTAAGTCTTCTTGAAGCTTGGAGAGACGTTCCTCAATGGTTGTTCTGAAGGCTGAGTTGTCGTCAGAGATGGTTTGACAAAGCGAAGCGAACGACTTCAGCTCTGATGCGACTAAGATAGCCAGCTGGTTGACAATGGGTTCCAGCTTTGTCGAGGTGGCTTCAGCGATTTCCTGTAAAGATTTTAACAAGAAAAAGCATCAGTGAATAGTTTATCGACTTTTTCGGTCGCTGCCTCACAATCTTTGGTTGAGGCATCTATAGCTGCAGTGGCGGAATCGATAGAAACTTGATGAGCTTTGGAAAAAGCCTCAATAATTTTCTGAATAGCAGCTTCAGATATGGAGGACTGAGATGTGGAAGACGAAGCGATGAGCGAATCTATTTTGTTATGTAGCTCCTTGAGATGCCTCTTTGTGACAGGAGCATCGTCATCGTCGTCACTTTGAACTTGAAACGGACTGTAATAGACCGAATCAAAAGTCATGTCCTCCCCGCCAAGGAGTGGTTCTTCTTCCTCTTAAGCATGAGCAGGAGAAGATGGTGGTGGTGAAACTGGAGGTTCGGTAGTAGTTGTAGTTTCGGGTTGGGTGGTGTGTTCGGTTGTTGGTGTGGGTTCGGGTGCTGAGTTGGACTTTGGTGCGTCAGTATGAACCCCCATATCAGATACGTTGGTTCTAACATCTGCAGTGGTGGTGGTTGTTGCTTCGGTAAAGATTGGTGGTGGTATTGGGATGGAAGTAGGTGGTATTTGAATGGTGGAGGTTATGGGGGGAATAGAAAAAGGAATTGTAACGGGTGGAGAAGAGATAGGAGAAGTAGAAATATGTATCTCTGGGGCAAGTGAACGAGGTGGAGTGTTGCCACGTTGAGATCCATCCGAATCAGAACCCTCGTCCTCAGATTCGCTTGAGGATGAAGTTGTTGGGTTTTGAGCATTCTAACACTTCCTAAGTGTACATGCAACCCTAAATACCTTGGATCTATGTTTTCTCTATTATACATGCAAATAAGAACATCCAAGGTATTATCCTAATCTAGCATACAAAAACTATGAATGTAACAAGATAGAATACATACCTCTTGATGTAGCTTGATGTCTTCAAGCTTTAAGAGCTTAGCCCCAATAGTGTGGAAGCCTCAAGTGGAATCACAAATCACCAAGACACCTTGGAATACTTTAGAGAATATGATTACTTGGTTCTCTCTAGTGAAATTGGCTAGCCCTTCTTTAGTGTATCCACACTAGTGCCAATTTCACCAACCAAAGACATCTTTATATAGTATGGAGGATTAGGGTTAAACCCTAACACCCATGACCTTTCATTTCCTAGGATCCATGGGTTAAACACTCCATGGACTATCCATGAAAGCTTAGCCCAACCTAAATGAACTTGGCCCATTCCATATATATAAGAGTCCATATTTAATTAGTTCCTTTTGATCACTTAATTAATTATAAATTAATTCTTGATCAATAATAATTAAATAATATGATTCCATATTAATATATTAGAACTTATAATATATTAATATTAATCATAAACATACTATTCTCAAAAGATTATCCATATAAATTGTGTCGGTGAAGTGCAACCCAAATGGACCATGCCGGGTCGGGTCAAGTACATACCAAATATAGTTATGGACTTAGACATTAATCCAACAGTCTCCCACTTGGATAAGTCTAAAACTATTATTGCGTATGACTTCAAACCTAACTGGCAATCGTAGCTCTTAAAGCTGCTGTCGAACTCTGATCTTGTCAACGAACTTGTCCATTAGATAAGGGATCATATATTCCTCCATTCTAGATATCATATCGACTGAGACATGGATTATAATCATTCTCTCTGTCCATTTGTTGTTTCCCGATTTCCGATTTATGACGACTGACTAATGGAACAAATCAAATCAGTCCTGGCCCGACCGAGCACTTCCATTTGTCATCATCAAATCATCGAGGGGCCCACAGATATCACTTTTATCCCGAAGGTAAAAGGAACGGATAAACTTCGACTCATATGGCTTGTTCTACTACTTGTTGAATCATACACAAAGGCACGTTTTATAGCACCGAGTTACCAAATGCGTTTTCTTGCAATCAATGTACAACCAACTCATAGTAACAACTCATATCTCTAGGTTTGAAGAATATAAGATATTATCGTCTCATGATCACTCGTGATAAAATCTATGAAGTGATTCCAATGAGCGCGGGTTGAATCCAATACTCAGAACTTATGAGCACTCATGAGTGTTGTAGCCCTTTGTCCAACACCTTAGACCTCTACAAGCCAACCCATGACAGTCTTAATTCATATCTACTTCCAACATATGACCGACTGTGGATGGTTTGAATAACTTAGTCATTCCGGAAGAATAACCTAGTTTATTCGGGAAGTCAAAACATGCAAAATGAAACACAATAATAATCGAATCCATTATGGTCTCAGAACTTATGAATATAAATAAAACACCTTTTATTTATCACCATATGATTACACATTATTCATTGTATACTGTTTCAGCTATCAACTTTATTCTTGAATTTAAAACAATAGTTGTCCCATGCTCCAAGCATGTACACTATGTTTTCTAAACACTAGTCATGCCATACACCAAGTATGCATACTATGTTTGTCTATGATCTTTACTTTGTGAACTAGATCAATTGAACATAACTTCAATGATTCTCTTTTCACAGTCCCAAATCCTTACTGCAAATGCAAGAATTCCAAATTCATGCCATTTACTGAAATCTGTTAGATTCTAAACTTATATGCATTGATCCTCTTGTAATGATTATGCACAAATTCACAAAGACTTGGCAACAATCATTACAAAGTATTCCGAAGGAGATCAACTCCTTGGAAACATCCTTCTTGCATTAAGTTTCCTTAATCTTACACAGATTGAAAATTCTAACTTTGAAACATTTCCAGATTCCATTTTGACTATCACTTCTGAACAAGAGTTGCCTCCTTACAGATTATGTCAATATGGTCCTTCCAGAATTATCACTATACTTCCAAATGTCCTTGAGCAACCAATCTTTGGTAAACCTTAGATTGTCCTCGACAATTGTTTAATCCTTTTAGTCATATCTAGTTCTAAACCTTTTCCCTTCTTAATGCCCCAGGCATCTGGAAAATTTTAGAATGGATGAATATAGCACATGTAATCGACCCTATATCCGAAGCATATGGCACACGATTCATGATGTCTCACATAAAGACTAAACCAGTCTTTTGCTATAACATTTCCATTTCAATTTGCCAAGTTCTCATAATTCAGATTATGAAAAGGGATGCCGTAATCATAATCGAATTTTAGAACGCAAATAATGGACTCATATACAAAATTTCCTTATGTTGAGCCATTCCAACATGAAATTCATATATATCCTTGACTAAATGATTAAAACCTCACGATCTAAGCTTATAGATTTGAGATGAAGTATAATTTTCTCTCCCTTAATTATAGCAAAACAACTTTTTCCCAATTGAAATTTTTGTTTTATATAATTAACATTGCTAACTTGCAATACTTATCATAATTATCATGCTCCCACTAACATGATGATTATTAGCATAACACTTATGCTCCCACTAGCTTTGACATGTACTCAGAAATCAACTGACTTTCTTACCAAAGTTCATATTTCTGATACTAGATTGTTTTGATAAAACTTAATCAAAAGCATACACCTTCCCTTAGATATCACACTTGTGTGTCTAAACAATTATGAAGAGGGATGCCGTAATCATAATGGTTAGACCTTTTTGCTACTTCTCACAAGTCCAGGTTAGTGTGCCGGTAAACCACACACGCTCCACTAACGACTTTGAGAATGCAAATATCACAATTGCTATCTAGCTAAAATCTACTTAGTGAAAGTGTTTCCTCACCATCATTTTCATGAATCGGAGAGAAACCTTATGACACTTAGATTTAATGGTGTATGTGTTCTTATCCATGTGAATTGTCAAAACCATAGACACAAGACAAGGATAATGACAAATACAAACTCATATGGACTGAACTCAATCTTAATTTCTTGCCACCTGGCAGCTCAAGGGCCTGTCATTGCTTCCAAGTTGTTGTGCAACAAATTGAGAACTCTAAGAACTCATATGCAAAGCCAACTTTAACTGGAATGGGCACAAAATATGTCAACACGATAGGTTATAAACCTCAAGTCGTGTGCTAGTGAAGAACTTCAGGTTTATTTTTGATTAGTTCTTGAGACTTTCAAGACCTTTAAGACTCCCACTGTCCTCTTGAAATATAAGACGCCCTTGTCAAACATCCAAGAGATAGTGCGGATTCTAATCAAGACAAACACTTCACACAATTGGCCTTAGTTGGTCTTTGTTTTATCCAAAACATCACAACTTACCAATTTCAAATGTACAAGAGTTTTAAACCTTCTTTAAGACATGTCACTCAAGTTACAATCTTAGAGTATAACTCTAAGAATTGTTTTTGGAACGAAGTATGAATCATCTTCTTGATTTAACCACTTCAACAATTCAAGTTCCTCTTCTTAGCTATAAGAAGGCTCTTAGAGGATGAATTGTGATAAGGTCTCTAAATCATTAAGATGATCACAAAACTGATACGAAAGTACTCTCTCTCATCTTTTCAGATTTGAGAAACTTTTATCCTTCTACCTAATTTGATTCTTCTTATTCGCTCTGCCATACATTGAAACTTTTCCAATGTCTCAGAATTACACTTTAGCCTGTAAGTATAACCATATTTACTAAGCTTTAGTAAATTGTGACGAATAATCTTATCGATCTTTTGTGGTGGACTTAATCAGTGCACAAGACGGTGTACTCGATCCCTTAGTCCTTCACTTGACTCACACATCCATGTGAACAAGTAATTAGTCTTAATTTTCCAATACTTGAAAGTTCTCATTCATCATGCTATACAACTTCCATGATTCCAAGTTCCGGTCCAATTGAAACTTGGGTGATGAGAATCTTTCCTTATTTGGTAAATTTAGACATTACCACAAATGAAAGAATCAATTTCATACTTCCACTCTTGCTATTAATGGAATCTTATAAGCAACAAAAATTTCCACAGATGCCATTGTAAGGATATTTTAAAATAAATAAAATAAAAAATTTTCCTTTTATTTTAAAAACTTTGCGGAAGAACTTGTCCTTACAATCCATATGAAAACTTGTTGTTATCTATTCCTAAGCAATATCTCATAACTCCTAAGAAGTAGCTCAAGAATCCGATCTTCAAACTATGCGATAGAAATCCATCTACGCCATCAGATTCAGCATATTCTTTCTTTAAGTTTCTTCACTTTTCTTTGATTCTTAAAACATCACCATGTGACCCAGTCACATCATGTATCAGGAATCTCAGAATAGAAACTTAGCAGAGTTAGATAGTGGAATTTACCTGAAGTAGAGTCAAACTTATTGACTTTAACATCCTTAGGTAAATTTGGCAGCTTCGCAACCAATGCCCCTTCCTTTGGCAATATAAACATATGGACCCTTTAATAATGGTACAAGGGACTATCACAGACTTAGCTTTTCTCTTTACCATTTGGTCAACCGATTTGACTATGGCCAATCCCTTTCCATTGGGAAGAGAATGCTTTCCTGGATTTCCTGTGTCACTATTGTCAATGTCCATCAAGTTTTAAGGAAGTTGATCTTAACAAATAGATAAGATCATTAAGGGTCTTGTCATAGTCTGTTTCATAGGTTTCCCAAAGGAACTCACTATGTGACTTAGAAAGTGATTGAACCACCAACTTTCTCAGGACTTTGACACCCAACTCTCCCGGCTTGTCAATATGTGACTACATCTCCAAGATGTGATCACACCTAGACCTTGCCTTGCCAATAGGGCTTGAGTAACCTTAAATTTTTCAAGAACTTGTAGGTTGGGGAGAATAATTGGAGGAGGCGAAAGAAGTATGATTTCCATGGGACATCATCTTCATTTAGGAAAGCTTGTTTCAAGAGATTTGGAAAGATCATATATGTCTAAACCAGACATCTTTTGGGAGATATTCAAGATAGTTGATTTTAAAGTCCTTAATATGACACCCAATATGAAATATTAAGGCTAGGACCCAACAAACTATTTTATAACTCAGAAGAGGGATGCCGTAATCCAAGCTATAAAATATTTGAAGGTAGGTGAACGACGATTCACCAATTTCCACCAAGATAAACGAAATGAATTATTAGGTTTTAATTGGTTTTGAAACTCCTAGATCTTTGAGATTCATTGAACTTTTCAAAGGCATGTTTCAATCTCGAGTGTGCCCTTCAGGTTTTGTGACTGGGATGCCGAGGATCACAAAACAAGGTGTGAAGTAACCATGCAAATCACTTGGTACCCTTAATAAATTACCCCTCAATCGATGTGCCGGTTAACCACACACGCTCCATCGATACTATGATAAATATTAAGTCACCCTTTACCTACCTTGTTAAGTCCAAGTTAGTGTGTCGGTTAACCACACACGCTCCACTAACGACTTAGACAAAGTGTAAAGTGTAATTTCATGGGTTAGCACCTTATTCACATTTTCCTAAGTAACTAAGATTGGGTATTATTAAGAGTTTAGTTACTTAGTATTATCATTAATACTTTTAATGAAGGGAGAATTCTAGTCCTGTCAAACCCATTCGGCTAACGACCCTCCACCAGTCAAGCAAGCGGTGGGTGAGAGTGGACACCCATTAAGTTGCCATTTTATAGGCAACAACCTTATACCCACCTTATAGACCGGCTTCGTGAATGAGGCGTACTAGCGGTAAGACTGACTTTACTCTTATACACACACACACACACACATATATATATATATATATATATATATATATATATATATATATATATATTATTAACTTATAATATTATAAAGTATAAGGGTTGAATTTTAACTTTTAAAATTCTAAGGGCTAACTTGGAATTAAAGTATTCATAAGAGAAAACTTTACAAATTCCAAAACTTGAGGGCAAGTTTTGAAACTATTCAAAACTAATTAATTCCATAACTTATGTGTTTAAAGTAGTTTTAATCCAAAAACTCTTCAAGTTCCATAACTTGAGGACAAGTTATGGAAGACTTTAAACTAATAAAAGAATTAACTTTTCTTTATTTTATAACTTATGGAATTAATTAAGGTTACACCTTTTTTTATTTTATTTTATTTTATTAAATGAAGAGACTCTTGGTCCTCCATAACTTGAGGACAAGTTATGAAGTCATAAAACCATTTAATTAGAACTAGACTCTTCATTTTTGTAACCTTTGCCAATTTTTATGAGTTTTATGATTCTTAAATGTGACTTTTCATATAACTTGAGGACAAGTTACAAAAACACATTTTAGAATCAATTCTTAGATTAATTTGGATTAAAACCAACTATCACATAATTTTATTCATTAATCTAAATTCACTCATAAAACAAGGTAACACAAAAAACTTTTGGTGATCCATAACTTATTCTTAAGTTATGGAATCCTTTAAAACATTAACACCAAATTTTGTAACTCCATAAAAACTTTGAATCAATTTTTTTTTTAAAACCTTTTCATATCCATAACTTATGGAGGTTTCAAAAAATAACACTCTTTAGATCAAACTTTTAAAACTAATAAAATAATCATATCATTTTATCTTTTATTAAATTTGACCTAATTCAACTCATAAAGCAAATTATTCAAATTTTACAAATAATTAGTTTTTCACAAGAACAAGTAATTATCTTAAAATTTGACGAACTTCATGTTTTTTTTCTTTTTTTTTCAACTTTGAAAATAAAATATTTGCATCAATATAACAGAAAACAACCCGTGGCTTTGATACCACTGTTGGGTTTTGAGCATTCTAACACTTCCTAAGTGTACATGCAACCCTAAATACCTTGGATCTATGTTTTTTCTATTATACATGCAAATAAGAACATCCAAGGTATTATCCTAATCTAGCATACAAAAACTATGAATGTAACAAGATAGAATACATACCTCTTGATGTAGCTTGATGTCTTCAAGCTTTAAGAGCTTAGCCCCAATAGTGTGGAAGCCTCAAGTGGAATAACAAATCACCAAGACACCTTGGAATACTTTAGAGAATATGATTACTTGGTTCTCTCTAGTGAAATTGGCTAGCCCTTCTTTAGTGTATCCACACTAGTGCCAATTTCACCAACCAAAGACATCTTTATATAGTATGGAGGATTAGGGTTAAACCCTAACACCCATGACCTTTCATTTCCTAGGATCCATGGGTTAAACACTCCATGGACTATCCATGAAAGCTTAGCCCAACCTAAATGAACTTGGCCCATTCCATATATATAAGAGTCCATATTTAATTAGTTCCTTTTGATCACTTAATTAATTATAAATTAATTCTTGATCAATACTAATTAAATAATATGATTCCATATTAATATATTAGAACTTATAATATATTAATATTAATCATAAACATACTATTCTCAAAAGATTATCCATATAAATTGTGTCGGTGAAGTGCAACCCAAATGGACCATGCCGGGTCGGGTCAAGTACATACCAAATATAGTTATGGACTTAGACATTAATCCAACAGAAGCGATAATCAGCTTTTGTCTCGGTTGGGTTTTTCTCCTCTTCTGTGGTGGAGACTGAGAAGCCTTAGTGGTTTTCCTTTTCTTGGGAGATGGGCCTTTTGCTCCCTTTGCCACCTGTTTTCCCTTATCAGCCTTCTTGCCTCTAGGAGCAGGCTTGTCAGCGTCATGAATTGATTTCAGCATCTCTGGAGTAAGATCCCTCGGACCAGAACGTTTGAACTCCTTGTACGTTCTGATAATCCGGCTTTCAGCAGGAACATCACCATACGTCGTTTCCGGGATAAACCTGTTGAAGGGAAATTTCGAAGCATCCGAGACAATGATCTTCGTGGTATGGAAAGTACCAATCGAAGACATTGGAGCACCAGCAACAATGGGGACGTGGTACTTGTCCATCACCCATTTCGTGACAATAGTCCAGAACCGGGCATAAGAAATCTCTGAGTGTCGAGAGGTGGAAGAGAGACTCTGAATGAGTTGTTGCCATAGGACCGACCCATAGTCCATGTTGATGCCATTGTAGATCCCGTACATGATTGAGAGAAACAAACGAATTGCCCCATCGGATCCAGCACTTCGTTCAGATAAGCCCTTGAAAAGAAAAGTGAACATCCCATTCCACTGAGGGGGCAGGCACGACTTTTTGAATTTCGTGACTGTAGTGAGCACCTCAGTGTACCCTGTGTTGTAGAACATGTTAAACAGATGACCCATTGGAATGGTTTCAGGATTAACCCTCGAAGAATCAGGTTCAAACCCTAACAGCGTACAAAACCTTTGCTTAGAAATCGACGCCTTGTGCTCAAAGACATCGAAGAAAATCCTGTCGACGACCTTGTCGTAGTGAGCTGTAGCAAAAATTTGTGACAGGAACTCCATTGGAACAGCTTCAGCCCTGGTAAGAGCAGGAGCAATTGGCGAGAACTTCATGCATTCAATGATGGGAAACATGAAAGCGTCATATGCCTGAGGAATAAGATCAATAATCAAACTCTGCTGGGGACGAATGGGAAAGATGTGAGAAGTTGCGTGAACAGATGAAGAATCCGTCATTGTTGAGATGAAAGTGGGAGAGATGATGAACAGTAGAGGTTTAGAGGATTTTCTTGCTCTCTAGGAATATAGGTGCAGTAAAGAGGTAAACGGTGGATCACATTGCCTTTTATACTGTGGGTAAAGGAGAGAGAAAAATCTTTCCCAAATCTTCGATTGAAAAAAACGAAGGGTTTTTCGAAGATGACTGACGCGTGACAGTTGGTGTGCCGATGATCACACAGGAGAGAGAGTGTCAGTCCCTAATCACACGCCTTCCCATCAGGCACCGTTTGGAGATGAAACGATTCCTATTTGCACGCTTTTCCCTGTTGCGCCGTTTGAAATCAAATCGATTGGACTCCCGCCTGAGTCATCATTTCGTCATCTTATCCCTTTACAGATTAACGGCATCTTTAAAGTAAAATCCCCACGTGGATCAATATTAACCACAACCTTTTATAACAACCAATCCAATTAAAATTCCTTAGAATTAATGAAACCAGAATTTTGGAAAATCAAAAAGATTTTCGTGCTAAGTGTGTAAAAGAAAAAGAAATAAAGCAACACTTTTGAGGGATTATGTGATGTCAATAAAGACACGAAACAATGGATCCCGGGCACGAATCTCTTCCTTCAAAGTCAAGAGATACTTTAAAGTGTTTGTGTAGTTTCCCGTTGAATAACGATCAGACACTTATTAAGAAGTGTTGAAAGGCTTCTTTTAAGTAGGCTTATGGGATGGCTTTCGCTTCGATTCATAATTCCTGATTCTTGATATAAGATAGAAATCGAACGAAGTACTTGTGAGACCAATGTAGTCTGTTGAACAAGTAGGGTGGAGATAATTTAAGTGGCAAGGTAAACTAATATATGCGAAATCTCAAAAAAAATTAAAACTGGATCCCAAGGGAAGAAATGTTATTGGATTTAACAATTTCATAGGAATCACACAAAAGAAAAATAGAGATTTCATGTTGTACCGCCATGGATAAGTTCGTCAATTCATTAGTGAAAGCTAGAGCAAGTTAATTGTTCACCGTTAATGCATAGTAGGTATTGAATTGTGGGTTTCACTTAGTACATAGTGACACGAAGCTAAGATCATGAACACAGAAATTGTGTAACCATAAACCTCAGTGGTAATGTCTGAGAGTCTCAAGGGTTACGTTTGTGAAGCGAATGTGATGGAGAAAAGTAATGTAGGTGGTGTAAAGAAACCAAAGTACCTCTGCTATAAAATTAGGGACTAAGTAGAAAACTCTTATCTCATGTGAGAAGAGAGTTAGGTAGCTCATGATTAGAATAAGTATGAGAGCCTAATTGGGAAGACAGGGTTTTTTTGTACCAAGTCAGTAAGGCTTTTATTCAGAATCAGATGAGGCTTTGGTCACATACAGCAGCATGCTTCTAGGGACACTTAGCTAGTGAAATAAGTTACCCACAAAAAAAAATTGGATTTTTTTTTATCAAAATAAATAAGACAAAAAAAATATTTTTGGAGTTTTTGAATTTAAAAAAATAATAAAAAAAAAATATTTTTGGAATTTTTGATAAAAATAAATAAGACATAAAAAATAATGAATACAACAAAAAAAAATGTTGGAACCGAACCCGAGCGTTCGGTTTATTTCGGTTGAGAAATTTTTTTTGAACCGAACCCAAGTGTTCGGTCTATTTCGGGTGAGAAAATATTTTGGAACCGAACCCGAACGTTCGGTCCATTTCGGTTGCCAAAAAAAAGTTTGAAAAAGAAAAGAACTTCGACAATAAGATAAATGAATTTGGAAAAATAATAGAAAAGATTTACAACCAAGGAAACTACCTTTAAGCGATAAGCGAAGATCAGATGATACAACCGAACCCGAGCGTTCGGTTCATTTCGGTACACCAGATCAAGACCCGAACCCGAGCGGTCGGTCTATTTCGGCATACAAGAGACCCGAACCCGAACGTTCGGTCTATTTTGCTTCTTACTTTTGATCTTGAGAGGTAATTTTTGGTACTGACTCCGATTCCATCATTCCAAGCCCTTGTAGAATTTTGTTGAAAGAAGCTTCAGGAAGAGCTTTGGTGAAGATGTCGGCCAGTTGATCAGTGGTTCGAACAAAATGAATTTCGACGTTCCCATCTTCCACATGATCCTTAATGAAGTGATACCTCGGTGCTATGTGCTTAGTCTTGGAGTGTTGCACTGGGTTATGACAGATCCTAATTGCACTTTCAGAGTCGCAATATAGTGGGATCTTTTTCATATTGAGCCCATAGTCCCGGAGCTGGCTTTGGATCCAAATCACTTGAAATGTACAGGAGGCAGCTGCGATGTATTCTGCTTCAGCGGTAGACAGAGATACACAAGTCTGTTTCTTTTATTGCCAGCTAACCAACTTCCCGTCAAGGAATTGGCAGCCTCCTGTGGTGCTTTTCCTGTCTAGTCCACAACCTCCAAGGTCTGCATCTGAGTAGGCTTGAACGAAGAAACCTGAGCTTGATGGATACCATAAGCCAAGAGAGGTAATTCGTTTCAGATACCGGAGAATGTTCTTCGCTGCAAGCATATGAGGTTCACAAGGATTCGCCTGAAATCTAGCACAGTAACAAACAGAAAACATTATATCAGGCCTGCTAGCAGTAAGGTACATTAAAGAACCGATCATCTGGCGATATAGCATAATATCGACTGCTGGCTTATCCAAGGATGGAGTGAGCTTGGTGCCTAACGCCATTGGAACTTTAACCTTTGAGTCTCCCATCATGCCGAATTTAGCAAGGAGAGTCTTGGTGTAGGCTTCCTGGTTAATAAAGATGCCTTCGGGTCCCTGTCTAATATTTAAACCAAGGAAAAAGTTAATCGGACCCATTGAGCTCATTTCAAATTTAGTCTCCATCAGCTTTCTGAATTCAGCTGTTAAGCTAGGATTCGTTGAGCCAAAGATGATATCATCGACGTAGATTTGAACAATCATAAGGTGGTTACCTTCCTTCTTACGAAAGAAGGTTGGGTCAACCGAACCTTGTTTGAATTTGGACATCTTTAAAAACTTGGTTAGCGTTTCATACCAGGCCCTAGGTGCTTGTTTCAGTACATATACTGCTTTGTCCAGAATATAGCAGTGATTGGGGTATTTTTCATTCACGAATCCTGGAGGTTGCTCCACGTACACCATTTTCTTCAAGTTCTCCATTTAGAAATGCGCACTTTACGTCCATTTGGTAGACCTAAAAGTTCTTGTGTGCAGCATAGGCAAGAAATATTCGAACAGATTCCAGCCTAGCTATAGGAGCAAAAGTTTCCTCATAATCGATTCCTTCCTCCTGGCAGTATCCTTTCACAACTAGACGAGCTTTGTTTCTTATTACATTGCCTTCCTTGTCCATTTTATTTCTAAAGACCTATTTGAGACCAACAACTGAGGCATCTGGAGGAGCTGGAATGAGGCGCCAAACTTTATTTCTTTCGAACTCATTAAGTTCGTCTTGCATAGCTTGAACCCAATCAGAGTGATCAAGAGCAGTCTTTACTGTCTTTGGTTCAACTTTTGAGACGAAAGAGTTAAACATGCAGAAGTCTACTTTTGAGAATAGAGATGCTTGCTTTGCCTTCAGTTGAGATTGGGTCAGGACCTTTTCGGAGACATTACCCACTACCTGTGAAACGGGATGATCTCTGGTCCACTTGACAAGAGGTGGGTAATTTGGATCATAGGATGGATCCAATTCGGCATTTACCATCTCTTCTAATTCGGATTGACTGTCATCGTCATAAAACATATCGGCATTCTCCCCCTCGACTGATGAGCTTTCAGGTGTATCTTGACTTTCCGGTGCTACAGGAGTTTCGGGTGCATTTGAGCTTTCGGTAGCTACAGTACCTTTGGGTGCAGTAGAACTTTCGGGAGCAGATGGAGAAGAGTTTTCCCCCTCAACTGGTGAACTCGGCTATTTTGAAGAAGATGGATTCTCCCCCTCAACTGAAGCACCTTGCTGAGAAGGTTTATTTGGAACTGATTCTCCTTCACCCAGTCGTTTGGCAGCGTCATCGACAATTTGCTTCAAATGGTCAACTTTGTTGTCTGCTGCATTGGTTTCTGAGAGAGTAGCCTTCTCCGGTTCATCAAATAACTCCACAAATTGCTCAAACAAATTTGCAATCAAGGTTGTGACTTGGCCTGTTTGAGAGAAGATTTCTCCTACTGATTCTTCCGTGGCCTTCAGCTTCTTGACATAGCTGTCATCGAAAGTCACATAATACGTTTCTTCAATCTTCCTCGAATGCTTGTTTAAAACCCTGTATGCTTTCGAAGTGAGAGAATATCCCAGAAAAATTCCTTCATTGGCTTTTACGTCGAACTTGTTACGATCTTCTTTAGAATTGAAGATAAAGCATCGTGAGCCGAATACGTGGAAGAATTTGACGTTTGGCTTTCTGTTGTTGATGATATCATAAGGAGTAAGAGTGAAACGCTTATTGAGATAGGACCTATTCCGCGTAAAACATGCTGCAGCAATAGCATCAGCCGAGAAATATAGAGGTAGAGAAGCGAAACTTAGCATGGTTCGGGCCGCCTCACACAAAGATCGGTTTCGTCTTTCGACAATCCCATTCTGTTGAGGGGTGTAGGGAGCTGAGAAGTTGTGACTGGTTCCTTTTTCTGCTAAAAAGTCTTCAAATTCTTTATTCTTGAACTCCAGCCCATTGTCGCTTCTGATGTTGCGAACGACTTTCCTCAGCTGCACTTCAACCTGCTTGATAAACATCTTTAGCTTGAGAGTTGCCTCAGATTTGTGCTTCAGAAAGAACACCCATGTAAAACGTGAAAAGTCATCAACAATAACAAGAATATACTTGCTACCGCCAATGCTTTCGATAGAAGATGGACCACATAAGTCAATGTGAATTAACTCAAGTGGTTCAACGACTTTAGTGTTTATTATGGATGGGTGACTTTGACGACTCTGCTTCCCCATTTCACATGCAGCACACAAATGTTCTCGATCAAACTTGAGCAATGGAAGACCCCGAACATGACCTCCTGTGACAAGTTTGTTGATATCCTTAAAATTGAGATGGGAGAGCCTTCGGTGCCACAGCCAGCTTTCGTCAGAATGTGCTTTGGATAACAGACAGATAGCTGGATTTCCTTTGATAGGTTTGAGATTGAAAGGAAACATTTCGCCTTTGCGTTCTAATTTGAGAATCACTCTTTTTGTTTTCTTCTCTATTATTTCCAAACCCTCATCTTCAAATGAAACTTTAAGACTGGTACCTCCAACAAGCTAAGATACACTGATGAGGTTATGCTGTAGTCCTTCAATGTATGCAACTTTTCTAATCGTGAAGTCTCCATTTGTTATCATCCCATAACCTTTTATCGTGCCATATGAGTTGTTCCCGAACTTGACATTCCTGCCGTTTGGAAGAGATCGGAATTCCCTCAGCTCTTCCTTCCTTCCTGTCATGTGACGTGAGCAGCCACTGTCAATATACCATTCTTCGTCGAACTGCTCGTCACTGATAACCTGCAAAAATTAAGCAGATTTAGGAACCCAAAGTTTCTTGGGTCCACGTGAGCCTTTCACAGGAACAGGAATAGTAAGAGAAATGTCAACAAGATATGTTCTTTTTATTAAAGTTGTTTCATCTTTCTTCTTAATAGTGAAAACTTTAATTTTGTTGGGATTTGTTACAGTCGGCTTGGATTCAGGTTCAGGCGTTTGGGCCTTGGAATGCTTTTGATCATTCTTGACTAAGGAAACCTTCAATTTTCCTTTCAAATCTGTTGAAGATTTTGGATTTTGAGTTTGAACAGAATTAGATTTAGAATGGGGTTGAGAAGAATTAGAATGAGATAATTTAGACTAAGAAGTTTTCTTGACTTGACGTTCTAGGTGGCCCTTTTGTTTTTGGTCATTAGTGGGACCGAACTTTGAACCTTGGTAGCTTTTTTTCTCGGAACCGAATCTGTATATTCGGTAGCTTGTGTTCTCTGAACCGAACCTTTCCCTTCAGTTGTTATTCCTTTCTTGCGGTCTGACTGCTCTTTTCTCTGACTTTCTATCATGATCAGAAAAATGGGCGTTTTGAGATCGCCAGAACTGGTTTCGCTCTGAGAGATTCTTCTTGTTTCTCAGATTCCTTTGCTGCTTCTGATCCTTCACTTGCTTCGGCTGTCGGTGAATGTTGGCTTTTTGCTTCTGCTTTTTGTCAGCCGGTTCACTTTGAACTGATGATGTTTCGCTTGAAGGAGTGACTTCTTCTACAGGAACTTCTTTTGCACCACTGGTACTTGGCACATCGAAGTTTTCAGGCTTGTTTAGTGGCTCTGGCACATATCTGCCTTTGGTTTTCCAAGACGTTCGCTCTGACAAACCAACAGTTTCGTCTGCATTATCTATAGGAGCAGACCAGAAAAACTCATCACAACCATATGCATTATCTTCGTTTACTATGGCGGTGAGTTCGGCTGTCTGATGTTCGGTTACTCCTGTGACCTTATACACCTAATTTGGTGTTGTTCTCACCTTTTGGTACACCACGGCCTTTTCTTCAAGAATCGGGGACTTATTTTGGGATAAACGAGCGAACTCCACAGAATTTTCGAAAATAAGATTTTTGTGGTTTTCGGGTTCGCTCTTGACAAACTCAGAACAGTCGACTTCATCCTCTACAGAAATTTCACTCATATCATCATCCTCATTGAGCTCAGACGCGTTTTCAACATCAATTTTATTTTCTAAGCTCAAGTTGGCATTCAATGAGTCAAACTTTTGTATGGTTTCGGTCCTTAGTTTCAGTTTATCGTTTTCATCCAAAAGGTTTTTCAGCATGTCCTTATGGTCCTTGGATTTTATAAAAGATTCAATTTTGTCCAGACCATACATATAAGTCGGATTCACATCATCAGACGAAACTACACTTTCGCAATTATATGCTTCAGCATCGATTTCATCCTCCTTAAACTCAAGGAAGGGCAAAATCATGCGATGAATTTTCTGCCCTATTTCACAGTTAAGATGAAGTTGAGTGATGTTAGCATAAAAACGTTTAGCAATTAAACAAAAAACATTTCTCTGTTTCAGAAGTTTTAAATTGTCTCTTTGTAAATAAATGTTTTCGTCTTTGGATTTAATCAGCTCCGACTCCTTCAGCTCTATCCACATCCTCCGTTCCTCACTCTTGGAAGACACCCTGCTTATTTGGTCAGTTAGGTTAGAATTGGTGACCCGTGTTTGAGTTAAACTGCTATCTAGATTTGAGATTCTTGATTTTAAGCTTTTTAATTCTTTTTTCATACGAATTTTGTGGGACTTTGAATGAAACAAAAATGGATTGTACCTTCTTGATCAATTCATCTAGCTCATTGACCTGCACGCTGAGAGGTTTTGCTGTGAAGCATAGGTCCTCTCGCTCCTTGGATTCTTCATTCCCACCATCCGTATTGTATCCCCTCATTTGAGATACATCTGTCACCATCAAACACTTCCCACCGCTTTCTTCACCTCTTGCAACATATGCCTTTCCATGAGATGGCTTCCTAACCTCATCATCCTCTGAGTCGGTTGACCAGACCTGCACGCCACCGAACTCATCATCCGCTACCGAACCCTGCACAATTAAAGCATTCATTAAAGGGTTAGCAGTAGCTTTCTTTCTCTTGATCTCTTCCAGCTTTTTCATCAACAAGGCCTCTTCATCTTTTTCCTCATCCTTCTCTGCCATTTTCTTTAGAACGCAGTCTTTGGCATAGTGGTTCTTTCCTCCACAATAGTAGCAGTTCACACCTGAATATCCTTCAACTTTCGCCTCGTTCTTTGGTTCCTCTGTCTTCGGTTCCTCCCTAACCTTTTCAGAACTGTAGCTTCCCTGCCAATTTCGGTTCTTATTGGTAGGGAACCTTTTCTTAATGAACCTCTTTGGATTCGACACCATCATTGCATAGTCTTCAGAAGTAAGATCATAATCTTCTAAGTTGAGATCTTCATCTTCTACCACACTTTTGCTTTTGGACAAGAGGGCCAAGGACACTAAACTGGAGACCACATTTTTCTCTTGCAAAACAATCTTTTCTTGGGATTTCAAAATCCCCACCAGCTTTGCCAACGAATAAGATTTAAATTGCTCATGAGCTTTAACAGTGGACACAACCGCTCTCCACTCGGATCTAAGGCCATTCAAAAAGTTTACTTTTTGTTCAATCAGCTTCCTTTCTATATCGTGTTTGATCATCTTGCTAAGAAGATGATTGAAGCGATCGAACGTCTGAGTAACAGTTTCATCAGAATTCTGCTTAAATTCACCAAACTCAGACAAAAGCAAGGTCTGAATAGAATGCTCCAAATCTTCATCTGTGGAATATAGCTCTCGCAGCCTATCCCATATTTCTTTAGCAGTGCTGCATGAACTCACTAGCCTGAATGTATCAGATTGAAGAGCAAATCGAATTAGTCTCAATGCTTTAATGTTGCACTGAAACTTTTCCTTTTCGTCTTGAGCAACATCCTTTACGTCCTTTAACAGATCATTATACTCTTTCTGAGTTTTAATTATTTTTGACGTTGCTAAATGAGCAAATGGTCCAGCAACGATTGCTTCCCAAATAAGATAGCCATTGTCTTCAGATCCGATGACATAATCTTCGAAGTGATGTGCCCAGACTTCGTAATCCTGGGTGTAAAGAATAGGAATCTTCGTCGTCGATCCAATGCTGTTAGAGATATTGATGGGATTAGATTGTGACTCGTCCATGCTTGATCGTTTTTAACCTGTTTGAAAGATCAGACTTGTAATATTTAATATTAGGGTAAACAAATAAATGCTGAGTTACGTCAATAATGGAATGACGGCTCAATAAATATTAGTTAATGCGGAATAACCCTAAACGCAAACTCTTTCACAGAAAAGATGTGTATGAATTACACAGCCTCCTGCTCTGATACCAATTGATGAGTTATTAATTAACTCTTTGATCGATTAGATCTTTGTAACAGGTATGTGATGAACGTAAAAACAGTAAACAAAACACAAGTATGAATCAAGATGTCTCGAATGATTAGATTACTCAATCCTCAGCACAGCTCGACTAAGAACTTCCGCTGTAGAGGATTCTAGGGTTACAAAACAAGAACGATAAATTTGCTGAACAATAAATCTCTAATCGTTACTAATCGTCCTCTCGTTCTAGGATGCATGCAAGCATCTATTTATACTAAACCCTACAAAAATCACGGATGGACAGGCCCATACCGGAGATACATATTGGACTAGCTAACGAGCCCAATAGACGCAACACAAAATACGAACCAACAATACACATTTCCATTTATTTGGAAAAGTTAGTTTTTATTATTACGACCACTAAATCGGGTGCGACCAAAAGCCCCATACAACGGCAGTATTGGGTAGAATTCCACTGAGCCCTGACTCGGAACCCTATATAAAGGTGAGTGGAGTCCATTGGAGACTTTTTACACTCTCTCTCTAGACTCTTTTTCGCCCCAAATCCGCAACCAAACGCTTCCAAATCGTAAGTCTCCTTACCCTAGCTTGTTCCAAACCTATTGGCTTGTGATTATACCTCAAAAATCGTCCAAGAAGTCATGGAATAAGGAGTTTACAGCCCAGGAACACTCTAGGGCCGTAAACCCCTAATATGGTGCCAAACATGCCTTTAAACTCATCCTTAAGCTTAGAAACTATTAGGGGATTTAGCCTAGGAGTGTTTGAACCCCAAAACATCAAGATTTGTGGCATAAAAGAGGGTTTACGGCCCAAGCACATGCTTAGGCTGTAAACACCCTCTAAACTTGTTAAATCAAGTTCCAAACACTCCCAAATGGCCTTAGGCTATTTTTATAAAATGCTAGGAATGATTTAAGGGCTTAAACTCCAAGAGTTGTGAGTATATGAGAGTTCACGGCCAAGCCATAGAGCTTACGGCCGTAAACTCTCAAAGATTGGTAATTTGGACCATAAACTCTAAAGGAATGCACTCTTGGAACCCCAAACACCCCTATAGCCTTGAATAAATTACTAGAAGTGATATAAGAGCTTGAAACTTCACAAAACTCAAAGGATGAGAGTTTACGGCCATAAACTCCCTTAGGAGTTGTCCCTAGGCCGTAAACTCCCTAATGAAGCCCTTAGGAGCCTTAAACCCACTCATGCCTTTTTGGAAATGTACTTAGAAAAATCCCATGAACAAGCTAGAAGCCTTAAACACACTAGAACCCCTCACCATGAGTTTACGGATGTAAAGTCATGGTGAGTAGTCCCTGGGCTGTAAACTATGTAATAAGGGTTTACTCTTGGAGAGTAAACTCCATTCCTTAGCCATACACACCTTTAGACGTTACCCGGGACACCCAAACACTTATCCAAACTGTGTTCCGCTCCTTTGAGCACGTATATTTGTTTAATTAGTATTAAATATACTAATTGTATGTGAACATATGTTATCATATGTTAAATAGGTCATTGTGTGTGTTCAAGTCCTTGCGTGACACTGAACGCCCAAACGGCACCTTCGTCGGACCTACTTACACCAGGTGAGTTCATACCCCTGAATGAACCTTTTAAATGTTTTCACATGTTTTATAGTGGGAATACAAGTTAAACATGCCAGTTATCATATCAATCACATGTGATTGATAACCCGCATGCACCAGATTTTACTACACTGTACACTGTTTACCGAGTAGGACACTATAAATGGCTTTCTAAAAGGGTTTTTCACTTGTTAAAGTTCTCACTTTTACTGCTTTATCAAAGTTCCATTTTCAAACTGATTTATGAAAGATTCCCAAAGATTTCTAAAGGTTTTCACACTTATTTTACCAAAGAATACAAAATACGATTTTCCTGAGTATAAAAGTTTTTCCAAGGTTTTCATCAAAGTTCCTTTCATGATGTATACTTTTACTTGTTTGTTACTGCTGCTTCGCTTTTACTTATTTTAAAACTCCTACTTGATAACGCATTTCATTCGTGATACGCTTATACCGAATTTTGTCTCTATATCGCTTATACTTGTAGCCTCTTATACTTGATAGACGCTCTTACTTCACTTATCGTCGTTTCCACTTCGTGATACACTTACACTTGGTACACTTATACTTCACGATTCGATTATCCCACTCTGTACGCTTATACTTTACGACTCAGATGTTCCATTGTACGCTTATACTTCACGACTCAGATATCTCACCGTACACTTATACTTCACAAGTCGGTTATTCCACACTGTACACTTATACTTCACAATATGATTCCACTTGATACACACTCAATCGTAGTTAGATGTATGTCTGTGCTTGTATAGATACATATAAATAATGATTGAAGGACTTAGGAAGGCTTGTCCGCCCTATTTCCTTTTCTTCGTTGAGATGTGGTCTGGTGGGATCGGATGTCCATCTGAAGGTCGTTTGATTCATTAGTTATATATTATGTACACAAGCATAGACATATGGGTTACTTCAGTCAGTTCAGTTATGAGTCTCTACCTCTAGTTCAGCACTTACATTAGAAACCCACTATTTGGAAGTCTCTACCCACCATTTGGGATGCATCTTCAGGACACGGCCTTCTCCGTCGTCTAGTTGGTAACCAGAGTCTCCTATAGGGAGAGCGGACATTGTGTGTATAGATCTATACGGGATTGACAACCCCGCACCCAGACTGCTAGCTACAGTCCCGGCCTACCAAGCCAACGGGTGACAAATGTCATATTTTAGACGCTTGTAGGGCGTCTGGTACTCTAGTCAGTATGGTTACGAGTATCCCGGGTTACCTTATAATTCATTGGCTTTAAGGTAACGGTATTTCACCGGCAATTTACACTGTATGCTGGTAATTCATTTTCAGAGTCACACTGTTTCGACCTTACAAGATGTATCTTTCATTTGATACTGTCTGGGGTCTGTTTTCTCTGTTTTGACCTTACAAGGCATATCTTTCACTTGATACTGTCTGGGGTCTGTTTTTCAATGTTTTAGACCTTACCAGCTGTATCTTTCATTTGGTACCTTCTGGGGTCTGAGTCTCTACTTGTTAGACTGAACCAGGCGTGTCGTTAGTTCGATACTCTCCTGGAGTCTATGATTCCTTTGCCTTAGTCAGCAGTCCTCACTGCTGAGGCATATGTTATTTCCCTGTTGTCTCTCGCTTACTTTAATAATCAAATTCAGTATTTTGATAATGATAACAATTAAGGGAAAACCACTTTTTACCACATAACATTGACCAGTCTTGGTAGAAGGCTGCTTTTATTAAAGAAAATATAGGATTTTTTGGAAAGAACTCTAATACACTGTAAACTCTTAAACTACTAATTTTATTAAAGTTATTTGAATAAAAACGTCACTAAATGCTTATGAACTCACCAGCATTTGTAAAAATGCTGATACTCGCTTTTCAAATAACTTGTATTCTCAGGTTAGCATTAGACAGGTACATCCCAGGAGCTGTTGATGAAGATAGCTTATTACCTTGTTGTACTTATTACATTTGTCTGTATTACTTTGATGTATTGTAAAGTAACCATGTAAAATTATTACTATTAATGCAATGTTTTGTTGTACTTTGATTACTATATGCATGTGTTGTGATACTTGACATGACGTCATCCACCCCGGAACGTTTCCACCGTTCCGGTTTTCGGGTGTGACAAGATTCTGGACTCTGGTCACAAAGTGGGCAATGGACAAGTATCATATTCCTGTCGTTGCTGATTCTCCACTCTCCTCGATCGGCATTTTCCACACAACGAAGATCATAATGTATGATGCTTCTAAATTTCAGTTCGTTGGCTCCATCCCTGAGTCAATGTATGCGTGTGTTCCAAGGGACAGTCGCATCAACAAGACTTACAAGGAGTTTCTTCGTTCAGGCCCCAGAGAGCTCACTCCAAAAATGATTCAATCAATCCACGACGCTGACAGACCTGCTCCCAGGGGAAAGAAACCAGAAAAGGGGAAAGACAAGAAAGTTGTCAAAGGAGCGAAAGGTCCTCCTCCAAAGAAGTGAAAACCTTCGAAGGCAGCTCAATCACCTCCACCTAAGAAGAGGAAAACTCAGCCCAGGCACAAACTCATTCTTGCCTCTTCAGCTCTTCTTCCAGTGAATCAGAGGATGAGAGCTTAGACTCTGAGGATTCGATTCGAGGTGACACTCCTCCGCATTCGCCTTCACCTGAGGTACATGTTTCAACTACACCATTATCTCCTCCTCCGGTCTCTATCTCTATTTCCATTCCCCCCATAACCTCCACTACTCAAATACCACCCACCTCTATCCCTGTACCACCTCCTGCACAGAAGCTACGACAACAACCACTACTGGAGTTCGAACCAACGTATCTGATACGGGGGCTCATACTTCAGCACCCAAACACACACCCGCTACTGAACATACTTCCACACCCAAACCTACTACCACAACCAAACCTCCACCCTCGCCTTCATCTCCCAACCACTCAGCAGATGATGAACCTTTTCTTGGAAGAGAATACATGACTTTTGACTCTGTCTACTATAGTCCGTATCAGGTTCAAAGTGATGATGACGATGATGCTCCTGTCACTAAAAATCATCTCAAGGAACTTCATGAGAAAATCGACAGTCTCATCGCTTCCTCCTCTTCCTCTCGGTCCACTATCTCAGAGGCTGCCATTCAAGGGCTATTTGATACGTTTACCAAGGCTCATGAAGCCTACATCAACTTTGCCACTGCTGCCATCGATGCATCTACCAAGGCGTGTGCTGCTGCGACCGAAAAGGTCGAAAAACTATTTGTCGATGCTAACACTTTTTTAAAGTCTTTTCAGGGAGTCGCAGAAACCAATGCAGCGAAGGTTGACTCTCTTTTCGAGAAGCTGGCCACTTCTTTTGCATCCGAATTGCAATCCTTTGCCAGTCTTCGTCAGTCTCTTGACGATGACAAAAAAACCTTCCAGGCGACTGTTGATGAGCGCTTGACCAAGCTGCAAGAAGATCTCGCTTCAGAAAACTCAGCGATGGATGCTCTTGCTCGAAAAACCACTGCTCTAAAGGTCAAGAGTCTTCAACTCTTCCAATCAGAAAAGGAGGTTACGTCTCTCCGATCTGAGCGAGCGGTCATTTCTACGTGTGTTTCGGATGTCCACGCCGCCCTCTCCAACATTATTGAAGCGCATGATCCCATTCTGAACTATTCTGTGAGGCGTACTCTAGCTGAGAAGCTTGCTCCCGCCCTTGATCTACTCAGCAAAATTGAAGGGCTTCCTGAGTTCGTGGCCCATCCAAAACAAGGGGGAGAAGATGTGTCTCAACTGCGTCCTACTTCTACTAAAGCAACCGAACCTCCTCCAACAGGTCAACCTTCAGGTTCGGGTGCTAAAGATAAAGGCAAGAAGATTATTGAAGACAGTGATGACGATGATGATAAAGAGACCATCCCTGATCTCTTGAAGAAACAAGGTCGGGAAAAGGATGAAGACATGAGTGCTCGCGTTGCCAGAGAGGCCGAGGCGAATGAAAGAAAAATGAAGGAGGCTCATGATCTCCTTGAGAGTCGAAAAACTCTATTTCCTCTGTGGACTCTCGAGAAGCTTATCAAAGAATCAATTGATACTCCCAGCATCCTGTGGCTTGAACCGGTGATTTCCTTGGACCGGATCAATTCTGTCGACTCTCAGTTTGATATGCCACTGACCCGAAAGGCCTTCATATTTCACGCTTTCTCCCATATTGTTGATGTCCCTCATCTTCACCCAAAGGTTGATAGGGAACTCGTTGAATTCTATATGAGGTCTGCTCAGCCTCAGTATCAGACATGGAATGCTCAGAAGATTATAAACGTTCAGGTCCTCAAACCTTTTAAGGATGGGAACTTCACAAACGTTCGGTTCAAAGTGCTGAGGAGGTCTGCTAAAACAGAATATGCTATTTCGCTTGCTGATCTTCCTAACCTGAATCCACATGATTGGATCATTCTGCACAACATTCTCCTCACCAACGAAGCTGAATATGGGCCAATCATTGATCACTTCAAAAGGATGTTGGTCTGCTACATCATGGAGGTCGCCAAGATAGATAAGGAGATCGCAAGTATTTTCAATAAAAAGCCTACCATCTCTCCTGTTGGTTCTGCAAGTGATTTAAATATGATGCAGATGGGAAGAATCGACCCGAAGCGGAACTCTATCATGTTCACAAGGAACGAAGGCCAAAAATGCATGTTCGCCTTGGCGGATAAACATCTGTATACCACTGCATGCTTGGAACATGTTCTGGGAATCATCAATCGATGCAAGCAGAACTTTGCAGATGACAAGAAGTATTTTGATGACATGATCCAGTGGTATATTCGGTTCAGACAGACCATCCTTGCCCTCATTCCATGTCTGTTTGAAACCACCAAGAACGTTCCTGCAGCTGGACCCAGCAAGCCGAAATGATATCTCGCTCCAATTGACGCAAAGGGGGAGATTGTAGGGTCCGTTAAGTGTTGCATCTTGGGCTCGTTCTTTAGTCTAATTTTTGTATCCGGATTGGGCCTGTCCATCCGTGAGTTATTTCTAGGGTTTAGTATATATAGATGCTTGCATGCATCTTAGTACGTAAGATTTGGAGTCGATCATTCATTGAAATTTTTTTGTTTTATCGTTTGTAACCCTAGTAGCCTCTACAGCGGAAGTTCTTTGTCGAGCTCTGCTGAGGCTTGAATCTATTGAATCATTCGACATATTTTGATTCATTCTTGTGTTTGATATTTTTGTTTATGCCTTTGTGATTAACTTGTTTAAAGATCTAAACGATCAAAGAGTTTCTTAGCTCATCAGTGGTTATTGGCGGAAGTGGTGGCGGTGGTAGGTGTAGCGGTGGCGGTGGCGATGGCAGTGGTGGTAGTGGTGGCAGCGATTGCGTTGGCAAGGGTGGTGTTAGCAGTTGTAGTGAAAATAGTAATGGAGGTGGTGGTGGACATGGTGGCGAAGGTGGTGTGTATGATGTTTTTTGCACATTTAGTCATTAATATTTTTTTTATTGCAAAATAAGTCATTGTTGTTTTTGTACACATTTAATACTTATGACTGATTTCTTTAGGTTTTTCTCACGTCATCCTACGTGAGATAATTATTAATGAGGTGTTGGGGCTATTGATGCTTATGTCCATCGCGACATGGGTTGCTTGGTTGCTTAGATCTTGTGGTTTGGTTTTTGTCGTTTGTTCTGAATATCGTAACTTCTTCATATGATCTCAAATTTTAATGACCTTTATATCCAAACGTTCGTATTTGAGTCTACTACAACTTTCGTTAAGATTATTCCCGTTAAAAAGTAATATATTTTTACTTACAATTTTTATAAAAAATATTCATAAATTCACAAAGAACGTATGGATATAAACGTTTTTTTATTTTTTTTTTATAAAAAGTAATATATTTTTACATACGATCTTTTTTATGAATGTATGTATGAGTGTTTTTTTCTAAAATCCTAAGTAAAAATATATTACTTTTTACCGGAGAAATCTTAACGAAAGTTGTAGCAGACTCAAATACGAATACGTGGATATAATGATCGTTAAAATCCGAGATTTATGAAGAAATTACGACGTTCAGAACATAAAACTTAAGCTAAACTACAAGACATAATAAGCTAAATAGTCGAGGCCGCGATGGACATAAGCATCAACAACTCAAACACCTCATTAATGATTGTACCACGTATGATGACGTGAGAAAAACCTAAAAAATCAATCATAAGTACTAAATGTGATCGAAAACAATAAGAATTTATTTTGCATAAAAAATATCAATGACTAAATATGCAAAAAAATATTAAAGACTAAATGTGTACAAAGTGATAAATATATTATCGTTTTAATTCATTTTTACCGACTTATCTGTAGTAATTGGTCATAAAGACTGAATGTGTACAGTTTAACAAGTTGAAAAGATAAGTGTAGACGGAAAAAAAGACTTAGTAGGAAAATTTATAAAAATCGAAAAATATACTGTACATTTAAGTCATTGTCCATTAATAAGGATTTTTGAATGTTTTTTTTTTTTTTTGAAATTTAGGATGAATTCTCTATGTCAACAAACCATATCCCTTTATGTTAGTAAAAGAAAAGTGTACATGTGTGCTTCCACTGACTCAACAAATATTAAAAATTTATTATGGATTGGGCTGCCATTTGTTTTGTATTGTAATATTTTGGGCTTGTGTTATTAAGTTAGCCTGTTTATAAACTTATAGCCATCCACTTGAAATATAAAACGACATTTTTCGCATTCCCGTTGTTTTTTTTTCTTTCCCGAACACGCTCAAAGACCGTTTTTTTCATTCTCCCATCTGAATTTTTATTACCTCTTATAAATCCAGTTCGAAAATAAATATTGACAATCATAATCAATCTATTATGTGGGGGTTTAGAGGAAAGCTACGCCTAGGAGATTACACGAGAAAATGACTTAGAAGGGTAATCATTTTTATGGCTTTGTTCACATTTAGGTAACTTCTTTATTTTTGTACACATTTGACCATTTAATTTGTTATATGTGTTCACATGTTGACAATGTCACCGGCTATAGCAGATGATAATGCTAATATGTGAACAAATTAACAAGTTAAATAGTTAAATGTTTACGAAAAAAAATTGCCTAAATGTGAACAAAACAAAAAGTTAATTACCCTGATAAATCATTTTTTTCATTTTTAATAGCAATTTTATTTTTCATATTTGTTTGTATTATTTTTTTCAAACATTATATTTATAATATCCATATTTTCCTAAATATTAATTAAATATTGACAAATTTTAAACTATACTTTTTAATAAATAAATATACTTTTGTTTTGTAAAATATTTTATATAGCCTCTTATAATTTTTTTTCTTTTGTTTTTAAGCATATACAATATTTTAAAGTAAATAGTATCTAACAATAAAATTAAATAAATAAAAAATATAACAATAAGTATGGAGGGTCTTTTAAAAATAAAAAGAAAATATTACTTAGCAAATAAAAATAAAAAAAATCTATATAATGTAAATGTTTTAAAATTATTCCAACTTTTTAATAACTTTTAATTAGAAGTTTACAAACTTTTAATTTTTTTAACACAACATTTTAAACTAGTATTTAACAAAAGTATTTTAAAATGTTATAAAAAATTATTAAATTGTCATTTAAATCTGTGAAACACTTTAAAACTGTTGTAAAAGAAAATTTAAAAATAAATGTATGAAAGTTATAAAAATTATGTAATTAAAAAAACAAGTTTAAAACATTTATAAAACATTTTGTTTAAAAACACTTGTATTAAAATCATATAAAAAAGTAAAAAAAGTTCAAAAAAAATTATAAACAGAGATTAAAAACATTATATTAGAAAATTCATAGGAAAAGAATATCATAAAAATGTTGTAAGAAATTATAAAAAAAAAATTAATTTTGTAAAAAAATATTGTTCACCTTTAAACAACTTTCTTTTAAAAATTTGTAAACTTCTAACTAAAAATTATTAAAAAGTTGGAATAATTTTAAAACATTTACATTATATAGATTTTTTTTATTTGCTAAGTAATATTTTTTTAAAAGACCCTTCATACTTATTGTTACATATTTAATTTATTTAATTTTATTATTAGATACTATTTACTTTAAAAATATTGTATATGCTTAAAACCAAAAGAAAAAAAATTATAAGAGGCTATATAAATATTTTACAAAACAAAAGCATATTTATTAATTAAAATGTAAAGTTTAAAATTGGTCAATATTTAATTAATATTTAGGAAAATATGGATATTTTAAATATAACATTTGAAAAAAAAATAATACAACGAAATATGAAAAATAAAATCGCTATTAAAAGTGAAAAAAATAACTTATCAGGATAATTAACTTTTTGTTTTGTTCACATTTAGACAATTTTTTTTTTCGTACACATTTAACTATTTAACTTGTTAATTTGTTTACATATTAACATTGTCACCTGCTATGGCCGGTGACATTGCCAATATGTGAACACATATAACAAGTTAAATGGTAAAATGCGTACAAAAATAAAGAAGTTGCCTAAAGACTGAGGAATCAAAGTATACAGTAGTTTTTTTTTCTTTTTTTTTAACGAACTTTACAGCTATTATAACACCTCATCTTGAAAAACATTATAAGAAATAGTGATTTCAAGCTTTTTGCTATAACAGTTTTTAACTTCTTTGTAACACCTCATATCTTATTTTGGTCAATGCTTTGTTTTTTCATCTATTGATGACCAAAGTTCAGAATTGGTGTATAAATTATGATTAATTAATTAGATTACTATAGGAAAAGTCCTAATTTATTTTTCAAACTTCCAGTTTTTTCGAGGAATGGGCTTACTTGGTGGTGGCAGGTTATCTTTACTTCATACATTATTATAATAAGGTTGTTTGTCTCTTTAGTATGATGAAATTTAAATTATTATCTTAAAACATAAAATTAGATTTGTTGCTAGATTAGTTAGCTTAATACATAGTGGTTCTTCTTTAGAGAATTTTAATACGATGGTGACGTCAGTCATATTGCTTGTGGCTATGAACATTAAATTGCTTAAGAAATTTATCCGGATGTGTTCTAGATACGGTTGTTGCTGCTATGATGGATCCTTACAAGGTAATAACTAATTAAAGTATCATTAAATAATATAATAGTTAATTATCCAAAATCTTACCTTTATACCTTTCGTAGTTCAATACATATCGATTGAAGGCAAACGGACAACAAGTTGCGCCGCTAGCCCTTTCTGAATAGCAAAACCAATTCTTTTGAAAACTACATTTGTGGATCTAGGAGATATGACATTAGAATGCATGACCCGTTGGACTCTATTGAGGAGCTCCACCGCCTCTGGTGCGAGAAAACCAAATGTATCGAATGCAAAATGGACAAACACATGTTGATTTGCTATACATGCATTCTCGTGCTTTACCACTTTGCACGCAGCGACTTTCAATGCGGCATGCCCAGCTGTGAAACCCCCGCTCCCCAAACCAACGGAGGAGAGACCCCAGTAAGATCCACGCACGCATGCTTCCCTCCTATCCATCCAAAGACCAAAATGTCAGCCGGTCTAAGTGTGGACCTTCCATCCTGCGGGCCCGTCAAAAAGTTCACTAGCGCTTCTTTCTTCACAGAAATATCAACACGCCGAAAAGCATCAAAGAGAACATCCTGAACCACATCATGTCTATACTTGAAACCAGGGAGCTCTCTACAATGAACCGCGTGTTCCCCAAACGTATCCAAACATGCCTTGCGACAAACTGGACATATCTCGTCAATTGGAAATATGGGAATCATGAGGCGGTAACGAAGGATAGTTCGGTACTCCACAGGAGACATATGTTGGCCAAGACCATCAATAGGGATAGTTAAGAGAAAATCTTGAGCATGAGGCACCCTCGAACACTCAAAGACTGCTTTCTGTCTGACAGTCATGTCAAAGTCGAATTCCATATCTTGGACGATTTTGTTAAAAAGGGCACACGCCAAAGCTTTTTGGGATTTAGGGGGGGCGGTGTCCTTATTAGTGAAACCGCTACAGTCAAATCCCGGAATCGTATTGCGAAGACGAGTCATAGCACATAGGTAATCCGAGTCCATACCACATACGCCACTGTCACGTAAGATGTGGTCTTGTAATGCCCAAGATTGGGCCCTCGAGGCTACAAATGCGTAGGAGGAAACCTCGTAGGCCGAGTACAAACCCAAACCACCGAAACGAATATGTAAGGAAGCCAAGCGCCACTTAATGTCTCCAAAGAAGGGGCCTCCACATACCACCATATCCTCGATAGACCTGCGCAATCCTTTGTCAAAGAATAACGCTACCTCTTCTATGTGTATCGGCTGGCATGTCCTTAAACCAAAGAAAAGTTTTGCAATGCCCATACATGATCGAAGCAAAAGGAGCTCACTCTGCGGGTCACATAGTTGTGGAAGAAGGCCCATCAACTCAACAACATTGACCACTCTCTTCATGGCCAGCCCACTAATAAACCCTACGTCTCTGCTAACGCCCCCCCCCCCCCCCCCCCAAGGAGCTTCACCCCCAAAGAAGGTCTCCCTATATTCGTTGGGAATAAATCGGCATGAAGCTTCCTACTATCACAGGAGGGCCAAAAAATCTCCGTTTTCTTGATGTTCAACTCCAGACCCAAACCTGGACCATGCAACCAAATTATGTTCAACACTCTAGCCACCTCCTCTGAATCCCCAATAACAGTCCCATCATCTAGATACCAAGCATGGAGAAGGAGCTTACAACTGTCTCTAATCTTGTGCACAAGCGGGTGCAAAACGAGGGCAAAAAGAAGAGGGCCCAAGGGGTCACCTTGCTGCACCCCAGTGGCAGACCATATATGTTGGGCTCCGATATAAAGTCTCGCTGCTTACCCATACAAGAAATTCACCCACAAAGAAATGTAAGGGCACATCTTCTTAACCTCGTGGAGCAATGCTAATCGATCCACCAGGTTAAAGGCATTCGAAAAATCCACAATCAGCATTACAAGAGACCCATCAACATGGTGTTCACTCAACACCTTATTGTCACTGTGTAACACAGCCTCAGCTCCGCCAGATACACCAACCCCAAACTGAAAATCATTAAGGTACTTGGCCATTTCTTTACCTACACCTTTCATGGCAACCTTGGAAACCAACTGTCTCCATATAGTGCCTACTGCAATCGGACGGATCCCGTTGTCACCTTAAACATTTATTAAACTTGTATCTTTTCTTTTCAAATTAAATTAGTTAAAAACACTAATCAATAATATATACAAAGTCCATGTTTTCTATACAAATTAAGTTTGACATCAAATTTAATGAGGATTTTAAATATATATTTTAGATCCTTTTAAACACTTAAGTTTTCTTTTCAAATTGTGGAAATCATTTTGTTGGTTATTTGTGAAGCTGTCAAAACCATTAGCTTTTGATATCAGTCAGTTTGAATGTTCCATGTTCAGATTTTGTAATCAAACTAACACGATGCAAGAAAAACTACTCTGATGGACAGTGGTGGTGAGCTTCAAGTATGTTCAATAAATGGCAATGTACTTTCATTTAGTTGTACATTATAGCATCTTAATATCAGTAGGTTTAATACAAGAATGTAAATCTCTTTCTGTTTCAAATTTTTTCCTCATTTACACATTACATTTTTATTATTATTATTATTATTATTATTATTATTATTATTATTATTATTATTATTTTGTATATTATAGCACTCCTACTTCATTTTTTTTATTGTCTTGGAGATAATTAAATTACCCTTCATGGGTCGTCCTTAGGGCTGCCCTTTAACTTCCCTAGTGCATGTGTGTTTGTGTTTATATATATATATATATATATATATATATATATATATATATATATATATATATATATATATATATATATATATATATATATATATATACTAGTTTATAACCCGTGAAACCACGGCTACAAAATTAATTAAACTTTAATAGTTAGAACACAAAATTATTAATAAATTATAATCGTTAATTTAAATAAATATGTGAAATTATATCACTTTATAATTTGTATTAATTTTATTTTAATTTTTATTCCATTGTTATTAATTTATTGTAATTAAAATGAAAATTTTAAAATTTGAAATAGATAATTAATAGGTTGACAAGTGTCATACATTAATTAAGAAGTTTAATAGGGTGACAAATGGCAAAAAAAAGAATAAAATGTGTATTAATTAGGAAGCCTAATATGATGACACATGTGAAGAGGAGATTAAAACTATTCTTTTATTAGAATAGGGATATATATATATATATATATATATATATATATATATATATATATATATATAGAGAGAGAGAGAGAGAGAGAGAGAGAAATTTAATAGATAACCATTATTAATCAAGGAATCAATAAACCACTCTAAAACGTTGGAATTTAAAGCGAACGACGAAAGAAAGAGTTGTAAACTTTTACAATCTGCGAACCCATATTTTCTTTCAAACCATTCTTAAAATGTGAATTTTTTTGTGTGGTATATTTTTTTTTTCAAAATAAATGACATGAACCGCTAAATCGGTCCTATAGAAACATATTTGCAAAAAAATCTCGAAAAAAATATGCATATACGACATGGGTATATGTGCATTTTTTTCGTACTTGTGAATTTTCCAACGTGTCTTCACATATAACACCCGTATATGTACATTTTTTTGAGATTTTTTTTTTCCGAATATGTTTCTATAGGACTGAATATTTTTGCGAATTCTTTATCGTAAAACTATAATAAATATTGATATAGTTTTAAAATAAAATAATCATTTTTTTATAGTTTCAGCTATCATTATTCATAAGTGAATAAAAATGCATTAAATTTTTAGGAAAATGTCACTGTAGCCCCAAGAAGTTACACATTTTGGTTTAAAAGGTCCCTTATGTTATTTTTTGGTTTTATAAGGGCATGAAGTCACATTTAATCGACTTTTAAGGTCATTTTCTAAAAAATGAAGGGGTCACCGGGTGACCCCCATCCCAATCAGTAGGTTTTCTTTTACATGTCATTAAAAAAAGTCACCTCATACGTCCAAATCACATGCCACGTAATGTATCGTTAAATAAGACCAACCCTTCCTCTGCAAGAAATACTCTTCTTTGCTCGGTTTCATATACCCCTTTATTCTCTTTTCTTCTACTGTTCCTCGAAAAAAGTCTCCCTTGGATCCTTGTTATGGCCGTCTACATGAAGATCGATCTTCATTTTGTTGGTTTGTTTACGAGGTATCCAGTGATCAGTTACTCATATGGAGCGGAGCAAAGGTTTGAGGATGTGGATTTTGTTGGAATGGACAAAAACGAATTTCTATTGTTCATTCAAAGATTTGCAAACGAGACATGCGTTAATGTGTACTTTTGCATGCCCAATATTGAGTTCCCTGATAGATTGAGGATAATAGCAACTGAGAAAGACTATCTGGAGTTGATCGAAGTAGGGTATGATTGTGGTTGTGTAATTTTTGTGTACATGGATCATGTTGGTGTTAATATTCATCAATGGATTATTGATGAGATAGATGAAGTATGCACCCCCGAGGACAAGTTTTCTGGCATAGGTGAAGTAATAGAAGAGTTGCATGCTGAGACAGAAGGAGGAATTGACCTAGATGAAGTGCAAGTGCAAGGTAATTTGGACGATAACATTAAAGATGGTGATTGTATTCCAATGAACAAGACCTCGAATGATGTGTTTTTGAACAAGCTCTGCCCCAAGGAGTAGCCAACTCCAGACAGTCCACCTCATGAGGATCTATCTCATGAGGATCTATATGATCAGATGGATGAAAATGTGCCAATTCATGAGGAGGTAACAACTTTTATTGAAAATGTTCATTGGAAAAAGAAAAACCTTGTGTTAGGAATGAGATATGAAAGTCCTAAACAATTAAAACAAATGTTGTCTAATTATGTTGTTGCTAAAGGGTATCAATTGTGCTACAAAAAAAATGATAGTAGGAGGCTTTTAGTTAAATGTTGTTCAGGGCAATGCAAGTTTAGATTATGGGCTTCATGGATGAGTGAAGAAATTTCTTTCTAGATTAAGTCTCTTATAGATGAGCATAATTGTGCAAGAAATTTTAAAATGGGGGTCAATTGTAAACTATGCATGGATTGGTAGCCATTTCACAACACAATTCTTACAGACACAAACAATGAGTGTTAGGCTACTTAAGGAAGAAATGAAACAAAAATTTGGAATTGATGTGAGTATGGGACAGTGTAGGAGAGCAAAGAAATATGCAATTGAACTAACTGAAGGCACACTAGTTGAACATTATGCCAAGCTTTGGTCATATGGTGAGGAGATAAGAAGATCCAATCTAGGATCAACTGTTAAAATGGATGTCAACAATATGCCTGATGGGAAGACATATTTTAGTAAATTTTATATATGTTTTGAGGGGCTGAAGCAAGGTTGGAAAGGCAGTTGTAGAAGAGTAATAAACCTGGATGGTTGTTTCTTAAAGGGGTTATGTAGTGGAGAGTTGATATGTGTCGTAGGAAGAGATGCTAACAATCATATTTTCCTAATAGCATGGGCAGTTGTTTGTGTGGAAAACAAAGAAAATTGGAAATGATTTTTGGAGAATCTTAAAGATGATCTAGAAATGGAAAATGGTTTTGGTATTACCCTGATGTCAAATCAACATAAGGTATGTCACTTACTATACAACTTAATGTTATTTCTTAATGGATTTATATTTTTTTAACAGATGAATTTAAATTGTGTAGGGGCTGTTGGAGGCTGTAAAGGAAGTATTGCCTATTGTTGAACACAGATAGTGTGCAAGGCATATTGTTGCCAACTTTTGGAAAAGATTCAGTAGTGTACATTATGGGAGGATGTTTTGGAAGGCATGCAAGGCATCCACTGAGCCTTTATTCAATGCTGCTATGAAGGAAATACAACTACTTAATCCTACAACATTTGATTACCTTATGGAAAAGAACCAAAAATCATGGTGTAGAGCTTTCTTTCAAGAGGGGAGGATGTGTGATGCAGTTGAAAATGGATTATCTGAAAGTTTTAAAAATGTCATTAGAGATGCAAGAAAAAACCAATAATCACAATGTTAGAAGAAATTAGGTTGTATGTTATGGAGAGGCAATTCAATCTGACTATCAAAGGTTGTTCATGGCCTGATTATAAACCATGTCCAGCTATTGCAATCCTACTGAATCAGTTGAAAAGAGCTCAAAGGTATTAACTTTAATTTTGAATTTTAATTGATTACTTACACTATATACTAACTTGTATACTATTTAAACAGGTATTGGCAGGTTTTACCAACTGGTTTAAACCAGTTTGAAACAAGAAATTTGGTAGAGTCTTATGTTGTGGATACATATAAGAAGACTTGTTCATGTAGAGTGTGACAACTAAATCGGTACGGATGTGTGCATTCAGTTGCAACTATCTCATACCTAAATAGTGATGTTGGTAATTATGTGGATCCAATGTACTATGGGGCAATTTACAAGAACATGTATAAGTATCCGATGCGTGGGATGAATGGTAGCAATATGTGGCCATCTACGTAATTCATTGCACCTTTGCCACCATTTAAGAGAAAAATGTCAGGTATACCTAAAGTTAATAGAAGAAAGGATGCAAGTGAAAGAGGTGCAAGACATACCGTGTCAAAGGTGGGGAAAAAATTATGTGTAGTGTATGCAAGCAAGTAGGACATAACAAGGTTACATGTTCTCAAGCTGAAAAACCAACAAATCTCAAGGTAAAGAAAAGGAAGAGAAAAGATGGTAATGATGGGGAAGGAAGCAGTGGTAAGAATGCAATGGATGGTAAAGATGAGCAAGGAACTAGGGGTAATAAGGGAAATAATGGTAATGATGGGGAAGGAAGCAGCGGTAAGAAGGCAATGGATGGTAAAGATGAGCAAGGAACTAGGGGTAATAAGGGAACTAATGGTAATGATGAGGAATGAAGCAGTGGTAAGAAGGCAATGGATGGTAAAGATGAGCAAGGAGATAGGGGTAAGAAGGTAATTATCAAGAAAAGAAAGAAGTCTGAAAGAATAATCAAGAAAAACTTGCTACAAGGGTTGAGGGTAAGAACGGGGAAGGCAACACTAATGACAAGCCAATTGAACTTGAATAGGAATTAAATTTCAATGTCTGTTATTATGTACTTGTTATTTAGGATCAAATTGTGATGTTTCAGATTAAGTGTGGATGTTTGGTGTTATGTGCTTGTGATGTTTCGAAATAAGTTTGGATGTTTGGTGTTATGTACAACCGTTTGTAATGTTAATGGTTTGAATGTGCTTATGATTGTGTGTTAGTTATGGACGTGCATGGTATTAGGGTCCATTTGTGACATTATTTTAACTGCATATGGTCCCATTTGTTCAAGTTGAAGCTATTTCCAATGTCACTATCAACAAATAAAGTGTGAATGTAACATGGGATCCCATCTAACATACCCATTGTTTTTTTATTAAATTAAAATAAAGGTACATGGACAATATAGTACTTTCCATTAGAAGGAAATTAACATCAGCAAACTATTACAACTTGTAAACAATTATTCGAAAGAAAACAATCCAACTAACAACTAAACACATCTTCAGCTTCCAAATCGTTGATTCAAGCTTCTTTTTTTTACCTAGCCAATCTTGCAATCATAACTGCTTCAACACTCATATTCTTAGTTTCTGCTTCTTCTACCCAACAAATAAAACCATTACGAGGTCCCTAACAAAATGAATTTTCTAGTGTGAGAGACTGAGAATGGAACAAACTAATAAATTAGGGCTACAGTGAACAAACTAACACACACCTTAGTGGGGCAAGCATAGAAGGGTCTTCTAGGGTTGGACGGAGTATAAGACATTCTTATTATGGCGACACATCTACACGAGCATTTCACCATTTTTGCTTCGTTAATTCCAAGGGCTCTATAACTCTGAAAGCAAACAATCATAGGGAAAAAGAATGGTACAGTCGAGTAAGGAAGTAAACTACTTATAAAGAGGAAATGACAAAAATACCCCTTTGTTTGGCCTCATGCACATCTGTCATAGTTGGTGCACCAAACACACTTAATTAACATTAACTAAGGCAAACAAAAGTTACCTTAAATCAACACCAATGAACAAAACAAATTATATCCCATTCATTTCAATCTACATTTCACCAAAATGTCTATTACAGGTAACCAGGACTTCAAAAAACATCCACAGTGTACTATTACAACCACCACTGGAGTACCACTACCTACACTAACTGGATTACCACTAACACAAACAAAGCACACATAATCTTAATAACATATATAATAAGAAACACCATTAAACCTAATAGTAGATTATGAGTACTAGATTAACATACCACTACAACCTATTTCCATGAGATTCACTTGCTGATTATCAAGTGAATGATGAAAATCATGATCAGGAGCATGACGACACCAACACCCACAACCAACAGTGCAATCACTTTAATCTGCTTCTCAACATGGTCGAACTTTTGTTGCATGTTGAGGACATCCACCCTGGAATGAACGTAATTGCGACCCATCTCCTCTTTCAAACGCTCGACCTAACCTTGTTGCTAAGCTATCTTTTCACCATAGTCATAGAAGATCGTGTGCAAATCGTTCAAGTTAAGTCCGTCTGTTGAGCTTATCGAGTTATTGGAGTTGATAGTATCTGGTGATGGTGGTGGGGTAGGATCCATGCAAGACAGTGAAGGGAAAAGGGAGTATTGTCGAATGGTTGTTGGCTAGTGTTTGGTCGAAAATGGTAACAATAATTTAGGGTTTTGTCCAGCAGATCCTTCAATTATATACTATGGGACCACTGAACCCTTAGGGCCCAAGCAAGCCAACTTATTCGTGAGTCAGTGACGTGTAATCCGAGTTGTGTGAGTAGACTCGCTAACTGAGTTAGGTGATGACTAGGCAAGGAAACAGGTTGATTTGGGCCAAAATCCCAAATTAGCCGGTTAAATGTGACTTCATGCCCTTATAAAACCAAAAAAATAACATAAAGGACCTTTTAAACCAAAAATGTGTAACTTTGTGGGGCTATAGTGAC
The DNA here is from genome assembly GCF_002870075.4 of Lactuca sativa. Lineage (NCBI taxonomy): Eukaryota > Viridiplantae > Streptophyta > Magnoliopsida > Asterales > Asteraceae > Lactuca > Lactuca sativa. Next base: position 324,429,894 of record NC_056627.2, on the reverse strand, counting down.
ATTTTCCTTAAATTTTTACTACAGTACATTCGTTATTCACTTATGAATAAAGAATATGATTATTTTTTTTACAGTTTAAGTATCATTCATATATGAATATAACATATAATAATTTTTTTACAGTTTAGATCAACTCTCGTCACATTTATGTTCAAATATGAATAAAACGTGTATTAGTTCTCCTCACAAGTTATATTCATATACAAAGAACACATTTATTATAATTTTAGTACAGTTCATTTGTTATTCATATATGAATAAGTAGTCCAAATTTTCAAAAACACTTCGTCCTTTATTAACATACTGCTTATTAATATATTAAAAACAAATTAACTGTAATAAAAATATGATAAATGTTTTATTCATATATAAAAATAATATATGATGACAACTAATACACGTTTTATTCATATATAAATATGACATGTGACGAAAGATGATGTAACAAAATATATTTTAGGTAAGAAAAACTTTATTACTTATTATATTCATATATGCACGATATTTAAACTGCAAAAAAGTTAAACATACGTTTTATTTATAAGTGAATAACAAATGTACTGTAATAAAAATCTGTTTCATTTTTATTCATTTATGAATAACGAGAGCTAAAACAAAAAAAAAATTATTTTATCTTAAAACTATATTAATATAGATGTCTATTTATAGAGAATAAAAAATTAGGAATTTTAATATATTTAAAATAATTTTTCGATAAAAATAATTTTCTAAAAATAAGAAAAACAAAAAAAAAATATATTTATGTATATTAAGATAATGATTAACATAGTTTAAGTAAGCACGTTTGACTAGAAAACATATTTGTATTTGTTACCCATTTCCACCGGTACGCCTAAGTGTTTTGCGGCAAAATAAATGTGTGGTTGAGAATGATTCCTTCATTCTTAACTTTTTTTTTCTCAATTGAATACTTCTCTCTCTCTCTCTCTCTCTCTCTCTCTCTATATATATATATATATATATATATATATATATATATATATATATATATATATATATATATATATATATATATATATATATATATATATATATATATATATATATATATATATATATATATATATATATATATATATATATATATATATATAACATGTGAATGGTGGATGCCATTATAGGTGCATTTACTTATTAGAAAATTAAACCAATGGGGGAGGTAGAACGACTACGTACGCTATCATTTTTGTCCACAAATAAGTTTGATTTACAAATGATGTAAAAGATGTGGAGATTAGTAGACGTTTTATATGACGACCATGACAGAAATCGACAACACTCAAAACGTATTTTAAATGATGATGATAATGGAGAACCTTTAGTCACACAGATCTAGGTTCATCGAATTATATATGAGTAGATTTGATTTTGTTGGTTTGTTTTCTCGGAGAGGATGACGTAAATAATTGTAGCAAAGTTGGTTTAGAGAAAATAGTAAACTATATATCCAAACTGAAATGTTACAAGTTTAATATGTACAGTTTATTTCTAAATTGAACTCTGCGTTTTGTATTATGAAAGACTCTATACCACTCGTACAGTTAAATAAGAGCTTTATGGTTCTTTTTATTCAATGACAAAAAATTATAATATACGTTTGAGTTTCATTTTATAGAAATTATGCATCTTTGTCTGGGGAGCATGTCGTGTAAAACCAGCCAAATTTTTTGTATAATAATTTGAACTGTAACGTTATTGGCCTTTTGTTCATATTTGGCATATTTCCTTACTTTTAAGGATTGTTTGACAAAAAAAAAATATTGTTTCTTAGTTTATAACTTACTGACTTATTAGTTTTTAAGCTAATAAGTTAAAGTGATAGTTAGTTACGAAAAAATGATTTATTAGAGACTTTCTACAGTTATTATTCAAATATTTTTTAGCTTATAGTGGTATGGAATCTCTAATAAATTAATAAACTTATTTGCCAAATAACCCTAAGATGTCTCTTCATGTTGGGATAATTTCACATTAACTAATGATATATGATTATTACCATCTTATATACGTATCTAATTTATAAATTTAAGCATTGACAGATTGAGATATAAGTCGGTAATTGATGTAGCACGAGTATATGTTTAGTGTGCTATCAACAACCCACTAAGGTGTACGTACTCTAAGCCACCCACCATAAGTGTCCCTTGATTTACACATAGGTCAGGCATTGATTTAAAATCGCTTGGTCATCTTTTGTTTTAAAAAATGTTATGTTATTATTCAAATAAAAACATTATATTATTCTTCTAATCTACTTTTAAACAAAAATTTTATGAATATTCTATTTGTTCTTCTAATCCAAGTTAAAACAAAAAATTTATTATAAATGTATCATCTTGCTTAAAATCGGCGGACACTATTGGCCTCCAAATTTTATTTATGCTTATAGACTACAGTCCTTTAATTTTAATACATGGCTTAATTTTTATGCATGCGGTATGAAAAAAAAAAAACGTTCACTTCATAAAACCCAATTAGGTTAAATTATCACTGTAATCGTCGGCGGCACAAGAACTAATAAAACGTTCGGTTTCGTCATTTTTGTAAAAAATGAATATCTATTCTCACGTTTGTCTTCTTGCAACACTTTTCCTTTTTGTTTGAACCAAATTTTTCTTGGTTGATTCCATCAAATGTCCAGCTAATAATTAACTAATATATCATCCATACTTATAAAACTAGCATTTTTCCTTAAACCTCATTCATTTGAAACCCCATAAAAATTTGCAAACACCTCATGCATTTGAAATCTCATATTTTAATGAAAATCACTCAAAAGTCTCTTAATATTGATTAACAATTCAAAAGTTTTATAACTTATATAATATATTTAATAAACAATTAATGGATACTCTACTATAAAAAGGTCAATCTTTTTTAGTAGACACACAAATACAAGTCATATACAAAATTCACAAATAAAACAAGTTTAAAGTTTTTGGTGTTGGTTTGAGGGCTTTGAACAATTTTTCGAGCCATGTTATTATGTTGAAGTTTTAATTTGTAAGTTTGTTATATACTAATTCTTTTTTGTATTTTCTTGATTTAAGTATTCTTTTAAGAATATCATTGTATGTTGTGGTTGAAATTTTAATGTAAATTAGATTAGATTCATGTTATCGATTATATGTTATGGAAGGTGATAGATATATATAATATTTAATTAGCTATTGTATATATGTTTGTATGTTCATGTTGCTTCAAAACAATAATTAATTAAAAATCATGGATATGTCATATTATCCATATTATCCATGTAAGTCTTTTTTAAAATGTAATTTGTCTATCTTATCACTTTATATTTTAGTATATGTTTAACATTTTAATTATAATAATAAGTGCTTTTTAAAAGTTTCTTTTACTTATTAATAATAACAAGTGGTTTTAAAATTAATAAACAATAGTTATAAATAATAAAATCAAATTACATGAATATGTCATACTATCCATGCAAGTCTCTTTTGAAATACAAATTGTCTATCTTATCACTTTATTATTTAGTGTATGTTTCACATTTTAATAATAACATGAAATATTTCTTAAAAATCTTCTTTAACTTATTATTAATAATAAGTGGTTTAAAATTAATGAATATCAATTTTAAATGATAATAGCATCAAATTATCAATTACATTTAGCTATAAATGAATTATATTTTAAATGAACATCATTATTGAAATTAAAAATGATTGCATAAGTAAAAATATAATTAATCAATAATAATAATTGTTAAAAATAATACTAAATAGATAATTATATTTAATTTTATTAATGAAGAATGTAGGTTGATGTCAATAATGTAGGTTAAAAATAATACTAAATATATATAGTGTGAAAATATAATCTCAAAGTTAATGTCAATAACATAACCATTTTAAATATATATTTTTCAATATTTTAACAATATATTTTTAATCTTCGCTGCGCAACGCGCAAGAATTCGTCTAGTTATTGTAATAATAGCATGTGTAGTTAGGCTAAAGCCTAAAGGAAATGGTGTTATTGCATATGTTCAATTTTTGGTGTCACATAGACAACGTTGTCATTTCATATCTCTATTAGGCCGGATAGAGTGAAGCGGGAAGGAGGTTGATGTCAATAATATTATTGTTCAAAATAATTGAGATTATATATATATATATATATATATATATATATATATATATATATATATATATATATATAGTGTGAAAATATAATCTCAAAGTTAATGTCAATAACATAACCATTTTAAATATATATTTTTCAATATTTTAACAATATATTTTTAATCTTCGCTGCGCAACGCGCAAGAATTCGTCTAGTTATTGTAATAATGGCATGTGTAGTTAGGCTAAAGCCTAAAGGAAATGGTGTTATTGCATATGTTCAATTTTTGGTGTCACATAGACAACGTTGTCATTTCATATCTCTATTAGACCGGATAGAGTGAAGCGGGAAGGAGGTGTGGGAGTCATTCCCGCTCGGAGGAACACCGCCCTGACAGTGCGGGATAGGAGGCGCGGGGAGGGATTGTCACACTCTCTTACTTCTTGTGATTTGCTGTAATTTGTTTTTGTTTTTTTTTTGTTTTGTTTTTTTTTTTTTTTTGAGTTTGCAGGTTCATCGAGGAAGAAGGAAGAAGTTTTCAGAAATGGCATATTTGACCCCTATATTTTGGTCTTATGCCAGAATACACCCTAGTTCTGAATTTTCTTTACAAAAATAGTTTTCGAAAATTACAAAATAGACACTATATTTTTATATTCCAATTATCATTAAAATAAATTAATTTTATTTAAAAAAATAAAAAAAAACAAATAGTAATGGAAGTTTCCCACCAATTCCTTGGGTTTAGGTGAGAGGGAAAGGAAAGTGAGGGAAAAGTTGTCGTGGCCCACAAAAAATGATGGAAGTTTCCCATCCACACCCTCCGGTCTTAGAGAACGAGTTTTTATGTCACAGACACCTAAATCGTTGCCATTTCATGCCTTAGTTAGGGAACGGTATCATCCATGTGATCCTTATTTTTTGTTCTTATAATAAAAACTATAATATGTAATTTAAAAAGATCATTACATTAAAAAAAATTAAAAACACATTACATTAAATTTGGAAAATATAAATTAAAATTAAAAAACATCACATGAAATATAAAATTACTAAGACACAAAATTCAAAATTACAATCAAACTAAAATAAGTCCTTTAATAAAAAAAGCCTTTGAACCGTCTTGGAGAGTCGTATTGAGATCGATATGATGTTCCACCAAATCACTGAGAAGTTCGTATATCTCATTTTTATTTCAACATACAGTAGGGTACCAACTTAGCTTTTATTGGTGACACACTTGGGGAGACATTTTCATTTTCGTTTTTAACATATTTTCAAATTGTTTTTCTCTCGTCTTCTAAAATAATATTGTGTAAAATGATACATTTATCTATAATATTTGTGAGGTTTTCCTTATCTCTGCATAGACATGTCAAATTGCTTAGTATGTGTCAACGCTTCTTAAAGGCTCCACATGCTAGTTCGATATCAATTCTAGCTATTTCTTGAACTGTTTAATATTTTATGTGTTGTGGATCACCTAGACATGTCAATGTTCTCGGAAGCATAAAATGTTTATTATATACCATCTACAAGATAATACTCGTATTTATATGTCACTTTATTTACTTCAATCAGACAATGAGGGCACGACCTGTCACAAAAGATGTCAAATATAGGTGACATGCCCACAACGTAGATATTATTGCTTGAGTCGGGTATACCAAAGTAGGCATGCCAAAACCAAAAATCCTCTGATGCAGCTCCTTCAAGTATGGTTGTCGGTTGAGTCTTATCTCTTTGTGTATATTGTCCATGTCATGCAATAGGATGCGTGCTTGTACTTTTAGATGTTTCAACGTGTACAACAGACTATCTTTAGTGCTTGCTTTTTCTAACTCCCTTTGGACATTTTACATCCCTCTTGTTGGTAACGTTTGTTGTAATCGACGTTATTATTAGTAAAGTGGAACTTGTATGGAGGAAAGTGGGCATCATGTATATTGGGATGAATGGTGTTGACATTAAATGAATACTTCCATTGCTTCCTTATCAGTTGTGATTATAGATGTCACCAATATTACTATGTCAATTTTCATAGACCGTAATCTTAATGTATCATTATTGGGATTGATCGTAGAACCTAAGATGTATAGAGGAAAGAGGGTCCCCTTATTAATTGGGATTATAGATATATGGCGCCAATTTTACTAGGTAGTTCCTGATAAAACTCTATGATGCATAAGTTAGAACAAAAGGGATTGTATATCATAGGAATGGATTGAGAGTGTATGAGAGTATATATATATATATATATATATATATATATATATATATATATATATATATATATATATTGTTTGTAGACTCTCTTTTTCAAACCTTTTGTTGTTTATGATTGGCTTATATATCGAATGTGTGGGAAATGTAATGATGGAGATGAAACATCAAATAATAATGTTTATATCCAAAGTGTTATGTACATTATGAGTTTATTATTTGTTAAGTATGATTTTCATCATGTCAATGGTTCTATAGAATTACCTTTGTACTTCTTGTGTTGTTTGAACTTTTTACCATGATCGGAGGAAATCTTGGATGGATAGCCTATATGGAATCATGTATCCGTCATCGGCTATCTGAAAGGTAGCGTCCCCTATCAATGATCATTATAACCGTGTTTCTTTTTCTACTTAAGATGTTTTCTTTCTAATTCTTTTGATTTGTACATATAAGAATTATGATTACTACTTAAGAGGTTAAAATTAATTCAACAATATATGACTGAATCGACATCAAGTTTTAGTGGATACCTCACAAACACAAACTTGCAATCTTGTTGCAGATTATTTCAATTTTGTAGTTTCTTGGAATATTGATCCAATATTACGATAAAAATCTTTCAAAATGTAAATGATCATATGTGAGATCTTTATATTGACAATCTTATTTAAGTATGGTGTGGCCTCCTAGATATGGTTCTAGTTTTTTAAGGTGCGGATATCTCCATAAGAAGTCCAGGGTTGAAACCCTGACACATAAAAATATCACTAGTGTTTTGTGATGGACCTCCCATATGGGTCTTGGGGCATGTTGTCATTGGTTGATTGGACGATGTGGTTTACCATTTTTATTTAAGTATGTTATGTTATTTTTTCAATTAATGTTTAACTTTTGTATGTATATATTCTCTTTTTACAAAAATTTAGTTGGATCAATGAATTTTTTCATGCCTAAAAGATTGAAATTTCATTCATTTTATGGCTACAGGCTTAATAACTTGTAATTTTTATATGCAACGTTATTAACTATGAAAGCTTTATAAAAACAACAAGCCTTAAGATTCCAACTACTCGAACATTCAAAGGTCTATATGTTGGAATAAGTGTTCATGGTCATAACTAAATTGGTCAAGATCATGACAAAATTTATATAACTTTATGGAATATAAGTAAAGTCTTTTTTGGATTGCCCTCAAAAGATAGAAATAACTTGAAATGACTTTAGGAAAGAGAGATAAAATGATTTGTAAATTTATTATGTGATTAATCAATTAATTATAAATAGATGAAATTAGTTAATTATTAATCATAATTAATCTAGAATTCATTCGAGATTAATAAGAATTAATTCAAGGGTGAATTGTAATTATTCAATAGTTGAAAAAGAAAGACAATTCTAGAACGATCCAAGGTGTGGACGGTTTTAAGGAGCCTTTTTGAATTTCCGGAAGCCTCCTGGTTGCAAATAAGGAAGGGATTTGAATTGCGATTAAATCTATTATTTAATTATTCGAATATGGACTTATCTACAAGTTACCTAGACTATAAATATGACCCTTAGGCATCTGATTTTCATGGCTTCTCATACCTAGAAGGTGGAGAACAAAATTCTCTTCCTTTCTCTTATCTTATCTTGTCTTTCTAGTGTTATAGGGTTTAGGGTGTGAACCATTAGAGGCGTGCATACTTTTGGCTCTCGCTTTCCATGGAGCATTAAAGAACTCAAGAGTTAGTATTTTTGAATACATTAAAATGTATGTTTCCTATCTATGATTTTGATTATCATAAGGTTTTAGTTTTTGTTTAAGAAGTATGTTGCTATTAATAGTGAAAAGACATAGAACCATTTTAGGTTGCATGTACCGATAAGTGTTATGTGAAATTACGCAAGTACATTGCTATTATAACCTTAAAAACTCAATAGTGTTATCAGAGCCTATGCTTTTTCAATTATTAGTGGATAAAGATGAAACCAGAAAACTAATAAAAATTGTAAACATGTTCTGGCCACGACATGGGCAGTCTTCTGCCACATTGTGGTGAGTGTGTGAAATGCGATTTCAGGATTTTCTTACCTTATTCAAAAGTTAGAATAATGATTAGTTATCTAGCATTATTTTAAATGTCTAAAATCAGAATATAATGACTAGATAATTAGAAATCTTAATTTGAATATAAGGAAGTTTTTTAAAAAGGGTAATTATCTAATTATAAGATGATTAGAAATTATCCTTTAATAAAGATTTAAAACTAATTAATTAAAAGTTAAGTTAAATATAATTATCAAATTTTAATAGTTCAAATATTAACTAATTAAAAGGTTAATATGATTTGACCCTTGTAATTTTAAAAGGTTTTAACATACTTTCTATACATATGTATTAGAGTATAATACTATATGTATAACTAAAAGTAAATAAAATCAATAGTAGGTCTTATTCACGAAGCCACACTATAAGAGGGGTATAAGGAAATGACCTATAAAATAATCGTTGAATGGGTGTCCTTTTCACCCACCATTTCTCTGTATGACTGAGGGTTATTAGCCAAACATATTTGATAGGACATAATCACATTAAAATTATAATGTATTAAGTACTAGAACCTTATATAAAATCCCACTCTTCTTACTTTAGGAAAAATGTGAAATTGTATGCTAATCCATGAAAACGTATATCATTTCTTTGTGAGTCATTCGTAGAGCGTGCATGGTTAACCGACACAATAATGTGGGACTACAAAGATGAAATGATGGCACATACTTGCCATTTATGATTATTGATGGAGCATGTGATGTTAACCGGCACATTAATATGAGATCATAAACAACCTCGAGAATGTCACGCGAATTTGCATGGTTATTTATATCTTGTTTGTGATCCTCGGTATCTTAGTCACAAATCGAAGAGCATAATCTGAGTTTAACACGCCATTTATTGTTCAATAAATCTCAAAAGATATAGGAGTTTCATTGTGATTGAAATCGGTAAAGTGCTTTACCTACCTAAAATAGTTATGTGATATGACTACGACATCCTTCTTCATATTACGAATGGTATTTATGGATCCTAGCCTTAATTTAGATTTGGGTTAATAATTAAGGATTTAATCGACTTATTTAAACCTTTTCTCTTTGCTTAGATGGAATCCTCTCCCACCCCCTCGCATACCTTCTAATTCTAGCTTCTCATTGTTCTCTATCGAGAACTGCTCATATGTTATGAGGTCTTCCTTGATTTTGATATTGGGAAAGATGTCCATAATAAGCATATCTCTAAGATCAATAACTCATCAACTTTGATTAAGTTGTTAATCCCACAAACATGTAGATTTGTCAAATAAGGTTCTCTTGCATCATTATGTCTATGTCCGCGATGTTCCAAAAGTTTTTGTGAACATGTGAACATATGAAATGAATTTGTATTTGAGTGAAATGTTTCACCAAAAGGTAGGAAAAGAGTGATTTAAAAATCATAAAAATTTCCTAATTGAATTCAAATTGAAGAAGATAGTTTTGTATGTAATCAATGAAAGCTACATAGACAAACTCGAGAATCTCAATGTTACCCTTGACAAGAGTCTTGAAATAGATTCTTTGATTGGATATTTCATTAGTTATTATGATAATTTCGACTTTATTTATCATATGAATAGTATGGAGAAAACATTAATGGAATTCTTAAACCTTCTCCAAACTAAGAAAACTGGAAAGGAATTAGATTTCTAATCCAATTCCATTCATTGCCTTTCTGAATGTTGGTGGGAAAAAGACACTACTAGAAAAACAGCCTTTTACGACGCGCAATGCGTGTCGTAAAATGCTCAGACGACGCGCAAATGAGTGTCAAGGAATGCCCTGTCATAACGAGAGACGACACGCTTTTGCGCGTCGTCTATTTACGACATGCATTTACGACTCGCATTTATGACACGCATTTACGACGCGTAGTTATGACACGCAATGCGTATCAAGGAAGGCCATGTCATAAAGGAAGATGACAAGCATTTGTGTGTCGTAACCTCACGACGCGCGTGATTATGACACGCAATGCGTATCAAGGAAGCCACTGTCATAAATGAAGATGACACGCATTTGCGTGTCATCAACTTCAGTAACCATTTATGATATGCATTTACGACGCGTCTTTACGATATTCATTTATGCATAATACAAAAATATGTAAACAAATATGTTTAAATGATTAAAGGAAATATGAAATTGATTGTTTTGGTAACTAAAATCGGTATTTTAGTAACTTTCAGTGGTTGGTATAACTGATGAGTCTGATTTCTTTGTTAGATAAATGCTCAAGCACGTTATTTTCATCACATGAAATAAAAATGATATTTCTCCATTAGAAATACAATTAGTGAAACATAAAAAGAACAAAGGATGAAAATAACCTTCAATGTCAAAATGTTCATCTTCTTAAGTTCCATGTTTGCATTTCTGCCAAAAATAATATAATTTGTTTTAATATTACATTTTGGAAACTATAAGAATTTACACTAGCAACAAATGCATCTATCTGTAATGTACAAGAGTTATTGCGATTCAATGATAAATAAAAGTAATTTGACTAAAGTTTTATTTATTAATCTGAAGTTGGTGATTGTATTTTTTTTTTCTAGAAAGTACTTTTTGTTGTTGGTATGACAATGATTCTTTCTAAAAAATTGTAACTATTTTTTATTGATTTAAAGCATTTGCCTTTTTATATATTTATATTTATAAATCTATAAATAAAAAAGAAAAAGAAATTACAAACATTTTAACATCTTGTGCATGATTTACGAAAATTATAAATAAATAAATAAATAAATATATATATATATATATATATTTATTTATTTATTTATAATTTTCGTAAATCATGCACAAGATATATATATATATATATATATATATATATATATATATATATATATATATATATATATATATATATATATATATATATATATAAAGGGCAAAATGTAAATAGGTGAAATGGGTTCTAAACAAATAAGCTATCAAACAACTATTAGTTTTTCCTAATCATCAATAAAACAGAAAACAATAAATAAAACCTTTTCATTTTACCTGATAAACAACATTACAGATAAATCCCAAACCTTGAACGGTATCGTTTTACCTGATAAACAACATTACAGATAAATCCCAAACCTTGAACGGCTTATGTACCATTGGTTCTCGAGTTCAAACCTCTCAAATACGTATTTCACCAACATTTTTTTTCAACTGCAAAGATCTTATAGCATCTTAGGCGTATGTGGTTAGGTATAAGTCTGTAAACAATTTCATTACCACTTTTTCTCAACTGCAAAAAGGAATGATATCGACTATTAGATCAAATTTATGCACAGGGAGGATAAGTTGAACCAAAAGAGAACACCTTTTACAGCTCACACACAGTTTTTTCTTTCACACACAGTTCACAGTCTGGTATGGAAAGCATTGTATGGTATTGCTCCTAATCATCAAATACTAATTCACAAACAATCAAACAAAAATTAAACCCTTACAGAGAAAAATTGATCTATCCTTTTGTATCTGCTTGCACCTTCATTCCCAGCCAAGAACACCTCCAAATGGAGGTGTTGATCATAAGTATTTCAGCTAACCATCAAGGGAAGCAACGCCCCTTCTTTTTCTTTTCTTCTTTCCTATCAATTTCACAACCTTGATTGTACTCCTTCTTCCCTGTCAAATGAAGCAAACCAAACACAATCCTTTTAATTTTCGATGTTTTCTTTTCCCAGTAAACTCAAACACCCAAAAATCCCAGTATTCATTGATATTGGTCGACAAAAAAAAGAATACGACCTGTGAGGTTCAAGCAAACCCCATTCGTTTACCTTCAATCACCGAAGACCACCATAGCGTCACTCTTCTTCTTCCTTCGATCTATCCAAACTCTAGAGGTCCTCCCCTTCGTTCTCAATGACCACTGAAGATGGAGTAGCATCCGACGAGACCAAGAGGCTCCCACTGTTTTCATCGATCAGACCTCCACCCAAACCTTTCCTCCATCCATTTATTTCATCGAAATCAGACAAGAACTTGACTCGTTGACCCCGATTTCTACCGATGACGGAGTCTAAGAAGCCAAGGAAGGCTCACCGGGAATCGATAATTACCTCCATCGGACTAGTTGAGTCCCCCTAGATGCGACAAACAAGAGAAGCGTCGCTGCTTCTCCCTTCTCCTTTCGTCAAATCGATCCCACACCAGAGGTGTTTCTCCTTTCTCAATTGATTACCATCATCGAGCCACCATGGCTGCTTGCGTTTCCATCTTCGTTGCTCGAAAGATGAACCACGACCACCGGACCAAAACTCCCGCTACCTTCGTCATTCTGATTCCCCTTTTTCGATTTATCTGTGGGGAATCAGAAACAAACGAGAATCAAGATTTGCATTCCTAATATTGAGACTTGAGAGTATAATATTAAATTAGGGCTTTTTCTAACAATTTCAACATCGAGTGGGAGATATGGTGGTTCTAATGGGTAGAAGTAAGTGAGCCTTGATCGATGTCAACGAACGGGGAAGAATCGGTGGCGACGGTCAGAGTGCAAGGGAAAGAATCAAGCAACACTCGATGTTGGGAGGCGGAGGAAGACCTGAGAAGATTTTTGTGGTCAAAGAAAACACCTAGAGCAAAAGAGGGGAAACAAGGAAGGAAGGCGGGTTTTCTACTTTTTTTGATTTCTTTTTTCCACTGCTAGTTGCTGAAGAGCGCGTTTGTAAAATTATAAAGTGACATTTCTAGACGACATGCCTTTAACATAAGTGCCCTCCGTGTTTTTTTTGTCAGACACTAATTTTAGGGCATGCAAAAATGCGCGTCCTAAATTCTTTAAATTTCTAAAGACCTGACATTATTTTTAGGGCACGCCCTTTTGCGTATCATTAATCAGTGCGTGTCATAAAAAGCGTGTCATTAAAGGTCCGTTTTCTAGTAGTGAGAGGAAAACTCGAATCCTAAATGGAAAGGAATGGTTTCAGCCGGAGCTTCCCAGTATCAAAGAATGAAATTGGTCTATCCTCTATTTCACGCAGTCATGATTCAAAGTGACAAGTTGCAATTAATGTAATAACAAGGATCATAGGAAACAAAGATTGCCCTAAGTATTTGGGATGGTAAAGTCAAATGTTTGACCCTACATAGAGTACTTGAATATTCAAACTACAAATACATTAAATTCATAGTTCCTTAAGGCATGATGTGGTAATCACATTTAGATGGCGTTGTAGGATCTATATGATAGAAGAAAGCTAAGCATCTAAAGCTAAACTTAATTATTGGAATGGACGAATGTCGTATATTTCAATGATTGAGTATTTTGAGCTTGTGGTTAGTAATAGAGTTAGGATAAATCTAGTTATTTGCTATTACTCTTTAAGAGGTATCTAGAAAACCAAATTTCATTTTATGTGCTATATAAACGTGAATTTCAATTTTCATTTGATAATGGAAAGGTGGTATTCTAGTTTCGGTTTGTGTTTTGGAGTTAAAGGGTATTTCGGTAATTTGTCAGCTCGGGCTTCGATGGAAAATGGATGTTCATTCGTAATTTGGTAAGGCATGTACGATTTGACGGAAGTGTAGAGCTTCTCGTTACCATTTTATTTTGATGTTAGGTTCTTTTGGGGCATGCAAAGTTATCAAGTCAATGACTTTATGGTTCTAAACATTCTTTAAGAAGTAGATCTTTGGTTTGGACTCCTCGTCTTGATCATTAAGTGCTTAATGGAGTTGGGCCTTTGTCTTGGACCAAGCTAGGTTAAGGGTAAAATGGTATTTTTACCCCGAGTATCGATTTATTATTATGGTTTGGAACCCAATTGATAATTGGGTGTTGTTTTGATATTGATAATTCTGGGAATCTATTAGCCAACAGCCAGGGATCGTCTGTGTGTTTTGACAATGCGAGGTGAGTTTCGTCGCTGTAGTTACAGGTCAAAGGCACCAATGTTGGCCCTTTGTATTGTTATCCCGGTTTATCGTATGATTGAGTATTGTGGTGATCTGTTAGATCTGTATCCTGGTAGACAAGATGATGTTATGCTTAGTGATCTATAAGATCTACCTGTTATCTGTTCTGGCTATATGTTTACGGGTCGCATGTGTTGATGTAGTGTGGTTGGGTAGAGACTGTACTGTTTTGTGCTTCCAATCAACAAACCTGGTAATATTTATATCGATATGTTATATGTATGCTTATCTATTGTGTATATATCGACATGGTTTGTGTGTATGGTTGGGTTGAGGTGGTCCTGCTTAGTGCTAAAGGCCAACAGACACAAGGCTGTCCGGATAGGTTGAAGGTCAGCGGGGCGTACCAGTCAGGTCGAAGGCCCTGAGAACGGTCCAGATAGGCTGAAGGCCCGGTGAGCTGGTCCAGTCTTGCTGAAGGTTATGTGAGCGGTCCAGATAGTCTGAAGGTCCAGTGAGGCGGTCCAGTCATGCTGAAGGTTCTCTAAGCGGCCCGGATAGACTGTCGGCTGGTGGGGGGTTCCAATCAGGCTGAAGGCTCTGTATGCATGTTGTTTGTTGTATATGTTATATGTTGTGTGTTGGTACTTTGCGGGAAACTCATTAAGATTTGTGCTTACTATTTTTGGTTTATGGTTTCAGGTGTTTCAGAGATTCGTGGCAAGGCGAAGGCGTGACCGTAAACATCTTGATTTTATGTCATTGATCTTGGGAGGCACTAATTTTCAAATAATGTTTTGAGAATGCTATTTTTGTAAACATTTTATTTGTAAAAGGATCGTTTTGAAAAGTTTAAAAATTGTTAAAATTTTTGTGATGTTAAACCTAGTGTGTTTGCCAAGGGGATATACTTGACATAAAGTATTAGACTTTTATTTATTACAAACAATGAAATTAATAAAATAAAGACTTTAACACGTGATCGTATGGATGACCAAACCATTAATTATGAAAAATAGATGAGATGAAAGACAAGAAAACTTGAGGAGAGCATGAGACATTAGGGTAGATAGGTCTGATGCTATCACATTGAAATCGAGGTTGGTAGCTTTGTTAATCCTTAAAAATAAAACTAAATTCATAAAATCCTATTGAAAATTTATTTTGAAGAGTAAAGTGAACAAATATGTAACACCCAAAGTTTTGAAGGCCAAGAAAGGAAAGAAAACCCTAATTTTTAGGGGCGACTCGGCGAGTCCAAGGAAGAACTCGGCGAGTCCGAGCGGGATCCGGGTCGAGGTGTAAGTGATCAACTCGGCGAGTCGGCCAAGTGGACTCGGCGAGTCTGGTCTGTGCGAGGAAAACCCTAAATTCGGGACTTGGAGCCTATTTAAGCGTCTCATTCTCTCCCCTAGGGTTCCTTTGCTGCCTCTCTCACCCAGAATACAGACTCTAATCCTCCATTGTTGTGCATTCAAGTTTCCAAGCCATTTTGGGGGTGGTTTGAAGGAAGAAGAAGAAGGGGAAACATTGAAGCTTCAAGGATTAGCCTTGGACCTGAAGTTTGGGGAAACTTTCTGAGTCATTGAAGGTAATAAGTCGTTTCTATCCTTTAGATCTTCCTTGGTTGTGAGATTTGGGGCTTTTAAGCCATGGATAGTTATCCATTGGAGTTAGAAGTTGGAACTGGAGTTGCTACTTCAGATCTAAGTGTATTTTGGTCTTAGAAAGCATAAAGTTTCAGTCCTTGAGTTGATTATGGAGCCTCTTTGCTTTAAACCCTAGTTTGTGGTGTATTTTGCCTAGATCTCCTTCTCTACACGTAAAGTTTGCAACTTTACGTGAGGAATAGGCTTGGGAAGGGTAGATCTATAGTTTGGAGTCCATGCATGACTCAAAAGTCCTCTGCATGTATAGAAATATGAATGGACTCGGCAAGTCCTTTGAGTGGACACGGCGAGTAGCATGAAGACGAGGAGGAACTCGACGAGTGGGATGAACAGCTCGTCGAGTCAGATGAAGTTGGGCAGGAACTCGGCGAGTTGGATGAACAACTCGGCGAGTCTGTTGAAGGTTGTATTGGACTCGACGAGTCTGTTCTTGGACTCGACGAGTCAAGTCGCGAAACCCCAAACCCTTCGAGTTTAGACTCGAATCAGTGAGTCGATTAGAGACTCGGTGAGTTGGACAGGTCAGGACTCGGAAATCAATAGACTCGGCGAGTCATGGACTGACTCGGCGAGTAGAGTCGCGAGTGGAAGGACTCTGAACTTATGAACTCGACGAGTCAGTAAGGTGGCTCGGCCAGTAGGGTTGACCTGGAAGGTTGGCTTTGACCAGGACTTTGACTTTGACCAGAGTTGACTTGGTAGTCTTTTGGGGGTCAGTTAGACTCAGTGTTGCATTGTTATTGGTAGCTCGGGGAGCGGGTGGAGCAGGAGTTCAGAGAGTTGCCGGGCAGCGGCTAGTGGGATCATCAGCAGTTCAGCAGTATCAGGAGAGTTTCCCTTTGTATGAATGGGTCTACGACCACAATGCCGGCCCATGTAGTTATGACTAGAAGACCCGGGGGTTAGCCCTAGGCACCGTATGCTAGTATGATATTCGGGACGAGGTCCAATGATAGAGGGCAGATGCCCAAGGAATGGTTTATGTGATAGTTTATACTTGTTGTCTGCGTGATACTTTTATGTGCCTGGTAGGGTGGTGAGTGTGGGCGAGGTCCCGTACCTCACCACTAGCAGAGTCTGGATGGTGTTCCACATCTCATTAGCAGCAGATCAGGGGCGAGGCCCAAGTTAGGGAAAGAGTGAGTGCGGGCTGGGCCCGTATCTCACTATCAGTAGGAGCATGGACGGGGCTCCCTGGCTCATTAGTAGAGCTCGGTTGTTAGGACCGGAGGGTAGTCAGACACCCTAGAAACGTCTGACAGTATGTGATGATATGTTTGCATGCTGGCCTGTTATGTTATATGCGATAGAAGTAGTAGGAAGGGACCAGTCCCCAAGTTCGGTTGTTAGGACCGAAGGGTAGTTCAGACACCCCAGATATGTCTGATAATCTGTTACGTTATGATATGTGTATGTGACAGTAGTAGAGTTCGGTTGTTAGGACCGAAGGGTGGTCAGCACCCCAGAATGGCTTGACACGGGTAGTCAGCACCCTAGAATGGCTTGACACGGGTAGTCGGCACCCCAGAATGGCCGCACGGGTAGTCGGCACCCTAGAATGGCCGTATAGGGTAGTCAGGCACCCCAGAATAGCCTGACAGTATGTATGTTGTATGTTTGCATGGTATGTGGTAGGGTGGGGAACTCACTAAGCTTCGTGCTTACGGTTTTCAGTTTTGGTTTCAGGAACCTCCAGTAGCGGATGACGGAGCTCGGGATGATCGCATGGCACACACCATATTTTAGACAGCCTGGGATGTAGCACTCTGATAATGAACATGTGTTTTGAAAACTATTATTTGATTATGCTTTGAATCGACGATTTTACTTTAAGTAATATTTTATTAAAAGAAATTTTTGGACGTGAAAATTGGGTCATTACAAGTTGGTATCAGAGCCTTGGTTTGAGGGATTTGGACATGCTCTCGGGTGTGTCTGAACTCAAACTGAGGAATTGGTATAAAAGTTTTCAAATGAAAAGATAGTTTTGTAAAAAGAGAGTTTTTGAGAAAGAAAACGGTTTTAGGAAAGCAAAAAGAATTCAGAAAGAAAAGAACTTTGAAAAGAGAAAAGAGGTGTGGTGCATGTAATCAGCCGAGCTCAAGTAAGTACCCCAAAATACCCATACAAGTTTATGTTATGCTTATCAGTTGATAGAACAGCATGCTAGATTAGGACTAAGGATCTAGGAATGATGCCTTATGTGCCTATTATATGTGTTTTGAGCTGCATGATAGTGCTGATTAGACAGTAGTGGGATAGCCTGTTTAGGTTATGCCTGAGTTTATGAGTTTGTGTTGCATGCTAGTTCAGTTTCTTGCTATGTGGATATGATTGCTTGAGTATGTTGTGGATAGATTTTCCCTTGTCTGAATGCTGCTTGCTTTGTGCATTGTGGGATTCTGAGTGATGGAAGTTAGCCATTAGGTGGATACGACACGTCACATGTGATCAAGGTTGAATAATCTCAGAGTGTTGGATTTGGCCCTATTGCGCAGCTCTCGTTTGAGTCTAACCGTTGTAGGGGCGAGTCTTTTACTCGAAGGATTATCTGAGCCTCGTCACATGTGATGGTATCCAGGTGATGGCTAATTGGCATCACAAGGAGACCTTCAGCAGCTGAGGACTGGTTGAGTTAAGTCAGAGGTTTCCCTAGGGTAAGCCTAGGATGAGATAGTGCTGGGAGCAGTAGTAGTGGATAAGGGACCTGGTGGAGTCAAAGCAATTCCTGAGGAAAGTACGGATAGATGTGGAAGGTAGTATGGGCCCGTACTACTGAAAGCAGAGGATCTGTACTCGATTCGGGAAAGGCCAAGACAAGACCGGGAACCTAGTAAGGAGTGTGCTTGGTCTTGCAGCAGTGATGAGTTTTCTGGTGTGGATGTATTATATTTTCAGTATGGTGACGTTGCGAAAGAGATCAGCGGGCGGATCAGGCGCCGGAGAGGGATCAGGCTCGGGTTCAGGGGCCGAGCAGCTCGAGGAGCAAATGAGAGAGTTGATATTAGCTGAGGTTACGCGCAATATTCTAGCTCAGACTCCTATGATCTTTGGCATGGTCAAGGAGGGTATGTTGGAGATTTTGGATGAGAGGCTGGGAGCCTTCCGTGCTGAGATGATGGCTTTGATGGGAGCGCGCACCTTGACATTTCGGGAGTTCAGGGCTTGCGGGGCACCAGATTATCATGGGGCTAGGGACCCCATCGCTAGTAGCAGATGGTTGGCTGA
Organism: Lactuca sativa; assembly: GCF_002870075.4. Taxonomy (NCBI): domain Eukaryota; kingdom Viridiplantae; phylum Streptophyta; class Magnoliopsida; order Asterales; family Asteraceae; genus Lactuca; species Lactuca sativa. The sequence goes on along the minus strand of NC_056627.2, from coordinate 324,410,719 downwards.
TGTTGCCAACGCGTCCGTACGAGCCGGTGTCCTGAGGGGGGACAATGTCAGACTCGCTTCCTGTCTTCTGAAGGACAGAGCGAGGGATTGGTGGGAGGAGATTGGTCATACTTTGGGGGATGATGCCGCGTTGGACGCGATGACTTGGAGCGATTTCTCGGCCAGGTTCAGGGCAGAGTTTTTGCCGATTATTGAGGTACAGCAGTTGGCCCAAGAGTTTCAGGATTTGACGCAGACCACTGAGACTGTGGCGGAGATCACCGCCAAGTTCAGGGAGAGGGCTCTTCTTGTACCGTAGTATGTCGCGGATGAGGAGATGAAGAAGGCCCGATACCATGAGATGTTGAGGGATGACATCAGGGAGTTCGTGAGCAGATCCAACTGTAAGACGCTGGAAGATATGATTTCTCGAGCTAGAGAGAGGGAAATTGATTTGGAACAGATCCGGAAGAGGAAGCCGGATGAGGTTCAGGTAGCTGCAGGTTTGGGCAAAAGGCCCAAGGGACCGAATTCGAGATCGAGGGATTATCAGGACCACAGTCGGTGCGGGAAGTGTGGCAGGGCGCACGAGGGCGCGTGCAGGAGTGGTAGCGGTGGTGAGTCTGGCTGTTTCAAGTGCGGCCGGACTGGTCATTTCAACAGGGATTGTACTGTTACCACCTCACAGGGATCAAACCTGTTATGTTTTCACTGCAACCAGTGGGGCCACAAGAAGGCCCAGTGCCCCAGTTTGTTTTCAGCAGGACGGGTGATGGCACCTGCCCCTACAACTCTGAGGATCACGGATGGCCGACAGGGCCGGGCAGAGGCGCCTGCGGTAGGAGGCAGAGCTTTTCAGATGACTACCTTAGAGGCGCGATCAGCACCGGACGTTGCAGGTATGCGATTTCTGTTTTCAGTTCTTTTATTTGTGCATGATTATATTGTTATGGTTCTGCATCATTATCGATATGAGTATTTTATTTTTGAGCGGTTGATTGTGATCGAGTTATATGCCGTCTGCATACCTTGGATGTTCGAATAGTAGTGAGGGGATGTGCCCTATTGGAGAAGGTTACATGGGATGCAGTAACTGTAGCATGCGTGGGAGGGACTTGGTATGTCTCGCTAGATCAGAGTTGTATAGTGTTAGAAATGGGTTGGTTAGACCACTAACTATGGTAAGCTTGAGTTCCTCAGCAAATCGATTATCGAATGATAGCAAGGATTTCTTTTGAGTATTGAGCAACAAGGGGCAAGCAAGATCGAAGTGGGGAAAATCCTCCGAGTGTGCAAAGGTAGGAGCACGCAGACCTAGAATGAGTGCGTGACCTCCGAGAAGGAAAATAAGTGGTTCAGCGTTTGATGGATTGAGGATTTTAGGGCTGGGAGTTTGAGAAACTCCCCATCAGCTAGTGCGTGTGATGGTAATGGTTGGTACATGGTTGGGAATTTAGGTTGTGGATCGCCTGTAGGACTCGAGGGAGTCGGAATGAGGATCTTGAGAGCTAATGGCACATGGGTGCCTTTGTATTAGCAGTCAATGGTAGGAAGTGATGTAAGACTACGGGGCAGTCGTAGCATTCACTAGTAGTCAGTGGTAGAAAGTGATGTAAGACTACGGGGCAGCCGTAGCATTCACTAGCAGTTAGTGGTGGAAGTGTTGTAAGACTACGGGGCAGCCGTAGCATTCACTAGCAGTCAACAATGGATGGCGATGTAAGACTATGGGTAAGCCGTAGCATTCCTTAGTAGCTTCGTTGGCGGAGTTGGGGCGAGTCCCTTACCTCCTAGTGATCAGATATGAATCAGGAATGGGTAGTGGATGAGAATGATAGGGAGTTTGCCTATATAGCCCTTGAGAGGTGATACCTTGGGAGAGGCCGCTCCAGGATATAGTTGGGAGAGACCTATGGGCGAGGCCCGTGAGTTTAGCAGCGCAGGTGGGACCTGGTAGGGACCTTAGTGTCAAGTTAGGGCATCGGGGATCCTAGGTTTATGGTGCCTGAATGGAGGAATAGATTGAGCGGTTATAGGTGGTCGAAGTTTCTTCGGAAGTCGCTGGGAGCGACTAGTGGTGGTTTTGGGACTAGCTACCGGTGGGAGTCGGTAATCCAGACATTGATAGGTTGGTAGAGACCAGGGTGGTCTCAGTTCATCCGGAAGGCAGACAAGGAATAGCATAATTTTCAATCAGTAGTACTGCGGGTAAGCAGTGTATGGTGGGATTCAGTTAGTTGAATCGAGGGGTGCTCGGCACCAAGTTTTGGCAAAGAGGAGTGTCAGTAGTTACTGACGGTGATGACCCGTACTGCGATTAGCGGGGATGATGGAGTTGGTGAAGGATAGGGCCTTCACAGTGATAAAAGAAATAGTTGGTTATGGAGCTTTGCCTTGGGAAGGCAAGAAATTGTGCAAGGAAAGAAAGGGGTGAACCCCTATAGGTTCAGTGCAGTACTCGATGAGTACCAGAAGGATTGTCGGTAAGTAAGTTGTGTTTCAAGGATGTTCAGGGTCAGGGTGACCCGGGTCTATTATTCGCAAGGATTTGTGTTAGCCGGAATGACCGAGCGGGAGGCCAGCGAAGGTAGGCAACTGGTGTTGGATTAATTGGTGAGTTATTGGAGGCAGATCGCAGGCGGTGAGCCATAGCAAACTTCGAGGACGAAGTTTAGTTTAAGTGGGGGAGAGTTGTAACACCCAAAGTTTTGAAGGACAAGAAAGGAAAGAAAACCCTAATTTTTAGGGGCGACTCAGCGAGTCCAAGGAAGAACTCGGCGAGTCCGAACGGGATCCGGGTCGAGGTGTAAGTGACCAACTCGGCAAGTCGGCCAAGTGGACTCGGCGAGTCTGGTCTGTGCGAGGAAAACCCTAAATTCGGGACTTGGAGCCTATTTAAGCGTCTCATTCTCTCCCCTAGGGTTCCTTTGCTACCTCTCTCACCCAGAATACAGACTCTAAGCCTCCATTGTTGTGCATTCAAGTTTCCAAGCCATTTTGGGGGTGGTTTGAAGGAAGAAGAAGAAGGGGAAACATTGAAGCTTCAAGGATTGGCCTTGGACCTGAAGTTTGGGGAAACTTTCTGAGTCATTGAAGGTAATAAGTCGTTTCTTTCCTTTATATCTTCCTTGGTTGTGAGATTTGGGGCTTTTAAGCCATGGATAGTTATCCATTGGAGTTAGAAGTTGGAACTGGAGTTGCTACTTTAGTTCTAAGTGTATTTTGGTCTTGGAAAGCATAAAGTTTCAGTCCTTGAGTTGATTATGGATCCTCTTTGCTCAGGGCCGGTCCAAACGTATATGGGGCCCGGGGCGAAAAGGAAAAAAGGGCCCCTTAAAGGAAAAATATCATAAAGATTCAAAAAAATATCATTTATTTTTCACTATAAATGCGTACAATTAGCAATAACAAGCAAGCCAAATTGTTTATCTTTTGAGCTAATTTGAGTTTGAACCAACTTTAGACCCAAAAAATCATTTAGGTATTAATTTTTTTTTGTATATATACACTACATATCCCAAAAAATTTGGGCCCCCTGGAGACGTGGGCCCTGGGCGATCGCCCGGGTTGCCCACCGTCTGGACCGGCCCTGTCTTTGCTTTAAACCCTAGTTTGTGGTGTATTTTGCCTAGATCTCCTTGTCTACACATAAAGTTTGCAACTTTACGTGAGGAATAGGCTTGGGAAGGGTAGATCTACAGTTTGGAGTCCATGCACGACTAAAAAGTCCTCTGCATGTATAGAGATATGAATGGACTCGGCGAGTCCTTTGAGTGGACACGGCGAGTAGCATGAAGACGAGGAGGAACTCGACGAGTGGGATGAACAGCTCGTCAAGTCAGATGAAGTTGGGCAGGAACTCAGCGAGTTGGACGAACAACTCGGCGAGTTTGTTGAAGGTTGTCTTGGACTCGACGAGTCAGGTCGCGAAACCCCAAACCCTTCGAGTTTAGACTCGAATCAGTGAGTCGATTAGAGACTCGGTGAGTTAGACAGGTCAGGACTCGGAAATCAGTAGAATTGGCGAGTCATGGACTGACTCGGCGAGTAGAGTCGCGAGTGGAAGGACTCTGAACTTATGAACTCGGCGAGTCAGTAAGGTGACTCGGCGAGTAGGGTTGACCTGGAAGGTTGGCTTTGACCAGGACTTTGACTTTGACCAGAGTTGACTTGGTAGTCTTTTGGGGGTCAGTTAGACTCAGTGTTGCATTATTATTGGTAGCTCGGGGAGCGGGTGGAGCAGGAGTTCAGAGAGTTGCCGGGCAGCGCCTAGTGGGATCTTCAGCAGTTCAGCAGTATCAGGAGAGTTTCCCTTTGTATGAATGGGTCTACGGCCACAATGCCGGCCCATGTAGTTATGAGTAGAAGACCCGGGGGTTAGCCCTAGGCACCGTATGCTAGTATGATATTCGGGACGAGGTCCAATGATAGAGGGCAGATGCCCAACGAATGGTTTATGTGATCGTTTATACTTGTTGTCTGCGTGATACTTGTATGTGCCTGGTAGGGTGGTGAGTGTGGGCGAGGTCCCGTACCTCACCACTAGCAGAGTGTGGATGGTGTTCCACATCTCATTAGCAGCAGATCAGGGGCGAGGCCCAAGTTAGGGAAAGAGTGAGTGCGGGCTGGGCCCATATCTCACTATCAGTAGGAGCATGGACGAGGCTCCCTGGCTCATCAGTAGAGCTCGGTTGTTAGGACCGGAGGGTAGTCAGACACCCTAGAAACGTCTGACAGTATGTGATGATATGTTTGCATGCTGTCCTGTTATGTTATATGCGATAGAGGTAGTAGGAGGGGACCAGTCCCCAAGTTCGGTTGTTAGGATCGAAGGGTAGTTCAGACACCCCAGATATGTCTGATAATCTGTTACGTTATGATATGTGTATGTGACAGTAGTAGAGTTCGGTTGTTAGGACCGAAGGGTGGTCAGCACCCCAGAATGGCTTGACACGGGTAGTCAGCACCCCAGAATGGCTTGACACAGGTAGTCAGCACCCCAGAATGGCTTGACACGGGTAGTCGGCACCCCAGGATGGCTTGACACGGGTAGTCGGCACCCCAGAATGGCCGCACGGGTAGTCGGCAGCCCAGAATGGCCGTATAGGGTAGTCAGGCACCCCAGAATAGCCTGACAGTATGTATGTTGTATGTTTGCATGGTATGTGGTAGGGTGGGGAACTCACTAAGCTTCGTGCTTACGGTTTTTAGTTTTGGTTTCAGGAACCTCCGGTAGCGGATGACGGAGCTCGGGATGATCGCATGGCACACACCATATTTTAGACAACCTGGGATGTAGCACTCTGATAATGAACATGTGTTTTGAAAACTATTATTTGATTATGCTTTGAATCGACGATTTTACTTTAAGTAATATTTTATTAAAAGAAATTTTTGGACGTGAAAATTGGGTCGTTACAAAACAATAAGATTTTTTTTATTGTGTTTGGGGTGATAAGATATTTATAAGGTGAAGGGTTCGATATGGTTGTGTATGGTAAATATTGTGTGTCATGTGACCGTTGTAGGAATATAGGAATGAGTATAACCTACACCAAATAAGTATCATGATTATTGAAATGTTTTGAATGTACATGTGTTTTTATGAACCTGGTTGGTGGACCAGATGTACAAAATCCATCTTCCTGTAGCAAGATCATTTACCAAAAAAGATGTTGAAAGGTTGGTGAAAGGATGCTAGTTCAATTTTGTTGAACTGTGGGCATGATGGAATAGGCTTTCCGGTAGGTGTTGTTTGGGGCCAAAGGGTAGACTAAGAATGGCCAATCCAATAAAAAGCTTGCAGCCTAGAAGGAGGGGAGGAAAAATACATTTGTAACTGATTTATTTTCCTAGTTTAGGCTTGAACAAAGAAGGTAGTCGGCTTTTATAAAGGTTTAAATTGGAGTTTTCCATGCCCTAGGATAGGCCGATATGCCACAATCAAATTTTCAAGTAATAGCCTAAGACTAGTTCGAAATCCTAAATCTGCATACCTATTTGGCGCCATTAAAAGAGAAGGTTTGTATTAGTCTTTGAATAAGAGCGTAAACCGAGTTTTGATAGAAGACCTACAACATATAACACTTATTACATCATCAAACTTCTGGGAGAGACTATTGACAATATACATTAAGAGATTCTTCTAGTAACAGTGGAGTCAATTTTGTCTAGGTCTGCCTTGGTTTTATTTTGGTAGAATAGTTTATGATAGTGAAGCTTCCCATTTATATGTTTCTAATTGCATTGTCTAACTGTGTTGCCTTGGCATCCTTGAAAAGTAGTAGAGTCTTTGTTGAGAAATATTTGTAAGAGTGATTGTTGAAAGTTTTGAGAATAGAGTCAATATCCTCTCCCTCTAGATTGGCGGGTTTAGTTGTAGGTTTGTCATATTCATCTTCAATATGGTTGATAACATCCTAACCAATGGATTGGGTCATAAAAATTCCCTCCACGCGTCATACTCGAGACGCTCGAGGTCGAGAAGAAGGTGGATGAGGGAATTTATATTGGTAATCCCAAATGCTTTCTAGGTTGAGTAGTTTTGTTCATCGCAGTAATGGATAAGAAAGGTAAAGTAGGTGGAATACGATGTTAGAAGAGCTAATTTGTAACAAGAGAGAGAAGGCAAGAGATTTATGGAGATAATACAAGATAGAGAATCAATACCTCTCATACCATAATAGCTTATATAATTATATAACATAGGGATACATCACAATATATATAATACAAAAGGAGGTCATGGTCCAATAGCTAGCTACATAGGCTAAGTGATGTAACGTGGTTTTTTGTAATGAGGCTAATCGAGTTATAGTCTTGGAAGTATGCTTTGATGCTGCTAGCAAACCTCGATTTGATACATGTTACACTCATAAGCGAGACTGTTATAGTCGCCTCAGGACTTGCCTCCTGACAACGGCCTTCGACGATCAAGTTATTATCGATACGAAATATATGTCGGGCCCTTCGAGTGGAAGGAACCTGATTGTATGTATGTGCGATGCGTATGAGAGAGAGATTTCGAGCTTACCTTTGGATGTGTGTTGAGAGGTTTATATATAGTCATATGTATCTTTTTATTTGGGAGAAAGCTTAACAGTTGTGCTCGAGATGATTGAAATGACCGATGTACCTTTTATCTTGGGAATGAGCATATCATATTACCGAACTTAACAATCAACAGAAGATCGAACCGAACCTGATTGGCCGAACTGAACCATCAACAGAAGACCAAACCGAACCTTAATGGCCGAATCGAACCATCAATAGAAGACCAAACCGAACCTAAATGGCCGAACCAAATCATCAGTAGAAGACCGAACATAACCTGGTTTGTAGAACTGTATTTGACCGAACATTGTGTGCCTGAACTCGGAAAAAGGTTTGATAAGATATATACACCATCACTAAACATGAAACGTATAACATATACAAATAATTCTTCTAAATTGGGAAAATCCATAATAGTTATTATATTTTGGTCTCATAATCGATTTAGTCCTTATACTACCTCTATCCCATATTTATTGTTCACTTTTGATTTTTGAAGTCAAAAGTCTTCAATTTTGACCTTAAATATTTTTGTTTTTAATATATAATATTTGTTGCAAAATATATCAATGGATTGTGTTTTAAATGCATTTTTATTGTTATAAGTTTCATCAAGTAATATATAATACAAATAAAGATATTTACATTCAAAGTTGAAGAATAAACACTTCAAAAGTAAAAAATAGACAATAAATACATGACGAAATGAGTATATTTTTTTTATTCAAAGTCCCCAAAAACATGCAATTGTATTCATTTTGACCATTTTACAGGGTCAACAGGTCATCACATTCAAATTTTGCAGTTTTGACCTAGATATTAATTGTTATTATAAATTTGGTCCAAATTTTACACTGTTGGCTTAGATTTCAAAATTTCGTTGTGAATTTATCATAAATTTACTTTTTTACATTTTTTTTTCGAATATGTTTTTTGTTGTATAAAATCTTACTTATATAAAAAACTTATATTCACATATAGATGTTTGTATATATTTTTTTTATAAAAACGTATTTATATATATATTTTTTATAAAACACTTATTAATAATAAATGTATATGTATAAAAATACATTTTTTATAAATAGGTATTAAAAATAAAAAACAATATTTTATAAATAGGTATTTGGCATACAATATCAAACAATCTAAATCAATATAATTTTTTTGCTAGTCTCATATGACCTTTTGGTCAAATAATATCAAGAATTAATAGAAAAACACAACAATAAAAATAATTCATATTGCGTCATGAACAAAATAAATCAATATTATTTTTCTGCAAATTTAGCCAGACATAACATACACGTATTTAGATCTCGTATAAGAAATCATCAACAAATAAAACTACAAAATAAAAATAACCGAAATATACTTTTGGTTTTCATCCCAGGTTGGCATGTTTCTTTTTCCTGAACTAGTAAATATTTAAAAGAAAAAGTGTCTAAATATACAAAAATAATATGAGAAAGACAAAACTTCAAAAATGGTCTATGTGGTTTTCGAAAATCTGTAAGTTTAGTTATTAATTTTAAAAGCCTCACAGATAGTCTCTGTGGTTTCAAAACTTTTAACAAATAGTCATTTTCGCTAACTCTGTTAGCTTTTGGCCGTTAAGTGAAGGACATTTTTGTCATTTCACTACCATTAGGACCATTTATGAGTTTTTGTTATTTAAAAAAAACTAAAAAAATAATTATTTTATTATTTAATGGTTCTCTCTCTCTCTCTCTCACACACACACAAACACACACACACACACACACACTCTCACACAAAGTTAACTTACTCTTCCTTGACCTGCAGATTCATTACCATATTTCAAAACATCATCGAATCAACATATTGGAATTTGTTCCAGCAACATGGTCTCTTCGATTTAACCTATTAAACACAAACAAGAACTTCAGATCAAATACAGGGTGTCAAAGTATCATGTTGTTCCAAATTTTTTTCTCAAAATGAACTACAATCAAGTCCAACATCCAAATCAATACTACCATAGAGATTGACAACAAATTGAAAGCCATTAATCAAAATTAAAATGATTTAAACAAACTTAAATATGACAAATTCTGGAAAATGAAGGATACGAGGGGAGGAAAAACAAAATCCTAAAATCGCCGATAATGAACAAGTTCAACCAAGATCTGAAATTGATTGATAATAACAAGATAGTAATTCCAATCGATAACATAAGAAAGATTAATTTTAGATTCACAGTTTACAACCAAATTCTGGAAAATGAAGGATACCATGGCAGTAGTCGACATTGATGTGTACCGCTCACCTGTTGGCAGTTTCTCTTAGGGCCACTATATCATCTCCGACTGACCACCCACACTTGTGATACAAAATCGACAAACCGCTCACCTCTATGAATGAAACGATGACCACCCAGGCACCCAATCAAGTGGGTTTATACCCCTAATATCTAAAACCTATAGCAATCATCGGCTTCTCCAATTGGGTTTGATTCTTGTAGAGATCTGCTTCGATTTATGTTCTTCTTAACTCAATGATTTCATAGCAATAATCTCCAAATTTGGAAACTTCGACAAGATACGTGCCTTGTTCTCCTCGGTGGCCTTTAAATTCGAGCAGACATCATGACACGAGCATTGCGCTTAGCCAGACTCGATCCGTCTCAGGTTCGATCCGAGACGTTGCACTTGAACTGAATCCACTTGTTGGCGGAATCCATTGTCGAGCATTTCCAAATCATGAACTGAATCCATCTAGCGGTATGACAACAAAGGGGTAACAATGATATCGCAGGCGGGTGAGCTTTGGCGGAACAAATCGACGAGCTTTAGATTCTGATTAGGCATAATGAGACGAACACCACACCATAAACATCATATTTGAAATTTTGGAGTTTTGATGCTTGATAGAGAGTAGAAGAAAGGTCTAGCATGGACCAGTAATATATGGCAGATCGAAACATGTTCAATTAAGAGAGAGAGAGAGAAAGAGGTGGGACCCTTCTATATTAAATAATTATATATATATATATATATATTAAATAAGGCAAAACTTCGTAAATGGTCCCTCTGTAATGAAATGATAGAAATGTTCTTCACTTAACGATCAAAAGCTAACGGAGTTAACGAAAATGGCTATTTGTTAAAAGTTTTGAAACCACATTGACTATCTGTGAGGTTTTTTAAAATTAGGGGCTAAAATTCAGATTTTCGGAAACCACATGGACCATTTTTGAAGTTTTGTCTTTGAGAAATTAGAAAGCATAAAATTTTATTTATCTGACTTTTTCCCCTTCAAAACTTTGATTTTGTATGATCTTATACAAGAAAAAAAATATCAAATCAAATTTAAAAAACACTTACAAAAAACTAAATTTATGATGAATTCGTAACAAAATTTTGAAATCTGAGCAAAAAATGTAAAATTTTGACTAAATTTATAATAAAATTTAAAATTGTTTCTAAAAATAGGATAACTTGTTAATTGGGTAAAACAGTCAAAATGTATACAATTGCTGATTTTTGAGAAATAATTGAATAAAAAACATATTAGAATAAATTACACGAATGTGGTTTGGGGTGATTTGCGCATTTGGTCCGTAACTTATTTTTTTAACTCGGAAGGTCCCTACTGTTTCTTTTTGTTATGCGCTTGGTGGATATTGTTTGTTTTTGTTATACGCTTAGTCCCTATCTTATCTAAAAAAACTATTATTTAAATAGAAAAAAATGCTGGGGTAGGTAAGTAAGGTGACAGGGGTGGGGTTGGAGGTGTGTATATTTAAATAAATTAAAAAACTAAGGGCAAAATAGTCTTTTTAGGTAAGATAGGGACGAAGCACGTAACACAAACAAACAATAAGGACCTTCCGAGTTAAAAAGATAAATTAAGGATCAAACACGCAAATTAACCTAAACCATAAGGACCATTTGTGTAATTTGCTCAACATATAAAAACTAAAATGAAGCCAAAATATGAAAAAAAGTTATGAATTTTTTTTTGGAACGGTAAATACAAATATATACTAAATTACTCCTAAATTATTCCACCTATCTTTATAATGGGGCTTGAACCTTCGACCTTAAAAAGAAAAATCAACACCGGATACCGCTAGACTATAAACCCTTATAAATAATTCTATAAGACCGGAGGGTGTGGGAGTGATGTTTCCCTCACTTTTTGTGGGCCATACCACTCTTTCCCTCACTTTTCTTTCCCCCACCTAAAACTCAATGAATGAGTGGGAAGCTTCCCTCACTATTTTTTTAATATTTTTTTAATAATATATTTCATATATATATTATACTCATTTTGTAGGGAATTAAAAACCATGAATTTTAATATATTTTTTATATTTTTTTAATAGATATATAATTTTATAAATATTAAAAATGATAAAAAGAAAAAAAAATTGTCCAACAACATGAAAAGAGAGAGTGGGGCACTCCCTCCTCCACCTCTTTCCCGCGGGATGTTTCCCTCACCCAAGGAGTGGTGTTCAAGAGTGAGGGAAGCTTTCCTCACCCCGTTTCCGGCTTCCACTCTGTCCCGCCTAACCGATTACATTGGAATACATCAAATTATATTTAATACAAAGGAGGCCATGGGCCAATAACTATATGGGCTAAACCTTAAAACTTACAACATATACAATTAATGTACGCTCTATGCCTGTCTTTAATTGCCCCGTTGATGCAAAGTGTCTTGTAATCTTGCAAAAACTTCACAATATGAGGTAACGCCGTAACGTCAATGCTTTATAACATAAGGCTTTAGTAGACAATGAAATCTTGGCCAAAAATAGGATAACTTGTTAATTGGGTAAAACAGTCAAAATATATACAATTGCTGATTTTTTAGCATTAATTAAATAAAAAAACATATAAAAACTAAATTGAAGCCAAAATATGAAAAAAAAAAGTTATGAAGTTTTTTTTTTTATTTTTAATTTATTATTATTATTTTTTTGGAACGGTAAATACAAATATATACTAAACTATCCTAAATTATTTCACCTATGTATAGTTTTTTTGTGTCTAAAACAATAAAAGAATAAGGTTTAATTATACTTTTGTGTCTAAAACAAATATTTTAGATACATGACCGTAACTCATTCAATCGTTCTCAAAACATATAAATGTTTTTATGTTAGATAAATACAATATTGCATTTTTATATCTAATGAAATAATAGAAGTCTTTTAATGAAATAAGGTAATGAAAGTCACAAAAAGAAAAGCTAAAGTCGGAAACTTTTAGTAAAAGAGACAAAGAAACTGACATCACAAGAGAAGAGAAACCGTATAACTCACTATTACGGTCAATTAATCAACTTAAAGTTAGAGTTGAATCTAATCATTAAAATATAATCCATTCGTGCAATCATTAAACGTATAACAAGTGCAATAAAGATTAGTGAACCATGTTGACTTATATCTTGTATTATAACTTACCTAATTATGCGAGAAATGGTTGGGAAAATGAATTTGTTAGATACCTATTCAACATGTCTATTCGTATATGTGTTTTACACGTACGTTTATATGTTTGAAAATGAATTATGACCACAAAATGTAAGCGTTGTATTTGTATGGCATATGTTATCATCCACTACATCTTAATTATTATCTATATATGAGTCCTCCAACATGAGCTATGTTAGGAAATAAAACGAATAGCTAGCAAAACCAAAAACACACAAGTCACAATATTTATATGGTTCGGTCAAGGTGACCTACGTCCACACGGAGGATATGAGTATTCTTTATTTTAGAGTTCTCAAATAGATGTTACAAGTACAATTGTATAAAGATTGGCCAAGCCCATTGTCCCATAAACCCATTAAAGGTGTCAATCAATCACAATTCGACATGCATCATTTTCTGAAACATTCATCCTTGTCATACAACCCATGAGCATCATCAACACACATGATAGAACATCATCAGCTAGTGACGCATCATGATGCACATACGACACATCATGATCACTAGCGATGCTTCATCAATCATGGTGGCACATCAATGTGTATTTGTAACGTCCCAAAACCTAGAACAAAAGAGATTGTTTTTATAAACAATAAAACAGCAACCAAACATGTTTATCAAAACCATAAAGAAATCATAGTGTATCAATAATCATCCAAAATACATCAAAGTCGAAAAAATTGAAAGACATAGGGTGTGCAACGTGATCATTCTGATCCCTTCCCCTTCGAACCGGAGATACCTGAAACATAAACTGAAAACCATAAGCACAAAGCTTAGTTAATTCTCCAAAACGCCTCATACTGTAACACCCTGTTTTGAATCATTTCCTAATTCGCGGCCGTAACCCGAAGATCAGTTATCATAAGGCTTTGGGCCTTAGGGAGGAAAGGTTTAGACCCCTTTGGGTGGTGGATAATGTAGGTTGTGGGTATCGAGTGTTTGGTTTGTGTTTTGGAACCCAAGGGTATAACGGTAATGTAACATCCCAAGACCTGGTATACCTTATAAACCTTATTTCTTTTGGTAATTGTCAACTTTTGGCCCTTATTTGAGAAAAGGTGGTAAATGAGTACGCAGGGCGTACGCGTGTGTACGCTTAGCGTACTCATGTGCGTGTTTTTGACGCGGAAGCCACGTAGTACGTTGGGCGTACCAGAGGGTCACTGGGCATACTAGGCCCAGAGTGAAAACCCTAATTTAGCGTGTGTCCCTATTTAAAGGACATGATGGCCTCATTTCTGGCCACCATTCCCATACATCAACCCTCTCAAACCCTAATTTCTTGTCCCTTGAGCTTTTGTATCTATTTGTGAGCTATTAAGTGTTCTTGTGGTTTCTTTGGAGTGAAGAAGGAGCTTTGAAGAGGAAGGAGTAGGAGTCCAGGCATTGGATCTGAGCTTATCTGTGGTTAGAGCTTCAGTTAGAGGTATAAATCTCAATCTCACCCTTTTGATTTGTGCATCATTTTAGTTTATTTTAGGGTTTTGGTCCGAAAGTTGGACGCTTTATGAGATATTGAGCTCCAGAGTTTATTATCAGCTCCTTTGAGTGTTTTTAGTGGTGTAGAGTCATAAAAATCGAGACTTGGACGTTTAAACCAACCATGCATGAGATATGCACATTCTTGAGAATAGAGAGTGAGAGTTTTGGTGTTTGTGACTTTATTAGCCATGCAAAGGCTTAAAGTCACAGACTTTATGGAGTATGAGCCTTTAGGGAGTCCAGATCTGAGATTTGAGCTAAGGTCTTAACGGATTAAAACCAAATAAGTAGGAAGAGCAAAACTGGGGCGTACGCTGAGCGTAATCCCAGTATGCGCAACAAATGGTCAAGAATCCCTGATGCATGCATGGCGAAGGAGTACGCCCAGTGTAGAGGGTTTGTACGCGAAACGTACGCGCTATCGTTGACTTTTTGTTGACTTTTAGGTTTGGTCAATTTGTGGACTATTAAGGCCATGGAAGGGTAAAATGGTCTTTTATCCTTCTGTGAGTTGTAGAAGGGTTAGTTTAGCTTCTTTCAGAGCCGTTATTAATTAGAGATAATTATCGTATGTGTTAGGCGGATGCTAGATGTGACATCCCCATTTTCACGGCCAGAAAAGACCGATTTCGTTTATGCTTTGTTTGAAATTCAGAGTAACATTTTAAATAAAAGTGTTGCGGAATTTGTCCCAAAACAAAATATGATAAAGATTTATCAAAAGCATTTCCATAGAAATGTATTTCATTAAAAGACTTGGGATGTCATGTTCGTACAGATCAAAAGCATAAACAGTACAATATAAGCCTTACTACATTATTTCATATCTACAGGCCTATATCCGTAATCCCTCGTCCAAATATCATATCTATGCTGAAGCGCCACTACCTGTAATACATAAAACTGAGTGGGTCAGGCTTGGGAACCTGGTGAGCACATAAGATTTTCAACCCACAATAAATAAGTTTATTAATTTCATCAATCAACAATAACCCGATTACCCGTTCCCGTTATTCTCACTTTACGTCCCTAAACACCTATCATAAGGGACCTAGTCTAAGGATCATCATCAGGATGGACACTACTGCTAAGGGGATTCCTTAACAATAAATATCCTAAAGGCAACCATGTGGGGGATGGAGTACACCGGTGAACACATCGTTCACAAACACCTACAGGTTGCGAGCCTGCTAGTGTTCCACTAGATTTTCTAGAAGAGTTCGTGGTCGTCATCCATACTCCGCTAGATGACAGAATCAACAACATCAACATCGAGACCTCTCACCATTTTATCACACATCACCTATTACATCTACCCATGTTTTATCCCAACATTTTCGTAGATATAAAATACATATACAGTTTAAATCATTGAAAACATGTATAACAATGTTCATCCAGCATAGATAGCAAGTGTTCAGATAATATGCACACATAGCACGTAATTTATATAAAATACTTCATATCTATGTGTAAGCTGAAAGTAACTATGCACTCACCTGGTAAGGTGGTAACTCGGCACTCGGACAGCTTGTCGTTACTTCTTAAAACAATTTTTCCTTGACCAAAACCTAGTATTAATACCGCTAGAGTTTAGTTTTAACGTTAATCGCGACTAATTAATAGTCTAGCTATTATTACTATTATATAAGCGTTAAATAACACTCAATATAACTCATAATAATAGCCCAAATAATTATTTTAATGTCCTAATAATGTTACTACAATTAAATAAAAGCTATATTAAATATAGTATAGGCGTAACTCACTTACAACGGGTTTTTATTAAAAACTGGGCTTCGCTGGAGGAGCATTTCCGAGCCGAAAGCTTTTCTTCTCGGAGCCGTCGGGCGCTCCGGGGCTTTCTTCTCGTGATAGGGAGGTTCCCTAGACTTGGAAGGGGTTTAGGGAGGTTAGAGAGAAGTTATAGAGAGAAAGAAAGGTTTGAAGGTGTGAGGAAATAATGAAGAGTTCATCTCTTATTTATAGGAAGTGTATAGTAAAGTAGTCTCCAAGCTTCGTCCGTAACTTTTGCATACGAGCTCCGTTTTTGTCTGTCTTTTTAACGTTGAGTTCCTATTAATGAGATATTCAACTTTCATTTAGACCTCGTTAGCTAATTCTCATTCTATCTCGGATTTACAAAACTGTATCGAATTCGCCATGCTCGAAAAGTAGAGACTAAGCTTCATCCATAACTTTCGCATACGAGCTCCGTTTTTGTCTGTCTTTTTACTGTTGAGTTCCTATTAATGAGATCTTCAACTCTCATTTAGACCTCATTGGCTAATTCTCATTCTATCTCGGATTTACAAAACTGTATCGAATTCGCCGCGCTCGAAAAGTAGGGACTAAGCTTCGTCCATATCTTTCGCATACGAGCTCTATTATCGACGTTCTTTATATCCACGCGTTGGTATTTACGAGTACTAAAACTTTCATTTAGATCCTGTCGGCTAAAAATCGACCAATCTAAAATTCAAATTTCGGGCTGTGCACTACTATGCTAAATCTTAGAAAAATCATAACTTTCTCATACGAGGTCAGATTTGGATGTTCTTTTTATCGATGTTCTTAGTTTAACATATTCTACAACTTTCGTTTAGAGCACTAAGGCTAAATCTCGCTCTATTGTAAATTCACTATTTACGCTTCCCGGTATCGTGCCGGTTCTGTCGCGAAACTTCGACGGGTCATAACTTCTTCGTTATAACTCGGATTTCAGCGTTCCTTATATCCCCGAAAATCCTTGTTTCGACCACTACAACTTTATGTAGAGATATCGGGTTTGTCTCACACTTTAATTTTAACGCTTATTTTTTATTCTTTATTAATTATACACTTATAATTAAATAATATGCACAATAACACACATAATTCACATAATACTCAAATATTTCATCTTTATTACTTCAAAAAGAGTTACAATAGTTGAACTAGATTATTACATTGACAAATATGCTTAGCCCTGAAACCCGGGCGTTACACTAGACCGATGATTTGAGTTCGAGGTTATATGATTTCTTACGAGGTAAGTCTTCTCACTATACTTACCTAGAGTAGTAATCTTTGTGTGACTGGAGGGTCTTATGTGTTTATATTGAGTATTGTGATATCATGCAATATGTCTTTGTGATTTATGTTGTGTATTAGTCTGAGCTTGCTGAGTTAGGACCAGAGGGTCCACCCGAGTTGTGGGACCGGAGGGTTCTACTGAGACACATTGGTTTGAGGGTCTTATTTAGTATAGCCATGAGAGGCTAATGTGACGTGTGTGGTATTTTAGGGAACTCAATAAGCTTCGTGCTTACCGTGTTACATGTTATATGTTTCAGGTACTTAAAAGAATCATGGGAAGGCGTCGGCTTGATTGTAAACACGAGGCGAAGTCACATTTTGAGGATCCTGGATTGTGTTTAAAACATTTTCTGAATATGTGTTTTGAAAACATTATCATTTGGGGGTTTTGTGAACTATTGTATGAGAATTATGTGATTTTTAAAATGAAAATTTTGTTTGAAAATTTACGATGTTACAAGTTGGTATCAGAGCTTTGGTTTGAGAGATTCGGATATACCTTCGGCTATGTTTGGACTCAAACTGAGGATTTGAGAAATTTTTTCAAAAGAAATGATTTTTCTAAAAACGAGCATGAGTTTTAAGTGAAAACGAGTTGGAGCAGTGTGTACAATCAGCTAGAGCCCGAACGGTGATTTCCCAAAATACCCTTACTTATTTGTGTTATGTGACATTTATGAGCAGTTAGGGATGCATGCTAGAGGATAGGCTAGGTATTTCATATTTAGGGCTAGAGTTGCCTGATTTGTGATGAATTAGCCTAGGAATTGTTGTTATATGTTGTTGCCTTGAGTATGTGCTGAGTAGGAGTATCTAGCAGGAATCACTTAAAAAGAGTTCCGAGTCGAGGGTTAATCTAGGAGAGATATCTAGATGAGTGTATGAGGAGTCTACTAAGAGAGTAGCCTATTATCCGTGAGAGATAGATTACTTGTGAATTGGAATCCTAGGAAGAGGACTTGGGGTGACTACACGTTGGTGTGGAAGGTAGTATTGGGCCCGTACTACTGAAAGCATGACATTTGTATGTAGCCCAAGTAAGAATACTTAGGGTACTAAGGAGCATGTTGTAAGTCCCTAATCTGCTTGTGTATCAATCAGATCCGTTTGATGGTGCGGAATCCCAGTCAAACGGATGATGTCAGATCAAATAGAAGAGAAGGAGAAGAAGAAGATGATGAATCTCAATGTATTAATGAATAGAATGATGATCCGGATACAAGAGATTCACACACACACTAACACACAATAGTTCTTCTGTCTCTCTGGCCGTAAACTTTCTAGGGTTTATCAATCCTCTACTCCTCACCCTAACACCTATATTTATACAAGGGGAACATGGGCTTGGTGGACATGGGCCGTAAATGGGTTTACAACCGTAAACTCAACCGTAAACATGACTATAAACTCCAGAAATATTACAGAAAAATATAATTGCCCAGAAAAGCAAAGTATAAACCATATTTTGACCCAACAATCTCCCCCTTGGTTTATAGCTTTCTTTTCTTAATGACCCAACAAGCCCCCCCTAAAAAGTAGCTGGCTTTTCTTGTTAATCTTCATCGAGAGCTTGGCTTCAACATTTATCTTCAATGAATGACTTCATCTTGAGCAGTTGGAATTTTCTTCACAGTTTAGCTTTAAACGCACATTGGGTGAGGAGGCTTGATGTACTGATTCTTGAAAGATAGCGCTTTCAGCTTGAGAATCTTCAGAGAGAACATCAGAGAGAACTGAACTTTTAGATCACTTCAGTAGGTTTAAAATAGCAGCAAACTGATTGAGGAGGCTTCAATGCAACCTGTCACATATTCTTCAATTTCAACTTCACCTTGCTTTTGGGGTTGAAAGATTGAATGTTGAAAGAATAATCTTCACTTCTTGATCCTTCGAATGCGAATTCTTCGATGCTCACGGACGAGGCTTTGGCTCAAAAATCTTCAACACAAACTCCATGAGTCTTATCGATACCTAAAATCAATTTTCAAGACAAAACAAAACTAAAAGAAAACTCAGCACACAAATTAAAACAGAAACAAAAATATTTTTTGGATTTTTGATTTTTCTGAACAAAAATAACACTATTTTTGGATTTTTTTTTTAATTTTTTCTGATTTTTGATTTCTTTTCTTTGATTTTTGAATTTTTCTGATTTTTTTTTATTTTCATTATTTTTAATTTTTAATTCTCCCATAATATTTAAATTAGAAGAAACTATGACAAATTTAACAAAAATAAAAATGATATCTAACTTTAAGAGTGATTTGGGATCAAAGTTTTTAGACAATCTGTATCCACTTGTCGGTACCTTTCATATTCACATCTTTGTCTGGTCGATCGTCGGTATTGTGGTCCACTTAAACACGAAAAATTATGACAGATTTAGGACATACTATTTGTTACAAGACAGGGTGAACTTAAAATCCTAAAATTTATATCTGATCCTAATTCCTTAGATACTATATCTTAAGGTCCATTCATCTGACGACGACCAGGGATATTGCTGTCCACCTAAATTGAGCAGCGAGATCTATAGACAATCTTTGAGTGTTCAATTTTAATTGTACTGGAACATGTTTCCCGCTTCCTGATATGCCCCAGCCATCAAGAACTTCCAGAGTACTCCTTACACCGGGTGAGCAGACAACCATTCAGAGAGAGGATAGATTCAGAATTCTACTACTTATTACTTCAGAGGGGTTGAGAAGTAGAAGGTTGCATATGCTGTGTACCAGGTCGGATTAGAAGTCGCGCAAAGGAGACAACATATGGCTAATAGATAAGAAGTATTTCACATATATAACATGCAGAGAAATAGAGTTGCATATGTTGTGTACCAGGTCGGATTGGAAGTCACGCAAATGAGACAACATATGACTAACATACGGAAAAAAAGAAAATGATATTCTACAGACCTAATTTATCGGAATTTACCAGTCGCCCCATCCAACCGGAATTAAGGACAGAATCCGCACATCGAGGAAGAGTTAAACCAGGGTTCCAAGTACGGGTTCATTTAATGTGACAAGTGGATTCCCATATATATCTCCCTGCTCAACCTATCCGAGCATCGTATTGTCAGGCTGAATGGATCTAACTAGGTCAAGATTTGTCAAGTCTATAAATTTCCTAAGTTCAACTCTGCCTTGTCAAGTCCATTTAGAATCTTTCGTGCCTACCGACGCATCAAACCAGAGCATAGACCCTTCAACTTCGGGTACGTTACGCAGACTCAGGTTGCCTGTTATCACTTGAGAATATCACTTCCCAAAAAAATCTCCCTCAAGCACACTTCATACCAACATATTTTTTTTTGATTTTTTTAATGTTTTTTTTTTGAAAATTTTCTAATTTTTGTTCTGTTTTTATTTCTCCCCCTAAATTTGTGCATAGGAGAGAAACGAAAGTAAATGCACAAATTTAAACTATCCTAAAACAAAAATTAGTCTTTAAAGCGAATCAACTTAAGAAAAACTCAGGAGTATAGAGAAGAAAACGCAAACCGTAATTCACCGATTGAATCTGCATCCAGAAGGTCTGAGAACAACATGCATAATCTCAGAACAGATCCGAAAATTCTTCATATCATTAAGCACTAACCCCATTTGTGATCTCTTCCTTTCTTCCCTTCCCGCAACGGACACATAATCTCAAATAATGTTCTGAGTGTTGTACAGTTGAGAGATGTCCCCAATCATATGCCAGGAGCAACCACTACCAACAAACCGAAGTCTGATGATATGCCTCTATAGCTGCTCCAGCACAGGGCGGGATCAGTTGGTCATTGGAAACCAATCCATTTTGAAACTGGGTCGACCTTTGTCATCAACGCAAGGTACTTTCTCCCATGATGTCCTGTTTATCACAAACAGAAGATATAGAAATATCAGAATCGTTAGAAGATTTGGGAGATTGAGCCTTCGGAACCCATTTATATTCGGGTTTAACCCATTTCTTGTTCGATCCGATGGGTGCCTCGGCACTTGCTTTGGAACTTGAAGTCGGCTGCCGAGATAACTTTGACTTAGCCGGTCTTGGTTTTACAGGAGCATCTCTTGAACTAGACTTCTGGGCCAACATTCCCTTCTTGTTCTTGGGAGTTGGATGCTTGGCCTTGTGAGTTTGATTCTTGGCCTTGGGAGTTGAATTCTTGGCCTTCTTGGCATTCCAGTCGGCGTTATCTGAACGTGACCTTGAGGGGTTTCTTTTGAAAAATCTCCTCTTGGCGCGTTTTGCCATCCTTGTGCATAGTAGGGAACATACGCGCGATTAGGACAATTTCTGGCAATGTGTCCAGGTGTTCCACAGTGAAAACAAGTCTTTTTCTTCACTGTGAAGTTATTTATTCCTGCGCCTGGTAGCTTATCCTTGCCTTGTCTCTTTCTTTTCCCACACGCACAGTTGCAACAGGCACTCTGTTTAGCTTGAAATGGTGGCCTGTATTTACCAACGACAGTTTGATTAGAAGCAACAGATTCAGAGTTCAAGGGATCGTTTGTTTGTTTAGAAGAACTCTCCTTGTTCTCATCCTCTGTTACTTTGCCTGCACAAGAAGTAGCAACATTAGTATCTTCAATATTAATAACTCCTCCTGACACAAATCCAGCTCGTTTGCCATATTGAAGATGTGGCTCCCTGTCAGTTTCATCCTGTGTCATAGGGATGGATGTGTAGTTATGATTATAAGGAGGAGGTACAGTATCATACCCTAGACCCTTGTTTTGATTTTCTTTGAATTTTAATTAGGTTTTATATAAGGACTCGACTGTCTGACTTGACGCAGTATAATTTTTGAAACTGACATCTGTTTTTCCACACTTAATTTTTAAAGCGTCAAGTTCTTCAGTTACAGTAGCAAGTTATCTCTTAATATAATCATAATTTTCACACTTGTTGCTATACTCTTCCTGAAGCTTCCTAAAGTCCTTGGTTTTTGCTTCTAATTCAGCCTTCAGGGGTTTCTGTCCTTTCCTAAGTTGATATCCTTCACATA
The DNA here is from genome assembly GCF_002870075.4 of Lactuca sativa. Classification (NCBI taxonomy): domain Eukaryota; kingdom Viridiplantae; phylum Streptophyta; class Magnoliopsida; order Asterales; family Asteraceae; genus Lactuca; species Lactuca sativa. Next base: position 324,388,661 of record NC_056627.2, on the reverse strand, counting down.
TCAGGTCCTCAACTTCTCTTTTAAGTAAATCAATTTGTTCCCGAAGAAATTTAATCGTGGCTTCACAAGCTGGAGTACATGTAACTTCAGTGACCGGAATGTTTTCAGAACTCATTATTTCTCTACACTTCAAAGTATCAAGTTCTTGAATTACATTAGCAAGACTAAGATGATTGAGATCTTTTGTCTTCTTGATGATAGCCATGTTCATATCCTACGATTTCGGAAGTGAATTTAATATCTTTTTGTTTATCTCAGATTTGGTCAAAAAGATCCCAGTAATATTCATCTTAGTAGTAAGTGTAGTAAATCGCTGCAACTGAGTTTCGAGGGTTTCTCTAGGGATATAATCGAACATGTTGAAATTTTGTCTTAACATTTCATGACGACTCTCTTTCATGTTTTCAACTCCCTCGTAGACCTTAAAATCAACCAAAATCAAACTTAAAAGTCAAACCCTTGATTATAAACCTCAAAAGTCAACCTTAAAAGTCAAATTTAAAAAGTCAAACTTGAAAAAGTCAAACTTAAAAGTTAATCTTAAAAGTCAAACCGAAAGCTAAGTTTGAAAATTTAAAAGTCAAACGATAAAGTCAAAGTTTAAAATCAAAGGTCAAACCTGAAAGTCAAAGTCAAAATTTTAAAATAAAAAGTCAATAAAATAAAATAAAATAAAATAAAATAAAAGTAAAAAAATATAAAAGTCAAAAAATAAAATATTATTATTATTATTATTATTATTATTATTATTATTATTATTATTATTATTTATTTTGGATGAAAAAGGAATTTGAAATTAAAAGAAATTTAGTTTTGGGGTTATAAGTGTAAAAAATGCAAAAAAAAAAAAGAACCGAGAAGGAGTGTTTTTGAATAAAAGTTGCGAAGGAAAGTAACAAAAGCGTTGTTGCAGGAATTGGTAAGGCGCTGAGTTGATTTCCCAAAGGGGCCAGGTTCGATCCTTGCCAACTCCAAAATCCAATCCTATTTTTGCTGATGCTTTGTGCGAGGAGTCTGCTGCGAGGCGAAGCTGTTGCGATGTGCGAGGCCGAGGTGCCAGGCCGAGACTGCTTCTTGCAAGGCCGTAAACTCCGAGGCCGTGAACTCCTCGGACCGCAAACCGAGGCCGCAAACACTTCGGAAACCCTAGCTGCTGGCCGCCACCTCCTCGCTGATTACGACCAAAAACACCGTTTTTTCGACTTTGAAGCTCCAAATCTCGATCAAAAACCTGTTTTTATGAAAAACACGAAGAACAAACCCCCCTTATTTTTGCAAGGTCTATCCAAAAACGCAAAACTATTTCGAAAATAAGATCAAATAATGCCCCAAATCTGACAAAATTGACTGATACAACTTGGCTCTGATACCAATTGTATGTCCCTAATCTGCCTATGTATCAATCAGATCCGTTTGATGGTGCGGAATCCCAGTCAAACGGATGATGTCAGATCAAATATAAGAGAAACAGAAGAAGAAGATGATGAATCTCAATGTATTAATGAATAGAATGATGATCCGGATACAAGAGATTCACATACACACTAACACACAATAGTTCTTCTGTCTCTTTGGCTGTAAACTTTCTAGGGTTTATCAATCCTCTACTCCTCACCCTAACACCTATATTTATACAAGGGGAACATGGGCTTGGTGGACATGGGCCGTAAATGGGTTTACGGCCGTAAGGTGTTTACGACCGTAAACTCAACCGTAAACATGACCGTAAACTCCAGAAATATTACAGAAAAATATAATTGCCTAGAAAAGCAAAGTATAAACCATATTTTGACCCAACACATGTAGGGGTGGGAATCGAGTGTGAGTATGCTTGAGCGAGTCTCTGATGATTTTTGTGTTGTGTTTCAGAGACATCATGGTGGGTACACACCATAACCCCGATAGCAGTGAGACTAGTGACGAGGAGATCCGCAGGATCATCCATGAGGAGGTGGCCACAACTATTCGAGAGGCAATACCAGAGATGTTTGGGTCTATTAAGACCACCTGATCGAGACTTTTGATGAGCGGTATGCCGCTGTTACTGAGGCTGCTGCTGCTGCAGCTACTGCATCTATTGCCATTGGCAGGCCACAGGGAGGTGACTCGTTGTTGTTTTGGGAGTTCAACAACACGAAGCCACCAGAGTTTGATGGGACTCAGGATCTGATTACTGCCATGAGATGAATTTCTGACATTGGGGGGGGGGGGGGGATGCTTTTACATGTGTTCATGCCCCGAGCACCTGAGAGTTCGGTTTGCACTGAACCAGCTATACTTAGGAGCGAAGGACTAGTGGAAGTTTGTGACAACCAACTTTTCTCTTGTAGAGCATACTGCAGTGACATGGGAGAGGTTTACACAGTTATTCCAAGATGAGTATGTTCCCCTGATGGAGAGGGAACAGTTAGCTCAGGAGTTTCTATTTCTTCGACAGAAGACAAAGTCAGTGACATAGATTATGAGGATGTTTCACGAGCGGGCGTTGTTCTGCCCTGAGCACGTGTCGACTGAGCTGGCATGCATGAGCCGGTATTTGAGCATTATGAGGAGGGACATTCGAGAGTTCGTGTCGAACTCATCTTATCAGACATTTTCCGAGCTTCAGGAAAATGCCAGGTGGAGGGAGATTGAGCTTGAGACTTAGGCTAGGGAGGAGGCGGAGTCTTAGGGGAGAGACCGGAGACCGGCGTAGTCGCAACCGGCAGCGAAGCGGGCTAAGCCCACTGATTTGAGATCAGGAGGCCAGAAGGGACGCACTTGTGGCAAGTGGGGAAAGAGTCATGAGGGATCTTGTCATGCGGGGATTTGCTACAAATGTGGCAAGGAGGGGCATATGGCGAAGGTCTTCCCCAAAGGATTCTTGGTTTGCTTTCATTGTAACCAGACTAGCCATCGGAAGGCCGAGTGTCCTCAAATAACTTGAGGATCAGTTCAAACTTCTACTCCTCCTGCATTACGTGTTACCGATAGTCGGCCGGTGAAGGACGAGGCTCTATGGGCTTGTGGGAGCGCTTTTCATCTGACAGCGGAGGAGGTCCGCGCAACACTTGATGTTGTGGCTGGTATGTATTTCCTTATTTCTGTTATTTTGATATTTGTTGTGCTTATGTTGCGTTATATATAGGTACTTTTCTTGTGAGTTATGTACCTTCTTTGGTGTTGTTTGACTCGGGTGCGAGTCGATCCTTTGTGTCTATAGCTGTTAGTCGTCACATCGGTATCCGACTTGAGGCGTTGAGTCGACTTCTATGGGTTTCCATAGCCAATGATCATGCAGTTTTTGCTACTGATGTAATCTGAGGATGTGTGTTAGAGATTTTTGGTGTCGAGATCCTAATATATATGGTGCCGATAGCGATGGGTGATGTCTGTGTCATCGTGGGTATGGATTGGTAGAGCCATTTTGGAGCTGTGATCGACTGTGAGCGTCAGTTGGTGACTATACAAGACCCTAGTGGGTGAGTGCTTACAGTGTATGGCGAGGGTACCAAATCTGGATCAGCTTTCTGCTCTGCTCTTAGGACGAGGAAGTGTTTACAACAGGGTTGTATGGGCTTCTTGGCGTACGTGATGGATACGTGGGTTGTTTCGGAGAGATTTAGTTCCATCTCCGAGGTTCCGATAGTGTGCGAGTTCCTGTATGTTTTCCCTGAGGAGTTACCGGGTGTGCCTCCCGAGAGGCAGGTGGAGTTCCGGATTGATTTGATTCTGGGCGCGGCACCTATTGCCAAGGCACCTTATCGCCTTGCACCGCCTGAGATGTAGGAGTTATCCTCGTAGCTCTAGGAGTTACTGGGGAAGGGTTTTATCAGGCTGAGTAGCTCGCCGTGGGGAGCACCTATCCTTTTTGTTAAGAATACAGATGGTTCACACTGGATGTGCATCGATTACAGGGAGTTGAACATGCTGACGGTCAAGAACCCTTATCCGCTACCGAGGATCAACGATTTATTCGATCAATTGCAGGGAGCATCTTGGTTTTCCAAGATTGATTTGAGGTCTGGATATCATCAGATGAGAGTTTACGAGGAGGATATCCAGAAGACGACCTTCAAAACTCGTTATGGGCTTTACAAGTTTGTGGTGATGCCTTTTGGGCTCACCAATGCACCGGCGGCGTTCATAGATCTCATGAACCGGGTGTCCAAGCCCATGTTGGATCGATTGGTGATCGTGTTCATCGACAACATTCTGGTGTACTCGAGGTCCAGAGAGCAGCACGAGGAGCACCTGCGAGAGATTCTTGGAGTATTAAGGGCTGAGAGGCTTTATGCTAAATTCTCCAAGTGTGATTTCTGGTTATGAGAGGTCTAGTTCATGGGGCATCTCATTAATCAGAATGGGATATTGGTTGACCCATCCAAGATTGAGACGGTTATGAGATGGGAGGTGCCAAGATCCCCTTCTGAGATCAGGAGTTTTCTGGGTCTGGCCGGCTACTATCGGAGATTTATGAAGAATTTCTCCAAGATTGTTATTCCTCTTACCAGACTGACCCGGAAGGGTGTTGCTTTTGTCTGGGTGCCCGACCAGCAGGCCTCGTTCGAGACTCTTCGCCATAGATTGTACGAAGCTCCAATGTTAGCCCTTCCTGAGGGAGTAAAGGATTTCATCGTTTTCTGTGATGCATCTATATCGGGGTTGGGTGCAGTGTTGATGCAGAGGGGGCATGGGATAGCATGCACCTCGAGGTGGTTGAAGCCTCATGAGACGAGGTATCCCACCCATGATTTGGAGTTGGGGGTGGTAGTGTTCGCCCTCAAGATCTGGCGCCATTATCTGTACAGGGTGTGGTGTACTATATACACGAACCATTAGAGCCTGAAGTACCTAATGGACCAGCCCAACCTGAATATGAGACAAAGGTGGTGGTTGGATGTAGTGAAAGACTACGACTGTGAGATCTTGTATCACCCTGGCAGGGCTAATGTGGTAGTTGATGGCTTGAGCCGCAAAGCAGAGAGTGCTCCGATTCGAGACGTGTCTATGAGGATGACGACGATGACTCCAGTCCTAGATACCATCCGAGTGTCCCAGGTGAAGACTATGAGGCTCGAGAACCTCAAGAGGGAGCGAGTGATCGGACAGGTTTCTGAGTTTGAGATTCCCCAGTGGAAGTGGGAACAAATTTCCATGGATTTTATCACCAAATTACCGAGAACCGCGCAAGGTGTCGACACAATATGGGTGATTGTTGACCGGCTGACGAAGAGCGCTCACTTCCTTGCTATTAGTGAGAGCTCTTCTGCAGAGAGATTAGTCGAGATCTATGTGAGAGAGGTGGTGGCACAGAATGGGGTGCCGACTTCGATAGTGTCATATTGGGATGTGCGTTTTACTTCCAGGTTCTGGAAGAGGTTTCATGAGGAGTTGGGTACCCGATTGCACTTCAGTACTGCATACCACCCACAGACTGATGGACAAAGTGAGCGGACGATTCAGACGCTGGAGGACATGTTGCAAGCACATGTTATCACCTTTGGAGGAAGTTGGGACACCTATTTTCCCTTGGCTGAGTTTTCTTATAACAAAAACCATCATTCCAGTATTGGTATGCCTCCCTTTTAGCTCTTATATGAGAGGAGGTGCCAGACCCCCATCTGTTGAGGAGAGGTAGGGCAGAGAGTGATGGGTGGCACAGAGATAGTGCTTAAAACGATTGAGCAGATTCAGCAGGTCATGCAGAGGTTACTGACAACTCAGAGTCGCCAGAAGAGTTACGCAGACCGACGAAGATTTGAGCTTGAGTTCTAGGTGGGAGATTTTATTCTCATGAAGGTATCCCCATGGGTTTTTGATTGAAATCCTACCAGATCCATTATAAATAAGACCCCTAGGCTACAGAAATCGTCTATCCTAACCCTAAGAGTGATAGAGCCGAATTCAAGAAGCCTCCAACCTCTCTCCAAGATCATTCTTTTGTTATTGGTGTTTGTAAGCCATTAGAGGAGTGACACTTATGACTCTAAGCTTCAACGATAAGAAGATTCAAGCAAGAAACAAGAGGTAATGATCTAGATCTGATTTTTTTCATATAATTTCAAATTTTTCTCATTAGATCTAGGGTCTGCAAGTCTTGGATGAATGCATGTACAATTAGAGAAACCTAGATCCAAGCATTAGGGCTTGCATGAGCACATAGGATGTTCTTTTGGCTTAAACCCATCAGTGGTATCAAAGATGTGTTTGGTTTCTATTGTATTGATGCCTTGTTTATTCATTCAAGCTTTAAAATCGATTTTCGTGCTAACTGTCTGATGAACTTGACGAGTTCCATGAGGAACTCGACGAGTTGGATGAACTCGACGAGTTCCATTGTGGACTCGACGAGTTTAGCTGTCAGACAGAAAGATTTTCGGGATTTCTTGTTTTTTTGCTTAAGGATACTTACCTAAATCGTTTTAGTTTAATAAAATCCGAATTTTATCACTCTTTTGTCAATATCCTTAACAAAACAAGAGATAATTACCAATTATTCGAATAATAAATTCCTTATTTGATTATTTGAATTTATTTGGTGAATTATCTTGTAAATAATCCTGATTAGGTCAAATTTAGATAATCATTAAATTAATTGTTTAATATAAAATTATTTGTTATTTGATCCTTTGTGTTTTGAAAAGTTCAAAAATTGTCCTCAAGTTTTGAAATTTAAATTTTATGATTAAAATGTTTAATCTGAACTATATAAATTTCAAACCCTAGAATTTTACAAGTCTAAAATTCGACCTTATACTTTATAATATTATAAGATTAATATATATATATATATATATATATATATATATATATATATATATATATATATATATATATATATATATATATATATATATAACCTAAAATTCTAGTCTCACCGTTAGTAGGCCTCATTCACGAAGTCAATCTCTAAGGGGGGGGGGGGGGGGTATAAGGTTATGACCTATAAAATGGCCGTTTAATGGGTGTCCAATCTCAACCACCGTTTCCTTGATCGGTGGAGGGTCGTTAGCCGAACGGGTAGGATAGGGCAACCCCTTCTCATTAATAAGTATAATGAATTATAAAAGTAACTAAATGTTTTTACAAAACTTCCCAATCTCAGTTACTTTAGGAAAAGTGAATTGATGAAATTCCGTGAAATTACACTTTGTATCCTTGCTAAGACGTTAGTTGAGCGTGTGTGGTTAACCGGCACACTAATTGGGTTCTAAGCAAAGGTGGAAAAGGGTGACTCATTATTTGTCGTAGTTCGATGGAGTGTGTGTGGTTAACCGGCACATCGAATAGGTGACTATAACAATGAGGGTACCATGTACATTTGCATGGTTATTCACACCCGCTTTGTGATCCTCGGCACCCCAGTCACAAATTTGAGCGGCATATCGAGATTTAAACATGCCATTGAAAAGTTTAATGAATTTCAAAAGGTCTAGGAGTTTTCAATACATTTAAAACTTAATCTTCTTTTCGTTTTTCATGATGGAGAATTAGTGAATCGTCATTCACTTACCTTCAAATTATTTGCATGTTAGATTACGGCATCCCTCTTCTAATATGTAAATAATGTTGTTGGATCCTAGCCCTAATTTCTCATTTGGGTGTTTAATTAGGGATTCATTTCTAATCAAACTTTGTTCTTTTCCTTTTCAGATGTCGAACATGAACAACAACAACGCTTCTGGCTCGAGTTCTTTTGCCTCATTCTCACTCATGAACTTGTGTGGGAGGGTGATATTCGACGGAAACAATTTCAACGATTGGATCCATAACATAAGAATGGTCACCCGTTACGAGGACAAAGAGTTTGTCCTTGATAAGGAGCTGAAGGAGATTGACATGACTACTACCACTCCCGAAGAGATCGCTGCCTGTGAGGCCCACGAGCGTGATGCCATGAAAGTCCATTACATCATGCTAGCGACAATGACTTCCGAACTCCAAAAGTCCTATGAGAACATGTATCCCTATGAGATGCATCAAGACTTGTTGGACCGGTACCACCAAAGTGCGAGGCAAGAGAGGTATGAGATCATCACTTTGATGATCACTACCCAAATGGGTAGTGGACAGTCCCTTACCGCTCATCTGCAAAAGATGCAGAGATATGTTGATCGTCTGCTAAAGTTGAATGTTAACTTTGATGAAGAGCTGGCGATTGACATCGTCCTTCACTCCTTGCCTCCCTGCTACAACCAGTTTTGCATGACCTACCACATGAATAAGGAATATGTCACCTTGAGCAAGCTTCAAGGCTTGCTAAGGACTGCTGAGAGAAATCTCAAGGATAAGTCTGTTGCATCAACTCCTGCTCCAACTGTTGCCCCTGTTTTGGCTATTGGGCAAGGGAAGGGTAAGTAGAGGAAGGCTCCCTTAAAGAGCCACCACAAAGGAAAATCCCAATATGGCACCTCTTCTAGTGGAACCAAAGTTGGTTCTGCTAAACCCAACTCAAACCCCAAGGAAGCAGAGTGCCACTACTGCCACAAAATAGGGCATTGGAAGAGAAGCTACCTGAAATATCTACAGGCAATCAAGGATGGATAGATCAAGCCATCATGTGCAGGTATTTACACTATTAAATCTAATGAATCATCATATTCCATTTCTTGTGTACTTGATATAGGATGTGGTTTTCACATTTGTTCTGATTTTCACGGCCTAAGAAGAGATAGGGATGTGGAGCATGGGAAGATAAATTTGATCATGTGGAACAGAAGATCGTCGCCTGTTACCAAGATCATAGTTTACTCTTTAATGCTCAGTAGTGGATTAGGATTAGATTTAGACAGTTGTTGCTATTCGCCAGATATGGCAAGGAACATCATTTCATTTCATGGTTTATATATACAAGGTTTTAGATATTCCTTTGATAAGAAAAGGGTTCTATTAATTCTTATCTTAGTGGTGTTTTATATTTTGAAGCATTGCCTTGTAATGGAATATATGAAACTGTGATGGTTGTAGATAACTTAGGAAATGATGTGTTGTGTATTGATTCATCTAATGGTTTGAATAAAGCATGCTTGTGGCATTTTCTTCTTGGACATGTCAATAAGAAACGCACAACCCAACTCCAAAAGGATGGAGTGCTGGCGTCATTCGACCTTAGGGACGATGACATGTGCGAGTCTTGTTTACTTGGAAAGATGCCTAAGTCACCCTTCACTGGCACTTGTGAGAGGGGTGAGGATTTATTGGATATCAGACACACCGATGTGTGTGGACCCTTTAGATCAACCACAAGGGATGTGAGCTACTTCTACGTGACTTTTACCGATGATTATAGGAGATATGAGTATATCTACTTAATCAAGCACAAGTCAGAAACATTTGAAAAGTTCAAAGAGTTTAAACAAGAAGTAGAGAATCAGTTGGGCAGGAAAATCAAGATGCTTCGATCCATTCAAGGGGGAGAGTGCCTAAGTCTTTAATTCCACGAATATCTCAAATAATGCATAATCGTTTCGTAATTGACGCCACCTAGGACACCGCAATTGAACGGTGTGGCTGAGAGATGTAATCGAACCTTGTTAGACATGGTTCGTTCCATGATGAGTCATGCTTCACTACCTATCTCATTCTGGAGGTATGCCTTAGAGACTACTGCCCATATCCTTAACTTAGTCCCTATGAAGAAGGTTGCCAAAACACCTCACGAGATGTGGACAGGGAAGGTTCCCTCATTGGCACATATCAGGGTTTGGGGTTTCAAGGATTTCGTAAGATGAGAGACTCACGACAAGATCGAACCTCGTAGTGAGCAGTGTATTTTCATCGGCTACCCGCAAAAGTCCTTTGGATATCTCTTTTATAGACTGAGTGACAATGTTTTCTTCGTTGTGAGGAGAGGGGTTTTCCGAGAGCAAGAACTTATAAGCTAAGGGGACAGTGGGAGGCAAATCGATCTTGAAGAGATTCAAGAGTCGAGTGATGAAGGAACCTCAAACACTGGCACTCAACCCGAGGAGGAAACTCCAGTGGAACCGACTGACGAGTCCTTACCTCTTAGACGTTCTGAAAGAGTTAGGGTTCAACCCCAGTTTTATGGTTTTCATATCACTATCGAAAGGGATATGTTCATTAGTGGTAGCACACTAGTAAATATGGACAAACCTAACAGCTATAAGGAAGCCATGGCAGGCTCGAAGTCTATGACGTGGAAAGAGGCAATGGACATCAAGATTCAGGCCATGTCTGACAACCAAGTTTGGAATTTGGTTGACCATGTGCCCGGAAGTAAGACGGTCGGGTGCAAGTGGATCTTCAAGAAGAAGACCGACATGGATGGGAATATACGCACATATAAGGTGCGATTGGTCGTGAAGGGTTTCACTCAAACTCCCGGAGTTGACTATGATGAAACCTTCTCACCGGTTGCCAAGATAAAGTCTATCAGGGTGATGCTATCCATTGCTACATTTCATGACTATGAAATATGGTAGATGGATGTCAAACCCGCTTTCCTTAATGGGAAGTTGGCTGAGGATGTTTACATGGCTCAGCCAGAGGGTTTTGTCAATGCGAAGCATCCCAATAGAGTGTGAAAGCTAGAGAAGTCCATTTATGGACTTAAGCAAACGTCTCATAGATGGAATCTTTGTTTTGACAAGAAAGTCAAAGAGTTTGGTTTTCTACGAAGCGAGGATGAATCATGTGTATACATCAAACCAATGGGAGTATAGTTAGATTCTTTCTATTGTATGTCGATGACATACTACTCATAGGAAACGACATCCCGACACTGCAGGAGGTTAAGTCCTGGCTCGGGAAGTGCTTCGCTATGAAGGACCTCAAAGAGGCTTCCTATATTTTAGGAATAAGGACAGTGAGAGACAGAAGTAAGATACTAATAGGACTTAGTCAGAAAACTTACTTGGACAAGGTACTAGAAAATTTTAGTATGGGGAATTTAAAGAAATGAGAGTTACCGATCCAAAGTAATGCCAAGTTGAGTAAGACTCAAAGTCCGAGTACCGAAGTCAAAATAGCAGAAATGAGCCGAGTACCTTACGCTTCCGTAGTTGGCTCGATAATGTATGCTATGACTTGTACTCGCCCTGATGTGGCCTTCACTTTGAGCATGGTCAACAGAGATCAAGGGAACCCTGGCAAAGCGCATTGGACCGCAGTCAAGAACATTCTTAAGTACCATCAGAGGACCAAGGAATGGTTTCTAGTCCTCGGTGGAAGAGATAACTTAAAGGTGCGAGGGTACAGTGACACCGGTTTTCAGACTAACAGGGACAACTACCGTTCGTAGTCGGGCTGGGTCTTTACCCTTAAAGGAGGAGCAGTGACTTGGAAAAGTTCCAAGCAAGAGACCGTAGCTGATTCAACGTGCGAATCAGAGTACATTGCAGTGAGAGAAGCGTCAAAGGAGGCAATAGGGTTGAAGAACTTCATTGGAGACCTTTGAGTTGTGCCAGCCATAAAGGAGTCCATGGAAATTTTTTGTGATAATGAAGGAGCGGTTGCCTTGACCAAGGAACCAAGGGATCACGGCAGATCTCGACATATCGACAAAAAATATCACTTTATTCGACATCGGGTGGAAGAAGGACTCCTCGTAGTTAAGAGGGTATCATCAAAAGATAACCCAGCAGATCCACTTACGAAGGGACTGAGCAGGGTTAAGCACTTGCAGCACGCTAGGAGCATCGGGCTAAAGGACGATATTAGTTTAGATTAGATAGTTTAGAAACGTGTAATGGATAAACTATAATTAACATTTGATGATTAAATAAAAGAGTATTATTTATTAGTATTGTTACTATCTTATGTTAATTGTTTACCTATTGTTTCACTTTGCATGTTTTGACTTCCTGAATAATAATAATTACTCGAACCGTCCATAGTCGTTCATATGTTGGAAGTAGGTATGAATGAAGACTGTCATGAATTGGTGTGTAGATTGTCTAAAGTGTATTAGACATAGAAAATGTTTGCTACAACGTTCATGAGTGCTTATGAGTTTGATTTGAGCATCAGAATAAACCCACGCTTGCTGGAATTACTTCTTGGAATTTATCTCGAGTGATCACAAGACGATAATATCATATGGTCTTAAAACCTAGATATATGGTTTATTGTTTGCTGATTGGTTGTGCATTGATAATGCGTAAACGCATCAGTAACTTGATGTTATAAAACGCATTGTTATGTATGATTTGATTAGTAAATAGTAAATGCATATAATTCGAAGTTTATCTGTTCCTTTTATCCTAAGAGGGTAAAAACGATATCAGGGCCCCTCGATGATTTGGTTTGACTTATGTGCCAGGCCCGGTCAGGACTGAATTGATGTGTTCAATTAAGTTCTATGTCAAACAAGATCAGAGATCGAGAAACAAACTGTTGGACAATAAGTATGACTATGTTCCATGTAATTGTCCGCTCGATATCTAGAATGGAGGACTATACGATCCCTTATCTAAAGGACAAGTTACTGATAAGATCAAAGTTTGACAGCATCTTTGAGAGCTACGATTGCTAATTGGATTGTGCTTACATTTTTAGTTACTAGACTTAGCCAAGTGGGAGACTGTTGGATTAGTGTCTAAGCCCGTTACTATATTTGGTAAGTACTTAACCCGGTTGTGCATGGTCCATTTGGGTTGCCTTCACCAAAGCAACATGATACGATGATTTATTAAGAAAGAGGTTATTATGATTTACTAATATGCTATATGAATAATATATTAATGGATAAATCATATAATTAAATTAATATTAGACAAGAACTAATTAAGAAATTAATTCTGTGGCTAAAAGACATTAATTTAATATCGGGGACTTAAACTGTCAAATGTGTGATATTTGAGTATTGGGATGAGGAACATCTTGGACTAGGCATGGACGAAATTAGGATGTGTCCATCCTTAACTAAGGCCCTATTCTAGAAGCTTCCTTGGATAGCTTAATGCCTAAGCTGTCCATTAGGGTTTTTGACTGAAACCCTAGCAGTTCTAGTATAAATAAGACCCCTAGCCTACATAAATTGGCTACCCTAACCATAAGAGTGATAGATCCGAATTCAAGAAGCTTGCAACCTCTCTCCAAGATCATTCTTGTGCTATTGGTGTTTGTAAGCCATTAGAGGAGTGACACTTGTGACTCTAAGCTTCAAAGACAAGAAGATTCAAGCAAGCAACAAGAGGTAATGATCTAGATCTGATTTGTTTCATATAATTTTGAATTCTTCTCATTAGATCTAGGGTTTGCAAGTCTTGGATGAATGCATGTATAATTAGAGAAACCTAGATCCAAGCATTAGGGTTTGCATGAGCACATAGGATGTTCTTTTGGCTCAAACCCATCAGCAAAGGCTTAAAGTCACAAATTTTTTGGAGTATGATCCTTTAAGGAGTCCAAATCTGAGATTTGAGCTAAGGTCTTAACGGATTAAGACCAAATGAGTAGGAAGAGCAAAATCGGGGCGTACGCTGAGCGTAGTCCCAATACGCGCAACGTAGGGTTGAGAATCCATGATGCATGCATGGTGAAGGAGTAAACCCAACATAGAGCGCTTGTACACGCAGCGTACACGCTGTCGTTGACTTTTAGTTGACTTTTAGGGTTTGGTCAATTTGTGGACTATTAAGGCCATAGAAGGGTAAAATGGTCTTTTATCCTTCTGTGAGTTGTAGAAGGGTTAGTCTAGCTTCTTTGAGGGCCGTTATTAATTAGAGATAATTATCATATGTGTTAGGAGGAGGCTAGACCACTGATTTGAGTTCCAGGTTATCCGATTTCTTACGAGGTGAGTCTTCTCACTATACTTACCTAGAGTAGTAATCTTTGTGTGACCGGAGGATCTTATGTGTTTATATTAAGTATCGTGATATCCTGCATTATGTCTTTGTGATTTATACTATGTATTATTCTCAGCTTGCTGAGTCAGGAATAGAGGGTCCACCCGAGTTGTGGGACCAGAGGGTTCCACTGAGACACATTGGCAGGAGGGTCTTATTGAGTATAACCATGAGAGGCTAATGTGATGTGTGTGGTAATTTGGGAACTCACTAAGCTTTGTGCTTACCGTGTTATGTGTTATGTGTTTCAGGTACTTCTCAGGATCACGGGAAGACGTCAACTTGATTATACACATGAGGCAGAGTCATATTTTGAGGATCCTGGATTGTGTTTAAAACATTTTCTGAATATGTGTTTTAAAACATTATCTTTTGGGGGGTTTTGTGAACTATGTTATGAGAATTACATGATCTTTAAAATGAAAATTTTGTTTGAAAATTTACGGTGTTACAGGTAAAGTGATGGTGCAGACCTTCTATGAACTTTGGATTTAAGTTTGAAAAGTTTTAAGGCAAGAGTGAGTTGATAGGAGTGTAGAGCTTCACATTACCTTTCCGTAGATATAAGGATCGTCAAATCGAACTTGGAATGAAGAAGTTATGGCCCTAAAAATTTTGGTGGTTTAAGGGCTAAGCCTAGTATGTTAGGCGTACATAGGAGTACGATGGGGATACTAGGCAAAAGAATTGTAGGAGCTCTTTGGAGTATGCTGGGCGTACCAGGATTACACATGGCATACTCCACTCAGGTGAGAACCCGAATTTAGGGTCTTGGACCCTATGTGATGACCTTAACTCAACTCCAAACCCTCTTATCTTCACCCTCCATCCCATTAAACCCTAAATATGAAACCTTAGCCCCCATTTGAGTGATTCTTGAGTTCTTGGTGAGATTTTAAACTTTGGTGCTCATTGAAGAAGAAGGAGCTTCTTGAAGGAGAGTTCGATTGCTTGGAGCTTATAGATCCAGGCCTGGTTTTCCCTTCCACATCTTCTGGATGTATAAAGTCTCAATCTTGTTGGATCCTTTGTATAGAACTAGTTTTGGGTGGAAATTTATCATGTTTTGGTGACATGATGGTGGTTCTTATGAGTAGAAGCTACTCCAGAACATTTAAGCCTCACATTTGGTCCTTGTTGAGGTCATTAAGTCATAAAGTTTGGATCTTGTGGAGCTTTAACCTCTCATGCAAGTATTGGTGATCTTATTATGAAATGAGGAAACATAGATTATGGTTTGGACCTCATTAAGCCATGCAAAGTCGTAAAGTCAGGAACTTTATGATTTAAGACACCCCTTAAGGGTCAGATCTATGTTAGGAAATTCTTGCTTTAACCATTAAAGGGGTAATGGCAAGTTTTGGACCTCTGATGAGTATGTTGTGCGTATGTAGGAGTACGCTCAACATAATGTGTTGTCCAGGCTTCAACAACTTGTTCGTTGTGTTGTGAAGAGTTGTACGTGGGGCGTATGCTTCTAGCACGTGGAGCGTACTCTCGGGAAATCTATTTTGGGCCTTTTGGGCTTGGGCCATTAGTGGCCTAGTTCAGTCTTGCGTAATTATTGGGCCTTGTGATTTATTAGTTTGACCTTAAAATGTAACTTGTGTTGGTATTGATTGTATTCAGTGTGAGGAGTCGTTGTGCAGCAGACTGGGTGCATGATTTGTTATCTTCCGATTGAGGCGAGTTTCCCCCACAACACTCGTGGTTCGAAGGCACTAATGACAGTCCACTAGATTATACTAGTAGGATGATACTTGTCTTTGTGAAATTTTCATTGTATGATTATTTATGCTTGTTGTCTTCCTGACTTCCATTTATTTGATTGTATGCTTAGCTGTAGGGTGAAATAGACCTAATTCCGGTTGAAAGATACCAAAGAGGGTGAAATAGATCCGATATCGGTTGAAAGATATCGAAGGGGGTTTAATAGCCCCAATACTGGTTGAAAGATACCGGAGGAGGGTGAAATAGATTCAGTACCAGTTGAAAGATACCGAAGGTGGGTGAAATAGACTCAATACCGTTTGAAAGATATTGAAGGGGGGGGGGGTGAAATATACCGAGTTATGCTTGATTGTTATGCATGTATGGTGTGTTGTGACATCCCCAAAATCTCGGCCAGAAAAGACCGTTTTTCATTTATGCTTTAAAAATATTTTCAGAGTAAATCCTTTTGATTTGAAAGGGTTGCGGAATTTGTTCCCCAAAACAAAACATGATAAAACAATGTTTACCAAAGCATTTCATAAAAGAAATGTATTTTCATTATAATCAAAACTTGGGGTGTCATGTTCCGATACAGACCAATAAGCATAAACGAATACATTACAAGTCATTCAACAAATATATACATATACAGACTTGTAATCAAAACAACTGATGGTTCATCCATCTCATGCCCTTGCGCCACTTCCTGTAATATAGTTAAAACTGAGTGGGTCAGGCTTGGGAGCCTGGTGAGCATATAGGGTTTTCAACCCACAATAAATAATCATATTTAATTTTCACCAACCAACAATAACCCAATTACCTATTCCCGTTATTCTCACTTTATGTCACTAAAACAACTAACATAAGGGACCTAGTCTAAGAATATTTCATCGGGGCGACAACACATGCTTCGGGGGTACCTCAGCAATATAAGTCAAATAAGGCAACCATGAGGGGGATGGAGTACAGCGAATGAACACCCAAGTTCATTAACACCTACAGGTGGCGAACCTGCTAATGTTTCCACAAGACTGTCTAGAATAGCCAGTGGTCGTCATCTAAACTCCGCTAGATGACTAAATCAAACAACAACGAGGCCTCTCATCTGTTTATTACACACCAACTATCTACCCATGTTCTACCCAACATATTAGTAGATAAAATATACATTTTTATACATAGTTTTGAAAACCTGTATAGCATGCTTTAATCAACACATAATCCACATAACAGATGAGGCACACACACCCATAGCACCTATCTCATAGAGAATAAATCATATCTATGAGATAGAAGAGAGTGAATACACATTCACACATATAAACAACAATATACTATACACATAGCACGTACTTTATAGAAAATACTTAATATTTATGTGTTAGAAGAAGGTAACTACACACTCACACTTATAAACAACAATATACTTAATACACTCGAACCAAACTTGTATTATTATCGTGTTTATGAAAGGTAGTATACACTCACTTGATCAGAAGATGATCAGACATCACTATGACTTGCAGAAGTAGTAATCCTCAGCAGATCTGAAAGATCTTCACAAAAGTCGAACTTCTCGCGGGCAGAGCTTTGGCTCGGGAACCGCACTTCTCGGGATCTTCGGGATCTCGGGACTTGCCTCGGGGCTTGAGTATCATACCGGGGCTTCGGGATATTTCTGGCACGCAAAACGGGAGAGAGAAGAGAGGAAATTGGCAAAAGACTCGGCTGCCTTCGGTTCCTATTTATAGGAGGCTGGAGCCTCGGAGTACGCGGGGCGTACTGCAGTACGCAGCGCGTACTGCTTCCGAAATCGTCACTGCATGCGTCATCCGAAATGTCGACACTCTTCGGAGTACGCGGGGCATACTCGCGTACGCGGGGCGTACGTCGGATTGGACCGGTGACTCGTCTTCGTATAATGCCGGATTAAAAGATTAATTTTAATTACAAAATATTTAATAAACTTCGGAAATTCATAACTTTCGCATACGAACTCCGTTTTCGACGTTCTTTATATCCACGCGAAGGTGAGACTACGCTCTACAACTTTCGTTTAGACTCCGTCGGCTAATTTCGACTTTATTTTTATTATTTATTTTTAATAGGCCGCGACAGAAAAACTTCGTTATAAATTCATAACTTCTTCGTTTGACGTCCGTTCTCGCCTAACTTTTTATCGCTTCGATACCAACAATGAGATCTTCGATTCTCATTTAGATTACTTCGGCTAAAAACCGCTTGATCTCAAATTGAGTATTTTGGGCTGCACACCGCTAAGCCGAAACTTCGATAAATCATAACTTCCTCATACGAAGTCAGATTTGGGCGTTCTATATATATTCGGAAACCTCGTTTCAACTACTACAACATTATTCAAAGATATTAAGTTTATTTTACACTTCAATTTTGACGCTTATTTTTATTCTTAATTAATCAAACCACATAATTAAGCAATTAAGCACAAAACACACAATACTTAAATAATACAATCTTATTATTTCAAAACGGGTTACAGAGGTTAACCTAGACTATTACATTGCTAAAAATGGCAAGCCCGGAAACGCAGGCGTTACAATTCTCTCCACCTTAGAATGATTCCGTCCCCGGAATCACACATCAACAAACAAATGCGGATAGCGACTCAACATGTCACTCTCCGTCTCCCAGGTGAGATTCGGCCTATTCGTGTGTTTCCATCGGACAAGCACTAACCCAACCATTTTGCGTCGCAACTTCTTAGTCTTTCGGTCAACAATTGCCTCTGGTTCTTCAATCAACCTTTTGTTCTCATCAATTCTCAATTCAGAAATTGGAATTATATCGAGAACTTCTCCCGTGAACTTCCTCAAATAACACACATGAAAAGTGTTGTGAATTCCATTCAGTTCCTCGGGTAATTCGAGCTTGTAAGCTTGGTTCCTAATCCTCTGAAGAACTTTAAACGGTCCAATAAACCTTGGACTCAACTTTCCCCTTTTACCAAATCTGATAAGTCCCTTCCACGGCGAGACTTTAAGCAAAACCGAATCTCCAATCTCAAAAGTCATCGGTCTTCGCTTCTTGTCAGCATAGCTCTTTTGACGATCTTGAGCTGCTAACATTCTTTCCCTAATTATTTTCAACTTTTCAGCAGTTTGATGGACCATCTCTGGTCCCATAAACTGCTTTTCCCCAGCCTCAAGCCAACAAGACGGCGTATGACACTTCTGTCCATACAAAGCTTGATAAGGTGCCATCTTAATGCTCGAGTGAAAACTATTATTATAGGAAAATTCTACCAATGGTAAATGTTCATCCCAATTACGTAGGAATTCCAAGGTACATGCTCTCAGCATATCTTCAAGTGTTTGTATTGTTCTTTCACTCTGACCATCAGTCTGCGGATGGTAAGTTGTGCTTAAACATAACTTGGTACCCATTTCCTCTTGTAGACTTTTCCAAAACCTTGAGGTGAAACGGCTATCACGATCCGATACAATCGTTAACGGAACACCGTGAAGCCTCACAATTTCCTTCACGTAAGAATTTGCAAGCTTTTCCATAGACCATTTCTCCTTGGCAGCTATGAAATGCGCACTCTTAGTGAATCGATCAACGACCACCCAAATCATGTCGTGACCATTCTTTGTTCTGGGCAGTTTAGTGACAAAGTCCATAGCAATGTCTTCTCACTTACCCATAGGCACAGGCAATGGTTCTAAACTCTCGTAAGGTTTCTGATGTTGTGTCTTTACTCTCGCACAAGTCACACACTCAGCCACATACTTTGCAACATCAAGCTTCATCGTTGGCCACCAGTAGTAGGGTTTCAGGTCCCTATACATTTTAGTGCTACCAGGATGAATTGAGTACATGGTTTTGTGAGCTTCTTCCATCAGAAGATCCCTAATTCCTCCTGACTTAGGTACCCAAATACGATCTTGGAATACCTTCAGTCCATGACCGTTTGTACCAAACACCAACGTTTTACCCAAACGTTCCTCCTTTCGGTCATTTTTCTCAGTAGCTTCCTCTTGAGCTTTCTTTATACTCTCCACAATTGTCGATACAACTTCAATTCTCAACGCTCTTGGCCTTTTCCTTTCAAGATTGACTTTCCGACTGAGAGCATCAGCAACAACATTAGCTTTACCGGGGTGGTAAAGTATCTCACAGTCGTAGTCTTTAAGTAATTCTAGCCAGCGTCGTTGCCTCATATTCAATTCCTTCTGATTAAAGAGATATTGGAGACTCTTATGATCAGTGAAAAGTTTGCACTTCGTGCCATAGAGGTAATGCCTCCATATTTTCAGAGCGAAAACTACCGCTGCCAACTCCAAATCATGAGTCGGGTAATTCTTTTCATGCTCCTTCAACTGTCGAGACGCATATGCTATCACCTTTTCTCTTTGGGTCAAAACACAACCCAATCCAACCCCAGACGCATCGCTATAAACAGCGAAGTCTTCAACTCCATCGGGTAGAGAAAGTATCGGTGCCTCACATAGCTTCTTCTTTAACTTCTCGAATGCTTCTTTATGCTTATCACTCCAAGCATAAGTAGCTCCTTTGTGGGTCAAAGCTGTCAATGGAGTAGCAATCGAAGAAAAGCCTTGGATAAACCTTCGGTAATATCCGGCTAATCCTAAAAAGCTTCGAATCTCCGTGGGACTTTTCGGTTGTTCCTACTTCATTACAGCTTCGATCTTCACTGGATCAACCATTATCCCTTCTTGGTTGACTACGTGACCCAAGAATTGGACTTCACGAATCCAAAAATCACATTTGGAGAACTTTGCATACAACTTCTCCTGCTTCAAAACTTCTAACACTTCTCGCAAGTGTCTGCCATGCTCCTCCTGGCTTTTCGAGTAAATCAGAATGTCGTCTATGAACACTATCACAGATTTATCAAGGAACGGATTACAAACCCTATTCATCAAATCCATGAACACTGCCGGAGCATTGGTTAGTCCAAACGACATAACCAAGAACTCGTAGTGTCCATATCTAGTTCTGAATGCAGTCTTCTCGATATCTTGCTCTCTTACTTTCAGCTGATGATATCATGACCTTAGATCGATCTTCGAGAAATAGCTCGAACCTTGCAATTGATCAAATAGGTCATCAATCCTCGGCAACAGATATCCATTCTTTATTGTTGCCTTATTCAGCTCTCTGTAATCGATGCACATTCTCATACTTCCATCTTTCTTCTTTACAAATAACACCGGAGCTCCCCAGGGCAATGAACTAGGTCTAATGAAACCTTTGTCCAATAATTCCTGAAGTTGCATCATCAGCTCCTTCATCTCCGTCGGTGCTAATCGATAAGGTGCTTTTGCTATTGGCGTGGTCCCTAGTAACAAGTCTATTCTGAACTCCACTTGTCTATCAGGTGGTAATCCAGGAAGATCTTCGGGAAATACTTCCGGATAATCACACACCACTGGAATACTCTACATCACCTTCTTTTCTTTCTTAGCATCAATCACGAATGCTAAATATGATGTACATCCCTTGGTCAAACACTTTCTGGCTTTCATTAGAGAAATGATTCCAGAATTCACTCTGCGTTTGTCCCCATACACCATAAACGAATCTTTTCCAGGCGGGTTTACTTTAACTATCTTCTTCTTGCATAAAATTTCGGCATCATTGGCGCTAAGCCAATCCATTCCCAAAACGATGTCGAAACCATTAAGATCGATGGGCAATAATTTCTCATGAAACTTATTCCCATTAAGGTCGATTAAGATGTCTTTCATACGATGGCTAACAGGTACAAACTTGCCACTAGCTACTTCGACTAATAAAGCATCATCTAGTCTATCAATAGGCAAAGCTAGCTTTCTACCAAACTCATGCGAAATAAAGGAGTAGTTGGCTCCAGAATCAAACAAAATTTGAGCAGGTAATTCATTTACGAGAAAGGTACCCGAAGCGACATCAGCTTCATCTTTCGTAGCCTCAAGTGTCATCTGGAAGGCTCTCGCCTTCGGCTTTGGTGGAATGTTGGGCCTAGCTGCCTGCTTCTTCTTCGGACAGTCTTTCAAGATATGCCCCTCTTCATTGCAACCAAAACACATCCTTTTTTTGTTCGGACATTCATTGGCAAAATGTCCAACCTTCCCACACTTGTAGTAGGTCACATCCTCGCTACATTTCCCAAAGTGCTTTTTCTTACACTTATCACACCACTTTGCTTTGCCTCCTTTTCCTCCAAACTTTTTCGAATCAGATTTCGAAAATTTGCCCTTCTTACCGGAACCAGATGTTCCCTCAAACTTTCTTTTCTCACCAACCTCAACCTTGTCGGTGGTTCTTTCCTTTATCATGTTCTCAACAGACTTCGCAGCCCAGATAGCTGCCTCTAGAGTAAGTGCCTAACATACTGGCACCTCGTACTCCTATGGGAGTCCCTTCGCATACCGGTCCACCTTTTTCAACTCGTCTGGGACGATACACAAGGCAAACTCCATCTTATCGGTGAAGCTATTGGTGTAGTCATCAACTGACATGCTGCCTTTCGTCAATGTCAGGAACTTGTTCTCCAACTCCAACAAATTTTGAGCCGAGCAGAACTTGCGCTTGAACTGCACCAAGAACTCTGCCCATGACAATTGTAGTGGCTCATTAGGGCTCAACGTCTTCCCTAGAGTGTTCCACCAACGAACGGCTCCACCTCGGAATTGTCGCACGACATAGATAGTCTGCAACTTTCCTCTGCAGCCACATGTCATAAAGGCTAACTCCATTTCGGAGATCCAATCCATAACTCCAATCGGATTCTCCTTTCCATTAAAGGTCGATGGTTTGCAAGTCAAAAAGTCCTTGTACTTGCATCCCATTCCATCATTCCTTCCATCATGGTTATCTTACCTAACTATCGATGGGTTGCCTTGACCAATAGACCCACTGAAGTTTCCACCTTCCGAGTGCCCTTCATTTAATTCAGGCTCCTCCACACGAATTGACAATTCTTCACGATGCTGCTGAAGCAACCGTCTAGTTTCATCCATCTGACGATCCAACATCGTCTGAATCATCATTTGCACACCAGCCATGGTTATTGGCTCAGGTGTTGCTGCTACGACAGGTACTTGCTCAATCACTGGTGGTTGATTCCTGTTTTCGTCAGCATTTCCAACTCCACTTCTTGTTCTCACCATTTTGATCTACACACCGAATAAGGTGAAATTAGATCCTCAATCACGATAGATAATCAAATCATCCTTATCACACCGAAACATTTACATGCTAGTTCTAATATCGTAGACGTACGCTTAGAATCCTACACACATAAGGTTCCTAGATCCGGTCGGCAACATACCATAGATCCAAACAAATAATATCATATATGGCAACATATAACATTTAGCACATAAAAGCATTTTAGGCAACTTTCCTAAAATAAACCGGTGCTCGTGTCTAAAACACAACAGACACACATCTCAAAATTCCACTTAGCATTCTAAGTTTAAGTCTAGAAATCCTACAAATTCCTAGTTCGCTTAAACTAATGCTCTGATACCAACTGTGACATCCCCAAAATCTCTGCCAGAAAACACCGTTTTTCATTTATGCTTTAAAAATATTTTCAGAGTAAATCCTTTTGATTTGAAAGGGTTGCGGAATTTGTTCCCAAAAACAAAACATGATAAAACAATGTTTACCAAAGCATTTCATAAAAGAAATGTATTTTCATTATAATCAAAACTCGGGATGTCATGTTCCGATACAGACCAATAAGCATAAACGAATACATTACAAGTCATTCAACAAATATATACATATACAGACTTGTAATCAAAACAACTGATGGTTCATCCATCTCATGCCCTTGCGCCACTTCCTGTAATACAATTAAAACTGAGTGGGTCAGGCTTGGGAGCCTGGTGAGCATATAGGGTTTTCAACCCACAATAAATAATCATATTTAATTTTCACCAACCAACAATAACCCAATTACCCATTCCCGTTATTCTCACTTTATGTCCCTAAAACAACTAACATAAGGGACCTAGTCTAAGAATATTTCATCGGGGCGACAACACATGCTTCGGGGGTACCTCAGCAATATAAGTCAAATAAGGCAACCATGAGGGGGATGGAGTACAGCGAATGAACACCCAAGTTCATTAACACCTACAGGTGGCGAACCTGCTAATGTTTCCACAAGACTGTCTAGAATAGCCAGTGGTCGTCATCTAAACTCCGCTAGATGACTAAATCAAACAACAACGAGGCCTCTCATCTGTTTATTACACACCAACTATCTACCCATGTTCTACCCAACATATTAGTAGATAAAATATACATTTTTATACATAGTTTTGAAAACCTGTATAGCATGCTTTAATCAACACATAATCCACATAACAGATGAGGCACACACACCCATAACACCTATCTCATAGAGAATAAATCATATCTATGAGATAGAAGAGAGTGAATACACATTCACACATATAAACAACAATATACTATACACATAGCACGTACTTTATAGAAAATACTTAATATTTATGTGTTAGAAGAAGGAAACTACACACTCACACTTATAAACAACAATATGCTTAATACACTCGAACCAAACTTGTATTATTATCGTGTTTATGAAAGGTAGTATACACTCACTTGATCAGAAGATGATCAGACATCACTACGACTTGCAGAAGTAGTAATCCTCAGCAGATCTGAAAGATCTTCACAAAAGTCGAACTTCTCGCGGGCAGAGCTTCGACTCGGGAACAACACTTCTCGGGATCTTCGGGATCTCGGGACTTGCCTCGGGGCTTGAGTATCATACCGGGGCTTCGGGATATTTCTGGCACGCAAAACGGGAGAGAGAAGAGAGGAAATTGGCAAAAGACTCGGCTGCCTTCGGTTCCTATTTATAGGAGGCTGGAGCCTCGGAGTACGCGGGGCGTACTGCAGTACGCGGGGCGTACTGCAGTACGCAGCGCATACTGCTTCCGAAATCGTCACTGCATGCGTCATCCGAAATGTCGACACTCTTCGGAGTACGCGGGGCGTACGTCGGATCGGACCGGTGACTCGTCTTCGGATAATGCCGGATTAAAAGATTAATTTTAATTACAAAATATTTAATAAACTTCGGAAATTCATAACTTTCGCATACGAACTCCGTTTTCGACGTTCTTTATATCCACGCGAAGGTGAGACTACGCTCTACAACTTTTGTGTAGACTCCGTCGGCTAATTTCGACTTTATTTTTATTATTTATTTTTAATAGGCCGCGACAGAAAAACTTCGTTATAAATTCATAACTTCTTCGTTTGACGTCCGTTCTCGTCTAACTTTTTATCACTTCGATACCAACAATGAGATCTTCGATTCTCATTTAGATTACTTCGGCTAAAAACCGCTCGATCTCAAATCGAGTATTTCGGGCTGCACACCGTTAAGCCGAAACTTCGATAAATCATAACTTCCTCATACGAAGTCAGATTTGGGCGTTCTATATATATTTGGAAACCTCGTTTCAACTACTACAACATTATTCAAAGATATTAAGTTTATTTTACACTTAAATTTTGACGCTTATTTTTATTCTTAATTAATCAAACCACATAATTAAGCAATTAAGCACAAAACACACAATACTTAAATAATACAATCTTATTATTTCAAAACGGGTTACAGAGGTTAACCTAGACTATTACATTGCTAAAAATGGCAAGCCCGGAAACACAAGCGTTACCTGTGTGGTATTTGGGGAACTCACTAAGCTTTGTGATTACGGTTTTATGGTCATGTTTTCATGTACTTTCGACATGAAAGGGAAAGGCTCGCCTTTATCGCAGCGCATCCACCGATGTTTTTCACACTTATGATTTTGGGATTATACTCTGATAACTATTTTCACTATGACATGCTTTTAAAAGGTTGTTAAGTACAAATGGTGTTTATAGGTTGAATTGAAATTGATATTTTTACCTTATGATTTTTAGGATGTTACAAGTTGGTATCAGAGCCTTGGTTTGAGGGATTCAGGCATACTCTTGGGTGTGTCTGAACTAAAACTGAGGGTTTGGTGGATTTTTTATAAAATAAAAGTTTTATTTTAGGATTTTCTAATAACAGAAAGGGGGTGTGGTGCTCGCAATCAGCCGAGCTCAAGTAAGGGACTCCTTGAATCCGCATACATGTTTGTAATGATTTTATGTTATGAGAATTTCATGCTAGATTAGGGCTAAGGATTTGCTCAGGATTCCATCCCAGGAGAGATGCCTATATATGCCTGATTGTTTGAGCTTATGGAATTGCATACCAGAATGGATTTTCAGATAGTTGGATGGATTGGCCTGATATGTTATGTCTCGTAGCCTAGGAGGATTGGATGCTTTGCTAGATTTGGAAATCTGTATTGGTAGAAGTAATTGATAAGTGTATGATTTAAAATTTGTATATGGTTAGGATCATATAGCCCAAGAATAGTTTTGTTGGCCTTATTTCCTGTTCCTCATTTGGTTGTGGTCCTAGGGTAGAGTATTTTATTCGATAGTCTATTTCATCCTATATTGTGTATAATTTGCATGCATAAGGCAACTGGTAATGAGAGTGGAAGTTCCTAGCATGTAGTGGGACTCTCAGTGATATGAGTTAACTATTAAGTGATTGTGTCAAGTTACATGTTGTAAAGGTTAAATAATCTCAGAGTGATGAATGTAGTGGAAATTATGATCTCTGATACAAATTGTAGTGGTGTTGATTATGATAAAAAATTTGGAATATCAAAGATCTAGTGGATAATCATACAAATCATGAACACATGGAGTAAATAAATCTGGGTTTAAGCTCTCATTAGTTTTTGATAGAAAGAGTAAAAATGGGTCTTGTTATTTCTCTCTCCAAAACTAACACTCCAAAATGATCATTACATAAATTAGTATCACTCACTTCCTATTTATAGGAAAGACAACTCATTACACAATACAAGAGGGTAAGCACAAAATACATCTAAACGCGAATTTGCACCCTAACATTCTCCCCCTCAAAGTTAGGATTGGAAATCCCGGCTTCAATATCCAACGAGCTCGCACGATGAAGACCAAACACCCCCTCGAAATGATACCGGTCTTCAAATCCGCAAATGAATACCCGAAGCTTCGAATACCCACTCTTCATTCTCCCCTTTTTATAATAAAAAATGATTATAAAACCCATTAAGGGTGTGAAGCACCGGAGGAATAATCTTCACATAACTCCCCCTTGATGTGTGCTAAAAATGAAACCTCGAAAAACTTGCATTGAAAAACAATCACGGAAAAGCCCCGAAAAATTTCCAAGTTTGTGAAAATTTTCGACTTTTGGGTGAGAGTTGCAAGAATTTCAAAAACCGGATAAAAATTGTAACTTTCAGAATTATGCAGGGTCCAATTGTGCCAAAAATAGTCTAAGATGTGAAACTTTACCCCAATTGCGAAACTGGGCGTAAAGTGATAATTCGCATTAACTATAGGGGCTAACCTGTAAATTTCTTCAATTTCTCAGCATTGATAGTCCAATTTCGAAGTGGGGTATTTTCTGCCAAGTCTTCGGAATTGCAGGAACTAAATTTGAACTTCTCAGCATTGTTAGTCCAATTTTGAAATGGGGTATTTTCTGCCAAGTCTTCGAAACTACAAGAACTAAATAAGAACTTTTGCCTTTTTCACAAACTTTTTACACCAATGTCGAATTTGGATGAAAATTGCCATTTCGTTAAAAGATCAGGGACCCAATTCAAAATTTTTTGTTTTCTTCCTCCCAATTCACTTCGTTACTAGTTGACCATTTGATTTGGATTCCACAAGTAGTCAATAACGAATTGGATTCCACAAGTAGTCAATAACGAAGACTTCACAAACGAACTTGGATCCTCGATAACGAACCGTCGGTTACCGATACCCGGTAACAACCTGACAAGGGCCCTCGACAACAAATCATTGACAATCCTTTGAAAACGAACTCACATCCATCGACATCAAGTCAAAACCCATTCGACCATCGACAGCCTTCGTTTCGATTCCGAGTTAGCGCGAATTCCTTCTAAGTAAGAGACAACTATGAGACTTCTTCATTGTTAGACCTAAAACCAACTTCAAGAGTAGCTATTACAAAATCCATTCAACACCAAAAAATTGAAACGATTGCAAATCCCAATTACAATTAAAGAACCATCCTTCACAATCAAATTTGAACAACCTGATGCGATGGACCAAAATCAATCGATCGAATTTTGACTCCAAAAAGTCAACTTCCAAATCAATTTCAATTCACCAGGCCTTCGAAATCAAGCCATTAATCAACGATCTTCGATTTCAGTTTAGATATTGTGACAACCCGTAATTTATTCTGTCACGGTAACCCATTTCCGTTAGTAAAACCGTTTGTATTTCAAACTTTCCGTTAACATTTTGGATTAGGTCATTTAAATTAAGACTTTTATTTTGACCTCATGAGTGTCCAGACCCATTAGAAACGCATGAAAATACTCTCGTTATTTATTCGGAAAAAGTTTAGTTAAGACTAAGTCATAATAACGACAATTAATCGGGTACGACCATAAGCCTCGTTTAACGTTAGTATCGGGTAAATTTCCACCGGACCATAAACTCAACCCCTATATAAGGGATTGAGTGACCACATTTTGAAGCTTTTTCACTCTCTTAAAACACTTTCTCTCACTACTGTCTCTCTAAAACTCGAGTTTGATCCAAAAACACCCCATTTCAAGCTTCAAATTGGTAAGTAATCTATCATAGCTTGTTTATCATGCAAATTCGTGTTTAAGCCATCCAATTTCATCAAAAACAAGTGTTTACAGTTTGGGAACACCTCCCAAAACCGTGAACTCCTTTAAATGGGGTTTTGAAGCCCCAAAACCCTTCCAAACTACTTCTAGTGCTAAGTTATGACCTTTGGACTTGCAGGAATGGACTTAGAACACCAATATCTTACCATTTGAGGAGTAAACATGAGTTTATGGCCCAAGAACATGCTTGGACCGTAAACCCTCTATCATAGACCATAACACCTTTTAAGGTGTTAAATTGCCCCTTAAACACCTCCAAAAGCTTCTATGAGCTTCCATGAGTGCATAGAACCTTATATTCCTTCATGAGATGCACCAAAACATACACAAATGAGTCAAACTTGAGTTTATGGCCCAAGAACATTCTTGGACCGTAAACACCCCTTCTTAGACCATAAACACCTCCAAAGGGTGTTAAAGTGCCCTTGACACCTTGTATGGCTTAGAATTGGACCTAGAACTTTGTATGCTTAACCTACAATCACAAAAACACATGATTCATGGACAAACATGATTTTACGGCCATAAAATCATGTGTTTAAGGTAGTAAACTCACCAAGAACACCTTCATAGACCGTAAACTCCTTTTCCAAGGTCAATTCAAGTCCCGATCACTTCCTAAGCCATGGAATCAACCCTAGAACCTTCCTTTGTGCATTGTAAGACCTTTAAGCATCCAAGAACACTCCACCCATGAGTTTACGGCCATAAACTCATGGGGATATGATCATTGGACCGTAAACTCCCCTAAGGGCTTACTCTTGAAGAGTAAACTCCTTATCTAGGTTTTACACACGCTTAGATGCAACCCAGATCATTCTAAACACTTGATATGAAGTGTTTTCGCGTCTCGGAGTGTATTGTCTTACTTAATTGGTAGTTCAAAGTCTAATTAGATACAATTACGTATCTCTTCATATTACATAGGAACCTCGCACGTGTTCAAGCCCCGAACTGACGTTTAGCACCCAAACCAACACATTCCTCGACTGGTGAGTTCATACCCCTACGCCTTTTTTTTCAAGTTTTTCAATGTTTTTAGGGGGGAATACAAGAAAATTATAAATGTTTTCGAAACATAAAACTGATGTAATTCTATAAATATCTGGCAAACTTTTGGATATCTTTACCCCTTTTGTATTATGCGGAGCATAAGGGATGTTTTCTGAATATAACTACATAGATTTCAATTACAGTGTAGGAAACAATAAAAACAATCAAATTATTATGGGAATAATTTGGGATCTTCATTTCTTGTTTTACGAGTTCGGATTTCATGCAGAGTCAATAGATAAACTATGTCTGATTCAGTTTATCTAAGTTTAACTTAGAATATCATGCCAGATAATTTCTTTGTATTCAATTGTTTATACTCTATTATGTTTCAAAACGATTACGATATTTTATAACGACCGAGTACACCGTGAATAATTTAATACTAGCTTGTGAGATTCGTCTTCATTAAACCCTTCGGGTTATCAGTAAATCCTCCCCGGAAGTATAACCAGAGTCACCTGGAGGGAGAGCGTGGAATATGTGAATAGATCTATTCGGGACTGACAATCCCACACCTTAACTGCTAGCTACAGTTAGGCGGGCACCCCTGGGGTGACAAATTCTGGATATCGTCCGACGCCTGAAGAACGTCAAGGAGGTATCGAGTCATATTAGCATGGTTATACGACTCACAATACGTATTAATATAAATTTGTTCACGGATTTTATATCTTCCTTTTATCTATAGTTTTATGTATTAAAACTACCTACTGTTGTACTGGATGGTATTCCAGGGTTTTCAATGTATAGTTTTACGTATTAAACTATCTACTATTGTACCGAGTGAAATTCACAAATTTTAACTTATGTTTTCTTAACATACTAGTAATAATCAGGGTTTATCTTATAGAAATCGAAAACGTGACAGAAAATATGGGATTTTCTTGGATAACAACCGTTTCAGAAAAGCAAAGGAAACTTGTTCTTTTTCATAAACTAACCGCTTATTAACTCACCAGCTTTATGCTGATTTTTAAACTGCTTGTATTCTCAGATTTAGATTCTCCTTAGACAGGTATCCCGCATTCTTTTGCTGAAGACGGAGCATATGGAAGTCATGACTTTATTTTGTTTAGACTAATATATTTATAAGACATGTACAACTTTGTTTTCAAACAAATGTAATGGAATGTTTCGTGTTTACTATGCTTACTATGTACATTGGTTGTGATATTACATGACGTCCTCCGCCCCAGAACGTTTCCGCCGTCGGTTTCGGGGTGTGACAGATTGGTATCAGAGCCCTTGTTTATAGTGAACTAGTATACCAAACCTTACATGGTATAAGACTATAAACACTAAGGGGCCAAAGTGCTCTGAACTAAAAGTATACTTTAAAATATAAGTATTTTTCATAAGTATACAAGTATACATTACCACCGGAATCCGTAACCTCGAGTAGAACAAAACATAAGTAATTGGGTGTTGTACGTTGCGGTTAAACCTGGGCAGTTATGTAGTTGTGTCTAGGGTCAATATAGCCTGATCAACTATATTAATTCGAGACATGGCCAACATGTGCTTGGGAGTGACTGTGGTGTGCAGCATGCCTAAAACTTACCCAATACCCAAACAATGAGTCATTGTCGCAGCGAAACATAAAATACTATGGGAGTATTTTAGCCAAAAATCGAATACGTCGTAGAAATTCATTCCGAGTATTGCTACTCGTTCCTTCTTTAGCGATAGTTTATCTGCTTTGATAACTCTTTCCTGCTTATCGTTTATAGAACCCTTTATCTGTCATAATGAGATATCTCTTGTTTCATATCTCATATTTCAATTCAGAGGACTTACCATCCTCTCTTTCCAAATCATTCTAGATCATCATTCCTCCAAAGAAAGAACCCAACTCAAGGAACAACAACTCTTCGCCACCGTATCCTTCTCAATTCGACCCTATCCTATTTCAAGCAGCTGTTACTGCTACAGTGACGGTTGTAATGGCGCTTTTGAACCCTAGTTGGTCCAGTGGACCAGGAAGTAACATCTACCCCCAAAACCATGAAGATGATCAGGAGCACCAGAATGAGCGTAATGAGAGTAAGTAGGTTTTCTGGAAAAAGCGAAAGGGTCAGAGTTCACAAGGACCCTCCAAGAAGCACAAAGCAGTAACAGTTCAAGCTGTTACTACTCCTACCGCTGTTCCTACTGTACAAGTACCTACCACTAGGTATGCGGGTAACCTCCCTTGGTGCAACAGGTGTAGTTACCACCATCGTATCCATGGCCCGTGTCGTGAAAAGTTCTGCAACAATTTTGGCAAGAAGGGCCACCTTGCGGGAAACTACAAAGCACCGGCTCAACCAACCAATCAAGCTTCCGAATCGAGTACCAATCATGTCTGCTATGGTTGTGGAGAAGTCGGGCATTTCAATAGGAACTGCCCCAAGACATCAACAAGTAGCAATGTTGGGATAGCTCTGGCTATAAAGCAGGAGGAGACAGCCGTCGATCCCACCGTCGCCGTGGGTACGTTTCTTCTCGACAATTCTCATACTCGCATTCTTTTCGAATCTAGTGCCAAAGAAATTTTATTAGTCGTTCATTCAAGCGTCTTCTTAAACATAGTCCTTGTCTAATAACCGAAACATTTACTGTCAAGATGGCTAACAGTGACGATAGATTCGTAGGTTGTACCCTTACCCTGAACGATCATTCTTTTCCCATCGACCTAATGCCAATTTCCATAAAGAGCTTTGATGTTATCATTGGCATGGATTGGTTGAGTCCCAATCATACAGATATCCCTTGTTACAAAAAATCCATCCATCTTAATCTCCCCTCTGGTCAGACTCTCATAATCTACGGCGATAAACTTAGTTCCAATCTTCGCATCATTCCTTGCATCAAATCTCAAAAGCTTCTGCGAAAGGAGTGTCACACATTTCTAGCTCATGTAATTAACGAGAAACAGGAAGTTAAATACCTCGAGAGCATCCCCGAAGTCTGTAACTTTCCTGAAGAACTCCTGGAAATTCCTTCCGAACGTCGAGTTGAGTTTCTCATCGACCTAATTCCTGGAGCTACCCCCGTAGCCAAGTCCCCATATCGCTTAGCTCCAGCAGAAATGAAGGAGTTATACAGTCAGCTCAGTGAGCTACTTAGTAAAGGGTTCGTCAGACCGAGTCCCTGATTCTGAGGAGCCCCGATATTATTGAAGAAGAAAGATGGATCCTTTCGGATGTGCATAGGCTACCACGAGTTAATCAAGTTGACAGCCCAAAAACCGATATCCTCTTCCTCGAATAGACGACCTTTTCGATCAACATCAGGGAGCCAGTTACTTCTCGAAAATAGACCTCAGATCATGGTACCATCAGCTTCGAGTTCACGAGAATGATATTTCCAAGACGGCATTCAGGACTCAATATGGACACTACGAGTTCGTAGTGATGCCCTTCAGCCTAACAATTTTCCTTGATGACGTAGTAAGCGAAGAAGGCATAACCGTGGACCCGTCGAAAATCAAGGTGATAGAGAATTGGTTAGCACCGAAGACACCCACATAAATCCGTCAATTCTTGGGTCTCGCTGGCTACTATCGCAAGTTCATCCAGAATTTTTCCAGAATCATAAAACCCTTAACTGCTTTGACACAGAAAGACTTAAACATGAGACCACGACGATGGGTAGAGATGCTCAGTGTTTATGAGTGTGAAATCCGCTACCATCCTGGGAAGGCCATTGTGGTAGCAGGTTCCCTGAGCCGAAAGGAGAGTTCAAGCCGCAAGACGAAGACATTAATGGTGACCATCCATTCCCACTTGTCAACTCAGATCCGAGAAGCCCAGTTGGAAGCCCTAAAATCAGAGAACGTGTTGAATGAAGCTTTGAGGAGAATGGATAAGAAACTTGAGATCATAGGTGACGTAGTTTACTGTTTCATGGATCGAATCTGGACCCCAAAGTGCGGAAGTTTCAGGGAAGTTGTTATGAACGAAGCTCACAGGACCAAATACTCTGTTCACCCAGGTTCGGATAAGGTGTACCTGGATCTCAGGAAGCTATACTGGTGGTTAAACATGAAAGCCGAGATCGCTACCTTCGTGGGTAAGTGTCCGACTTGCGCCAAGGTAAAAGTCAAGTATCAGAAGCCCTCAGGTCAGCTCCAGCAGCCCGAGACACCCAAGTGGAAATGGGAGATGATTACCATGGATTTCATCACCAAGTTACCCAAATGTCCTAGTGGGTACGATACCATTTGGGTAATTGTCGATCGTTTGACAAAATCCGCTCACTTCATTCCGATTAAAGAAGTCGTTCAAGATGGAAAGACTCACGCGAATCTACATCCAAGAGATAGTCCGACTGCATGGTGTACCTGTGTCCATTATCTCCGATAGAGATAGCAGGTTTACCTCCATATTTTGGAAGTCTCTCCAGAAGGCTCTTGGAACTAAACTAGACATGACTGCAGCTTATCATCCTCAGACAGATTGACAGAGTGAGAGAACTATTTAGACCCTAGAAGACATGCTGCGAGTATGTGTCATTGATTTAGGAAAGTCGTGGGACACCCATTTACCCTTGATCGAGTTCTCGTATAACAACAGTTACCATACTAGTATCAAGGCTGCCCCGTTCGAAGCCCTCTACAGTCGCAAGTGCAGATCCCCTCTATGTTGGGCTGAGGTAGGGGACATGCAGCTAGCCAAGAGTGAAATCCCTGACAGTGCTCCCACTAGTACGGAAATCATCCGTGAAACCACCGAGAGGATCATCTAAATCCGAGAACGACTGCAAGCATCACAAGATGGACAGAAGAGTTACGCCGATAAACGACGGAAACCTATAAGAGTTCCAGGTAGGAGACTGTGTCCTGTTGAAGGTCTCGTCTTGGAAAGGCAATATACATTTTGGAAAGCACGGAAAAATCAACCCGAGGTACATAGAACCTTTCGAGATCCTCACTAGGATCGATCCCGTAGCCTACAAACTCCAACTACCTTCGGAACTTAGCAACATCCATCCTGTATTCCACGTCTATAATCCTAAAAAGTGTATATCCGATGAAACCTTAGTAATCCCTTTGATGAGACCAAAATCAACGAAAGTTTGAACTTCATAGAAGAACCAATCGAAATCATGGATAGAGAGATTAAACGTACGAAACGAAGCTGTATCCCGATAGTGAAGGTTCGCTAGAATGCCTTACGAGGACCCAAGTTCACTTGGGAGCACGAAGATTCGATGAAGCAGAAGTATCTGTATCTCTTTTCAAATCCATGACTTGTATCTAAAGTTTGAATTTCGGGACGAAATTCCCTCTAACAGGGGAATAATGTGACAACCCGTAATTTATTCCGTCAGTAAAACCGTTTGTATTTCAATCTTTCCGTTAACATTTTGGATCAGGTCATTTAAATTAAGACTTTTATTTTGACCTCATGAGTGTCCAAACCCATTAGAAACGCATGAAAACACCCTCATTCTTTATTTGGAAAAATTTTAGTTACGACTAAGTCGTAATAACGACAATTAATCGAGTATGACCATAAGCCTCGTTTAATGTCAGTATCGGGTAAATTTCCACAGGACCATAAACTCAAACCCTATATAAGGGATTGAGTGACCACATTTTGAAGCTTTTTCACTCTCTTAAAACACTTTCTCTCGCTACTCTCTCTCTAAAACTCGAGTTTGATCCAAAAACACCCCCTTTCAAGCTTCAAATCGGTAAGTAATCTATCCTAGCTTGTTTCTAAGCTTGTTTATCATGCAAATTCGTGTTTAAGCCATCCAATTTCATCAAAAACAAGTGTTTACGGTTTGGGTACACCTCCCAAAACCATGAACTCCTTTAAATGGGGTTTTGAAGCCCCAAAACCCTTCCAAACCACTTCTAGTGCTTAGTTATGACCTTTGGACTTGCAGGAATGGACATAGAACACCAAAATCTTACCATTTGAGGAGTAAACATGAGTTTATGGCCCAAGAATATGCTTGGACCGTAAACCCTCATTCATAGACCATAAACACCTATTAAGGTGTTAAATTGCCCCTTTAACACCTCCAAAAGCTTCTATGAGCTTCCATGAGTGCATAGTACCTTATATTCCTTCATGAGATGCACCAAAACATACAAAAATGAGTCAAACTTGAGTTTACGGCCCAAGAACATTCTTGGACTGTAAACACCCCTTCTTAGACCATAAACACCTCCAAAGGGTGGTAAAGTGCCCTTAACACCTTGTATAGCTTAGAATTGGACCTAGAACTTTGTATGCTAAACCTACAATCACCAAAACACATGATTCATGGAAAAACATGAGTTTAAGGCCGTAAACTCATGTGTTTAAGATACTAAACTCACCAAGAACACCTTCATAGACTGTAAACTCCTTTTCCAAGGTCAATTCAAGTCCAGATCACTTCCTAAGCCATGTAATCAACCCTAGAACCTTTCTTTGTGCATTGTAAGACCTTTAAGCATCCAAGAACACTCCACCCATGAGTTTACGACTGTAAATTCATGGGGATATGATCATTGGACCGTAAACTCCCCTAAGGGCTTACTCTTGAAGTGTAAACTCCTTATCTAGGCCCTACACACCCTTAGATGCAACCCGGATCATTCTAAACACTTGATATGAAGTGTTTTCGCGTCTCGGAGTGTATTTTATTACTTAATTGGTAGTTTAAAGTCTAATTAGATACAATTATATATCTCTTCATATTACATAGGAACCTCGCACGTGTTCAAGCCCCGAACTGACGTTTAGCACCCAAACCGACACATTCCTCGACTGGTGTGTTCATACCCCTACGCCTTTTTTTCAAGTTTTTAAATGTTTTTAGGGGGGGGGGGGGAATACAAGAAAATTATAAATGTTTTCGAAACATAAAACTGATGTAATTCTATAAATATCTGGCAAACTTTTGGATATCTTTACCCCTTTTGTATTATGCGGAGCATAAGGGATGTTTTCTGAATATAACTACATAGATTTCAATTACAGTGTAGGAAACAATAAAAACAATCAAATTATTATGGGAATAATTTGGGATCTTCATTTCTTGTTTTACGAGTTCGGATTTCATGCAGAGTCAATAGATAAACTATGTCTGATTCAGTTTATCTAAGTTTAACTTAGAATATCATGCCAGATAATTTCTTTGTATTCAATTGTTTATACTCTATTATGTTTCAAAACGATTACGATATTTTATAACGACCGAGTACACCGTGAATAATTTAATACTAGCTTGTGAGATTCGTCTTCATTAAACCCTTCGGGTTATCAGTAAATCCTCCCCGGAAGTATAACCAGAGTCACCTGGAGGGAGAGCGTGGAATATGTGAATAGATCTATTCGGGACTGACAATCCCACACCTTAACTGCTAGCTACAGTTAGGCGGGCACCCCTGGGGTGACAAATTCTGGATATCGTCCGACGCCTGAAGAACGTCAAGGAGGTATCGAGTCATATTAGCATGGTTATACGACTCACAATACGTATTAATATAAATTTGTTCACGGATTTTATATCTTCCTTTAATCTATAGTTTTATGTATTAAAACTACCTACTGTTGTACTGGATGGTATTCTAGGGTTTTCAATCTATAGTTTTACGTATTAAACTATCTACTATTGTACCGAGTGAAATTCACAAATTTTAACTTATGTTTTCTTAACATACTAGTAATAATTAATCAGGGTTTATCTTATAGAAATCGACAAACGTGATAGAAAATATGGGATTTTCTTGGATAACAACTGTTTCAGAAAAGCAAAGGAAAGTTGTTCTTTTTCATAAACAAACCGCTTATGAACTCACCAGCTTTATGCTGATTTTTAAACTGCTTGTATTCTCAGGTTCTCCTTAGACAGGTATTCCTTGTTCTTTACAGAAGACGGAGCATATGGAAGTCATGACTTTATTTTGGTTAGACTAATATATCTATAAGACATATACAACTTTGTTTTCAAACAAATGTAATGATTCTATGTAATGTAATGTTTCATGTTTACTATGCTTACCATGTACATTGGTTGTGATATTACATGATGCCCTCCGCCTCGGAACGTTTCCGCTATCGGTTTCAGGGTGTGACAGATATCCCTAAACATCCTTCTGTAATGATTATCGAATTCACTCCTTCGAACAATAATAACATATTTCCATCGACCTCAAAACCCATGGCTTCGCTTTTCACTTAGCCCACAACGTCAATACTGATCTTCAAGGCTTCGACTGTTGACTCCAAAATTATCAATCGACAACCCCAATCGATTTCACAGCCTTCGAAACTAATCGCTAGACTTCACCCCTTCGAAATCTATTAGACTCTAAAACTAAGCCTTCCCATTCGATTCTCAATTTCAACATCAATTGCTGCTTCCTTCGCAGTCTACAATCCTAAATGTGATTTCGACTGGACCTTATCATAAAATGATTTCGACATCTGATTTACAAAATCAACAAATCAAACATTTAATTTTGACTTTTGTTTGACCTTTCGATTCACCTGTTCTGCTACTTCTTTATGTTTATTTTTATATCAAACACAAATATCTCAAATCGAAAGTAATCAGATCGTTTGTATGAACACGGATGAGTGAATCGAACACTTTTTGAATTTGAATGATTAGTAACTTCGAATGCAAAAAAAAAATTGAATTTGATTTTGATTTTGATTTTTGGGATTTGGATCTAAATTAAAATAATTGGATCAACAACGGGGTTGAAACAAATTAGATCCAATGAGACAGATCGATCAAAAATGAAAAACGCAAATCACGAATTGAAATCATGGATGTTTTGGAATCCATTTGAGAATTTGTGATACCTTTTTGATGATCCGAGTTCCATTTTCAACAAATGAATCAAATTTATAAGATCTTGGTTCTTTTGTTGGAATGATAAAAATATCCAATTTGAACATTGTACCACCTACGACGCTTGTTGTACAACTCGTTCTTCGTGTTCTTCAACGATCCAAGAACATTTTCATAAGAACCAATAACACTTTTGGGTTTTGACTTTAAATTCAATGCAACACTTGAAGATTGTTGCTTTGGAATCCAAATTAGTTTCATGGATTTCGGCCTCACAATAACATTTGATGGTTTTTGTGAATAAACCCGTTTGTTCTTATGTTTAATCTTTTTCTTCTTTTTCTTTCTCATATTTTTGGAACTTGAAGATTTGAATTCATGAACAAACCCATTTTTAACAACTTCAACTTGACAAGTTTGATTCAAATATTTTGGAGTTTGATATTTGTGAATTTTTTGGATTAATGGCTTTCGATAAGGAATCATTCCTTCAAACGAATCACAAGAAAACAAAATATCATCAGTTTGAACTCCAATCGAACATAAAACTTTTTCATCTTCATGAGAATCAACTTAAATCTTCTTGTCATGAACTTCAAGAACGTCAAGAACATCACATTGAACTCCATAGTCAGGGACGAAGCTTATGTAAGGCCTAGGAGGGCCCGTGACCCCCTTGTTTTTTTTCATAACTAACCCTTAACTATTAAAATTTTTACATAGTAACCGTAAAACTATAAATTTTGACTTTGGCGCCCTATTCTTCAATTTTTATACATATTTTATTTTCGGCGCCCCCCCCCCCCCCCAAATCAACACTTCAAGCTCCGTTACTGTCCATAGTCTTAAACTTCAACAAACTTAAGAGCAAGAAGATCACTTGGCTTTTCAATTAGAGAACTGTATTCATTATAAAAAAATCTCTTTCTTTTCCTTCCTTTAGATTATCTCTCCAAGATATCATGTGATTGCAAAGTTTGGTCAAGCATGCATTCTCCAAAAGTGGATGAAAAATCAATCCTCCATGATCATCCTTCAAACCTCCGTAAGAAACCAAAGTTTCCCATGAAATCAACTCACCTTTCAATATTAATCCATTAAATTGTTTTACATTGACTTTGTACTTGACATCTTTAATGACCACAATCCAAGAATCATACTCCAAGAACACCCTCTTTGATCAATCGATAAGATCTTGAGTTTTTTTAGATAGACAAAGTGGTACAAACAAGTATTCTAGAGCTAGGAAATCAAATTATGGATCAAATCACAGAAAAATTCAATTTCTAGAACACAAAACACTCTCTAAACACGAAGATCAATAAGAACATGAAGAATAACCAAATCTAAAATGTCATCATGGATCAATTCTTGATCAAATCAAGAACATCCGCTTTGATACCAAATGTAGTGAGAATTATGAGCTCTGATACCAATTCTAGTGGAAATTATGAACTCTGATACCAGTTGTAGTGGTGTTGATTATGATGACAAATGCGGAATATGAAAAATCTAGTGAATCATCATACAAATCATTAACACATGGAGTAAATCAATCTGGGTTTAAGCTCTCATTAGTTTTTGATAGAAAGAGTACAAATTGGTCTTGCTATTTATCTCTCTAAAACTAACACTCCAAAATGATCATTACATAAATGAGTTTCACTCACTCCCTATTTATAGGAAAGACAACTCATTAAAAAAATACAAGAGGGTAAGAATAAAATGCATCCAAGCGTGACTTTGCACCCTAACAATGGATTTGACACTATTGGACATCTCTTGTTTAAGTCTAACCATTGTAAGGTTGAGTCAGTTACTTGAAGGATTATCTAAGCTTTGTGGCATGTGATTATATTCATGAAGTAGTTAGCTGATATTAGTGGGAGTTCTTCAGCAGCTAATGGCAGCGGGAGGTCGGGAACCTAGGAGAGCCTAGGAAGTGTTTCTAGCGGGTTCGGATATGCTGTTTAGCGAGTACATGGAGTACCAGTTTGAGAAGGTGACTTAGAAGATTCATGATGATTATTGAGGAAGGTAAGGGTAAGTATGGAAAGTAGTATTGGGCCCATACTACTAAAAGCACATGATCCATACTTTGATGGAGGAGAGTCACGGAGAATCTAGGAAGTCAATGGATGAGGATTCTTTGGGTATATTTTGATCATGTGTATGGTTGCTTTTCAGTATGGTGATGAGCACTCGTGGAGGAGGATTTGATTCAAGCTTAGGTGCTGGTGCTGAGTCGATGGATGAGCGGATGTAGAAATTTATCTCGTTGGAGATCACCAACGGTTTTTGAAA
Source organism: Lactuca sativa (assembly GCF_002870075.4). NCBI lineage: Eukaryota > Viridiplantae > Streptophyta > Magnoliopsida > Asterales > Asteraceae > Lactuca > Lactuca sativa. Next base: position 324,348,199 of record NC_056627.2, on the reverse strand, counting down.
CAAACTTCTATGATGTTTGGTACCATCAAGGAAGGGATCATGGAACTCCTGAATGATCCTCTTGGATATTTTCAGGCCAAGATATCCACATGACAATTGGATGCTTAACGGGAGCTCAAGGCTTGTGGAGCCTTAGAATTTTTTGGGGAGAAATACCCTATTGCTAGATTTTGCCAGAAGGGATCAAAGGTGGGGTATTGATCATGATTTCAGGGGGATCGATTCCGTGATTGTATTGCCACTGGGATTTCATGAACTTTACAAGAGGAGTTACCTAGAATTATTGGTCTTATCACTAACAGATTGGTTGCCAAGTTCGAGGATTAGATGACGACCATTCAGACAACTGATGGGATGGTCGAGGTGACTTGGGAACGAGAGTTTGGTCTAGAGTAGCAACTGGGAAAGAGGAAGCGGACTCATAATCCGACTCTGCTAGCCTCATCTGAGCAGTTTAATGTGGTCATGTTTGGTGCTAGGGATTTGAGGGGCCACGACATTTGTGCTAAGGGTGGAGGAACCCATGAGCGTGCGTGCGACAAGTCCAAATGTGACAGGTACAGGTGGAAGGGCCACCTTCACCAAGAATACACCTTGTAGGTAGAATTATGTCCTTGTTGTCATCAACATGGTCACCTTAGGGCCAGTTGCCTACTGTTATTGATTAGGACAGCTTAGACTCCATCATCCGAGATTTTTAAAGGGGAAAGCCAAGACTTTAGGACCTCACAAGTATGTATTTTGTTCATGCATTTTAATTGCTTCTGCTTATGTCAGTGGGTGTTGAGAGATTATGTTTGGTTTAGTCTAGTCCCCATCTAAGAATCATACTCTCTTGATATTGCCTAGCTTATATTATCAAGGATTGTTATATGCCATTTTTGCATGCCTCGAGTTATAGGTGTGATACGTCTTGTTAAGTTGGATTTAGATGGTCATGAAGTTTTTTGTGGGCCATTGGTGAAAACAATTTCGGTGTATCGCTTGGGAGATCTGTGGAAAAATTATCTTGATTAGTTAAGAATGGAGTAAGAGTTCAGAGGTGTTGTGCCACACAATGGTGATGGCAGATGTTTATGGAAGGACTTTTGGGTCTGATCACTATCGTTACTATGGAAGGGGCGGTAGAAAGTGGATGATGTTGGAGGTTATGTGGGCCTATTCAGACGCTAGAATTGAACATGGAAATTCTAAATCATATCGGTTGAAGACGGTTAGAATTGAGAGAAACTTCGGTGAGTGGGCAGTTGGATTGGTGATCCGTCCATTCCGGTCAAGGGTTATAGTCTTGTCATGAGCATTAATGACTTAAAGGTTTGGAGCTGTATCATGGGAAGTGATTGGGATTATTGGACCTGCTGAGATTTCAAGAAGTATTCATTTGGATATGGAATGTGAGTGTGATCGTTAGAATTGCCTAGTGGTTGAATGCTAGTTCTTGTGAGCTCAGGCTTTCAATAATTTGAATTGTAAGGATGTGAGGCGGGTTGGAAACCCATCATTTTTTGTGAATTTGACAAGGTGTAGTCAAATCCAAGTGGGGGAGAATAATTTTAATTTCGGGATAGAAGTAGGTACGGAACTAGGAGGCGTTCCACATCCTAGACGAGTGGGAAGCCAATCCAAGTGGATGTTTGGATTGAGGTTGCGCAAGGTTGAAGGTTCAAAACTTCCAGCGATAGGTTGGTGCATTCATTGTTATGGATAGAATATATGAGTTTGAATCCTAGTTTAGGGTTATTTTAGACCCTCCCTGCTTGTTCATGGGCCTATCTATCCGGAGAGAGGATAGTATATATCTTGATTCACTATTTCCATTTTTCTTTTTATATTTCTTTTTTTTTCTCTGTCTCGTACGAAGCAATGGGAGGCAAGCTATGACGGCAGGATGTGACCTTGCCTTTCGCCCTGCTACCGCCGTTCTAAGTTCTTCTGACTAAACGAAGTTAAGACTAAAGTTTCGGAACTTAAGTTTGCAAGTCTGAAAACCTGGCGCATAAAGCGTAGCTGATGAAACCGCATTCCCTTCTATTGGCTCCTACGGATGCTTTCCTTGAGTTCATCCCGCTTTGGAGAAACCTCCTTCATTCTACCTCTTGCCATTGTCTTTTCAGTACCTTGGTTAGCTTCCTATTCAGCCAGTATGCCTCTTTGCACACCTTCCCTTTCGGTCATCTCACTCTTTTCTCTGATTAAGTCTTTGGGGTTTGAAGCTTAACCCAAGCACCAAGTTGGGGTGTAGTCGGAATAAGTTTCGACTCATAATGATTTAGGTGGGTATGGTAGAAGGGCTGTAAAACAATGGGTTGGGTTGATAGGCAATTGTGGAAGTGTTGTAGGACTACGAGGTAGCTGTAGCATCTGCAAGGTTGGTAGGCTGATGTGGGAATGTTGTAAGGCTACGGGGTAGTCGTGGCATACCAAGGATGATAGACTGTCAGGGAAGTGTCATAAGTCTACGATGGGATCGTAGCGTTCACCCAAATGAGGTAGGAAATTGTGGGAGCGGACGCTGGACTAAGGAAAGATCAGTGCATGCCTGGTTTGAGGCAGATAGTATTGTTGGAGAACTTCTCTTATTGTTGGTATAAGGATCGTTGGATTTGAGGCCTATATAACACTTGATTGGGTAAGACTCGTGAGTGAGGCCGGTTCGATTGTACAGTCTGAGTGATACTCGTGGGTGAGGCCCGTATGGTTATGATAGTTCAAGTGAGACCCGATGGATATTAGTTAGGGAAAGGTAATAGATTACGTTTAGAGTGGGAAGACTCTGTGGTTAGTGATTGGTATTCCTGTGATGTATAGGCTAGGGGAGCCATTATCAATTAGACTCTTAATGGGAGCCTAGTGGTTAGACCAACTGTGAGATTGTCAGCCTCAGTTTTGGATTGTGGATTTTATATCTTAGTTTAGTGGAAGGTGGCCATAGGATCAGAAGATTTCAAATATAATGCAAGTGTAAACCTTTGGATTTTGGAATTTGATTTATGTGTACCTGGTCGGTAAATGGTCGAGATTCGTGTTGGGAGTCGTCTATGTACATATGAAATATCGTTTCATCAACAAATTATGGTTAAGGAATCTGTTTGCCAAGGGTGTTAGTTGGATAATTCAGGATCAAAAGGATGCTTTTCAGTTCAAATTATAGAAAGAGGACCTTGTGATTGTGTTTCCGTATGGTCCTACCTGTGTGAAGGTCCGGAAATGTCTTGGGGGTTTCAGAATTGTAGTAGTGAGACGTTGGTTTTTTCAGTTAATGGATCAATAATTTGCTCACCATTAGAAGTATGAATTCTGATAAGGTTGGGTTTTGATGGTAGCTTTGGAGGGTCACTATGAGTATAAGTCATCCTTTTCGGCATTTCGGGGAGTCAAGAAGTATTGGTTGAAGCTTTTGGGTCCCAGGAGGATGGTAAGGAGTGATTTCGAGGACAAAATCTAATTTAAGCGAGGGAGAGTTGTAAAACCCTGTTTCGAATCATTTCCTAATTTGGGGCCATGACCCGAAGATCAGCTATCATAAGGCTTTGGGCCTTGGGGTGGAGAGGTTTAGACCCCTTTGAGTAGTGGAAAATATAGGTTGTGGGTACCGCGCGTTCGGTTTATGTTTTGGAACCCAAGGGTATAACGGGAAAGTGATGGTGCAGACATGCGGTGAATTTTGGATTTAAGCTTCAAACGATTTAAGGTAAGAGTGAGTCGATAGAAGTATAGAGCTTCTCATTACCTTTCCGGGGATATAAGGATCATCGGAATCAGACTTAGAACGAAGAAGTTATGGCCTTCAGAAGTTTGGTGGATTAAGGGCTAAGCCTAGTATGATGGGCATACATAGGAGTACACTGGGCGTTCTAAGTCGGAGGACTGCAAGTGCTCTTTGGTGTATGCTGGGCGTACTCTAGTCAGGTGCAAGCCCTAATTTAGGGTCTTGAACCCTATTTAATGACCTTAACTCAACTCCAAACCCTCTTACCTTTAACCTCCATCCCATTAAACCCTAAATACGAAACTATAGCCCCCATTTGATTGATTCTTGAGTTCTTGGTGTGATTTTATGTGTTTTGGTGCTCATTGAAGAAGAAGGAACTTCTTGAAGGAGAGTTGGATTGCTTGGAGCTTGTAGATATAGGATTAGTTTTCCCTTTTACATCTTCTAGAGGTATAAAGTCTCAATCTTGATGGATCCTTTGTATAGATCTAGTTTTGGGTGGAAATTTATCATGTTTTGGTCCTATGGTGGTGGTTCTTATGAGTAGAAGCTATTCCAGAACCTTTGAGACTCATATTTGGTCCTTGTTGAAGTCATTGAGTCATAAATTTTGGATCTTGTGGAGTTTTTGTTGGATATAGTGTCTAAGTCCATAACTATATTTGGTATGTACTTAACCCGGCCCAACATGGTCCATTTGTGTTGTACTTCACCCGAACAATTTATGGATAATCTTTTGAGAATAGTATAAGTTATGATTTATTAATATATTATAAGTTCTAATATATTAATATAAAATCATATTATTTAATTAGTATTGATCAATAATTAATCTAGAATTAATTTACAGATCAAAAGTATGACTAATTAAATATGGGCTCTTGTATTTATATTGTGGGCTAATGCTTATTTGGAATGGGCTAGGCTTGCATGGAAAGTCCATGGATACTCCATGGAGCTTTAACCCACGGATCTCATGGAAATGAAAATGCATGGGTATTAGGGTTTACATGGATGTAACCCTAATCCACCACACTATATAAAGGAGGCTTTGGTTCTTGAAATCACACTAGTTGTGGTGAGTAAAGCAAGAGGGCCGATTTCATGAAGGTTATGACTATTCTCTCAACGTTCCAAAGTTTGTGGTGATTTGTGATTTCCATTTGAGGCATGCACACTATTGGTGCTAGGCTCTAAAACTCCAAGCAATCAACTACAACTACAAGGTAAGTAATTCTACTAGCTTTATTTGATTCAAGTTCCCCATGCCATGCTAGATAGGATAAGAACCTTGGAAAAATGATTATTTGCATGTATCTTAGTAAAACATAGATCCAAGGTTTCTAGGGTTGTATGTACACCATAGGAGTGTTAGAATGCTCAAAATCCTTCAGTGGTATCAGAGCCTAGGCTTGTTTACTTGATACTTGATGCAAATAGCTTAAAAATAAAATTTTTTAATTCCCTTCCGTATGAACTCGCCGAGTCCATGGGGGGACTTGACGAGTCCATAAAGAAATGCATGTTACTCGTCGAGTCTGTTCATGCGCTCGACGAGTAGAGGCTGCAGTGTCCAATTTTTCGAGTTTTGCTGCTGGAAATGGACTAGAAACATTACCCTAAACTTTTTTGGTGTTATAAAACTTGTTTTAGAGGGTGTAATGTTTATGCTAATCCATTTACAATGGCTATTATAAAAAATTACAAGTTTTATGAGTAATTTATGATTGTTGGAATGTTCATATTCATGTTCTTGAACTTATGAATATTAGATTATCATAGGAATTGTTTGTAACCTACTTGGTAGTTTAAATTCATGATCATTATTTGTTTTAATGGAGTCCATAACTTGTCCTCAAGTTATGGAAATCTGAAGGTCACACTTTAATAAAAACCATTAAAAGAACACAAGAGTTAGAAAAATGAAAAGTCTTCAATTTTAATACTCAATTAAATTCATAAGTTATAAGAAATGAAAAGTTTTGAAAGTTTACAGAAATGAAAACTTTTGAAAGTTTACAAAACTTGCCCTCAAGTTTTGGAACACGTAAAGTCATGATTAAAACTTTAGTTCCAACCCTTAGAATTTTAAAAATTAAAATTCAACCCTTATACTTTATAATATTATAAGTTAATAAGGTTGTTGCCTATAAAATGGCAACTTAATGGGTGTCCACTCTCACCCACCGCTTCCTTGATCGGTGGAGGGTCGTTAGCCGAACGGGTAGGACAAGGAATTATAAATTCTCATTAAAAGTATAATGATAATACTAAAGTAACTAACCTTATTAAATTCCCAATCTTAGTTATTTTAGGAAAATGTGAATAAGGTGCTAATCCATGAAATTACACTTTACACTTTGTTTAAGTCGTTAGTGGAGCGTGTGTGGTAAACCGGCACACTAACTTGAACTTAACAAGGTAGGTAAAGGGTGACTTAATGTTTATCATAGTATCGACGGAGCGTGTGTGGTTAATCGGCACATCGATTGAGGGGTAATACATTAAGTGTACCAAGTAATTTGCATGGTTACATAACACCTTGTTTTGTGATCCTCGGCATCCCAGTTACAAAACTTGAAGGGCATACATGAGATTGAAACATGACATTGAAGAAATTTCAATGAATCTCAAAGAATCTAGGAGTTTCTAAACCAAGTAAAACCTAATTAAATATTTCGTTTTTCATGGTGGGAATTGGTGAATCATCATTCACCTACCTTCAAATATCTTATAGCTTAGATTACGGCATCCCTCTTCTAAGTTATAAAATATTGTGTTGGGTCCTAGCCTTATTATTACATTTGGGTGTTTTATTAAGGACTATCTCTATATCTAATCTAATCTATTCCCTCTTCGTTTCAAATGTCTTCCAATAACAATGCTTCTGGATCAAACCCTACTAGCTCCTTCTTTCTCATGAATCTTTGTGGGAGAGTCATCTTTGATGGGTCCGACTTTACAGATTGGATCAGAAACATCAGGATGGTCACTCGGTATGAGAACAAAGAATATGTTCTCGACAAGGAGTTGAAGGTACCCGAGCCAACTGCTACTCCTGAAGAGCTTGTTGAATATGAGGTACATCAAAGATATGCTACAAAAGTTGCATGCATCATGATGGCCACCATGACAACCGAGCTTCAAAAGTCCTATGAGGACTATTATCCTTTTGAGATGCACCAGGACTTGATGGACCGCTACCATCAAAGTGCTCGTCAAGAGCGATATGAAATAATCTCCTCCATGATAAAAACTCGAATGAAGGATGGTGAACCCATCACGGGCCACATGCAGAAAATGCAAAGGTATGTGGACCGTTTACTGAAGCTGAATGTGAACTTCCCCGAGGAGTTAGCAATAGACATCATTTTGCACTCCTTACCATCAATGTCTTGGCAATTGGGCATGGAAAAGGGAAGAAGAGAAAGAACCCTTCTAAGGGTACCAAGGGTAAGACCCTTGAAGGCTCCTCTTCAAGCAAAACCAAGCAAGGTTTTGTCACTCCTTCTGCTAACCCTAATGAGGCTGAACGATTCTATTGCCATGAGAAGTCGCACTGGAAGCGAAACTGCCTAAAGTACCAGCAAGATTTGAAGGATGGGAAAGTAAAACCCAACCATGCAGGTATATACACTATATTGTCTAATAACTCACCTCATTCTAAGTCTTGGGTCCTTGATACAGGTTGTGGTATTCACATACGTTGTGATTTGCAGGGACTAAGAAGAAGGGAGAATGTGGAGCCGGGAAAGATAAACTTGATCATGGGAAATAGGAAAGTGTCACATGTCACCAAGATAGGAGTTTATTCCTTAGTGCTAAATAGTGGGTTTACATTAGATTTGAATAAATGTTATTATTCACCAGAAATGGCAAGAAATGTTATTTCCTTTCATGCATTGTATAAACAAGGTTTTACCTTTTATTTTGATAATAATAATGGTAGTATTGATGCTTTATTTAATAATGTTCTTTATTTTAAAGCATTACCTTGTGATGGTGTGTATGAAACTATATCTGTTGTAGATAATCTAGGAAATAATGTATTGTGTATTGACTCTTCCACTAGCTTAGATAAAACATCTTTATGGCAATGTCGTCTTGGACATGTAAGCAAGAAACGCATAGGCCAACTCCAAAAGGATGGAGTCTTGGCGTCATTTGACCTAAAATCATATGATAGTTGTGAATCTTGTTTGCTTGGTAAAATGACAAAGTCACCTTTTATTGGCACTTGTGCTAGGGGTGAAGGTTTGTTGGACCTCATACACACGGATGTGTGTGGACCCTTCAGAACTGCCACAAGAGATGCTAATCACTTCTATGTGACTTTTACTGATGATTTTAGTAGATATGGATATGTCTACTTAATCAAGCATAAGTCAAAAACCTTTGAGAAATTCAAAGAGTTTAAGCAAGAAGTGGAGAATCAGTTGGGCAGGAACATTAAGATGCTTCGTTCCAATCGTGGTGGTGAGTATCTTAGTACTGAGTTCCTTGACTATCTTAAGGAATGTGGGATTGTCTCACAATTGACACCTCCTAGGACACCACAGTTGAATGGTGTAGCTGAGAGGCGCTATTGGACCTTGTTGGACATGGTTCGTTCCATGATGAGTCGAGCTTCGCTACCAATTTCATTTTGGGGGTATGCCTTAGAGACTGCCGCCCGTATCCTTCATATAGTATGTACAAAGAAGGTTGCCAAAACACCTCACCAGGTGTGGACTGGAAAAGTTACCAATCTAGACAACATCAAGATTTGGGATTGCGAGGCTTTTGTGAGACGCAAGACTCACGATAAGCTCGAACCCCGAAGCGAAAGATGTATTTTCATCGGCTACCCATAGAAATCCTTTGGCTACATCTTCTACAGAACCAGTGATAATGTGGTCTTTGTAGCAAGAAGAGGATTCTTTCGAGAGAGAGAATTCATAAGCCAAGGAGACGGTGGGAGGCAAATTTACCTTGAGGAAATTCAAGAGTCAAGTGGTGAAGGAACCTCAAACCCTATCCCTCAACCTGAGGAGGAAACTCCTGTTGAGAAGACTGAAGAATCTATACCTCTGAGGCGTTCTTCCAGAGTTAGGAATGCACCTGAGCATTATTATGGGTTCCATATTACTGCAGAAGGTGAAACACTTATCAGTGATGACACACTGGTAAATCTGGATGAGCCTAACAGCTACACGGAAGCCATGACAGGCCCTGAGGCTGCTAAATGGAAAGAGGCTATGGATAGCGAGATACAATCCATGTATGGCAATCAAGTTTGGAACATTGTTGACAACGTACCTAATCATAAGATAGTTGGGTGAAAATGGATCTTCTAGAAGAAGATCGACATGGATGGTAATGTACACACTTATAAGGAACGACTGGTTGCAAAGAGTTATTCTCAAACTTTGAGAGTTGATTATGATGAGACATTTTCACCAGTGGCCATGATTAAGTCTATTAGGGTTCTGTTAGCCATTGATGCATTTCATGACTATGAAATATGGAAAATGGATGTCAAAACCGCTTTTCTTAATGGAAAGTTGGCTGATGATGTTTACATGGTTCACCCAGATAGTTTTGTCAATACAGAGTACCCCAATAGAGTGTGTAAGCTCGAGAAATCCATTTATGGATTGAAACAGGCACCTCGTAGATGGAATCTTTGCGTCGATGAGAAAGTCAAAGAATTTGGCTTTTCAAGGAGTGAAGATGAATCTTATGTCTATATCAAGGCTAGTGGGAGTACTACTCATAGGAAATGACATCCCAACCCTTCAGGAAGTAAAGTCCTAGCTTGTGAAGTGTTCTGCTATGAAGGACCTTGGAGAAGCTGTTTATATCCTAGGGATAAGGATTTTGAGAAATAGGAGTAAAAGACTAATTGGAATTAGTCAAAGCACCTATGTAGAGAAAGTGTTGAAAAGGTTCAACATGCATAACACCAATAAAGGTGAGTTACCTATCCAGTGTAATGCCAGACTGAGTAAAACTTAGAGTCCGAGTACAGAGGCTGAGATAGCTGAAATGAGTCGAGTACCATACGCTTTAGCTGTAGGCTCGATCATGTATGCTATGACTTGTACTCGCCCTGATGTTGCCTTTGCTTTAAGCATGGTCAGTAGATATCAGGGAAATCTTGACAAGGCTTACTAGACAGTAATGAAGAATATTCTCAAGTACCTGCAAAGGACTAAGGACTAGGTCCTTACCCTTGGTGGGAGAGATGACTTGAGAGTTGTAGGGTATGGTGATGCTAGCTTTCAGACTGACAGGGATAATTTCTGCTCTCAGTCAGGCTGGGTCTTTACCCTAAACGGAGGGGCAATTACTTGAAAAAGATCCAAGCAGGACACAGTCGCTGATTCCACTTGTGAATCAGAGTATATAGCAGCAAGCGAGGCAGCAAAGGAGGCTATATGGCTAAAGAACTTCATCGGAGACCTTGGAGTTGTACCAACTATAAAGGAGCCAATGGAGATTTTTTGCGACAACAATAGTGCGGTTGCCTTAGCCAAGGAACCAAGAGATCATGGGAGATCCAGACACATTGATAGAAAATATCACTTCATCAGACATCGAATAGAAGAAGGAATCCTCGTGGCAAAGAGGGTATCATCGGATGAGAACCCAGCAGATCCCCTCACAAAGGGACTGACTCGGGTTAAGTATCTCCAGCATGCTCGAAGCATAGGGCTGAAGGATGATATTAGTTTTAGTAGTTAGATAATCTTGAAATTTGTAAAATATAATTGGCATTTGATGATAAATAAAAGCTGTTATTTATGAGTAAAGTGTTACTATCTCTTGTCGATCGTTTACTATTATTTCTTTTTGCATGTTTTGACTTCTAGAATAATTATGTTATGGTTTATATCATATTATTCAAACTCTCCATAGTCAGTCATATGTTGGAAGTAGATATGAATCAAGATTGTCATGGGTTGGCTTGTAAAGGTCTAAGTTGTTAGACAAAACGGGGCTACAACACTCATGAGTGCTCATAAGTTCTGAGTATTGGATTCAACCCACGCTCACTTGTATCACTTCATGGAATATATCTCGAGTGATCTTGAGACGGTAATATCATATAAGTCTTCAAACCTAGAGATATGATTTGTTGCCTATGAGTTGGTTATGCATTGATTGCACGAAAATGCATTGGTAACTCGATGTTATAAACCACGCTTTTGTGTGTAATTCAAAAAGTAGTAGAGCAAACATATGAGTCGAAGTTTATCTGTTCTTTCTAGGATTAGAAGCGATATTTGGTCCCTTCGATGAGTTTGTTTTGACCTATGTACCGGGCCCGGTCAGAACTAAATTGATGTGTTCAGTTAAGTTCTATGTCAAACAAATCGGAAATCAGGAATCAAATGCTGGACAATAAGCAAGACCATGTTCCATGTATTTGTCCTGTTGATATGTGGAACAGAGGATTATATGATCACTTATCTAAAATGGCGCTTCATAGTTCAACAGAGTTTAAAGAGCTACGATTGATGATCGGTTCCTGAAGTCATACTTGCAATTATAGTTATTAGACTTATCCAAGTGGGAGACTGTTGGATATAGTGTCTAAGTCCATAACTATATTTGGTATGTACTTGACCCGACCCGGCATGGTCCATTTGGGTTGCACTTCACCCGAACAATTTATGAATAATCTTTTGAGAATAGTATAAGTTATGATTTATTAATATCTTATAAGTTCTAATATATTAGTATAAAATCATATTATTTAATTAGTATTGATCTATAATTAATCTAGAATTAATCTAGAGATCAAAAGTATGACTAGTTAAATATGGGCTCTTGTATTTATATAGTGTGGGCTAATGCTTATTTGGAATGGGGTAGGCTTGCATGGAAAGTCCATGGATACTCCATGGAGCTTTAACCCATGGATTTCATGGAAATGAAAATACATGGGTATTAGGGTTTACATGGATATAACCCTAATCCACCACACTATATAAAGGAGGCTTTGGTTCTTAAAATCACACTAGTTGTGGTGAGTAAAGTAAGTGGGTTGATTTCAAGAAGGTTATGACTATTCTCTCAAGGTTCCAAAGTTTGTGGTGATTTGTGATTTCCATTTAAGGCATCCACACTATTGGTGCTAGGCTCTAAAACTCCAAGCAATCAACTACAACTACAAGGTAAGTAATTCTACTAGCTTTATTTGATTCAAGCTCCCCATGCCATGCAAGATAGGATAAGAACCTTGGAAAAATGATTAGTTGCATGTATCTTAGTCAAACATAGATTGAAGGTTTCTAAGGTTGCATGTTCAGCATAGGAGTGTTAGAATGCTCAAAACCCTTCAGTTTTAACCTCTCATGCAAGTATTGGTGATCTTATTTTGAAGTTAGGAAACATAGATTATTGTTTGGACCTCATTAAGCCATGCAAAGGCATAAAGTCAGGAACTTTATGACTTAAGACACCCCTTAAGGGTCAGATCTATGTTTGGAAGTTCTTGCCTTAACCATTAAGTTTTGGCCCTCTAAGGTGTATGATGGGCATACGTAGGAGTACACTTAGAGTAATGCATGGTTCAGGCTTCAACCACTTGTATATTGTGCTGCAAAGGGCTGTATACGAGGCCATACACTTCTGGTACGCGGGGCATACTCTCGAGAAGTCCATTTTAGGCCTTTTGAGCTTGGGCTATTAGTGGGCCTAGTTCGACATTGGGCAATTATTAGGCATCGTGATTTATTGGATTGACCTTAAGAATGTAACTTGGGTTAGTATTGATTATGTTTAGTGTGAGGAGCCGTTGTGCTACAGAATTGGGTGCGTGACTTGCTATCTTCCGATTGAGGTGAATTTCCCCCACTACGCTCGTGGGTCGAAGGCACTAATGTCGGCTCACTAGATTATATTAGTACGATGATAGTTGTCTTCGTGACATTTTCATGTTATGCCTGTTTATGCTTGTTGTCTTCGTGACTTCCATTGATTTGATTGTATGATTAGTTGTAGGGGTGAAATAGACCTAATACCTGTGGAAAGATACCTAATAGGGGTGAAATAGACCCAATACCAGTTGAATGATACGGAAGGGGTTGAAATAGACCCAATATCGATTGAAATATATCGAAGGGGGTGAAATAGATCCAATACCTGTTATAAGATACCGAAGGGGGTGAAATAGACCCAGTACTAGTTGAAAGATACCGTAGGGGTGAAATGGACCCAATTATGCTTGATTGTTATGTATTGTATGTCGTATTTGGGGAACTCACTAAGCTTTGTGCTTACAGTTTTATGGGTATCTTTTCAGGTACTTCTGACTTGAAAGGGAAGGGCATGGCTTGATCGCAACACATCCATCCATGTTTTTCGCACTTATGATTTTGGGATTGTACTTTGATCATTATTTTCACTATGACATGATTTTAAAAGGTTGTTAGGGAAAAATGTTGTTTATAGGTTGAATTAAAGCTGGAAATTTTATATTATGGTTTTTGGGATCTTACACATATCATACATACAATGCGCCTTGCCCAAATACCAATGGGCTATGCCCAGAACAAATCTGTGAGTAGCTTGCGATGGTCCCCGTCCAACACACTCATTAAGCCTCGCTCGGTACACATACAAACACATACAATACATGAAAGAGTCACATAGACAACTAGCATATTATAACATAATCTAATGAGCCAACATTGGTGCCTTTAACCTGCAAGTATTGTGAGGAGACTAAACTCGTAAAATAGTTCAAAAGTAAACACGCCCTCAAAATCCCACAACAGGTGCTAAACGCCACACAGATAATCACACAAGGAAAAAACTTAATATACTTATTAACATCTGAACAAAAGTTCACAAGTCAAAAGTCAACCATCAAGGTTAACGGTCAAAGTCAAGAATCAATGTTGAATCCAGCTGACTGCCACGACGTAGTCTTCCTTGCCCAGGTTGTGGCCCGCATACGACCAAACAGTCATGAAAATCTCAGTCGCCACGCCGTGGTGACCTAGGACCACACCGTAGTAGTTGGGGGTTCCAACAACTTAATGCATTAAGATGTTTTCTTTGATTCCAAGAGCTCCAAAGCTCATATCTAGTTGAAAATGTGATCTAGAAGGATAAAGTTTCTAACTTTATCCGATGGGACCACCCAGAAGGTCCCAAAACTTAAATCCCTATGTCCCATAAGGCTTAACAATGCAATAAGTTAACTAACAATCACTTATTCCACATAGTCCGTAGTCCATCCTTTCTAGAAGTGACTCTAGCACCAAAACTAACCTAAAAGTTGGTGCTTTATAGACATGCATGTATTGAACCCATATTTGGTCAAAATGAGGGTTTATAACCTAAATCATGTTCATGGATTGAAAACCCAACCAAAATCCAGATCCAAGGCACAAACTACACAAAATGCCCCAAAGATTCGTAAACACTACTAGAAAAATACCCTTTAATGACGCGCAAACCATGACACGCACTGTTTTACGCTACGCAAAAGTGTGTGCCCTAAAAATAATGTCAGATCTCCCAAAATGTGAAGGATTTAGGATGCACATTTTTGCGTGCCCTAAAATTAGTGTTAAAAAAACACGGAGGGAACCTATCATAAAAAGTGTGACGTGAAATCGTGCCGTTTTATATTTTTTTAATGAAACACACACATCTTCATCTTTAGTAGTGGGAAAAGAAATTCCCAAAAAATTAGAAAAGTTGAAAACCTACCATGACGATTTAGGTCTGGTTTCGTCTCCATCTCTCGTTCAATTCCATGTCCACATTCTCTTCCATCTACAATCTCTCTTGCATCACCCACCTCGTCAGCGATGAAGGTTTCTCGTGATTTTTTGTTGTACTTAAAAGCCCTAGGTCCGATTTCAACAAAAATCTCGTTCGATTAACACAATTCATCAAACCCTAGAATCGTAAAGGAAACCTAGCCCCCATAGCTTTCTTCACAGTTCACCTACTCAAAGATCCCATCAATAATAAATCAAATTATTATGCCCCAACTGTTAATCCATCCAACTGATTCCAACTTACGGCAGGACGCGTCAATCCATCCCTCACCAGTGTCTTCAAGTGTATATATGTGACAACCCGAAATTTTTTAAGTTGCATCCTTCATTCCTTATCAATAATAGACTCGTTTGGCTATCTTGTAGTAACATTTAGGGTCTATAAGAGCGTTATAAACGTGTTATAATCAAGGTTGGAGTGTGGAAAAGGGTTAACTCAAAGTGTAGGAATCAAAAAGAGGCCAAACACTCCAATACATGGAGTGTGCGGCCACACACATGTGTTTGCAGCCTCACACCCTTCCCAACCGCACACTCCACCTATATATACCATACTTAGTCATTTTTGAACACTTCTTTCACTTCTTCAAACATAGAACTCGAAAATCCTCTCAAGTATCATCCATTCTCCTTGAAGATCTTCATAAAAGGTACCAAGAACACCAAGAACACCATGTGGCCGCACACATGGCAGCACACACCATCTGGCAGCGCACATGGCCGCACACAGGTGTTGGCAGTACACTAGGCCGCACACCTGGCCGCACACACACATATAGTGTGTATTTTGGCCATACACCCTCTTGTATAGCTTTATAAACCCTCATACAATCATATATGATTGTAACACTTCATTATAAGTGTTTACTAGTCCCTAAGGTGGTCCCAAAATCATTATTCAATCGTTCATAACACTAATTATATTCATATATATGCCAATATATGCTAAATAGGATTCACGTGTGTACTCAAGCCACCACTTGACACTTAGCAATTCATCCAACATTGTCATCAGAACCACTCACTACAGGTGAGTTCATACCCCTTAATCAATGTTTTAAACTGTTTTTAATTGTTTTATGGGGGGGGGATACAAGTAGAATTATGCTAATTATTATATCAATCACATGTGATTAATAAGCAGCATTTAAATGATTTACCACTCATTAGCCGTTTTACCAAACAATTTCCTTCAAATGATGTTCATAAACATTTTGTAGTCCATATTACACTATACATTTTACTTTGTATGTTTTATTTCAAACTTATTTACAATTGTGTTTCAAACAAATGTTTCCTTATACTTAAACCGTTTTATAGATCGACACCAAGTCGGTCTTTTCTTAGAAAATATTTATGTTCAAAGGTTTTACAAATCTTATTTTATGCTTTTATATTATAAATTGCATGCCTCTATATGTATAGTTATATAAGAAATGTTTAAAAGACTTAGGAAGGCTATCCACCCTATTTCCTTTTTCTCGATTTGGATGTGGTCTGGTGGGATATCGGGTACTCGTCCGAAGGTCGTTTAAATATTAGTTATATATCATGTGTACATATATAGTCATAAAGGTCCTTCCAGTTCATCAAATGCCCTGAGTAGCAAGGGTATACATCCATGTCCATACGTACCAGTTAGATTACTAGTAAACTACCATATGGGTAGTTTAGGAAGATACTAGAACTATTACTAGAACACAATATCATACTATGAGTCAGTTCATTCATGAGTCAACACTTACTACTAGGAGAACATATACAACTATACTAGAGAAGAATATATACAACTATACTAGAGAAGAACATATACAACTATACAAGGAAGAACATATACAACGATACTAGAACGAGTACATTACTATAATTACTAGGTAGAGAGCACGTACATTACAGCTAGAACAGTTCATTACATTACATATACATGAATACGTTAATAATTGTGATCCACTGTATCGGAGCATGCCTTAAATGTCATGGCCCGAGTTGTTGCCAGAATTCTCTTGGAGGGAGAGCGTGAGTTTGCGTATAGATCTATACTGGATTGACTATCCTACACCTTGCTGCTAGCTACAGCCGGACCTGCAGGTCTGCAGGTGCCAAACATCATTCCGTGTTACGACCATGCAGGTGCCAAACATCATTCCGTGTTACGACCATTCATTATGTCGTTGTTACCAGTCGATAGTATGGTGCAATTAAATCACATAATACCTTAGTATAAATCCGGTTTAAGGTAGTTAGTATAGCAGTAGTTCTTATAGCGCTACGTTTTAGTACTACATTAATTTTCCCTGTACATATTTTTAGTGATCTTTTCACTTAAACTATAAATGTAAAAACTATATTTTTATAATGATAGTTACACTTGGGAAAATTACACACTTTTACAAGAAACGAACATATAGAACAGTTAAGTCTTGGTAGAAGACTACATTGAGAACAGTTAAGTCTTTGTAGAAGACACCTTTATATAAAGTAGGAATCATAGGGATTTCTTGGTTTTTCAAACATTTGCAGTTCATTTACAAACAATTTCATACTTATAGTTCATTTACAAACATTTTCATACTTACAGTTCATTTACAAACATTTTCATACTTACAGTTCATTTACAAACTTTTTCATACTTACAGTTCATTTACAAACATTTTCATACTTACAGATATACATTTTCAATTCTTACAAATTCTTACATACAAATTAAGACACGAAATACTTATGATCTCACCAGCTTCAAAGTTGATAGTCGCTTTCAAAATTACTTGTATCCTCAGGTCATCATAGATAGGTACAGATGCAAGGATTCAGGAAGATGGAGCTCGTTGAAGACTCATATTTCATTTTGATTTATGCTTTAGTGTTTATCAAAATTTGACAGAACACATTTGTATAATAATTATACTATTAATGCAATGGATGATGTTGTTTCTTGTTTACTACTTTACATTGTTGTGATACTGTACATGACGTCCTCCGCCCCAGAACGTTTCCGCCGTTCTTGGTTTTAGGGTGTGACAGATTGGTATCAGAGCATTGTTTATAGTGAATTAAGTATATCAACCCATAAAAGATATACTAACTATAAATACATAAAGGATTAAAAATACTCTGACCAGAAGTTTATACATTAAATAATAAAATATTTAATAAAGTATACGTGCCTGCATTCATACAAAAATCAGTGTCACTAGGACAGCACAAAAGAATTACGATTGTTGGGCAACACAAGTGGGCTTATAGACATATGTTCAAAACTGGGAAGATATAGCCTGATCACCTATATCATCCGAGGGTTGACTAGCATGTGCCTAAGTTTAATTGTGTGGTTGCAACAATGCTAAAATCTTACCAACCCTACCACAATGAGAACAATAGAACATAACATTAAAATTTAAAATACTATAGGAGTATTTGGTGTTACTATAAGTACGTTATACTTTAGAACTAAAATGGGATCTTCATTACTAAGTTGATAGTTGCTAAGTGGATACACTAAGGCTATATGTAATTAGGATGTTATAGACATAAAATCTGTGTAAATTTTACTTCACCCCTATTCTGTGTGAATTTGGAGTTAAGATCACTTATTCGAAGGCCTATCCTGTTTAGATTACACATAGCTGGTATGCACTTCACAAATAGCGATGTAACTAATAAAGGTTTTCTAAATAATTATCTAGATAGTTCGTCTAATAATTATTTCTTACCCTAATTCTCGCATAGATAACATGGCTGGACTCCATCCCCATGACAACCAGTACCTCTCGAATGAGGTCATTGCTGGATGGTTTGAAGAAGAACCAGAGAATGATCATCCTATCCATTTGAATGATCACCATGATGAAAACCTTTCGGACGATGCTAACTCTGAACCAGAGGTTGAGAACCTACCCCAGGCAGCTCCCTTTTAAATTCCTAACCCTCGTCCGGCTTTTCATGGCCCGACGCCTGAGTGGGTGGAATGCTTGGAAAGATGGAGCCAAGGACAAGATCAACCCATGCCAATTAATGGCGACCGAAGCTTTTACGACCTGAGCAATGGGGGGCTCAGCAGTCAGAACCTTGCCAATCTTGGTCCGCAAGGTGGCCCGAAATGAAATTCAAGGCAGGACAAACCTACATCAGATTACCGAAGTTGTCGCTAATGCGAGAATGCATACCCTCCGCACCATTCGTCTAGAAGATGCTCGCGAGAGATCAGAGAGAAACCATGAAACCCTGCTGCAAGCACTGGCTGGATCACGAGCCGAAGTCATAGAGCTCCGAGTACACCAATGGGTGTACGAAAGACACCTACTTGACATAAATGTCAACTGGCTGAACTAAGAGTTCACCAGAGGGGTGACCGTCGTCAATAGTAGATTCTTTACCTTACTTCCCTTGTTAGAAAGTAATTGTTTTCTGTCTTTACCCGATGTGGAATTTTATATGAAATTACCTTGTACTGTAAGTACTTTAGGTTAGGTCCTTATGCTGTCAAGAATTATCTTCTCTGGATAGGATGTAAGACCTTTACAAGGTCATTTTTCCTGAATCTTTACGTTGGGAATATCAAAGATATTGACAGCCGACGAACTTCTGTGTCATTCTTCATTCAAGTACTTTTATCATTCTTTCGTTGGAGTCTATCTAAATCATGCTTTAGTCAAGTCATTGGACTATAGTAATTTAGCTCCAGAGACATTTCCAAGTCTCTTTTAGTGGTTGGATCATGTTATTCGCCAACCATCGATACCTCGGCTTGAACGACAAACGTCTTGAGACCATCCTACAAACTCACTTCCATTCTGTACTAGGACTGCATCATAGGGATGTAGGTCAAACTGTCGAGAACATACTCTTACTCCTTACTTGAACGATCTAAGTACATCTAGGTTCAACCATGCTCGGTCACAAATTCATTTTCTTTCCATGAAACAGAATCATGTCGCCCAAGAAAAACGATCAACCCCTCAACCAAACACCAACTCTTCAGATTGATGCAGCTACTCTTCAAGCTGCAGTCTCGGCTGCCATGTCAGCTATTCTGACCCACTTTAACGCTAACAATGTGAATGTTAGTGGGATTGTTAACAACAATTCCAATCCGAGTAACAATCAAACACCGCAATGAGCAGCAAACTACCACGACACCCCGAGTTCCGAGACGAAGAGTAACAAACGGAAGCTTTGGGCTAGAAAGAAGGACAAATCGCTTAGAGGGACGAATAAGAAACAACCACTGGTAACGACCTTCACAACTACCACATCTGTACCTCCTACTACCATCCCTTCGGATATTCCAGTTGTCCCTAACCCAGTCCGACAATATGCTGGAAATCTCCCAAATTGCATCAAATGCAATTATCACCACCATGGTCCTTGTTGGGAGATGTAGTGCTCAAACTGCAACAAAAAGGGGCACACCAAACGTTACTGCAAGAGCCTATCAAGACCGATCAACAATTTGCCCAACGCCGATGGGAACCAGACTTGCTATAGTTGTGGCAAGGTAGGGCACTACAAAAGGAACTGCTCGGAGGCAGCAAAGGCTGGTACAAACGGAATCATACTACCGACCACCGCCTCTAGAGCCAGCCAGGGTTGCTATCATTGTGGTGAGTTTGGGCACTATAAAAGAGATTGCCCGAAAAAGGAAAGAACCCGCGTCCCCATAACTCCTACTAAACACTTCACTTCCACCACCAATGTGGGTGCTGTCCATATATGTCACCAATGCGGTGAAATTGGACACCTCAAGAAGGATTGCCCAATAGCGAAGAACTCGGGTGCAGATGGGAAGATCCTTAGGATCACAGCCGCAGGAGAGCCTACTCCTGAACCATCGTTAATGTAATTTAGGCGTTTGGTTGTAACAAACTTATAAACTATCCGAAACTAGTGCAACTAAAGTAATACCTTTTGGCAAGATCCTGTCTGTATAGGGATTCTCGTGCTGCGTATACTTGTCTTTTGTAGTATACCTTATTCGCAACAATAGTCTAGTGGTAAATCTGAAGTACTGTAACTCTGTTCATGGTTGCACGGTTGTGTTTTGTCTGTAAACGTCTTATGTTCAAATCTAATGTCTTTAAGTTTCAGTATGATTCCAACATTATCATACTACTCGATTCAATTTGATCCTCACAAAAACAGCTTCATACGTACATCTCTTTCTTCTAGATCACTTTTCCAGCGAAGCCGTCATATCAGAACACCGAAGTACTCATGCCAGGAGTACCTCTTAGTTATTTTCTTTCCAAAGAAATCCACGAAGTACCACTCGTGCAGTACATCAAGTTCAATCCAAGGATTCATACGATTGATCTATCACTTAAGAATGTATACATAAGAGTGATATATAATCAAGGCTCTACAAGTTTAGAATTGATAATTCCACTTTAACTTCTTTTTCCCCGATGGGATGTGAGCTTAAAGAAGAATCAGTTATTCGACTACCTTTTCAATCTTAATTATATACGAATCGTATACACGAAATTGTGATTGTGAAACCAGGTATGAAATTCTAATATGAACTTCAGGACGGAGAACTGCCTAAGACAACGAGTAATCGCATCGTCATGTGAACAAACTTAGAACCCAATACGGCTCTTGTAAACAGATCACCCTATAGTCTAAACACCTACGGAGATACCAGAACAGTACAAACAACTTAACGAACTGCACAACGATAGAATAAGAAGACTAGGCTCCTCACCCTGGAGAAACCCCAGTCTTATTCTCCCAGAGATCGACGATTTGCATCGTATGTGCCTCGGATTTCGAGGACTCCGTCAAGATTTTTCATTAGAAATCGTTATCTCTGCCGCACATAGATGAAATGTTTGAGCAAATAGAAGGAAATAAATTACTTTTAGAAAAGGGTTGAGATCCGAATATCACCAGTCCGAGTGTTAGGGAAGGATGTCCGGAAGACTATCTTCCGAATTCGATGTGGACACTTCGAGCCCGTAGTGATACCCTTCAGATAGGACCAATGCACCCATAGCTTTCATGAGCTTAAATGAGTAGGGTACGTCTTTCTTACTTTGATCAGTTCGTCATTTCTCCATGTAATGACTTACTTATCGACCCTCGTGGTAAGAATGAACCTCTAGAAACATTACCTTCAGAGATACTTTTTGCAAAGTTCTATGAACTCGAGTTTTGGAATTGAAGAGTCAAAATTTCCTAAAGACACACTATTAGTGATGTGGAAATTCTTGAGTATTCTGGCAATTATCCGAAATCGTTGAGAGTTTGTCGGCACCGGAGACACAGACAAACATTCGCCAAATTCTAGATCTAACAGACCTACTGTCATAGTTCATCCATAACTCCTCGCATATTACAGGAACCCATACGACTTTGACCCAACAAAGGGTGGCCCTTGACTGGGAAGTTAAACAGGAAAAAGAAACCTTGGAAATTCCAAGTGAGAGACCAAGTTCTTTAGGGAAACTCACTCTAGGAATGGCTTGATACGCTTTGCATCGCATTGAAAGCTAAATCCAATATAGATATGACCTCCGGGATTCGTACCAGAATCGGTCTTGTACCTCACACAAACTAGACCTACTCCGCGAACTCAGTAACGTACATTGTACTCTTAGCGTCTCGATCATGAAACATACTTTTCCGTTAGGACTTGTGTAAGTCCACTCGTCGAGATCCTCGCCTTCCAAATTAGAACCGTAGTGACCCTCGACCGAGAGGTCAAGCGGACGAAGCATCACCACCGCCCGTTAGTGAAGGTTCGTTGGGATACCAACCGAGAACCCGATTTCACTTAGGAGCGCAAGAACTAATCGATTAAAAAGTTTCCTCCTCATGACTTGATCATTCGTACCTACTTCCTTGTCTAAATTCTAATTTCGGGACGAAATTCCCTTTAACGGGGGAAGATGTGACAACCCGAAAATTTCTAACTTGCATCCTTCATTCCTTATCAATAATAGACTCGTTTGGCTATCTTGTAGTACCATTTAGGGTCTATTGGAGCGTTCTAAACGTGTTATAATCAAGGTTGGAGTGTGGAAAAGGGTTAACTCAAAGTGTAGGAATCAAAAAGAGGCCAAACACTCCAATACATGGAGTGTGCGGCCACACACATGTGTTTGCGGCCTCACACCCTTCCCAACCGCACACTCCACCTATATATACCATACTTAGTCATTTTTGAACACTTCTTTCACTTCTTCAAACATAGAACTCGAAAATCCTCTCAAGTATCATCCATTCTCCTTGAAGATCTTCATAAAAGGTACCAAGAACACCAAGAACACCATCTGGCCGCACATATGGCAGCAGACACCATCTGGCAGCACACATGGCCGCACACAGGTGCTGGCCGCACACTAGGCCGCACACCTGGCCGCACACACACATATAGTGTGTATTTTGGCCATACACCCTCTTGTATAGCTTTATAAACCCTCATACAATCATATATGATTGTAACACTTCATTATAAGTGTTTACTAGTCCCTAAGGTGGTCCCAAAATCATTATTCAGTCGTTCATAACACTAATTATATTCATATATATGCCAATATATGCTAAATAGGATTCACATGTGTACTCAAGCCACCACTTGACACTTAGCAATTCATCCAACGTTGTCATCAGAACCACTCACTACAGGTGAGTTCATACCCCTTAATCAATGTTTTAAACTGTTTTTAATTGTTTTATGGGGGGGGGGATACAAGTAGAATTATGCTAATTATTATATCAATCACATGTGATTAATAAGCAGCATTTAAATGATTTACCACTCATTAGCCGTTTTACCAAACAGTTTCCTTCAAATGATGTTCATAAACATTTTGTAGTCCATATTACACTGTACATTTTACTTTGTATGTTTTATTTCAAACTTATTTACAATTGTGTTTCAAACAAATGTTTCCTTATACTTAAACCGTTTTATCAAACCCATGCCTACAAACCGTTTTATAGTTCGACACCAAGTCGATCTTTTCTTAGAAAATATTTATGTTCAAAGGTTTTACAAATCTTATTTTATGCTTTTATATTATAAATTGCATGCCTCTATATGTATTGTTATATAAGAAATGTTTAAAAGACTTAGGAAGGCTATCCACCCTATTTCCTTTTTCTCGATTTGGATGTGGTCTGGTGGGATATCGGGTACTCGTCCGAAGGTCGTTTAAATATTAGTTATATATCATGTGTACATATATAGTCATAAAGGTCCTTCCAGTTCATCAAATTCCCTGAGTAGCAAGGGTATACATCCATGTCCATACGTACCAGTTAGATTACTAGTAAACTACCATATGGGTAGTTTAGGAAGATACTAGAACTATTACTAGAACACAATATCATACTATGAGTCAGTTCATTCATGAGTCAACACTTACTACTAGGAGAACATATACAACTATACTAGAGAAGAACATATACAACTATACTAGAGAAGAACATATACAACTATACAAGGAAGAACATATACAACGATACTAGAACGAGTATATTACTATAATTACTAGGTAGAGAGCACGTACATTACAGCTAGAACAGTTCATTACATTACATATACATGAATACGTTAATAATTGTGATCCACTGTATCGGAGCATGCCTTAAATGTCATGGCCCGAGTTGTTGCCAGAATTCTCTTGGAGGGAGAGCGTGAGTTTGCGTATAGATCTATACTGGATTGACTATCCTACACCTTGCTACTAGCTACAGCCGGACCTGCAGGTCTGCAGGTGCCAAACATCATTCCGTGTTACGACCATTCATTATGTCGTTGTTACCAGTCGATAGTATGGTGCAATTAAATCACATAATACCTTAGTATAAATCCGGTTTAAGGTAGTTAGTATAGCAGTAGTTCTTATAGCGCTACGTTTTAGTACTACATTAATTTTCCCTGTACATATTTTTAGTGATTTTTTCACTTAAACTATAAATGTAAAAACTATATTTTTATAATGATAGTTACACTTGGGAAAATTACACACTTTTACAAGAAACGAACATATAGAACAGTTAAGTCTTGGTAGAAGACTACATTGAGAACAGTTAAGTCTTTGTAGAAGACACCTTTATATAAAGTAGGAATCATAGGGATTTCTTGGTTTTTCAAACATTTGCAGTTCATTTACAAACAATTTCATACTTATAGTTCATTTACAAACATTTTCATACTTACAGTTCATTTACAAACATTTTCATACTTACATTTCATTTACAAACATTTTCATACTTACAGTTCATATACATTTTCAATTCTTACAAATTCTTACATACAAATTAAGACACTAAATACTTATGATCTCACCAGCTTGAAAGCTGATACTCGCTTTCAAAATTACTTGTATCCTCAGGTCATCATAGACAGGTACAGATGCAAGGATTTTGGAAGATGGAGCTCGTTGAAGACTCATATTTCATTTTGATTTATGCTTTAGTGTTTATCAAAATTTGACAGAACACATTTGTATAATAATTATATTATTAATGCAATGGATGATGTTGTTGCTTGTTTACTACTTTACATTGTTGTGATACTGTACATGACGTCCTCCGCCCAGAACGTTTCCGCCGTTCTTGGTTTTGGGGTGTGACAATATAGGCCCATCACTCGAGTACAATTCTAAAGATATGCGATTTTTGGTTTCTCTTTGGCAACTCATTGAAGATATAGTACGCACAATCTATGGAATTTTTTCTTCCATAATTCAAAATTTTGCAATATGTTACGATGATCGTGATTTTATTTATAATATAGGAAAATATGGTAGATCCAGTCGTCGAAGACAAGATAGTGGAGGCGACGGAGAATAGATTTGAAGAATTGCCGGTGGAATAAAAGCGCAAGCTTAATTTGGATGAGGAGGAGACACAATCTGTTCCGGAAGGCGTCAGCTCTTTGGTTGCCGGAAACCTCTGCACACTGCTCTCGGTTCTGGAAAAAGTAAATCTCCTCAATCTTATTTTAGTTTTAGATTAAATCATATATTTAATCTGTTTTTGATGATAATGGAATTTCTTTTACATATGACATACCTATTTCTTGATATAAATCGTGAAAATATATAATGGATTCAATTCAGAATTTCAGATATCTTGATCGGCTTAAGTCTCTATTTTCAGCAAATGATATTTTACTCTTGCGACAAAAGCAAATGTCTGGTGCCATTTTGGTCTTTGCAATTTTCATATGGCTTCTCTTTGAGAGGATAGGCTATCTTCTTGTTTGATTTTTGTGTCACTTTCTAATACATGAATATATGAATGCTTTTTCTTTTAATAGGTCTCCTCCAAACTTCCGTGACATTAGATTGTCACAAGAACTGTATGACTGTGTTGCTCTCTTGCTGAAAGATCAGACGAATCAGGGGTGCTTATACTTGAGGAAAATGACTACAGGGAAGGATCTAAAGAGATTTAGAGTGTATGTATCTATCTACCCACTTTTGAGGTTCCTTATCATTAACAGGGATGAATTTTATGCTACTTTTAACTACAAAACAACTTGTGGGCATGCAGGTAATTTTTACCTTATGGATTGTCTTTGTCATTGGTGGCTGGTTTAAGTTTTTGACCCTTGTATACATATGTGAGTTAATTGCTTTCACATCCTTAAGGCTGCGTTTTGTTACATAGGACTTTAATGTAATAGGTTGGAGAGTATTGGATGGGATTAGATAGGCTTTCTAAGTATAGTTTTGTTCGATATGGATTACAAGGGCATTTAAGTCTTTTGAATAGATAGGAGATCAGGAGTGACTCACTGTTCGAGTCCTATCCCACGACGTTTTTTATATGGACACCTATACTAGTCTACTACATATCAAACATATTATAAAATGCATGTCATGTAATGTCGTCATGTCTTATACAATATAGCAAACATTCTAATACTAAATAGTTGAATGAATAGATTAGATAAGAAGATTGACTCCGATTCAAATCAACTCTTGATTCTGTTGCATTTTGATTAATTTGATAAGAAGATTGACTCCGATTCAAATTATGGATTTCAAAAACTTGTGCTTTATATTAACATCTAATTCTCCATTATTGCAGCTTAATCAAGAGCTTGACACAGGAATTGGGCTTCCAACTTTCTTGTGTGTGTTTATTAGATACTCATATCCTAATTTATGTTACAATTTCTACCCTTAAATTATGAATCATTTGTACTTTTTATTTCCTAACTACCCTTACATTTAAAATAGTATGGTCTAGCTTGTTACTATAGAAATGGTCGAATCTTGCCATGATTTACACACGGATATTGAAGATTCCTAATCAACAGTTGGATTGGTATTTCAATAGGTGATGATTGATATATGTTTTTTCAACACAATCTTTCTTTAATTAGTCAATCCATATCTTTTCATTCTACTTTTTTTTATAACTTTTGACAGCTTTAGGGAATTTGCTGCTAGTCTCCCTTTATTAGTACTGAGAACAACTGAAGAACTTGAAGCTGTAGCAAGGGAAAAAGGGGAATTCAAGAATCAAGAAAGTGAGGGTGAGATCCATCCGAATGATGGATTAAAAGAAGCTAAAGAGTTGGAGACCTATATTTCCCTTGGAGAAGAGCTTTATAAAAAAAAACAAAGGATTTCTATTCTAAAATCATAGATTTTGAAATATCCATTAGGAGACCTTATTATCATTTTAGGCCACTTAATGTTACAGAGCTTGAAAACTGGCATAACTATGTTGATTTCATTGAAGGATGTGATGACTTGAACAAAGTAATCAAACTATATAAAAGATGTCTAATTGCTTGTGCAAATTATCACGAGTACTGGATACGTTATGTTTTGTGCATGGAAGCTAGAAAAAATATGGATTTTGCCGAAAATACCGTTGCTCGTGCTACCCATGTGTTTGTTAAAGTAAGTTATATGCAATCTCAATTTCTATTGGCATGTGTTCTGTAAACTTCTTTTAGTAAAATTTGATTTTATTTATTTATTTATTATTATTATTATTATTCTTTTTTTTTACAAAAGCAACCAGATATTCATCTTTTTGCTGCTAGATTTAAAGAACAAAATGGAAAGAAGCACATGTTGAAGAAGTCCATCAAATTTATCAAAAAATTTCATGTGAGAGCTGATGTATTGAGAGAAAACATGGAAGCAGGGTTGCTTATTTTTCAGAAATTTTCTAACAGGGGCAAATTTGTCATTTAAGAGAGCTGATGTATTGAGAGAAAACACAGAAGCAGTGTTTGTAGCTTGTGATGCAGCTCATGGAAGATGGGCAAAACTTATTGGTGTCTGTGCTCTTTTGCATCCAAGAGTAAGGCTTCAAGAGTTTTTACAAATATATAATGTGTCCCAAGAATTTGTTACTGTAACAGAGAAGATAAATTTTTTAGTTTCAAGATTGAATTACATGTTTAAAATTTTAATCTTTATGTGCTTATAATGTTTAAATTTATTATTACATACACAGATTGGTGGAAGGTTGGATATAGCATTTGTGGAACATTAAAATATCAAGCCAAAGCTTTTGTTGATTTCCAACATGAATCTCAGGTAATTTTATATTTATCAAATAAAATTAATATCTAAATAATAGGGGTGGTTAACAACAATTTGTTTGATTAATAATATTATTGTTGTTGTTATAGATGACAAAAATGAAAGCAGTGCTTGATCAAGAAACATGGGTTGAAGTAGATGTGCATAATGAATTCTAGGGAATTGTGGATTCCCTTTTTAGCTTGGAATGTTTAGGAGATGGTGATTCCGATGATAAAAAGCTACAATGAACATCTTGTTGATGGAATTGTGGATACCACTGGATAGGTGGAATTTATTAATAAAATGAAGTTGATTACAACTTTTTATTAATAGATGCGCCTAATGTTTTTCAACAATGCTAATTTATTTATGAATTTGGTGTAAAATAGAATTATAATAATTGATATATTTTTTTGTTGTTGTTGTGTGTTTCTTCAGTGGGTTAATCCTGTTGAAGATGTTATCAAAGTACAACCTAGTCAATTTGCTAAATCACTCACCAAGGTAATATATATATATATATATATATATATATATATATATATATATATATATATATATATAATTTCATATTTTATAATAATGTTACTTCTTTATTGGTTAATATGTAATTGATTTTTTGGAAGCTGGATATCTTCAACGTGTGCTTTCACGAACTTTGCATAAAGCTAATGTTCAAGAAATAATCAAGTAAGCCTTTGTTTTCAACTTACTTAATTGGTGATTGGTATTTGTATTTTGTTTCAGGAACATTAACAAGCTGATGTGGATCTTGTTCAAATAGTTGTCTCGGGTATATATGTCAATTTGTTATTTTAATGTTATGCGGATCTTGTTCAAAATCATCACAAAAATGTATGTGTTGAAAAATCATCACAAAATGTTTTTCTCATTAAACATGCTTGTCCATGCAGTTCTATTGGATAAGAAACCTAATGAGGTTCCCATTGTAAGTGTAATTTGGTGTTTTGCAAGTTTGTGTCACCACAATAACTGATTTCTCATGTTTGCTATGATACTATTCTGCTTGTGCAGCTTGTAGAATCTATGCTAAGTAAGCTCATGGAAGAGTTTGAGAATCACATCACTAGTCAAGTTGAACTGGTAAAGCTTCTTAGCTATGTTGTTTCCTAATTTCCTTGCTTGGTGTTTCAAGTACAAATATAATGGAAACATGGCTTATTAGTAGATCATTTTGATTTCACTCTCATTCATACCATGTGTATTATTAATTAGTTGATATTGATATTGTACAACTGACATGATTATTGTGTAGGATTTTCGTGTTGTTTTTGATCAAGAGTTGGGATTGATATTGAAGCTTAAAGACTTAATGATTGGTTGGATACATGAAGGGTTTCAGAGCTTCTTTAGACAACTTAATGATGAGTTACTTAAACAAGAAGGTGCCCCTTTATAGCAATGTAGCATTAGGTTATATAGTTAGGGAATACCACTTTATAGCAATGTACAATCAAATCCCTTTAATATCAATGTATAACAATTTTTTGACATGATGTTATTGGATGAAATTGATTGCTTTGGTATATATTTTTTGTCTATATTTTTGTATTATGCGTAAAAGAGTATCGTAAAGGCACGTCGTATATGCATATTGTAAATGGCTGCAGAAGTTTATGACATGCAAATGTGTGTCATATTCATTTATGATAGTGGCTATAATGATATACAATGCATGTCCTAAACGTGCGTCGTAAGGTTACGACACGCAAATGCGTGTCGTCTTCTTTTATGACAGGGCCTCCATGATACGCATTGTGTATCATAAATGAGCGTCGTAAATGTTGGATTAGTGTCTAAGTCCATAACTATTTTGGTATGTACTTGACCCGATGGTGCATGGTCCTTTTGGGTTGCCTTCACCAAAGCAACTTGATAGGATGAATTATGGAGAGAAAGGATTAAATATGATTTATTAATATATTATGAGAATAATATATTAAAGGAGAAATCATATTGTTTAATTAATATTAGTCAATAATTAATTGGTAATTAGTTTTGTGACTAAAAGAGATTAATTAAACTTAAGGGACTGGAATTGTAATTATAAGATAATTGCAATTTGGGCCATGGATTGCCTTATATTAAGGAGTGGAAAAATTCTACGGGGAAACCCATGGGGAAATCGTCCAAGGCCTTAAGGAAAGGAATCTATGGGTTGCTTAGGGCTTAAGCATCCAAATTAGGGTTTCCTTGTTAAGATAACCCTAATAGCCTCCTATATATAGATCCCTTATAACCCAAAAACGTGGCTAAGACTTCTTCTAGGGTTTCACACGTTTTAGGGCAGCCTCCATCCTCTCTCTTCTTCATCCTCTTGCTCTTGGTGTTTTTGAACCATTCGAGGAGTGACATTTGTGACTCTAAGCTTTCTAAAGTCAATACAAGAAGGATTTGGGATTGTTATTGCTACATAACAATCAAGATAATATCTTAAACCTATTCTCATGATAATATGATTACTTGAATGCTAGAATTAGGTTTTATAGTCTTGGATAACTTGCATGTATAATAGAGAAACCTAGATCCAAGCATTAGGGTTTGTATGAGCACATAGGATTTTCTTATGGCCAACACCCATCAGTAAATACGTGTCGTAACTGCGCATCGAAAATGCGTGTCGTCTCTCATTATGACAAGGCCTTCCTTGACACGCATTTGCACGTCGTCTGAGTCTTTTACTATACGCATTGCGCGTCGTGAAAGGCTGTTTTTCTAGTAGTGAAAGTTGGAAACTTTAAGAGATCTCACCATCCCAACAAGAAAAAACAAGAAGCTAATGGGAAAAAATTCAATATCTACTAACCTATAATGATAAAAATCGAGTCTTGGATAATTAAAAAGGTCCAAAAGAGTGCTAAGTTGAAGAGTGTAGACTTGCTTACTTGATCTCTGCTTCCTTCTTCCTTCTTTAGCTTCAAGGAACACAAAAACTAGCTCAATAATGGATGAAAGTGGTTAGGGTTTTATTTAGGGCTTGAGGGGGCTGATGGAGGCTGAGGATGAGCAAATCCTAGCCTCCTCATTCCTTTAAAGAGGGAGAAAACCTGAAAAAATAGGGGTTTCACGTCAGCCGCCCACCACACTGTGGCCAATACTGCCACACCGTGGTGGCTTAAATAAAACACACGAAGACTTCTCACCTCGCCACGTCGTGGTGGCGCCTCCACCACGTCTTGGCATTCCTCAACATGATAATTTTAATTACAAATAAAGTACCTCAAGATCAAGGTGTTATAACTCTCCGCCACTTGAATTAGACTTTGTCCTTAAAGTCCGCCACCTCAAACAAGTCGGGGTAATGGTCTCTCATCTCGTCCTCCAGCTCTCAGTCCATTATGAACCCTTTCATTGCAGCCACTACACGTTCACGAGATCTACAACATCGTTTCACAGAGTCCTCTACATAATTTAGGCAATCAGTCACCTGAGTGACCTCCAATGGAACCACTGTGGAATCATCAAGCAAACACTTCTACATCTGAGAGATATGAAAAGTGCTATGAATCTGACTGGGCTCCTCTTGTATATCCACACAATACGCCACCCTGCCCACCCGGGCCATCACCATGAAAGGACCAATATATTTGGGGCTTAACTTACCCCGCTTCCTGAATCAAATGACACATTTCCAAGGTGACACCTTCAAGATTACCATGTCCCCAACCTGAAACTCTAAGTCTGAACAGTGTCTATCTGTACAACTCTTTTGTCAGCTTTGTGCTGTCTAAGTCGGTTGCGAACCTGATGAATCAATTCCGTCATTTTGGGTACCATGACCCGCTGACCGACCTTACCCTAACATATTGGGGTTGTACACTACCTCCCGTAGAGCATCTTAAAAGGAGGTCAATCAATTTTGGCATGATAACTGTTGTTATACAAAAATTCCACCAAAGGAAGGCACGTATCCAACTACCGCCAAAATTCAGAACACATACCCACCATATGTCCTCGAATGTCTAGATAGTATGCTCACTTTGGCCATTAGTATGTGGGTGGATAGCTGTTCTGAAGTGCAGACAAATACCCAACTCCTCGTGGTATATGTTCCAAAACTTGGAAGTAAATTGAACATCCATATCAGAGACCACAGAAACCGATAACCCATGTCGTGCCACAACTTCCCAAATGTAGATATATGCCAACTTCTTCGTTGAAATACTCTGCTGGATTGGAATATAATGTGTAATCTTGGTCAATCAGTCCACAATGACGCATATATCATATCCACTCTACGCGCCATCCGAGGCAATTTGGTGATAAAATCCATCGTAATCTCTTCCCATTTCCAAACGAAGACTTCCAACGACTCCATTTTGTCAGAGGTCATTGATGTTCAGCCTTGACTTTCCTGCAAGTCAAGCACCTCTCCACATATCAAAACACGTCTCGCTTCATACATGGCCACCAATAGTCAATCCAAAGATCTTTATACATCTTTTTCGCCCCAGGATGAATATAGAATCTCGACTTGTGTGCATCATCCATCAAAACCTGACATGCACCACCCTAATAGGGAACCCACACCCTCCGATGAAGGGTCAATAGTACCCGACTATCATAATCAAAGGAAGCCACCTAACCTACTACACACTCACTCTTTCAGTGCTTTTCCTTTATAGCCTCAACCTAAGACTCCCAAATATGCTCTAAGAGTGGGGTAATCACTTTCATCTTAAAAAACACAGCCATGATCGAAACAATAACCACCTTGCGGTTAAGAGCATCGGCTATCATGTTGGCCTTCCCCGGGTGATAAAGGATCTCACAATCATAATCCTTCACCATATTCAACTATCTATGCTGCCTCATATTCAGATTCAGCTGATCTATCAGATACGTTTTCATTCATGGAAATAGTACAATATACCCCATAGAAGGAATGTGACCAAACTTTGAGGGTGAACACCATAGAACCCAACTCCAAATCATGCTTAGGATAATTCTCCCCATGAGGCTTTTGCTTCCTCGAGTAAAAAACAATCACATGACCCCTCCACATTAGCATTTCACCCAATCCCGTGATTGATGCATCACAGGTTACCACAAAATCCTTAACACCCTCTGGTAGGGTCAGAATCGACACCTCACACAATCTCTGCATAAGAGTCTCAAAATCTACCTGCTTCTCAGGCCCCCAACGAAAAGTGACAGTCTTCTTCGTCAACCTGGTCAAAGGAATCGTTGTCTTGGAGAAATATTGAATGAATCTATGATAGTAACCTGCCAATCCAAGGAAACTCCAAATCTCGAATGGAGACCTCAGAACTTACCACCTCATCACCGCCTCAACCTTGGCTGGATCGACCAAAATACCATTCTCATTGACAAGATTCCCCCAAAAATGCACCTCGCGTAACCAAAACCCGCACTTGGAGAACTTCGCATACAACCTCTCCCTTCTTAAAATCTCCAATACCACTCTCAGATGCTCCTCATGCAGATCTTGGGTCTTGGATTAGACCAAGATATCATCAATAAACACAATCACATACCGATCGAACATGGGCCTACATAAGCGATTCATGAGATCCATGAATGCAGTTGGAGCATTGGTGATCCCGAAGGGCATCACCACGAACTTGTAATGACCATAACGAGTTCGGAAGGGCATCTTCTGCATATCCTCCTCTCTGACCCTGATCTGATGATAACCTGAATGTAAATAAATCTTAAAGAACCAAGATGTACCCTAAAGTTGGTCAAATAAATCGTCAATCCCCGGTAGGGATGTCAACGGGACCAAACGGGAGCGGAAATGGTTGCCCCCGCCCCCGCTCCCGAAATCCCTTGTTGCCCCCGCTCCCGGTCCCGCCCCCGGATCCCCCGCTTACACAGCCCCCGGTACCGCCCCCAGTTACCTCCATCGCCCCCGGTCCCGCCCCAGTTCCCCCGGTACTCCCGGTTTATAGGCTTAAAAATGGATTTTTTTTGCTAAAAAATTGCTTTGTTTTAGGCTAAAAATAGTTTTTTTAATAACTTTTGTATATAAACAAACATGTAAGCCCTTGATAAATCAAGAATTGATCGAACATAAAACATCACTAAAGTTATAAACATATATATATATATATATATATATATATATATATATATATATATATATATATATATTATATAAATATAAACGGGGCCCCCGCAGGAGTACGGGACGGAAATTCTCACTCCCGCCCCCGGTCCCGAAAATAAACGGGAGTTAATATCGCCCCCGCCCCCGCTCCCGCTCCCGGATTTTTAAAAAAATTAGTCTCGTACGGTATCGGGGTCCCACGGGAACGGGGTCCCGCGGGGGTTTTTGACATCCGTAATCCCCGGGAGTGGATAACAGATCTTTATCATTAGGTTATTTAGCTCATGGTAGTCGATACACATATGATGCAGCCCATCCTTCTTCCTCACAAATAGAATCGATGCTCCCCATGGTGAAATACTCGGCCAAATAAATCCCTTGTCTAATAGCTTATGCATTTGCATAGACAAGTCCTTCATCTCTGGTAGTGCTAATCAATAATGTGCTTTGTCTATCGGAGTCGCACCTAGAACCAAGTCGACCCGAGACTCAACTTGCCTCTCTGGAGGCATACCAGGAAAATCCTGATGGAACAAATTCGGGTACTCCCAAATAATTAGGACATCATCCACAGTCACCTTACCTTCTCCCATGTATCCATCACATAAGCCACAAATCCAGAACAACCATGCTAAAGATAATGTCTGACCCTAACTATTGAACATAGAAACCGGCCCACATTGAACACCCTCTCCCTGAATCATTAACTCTCCCTCACTTGGGCTCTAAATACGTATCATCTAATGCTCACAATCAATCGTTTTCCTATTGGGGCTTAATCAATCCATCCACACAATAACCTTGCTCTCACGTAGAGGAATAGGAAACAAATCACTCGAATACGGCTCACTAAACATCTCCATTATATAGCCCCGATGAACCCTCGATACTCGCACAGGTCAATCATAAATAATCTCAACCTCTAATGGATAATCCATCTCCCCCGGAGCATCAACAAACCTCTTGTTGAGAACTAAAGATATAAAGGATCAGGTAGCCCCCGAAATAAACAAAACCAACGCATAAATATTGTTCACAAGGAACAACCCTAAAAAGAAAAGATAGATAAAAGAAGGAAAATAAAAATAAATAAAGAGAAAAAAGAGAAGATACATACACGTCACCACATCTGGTGTTGCACGAGCCTCCTCGGTTGTCATCTAAAATGCTCTGCTCCTCACAATAGGCACCTCTACATTGCCCTGACGGCCATCTGTAATCCTTAAGGTCACTGGAGTGGGTGCTGCAACTGGTCCTGCTGCTTCTAGGCTCGAGCAATTGGACTTCTTATGTCCCCTCTGACTGCAATGAATGCAAAAAAGATTAGATACTTGGATAGGGGTAGTGCTAGTGCAATTTCTGCTAAAATATCCCATCCTGCCGAACTTGAAGCAACCAGAACCACCCACACTACAAACTCCATCGTGCGTCTTGCTGCACTTGCTACAGCTACTCCGAGACTGCTGACCCCTCGATCGTGAATCAAATACCTTGGGTCTCTTGTGCAAGCCCTATGAACCCTGAAATTGGTCCGACTTTCTCTTCTTCTACATCTCCAAATCAATCTCTCTTTCCCTAGCTCTAACCACCATATCTTCAAACGTCATGCAACTAGATATGCTCACAAACTATCTGATATCGCTCCTCAACATATCATGATATCTCACCTTCTTCATCTCCTTGTCCACCACATACTGTGGAACCAACAACGCCTTCTCACGAAACATAGCAGTAATCTCCGCCACCGTCTCAGTAGTCTGGCGAAGGTCCTGAAACTCCCCTACCAAATGCTGGACCGTAATCACATGTGCAAAGTCATCCCAAAACCTCGTCACGAAATCTTCCCAAGTCACCCACTCAACCGTCTTTCCTCCTAAGGAATGACCAATCTCTTCCCATTAGTCTCGAGCTCTGTCTTTCAGAAGACAGGATGCATGTCTGACCTTTTTCCGCTCGGGATAGTAGCTAGTGCGGAAGGCATTTGTGACATATGCTAACCAACGCCTGCTCACAATCGGATCCTTCTTCCCGATGAACTTTGGGGCTCCACATGCGCGAAACTCTTAGAAAGTCAAAGTGCGTGCTCCCACCATCGCCACCATCTTAGAACGAAAAGTGCCCATGCACTCATCCATAATCTCCATGATACCTTCCTTGATCGTATAGAAGATCACATGAGTTTGCTCCAGAATACTACGAGTAATCTCTGATGAAATGAACTCTCGCATCTGATCATCCATATGTCCGACCCCAAAGCCAAAACCCGAACCACTTCCATAAACTCCTCGTTTGGCTACCATAATGAAAATAAATCATTCAAACCATCATCATATATATACTCGAAGAATCTCAAATTCTACAAGCTTCCTGATATCATCATGACTTTACTTGACTCAATTATAAGTCTGTTTCTTCCAGTAGTACGGGCCCATAATACCTTCCACATCTATATGTACTTTCCTTAAGGATCTCCCAGAATTCCCCAAGTTACTTCCTTATCAATCCAAACAACCTCTATCAAAGCAAAGCCCTCAGCACCGAATCACCTCCTAGGTTTTCCTATGACTACTACCACACCATTCTTTTCCATCAACTACAGAAGGAAATCCCTCTAATACCCTCTAACTAGCTCACGAACACAATTGCATATCACCGACACCAGATAATTTTTTGAATGAAAGGTCTCAGACTACAACGGTTGGACTCAGACAAGAGCTGGGCAATATGGTTAAACTTAACCTTCTGAAATTATCTAATCTCAGAAATATGTAACTTAGTGTATTCTCTTACTAGTTACCTGATGATAATAGGAATCCTAAAAGTACAAAGTAAGAAACATTCGAGCATCGATTAATCTGAATCAAAGCATAACCTAAACAGACCATCCTATCACTGACTGATCCAATACTAGCATGCAAGTCTACAAGCTTATAAAATAGGCATATAAAGGCATCTCTCATAGTATTCAATCAGCAACTCCTGATCAGATCCTTAGCCCTAGTCAATCATGCGATTCACAAATTCCAATTCAAAGCATATCACAAGAACATGTATCGATAATTTGGGGAAGCGTACTTGCGCTCGGTCGATGCATGCACCATACACCCTTCTTTTAGTAGAAAATACCTTAGTAAAACATTTCTTAATATGAAAAATCCATCAAACCCTCAATTTGAGTTCAGACACACCCATGAGTATGCCTGAATCCCTCAAACCAAGGCTCTGATACCAACTTGTAACGTCCCAAAACCCATAACCAAAAAAATTGTTTTTATAAATAATAAAACATCGAACAAACATGTTTAGAAAAACCATACGGAAATCATAGTGTATCAATTATCATCCAAAATACATCAGAGACGATAAAATGGAAAGACACGGTGTGTGTACAATGCGATCATCTCGAGCCCTTCCCCTTCGAACCCGAGGTACCTGAAACATAAACTGAAAACTGTAAGCACAAAGCTTAGTGAGTTACCCAAAACACCTCACACTATATATACAATGGGCCTTGTCCGATTACCATCAGGCCCCGTCGACAACAAATCTGTCAGTAGCATGCAATGGGCCCCGCCGAACACACTCGAAAGGCCCCACCTGGCATCGGGCCGCACCCGATATACATTCAAACACATACAATAAATGTAAGAGTCACAAAGACAGCTAGCATACTATAACATAATCCAATTAGCCAGTATTTGTGCCTTCGACCTGCAAGTACTGTGAGGAGACTCACCTTGTAAAACAACTCAAAAGTCAACAAGCCCTCAAAGTCCCACAACAGGTGCTAAATGCCACCTAGATAGTCACAAAAGGCAAGACCTTAATCTACCTATTAACAACTGAACAAAAGTCCACAAGTCAAAAGTCAATCCTCAAGTGCAACGGTAAAAGTCAACAATCAATGTTGACTCCAGCCGACCACCACGACATGGTCTTCCTTAGCCACGTCATGGGCCACATATGACCAAACATTCGGGAAAATCTCACCCGCCACACCATGGTGACCTAGGACCATGTTGTGGTAGTTAGGGTTCCAACAACTTAATGCATTAAGTTCTTTTTTCGATTCCAAGAGCTCCAAAGCTCAAATATGGTCAAAAATGTGCTCTAGAAGTATAACATTTCTAACTTTATCTATTAGGACCACCCAAAAGGTCCAAAAACTCAAAGACCTAAGTCCTACAAGGATTAACAATGCAAGAACTTAATCAACAAGCCCATTCCACATAGTCTGCAGTCCATCCTTTCCAGAAGTGATTCTAGCACCAAAACTAACCTAAAAGTTGGTGCTTTATAGACATGCTGATGGGTTTTGAGCAAAACATACAATCCTATGTGTGCATGCAACCCTAATTGAATATCTACATTTTCTATAATTGAACATACTGTTATGAACAACAAAGTATACACCTTAGATCTACAAATAATAATTAAAAAATCACACAAGAAGGGTTATGATTAATACCTTTAAGATTGTTATTGTAAAAAAACTTGAATCCTTGATTGAAAGACCTTTGGTAGCAAGTGCCAAAAGTGTCGCGCCTCTAATGGTTCACAAACAAACTCAAGGAACCAAAGAAAACTATATATATATATATATATATATATATATATATATATATATATATATATATATATATATATATAGAGAGAGAGAGAGAGAGAGAGAGAGAGAGTAATAGAAGAGAAATTTTGACCTTTAGATTCTTAGAGGAGTCATAGTCGAAATCTAACCCTTAGGAGGGTTTATATGGGTGTTAGGAAGGTATTGGATATGACAAGTGTATTCAAGATAATCCTAATCCCTTAACTTCCTTCCTAAGGCATCCAAGGAACCCTTAAAGCCCAAGGAAACCCTAGAGATTCTCTAGATATCGTTCTCCTGTCTTTAGGAAGGTTCTAGAATTTCCCAATGCTCAACTATTGAACATTGTCACCTTTAGTCTCTGCAGTTTTAATTAATTCCTTTAATCCCAAAATTAATTCCAAATTAATTTCTGATTGAATATTAATTAAATAATATGATATCTAATTAATATATTATTTCCATAATACATTAATAAATCATTTATTTTGATTTCTAACTAATTTATTAGCCAAGTAAAAATTAATAAATCATTCTTTTCTCTCTAAAAGCTATCCCATTCAATTGTCAAGGTTGAAGGCAACCCAAAAGGATGATGTTACTATCAATTCAAGTATATACCAATTATAGTTATGAGCTTAGACACCTAATCCAACAGTCTCCCAGTTAGATAAGTCTAATAACTATAACTGCTAGTATAACTACTAAATTGACTAGTAAATTGTAGATACCGAAAGTCGTTGTTGAACTCTGACTTAGTCAGTAACGTGTCCTTAGATTAGTGATCAAATATTCCTCCGTTCTATAAGATATCGTATTAACATGAGAAATGGTATATAATCAATCTCATTGTCCAAGTTTTGTTTCCCAATATCTGATTTATGACGACTGAAATCAGACTACTAATTAAACACATCAATGCAGTCCAAGCTTGGCCAAGTGCTTAATATGTGATCATCAAATCATCGAGGGGTCCATAAATATGAATTTTCCCGTTAGGAAAAAAGGAA
This sequence comes from Lactuca sativa, assembly GCF_002870075.4. Taxonomy (NCBI): domain Eukaryota; kingdom Viridiplantae; phylum Streptophyta; class Magnoliopsida; order Asterales; family Asteraceae; genus Lactuca; species Lactuca sativa. Next base: position 324,308,506 of record NC_056627.2, on the reverse strand, counting down.
TAGATAAACTTCGAATCATATGCTTGCACTATTTACTCATCAAATCACGCATAACAATATATTTTATAACATCAAGTTACCGATGTATTTATGTATTATCAATGCACAACTGACTTATAAACAACAACTCATATATATCCATTTCAAGAATATAAGATATTATCTTCTCAAAATTACTCGTGATAAAATCCATGAAGTAATTCTCTAAGCGTGGGTTTATCCAATACTTAAAATCCCCATTTTTTATGTACTCATGAACATTGCAACAAAACCATTGCTATGTCTAATCCCCATTGACAATCTACAATTCAATTCATTACACTATTAATTCACTACTTGCAAAAGTGCGAGCGACTGTGGATGTTTGAATAATCCAATTATTCGGGAAGTAAAACATGCGAAGTGAAAGACAATGATAACCTAACTAACTATGGTCACAAAACTAGTGAATATAAATAAAACTCTTATTATTTAATCACCATATTAATCAGACTTTATTCATTGTATAATGTTTCGAGTAATCAACTAAACACTTGAATTAGACATCAGTCCTGCCATGTTATAAACATGCATACTATGTCTCTCTACGATCCTTCCTTTGTCAACAGATCGATTGGACACTATTCCAATGATGCTCATTTCACAATTTCAGATTCTTATTAGAACAAGTAATATTTCCAAATTCTTTTCATTTCTAAATGTGTTAGAGTTCAACTTTACATGCAATATCCTTCTGTGATGACGTGGTGTCGAAGTCACCGATACTAGGCCAACGTTGTCACGAAAATGCTCCATTGAAATTTTTTTACTAAAACAATTTCATGGTGATGAAGTATTAAATTCAAGGTAACTCCTTGAACACTTTCCTTGCATTAAGGTTTCTAATTCACATGTAGATTTCAATTACCAACTCCTATTATGGAAATATTTCCATATTCCCATAAGACAATCAATTCCGAACAAGATTCACCTCCATTCAGAATTATGTCAATATGGTCTGTCCAAATTAATACTATACTTCCAACTGTCTACAAGCAACCAATCTTTAGTAAACCTGAGATTGTTCTTTACAGTTGTTTAACAACTTCAGTCACACCTTGTTCTAGTCCTTTGTCCTTCTCAATGCCCTAGGCATTTGGATAATCAGAAAGAGTGAATATTATAGCATATGTAATCAATCCAATATCCATGACATATGGGATTCCCAAACTTTGCAAATTTGAAAACTTTTTTTTCCTATAAATAGTATTGCCAACTTGCAACACTAAGCATAACAAGTATACTTCTTCTAGCATAACATTTATGCTCGCACTAGCATAACAATTATGCTCCCACTAGCTTTGACATATATCCAAAAATTAACTAGACTTCTAGAAATCAATACATTTTGACTTTCATACTAAAGTGCAGATTTGTTATACGTAATGCTTCGATAAGTTTTTAGCCAGATTTCTCAAGCTCATACACCTTTCATTTGATAGCATGGGTGTGTGTTTAAACCCTTTTAGAACTTATAGCTATAGCTCCTGAACATTCAAACTATTTCTTGCCATTTTTCACAATTCGAACTATGAAAAGGGATGTTGCAATCATATTGCTAATTTGAGAATGCAATCATCACAACCACTAATCATAATGATATTTATCAAATCATTAAAATCTACTAGCTAAAGTGTTTTCTCATAATCATTTTCACGAATTAGAGCAAAACCTTTTGCCACCTAGACTTTATGGTGTATGCATTCCTATCCATGTGAATTTATCAATTCCAACCTACAAGCATAAGATAAGGTTGAGGACAATATCAAAATCAATTTTAGGATTTCCTTTCATGGACTGAACTTTGCTCATTTTTAATTTCTTGCCTCCTGGTAGCACAAGGTCCTACCAATGCTTCCAAGCAATTCACCCATGTTGATCATTGTACGTTCACTAACCAACATGCTTTTCCTTTTCTAGTCAAATGAGATCCATAGAACTCATAAGCATTACCAACTCAACTGGAAGATGCATAGAAACAAGAATGTGTCAACTTAACACGACAAGTTATCAACCTTAATTTGGAATTAATTTCGGGATTAAAGGAATTAATTAAAACTGCAGGGACTAAAGGTCACAATGTTTAATAGTTGAGAATTGGGCAATTCTAGAACCTAACTAAAGAGAGGGGAACGAAATCTAGAGCATCTATAGGGTTTCCTTGGGCTCTAAGGGTGGCTTGGATGCCTTAGGGAGGAAGTTAAGGGATTAGGGTTATCTTGGATACACCTGCCTTATCCAATACCTTCTTAACACCTATATAAACCCTCCTTAGGGTTAAATTTCGGCTATGACTCCTCTAAGAACCTAAGGGTCGAAATTTCTCTGCTATTACTCTCTCTCTCTATTGTTTTCCTTGGTTGCTTGAGTTTGTTTATGAACCATTAGAGGCACGACACTTGTGACGCTTGTTACCAAAGGTCTTTCAAGCTAGGATTAAAGAGTGTTTACAATAACAATCTTAAAGGTTTGAATCATAACCCTTATTATGTAATTTTTTTTTTATTATTATCCGTAGATCGAGGGTTTGTACTTTGTTGTTCATAATAGTATGTTCAATTAGAGAAAACATAGATCTTCAATTAGGGTTGCATGCACACATAGGATTGTATGTTCTGCTCAAAACCTGTCAGTGGTATCAGAGCCTAGGTTTAGTTATTGAATTGATACTAATATGAACTTTAACAAGGAGGAGAAAACAAAATCTTTGTTCTGTTCTTCAAACTCATCGAGTTGTTCTTCGAACTCGACGTGTTGGATTGCAACACGACGTGTTGGTCCTCTAACTTGATGTGTTTGTGTGTCAGATCCTGATTTCGGATTTTCTTGTCTAACTTGATTTATTTGGTTAATTTTGGTAATTATGCTTTATTAAATTTCCCATATTCTGACTTTTGGTAATATTAGATAATTAAATAAGACCTAAATGTTAGGAGATAATTATGAATTGGATAATGTTGATTTTATTTGATTATAATTATCCTTATGTATATGATTAATAATTTAATTAATTGTTTAATTAACGGATTATTAATATATCCATAATTGGTTACTAAATAATTAATTTGATTATTAATTGGACTTAATAATTAATGGTAATTTTAGGGTTGTTTGAGACTTCAATTAAAATGTTTAATTTTTGAAATTTAAAATGTAAACCCTAAATTACATTCTTAAGGATTTTGTTGATAACTTAATTAAATGGTTAATTAAAGGATAAATAATAAATCTATATATAGTTTAAATTTAATTAAATTGAAAGTTTAATTTATTAAAAGATTAAACCCTTGGAATTTTAAAATGTTTAAAATTCACCTTATACTATTTATATAATTATGAGTTTAATATATATTATATGTATAAGAGAAGTCATTCGAACTACTAGTACGCCTCATTCACGAAGCCATACTATAAGGGGAGTTTAAGGAAGCAGCCTGTAAAATTACCGCCATTGGATATCCATTCTTAACCACCGCTCTCTTGTATGGTGGAGGGTCATTACCCGAACGGGTTCGATAGGAAGATTAATCCTCACTAAAAGTATAATGATAGAGTAACTAAACCATTTTCTAAAATCCCATTCTTGGTTACTTTAGGAAAAATGTTAATTTGATGCTAACCCATGAAATTGCATATTGCACCTTATTGGTCGTTAGTGGAGCGTGTGTGGTTAACCAGCACACTAATATTGGACTAATATTGTTGGCAATGGGTGTCTCGTAAGTTATCATTGAATTAATGGAGCGCGTGTGGTTAACCAACACTTTAATTTCAGATGATAAATGACATCGAGAGTACCAAGCTAATTTGCATGGTTATTCACATCTTGTTTGTGATCCTCGGCATCCCAGTCACAAAGTGAGAGAATAATCGAGATTAAACATGCCATTGAATAGTTTAATGAATCTCAAAATATCTAGGAGTTTCATAAGATTGAAATTGGTAAATTCTTTACCTACCTAAAATAGACTCGAATTTGATTACGACATCCATCTTCAGAATTCGAATCGAAAATATGGATCCTAGCCTTAATTTAATTTTTTTGGGTTAATAATTAAGGATTCAAATAAACTAACTTGAATTCTCTATTCTCTCTTTATACATGTATAGTTTTGATAACAATGCTCTTCCTCGTTCTTCTAGAAATGTTTCTCATTCTCTATCTGAAGATGATCTTCTACATGCTGATCAAGGTGAAAGAATGTTCCCTTCTTCAAGAAATGGTGTAACTGGAAATCATGCTTCTCCAACTCTTCCTCCGCTTCCTCTAGTGATTCTCCCTAAGTCATGTCTTCTTCAAGTTGAAAAGTACGAAACTGATCAAGCCCTATTGGCATGTAAACATCAAGATGGAAAGTTTGTATGTGCACATTTTCTGAAAATGAAATTGCAAATTGATAGGTTGGGGATGTTGGGTGTTGTTTTCCTAAGGGAGCTGGCCATTGACTTGGTTCTAGTTTCACTTCTTGAATCATATAGTCAGTTCATTAAAGACTACTATATGAGGGACAACGACGTGGCCCTAATTGATCTAACATATATGTTATTGCTACTGAAGCAGAAATGCTTAAGAGCACAAGTCAAGGAAAAATGTTTGAAATATTTGTCTCCACAATTTCCATAGACATTGATAATGGCAATATTGGTTGTCCAGAAAAGGTTTCTTTTCCCAATGGAAAGGGATTGGCCAAGGTCAAACCGTTTGACCATATGGTAAAGAGAAAGGCTAATTCTGAGATAGTTCCAAAAGTTCCATGTGTTTCTATTTTCAATTGAAGAGGCATTGGATGCGAAGCTGCCCAGACTACCTGAAAGATATTAGAGATAGTAAAGTCAAGTTGTGTGACTCTACTTCAGGTACATCCACTATATAACTCCATTATTTTATTAATTTCCTATTCGTAGATTCTTAATACATGATGCGATGGTCACCTTTTGATGTTTTACAGAATTTAAGAGAAAGAATGAAGCTTAAGAAGAGTAAGTTGAATCTGATCGTGAGAGATGGATTTTGGTCGCATCGCTCGATGATTAGATTTTTGAGCTGCTGCTTAGGAGTTATGATAGATTGCTTAGGAAATATCTAGAAACATAGTTTTCATATATTTGTATTGTAAGGACAAAATTTTTCCGCTCATTATGAATAAAGTGAATGTTTTTTTTTTATTTGGTATACTTTATGTTTCCTTACAATGGAATTTATGAAAATTGGTGGTTATATTTATATTATTAGCAATGTTAAATTTGGATTGATTCTTAATTATATCGTTTTTGGTAATGTCATTATTAAAGAAAAGGAATTCTCATCACCCAAGTTTCAGGTGGATAGAAACTTGGAGTCATACAATTCGAATTGTGTGATGTATGAGAATCTTGATCTTTGGAAGATTAAGGCTAATTCGTTGATCACATGTTTTATGTGAGTCAAAGCGAAGGACAAATGGATCTAGTACATACTGATATGCACTGGTTAGATCCACCAGAAAGGAAGATAAGTCTATTCGTCATGATTTACTGATGGTTCAGTAAATATGGTTATGCTTATAAGATTAAGTGTAATTCTGATTCTTTGAAAAGTTTCAAAGAATGGCAGAACGAATATGAAGAATCTATTGGGTAGAAAGATAAAGGTTTCTCCAATCTGAAAGGAAAGGAGAGTACTTCAGTATCGTGTTTTATGATCGTCTTAATGATTATGGAACCATGTCACAAATTGATCCTCGGAGAACATCTTATTACATTTGTATGACTAAGAAGAGGAATCAAATATTGTTGAAATGGTTTAATCGAGAGATGATTCATACTTTGTTTTTCTAATCAAGTTTTACAGTTATACTCTAGTAACTACAAATCGTATCTTGAAGCTTATTTCAAACTAACTAGGTTTATAATACCTCATGAAATGTGGAGTAGAATTTTTTTTCTTACTCTAATACATTTGGAATTGGAATTGGAAGTGGTTTTCTTGATGAGAATCCATACTAACTTTTGAATATTTATTTTTATTGTTAAGGAATGCTCCTTGAGAGAGAAACTTATATTTTGCTCAACTACTAAACAATGTCACCTTTAATCCCTGCAGTTTTATTTAATTCCTTTAATCCCATAATTAATTTCTGATTAAATATTAATTCATAATATGATTTCTAATTAATATATTATTTCCACAATACATTAATAAATAATTTATTTTCATTTCTAATTAATTTATTAACCAAGTAATAAATTAATAAATCATTCTTCTCTCTCTCTAAAAGTTATCATATTCAATTGATAGGTTTGAAGGCAGCCCAAAAGGACTATACTACTATCAATTCAAGTATATACCAAATATAGTTATAGGATTAGACACCTAATCCAACACATACATGTCCAATGCATGTATTGAGCCCATATTCGATCAAAATGATTGTTTATAACCTAAATCACATGCATGGATTGAAAACCCAACCAAACTCGAGATCCAAGGTACAAACTACACCAAATTCCCCAGAGATTTGTAAAGTTGCAAACTGTAAGAGATCTCATCATCCCAACAAGAAAAAACAAGAAGTTAATGGGACAAAAATCAAGATCTAGCAACCTAGCATGATAAAAATCGAGTCTTGGACACTACAAAGGTCCAGAAGAGTGATAAGATGAAGAATGGAGACATGCTTGCTTGACCTTTGCTTCCTTCTGTCACACCCTAAACCAGAATGGTGGAAACGTCCGGGGGTGGGTGAATATCATGCAATGTATCATAACAGTTGAGTATAAATGTTCAGAGCAAACACAACCAACATATATATATATATATATATATATATATATATATATATATATATATATATTTATATATATATAATTGAAAAAGTTACATCATTTGTACGCATTACATACTTAAAAATACCAATTACAATATGTTGTCAAAAGATTTGTTTGGACGCCTAAGCGTCCCATCCTCAAAGCCAGTTGTTACTTGATTACTGATTTCCTGAGAATACAAGTTATTTGAAAAGAGAGTATCAACATTTAAGTTGGTGAGTTCATAAGCATTTGTATGTATTTGTAAACCTTTTCTATGAAATGTAGTAATGTTTGTTTTCCGGAAAATCCTATATTTTCCCTAAAATGAGATGTGGCCTTAAAAGAACCAAGACCGAAGCGTATAAATAATTATTCTACTTAAAATGATGTTATACAGTTTTGTTTGTATGTAAAACTGTTTGAAGACTGTCTTTGCGTAAACTAAAAGTGTCGTTGTTGTTTTATGTAAGTTTTCATTTTTATCTTATAACCATGCTTGATTGACCCAGACTGCCTTGTTCGCAACGTTCTTTAGGTGTCGATTTCGTTATGACATTTGTCACCCTATGACCTGCTGCTCCATCTGTTGCAAGCAGCTAAGGTGCGGGATTATCAGTCCCAATATAGATCTATACACAACTATCACACGCTCCCTACAAGAGACTCTGGTTATATTTAACAGAACTTTCGTGTGTACTTTATAAGGTATCGTGAAGACAAAACTCACTAAATTTGATCAACGAGTTTACGTGTTTTTGTGATAAAAATGTTTGTATAAATGATCATCCCCTAAGACTGGGATAGCTATGAAAAATGACGTGAAATCCTTAGATATGCATTTGATAATATTTTACCCCTTGCTCAACGGGATACAAATGGGGTAATGTATCGTAAACTTTATTAGTATATTTTTGATGCAGAACACAAGTTTTTAAACAATATATATATATATATATATATATATATATATATATATATATATATATATATATATATATATATATATATATATATATGAAATTTTAAAAGATGATTTGGTATGTTTCATAGTTGTTCATATTCTTACGTTTTTTTATTAGAAACATGGCATGAAAATAATCCTTAAGTTTGACACTAAAGACCTTTTTGTACTTATCACTATTTCTTAAAGAAGTAATTAAACTTATTAAAATGACTGAGTTTTAACTTCCTTAATGTATAAACCTTGCTAAAAAAATGTTACAAGGTGTTAATAAATCTATAAACCACTTTTGACAGTTTTACCCTTTACTGTCCCTATTTTTAGAAAACTTATAGAAAAATCATCATAAGTCAAAAACTGAATCCGTAACCTTTGAGAGTTTAGAAAATGAGTCTACTTTGTTCCTCATTTTTTATTATTATTTTTAGTGGTCTCAAACTAGTGTGAAAATGGTCATCTTCATAGACTGGTCCGGAATCACTTCTAAAATGACAGTCAGTTTTATAAAAATCGCCATAAATTGTATAAAAATCATATGAATGCGTTCAAGTAATCCTTAGAATGGTATATACCTGAAATATTTGCATATTGTACAGTTTTGAAAGATATTAAGTTTAAGATGGTCAAAACAGTCCGTGAATAGGACTCAACTTTTCTGGAGAAAGCTGTCTTTTAAATTTAAGTTATGTTTAGTGTTCTAACTTGTATTCCCCCCTTAAAACTTGAAGAAAACATGAAAATGTAGGGGTATGAACTCACCTTATGTGATTTCTTGTAGAGTGGAAGGTTGAGGATGAAGAACTTTTTGGTGTTGGTTTGATGCTCCAAAACAGCCACTGTTTTGGCTATGTTGTTGTCACGAAAACTTCACAGCAAAGAGTAAGAAAAAGGTAGTTTACTCATTGTTTTGAATTTCAAGTTTTGAGTAGCATAGAACTAACTTCCAGGGGGTATTTGGTGCTTAAAATATCAAGCAAAAAGGAAGGTGTAGATGGGTGAAATGGTGGATGAAACACAAAAGGGACATCAGCCCTTTAGTTCACGGTTTTGAAGGCTTTGGAAGTGAGTTCTTGTGGCTGAAAATGAGATGGATGTTGAGAGATTTTTCCTTGGAAATATTACCTGGAGAAAGGAGAGTAAAATGAAGAAAAAATCTCGAAATTATGAAGGAGGAAAGAGTGGAAGAGGATAATGAGACAAACCTAGACTAGCTTGTGATGGGATGTGAGTTTAAGTGATGTGATCTTGTCTAGCCACTTGGTTGGTTGGTTTGTTAAGGATAGAATTAGTTAACTAAATAACTAGCTACTAGTTAGTTAGTTAGTTAGAAGTTCTAGTTATGGAGAGGGAATGTCTTAATCTCGAAAATTAGAAGAGGAATTAAGAAGTATTCTTAGTAAAATGTTATAAGTGATTAAGCACTTATTAGATAAGTTGGCACTTATCTCAACCAATTCTCTTATCTTAATTGATTTAGACACCATATTCCTTACATGAAATCACTTTAAGTTATGACCCATAACTAGTCATCCACTAGATAATAATATATATGTACAAATACATACATGTATAATTAGTATAAAATAACAATGTAGTTTTTGTGTATTTGAACTTAAATGTTTATGTTTTATTATTTTTATTCTAAAACACTTAAATACATTCTGCTTTATAATAATTCATTTTATATTTTTATTTATTTAAATATAAATTTTATTGACCAAGGTATAATTTCGTGACATTTGCTTGGGAAGGTAAATTTCACATCAAGTGGGTACACAAGTGGCCAAGTGGGTGGATTCTTTATAATAGAATCTTAGATATTTTTTTAATAAAATGTGTTCTAACCCTTCAAATTGGCATAAAATAGGAGTTTAGAGGGTTTAAGTCATGAAAAATACGAGTTGGAGGAAGTTCCCGGCGTCAAACTCCCTTAAAATCGCAAAACGTTCCGAAATGGTCAAAAATTCGGAGTGGGCTTCGGATTTGCTAGGGTTTTGGAGCCAAACAGCCACTTCCAGAGTCAAATGGTGAGTTATGAAGATGGCCTTCATGTTTCGGGGTCAAATGCGAAGTTAGCAGGTCCGAAGTTAGGCTGGTTTTTCCGAGATGTGAAGGTGTCTGGATCATCAGGAGGTTCCGGAGTCAATTCCTTACAAGAAGCAAGATCTTCCGAAGCGAAGGAGTTCCGAATCCAAGGGAGTCTGAGATGCGAATCTTCCCGGTTCTTTAGAAGGTATTCCGGACTAAGAGGGTACTAGACCAAGAGGGTCCTTTTAGGTTTTCTCCTTTGGTTTTGAGCTGTTTTCAATAAAGGAAGGGATGAGATGATGTCGGTGTCTATGGGAAAGGTTTGAAATACGATTTTCTTTATCAAGGGAGATTTGGAGAGATTTATGGGATATAGAGATCGTAAAGACATTTGGGAGAGATTTGAGAGAGAGAGAGAGATAGAGTGGGAGAGATTGAGAGAAACTTTTCTAGTGACCTTTGTTAGTGTTTTTCCCCGAAGTGCAAGGACTGTAAACTCGATTACGCCTTGTTATGAGTGTTATACATCCCCAAAGGATACATATTTGAGTTTTATCGAGTCGTTACGTCACTTACCCTAATTAGGGTTTAGGTTGTTGAACAAATAAAGCTCCTGAGTGATACTTGGTATTAAGATAGAGAGTTGTACATTAGTAAACATAGATTAAGCCCTAACATACACATACTAGTTGAGTTGACGGGTTTGACTCGTTGACTTAGTTTGACTTTGACTTGACTAGATTTTGACGGTTGTCACACCTTCTTCTTTCTTTAGCTTCAAGGAACACCAAAACTAGCTCAATAAGGGAGGATAGTGGTTAGGGTTTTGTTTAGGGCTTGAGGGGGCCGATGGAGGCTGAGGATTAGCAAACCCTAGCCTCCCCATTCCTTTCAATAAGGAGAAAACCTGGAAAAATAGGGTTTTCACATCATCCGTCCACCATGTCGTGGCCAATACTTCCACGTTGTGGTGGCTTAAATAAAACATGTGAACCCTTCGTGCCTCTCCACGTCGTTGTGGTGCCTCCACCATGTCGTGGCATTCCTCAAAATGCTAATTTTAATTATAAATAAAGTAACTCAAGATTAAGGAGTTATAGTGTTCGTTGAGCATCTTCAACATCATGGCATCCTTGTATAATTTTGAGCATCATAGAGGACTGCATAGCTTACGTCTCATAAAGGGATACCTTGAAATATCAAGGAACCAAGTTACACATCCTTGCATTAAGATGGCGCATTAGGCATGTGAATGGCACATCTTGATCTAGGGATGTCACATCCTCTCCTAGGTTGGTGCATCCTCCTCATGAATGACATATCATGTTAATTGGTGGAAATCAGGTCACTTGGTGGCATATCATGTCACTTGGTGGTATATCAAGTCACTTGGTGGCATCTCCTATCACTTTGGCATATCCTGTCCTTTGTTAGGAGATTCATTCCTTTGTTGGGAGATCCATTTCCTTCTTAGATGACCCATTCCTTTGTCACATGCTCCATGAATCCTAAGTGCTCCATTGAGTTCCACGTGCTTCATTGAATTCAAATGCTCCATGCGAATGCTTCAAATTCTCAAGTCACATTTAAAAATATCCACCTTAAATTGGGCATCCTCTGAACTCCACCTTGAATAAGAACTTCCTCTCCCTTTCCTCCATTCATCCCCGAAGGGACCTTACTCCTACGAACATCAACTAAGTCCAAGCAAAGCTTGAACTTCTTTGCGGGCAATGACTTTGTCAACATATCTACTGGATTCAACTTGGTATCAATCTTCAATATTGAGAACTTGTCTTTTTCTAGAATGTCACAAATGAAATTCAACCTAACATCAATGTGCTTCGTCTTCTCATGATACATAGGATTATTTGCAAGAATGAACGCACTATGACTATTACAGTACAATATAGGGTTCTCCACCTTCATACCAAGACTCTAAATAAGATCGTGCAACCATATCTCCTCCTTTGTTCATTCCTTCACAATCATGTACCCGAATTCAAGTGTAGACAAATCAATGCTATCTTGTAATGCTGACTTCCAACTAATGGCACATCTAAACAAAGTGAAAGTATAACATGCCAGTAACCTGCACTTCAACAAATCACCAGCATGATTAGAGTTTACATATCTAACCAAGTTAATTTTTGTATTAGCTCCACACTAAGCAAACATTTGTCGTTCCCTTCAAGTATCGCATGATCTATTTGACAGTTTCCCAATAAGCCTTCGCTGGATTGCTCATCAACCTGCTTCCCACACTATCTGAATGAGCCAAATCAGGTATGTTATAGACCATTACATACATAAGACTTCCAAAAACACTAGAGTAAGGAATCATACTCATGTAATTCCTTTCTTCAATAGTTGTGGGTATATTATCTGGACCAAGTTTAACGTGAGCCACCAAAGGAGTTCCATTTGGTTTGGATTGATCAGAATTGAAAGACTGCAAAACTTTCTCAATGTACTTTGGTTGAGAAATACACAACCGCCTTGCTCTTTTATCCATTTGAATCTCCATCCCAAGTATCTTCTTTGCTACTCCAAAACCCTTTATCTCAAACTCATTTTTTATGGTCGCGTTCAATTCATTTATTCCCGCCATGTAGATATACCAGTGACCACATCTGGTGTTTTTCGTGACCTAGATATAACAATAGATATACGTAGGAATTTGGTGACAATTCCTTTGAGTAAACACATTTGTCAAATTGGTTCTGAGTGTATGCATGAGGGATCATGAATGAATTAAATCTCTTGTACCGTTGTCTTGGAGAATTCTTCAAGCCATACAAAGATTTCTTCAGCAAACATACATGAACCTTTTTAGAATCAAGGAACTCTTCTGGCTAGGATATATAAATCTCCTCTTATAAGTTGTCATGAAGAAATTGAGTTTTCACATCAATTTGTTCAAGCTCCAGATCAAATACACTTACCATGGCCAAAAGAACCCGAATTATCTTGTGTTCCACAACCAGTGAGAATACCTCGTGATAATCAATTCTTTATTTCTGAGAAAACACTTTCACTTCCTGTCTTTCCTTCAAACTAGCTGGTTCAACTTATATCCATTTTCATCCCATTGGTTTTGCTCCTTTTGTTAATGGAACTAGATCCAATGTTTCATTCTTCTCCAATGATTGCATTTCTTCATTCATGGCCATCTACCAATTTGTTTCTTTTTTGCTCATCACTTCCTCTTTATATGATTGAGGCAACTTAGTTTCAATGTATTCTCCAATTTCTAAAGAAAAAGCAATGAAGTCAAGATCACCAGAATTGACACATCCCACATATATATCAGGTTGTCGTATAACCTTCTTCGATCTCCTCCTTGCTATAGATTAAAACCCATCATCCTTCCCATCGTCAACATCACTAAACAAAGATCCCATAGGTTTTTCGTGGGTTTCATATTGTCCTAGCTTCTCACAGGCGCCTTGCTGCTTATTACTTATCACATCTCTATCTGGAGTTAGAGATGCAAACTCCACCTTTTAATTATCACCCTGATCTTTGTTTCCTACTTGAATTGTATCAAATCCTTCCTGGTTAGCTATGGAAGATTCATTAAAGGTTACATCTCTTGTCATGATAAATTTAGGAGCTCTTCATTCTTCTATACACAACAATCGATAACCTTTTACTCCTGTTGCATATCCAAGAAATATGCATTTCATTTCCCTTGGCTCAAGCTTACCATCATTCACATGAGCATACGTGGAACATCCAAATATACGTAAACGAGAATAGTCATAGGGTTTCCTATACTATACTTCTTGACGAGTCTTCAAGTCTATTAATATTGATGGTGATCTGTTCACCAGATAGCATGCAATGTTAACTGCTTCTGCCCGTATATGCTTAGATAAGTTAGCAAGTATCCGCATGCACCTAGCATGCTACATGAGAGTTTGGTTCATTCGTTTTCCACTCACACAAGAATAGGGACTAGGTCTAATGTATACTTCTCACGAAACAACTCAAGAATGCAACTGCGATGAACACTCAAAGCGCTCACAGTATGGTCATCTGCAATCTCTATCTCCAACATGTAATCCAAGGCTTTTGGAGCATCACTGAGCTTCTTGCTAAGTGAAAGAGAAACAAAATATCGAGTAGCACGCGAATCAAAAAGATCATGAGAAGTCATACCATTGACTAAAAACATCTATATGCATGATTAGATAAAACATAAGAATAAATAATGAAAGTAGGAAAAACATGATATGAATACATACCAGTGACCACATCTGGTGTTTCTCATCCCTCCTTGGCCATCAACTGAAATGCGCTGCTCATCAACATGGGAGCCTCTACCTTGCCCTCTCGGCCATCAACAATCCTCGACATAGATGCAGCGGGGGCCCTAGTCACTCCACCTGATAATCTCGAGCAACCGACCTTCTTATGGCTTGTCTACTTGCAATGAAAGCATATTAGTGTTGCCGGAGTGTAATCCATGTTGTAATAACCAGTCTGGATTCAATTAAAGCAGTTCCCTCCTTTCTCACAGCAACTCCCCTCATGAGACCTCCTACAATGGGCACAACGAGCCCAAACCTACTGGCCTCGTGCTCATGAATCAAAAGTCTTGGGCCTCTTCATCAGGCCCACTAATGTTTGAACCTACTCTGACTTGCACTTCATCCGATTCCCCAGCTCAATTTTCTATTCCTAGGCTCTGGCGATCATATCCTCAAAGGTCCTACAAATTGACATGCTTACAAACACTCGAATGTCGTCCCAGAGCATGTCATGGTATATCGTCTTCTTCATATTCTCATTAGCAACATATTGTGGAACAAATAAAGCCCTCTCCTGAAACTTGGTGGTGATCTCCACCATAGTCTCCGTTGTCGGGCGAAGGTCCTGAAACTACCTTACTAACTTTTACACCTCAATAGCAGGTGCAATCTCCACTCTGAATCTCACCACAAAATCAATCCAAGTCATTGCTGCCATGGCTCATCCCCTAAGGCATGACCAACCTACTCCCACTAGTCGCGGAAAACATCCTTAGGGAAAGAAACCATTCGCTGAGCATTCTACATATTTGCAATCCACGATCTGTTGGAAATAGGATCCTTCTTCCCAAAGATCTCTACAGCTCCACAAGCTTTGAACTCTCAAAAGGAGAGAGTCTGTGCCCAGAACTAACCAACTGCAATGTCTGCAATAAAGGTGTAATGCCCAAATTGTCAGGTAAAAATCTTAACAATTTTTTTCCTTTGTTAGGACTTTAAACTCAAGTACATTCGGCGTATACATGGTATGTTGGGCGTACTCCATTGGTGTCAAGAGGCGGGGTGTCCTCTATGTACGTTGGGTGTACCCATGCGTACACAGGGCGTATGTAAGTCAGGGGCAAACCCAAATTTTTAGTGTTCAAACCCCTCACAGGGCAAACCCAAATTTTTAGGGGCAAACCCTATTTAAGCTTACTAAGTCCTTCAAACCCCTCACATTATCAGCCCCCATAGCCTTTTTGAGCTAATCTCGAAACCCTAGCTATACTGAGAGTGTTCTTGAGCTTATTAAGAGTTTTTGGGTGTTCTATTATGATCTTGAAGAAGAAAGAACTTGGTGGTGGAATATTGTTGGAGTTGGAGCTTCAAGATCCAGGGATATCTTCTTCATTGCAAGCTTTTGGAGGTAAAAAGCTCTCACATTGATGGTTCATCTTAGATCTCTTTTAGTGGGTAGATTTAGAAGTTTTGGTCCTATAACTTTGGTCTCATGGAGTATGGACTACTCCAGACCATTTGAGTTGCCCTTTTGAAATTTTAGGAGTGCATGGAGTCGTAAAAATCAGATCTTGGAGGTTAGAACTCAACCGTGCATGAGTTGGTGACCACCTAAGAGAGATAAAAGACTAAATCCACAATTTGAGTCCCATTAAGGAATGTAAAAGCATAAAGTTTGCAACCTTATGGCTTAATACTTGTCAATAAAGCTTAGATCTAAAATTAGATGTTAGGTCTTAACTTATTAAGTCCTTAAAAGGAGGAATTGGGCAGATGCAGCGTACGTCGAGAGTACTGAGACGTACGCTGCACGTACGCGCCTGAGGTCCCAACGATCCGAGGGTATTGGGTAGGCCAGACGTACTGATGGTACGTTGAGCATACTCACTAGAGGGACATTTTGTCTTCATGACATTTTCATGATATGTCTGTTTATGCTTGTTGACTTCGTGACTTCCATTAATATGATTGAATTCTTAGCTATAGGGGTGAAATAAACCCAATATCGGTTGAAAGATAACGAAAGGGGTGAAATAGACCCTACTACCGGTTGAAAGATACTGAAGGGGGTGAAAGAGACCCAGTACTGGTTGAAAGATACCAAAGGAGGCGAAATAGACCTAGTATCGGTTGAAAGATACCGAAGGCGGTGAAATAGACCCAATTATATTGGATTGTTATGTATATATGGTATGGGGTATTTTGGAGTAGCTCACTAAGCTTTGTGCTTATAGTTTTAAGTTTATGTTTCAGGTACTTCCAGCTCGAAAGGGCAGGTCCTGGCCTGATCATACTACATCCACCTATGTTTTCCGTATCACGTGATTTTGGGAATTTATACTTTGACATTATTTTACTATGATAAACTTTCGACTATTTTGATATGATTATCGGATTATTAAAATGAATTTAAATTGAAAATTTTATCTAAATTTTTAGGATGTTACAAGTTGGTATCAAAGCCTTGGTTTGAGGGTTTTGGGCATACTCTCGGGTGTGCCAGATCTCAAATCGAGAATTTCCATAAAAAGAAACATTTTAATTAATGGATTTAAATAAAAGAAAGGGGTGTGATGCGTGTAATCGGCCAAGCTCAAGTAAGTCTTCCTAAAATACCCATACATGTTATATGTATTACGCTATGATATGAGAGTCGCATGCTAGATTAGGACTAAGGATCTACTCATGATTACATCTTAGTATACGAGGAGAGATGTCTTTATGTGACTATTATGTGAGCTTATAGATCTGCATGCTAGTAGGAGATCAGTTATCTGATAGGAAGGATTGTTTAGTTGTGTTCTGATTTGAATTGCTTGATGCTCGAATGTTGCATGCTTTGTGCTTTTAGGAGTATTTAGTAGTACCATCTGACTACTGGACGAATGTGTTTTGTTACATATTATTGTGATTAGATAATTTTAGAAGGTCAGGTTTAACTTTATTGTGCAGCTCTTGTTTGACTCCAACCGTTGTAGTGTGGGACATTTCATTCAAAGAATCATCTAGTACTGCTAGTATGTAATTGTATTCGTGTGGTAGTTAGATGGTATTAGTGGGAGTTCCTTCTACAGCTAATAACAGAGAGTGGTGAGGAAATGAACCCATGGAAGTCCCTAAAATATGTATTAGTGCGTAGGACGCCTTATAGTATAAGGAGAGTGTAAGATAGGAAGGAGTGACTTGGAGGAGTCGAGGTAGTCCTTGAGGAGGGTATATGTTGAGAGAAAAGACTTTTGAGACACACTTAAACAAATGTTAGAACAAGTTGTATATTGCGGAAAAAAGTTAATCTCAAAGGATCATAAAGCTCAACAATAATTAGAAGTTAGAGTTGTTAGATTGTTAGGTGCGGAAATGTGATTGCTGAAAACTACGGAAATGTAAATGACAGCAAGTTGTATATCAAGTAAACACTAAGCTGATTTATGAAAAGGTTTGCAATCAAACACAAGTCAGTAAGATTGATCAGCTAAAGTGACGAAGTCTTAAGGACTTGATCCAAAGGAGAGTTCGAGAGTTTAGATCTTAATACGTGAATATAAGTTTAGATAAATCTTATAGAGAGAATATAAGATATAACAGATAAGAGATGAGTAAAAGAGAGATTAAAGATGTGTATTTAATCAGAACATGAGAGATCTATATATAGAGTCTCGAGATTACAAGAAAACAAACAAAGTCTAAATCTAAATTAAGTGGCCATGCAAGGCACACTGGATAAAGAGGGTCACTTTATTGCTTCAAAAATTTCCCCCTAAGTGACCTCTTCAACTTTTCTTTCATTTATTGAGCTTTAGGAATCTGATGAGAAGCCACCAGAACTTCCAGACTTCTCCGAGCCAAAAAATTCTCCTAGAGATTTTAAACTTCACTTCAGCAGTAGTATGTTTTGATTTCTGGACTGCGGTTTGAGTGATCTCCAGCTGCTTCCGGGTCAAGCGATGCATGGATGTCATTGGGATGAAATATTTTGTTTCATTATCTTTATACTTGAAAATGAATCCAAGATCTGGGAAGTTAATTGCTCCAAGGGATCTTTCTTGATAACCTTCAGTAAGCACCGGAGCTGGATCAAGAGGAGGAAGGTTGAACTTCTGAGCAAGAGATGGGTGGATATCCACATCGATTTTAGCAAAATCACATACTGTTTCTTTCATAAATGTACAAGCCACTTCATAAGCAATCTTCATCTTCAAATTCTTCTCAGACTTAATATGAAACACCCTAGTAATCAGGAAGACTTACTCCGGATTCATGCATGGAAAGTCTGCTTGGGTTCGGATATAGTCTTAATTTCTTCTTGTGAGAGTATAGTGAATGAAGTCTGATTTCATAAAATTTATGGGCTTGTAGCTCGTGACTGCGGTAGGTTTGTCGTTTGACTAGATGCTTTCGATTTTAGATCCATGCTTGGCATGAAATCTGTTAAGCCTTTCAAATTCAAGGGGCAATCTCTGATCATCAGGGAGGCTGTGGTCAAATGGTTCAAAGACATTAAAGAACTTTTCATTAGGGGAGATAAGAATGTCCCAATATCCGTCAGAGGGAGGTTTCGTAAAAGTGAGAAAAGGTTTGTAGTCTTCATCTAGTAATCTCCTAGTAGGATTGATCCAAGAGTTGATGATTGTCCCATCCATACTGATGTCGAAACCGTGTTCCCTCCAAATCAACTTTGCGAACTTTCTTGATTTCCAGTCAGCTTTTCTTTGCTTGGTTGCGGGGGAGTCGTTGGAGTTTTCAGATGACATGGTTGGACCTAAGTTTTTGAAGTGCGGGGGAGTCTCTGGTCACAAGAAAGATTGATGTTGAACTTCTTGAACTTGTTGTTGTGGCAAAGACTGATGAAGAGAATGAAGTGGACTTTGATGAGAAGGCACATGAGTCTTCTTTTGAGGTGATGATTGTGATGAAGGTTGCGGAGTGAGAACTTTCTGTTGGATGATGGGTTGTTGAATGATTGGTTGCCGGTGACTTGAGCTGACACGGAAGGGACGGTGCAAATTTTGATGTGGATGAGAGTGTTGATGAGATGTGCAATTGAGTCACGGTCTGCACTTCCCCCTTTTGAGAAAGGAACATCTTGTTACTCCTCAAACCATTGTTTAAGACTGTCGATTTTCGAAAAGATGTAGTTAAACTGTTACTTGAGAATGTCCCTTAGTGGCTGGTTGTTGGGGATTGTGGTGTTGAAGAGAAGGTTGTGGATCTCCTTGGTGAGTTTTCAGAATCTCCTGGCCATGAAAGTTAGTGGATAACGAACGCCTTAAGCTGTTGATTGTAGATTGCAGGACTGCAATTGTGGACTCGTAAGCATTGTGAGTTTCCTCAACAAGGTTCTTGGAATGAATAGCTTGACCCGCAATTGTTGATTGAAGTTGAGCTTTGATAATGGATACTTCATTCATGAGACGTTCAGAAGTGGCCATGAACTCTTGATGATCAGCTTTTCTGTTAGTATCCAGGACTCGGATACCTATTTCCACTTTGAGAGAAATTCTCTCAGCCGCTAGTCTTTCCCGTGCCGTGCTTTTAAATGTTCTACTCTTTCCACTAGTGATTGCGGTCCGGGTAGATCGTCAGACTGCGGTTGGTTGGACTTCACTACAGCCAATACCTTATCAACTTTGTCTTAGAGGCTGAGGAATTCTTTTCTTGTTAGAGCCAATTTCTTATTCTTCTTTTTTTCCTTGGGCTTGGAAGTTGAATGTTGGGATCCACTGGATTCATCTTCTTCGTCGAAAATCATGTAGCACATTTAGAATTGTTGTTTTGATGTTTTCTTTGATCGTTAAATAAAAGATAAATCGAGTCCTATTATATGGAGTGTTTTCTTGTCGGTAATCCACACAAACTTATGAATATTTGTTTTAGCTCTTCAACGAATGTTCTTTGAGAGAGAAAATTATATGTCAAGAATTTATTAGGAGTCATATTATTTTTTAGGATTTCAAGAGTCGGCCGACAATAAACCTTTTAGTTATCACTAGCACATGATCTGAGGTTGATAACCTGTTGTGTTTAATTGACATATTCTTATTTTTATGCACTTTCAGTTGGGTTGGAAATGCTTATGAGTTCTATGTTCTTCATTTAAATATAAAAGGAAAAGTACGTTGGCCTGTGAAAGTACACTAATACATATGGCTGAGCTACTAACAACATGGAAGCACTTGTAGGCACTTATGCGTCCAGAAGGAAAAAAAATTAAAATAGCAAAATTCAATCAATGAAAGAAATTTGAATTTCAATTTGGTTTATCCTAAAACTTATCTTATGACTGTAGGTTGGAAACGGAAGATCTAAATGGATAGGAATGTATGCACCTTGAAATCTAAGTGGCAAAGGTTTCACTCTAATTCATGAAAAAGATAATGAGGAAATGTTCTTGCAAATTGAATTTAAAGATCCGATAAAGATCAATCTAGATATTGGTTGTGTTAATTGCATCCTCAAATTCATAATATGTGTAACGCCCCGGGTTTTCTCGGTACGTTTGGTTATTTTAATTTAATTATCCTTGTAACCTTGGGTTAATTTATTTAACCAATGTCTAATTTCTTATGTTATTGGACTCTTTTGATCATCTTGTAAACTCCTTTTATTGAAGTCCATGGGTTATGGGCCTATTTGCAAACTCCATCTAGTTAATAGTACTTAATGTGTAAATTGAATCATTTGGAACACACACAAGGAAAACACTCTAAACCCTCCCTCTCTCTCAAAAATCGTCCCTCTCTCTCTCTTTGGGATCAAGAGCAGCCAAGGGGCTGTTTGGAGCTTAATTCTTGTTCATTTCCAGCCTTGATTCGTATTGGTATGAACCTCCTTATCCTTTCTTACAACTTGATTCATAACCTTGTTCTAGTTTTATGATTTCATCTTCACCTCTTCTCCTTCTTATTTTATTTGTAATTGTATGTTATACATCATCTCAAGATCCTATCTTCACCCCATATATGGTGGATGATGGATCTAGGGGATTACATGTGGCAAAAGATCATGGAAACCCTAAAAGGGAGAATGATGATTTTATGTGCTTATGTTTATTTTCATGTTGATTATTATTACATCCTTGTGGCTAAATGAAATCCTAATGATCCCTAACCCTTTTTAGTACCACCATTATCATGGGTACTGAATTGGGATGATGAACACATCTTAAAATGTCTTTCAAAAGGAGAAGGATGGATAAGCCAAAAAGGAATCACGGGTGGCTACGATTCTGTTTTCCATCAGATCTGTAGTCATTTTGTAAAAATCATATCTGGAGCTCTAGAACTCAAACGGACCCCAAACCAGTTCCCAAAGTTCACAAATTGAGTTGGCTAACTTTCTTAAGAAGGCCAACCTCACTGATAAGGGCTTTATCTATGTGAAATAATGGCATCTTTGCTGTTAGGTCTGATCCGGGTCTGTTCTGATATGTCATTTTGTTTTCATCATTTCTAAGGCTTCGAAAAGGATCCAGAGTGATTCCAAGTTTCTATATGTTCCTTATATTATGAATTTAAGATCTGGAGAATATGGAGTGTTATTTCCAACTATAAATTGGTTATAATGGATCCACACTCCAGGTCAGTGGGCAGTCACCAGTTTTTGCTAGTGTTGTGATTGTCCACAATGTGAATTTTATATTTGGAGTTTGAGAGATGATTTTTATTCAATTCCAACTCTGCGACTTTCACTTGTATGTCCTTTACTTCTCTTAAGTTTCTTTTTGACGAATTCTACTCAAAAATTGGGTAGAATTGGTCAACATCACTTGACTGTATTGTTGGAGACAGAAGTGATACACCATTTTGTAATATTCATATTTAATTCATCTTTTGGAGTTAGAATGAGTTCTTTATAGTTATGGAATCCTGAGCAATCATAGTTTTCTATAAAATTTAGTTAAAGCTATGTTTCTGTTTTAGATTTTGGAGTAAATCCGTTTTGAACAGCCGGTCTGTTTTAGAGACCTTGTTGTGATTACTCTTTTCTCAACTCATAGCTTCATTACTTCTCCTTTCTAACCTTTAGTCCTTCTTAGGTGAGGTTTTGAAGTTTGCTCAAGTTTGGTAGCATTATTTGATTGTTAGCCATCCTTAATACTCACTCAAGGTGAGTTCTCTCACACCGTTGTATTAATGATTGTGTTTGCTAGTTAGCTCGTGTGTGATTATTTGAATTTATTATAAAAGCATGCTATATAAGTATTGTTTTAATTCGTACATGTGCACTGTATGTCACTAATTATGGATATAGGGACACCACCAAAGGATACGGATTTACCAGTGCGGTGGGTAGGTAAGATCACCAACGTAATACTCTTCGTGAGGTGCGGTGATTAGGGCCAAATGATACGGGATCTTCCCGGTGCGGTTCAAACCTACAAGTCCTTCTCGTAATATAGACATTGATTCGTTCTTTGCCTTTATCATTATAATTGGAAAATGGATTAGGGCTAGTAAATATGAATGTTAGTACAATGTCTGTGTTTGAATTCACTAAGCTTCGTGCTTACGTTTTTCCGTTATAACTTTTTAGGTGTTAAGATTAAAGAGGCTAAGGCTTGACATGGAGCATCGGGACATCGCTACTAGTTATTTTGTTGGGACCTTATTATTATTATTACTTCCACACTTATTTTATATGGTTATTAAGTTGATGGATTATGTTATGACTATTTCAGTTGTTTTAATTTAATTTAAGATGGGTTTTAAAAGTTTAAAATTTTTGCAAAAAAAAAAAAAAAAAAAAAAAAAAAAAAATTGAGTGTCACAAGTTGGTATCAGAGCCACAGTTTGAGGGAACTAGGCATTCTTGTGGATGTTCTAGACTCAAATTTGAGGCTCTATAAGAGTTTATTTTCTTTTTAAAATATTTTTCAAACCTTCTAAAGACTAGTAGTGGAAGATGTCGCGGTGTACCAGTCCGCCAGCCAAGTAAGCCTTATTTCTTATGTTAAATGTTTATGTTAAATTGTTGACTATGAGTTGGATTCTACTAGCCTTAAAATATTAGATTACACACTTAGTTAGTGTTAACATGTGAGAGAGTTGTAAAATTAACGGCTAGAGCGAACTGGAAATTTTGAAACTAGACGCGAATGTGAAATTGGAACTTGTGTGGAAGGTAGTAGAAGGGCCCCTACTATTTGAAACATCGGTGCCGGTTTCGAGTCGGGGCAAGGTTGAAAAATTTTCGGCAAGCTGAGTGTTTTGTCTTCCTAGAAATATCTAGGCTGAATTGTTTCTAAGATTTTCCTTCTTCTGTGGATACCAATGGCTCCGCCTGCTCGACTTAATCAGCTCCAAATGGAGCAAGTTAGGGATATTGTCGCTGAGGAATTCAATAACGGTTTCAACGAACTAATCCCAGGTGTGACCAACGACATAATCAACCAATTCGGTGCTCTTCTGGATGAGCGCCTCACGGCTATTCCCGGGGAAGCGTTACTGTCTCTGCCTGTTCAGGATTCGGCATACTACTTCGAGAAGTTCAACAAGTGTAGCCCTCCTCTTTGGAATGGTGAATCCGACCCAGTTGCTATTAAGCCCTGGGTGTCAGATGTTGAGGGCGCGTTCATAAGTGTTGGGTGTCCGGACTAGTACAAAGCAGTGATCGCCATGAATCAGCTGTGAAAAAGGGGAAAGACATAGTGGAACACCATCACCGCTCTATTGAACGAAGACGAAGTGAGGGCCATGTCTTGGGCCCAATTTGTGGAGAGGTTCGAGGCACAATATGTGCCTAAGGTAGAGCAACAGCGGATGCAGCAAGAGTTCATGGCCTTACAGCAGACTACCGAATCCGTTAGTGACCTGAACGCCAAGTTCTTGGAGATGCTATCTTTTTGCCCCTCGTTTGCTGGGAACGAGGCCTGGTTAGTCAGCCGGTACACGGCCATCCTACGTATCGAGATTCAGGAATTCGTTAGCATGCAGGAGTTCTCGACTTTATCTGCGATCATGAATATAGCGAGGAGGAGGGAAATCGAGTTGCAGACCCAGTCCAAGAGGAAGGCCAATGACACCTCTTCCAAAACATCCAGAGATGCCCAGAAAACGCAAAAGCAGGGTAGTAAGTCAAGGTATGAGCATAGGACGTCTTCAGGGCGAGAAAAATATGTTGATATGCTACAACTGCAAAAAGCCAGGGCATCATTGGAAGAATTGTAGGGATCCCCCTGCGAGTGCAGTACCTCATATTACTTCTGCAGTTCCCGTCTGCTATCACTGCAACGAGACGGGACATAAGAAGCCTGAATGCCCGAAGTTGAAGACTGGTAAAGGAGACAGGGGTACAAATCCTGCAATTGCATCATCCTCTAAGGGAACCACTATGGTGACACGAGGTCGTGCTCACCAGATGACTGTGGAGAAGCCGGTGATTACAACGACAGTGGCATACACTTATTTGCTAGATTCCAAGCCCGATGTTGTTATGTTTAATAGCGGTGCTACCCATTCTTTTGTATCTCACACGTTTATTAATCGTTTCGGGCGTAGTATCGGAAAATTGGCTCACCCAACGGTTGTCGATGTTGTCGACAACCGCACTATTTATGTCACCGATGTTTATCGGGGTTACACTCTCGAGTTTTCTGGAGTTAAATTTCCCATTGACCTTATCCTTATTGCGATGCGAGAGCTCTGCGTTATCGTAGGCATGGATTGGCTTGATGCGTTTGATGCGGAAATCCACTGTCGTAAGAAGCAAGTTCGTGTTCGAAACCCTAGAGGTGGAGAACTTATTATTCAGGGGGACATTCCCCGCCTGGCTATGGCTTCTTGCTCTTCTGCTATAGCACTAGACGACGTTCCTATCGTTTCCGACTTCAGCGATGTCTTTCCGGAGGAACTCCCTGGCTTGCCACCTATTCGGCAAGTGGAGTTTCGCATTGATTTGGTGCCAGGTGCGACTCCGGTAGCGAAATCTCCTTACCGCTTGGCACCACCTGAAATGAAAGAGCTCCAAGATCAACTTCAAGAACTAAGTGATAAAGGGTTTATACAGCCAAGCTGCTCGCCTTGGGGTGCTCCTATTCTCTTTGTGAAGAAGAAAGATGGATCCCAGCGAATGTGTATTGATTATAGGGAGCTAAACAAGCGCACGATAAAGAATAGGTACCCGTTGCCACATATTGACGATCTTTTCGATCAGCTTCAAGGAGCATCTTGGTTTTCCAAGATTGATTTACGTTACGGTTACCATCAGATGCGGGTTCGTGAAGAAAACATTGAGAAAACAGCATTCCGTACTCACCCTCTGACATTGAGAAAACAGTATTAAGGTCGATCAAGCCAAGGTTAATGCGGTTAAACAATGGAAGATTCCAAAAACACCTTCTGAAATTCGCAGTTTCTTGGGTTTAGCCAGTTATTACCGGAGGTTCATTGAAAATTTCTCTAAAATCGCCTTACCACTCACCCGATTGACCAAGAAATCAATGAATTTCGTTTGGGGCCCGGAGCAGCAGCTGGCGTTTGATGAGCTAAGGAAACGATTGTGTGATGCTCCGATTTTGGCCTTACCTGATGGGGTTGAGGATATGGTGGTTTACTGTGATGCATCGCTTCAAGGTCTTGGTGCCGTGTTAATGCAACGAGATAGGGTGATAGCCTATGCCTCCCGACAGCTGAAACCCCACGAACGAAACTACCCCACTCATGATTTGGAGCTTGGGGCTATTGTTTTCGCTCTTAAGATTTGGAGACACTATCTTTATGGAGTGAAGTTTATCATATACACTGACCATAAGAGTCTAAAATATTTGTTCGAGTAGCGGGATTTGAATATGAGGCAGATCCGAGGGTTGGATGTGGTAAAAGATTATGATTGTGAAATTCACTACCACCCCGGTAAAGCTAATGTGGTAGCTGATGCTCTTAGTCGTAAACAATCTTCCGAAGATTCGAGCTAAGTGTCTCCGGATCACGATGGTGTCGTCTTTGTTAGATCTAATCCGGGACGCCCAAACGACGGCAATACTGGAGGAAAACATCAGGAGTGAGAAGATTGGGAAAGAGTTGCCTAAGATGGAACGAGACGGGCGGGGTTTGCTGACTCGCTATGGTAGGGTTTGGGTTCCATATACCGGGGGAAATCGGAAAACCCTAATGGATGAGTCTCATAAGTCAAAATTTTCTATCCATCCTAGTGCTACTAAAATGTATCGAGACCTTCATGAGGCTTACTAGTGGCATGGAATGAAGAATGATGTGGCTCAATTTGTGGAAGAATGTATGACCTGTCGGAAGGTCAAGGCGGAACACCAAAAACTGCATGGGAAGTTGCAACCATTGGAGATTCCTGAATGGAAATGGGAGCATCTAACCATGGACTTCATTACAAAACTTCCTAGAACTGCCCGAGGATCCGATACGATATGGGTGATTGTTGATCGTCTGACTAAGAGTGCTCACTTTCTGGCTATAAAGGACAGCTCATCGGCGGAGAAATTAGCCGATATCTTTGTGCGGGAGATTGTCTCATTACATGGGGTGCCCGTTTCTATCGTCTCCGATCGAGACACCCGATTTACCTCTCGGTTTTGTAGGAAGTTTCAAGAGGAATTGGGCATATAATTACATTTTAGTACCGCCTTCCATCCGCAGACACACGGGTAGAGTGAGCGGACGATTCAGACCTTGGAGGACATGCTTAGGGCATGTGCGATTGATTTTGGGGGTAGTTGGGATGACCATCTACATCTAGCTAAGTTTTCTTATAACAATAGCTATCACTCGAGCATTAAAATGCCTCCATATGAAGCCTTGTACGGGAGGAAGTGCAGGACGCCTGTTTGTTGGGGCGAGGTTAGGCAGAGGGTACTTGGGAGTACTGATATCGTGCTACGGACTACGGAGAAAATCCAAGTGATTCGGGATCATTGGGTCACAGCGAGCAGTCGTCAGAAAAGTTATGCCGACAAAAGATGCTCCAATCTTGAGTTCCAGGTGGGAGATTATGTGTTGCTTAAAGTCTCCCCCTGGAAAGGTGTGATTCGATTTCGGAAGCGGGGAAAGCTCGAACCTCGATTCATTGGACCCTACAAGGTCATAGCTCGTGTGGGGAAGGTGGCTTACCGTTTAGAGCTTCCTGACGAGCTTAGTTTAATTCATAATACGTTCCACGTGTCTCGGTTACGAAAATGCGTTGTTGATGAGACCGCTGTGGTACCACTGGAGGACATACAAATTGACGAGCGTCTCAATTATGTTGAGAAACCAATCACTATTTTAGAACGAAAGACGAAAGCTCTCCGCAACAAGACTATAAACCTGGTTAAGGTGCAGTGGCAACATAGGAAGGGTTCGGAATGGACTTGGGAACCGGAATGCAAGATGCAGGCTCATTATCCGGATTTGTTTCTAGGTGTTGACTTCGAGGACGAAGTCCGTTCTTAGTGGGGGAGAGTTGTAACGCCCCGGGTTTTCTCGGTACGTTTGGTTATTTTAATTTAATTATCCTTGTAACCTTGGGTTAATTTATTTAATCAATGTCTAATTTCTTATGTTATTGGACTCTTTTGATCATCTTGTAAACTCCTTTTATTGAAGTCCATGGGTTATGGGCCTATTTGCAAAGTCCATCTAGTTAATAGTACTTAATGTGTAAATTGAATCATTTGGAACACACACAAGGAAAACACTCTAAACCCTCCCTCTCTCTCAAAAATCGTCCCTCTCTCTCTCTCTCTTTGGGATCAAGAGCAGCCAAGGGGCTGTTTGGAGCTTAATTCTTGTTCATTTCCAGCCTTGATTCGTATTGGTATGAACCTCCTTATCCTTTCTTACAACTTGATTCATAACCTTGTTCTAGTTTTATGATTTCATCTTCACCTCTTCTCCTTCTTATTTTATTTGTAATTGTATGTTATACATCATCTCAAGATCCTATCTTCACCCCATATATGGTGGATGATGGATCTAGGGGATTATATGTGGCAAAAGATCATGGAAACCCTAAAAGGGAGAATGATGATTTTATGTGCTTATGTTTATTTTCATGTTGATTATTATTACATCCTTGTGACTAAATGAAATCCTAATGATCCCTAACCCTTTTTAGTACCACCATTATCATGGGTACTGAATTGGGATGATGAACACATCTTAAAATGTCTTTCAAAAGGAGAAGGATGGATAAGCCAAAAAGGAATCACGGGTGGCTACGATTCTGTTTTCCATCAGATCTGTAGTCATTTTGTAAAAACCATATCTGGAGCTCTAGAACACAAACGGACCCCAAACCAGTTCCCAAAGTTCAAAATTTTAGTTGGCTAACTTTCCTAGGAAGGCCAACCTCACTGATAAGGGCTTTATCTATGTGAAATAATGGCATCTTTGCTGTTAGGTCTGATCCGGGTCTGTTCTGATATGTCATTTTGTTTTCATCATTTCTAAGGCTTCGAAAAGGATCCAGAGTGATTCCAAGTTTCTATATGTTCCTTATATTATGAATTTAAGATCTGGAGAATATGGAGTGTTATTTCCAACTATAAATTGGTTATAATGGATCCACACTCCAGGTCAGTGGGCAGTCACCAGTTTTTGCTAGTGTTGTGATTGTCCACAATGTGAATTTTATATCTGGAGTTTGAGAGATGATTTTTATTCAATTCCAACTCTGAGACTTTCACTTGTATGTCCTTTACTTCTCTTAATTTTATTTTTGACGAATTCTACTCAAAAATTGGGTAGAATTGGCCAACATCACTAGACTGTATTGTTGGAGACAGAAGTGATACACCATTTTGTAAAATTCATATTTAATTCATCTTTTGGAGTTAGAATGAGTTCTTTATAGTTATGGAATCCTGAGCAATCATAGTTTCCTATAAAATTTAGTTAAAACTATGTTTCTGTTTTAGATTTTGGAGTAAATCCGTTTTGAACAGCAGGTCTGTTTTAGAGACCTTGCTGTGATTACTCTTTTCTCAACTCATAGCTTCATTACTTCTCCTTTCTAACCTTTAGTCCTTCTTAGGTGAGGTTTTGAAGTTTGCTCAATTTTGGTAGCATTATTTGATTGTTACCCATCCTTAATACTCACTCAAGGTGAGTTCTCTCACACCGTTGTATTAATGATGGTGTTTGCTAGTTAGCTCGTGTGTGATTATTTGAATTTATTATAAAAGCATGCTATATAAGTATTGTTTTAATTCGTACATGTGCACTGTATGTAACTAATTATGGATATGGGGACACCACCAAAGGATACGGATTTACCGGTGCGGTGGGTAGGTAATATCACCAACGTAATACTCTTCGTGAGGTGCGGTGATTAGGGCCAAATGATACGGGATCTTCCCGGTGCGATTCAAACCTACAAGTCCTTCTCGTAATATAGACATTGATTCGTTCTTTGCCTTTATCATTATAATTGGAAAATGGATTAGGGCTAGTAAATATGAATGTTAGTACAATGTCTGTGTTTGAATTCACTAAGCTTCGTGCTTACGTTTTTCCCTTATAACTTTTCAGGTGTTAAGATTAAAGAGGCTAAGGCTTGACATGGAGCATCGGGACATCGCTACTAGTTATTTTGTTGGGACCTTATTATTATTATTACTTCCGCACTTATTTTATATGGTTATTAAGTTGATGGATTATGTTATGACTATTTCAGTTGTTTTAATTTAATTTAAGATGGGTTTTAAAAGTTTAAAATTTTTGCAAAAAAAAAAAATAATAATAATAATAATAATAATAATTGGGTGTCACAATATGATTACACATCCCTCTACATATTTCAAATTGTGAGGAATGGAAAAGAATTGTTTGAACTTTCAAGATAGATATCTATCAATCTTGATGGGCTTAAACACACATTATCCAAAAAAGGTGTATAAGATTAAGAAGTCTAGTTGGAGACTTATATAAGCATCGCGTGAAAGAACTATGTACTTCCTTAAGAAAGTCAAAGGGTATTTATTTCTAGTAGTCCAATTGATTTATGGCTTCATGTCAAAGCTAGTGGGAGCATAATTGTTATGCTAGTGTTGCATGTTAATAATACTATTCGTAGAGAACAATGTCTCCAATTTTCAAATTGCAAAGTTCGGGAATTGCTTCGCTATAATGGACTTAAGGGAGCAGGCACTCATACTTCATTTAGAATTTAGAGGTTTAGATCAAATAGTTTAATGGAACTTAGTCATGACATATATGAATATCATGTTGAAATATTTCAGCATATAATATCACACATATAGAAATATTATAGCAATAGATTGAACATATATCAAATCCTTATGTAGGAGATAATGAATCGAGTTCATTATGCTTCGGATATATGATCGATCACATGTGAAGAATATAATGAACCGAGTCCCTAATGCATTTATCATTATGAGAAAAGGATTAGAATTTTGAGTAACGAAAGTTGTTAAACAAATCCCTTTAGCATTGTGAATTGAGTCCTACATAAGGATTAGAATTTTGTGTCACTAAAGTTGTTAAACAAATTCCTTTATCATTGTAAATTGATTCCTTATGTAGGACATAATGAATCGAGTCCCAAATGCCTTTAGCAATATAAGAAAACAATTAGAATATTGGGTGACTAAAGTTGTTAAACAACTATGAAGAACATTCAGAGTTTTACCAAAGACTGGTTACATGTAGATAGTTAGGAGCATGATATTGTTAAAAAGGACCATAGCGACCCATTTTACATTAAGATGATTCTTGGTCCGAATTGATGTTTATATGGGAATATGGAAATGTTTTGATAATAGGAGATGGTTGTTAAATCTACACGTGAGTTGGAAACCTTGATGCAACATAAGTGTTCAAGGAGTGTACCTTGAATTTGAGATTTATGCAGAACATTATGTAATATCGAAGGCTCTGTCTCTGTGACTTTGGAACCTTAACATCACAAAAAGACAGTGCATGAAAGATGAAATTCCACTACATCTTAGATAACGATAAGAATTTGAAATTATGAAATAAGCATCATTAGAGTCATGTCCAGTTAATCTGTTCACACAGGAAGGACCGTCAAGAGGCATACTATGCATGTTTAATTGTTTAAAACATGGAAAGACTTATGTTATTTAATTCAAGTGGTTAGTTGATTACTTGAAACATTATACAATGAATAAATTTGTAATTGTTGTGGTGATTAAATAATAGGGATTTATTTATATTCAATGGGTATGATGTCGTAGTTAATTAATTTATTCTTGTGTTTCACTTTGCATGTTTTAGTTCCTGAATAATTTTATTATTCAAATTCCACGGTCGTTCATAATTTTGGAAGTAAGTAGTGAATTAAGACTTTCATGAATTGATTATAGATTATCCATAGGGATTGGACATTGCATACAGATTGTTGTAATATTCATGAGTACCTGGAAATAGGGATTTTAAGTATTTGATAAACCCACACTTATAGATTACTTAATCTATTTAATCGTGAGTAATTCTAAGACGATAATATCTACTATTCTTCAAACAGATATACATAATTTGTAATATGTAAGTCAGTTGTGCATTGGTATTGCGTAAACGCATCAGTAACTTGATGTTTTAAAATATAGTGTCATGTAACATTTGATGAGTAAAGGTTATAGTTATGTAGTCAAAGCTTATTCGTTCCTTTTGCCTTAATAGGGAAAGCCATCTCTTTGGGCCCCTCGGTGATTTGAGTTGATCTATATGAACCAAGCTTGGTCCAGACTAAATGATGTGTACGATTTTGTAGTCTGAATTTGATAAAAAATCATGAAATCGAGAAACAAACAAAGAACATGAGGTTGATCATTTAATCCATGACTCTGTTCATACGATATCTTGTAAAACTTATGAATAACTGATCACTTATCTTAGAGCGAACGTTTGATTTAAATCAAAGTTCGGCAGTGGCTTTGGAAAGAACTCTTTGTTGTTTGTTTGATGGTTATACTTGCAATTGTAGTTATTGTTGGATAAGGTGTCTAAGTCCACAACTATTTCTGGTATGTACTTGACCCGACCCGACATGGTCCATTTGGGTTGCATGGCATCATGCATTTGGATAGACTAAATGAGAGAAATAACACTTGTGGTTTATTAATATATTATAAGTTCTAATATATTAATAGTATTATTTAATTAGTATTGATCAAGAATTAATTTGGAACTAATTAAGTGATCAAAAGATAACTAATTAAATATATGGGTTGATTATGTAAATCATCCATAACTTGTATAGTGGGATAAAAGGCTCCATGGTTTATCAAGTTGGGTTAAACCCATAGGATGCTTCATGGGAGTTACAAACCCATGGGTCATGGAAATGAAGAGTCATGTCACATTAGGGTTTACATGGTGTAACCCTAGATGTGACACACTTTATAAGTAACACCTTCTCCACCAAAATCGGCTACAACAAGTAAAATAGAGGGCTAGGCCGGATTTTTAGAGTGTTTGCATTCTCCCAAAAGTCATTCCAAAAGCATTTGGTGTTGTGTGAAGCATTTGAGGCATCACACTTGGGGTGCTAGGCTCCCAAGGTTTTCAAGGAATCAAATCAAATCCAAGGTATGTAATTCTAGCCATCTTTTAGATTAAAAGTTCCCCATGTATGCTAGATAGGATTATGAACCTTGGAAATCATATTTTGCATGTATTTTAGACAAACATAGATCCAAGGTTTTCTAGGGTTGCATGTACACTTAGGGGTGTTAGAATGCTCAAAACCCATCAGTTATATACTTATCCAAGTGTGAGACTGTTGGATTAAGGTGTCTGAGCTCATAACTTAATTGGTATATTCTTGTAATTAGAAGCAAATTCCTTTTTGGGTTACCCTCATAACCAGAAATAGCTAGATATGATATTCGTAGAGAGAGAGAGAGAGAGAGAGAAAGCTATAATTTATTGGATATATGATTAATATATTAATTGGAAATAAATAGCTGATTTGTTGATCTATTATGTGATTATTAAATTAATATGAGATGAATTGTTAAATAATTGATTTGCTAATCTACAAGATTAATAAGTTAACGAGAAACCAATTAGAACTGATTAGTTATTAATCAATTTTAATTTGGAATTAATTAAAGATGCAAGGGGTGAATTGTAATTGTGCAATAGTTGAAAAAAAGAAGCAATTCTAGAACCCTCCATTGTATGGGCGGTTTTGAAGGGTTTCCTAGGGATTCTAGAAGCCTCCTGGTGTATATAAGGAATGGATTTAAACTGGGATTAAATATATTGTTTGATCAATTCAAATCTAGTTTTGCTAGCAAGTTATCTAAATTATAAATAGGACCCATTGGCTTCCAAATTTTGTTCACTACTTCCTAGGGTTTCTAGAAGCCTCATTCTAGAGTTTCTGGTTTTGGGTGTGAGCCATTAGAGGTATCATCCTTTTGGTGCTAGCTTTCGAAGACTAACAAACACAAGGGATTGAATTGATTTGTTTACTACAACAAATCAAAGGTATGTAACCCTAATCCTATGTATATTTCGATTATAAGAGGTTTCTCTTAGGGTTCGTGATGTTCATAGTTTATTGATATCAATTAGAGAAAACATAGATCCCTTTATAGGTTGCATGTGAACTTAAAGGTTAAAATTTTCGCTTCATATGTATTTTAATAAGCTATAAAACCCTTCAAACTTATGATATGTTTTCCGAATGAGAGAAGAACCAAATCCAACGTATGTGTCCAGTAAAAAGAGGTGTAAGATCTTCAACCATAATATCTTGCCAAAGGAGATTAGAAATAACATATATGTAGGACTCGGGTTTTGATAGATGATGTATATTAGAAGTAAAGGAAGAAAACAAATCCTAATAATAAGAGCAAGGCAACTCCAAGGGCATGGTAGTGTTATGAGTACAAATGATTTTATGGATTTATAAAAGTAATGTAGTCACAATAGGTACGAGAGAGGTCATAGTTATACATAGAATACGAGTGATGTTTAAAATTGTGGGTGTATCATAAACTATGACATCAGATTCAATATCAATCATGTTACTACTGAAGGGATCAATAGCTCAAAAATCTACTCTGTAATGTCATGCAATTAAGCAAGAATAGAGAAGAACATAATATGCTCCTAGAAAGTGACATGCCATGAGACATACAAATTATGGCTAACCACATAAAACAATGATATCATTTTTTAACCGATGTATACAATATCTTTAAAATACACATAAGGCCCGTCATGGGAATAACTTATTCTACTCAATATAAGGGTGGAGGACAAAACAAGTACACCTAAAAACTTGTAATTATTGGAAATGGGTGTCCAATGAAATAACTATAAAGTATAACATTGGGAATAAAACAAAGTCCTTTTAGGGTTACCCCTAAGAGCTAAAATAGCTACAAAATGACTTAAGAGAGTGAGATAAATAGTTTATTAATTTATCATAGCTTAATAAATTAATTAGAAACTAGTTAAAAGTAACTTAGAATTAATTTGAATTCATTTGGAATTAATTGGAATTAATTAAAATTAATTGGGAAACTATTTAAAGGTACAACAACTGAAATTAATTTTTCAATAGTTGAGAAATTGGAATATTCTAGAATCCTTGAAGGGTTGGACGAATTTTAAAGGGATAAATGCCTTTAGGATTTTCGCCCATTACTACTAATAGGGCAAGGATTTGAGTTAGGATTAAATTTGATTATTTAATTAATTCAATTTGATTTCTCTGCAAGTTTTCTCAACTATAAATAGACCCTCATGGCCTTCATTAATTTTGATGCTAGCTTCCTTACACTCTGAGATTTTGTGTTTTGCAAGTCTCTTATCCTCTCTCCTAATTTTTCGGTGTAAAACTTTTTTAGGTGTGATCATTGATAGAACCTTCTCGAAGCTTCAACATTTTCGAGATCTACACCGGTTCAAGAAAAAAAATTATTTTTCTTACAGATTAGTAATCCTATCTCTCTTTGTAGAATTATTTTGTAGTTTCGAAAGTATGTTGCTATAACTAGTAAAACCTAAATCCTACGTTGTATGTACACTTAGGGTTGTTTAAATTGCTTCTGTTTCCACATATTAGTGTATATATGAATAGAAAACCTATCAGTTGTATCATAGCCATTATTTTTTTAGCTATGAGCACAACTTGAAAACACTGATAAAACTGGGAAAACCTTGTTTCATGGAGGACGCAGCTTGCTCTGGTTAGATTTGGGGTATTTGGGTTTTGGCCTATAATTTTGAATTTTAGGATTTATCTTTAGATTTAATTACTATTTTAATATGTTAGACATGAATAATTAAAATAGGATTTTAAATGTGCCTAAAAAATTGGAAATTATAAATAACAGATATAAAGTTAATTAATTAAATGTTAATTAAAGATAATATTTTTAAATCATGTAATTTTAAATTGTTTAAAAAACATTTAACATATAATTATAATAGTTTATATATATATTATATGTAAAACTAAAAGATACAATAAATCGTTAGTCGAATCAAGAGTATGCCTCATTCATAAAACAACTCTATAAGAGCGGTATAAAAAAACGACCTATAAAATGATTGTTGAAGGAGTATCCTTTTTACTCACCGCATCTTTGTGTGTTTTATTGTCGTTAGCATAAAGGGTTTGATAGGATGATGTATCATTAAAAATATAACATACAATAAATGTTGCAAAACTCGTTAGTCGTTCCCAGGGTGGCCGACTAGTGCCTAGCGAGTATTTGTTCCAGGCAGAGATTACTCGTGGGATACTTGGATTGAATAAATTATATGAAATTAATTTTAAAAAAAACTATATATATATATATATATATATATATATATATATAACACAAATATAACAAGTTTATTAAAAATTATAATAAAATAGATAAATATCAAAAACAATTATAGATTTTTTTTGAGATTTTCTGATTTTTACCGATTTTGACCAATTCTGAATTTTTCCCAATTTTACAGAATTCGACCAATTTTGACCGATTCCAAGTTCTTTTGGCCTGTTGCTAATTAGGCTCCTCAGACCCTACCCGATTCTGATTAATTGGCCGACTTTTACAACACTATGTATAAGTACTAAAACAAAGTTCCCTTAGTTATATTCTGAAATGTGGATAGTTGGCAATCCATGAAGAACACACATTTTTCCTTATTGTCTATTTATGGAGCGTGTGTTGTTAACCGACACATAAATTTCAGACACAAGAAGATGATGATGTGGTACTTGTGATTGTGGTTTATTGGTGGAGCATGTGTGGTTAACCGACACGTCAACTTGAGACCATAACATGATGAAGGGGTCACCTAGTTTTGCATGGTTGGTTCACCATCTTATTTGTGAGACCTCTATATCCTAGACAAAAATAGAAGATGTGTAAATCCGAGATTAACATGTCATTAAATAGTTTTAATGAATATCAAAAGATCTAGAAATTCGTAGAGATTGAAATTGATAAGTTGTTTATCTACCTAAAATAAATTTGTGATATGATTTTGGTATTCCTCTTCATAAATAGAATCTAAAATATGGATCCTAGCCTTAATATAAATTAGGTAATTATTTAAGGATTGAATCAACTAACCTAAACTATCTATCATAACTTTGATGTATGGTCTTAATGGAAATCCTCTCCATCCTCCCCCTCCACCCACAAATTCCAACTTTTCCCTACTCTCGGTTCTGCAAAGGAAAAACCTAACTGGCAGAGCCAACTACCTTGATTGATGCGTAAACTTAGGATAACCTTAAGGTATGATGATCGTCAGTACGTTCTTGATAATCTCATTCCCGATATCGATGAGTTATCTACTGATGAAGAAAAGGTTGCTAACCGCAAACACGCCGACGACTAAAATAAGGTTTCTTGCATCATAATAGCGTCTATGTCCTCGGATCTCAAAAAGACTTTCAGGACACTTGGTCATATTAGATGAGCTTGCAATTGGCTAGAATATTTCAACAAAAGGCAAGGAAAGAACATTTTGAGGTTGTTAAATCTCTAACGTCATGTACGATTAAAGTAGTAGGTTTTGTATGTGCTCATATTCAGCAAATAAAGAGCTACATAGGTGGACTTGAGATCCATGATGTTTTCTTTGACAAGAAGCTAGTTGTGGATCTTGTGCTCGGATTTCTCCCTAGTTCATATAATAACTTCATAATGACTTATTATTTCAATAGTGAGGATAAGATATTGATGAAACTCTACAACCTACTCCAACCTGAAAAAGTTGGATTAAAGAAACCCACAATCAACTCCAAAGCTCTAGTTCTTGCCATTCAGAAATGGTGGAAAGAAGAGGAAACGTTCCAATCCCAATTGGAAAGTGTAACATCCCATTTTTCATATTCAATTTTCAATTTTTAATTAAGAAAAAAAATACCATTTTCATAAACACAACCAATAAAACCATTTGTTACAAAAGATGAAATCATAAAATCAGAGTCTAATACGTAACGCGAAATTACAAATTATGAAAGGTGTTGATGAGCGTGTACAATCATCCCTTTCCCATGATCATATGATCTACATGAAAATGTTTAATCCACAACTGTAAGCACAAAGCTTACTGAGTTCCCCAAGATACCACATATCACAATATACGCATAATGCATACATAAATTGGCCCTCATCACAAACATGATACTCCCCTCCCCTCGGCCTACAGCATTATGTTGGTCTACCATTTGCCTTCAACATGTTGTTACGCCCCCTTATTCCCTTCAATATAAAGTTGGACCGCCCCGAGTATCTTGGCATACAACACATAGCTGGACTGCCCTCAACTACAGAAAATCAACAATAATCCAACAATTCAAGTAATTTTCAAAACTAGTTTACCTGTATAACATCATACAATAACACAATCATGTTCAAATATAATGAGGACACACACACCACTCTATGTTATTATTGACAAACACCAGGTGACTGCATAAGTATTGTATGCTCAAGAGTTCTCAAGTTATCTTATCTGACTATATACAACCCCTACGACATTCATTCGATGATTATGAACATTATCCACATTCCAACCAACACAACAACATACAAAAGGCTATATTAACCTACTCTCCTTAACAACATACCATCACTCATCTACCCCTATCAAACAAGGGTGTATAGTGTAACACATAGTATAGTAAGGTGGCTTACTTGCTCGGAAATCTGAGGAATCACAACCACACACGCAAAATCTGGCACAGATCAGACCCGCAAACCGCTTACACACCCATAAATTAAATGGTCAACGGTCAATCTTTCATTTTTGACCAGGTGTCACGCCCTACAAAAGTGCACCGCTCAACCCCAGACCCTCATGCCTCACTAAAGGACTAGATAGTCAAATTCGTGACAATTTTACCAGAAGGGCGACTCGTTCCACGATTAGTCAATTTCCAAACCAAAGTTTAGAGCCTTAAACCATAAAGCCAAGGTCCATAACTCTCATATATGAATCTCTAAGATATCTTAATGGATAAAGTTTCCAACTTTATCCATTGGGTTGATCCAAATAACGAAGATCTCAAACCCTAATTCACCAAAATGTGCCAGAATACACTTATCATGGCACTTGAAGAGACCTATCATGCACCAAGCTAGATCGATACACTGTCATCATCAAACACATATGGATTTGCTTCAATCTGAAATACCTAAAATAATAAACTGAAACTGTAAGCCAAAGCTGTGTGAGTTCTGCCAAAGTACCGTTACACTACATATAAAAATACATAAATTAGCATGCTGAGTCCACAACCTCCCGATAGCATTATTCTGTCCCACAACCTCTAGGTTGGAATGCCCTGCATACCATATACTAGGTCCACAACCTTCCGATTGGAATGCCCTGGCCCACAACCTCCCAGTTGGATTGCCTCGGTCTATTGATTGACAACACTAAGCAGTAATCTCAACCCCAACGTAACAAGTCGACATATAACAAATAATATACATATTCAACAAACAGATAATTATACAGTCAGTAATCACAGGTAGTCCTACAGATCTACTAGTCTAACACATATCAGTAACTATAAGATAATCAAACAGTTTTATCACAAACACAACATATCATAACACAGTATTTAATAGGATATCAATCCATTGAGTCGGTCTTGGTGCCTTCGACCTGCAAGTACAGTGAGGGAAACTCACCTCTCGGTCTACAAATATAACTGACATAACACAACTTCGAGTGACAACTCAACTGGTCATCTAAACACAAAATAATGACCGATCTCAAATGCCACTCAATTTACCTAAAATACACTTAGGTCAAACTTGGTCAAAGGGAAAAGGTCAAAGTCAACAAACCAGTTGAGTCAACCCAACCAAGTCAACCCAGCCAAATATGTTGGGCATACTCATCTGTATGCAAGGCGTACTCCACTTGACCCATAAATCGGGACCTCAACTGTGTACGTGCATCGTACCATTTGCTACGCCCAACGTGCACACCTGGTCAACCCTATTTCTAATTAATAGGTTAATACATCAAGTCCATACATCCAAAGTCACAAGATCAAATGGAGCAAAAGAACAAGAGACACTTTTATTAAAAGATAAAACCAAATGTTTTATCAATTTAAAACAATTACAGTCAGAAATATCACAACAATTCAAATGACCTAAATTGGGGGTATAATCGGTAATTTCTTGAGGAAGTCGAAATCGATTGTACGCTTGTTGCATCGATAGTTGGTTATATTGAGATTGATATGGTTGGTATTATGATAGTTTAGGATATCGGGAATGAGATAAGGAAAATCATGAGAACCGTTTCTGGTTTTGATACGTCGGTTGCGTCTTTGGCTTGAACAAGTGTTTTTGGATTTGCAACGAGTAAATCCATTTAAAATGGAGTTTGCTAAAGTGAGAATGTAATTGGAGAGAATTGTAATGAAATTGGAGAAAGTTGGAATGGAATTGAAAAGAATATGCAGTTTTTTGAAGTAGTTGAGTGTGGTCAATGGTAAACAATAAGAGAGAGAGAGAGAGAGAGAGAGAGAGTGGGAATCTTCCAACGGGCTATGTAACCCTTATCCTTCTAATTTGGAGGTATCATGTGTTCAAGGAACGATGTAACTGGTGGTACTGTCAAACTCGTTGCGGAAATTCTTTCTACATTTACACTCATGGTTAGCATTTATTTGAATCGATTAAACTTATTTTTATTTTCAACTTCTATGATGATTATTTTGAACGCAACTTCGTATTTTTTTTTTAATAAAAACGTGCTTTCAGCTTTAATTTTATTTTCCATTGAAAGTTAAAAGGAATTCTCCCATGACTCATCCGTCCTTAATTTGATAATGAGAAACTCTATCTTTTTGTTGGAGATAATAGACATTGAGCATTGATTGGGCTTTTACTTTGCTTTCAAAAAAAGTAACAACATTTTGATCATTTTATTAGTTTCTTAAACAAGATGTAAAGCATAAAGCTACAAAGATTGCTATTCCGTTGCATGATTGAATATTAAAGATGCATATAGTGAGAAGGCAGGAATCTTTTGGTCAAATTCCAATGAATCTTTGACCACCATTGCAATAATACAAAAACTTTACATTCATTAGCCAAATGTGTGTCAATACGAAACTAAAATATAGAAAAAGATGAAGGAAAAAAAAGGTGTAGATAAAGAACACTTTTGCGCGAAAACAACGACACCTAAATTCGTTTTTGATTGGGTTTCTAGCTTTCTTACAACTACGACATCTGGAAATTGATCAATTAATGTGAAGATTAAAAGGGGATAGTGGAACGAAATGGAACGACCAGATGGACGGTAGAGACCACCGATTTTATTTGTTTGTTCATTCTTGAAAAAACGAATTGGTTCAAAGACTATGGCCATCGGCAACCATTTTTTTAGTTGGTTGTACAAAATCATATAAAAAATAATAAAATCTCTTCATAACACCCCGACTCGTTTGTTCCGTCCACACTTCGTTGGGCTTTTTTTTTTTTTTTTTTTTTTTAATATATCATCTTGCCACATGGCATTTAACAATTAGGAATATCAATTATACGAATAAAATTAATTATTTAGAAAACGAATGAAAAAAGAGGAAATGTACAAAAGCCAAAAATCAAAAAAATGATATTTTCTTAATTTTCTTAATAATCTAGAAACGTAATTTTTTTTTTCAGAACTATGTGCATGTTTTTTTATATCTAAAATAATTTAGTTGTTAATATATATATTTTTAAATATTTATGTATCTAAAATAAATAATTTAATTGTTTCGAAAGATGCTTATTAACTATGTTTTACTATCGTATAAGCTAATGCAAAGACTATTTTAATATTTAAATTTTCTACCCGATATACTAATAAAAATCTTAACAAATTGTTAATGGAAGTGAAAATTTAGGTTTAGTTGGGTTGTGATTTTTGTTGGTAATGGAAGTGAAAATTTAGATTTAGTTGGGTTGTATAATTGAAAGAAAGATAAATTGATTTTTAATACATATGGTTTTGGTTTGGTTTTGAATTAAGATAGTCTAATTATGCAATTAGGGTTTAAATGGGTCAATAATTTCTTACCCTTCTTCGAAGGCCTCTTGCAATGTGTCAATAAATCATTAACATTAGTACAAATTATATGAATGGTCATGTGTGATTTGGGATAACTTATGTATTTGATTTTTAACTATTTTTTCAACTGACCATCTAAATATTTTGGTTTTGTTTCATTCTTGATCTCTAAACCACTTTAATTGATTATTTTGTCTTTAGTGTATATATATATATATATATATATATATATATATATATATATATATATATATATATATATATATATATATATATATATATATATAATATTTTTCTATATTTCATTAAAAACATATAATAAAATATATGGGGTCCCAACCACTTTTATCTTTTCCCCCAATCAACCAAACAATTTACCAATGTTGTGAAGATCAGGATCTTGATCGTAAGATTGTAAGATCTTACTACAATCTTACGATCCTACCAATGAAAACCTTATCGAATACCAACATGATCGTTTTATATGTAAGATCGCAGACAGATCGTATGATTGGGATCCAATCCAATTCTGTCACTCCATGATAATTTCCAAATTTTAATCCGATTTTTATTATCTTTACCCATTGCTGTTTGACAATGTTTATTTATCCAAAGTTTAATCGAGAATAATCTCATTCTTGCACTATTTCATGAAACGTAAATGACCAATAACTCTAAAATTCTTTTTTCCTATTACATTTTACCCTCATCGATAGTAGAATTTGATATTTAGCTTCATATTGTTATTAGTTACTTCATTAAATAGTTCGAGCTCAAGAATAGAGATGATCATTTTCCTTAAGAGCTTCAGAAATTATGATTTTAATTAAGCTTTAAAACTTGAAATTGTTACTCATTCCTTTATTATAGTTAAAGCAAATAAGGTGTTAAAATTTAAAGTAAATAACATGAAGGTTGTGAGTTGCTACAAATTATCATTCTTAATACTCTTTAAGCTTTTTTAAAGTGTGATTAATTACTACAGTTACCTTTTTGAGATATTTAACCATGATATGATCAATTACCTTTTTATGTCATTTTTTGTGGGATCTTAGAATCCATATCTTAATCTCGATCTTGTAAACTTAAAAACGATCATACATATGATCCCGATCTTGCAACCTTTCTATTTACTATCACCATCGCCACCTTCGTTCTCATTCCCTTCTCCCTATCTCGTTGGAGAATATCATCGCTAGAAAACACCACCTCTTTATCACTTACGTTATCCTCGCTTAACCCTCACCATCAACCTCTATACATCGTCATAATCCACCGTACTTCAACGTCACCCAAACCAGACAATGTAACATCTCCGACGAACACCAACAAACCCACTACCCCTTCTTGGTTCATCCTTATACTACTGTTACTCAGAACTACACCACCGTTCATCTCTTATTTTTAGACATCATTCCCCTTCCTGACATTCATCTTCATCGTTAACAATGACAACCATTGTTACATGAATACAAGGCCTAGACCCATTACAACACACTTATAGAAACATTAAACCTGTAACATCCATAAAATTCATGAAAAAATTTAAACTTTTTACACAACCCAGAATCATCATTTGTTTACAAAATAGTTTTCAAAACATGTCTATTATCATAGTTTTTTCCAAAATCATAAACAAAACACAAGGAGGTGCATGATCATGCCACCACCTTCCCGTGATCATTTGAGGTACCCGAAACATCACTAAAATTGTAAAGCCCAAAGCGTAGTGAGTTTCCCACAAAATACCAACACATCACAAAACCAAAATAATAACATTAAACAACATGCATATAGAGCCTTAAGTCTGACTGGAATGCCTCACCGGCCTGCAGTCTACCTGGTACGCTCACTGAACCTTCAGCATGACTGGTACACCACATTAGGCCTTCAGCCTATCTGGACCATTCTACGGGCCTTCGGCCTGACTGGTACGCCCTACTGGCCTTCAGTCTATCAGGGACGCCCTGGTTCTGTTGGCCTTCCGCATAAAATAGGACCGCCTCAACCCAACCATACATACACCGTGTCGACACACATATATAACAGATAATCATAAAATTAACCAACCAATAACAAGCAGACAGATCTTAGATATCACTAAGCATAGCATCATCCTATCTACTAGGATACAGATCTAACATATCACTACAACACTCAATCATACGACAATCAGGATAACAATCCAAAGGACTGGCCTTGGTGCCTTTGACCCATAAGTACAGTGAGGAAAACTCACCTCACAACTAGATAGAACTGATGAGGCCCGACTCCGAAACTCAGATCTCAACATAATACCTAAAATCCACCAAGTTACTCATTCCATCAAAATCCCAAAATACCCAAAATGCCCTCAAAATCAAACTTGGTTAAACTCAAAGTTAAACTGGTCATGGTCAACTAGTTAAACACAATAAACCAACTGAGTTAACCCAGCTGAGTCAACCCAATCGAGTCAACTCAACATGGGCTAACTGATACGAGTACACGGGGCGTACCCAGAAGTACGCTTAGTGTACAAAAGCCTTATATTGACCAGATCATGGGGTGGTTGACCGAGAATGTGCGGCGTACTCCAAGCTACACGGGGCGTAACCTCACAACCCTATTTTCTTCATTAAGTGCTTAATGGCTTCAGCACTTAAGACTAAACTTCGGATCCAAGGTCCAGAGGCATACTAGGGTCATAAAGTTTCCAACTTTATGACTTTACACATCCATAAAGTTATTAACACAAGTTCTTAATCAATTAAGACCTTCTACAAGATGCATTGAGCAAAACTAACTAAAGGAACCTCATTTTTATGGCTAAGGAACCCTCCTAGGGTGTGGAAGGACAGCCCAAAACAACAATAACCACTCATGCACAAAAATAGGACCTTTGGGACAATAAGAACAACATAATCCCAAAATGAGATCTACTCAAACAAGGCATCAAGTTGAAGACTTTTTACCTTTTGGAGCTTCCTAGGAAGGTAATGATCCAAGATCCACAAGCTTACTTCAAATTCTAAGCTCCTTGATGCAACTCCTTCTTCCTTAAGCACACCAAAAGCACACTTTTTTTAGCTTAAACACACTCTTGAATGAATAGGGTTTTCCAAAAACGACTCAAATGTATGGAGGCTGAAAAGGTGGGGAGAAATGAGCCATAATGATGCTTATATACCAACCAAACCCTAAAAATTAGGGTTTTCTCCTGACAAGAGTACGCCCCCGTACATAAGTGTATGCCCAACGTATTAGGGCGCGCCGTAGTATGCTCAGCGTACCCTCATGTACACTTGGAGTACTCATCCTGCTTAATTTTCTAAATTGCCACAAGGCTTCAAGGCTCATTCTCAAGGACTTAGGGACTAAAATTCCATATGATAAAATCTTAGGGATGAATTTAAAAGTACCTGAATCTTGGGATGTTAC
Organism: Lactuca sativa; assembly: GCF_002870075.4. NCBI lineage: Eukaryota > Viridiplantae > Streptophyta > Magnoliopsida > Asterales > Asteraceae > Lactuca > Lactuca sativa. Next base: position 324,263,525 of record NC_056627.2, on the reverse strand, counting down.
AACTCTCCTCTACCAGAACTAGACTTCGTCCTCGATGTCTGCTGCAGTGAACAAATCTGGATAATGCTCCCGCAACTCAGCCTTCGGCTCCCAAGTCCAATCGGAGCCCCTCCGGTGCTGCCACCGTACCTTTACTAAAGGTACTTCCTTGCTATGCAAAACCTTTACCTTCCTTTCCAGGATATCCACTGGCCTCTCAACATAGTTCAGGCGCTCATCGACCTAAACATCATCCAAGGATATCACTGCGTCCTCATCCAATACGCACTTTCACAACTGCGAAACACGGAAAGTGTTGTGAATCTGAATGAGCTCCTTAGAAAGATCCAATCTGTAAGCAACATTGCCAACCCTGGTAATAATTGGAAATCGCCCAATATATCGGGGACCCAATTTCCCCCGCTTCTTGAAGAGAATCACACCTTTCCAAGGTGAGACCTTTAGTAACACCATGTCATCGCCCTGGAATTCCAACTCGGATCGACGCCGGTCGGCATAGCTCTTCTGTCGACTCTAAGCAGTCTGTAATCTCTGTATAATCTGTTGCATCATCTCTATTGTCTGAAGGACCACTTTGGACTTCCCCATAACCCTGTGACTAACCTCGCCCTAACAAACATGGGTACGACATCTCCGCCCATACAAGAGCTCAAAAGGCGTAGCACCAATGTTGGAGTGATATCTGTTGTTGTAGGAGAACTCTGCTAGAGGTAGGTAGGAGTTCCAGCTCCCACCAAAATCCATGACACAAGCCCATAACATATCCTCAAGGATATGTATCTTCCACTCATTCTGGCTGTCGGCGTGTGGATGATAAGTTGTGCTGAAGTGCAACCTCGTGCCCAGTTCCTCATGGAACTTCTGCCCAAAACGGGAGGTAAACCGAACATCACGGTCTAAAATAATGGAGACCGGAACCCCATGGCGAGAAATGATCTTAAAAACATACACATCGGCCAATTTCTCGGCCGAAGAATTCTCCCGAACCGCCAGGGGGTGGGAACTCTTGGTCAATTGATCCACGATGACCCAAATAGCATCAAAACCCTTTGCCATCTTCGATAAATTGGTGATGAAATCCATCGAAATATGCTCCCATTTCCACATGGGATCCTCCAGAGGCTACAGCTTGTCATGCGGCCTCTAAGCTTAGTCGTGACCATCCTGCAGGTCATGCACCTCTCCACGTACCAGGTGATCTCCCTCTTCATACACGACCACCAATAGGTAAATGTCGGATCCCGATATATCTTGGCGGCCCCCAGATGAATAGAAAAATGAGACTTATGAGCCTCCTCTAATACAATATGTCCAATCCTCATACATGATACCCCATCTGAAGACCCTGCCGACTTGCGGCTCAAGGCATCCGCCACCACATTCACTTTACCCGGATGGTAAATGATCTGGCGGACATAATCCTTGACTACGTCCAACCACCTGTGTTGCCTCATGTTCAGGTTCGGATGACCCATAATATGTCTCAAACTCTTATGATTCGTTTAGATAGTACAGCGGACCCTATAAAGATAATGCCTCCAAATCTTGAGGGAAAAAACCATTACTCGCAACTCCAAATCATGCGTGGGATCTCGCGTCTTGTGCAGCTTCAGCTATCGTGAATCATAACCTATCACCCATCCTCGTTGCATGAAGAACGCCCCCAAACCAATGATGAATGCATCACAGAATACCATAAAATCCTCAATTCCCTCTGGAAGGATCAAAACCAGGGCCTCACATAATCTATGCCGAAAGGTCTCAAATCTGGTTGTTGCTCATGGCCCAATCACAAATCCATCCCCTTCCTCATCAGACGAGTAAGGGGTACTACAATCTTGGAGAAATCCTGAATGAATCTCCGATAGTACCCTGCCAAACCCAAGAAACTCATGATAGCTGAGGGATATTTTGGAACCTCCGACTGCATCACAGCCTCGATCTTGGTTGGATCGACCACTATCCCATCCTGGTTGATGAGGTGTCCAAGGAACTGAACCTCATGTAACCAAAACTCGCACTTTGAGAACTTAGCATAGAGTCGTTCTCGCCTCAAAACCCCCAGAAGCTCTCGAAGATGCTCCTCATGCTTCTCCCTAGCCTTGGAATATACGAAGATATCATCAATGAACGTAATAACCGAACGATCGAGCATCAGCTTGCATGCCCGATTCTTCAAATCCATGAATACTGTAGGCGCATTGGTGAGCCCAAATGGCATCACCACAAACTCATAATGCCCATAACAAGTCTGGAACATGGTCTTCTCCACGTCCTCCTCTCCCACTCTGACTTACTGATAACCAGACCACAGATCTATCTTGGAGAACCATGATGCACCATGGAACTGATCAAAGAGGTCATCAATCCGCGGGAGGGGATAACGGTTCTTCACCGTTAGCTTGTTCAACTCCCGGTAATCAATGCACATTCGGTGTGAACCATCTTTCTTTCTGATGAACAAAATCGGTGCTCCACACGAAGAACTGCTCGGTCTGATGAACTGCTTGCCTAGTAGATCCTGCAGGTGAGATGACAACTCCTGCATCTCAAGCGGTACCAGTAGTACGGAGCCTTGGAAATAGGGGTCGCACCTTGCACATGATCAATCCTAAACTCGACCTGCCTCTCGGGAGGCACACCGGGTAACTCCTCCGGAAACACATCTATGAAATCCCAGACAACCGAGACCTCTAAAATTGAAGTCTGATCCCTAACCCGCGTATCCACCACATAATCTAGGAAACCCGCACACCCATGTTGAATATACTTTCGATCCCTGACTGCAGTACAAAACCATGAACCCATCCTGGTGCCCTCTCCATAGATAAATAGTTCTCCCCCACTTGGGGTTCAAACTACCATGAACTGGCCCTCACAATCAATCATAGCACCGAAAAGGCTCAGCCAATCCATACCGACAAGCACGCAAACATCCCCCATGGGGATAGGAATCTGATCGATCGGATAAGGCACCCCAAAGATCTCCAAAACACAACCCTGGTACACTAATGATGCAGAAACCTTATGTTAGTTGGCGATAGAAACTCACAACGGACACTCCAACTCCCCAATGGGCATATCAAACTCCTATTGAATGATCAAGAAAAAAAAAAGACTAACTCGCACCCTTGTCAAACAACACTAGAGCATGAAAAGAGCTCACTATAAATGTACCTAACAGAGGCACATATGTATAAGCATTACACAAAACATAATCAACAAGATAACGGATAGAAACCTATCAGTCACAACATCTGGAGCTGCTCTGGCCTCCTCGACAGTGAGCTCAAAAGCGCGACCTCGAGCCCTCAGGGGCTCCGCCTTCCCATGACGCCCATTTGTGCTCCTCAAACTAGCTGGCGTGGGGGCCTGCGCCGGCTTGGCAACGAACAATGGATAGTTGATCTTCGCATGGGCAAGCTGATCACAATGATAGCAGATCTTGGTACTCAAAACATGGGCCAATTGGCAACAATCCCTCGCATAGTGCCTCTCCCTACCACATTTGTGGCATACACCTCCTGATTGACAAGCCTCATCATGAACCTTTTTGCACTTCCCATAAGTGCGGCCTCGGTAACCCCTGGATCTAGAATCAACAGCCTTGAACCGCTTCGGCGCTGGTTGCGACTACGTTGAGTCTAGTCTATGCTCTCTCGTTTAAAGATCTACCTCAATCTCACGCCACCTGGCGGCCTCTTGCGTCTCCATCAAAGAATCATATCACTAGGTGGAAACAAACTTCCTAATATCCGGCTTGAGCATGCTCAAGTAACGGGTCATATGAACCTACTCCAAAGCAAACTCAGGGAAAAACATGGCCCTCTCAGTAAACATCTTGGTAATCTTCATCACCGACTTCGACCCCTGCCTCAAATCTAAAAACTCCTTGTCTAACCTCTCGTGCTCTACCCACGGCACATATCGAGTATGGAACATCTCCGTGAACTACCCCAAGATGCCGATCCCCGTGATCAGCAAAATACGATCTCGTAACAAGTCTGCACTAATCCTTCGCTTTGGACCTCATGAGGTTTAGAGCGCAGCTAACCTTCTGTTCAACTGGGCAAGAGCAGGTGAAAAAGCATCCGCCACATCAGATAGCCACCTCATGACTACAATCGGGTCCTGAACTCCATCGAAATTTGAGGGCTTCCTATTGTCGAAGTCCCGATACTGAAAAACCCAACCCGGCCCAACACCTGTAATTGCAGCGGTTGCGGAGGCTACGCCGGCAGCAGTCTCAGCAACGGTTGTGTATCTATCATCAAATAACTCCATCATCACGGTGTTAATAGACCCACATAAATCAGGTATCTGATCCCTAACAATAGCCACAACCTCCTCACAGAGAATCTCCCTAATCCTTTCATCCAACTCAACTGACCCACCTTGGCTGCCAACTCCTGATCCCGATTCGGACCTAATCTCAACTCGCCTCGTCGTCACCATACTGAAAATAAACCAGGGAATATCAGATAATAGACATATCATATCAGGGGAACCAACACCCAACAAATCCCTAGGCGTTGTAACTTCCTTGTTACGCATACGGGTCCTGTGCTTCCAGTAGTATGGGCCCATACTACCTTCCACACCTACCCATATTTGTTCCAGAGGATCATCTAAACAACCCTAACAATAAACACTAGCATAATCATACACTCAATCCTCACATCCTAGAGGAAAGGCTAATCATCTCGGAACTAGCCGGTTGACCCCACACAACTCATCCATGAAACTTCCACCAACCATGCAGCACTAGTGTATGCTAATCGTACATAACGTTAAACCCTATAGACAGTCGAATATCTGACCCTACCCTAAGCCCTTCATCAAACAAGAACAGGAAATAAGGCCAAACCAAACATTATCAGGCTATAGAATCTTAGTTATATATAACCATGATGCATGCACTAAGCAACTACAGTAATGATGTCAATTCCATATAAGAAGAACCCTAGGCTATCAGACATCATATAATCAGGCAATTCTATCATGCAAATTCCTGAAGATCCCTAGCATATGACTAGCATGATGTTCTAACATATCACAATATCAAATAACAATGTGGTATTTTGAGTTCTACTTACTAGCTCCGACTGATCATACACGTCGCATCCTCCTTGATTATTTTGAAAACATTTTGGAAAATTATTTGAAAACTCTTTTTCCATAGTTTGTGTCACACCCCAAAACCGGAACGGCGGAAACGTTCGGGGGTGGAGGACGTCATGTTTAGCATCACAAGACATGCATCATAGTAATCAAAGTAATGAACATGCATTTCATTAGAAAGAAAGTGTTTACAAAGTATGTGGTTCATATAACATAAGCTAAAAAGTAAATAACAAAACAAGACTTGAAGCTATACTACTCCATCTTCTAATCCCAGTGCGCATACCTGTCTATTGGTCTCCTGAGAATACAAGTTATTTTGAAAGCGTAGATCAACATTTAAGCTGGTGAGTTCATAAGATTTTAGTGATGTAAGAAGTTGTAAGAATGTTGTAGTAAGTTGTAAGTTCTATTTAGAAAAGTTCGCTTGTTCCTCCAGAAAATCCTATATTTCCTACTTTGATGTAAGATAAGTAAAAATGACTGTACAATCCTTTCTATGGGTACTAAATGGATACAAGTTATATAAAACCCAGAGTAAACAAACAATCGGTTGTGTGTATCTGCCCTAAGCCCACAACCAAACAAGGAACAGGAAATAAGGCGGAAAGCATGCATCCTATTGTTTGTTAGATATTCGTTGTATATAACCCTGGTATATTCACTTGGTACTCACGGAGTTAACTGTAATAGTTCCTTTATATTTGATGAAAAGATTCTTTAAGAAAACCCTTATTTCTATTAGTAAAAATGGTAACCACAGTGGTTCCTTCTATAATCACATAGTTTATACTAGCTATATATAATCTAATATCGAATAGATAGTTAATTGTGTGAATCTGCCCTAAGTCCACAACCAAACAAGGAACAGAAAATGAGGCGGAAGGTACATATCCAAATACTTATCGGGTATTAATTATATATAACCCTGATGTATAAACTAAGGTATTATAGAGTTAACCACCTAAGGTCCTTTAAGTGTATACTGGTTAATTAAATGGATTAAACCCTTTACTGGTAAGTTCTAGTTTTGTCTACCAAATGTTCTATTTGAAAAGTATGCTTTGTACTAGAAAACGGTGTATTAAATTTGTATACTATGACATGGCCCATATCTGGTGCCCCTTATGATTACTTGGTGTATATGGAACATATATGTAACTAAGATCAGATAGATAATAGGTTAGGCGAATCTGCTCTTAGCCCACAACCAAACAAGGAACAGGAAATGAAGCGGATAACACACATCTTACTACCGGTCGGATCCGATTAATATATATCCCTGATGTATACACTAAGGAATCATAAAGTTAGCATTATAGCCCCCCCCCCTTTCTACTGAATGTACTAGACTCGACTGTTCTGTTTGTCGTTTGTAAAATGTAAGTTTTCCCTAGTTTATAACTATCTTAACTCAAAAATAGCTTGCATTAACTTTCAAGTGGAACTGACACAATATGAAAGTAATGGGAAAATGTTAGTACACAATTGTCTTTTGAATTGACATCCGGACGTACTGATTACCTTAAAACATGTCTGTTTTATTAAGGTCATAATGTGATGGATAGTACCCATACTATACACTCTCCCTGCAAGAAATTATGGGGACCAAACGCGACTTCTGCAAACAAATTGCTAGGCTGTGTAAATTCACATTAATGTTATATGATCATGTATACCCAATTTACTATCACCTTTTGTTTAGAACAATGAGTTAGTGATTATTGGTATAGTTAGATCCTGTAGTGTTCTCCTGATATAGCATTTAGTATGTTCGTTCTTTTATAGTATCTTAGTATGTTCTTTCTGTTATCATGTATTGTGTATAGTATGTCTCTCTGATGTATTGTATCTACCTCCCTATTTCTCTTTATAGTATGCTCTAGTATCTAGTATGAACTGAACCTCTAAACTATACCCCTTATAATTTACTAGTGTTTTACTGGAACTGTTATTGAAAAGACTCATTTTACTACTAAGTTATGCTTGTACTTTAAAAATGGAGTTTTGTTAAACTATAAAGTAACATAACTTTAAAAGAGTTTTTAAAATGTTTTGATCACTTATAAAAGACATAAGAAATCTTTTGAAGGATGTTTATAACAAACATTTACACAATTATCATTGTGTTCAACTTGTATTCCCCCCCCCCCCCCCCCCCCCTTAAAAGCATTTAAAACAGTTTAAAGATTCATTATAGGGGTATGAACTCACCTTATGTGGGTGATTCAAACGAATATGCGCGTAAGGATGATAAGTTCCACGAATGAAGTCCCGAAACACAAATGATTCCTAAATGACATAGATGGCATATATTGGCATAAATATAGGGTTTAGAAGCAACTATATGCAAGGAAACACCCTTAGGGACTAGGAAACACTTAGACCAAGTGTTAGAATCACATGTGATTCATATAAAGGATGTTTAAGGAAACTAAATGGTGTTTATGGCCATTGGTTTACAGCCATGGATTTTACGACCGTAAACTCATGGTAAAATGTGCATAAGAGGGTGTTTGAATGCTAGGGAAACTTGAGTGACCACTGCTCTATACAAGGATGAGCAAAACCAACTTATTGGAAGTTATTGAGGTGTTTACGGCCACACCATAAAGTGTTTGGACGTAAACTCTCCAAATGGTCTTATTTTGGGTCATAAAGGCAAGGGGTTTCAAAGGTTCAAGTGTTCTAAGGGTTAGCGAGGGTCTATAAGTGTTTAAGGCTCATGTTAAGACCAAAACAAGGGTTTACGACGAAGGGAGATACTCCTGGCCGTAAACTCTCGTTGATGTTGAGTTTGGTGATGTTTCAAGGCTAGGATCTAGTGTTTAACATGTACAACTAGATGATAGATTGAATAATCACACTTTTGAAGGCATTTGAGGAGTTTTCGGCCACCAAGAACAAGTGTGTGTTCTTGGTGCTCTTGGTGAAAGATGAAGATCTAGCCAAAAGATGTTTTCATGGATGGAATCAAAGGGTGATTCATGAGCAAGAAGGATAACAACAACTAGAGGGAAGAATCACTTACATTTTAGAAGATCGGGAATGAAAATCTTGATGATACTTGAGAGAGAAATGAAGTGTTCTTGAGGTGGAGGTGAAATAATGAAAGAAAAGTTGAAGGGAAGGAGTCTTATGGGGGGAGTTTATGGCCCACCTTGAGTTTACGACCATAAACTCATGTGTTGTGGCCGTGAACTCCTTTTAGTGGTCCTAAGGCTTGAAATGTTGCACAGTGTCTCTAGCAGGTACATTCTAACACTCATTCCTTAAGTGTACTAGGCTTAAAACCCAAAAGAATAACCCTTAACAAGGCTAGAAAGCAATAAATTTTTGGGTTGTCACAGTTTGAGACTGGACTCATACTAGTGTTTCATCCAATTCACTCAAACCAAGGCTCTGATACCAACTTGTAACATCCATAAAATTTATGAACAATTTAAACTTTTTACACAACCCAAAATCATCATTTGTTTAAAAAAATAGTTTCAAAACATGTATATTATTAGAGTTTTCCCAAAATCATAAACAAAACACGAGGAGGTGCACGATCACGCCTTCACCTTCCCGCAATCATCTGAGGTACCTGAAACATCACTCAAAACTGTAAAGCCCAAAGCTTAGTGAGTTTCCCCCAAAATACCCACACATCACAAAACCAGAATAATAACAGTAAACATCATGCATACAGAGCCTTCAGTCTGACTAGAACGTCCCACCGGCCTGGAGTCTACCTGGTACGCTTATAGAACCTTCAGCATGACTGGTACGCCACATTGGGCCTTCAGCCTATCTGGACTGTTCTCTGGGCCTTCGGCCTGAATGGTTTTCCTTACTGGCCTTCAATCTATCTGGGACACTCTGGGTCTATTGGCCTACTTCACAAAGCAGGACCGCCCCAACTCAACCACACATATACCGTGTCAACACACACACACACACACACACACACACACATATATATATATATATATATATATATATATATATATATATATATATATATAATAGATAATCATACAATTAACCAACCAATAACAAGCAGACAGATCTTATAGATCACTAAGCGTAGCATCATCCTATCTAGCAGGATACAAATCTAATAGATCATTACAACACTCAATCATATGATAATTGGGATTCCAAAGGGCCGGCCTTGGTGCCTTCGACCCATAAGTACAGTGAGGAAAACTCACCTCACAATTGGATAGAACTGATAAGGCCCGACTCCGAAACTCAACTCTCAACAAAATACCTTAAGTCCACCAAGTGACCTATTCCATCAAAATCCTAAAATACCCAAAATGCCCTCGAAGTAAAACTTGGTTAAACTTGGTCATACTCAAAGTCAAATGGTGAAGGTCAACTGGTTAAACCAAATAAACCAACTGAGTCAACCCAACTAAGTCAACTCAACATGGGCTGACTCATGCGAGTACATGGGGCGTACCTAAAAGTACGCTTAGTGTACGCAAGCCTCACATTGACCAGATTACAGGGTGGCTGACCGAGTACGCAGGGCGTACTCCAAGCTATGCGGGGCGTAGCCTCACAACCCCATTTTCTTCATTAAGTGCTTAATGGCTTCAACACTTAAGCCCAAACTTCAGATCTAAAGTCCAGAGGCATACTAGGGTCATAAAGTTTCCAATTTTATGACTTTACACATCCATAAAGTTTTTAACAAAAGGTCTTAATCCATTAAGACATTCTACAAGATGCATGGAGCAAAACCAGCTAAAGGGACCTCATTTTTATACCTAAGGACCCCTCCTAGGGTCTAGAAGGACAGCCGAAAACGATAATAACCACTCATGCGCAAAAAATGGGACCTTTGGAACAAGAAGAACAACATAATCCCAAAATGAGATTTACTCAAAAAAGGCATCAAGGTGAAGACTTTTTACCTTCTAGAGTTCCTTAGGAAGGTAATGATCCAAGATCCACAAGCTTGCTTCAACTTCTAAGCTCCTTGATGCATCTCCTTCTTCCTTAAGCACACCAAAAACACACTTTTTAGCTCAAACACACTCTTAAGGGACTAGGGTTTGCCAAAAATGACTCAAAGGTATGGAGGCTGAAAAGGTAGGGAGAAATGAGCCATAATGATGCTTATATACCACCCAAACCCTAAAAATTAGGGTTTTCTCATGTACGCTTAGCGTACTCATCCTGCTCAATTTACGAAATTGCCACAAGGCTTCAAGGCTCATTCTCATGGACTTAGGGACTAAAATATCATATGACAAAATCTTAAGGATGAATTTAGAAGTACTTGACTCTGATGACACTTGTTAAATATAAAAGAATCGGATGTTTGATTTCATTAAAGGCCGAAAATAGTGGGTAAAATGGGCTTTAGTTTTGTTAAAAATATAGAACCGAGGCAAAAGATCACAGAAAAAAATAATTTTTCTTGATAAATGGAAGACAATATACAAAGATATAATGGGATATACATAGCTATGAAAGACAATATACAAAGATATAATGGATATACATAGCTACTACTTAGCTGTTGTTTTATGTCACAATTCTAATACTAAAACATCCTATTTAAATAGAAAAAAACAATCATTAAACATATCTAGACAATACCCTTAAATCTAGGAAAGTTATGGGGTGTTATCCATCAAAATGGATAAAGTCACTTCTGGTAAAAAAAAAAAGCTAGAAATATTGAATGTAGCAAAAAATTTCAAATCTTCGACCCTCTATAGACTATATTACAAAGAGTCTTGGATCGTTCTTCACAACAACACGGACAATAGAAACAATACTATAATGATTTTCTTGTAACATTAAAGTTGCATGACCTTTTTCTAACATTGGGACGACAAAGTGGGTACCGATGGATTTTTTATCTATATGTTTCATAGTAATTGCTCAGGTCATATTTTGAAGCTTATATATGAATGTTTAGAGAACATCAAATATCATTGCTTTCTAAGCTTAATCAATCTTAAAGCATCAATAACTATTAATGACCCAATATATACTAATCGGATTTTGATAATGATCAGTTGATAGACCATCAACCGATCCTAAATTTTTTTTCCTCGTAGACACTTCAAATCCATTTGACCAAGTGTTGAATCAAAATTGAATTGTTGTTAAAACAAAGTCATATATTCCATTAATAATTAATGTTTTAAAAGTCTGAAGAAAATATTAACCGGTTGATAGATACTAAGACAACAAGTCATATACTACAATGATATAAATTGTTTTAACGGGTTGGAAAAAAACTTAAGAATTTGATGAAAATAATAACACATTAAGTCATATATTTGAATGATATTAAAATTGAATTGATGTTCAAATAAAACTCATACAATAATAATATTAAAAAACAAAATACAGAAAAATACAATCATTTATCTTGATTATGTTAAACTTAATAACATACTAAGTCAAGATAAATGCCACTTATTTTTGTTTTCCATGTTAATTTGACAACCAAAAAGAAAATATTATCTCACAAAACAAGTAATAATTTCTTTAAAATCTTATTTTGATTAATATGAAAGATAACTAAATATATAAAGATTTATCTATGTAAAAGCTTTTCTAAATTTTCATAGATAAAATATTATTCTTTTTTACATTTTGCCCAATATTAAATGTTTTAAAAGCTTGAATAATAATAATAATAACAATAATAATAATAATAATAATAATATTATGCTCAGTTTAATAATTATTGCAATTTTTATTTACAAATATATAACTTTCAGTGTACTCGTTATTTTCCCACATAATATAAAATTTGTGTATTCATTTATTTACTCTTTACATTTGGTCATAGTAAATGGACCCCATTTTGAGCTGTAACAAAATCTACAGATTCAAGATTTTGTAGCAGGCAGACTTGACAACCCTTAGACCCTCTTAGTGACCGTTGTGTCTCATACATTGTCCCCCTCAACTTCAATCCTTCAAGTGGAATCTCACTTTGCCTAGCTTGCTGACTACTATGCATGTGCAAAAGTCGCTGCCCCTTCCACAATATATATATATATATATATATATATATATATATATATATATATATATATATATATATATATATATATATATATATATATATATATATATATATATATATATATATATATATATATATAAAAGGGCAAGATCCGTTGAGAAGTTATACTTTCCCGAGAACCCGAAAACTAAAAGTGAAACTTAGATCAAAATCAAGAGAAATTTCATCAAATAACCATAAAATGGGGGGTGTTTTAAGAAAATAACCATAAAAATCAAGGTTTTATATAATGACCACATGATCCGCATAGGGTGCTCTGCGGATCGATTAAAATATCTGCGAATAGTGAACAATACTGCGGATCCTAGGTGGCAACGGTTTTTAATTGAGATTTTGAGGATCCGCAGAGGCATCTCAGCGGATCTTGTATATCCTTTGCGGATCTTGATTTGTCACCATCGAATACCCTACACTGCTAAAAAAAAGCCACAAACCTCACATCCTACTGCGGAAAGACGAAGGAGACGACTTGAACGCAATCAATCGATCATTGCAATGGTGTGTAAATCGCGGCCTGTGGAAGAACTACACTCCGATGTGTTATTCGATGGCTATGGTACACATGTAAGTTTCTTTTTCCTTTTTTTGAATCGTAATTGGCCGTTATTTTGAGTTTTGTATATGTTCGTAGGTTTATTTTTCCTCCATCAATGGTGCATAAATCTTGTATGATAGTTTGTATTAGTAAATCCCAAAATTTTAGCCCAATTATTGCCCTGGAAGTTGATTTGTTGCGAAGAACAAATCTGTAGAGAGCCCCTTTGCGTATCGAAGTTACCCTCTGCGGAATTACAATTTTTAATTTTGACTTTTATTTTATATGCAAAAAGGATTATTTACTAACAAAAATTATTAGATAAGATTATCAAAGTATATTGCTATTAACATGTTTAGAAGGTAAGGACATTGTGGTCAATTTACTATTTTTTTTTCCAATTATAATGATTTAAAATTATAAAAATATATTATTAAATAAAATAAATTATTAAAAAATTATAAAATTGGATTACTAAGTAATTTCACATGTTAATGAAGAACTGACTGAAAGTACATTGCTATTTTTTGTTTTGTTTTGGCATATTATTTTCGTTTTTGTTATTACAACATTGTACTTTGTAGGAACCAGATTACATCATCTCACCCTCTCATGGTTGGGGCGTAGAGCACAGCTCCTCACAAGACACTAAAGTAGACAAGTTAATAGGCGTTGTTAGTCATTTGGCAACCACACTCGAGCATTTTACAAAGAAAATTGACAAATGGGAAAACGAAAGACAATTTGGTGTGAATGATTTCGGTAATGTGGATGGCCACGATGAAACATTTTTTTGGTGGTTTTGGGAAAGAGTCACCTAATACGTATGTGCAGACGCCACTGGTTGTTGCTGATATTAACGATAACACAAAAACATCGGTTAAGGTTACACCGAAAAAGAGAGGAAGATGAAATCAAAGTATTATAAGGTGGCTTACGTACAAGTATTAAATTAATTAATTTATAATAATGAATTATATCATCATTAAAAATTAGTTATCATTTTGATTTTATAGGTTCCGTCCACAGAACCAGTGAAGAAAAAAAATGGAAGAAAACCGAAGACAGACGGTACTTTGGACAAGGTACAATTGCTATTGGACCATCACATGCTTACTAATGAGGAATTTTGGAAATTATGGGGAAAGAAACAGATGACACTTTTGTAAGTCCCTAATTTGCCTGTGTATCAGTCAGATCCGTTTGATGGTGCGGAATCCCAATCAAACGGATGATGTCAGATCAAAATAGAAGAGAAAGAGAAGAAGAATTAATATGAATCTTGTATGTATTGATATGAATTATGATCCGGATACAAGAGATTCACACACACATAAAAGCTCCTGTTTCTCTCTGGTCAAAAACTCTCTACTGTTCATCCATCTCTACTCATCACCCTAACACCTCTATTTATACTTGTAGAACATGGGCCGGACACACATGGGCCGCAAATGAGTTTACGGCCGTAAGGTGTTTACGGCCGTAAACTCAGCCGTAAACTAGACCATAAATTAATAAAATATTACATAAAAATAATTGCCTAGAAAAGTAAAGTATAAACCATATTTTTGACCCAACAATCTCCCCCTTGGTTTATAGCTTTCTTTTCTTAATGACCCAACAAGCTCCCCCCTAAAAAGTAGCTGGCTCTTCTTGTCAATCTTCAATGGGAGATGAGCTTCAACATTAATCTTCAAATTCTTCACAACTTCAAGATGAACTTGATGAATCTTCAATGAATGACTTCATCTTGAGCACTTGAACATTTCTTTAGAATTTGGCTTTGAACGCACGTCGGGTGAGGAGGCTTGACGTACTAATTCTTGAAAGACAGCGCTTTCAGCTTGAGAATCTTCAGAGAGAACATCAGAGAGAAATAATCTTCTGGATCACTTCAGCAGGTACAAAGATAGCAACAGACTGATTGAGGAGGCTTCAATGCAATCCGTCACATAATCTTCAATTGCAGCTTCACCTTGCTTCTGGGGTTGAAGGATTGAATGTTGAAAAAAATAATCTTCATTTCTTGCTCCTTCGAATGTGAATTCTTCGATGCTCACGGACGAAGCCTTTGGCTCAGAAATCTTCAACACAAACTCCATGAGTCTTATCTATACCTGAAATCACTATTCAAGACAAAACAAAACTAAAAGAAAACTTAGCACACAAATTAAAATAGAAACAAAAATATTTTTGGATTTTTGATTTTTCTGAACAAGAAATAAAACAGAAATAACACTATTTTTGGATTTTTAATTTTTTGATTTTTCTTTGATTTTTTGAATTTTTTTATTTTTTTATTTTTTTTATTTTAATTTTTTATTTATTTATTTTTTTTAATTTTTAATTCTCCCCTAATATTTAAATTAGAAGAAACTATGACAAATTTAACAAAAATAAAATGATATCTAACTTTAAGAGAGATTTGGGATCAAAGTTTTTAGACAGCCTTTATCCACTTGTCGGTACCTTCCATATTCACATCTTTGTCTGGTCGATCGTCGGTATTGTGGTCCACTTAAACATGAAAAATTGTGACTTATTTTGGACATACTATTTGTTACAAGACAAGGTGAACTTAATTTCCTAAAAATTATATCTAATCCTAATTCCTTAGATACTATATCTTAAGGACCATTCATCTGACGACGATCAGGGATATTGTTGTCCACCTAAATCGAGCAGCGAGATCTACAGACAATCTGTATATGTTAAATTTTAAGTGTACTAGAACATGTTTCCCGCTTCCTGATATGCCCCAGCCATCAAGAACTTCCAGAGTACTCCTTACACCGGGTGAGCAGACAACCATTCAGAGAGAGAAGAGATTCAAAATTCTATTGCTAACTACTTCAGAGGGGTTGAGAAGAAGAAGGTTGCATATGCTGTGCACCAGGTCGGATTAGAAGTCGCACAAAGGAGACAGCATATGGCTAACAGATAAGAAGTATTTCACACACATATATATAGCCTGCAGAGAAATATAGTTGCATATGTTGTGTACCAGGTCAGATTAGAAGTCGCGCAAAGGAGACAACATATGGCTAACAGACGAAAAGAAAGAAAATGATCTTCTACAGACCTAATTTATCGGAATTTACCAGTCGCCCCATCCAACCGGAATTAAGGACAGAATCCGCACATCGAGGAAAAGTTAAACCACGGTTCCAAGTACGGGTTCAATTAATGTGACGAGTAGATTCCCATATATATCTCCCTGCTCAACCTATCCGAGCGTCGTATTGTTAGGCTGAATGGATCTAACTAGGTCAAAGTTTGTCAAGTCTATAAATTTCCTAAGTTCAACTCTGCCTAGTCAAGTCCATTTAGAATCTTTCGTGCCTACCGACGCATCAAACTAGAGCATAGACCCTTCAACTTTGGGTACGTTACGCAGACTCAGATTGCCTGTTATCACTTGATAATATCACTTCCCATAACATCTCCTGCAAGCACATTCCATTAACACCATATATTTTTTTTATTTTATAATTTTGTAATGTTTTTGGATTTTTTAATATTCTAATTTTTGTTTTGTTTTTATTTCTCCCCCTAAATTTGTGCATAGGAGAGAAACAAAAATAAATGCGCAAATTTAAACTATCCTAAAACAAAAATTAGTCTTTAAAGCGAATCAGGTTAAGAAAAACTCAGGAGTATAGAGAAGAAAACGCAAACCGTAAGTCACCGATTGAATCTGCATTTAGAAGGTTTGAGAACAGCACGCATAATCTCAGAACCGATCCAAAAATTCTTCATGTCATTAAGCACTAACCCCATTTGTGATCTCTTCCTTTTTTCCCTTCTTTCCTTTCCCGCAAAGAACACATACTCTCGAACAAAGTTCTGAATGTTGTACAGTTGAGAGATGTCCCCAATCATATGCCAGGAACAACCATTATCAGCAAACCGAAGTATGATGATATGCCTCCATAGCTGCTCCGGCACAGAGCGAGATCAGTTGGTCTTTGGAACCCAGTCCATTTTGAAACTGGGTCGACCTTTGTCATCAATCCACGATACTCTCTCCCATGACATATCCTGCTTATCACAAACAGAAGATGTAGAAACGTTAGAAGCATTAGGAGATTTTGGAGTTTTCACCTTTGGTACCCATCTATATTCGGGTTTAACCCATCTCTTGTTCGATCCGATGGGTGACTCGGCACTTGCTTTGGAACTTGAAGTCGGCTGCCTAGATGACTTTGACCTAGCCGGTCTTGGTTTTGTTGGGGCATCTCGTGGATTGGACTTCTTGGTCGGCATTCCCTTCTTTCCCTTGGGATTTTGATTCTTGGCCTTGGAAGACTGATTCTTGGCCTTCTGTGCGTTCCAATCAGCATTGTCTGAACGTGACCTTGAGGGGTTTCTTTTGGAGTATCTCCCTCTTGGCGCATTCTGCCACCCTTGTGCATAGTAGGGAACGTATGCGCGATTAGGACAATTTTTGTGTGACATCCCCAAAATCTCGGCCAGAAAAGACCAATTTCATTTATGCTTTTTAAACATTTTCAGAGTAAATCCTTTTAGTTTTAAAAGAGATGCGGAATTTGTTCCCAAAAACAAAACATGATAAAATAGATATTTATCAAAACATTTCGTAAAGAAATATGATTTCATTTCATAATCAAAAGTCGGAATGTCATGTTCCGATACAGATCATAAAGCATAAACGATAGCATTACAAGTCATTCAACAAATACATACATATACAGACTTGCAAACAAAACAACTTGATCATTCGCCCATCTTAAGCTCTTGCTTCACTTCCTGTAAAACAATTCAACTGAGTGGGTCAGGCTTGGGAGCCTGGTGAGCATATAGGGTTTTCAAACCCACAATAATTATATTTAATTACAACAATCAACAATAAACCCGATTACCCATTCCCGTTATCCTCACCTTACGTTCCTAAAAATAACGTCTATTATAAGGAACTTATTTCAGGATTTTTATCGGGACGGACTTTACTGCAGAGGGGCTTCCTCAACAATAAGTGTCCTGAAGGCAACCATGTGGGGGATAGAGTACACCGGTGAACACGTCGTTCACAACACCTATAGGTAATGAGCCTGCTAGTGTTCCACAGGACAGTCTAGAATAGTCCGTGGTCGTCATCCATACTCTGCTGAATGACTAGAATAACACCAATAACACCGAGGCCTCTCATCTGTTTATTACACACCAATTATCTACCCATGTTCTACCCAACATATTAGTAGATAAAAATATACATTTTTATACACTGTTTAAAAAACCTGTATAGCATGCTTTAATCAATACATATTCCACATAACAGATGAGGCATACACACATAACACGTATTTCATAGAGAATATATCAGATCTATGAGATAGAAGAGAGTGAATATACATTCACACATATAACCACGAAATATATACACGTAGCACATATTTTATATTAAATACTTCATAATATTGCGTTGGAAAGAAAATAACTACACACTCACTTGATCAGAAGATGATCCGACAACACTACGGCTTATAGAAGTAGTATACTTTGATAGATCTGGAAGATCTTCACCAAACTCGAACTCCGCGCGGGCAGAGCTTCGGCTCGGGAATAACGCTCTTCGGGATCCTTGGGGCTTCGGATCTTGCTTCGGGGCTCGGGAATGATACCGGGGCTTCGGGATATGATTGGCACGCAAATCGAGGAAAAACTTAGAGAGAGGGAAGAGTTTAAACAAGAGAAAATGGCTGATTTCGAGTTCTATTTATAGGCAGAGGGTCTGGGATTACGCGGGGCGTAATCTCAAATTACGCAGGGCGTACTTTGACGTCACTGCATGCGTCGATCTGTGGCACTCGAGTATTGGTCAGGCAACTTGCATCCGCCTGAGTACGCGGGGCGTACTCAAATTACGTTGGGCGTAATTTGACTCGTCAAACTTCTAAATTTCGTAACTTTCGCATACGAACTCCGTTTTCGACGTTCTTTATATCCACGCGTAGGTGAGACTACGCTCTACAACTTTCGTTTAGACTCCGTCGGCTAACTTTGACTTTATTTTTTATTATTTATTTTTAGAAGGCGCGGACAGGAAAACTTCGTTATAAAATCATAACTTCTTCGTCCGATGTCCGTTCTCGCCTATCTTTTCATCATTTCGCTACTAACAACGAGATCTTCGATTCTCATTTAGATTGTTTCGGCTAAAAACCGCTCGATCTCAAATCGAATATTCGGGCTGCATACTACTAAGTCGAAACTTTAGAAAAATCATAACTTCCTCATACGAAGTCAGATTTGGGCGTTCCTTTTATGCACGCTCTCGGTTTAACGAAATCTACGAATTTTGTTTAGATCGCTAAGGCTAAATATCGCTCTATCTTAAATTAATATTTTACGTCACTCGGCGTCGTGCCGGTTCTGTCGCGAAACTTCGACAGGTCATAACTTCTTCGTTATAACTCGGATTTTGGCATTCCTTATATCTCCGGAATCCTTGTTTCAACCACTACAACTTTATGCAAAGATATCGGTCTTATCTCACACTTTAATTTTGACGCTTATTTTATTCTTAATTCATTAAATTATAAAAATTAAGAAAATACACACATAAATCACATAATTCAAATCATTCACAAATAATACATTTTATTATTTCAAACTGGGGTTACAAAGGTTAACCTAGACTATTACATTCCTAAAAATGGCAAGCCCAGAAACACGGGCGTTACAATTCTCTCCACCTTAGAATGATTCCGTCCCCGGAATCACACACCAGCAAACAAATGTGGATAGCGACTCATCATGTCACTCTCCGTCTCCCAGGTGAGATTCGGCCCATTCGCGTGTTTCCATCGGACAAGCACTAACTCAACCATCTTACATCGCAACTTCATAGTCTTTCGGTCAACGATTGCCTCTGGTTCCTCAATCAACCTCTTGTTCTCATCGATCCTCAACTCCGAAAGTGGAATTATGTCAGGAACTTCTCCCGTGAACTTCCTCAAGTAACACACATGGAAAGTGTTATGAATTCCATCCAGTTCTTCTGGTAGTTCGAGCTTGTAAGCTTGGTTCCCAATTCTCTGAATAACTTTAAACGGTCCAATAAACCTTGGACTTAACTTTCCCCTTTTACCAAATCTTATAAGTCCCTTCCACGGCGAGACTTTAAGCAAAACCGAATCTCCAACTTCAAAAGTCATCGGTCTTCGCTTTTTGTCAGCGTAACTCTTTTGACGATCCTGAGCTGCTAACATTCTTTCCTTAATTATTTTCAACTTTTCAGCCGTTTGATGGACTATCTCCGGTCCCATAAACTGCTTTTCCCCAGCCTCAAGCCAACAAGACGGCGTACGACACTTCTGTCCATACAATGCTTGATAAGGTGCCATCTTTATGCTCGAGTGAAAAATATTATTATAGGAAAATTCTACCAAAGGTAAATGTTCATCCCAATTACCTAGGAATTCCAAGGTACACGCTCTCAACACTACAAGAAAAAAGGCCTTTTACGACGCGCAAAATACGACGCTCATTGATCTATGTTACGCAAAGGAGAGTGACATTAGAAAAATGTCATCTCTTCAAAAAATTTTAGGATAGAAGACACGCATTATTGCGCGCCCTTAAATTAGTGTCTAAAAAAAACACGGAGGGCACCTATAATAAAATGCGCGTCGTCTAAGGATGTCGCTTTATATTTTTTAATGGAACGCGCGTTCCATCCTTTAATAGTGGGGGAAAGGGGGAAATGAAATTCTGAAAAAATTAAAAACACCGCCAAGCTCTCCTCTACCTTCTTTCAATCGTTCTTCTCTCTCTCTCTCTCTCTCAATCAAATACCAAAAATCGACTATTGTTGGAACTAGGGTTCCGGTTCTTAGTGAAATCGAAGGTTTTTTGGTCACCAGGCCATGAAATTGATCAAAGGTTTTTTGGCCTAGAACCACCAGACCACCCTTTTCCTTCATCCACCATTACCATTTGTAGCTCTCTCACCCCATCTTCACTATTAAACCTTGCGAAATCCTTATATAACATTCCGACGACAATCAGATTCCGGCGCTCTATGACTGTCGACGGGAGCAAAAACCTAATTTCAAGTCAATGGCCTGTGTGTATATTCTGGTACAGAACTCGGAGGAGGAGGTACGAGTGGATTTGGAACAACTTCTTAGAGAAGGCAACTGATATCCTTGACATCTTAAGGCCGAACAAGTACCTCTCGATCTCATTTCACCATTTGTAGTTCCATTACAGAGTTTATAACTATGAACATGTTCTGAACAACAAGCGCCTCTCGTCATGCTTTTTCAATTGCAGATTCTGATTTTAGGTCATCTCCTCTCCTCGCCTCTTCTTTGTTTCTTTTCTATTCTACTTCTACATATATACTTCTTGTACAGAGGATTAACATTATTCCATTCTTAAATATTTATAAAATCGGTATTATTTGAAGTTCAGTGTTTATAGTTTAGTTAGATGCGAAAATCTGGTGCTTAATCTTTAGTCTATGTATTTGTAAAGGGGATTTTTCTGATTTGGGAACCAAAACATACGAGACTGATGAATGGTTCAAACCTAAGCATCATTGATGAAAATTTTCTTTATATGACACTTCTATTTTATTTCTTTTGCCAAATTGGCGATCTTGATATTGATCTTCCAATCTAAGGGGAGAATTTGAATAGAGATCTATAATTAGGGCTTAGAATTGAGAAATGTTTAATTTCCTCGGTATGAAATTTCATAGATTAGAAGTTTTGTTTCGTATATAATTGTGTAGCAACATATGAATTCTTAGAAATTGGGGAAGAACAGCGTCCTGATTATAAATGCATTTTTCAAAATTTTGAATTGGGGAAAATTTTGATGATTACGTTTACACTCTTATCTCAACCATATCCTTGAGCAGATTTGGAACATTCAATTTCTTCATAACACTAAACCTATTCTTCTATCAAACTTAATGATTATATGAATTGTTCAATTTGTTTTCACATCCACTGATCCAAATCTTCTTCAAATTCAACAGATCATGCCTGGGTAGAAGATTGAAACAGGTCATACATACATAATCCATGATGTTTGTATGGATTACTATGGAAAACGAGTAATATCCACCTCCTCTGATGCCACAATCAAGATAATCAGTGTCACCACCACCATCAGCACCGCCACCTCACACCCCCTTACCACATTGACATGTCACAATGGTCCAGTCTGGCAGGTTGCATGGGCCTACCCTAAATTCGGGTCCCTTCTTGCATCACATTCTGATGGGATTCTTCTGCAACACATTCTGCTGGGGGATTCTACAACCAAAGTACCTTCTTTTCTCAACTATATAAATTATTTTATGGGTTTGTCTAATTTAGTTTTTTTTTTTTAATGTTTGATCAGATTATGAATTGAGAGGTTACAAAATTAGTGTGGGAATGGCTGAGAAATCTGCTCCAAGGGCTCCTCCTGCTCATTAGCACAAGTCAAAAATTGATATCACTGGGTCAATTTTGTATGTTATTTCCTAGTCTATACCTGATAGAAAAATTCCATATAAAATATTAAATTTCTTAAAAAAGAAGTAAGTAGCATTTGAAAATTCCATATAAAATATTAAATTTCTTAAAAACTAAGTTAAGTTGTAGCATACCAAAAACAATCTATAAATTGCAGGAAGTATACACAGTTAGTGTGAATAATATGTTATTTTTGCTACTTTAGTAAGTGATACTATATTTGTATTTTTTATTACTTCAGGGGATTGAGAAATTTGAGACAGATCTTAAGACCATGCACCCTAGTTTGACTGAATGCCGTGTTTTGAAGTGAAAATTGGAGCTTTCTGTGATCCAATATGCCATTGGTATAAGTTCTGAAGCTCACACTAAGGTATATATCATTATCATTCCACTATGTAATGACTAAACTGAAATTAGCTCATTACTAAATAATCTTCAATTTCTCAGTGCATATTATAACATTATAAGTTGCTTGTATATGGTGATTTCAACTTTTGGTGATATTAAGTAACTACTTTTGGAGTAGGTAATGAGGAAAATGAAACCAGAAATGAAGAGTATCAGATGGAAAAGCATATTTCTTCACCACACCAAAACTCTTTTTTTTTTTGTTTTTTTTTTTTTATCGTTGTTGTCCATTTCATATGTGCTAATGCTCCAAAAGTCTTGTGCCAAATTGGGTTTATTTTTATTTATGGTTTTATCTTTTTTCAGATTTCCATGTGGCTGTTTTTTTTTTATCATGGAATAGAGATATAAGTTTACCCTTCCACTTTGCCATTTGCCATTGGTGTGGAAAATCATCATCATCATAGACGTGGTGTAAGGAAATCGGCTTCTAGGGAGGGCAGTAGTAGTAGTAATGACAACAATTTACTATATTGCCCTGATGCTATTGACTTAGAAAACAAAGATTTTGAACATTTTCAAATGCATTGGAGAAGAGGCTAACCAGTTGTGGTTAAAAATGTCCTAAAAAAGACATGTGGACTTAGCTGGGAACCAATGGTGATGATGCGAGCTTTTAGGAATGCTAAAAAAAGGTTAAATGAGGAAAATCAATGTGTCAAAGCTATCGACTGTTTGGACTGGAATGAGGTAAGTTTTATATCCCTATCTTTTAAGTTTTAACAATTCATTTTTTTATTTATTTGCATAAAAAACTTGTGTTTTTTTAAATCTTCTATTTATTTTCATAAATATAAAACTCTAGACTTTATGCATCATCACGACTCAGTTTCTTTTCATCTATTATTTGTAGGGAAATGTTTTGGAACATATACTAATGTTAGGTGTTGAAAGTCAATGGGCACCTGTTGTCGTACATTGTGCGGTGAGATAACTTATTCCATGTGCTTTTGATTCATACGTTTTATACTTAAGAAAAAAATAATAAAAATATATGAAAGTAGGTTTCTATTTGAGATACATACATAGGTGATCTGATTTTTGGACACCAAAAGAATCTTGAATGCATAGGTGATCTAAAAGCTCCACAACAGACAAGAGATGGACAAGTTTCAAACCTTCGTGCATAACTTGGGGTGATAAATGGTAGGTTTTTATTAAAAATTTTAACTTTTTTAGATTTTTTTTAATGTTGTCTATTTTCTCTCCTATTATGTTTGTCTGAATTAGAACTTAAAAGAAGAGATCTCAGAGGCCATTGATCAGCTAAGGGAAGTTGAATATGAAGTCATTATCACATGTTGTAAAAAATTCGTTTATTTTATTCTTCACCCTTCTACAAGCCTTTTTAACATGTTGCAGGAACCTAAACCTAAGAAACAGTCCTCTCCTACAGCTAAAATTGGATCGAATAAAAAAACTGTTAGTAAACCTGTAAGTAGTTCAGATGAATCTGAATCATCGGATGATAGTGATTCATCAGATGAAGAAGTGAGTCAGAGTGTAAATCTCTTGGCACTTGGATACAGTTTGTCTAATTTCACATTAATTTTGTCACTTTTTAGCAGCATTCTCTACATGATACATGTTGTTCTCCACTTTTCTAAGTATTCTTCTATGTAATTTAGGAGGCGCCAAAAAAGCCAGCTGCTGTTGCCAAGAATGGTGCTGCTGCAGCCACCAAGAAAGCCAAGTGAAGTGATGCGTCTGATTTAGAAGACAGTTCAGATGAAGTAAGAGAGCATTTTGGTTTTGTGTACAATTTTTACCGAGTGAAGTGATGAGTCTGTCATAGTTACTTTAAATAAGGTAGTGTGTTTGGTATGCAGTAATCAAAGAGGGAATGGAATCAAGCATTACAGTGTAATCTGATTCCTGCAATTGTTGCTGCAATTGATGCTGATTTCTTATTGTAAGTGTTGTTGCACTCTTCTGCTGATTTCTAAAAGATACCAAAGGGTACAAATGTTTTTTTTTCATGAATAAGAGCTATTTCTGTTCTTCTTCTTCTTCTAGTTGTTGCACTCCTCCATTCTTCATTGTGGGTATGCAGCAGCTCCAAATGACAGGATATAATTAATTTTACTTCTTTTATTATATAGAAGTTTATTTAGTGAATTCTTTTGGTTTATCGTCTAGAAGAACTTCATACTTTTTCAACCCAACACCAAAACTCGTTTTTTTTTTTTTTTTTTTTTTTTTTTTTTTTTTTTTTTTTATCATTGTTGTCCATTTCATATGTGCTACTGCTCCAAAAGTCTTGTGCCTGATTGGGTTTATTTTTATTTATGGTTTTATCTTTTTTCAGATTTTCATGTGGCTGTTTTTTTTTATCATGGAATAGAGATATAAGTTTACCCTTCCACTTTGCCATTTGCTATTGGTGTGGAAAAGGCTGTTTTTCTAGTAGTGAATTATGCAGGTTTTGAAGTTTTTGATGGAAAAGAATAGTGTTAATGCTCTTCATAGAAAAGTATGTTGGTATTTTAGGAAATTTGGCTAATAATTTAGTTAATTATATAAAAAATGTTGAAATCTTACATTTGTCTACTATTGGAATGATTATTTGTAGTATTACATTTGTCTACTATTCGAATGATTATTTGTATAACATTAACTTTTGTGCAATGCATTGTATTATTTGTATATGGTATTTTATTTTCCATTATGTGACATAAAATGCAAATTTAATATGAAAATAAGTAAATCCATAAATAATTTTTTTTTTAAATTTAAAATTACGATACGCAAAAATGTGTGTCATCTTCATTTATGACATGGCCTTTCTTGACAGGGGCTTTCTTGATACGCATTGCGTGTCATTAACACGCGCGTCGTAAGGTTACGACACGCGAATGCGTGTCGTCTTCCTTTATGACAGGGCCTTCCTTGATACGCATTGCGTGTCGTAACCGCGCGTCGTAAACGCGTGTCGTAAATGCGCGTCGTAAATGCGCGTCGTCTCTAGACGACGCGCAAATGCGCGTCGTCTATCTTTATGACATGGCCTTCCTTGACACGCATTTGCGCGTCGTCTGAGCCATTTACGACGCGCAATGAGCGTCGTAAAAGGCCTTTTTTCTTGTAGTGCAACATATCTTCAAGTGTTTGTATCGTCCGTTCGCTCTGACCATCAGTCTGCGGATGGTAAGCTGTACTTAAACACAACTTGGTACCCAATTCCTCTTGTAGACTTTTCCAAAATCGCGAGGTGAAACGGCTATCACGATCTGACACAATCGTTAGCGGAACATCGTGAAGCCTCATAATTCCCTTCACGTAAGAATTCGCAAGCTTTTCCATAGACCATTTCTCATTGGCTGCTATGAAATGTGCACTCTTAGTGAATCGATCAACGACCACCCAAATCATGTCATCACCACTTTTTGTTCTGGGTAGTTTAGTGAAAAAATCCATAACAATGTCTTCCCACTTACCCATAGGCACAGGTAATGGTTCTAAACTCCCGTATGGTTTTTGATGTTGTGCCTTGACTCTTGCACCGGTCACACACTCTGCCATATACTTCGCAATGTCGAGCTTCATCGTCGGCCACCAATAATAGGGTTTCAGGTCCCTATACATTTTTGTGCTACCGGGATGAATCGAGTACATGGTTTTGTGAGCTTCTTCCATCAAAAGATCCCTGAATCCTCCTGTCTTAGGTATCCAAATCCGATCTTGGAACACCTTCAGTCCGTGACTGTTTACACCGAACACCAACGTTTTTCCCAAACGTTCCTCCTTCCGGTCATTCTTCTCAGAAGCTTCGCTTTGAGCTTTATTTATACTTTCCAAAATAGTCGAGACAACTTCAATTCTCAACGCTCTTGGCCTTCTCCTTTCAAGATTGACTTTCCGACTGAGAGCATCAGCAACAATATTGGCCTTACCGGGGTGGTAAAGTATCTCACAGTCGTAGTCCTTAAGTAATTCTAGCCAACGTCGTTGCCTCATATTCAATTCTTTCTGACCAAAAAGATATTGGAGACTCTTATGATCAGTGAAAAGTTTGCACTTCGTGCCATAGAGGTAATGCCTCCATATTTTCAGTGCGAAAACTACCGCTGCCAACTCCAAATCATGAGTCGGGTAGTTCTTTTCGTGCTCTTTCAGCTGTCGAGACGCATATGCTATCACCTTTTCTCTTTGGGTCAAAAAACAACCCAATCCAACCCCAGACGCATCGCTATAAACAGCGAAGTCTTCAACTCCATCGGGTAGAGAAAGTATTGGTGCCTCGCATAGTTTCTTCTTTAGCTTCTCGAATGCTTCTTTAGGCTTATCACTCCAAGCATAAGTAGCTCCTTCGTGGGTCAAAGCTGTTAATGGACTAACGATCGAGGAAAAGCCTTGGATAAATCTTCGGTAATATCCGGCTAATCCTAAAAAGCTTCGGATCTCCATGGGACTTTTCGGTTGTTCCCACTTCATCACAGCTTCGATCTTTGCTGGATCAACCATTATCCCTTCTTGGTTGACCACGTGACCCAAGAATTGGACTTCTCAAATCCAAAAATCACATTTGGAGAACTTCGCATACAGCTTCTCCTTCTTCAAGACTTCTAACACTTCTCGTAAGTGTCTGCCATGCTCCTCTTGGCTTTTTGAATAAATCAGAATGTCATCTATGAACACTATCACAGATTTATCAAGGAACGGATTACAAACCCTGTTCATTAAATCCATGAATGCTGCTGGAGCATTGGTTAGTCCAAACGACATAACCAAGAACTCATAGTGTCCATATCGCGTTCTGAATGTGGTCTTCTCTATATCCTGCTCCCTTACTTTCAGCTGATGATATCCTGACCTTAGGTCGATCTTTGAAAAATAACTTGAACCTTGTAGCTGATCGAATAGGTCATCAATCCTCGGCAACAGATATCTATTCTTTATTGTTGCCTTATTCATCTCCCTATAATCGATGCACATCCTCATGCTTCCATCTTTCTTCTTTATGAATAACACCGGAGCTCCCCAGGGTGATGAACTAGGTCTTATGAAACCTTTGTCCAATAACTCCTGAAGTTGCATCATCAGCTCCTTCATCTCTGTCGGTGCTAATCGATAAGGTGCTTTTGCAATTGGCGTTGTTCCGGGCAACAAGTCGATACGAAATTCTACTTGTCGATCGGGCGGTAATCCAGGAAGATCTTCGGGAAATACTTTCGGATAATCACACACAACAAGAATATTTGGCATCACCTTCTTTTCCTTCTTAGCGTCGATCACGAATGCTAAGTATGATGTACACCCCTTGGTCAAACATTTTCTGGCTTTCATTAGAGAAATGATCCCAGAATTTACTCTGTGTTTATCTCCATACACCATAAACGATTCCTTCCCAGGCGGGTTCACTTTCACTATTTTCTTCTTGCATAAAATTTCGGCATCATTGGCGCTAAGCCAATTCATTCCCAAAACGATGTCGAAACTGTTAAGTTCGATAGGCAATAATTCCTCGTGGAACTTATTCCCATTCACATCAATTAAGATGTTTTTCATACGATGGCTAACAGGTACAAACTTGCCACTAACAACTTCGACTAATAAAGCATTATCTAGTCTAACAACAGGCAAAGCTAGTTTTCTACCAAATTCATGCGATATAAAGGAGTAGTTGGCTCCAGAATCAAATAAAATTTGGGCAGACAATTTGTTAACGAGAAAGGTACCTGAAGCGACATCAGCTTCATCTTTAGCAGCTTCTAGTGTCATCTGGAATGCTCTCGCCTTTGGGTTTGGCAGAATGTTGGGTCTTGCTGCTTCCTTCTTTTTCAGACAATCCCTTGAGATGTGCCCCTCCTCACCACAACCATAACAAACGTTCTTGGTAAAGGTGCAGTCGTTGGCATAATGCCCGAGCTTTCCACATTTGAAGCATGTGGTTTCCCCGCCACACTTCCCATGATGCTTCTTCTTGCACTTGTCGCACCATTTCGCCTCTACCTTTCCTCCACTTCCCTTAGAACTAGTCTTCGAGAATTTACTTTTCTTGTTGGACCCTGAAAATCCATCGATTTTCCTCTTCTCACCAACCTCTAACCTTTCCAGACCATTTTCCCTGATCTGGGCCTCAACATTTCTAGCAGCCCAGATGGTGGCTTTCAATGTGGTTGCTTGCTTAACCATTGGACCATAGTCCGCTGGTAGTCCAAGGGCAAACTTGTTGACCTTAGAGAGTTCTGTAGGCACCAAATATGGGATAAACTTCATCTTTTCTGTGAAACTTGCAGCGTATTCAGTAACGCTCAATTTCCCTTTCTTCAAATTCTGAAACTCATTACTGATTTCCAGAAGGTCCTGCTCGAAGCAGTATTGCAGTTTTAGTTGTTCCACAAAGTCTTCCCAAGACATTTTTCTTGCTTCTCCCTTGGGCATAGAGTCAGCTAACAGCTTCCACCAACTCAACACGCCAGATTTTAGCAGAGGGATCGCAAGAGCGGTCTTCTGCCTGTTGCTGCATTCGCAACTTTCAAACATAGTCTCCATTTCGGAGACCCAGTCCATAACTTGTACCGGCGTCGGGCTTCCGGATAGACATGGTGGTTTGGATGCCATGAAATCCTTATACTTGCACCCACGGCCATCATTTCCTCCATACTGGTTATTGCGTCTAACCACTGGTTGTTCGTCTTGACCAATGATTCCACTAAAGTTTTCTCCTTCAGACTGCCCCCATTCTCCTCGGGCTCTTCCGCTTGATTTGACGGTTCTTCACGATTCTGCCTAAGCAGGCGTCTTGTTTCTTCCATCTGACGATCCAACATAATTTAAATCATCATTTGTACACCAGCCATTGTTATCGGCTCAGGTGCATCAGCTACAACA
Organism: Lactuca sativa; assembly: GCF_002870075.4. NCBI lineage: Eukaryota > Viridiplantae > Streptophyta > Magnoliopsida > Asterales > Asteraceae > Lactuca > Lactuca sativa. The sequence goes on along the minus strand of NC_056627.2, from coordinate 324,234,079 downwards.
TGTACTTGTTGAATTACAGGCGGTTGATTCCTGTTTTCATCAGCATTTCCAACTCCGCTTCTTGTTCTCACCATTTTTGATCTACACACCGAATAATTTCACCTTATTACTCCAAACAATTACATGCTAGTTCTAATATCGTATACATACGCTTAGAATCCTAAACACATAAACCTTCAGATCCGGTTGGAAACAAACCATAGATCCGAACAAACAATATCATATATGGCAACATATAACATTTAGCACATAAAAGCATTTTAGGCAACTTTCCTAAAATAAACTAGTGCTCGTGTCTAAAATTTATCAGACACACATCTCACAATCTCCACTTAGCATACTAAGTTTAAGTCTAGAAATCCTACAAACTCCTAGTTCGCTTAAACTAATGCTGTGATACCAACTGTGATATCCCCAAAATCTCGGCCAGAAAAGACCGATTTCATTTAGGCTTTTTAAACATTTTCAGAGTAAATCCTTTTAGTTTTAAAAGAGATGCGGAATTTGTTCCCAAAAACAAAACATGATAAAATAGATATTTATCAAAATATTTCGTAATGAAATATGATTTCATTTCATAATCAAATGTCGGGATGTCATGTTCCGATACAGATCATAAAGCATAAACGATAGCATTACAAGTCATTCAACAAATATATACATATACAGACTTGCAAACAAAACAACTTGATCATTCGCCCATCTTAAGCTCTTGCGCCACTTCCTGTAAAACAATTCAACTGAGTGGGTCAGGCTTGGGAGCCTGGTGAGCATATAGGGTTTTCAAACCCACAATAATTATATTTAATTACAACAATCAACAATAAACCCGATTACCCATTCCCGTTATCCTCACCTTACGTTCCTAAAAATAACGTCTATTATAAGGAACTTATTTCAGGATTTTCATCGGGACGGACATTACTGCAAAGGGGCTTCCTCAACAATAAGTGTCCTGAAGGCAACCATGTGGGGGATAGAGTACACCGGTGAACACGTCGTTCACAACACGTACAGGTAATGAGCCTGCTAGTGTTCCACAGGACAGTCTAGAATAGTCCGTGGTCGTCATCCATACTCTGCTGAATGACTAGAATAACACCAATAACACCGAGGCCTCTCATCTGTTTATTACACACCAATTATCTACCCATGTTCTACCCAACATATTAGTAGATAAAAATATACATTTTTATACACTGTTTAAAAAACCTGTATAGCATGCTTTAATCAATACATATTCCACATAACAGATGAGGCATACACACATAACACGTATTTCATAGAGAATATATCAGATCTATGAGATAGAAGAGAGTGAATATACATTCACACATATAACCACGAAATATATACATGTAACACGTATTTTATATTAAATACTTCATAATATTGCGTTGGAAAGAAAATAACTACACACTCACTTGATCAGAAGATGATCCGACAGCACTACGGCTTATAGAAGTAGTATACTTTGATAGATCTGGAAGATCTTCACCAAAATCGAACTCCTCGCGGGCAGAGCTTCGGCTCGGGAATAACGCTCTTCGGGATCCTCAGGGCTTCGGATCTTGCTTCGGGGCTCGGGAATGATACCGGGGCTTCGGGATATGATTGGCATGCAAATCAAGGCAAAACTTAGAGAGAGGGAAGAGTTTGAATAAGAGAAAATGGCTGATTTCGAGTTCTATTTATAGGCTGAGGGTCTGGGATTACGCGGGGCGTAATCTCAAATTACGCAGGGCATACTCAGTACGCGGGGCGTACTTTGACGTCACTGCATGCATCGATCTGTGGCACTCGAGTATTGGTTAGGCAACTTGCATCCGCCTGAGTACGCGGGGCGTACTCAAATTACGCTGGGCGTAATTTGACTCGTCAAACTTCTAAATTCCGTAACTTTCGCATACGAGCTCCGTTTTCGACGTTCTTTATATCCACGCGTAAGTGAGACTACGCTCTACAACTTTCATTTAGACTCCGTCGGCTAACTTTGAATTTATTTTTTATTATTTATTTTTAGAAGGCCCGGACAGGAAAACTTCGTTATAAAATCATAACTTCTTCGTCCGACGTCCATTCTCGCCTATCTTTTCATCGTTTCGCTACTAACAACGAGATCTTCGATTCTCATTTAGATTGTTTCGGCTAAAAACCGCTCGATCTCAAATCGAATATTCGGGCTGCATACTGCTAAGTCGAAACTTTAGAAAAATCATAACTTCCTCATACGAAGTCAGATTTGGGCGTTCCTGTTATGCACGCTCTCGGTTTAACGAAATCTACGATTGTCGTTTAGATCGCTAAGGCTAAATATCGCTCTATCTTAAATTCATATTTTACGTCACTCGGCGTCGTGCCGGTTCTGTCGCGAAACTTCGACAGGTCATAACTTCTTCGTTATAACTCGGATTTTGGCATTCCTTATATCTCCGGAATCCTTGTTTCAACCACTACAACTTTATGCAAAGATATCGGGCTTATCTCACACTTTAATTTTGACGCTTATTTTATTCTTAATTCATTAAATTATAAAAATTAAGAAAATACACACATAAATCACATAATTCAAATCATTCACAAATAATACATTTTATTATTTCAAATTGGGGTTACAAAGGTTAACCTAGACTTTTACATTGCTAAAAATGGCAAGCCCAGAAACACGGGCGTTACATTTTGGCAATGTGTCCAGGTGTTCCACAATGAAAACAAGTCTTTTTCTTCACTGTGAAGTTATTTCTTCCTGCCCCTGGTGGCGTATCCTTGCCTTGTCTCTTGTTGTTCCCACATGCACACTTGCCACAAGAACTCTGTTGCGTTGGAATTGGTGGCCTGTATTTACCAACGGGAGGTTGATTAGAAGCAACAGATTTAGAGTTCAAGGGGTCGTTTGTTTGTTCAGAAGAACTCTCCTTGTTCTCATCCTCTACTACTTTACCTGCACATGTAACAGAAGCATCAGTATTTTCCACACTTAATTTTTAAAGCGTCAAGTTCTTCAGTTACAGCAACAAGTTGTCTCTTAACATAATCATAATTTTCACACTTGTTGCTGTACTCTTCCTGAAGTTTCCTAAAGTCCTTGGTTTTAGCTTCTAATTCAGCCTTCAGGGGTTTCTGTCCTTTCCTGAGTTGATATCCTTCATATCTCAGGTCCTCAATTTCTCTTTTAAATATATCAATTTGTTCTCGAAGAAATTTAATCGTGGCTTCACAAGCTGGAGTACATGTAACTTCAGTGACCGGAATGTTTTCAGAACTCATTGTTTCTCTACACTTCAAAGCATCAAGTTCTTGAATAACATTAGCAAGACTAAGATGATTGAGATCTTTTGTCTTCTTGATGATGACCACGTTCATATCCCACGATTTCGGAAGTGAATTTAGCAACTTTTTGTTTATCTCGGACTTAGTCAAGAAGATCCCGACTATATTTATCTCAGTAGTGAGTGTAGTAAATTGCTGCAACTAAGCTTCCAGGGTTTCTCCAGGGATATAATCGAACATGTTGAAATTTTGTCTTAAGATATCCTGACGACTCTCTTTCATGTTTTTAACTCCCTCGTAGACCTTAAAATCAATTAAAAAGCACAGCTAGAAGCTAAGATAAAAATTAAATGTCAAATTTAAAATGCCCCCTTTTTTTTAAATCAAACTCAAAAATCAAACATGAAAAAGTCAACCTTGAAAAAGTCAAATTTAAAAAGTTAAACTCAAAAGTCAAACTTGAAAAGACAAACTTAAAAGTCAAACCAAAAAACTAAATTTGAAAATTTAAAAGTTAAACAAAAAAGTCAAAGTTCAAAGTCATGGTCAAACTTTAAAGGCAAAGAAAAATTTAAGTAAAAAGTCAAAAATAAAATTCAAAAATTAAAAATTAAAATTTTTGCTTGAAAAAGATATTAATAAAAAAAGAAATTGATTTTTGGGTTCAAAGTGTCAAATTTGGAAATTAGGGAGCGACTGGTAGTGTTTAAGTTTAAATTTCCAAAGGGAAATCACAAGTTCTTGGCTAGCCGAGATGGTAAGGCGCGTTGACAGTGAATTAGAGGTCCCGGGTTCGATCCCCGGCAACCTCCAAATCCGCTTCTATTTTGCTGAAGCGCTAATGCAAGTTGGCTGCTGAGCCGAGCCGTCTTCCACCGAGCCGATCTGCCGAGCCGAGCCGCAAACTCCGGAAACCCTAGCCGTAAACCCGAACCCCGCCGCCGGCCGTGAACTGTTTCCTGCAGTAAGCTCCGGCCGAAAACCCTTCAACAATTACGTGAAAAACAACGATTTTTCGACTTTGAAGCTCCAAAACTCAATCAAAAACCCTTTTTTATGAAAAACACAAAGAACAAACCCCCCTTATTTTTGCGAGATCTATCCAAAAACTCAAAAATATTTCGAAAATAAGATCAAATAATGCCCCAAAATAGGGTTTACGGCCCAAGAACTCGGTGTTTACGACCGTAAGCTTGGACCGGAAACACCAATTATTCAGATTCCAGACGAAACAATAAATCCTTTTGACTGATACAACCAGGCTCTGATACCAATTGTAAGTCCCTAATTTGCCTGTGTATCAGTCAGATCCGTTTGATGGTGCGGAATCCCAATCAAACGGATGATATCAGATCAAAATAAAAGAGAAAGAGAAGAAGAATTAATATGAATCTTGTATGTATTGATATGAATTATGATCCGGATACAAGAGATTCACACACACATAAAAGCTCCTGTTTCTCTCTGGCCAAAAACTCTCTACTGTTCATCCATCTCTACTCCTCACCCTAACACCTCTATTTATACTTGTAGAACATGGGCCGGACACACATGGGCCGCAAATGAGTTTACGATCGTAAGGTGTTTACGGCCGTAAACTCAGCCGTAAACTAGACCATAAATTAATAAAATATTTGATGCAGCGCAAAAAAACAACACAAAGATAACCAAGAATGAACCTGTTGATTCTAAAAGAATAGCCAAGACAATCTCTTCAAAACCACGTTGATTCTACGAATACCGTGGGATTGGCTTCAAAATCTGGGTTAACACACAGAATTTGGGAGAAAATTGAAAGTTCATAAAATTGATGATTGACCATCCAAATTACATCAAAAACAATTAAATAAGGAGCAGAAATTAAAATGAAATCCTAAAAGTCCATGGGCCGAATACAAACCCAAAAACAAAACCCAAAAATTAAGGAAAAATAACAAAAATTGCTCATAACTCCATTTAGAAAGCGATTTACTAACTCAAAAATGGGTAAGTCCCCTTCGGGTACTTATCTAGACGTGCTCCTTGCTCCAAGCTTCGATTTGACTGGTCGTAGGCCCAAAACGGAGATTCGTAGCCAAAGTTATGGCCATTTTCGTGAAGCCCCTTTAGTCACACGATCGTGGGCCTCTAGGAACGCAAGGCCCGATCCTCCACACTAGGGCCCACATCATCCCCTCCCGGGTAGACAAAATTCGACCTCGAATGTGCACCATAGTCATCATCAGAAGAATCCCCATAATAAGGAAGCAAATGCTTTACATTGAATACATCAGAACAACGAATGTGGCTTGGCAACTGTAGACGGTAAGCATTGGAATTAATCTTCTCCACAATCTCCACTGGTCCAATCTTCTTAGCTGATAGCTTGTTGTACTCACCAACCGAAAAACGATCTTTAGTCAAAACAACCCAAACAAAGTCACCTACTTCAAAATCAACTTGTCTGCGTTTTTTATCTGCATCTTGCTTGTACTTGGAGTTAGCTCGGACCAAGTTGTCATGAACAGCCCTATGAACATCATGTAGTTCTCCAACAAAATCCTGCACTTTCTTTGGAACTACCCTAGAAACAGGCAGTGACATCAAATCAAGTGGTCCCCGTGGCTGAACAGAATAGACCACCTGGAATGGACTATATCCAGTACTTCGGTTGATAGCATGATTATGAGCAAACTCAGCTTGGCAAATCTTCTGATCCCAGGTCTTCACATGATCACCCACTAAACACCGCAAAATATTACCAAGGGATCGATTGACAACCTCTGTTTGGCCATCCGTTTGAGGATGATATGCACTACTAAAATTGAGCTAAGTGTTCACCATTTTCCATAGGCTGCGCCAAAAATGACTCAAAAACCTAGTGTCTCGATCTGATACAATAGAAGACGGTAATCCATGCAAACGGTAGACGTCTCGAAAGAATAACTGGGCCACATTAACTGCATCCGTCATCTTTTTGCATGGAATAAAGTGCACCATCTTAGAAAAATGATCAACAACCACAAATATTGAATCATTTCCCCGTTGAGTACGTGGTAAACCCAACACAAAATCCATACTGATGTCTACCCAAGGTTGTGATGGAACAGGCAAAGGCATATAGAGTCCTGCATTGGTAGATGTGCCCTTTGACACCTGACATATTCGACACCGTTTAACATATCTATCCACCTCCTTGCGCATTGTAGGCCAAAAATAAGATGATTGTACCAACTGTAAAGTGCGATCTCGGCCGACATGCCCTTCACCATGCAGCTCCCTAATGATTTGAAGGCGGAGACTTGAATCAGGGATGCACAATTGATTGCCTTTGAAAAGAAAACCTGCATGCAGTAGAAAATCAGACATCTGTCCAGATTGTATACCCTGCAGAACAACAGAAAAATAAGGATCAACCGTTAGCTGCTCCATGAGGACATCCATCCCCGGCACACCAACCCTCATGGAAACTAGCAAATTACTCCTCCGCAGAGTTGTTTCTCAGTCTGCACAACTTTTAGTCAGTACGCAAAGCTGTTTCTCATTCCACAGAGCGATTTCTTAGTCCTCAGACCTGTTTCTCAATTCCGCAGAGATGTTTCAACAGTCATTTTTCTTATTTAAGTAATCATTTATTCTTCAATAAACTTACACCTTTATTCTGAAATGGCTACTAATGTACCAACTTCTTCAAATGTAGTGACATCAACCGATACTCCACGTCCATGGACGACAACAGAGGTGATGGTCCTAACACGATGTTGGAAGAACGTTTACAAGGGTGTAACGCCAATAGCTCTCCCTCATTGCCTTTTGGGTGATGAATGGTGTAACAACTCGGAATTCCGTACCACTTCTTGTAACTCTTTTCATAATCAAATTCGATCAACTAATCGTCGTTTTCAAATCCGATTCCGATTTCCTCATTTAATTAAGTCATTAAATGGTAATGATCTAAAATGACTTAATGGGTGTCTTAATGCATTTAGAAATCATTCAAACACCCCATTCTAGTGATCGGAACATTTCTAGAATCAACCATATCGGGTTACTGCAACTTGGCCGGGTGCGACCAAAAGCCCCGTCTGAAGCCGGTATCGGGTAGAATTTCACCGTGTCCAAATCCCGAACATTATTTAAACGTGTTTAAGCTTCCATTTGAAGCTTTTGGCTCTCTCTCTACTCTCTCTAACCTCTCTCCTCATCATAGATTAAGGTCCAAAATCAAAGAATTAAGGCTCCAAATCGTAGAGGTAACATCCCTAGCTTGTTATTCAACCTCTTAGGCCTTCAAATCTGTGTTTAAATTATGATTTTGGACCCGGAACATGTGTTTACGGCCAAGGAGCACGCTTGGGCCGTAAACACATAATAATGGGGTTTTTGAGCAATCTAACCCTTCCAAATCATCATTGGGACTTAGATACGACCTTAAGGCTTACAAAACCGGACTTGGAACACCTTAAACTTGGATTTTGATGGATTAACATGAGTTTACGGCCAAGGTATGTTCTTGGGCTGTAAACCCCTCAAACATGGGGAGTAAACTCACTTTTACATGTTAGAATGCCTTGTAACTTAACCAAAAGCCTTAGAATAAATCCTAGAACCAACCAAAAATAGTTTGGGGACCTTAAACACATCAAACACCCTCTTATTAGGTGTTTATGGCCAAGGAACTCCAAGAACATGTTCATGGGTCGTAAACTCCTAATTGTGTGTCATTTGATGCCCTAAAGTCATACCAAGGCTTGGAAAATTAACTAGAGTCACATGTGATTGTCCTAAGCATCACAAATTAAATATGGTTTGAGCTTAGGGGAGTTTACGGCCGTAAACTCCAAGTTTACAGCCGTGAACTCCAATATGTGATGTATATGTTGATTCAATTCAATCCATGGCATTAGAAAAATCCATTCCAACATTCCCTTGTCCATTTAAGCCATTTTAACACTCAAAACCACCCAAACATGAGTTCACATCCGTGAACTCATGTATATATGGGTTTTATGGCTGAAAACTCATTAAGGAGTTTACTCTTGGGGAGTAAACTCAAATCCCAAGTCCCTCGCATCAATACACGTCCGTAGATGTCACCCGGGTCACTCCAAACACTCGTTTTGAGGTGTTTTAGCTCATTGGAGTGTAATGTTCCATCTAATTAGTAATTGTAAATCTAATTAGATATGTTTGGACATTATTTCATTTTACATAGGAACATCGCGAGTAATCAAGCCCCGAACCAACGTTTAGTGTCCGAAACCGTAGCAATTCCTCGTCTGGTGAGTTCATACCCCTACCCTTTTTCACTATTTTTCACTGTTTTAAGGGGGGAACACAAGCAAAGTACAAGGGATTACTTGTACTCAAAACTTGTTTTCGTGTGTGTTTTTCTCATTTTATATGCTTTTAACACTGATTGATACAACTGATAACCGTTTGAACATGCAGATCACGTAAACATATATTTGTGAAATGGACTTTAAACTGTTATGTTTTATATATATTTCAAAAATAGTTTTCCACATTTTATCACTTAAAAGCATGACATTAGAACCATTGAAACATAAAACTTGTACAAAGTATATCCTCGGTAACACTCCACAGAGATACGCGAGTGGAGGATTATCATATTATTACTAGTAAATTTGTTAGTCCTGTATGATTGGAGACACGTCCTCGGTGAACACTCCACAGAGATACGCGAGTGGAGGACTGCACTCATAACCAGAATCTTTGGGATTAGAGAGCGTGACTTGAGTGTATAGATATATATGGGGTTGAGTACCCCACACCTGGCTGCTAGCTACAGCCGAACCGAAATTGTTCAAGGGTGACGAAAGTCATAAGGTGATGTGGACTACTTATTTCCATATCTAGTCTATCGTATGGTTATGGAACTCGCAATTAGGATAAAAGAGATTTACTTAACAGTAATAATGAATAACTTAATACATTTCACAAGATAACCAGGTTTCAGTATACATCTTTCACACTGGTAATCAACATTCAGGAAAGTTGGGACTTTCCTGGGGAAACATTGTACATAACCATGTTTTACAGAATACATCTTTTACAATTGATAACCAACAATTAGGAAGGTATGGGACATTCCTGGGGAAACATTGTACATAACTAAAAAGTGTAACGAACCGGATAAACTTTACATCTTTCACAATTGGTAACCAACAATTCAGGAAAGTATGGGACTTTCCTGGGAATACATTTGTACATAACCAAAACAGTAAAACAAACCAGATAACCTAACTATACATTTCCACAAGAATATACGTATTTTCAGTGTACAACTTTACTTTACATGTTGAGAAACAACAACCAACCTTTTTAAGAAAATATGGGATTTTCATGGTGTGTGTAACATTTTTCAGAAACAGAAAGGAAACCTGAACATTTTCACAAAACAAAACCACTTATGAACTCACCAGCGTTATGGTGATTTTCAAAACCGCTTGTGTTCTCAGGTCAGCGTTAGAACAGGTACTCGAAGATCCTTATATCCAAAGATGGAGTACACAAAAGACTTGTCTCGTTTTGTTTATATATACTATGTATCACAACTGTACAACATTGCTTTTGAAACAATTGTAAAACTTTTCTATATGAAATGTAATGGTTGTTTACTTTACTTACTATGTGCATTAGATTTGATACTCAACGTGGAGTCAACCCCAGAAATGTTTCCGCCTTTGGTTTTCGGGGTGTGACAGATTGGTATCAGAGCCCTTGTTTATAGTGAATAAAGTATACCAAACCTTACATGGTATAAAACTATAAACACTAAAGGGCCTAAGTGCTCTAAATTAAAAGTATCTTCAAACTATAAGTATTTTCAAAAGTATATAAGTATACCGAACCGTCGAGATCCGTAAATACAAGTAGAACAAAACATAAGTAAATGGGTGTTGTATACTGTGGTTAAACCTGGACAGTTATGTAGTCGTGTCTAGGATCAATATAGCCTGGCCAACTATATTCATTCGAGACACGACCAACATGTGCTTGGGAGTGACTGTGGTATGCGGCATGCCTAAAACTTACCCTAATACCACAAACATCGAACCAGAATCGTAGCAAATCATGAAAATACTATGGGAGTATTTCTGGAGCCAATCCTTTGTAGAAATCCTCGTGCATGCATTGATCCTTGATCATTCCATTAGCGATAGTTTACCTGCTTTGATAACTTTTTCCTGCCTTATCGCTTATTCGGAATATATATCTGTCATATCTCTCGATTCGATTCAGAGGACTTACCATTCTCTCTCTCTTTCTTGATCTTATTAGATTAAGATGCCTCCCAAAAGAATACCCAACTCCAACAACCCTCCGCCACCACCTCCTCCTGAAATAGACCCCGTGGTATTCCAAGCAGCTGTTATCGCCGCGGTGGCAGCTGCTATGTCTCAATTAAACACCGGTGGTTCCGGTGGTTCGGGAGGTGGTACTCAAACTCAAGATCAAGAAAGCAATCAGGGACACCGAAAGGAGGGTTCCTATAAGGATTTCATGAATGAAAAACCAACATCCTTCGATGGCACTGGATGTGTCATTTCCTTATCCCGATGGTTTGAGAAAATCGAATCCATCTTTGAAATCTGTGCCTGTGCGGAATCTGATAAAAGTCAAGTTCGCAGCCTGTACCTTCATTGTTAAAGCCTTGACTTGGTGGAGTGGCCGATTCAAAACCCTGACCCTAACCGTAGCCAATGCCATGGGCTAGGAAGCCATGAAAGAACTCCTCATTGCTGAGTACTGTCCCTGTGGTGAAATGCAGAAACTAGAGCCCTGGATGAAAGGTTCCGACATTTCCCGATTCGATGATCTCGCACTTCTCTGCCCTGGATTAGTCACTCCTGAAAGTAAAAAGATTGAGAGGTTCATTTGGGGGCTAACCCAACCGACAAATGGTCATGTCTTAGCTGCTCGTCCGGATACCTATGATAGTGCCAAGACTTTAGCCCAAACTCTAATTGATTACAGTGATGACATCGAGGAAACCACCACCGCTTCTGAGCAGACTAAAAGGAGTGGTGAGAAGAGAAAATTCTGGAAGAAGAAGAAGGGTCAATCTTCCGAAGGATCCTCCAAGAGACAGCAAACTATAGCAGTCCATGTTGCTACTACCCCCGTTGCTGCTGCTTCTGTTGTGGGATCCACAGCTCCAACTCCTACCAGCAGGTATGCTGGTAATCTCCCTTTGTGTGACAAGTGCAAGTACCACCATAACCCTGGCCCCTGTCGAGAACTATCATGTACCAATTGTGGTAAGAAGGGGCACACAGTCCGATTCTGCAAAGCTCCAGCCCAATCGGCCAATCAATCATCTGGAGCAGGCGTTTGTCAAGCCTGATATAACTGTGGAGAGGTTGGACACTTTAAAAGGAACTACCCCAAGAAGTCAACAGCTGATAATACCGAGAGAGTCCTAGCCATAGGACGGGAGGAAGCAGTCACCGATCCCACTGTAGTCTCGGGTACGTTCCTTCTCGACAACTCATATGCTAGTATTCTTTTCGATTTGAGTGCTGAAAGAAGCTTTGTTAGTCATTCGTTCAAACATAATTCCCAACCTTTAACTGAAATGTTTACCGTCAAGATGGCTAACGGTGAGAAAGAAAGCGCCAACAAGGTATTCGTAGGTTGTACCCTTACCCTGAACGACCATTCATTTCCCATCGATCTCATGCCAGTTTCCATAAAGAGCTTTGATGTCATCATTGGCATGGATTGGTTGAGTCCCAATCATGCACATATCCTTTGTTTTGAAAAAGCCATCCGTCTCAACCTTCCTTCGAATCAAACTCTCGTAATCTATGGCGATAAACTCAGTTCCAATCTTCGTATCATTTTCTGCATCAAAGCTCAGAAGCTCCTGCGAAAGGAGTGCATTGCATTCTTAGCTCATGTAATCAATGAGAAACAGGAAGTTAAAGACCTCGCGAGCATCCCCGAAGTCTGTAACTTTCCTGATGTGTTTCCCGAAGAGCTTCCAGGAATTCCTCCCGAGCGTTAGGTCGAGTTCCGTATTGACCTAATTCCTGGAGCTACCCCTGTAGCGAAGTCTCCGTATCGCTTAGCTCCGGCAGAAATGCAGGAGTTATCCAGTCAACTCAATGAGTTACTCAATAAAGGATTCATTAGACCGAGTTCCTCACCCTGGGGAGCTCCGGTATTGTTTGTCAAGAAGAAAGATGGATCCTTCCGGATGTGTATCGATTATCGTGAGCTGAACAAGTTGACCGTCAAAAACCGATATCCTCTTCCGCGAATAGATGACCTCTTCGATCAACTCCAGGGAGCCAGTTACTTCTCCAAGATAGACCTTCGGTCAGGTTGCCATCAGCTATGAGTTCATGAGAGTGATGTTTCCAAAACAGCTTTCAGGACTCGGTATGGACACTACGAATTTGTAGTGATGCCCTTCGGTCTAACCAATGCACCGACAGTGTTCATGGACCTGATGAACCGGGTGTGTCATCCTTATCTGGACAAGTTTTTCATTGTATTCATTGATGACATACTTGTCTACTCCAGAAGCGAAGAAGACCATAAACAGCACTTGAGGCTAGTGTTGGAAACCCTTAGATCCGAGAAGTTATACGCAAAAATTTCCAAGTGTGAGTTCTGGATTCGGAAGGTAACTTTCCTCGGTCACGTGGTAAGCGAGGAGGGTATTCATGTAGATCCTTCCAAGATTAAAGCGATAGAGAATTGGTCGACACCGAAGACACCCACAGAAATCCGAGAATTCTTGGGTCTCGCCGGCTATTATCGGAGATTTATCCAAAACTTTTCCAGAATCTCCAAACCCTTAACCACTCTAACACATAAAGGTGTACCCTTTTGTTGGAGTGATAAGCAAGAAACTGCATTCCAGACGTTGAAGAAAGCCTTGTGCAGCGCGCCTGTCCTGTCCCTACCCGAAGGGACAGAGGATTTCGTTGTCTTCTGCGACGCGTCTAATCAAGGATTAGGATGTGTGCTTATGCAACGAGGAAAAGTAATTGCTTATGCCTCTAGACAGTTAAAAGCACACGAGGTCAACTATACCATGCATGACTTGGAATTAGGAGCCGTAGTCTTTGCATTAAAGATTTGGAGACATTACCTCTACGGAACCAAGTGCACGATCTTCACTGATCACAAGAGTCTACAAGACATCTTTGATCAGAAAGACTTGAACATGAGGCAACGACGATGGGTAGAACTACTCAGTGATTATGAGTGTGAAATCCGTTACCATCCCGGCAAGGCCAATGTGGCAGCAGATGCCCTTAGCCGAAAGGAGAGTTCAATCCGAAAGGTGAAGACCCTGACGATGACCATCCATTCCAACTTATCCATGCAAATCCAAGAAGCCCAGTTAGAAGCCCTCAAACCCAGAACGTGTCAATCGAAGCCTTGAGAGGAATGGAAAAGAAACTTGAGATCAGAGGTGACGGAGTCTACTACTTCATGGATCAAATCTGGATTCCAAAGTCCGGAGGATTCAGGGGGATTGTCATGGAGGAAGCGCACAAGACCAAATACTCTGTTCACCCGGGCTCTGACAATATGTACTTGGATCTCAAGAAACAATACTGGTGGCAAAACATGAAAGCTGAGATAGCTATGTTTGTGGGCAAGTGTCTGGCTTGCACCAAGGTTAAAGTTGAGCACCAGAAAACCGCAGGTCTACTCCAACAGCCCGAGATACCCGAATGGAAATGGGAGATGATTACCATGGATTTCATCACCAAACTACCCAGGTGTCCGAGTGGGTATGACACCATTTGGGTAATTGTCGATCGCTTGACAAAGTCCGCTCACTTCATCCCGATCAAAGAATCATACAAGATGGAAAGACTCACGTGAATCTACATCCAAGAGGTAGTCCGACTGCACGGTGTACCTGCGTCCATTATCTCTGATCGAGATAACAGGTTTACCTCCAGATTCTGGCAGACTCTCCAGAAGGCTCTTGGAACCAAACTAGACATGATCATGGCATATCATCCTCAGACCGATGGTCAAAGTGAGAGAACTATCCAAACCCTGGAGGACATGCTTAGGGCATGTGTCATTGATTTCGGAAAGTCGTGGGACACACATCTACCTTTGATCGAATTCTTGTACAACAACAGTTACCACACCAGGATTAGGGCTGCCCCGTTTGAAGCCCTATACGGTCGCAAGTGCAGATCCCCTCTGTGTTGGGCCGAGGTGGCAGATACACAGTTAGCTAAGAGTCGAGTTCCCGACAGTGCTCTCAGTGGTCCTGAAATCATCCGCAAAACCACCGAGAAGATCGTCCAAATCCGAGATCGATTGAAAGCTTCACGAGATCGCCAAAAGAGTTACGCTGATAACCGTCGGAAACCTCTGGAATTCCAGGTTGGAGACTGTGTCCTGTTGAAGGTCTCGCCCTGGAAAGGCACGGTACGCTTTGGAAAGCGTGGAAAACTTAACCCTAGGTACATTGGACCCTTCGAGATCCTCGCCAGGATCGGTCCGGTAGCCTATAAACTTTGTTTACCCCATGAGCTCAGTAACATCCATCCCGTCTTCCATGTTTCAAATCTCAAGAAGTGTTTGTCCGATGAGACCCTGGTGATTCCTTTAGACGAGATAGATATCAATGAAAACCTCAACTTTGTGGAGGAACCAATCGAAATCATGGATCGAGAAGTCAAATGTACAAAGCAAAGTCGCATCCCGTTAGTGAAGGTTCGCTGGAATGCCAAGCGGGGACCGGAGTTCACTTGTGAGCGGGAAGACTCAATGAAACGGAAGTATCCTCAACTCTTTCCAGATCCATGATTTGTATCTTGTCTTGTATCTTAATTTTGAATTTCGGGACAAAAATCCCTCTAACAGGGGATAATGTAACAACCCGAAATTCCGTACCACTTCTTGTAACTCTTTTCATAATCAAATTCGATCAACTAATCGTCGTTTTCAAATCCGATTCTGATTTCCTCATTTAATTAAGTCATTAAATGGTAATGATCTAAAATGACTTAATGGGTGTCTTAATGCATTTAGAAATCATTCGAACACCCCATTCTAGTGATCGGAACATTTCTAGAATCAACCATATCGGGTTACTGCAACTTGGCCGGGTGCGACCAAAAGCCCCGTCTGAAGCCGGTATCGGGTAGAATTCCACCGTGTCCAAATCCCGAACATTATTTAAACATCTCTCCTCATCATAGATTAAGGTCCAAAATCTCTCTCTCTCTACTCTCTCTCTAACCTCTCTCCTCATCATAGATTAAGGTCCAAAATCAAAGAATTAAGGCTCCAAATCGTAGAGGTAACCTCCCTAGCTTGTTATTCAACCTCTTAGGCCTTCAAATCCGTGTTTAAATTATGATTTTGGACCTGGAACATGTGTTTACGGCCGAGGAGCATGCTTGGGCCGTAAATACATAATAATGGGTTTTTTGAGCAATTTAACCCTTCCAAATCATCATTGGTACTTAGATACGACCTCAAGGCTTACAAAACCGGAATTGGAACACCTTAAACTTGGATTTTGAGGGATTAACATGAGTTTACGGCCAAGGTATGTTCTTGGGCCGTAAACCCCTCAAACATGGGGAGTAAACTCACTTTTACATGTTAGAATGCCTTGTAACTTAACCAAAAGCCTTAGAATAAATCCTAGAACCAACCAAAAATAGTTTGGGGACCTTAAACACATCAAAAACCCTCTTATTAGGTGTTTACGGCCAAGGAACTCCAAGAACATGTTCATGGGCCGTAAACTCCTAATTGTGTGTCATTTGATGCCCTAAAGTCATACCAAGGCTTGGAAAATTAACTAGAATCAGATGTGATTGTCCTAAGTATCACAAATTAAATATGGTTTGAGGTTGGGGGAGTTTACGGTCGTAAACTCCAAGTTTACAGCCGTGAACTCCCATATGTGATGTATATGTTGATTCAATTCAATCCATGGCATTAGAAAAATCCATTCCAACATTCCCTTGTCCATTTAAGCCATTTTAACACTCAAAACCAACCAAACGTGAGTTCAAGGCCGTGAACTCATGTATGTACAGATTTTATGGCTGAAAACTCATTAGGGAGTTTACTCTTGGGGAGTAAACTCAAATCCCAAGTCCCTCGCATCAATACACGTCCATAGATGTCACCCGGGTCACTCCAAACACTCGTTTTGAGGTGTTTTAGCTCATTGGAGTGTGATGTTCCATCTAATTAGTAATTGTAAATCTAATTAGATATATTTTGACATTATTTCATTTTACATAGGAACATCGCGAGTAATCAAGCCCCGAACCAACGTTTAGTGTCCGAAACCGTAGCAATTCCTCGTCTGGTGAGTTCATACCCTAACCTTTTTCACTGTTTTTCACTGTTTTAAGGGGGGGAACACAAGCAAAGTACAAGGGATTACTTGTACTCAAAACTTGTTTTCGTGTGCTTGTTTCTCATTTTATATGCTTTTAACACTGATTGATACAACTGATAACCGTTTGAACATGCAGATCACGTAAACATATATTTGTGAAATGGACTTTAAACTATTATGTTTTATATATATTTCAAAAATAGTTTTCCACATTTTATCACTTAAAAGCATGACATTAGAACCATTGAAACATAAAACTTGTACACTGTATATCCTCGGTAACACTCCACAGAGATACGCGAGTGGAGGATTATCATATTATTACTAGTAAATTTGTTAGTCCTGTATGATTGGAGACACGTCCTCGGTGAACACTCCACAGAGATACGCGAGTGGAGGACTGCACTCATAACCAGAATCTCTGGGATTAGAGAGCGTGACTTGAGTGTATAGATCTATATGGGGCTGACTACCCCACACCTGGCTGCTAGCTACAGCCGAACCGAAATTGTTCAAGGGTGACGAAAGTCATAAGGTGATGTGGACTACTTATTTCCATATCTAGTCTATCGTATGGTTATGGAACTCGCAATTAGGATAAAAGAGATTTACTTAACAGTAATAATGAATAACTTAATACATTTCACAAGATAACCAGGTTTCAGTATACATCTTTCACATTGGTAATCAGCATTCAGGAAAGTATGGGACTTTCCTGTGGAAACATTGTACATAACCATGTTTTACATAATACATCTTTTACATCTTTTACAATTGATAACCAACAATCAGGAACATATGGGACTTTCCTGGGGAAACATTGTACATAACTAAAAAGTGTAACGAACCGGATAAACTTTACATCTTTCACAATTGGTAACCAACAATTCAGGAAAGTATGGGACTTTCCTGGGAATACATTTGTACATAACCAAAATAGTAAAACAAACCAGATAACCTAACTATACATTTCCACAAGAATATATGTATTTTCAGTGTACAACTTTACTTTACATGTTGAGAAACAACAACCAACCTTTTTAAGAAAATATGGGATTTTCTTGGTGTGTGTAACATTTTTCAGAAACAGAAAGGAAACCTGAACATTTTCACAAAACAAAACCGCTTATGAACTCACCAGCGTTATGCTGATTTTCAAAACCGCTTGTGTTCTCAGGTCAGCGTTAGAACAGGTACTCGAAGATCCTTATATCCAAAGATGGAGTATGCAGAAGACTTGTCTCGTTTTGTTTATATATACTATGTATCACAACTGTACAACTTTGCTTTTGAAACAATTGTAAAACATTTCTATATGAAATATAATGGTTGTTTATTTTACTTACTATGTGCATTGGATTTGATACTCAACGTGGAGTCAACCCCGGAAATGTTTCCGCCTTCGGTTTTCGGGGTGTGACAAATGGACCCACATAACAGGTTTGTTCAACCATGAAATGCGAGAAGCACAACACCGGCTTAAAGAAGATATAGTTACTAAGTGGATGGAGTTAAAGGAAAAATCACATTGTTCAACCGATGGTATAATTATGTTAAAAATATGCCACGGTTTTACGTAGACGAAGAAGAACTTTTACTAGTTGTTAAAGAGCATTACATGATGGAGCGTGATGGAAGTGAGTTCAACTATGAGGACGTTTGGAATGTGGTTAAAAATATCAGTATTTCATGTAGACGGTAATGCTTTATGCGTTATGTTTGCTACTGCTTTATCTTATTATTTGTAAGGTTTGTGTTTTCTGTTTCCATGTATTTGTAGTGTTTATAGTCTCTGTTCCCTGGAATAAAGTAGAAAACAACTAAACATATTTGTATTTCTTTTTATATTTGTAATGTTTGTAGTTTCTTACACAGCCGATGAAAACAACTTAATAAAAACCAATTACTTAAAAATAATATGATACAGAGCAATACATATAAATATCCTTAAAATAACCAAATACATCTAAATAACCTAATAAACGCCAAATACATCAAAATAACCTACTACAAACACAATACGATTTAAAAATACAGGAGATCTTTTATAAGATTCCAAGGGGCTTCATACTCGAATTTCGACATGTCGCTAATGGATTTGTATTCCTCTTTTTCCGCCTCCAAGATCACTTCCTCATCTTCATTCGGCCGTGCATCATCAATTTTGTTATAAAGATCATTAAATATATTTTTTTTTTTTGTTTTTACTTCATACCATTTGGCTGTTACAGCAATGATGTAACGATAGTTACCTGCAGCGGTTTGAGGATCAGCGTTGTAGGTATAAGTTAAACGGGTCTTAAAACTTAAAAAAACATTCACACCGATGCTCTCGTACATAGTAATATATGAACGTGTTAGACTTAGGATCTCCTCAGCACTCCATGGTCTGGAACCTATTGTGAGTGAAAATATGAGGGGTAATTTTTTAGAAAACTGAATTGAGGAAAGGGTGAAAAAAAATGAAATCATATGCATAGTAAAGTGAATTTATAGTAAAATCCTTACTGATGAAACCGTAATTTTTTTATAATAAAATATTACTACTGCGGACCAAACACTATTTGATACAGAGTAGAGGAAACAGTAGTGAGGAATTAACAGTACTTTGTTGCAAAGTTTCTGAAATAGTAATGCAAAAGTTTTTTGGAATACTACATTTTTTGTCTTATACAAACTTCATAAAAAACAAATTTTAAAATAAACATTATTCATTCAAATCGAACCACGGAAAGTATGTTCCATCTTCGTATTTCCGCCATTGGTTTTGTGAGTCTTGCATCCATTGGTTTTCTTTTGCTTGTGTCCCTAGGTTTTTTGTCGCATGCGTCCCTTAGATTTCTGCCTCCTACTTCTATTGGTTTTCTATCTCTTGCGTCCCGTCGTCCTCTCTCGCTTTTGTCCCACTTCCTGAAGCCCCACTACATTTTCTGATTTTATTTTCCTTCTTTGGGACAATTTCTTTACACATCCTTGCATTATGTGTTGTACTATGGCATCTACTACATCTTCTTATTTTCGGTTCCTCATCTTGTGAGGGGATACAGTTGGTGTTTTTCGGTCTACCCGTTTGACGAATTTCCATTACTGGAGGGTTAACAACCATAAGGTCATTAGGAACTTCCCAATCACCAGGGTCTGGCATGGGGTAGACATCTTCCTCGTACGTTCTTCAATACATTTCAATTTTATAAGCATCTATAGCCATATGGCCACAATTTTCATTTTTCAAGTGTGTTAAAACCATTATCACTTTACCACAAGACAAACCAGTTAGTTGCCAATAATTGCAAGAACAATTGTTTTGCCTCAAGTCAACTATGCCACCACTTTTGAAGTCATGGACTTGATATGTTGCATTGTCAACACCAGATACCAATCATCCTGTTATCCCGTCTTTATTTTTTTTTAACCTTAGCTTTGGCCCACTTTGTAAGTATTGTTGTACTTTGTTCTATTAAAACAATGATATATCATTATATATGACATTTATCATTCAATTTGACAAAATTTGTAATACCTGTAGCCAACCGATGTTGATAAAACCATTTCTGCATAAGCATGCGAAAGAACTAAAGAAGTGGTAATATAGGCAACTTCCTTACATTTTTTAATACAAAATCCATGGACTATGCACTGTTTGAGGTCAAATAAGCATACCTCATGGTAGGGCAATGCAATCTAGTCCATTTATCACGTGGAATTTGACTAAGGTACACAGCTACATTTGGTCTTAGAGTACAAAGTCTCCCCCAATATTGTTTAAACTCAGTGGTCTTGTAAGCTCTTACAAGCTTCCAAAACAATATTGTTGTTTTCTGATTTTTTTTTCCAAAGGTGTGCACTATGTTTCCTATTAGATGAAAACCACACAAGCCATGTTCAGAATTTGGGAAAACATTTTGAATACTTATAACAATTGATGAAACCCTCAAATCACCAATGCATTCATGTAGTTTTTCAAGGAACCATGTTCAAGAATCCGTTGTCTCTTTTGGGCAAATTCCATACCCAATAGGTAATATCTGATTGTTTCCATCCATGACAGCTGCATGTAATATGGTGCCTTTGTATTTTCCCTTCAGATGGGCATCATCCATAATAAAAACTTTTCTACAAAACCGTCTGAAAGCATGTATCTGCAACAATTGTGTAACAAGCATGAATATATTAACAATTTGTTTTGTTTGTACACACTATATATTTAAAAAATTTAAAAATAAATTTATGTATTTACCGCACAGCCAATAGATAAAAAATAATACTCGAAGCGATCTTCCAAATCAGTTTGTATGTATGCCACAATCCTAGGATTATGTTTCTTCAAGTTGTGAAAATAAACTATAAGTTCTGAGAAACTTTATTCGGGGCTCTCCATCATCAATCCCATTGAAAATTCACTAGCATGCCACGCTTGTGAATAATTCAAATTAATTACCCGCAATGCATTCATATCTCTATTAATATCTTTAGGCCTCCAAACTCTCAAACTACCTTGAACCATAATATCATGTATTATGGTTCCCACAACTTCACTAGTTGATTACCTATGATTTGGGTGTATAAGTAATGAAGAACATGTGTGCACCTTATTAAAAGTCTTAATTTCAAACATTTTAGTTCCTTTAATGACAGCTGCATATAAACACGAAGGACAATTTTCTTGCAAACAAACTACCTCGTATCGAGATTTGCTTGATTTTTGAACCTTAATCTGAAACTTTTCTTTAACCGCTTTGAATTTAACAGAAGTTGTTAGGTCTTTTTGGGTGTCATATGTTTGATTCACAAATATTTTATCATTCGGACCTCAACTGTGAAATGGTCCAGGTTCAAGAATAGGTTCTAGATAATCAGGAATAGGAGGAATACAATACCATGGATTAAAAGCAATTTTCCGCTGCGTGTACTCATCTTCTGACCAATCTTCATTTGATTTTTCATCACATAATTGATCATCAAAATCAGTTACTTCTCCAAACTTAAATAAATTTTGATATTCTAATTCTGTCATGCGCAAATTTGGTTCGTTATCATCATCTGATACAATGTTATCGTTATCTGATACAAACTTATCAGCAGCTGAAGCTTTCTTTTCATAACCCACTCCAATGTCATTTCCTCGTCCCCTGGACTGGTTTCCACCAGATTTTCTATCTCCGATACCTCTAATACTTTTTACTCCAATAAACTGACTTTTCACCACTGGTGGCTGTTCTTCAACTTCTTCATCTCCCACCGATAAATACAAATGCACTTTCTGCTTTGTTTCAGACATTACATGTTTCAGGTGATCTACATCTGATTCATCTGCAAGCTCCATGACATACCCGCACTCCGGCTGTTTAAAAGACAAAGATATATGACTATTGAACACACCGGCCTTATTTCTAACCATTTGTAATAATATCTGATGGTCAAAGTTAGGAGGAAGATCTAAACCATAGTTTTTCACATTATTTCTAACGTAAACCTCATTTCCATTAACTGGCTGCCAACACCCTCCCGTACAGAGAATAATAAAACTCATTTTTACAAAACACTCTCCACAAAAACAAAGTAAAAACTACTTCTACTGATTACACCCTTCAGAAAATTGAAAAAGACTCATTTCTGGTGATTAAAAATGATATAAAACAATACTAACTTAACAAAAAATGAAATATATTCGACATCAGCTCAATTATGGCTTAAATCTACCATTTTCGCAGAGGATTAACCAAATCCACAGAGCATTAACCAAATCCGCTGGAGGGCTCTGCAGATTAGCCAACTACCGGTTCCTCTGAGCAATAATTAAATGCGTAGAGCCAATACACGATCCGCAGAGATGCCTCTACGGATCCTTAATATCCACAAAAAAAATTGCCGTTTATAGGCTCCACCTAAGATCCGCAGAACTGCTTACGATCCTTAGAGAGTATAGTGGATCCGCAGAGCTCTGTCTGCGGATCTTGTGGTCATCATATATAACCTTGATTTTTATGGTTATTTTCTTAAAACACCCCCCATTTTATGGTTATTTGACGAAATTTCTCCAAAATCAATTTATTAAGAGTATGATCGTCATTTTACCAAGCTTATTTAATTTTAATTTTTTTTGTGTTGTTGGAAATATTAATAAAAATGTCTAAAATATAACATAATAAATAAAAAATTCTTATTTTTTTTTTTTATAAAAATAATAATATTTGATTTATTTTTAAATGGGGAGTTTTTTTTTTGGAAATATGAATTTTAAAAAAATATATATATTTTTTAAAAAAATGGAATTTTTTTTATAAAAAATAAATTTTTAAAGATTAGTAAACTTTAAAAAAAAATCCTAGAATATTTAAAAAAAAACTATAATCTTTTTTAACCAAAAAATCAACATTTTAGGTGTATATATGAACATTTTTTCAAGTGCATATATGCATATTTTTCTTATAGTATAATATTCGTAAGTAAAACATAAAAAAACTTTATTTTATTTACTTATCTATAAACACAATAGTACATGTATTTTATTCAATATAAAACAAAATATAAAAAGATAAAATATGCTACAAAGATTCAAAATGTTATAATTTCTTCATGTCAGAAATTCCATACTTTATTCAATTTATCACTTTTCACCTCTTCCATATTTTCCACAATTCTTCCAAATCTACAAGAAAATTAAAAAATTTTATTAATGCAAGAATACTCATAAAAATGCATATGTATATATCATGTAAGATTCACATGTGATTATACAATGTGATATTCACATGTGATTGTATCTTTTAACATTCAAATATGAAATTCACAAGAAAATTTTAAAAAATAATTAACGAAGAATACTCACACAAATTGCATTTGTGAATATAGACGTAATTCATATGTGATTCACTTGTGATTTATATGTGAATCATATATAATTCATTTGTGATTCACTTGTGATTTACATGTGATTCATATGAGAATCATATGTAATTCATATGTGATTCACTTGTGATTTACATGTGAATTTCATATGATTCATATTTGAATCAAATGTGATTTACATGTGAATCACATGTAACTCTTATGTGATTTACATGTGATTCATATGTGAATTACATGTAATTTATATGTGATTAACTTGTGATTTAGATGTGAATCACTACATACCAGATATTATAGTAAGTAAAACTGACAAAACAACAAAATAATATATCTACATTCTTTATTAACAAACAATAATAATTGAAGACCTGGTTAAAGAATACAATGTCATACAAAACCACAACTTATGTCACATTTTATGCATATAATAGGAATGTGAAAAAAAGGAGCATAAAAAATTCAACAAGTTAAATAAATACCAGATGAAATTCAGTAAGAAGATTATTGTTGACAAGATATCTCTCCACTGACAGAGCAACAATGCACCCTGTAGTTATGGCTTGCCTCCATTCATGGTCCTATATCAAAAAATAATAGTTTTTAAAGTATAATGTATTGTTTGTGATATTTTTTGTCATATTGATGAACTAAAGAGAATGAGTAGGCTCGTTTCCTAATCTGTTGACCACTTTTACGTTAACAAAACAATAGTAATACTACTTCCAAGTTGAATAAAAGAGTGCAATCTTCCTGAAAAAATTATAGAAGCAACAAGAGCAGAACAATATAATCGATTCTCTGTTTTCCTACTCTATAAATAAAGATATCATCCACTTAAATTGGTAAGACAATTACTACCTTATATAATCAAGGAATTTGGCACATTCATATCAAAGTTACCAACCACAAGCCAGTATAACTAACAACATTTTCTTAAGTGGCAGATTATTTATATGCCAATTACAAGTTACTCGTTTTGCACCTCTACATGTGTGTTAATCTAATGTGTTATGCAAATTATCACCCTACAGCTGGTTTCTGACTAAGGATGGCATGGCCAATTTAAGTTGTATTATAGTATATGTATGTATTTTACATGACACAAATTAATTTGTTTTATACGTATTATTAATTTGGTTATGTCCATTTGTTTCATCAGTACCAAATACTCATAAACCCAAAAATTCGTATATTTCTTTCCGTTACAACATAACACTTTCTATTTTTTTGTATGAATGTATATATATATATATATATATATATATATATATATATATATATATATATATATATATATATATATATATATATATAAGGTTGAATTGATCTTTATTAAATTAAATTACCTGAACATCTCTTGCAACAAATACTCCTTCAATTGAAGTGTTTGCAGTTCCTTCTTTAACCAAAATATACCAGAGAAACAATTAATGTTATGATTTAGATGGTAGATTACCACACGCTTAACATCACAAATGAAATTAGCACGACGTTGCCTTTCTGGATCAATCACATGAAGGAAATTCAGAAGCTGCAAGTGTTGACACGATTATGTTGGGTTCATTAACTGGACATCCCTATACAAAAAGAAATCAATGTAAGAAAAGAACAATTGGAGAAGAAGGAAAATTGAAGATTATGTTATGGATATCATAGTTACCTGGCGTCCACAAATAGTTGCTACTCGAAGTAGTCGTTCACCGTTATCATCGCAGATGGAGTTGGCCATTCGAACGACTTACTCACATAACATGACATTAGGGCAAAGAACAAGAGACATACAAGGCCAATTCAGTTTCTGATTGGTGTAAAATGAATCGTTTGTTGTTGTGTATATCTTATTGAACGGTGGAACAAGCTAACCGTGAGCTTTTTCCACTTCCAGTCTCAGCTGCAACCACAACATCGATTATGTGAAAATCAATTTCAAAAGCTCGCTATCAGAAAATCGACTTCAAATTATAGAAGAAAAACTTAGCGATGGGGAAAGACTGGAGGAAGTCCACAATCGGTGATTATTGTCACCGATGGTGAGGGTTGGCTTTAAATATGTGCATCCATTGGAAGGGAGATATGTGTAGAGGCATGAATGGAGGAGAAACATAGCAAAGGGAAACAATACAGCGATGTATTTTTCTGATTGTGGCTACTGACGGGAGGAGATCGACAGAGGTTAGGAGGATGACGGCGTAGGAGGATTCGATGGAAGGGTTCGATGGTGAGGTGTCGAGATTGAAGGCGTCTAGAGGAGGTTACAGGTTTATGTTAGTTTGACTTAAAGCTATGATTAATATGATTAGAGGAGGTTACAAGTTTAGGTTAGTTTGACTTAAATATGGGATTAATATTGTAACAACCCATAATTTTACTAAAAATTTATACTTATCAAAACCAATCTGAGTAATCAAAAATTATTCAAACATCAAGATAGTTCACAAATTGTTTCAAAATGATTTCATATTAGAGTTCCCAGAAATCCAAAATCATAAAAACGTGAGGATGTGTGCATCACGCCTTCACCTTGCCATGGTCACCTGAAGTACCTGAAACAAAGATCAATAAATGTAAGCTCGAAGGCTTAGTGAGTTACCCCCAAAATACTAACATATACCACACAACAAAATAATAACAAACATCATGTATAATGAGCCCTCAGCAAGACTAGACCACCTCCTCAGGGCCTACAACCTATCTGGACCACACCCGAGCCTTTGGCATGATTGGACCACCTCCTTAGGGCCTACAATCTATCCGGACCGCTCGTTGTGCCTTCGACATGACTGGACCACCTCCTCAGGGCCTACAGCGTATCCGGACCACCCCGAGTATGTTGGCCTACAACACGAAGCAGGACCACCTCAACCCAACCTCCAACCAAACAATCATGTACACATATAAACAATAGCATGAATATAACAGTCAAACCGAGTTAACAGATCACAAGCATAACAATGATCCTATAACTAGGACAGCGACCTTACAGGTCACTAACATGGCATCCTAACTAACGGGGTGCAAATAATTCAAATACAATCCATAAAGGGATGGCCTTGGTGCCTTAGACCCTATCGATATAGCGAGGATAACTCACCTCGCAAATAGTGTTGAAATACTGCAAGTCTCTGAATATGATCTCACCAGGAATCCTGAACTGTCACATAATAATAAATACTAGGTTAATACCCAACATTAACCCTTGACCAAGTGTCTTTAGAATTCATTAAAACCATTCCTTTTATTGGGACAACGTCCCACACCAAGTCCTTATCTTGTAGGTCTAAATACATAAGTCCAATATTGGCCCGATTTACTAAATTGGGCCTAATCTCCTTATTGGGCCTAAACCTTTGATCCACTACCACTAATTGGCCTATAACATCTTATTTATTAAGCCCAACAAAGGCCCAAACCTCTTTAGTCCATAAACAGCCCGAAGCCCGAAGCCCAATTGTCAATGGCATAACAGAGGACATACGCGGAGCATACTGCTCTGGTACGGAGGGCATACTCGACCAGATGTTGACCACCATCGAGGTGGTTAACCCAATATGCTGGGCGTATTGGATTTATGTTGGGCGTATTCCATCTCTTGACAAAACCTTATTAAGTGCTTAATGGCTTAAGCACTTAAGTCCTAATCTCATATCCAGAGGCCTAACATGCCCAGGGTGTATAAAGTCACAAACTTTATCACTTTGGATGTCCATAAAGTTCTAAATGCTTGGTATTAATCCACTAAGACCTTATTTCTCTTTCATGGGACACTTACAGTTAATGGGAACTTATTTTTATCACTCAAAGTCCCTTCAAGAGCCTAGAAGGACAACTCTTTACGTCCATAACACAAAATACACCACTTTATGGCTTTTGGGACAAAAGATGCTTCTAATAAAGTAAAATGATTAGATCTAAGCATATATGCATAAATTTTAGAACTTTTAACCTTTAGGAGCTTCTTGAGCACAAACTAACTTCAAATCTATGAACTTGATCTTCTTCTCCAACACTTGGATGCAATGCTTTCCTCTTGAAACAGTCCAAAACACACACCAAACAAGCTTACACCCACAAAGAAGAGCTAGGGTTTGGGGAGGACGAATGTAGGCTGAGTTAATAAGAGGAAATGATCCATAAGGGAGTTTATATTGTCCCTAAACCCTAAATATTAGGGTTTGCTCCAGACATTAGTACGCCCAACGTGCATGAGTGTACGCCCAACGTACTAGGGCACGCCTAGTACGCTTAGTGTACCCTTATTTACACTCAGCGTACTCCTTCCTGACTCAAAGTGGCAACTTTAGTCTTTATACTTCTCATGGCCCAACTCCACCACTCCAGGGACTACCATTGGAAACTTTCAAAAGAGGAGGGATTCGAAATATACCTACGAAGTTCGGGACGTTACAACTCCCCCCCACTTGACCTAGACTTCGTCCCTGAAGTCTGCTGCAACGAAGAGATCCGGGTAGTGCTCCTGCATTTCGTACTCTAGCTCCCAAGTTCACCCGGATCCCTTCCGATGTCGCCACTGCACCTTCACCAAAGGTATTTCCTTGCTACACAGAATTTTTATCTTCCTTTCCAAAATAGCCACCGGCTGCTCCACGTAGTTCAGGTGCTCGTCAACCTGGACATCATCCAATGACACTACCGCATCCTCATCCAATATGCACTTCCACAACTTGGAAACGTGAAAAGTGTTGTGTATTTGGTTGAGCTCCTCTGGAAGATCCAGTCTATAAGAAACTTTGCCAACCCTGGCAACAACTCGAAATGGTCCAATAATTGGGGACCGGATTTTCCCCTCTTCCTGAAGCGGATCACACCCTTCCAGGGTGAAACCTTCAGGAGCACCATATCACCGACCTGAAACTCCAACTCAGATCGACGCCAGTCAGCATAACTTTTCTGCCGACTCTGTGCGGTCTGCAATCGCTGTCTGATCTGTTGAATCCTCTCGGTAGTTTGCAGAACTACCTCGTTCCGACCCATCACTCTATGACCCACCTCGCCCCAACAGACTGGGGTGCGACATCTCCTCCCATACAACAACTCATAAGGCAGGGCGCCAACGCTGCAATGAAAGCTGTTATTGTATAAGAACTCAATGAGGGGTAGGTAGGAGTCCCAGCTCCCACCAAATTCAATAACACAGGCTCTCAACATATCCTCAAGAGTCTGTATGATCCGCTCACTCTAGCCGTCCGTTTGCGGATGATAGGCTGTACCGAAATGCAGCCGTGTGCCCAGTTCCTCGTGGAACTTCTCCCAGAATCGGGAGGTGAACTGAACATCACGGTATGAGACGATAGTGACCGAAACCCCACGCCACACAACAATATCGCGAACGTATAGCTCAGCCTATTTCTCGACCGATGAGCTCTGCCGAATGGCCAGAAAGTGGGCACTCTTGGTCAGTGGATCCACGGTGACCCATATGGCGTCGAAACCCCTTGCCGTCCTTGGTAGCTTGGTGATAAAATCTATCGTGGTATGCTCACATTTCCACATGGGTACCTCAAGAGGTTGCAACTTTCCATGCAGCCTCTTGTGCTCAGCCTTGACCATCCTGCAGTTCAGGCACCTCTCCACATAGCAAGCGCTCTCTCACTTCACGCACGGCCACCAGTAACTAAAACACAAATCCTAGTACATCTTAGTGGCCCCCGGATGGATAGAAAAGCGAGAGTTTTGAGCCTCCTCCAAAACAATCTGTCTGAACCCACCAGACATCTGAACCCAGACCCAACCACAACGGGTCAACAATCCCCTGCTATCTAACACAAACCGGGTGTTTTCCCCCTTAATCCTATCCATTTTCCAATTCTCCCGACGCATACCCTCTGGCTGAGCTTCCCTGAGTAAGACCACGAGTGGGGTATCAACTGATATCCTCATGCATATCATTGAAATAGAATGTCTGGTTGCCTTGCAACTCAGAGCGTCCGCGACCACGTTCGCTTTACCAGGGTGTAAAGGATCTCATATTTGTAGTCCTTGACTACATCCAGCCACCTATGTTGCCTCATATTCAGGTTTGGCTGATCTATAATATATCTCAAGCTCTTGTGGTCCGTGTAAATGGTGCAGCGGACCCCATAAAGGTAATGTCTCCAAATCTTGAGAGCGAATACCAGTGCTCCTAACTCCAAATCATGTGTGCGGTATCTCATCTCGTGTGGCTTCAGCTACCGTGAAGCATAGGCTTTGACCCTTCCTCTCTGCATGGGGACCTCTCCTAGACCTATGATGGATGCATCACAATATACCACAAAGTCATCCACTCCCTCGGGGAGGGTCAAGACTGGGGCCTCGCATAAACAATGTCTGAGGGTCTCAAACGCCCTATGCTGCTAAGGGTCCTACCGAAAATCCATCCCTTCCTCGTCAGATGAATGAGCGGTACCACAATCTTGGAGAAATCTTGAATGAACCTCTGGTAGTACCCTGCCAAACCCAAAAAGTTCCTGATATCCAAGGCAGATTTCGGAACCTCCCACCGCATAACTGCCTCGATTTTGGCCGGATCGATCAAAATCCCATCCTGATTAACGAGATGCCCCAGGAACTGGACCTCTCGTAACCTAAACTCGCACTTTGAGAACTTGGCATAAAGCCGTTCTAGCCTAAAAACCCTAATAGCTCCCGCAGATGCTCCTCGTGCTGCTCTCGAGTCTTGGAATACACCAAGATATCGTCAATGAACACTATGACCGAGCGATCGAGCATGGGTCTCTAGACCCGATTCATCAGGTCCATAAATATCGCCAGCACATTAGTGAGCCCAAATGGCATCACCACAAACTCGTAATGTTAATACCGAGTCCTGAATGTGGTCTTCTCCACACCCTCCTCCTTCACCCTGACCTGATGGTACCCGGACCTCAAATCAATCTTGGAGAACCACGATGCCCCTTGCAACTGATCAAATAGGTCGTTTATCCTTGGGAGTGGGTAACAGTTCTTTACCGTCAACTTGTTCAACTCCCTGTAGTCTATGCACATCCGGTGCGATCCATCCTTCTTCTTCACGAAGAGTATTGGTGTTCCCCATGAAGAACTGATTGGGCGAATAAACTGCTTGCCCAGTAGTTCCTATAGCTATAACGATAGCTACTGCATCTCCGGCGGTGCCAACCGATATGACGCCTTGGCGACAGGGGCCGAACCAAGCACTAGGTCAATCCTAAACTCGACTTGTCTCTCTAGAGGAACTTCGGGTAACTCCTCCGGAAACATGTCAGCAAACTCCTTGACCATTGGGACCTCTGCAACTGAAAGCTGATCGCTGACCCGCGTATCCACCACATATGCTAGATAACCTGCACACTCGTGCTGAATGTACTGCCGAGCCCTGGTAGCTGAACCGAACCCAAAACCCGATCTGGTGCCCTCACCATAAATCACCAGCTCTCCCTCACTTGAGGTTCGAACTAAAACCCGCTGACCCTCGTAGTCGATCATGGCACCGAACCAACTCAGCCAATCCATACCTATTATCACATTGACATCCCCCATGGGGATAGGAATCAGTTCAATCGGAAAGGGTACCCCAAATATCTCTAATGTGCAACCTCGATAGACTGAAGAAGCAGAAACCCCAAGTTCGATGGCGATAGAAACTAGTAATGGACACTCAAGCCCCCTGACCGGCAAACCGAACTCTCTACCTAAAGTCTGAGAGACGAACGACCGACTTGCACCCGAGTCGAATAATACCAAAGCAGGTAAGGAGTTCACTAAGAACGTACCTAATACATGTATACACATATATAAGTATAAAATAGATACAATCAACGAGAAAAAGGATAGAAACATACCAGCCACCACATCTGGTGCTGCTCTGGCCTCCTTGGCGGTGAGCTGGAAGGCGCGCCCCCGAGCCTTCGGGGGATCTGCTCCGCCCTGCCTCCCATCAGTGATCCTCAATGTAGTCGGCGCTGGAGCCTGCACCGGCCTAGCAGCTAACTACACACAATTGGTCTTCACATGACCAACCTGATGACAGTGAAAACAAATCCTCATATCCGAGGTAGGGACGGGCTGACAACACTCTTTCGTGTAGTGCCCCTCCTTGCCACATTTTTGGCATCCAATACTCAATCGACATGCTCCAGTATGAAACTTCCCACACTTCCCACAAGTGCGGGCACACTGCCCTCCCTAGTTGGAGTCAGCGGCCTTGAACTGCTTCGACGCCAGCTACGCCTGCCCTCGGGCCTGTCTCAACTCCCGTAACTGTAACTCAATCTCCAACTCACACTGCCTCGCGGCCTCCTGAAGCTCCAACAAGGTATCACATCTCTGTGTTGCAACAAATTGTCTGATATCAGTCTTGAGTATACTTAGATAACGAGTCATCTGAGCCTGCTCAGAAGCAAACTCCGGGCAAAATATCGCCCTTTCAGTAAACAACCTAGTGATCTCCATCACCGACTCCGAGCCCTGACGCAGATCGAAGAACTCCTGTTCTAGTCTCTCCTTCTCCACCCGTGAAACATAATGGGTACTGAACATGTCTCTGAACTGATCCCAAGAAATTGCAACTCGCTGCTCCTCAGTGTACGACCCGGTAAACAATCTCCACCAATCCTTCGCCCCGGACCATAACAGGTTCAAAGCACACCTCACTCTCTGATCAGCAGGGCATGAACACGTGAAGAAACATCCTTCCACATCAGACAACCATATCATAGTGACAATCGGATCCTGAAGCTCATCGAAAGTAGGGGGCTTCGTGTTGTTGAAGTCCCGGTAATGAAATGCTCGGACAGCTCCTCCCCCTGCCACCATTAAAACTAATGTTGCTACATCGACAATCGTCTCAGCTAAGGCTGCATAGCGCTCGTCAAAGTACGTAACCATGGCGGTCTTAATAGACCCGAACATCTCTGTCAATTGCGCCCGGAACAGAGTAGCAACCTCCTCATGCAAAATATCATGAATCCTGGCATCCAACTCATCCATTCCCATCCGACCGACGACCTCAGGCGACACCGACCCATCCTGACCACCAGCTCCTGACGCCGATCCGGATCCGGATCCATCCCCAAAGCGTCCAGTAACCACCATACTGAAATATACTGTAACACCAGCAAAATTAGGTCAAAAATAATTTTTTTCAGTAACCATAATTGAGTATACTAAGTGGTAGATATCGTAACTAGGTTTCCAAAAATATAAAGAACACTAAAATCTGAGTTATAACGAAGAAGTTATGACTGATCGAAGATACGCAACAATACCGGTAAAACACTGTTAAGCATAAAACAACAAATTTCAATAAAATACTTTTTGGCCTTAGGTATCTAAATGTAAGTCGTAGATATCCCTAAACCATGAGCATACATAAAAAGAACGCCCAAATCTTACTTCGTATGAGAAAGTTATGATTTTTCGAAGTTTTGGATATAACGGTAGACAGCTAAAAACTCGAAATAGAGATCGAGCGACTTTTAGCCGACGCAACCTAAACGAGAACCGAAGATCTCGACAATAGTGATACAACGGTAGAAAGACAGATGAAAACGGTGTTGAGAGAAAAACTTAGAGATACACTTGAACAAACGTTAGAACAAGTATATTGCGGAATAGTTAATCTCGAAGGATCTAAAAGCTCAACAATAATATTTAGAGTTAGATGGTTAGATAGTTAGTTGCGGAAAAGTAAAGAAATGTAAATGACAATAATTGTTATATCAAGTATACACTTAAGCTGATTCATAACGAGGAATGCATTCAAACCAAGTTAATAAGTGAGATCAAACTTAGTGATTAAGTCATAAAAGACTTGCTCCGAAGAGAGGTTGTAATTGATTGTGAAAGTAAGAAGAGTGAGTAAGAAAGATAGAAAAGATAACTTTAGAGATGTGTATTCAGAATTAGATGCGTTTTATAGAGACACATGAACTACACTAGATTACGTAACTAAGAGTAGCCATGCAAGGCATACTGGACAATAGAGAGTATTACAAAAAGATAAGTAATCTAGTAAAAAGGATTTCGGTAGATAGAGACTGCGGTTGCAGTTGCTGATGAAGATACTTGACTGCAGTGGCATGTCGGGTGCAGTAGCTGAAGTTCAAGAGGGTCACTTTTATGATTCAACAATTTCCCCCTAAGTGACCTCTTTAACTTTTGATCAGCTATCAAGTTTCTTTAACTTTTGATCAACTATCAAGTTTAAGAAACTTGATCAGGATGCACCAAACCTTCCTGATGTTCTCCAACTAGTTGATTCTTCTTAAGATCTCGAACTTGACTTCTGCAGTAGTGTGCTTTGATTTTTCAACTGCGTTTCGGCAGATATCAAGTTGCTTCCTGGTGAGGCGATGCATGGAAGTCATAGCAATGAAGTATTTGACATTATCGGTCTTCCTTTTGAAAATGACTCCAAGTTCAAGGTAATTGGTTGCACCTAAGGATCTTTCTTCATATCATTCGGTAGGCGTTGGAGCAAGGTCAAGTGGTGGCAGATCGACTTTCTTGGCAATCGTGGGGTAGATGTCTGCATCGATTTTGGCAAAGTCACAGACTGTTTCCTTCAAGAAAGTATTAGCCCTTTCAAGTGCAATCTTCATCTTCGGGTGCTTCTCAGACTTGTGTTGAAACACCTTTGCAAATAGAAAGACTTCCTATGGATTCATAAAAGGAAAATCAGCCTGGGTGCGGACATAATCATTTTCCCTTCTAGTCAGAGTGTGCTGGATGAAGTCAGCCTTCATGAACTTCCTGATTTTTGTAGTTCTTGACTACGGATGGTTTATCGTTAGACCAAATGTTCTCAACGGGAGAGGCATGCTTAGCATAAAACTGACTAAGTCTCTCAAATTCCATTGGAAGTCTTTTGGCATCTGGAAGGCTGTGATCGAACTGCTCAAATACAGTGAAGTATCTGGCATTTGGAGAGATTGGGACACCCCAGTAGCCTTCTGAAGGGGGTTCCACATAGGTGAGGTGGGGAGTGTAGTCATCATCAAGCAATCCATGATGGTATCAAAACCGCATAGTCTCCATCCTTCTTCAGCTATTTTGGCTGCCTTCCAATCTCTTTTCCTTTGGGTGGTGGAAGGTGAGTCATTTGAACTCGGAGAAGACATGTACTCCACAAGGTTTTTGAAGTGAGGGGAGTCTCTGGTTTCTTAGGAGTGTTTTCCTATTGCAGTGGAGAGTTATGAGGTGGAGTGTGATGAGATGGTTGTAGTGAAGGTTGTGGTGTAGGAATTTTTTCTGTAGTGATAGGGGGAGTTTGATGTTGTGAGATGGAATGGTTGGAGTGATGGACTTCTTCTTCACTTCCCCCTCTTGAGGAGTTCAGACCCGGAGCCTCCTCAAGCCATTGACGAAGGCCATCAACTCTGGCAAAAACTTCTTGGAATTGAGCTTTGAGGGCTTCGGCCAGTTGTTGATTATTGAGGATGGTGGGATTGAAGAGTAGACTGTGAATCTCCTTGTTGAGATGAAGGATTTTAGGACCATGGAAATTGGTGGACAAGGATCTCTGCAGACGGTTTATAGTAGTTTGAAGGACTGAGATTGCGGACTCATAGGCAGCGTGAGTCTCAGCAATCAGCTTTTCAGAGTGGGAGGCTTGATCCGTAACGGATGCTTGAAGATCTTTCTTGATTGCGGTTACCTCAGAGATGAGGCGTTCCGCAGCAGCCATGAATTCTTTGTGGTCAACTTGACGATTATTGTCAAGGGATCGGATCCCCATTTCCACCTTGAGTGAGATACGCTCTGCAGCCAATCTCTCATGTGTTTCAAGGCGTTCAATCCATTCAATTAGTGACTGCGGTCTAGGGATAGCTTCTGGTTGCGGTTGATTTGGCTTGACCGCATCAAGGATTTGATCAACCTTGGCTTGAAGACTTAGAAATTCTTTCCTGGTAACAACATTCTTCTTCCTTTTATTCTTCTCTTTGGGCTTAGAAGTTGAATGTTGAGAGCCACTGGATTCTTCTTCTTCATCGAATATCATGAGATCATCATCAGAAGGAGAGGGTTTGTTTACCTCTTGTAGTTCATCCATCAAATCCGAAGGTGGGAGCAGAGCTCACATCGATTTCGGGTCCTTCGTCTTGTGATCCTTCAGTAGTGGGAGTGGGAGGAACTTTGGAAGCATGTTGGTCAGCAGTGGGAGTGGGAGGAACTTTGGAAGGCCTCAGTTGATGTTGTTTCATTTGTTGATCCTTGCGTGCTTGGAATACCCTACGAAAAGCGGCACATTTCTTTGCTTCAGCCTCGTTGGAGGGTTGATACTTACTCCATGAATTAGTTGAGTCACCATCGTCAATTCCATGAAATCACACCACGGTGTCCCTCGGGTTCACGGATCCTTGCACATTTCTGCTCACCGTGCCTAAACCACCTGTTACCAATGTAAGCAGAGTAGGATTTCCTGAGCTTCCTTGGTCTCCTTGACCCGTGGTCAAGGGTGGCCTCGGCTCAGTTCTGGCATAGGCGAAAGAAGTCCCCTGCAGTTGGGAGGGTGTTTGCAGTGTTTGGTGATATTTAAAAGGATTGTGTTCAACTCCTCAGGAGAAAAGATATGCAGTCGGGAAGCCATGGAGACTTTAGGGCGAGAACCAGTATTATCCCCTTGGGATTGAACTGGGGGGAGTCTCCTCGTTGCTGTGAATTAGAGTCACTTTCTGAGTCTAAAAGGAAGAAGATGGTAGTTTCGAATGGATGTCCGGGCATCCCAAGGACTACCGGAGCCTTTAGAGAGGCTGAGGTATCAGTCCAGTCATGCATATGGCTAGAGGGATCAGTTTTGTGTTTCTTGAGGATTGAAATGGGTTGGTTATCCTCTTCTGAATCACTGCTGGAGTCATGTTGGCTTGGTTCCACAGTAGTGATTACTGGTGGTGTTTTCCTTTTCTTGGAAGGTTTGGAAGCATCCTTTTTAGGAATTCCTAATTTCTTGGTGTTGTGGGGGCCATGTAGTGTAGAAAATTTATGCTTACGTCTTTGGGTATGAGACATATTGGAGAGAGTTGTGGAGGAAGGGACTACGGTGCCTTCAGTGTTAACGACTGTGGATGGAGGAGGCGGGGTAGGATGGTATGGGTCAATACCTTCCGTAGCCTCAATGTGATATGAGACATTAGTCGTCTCAAAACCGAGGGTAGAAAGGATATGGACAAGAAGTATGCGGATTGGGCCAAAAATTGATTGATCAGATGAAGGATTATACCTTTTGAGATCTTTGGTGACGAAGAAGTTGATGTCACTGCCCATGTCAATTCCTGCGTCTGCATGAAGGTCTAAAATGCAGAGGGACTAGAACCTTGGAAAAGTGAGTTCGGTTGGATCCTCCATTGGGCTCTCTTTGGGAATGTATTAAAGAAAATCATCCCAAAGGATCTGTCTGTAGTTCACATCGTGTCCTGTGAAGATGCTTTACACCAGTTCCAACAGCTTAAGTCCCATGTTATTCGTGCCTCCGGTTCTGGCGGATAGACTGCGGATGACGAAGTGGCACACAAATTGCCAGACCGCAGACAATTGGTTCTTTTTGAATTCACTGATTCCGTTGATATTTTTCTGATAACCTATCTGGTAGAGTGCCGAAGTAATGTCCGCCATTGATGGTGTGAAAATCTTGATGGAGGGATGAACAAGGAGATTAATGGTCGTGAGAAACTTTTCTTTGGACAGAATGACCAAATAATCATTGATTAGGTTTAGATGAACTTCTTGGGGGTTATCGAGTGGGCGATAGGCTAAGAAGGTAAATTTGAAGAGGGTTGAAATTGGAACAACATCTGTGAAAGCATCGAATGGACCAGACAGAGGGTGGTTCTTCAGGAATTTGATCATGAGTTTTGTGGGAGCATTGTAAGAAGGGTGTTCTTCAACGATGGCTCTAAAATTGCTTGAAGCAATTGTGGGAGAGTCTGAACCAGTCGGGTTCACTGATCCAGAGGCCTTGGATTGTTTCTTCGAGACACCGGATTTCACCATTGTTGAGAGGTTGACAAAGCTTTGAAAAAATGCAGGAAAAGGTTGAGGTTTAGAGAGCGTAAACTTTTTTTTGGAGAAGAAAGGGGTTTTATAGTGTCTTAAGGGAGCGGGAAACGTTTTTGACCTAAGTGAATTTGGGTAAAAACATTTGGGTTTATCTTTTTACTTAGCGTCTTTAATCTCAGCCACATATTGATAAGAGAGGGATTAAATCTGAAATTGGGATTTACCAAAAAGGGTCTGCATTTAATGAAATTTCAGATTTTATATCACGTCTGGTGAATGTGTGGTGGGGGAGAGATTAATTTGTTGGATAAAGGGGAAGTTGTAACGGATGTGATGGTTTAGGGTAATAGGAAAGGACATATTAACAGGATTTGATTTGGAAAATCTTTATTTTGTCATCATACCTAAAATAGGTCTAACACAAGGTTTAGACAAAAAGGAATGTGACAGTTTCTCAAAGGAATGTTTTTATTTATTGTTTTATTTAATGAAGGATCATTAAATAGCACACCATGTTTTTTTGTTTTTCAAAAGAATGAACAGTCTGAAAATCAATTAATGTGACTGCGGATGGACACATCATTGCGTATGGATTCTTTTCCATTGCGGATGACTGTAGTGGGAGAAACTGAGAAGAGCACTTGTACAAGAAGTTAGTAATAACAAACAAGAAGGAACAATGAAAGATAAATATAATATATAGTTGCGATCCATAGACTGCGATACACAGGATATACCAAAACCATCTATTATAAATAACTTTTAGTGAGGAACGCAATGGAGACCAAGAATGGCCTGCGGTACCTATCAATTCAAGAAGAATTGAGGGTCTGGATTCATCATCCCCAACATTTGTAAGAACGCATTGAGTTTGGTAGAGTCAAGTTCTTTTGTAAATACATCAGCAATCTCTTCATGAGTAGCGACAAAGATGAATTCAATGTTACCTTTCAGAATGTGGTCTTTGATGAAGTGATACCGTAGTTCAATATGTTTCATCTTGGAGTGCTGAATAGGATTATGAGAAATCGCTATGGCACTTTCAGAGTCACAGTATATTGGTATCCACAGCATTCTGTATCCGTAGTCTGACAGTTGTGTCTTCATCCATAGAACTTGAGAACAACAGCTGGCTACGGCCACATATTCGGCTTCTGCGGTAGACAATGAAACACAACTTTTTTTTCTTGAGGACTAGCTGACGAGTCTACCTCCCAAAATTGGCATCCACCTGAGGTACTTTTTGGATCAAGTTTGCATCTAGCATGATCCGCATCTGTAAAAGCTTGAAGACTAAAGTCATTGCCTGAGGGGTACCATAGACCAAGAGATTTGCTTCCTTTCAGGTACTGGAGAATTTGTTTGGTTGCGGTCATATGTGACACTTTTGGGTCAGCCTGATACCTTGCACATTCACCAGTTGCAAAGACAATGTCCGATCGGCTTGCGGCGAGGTACATTAGAGAGCCAATGATACCTTTATAAGTCTTGTGATCCACAGATTCGCCAGAGGGATCAGCAGAGATCTTATAACCGAAGGCCATGAGGACCGTAGCCGAGCAACAGTTGTCTATAGAGTATTTCTTTAATAATTCAGTGGTGTATTTCTGTTGATGAATGAATATCCCTTGCTGAATTTGTTTGACTTGAAGACCTAGAAAGAAATTAATCTCTCTATTCATGCTCATTTGAAATTTGTTTGTCATGAGCTTAGCAAATTCATTCACCATTCCTTGATCAGTCGATCCGAAGATGATATCATCCACGTATATTTGTACAAGCATAAGGTGGTCACCATTTGCTTTTTCTAAATAAAGTGGGATCAATCACTCCTCTTTTGTAACCTGAAGAGACTAGAAATTCAGAGAGAGTATTATACCAAGCTCTTGGGGCTTGCTTCAGACCGTAGACTTCCTTTTGAAGCTTGTAGCAGTGGTCAGGGAATTCAATACTTTCAAAGTCGGGATGTTGCAGAAGATAAACCTCTTCTTTCAATTCCCCATTGAGAAAAGCACTCTTAACGTCCATTTGGTGTACCTTGATGTTTTTGTGGGCAGCATATGCTAGAAAGATTCAGATGGCTTCCATTCTTGCCACCGGAGCATATGTTTCATCCTAGTCAACACCTTTAAGTTGACTATACCCCTTTGCAACTAGTCTTGCGTTATTTGTGATGACCGCACCAGATTCATCTAACTTGTTCTTAAACACCCATATTGTACCAACAATAGTGTGACCCTACGGTATGGGAACGAGTTGCCACACCTTGTTCCTTTTGAATTCTTCCAGTTCTTCTTGCATTGTAGAAATCCAATCAGGTTCCAATAATGCTTCTTTGATCGATCGTGGCTCGACTACGGACATAAATGTTGCGTAGTGACAATGATCAGATAAGTCCTTGGCAGATCGAGTCTGGATAACTGCGGATGGGTTACCAATAATTTGACCTGGTGGGTGGTCCTTCGTCCATACATGTAGACTAGGAATCAGATGATCAGTAGCTGCAGTAGAGGGAATGTCTTGAATATCATAAGTTTCTTCGGTTGGAGATGGCAGTTCCCCCTGGATTTGAGAACATCTTGCGGAATCATTTTGGCTTGTTAGAACAAGAGTGAAATTTTCTTGAGCCGTTTGGAAAGGTTCCCTCTGGATTGCGGATGGGAGTTCCTATGGAACCTGAGAAAGTTCCCCTGGACTGCTAATGGGAGAGTGATGATCCTTGAATCGGTTCTAGTGTCAATGTTCTCTATGAGTTCATCATCCAAATCCGAAGATACGTTTGATGGTAATGATTTACTGCGGATAGGAACTTGAGCATCATCAAGTCCTGGAACCTCGATGGTTGTTGCTTGATCCGGAGTAGAGCTTTCCCCCTCAACCGGAGAGGTGAAAGTATTGAGAGATGCTACTTCAGATAGAGATGGACAAGAAACATTAGCATGTTGTTGTTGGGCGGCTGGTGACACAAGAGCTGAGGAGAGTTTTGCCATTTCAACAGGGTTGAAAAGGTCGTCATAATTGACTTCAACTAGAATTAAAGGACCTGGAGAGGCAGGAATATCACTTTCCATGATTGCGGTCGTTTCAGTGGATGGAGGGGCATTGCAGATATGAGAGTCATCAAATTTCACATCGAAGCTTTCAATGATTAGCCTTATACGTCTGATGAGAACCCGATAAGCAACCTTGTTCGTGGAGTAACTACGAAAGACACCTTCATCAGACTTTGGTGCAAATTTGTTAAGCTGATCTCTGTTGTTGATCACAAAACATCTACACCCAAAGATATGAAAGAAACAAACATTTGGTTTGTGGTTGTTAAGGCACTCATATGGTGTTTTATTGAGACGTTTGCATACAATGCTTCGGTTTAGAATAAAGCATGCAGTTGCTATAGCTACAACCCAGAAGTAAAGAGGAAGGTGTGCGAATTTGAGCATGGATCTGGCTGCTTCGACTAGTGTACTGGTCCTTCTCTCTACCACTGCATTCTGTTGTGGTGTATAAGGAGTTGAAAAGTTGTGAGTGATACCTTTAGACACCAAGAAGCTGTTGAGAGGATGATTAGTGAACTCGGTTTCATTATCACTGTGGATGCGTCTTACTGGCAACTTGATTTGAAGTTCTATTTCTTTGATGAAGTTGATGAGAATTTGCGGTGTTTTAGATTTGAGTTTGAGGAAGAAAATCCATGTGAAGAGAGTAAAGTCATCAACTATAACCAGTATATACTTTTTGTGATGGAGACTGGCTACGGTTGATGGACCGCAATGATCAATGTGCAAAAGCTCAAGTGGTTCAGATATTGAAGAGTCAATCACCATGGGGTGACTTGCTATGGACTGCTTACCACATTCACAAGCAGGACAGAGAGTATCATTGCTGAAATTGAGAATAGGTAGTCCTCTAACTAGCTCTCCAGTGACCAAAGTGTTGATGTATCTAAAGTTGAGATGAGCGAGCTTGCGGTGCCATAGCCAGCTGACTTCGGATACAGCTTTGGAAAGGAAACACAGCTGCGGTTGGCCAATGATAAGAGAGATATCCAGAGGATACATGGTACCCTCGGATCGTGACTTGATCAAGAAGGTGCTCCTATCACTTGTCATTACATAACAGAATTGATCATCAAATTCAAATCGGTGGTCTACCTTACATAGTTGTCCAACACTGATGAGATTGTGTTTAAG
Organism: Lactuca sativa; assembly: GCF_002870075.4. Classification (NCBI taxonomy): domain Eukaryota; kingdom Viridiplantae; phylum Streptophyta; class Magnoliopsida; order Asterales; family Asteraceae; genus Lactuca; species Lactuca sativa. The sequence goes on along the minus strand of NC_056627.2, from coordinate 324,192,439 downwards.
GCTTTCTACATAAGCAACCTTTTAAATTGAAAAGTTCCCCGTATTGACTACATCGTAACCTCGGATGATTCCATTCGCATTGTTGCCGAATGTATCATTTCCACCATTGCAAACTGACCTGAAATCCCAAAGGTATTCTAACCTTCCGGTCATGTTCAAGGAGCAGACACTGTCAATTAACCATTCATCTTCTTGTTCCTCCTTGCACAAAGCCTGAGAATTACACGGTTAGTTTAGGCATCCAAACTAGTTTGGAGCCTGGAACAACAGGTGAATTTCTGAGTGATGCATGGACTGGTTTCTTGTCAACTTTTAAACCTATTCATTGGTGTTTGTTTAATTTTGGAGTGTTGTGTGTTTTTGTAAAGTTATGAGATTTTTTATTTTGGCAACTACACTGACACTCATAGGTTGAGATTTTGTCTTTTGTTATGACTCCACGTTTAGTCAGCGGTTTAAAGGAAGAGTTGTTTGGCTTTTAACAAGTCCATGGTTGAAAAGATCTGACATGAGTGTTGTTAGTTTTCTGAAAAGTTTGTTATGAAAAAGGTTTAGCACGTGTAGATCTTTGTGTCCTTTTTGTTGGATTTGGTAAAATACCCTTCCACTTATTAAAATTTTGACGTGACTTTAAAGGTGTTGGAGTGGGTAAAATACCTTTCCATTTCGGATCATCTGAGGAATAGATTTGAAAAACACTGTTTCGAAAAGACTTTACACTCTTTTGAATCCTTTGTTGGATTTGGTGAACCGTAGTCTCTGTTATTCAACTGCGGTTTCCTAGAATCCTTTGAAATTTTGTGAAAACTTGGGCTTGAGTCATCAGAACTTGAAGATTCTAGGATTTGAGAACATTGACCCACTTTAAAGTTTTCTATAGGTAATTCATGATGAATTGTTTGAAGAGTGGTAGAACTTTTGTTCGAAGACTGCGGTAAGGATGACTTGACAACCGTAGAGTAAGTCTTAGTTGGGATTTCAGTGGGACTTTTGTGGGACTTTTGACTATAGTGAGGGACACCGCGGTCTGAGGACAGGGATGGAAAGTCATTCGAGACTTTAGTGTCCTCAATGACAATTTCTTTATCGACTACGGATGGGTTTTGAGAATTTGGGAAGGTAGTGCCACAGATAGGAATTTGATCACATGTGTGACCCGAAACCTTAGGCACAATTTCCTCAATGACACAATTGTTGCTTAGGTTGTGCAGTCTACCGAAGTGAGTTTTGATATCTTCGGGAAAGGACTTGTGATTGACTGGGAAATGAAATTCTCGGTCTGGAGGGACATACAGTCTGTCTTTGTTGAACCGGGGTGAGTTTTGATATCCATTTGACCAACCCCAATTGTATGTATTGTCCACGGTTCCATTATTTACCAAATTTTCAATAGCTTCACTTTCATTGAAAAAAATTTCGATTAAAAGATTTAAACGTACAATTTCACTCTGAGCTAAATCACTTAGGTTCAAAGCTATCTCTAATTAGGTTTCACTCAACATTGTTACATTTTTTCTAACTGTAAATCTCTTTCGAACATAGCCATTTTGAGTCTTTTGTTATCCAGTAGTCCTCTCACATGGAACATCTCCTGGGACGCAATGTTCTTCTCATCTAAGGCTTTGTTATAGTCTGTAAGGACGACATCACATGTGTCATTAAGATTATCTATGTAAGGTAGACAATCATGCATGCTATAGTTTAGAGTTTGGATCATGAGTTTTACCTGTTCTACGATGCTTAGAGTTCCATCCTTTTCCATGTAGCATTAGTTTTTGTCCATCTTTGTAGACCCATCATCATCAGTAGTCGCTAACATGCAGATCTTCCCTTTTCCATTGACACTGCTGATGGCTTCGTCTTCGTCTTCGGATGACCAGACTTGATGGTCTCTTTTGACATGGGCTACGTATGTGTAGCACCTGGTTCCTGGTATGTATTCTTGGTTATTAACTCTCCTTATATATTGCATTTTAACCTTGGAATCGGCGAGTTGAAGGACTAACTCGCCGAGTAGAAGCGGGACTAGACGCGGGATGTACTCTGTCTACTCGGCGAGTAGGCTTGTGGGACTCGGCGAGTAGACCATGTCTGGACTAAAACCCTAACCCGGGTGTTTGCACCCTATTTAAACGATCTAACCCAGCCTCCATTTCCACTAGCACTCCCAGAGATCTATAGAACGAAACCCTAGCCCCCTTTGTGTCCTTGTGGGTGATTTTTAGCTTTGTGAAGGTGGTTTGGAGCTTGGGAGAAGAAGGAGAAGATTGAAGATTGCAAGAAGGGAAGAAGATCCGAAATCTACTTTGGGAGAAGCTTCCATTAAGGTAGTAAAGTCTCTACCTTGATCTTTAGTTCATTAGATCCCATTTTGTCCCAATTTGGTGGTTTTCAAGCCCTAAAACACCAAACTCCATGTGTTGTGCTTAATAATCCGAAAGGACTTCAGATCTAGACTTTATGGACGTGTTAGAAGCATAAAGTTGTTGTGGTTGAAGTGATTGAGGACCCCCATGGAGTGCATGACCACTTAAAGAGCTTGGAATTGCATTTTGAGCTTATAGGGCTATGCATGCACGTAAAGTTTGCAACTTTACGTGTTAAGCATGCCCTAGGATCATAGATCTGTGGTTTTGAAGAGTTGCATGTCTCAGATTTGGCTCATATGGGAAATGGGTCAAGGGACTCGGCGAGTCCCAAGGTGGAACTCGACGAGTTCTATGAAGATGGTCCTAAAGTCGGCGAGTTGGATGAACAACTCGGCGAGTCCAATGAAGATTGACTGGAGCTCGCCGAGTTGTTCTTCAAACTCGGCGAGTCATATGAACTTTCACAGAACAAGAGGGGTTTAAGCATTGAAGGTTCAACCCTTCGTACCTGCACACGGAATTAACCGTGTAACGTAGTCCCAAAACCCCAAACCCTCGTATGGGGTGTTCTGGTGTAGATTGGAAGCGAGTAGGGGATCCGCTCGAGGGACTCAGCGAGTTGCTCGCGGACTCGGCAAGTCGAGACTCGATTCAGCCCCATAGTCCCGAGTGGTGAGTCAAGGGTGACTCAGTGAGTGGGGAGAGGGACTTGGCGAATAGGACCGGATTAGTAAGGGAAGGACTCGGCGAGTTGCTCGCGGACTCGGCGAGTCCAGTCAACTGGAAGTTGACTTTGACTTGGATTTCGACTTGGTCAAGAGTAAAAGGGTCATTTTACCCTAAGCACATCTAGCAGTGTTTGACTGATCGTTTTGTGGGGATTATAGTCGGAGGACGTCCGGAGCAGCAGCAACAGCAGTAGACAGTCAATTCCCGATCAGATCAGCAGCTACTTTGAGGTGAGTTACCTTCCAGTAGCGGTGGGTCTAAGGCCACAATGCCGGTCCACTAGTAGGAGACGTATGATAGATGATTGTCTTTGTGATATCATCTAGGCTTGCTACTACCTGATATGTTAAATTGTAGCATGATATGTTATATGTGACAATAGTAGAGTTCGGTTGTTAGGACCGGAGGGTAGTCAAACACCACAGATATGTTTGATAGTATGTGATGTTATGTTTATATGCTAGCATGATCTGTTATATGAGTTAGAGGTAGTAGGAGGGGAGCAGTCCCCGAGTTCGATTGTTAGGACCGAAGGGTAGTTCAGACACCCCAGATATGTCTGATAAAATGTTATGTTATGATATGTGATAGTAGTAGTAGTAGGGGGTGAAATAGTCCCCGAGGTTCGGTCGTTAGGACCGAAGGGTAGTCAGCACCCCAGAACGGCTTGACATGGGTAGTCAGCACCCAAGAATGGCTTGACACGGGTAGACGGCACCCCAGAATGGCCGCACGGGTAGTCGGCACCCCAGAATGGCTGTACCGGGTAGTCAGGCACCCCATAATAGCCTGGCAGTATGTATGTGATGGGTTTGTATGGTATGTGGTACGAAGGGGGAACTCACTAAGCTTTGTGCTTACGTTTTTTAGTTGTTGTTTCAGGTACCTCTTCAACTAGGGGAAAGGAGCCGGCACGGTAGCGGCATATCACACACACTCTTGTTTTCCGCACTATGGATTTCTGGGATGTACTCTGAATTATTACTATGATATTACCGGTTTTTAGACATGGATTATTGTTATGAATGTTTTGTAATGATGTTTCTAACTATTAACCTAAATTAAAAATGAAATTTTTAACCGGTATTTTTGGGATGTTACAAGTTGGTATCAGAGCCCTGGTTTGAGGGATTCGGACACACCTTCGGGGGTGTCTAAACTCAAATCGAGGGATTAAAAGATTTTCCAGAAAGAAAATGTTTTCTAAAAATTGAGAAAAGAGTTTTGAGAAAGAACGAAGTGTGTGATGTGCGCGACTGGCCGAGCTCAAGTAAGTATTCCCTTAAAGTACCCATACAAGTTTATGTTATGTTTATCAGCTTTTGTAGAAGAGCATGCTAGAATAGGACTAAGGATCTAGGAGTGATGCCTTATGTGCCTGCTTTATATGTTTCAGCTGTATGAGAATTGCATGCTAGTATTGAGTAGACAGCAAGTAGGATAACTTGATTAAGTTATGCCTGATAGTATGAACTTAGCATTGTATGCTAGTACAGTTCTTGTAAGCATATAGAGTTGATTGAGATTGTTACCCTTGTCTGAATGCTGGTTGCTTCGTGCTTTGTGGGACTCTGAATAATGGGAGTTAGCCATTAGGTGAATACGTCACGTCACATGTGATCAGGGTTGAATAATCTTAGAGTGATGGATTTGATCCTATTGTGCAGCTCTTGTTTGAGTCCAACCGTGGTAGCGACGAGTCTGTTACTCGAAGGATTATCTGAGCTTCATCACATGTGATGGTATTTAGGTAATGGCTAATTGGCATTACTAGGAGGCCTGCAGAAGCTGAGGACTGGGTAGAGTAGAGTCAGAGGTTTCCCTAGGGCAAGCGTAGGATGAGTATAGCAGTGAACAACAATAGTGAAAGGGGTCCGGTGGAGTCAAGGTAGTCCTTGAAGAAGGTACGGATAGATGTGGAAGGTAGTATGGGCCCGTATTACTGAAAGCAGAGGATCCGTACCCGAACTAAGGAAGGCTGAGATAAGACCAGGGAACTTGTAGTAGTTGTGATCCCTTAAGGAGTAGCAGTATCACTAATAATTGTTATTTATGTATTACAGAATGGTGGTACTTTGATCGAGGCCGATAGATGGCGGTTCAGGAGAGGGGTCAGGTTCGGGATCAGGTTCCGAGCCGGTAGATGAGGGACTACTCGAGTTCATGGCATCAGAGATCACCAGGGGTATCCTTGAGTCGACCCCCATCATCTTCGGGTCGATCAAGGAAGGGATAGTTGAGCTGATGGAGGATCGCCTCAGGGCGTTCAGGAGCGACATGGCATCTGGCTAGTCGAGATCTCGCACGCTGTCCTTTAAGTACTTCAGGGGCAGTGGTGTGCCGGATTTCCACGGGGTGAAAGACCCCATTGCTGCCAGGCGATGGATTGCAGACATCGAGTCTGCACAGTTGACTAGCTTCTGCCCCGAGGGGTCGAAGGTGAGGTATGCAGCAGGGTGTTTACGAGACCGAGCTCGAGATTGGTGGGAGTCAGTAGGTGGCTCGTTGGGAGCCTCAGCGGTCGAGGCTATGACCTGGTCGGACTTTGTGACCAGATTCAGGGTGGAGTTTGCGCCGGCTGTCGAGCTTCAGCAGCTGGCCAGGGAGTTTTTGGATATGAGACAGACGACGGAGACTGTGGCGGAGATCACCGCCAAGTTCCGGGAGAGGGCACTGTTGGTGCCCCAGTACGCGGGTGATGAGGACATGAGGAGGACCCGCTATCATGACATGCTCCGAGCTGACATTCGGGAGCACGTTAGTTTTTCAGCTTGCCCCACCTTGGACTCTATGATTGCCAGGGCGAGGGAGAGGGAGATAGATTTGGAGCATATCTGGAAACGGAAGTCAGAGGAGGGACAGATGGGAGGGGCTTCGGGGAAGAAGCCCAAGGGATCAGATGGTAGGCCGAAAGGCCAGCCTGGACCGGGCTGCTGCAGGAAATGCGGCAGTCCTCATGAGGGGGCGTGTAGACTGGGATCGTAAGGCTGCTATAAGTGCGGCAAGACGGGGCATTTTAGCAGGGATTGTACCGCCCCTGCACTTGTGTTACAGTCATCGGAATTTCTGTGTTTCCACTGCAACCAGAGGGGCCACAAGAAGGCCAATTGTCCCCAGTTGACAGCCACAGTGCCAGTGAAGGTGCCAGCACCAGCGACCCTGCGGATTACTGATGGCCGGCTGGGCAAGGCAGAGGCTCCAGTGGTGATGAGTCAGGCATTTCATCTGACTACGGAGGAGGCACGCGCCACACCCGATGTGGTGACGGGTATGATTCTTTCCCTCTATTTTATTTTTATCATGTTATGATATTGACATGTGCTCTTTGTGTAAATGTATGCATTAGGATCGTTCAATGTGAACAGCGTCCCAGTTTAGGTGTTGTTCGACTCGGGTGCCTCCCGATCATTTGTTTCCCTTGCGCTTAGCAAGAAGTTTCCTAAGTCTTCGGGCGTGTTAGATTGCCCATTAGAGGTAGAAATTGCTGATGATCGATCGGTGCGAGCATCGATGGTGTTTCGGGATTGCGTATTGTGTTTGTTTGAGGAGCGCTACCTGGTGGACTTGGTTCCCATTCCGTTGCGTGGGAACAAGGTGATTATAGGCACAGATTGGTTGAGCCCTAATGGGGCGGTGATAGATTGCGAGCAGCAGCTATTGCGAGTCAGGACCCCAGGTGGAGGAGAGTTAGTGATTCATGGCGAGAGGCCACAGTGTGGACCCGCAGTATGTTCAGCAGCGAGGGCTAGACGCTACCTTCAGCAGGGATGTGCAGGTTATGCCAGGTACGTGATGGGTACCCGGGAGGCGGGTAAGGCGACGGTGAGCGAGGTTCTGGTGGTGCGAGATTTCGCAGATGTTTTTCCAGAAGAGCTTCCTGGGATACCTCCAGAGCGACAGGTGGAGTTCAGGAGTGACCTCGTTCCTGGTGCGGCTCCAATAGCCAAGGCACTGTATCGGTTGGCTCCTCCTGAGATGCAGGAGTTGTCTACACAACTGCAGGAGCTGTTAGACAAGGGATTCATTCGACTGAGCAGTTCACCCTGGGGAGCCCCGATTCTGTTCGTGAGAAAGAAGGACGGGTCGCATCGGATGTGTATAGATTACCGGGAGCTAAACAAGGTAACGGTGAAGAACCGTTACCCACTCCCGAGGATTGATGATCTCTTTGACCAGCTTCAGGGAGCGTCTTGGTTTTCCAAGATCGATTTGCGTTCGGGTTATCATCAGATGAGGGTCAGAGAGGAGGATGCGTAGAAGACTGCGTTTCGGACGCGCTATGGCCATTATGAGTTCGTGGTGATGCCGTTTGGGCTCACCAATGCTCCTACCGTGTTCATGGACCTTATGAACCGCGTATGTAGACCGATGTTGGATCGGTCTGTGATAGTTTTCACTGACGACATCTTGGTTTATTCCAAGACACAGGAAGAGCATGGGGAGCATCTGAGAGAGGTTTTGGAGACCCTAAGGAGGGAGAGCTTGTATGCCAAGTTCTCCAAGTGTGAGTTTTGGTTACGCGAGGTGTAATTTCTCGGACACCTTGTCAACCAGAACGGGATTCTGGTCGACCCGGCCAAGATCGAGGCCGTGATGAGATGGGAGGTTCCAAAGTCTCCATCCGAGATTTGGAGCTTCCTGGGATTAGCAGGCTATTATCGGAGATTCATTCAGGATTTCTCCAAGATAGTCATACCCCTGACACGGCTGACGAAGAAGGCCGTAGTCTTTCGGTGGGGACCTGAGCAGCAGGCTGCCTTTGAGACGCTGAGACAGAGATTGTGCGAGGTGCCAATCTTAGCCATGCCAGAGGGCGTTGAGGATTTTGTGGTTTACTGCGATGCGTCCATTTCAGGGTTCGGCGCGGTACTGATGCATTGGGGACATGTCATTGCCTACGCTTCGAGGCAGCTCAAGTCTCATGAGGCGAACTACCCGACGCATGATTTGGAGTTGAGGGCAGTTGTTTTCGCCCTCAAGATTTGGCGACATTACCTCCATGGAGTCCGGTGTACCATATACACGGACCATAAGAGTTTGAGGTACCTCATGGATCAGTCGAATCTGAACATGAGGCAGCGTCGATGGTTAGACGTGGTGAAAGATTATGATTGCGAGATCCTTTACCATCCTGGGAAGGCCAACGTGGTGGCCGATGCGCTTAGCCGCAAGGCGGCGCCGATCAGGGATATTTGCATGAGGATGACCGTAGTGACTCCCCTGTTGGAGCAAATTCGAGAGGCTAAACAGGAGGCTATCAAGAAGGAGCATCGGAAGAGCGAGCATGTGGTGGGTCAGGTTTCCTCCTTCGATTATGATAGCCGAGGACTATTGAGACTACACCGTAGGTTGTGGGTGCCGTATCACGGAGGCATGCGGCAGATCTTGATGGAGGAGGTGCATAAATCCCGATTCTCTATTCATCCAGAGGCGACAAAGATGTATAGGGATCTTCGTCTAGATTATTGGTGGCCCTGCATGAAGCAGGATGTGGCTTGGTACGTCGAGCGGTGCTTGACCTGTAGGAAGGTCAAGGCCGAACATCAGAGACCGCATGGCAAGATGCAGCTGTTGGACATCCCGTTGTGGAAATGGGAAGATATCACGATGGATTTTATCACGAAGCTTCCCAGGACCGCGCATGGAGTAGATTCGATTTGGGTCATCGTGGATCGATTGACCAAGAGTGCTTCGATTCAGGAGAGCATATCGGCCAAGAAATTGGCCGACATCTATATTAGGGAGATTGTGGCGAGGCACGGGGTGCCGGTATCCGTTATCTCAGACAGGGATGTGCGTTTTACTTCCAGGTTTTGGAAGAGGTTTCATGACGAGTTGGGCACTCGTTTGCATTTTAGCACCGCCTTTCACCCGCAGACAGATGGTCAAAGCAAGCGGACCATCCAGACTCTGGAGGATATGTTGCGGGCGTCCGTGCTACACTTTGGTGGTAGCTGGGATACTTATCTTCCCTTGGCTGAGTTCTCGTACAACAACAACTACCACGCGAGTATCGACAGCCCTCCATTCGAGATGTTGTACGGACGGAGGTGCAGGACCCCGATATGCTAGGGAGAGGTTGGTCAGAGGGTCATGGGGAGCACCGAAGTGGTGCTCAAGACTACCAAGAGAATTCAGCAGGTTCGGAGCAGGCTTCAGACCGCGCAGAGTCGGCAGAAAAGTTACGCCGACAAGCGTCGATCCGACCTGGAGTTCCAGGTTGGGGATATGGTTCTCCTGAAGGTGTCTCCTTGGAAGGGCGTCATTCGATTCAGGAAGTGGGTCAAGTTGGGCCCGAGGTATATTGGGCCGTTCAGGGTTGTAGCCCGGGTGGGCAGGGTGGCGTATAGGCTGGATTTGCCAGCCGAACTCAGTCAGATACACAACACTTTCCATGTTTCTCAATGCGGAACTCAGTCAGATATCCATTTGACCAACCCTAATTGTATGTATTGTCCACAGTTCCATTATTTACCAAATTTTCAATAACTTCACTTTCATTGAACAATTTTTTGATTAAAAGATTTAAACGTACAATTTCACTCTGAGCTAAATCTCTCAGGTTCAAAGCTATCTCTAATTAGGTTTCACTCAACATTGTTACATCTTTTTCTAACTGTAAATCTCTTTTGAACATAGCCATTTTGAGTCTTTTGTTATCCAGTCGTCCTCTCACATGGAACATCTCCTGGGATGCAATGTTCTTCTCATCTAAGGCTTTGCTATAGTCTGTAAGGACGGCATCACATGTGTCATTAAGATTATCTATGTAAGGTAGACAATCATGCATGATATAGTTTAGAGTTTGGATCTTGAGTTTTACCTGTTCTACGATGCTTAGAGTTCCATCCTTTTCCATGTAGCATTAGTTTTTGTCCATCTTTGTAGAACCATCATCATCCGCAGTCGCTAACATGCAGATCTTCCCTTTTCCATTGACACTGCTGATGGCTTCATCTTCGTCTTCGGATGACCAGACTTGATGGTCTCTTTTGACATGGGCTACGTATGTGTAGCACCTGGTTCCTGGTATGTATTCTTGGTTATTAACACTCCTTATATATTGGATTTTAACCTTGGACTCGGCGAGTTGAAGGACTAACTCGCCGAGTAGAAGCGGGACTAGACGCGGGATCTACTCTGTCTACTCGGCGAGTAGGCTCGTGGGACTCGGCGAGTAGACCCTGTCTGGACTAAAACCCTAACCCGAGTGTTTGCACCTTATTTAAACGATCTAACCCAGCCTCCATTTCCACTAGCACTCCCAGAGATCAACGAAACCCTAGCCCCCTTTGTGTCCTTGTGGGTGATTTTTAGCTTTGTGAAGGTGGTTTGGAGCTTGGGAGAAGAAGGAGAAGGTTGAAGAGTGCAAGAAGGGAAGAAGATCCGAAATCTACTTTGGGAGAAGCTTCCATTAAGGTAGTAAGGTCTCTACCTTGATCTTTAGTTCATTAGATCCCATTTTGTCCCAATTTGGTGGTTTTCAAGCCCTAAAACACCAAACTCCATGTGTTGTGCTTAATAATCCGAAAGGACTTCAGATCTAGACTTTATGGACGTGTTAGAAGCATAAAGTTGTTGTGGTTGAAGTGATTGAGGACCCCCATGGAGTGCATGACCTCCTAAAGAGCTTCGAATTGCATTTTGAGCTTATAGGGCCATGCATGCACGTAAAATTTGCAACTTTACGTGTTAAGCATGCCCTAGGATCATAGATCTGTGGTTTTGAAGAGTTGCATGTCTTAGATTTGGCTCATATGGGAAATGGGTCAAGGGACTCGGCGAGTCCCAAGGTGGAACTCGGCGAGTTCTATGAAGATGGTCCTAAACTCAGCGAGTTGGATGAACAACTCGGCGAGTCCTATGAAGATTGACTGGAGCTCGCCGAGTTGTTCTTCAAACTTGGCAAGTCATATGAACTTTCACAGAACAAGAGGGGTTTAAGCATTGAAGGTTCAACCCTTCGTACCTGCACGCGGAATTAACCGTGTAACGTAGTCCCAAAACCCCAAACCCTCGTATGGGGTGTTCTGGTGTGGATTGGAAGCGAGTAGGGGATCCGCTCGAGGGACTCGACAAGTTGCTCGCGGACTCGGCAAGTCGGGACTCGATTCGGCCCCATAGTCCCAAGTGGTGAGTCAAGGGTGACTCAGTGAGTGGGGAGAGGGACTTGGCGAGTAGGACCAGATTAGTAAGGGAAGGACTCGGCGAGTTGCTCGCGGACTCGGAGAGTCCAGTCAACTGGAAGTTGACTTTGACTTGGATTTCCACTTGGTCAAGGGTAAAAGGGTCATTTTACCCTAAGCACATCTAGCAGTGTTTGACTGATCGTTTTGTGGGAATTATAGCCGGAGGACGTCCGGAGCAGCAGCAGTAAACAGTTAGTTCCCGATCAGAACAGCAACTACTTTGAGGTGAGTTACCTTCCAGTAGCGGTGGGTCTAAGGCCACAATGTCGGCCCACCAGTAGGAGACGTATGACAGATGATTGTCTCTGTGATATCATCTAGGATCTAAAAGCTCAACAATAATATTTAGAGTTAGATGGTTAGATAGTTAGTTGCGGAAAAGTAAAGAAATGTAAATGACAATAATTGTTATATCAAGTATACACTTAAGATGATTCATAACGAGGAATGCATTAAAACCAATTTAATAAGTGAGATCAAACTTAGTGATTAAGTCACAAAAGACTTGCTCCGAAGAGAGGTTGTAATCGATTATGAAAGTAAGAAGAATGGGTAAGAAAGATAGAAAAGATAACTTTAGAGATGTGTATTCAGAATTAGATGCGTTCGATAGATGTTAATACAAGAGGATGAGCTCTATTTATAGAGACTCGTGAACTACACTAGATTACGTAACTAAGAGTAGCCATGCAAGGCATACTGGACAATAGAGAGTATTACAAAAAGATAAGTAATCTAGTAAAAAGGATTGCAGTAGATAGAGACTGCGGTTGCGGTTGCTGATGAAGATACTTGACTGTGGTGGCTAGTCAGCTGCGGTAGTTGAAGTTCAAGAGGGTCACTTTTTATATTCAACAAACGGGCGTCAGATGAAGAAGTTATGGATTTTTAACAGACTTTTCCAGTCCCGGCCTGTTAAAAATATATTATTAAAAATAAAATCAAAACTAGCCGATGGAGTCTAAACGAAAGTTGTAGAGTACATTCTCACCTACGCGTGGATATAAAGAACGCGAAAACGGAGCTCATACACGAAAGTTACATAATTTAGAAGTTTGGGAATTCAAATTACGCCCCGCGTACCAGGCGATAAGGGCCTCGTCCCATCGACCATCAGCTCTCCGATCGGCAAAAAAGTCCGAGACGTAAGCAGTGACGACTCCGGCATTGCGCCCATCGTACTCCTAGAGTACGCCCAGTGTACCGAGGCGATTCAGCCTCCTATAAAAAGGGTGCGAGGGTTCCGGGCATAATTGCTCATTTCTTCTCTTTCTCGTGTCGAAGCTCTACGTTTAAACCCTCGGAGCCATCCCAAAGTCCCAGTTTTCATATTCAAGTTTGGAAGGAAGTTTTACGCTCCCGAGATTCCCGAGAAAATCCGCTTTCTCCTGTCGAAGTTCTGCTCGATTATTGCCTTATCTTCTTCAACCCGCCTCTTCAACCAAGTGAGTTCATACCCCTACAGCCACACTTTAAATGCTTTTGAAACACTTTTAAGGGGGGGGGGGGGATACAAGTAAAAACATGGTTAAAATCATGTGAAACACCAATCTTTTGCTATACTTTTCGTACTGTTATTTTAACTATCATATGAAGTTGTTATCATGCAAAAGACCTCACAACACAACTTTACCCTCTTGGGATACAATATGTTTTATAAATAAAAATATGTTTTATTTATACGTTTGCATACTATATCATATCAAGGGTATCCATTTCAACTATAACATGATGCTTTTACAAGAAAACTCAACTCATCATTACACCTTTATAACACGGTAGAAAAGGAAATCATTTCATACAAGTGATTTTTCATCATATTACTTGTGAACTTGTTGTTAGCAATCATGTGATGTCATATGGCTTTGTTTGTACCAAACAGAAGTCCCCACCTATAACCAGAGTCTCTTGGGGGGAGAGCGTGACAAGTGCGTATAGATCTATATGGGGCCGACGACTCCGCACCCTGACTGTTAGCTACAGTCCCCGGGGTTACAAATGTCAACATTAGGTACTGCGTCTAGTATGGTTATGAGGAACTCACAACACACGGAAACAATGACTCATGCACGTAGTAATACATAACTCAATCATGCTCAGGAGGTAATAACTATATTATAGGGTATTATCAGCATGTTCAGAATTCAGGATAAACATTGCTACAACTAGTTTTATTTTAATAATAAAACAATACATTCCTAGTTTAAGTTTGGCATACTTACTAACTGTTACGGTCTTGGTCATTTGAGACTGCATTTCACTTTTAGGAAAATATAGGATTTTCCTAGTTCAAATACATACAATTTATACAACAATCATTCGTACTCATTTCATAAACTCATAAGAAAATATCGGATTTTCTGGAAAACATACACGAACTTTCGAATGGCATACATTTTCTCAAAACACTACTCATGAACTCACCAACTTAAATGTTGCCACTTTTTCTTTGAAATAACTTGTATTCTCAGGAAATCAGTAAACCTGGTTAGCAACTGCTTTTGAAGACTTATGCTCAGGCGTCAGTTTAATATTTCGGATCACCATATTGTATTTGATTTCTTTTGCAAACATGTAACACATACAATCATGTAAACTTTTCAAATATATTTATATTATGGTGGTGTGTACTTTCTTTACTATTCATTTGTTATGATACTTGACATGACGTCCTCCGCCCCCGAACGTTTCTGCCGTTCAGGTTTGGTGGTGTGACATATACTGAGAAATATATCAGATAATTCACATCATAACTCGGTACCAACTCCCAACTGACATAGAGATTACAACTTCCTTGACATGCGTATGGATCCTGTGCTGTCAGTAGTACAGGCCCATACTACCTTCCACACCTACCCATATTTGTCTCAAGTGTCATCATAACGCCATAGTATACACATGCATGGTGTCCACTCAACCTTCGCTCCTAGGGAAGGGCTAAATGTTTCATAACTGGCCTATCGGCCTCATACAACTTACCCATGAAACTTCCACTAACCCTGCAACACTAGTGCATGCTAGCCATACATAACGTTGGACCCGATAGACTTTCGAATATCCGATCCTACCCTAAGCCCCCAATCAAACAAGAACAATACATAAGGCCAAATCAAACATTATCCGGCTATAAGATCTTAATTATGTATAACCGTGATGCATACACTAATAAACTACAGTAATGATGTCAATCTCATCTAAAGGAAACCCTACGAAAATAGGTATCACATAATCAGGTAATTATATCATGCAATTTCCTGAAGACCTCTAGCCTGGTACTAGCATGTTGTTCTAAGATATCAAGTAATCAAATAATTGTATAGTATTTTGGGGTCTACTTACAGGCTCCGGCTGGCATACACATTACATCCCCTTTCTTTATTTTGTAATTCATTTGAACATCATTTTGAGAATCCTTTCCTTGATTTGAGACTGGATTAACACGAGTGTTCCTCCAATTCACTTAAACCAAGGTGTTGGAATAATATTCCTTAATGATCGAAAGATTCAAGTAGAAAAGCAATAAAGAACACAATAAAGAACACAAGAATGATTTAAACGATGTTGAATGATTAAACTTTAACACCCCAGAAGAGCTCGGTGAAGAACATCGACTGTAGAGGTGTTTAGGGCTACAATGCAATCAATGATTATCAAAAGACTTACGTAACTAAGGCATACGCGCATGCACTATTTATTGCATAACCTTAATCTATAATCACGGATGGACATGCCCAAACTGCACATACAAAAGAATGGCCCATGACGTAACACATAATACCCAACAATCTCCCTCTTTGCGTCAATGGAGCCGAGAGCTCACTTCGGTTGATCTACAGCAGACTTCTTGATTGTCTTAAACACGCTCGGTATGATGGCCAAAAGAGTTTGTCTAAAAGTAATATACCACCGGAGCATGTCTGTGAAGTTCTTCTTATCCGAATCGGAATTCGCCTTGCACCGATGAATGATATTAATGATATGTTCAACGCAGTCGGTCGAGAACAAGTGTTTGTCAACAAGAGTGAATAAGAACCTTCCACCATTAGCTCTTGTAAACATAACTGTGAGGTGAGCAGAATCAATTTGACCGAGAGTCATTTTGTTGACATCTCCTGGATTCGTAGTAGGCTTCACCATTGGTTTCTTCCTCAAGACACTTGCCACTTCTTGATCCATCTTCGCAACTTCGTGGATATAGGAAGCTAACATCCTTTTCAGATGGCCTAAGATTGGTTCATACTCCTTCACATTAGTGAGAAAAATGTTGAAGAGCAGAATCGAAACATGAGTATTCAGATTAGGAAGGTATGCCAGGGAAATGATAGAAACCAAGTTATCCGAACCTCGGTTTATCCTGAAAGAGACATTAATTAACTTTCCTGCAGGCGATGGTTACAACACCTTGACTGTAGTAATCTTCTGCGCACTCCAGGTCAGATACTGAGGCTGACTGAACTTGAGATAAAAATCAATGAGTTCACAATCGATTTGAGGATGGGGCGAAGGGACTTCAACTATCGCCTCAAAAAATGGAAAACAAATGCCTTTAGAGTAATAGGCATGTCGAACTGCGAATCCCTTGTATTCTTACAATCAAAAGAGGTTACAGGCTCCAGCCAGTAGGTGCTTGGAAACTCTATAGCTTCTTTGATCAGTATTTCCTAGTCCAAGAAGGGAACAACGTCTTCTTGCAACTCAGTGCATCATCCTCTTCTTTCTCTGTCTTCATCTTCCTTAGCGACATGAAGAGTTTCACCTAACCCCTTATCCCTTTTCTTGTGTTTGAGGGCATCGGCGATAGTATCTTGTTCATCATCACTATCATCAGCAGAAATACCATTCTTCTGTTCTTTATCACCAAAACCTGAAGCTACATTTTCCTTCGGTTCGGTTTTGATGATGACCTTCGCTTGTGACTTACCTTCTCCCCCTTGTTGCGGAAGAACAATTCTCTCTGAAACACCCTTCATTTCTCTTAAGAGTTCGATTACTGGAAGGAGTTTGGAGGTCAAATGATTTCGAATGGTAAGCGTAAGAATGGGATCATGAGCCTGAGGCACATTGTGCAACCGAGAAAGAACATCCCCAGCACAACAGCGAAAAACTACTTGTTCGGTTTTTAATAAAGAAATCTCTCTTTCTGCCTTGGCAAGTTCTGCTTAATGTACTTGATATAAAGCAGTCTGGTGAGCAAGATCATCTCGAAGTTGCCTTTCCACCTAGAAATCAGCATTAAGCTTTTCTAACCGAGAGTCAACAGATGCCAGAAAGGTTTTATTATCAGTAAAGACATCAAAGCATAGAGTCTCAAACTTGGTTTGTTCCCCTTGAAGTAACTGAGATAGGGAAGCAACTGACGTAATTACCTTTGCAGCGTTCGTCTCAGCATGACGCTTGAGAGAGTCAAGAAAGACCTTGGAGTCTTGAATGAGTTCTATAATATCATATGTGGCTTGTTTGCACAGAGAAGTAGAGTCATCTACAACAGCCGTAGATTTATCAATAGATTCATTATATTAGTGTAAGGTTGTATCCAAGAAGGCTTTCAGAACGTCATAATTCTACTTCTTCGTGGAATCGATCGTGTGTCAAGCTTTTCATTAACACTGTCGAGCTGTTGCTTGGTCACCAGAGTGGCCTCATCGTCATCACTTGGAAGTTTGTACGGGCTAAAGTAAGTGGAATCGAATTCGAATTCAGCGCCTCGGAGAACAGCACCAGACTCACAGGAAGCAGTTGGGGAAACAGGCTTAGGAGTGACTTTAGGAGGTTTTTTAGTCTTCGCCCCCACATCAGATGTGTTGACGTTAACTGAAGAATCGGTTGTGATGGTAATGATGGGTATAGAGGTGATGGTTGCGTTGGTCGTTTGGGAAATAATGGGAGGTGGAAGAAGAGAAGTAGAGATTGGGATTGTGCATACAGGTGGTGTTGGAGCAACGGTACAAGTAGGTTGTGATGAAGTTGGGAGTGGAGAAGCAACCAAAGCCTGAACTGTTATCTTTGGTGGAGATGGTGGAGGTGTAGGAATAGAATCATTGATATTTTCCACATGAGTTAGAGACCGAGGAAGTGTATTACCCCTAGGAGAACCTTCATGCTGTTCGTCCTCTTCCTCTCCAGTAGATTGTGTATTTTCTGTTTTGAATGTGAATGAGAAGGAGTTTGTTTTCTACGAGCCATTTTCTTTACTTTCTTGGGAACAGAGGAATCACCTTTGTCAGCTTTCCTTTTCTTGGATTTAGCGAGTTTGGAAGAGGTAGCTTCAGTGTCTTCTTTCTTAAGAATGGCTTTCTTCGCTCGTTTGGCAGGTTTCTCAACCTCTTCTAAGGCTGCTTGCATCTCAGGAGTCAATGTTCGCGGAGTCTTTGGAGGAAGAAACTTGTATTCAGAGATAAGTCTACTTTCTTGAGAAACAGACCGGTACATGGTTTCCAGAATAGAACCATCGTGTGAAAACTTGGTTGGATCAGTCACGATTATCTTTTTGATATGGAAGGAGGAGATAGAGGAAAGCAAAGAATCCTTCATGACCAGAACCTTGAGAGAGGTTATGGCCCTTTGAGCGACAATGGTCCAAAAACGACCACAGGGGATTTCAGAATGCTTGGTAGAGGAATTCAAACTCTGCACCAGCTGGGACCAGATTAAGGAACCATAGTCTAAGTTGATTCCATTGTAAAGTCCGTACATAATGGTCATGAAAGCCTTGTCTGAACCATCTGATCTGCCTACTCGTTCGGCTAATCCCTTGTGAAGAAGAGTGAGCAGCACATTCCATTGAGGGGTAAACAAGATTTCTTGAATTTAGTGAAGGTGGTGAGCACCTCAGCGTAGCCCATCTCATAGAACATCGAGAACAGTTGAGTCGTGTTAGTTAAGTCTGGGGAGATGACTGAGGCATCTACTGCAAGCCCTAGTAGAGACCAAAATCTTCCTTTTGAAATAGAAGCCTTGTTAGTAT
This sequence comes from Lactuca sativa, assembly GCF_002870075.4. Lineage (NCBI taxonomy): Eukaryota > Viridiplantae > Streptophyta > Magnoliopsida > Asterales > Asteraceae > Lactuca > Lactuca sativa. Next base: position 324,174,188 of record NC_056627.2, on the reverse strand, counting down.
GAACCTGAAACAAGATTCTCTCTTTGTTCTTGTCATAGGTTGCACTGGAATAAACTTGAGACAACAATGACATTGGAACATATTCCACTTGTGTGAGAGTGATTACAAGAGGGGATTATTTGAGACATTCGACGACTTGAAGCATGTACGAATCATACAGGAACGGATTCATTTGAATGATCATGTTCTAATTAGATTTAATCACGAGTAAAGAAGATGAAGCTGTCTGATCTTGAAGAGATGAAGAATCCGCCACTGTTGATGGGAAGAAGATGAATAGAAGAATTTCGTCTGTTATATCTGAGAGAGTGGTGAAGATAGTAAGAAGGTGAAATAGTGTAACAATTCGTTTATATACGGTTTCCAGGAGAGAGAAAAATTATCTTTTTGTAATGACGATTCGATCTCTGAAAAAGCACCTGGAAAATAGGGATTTGACAGCTTGGTTTCCCTAGATAGACATCATCAAGCGTGGTATTAGGAGCCTTTTTAAATTCACGCGCTCAGTTTTGAACTTATCCATAAATATGTTTCAACTTCTTATCCGATCTACTACCCCATCCCTTTATTCACTCGCATCATAGAGTACGATGATCGCTTCCTTAAAATTGTGAAATCCAAACCAATTCATAAGCATTACATATAAGAATGTTGGAAAATCATGAATATTTCGTGCATTAGGGTGCCAAAGAAAAAGAAATAAAACAATATGTGTATGGGATGTGAGTGATGTCAAATAAGACATCAAGCAATTGATCCCGGGCATGAATCTCTACCTTCAAGGTCAAGAGAGACCTGAAGTGCTTGTTTGGTTTCCCATTAGAATTCGATCAAATGTCGGTTAAGAAACATTGAAATGCATCTTTTCATACATAGACCGATGTGATCTGTTGAACAAGTAGGTTGGATAAACTTTGCTGTGACAAATGATCTTATATAAATCTCAGTAAAAACAAAAACAAACTGGATCTTTTTGGGAAGAAATGACTTGGTGTTAGTCAATTTCATAAAAGACTGCTCAAAAACAAAATGAGATTTCGTTAGGTAACAAGTGAGAGCTTGAATATGAAGATTCACCGTCAATTCATTGTTGGTGTTGGATTGTGGGTTTCACTCAGCACGTGGTGTACGTATCTGAGATCATAAACACAAATTTTATGCAACCATAAACCTTAGTGGTAAAAGCTGAGAGTCTCAAGAGTTACAATGATGAACCGAAAGTTTATGGAGAGTGTAAAGGAGGTGGTTTAGGAACCGAAAATACCTCTGCTATATAATCATGACAAAGCAGAAAACTCTTAACTCATTTGAGAAGAGTAAGGTAGCTCTTGACTTGAGTGAATTAACTAGCCTGTTTGGGAAGAAACGATAGGTATAAATCGATTCGTTAAGGCCTTGCTCTTAGTCTTAGAGGCTTCGGTCGACATGCATTAGCATGCTTCTAGGGACCCTTAACTAGTTCATAGGAAAAGAATCATACCTGCCTTAGCTCCAAATTATGTTGCACTGAAATACTTGGGACCGAATTAAAATCAACAAGCAAACAAGCAAACCATACAAACAAAACAAAGGAAACGAAAGAAAACGTTTAGAAAAATGTTTTTGCATTGTTGAAATTTTCTGAAAGAAAAAAAAAATAAGAGAAGAAAAAAAAAACAGAAAAAAAACAAACAAAACAACAAAACAAAAAAATTAAAAAAATAAAAAAATAAAAAAATTGAAAGAGAAACATGTGAAAGAAGAAAAAAAAAATAGAAAAAATTTATAGCCGAAATTAAACCTAAAAAGAATGAAGTGAAATAAGTCGAGTGATCGGTTCATTTCGGTTCCTTCAAATTCCGGAGCCGAAATAGACTGAGCGACCGGTTCCTTTCGGTTCCCGAAAATTATGGAGCCCAAATAGACCGAGCATGCGCTCAATTTCGCTTGTCTAATTATAGAGAGAGATTTTAGGATTCGGCACGGACTCTGCTTCCATCATTCCCAAACCTTGTAAAATTTTGTTGAAGCTTACTTCAGGTATGGCTTTAGTGAAGATGTACGCCAATTGATCAGAGGACCGAACGAAATGTACTTCCATGTTCCCATCTTCTACATGGTCCTTGATGAAATGGTATCTCAGTGCAATATGTTTTGTCTTTGAATGTTGGACTGGATTGTGGCATATTCTTATTGCACTTTCTGAGTCACAATAGAGAGGTATTTTCTTCATACTTAGCCCGTAGTCTCTTAGTTGCCTTTGTATCCATATCACTTGTGAGCTACATGAGGCAGCAGCAATATAATCAGCTTCGAATGTTAAGAGAGACACAAAGGTTTGCTTTTTGGATTGCCAGCTAACTAGTTTACCATCAAGGAACTGACATCCGCCAGTTGTGCTCTTTCTATCCAGACCACATCCACCCAGATCAGCATCAGAAAAAGCTTGAATAAAGAACCCTGATTTTGCTGGATACCAGAGACCAGTGTTCTAAAAGGCGCGCCATGGCGGGCGCCAAGGCACGCCATGGCGTGAGGCGCGGCGTCACCGTTACGAAAAGCTTCATAATGTTGTTGTTAGGCGTGGCGCGTGGCAAGGTGTGATATGGCATGCCATGGCGCGATATGGCATGTTATGGCGCGTGTTTTTTCGTTTGAGACATGTTTTTTTGCTCGTTTTTATACCTTTTCTAATCGGACATACAAGTATTGTGTTTTTTATTAACTTTCTATTATTAGTTGTTGATATAACACTTCTAAAAACTAGGTATATTTGATATAAATTTATATTTATGCGGTAATATAATTATAAATTAATACAAAATCGCCGCCTTACATCACGCCTTGAAAAACGCCATGGCTCGCCATAACTCGTTAAGCTTGAGGCTTGGCCTTGCCGCCACGCCACGCCTCACGCCTTTTAGAACCTTGCCAGAGACTGAGCGATGAGGTTCGCTTTAAATAGAGAAAAATATTTTTCACTGCCGCCATGTGAGGTTCTCTTGGATTAGCTTGAAACCTGGCACAATAACAGACAGAAAACATGATATCTGGTTGACTAGCAGTTAGATACATGAGAGATCCTATCATTTGACGATAGAGAGTCATGTCAACATCAGGCTTTTCTAGAGATGATGTTAACTTAGTGCCAAACGCCATGGGAACCTTCACCTTTGAGTCTCCCTTCATACCAAGTCTTTCCAAAAGATTCTTCGTGTAGGCCTCTTGGTTAATAAAAATGCCTTCTGGTCCCTGTCTTATATTTAACCCAAGAAAAAAGTTAATTGAACTCATTGTGCTCATTTCAAATTTAGTCTTCATCAGCTTCCTTAATTCAGCTATTAAGCTTGGATTCGTGGAGCCGAAGATGATATCATCGACATAAATTTGAACGATCATAAGATGTTCGCCTTCCTTCTTGCGAAAGAAGGTTGGGTCAATCGAACCTTTCTTGAATTTTTACATTTTAAAAAAGCGAGTTAATGTTTCATACCAAGCCATTGGTGCTTGCTTTAGTCTATACACAACTTTATCCAATATATAGCAATGATCAGGATATTTCACATTCACGAACCCTGGTGGTTGTTCCACATACACTGTTTCTTCTAGTTCTCCATTAAGGAAGGCACATTTCACATACATTTGAAAATTTTCGAAGTTTTTATGAGCAACATATGCTAGAAATATTCGAACCAATTCCAATCTGGCTACAGGAGCGAAGGTCTCCTCATAGTCTATTCCTTCTTCTTGGCAATATCCTTTTACTACCAGCCGAGCCTTATTCCTAATAACATTGCCTTCTTTATCCATCTTGTTCCTGAAAACCCACTTCAATCCAACGACGGAAGCATCCTTTGGTGTGGGAATTAATCTCCAAACTCGATTGCGTTCAAACTCATGGAGTTCATCTTGCATTGCCTGTACCCAATCAGTATGATCAAGTGTCGTGTTGACCGTCTTTGGTTCGATTTTAGAGACAAACGAATTAAACATACATAATTCAACGTGAGAGAATAATGCAATTTGCTTCGCTTTCAATTGAGACCGTGTGAGAACCCGTTCGGATGGTTCACCCAATATCTATGTTTTGGGATGATCCTTAGTCCATTTTGTTAGAGGAGGGTAGTTCGGGTCATAGACAGGATCCAACTCTGCATTTACCTCTACTTCTAATTCTGATCGATCATCTTCGTCATTTGAATTTTCATTCTCCCCCTCAAATGGCGAAGTGTGTTCCTTGTCAAGTTCAGGATCCTCCCCCTCGGTTGGAACTGGATTCTCCTCCTCGGCCGAAGGTGGATTATCCTCCTTGGTTGGAGTTGTATGAGACACATAAGAACCATCCCCTTCAAATGCCTAGTTGTTATTTGGAGGGTTAATAGAGGGTCGATCATCCGTTGGTTCTGAAGGATCCGTTGCCATATCTTTCGCAGCCTCTTCACTGATCTTTTTCAGATGGTCGATTTTGTTGTCTGCTGCATTCGCCTCTAAGTGTATAGATTTTTTTGGTTCATCAAATAGCCTCTTATATTCTTCAAACAAATTGGAAATAGGAACTGTGACTTGTCCTGTTTCAGGAAATATTTCCCCCATGGCACTTTCGCTTGCTAGAGCTTTCTTTATGTAAGAGTCATCAAAGGTTACGTAATAGCTTTCTTCAATACGTTTGGAGTGTTTATTCAAAACCCTACAAGTCTTTGAAGTGAGTGAATAACCCAGAGAGATTCCCTCATCCACTTTAACATCGAACTTATTACGGTTCTCTTTCGAGTTAAAAATGAAGCATCTGGAAGCGAACATGTGAAAGAACCTGACGTTGGGCTTTCGGTTGTTCAGAATCTCATACAGAGTAATTGAAAATCGTTTGTTAAGTAAGGATCTGTTTTGAGTATAACAAGCAGTAGCGACAGCATCAGGCCAGAAGTATAATGGGAGAGAAGCGAAGCTTAGCATGGTTCTGGCTGCTTCACTTAAGGAATGGTTCCGTCTTTCAACGATTCCATTCTGTTGTGGAGCATAGGGAGCAAAGAAGTTATGAGATATTCCCTTGTCAGCCAGAAAGTCTTCAAACTCTTTATTCTTGAATTCAAGCCCATTGTCGCTTCTGATGTTTCTTACCACCTTTCGCAGCTCCAATTCCACTTGCTTGATAAACATCTTTAGCTTGGGAGTCACTTCTGATTTCTGTTTAAGAAAGTAAACCCAGGTGAAACATGAAAAATCATCTAAAATGACAAGTATGAACTTACTACCACTGATGCTTTCGATAGTCGAAGGTCCACATAAATCAATATGCAGAAGTTCAAGAGCTTCAATGATTTTGGTATTGATGCGCGTAGGATGGCTCTTTCGGCTTTGTTTGCCCTTTTCACAAGCTGCACACAGGTGTTCCTTGTCAAATTTGAGAAGAGGGAGGCCTCGAACATGATCACCAAGCACTAACTTATTTATGTCTTTGAAGTTTAGGTGCGATAGTGGTCGGTGCCACAACCAGCTTTCATCAGAATTAGCTTTGGACAGTAGACAAATAGCTGGTTGTCCTTTAATTGGAATGATGTTTAGGGGGTACATTTCTCCCTTTCGTTCAGATTTTAACAAGACTCTTTTGGATTATTTTTCGATAATTTATGATCCTTCATCATCAAATGAGACTTTCAGCCCGGTACCCACAACCAAATGAGATACACTTATAAGGTTGTGCTGCAATCCTTCCACGTACACCACTTTTCGAATTGTAAACTCTCTGTTGGTTATCATCTCATATCCCTTGATTGTTCCATAAGAATTGTTGCCATATTTCACACATCCTCCATCCTTAAGGGACTGAAACTCTCTTAGCTCTTCCTTTCTCCCTGTCATGTGACGTGAGCAGCCACTGTCTATGTATCATTCATCATCGAACTGCTTGTCACTTATAACATGCAAATTTAAGCAGATTTAGGAACCCAAAGTCTCTTGGGCCCTGGTGAGTTTTTCACAGAAAAAGGAACAGCAACAGTAACATTGACAAGATAAGTTCTTTTTATTAGAGTCATTCTGTCTTTTCTTTTGATGGTATATACTTTTATAATATTTCTATCTTGTTTAAATTACAATGTACCAGAAGGTATTTTGTCAGTTGGAATATTCGTTTGATTTCTATGGTTAGCTTTCTTTTTATTATTATTGGCGTCTGTATTAGAATCAAGCTTTCCCTTCCCTTTAACATCCTTTGTTGAGTAAGGTTTCTATTGTGAAGAACCGAAACTTGACCTTCGGTTCTCAGTTTTGGTGTTGGGACCGAACCATGATGTGCGGTTCTGAACTATGTTGTTGAAACCGAAACTGGATGTTCGGTTATGTCCTTTGGAGTCCGAACAGAAACTGGATGTTTGGTTTTGGGCTCTGGAACAGTAAGAGTTGGGACTGAAATTTTTCTTTCTTTTGATCTCTCATTTGTCATTTTCTTTAGCATTTGCTTCTCTCTTCGAGGGAACATGGTTAGGGTTTTGAGATTGCCAGAACCGTTTTCACTCATTCAAAATTTTCATGTATCTCCGGTTTCTTTCCCGTTTTTGTTCAGCTAACTGCTGTTTAGATTTATGAATGTTGAAGCTTGACTTCGGCTTCTCCTTTTTCACTTCTGTTGTTTTGGAATATACATTCAAAGCTTTCTTTGATTCTTCTGGTATCATCTTGGTTCCACTTGTGCTTGGTTTGTCAAAACTTGAGGGTTTGATGATTGGTTCGGCAACATATCTACCCTTTACCCTCCATGAGGTTGGCTCTGGTAGACCGACGGTCTCGTCTACATTGTCGATAGGAGCGGACCATAAATGATTATCGCACCCTTCAGCATTGTCTTTGTCAACTAGGATTTTCAGTTCTGCTGTTTGTTTTCTAGTGACCCCTGTTACAACATAAATCTGATTTGGCACGGTTTGAACTTTCTAGTAAACTATTGCCCTCTCTTTGAGTTTCATTGACTTGTCCTTCGACAGACGTGCATATTCAACCGAATTTTCGGATATAAGGGGTTTCTTGGTTTCGCTTTTCAGAAAATCAAAGCATTCTACTACATCTTGAAATTTCACTCATCTCACTCTCTTCATCAAATTCAGACGTACTTTCTACATTAATTTTATGTTCGTTCATTAAATTGGCATTTAAGGAGACAAATGATTCTAAGGTTTCTGTCTTAATTTTCAACTTATCACTTTCATCTAAGAGCCTTTTAAGAATGCATTTGTGTTCCTTTGATTCAATGAAAGATTCAATTTTGTCCAGACCGATTTTATAAGTGACAAAAGTCTCTTCTGAGGACATTATGGATTCACATTCAGCAATGACCTCATCCTCGTTAAGTTTAAGGAAGGATAAGATCATCTTATGAATCTTTTTCTCTATTTCACAATCTAAATGCTATTGTGTAATATTAGTATATAAACGTTTAGCAATTAAGCAAAAAATGTTTCTTTGTTTTAAAAACTTCAAATTGTCTCTCTGTAAATAGATAATCTCCTCCCAAGCCCTAGTTAACTCCATCTCCTTTAGCTCAATCCACATGCATCTCTCCTCACTCTTTGAAGACTCCCAGCTGAAGTGCTTAGTTATGTTAGAGTTCGTTAAGCGAGTTTGCATGAGACTACTACTTAGATTAGTGAATTTAAATTTAAGCTCGTTTAATTCTTCTTCATAATTTGTGATAGGAACTTTAAGAGATTCGAGGATGGATTGTACCTTTTTGATCAACCGATCGCAGTCGTTAATCCTTTCACTTATAGGCTTTGCTGCAAAAGACTTATCCTCCTTCAAGTTCGGCTCCTTACTCTCGTCTTCTATTGGTACTCCTACTATCACCATCAAGCATTTCCCAGCCAAACGGTTAACTTCCTCTCTCGCCACATATGCTCTGCCATGTGAAGGCTTCCTTACTTCTTCATCCTCAGAGTCTGTTGAACAGACTTCAACGCCTCAAAATTCATCATCGACCACATTCTCCTGCACAATCAAGACGTTCACAAAGTTGTTGGTTTCCTTCTTTTTCTTTAGCTCTTCCAGCTTTCGTGTATGATAAGCCTCATCATCTTCACCATCCTTTTTCTTAGCCATATTTCGTAACATGCAATCTTTGGCAAAGTGGTTTTTTCCATGACAGTAATTGCAATCTTATCCCGAATCTCCTACTAACTTGCTTTCTTTCTTATCATCATCCTTTTGAGAGACGTTCTTCGATTCTTCTTTCACCTTCTCGGAGCTGTAACTCCCTTGCCAGTTTCGGTTCTTGTTGGCAGGGAATTTCCTTCTTGTAAACCTCTTAGGGTTGGAGATCATCATTGCATATTCTTCACCTGTAAGTTCACACTTAGACAAATCTGAGTCATCTTCTTCTTCTTCTGTCACATTCTTCCCTTTTGAGATGAGGGCTAAAGAGCCCAAGCCAGACACGACCTTTGCTTCTTTTGTTCTTGTGCTTTCATGGGATTTTAAGATGCCCATTAGTTTTGCCAGCGAGTAAGATTTGAATTGGTCATGAGCCTTTACAGTTGAGACCACTGCCATCAACTCAGGTCTCAGGCCATTCATAAACGTGACTTTCTGTTCAATCTCCTTTCTTTCAATACCATGCTTCATCATCTTGCTGAGCAGATGATTGTAGCGATCAAACTTCTAAAGAAGAGTCTCCTCAGGTTTTTGAGCAAAAGCACCGAACACAGAGAGCAACAAGGTTTGTATTGAGTGCTCCAGATCTTCGTCGGTCGAATATAGTTCTTTCAGCCTGTCCCATATCTCTTTCGCAGTAATGCATGAACTAACCAGACGGAAGGTATTGTCTTGTAGGGAAAATCTGATCATCCTTAAAGCTTTGAGATTACACAACTGCTTTTCTTTTTCATCTTGTGCAATCTTATCTACGTCCACCAAAAGCTGACTCCTTTTGAGTCTTCACTATCCTACTGGTTCCAGCATGAACGAACGGACCGATTGTGATAGCCTCTGATGTGTGTAAACCAACTAGTTTTAATCCTACTAACTTAAACACAAAGAAGAACACACAAAAGGTAGTGTACCTATCGATTAGCAGTTTAGTTCAGGTAAGTAGAGTATCGAACACAGGGAACGGTAAACAATTAAAAGAAATGCTAATATTATCTAAATAAAACAAGTAATAGAAAGGGGGTTTCTCTAGTTTTTCAAGACTGGAAACTTACCAACTAATACTTAGACTACTTAACTAAAAACTAGATAAGCAAAGATTCAACTAAATTCAATAACGAAAGGAACTTCTATTTAGTTGAACTCAATTGATCCTATGGTTGATATTATGGTAATAGTGCAATGGATTAATTCTTCTATTGGCTACCGATTCAAGTGATTAGATTCACGTTCGCTGCACTAATCCTTAGAGAACAAACTAACTCAAAAAGTGGCCAGTTGTCTAATTTAATTCAATTCACTAGGTTATTTATTCAGGTTAATTTAGACTTGTAATGGTTAACTAATTTGGTCCTTTAGTTAAACTCTTGTTGATGGTCATCACACAAGCTCACACATGAATTTACCTATTTTTCTTATTAATTCTAGTTTCATGTTCATTAATCCTAGACATATGATAAACTGGTTACATAAACATATGAGGTTAACAACTAAGAGATGTTCATGCAGCTCAATTATCTTCCTATTAACAGATAAATAGTTATCATTCACACATAAGGTTCTTTAACAAGCTATAATCAACAAAATCACCAATATTAAATCAATGCTACCATAAATCAAACCATAATCACAAAATCATCTATCCTAAACAAAAGTTATGAGTTTTTAGCTCATATCTACAGCAAATAACAAACTAAAAACTTAATCTAATGATTGAAACATGGTTTATTGCAAAAGATTAAGATAAAAGTAGTGTGTTATTGCCTTTGATCTTCTTCCAATTTGATATCTAGGTTGAAATCTCGAAAACCACAGCTTCTAAGAACCCTTCTGCCCTCCAAAAATCATCCTAAACTTCCCCCATTCGTTAGGGTTCGAATGATAAGCGTTTCTATATATATATATATATATATATATATATATATATATATATATATATATATATATATATATATATATATATATATATATATTCTGAAAACAGGGGCTACTCGGCGAGTCCAGTGACCTACTCGCCGAGTCCATCACTTAAAATCCCGTGTACGGCAAGGCAAAGTCAAGAATCGCGAAACTTCTGATCAACTCGTCGAGTTGATCGCCTACTCGCTGCGTTCTTTTGGAATCACCATTTTCTCATAACACGAAAGGCGTCCGAAATTGTGTCTAGTTTTTAGAACATTTTGAATCTCGTCAATCGGAGTTACGGTTCATGAGATATGGCCAAAACACTAACGATGGGTCAAGCTGTCCAGCAACATCCTTCTTTCTTCAAAATCCAATATCCAAGCTTCCAATCACCAATTCCGCTTCATTTTCCTTTCGAGCATCTCTTTGTTGCTGAAAATGAAATAGTTAAGCTAATTAAGCACCTTTGGTTCATTATTTGAGATAAAATTAACATAAAGTATTAAGATCATGCAAGAATTTTATAACTAAATATGCCCATATCAAAATACCCCACACTTGACTTTTGCTTGCCCCCAAGCAAAATCGAATTTTAGTACACTAATATTACATAATACAATCCCAATCGAACCCAGCCATTATGCCAAGACCGCAACGCATGCATTTGTGTCTAAAATTTTCCTAATAGCCCCCCATACCTCAAAATACTCACAATCCTCATAAACATTCGCCCACTTTTTCCGAACAATGCTCATTTTATGCATCCCTCCGAATCCATCCTCAGAAAACCTCTTAATCTCAAGGTATTTTTGGTTGAGCAACCCAAGCATACATAATCTAGACAAATACAATTTATGATACCACTATGGAGCTCTTTTGGAATTCTTCACTTCTTTGACATTTGATCTTTAATTTTTAGGTATCTTCAACTTTTGAATTTCTTCAGAATTTTTGATCTTTGAACTTCATACTTTAACTTTGATGCTCCAAAAATTCTTCAAACTTTTTCTTGTAATTCTCTCTTTTTTTTATATCTATTTATTTTTTATTTTACATGTAACTCACTTTTTCCACTCAAAACCCTACATGCTTAAGCAGGGGCGCTCAACTTCAACATTTATTGGTTAACGATAATAATTTTCCTGGATACATTTCTGGTACACGATGCTAAACATATTGCATCCTTCAAACTAAGCGAGGTCGTGTTTTTGTCCCATGATTTCACTAGAATAAGGAAGCAACAAATGCACTAGAACGTATATAGGCTCAACTAAACATTTGGGTTTTCATGCAATCATCAAATATAATACTAGCATGGTCCCTAATTGCTTTACCAAAATTTTTCTAAATTAGCCCGAGCAATGCAAAATTTTCAAAATTAACTAAAATTTTAAGTAATTTAACCAACCCCCTACCCCACACTTAATTTATGCAATGTCCCAATTGCATATTATGCATGATAAAGAACAATAAAATAAAGAGAGAATTGGAACAAACTCCCCTGTGATAGTAGTCGCGAGGTTAATCTTCTTCATGTAAAGCTCCAACTTCAGCTGACTTTGGCATGGGAACAGCGCATCCATGCCTTGGGCGTCAAATCTCGTGTGGTTGACAACTCTCAATATGTGGGAAAAAGCATCTTGGAAACGCTCGGAAAATGATCTTCAAAAATACAGACAATGCCAGCGTCGAATGGAATCAAATCGTCAACTCAAATATAAAAAGAATGAGTAACTCGCCGAGTTTTATGTGGAGACTCGCCGAGTTGAATCGTCATATGGGCAGAAATCGTGAATTTTCGCTGGAACTCGTCGAGTTATAAGGATGCACTCGACGAGTTTTCGGCTCTGATCGTGCAAATTCTTCTTTCTGCTTCAGGTCTGATTTTGAGGTCAAATAAGGTATTAAGGTAATACACATCCTTATATTCTTCAATGACGAAACTCCTTTTTAACCGTTAAAACCATCGGACTTATAAAATCACTAAAATCTTCTAATCTTCTCGTCTACGACTCGACCCCTCACTTTATTTCCTCACGCATTATTCGTTCATTCTATCCCTCACCCTATATTCAGAAAAGATCAAAAGCAAATACCAAGTAATAAAAAAAAACATCAAAATAAAAATCCTAAATTATCCCTAAATACTAGAAGTTTAGAAAGAAAAAGAAAAGCAAACTCTAATGATGGGTTGCCTCCGGCAAGCGCTTCTTTTTGTGCGAGTCTTTAGCTGGACTCCCAACTTAATAAACTTCTAATAAATTCGATGCCCATCCATCCATTGCATTAAATATTTTCTTTAGACCAATTTGTAAAATTCGACTCTTTGCTTCAAAAATTGGCCAAACAAGCTTGAATTCATAAAACCCAAGAATATTGACAAGGGTTGGAACCGGTTGGATACTAATCATAGATGGATCGTGATTTAGAACTTTCTCCAAAGTTGGAATCGTCACCCCATGCTTCGAAACACAAACCGGAAGAACAGGGGACCATGTCGTGGTAATGGTCAAACCATGGGTTGGTTCCTGCAATTCAACTTGTTTTTGTTCTTTAACCGACCTCTCTGCTAGCAACCTTTCCAGCTCCTCCAAATCTCTTTCTGGATTAAATTCTTCATCTTATAACTTTAACTCTTTTGACTCAAATCTTCATCCGATCCACACTCCTCATCTTCTTGCTCAATTTCCTGTACTACTTCCTCAAGAAAAGCATCAAAAGCATCGAGATTTGGAAAATACATAATAAATAAAAACTAAACTATATAAAAAAATAAAAATATATGATAACAATTAGCAAATAAAATTAACTATTTAGAACCGTTCCCCGGCAACGGTGCCAAAAACTTGATGTGTGTAAACCAACTAGTTTTAATCCTACTAACTTAAACACAAAGAAGAACACACAAAAGACAGTGTACCTATCGATTAGCAGTTTAGTTCAGGTAAGTAGGGTATCAAACATAGGGAACGGTAAAAAATTAAAAGAAATGCTAATATTATCTAAATAAAACAAGTAATAGAAAGGGGGTTTCTCTAGTTTTGCAAGACTAGAGACTTACCAACTAATACTTAAACTACTTAACTAAAAACTAGATAAGCAAAGATTCAACTAAATTCAATAACGAAATCACCAATAACTAAATTCAATAATTAAAAACTAGATAAGAGATGTTCATGCAGCTCAATTATCTTCCTATTAACAGAAAAATAGTTATCATTCACACATAAGGTTCTTTAACAAGCTAGAATCAACAAAATCACCAATATTAAATCAATCCTACCATAAATCAAACCATAATCACAAAATCGTTTATCCTAAACAGAAGTTATGAGTTTTTAGCTCATATCTACAACAAATAACAAACTAAAAACATAATCTAATGATTGAAACATGGTTTATACAAAAGATTAAGATAAAAGTAGTGTGTTATTGCCTTTGATCTTCTTCCAATTTGATATCTAGGTTGAAATCTCGAAAACCGCAGCTTCTAACAACCCTTCTGGCCTCCAAAAATCGTCCTAAACTTCCCCCATTCGTTAGGGTTCGAATGAGAAGCCTTTCTATATATATATATATATATATATATATATATATATATATATATATATATATATATATATATATATATATTCTGAAAACAGGGGCTATTCGGCGAGTCTAGTGACCTACTCGCCGAGTCCATCACTTAAAATCCCGTGTACGGCAAGGCAAAGTCAAGAATCGCGAAACTTCTGACCAACTCGTCGAGTTGATGGCCTAATCGTCGAGTTCTTTTCGAATCACCATTTTCTCAAAACATGAAAGTCGTCCGAAATTGTGTCTAGTTTTCAGAACATTTTGAATCTCGTCAATCGGAGTTACGATTCATGTGATATGGCCAAAACACTAACGATGGGTCAAGCTGTCCAGCAACATCCTTCTTTCTTCAAAATCCAATATCCAAGCTTCCAATCGCCAATTCTGCTTCATTTTCCTTTCGAGCATGTCTTTATTGCTGAAAATGAAATATTTAAGCTAATTAAGCACCTTTGGTTCATTATTTGAGATAAAATTAACATAAAGTATTAAGATCATGCATGAATTTTATAACTAAATATGCTCATATCAGCCTCCCAGATGAGATAACCTTTATCTTTAGATCCAACCACGTAATCTTCAAACTGATGCGCCCAAACTTCATAGTCTTGAGTGTAAAGAATGGGAACTCTTGTGGATGTTCCAATCCTATTCGAGATGTTGATGGGATTGCTTTGAGAGTCTTCGTGTGACATGATGAACTTGTGCTTTGGATCTGCTAGAATTAGACTTGTAAACTAGAGATTAGGGTTTTATCTAACACTTAAGTTACCGTCGACAGGCAGAAGACGGCCTTTATATATTTAATAAAAGCGGAAACCCTAATGAATTCTTCACACAGAAGGAATGCTTATGAGTAACACATTCTCCTGCTCTGATACCAATTGTTGGAATAATATTCCTTAATGATCGAAAGATTCAAGCAAAAAAGCAATAAAGAACACAATAGAGAACACAAGAATGATTTAAACGATGTTGAGATTAAACTTTAACACCCATAAGAGCTCGATGAAGAACTTCGACTATAGAGGTGTTTAGGGTTACAATGCAATCAATGATTATCAAAAGACTTACGTAACTAAGGCATACATGCATGCACTATTTATAGCATAACCCTAATCTATAATCACGGATGGACATGCCCAAACCATACATACAAAAGAATGGCCCATGACGCAACACATAATACCCAACACAAGGCTCTGATAGGAACTTGTACCAACCTATAATTTTACTAAAAATTTAAACTTTTCAAAACCAATCTGAGTAATCAAAAATTATTCAAACATCAACATAGTTCACAAATTGTTTCAAAATGATTTCATATTAGAGTTCCCAGAAATCCAAAATCATAAAAAGGTGAGGATGTGTGCGTCACGCATTCGCCTTGCCATGGTCACCTGAAGTACCTGAAACAAAAATCAATAAATGTAAGTTTGAAAGCTTAGTGAGTTACCCCCAAAATACGAAAATATACCACACAACAAAATAACAACAAACAACATGTATAATGAGCCTTTAGCATGACTGGACCGCCTCCTCAGGGCCTACAGCCTGTCTGGACTGCTCCTGAGCCGTCGGCATGACTGGACTGCCTCCTCATGGCCTACAGTCTATCCGGACCGCTCGTTAGGCCTTTGGCATGACTGGACCGCCTCCTCTGGGCCTACAGCCTATCCGGACCGCCCCGGGTAGGTTAGCCTACAACACGAAGCAGGACCGCCTCAACCCAACTTCCAACCAAACAATCATGTGCACATACAAACAATAGCATGCATAAAACAGTCAAACCGAGCTAACATATCACAATCATAGAAATGATCCTATAACCGGGACACCGACCTTATAGGTCACTAACATAGTATCCTAACTAACGGGGTGTAAATAATCCGAATACAATCCATAAAGGTCCGGCCTTGGTGCCTTAGACCCTGTTGATATAGCGAGGATAACTCACCTTGCAAATAGTGTTGAAATACTGCAAGTCTCTGACTATGATCTCTCCAGGAATCCTGAACTGTCACATAATAATAAATACTAGGTTAATACCCAACATTACCCCCTTGACCAAGTGTCTTTAGAATTCATTAAAATCATTCCTTTTATTGGGCTAAAGTCCCACACCAAGTCCTTATCTTGAAGGTCCAAATACATAAGTCCACTAATGGCCCAATTTACTAAATTGGGCCCAATCTCCTTATAGGGCCTAAACCCATTATCCACTACCACTAATTGGCCCATAACATCTTATTTATTAAGCCCATCAAAGGCACTAACTCCTTTAGTCCATAAACAGCCTAAAACTCGAAGCCCAATTGTCGATGGCCCAAAAGAGGATGTACGCGGGGCGTACTCCTCTGGTACGCGGGGCGTACTCGACCAGATGTTGACCACCATCGGGGTAGTTGACCCAGTACGCTGGGCGTACTGTATTTACACTAGGCGTATTCCATCTCTTGACAAAACCTTATTAAGTGCTTAATGCCTTAAGCACTTAAGTCCTAATCTCAGATCCAGAGGCCTAACATGCCCAGGGTCTATAAAGTCACAAACTTTATCACTTTGGACGTCCATAAAGTTCCAAATGCTTTGTCTTAATCCATTAAGACCTTATTTCGCTTAGATGGGACACTTACACTTAATGGGACCTTATTTTATCACTCAAAGTCCCTTCAAGAGCCTGGAAGGACATCTCTTTATGTCCATAACACAAAATACACCACTTTATGGCTTTTGAGACAAGAGATGCTTCTAATAAAGTAAAATGATTAGATCTAAGCATATATGCTTAAAGTTTAGAACTTTATACCTATAGGAGCTTCTTGAGCACAATCTAACTTCAGATCTATGAGCTTGATCTTCTTCTCCAACACTTGGATGCAATGTTTTCCTCTTGAAACACTCCAAAACACACACCAAACAAGCTTACACCGACAAAGAGGAGCTAGGGTTTGGGAGGACGAATGTAGGCTGTGGAGGATGAGGATAATAATAGGAAATGATCCATAAGGGTGTTTATATAGTCCGCAAACCCTAAATATTAGGATTTGCTCCAGACTGTAGTACGCCCAGCGTACATGAGTGTACACCCAGCATACTAGGGCGCGCCTAGTATGCTCATCGTACCAATATGTACGCTCAACATACTCCTTCCTTACTCAAAGTGGCAACTATAGTCCTTATACTTCTCATGGCCCACCTCAACCACTCAAGGGACTACAATTTGAAACTTGAAAAAGAGGAGGGATTCGAAATGTACTTACGAAGTTCGGGATTTTACAAATATGATTAAAGGGATCTGAATTAATTTCTTCCTAAAATGTCCCTTGTGTCATTCTATAAACATACCCCAATGTCTTTTCTTCTTTTTTTATTATTTACAAAAATGTCACAAGACATGTTGATCTTTTATTATTTTGATCTAACGTTCCACTTTTATTTCTCGGGTTCTGGGAAAACTATTAGTTCTCAAATTATCTTATATATATATATATATATATATATATATATATATATATATATATATATAGTAGTTTATTACCCGTGAGAATCACAGTTATAAAATTAATTAAAATTTTATATTAAAAATCAAAATTATTAATCAATTATTTTAAATAAATTTTTACTTAAGAAATATTTTTTTAGTTATATAAAATTATAATTATTGATTTAAATAAATACGTGAAGTTATATCACCTTATAATCTGTATTAATTTTGTTTTATTTTTTTAATCTAATGTTACTGATTTAATATAATTAAAGTAAAAAAATTAAAATGGAGAATGAATTATTAATTTAATGTAATTAGAGTGAAAAATTTAAAATTTGAAATTTGAAATTGATAATTAATAGATTGACAAGTGACATGATATATGATATATAATATTAATAAGGAGTTATAATAATGTAACACTTTTCAGTAGGAGAATAAACGTATTTATTTTATATATATATATATATATATATATATATATATATATATATATATATATATATATATATATATATATATATATATATATATATATATAGAGAGAGAGAGAGAGAGAGAGATAGAGAGAGAGAGAGAGTCAATGTTCCCATTTCAACATGGTCTCCACAAGTTGAGGCTAACCACTTATCTAATTTGAATGTTTCTAATCTAACAATTAACTAGGAGGTCTTGATTTTAACCTGGAGAAGATATTTAAATTATTTATCATTTCAAAACAATCATGGTCTCCACTCGATACTCTCCATTTTGGATTTATATATTGATGATGAGATGTCGAGAAAAAGATTAAATGAACACAAATTTCCCAAGGCCATGGAGGCCAAGGCCATCAAAACGGGCCCACAACTTACGTGATCAATGGATTTTTTTTTTTTGCCGATATGTTGTAAATACTTTCAGGACAAAACAATTGAGCCTTAGTAGCTTGTTGATGGCTACATAGCTAATATCTTGCATGAGATGTCGGGTGACTTGATGTGAATTTAAGCTGTTACCAATTGGTGGGTGATTAGATACCCATTTATTTACACCTCTTGTGTTCATGCTCCACTTGACCATGTTTCTTTTCTCAAGTGTTGCTAGTTGCCTGTAACTTTCGGTCATTTCGGGTTTTGTAAAATGATACATGATGTCAGAAGCTTGAAGTTTCCAACAAAAATGAACTTTGTCCATCAAGAAAATTAGGGATTCTAGGAAATAATGTTTTGCCTGTCTACTTAGGATTTAAACACAAACGGCCTTTGTTATAGTCTTCTTCTATATGTGAGGCTCAACATGGTTCACGTAGTCGAATCTTTTTCATATGCTACACATAACACATCATTTTGATATCATATATATTAAAAAACAAGAAAAAAAAAAGAAAAAAAGAAAAGAGAGAGAGAGAGAGAGAGAGAGAGAGAGAGAGAGAGAGAGAGAACAACAGGGAGGGGGCAAGGCAAAAGGTTCCTTTCTATTTTGTTGCATGAAAAAAATAATAATCCTTGGTTAATTAGGGTGGCAGGAATTGAACTCAAGTACAACATGGCTAAGGTAGAGGGCACACTTTTACAGATTCCAATTATTTCTCTTTTTATGAGGAGGCACTTGTCACATAATATATCAATCATGTTGGTACTGTAGATCGTTTTAGTGAACTAGCACTTCGTCATAATTGAAACATGTCAATACAAATTGATATGTTTGAAAGTGCCACTGCCCTTTTTCTTTCATTTATTTGTTTGTTAGGTGAGTGATTGTTGCACTAAAATTATGAATGCCTAGACAAATAATTGATAAACCTCCAGAAGTATAAAGTTAACATCTTTAATCCTTTTGCTAGCCTCAAGATTCTCTTGTATACATTGTAGTTCAAAAATACCTTCAACAATCTTTTTGGTTTCTATCTCAAGATTCATCCTCAAGAGTATAGCCATTATCTCCAAAGATATTATTTGAGCATTTTAAACAAGTAAATATAGACAACCTAACTATTAGTACTATTAAGACCATTCCTACAAAACAAGTACAATGTACAATGGTTACTATGTTATATGTGTTAGGGAATTTTATTTTGGGCAGATGAATTCCCACTTGCTATTAGTGTATGTATATTGTATATCTTAGTTAGCTTGCATGTACAATCCAATGTATAGCCCGTTATAGCCTTTTTGTATTATGGATATATTCCTATTATAAATGAATTTTCTAACATGTGTCATAAAAGCACAAATAAGAAGCATTAATTGAACTATTAATTATAGAGAATATTACCTTAATTAATAGTTCTTACGTGTGTCCTAAGGGCAAATATTAGAAAATCACTTTAATGAAATATTTCATTCATAGGAAAATAATACCAAACATGGTATCATATCTATGATATAACTCTTTACTTTTTCATCTTCTTAATTGTCTCCTTCCTCTCTCCAACCTGTGATATAATTCTTTCCTTTCTCCTCTCCTTAATTGTCTCCTTACACTCTCCAGCAGACGGCTAACCCTAGCACTGTTGACCACCACTTTTCTCAACAATTCTTCTTGCTTTATTCTTACTTCGATCATAATGAGCAATCAACAACCATATGACATCAATGTTGAATCTATATGCCCAAAATCATTATTGAGTGACATTGCTAATAATGTGATTATTAATAAATAATATCAATTCTTGTATTTTAATTAGAGAATAATTATTTTTTTGTGAAAATAATAATTTTAAGAGAGTATAACTAGTTATTATTTCATATAGTATTAAATAATAAATCATGTACAACCTTTTTGGACTAGTTGAATTCTTGTCTTTTACCTAAAGACAAAGTTTATATTTTATGAACTTTGAGTTTATAAAATTAAAGAGCTCTTCTCTTTTCAAGAGGTATGACCGAAAATATTAAACAAAGAATGAGGTTGCTTGTCAACCTCCATGTTTTGTCTCCCCATGCTTATAAAGGCTAACATGACTTTAGAGTATTTTAATGTAAAGCCCTTACCTTTGCATGGGTACATAAGAGAGTGTCTTGCATGAGTTTTTGACAATTTTTTCTAGTGAAATCTCTTATTTTCTCTCTATGGTCGAATCCTCTCTACTCTTCCTCTTCGTATTGTGTTTTGAAGATTGTTGCAAGATTAGAAGCTCTTTTGAGTTATCTCCTTTACTCCTTATTTGAGTTAAACACTTATAGGCTTAAGACAATCAAGAATACAACAAGGAACTAGCATTCAAAGAGCCTTACTCTTGATGGTGGATACACATAGAGAAAATCATGTTCTTTGATTTTTTGCTATCCTCATAAACACCTAAAACCAAGTGGGTTCAAAGGCTTCAAAGGTTGTCATTGTAAAAACTCATTGGTTGTTTTTATTTCATTCTAAACTCTATAAATGGATCCTTTATGGTTTGATTTTGTTACAAACTAAAAATAAACTTGTATTTTTTAACGTTTCCGTTGACCAGTTTTTATGAAAAACTAACTTATATTTTGTATCAAAACCCTTCAATCACCAACATCTGTTCCTATGTTCCACTGATTATTGATTTTAATGAACTCAACTACGACTCATGGCTTGAGTTGCTCCAAACTCACTATCGTGGCTTTGGATTCCTAAAGCATCTCACTGGAGAGTCCAAAATCAAAGATGCCAACGATGGAGAATGGTTTAATTTCAATGCTAGTCAAGATGTGGATTTATGTGACCATGTCTCAATCCCTCATGAAAATGATCCTCAAACCCGATGCCACCGCTCACTATATTTGGGTTAGCCTTAAAGGTCTCTTTCATGATAATAAAGATGCCCACACCATTAAGCTTGACAATGAACTTTGTAGCATGTGTATTGGTGATCTCACCAACTTGTAATATTGCCAACGTATGAAGATCATCTCTGATTTACTTGCACATCTTTACTCACCCGTCTCGGAGAAAAATCTTGTCACCTACATCATCCATGTCCTTTAACTAAATTATGAAAATATTGTGGCCTTTCAGTCTATTATATGATGTTTTACAAGAACTATTTACTTTATAAATTTTTTGGAATTATGCACACTGCAACAAATATATATTGAATATATATTTTCCAACCAAACAAGTGGATTAAATACTTTCATTAGAATAAGGATGTAATGGTTTATCCTTATCTAAAAGGCATGGAGTTGTAAAGCTAATGTTAGACAATAAGCTTAACCACTCTAGCATCTACTAATTGCATTTATGTAGATTATCCTAAATGATTTTTTAGTTTGAAGTTTCTACTAATCCCACTAATTGTCATTCCAAAAGAAAAGTGCTTAGAAAGTTTGATTTCTAAGTGGGAACAACTTGGAACTTTAAAAGCTAAACATCCATAAGATAAATGCATCATAGTTTTGAACTAGCAAGTTTTCAACTATTGTTGAATCTGCTCAATAGTTGATCATAAACTAATAAAACATATAGAGATGCCTTCATGTGTGATTATCAATTATGGGCTTGATTATTCTTCCTCGATATATTATGAATAAAAAGAGTTATTGAGTTTTGAAAGGAGAAAACATACATGAATGAAAATCCTTTCATATTTAATCTAACATCTCAAAGTAAGAATCTTTTGTCTTATAAGATAATCACATAGTGTGATTTGATTATAAATCAAGATGACTCTAGTGTTTTCTACAAAGCTAGTGCGAGCGCAGTAACATTCCTAGCCTTCTATGTAGTTGTCATACTAATTCATGGAATGAGGATCTATATAGATAGATCATGGTAACTTCAATGATTAAGTAGAATTGCGTAATTTGTCAAGGATCTTAAAGACCTTAAGATTAAAGACTATGAGAGAGTTATCTTATTAAATACCACATGACATGATTTTGAGCAAAATCCTAGTGCAAATGTTTTGAACTAGAGAACATGATTGTATTCCATATTCTGCTGTAATTGGAGTAATCATATATGTCATGATTCCGCATGAAAGCGAAATAAACCATGTGATTAGAGCATGTCGAATGATACCAGTATAATATGAGAATAGGTCATTGTGTGACTTATAGGAACATTCTAAAGTAGTTGCGAGCACTAGATAAATATTCCAAATATGTGGAGTATTTGAGAGAAAGCTATGTTTAAAGATGTGACACATGTACTAAACTACCAAATAGATTGAGATAACTCACAATCACAATTGGGCGTCTCCTCATTATGAATGAAGATAAAGTGACATGGATAGTTTTTCCATGTAGATTTTAATTACACTTACACATCAAAGTTAGAGTACATTGTGGTTTGGAGAACCACACACTAAGATTCTTAAAGTATAGTTCATTATGACCATGAATAATCCCATTATGCTAGTATTGGTATCTAAGTCATATTAAGCATCTAATACATTCTCAATAGTTTTCTTTATATATGAGTTATATAAAACTAAAATGTCTTTATTCGCAAAGTTTATACAAATAAATTTTTTCAAATCTACTTAACAAAGACTGTTCATTAGCTAAAGCATGAAAGAGATGGTGTTATAGGGCTTTGTTGATATTAGTAGTTGCATTTGATTGAAATTTAGTCTTTGGATATTGGAACAATAAAAGCAACATATATTGTAATGAGTTGAGATATTGGATAGGAGTCCTTCACTAAATAATTATTGTGTTCTGTATTAGCATGTTTAAATCCTTGAATAACTAGGTTATTCTAAATGTACATAGTCGTTCATAGTTGGGGGAGCATCTATGAGGTAAGATTAATATGAGTATATTGGTTGATTTTCATAGAGTTGAGAACAACAAGAGTTGCTACCAGCTGGTCGGTGCGTGTGGCTTCACGTGAATTTTCTATATTTCTAAAAAAATTCATCACTTGAGAGGTGTAGAGAAAGAGCTGGAAATCAAGCCTATTTATAATAGAAAACTGAATGTGCGCCTCGCCTATTCACCCTTATGCGCCATGCAAATTGTTGGGTATGCTGACATGTCAAAATCCTATGGTGCCACGTGTCACGATTTGGGTGGTGTGTTAGTGTGTGTTGTGCATCCGGTCAGTGCGCGTGGCTACGTATGAATTTTCTTGATTTCTATAAAAATTCATAACTTACTAATATGAGCTCCGTTTTTGATGGGTTTTATATCCACGTCTAGCTATCAAAGAGATCTACAAGTTTCATTTAGACTCCGTCAGCTAATTTTTAATTTATTTTAAAGTTGTATTTTTACAGGCTTAGAGTCTTAAAGTCCTTGTAAAAATCATAACTCTCTCATATGATATCCGTTCTCGACTGTCTTATATTGACAGATAGGTATGGACGAGATCTTCAACTCTTATTTGGATTGTTTTTCTTAACAGTCCACCAAATTCAATTTCAATTTCCGAGTCATATATTGTTGCACTGAAACTTCGAAAAATCATAACTTCCTCATATGCAGTTAGATTTGGACGTTCTCTATATGCATACTCTTTGTTTAATGTCCACTACAACTTTTGTTTAGATCCCATAGGCTAATAAGCAATCTATCTTCGATTTAGTGTTTTACGACAATCATATTCGAATCAGATTAAACATGAAACTTCAACGTACCGTGAAATCTTCATTCTAAGTTGGATACTAACATTCCTTATATCTCTAGAATCCTTATTACGTATACCAAAACTAGGTTACGATTATTTTTCCAAAACAATCTTTTATTTCTGACGCGTATTTTAATCTTATTTAAGTCATTATTAAATACTTATATAATTTGCATAAAATATCATATAAAACACATAAGGACATAAATATAAGAATAATCTTTTCTTATTTGATCATAAAAAATTATAATAGTTGACGAATGTGATTACAGATTATGACTATCTAGAAGGAAACGGGGGTGTTACAGTTATCTCTCCCTTAGGATGATTCCATCATGAAATCATGCATCAATAAACATCTGAGGATAATGACTTTTCATTTTGCTTTTTTTTTCCAGGTGAGGTTCGACCCTGTCTTGTGTTTCCATCGTACTAGCATCAAGTCAATCATATTATGACGTAATTTCTTCCTTTTACGGTCAACAATTGCTTCAGACTCTTCAACCAACCTTCTAGTTTCATCAATCCTTAATTCTAAAAGTGGAAGCATGTCTACTGCTTCTCTCGAGTACTTCCTCAAGTAACAAACATGAAAGGTTGATTCCCTATCTTAGCGGTTAATTAAAGCTTGTAAGCTTGATTCCCTATCCATTGAAGTACCTTGAATGTTTTCTTAAAATGAGGACTCAACTTCCCGAATCTAATAAGTCTTTTCCATGGTGAGACCTTAAGTAACACTTGATCACCCACATCAAATGTTATCAGTCGTCATTTCTTGTTTGCGTAGCTTTTCTGATGAACTTGAGCTGCTAGCATTCTTTCCCTACATCAACTTTAACTTCTCTGTAGTTTGATGTACTATCTCAGGACATGCGAAGTATTTATCTCCTAATTGCAACCAACATGATGGTATATGACACTTTCTTCCGTAAAGTGTTTCCTAAGGAGGCATTTTGATGCTTAAGTGATAACTACTTTTGTAGGCAAATTCGCCCATTGATAGGTGGTCATCCCAGATACCAAGAAATTATAAGTCAAATGCCCGCAACATATCCTCCATGGTTTATATAGTTATTTCACTATGTCCATCCGTTTGTGGATGATAGGCAGTACTCAAACAAAACTTCGTACCTAGTTCTTCCTACAAAATCTTCCAAAATCTAGAAATGAATTGACTGTCCCTATCTAACACGATAGATAAGCTTACTCCATGAATCCTAATGATTTCCCTTACATAGATTTTTGTTAACTTCTATATAGGACAATTCTCACGTGCGGCTATGAAATGTGCACTCTTCGTAAGTCGGTCTACTACAACCAAGATCATGCCGAGATTTCTCTTTGTCTTTGGCAACTTCGTTATAAAATCCATGGTAACATCATCCCACTTCCCTATGGGTGCCAGTAAGGTTTCCAAATCCCCGTATGGCTTTTGATGTATTGCCTTTAGTCTTGAACAAGTTCCACATTCTGCTACGTAAATTTCCACATTGACCTTCATTGTCGGCCACCGGTAATAGGGTTTTAAGTCCAAGTACATTTTGGTGCTGCCTGGGAGTATACAATACATGGTATTATGAGATTCTACCATCAGAAGATATCTTATACCACCCAAATTTGGTACCCAAATGCGATTCTTAAATGTCTTCAACCCTTGTTTGTCTATTTCAAACACAAATGTCTTGCCTAGACGTTCTTCTTTCTTACCATCTTCTTCCAGAGCCTTTGTCTAAGCTTCCTTGATATTTTCCAAAATTATTAAGATTACTTCAATCTTCAATGATATATCTCTTTTTCCTTTCGGAATCACTTTTTCTACTTAAGGCATTAACTATGATATTTGCTTTACCTAGGTGATAAAGTATCTCACAATCGCAGCCCTTGATTAGTTCCAACCATCATCTCTACCTCATATTCAATTATGTCTGCTTGAGGGGATACTTAAGGCTTTTATGATCTATAAACAATTTCCATTTGGTTCTATAAAGATAATGTCTCCAAATCTTTAGGGAAAAAAACATTGCTGCAAGCTCTAGATCATGTGTCGAATAGTATTGCTCATAGGGCTTCAATTGTCTTAAGGCATAAACCACTACTTTGTCTGTAACGTCCAAAAAATTACAAGGTAAAAATTTCATTTTTAATTCGATCAAAACACTAATTATCTTTTAGCCAAACATTCATTATCCTTTTTCTATTTGTTTAAATGTATTTCATGAGAAAACAGTGATCAGAGTACAATCCCAAAATCATCATAATGCGGAAACATGGGTGGATGCACTGCGATCAAGCCAGACCCTTCCCTTTCGAACCAGAAGCACCTAAAAATATAACAAAAAATCGTAAGAATAATGTGAGCTACCCAAAATGCCACATACCAAAACATACAAGTGTCATGGGCTACCCCCATGGTCTTTCCTTGTAATGTCGAGGGCTAAATCCCAGTCTCACATACAAGTGCCAGGGGCTAGATCCTGGTCTTTCATAAAATTGCCAAGAGCCAGATCCTGGTCTTTCATACAATTTCTAGGGGATAGATCCTGGTCTCTCATACAATTGCTAGGGGCCAGATCCTGGTCATTCATATAATTGTGAAGAGCCAAATCCTAGTCTTTGATGTAAGCATCACACAGACAATTAGCATTCCACATAACAAGTAATGGGCCAGAATTGGTGCCTTCGACCCATCAATATAAGGAAAAAACTCACCTCTCACAACTGAGTATCACCGATAATAGCTCGGACCATCGATCCGTAAAATTCATGTGCTAACATCATCAAAATAATGCTAAATAAATAATTGGTCCTCAACCCATAACTGGAAACGTACTCCGATTGCCCAAAACTCAGGAGAAAGTCCATTTTACCCAGTATTACATACAAGTGTCAGGGGCCAGATCTTGGTCTTTCATACAACTTCTAGGGGCCAGATCTTGGTCTTTCATATAATTCTTAGGGCCATATCCTAGTCTTTCATACAATTTCCAGGGGCCAGATCCTAATCTCTCAAACAATTGTCAGGGGCCAGATACTGGTCTTTCATATAATTGTCAGGAGTCAGATCCTAGTCTTTCATGCAATCATCACAGAGACAACTAGCATTCCACATAACAAGTAATGGGTTGACATCGGTGCCAGATACTGGTCTTTCATATAATTGTCAGGAGTCAGATCCTAGTCTTTCATGCAATCATCACAGAGACAACTAGCATTCCACATAACAAGTAATGGGTTGACATCGGTGCCTTCAACCCATGGATATAAGGAGAAAACTCACCTCTCGCTGCTAAGTATCACCGATAATAGCTCGAACCACCGATCCGGAAAATCCCTACACAAACATCATTAAAATAATGCCAAATAAATAATTGGTCCTCAACCCATAACTTGAAACCTAGTTTGATTGCCCAATACTCAGCAAAAGTCCATTTTACCCTTTCCTCACTTGGGCCAAAAAAATCCGAAGTCCAAACCAATAACAACAAAAGCCCAATATGGACCAATCTTTGAAATTAAGCCACAAACTCATCATGGGCCTAAGTACAAAGGAGAACAATATACTAGAAAAATCCCAAAATCAGAAGTCTAATGACCCAACAAGGCCTAATATTCAAAACTCCCACCATAGGCCAATATCGAGAATCGGGAAGCCCAAAAGCCCATATGCTGAGTACGCGGGGCGTACTTAGCTCATACGCTTAGCATACTTCTTCCAGGGCCAGTACGTGCAACGTCCCAGCTGGGTACGCCCAGCTTATTCCCAGATCACTCAACCAATGCATTAAGCACTTATTCTGTAACATCCCAAAAATACGGTCGAAAATTTTCATTTTAATTTAATATTAAAACCACAGTTATCAACCCATTTCATCAAAACATAAGTTATAATATCTCAAACATTGTTATTAGAGTTTCAAAACATCAAAGTAAACATCTCAGGCTAAAGCATCTTGATGTGTGCAATGTAGTCATCCCGAGCTTGGAAATACATGAAACCAAAACTGAAAACCGTAAGCACAAAGCTTAGTGAGTCTCCTCAAACTACAACATACAATCTGTGTAATCACATACTGAAAACGTTGGGCCTAGCTGGCTACCTCGGGCCCCGCCCGGCATCGGACGCATCTGGCATCAGGCCCCGCTCGGTATACGAATCTTTTTCTACCAGGCCCCGCTTGTCTCTAGGCTGCGCCCGCTATACACATGCAAACATATAATCATAATCAAGCTAGTACATAACAAGAAACACAACACTATAACTGCTAGTCTCAAGACCCCGCCTATCTTGGGCCCCACCCTACTCTGCTACTAATGAGATATGGAACCCCGTCCATACTCAGATAGTGATGAGATACGGGCCCCTGCCTACACTCATCTCCCTACCATGCACATACAAGTATCACAAAGACAAAAAGTATAACTAAACATGCATCCCTTCCTCGGGTATCACCTAACATCGAATCGCAGTTCGGAACATACATGTAAACCTTCCTCGGGCCCCGCCCGACATCGGACCGTAATCTGAAAGCATAAAAACAACATCAGGCTAACCCCGACATCAGATCTAAATCCGGTATACACTAACATACATAAACGGGCTGGTATTGGTGCCTTAGACCCGTTTCTAAGGAGAAAACTCACCTCCGAAGCTGCCTGAAGAATACTACGGATAAACCTCTTACGCTGCTAGCTGGCAGATCCCCGAACTGCCGATCTCTGACTCCTCAAGATACCATTGCCCAAAATAACAATTAGTCCAAACAATAATCCTCCTCAAGGTAGAATGACCATTTTACCCCTAGTCCAACTTTGTCCATATCTAAGGCCGAAAACACGTCAAGCCCATGTCTGATTAATACGCGGGGCGTACTCCTTTGTACGCTAAGCGTACTAGCTGAATGGTGTGTACGATGTGCGTACCTACATGTACGCCCAACATACTTCCATGTTAAGCTACTTTTCCCATTAAGTGCTTAATACCCTAATCTAGAAGCTACAGTCCTTTTCAACGTCTTAATCCATAAAGTCACTGACTTGGTGACTTAACATGACCCTAATAAGCCCAAACTCCAAAATGGCATTCTATTCTCATAAAAATGATCTTAACTCATGCATGAACACAAAAGGACATCAAAGATGACAACTTTCTACCTTAGGGACTCATTTATAAATGAGAGTAGCAACTCTAAGCCTAGGAGTCGGGTTTGAACCATAAATCTCTATACTTGGGACCAAAATGACTTCAAAACCAAACTACACTAGATCTAAGCATACTTGGGACCATAACTTATTTGGTATATACTTGACCCGACCCGGAATGGTCCATTTGGGTTGCACTTCACCCAAACAATTTATATGGATAGTGTTATGAGAATAGTATGTTTATGATTTATTAATATATTATAAGTTATAATATATTAATATGAAGTCATGTTATTTAATTAGTTTTAGTCTTAAATTAATTATGAATTAATTTAGTGATTAAAAGGAAGAATAATTAAACATGGGCTATTGCATTTTATATAATGTAGGCTTAAACTCATTAGGAATGGGCTAAGCATGCATGGGGGTCCATGGATGATCCATGGAGATTTTAACCCATGGATCCTTGGAAAGGAAAAGACATGGGTTATTAGGGTTTACCCTAATCCTCCACACTATATAAAGATGCACATATTGCAACAAATGGCAACTAGTTGTGTGAAACTTTGTGGTGGCCGATTTCTGTATAGCATATTATTCTCTCAAGGTTTTTCCAAGTTTGTGGTGATTTGTGATTCCACTTGAGGCATTCACATTATTGGTGCTAGGCTCTCAAACTCCAAGCAATCAATCACTATGAAAATGAATGTCATTCTTCTAGTGTTTTATGATTCTAGTTCTTCATGCCATGCTAGTTAGGATGTAAACCTTGGAAATTATTATTTGCATGTATTTTAGAGAAAACATAGATCCAAGGTTTATTAGGATTGCATGTACACTTAGGAGTGTTAGCATGCTCAAAACCCAATAGTGGTATCAGAGCCTAGGCTTGTTTTCTTGAATACTTGATGCAAATTGCTGAAAAATGTCGAAAAACTGCATTCTGCACAGCTGACTCGCCGATTCCTTCATGGTACTCGTCGAGTCCATGTGTATATTCAACCAACTCGCTGAGTCAGTTCATGCACTCGACAAGTTGGCAGGCCTGAGCGCAGATTTTGAGTTTTGGTGTTGGAATTGGTCTAGCACCATTACCTTAAACTGTTTTGAACTTATAAAACCTGTTTTTGATGTGGTAATGATGATGGTGGACCAATTTTGAAGTTATAATCAAAGCTTCAAGTTTATATATGCTTATATTATTCTTGAAAGTTGTTGATTATGAATGTTTATGAACTTGTGAGTTTTGATAGATAATAGGAATTATGTGCATATTGTTTGATAGTATAATTCATGATCTTTATAACATTGAATGAACCCCATAAGTTGTCCTCAAGTTATGGATTTCCAAGAGACTCTTCATTAAAAGTTTTAAACACTTAATTAAAACTCATAAGTTATGAATAGCCAAAAGTTTTTGAATTATTCAAAACTTGTCCTCAAGTTTTGGAATTTGTAAAGTCTCACACAAACTTTAATTCCATACCCTAGAAGTTTTAAAAGTTAAAATTCAACCCTTATACTATTATAAGATTAATGGTTAATATATATATATATATATATATATATATATATATATATATGTATATATATATATATATATATGTATAAGATTAAGTCATTTTACCGTTAGTAGGCCTCATTCACGAAACCGGTCTATAAGGGGGTATAAGGTTGTTGCCTATAAAATGGCAACTTAATGGGTGTCCACTCTCACCCACCGCTTCCTTGATCGGTGGAGGTTCATTAGCCGAACGGGTAGGACAATGATTTTAAATCCTCATTAAGAGTATAATGATTAGTATAAAGTAACTAAATATTTTATTTCCCAATCTTAGTTAGTTTAGGAACAAATGTGAACATGGTGCTAATCCATGGAATTCACACTTTGTACCTTACCAAGTCGTTGGTGGAGCGTGTGTGGTTAACCGACACACTAACTTGGACTAGTAAGGATCATAAAGGGTGACTTAATGTTTATCATAGATCGGTGGAGCACGTGTGGTTAACTGGCACATTGATTGGGTGATAATATTAAGGGTACCAAGTGAATTAGTATGGTTATTCACACCTTGTTTTGTGATCCTTGGCATCCCAGTCACAAAACTTGAAGGGCACACTCAAGATTGAAACATGCCATTGAAAAGTTCAATGAATCTCAAAAGATCTAGGAGTTTCAAATCCAATTAAAACCTAATAAATTATTTCGTTTTTCATGGTGGAAATTGGTGAATTGTCATTCACCTACCTTCAAATATCTTATAGCCTGGATTACGGCATCCCTCTTCCAAGTTATAAAATATTGTGTTGGGTCCTAGCCTTAATATTTCATATTGGGTGTTATATTAAGGATTTTGAATCAACTAACTTGATTATCTCCCAAAAGATGTCTGGTTCAGGCAACTATGATCTTCCCAAATCGCTTGGAACAAGCTTTCCTCTTGAAGATGATGTCCCTCAGCATCATGCTTCACTTCCTCCACCTCCTCCATTTATTCTCCCTGACCCACAAGCTCGAAGACTTGAAAAGTTCAAGATCACTCAAGCCCTACTGGCAATGAAACATAAAGATGGAAACCTTGTGTGTACTCATGTCTTAGAAATGAAGTCACACATTGACACGTTGAGAATGTTAGGTGTCGATATCTCAAGGAAGTTAGCTGCTGACTGGGTTCTTCAGACACTTCCGGAGTCATATAGTGAGTTCATTAAGAACTACTATGTGACAGATCACGACGTGACTCTTATTGATCTTTCTTATTTGCTCATTGCTGCTGAATCATAAATGTTTTGGCGCACTGGAAAAGTAAATATTGGTGAAAGAACAAATTCTCAAACTTCCATGGACATGGATAATGGTAACATTGGAAGTCCATAAAAGCTTTCTCTTCCCAATGGAAAGGGATCGACCTTGGTCAACCCGGTTGACCAAAAGGTAAAGGGAAAGGCTAAGTCTGTGATTGTCTCGTGTACCGTTCCCAAAGATTATATATGTTTTATTGTCATGAAAAGGGACATTGGAAGCGAAGCTGCCCTGAATACCTGAAAGATTTGAAAGCAAAAAGAGACAAAATGGTTGACTCCTCTTCAAGTAAGTCCACTATTTAACTTTGCTGAAGTTCCTAATTGTTGATTCTTATTACATGATGTGACTAGATTGCATCTTGATGTTTAGCAGGATCAAGCAAAAGGAAGGAAGCTTAAAAGAAGAGTATGCTGAATCTGATCGCGAAAATGGATTTCTATCGCATGGTTCGAGGATCGGATTTTTGAGCTACTAATTAGAAGTTATGATAGATTGCTAGGGAATATATAATAGCATATTTTCCATTTAAAGTTGCATTGTAAGGAATATTTTTCCGCATTTTAATAAAGAAATAAAAGTTTTGTTTATTTTATTTTATATTATATCCCCTTACAATGGCACTTATGGAAAATTGATGTTTATATGTTTCTAGCAATATTGGAAAAATTAGTTTGATTCTATCATTTGTGGTAGTGTCTAAATTTAACACATGAGGAAAGCTTCTCATCACCCAAGTTTCAATTGGACATAAATTTGGAATCATACAAGCTGTATTGTATGATGAATGATAATTTTCATCTTTGGAAAATTAAGACTGATTCCTTATGTGAACAAGGATAGGACTAAAGGGATCGAGTACACATGCTTATGACTGGTCAAGTTCACCACAAAGATTGATAAGACTATTCGTCATGATTTGCTAAAGCTTAGTAAATATGGTTATACTTACAAGTTTAAGTATAATTCTGAAGCATTGAAAAGTTTTCAATGTGTGATAGAACGAATGGGAAAGAATCAAATTAGGCAGAAAGTTAAAAGTTTCTCAAATCTGAAAAGATGGGAGAGTACTTTAGTATCGTGTTTTATGATCATCTTAATGATTAAGATACCATATCATAAATTCATACTCTAAGGACATCTTAGTTCGGTTCAATGATTGATTGCAAGAATCAGTGGGTGGTAGTTCGAACCCCAAGTGGGGGAGAATTGGTTATTTATGGAGAGGGTACCAGGGTTGGATCAGCCTATTGTTCTGCTGTTAGGGATCGATAGTATATCCACGATGGTTGTATGGGTTATCTTGCGTATGTGGTTGATACTCAAGTTAGGAAGGAGGTTTTAGTTTTGAATATGTCGGTAGTTATGTAGTTTACAGATATGTTCCTGGCCGAGTTACCCGGTGTGCCTCCTGAGAGGTAGGTCGAGTTCATGATTGATTTGGTACTAGGTGCGGCTCTGATTGCTAAGGTGTCATACCAATTGGCTGCACCGGAGATGCATGAGTTATCCTCTCAACTTTAGGAGCTATTGGGCAAGCAGTTTATTGGACCGATCAGTTCACCGTGGAGAGCACCGATCTTGTTGGTCGAGAAGAAAGATGCTTCACGCCAGATGTACATTAATTACTGGGAGTTGAAAAAGTTAGCGGTAATGAGCCATTACCCACTTCTGCGGATTGACAACCTCTTCAATTAGTTGCAGAGTGGATCTTGTTTATCCAAGATCGATTTGAGTTCAGGGTATCATCAGATGAGGGTTAGAGAGGAGGATGTGGAGAAGATTGTATTTCAAACTCGTAATGGTCATTACGAGTTTGTGGTGATGCCATTTGGGATCACCAATGTTCCTGCGACATATATGGACTTGAGAATCAGGTATGTAAGCCAACACTCGATCAATAAGTCATTGTTTTTATTGATGATATCCTGGTCTATTCCAAGACCAGGGAATAAGATGAGGAGAACCTTCGAGAGCTTTTAGTAGTTTTGAGGCGGTAATGGTTGTATGCCATGTTCTTGAAGTGTGAGTTGTGGTTACAGGAGGTCCATTTCTTAGGACACCTCATTAACCAAAATGGGATTTTGGTCGACCCGACCAAGATTGAGGTTGTGATGCAATGGGAGGTTCCAAAGTCTCCCTCGGAGATCAGGAGCTTCTTAGTATTAGTAGGGTATTATTGGAGATTCATTCGGTATTTCTCTAAGGTTGTTGTACCCCTCACTCGCCTGACGAGGAAGGGCGTGGATTTCCGCTGGGGGCCTGAGCTGCAAGCTGCGTTCGAGACACTAAGACGAAAGTTAACTGAGGCCCCAGTATTGACCCTCCCTGAGGGTGTTGAGGATTTTCTTATTAGTTGTGATTCATCCATCACCAGTTTGGGAGCAGTGGTGTCTACTCTCAATATTTGGCGTTGGGAGCGGTGGTGTTTACTCTCAAGATTTGGCGACATTATCTATATGAGGTTTGGTGTACCATCTACACTAATCAAAAGAGTTTTGAGATATCTCATGGATCAGTCGAATCTGAACATGAGACAACATAGGTAGCTTGATGTCGTCAAGGATTATGACTGCAAAAAATTTTACCACCAAGGGAAAGTGAATGCGGTCGTTGATGCTTTGAGCTGCAAATCTGCTAGTTCTGCTCTGGAGAGCTTATGTATGAGAATTTTGATTGTTTCTCTTGTACTGGATTTTGTTATGTAGGCTCAGGTTGAGGGAATCAAGAAAGAGAACTGGAAGCAAGAGCGAATCAGGGGCAAGATTGACAGGTCTTCTACCAATAGTTGTGGATTGTTGACTTGGTGTAGTCGGGTTTGGTTATCGGATTTTAGTGGGATCAGGCAGGCTGTGCTGGAGGAGGTACCAAGTTCTAGATTTTTGATACGTCCTAGAGCCACCAAGATGTATCAGGATTTGCAACTTAGTTATTGGTGATCATGAATGAAGAGGGAGATAGCCTAATATGTTGAGAGTTACTTAACCTATTGGATGGTCAAGGCCGAGCACTAGAGGCCACATGACAAGCTTCAACTTTTATAGGTGAAGGGTTTTGTGCATTCTAACACTCCTAAGGTGTACATGCAACCCTAGAAACCTTGGATCTATGTTTTACTAAGATACATGCAAATTTTATTTTCCAAGGTTCTTAACCTAACTAGCATGACATGAGGAACTTTGAAACATAAAAGCTAGTAGAAGAACATACCTTTCTTGTTGGTTGGATTCCTTGAGAATCTTGTGAGCCTAGCACCTCAAGTGTGATGCCTCAAATGTTTCACACAACACCACAATTTTTGGAATAACTTTGAGAGAAGTACACTAACACTCAAAATCGGCTAGCCCTCTTGTTCTACACATAGTAGTAGTAGTGCTGATTTTGCTATCCATAGGGTCCTTTTATAGTTGTGTCACAAGTAGGGTTACAACATGTAAACCCTAATTGACATGGCTTTCCATATTCCATGATCCATGGGTTTATAACCTCCATGGACTATCCATACAACACCTTATGGGTTTTATCCCAATTCAATAAACCGTGGATCATTAGCCCACTATAAAAGAATGGATGATTTACATAATCAACCCCATATATTTAATTAGTCTCCTTTTGGTCACCAAATTAATTCTAAATTAATTCTTGTGCAATACTAATTAAATACTATTATTAATATATTAGAACTTATAATATTTTAATAAACCATAAGTGTCCTTTCTCTCATTTAGTCTATCCAAGTGTTGCAATGCCATGCAACCCAAAATGGACCATGCTAACCGAGTCAAGTACATTCCAGAAATAGTTATGAACTTAGACACCTAATCCAACAGTCTCCCACTTGGATAAGTCTAATAACTATAACTGCAAGAATGACTTCAGGAACCGATCAACAATTGTAGCTCTTTCAAGGTCTCACGGAACTGAGATGATGATGATACGCCATTTAAGATAAGTGATCATGTAATCCTCTGTTCTTGATATCTGTCGGACAAATACATGGAACAATGTCTTACTTATTGTCTAGCAGTTTGTTTCCCGATTTCCGATTTGTTTGACATAGAACTCAATCGAACACATCAATTTAGTTTTGACCGGGCCCGATACATAGATCAACACAAAAGCATCGAGGAGCCTAGATATCGCTTCTAATCCAAGCATGAACAGATAAACTTCGACTCATATGCTTGTTCTACTATCTGTTGAATCATACATAAAGGCACGTTTTATAACATCGAGTTACTAATGCATTTTCGTACAATCAATGTGTAACCAACTCATAGTCAACAACTCATATATCTAGGTTTGAAGACTTATATGATCTTACCGTCTCACGATCACTCGAGATAAATTCCATGAAGTGATACAAGTGAGCGTGGGTTGAATCCAATACTCAGAACCTATGAGCACTCATGAGTATTGTAGCAACTCTTGCTATGTCCAACACCTTAGAAATCTACAAGCCAACTTCATGACAGTCTTGATTCATACCTACTTCCAACATATGACCGACTGTGGATGGTTTGAATAACTTAGTCATTCGGGAAGAATGACCTAGTTATTCTGGAAGTCAAAACATGCAAAGTGAAACACAAGAATAATCAAATCCAATATGGCCTCAGAACTTATGAACATAAATAGAACACCTTTTATTTATCACCATATTGATTACACATTATTCCTTGTATAATGTTTCAACTAATCAACTTATATTTGAATCAAAACAATAGTCAATTTCATGCTCTAAGCATGCACACTATGTTTATCCAAACAATACTAATGCCATACACCAAGTATGCACACTATGTTTGTCTATGATCTTTAATTTGTGAAATAGATCGATTGAACATAATTCCAATGAATCGCATTTCACAATCCTGAATCCTTATCGTAAATGTAAGAATTCCAAATTCCTACCATTTACCGAAATCTGTTAGATTTTAAACTTATATGCACTGGTTCTCTTGTAATGATTATGCACAAAGTCACAAAGACTTGTCAACAGTCATTACAGAGTATTCCAACGGAGATCAAATCCATGGAAACGAAGTCTCATATTCAAAGTGCATTGCTTTGAACATCCTTCTTGCATTAAGTTTTCTAATCTTACACAGATTGAATAACTTCCACCTATGGAGACATTTCCATATTCCCTTTTTGACTATCACTTTTGAACAAGAGTTTCCTCCTTTCAGAATATGTCAATATGGTCCTTCCAAAATTAACACTATACTTCCATCTTTCCCTGAGGAAACCAATCTTTGGTAAACCTTAGATTATCCTTGACAATTGCTTAATTATTTTAGTCATATCCAATTCAAGACCTTTTCCCCTCTTAATGCCCACAAGCATTTGGAAAATTTAGAAAGGATAAATATTATAGCACATGTAATCGATCCTATACCCGAAGCACATGGGACACGATTCATGATGTCTCACATAAAGACATGATCCTTCATCGATCATTTGCTACAATATTTTTTAATTTTCCATGTTTTCATAATTCGACTATGAAGAGGGATGTCGTAATCATAATCGAATTTTGAGAATGCAATATGTTAGTCCCAAAAACTATAGATCCAAATCAATAATCAGTGAAGTAATAACAATCAAAATAGAGTGTATAAGAAGTAGAAGAGAAATAACATCAAGCATGCACACATCTAGAGCTCATAAATGTCAAGTACACCTTGAAAGTACACACAGATAAATCACTGTTCATTCGTCACTCACTTCTGACACACTGACACAAACTAAAACTATTTATACCACCTGTAGTAGCACACAAGAATGCAGCCGCACACGCGTGTACGGCCACACACACAGTGTGCGGCCGCACACACAGTAACGGCAGCACACACCCACTACCAAGCTATAATTACTACAACACTCCCCAGCATCCTACCAAGACCTATACATAGACCATCAATCTCCCCCTTGGTTTGTGGCTAGCATGAACTCAGGTCTTCATTCTCCAGGAGCTTTTGGACAGCTTCATGTCAGCTTTTCCCATTGATGCCATCCATAGCTTTCCATTTATGATATATGCGACCATTCTAGTGAATTCCTTCGCAGTAACCTCCATGACATCTTTTCTGCAAATAATTTGGTGACAAGTAGAAGATCCTTTGTGCAGACCAGTCTCAGAACAGTGTCCATGTTTTTGAACTTGATAGTTGCAGTTGATGTTTCGTCATCAAAAGCCCAAAACTCCATATCATCAAGATATCCCTCCTAAAAATGTTGTGGAATGGGAATCTCTTTGACTTGATTGGTAGCAGGCTACAACATGATCTTCATTGGTCGGTTAGTCTCAGGGTCAAGAATACCTTTATCCTTTACAATCATGGCTTTTTCCGTCTTCATTGATGGGA
Source organism: Lactuca sativa (assembly GCF_002870075.4). Taxonomy (NCBI): domain Eukaryota; kingdom Viridiplantae; phylum Streptophyta; class Magnoliopsida; order Asterales; family Asteraceae; genus Lactuca; species Lactuca sativa. The sequence continues at coordinate 324,136,255 of NC_056627.2, read as the reverse complement.
AGTTATCCCTAACCTATCTGATCAAAAACTGATGGAAATTCGTAGCGCTTTGATTATTAGAGGGATTGTGGAATGGGGCTCTTGAGAGTTCAGATAGATCGACCTTTTTCCATGAGTGAAAATCATGGATGTTTTTGTAGTGTTCTGAGTGACCATAATTCCTCTTAACCACCCATAGCTTAGACTCAGGATCATAACCCTACATTCTAATCCCAGAGCGATCTCCATACTTATCACCAAATTTTCATTTTTTAAGATCCGTCACTGTTAATTCAAGATCCTTTGTCTTCCGATTTTCATTTGAGTTTTTCATGAAGAATAACCCTTCGCTTTTGTTAGCCATAACAGTCCTCTTTCCCTATTTGATTGTGATGTGGGCTCTGCTGCCTTCAGGTTCCTTTTCAAATCTATTGACAATTGTAGTTGTTTTATGAGAAGGAGGATCAACTGAAAGGTCACCTGAAGTAGATTGTGTGGAGGTCATGGGAGGATCCTCAATTCCGTGCGGCTTCTGAAATAATGCTTTAACTTTATCCCCGAAAGCATCATACAGAACGTTCTTCAAATTGAAGTAGAAGGCAATCACAGAGCCAAGATTCGTCTGCAGATCCTTAATTTGTTTTGACTTCTCTTCATCCTTTTCTTTAAGCTCTTCTATGTGAGAAGTGAGTTGATCCAATTGAATGTTCTTTTAGATCAGTTCTTGCCTGAGAACACCAATCTCTTCTCGAAGTTCTGACACAGCAGACTTGTCATCACCTGAATGCTCTTCTCTTGAAGATATACCTTTGCCACGAGAGGAAGAGGTTGGACTGTGTTGAGCAAGGTGCTTGGCGAGTCTGATAGAGGCCTCATCAAGCGACGGTCTCATTGGGGAATATGCCGGAACATTAGATGGTTTGCCTGTCTCATGCATGGTACTTGGACGTTCATGGGATTGGAGGGGTGGGGTTGCAACAGTTGTGGTGATAATAGTGGCTGAAACAGGTGGTGACTAGTTTTGAGTGAATGCTCCCTGCCTCAAATTCTGATCCATTCCTTGTACGGGAGGCAGAGAGGTATGTGCATGTGTTGAGAAAAATGTAGGAGTAGCAGAGTCTAGGGGAGGAATCCTTGAATCTGTACCCTGTTTACTTGAATTTTCTTCCATTTGGGTAGACGAATGAGGCATCGGATTGAGAGACTTCTTTGCAGCCCTAGTCATGGTTGCAGTTTGAGCAACTTCATCGACCTTTTCGAAAAACTTGCCAGAGAAGTCCAGATTTCTGTCAAGTTCATTTTCCTGTTCAAAATCAAAGTTGAGGGGAATGGCAACATTTTCAAGGCCTGAGAAGTCCATATCATTTAGAAATTCGTCATTTCCTTCATGTTTTTCTCTATCTCCATCAGAATCACTCTCATCTTCCACCGTATGTATCATATCATGTTCGGATGCAACTTTGGCCACATGAGATTTTAAACCTTCTTCAATTTCAGGTTCAGAAGTAGAGATGACAACATTGTCAGTCTTTGTAGGACAAGAAGATTCGTTGGGTTCTGACTGATCATTCTCCTCGGAAAAGATACGAAATTTGATTAAAGGAAAATTTCCTTCAAAGTTGAGCTTTCCTGATCTCTTTTGCTTCATTAAACCAAAAGCACTTGGGCCAACTGACTTGATATCCAGGGTCTCTCCTTTCCTTTCAATCTCAAGATGCATGACATTAAGGATCAGTTGGATAAACCTTGGATACATCAAAAACTTGTCCCTTTTGTTTCCTTCAACATTCAAAATCATCTCATGCAAGATAAATTTTGAAAAGTTAAAGTTTACTCTAGAGGCCAAAGCAGTGATGGCACCAGTATTCGCCAGAGATATCTCGTTAGCACCAGATCTGCGTCCTGAAATACAGCTCACAAAAACATGAGCCAGATATTTCCAACAAGGTGGCAACAGCTTCTTGTGGGTTGGTGGAAAGGTTACTTCATAGCCCATTTGTCCAAGAACTTCCTTAATCTGATTATCACTAATCTCTCTTGGATATTCCTGCTTATCATCAATTTGAAGGGCTTCTCGAATGATGTCTTCCGTGACTAAAACTTTCTTTCCTTGTATATATGCCTCAAGATATTCCTCATCGTTATTGTTCCTCTTTACAAAAGAGCTCCCCCAAAATTCTTTAATCAGATATTGATAAATTGCTGGACTAAATGTGATAGCAGAGACCAAGAAACATCTTCTCAGACCATCAACAATAAATTTGAGATCGAGGTGGGCCATTAGAGGATCTTCTAGTAAGATGGCCAAGTTGTGCACTTTTGCGAACTCAGAGTCTCCCATGATTTTCTAAAAAATAAAATGAAATAAAAAAATTAGAAAAATTAAGAGATTTCCAAAAAAAATTAAATCAATATTAGATACTTATTAACAACACACGAGTCCAACCGCACACGGATGGTGCGACCGTACACGGGTCAACTCCACACGTGGCAACCACACATAAACCAACCGCACACGGTCAGCCGCACACACACAAATGATATCGACTTCAATGTCGTTTTTGATCAAAAACAGTATTATGGCAGTCGATTTTATGATACTAACGAGTATTAACCTTAAGTTTCAACGAAAATGAGGAGCGATCTTGAAGATAAGAAAGAGAGAATCAGAGGAGTGTGCGGTCGAGTAACGGTAAAAAGTGAGTTATGACCGCACATTCCTCCTTTTATATGGTCCAATAATGTTGCGCCGGCCCTTCATCTTTCATCTTTTGCCAATAAAAGCCCAAAACTCAAAATATTTCGAAACAAATCATTTTGAGGATTAATTTCAAAATAAAATAAAATAAAAATAAAAATAAAAAATAAAATAAAATTTTTAAAAAATATTATTAATTCTAAAAAATTAAAGACTAAAAATAAAAGGAAAAATTTTTTAAAAAAAATAAAAAATAATAAAAATACTAAAATTTCAATTTTAATAGATTTTAATCCTCTATCTTGAAATTGATTAATCTTTTGAGATATAGGATCAAAGTTGTTAGACAATCGTTTTCAATTTATCAGCACCTCCCCTTTCATGAATAGATCTGGTCGATCGCCAGTATTGTGGTCCACTTAAGCACGAAAAGTTGTGACAAATTTTAGGAATGTTATCGGTGATAGGACAGATTGATCCTAAGTTCCTAGATAAAACTTCCTAAGGACCATTCATCTGACGACTACCAAAGATATTGTTGTCCCCCTAAGTTGAGCAGCGAGATCTACAGACAATCTATAATGGTTCAATTTTAAGAGTACTAGAACGTGTTTCCCGCTTCCTGATATACCCCAATAATCAAGAACTTCCGAGATACTCCTTACTTTAGGTGAGCAGACTATTATTCATAGAGAGGATATATTTATAATATTCATTATTAATCATAGATTTAGAGTGATTTAGAAGTAGAAGGTTGCATATGTTATGTACCAGGTCGGATTATGAATCACGCAAAGGAGACAACATATGGCTAATAGACAGGAAGAATAGCATATATAAGATCCATATAGACAGAGTTGCATATGTTGCAGTCCAGGTCGGATCTCTTCCAATCATGTAAAGGAGGCAACATATGACTAACAGTAAGAAAGAAAGAAAATAATTTTCTACAGAACTACTTTATCGGAATTCCCCAGTTACTCCGTCAATATCGGAATTAAGGACATAATCCGTACATCGAGGAAAAGTAAAACCACAGTTCCAGATACGGGTTCTTTAGTGTGACTGGTGGATTCTCATGAATATCTCCTTGCTCAACCTATTCTAGCGTCGTATTGTCAGGCTGAACGGATCTATCTAGTTCAAGATTTATCAAGTCTCTAGATTCCTTAAGTTCATCTGCACCTAGTCAAGTCCGTTAAACTCTTCGTGCCTACTAGCATATCGAACACAGAGCCTAGACAATTCAGCTTTGGTACTTTACACAGACTCAGATTGCCCGTTATCACTTGTTGATATCACTTCCCAAATGATCACTTCACATAACTATTTTTGATTTTTTTTATTTTTCTGATGTTTTAGGATTTTATAGATTTTCTAATTTTTGTTTGGTTTTTGTTTATTTCTCCCCCTAAATTTGTGCATGGGTGAGAATGAAATTAAAACGCACAAATTTAAACCAACCTAACAAAAATTAATCCTCAAAGAGAATCATTTTCATAAAATTAACCATCACATCGAATCGAGCTTTGTTAAATGGCTTGGTGAACAGATCTGCTACATTATTATCAGAGCGGACCTATTCTAGCCGAATGAGCGAACGCTCAAAACATTCTCTGATGAAATGAATTTTGATGTCAATGTGCATGGTTTTGGAATGTTGGACCGGATTTTTGGAAATTTGGATCGCAGCCTCATTATCACAAAATATAGGGGTTTCTTGAAAATTCAAACCGTAGTCCAACAGCTGATGTTGGATCCATATCACTTGAGAACAACAAGCAGATGCAGCAACATACTCCGCTTCTGCTGTTGAGGTTGAGACGGTATGCTGCTTCTTGCACTGCCATGAGACTAGTCTATCTCCCAGAAATTGGCATCCTCCTGAAGTCGATTTTCTATCAAGCTCGCACCCGCCATAATTGCTGTCTGCAAAAGCATAAAGATCAAATTCTAGATTTTTTGGATACCAAAGACCCAGTTTTGGGCAACCTTTGAGGTACCGAAAAATCCGTTTAACAGCATTTAAATGAGAAAGTTTAAGATTAGCCTGGTAGCGAGCGCATTGACAGACCGCAAACATTACGTCTGGGCGACTAGCAGTTAGATACATGAGTGATCCGATCATTGATCGATAGTACATCTGATCTACAGATTCTCCTTCAAGATCTGGAGCCAGTAAAGGTCTCTCCGCCATGGGTGTAAGAGCAGGTTTCGCATCTCAGAACCTGAACTGCTCCAACACATCATCCACATACTTTTCTTGGTGAATAAGGATTCCGATTGTAGATTGTTGGACCTAAAGCCCCAAAAACGTGGTCATTTCCCCAAGCGAACTCATCTCGAACCGCTTCTTTATCACGGCTTCGAACTCTTTGCAAAGTTGTTGGCTTGTCGACCCGAAAATAATGTCATCCACATAGATTTGAACAAGAATTTGATCCGGACCGACATGTTTGATAAATAAGGTTTGATCAATGGTGCCTCGGGAATAGCCGTGTTTGAGCAAATGTTGTGTTAGGGTAGCGTACCAAGCTCTAGGAGCTTGATGCAACCCATACAAAGCTTTGTCTAACTTGTAGAATGGTTTGGAAGCTTTGAGTTAACAAAACCGGGTGGTTGGTCAACATAAATCTCCTCCTTGACCTTGGTATACAAGAAAGCCCTCTTGATGTCCATTTGGTATACTATAAAGTTCATATAGGAAGCATATGCGAGGAAGATACGAATAGCCTCCAATCGTGCCACCAGTGCATAAACCTCTGTATAATCAAGACCCTCAATTTGCCGAAACCCACGAACCACTAATCTCGCCTTGTTACGCACAATGAAACCTAAGTCGTCTTGCTTGTTCCGAAAGACCCATCTGGTGTCAAGAGATTTCTTTCCTTTTGGTAGCTCCACCAACTTCCAAACCCCGAGCTTCTCGAATTGATTAAGTTCTTCATGCATGGCGTCAACCCAGCTGGGCTCATTCAGAGACATTTCGACATTTTTGGGCTCTATCTGAGAAATAAAGCAAGAATAAAGACACATATTAACGTCTCCACTCTGACTTCGTGTTTGAACACCGTCGCCAAGCTGTCCAATGACGTTATTTATTGGATGGCCGCGCTGAATGCGTGTAGGGATCTCGTAGCTGATGTCATTGATAGAGACTGGAAGATTATCGATGTTAACCGCTCCGTCATTTGCTGCATGATCCATCGTAGATGAACTAGGTTCGTTTGTCGGATCTGCTACAAACTCTTCAGCAATTCTTTCTGGAAAGAGAAGTTCCATCATATTTAAAGTTACAGCGGAAGACTCTTGGTTCATGAACTCTCTTTCCACCGGAGTTAAAGGTGTAGGAACAGCATCAGGAGAAGGTTGTTGAGGAAAGGACTCAGAAGAATCAGTGTGAACAGAGGACACCATTGGAGGATCAGAAGAGACCAGAGGTGGTCTGTAGACAACTTCCTCCTCTTCGTCTTCAATAATGATCTTCGAACTAGACGCTGACCTGCTTGATTATCTGACGACACATTGAAGGATTTGAAAAGAGATGTGTAATCAAATAGCCAGTTTGGACCCACTTTAGCGTCTGTCTCATTTTCTTCAAGCCAACGAACGTCGAAAGACTCCACAATCTGTTTTGTCTTCTTATTATAAACCCTGCCGCAGTTCGAGCAACATATCCAACAAAATAACAGTCATCGGCTTTTTCATTAAATTTGGGGTTGGATTCCAAGTGGAGAAGGGTGCAAGGGCAGCCAAACACTCGGAAATGGCTAACAGATGGCTTATATCCGTATAGAATTTTGTACGGTGTTTTCATTTTGGCTTTGTTGATCAGCACGTGATTCTGAACGTAGCACGCCATGTTAATCGCCTCCGCCCAAAAGAACACCAGGAAGTTTGGAGTCACAAAGCATCATCCTTGCGGCGTCTTTAAGAGTTCGATTCCTGCGTTCGGCAACACCGTTTTGTTGTGGTGTACGAACATAACTGAATTGACGCACAATCCCTTTCTCAGCGCAAAAATGGTCAAGAATAGCGTTCTTGAACTCTGTTCCGTTATCAGTACGCAACGCTTTCACTCGGTTGTTGGTCTGATTCTCGATCATTACAATGAACCTTTTGATGAGGTCAGCGATCCCAGTTTTGTTGGACAGAAAGAAAACCCAAGTGAACCGAGAGTAGTCATCTATCACAACGAGGCAGTATGAATTACGATTGATGTTGAGAACGTTAACCGGACCAAATAAATCCATATGTAATAGCTCGAGCACATAACTAATGGAGTTGATCTGCTTTGGAAGGTGTGGTTTCTGATGATGTTTTCCTTGAGCACATGAAACACATTTTTCAAATGTAATGAAATCTATTATAGGTAGACCTCGGACCAGTTTGTTCTTTGCAAGCCGATTCAGGTTCTTTGCATTAGCGTGAACGTGACGACGATGCCACAACATCGCATTTTGTTCTGAGACTTTGGAGAATAGGCAAGTGACTTCGTTGGGGATGTTACTGTTCATGTCAATGATGTAGGCATTCCCATCCCGTTTAGATTTTACAAGAATCCACTCTTCCGGAATGACAACACCTGGCTTTAAGATCAGACATTCTTTATCTGTGAAATGAGTTGAATATCCCGTGTCGCAGATCTGGGACTTGCTCAATAGGCTGTGTTTCAATTCACGGGAATAGTTTACATTCTCAAAATTCAGCACTCCATTTAAAACTGGTCCCTTTTTTAGTTATCTTTCCTCCTTCGCCTCCCGCAAAAGAGACATATCCCCCATTAAATGTCTGAATGTCATGCAATTGGGATATATCTCCGGTCATGTGTTGCGAGCAGCCGCTGTCGACATACCAGGGTTTGACGACATTCCTTCGTAACTGTCCCTACACGATGAGCGGAATTATTTAGATTTGGGGACCCAGGTCATCACAGTCCTGGGTTTACCCTTCACTTTCACAGATTTTTCATTTGATTTTTCGTTTTCATGAAATTTCGAGGTAAATGGTGACTGGTCTGAATTCAGTGTAGGTATCCACTGAAAGTTAGGTTTTGAAAATTTATTAGTTTGCTTCGAGTCGGTGGATTTTCTACTCGAAGAGTTTGAAGATTCGTTCCTGCTTTTTGACAAAATCGACTTAGGCTTAGCCTGAGTTGATTTTGGCAAACTACTGCTGAATTTATGAAGAGCCTATTTATTCTTTTGAAAATTGGTCATTTTCTTGTTTGGTTTTGTGTTTAAGTCACCATTTCGAGAACGAGTTCTGGGGAATGTTCTAGTTAAAGATTGTCCCCGAAATTCATTCTCTCCTCTTCTTGATGTGTGAGATACAAACATTCGATTCAAACAGTTTCTTGCAATATGTCCAGCAGTGCCACAGTTAAAACATGTTTGTTTCTTATCAATGATTTTGGCACTGCTATTGACAAATTTCTTTCGTTTATTATTGTTTCCAACACTTTCACATTTGCAAGAAAGATCACAAGATTTTGAAGCAGATGTGGAAGGTGTAGTAACATTTGAATCAAACATAGAAACATTAGCAAGCACATTATTATCAGTTGCAGTCTTATCAAAGTAAACAATACCACCAGACACAAAGTTGTCTAATTTCGAGTTTAATGTGGACTCATTACATAAACTAACACCAAACTTTGACACATCATTATCACTAGACTCAAGAACATCAAACTTTTCATCTCTTTGCTCTCCCTGAGCTATGGACTTATCTGCACTCAAATTGGAAACGTTAGTACCCAAAACCTTATCATTTGACTGTATTGCTTGCTTAGAAGCTGACTTTCCATATACCATGTAAGATTCTTTGTCAATTTCTTCTTGAGACAAGGGAATAGCAGTGTAGTTATGATTTAAGGGAGGGGGACACTCTCAAATCCTAATCCAACTTTTATCTGATTTCCATGAGTGATATCTCTCCAGTGCATTTGTCCCTCAATCATTTTTGCAATTGTTTCACTTGACCCATCATATTTTTTTAAATTAAATTCAGCATTTTCAAAACGTGTTTTCAATGAGTCAAGTTTAGTGGACACAGCTTCAAATTTTCGTTTGAGATGATCATATACTACTAGAAAAATAGCCTTTTACGACACTCATTGCACGTCGTAAAAGGCTCAAACGACGCGCAAATGCGTGTCAAGGAAGGCCCTGTCATAAAGAGAGACGACGCGCATTTACGACGCTCATTTACGACGCGCAATTACGACGCGCGTTTAAGACACGCAATGCGTATCAAGGAAGGCCATGTCATAAAGGAAGACGACACGCTTTCGCGTGTCATAACCTTACAACGCGCGTGTTAAGGACACACAATGCGTATCAAGAAAGCCCCTGTCAAGAAAGGCCATGTCATAAATGTAGATGACACACATTTTTGCGTATCATAATTTTAAATGTTTAAAAAAATATTATTTCTAGATTTACTAATTTTCAAATTAAATAATACATTAAAAACCTCATAATACAAAATAAAATACCATAAATAACAAAGATAATTCGTTTCACCAATATGTCAAATATAAATAATTATTCCAAAAATGAGTAAATGTTATAAAAAATGAACTCATTTATATACAATTGCATCATCTACCTTACTATGTGCCAAAAACTCTCCGTGTGTTTACTTTTGCTTGAGTCTCATTTCCTCCAAAGCTTCTAGCCATGCCAAAATATGATATCTTAAGTCTCGTTTCAAGAACCAAAATCACCTTCAATCACCCAATTAAACTCTAATGTTGGTAGACTGAGAGTTCCAGAATCAAGTTTACATTAACTTGTGCATTTGTGTTAACATCTTTAGCACAAGAACCAAAAAGAAGGGTGTTTCTTGATTGTTCAGCATTACTATGTGCAGGGCACACAATGCATAGTATTGCAGTTCTTACATTGCCTCCAAGAGAGTTTTGTAGTATGCGTGTTAGCTTCGAGTTAATTGTTAAGGAACATGCCCAATTCCTCCTTTACTGCATCCAAATCATAAAACTTGTCAAACAGGCATACAAATTGATTTCTCAAGCTCGAAGCTACTATGCTACACCCTTTGGGGGTAATTGTGTCATTTCTACAAAAAGATTACTTTTCAAACAAATCCTAGATGGCCCATATAGACCACTACATATGACCAGTGGGACCAACTTTGTTATGGCTTAGGGGCATTTTTGTCATTTTAGGAATTCCAACAAGAAATTGTATTCTTATTCATGTTTTTAAAAGTATTCTTATTCATGTTTTTAAAAGTATTCTTATGCATTTTAATATCATGTGAATGATTAAGATTAATCTAAATTGTATTCTTTTTCATGTTTTTAAAAGTTAGTTGAAGAAAAAAAATATGTATCAGTCGTAAAATTTGATGAGATCTTGAACTCATTTCATTTAATGCAGTCTCCCCAATTTGTCTCTCAGCTATATTTTACATCTTCCATTATATTATCAGACATATTTTTGTGTAATGAGTAAAGAACATGAATGATATTTAGTATTTACCTTCTGACACATAGATCAATTCCTTTAAATGGTTGCAGTCTCTCAAATTAGCTTCTGTTAGTTTTTCTACAACTGTCCCTTTCTAAAAGAACAAGCCATAAAAAACTTGAGAACATTTTGGTTAAATGAATTAAGCTGAGAAATGACAATTCTAAACTCTGGGTCATCAACGACTTTCCTCATGAGGCAAGCAACACACTGGAATAAAAACATATATAAATATATATATATATATATATATATATATATATATATATATATATTAAAATAGAATATTAGTTTTATATTAAAAAAACATATTTCATGTTCTTAATTTTACAGAAAGAAGAAACTTTTCTGTAACAACATGCATACATGAGGTATTTCACTACTCGTCCTGCTGATGCTTTCGTCTAGAATCCCATTTACTATGATTAGAAGCGACTGTGTAGGGGCAATCTGGACAATAAAAGATTCTGAAATTATACAAACTGTTAGACTTCATCAACTCTGAGATTTTTGCTGCAGGAAGATCAGAATAGCCACCATGTTTCATCTGAAACACTTCATGAAATCTATGTCCAGCATGATGCATCATGTCACTCGTAGCCTCTGCAGAAAAGGAAAAGGAAAAGGGTATCATTAGTCTCAATGGACAGTAACTCACTCACTATGATGGCCAAGGCAGTAACTTTGTGTATCATGAGCTCCATCATAAAATTCCACACATCAAGGCTATATATAATATTATAATTCAATTTCCCTATAACAATAAGCAATTAAAGATTATAATCATTATATTACATGAGTACTTTCATAGGAGTAAAATTAGATTCCCATAAATGGCTCATAACAGCTCCGTTCCATGTTGCCCTGAATTTTGTAAGCCATTCTGATTTATGGTCAACTTCTGAGGTAAATCCAGCAGGTCCCACCAAAACAAGATGTTATACATGCTCAGGATGCTTCATTTTGGTAAAAGTGTGAAATCATTAGATTAATGTAATTTAGATTTGAGACATGAAAGTTGTTTTTGTAATATTTATCATCAGGAGAGTTACCTTCAAGGCATATTTAGATACAACATATCCTCCAAAAGAATGCCCAAGCAAAATAAACTTATCAAGCTTTTTGGCTTTTCTCCATTCCTCACAGGAATCAATGAACCAATCCTCAGTTTCTGCATTATCATTCAGAGATACAAGTATACAAGCATTAGATACTAAGGTTTTAGGGTTTAGGGTTTAGGCTTCAGTTATGACCATGATAAGAACATATTGAAGGAGAGTTACCTTCAGGGTTTTAGGGTTTAGGGTTTCTGCATTATCATTCAGAGATACAAGGCGATGTGCTTTTCTTGCTGCTTGTTGGTCGCTTTTTACCCTTGCTCGACTGAATAACATGAGGAAAGTTGTAACAGTAAAAAAGATATATTAAAAAAGTAAAAACTTCAACTGAAATAAATACATACATGCTCTTTCTCTGAAAGCAACTCACTGTTTGTGACATGAGGCTTCAACATAAAATCTATCAGCTTTATGACAACATCTTACTGTTTGCAGAACAGACATAATATTTAATTAAAGTAATTTAAAAAAAATTGTGAAAGAAATATATAAAAACTAAACGAACCTTCTTTGCAGAAGTCTTGCCAATTGGCATGTCAAACAGATCACAAAATTCCAAAAGCTTCTCTTTATTATACTTGTCAAACTTTTCTTTCACTTTTAGTTTTTGCTTTTCCTGTAACAATAAATATATTTGATTATTATTTATCATGCTTTATGATATTTTAATCATATGCTATTTAAGATGATATGATATTTTATAAATGAAATGTATCTTACATCACTCTCTTGCTAGACGAAGCCAGAAAACTGCAAGATATTCATCTTGACCTGAATAGCCTGCAATTCAAAGAAAGAATCCACTTTTAAAGAAAATAAATAGAAATAAAAATAAAATTAAAATTAAATCAAATTAAACTTCATACTAAATGCCTATAAATGCAACATATGATGACCGAATTTAACTTATTACATACTTCATTTATCTTATTATAATTTGCACGATATAACTTTATGATTACTTTATATGATTTCATCATTTATAGAGAATTTTTCTTCTGATATACAGTCTTTGTACTTGTCTCAAACTACAGATTGATAATAGTTAAATATTTTGATAATAAAATCTTATTCACCCTCTAATCTTCACATTTACAATTATGGTCTTTTATTTAGGTTCAATGCTATAATAAGAGGAATTACCTATTTGCCCTTGTCCCACTTTTCTTTTTGTGGTCTCGTATTTTCTTGTTAGATCAAGAAAATCAGGTTAATTGATATGATTTATATATATATATATATATATAGGAGATGAATTTTATGATGCCCCAAAAGAATTCCAAGACTACCCTTGTACAAAAGATGATGAAAAAACCTTACAAAGGGAAAATCTTGATAAAAAGGTAAAAAATTTAGAAAATGAAACATGTGAAGAAATTCATACCCCTCCACCTTATAAGAGAAGAAAACTAACAAATTCAATAGGAATTGATGTTGAGGTGAATATTTACAGAGACATAAGTAACGGAAGAACCGTAATTACCAAAATGCCCTCGTTAACTGATTGTGATGAAACAGCTGAACCCAGTGAGTCAAGAGACGTGTTGCTTTTATTCAAGTTTAACAACCATGATCTCCCTTTTGAATTAAAGGAAATTATCGTATCAGATTTAAGATTATTGACTCTTCTAGAAGCTGGACTTCCATCTTGGGTAATTTTCTCCCAATCTTACCCTGTTTTTTCCCATATTTATCGACCATGGATGTACCCTTTAGCAAGAGCTCTATATGCCATCATCTCCATTGTTACAGTTGTCATTGGTTTCTATGATCTTTACAAAAATGTCCCTATGCTTAAAGCAACTGCTTCACGATTATGTGGGCCACTTTTTGATTGGAATGAAACGTGGGAAATGGTGTCGAGGATTAAGTATTTAGGGACGATGCTTTTTTTGCATAATTCCAAAAAAGCCCTTGTGTGGTTGTACCTAAATAAAAGATGAGAAACACAACATATTGAACTCACCCAAGTTGATCCATTGCAATCACCCTGAAATGTTTTGTGAGAGCATCAAAATTTCTAAAGAAGAAGCCCTAAGCAGCTGCATATCCATGAACCATAACAAGAGTTAGTGAATCCTCCTTGCCGTCGAAGGTGAAAGTGTTGATAAATCTTGGTTCATTGCTGGAAGAACGAAACCTAAGATGCATAGAGAGTAGATGCATAGAGTGTGTGCGACTGTTAACAAATTATCAGAATGGGATTGAGAAGCAGAAAAGTACGGGGGGAGGATCTCGCACCTAAGAAATCAAACAAGAATGAGAATAAGGGAGAAGGAACGAAGAATAATTGAGATGCATAGAGAGTAGAAGTGGGGATCATGGAATGAAGAGGAGATCGCCGGCTCCTCCATAGGGATGTGAACGAACCCTAACAAATCAACTCCGAAAATATAGGCATCTTTCACTTCGATCGATTGAAGATAATGAAATTGACTGGAGACATTGCATCGAACGATTGAAGATAGTTGAAGAGATAAGAGTATAACAATATCAAGAAATATTACCTAAAACTTTGAATCAACAATGCCATGAAGTCGAATCGGAGGGTGAAGAAGGTGCGACTTCATCCAAGTTCTCATCATCTGAATCAATTAGAGATTTAAATCTGGGTTTTTTTTTTCTATTGGGCGTTTTAGGGATGATGTGCTAGGGTTTTTCCAGAATGATGATTTAGGTAGGGTTCAAAATCGATTTGAAATATCAGGGCTTTATATGAATGAATGAAATATGAAACAGCGATTTGATTTTCATGTTGAATATTTTGTGAATGAATAAGAAGATGATTATGGTGAAAGAGAAGGGTGGAGAGAAAGGTAGGAGAAAAGTAGCAAGTGTGGATCGATTTCATGAGGGTTGACCCACTCATCATTGTTATCTTCCATCCCTAAAGTCACCGGCGTGGCGTCTTTTTTCTTTGGAGCCATCACCACTGCCATATTCTTTCCCTCAAGCCACCATCGCTGCGAAGATCAGTGAGATGAGACAACATTTGTTACAGCCATGGGAGATCTCTACGAAATCGCAAGTTGGGTTTTAGGTTAGAGAGAGAGAGAAGGGAAGACGAAGACCCTAGGCTTCTTTCTTGCTAATTGGAAGAGGAGGCGGGGTTTTAATTTTTGAGATTTCATTTCCCGCTTGAAACGCGTGTTTCATTCAAAAAAATATAAAGTGATGCACTTACATGACGCACATCTTATGAAAGGCATCCTTCGTATTCTTTTTTTTCTTTTCTTTTCTAACACTAATTTTAGGGCGCGCACAAAAAGCGCGTCCTCTATCCTTCAAATTTTAGAAGAGGTGACATTATTTTTGGGGCACACACTTTTGCGTATCGTAAATCACCGCGTGTCATTGTTTACGCGTCATTAAAGGGCTTTTTTCTAGTAGTGTAGTTCTCACATTTGTTGTTGTAGTCTTCTTGCAATTTCCTAAAATCCTTTATTTTATTTTCTAGTTGAGTTTTTAAGGGCTTTTGGTTTTTCCTAAGTGTGTATCCCTCATATTTCAAGTCCTCGTTCTCTCTCTTGATTAATTCTATTGATTCTTGCAAATATTTAATAGTTTTAGCGCAAGATGGAGAACAAACAGGTTCACTTACCTCGGGCTTGGATGGCTCAGAAGTAGTTTGCACCATGAACACAAACTGGAGATTCATCATTTCTTCTTCGGGATCTGCCTCTGTCTCTTTCTCCTTGCAATCCTCGATCTGGGCCAGAAAGGTATTTTCAGGTCCTGAAATATATTCAGGGCTTGAATTTGATTTTCCCAATCAAAGGATTGGGCCACTATTGCCAAATTTGCAGATTGATTGGTTGATAATGATCCTTTTTTGCTGTTTTTGTTGTTGTTGTTGTTGTTGCTGTGGACGTAGGTAACTGGCCACGGTTCGATCAGAATTTTCCCTTTTTCAGGATTTGGACATTCCCTAGCAAAATGCCCTGGCTCATGGCAGTTGTAGCAGCGAAGTTTGCCTTTGTTAAACCCAACCTTTTTGTTAGAATTCACACTCCAATTGTTTTTACCAGTTTTCTTGGAGAACTGCTTTGCCCTGAACACAGCCATGGCCATTTGCTAGGTTATATCCATCTCTTCTATATCTTCAGGATGAATTTGATCAAGATCGACAAACGAAAGTTGTGGAGAGAGTTCTCCAGCCATGAAAGCATTATAGCAGTGTACCAAACCTATAGCAAGAGCCATATTTTCTTCCTTTTCTTTCATGTTTGACATCTGAGAGCTGAAAACATGAGACTGAGAAGGTACAACATTAGATGATCCAACATTGAGATTAACTTGCTGAGGCATGATCTGAGGTTGAGAGACTTGAACTTGTTGCATGGAAAGGGGAACATAGGATGTAGCTTGAATCGATTGATGAGTCATGAAGGGTTGAACTTGTGGAACATGTGTAGTTGGGGTAACTTGAGGAGCTTGTGCAACTGTGAAGCTTGAAAAAGCATTGTTGTTTGAGGTTTGGATCCCTAGATTTGCAGTGGAATAAGAATTAACATGATTAATCTCCATCTGCTTGTCATCAAGATCACAAGCCTTGATGATAGCCATTGTTTCTGCCAAACTCGGCCTGTTTAAGTCTTTTGTTTTCTTAATTACTGAGACATTCATGTCCCGGGATTTTGGAAGAGAGTTTAACAATTTCTTATTGATTTTTGATCTTGTTACTGAAACACCTGCAGAACTCATTTCTGTAGTGAGAGTAATGAACCTTTGGGGTTGATTCTCAAGAGTTTCACCCAAGACATAGTTGAACATGTTGAACTTTTGTCGAAGCATGTCCTAACGAATCTACTTCATATCCTCATTACCCTCATATAATTCGATTAGGGCTTCCCAAAGTTCCTTCGCAGATGTATACTCACGGAAACCCTGAGTAATTTCTGGGGATAATGTCATTGTAAGCGCAGCAAGGGATTTCTCCTGTTCTTCAACCCTTTCGAAATCCTCATCCGTATAATTTTCAATTCGTTTGTCGACAATGAATTCATCCACTACTGTAGTGATTCGAATTGGTCCTCTAAGTATACTACTCCAAATCTTGAAGTCTTTCATTTTAATATACTTTTCAATTCGGTATTTCCATTCTGGAAAGCCTTCAGCATTCAAAAGTCGAGGAATCCGAGAAGTTGTTCCCATGATGGAGTCAAGCTCGTGATGTACTGTCATGCTTTGAGATTACATGTTTAAAACTTTGAACAACTTAAATGATTGAAACCGCACACACAATCTTCACAACCATACACTTAGTAACAAACACAACCGTACACAAAGCAGCAAACTCAACCGTACACGCAACAGCAAACACAACCGTACATGCAGCAACAAACTCAACCGTACACGCAACAGCAAACTCAACCGCACACACAACAGCAAACTCAACCGCACACACAGTAGCAAACTCAACCGTACTCCTTCAAAGTTCCAACCACACACCTTCAAAAACTCCAGCCGCACACTCAAAAACACAACCACACAGTCAAAAGAACTGGATATTTTGGACAAATTTTAATTCCAAACTAGTAAACACAATGATTTAGTAGCTGTTCTTCAATTCAAAAGTATGAATGTATCTTAAAAAAACACAATTTTCTTTAGCCGCACAGTCAAAAATACTTCAATTGATACCGAATTGGCTCTGATACTAATTGTTAGTCCCAAAAACTATAGATCCAAATCAGTAATCAGTGAAGTATTAACAATCAAAATAGAGTGTATAAGAAGTAGAAGAGAAATAACATCAGGCATGCACACATCTATAGCTCACAAATGTCAAGTACACCTTGAAAGTACGCACAGATAAATCATTGTTCATTCGTCACTCACTTCTGACACACTGACACAGACTAAAACTATTTATACCACCTGTAGCAACACATAAGAGTGCAGCCGCACACAAAGTGTACGGCCGCACACACAGTAACGGCAGCACACACCCACAACCAAGCTATAATTACTACAACACTCCCCAACATCCTACCAAGACCTATACAAAAGAATGCCTAGCTCAAACCATAAAATCATAGACCATCACAATATATATAGAATTTCCTTAAGTTGAGCCATCCCAACATAAAATTCATATATATATATATATATCCTTGACTAAAGATGATTAAAATCTCAATCTAAGCTTTTTAGAATTGAAATGAAGTATAATTTCCTCTCCCTTAATTATAGCAAAACAACTTTTCCCAATTGAAACTTTTTTTTCTATAATTAATATTGCTAAGTTGCAACACTTATCATAATTATCATGCTCCCGCTAACATGATGATTATTAGCATAACACTTATGCTCCCACTAGCTTTGACATTTACTCAGAAATCAACTGGACTTCTAGAAATCAATACTTTATTGACTTTCTTACCAAAGTTTAGACTTATGATACGAGATGCTTTGATAAAACTTTATCAAAATCATACACCTTTCCTTAGATAGCACACATGTATGTCTAAAAAATTTCAGAACTATGAAAAGGGATACCGTAATCATAGCCTCAATTGTTTAGACCTTTGCCATTCCACACAATTCCTTTTTAGTGTGTCGGTTAACCACGCACGCTCCACTAACGACTTTGAGAAAGCCAATATCACAATTGCTATCTACTTAAAACCACTTAGTGAAAGCGTTTCCTCACCATTATTTTCATGAATCAGAGAGAAACCTTCTGACACTTAGATTTTCTGGTGTAAGTGTTCCTATCCATGTGAATTTGTCAAAACCATAATCACAAGACAAGATTAGTGCCAAATCCAAATTCATATGGACTGAACTTGTGCAGTCTTAACTTATTGCACCTGGCAGCACAAGGGCCTGCCATTGCTTCCAATTTGTTATTCAACCAATTGATAACTCTCAGAACTCATATGCAAAGGCAACTTTAACTGGAATGGTCACAAAAATAGGAATATGTCAACACAATAGGTTATAAACCTCAAGTCGTGTGCTAGTGATAAACTACATGTTTTATTCTTGATTAGATCTTGAAACTCTTTCAGGTTCTTTTAGACTCCTACTGCCTTCTTGACATATAGGACTCTCTTGCTAAGACCCATTCCTTGACAAAAAAATATTCAAGAGATAGTGCGGATTCTTATCAAGACAAACACTTCACACAATTGGCCTCAGTTGGTCTTTGTTTTATCCAAAACATCACAGCTTACCAATTTCAAATGTACAAGAGTATAACACATTTTACTCTTACATTTGACAAGTGTTAATAAACCTTGTTTAAGATATGTCACTCAGGTTACAATCTTGGAGTATGACTCTAAGAATTGTTTTGGAACGAAGTATGACACATCTTCTTGATTTAACCAATTCAACAATATATGATTCCTCTTCTTAGCCATAGGAATGCACTAAAATATCCTTAGAGGACCAATTGTGATATGGTTTCTTAATCATAAAGATGATCACAAAACATGATACTAAAGTACTCTCCCATCTTTTCAAATTTGAGAAACTTTTATCTTTCTGCCAAATTTGATTCTTCTCATTCGTTCTTCCTTACATTGCAACTTTTCCAATGCTTCAGAATTATACTTAAACTTGTAAGTATAACCATATTTACTTAACTTTAGTAAATCATGACGAATAGTCTTCTCGATCTTCTATGGTGGACTTGACTAGTGCACAAGAATGTGTACTCGATCCCTTAGTCCTTCACTTGACTCACATATACATGTGAACAAGGAATTAGTCTTAATTTTCCAAAGATGAAATTCTCATTCATCATACAACTTGCATGATTCCAAGTTTCGGTCTAATTGAAACCTTGGGTTATGAGAATCTTTCCTTATTTGGTAAATTTAGACACTACCACAAATGAAAGAATCAAATTCATATTTCCATTATTGCTAGAAACATACAAATATCAATTTTCCATAAATGCTTTTGCAAGGAGGTATAAAATAAAACAAAATTTTACTGATCTATTAAAATGCGGAAATTTTTTTTCCTTACAATGCAACTTTAAATGAAAACTATGCTATTACATATTTTCTAGCAATCTATCATAACTCCTAGGTAGTAGCTCAAGAATCCGATCTTCGAACTATGTGATTGAAATCCATCTTCACGATCAGATTCAACATACTCTTCCTTTAAGTTTCCTTCCCTTTGCGTGATCCTGCCTAGGGATGGAAATTCCACCCGACCCGGTGGGGAACCCGGTTGACCCGCCCCAATCGGGGATGAGTATTCCCTACCAAAATGGGTACCGGGTACGGGGCCGAGAATCCCCATTAATATTAAAACTGGAGATGGGGCTGGGGTCAGGTATAACAATCCCCAACCCATCCCGCCCCCACTTTGATGACTATATATATATATATATATATATATATATATATATATATATATATATATATATATATATATATATATATATATATATATATATATATATATATATATATATATAATATTAGTATGTCGATCATTTATTGAATTTGAATTAAGTCCATTAAAATGAATTGATCTGTATTAGACCATTAGAGATAGAGTCCATATACCAAATTATGTTCCCAATTCCAAGAGTTCATCAATCGTCACTTTGTTCGTCGATCTGTATACCAAATCGACACTTTTTGTTTTGATGCTTGTTAAACTTTATGATTGATGTAAACAAAATCTGTTTATGGAATATGCTTTTGATCACTTATTAAACTTGTTTTTTTGTGTAAGTTGAGTTTATTATGTTGATAGATTGGGGATAGGCTAGGGAAAAGCCTAAAATAAAAAGGGGAGGGGACTTGATTCACCGCATCCGTCGGGAATGGGGATGGGGACGAGGTTAGACACTCGGGGATGGGGAAAGGGCTGGTCAACCCCGCCCCAAACCCGCCCCATTTCCTTCCCTAATCCAGCCAAACATCAAAATGTAACCGAGTCACATTTAGTATTAAGAATCATCAATTAGGAACTTAACGGATTTAGATAGTGGACTTTACGCGAAGTAGAATCAAATTTTTTGACATTACCATCCTTATGATCTTTCAGGTAAATAAGGCAGTTTCGCAACCAATGTCCCTTCCTTTGGCAATAAAAACATATGGACCCTTTGGGAATGGTACACGAGACTATCTCAGAATTAGTCTTTCTCTTTACCATTTGGTCAACCGAGTTGACTGTGGCCGATCCCTTTCCCTTAGGAAGAGAAAGCTTTTCTGGATATTCAATGCTACCATTGTCAATGTCCATGGAAGTTTGGGAAGTTGATCTTCGAATCAAATTTGTTTTACCAGTGCTCCAAATCATTGTTGATTCAGCAGCATCAAGCAAATAGGTAAGATCATTAAGGGTCATGTAATATTCGGTTACATAGTAGTCCTTAAAGAACTCACTATGTGACTTAGAAAGTGATTGAAGAACCTAGTCAACAACCAAATTCCTCAATACTTTGACACCCAACTCTCCCGACTTGTCAATATGTGACTTTATCTCCAAGATGTGAGCACACATAGACTTTTCTTGCCAATAGGGCTTGAGTGACCTTGAACTATTCAAGCACATGTGGGTTAGGGCGAATAATTGGAGGAGGTGGAGGAAGAGAAGTATGATTTCCATGATCCAACCATGGGACATCATCTTCATTAGCAAAGCTTATTTCAAGAGATTTGGGAAGATCATGGTTGTCTGAACCAGACATCACAATGGGAAAAATTCAAGTTAGTTGATTTAAGTCCTTAATAGAACACACAATATGAAATATTAAGCCTACTACCCAACACAATATTTTATAACTTGGAAGAGGTATGCCGTAATCCAAGCTACAAAATATTTGAAGGTAGGCAAATGACGATTAACCAATTTCCACCATGAAAAACGAAATAATTTATTAGGTTTTAATTGGATTTGAAACTCCTAGATCTTTTGTGATTCATTGAAATTTTTAATGGCATGTTTCAATCTCGATTGTGCCATCTCAAGTTTTGTGACTGGGATGTCGAGGATCACAAAACAAGGTGTTAATATCCATGCAAATATACTTGGTACCCTTAATATTTATCACTTATTTGATATGCCGGTTAACCACATGCGCTCCATTGATTCTATGATAAACATTAAGTTACCCTTTGCCTACCTTGTTAAATCTAGGCTAGTGTGTCGGTTAACCACACACACTCCACTACCGACTTAAGCAAAGTGCAAAGTGTAATTTCATGGGTTAGCACCAAATTCACATTTTCTTAAAGTAACTAAGATTGGGAATTTATAAAAGGTATAGTTACTTTATATTTATCATTATACTTATAATGAATGGAGAATTATAGTCCTTGTCCTACCCGTTCGGCTAACGACCCTCCACCAGTCAAGGAAGCGGTGGGTGAGAGTGGACACCCATTAAACTGTCATTTTATAGGCAGTAACCTTATACCCCCCTTATAGACCGGCTTCGTGAATAAGGCACACTAACGATAAAATGACTTGCTCTTATTATACATACATACATACATATATATATATATATATATATATATATATATATATATATATATATATATATATATATATATATTATTAACTTATAATATTATAAAGTATAAAGGTTGAATTTTAACTTTTAAAATTCTAGGGGTTGGAACTAAAGTTTTTTAAAGTGACTTTACATGTTCCAAAACTTGAGGGCAAGTTGTGTAACTTTCAAAACTTTTCAACTTTCATAACTTGTGAGTTAATGGTTTATTAAAATGAAAAACTCTTCATTTTATGTAACCTATGTGTTCATTAATGGACTTTAAAAGGAAGACTTTTGGTAATCCATAACTTGGGGAAAAATTATGGATTCTATTAAAATACATCAAGATCAAGAATTAAACTACTAAGCAATTTTGCAAATAATTCCTATGATCTACTAAACTCATAAGAGTATGAATATTCATATCAATAATTTCAAGAATCATAAATAACACATATAAAACTTGAAATTTTGATAATTACCATTGTAAACGGATTAAAAACAAGTTTTATAAGACCAAAATAGTTTACGGTAATGTTTATAGTCCATTTCCAGTAGCAAAACTCGAAAAACTACATTCTGGCCCTCCTACTCGTCGAGTGCAAGAACCTACTTGACGAGTAGGATGAAGTTGTGCTTGGACTTGGCGAGTTCACTCAGCAAAATGCAGGAAAAATGAGTTTTTCCAGCAATTTGCATCAAGTATCAAGAAAACAAGCCTACGCTCTGATACCACTGAAGGGTTTTGAGCATTCTAACACTCCTAAGGTGTACATGCAACCCTAGAAACCTTGGATCTATGTTTTACTAAGATACATGCAAATTTTATTTTCCAAGGTTCTTAACCTAACTAGCATGGCATGGGGAACTTTGAAACATAAAAGCTAGTAAAAGAACATACCTTTTTTTGTTGGTTGGATTCCTTGAGAACCTTGTGAGCCTAGCACCTCAAGTGTGATGCCTCAAATGTTTCACACAACACCACAACTCTTGGAATAACTTTGAGAGAAGTACACTATCACTCAAAATTGGCTAGCCCTCTTGTTCAACACATAGTAGTAGTAGTGCCAATTTTGCTAGACATAGAGTCCTTTTATAGTTGTGTCACAAGTAGGGTTACAACATGTAAACCCTAATTGACATGGCTTTCCATATTCCATGATCCATGGGTTTATAACCTCCATGGACTACCCATAGAGCACCTTATGGGTTTTATCCCAATTCAATAAAACATGGATCATTAGCCCACTATAAAATAATGGATGATTTACTCAATCAACCCCATATATTTAATTAGTCTCCTTTTGATCACCAAATTAATTCTAAATTAAGTCTTGATCAATACTAATTAAATACTATTATTAATATATTAGAACTTATAATATATTAATAAACCATAAGTGTCCTTTCTCTCATTTAGTCTATCTAAGTGTTCCAATGCCATGCAACCCAAAATGGACCATGCTAACCGAGTCAAGTACATTCCAGAAATAGTTATTAACTTAGACACCTAATCCAACAGGAGGTTCCCATGTGGAAATGGGAAAAAACCACCATAGATTTCATCAGCAAACTACCTCAGACGGCTAAGCGATTTGATGCCATTTGGGTGATAGTGGACCATCTGATCAAGAGTGCCCACTTTTGAGTTATGCGGGAGAGCTCCTCGACCGAGAAATTGGCCAGTGTGTATGTACGCGAGATCATCGCCCGACATGGTGTTTTGGTTTCTATTGTATTAGATCGGGTTGTTCAATTCACCTCGCGATTTTGGCAAAGGTTCCACGAGGAGCTGGGCACGATGTTACATTTTAGCACTACATATCATCCGCAGACTGACGGCTAGAGCGAGAGGACCATTCTGATGCTTGAGGATGTGTTGTAAGCTTGTGTGATCGACTTCGGTGGGAGTTGGGACTCCTACTTTCCTCTTGTTGAGTTCTCTTACTACAACTGCTATCACTCTAGTATCGGTGCACCGCCATTCAAGCTTCTATATGGGAGGAAGTGTCGTACCCTAGTTTGTTAGGGAGAGGTCATTCACAAAGTTATGGGGAGGGATGAGGTAGTCCTTCAGATAACAGAGCTTATTCAGCAAATTATACAGAGATTACAGACAGATCAGAGTCGGAAGAAGAGTTATGTCGACAGGCGCTGCTCGAAATTGGAGTTCCTGGTCGGCGATATGGTACTACTGAAGGTATCACCCTAGAAGGGTGTAATACGCTTTAGAAAGAGGTGCAAGTTGGGGCCCCGATATGTTAGGTTGTTTCAAGTGATTGCCAAGGTTGGCATGGTGGCTTATCGGTTGAATTTTCTGGAGGAGCTCAGTCAGATTCACAACACCTTTCATGTTTTCTCAGCTTTGGAAGTGTGCGACTGATGATTCATTGGTTATACATTTGGATGATATTTAGGTTGATAATCGTTTAAATTATGTTGAGAGACCAGTGGTGATCTTGGATCAGAAGAAGAAAGCCTTGCTCAACAAGGTGGTGTCTCTGGTCAAGGCTCAGTGCAACATCGTAAGGGTTACGAATAGACTTGGGAACATGAGGTTGAGATATGAGAACACCATCCCGAGTTATTTGTGACAATTAGCTTCAAGGACGAAATATGATTCAAGTGGGGGAGAATTGTAACATCTCGATTTACAAGTATTTTACATTTTTACCCTGGTATGAGAATTGCAAATTGGTCATAAATGGCATTTAAATGAAAAGTAGGTGTTGTATGAGTACGTTGGGCGTACGTGTTTAGGGGTCAAACATTTTTAGGGTTTGGACCCTATCGAAATATCCTTAACTTCTTGAGATCCCTTCATTCATCAGTCTCCATCCCCATCTTCATCCCAAGCAAACCCTAATTCCTTCTTTGTGCATTTTGAGCTTGAAACTATACTGTGTGGTATTCTTGAAGGAAGGAGAGAGAGAGAGAGAGAGAGAGAGAGAGAGAATACCATCTTAGAAGAGTGAAGCACTTTGAATCGAGAAGTACATCATCATTTTGCACCACTTGGAGGTAAAAAGCTTTGATCTTGATGAAGTTTTCTTAAATATTGTTAGCCATGGATTTGTGTTCATTTTAGTCCCATAAGCTTGGTATTTATGAGTATGGTTTACTCTAAATCATATGAGTTGTCCTTTAAGACGTTTTGAAGAGTTTAGAGTTATAAAAATGTAATCTTGATCCTTAGCTTTCCTCCATGCATGCTCTTGTACTTTAGACCTGTATTAAGTTAGGGTTTTGGTATTGGGCACTTAATAGTCATGCAAGATCATAAAGTTCAAAACTTAATGAGTAAGGACGTCATTTGAAGACTAGATATGTATTTAAAATTAAATGGCTTAAGGGATTAAACCCTTAATAGAAGGAAAAGTTGGTTGGCACGTACGTTGGGCATATGTTATGGTATGTTACACATACGTGGTCAACAACCCGTATTTGGTCAAGATGCTGGTACGCTGTACGTACAAGTTGAATATGTTGGACGTACTCAGCTGAGTTGACTCGGTTTACTTCTTTGACTAAGTTTAACCTAAGGGTAATTTGGGTAATTTAAGTTGTAGTTAATATTGGTCAGTATTTGATGTATAGATGACTTGTATAGCTGATATTCGGAATAGTGTTCTATTCAACTATCTTTCCAGACTGAGATGTGAGTTTTCCTTACTATACTTGTGGATCGAAGGCACCAATGTTGGCCCATTGGATTATATATCCTGGTTAT
Source organism: Lactuca sativa (assembly GCF_002870075.4). Taxonomy (NCBI): domain Eukaryota; kingdom Viridiplantae; phylum Streptophyta; class Magnoliopsida; order Asterales; family Asteraceae; genus Lactuca; species Lactuca sativa. The sequence continues at coordinate 324,110,754 of NC_056627.2, read as the reverse complement.
TTGTGAGATGTTATGCTGAGAGTATGTCTTCATTGGTTATGTGATTAGACTGGTAGATCTGTATGATTACATGTATTGTTGGATATGTGTTAGACTGGTAGATCTGTAGGACTACCCGTGTTTGATGATTATTAATTGTTATTGTATAAGTCGATATGTTATCCTTTTTTGGATTGAGGCGGACCAGCTCGTGCTGAAGGCCAAGATACCCAGGGTGGTACGGATAGACTGAAGTCCTGTGAGGCGGTCCAGTTAGGCTGAAGGCCTGCAAGGCGGTCCAGTTAGGCCGTAGGCCCGGATAGCGGTCCCAATAGGCTGAAGGCCCGATGAGGTGGTCCAGTTATGTTGAAGGCTTCGAGAGTGGTCCAGATAGTATGTAGGCCTACGAGGCGGTCCAGTCATGTTGAAGGCTCATGTATGCATGCTATTATTTGTATGGTTGTGTGTGGTACTTTGGGGGAATTCACTAAGCTTTGGCTTACGGTTTTCTGCAAAGGCGTGATTGTGCACAACTGTATGATATATATGTTATTGGATTTTGGGATACTCTGAGTTATTATTATTACTTTTGGAACAATGTTTTGTAAACAATTATGGTCTTTGGAATGGTTTTGAAGAATGACAATTTTACTCTGATTTTTTAGACGTTACAATTTTTTTTTAAAAACAAAACTCTTAACTTTACATTTTTTAATGTTTTTACACTACGTATTTTTTTGTATATAAATATATTTTTTTGCATTAAGACATAAAAAATGAAAAAAATACTTAGGGTAAAAACGTTAAAAAAAATTATAAACATATGCGCTTCTTTCAATATTAATATCATGGTAAAATCAAACTTTTTTTGCAAAAATTATGACATTAATGAACATAAAAACAAACTTAGGGTAAAACTAAACATTTTAGTAATATGAGGGTTTTATGGTCATTTTAAAGTATAATTAGATGGATGTTTGAGTTAGCGGTTTAAAATATTATTATATTCTATATTTATAAGGGTAAATAGTACAAAAGATACTAAGTTTACATCAAAATTTTAATTTGACAATGTGTTTTTTCAATTTGTTAAAATTTTTACAACTTGATCGGTTAACCGGGTTACCTGTTGACGTGGTATGATGACGCATCAACTTTGATGACTTGACATGTTAACGTGTCAAAATTGAATTATTTTCCCACAAAAGACACTAAGTTTTTACTTTTTTCGATTTTGACATCAAGTTTATTTTTTTTTCAATTTCGACACTCTATTTTATTGTTCAAAATCGAACATCATTTTTCCAATTTTGTTCATTGTTGACAATTTTTGTTTGAAACCGTATAAATATTTTTTTATTACATTTTAAACCATGTAAATATAATGTTTTTTCATTTAAAAACCACATTTTTATATAAATACAATGTTTTTTACGTTCAAATCATAATATTATGTATAAATATGTATTAGTAAAATCATTAGAACCAAATTAACCATAAGCATCAAATAAGAAATTTTTTTAATCAATTATCGCTTATAAAATATATTTATATTATTCTTTGTTGTAGATTTTACAGATATTTTTATTTACACTTATATAATTCTATTATGTATATATTGATGTCATTTTCAATGTTCGTTTGAACCATTGAAGAAGAGGTGGAGAATATAGAACAAAATACCAAAATTTAATGAGAATACTTAAATAAATGTAATAATGCCAATATTTATCCTTCATAATATTTATAAATAACATTATGGTTTGAATGTAAAAAAAAAACTAGTTTTTATACAAAAATATGGTTTTTAAATGAAAAAAATGTATTTATATGGTTTAAAATGTATTAAAAAAAATATTTGTACTGTTTCAAATTGAAAATGATCAATATTGAACAAAAATAGAAAAATGATATTCTATTTGGAACAAAAAAAAATGTCAAAATTGAAAAAAACAATTAACTTAGTGTCAAAATCGAAAAAGTGAAAGTTTAGTGTTTTTGTTGGAAAAAAACCAATTTTGACACGTCAGCATGTCACATCATCAAAACTGATGTCATTATGCCACGTCAGCAAGTAACTGGTTTGACTTGTCAAGTGGTCAAAATTGTAACAAATTAGAAAACACAGTGTTAAATTTGTGACAAAAAAACGCAGTGTTAGATTAGAATTTCGTTATAAACTTAGGTCCCGTTTGATAGTTGTTGGCTGAGAAAGTGCTTATTAGGTAAGAAGACGTTTGGGTAAGAAATGCAGTTTTGTTTGACTGTATATCTGAATTAAATGTGCTGACTTAAGAAAAATGATCATTTGTGTCTTCTTCTCGCCACTATCACTACATCATCATCTTCTTCACCCCACTTTAACCTTTTAACATTAATCAGAAATCGTTACATTATGGACATAGAATATCTTAACATCAATCAGAAACCATTCCACAAAAATTGAACTTCAAAATCAACATTCAACAACAAAAATAAGCTGTTAACAAATATGTATCTAATTCAAAATCAAAAGCATCTTTACGAAAACTAGGATGCAAGTTTGAATCTAACAAATCAAAGCATCAATAGCAAATTAATTAACTAACTACCAAATCAAAAAAGTCAATAAGATAACAAATCAATTAGCTTAAAAAATCTCAGAATGCAAATTTTGCACCACATATCGCTTTCAAACAAAAAATATGCATCAAATTTAAGAATCTCAATGCAAATAGGGCAAAAAACACAAATACAACATCAAATTTAATAATTTGCATCAGACTTATAACTTCTCAAGCAGAAAAATCAAATTGAACAACAAATCAAAACACATGGCAAGGGCAGGCAAATGCAAGAATTGGAAGTAACAAAAAATCGAAAGAGAAAGAGAAAATTGAAAGAGAAAACAACAACAAATCAGGAGAGAAACAGCAAGAAATCGGAAAACAATAGGAAAAAATCAGAATATGTAGAAAAAACGAAACTAAGAAGTTGAAAATCGTATCTGATGAGACAATTAAGAAATCTTCGATCGGTAGAGGTGCAGGACAGAGTCTCAAATCGACGATAGTTGAAAGAGAGAAAAACGGGACCGATGCGTTGAAACTTGAACGTAGGGAAGAGCACGTTTGGAATCTTTCTCAGTCATGAGATATCCTGTATCATCTCCATTCAAATATGTCTTACCAAGTCAGACATTAATAAATCTGCTTAACAAACAAGTTTGTCTGACTGTGTCAGCAAAAGACGTAAACGTCTTACCCAACTCGATCAGACGTATATCAAACAAGACCTTAGTGTTTTTTGTGTTATTTACTCTATTTATAAAAAAATTCAGTGTTTTTTGATAACTAGGCTGGAAAACATAGTTATCATAATAAAAAAAACCGTTCTTTATATAACCATTCAAAATGTATTTATATTTTCCTTTTAATTACGATTTTTCTTTTTTAATCTCGGAGTACGTCTTTAAGACGAGATCAAATTGCGATTTATGAAGAATCGTATTCGGTATTTCGATCTAACGACATATATCACATAACATCCATATAAGCATCTTTAAATAAAATGATGTGATTTTATCATATAAACAGTTTGATAATGTTTGAAACGTCATCTAAAGAATCTGTAAGTTATAATTCCCTTCTATCACTATCGCATCTATGCAAATTCTTGTAAAATACCTACAACCTTAAATTCGCATTCACATTGCATATATATCGAACAAACACAATTATTTTATTAAAGGCCCATCATGTAAATATATGTCCGTTCTATTCATCATAAATCAATTACATTGTTTTTTTTCAAAATTACAATGTTTTATTCATGGAAATTTAATACATTTCTTTAGAATTATTCCTTTTTATCATTCCTTTCTTTTTTATCATTTTATTAGTTTTCCAAGTTCTTTTCCTACCAGAAATATGCCCACTTACATATTCTTATTAAGTGGGTTCCAAGGCTTTACACAATCGTATTTCCATTATTTGTATCATATTAAAAAGAAAAAAAAAACATTTTCTATATTCTTTATAACATCATTCACGTCTTTGCAGTAGGAATACAAATCTGCCGACTCTAGAATACAAAAGCAAACAAGCATGTCAATTATTTTATTTTTCAGCTAGAAAAACACGTACAATATATATATATATATATATATATATATATATATATATATATATATATATATATATATATATATATATATATATATATATATATATATATATATATATATATATATATATATATATATAAGGTTAGGTTCATGTGAGACGACCTAATTTTGTGATACCTTGAGACGCATTTTTTTTATTTTTTTATATTTTTTTAGTTAATTCAAGTTCCGAATATAATATTTAAAAAAAGAATTTTTGGATTTTTCCATTTATTTTACATTTTAAAATTATTTTTTAGAATATGTAGAGTGTAATATTCTATTAGAATATTTCACGTATTTAAAAAAAAAAAAAAAAAATGGGATTTATTTTATTTTTTTTAATTTTTTTAGTTAATTCAAGTTCTGAAAATAATTTTTAAATTTTTTTTTTAGATTTTTCCATTTATTTTGCATTTTAAAATTATTTTTTAGAATATGTACAGTGCAATATTCTATTAGAATATTTCACGTATTTTTTTTAAAAAAAACGTGTTTTTTTTCTTTTTTTTTATTTTTTTTAGTTAATTCAAGTTCAGAAAATAATATTTAAATTTTTTTTTGGATTTTTCCATTTATTTTGCATTTTAAAATTATTTTTAGATTTGGTCTCACGGTTTCACAAAATTAGAATGGTCTCAAATGAACCTGAACCTATATATATATATATATATATATATATATATATATATATATATATATATATATATATATATATATATATATGGTTGAGATTGGTTGAGAACTCATATTTTCCCGAGAACCCGGGAACTAAAAGTGGAGCGTTGGATCAAAAGTAATTCATTAACAACATTATCGTCATCTTACTAATCTCATTTAATGTTTAATTTTTTGTGTTATTTAATATATTAATGTAAATGTCTATAAATTTACATCATCAATTAAATTTTCATATTTTTTAAATATAGTATTTTTCGTTTTTTTAAATGCATATTTTTTTTTTATTTTTTTAGAAAACATGAATATTTGAAAAAAAAAATTGAAAATAATATTTTTTTTTTAAAAAAAAATTGTAATTTTTTCAAAAAATTGCAAATTTAAAAAAAAAACTACATTTTTAAATAAAAAAATTTCAATTTAAAGAAAAACTGCAAGTTTTTTAAAGAAAGTTACATTTTATTCAAAAAAAAAATAGCATTTAAAAAAGACTACAATTTTTTCACAAAAAAAACTGCATTTTTATTTTTTTAAAAAAATACATTTTTAGGTCCATATATGCATATTTTTTCAAATCCATATATGTATTTTTCTTATAATATAATATTCGTAAGTAAATCCCAAAAAATCTCATTTTTATTAATTAATCTATAAACATAATAGTACAAGTATTTTATTCGATACAAAATAAAATATAAAAAATAAAAAATGCTACAAATTTCAAAGGGTTTTCATGTCTTCGTGTCAATATTTCCTTATTTTCTTCAATTTATCATTTTTCACCTCTTCAATATTCACCACAATTTCTTCCAAAGCTACAAGAACATTAAAAAAATGATTGATGCAAAAACAATCACAAAAATACATATGTGCTTTCATGCGATTAACATATGAATCACATGCGATTCACGTATGAATTACATGCGATTCACATATGAATCACATATGATTTACATGTGAATCATATGTGATTTACATGTGAATCAAATGTGATTTATGTGTGAATCACATGTGATTTACATGTGAATCACGTGTAAATGTGATTTACATGTGAATCATATGTGACCAACTTGTGATTTACATGTGAATTATAGGTTATTCATATGTGAATTACATGTGAATCACGTGTAATTGTGATTTACATGTGAATAACATGTAATTCATTTGTGAATAATATGTAATTTATGGATTAAGACATCAAGTATCCTGACAAGTTTTGATTTAGAAAAAATAGACCAAATCGAAATACCTTGATTATAGCCATATATGGCTTCTTGTTTGGTCCTTTAGTATAAGGAACTAACAACAAAAGATCCTCCTGCACATTGATACTTACATGAATAATTTATTCATGGTGCACAAATTTAACATAAAAAATATCTATAAAATTACTATGGGACAGAATTACTGAACATATAAATAGATTATAGTGTGTAGATCTCAAATGAATCTAGCAAAGACACACTAATTGGTACCTGCCATGATAGGAAAGAAAATGAACAGAAAAAAAATCACAACAATCCTAGTTTATTTATGTTCAATGCACAATTAACATTTCAAGAGAGAGATATAACTTAATTGCAGGTATTATTATAAGTCCATAATTATCATCATAATTGTTAAACTAACTTTTTTCTTGTAAACGATGGACCTAAAGTTCATCTATTCTTCTAAGTAAGCCTAAAGGTTCCTCATGTACTCCCTTTTGAAGCCTTTTGAACATAACATAATTTTATCATTTTGCAAAAAGATAATGCCATTTTTTTTGTGAAAATGGCTAAACATAAGTATTTGTTTGAAATGTAAACAAAATTAGGTGCAAAAAAGTTGTTTAAGGTGTTTGGATTTTAGGAAAATCACATGACTTTAAGTCCCTTTAAAGTCACGATATCACGTTGTTGAATAAGAACTGAGATTTTTGCCAAACACACGAATCTAGCATCAAACATAATAGATTTGTGCAGTATAAAAGCACACTCAACTTCAATATTAACACAATAGGACCAATATTGATAAATAGTGGTAGCTAAGAGTGACAAGATATAGTGAAAGACTACTAATTTCTGAAAAACATACCCTAAATTTCTTATTCTCCTCCATAATAACGCATAAATACTGCTCTTTGATCCCTGACAATTGACATCGATTGACATATGTGAAAGGCATAATTGATTGGGGCATTTTGTCGAACACATGGAAGGCGTAAATGATTTCAAACAAACTTTATAAAACATATCTAGCTCAAAACAAAGAGATGCATTAAACATATACGAGATTGATTGATACCAAAATTGAATGACGGAGAATCAATTGTATTGAAAATGAAACGAACCAGAGAAAGAAATGCAGGCTAGTAGAGAAACAAAACTATTAACCTAGAATCAGCAGAGAGAAGAGAGAGAAGAGAAAACATAGGCGTGCCTGAATCGAGTACACGAACTAATTTGGAGCAAGTATACATTTCTTATCTAACCATACAAACTCGATTATCTCAAAATTGATGAAGTGATTACGAGGAGAATGAAGAAGGCGAAGAAATTTTAAAAGCGAGACTTGGAGATGGCAGTGACTGCTTGATAACGACATCTACAGGGCCCGCCATTAACGGCCGTCAAAAACCTGATATGTGAGGTTTTCTGAGGGCGTTAGAGATTTGTTGACTCTTCGATTTGCAGCCGACAATCTAGAGAACAAAGAGTCGATGTTCGGAGGTGGCATGGATTCCGGACGGTGGTGCTTTTGGGGGAAACGAATCGACAGAGGGAGAATGTGAGTAATCATCGGTGATATGCAATTGAGAAATTGGTTTTGAAGTAAGAAACAGATTCGACATATTCTAATGCCAATAACACCCCTGGATCCAAAAATCTAGATACCCCCACGTCTCTTTTTTATCACTTATTTACAGAATTGCCATAAGAAATATAAGCCCTCTATTTTTTTTGTTCTAAAGGTCTAAAATTAGTTCTCGGATTCTCGGGAAACTATAGGTTGTGAAATGATCCTCCCTATATATATATATATATATATATATATATATATATATATATATATATATATATATATATATGAATGTTCGATTGAGAATAAAAGAATATTGAGAAATCAAGAATGAATATGAGTCATACATTTCATAAATGTTTTGCTACTTAAGCGTTTCAGCGTACCGGCACGATAATTAAATATAAAATTAAGTATATTAATGTATAAATATTGTATCGTATAAATGTTTACAAACCTTATAATATTTTTTCCTATCAATGACTAAAAAAGGTGAAATAATTTTAAAAACTACAGAACTTGAAGCCAAAAAAGTGAAATAATTTTAAAATAATTTTAAACCAGATAAAAAGTGACGATGATGATGCTCCTATGATGAAAGGGCAGTTTATGGCCCTCAATGTAAAACTGGATACTCTACACGGGTCGTCCAAATCTTCGTCCAACAGTGAGTATTCCTTTGAGGCTCACAAATCATTAGTTGAGAGACTTACCAAGGAGCATGCCAAAAGCCTTGTTGCATCTACCAAAGCTGTTGAGAACTCTGACAAAACAGTTCGTGAAACGACCGAAAAAGTCGAAAAACTATTTGCGGATGTTACTCAATTCATGGAGGATTTTCGGAGTTCCTATGATAAAAACACTGAAGCTGCAAACAAGGTGATTACGAGTCTTGGCTCCACTCTTCAAACGGAAAAATAAGCTTTGTCTAAGGTTCGTTCAGACCTCCGGGTGGATAATGCGGAGATGAGGGTTTCTATTGTTTCGAAGATTGAGAAGCTACAAGAGGATATGGCGATCGAGAACAAAATCATGGGTAAGTTGGCAGTCAAACATGAGAAAGCAAAAGTTCTTTCTGTGAAGCTGTCTCATGCCACCAAACAAATTGATGATCTTAACTCCGAGAAGGCTGTTCTCAAAAGCTGTGTCGCAGATGTCAACCTTTACTTGCAGAATCTAGTAGAGACTCATGACTCGTTGCTTACGGTCTCGGTTCGACAACATCTTAAGGAAAAACTCAAACCAATGTTTTCCATGCTTAATCACATGGAGGGTGTTTCAGAATCTGGTACTCTTCCGAAACAAAGGGGAGAAGCTAAGAAGCCATCTGATGAAGAACCCAAAAACACAGCTGATGATTCTGGTGAGTACAAACAAAACCACAACTGAAAGCGAAAGAAGATCAGAAGGGTCATAAAGCTTCTAGATCGAAAGGAAAAGGAAAACTGGTTGATGAAGATGATGAAGAAGAAGATTTATTTGAAGGGGCAAAGCTCAAAAGAAAGAAACGTGATAAAGAGCTCGATGAAATTAATTGAGTTGCTAAAGAAGCTGAAGCTCGTGAAAAGGAGGCTCGTGATGCACAGGTCACACTTAAAACTCAGAAGGCCCTTTTCCCTCCTTGGTCCATGGAGCAAATTTTGAACGAAGCTATTGAGAATCCAAATGTTTACTGTTTGGAGCCAGTTGTCTCATTTGAGCTGAAGAATACTTCGGAATCTTAGCTTGATTTTACAATAACTCTGAAAGCCTTTTTATTCTGTTGTTTTGACAAGATTGAGAAAGCTCCTGATTCGTATAACGATGTACATCTAATGCTTATCTCCTTTTATCTTAAGCATGGAAAGCCCCAATATCAGACTTGGAGTTCAATGAAAATAGCAACAGCGAAACTTTTTGGTCCAATTGAGGCAAAAAGCTTCATCAATGTTCGATTCAGGGCAGTCCGAGGAGCAGGAAGTTAGGCCAATGAATTCACTCTCGCTGACTTGCCATGCCTAAATCCATATGACTGGATTTCTTTGTTCACTCTCTTTTCAAAAGATGAACAGAGGTTCGAATCAATTGTAACACACCTAAAAAGAATGTTAGTCTCCTACATTCAGGTAATCGGAAAATGGATATGGAAATTGCTAATGTGCTAAGAAAGAAACCAACTGTGCAGCCTAAAGAAGCTCTGAATGATATCAGCAAGATGAATCTAGGAAAAATCTGAAAGGATAACTGGAGCGTGTCGTTTCAACTGCGAGAAGGAGAAAAAAGTTCATAGGTGCTTGTTCTTCTTATCAGACAAGCATCTTTATTCTACATTTTTTATGAACTACATTTTGGGGATTACAGAGCAATGTAAAACAAATGATGCTGCGACTAAGAAGTGCTTTGCAGATATGATCAAATGGTATATTTTGGTTCGCAACACTTTAATTGGTTTGATGTCGAAACTGTTCAAAGTTCAAAAACGTCAGCCAAACTGAAGAATCTACCTTCTTTATTTACACAAAGGGGGATATTGTTAGGATAAATATTGTTGTGTCAATTGTTTTTTTCTAGAATAGTCCATATTTTAACGGGCTGGGCCTATCCACCCGAGCTTTTAATGATATTAGGGTTAGACTATTTATAGTGCATGCATGCACCGTTTTAGGATTAACGAGTGGTGTTGCCCTATGTAGTCTTTATAGAGAAGTTCTTGTTGAACTCTTCTAAGGCTATTGTATCTAATCATTCGACACCATTTTGATATTCATTGTTCTTACTCTTTTGTTCATTGCACTTGTTAGAATCTAGCAATCTATTAATTATTGTTTCAACAGTAACAACCTTAGAAAAACATCCTACATGCTCATTTTTGTTCAATCATCTACATGTCTCGTTCAGCGAAATAGTAATTACCAAATTACGTTAATTAAAACGTTCGTAATAAAATTTGACCTTTCAATTTTAATACTCAAAATTGAAAATAGTTAAATATTTCAAATACAAAAACTTGTCATTTTAAAATAATACTAATAATAATAATATTATGAACAATATATTTATTAAAACTGTAGGGACTATATTTGCCAAATTTATTTCTAAGCTAAAAAATCATCATTTCTAAAGAAGATAATTTGCTAATTTGTTAATATTTCTAAAGAACATTTTTTGGTTACCAGTTGGGGGTTTGAAACTAGAGAAAGAAGATCTGGTTGGGTATACCATCTCGATACAGAGTGAAATTAATTACTAGATTTCATACCAAAGGAGTATTTTTCCCGTATAACTTCTTTACTCTTTCAGTATTTATACGCACTTTTATCTACAACTAACTCTTAATAGTAATTTCTTAGTTATTTTATATGCACGAGGCACGAGCTTAAGTTCTACATCGATCCCTTCACATTTTAATAGGCATATCTTTATGCTTTAGAAAGAAGGATTAGTCTTGCGCTGACGCGTACCCCTCTTGTAGATGCTCTTTTTCTAAAGAGCATAATCTGGCTCTATTTTTCCTTCTTCCTTATCCGAAAATACATAGATTTTTTTTTTTAGTTTTTGAGAGCTAAAAGATCTGATTTTTTGTAATCCAATGCGCTAATTAATTCATATAAAATATTATTTCATATCTCACAGACACCATGGAAAATATTGGTCATGCCATGCTTGATGAAGAATTAATTGGCTACATTCTAGCCGGTCAAGGATCTGGTCACGGTGACCTCTTCATCGCCATCACTGTTCTGAGCAATCAACACCCAGTAAATTTACATGTGTTCTATTCCTATCTAATTGCTCATATGGCACAATCCAGTGCATTGAATAATTTGACAAAATTCATCGCTTCCGCCAACTAGACTACACGTCAAAAGTTAAACTCCTCCCGTCGTAAAAAAACAATAACTCCTCTCACGACTACCAACATAACATTTATCGTGGTGGAGGTGACGGCCGCGATTGGGGCCATAGTTGTGGCAGAAGCATTGGGGGTCCTCGATGTTGAGTGTGTGGCATACCTGGTCACATTGCGTTCAGTTGCAGAAATCGATTCAATCATGCATATCATCCGGAGGAGTACCGTGGGGGAAATAGTGCCATTACAGGAAATTACAATCATGACACCAACTGGGACATTGACATTGGTGTAAGGGATCACCTTACCAGTGATCTCGATCGATTCCCAGTTCAAGAACACTATCAAGGCAAGGATCAGGTTCAGGTTTCCAATGGAGCAGGTTTGCATATTTCACATATTGGTCATTCTAAAATTTCCGGTTTAGGCACACCTCTTACCTTTAAAAATATTTTTCCTATTCCAAAAATCAATAAGCATCTTCTTTCTGCTCATAAACTTGTGCCTGTAATGATGTGCTTATTGAAATTCATAATGATGCTTTATTTTTGAAGGACAATGCCACGAAGAAAAATATTCTATTCGGTAAAAGCAAGAGAGGTCTCTATCCGGTGTCAATCAGTCGTTCTCCTTCCAGTACTACTCATCATGCCTCATCTAGTGTTAAGGTGTCAGTGTCTTAATGACAGTAGCGACTTGGTCATCGTGCATCAGCTGCCGTTAAGTCTATTCTAAAGTCAAACAAATTAGGTGTTTCCTTTGATAATAAGTTGTTTATGTGTGATATGTGTCAACATGCTAAGAGTCATCAACTGTCTTACAATAATTTTGTTCATATTGCTTCTTGTATACTTGAGCTTGTTCACACTGATGATTGGGGATCGGATCAAGTCTCTAGTGGTGTTTTTAAATATTATGTTAGTTTGTGGATGATTATAGTCGCTACACTTGGATTTATCTTATAAAAAACAAATCTGATGTTGAACAAGTCTTTTACAATTTTCAAAAACATGGTGAACATCTTTTAAATGCTAAGATTCATATTTTTCAATCTGCTTGGGGAGGTGAATATCACAAACTTCACAAATATTTTCAAAGCACGAATATTACTCATCGAGTATTGTGTCCTCACACATCTCAACAAAATGGCATGGTAGAACATAAACATCACCATATTGTTGAAACTGGTCTACCATTGTTACCATACTCTTTTCTCCTACTTCGTTTTTTTGGATGAAGCTTTCCTTACTGCATGTTATCTCATAACTTGCATGACCAACTGTACCATACATAATGAAACTCCCATAAGACGTTTACTCAATATAACCACAGATTACTCCTTGTTACGCAGTTTGGGTGTTCTTGTTGGCCAAGCCTTCACAAGTATAACTCTCACAAGCTTGAATTCTAGTCCAAAATGTGTGACTTTATTGGTTATAGCTCAATGCACAAAGGGTATAAGTGTCTAGATGTTGGTACCAGATGTGTTTACATATCTGGTGACATTATCTTTGACGAATAAAGATTCCCATTTGCAACATCATCCATATACACCACACCTTCGTCCACCTCTAACATCGTGTCTTTCCTCAATCTGAACCGACAATTATTAATGACCATATGAGGAACTATGACTTATCTATGTTGTTGACTAACAATTATAATGCAGTTTCAACACCGCTTGCACCTATTCACAGTTTCCATACAACTACCAATGTAGACACAGGTGCTCGATAATCAACTCAGGTGTCAAATCACAAAAACAACAACCTGCTATGAACGAGTCAACTGGTACGCCAATGAAAACCACTATAACCGATGAAACAACACCGACACCGCCTCTACCTTCTAATACTACCATTATTCCGTCTGGCAGTGACACCTTAGCAACCATCGGCAAGCTTACACCTTCGGGCCTTACTGCTCCAGCAGCCTCCACTTCATCGTCATCAGGTATTACAACTCGTAGTTGTGTAGGAAAAGTTTTTCCTCGGAAATATATTGATGGGATGGTAACATATTGTCCCAATAAATGAGCTTTCCTTGCAGTTCCTACTTCCCGCCGATTGGCACTCACTAAGCCCCTATGGCAAAGAGCTGAATTCGATGTTCTTTTGCAAAATCAGACATGGTAGTTGGTCCCTTGACCTCCTAATGTCAATATAGTCGGCTGCAAGTGGATTGTCAAAATCAAGCAAAACCCAAACAATTCTATTCACAAGTATAAATCACATTTAGTGGCTCATGGTTTTACCCAATAGTATGACATTGATTATCATGATACTTTCAATCCAGTTGTAAAACCAGCCATAATTTGCTTAAATTCTCCCACTAGCTATTTATCGATGTTGGCATCTTTGACAGATTGATGTCAACAATGCTTTTCTTCATGGATTCTTAAATGAAGAAGTATATATGCAACAACCTCTCGGATTTGAAGATGCTCAATGACCCCATTATGTATGCAAATTAAAGAAGGAAATTTATGGTTTAAAGCAATCTCCATGAGATTGGTTTTCTAGACTCAGTGAAAGACTCTACCAGCTTGGTTTTCGCTTATCCAAAGCGGACACCTCTTTATTATATTTAATCAGGGAGACGTCATCATCTACATGTTAGTGTATGTGGATGACATTGTTATCACATGTTCTTCGAAAAAATTGGTTGATAATATGATTCGTACACTATCTTCTTCATTTCCAATCAAGGATATTGGTCGCTTGCATTAATTTTTGTGGATTAAAGTCATTCACAATTCGGAGGGGATCATTATGATGAACCACAAGTATGTCTTAGATTTACTTCATTGTGCTCATATAGTGATTTGTAAACTATTTCAATCCCAATGTCGGTGACTGAGAAATTAGCTAGTGATTATGGTAAAGCTCTAAGCGATGATGATGTGTTGAAATATAGAAGTCGGGTTGGTGGTCTGCAATATCTCACACTAACACAATCGAATATATCATTTGTTGTAAAATTTTTTTGTCAATATCTTTCCAAATCCACTAATATTCATTGGGAGGCAGTAAAGCAAATTCTAAGATATGCTAAGGGAATGGTTTCGACAAGGCCCTATATTTGGTGACCTAATTCCACTTTTCTTAGTATATTCATGGATGCAAATTGGTCTAGTTTTCTGGATTATCACAGATCAATTAAAGGTTTTGCTGTATTCTTAGGGCCTAATTTTATTTCTTGGAGCTCTCGAAAACAACCCACGGTGTCCAGATCAAGTACATAAGTTGAATACAAAGCGCTTGCTAATAGTACAACATAAGTAACATGGGTGCAATCCTTGCTCAAAGAACTAGATCTTCATCGGTCTCGACCACCGGTGTTAAGGTGTGATAATCTTGGAGCCACTTACTTAACTACCAATCATGTGTTTCATGCTTCTACAAAACACATAAAAGTAGATTTCCATTTCATTTGTGAGAAAGTAGCAATTGGTGCACTCGATGTTAGTTTAATATCTTTTAGAGATCAGATAGCAAATGGTTGTACTAAGCCTTCAACATGAAACATGTTAGAGCGTCTCAGATACAATCCAAACCTTGTCATGGTTAATATTGTGGGGGAATGTAAAACGGGTACATAAGAGAACGCAAATTAGCATCAATTCATATGTATAGATTAGATCCAAATAGTTAGGATCAATACTTATACTATTAGTTATAAATGTATGCCTATATATATATATATATATATATATATATATATATATATATATATATATATATATATATATATATATATATATATAGGGGATTATTCACGCCAATTACTCTGTTTCACTAAATCCACACTTGAGCTATACGGAATGGAAGACGCGTCAAGGTGTGCCACATCACACAAGCCCATTCCATGTCACCCAAAAAAAACAAGTCACTACTAATATAAAATGGTGTTCATGGTCAAGTACCTAGTGAGATAGAGAGGGAAAGCGAAGGAAAGAGAGAAATCATATGGGAATAAGAGAGAGATAGAGAGAGTAGTCTTTCTCTCTCTCTCTCTCTCTCTCTCTCTCTCTTTCTCTCTCTCTCCCTCTCTCTTGTGACAGACAAATATGCCGCTAAATATCATTTGTGATGGACAAGTGACACATATAGTCCATATCTAATTAAAGCATGGTTGATGACTTAGCAAGGGTTTTGGCAATGGATCATTTTTTCCTTGCGAAAAACTTAGCAACGAAATATCCATCACGAAATGGTCACTTAATACAATTATTCAGGGTATTGTCGACAAAATCTGATATCAATATTTTATCGTTGTTCTGTCAAAAATCTCCATATCTGCTTTTTATATTCCGTCATTGATCCCTCACAAATTTCATATATGAAGAATTATTTAGACATATTTAATGACAAAAAATACCAAAAATATTAAATAATTATACAATCCAAAACTTCACATTAACATATAAATAACAAAGAGAATCAAATAATTATACAAGCCAAAACCACATATTAACATTACAATACCAAAAAGCCATGATATCAAAGTTTATCAAAACGTTCTAAAGCATAATAGATCATATCAAAGTTTACCAAGTTTATCAAAAGGTACTTCAAAAACATCACATGTCAAAATAATAAAGTTTACCAAAAGGGTGTTGTATGCAAGGTTGTAGAACTCGTTACTCGGTACCTGCTCGGCCGACTACCGAGTAGCGAGTACTCGGGAGTACTCGGATTCGGTAATTCATGTAGAAATATTTTTAGGGACATTATATATGTCAAAATCATAAGTTAAAATCATAAGTTGATTGAAACATATAACAAAATTAGATATATGTGAATACACAAAAACTAAAAAACACATAATGGTTTCACTTCGTGAATAATTACTGAAAATTTAATATATATATATATATATATATATATATATATATATATATATATATATATATATATATCAGTGTTGTAAAAATCCCGATTAGGTCCCGATTAATCTCTGATTAATCCCTAGGTGCTACTTGACCGATTAGAGAGCGCTTAACGATTAATCCATGCATACAAAATGACTGAAACAGTACAACCCGATGAAATTTTAACACATTGAAGAAGTTCTATCTTAATAGAAACTATTTGAGGTACGATTAGTGTTGTATTTATCATATTAAACTATTTTGTTCTGATATTAATGGTATTTATGAACTTCTATATGATATTAGGAATATTTAATTTTTTGAAATCTAAAAAATTAGCAATTAATGGTCCCCGATTAATCTCCGCCTAGCCGATTAATCCCTTGACCCCAGTCCACCGACTAGCTAACGTCGAACGATTTTTACAACCTTGATATGTATATATATATATATATATATATATATATATATATATATATATATATATATATATATATATATATATATATACATTCCTCAGTTCACTAAGGGTCGATCGGGGAGTATTTGAGATTTTGAAACTCGCCTCGGTAAGGGGCCGAGTAGCGATTAATCGGCCAACTCGGCGAGTTTTACAACAAGTCAACACTGGTTGTATGTACCCCAAATTCATGAAATTTCTCTTATAATTTTTTTTTGTCATTTTGTTGTGTTTTTAAACTCAATTTGATTTGACATATTTTGTATTTTTGTTCTTTTTTTGTTATTATTATTATTATTATTATTATTATTATTATTATTATTATTATTATTAAGAGTAGTTGATTTCATTTGATGACTCTTTTACTTTTGACAAAATTACATAAATGATCATTGTGGTTGATACAGTTGACCAATTTTGGTCCTAATAACAAATTTTGTGCGTAGATAGTCTTTATGGTTTTAAAATCTTGCAAAGACAGTCATTTTGACTTACGGTGTTAATTTTATCAGTTAAGTCCCTTTCTAAAATGACACATTTGTCATTCCTCCTATAAAGACCATGTATGTAACTTGTTTCAGGCATAGGGACTGTTTATGTAACTTTGTCTATTATTTATTATTTTTTTAACTAATATATTTTTATTTCTATGATTTAGATTTTTTTGACGTTTTGTTCGAATATATATTCTTAATGTTTTTATATTTTCTTTGCTTGCATTTTTTGATATTTTGTTCATATAAATTTTTTTTCTAATTTTTTTTATGTTTTGTTCGAATACATTTATTAATATTTCTTTTGACTTTTTGTTTGAATAATTTATTCTAAGTTTTTTGACGTTTTGTTCAAATATTTTTTTTAATGATTTCCTTACATTTTGTTTTTTTTATATTTGTTAAAGATTTCGTGATTACTATAATCATAATTCGTAACTTAATTCACTTACAATGATATTTTTTTTTTGTTCTTTTAAGATAGATAAGGTTATATAATTATTATTTTTAATATATATATATATATATATATATATATATATATATATATATATATATATATATATATATAAGGTTGTATAATTATTATTTTTGTAAAGCTTTTTATAAACATTTTTACTAAATATATAAAAAAGTTTGTTAAATGTAAATATGATTAATATATATATATATGCTAATCGGAATCCAATACCGATGTCAAATTTTACATAAGCTAATTAAAATTTGTATAACTCGAAAATAAAAAAAACATCTCTAAAAGAATTAAATAACTCGAAAATACTAAAGTTCCAATGAGAAATGACACAGTCGCTCTCGTCAAGACTATGAGACAGTATTAGACTAGCCTATGTGTTATATTAATCATATTCACGTTTAACAAAAAAAATTACATTGTTTCTAAAAAATGTTTATAAAAAGTTTTACAAAAGTAATAGTTTTACAACCTTATATGCGTTATATAGTTATATATTTCACTTATAAAATAGTACTAATAAAACTTTATCTGTATTAAAAGAACAAAAAAAGGAAAATATGATTGAAAGTGAATTAAGTTATGGATTATGATTTCAGTGACAATGAAATGTTTAATAAATATTAACGAAAAAATGTAAAAAAAATCATTAAAAATTATATTCAAACAAAAAGCAAATAAAAGTTAGAAGAAATTATTCAAACAAATAGTCAAAAGAAATATTAATAAATGTATTCGAACAAAATGTCAAAAAAACAGAAATAATTATACGAACAAAATTAAAAAAAAAAAAAGCGAAAAAATTAAAAAAAAATCAAAGAATATATTCGAACAAAACTTCAAAAAAAATATAAATCATAGAAATATAAAAATATTAAATAAAATAATAAATAATAGACGAAGTTAAATAAATGGTCATTGTGACTGGAATAAAGTATATAAATGGTCCTTATGGCATGAAGGACATGATGGGTTTTGGGCATAAGAACAATCCTATGTGCTCATACAAACCCTAATGCTTGGATCTAGGTTTCTCTATTGTACATGCTTTGAATCCAAGACTAATAAACTTAGATCTAACATATTATAAACTGAATTAGGGTTTAGAGAATTACCTTTGATTGTTATATAGAAATAACAATCAATTCCTTGCTTGGATTGGCCTTAGAAAGCTTCGTGCCTCAAGTGCTGCACCTCTAATTGAGTCACAAACACCTTATGCAACTTGGATGAAGAGGAGAAGAAAGGAGGCTGCCCAAAAACGACTAGAAACCCCAGAGAATCAGTTGCCCACGTTTTTGGGGCCTAAGGGGTCCTTTATATACTTGTGTGGGCTGCTAGGGTTTCAGTCAAAACCCTAATGGACAACTTAAACTCTAAGCAGCCCATGGAACTTTCTGGATAAGGCCATGGACGAAAACATGATGGGCTTCCATCATAATTTCGTTCACCCCTTATTCCTTTAGCATTCCTTAGCCCAATAACTCAATTATCCAATAATTGCAGTCCAGTCCCCTAAGTTTAATTAATCTCTTTTAGCCACAAAATTAATTCATAATTAATTATTGACTAATATTAATTAAACAATATGATTTCTCCTTTAATATATTATTCTCATAATATATTAATAAATCATATTTAAACCTCTCTCTCATTAATTCATCCTACATATTGCTATGGTGAAGGTAACCCAAAAGGACCATGCTCATAATCGGGTCAAGTACATACCAAAATAGTTATGGACTTAGACACTAATCCAACAGTCTCCCACTTGGATAAGTCTAATAACTATTTTCCGTATGACTTCAGAACCTGATCAGCAATCGTAGCCTTCAAAAGCCGCTGTCAACTCTGATCTTATCAGATAGCGTGTCCTCTAGATAAGGGATTATATATTCCTCCATTCTCAAGATATCGTATAGACAAAAGACATG
The DNA here is from genome assembly GCF_002870075.4 of Lactuca sativa. NCBI lineage: Eukaryota > Viridiplantae > Streptophyta > Magnoliopsida > Asterales > Asteraceae > Lactuca > Lactuca sativa. The sequence continues at coordinate 324,091,110 of NC_056627.2, read as the reverse complement.
AATTTCAATCATTCTCTCTATACTGTTTCCCGACTTCCGATTTATGACGACTGATAACAAACTACAATTGAACACATCAACTTAGTCCCGGCTTGGCCAAGCGCTTAGGTGTCATCACTAAATCATCGAGAGGCCCACAGATATCGCTTTTATCCCACTTTGAGTAAAAGGAATGGATAAACTTCGACTCATATGCTCGCTTTCATTCACTCATCGAATCACACACAACAATAAGTTTTATAACACCAAGTTACTGGTGCGTTTACTTATTATCAATGTGCAACCGACCAACAAACAACAACTCACACGTCTCGGTTTCAAGAATATACAATATTATCGTCTCACTAATCACTCGTGATAAAACCATGAAGTGATCCAAGTGAGCGTGGGTTTAGTCCAATACTCTAATCTTATCAAAGCACTCATGAACTCTGCAGCAAACTTGTGCTATGTCTAAACCTTTCAGACAATCTACAGACTCTTCATGACAGTCTTCCTTCATACTTACTTCCAACGTATGATCGACTGTGGATGTTTGAATAACCTAGTTATTCTGGAAGTCAAAACATGCAAATTGAAACATAACAATAATACTTAATCCTATATGGCCTCAAACTTGTGAGAGTAAATAAAACACTTCTATTTAACCACCATATTGATTACTCATTATTATCGTTTACTGTTTCAGAAAATCAACTTATTACTCAAATTACAACAATAGTTATCCCATGCATAAAGCATGCACACTATGTTTCCTATGGTCCTTACTTTGTGAAATAGATTAATTGAAAAACCTTTTCAATGATGCTCATTTCACAATTCCCAATCCTTATCATTAGTGTAAGAACACAAGGTTCTTGCCACTACTAGAATATGCTAGATTCTAACATTTTACGCAACGATCCTTTCGTAAAGTCATAGCACAAAAGTCACCAAGACTTGGCTAATGAAATTTTGAAGTACTCTATCGGACATTGTTACAAGACAATTCCATAGACGTGAAGTCTCACATTCAAAGTACATTCATTTAAACATCCTTCCTGCATAAAAGTTTCTAATCTAGGCATAGAATCTCAATATCCAACTCCCAATATGGAAACATTTCCACATTTGCCATATGACAACTCATTCTTAATAGAATCTTATCTATTCATAATAATGTCGATATGGTCCATCCAACACCATACTTCCAACTACTCACAAGCGACCAATCCTCGGCGAACTTTGGATCATCCTTTGATAGTTGTTTAATTATTTTAGTCAAAACCATTCTAGTCCTTTTTCCCTCTTAATACACTAGACATTTAGAAAATTTTAGAATGGTAAAATATTATAACATTTGCAATCGATCCTATACCCGAAGCGTATGGGACACGATGCATAATGTCTTACATAAAGATATGATACTTTACCAATCTTTTGCCATAATATTTTATGTGTCATGTTCTCACAATTCGAACTATGAACAGGGATGCTGTAATCATAATCGAATTTTAAGAACACACAATGTATCCTTTGACTGAAAATATTAAAATTTCTCAATCTAAGCTTTAGATTTTGAAACGAAGTAAAATATTCTCTCCCTTAATTATATTAAAACAACTTTTCAACCCATGCAACGTTGCAAATTGAATCTTTGTTTTTCTATAATTAATATTGATAACTTGCAATACTCGCCATAATAATCATACAAGCATAACACTTATGCTCCCACTATCATGATGATTATTATCATATAAGCATAACACTTATGCTCCCACTAGCTTTGACATGTATTCAGAAAACAAATGAACTTTCAGAAAACAATGCCTATTGAATTTCTGAAATTCTTATTTCTAATACCAGATGCTTCGATAAGCCTTTATCTAGGCTTCTTAACCTTATACACCTTTGTCTTAGATGGCTCATATGTGTGTTTAAACAATTCAGAACTTATGTTACTAAGTTCCAAATGTTGAAACTAATTGCCAAATCTCATAATTCGAACTATGGAAAGGGATGCTGTAACCATAATCGAATTTTGAGAATACAATTTTCACAATCGCTATCTTCTTAAAATCTCTTTTAGTGAAAGCATTTCCTCACAGTCATTTTCATGAAGGAGGGAATGTTATGACACTTAGATTTTATGGTGTATGAGTTCCTATCCATGTGAATTTGCCAAAACCAAGGTTTGCGACAAATCCAAACTCATATGGACTGAACTTTCTTAATCTTGATTTCTTGCCTTATGGTAACACGAGTGCCCACCATGTCTTCCAAGTAGTTTAGTAACTTGTCCTTACATATCAATGTACTTTCCATCGACTAAGGCTCTAGTATGCATTCAAATGAGAACGCATAGAACTCACATACGCAATTAATTCAATTGGAATGACACAAAAACAAAATGATGTCAGCACGATAGGTTGCAAACCTCAAGTCGTGTGCTAGTGATGATCTATAAGGTATATTCTTGATTTGTTCTTGAAACCTTTCAAGACCATTAAGACTCCCACTGACTCCTTGACATATAAGATTCTCTTGTCAAGAAACATTTCTTGACAAAGCAAATATTTAGGAGTCAATGTAGTTCTTATCAAGACAAAACACCTCACAAATTGGTCCTAGTTGGTCTTTGTCTTATCCAAGACATCACAACTTACCAATTTCTAATGTGCAAGAATAAGAAAACTTTTCCAAATTCCACATTTTATGAGTGTTATAAACCTACTTGAGGCTTGTCACTCAATGTCACAATCTTAGAGTATGACTCTAAGACTTGATATTGGAACGAAGTATGATTGACTCTTTGATTTAACCATTTCTACAATTCTCGATTCCTCTTCTTAGACATGCAAATGCACTAAGACTCACTTAGAGGATCAATTGAGATATGATTCTTAATCATTAAGACTTCATCATAAAACACAATAAAAGGTACTCTCCCTTCTTCTTAGAATGGAGAAACTTTTATCTTTCTGCCTTCTTGATTCTTCTTATTCGTTCTGCTATTGATTGAAACTATTTCAGTTAACTCAGAATTATACTCATTCTTATAAGTATAACCATGTTTACTAAACTTTAGTAACTCATGACGAATATCTTTGTCACTCTTGTGGTAGACTTGATCAACGTACGACCTAGTGTCCTTCAATTGACACTTTGTCAAATAATTAGTCTAAATTTCCCAAATGTGAAAGTTTTTCATTCATCATACAATACACGTTGCATGATTCCAAGTTTCTGTCCAATTGAAACTTGGGTGATGAGAAACTCTCCTTATTTGGTAAACTTTTGATATGTCCACAAATAACATAATTAAAAATCAAATCCATTGTTGCTAATAATAGAAACATTCAAACATCAATTTTTTCATACATGTCATCGCAAGGATAAATAAATAAGATAAAATCAAAATTCATTTTATTGCGGAATTTTTTTGTCCTTACAATGCAATTCAATTGAAAAACTATGTTATTACATGTTTCTTAACAATCTATTCTAACTCCAAGTAGTAGCTCAAGAATCCATTCTTTAAGTAATGCGATCGAAATCCATTTCTTCATGATTAGATTCAGCTCACTTCTTCCCTCAAGCTTCATCTCTTTTCTTCGATCCTACAAAACATCAAAATGTAATCTTATCACATCATGTATTAAGAATCTAGAATAGGAACTCAAAAGAGTTAGATAATGGATTTTACCTGAAGCAGAGCCATACGTCTTGACTCTCCCATCTCTTAGATCTCTCAGGTAGTTAGGGCAGCTTCGTCTCCAATGCCCCTTCTCTTGGAAATAAAAGCAAATGGACTCCTTTGGCACAACACATCGGACAATCACAAACTTAGTTCTTTCTGCACTTCCAATGTTGCCAGTGTCCATTGAAGTTTGGGAGTTTGATTCACCAGACAAGTTTGCTTGACCAGCACGCCAAATCATTGTTGATTCAGCAGCTATAAGCAAATAGGTGAGATCAATGAGGGTCATGTCGTGATCCATCATATAGTACTCTCTAACGAACTCACTGTATGATTCAGGAAGTGACTGAAGAACCCAGTCAGCAGCCAACTCGCTTGAAATCTCGACACCCAACATGCTTAACCTATCAATGTGTGACTTCATCTCTAAGACGTGTGCACACATAGGTTTCCCATCTTCGTGTTTACTTGCCAAAAGGGCTTGAGTGAGCTTGAACTTTTCAAGCCTTTGAACTTGTGGTTCAGGGAGAACGATTGGAGGAGGTGGAGGAAGTGAAGCATGACTCTTATTTCCTTGATCGTATCTCGGAACGTCATCTTCATTTGGAAAGCTTGTTCCAAAGGATTTGGGAAGACCATTGTAAGATTCAGACATCTACAAAACGGGAGAAAATTCTAGTTATGTTGATTAGAATTCTTGATGTAACACCCAAATGAAACATCAAGCTAGGATCCAACACAATATTCTACAACCTAGAAAAAGGATGTCGTAATCTAGTTGCAAAATATTTGAAGGTAGGTAAATGACGATTTACCAATTTCCACCATGAAAAACGAAAAGGAATATTAAGTTTTAAATGAATTGAAACTCCTAGATCTTTTTAGATTCATTGAACTTTTCAATGGCATGTTTAATCTCGATTATGCCCTACTATTTGTGACTGGGATGCCGATGATCACAAAAAAGGTGTGAATAACCATACGAATCACGTGGTGCACCCAATGCTACTATCACCTAATCAATGTGCCGGTTAACCACACACGCTCCATTGATCTATAACAAACATGAAGTCACCCTTCGCTACCAATGTCATCCCCAAATTAGTGTGCCGGTTAACCACACACGCTCCACTAACGTTTGACAGGGGTACGAAGTGTAATTCTATGGATTAGCATACAATTTCACATTTTTCCTAAAGTAACTATGATTTGGGAATTTGAAAAAGCATTTAGTTACTTTGTACTTCATTATACTTATAATGGAAGGTTTCTGTCCTATCCTACCCGTTCGGCTAACGACCCTCCACTAGTCAAGAGTGCGGTGGGTAAGAGTGGATAACCATTCAATCGCCATTTTATAGGCAATTTCCTTAAACACCCCTTATACAACAGCTTCGTGAATGAGGCCTACTAACGGTAAGACTGACTGATTACTCATACATATACAATATTAGACTTTTAATGTTATATATAGTATAGGGTGTATTTTACACTTTTAAAATACTAGGTGGTTTAATTTAGTGAATTATACTTTTAATTTAATTAAATGTAAACCAAAACTTTATGGATTTATTAAATCACTATTAATTATACATGTTAATTAATTAATAAAACCATAAGGGTGAGATTTGAACTTTTTCAAATTACTAGGGTTTTAGAATTTAACATTTCAAAATTAAACTTTTCATTAACTTTTAAATCCCAAAACTTGAGGGCAAGTTTTGAGACTTTTCAAAACATAAGGGATCAAATAACAAACAACATAAATTAAACAATTAATTTCATAATTATCTATATTTGACCTAATCTTATTTTAGTCATTAGATAATTACCAAATAACTTTAAATAATCCATATTTATCACATAAACAACCAATATTTAAAAGATTTGAAATTATCTATTGTTTTGGCATGGATAAACACTTAATTAAGATAAAATTCGGATTTTAACTTCATAAAACAAATTAAGCATCAAGTCCAAGTCAAAACAGCAGCCAAAACCCGAAAATCCCTCTGCCTGACGAACTGACTCCCCGAGTCAGACCTGGACTCGCCGAGTTGAGTCGGGCAGGGGCCAAAACACTCGATTTTCATCAAATAAAGCAGTTAAGCATCACATACAACTGAAACCAATCAAGGCTCTGATACCACTGATGGGTTTTGGGCATAAGAACAATCCTATGTGCTCATACAAACCCTAATGCTTGGATCTAGGTTTCTCTATTGTACATGCTTTGAATCCAAGACTAATAAACTTAGATCTAACATATTATAAACTGAATTAGGGTTTAGAGAATTACCTTTGATTGTTATATAGCAATAACAATCAATTCCTTGCTTGGATTGGCCTTAGAAAGCTTAGTGCCTCAAGTGTTACACCTCTAATGGAGTCACAAACACCTTATGCAACTTGGATGAAGAGGAGAAGAAAGGAGGCTGCCCAAAAACGACTAGAAACCCCAGAGAATCAGTTATCCACGTTTTTGGGGCCTAAGGGGTCCTTTATATACTTGTGTGGGCTGCTAGGGTTTCAGTCAAAACCCTAATGGACAGCTTAAACTCTAAGCAGCCCATGGAACTTTTTGGATAAGGCCATGGACGAAAACATGATGGGCTTCCATCATAATTTCGTTCACCCCTTATTCCTTTAGCATTCCTTAGCCCAATAACTCAATTATCCAATAATTGCAGTCTAGTCCCCTAAGTTTAATTAATCTCTTTTAGCCACAAAATTAATTCATAATTAATTATTGACTAATATTAATTAAGCAATATGATTTCTCCTTTAATATATTATTCTAATAATATATTAATAAATCATATTTAAACCTCTCTCTCCTTAATTCATCCTACATATTGCTATGGTGAAGGCAACCCAAAAGGACCATGCTCATAATCGGGTCAAGTACATACCAAAATAGTTATGGACTTAGACACTAATCCAACAGGACAAATATATTATTTTACAAAGGACTTAACTGATAAAGTTAACACTTTTATCGAAAATGAATGTCTTTGCAAGATTTTGAAACCACAAGAACCATCTACGCACAAAATTCGTCATAAGGACTAGAGTTGGTCAATAGTATCAACCAGAAGGACCATTTATGTAGTTTTGTCTTAACATTAACTTCAACTTTGACTTTATCTTCTTATTCTTTTTTGTTCGGACCATCATTGTGTTAATTTTTTCATCCAGACTATAGTTGTGCTAAAAAAAATTAGGAACAATTATATGTATGTTTGTTTGTAGGTTTTATTCGATGGCTATGGAAATTGTAAACACATAAGAACTCTAGATAATGCTAACGAAAAAAATCATATATATATATATATATATATATATATATATATATATATATATATATATATATATATATATATATATATATATATATATAGTCCGAACGGAAAAATAGCACAAAGGGAGTTGGAATGGAAAATTTACATAGGGATTAATCACAATAAAAAAATAACATAAGAATAATCTGAATGATAAAATAATAAATGAATAGTCCGAACAAAAAAAAGTAACACAAAAATAGTCCAAACAGAAAAATTATTTTTAATGTTAATAATGATAAAAATATATGTATTTATTAAATTATTAAAATGAAAAAAAAAGACAACAAAAAAACAAATGTACAAAAACAACAAAAAAACAAAAATAACTACAAGATAAAAAAGAGAAGTGGTTCATACATAATATTTTTTTCTTAATATACAACAATTTATGTTTTATAAAATTATACAATACAATAATTTAATGCATAAATTATGGTGTACAAATCACTTTCCATCGGAAAAAAAAAAGATAGGAAGATGAATTAGAGGGATACATAAGAAAGAAAAAATCCTTCCCATAACTATAACACATACATTAGCTTTTTTGAGAAACACCTAACTTTTTAGTGCCATGTTAAATTTATCTGCAATAAAAATAAAATTAAATACCTTTTTTATGATAAAACTTATATAAGCTTTTATTATCTGATTACCTTGAGCAACTAGTCATGAGTCAAACATTTATTTATCAAATTCCTTAAAAAAAACATTTATTTATCGGACGCAGAAGATTCCGTTAATAGTGACACCAAAAAATAATAGTGACACTCATTTTGTTTAGAGGTTGCATCTTAATAATAATGATAAAAAAACATTTCTTTTTAACATTGGGAGCTGAAACGGAGTAGTGGCCCGATACCCTTTAGGAACCACATAGCTCCGCCACTGATGGCTGTATTTGTAAGAAAAATTATACTAAAATACATACTAACTTTTATAACAAAATCTCTATAAATATATATCACAAACCCTAAGTTCTTTGTTGTAATAAGTCCATGTCACTTAAAAGGGAAAAAACATCATTCGTAAAATTAATACGTATTTCAAATCGAAATCACTTACCACCACCATCTCCTATTACTTTAATTCTTTTCAATTTCGTTCTCTTTTCGTTTCTTCTATCTCACTTGATCATAATTCAATACTTACGTACGAAAAAGCTAACACAAAGCTTTCAAACTATAAATGGTTTTTAAAAATCGGATAACTCTACCAAAAGCATATAATATTGGTCTTTTTCTCGACCTTTTTTTTTCTTGACAAAGAGATTTAGGGTAAATGCTATTGAGTGCCTCTTCGAATTGATTCCCAGTGCAAAAAAACGTGGTTTCCAGATTTAAAAGTGAGATCTCACTTAATTCTCACATATATATTTACCAATTGAGTAAACATGTCCGGACCAATAAGTACAATTTAGTAAGGCAACGAGTTCAAATTGCTTTTGATGTAGGAAAATTGAATATATATATATATATATATATATATATATATATATATATATATATATATATATATATATATATATATATATATATATATATATATATATAGTTTTTGTATATGCAGCCGTTAAAATGCTAAGGTTTTAGATCTCTTTTAGATTGAACATAAAACTGTAATGAAAATAAAACGGTTCATGTGTTTTTAAGAATTTGTATGTTACATATACAATGTTTTATTTAATAAATAAGATAAAAGATATGCTTGGTCTTGATGTTTGGAGGATTGTTGGCACAAGGCATCGAACATATTCGACAAATCTTGTAAATGTAAGAATCTATTCACGATACGACGCCGTAATATCCGAAAGCTGACGAAATGAGCTGGGGCCCATGCTACGCATGGCGGGCCCGGGCCACTCAAAATAAAGAGAAGGACCCATTATGGCATCATAATTCCATTAACTCTAATTTAGTTTCCCACTTAAACAACTTTCACTTACCGAATTGAAGACACGTAGAGATCCATATAGTGAAAATAGTTACATTATTATACTCTTAAATATGTAAACATAAATAAGTAATAATACATGATATATATATATATATATATATATATATATATATATATATATATATATATATATATATATATATATATATATATATATATTAAAATTCTTTTGAGAAATCGTATTCATGAGAAGAGAAGACTTGAATCCTAATCACTAAATTATGATTAAAATTATTTATAGTAATTTAAACATGATTATAACATACCAATAATAAATGACGAATGAATACTTGAGAGCATCCATAATATGAATACAATTATTGAATGAATATATAGATTTATGTTTTTAGGTTGTCATGACCATTTATAATGTATAAGATAACAAGAGAGTTGAATGAGATAAAATGTTTAGTTAACGTTTAATAAAATAAACTTAAACTTAACATTAATTCATATGTAGAGAGAAATAAATTTATTTTAAGTTAATAATAAATATTTTATTAAATTTTGATAGAGTTTAATTGCACTGTAGGGAAAAAGAATCATAAAAAATCATAAAGTCATAGAAAAAAATAGATAGATGACAATTCATTATAATATTGTATGTAGTTCTAATATTTTGTATATAAATCTAATAGATTGTGAGCTTGTTTTTTTTATTTTTCTTTTATTAGTAATTTATCAATAAACTATCACCCATTTTATAAAACAACATGCAACGCTTTATATTTGATTTTTCTATTTAAAGTTGTAATGTCTCATATATATATATATTTTTTTATTGAGACTTGAATTCAAACAAACATATCTATTCGATCGGATATTGATAATATTTACTTATCAACTATATATATGTTATCCTAAATGTAGTAAAGAAAATTAAATTAAAAAAATAACAACGACGTTGGACATAACTATTGTTGTCTTATGCATGAGGGAGATATATGTATATTATTATGCATACATGCAAAGACGAAACAAGAATATTCATAGTAGAGATACAGACAGACTCACTGCACACGCCGAAGCGCGTGCCAATCACTCTTCAACCCTACGGATAATTCTCTATCCCCCCTGCCTATAAATATGTGTTTCTCCACACATTTTACTTAGGACAGACACACAACAGTCTTCAAGTGTTTTCCTCTCTTTCACAATAGTTTTCTAACTTCAAAACCTTACTGCTCTCATCCCCGAATTACGAAGAAACGACAAAATGGAAGGAAAATTAGGATGTTTTGCGAGGTTTTTTCTCACAGCCAAGCCATATATAGCAATGATTTGTTTGCAATTCGGATATGCTGGTATGAATATCATAACGAAAGTTTCGTTGAATCGAGGAATGAGCCACTATGTCCTTGTTGTTTATCGTCATGCATTTGCCACTGCTGCTATCGCCCCATTTGCCATCATCTTCGAGAGGTATCAATCAATCGCTCATAATCTACATGAACGTGAAAGAATTGTCTTCAATAATACACACCCTTATCTTTCTTGATCATATCATAAAGTGTTCAACTTTTGTGGTTTGTAGGAATATGAGGCCGAAGATTACATTCTCCATCTTTATGCAAATGTTTGCCTTGGGGCTTCTAGGGTACTTTTAGTTTCTTGAACTTCATTAATTAAAAGTTGACACAATGCTAAAATCATGGAAGCTAAAACATGTTTTCGGTTTTATAGGCCTGTGATCGATCAGAACTTCTACTACGCCGGGTTGAAGTTCACCTCACCAACTTTCTCGTGTGCTATGAGCAACATGCTTCCAGCAATGACCTTCGTTATGGCTGTCCTCTGCAGGTATAATATCTATATATATACACCCATTAACAAAGCAAATCGTTTGAATTTTCTTGGGTTATTGTCTTTTTGACGTATATCTGATCTAACGACTTGAATTGTTTGAAAAAAGGATGGAGAAATTGGACATGAAGAAGGTTAGATGCCAAGCAAAGGTGATAGGAACCATAGTGACAGTAGCAGGGGCTATGTTAATGACACTTTACAAGGGTAACGTTGTGGAGTTGATTTGGACGAAACATGTTCACCCCCACTATGCTGAGACAACCTCTTCATCATCCGACTCTTCTGATAAAGATTGGGTGAAAGGGTCCATTCTTCTTATTATTGCTACCTTTGCATGGGCTTCTTTTTTCATCCTTCAGGTATATATTAGATACATAGATAGATATACAAATTGTTAGACGAGTTCTACATACATACTTGCATGCGAAATGGTTTGTACATAATTAATTATGGTTTTGATTGGTTTATGCAGAATGTGACGATGAGGGTTTACAAAGCACCTTTCTCTCTCACCTGTTTGGTGTGCTTTATTGGTACTTTACAGTCCATTGCTGTTACTTTTGTAATGGAACACAAGCCTAACGTTTGGTCTATCGGCTGGGATATGAACCTTCTTGCTGCTGCCTATGCTGTATGCATCTCTCTCTCTCTCTATCTCTCCAGATCTTTTTTTGTATAGCTCTTTCTCACTCTTCTGACTTTGCTGACTGATTTATTTTAAACAGGGAATTGTGTCATCAAGCATTGCATACTATGTGCAAGGTTTAGTAATGGAAAAGAGAGGGCCAGTTTTCGTGACTGCTTTTAGTCCTCTAATGATGATCATTGTTGCTATCATGGGTTCTTTCATCCTAGCTGAAAAGATCTACATGGGAGGGTATAAATACTTACACTTTCTACTACTTCTTGATGTACATAGATTATATTGATTCAATTCTTGATCGATGAAATGAACCCTTTAATTTGCAGTGTGATGGGTGCGATACTAATCGTGATGGGACTATACTCGGTTCTATGGGGAAAATACAAGGAGTTCAAGGACAAAGAATTGAGTGACGAGATCCTCGATCCAGTAAAAGTCAATTCGGGAAACAACAATAATAACAACAACATGATGATGATTGATGGTGTTGAGGCCAACGACATCGAAATGCAAAAGAATGAATGCAAATCTGCTGTTCCAGCCATTGCAATCAGTGCACCGATGCCGACCCCACCAATGATAGCAGTGGAAGCACCAAAAATAACAAATTGATGAAGTAATTGAGAGCAAGGAAGAGAAAAAAGAAAGAATTAATAATGGAGGTTTTTATATTATATGTACAAGTACAATAGATTAGAGGGGGTGGGGAGAAAAGCAGGCGCTTTTTGTAATTTTGTAATTCCTCAATTAATGTTTTACTTGAAGATTCCAATGAAATCTTTGTTTGAGAACATCGTGTGTCGTTTTCGCTGACGACTGATTCGGATCCCACTGTCTACATTAGTGTTTGATGCTTGTAAATCCATTTTTCTTTTATTATGGGCCCAAATGTACATGTGTGTGTTGTGCGGAATACATGAATAGAGCAATAGTAGAAGATGAAAATAACACACACGAAAAATGAAAGCGCCATTTATCTTTATTTCTTGAACCGGGGTAGGCATGTCTAGTCTAATGTGTTATTAGAGTTAAGCTAGATGTCACTTTCCTTAATGTACAATACAGAGTTATTATTTCACCGAATATACTCGACTTCATCCAAGACTTGTGAACTATATCTACTCGTATCCAACGATCAGTGTTAACAAAATCCAAGGAATGTTAGAACTTATGTATTTAGGGACCAATTTTGACTAAGATGTCCACCAAGCTATCATGCGTCGTGATTTTATAAAAACATCTATGTGCTTTATCTAATCATGGAAAACTTGGTCCTGAAAGCAAACATACGACATTCAAGTTGTCACAATAGACCAACACAGGATCTTCCCAAGCCCCAAGATCTTTTTTAACCAAGTGGTTTTCTTTTTCCACTTGTGACAAGGCAATGTACTCAGCCTCCGTAGTAAATAAAGCATCAATAGGTTAAAGAGTATGTTTCCAAATCGTTACCTCACTTCTAAAAGGAATAACTTATTGTCCAAGGACTTAATCACGCATAGATCTGTGACATACACATACATGAAACCAGAGTATAACAACCCACCCACAGTCATGAGCACCTACATAGATAAGGCACATGTCCGAAGTGTCTTTCATGTACCAAAATATCATTTTTGACACTAGCCAATGTTCCTTGTTGGGGTCCTCCATACACCATGACATCACAGTCACCGAATATGCAATATCATTCCCTTTTACAGACCATCCTGTAAGACTACCCACCATGCTTAAAGATGGAACATAGACAAAAAAAAGTCCACCTCCTCCGGACTCTTGGCAAACCAAGCCTTAGAAGCCCGAAAACTTATCGATGAAGGTGCTTTCATTGGTTTTGTCGATCGTATCCCAAATCGAGAGGTAACCTTCTTGATATAGTTCATTTGATTAACATTTGCTTGCGATCCCTAATAACCTCAATCTCTAATATTTTTTGAGTTGGTATAAAATCCTTCATGTCAAACTTGGTAATATTAAGTTATTTCAACCTTTTGTTATGTAATATGGTTTTCGTTACCACTAGCTTGTCGTCCATGTATAAAACAAAATAGATTAGTAGCCTATCAGAAACCTTCCATTGATAAACACATAATTCATATAGAATTTATATAAACCCAAAACTTAATGATGGTGAATTTACCGGTGCAACCAATGACATCCCAGCCAATGACATTCCAATAGAGAGATAATCTTTTTGATGTAGTTCTCTTGAAATAAAAATAACTTTATATAAACACTCTTATTTCTGGAATTATTTCTTGCATTACATAATAAGCTAAATGCCTATATTTATATACAAATAACAACGTAATAAGGAACTTAGATAAAAGGGTACATCAAGAACTAATAAAAACCTACACTACTACTTTTATATACATTCTAACACTCCCCCTCAAGACAAAGCGCGTGCGTGTGCATACACACACACACACACACACACATATATATATATATATATATATATATATATATATATATATATATATATATCCCACTTTGTTATAAAAGTGATTAACTGTACTTCTAGATAATGCTTTTGTGAACACATCAACTAGTTGACTCCTCGTCCTGACATGAGAAGTTGTAATTGTTTCGTCTTTTAACTATTCTCGAGTGGAATGACAATCCACTTCTACGCGCTTCATTCTCTCATGAAAAACTAGATTGTTGCCGATATAAATGCCATCCTTAATATTCAAGCACACTTTTATTCATCTATTAATTATAGCAACCTACTTTCATTTCTTTCTCTTACATCATTGCTTTAATTGGGTGGATTTTTCAAAGCACAATGTTGAAATTATTAGAAATGAAAGTAGGATGTTGTAATAACCAAATCAATGAAAGTACATTGCTATTACTTATATTTAACCTTTTGATTAGTAAATGCTCTTTCCCCCCAAAAAAACAAAACCCTTTTGATTAATTAGTTATTTCATAGTTTGATTATGTGCTTCTTAATTTGTTGAGTCTAATTGATATGACAGGTAATTGATCTGGCCAACATGTCCCAAGATTCCTATACATGCGACTATTAAAAACACAAAGGGAATGTAAACATACCAAAACTATCTCCTTTCTTGGTGTCGTTTACAAGCAGATTCAAATTATTTACATTGATCATATAGTAGAAGATGCTTTTAATTAGTTTAGCACATTACCAAAAAGGATCTTCGCGGATCGGTTGAGTCTTGTGTTGTAACTTTTGCATTTGTGTTAAGTGAATGGGTATGAACATGTCTTAATCAGATATGGTGTTTCGTTAGGGGAATTGATATGATATGATGAAAAAGTTAATGTATTACATTTATATAACATTGAAATGATTATTTGTACTCGACACACTATAGATTGTGAAATGTATTGTCTTTTATTTTGTAAGATATGTTATTTTGCATTATGAGACACTAATTTTCATTTAATTTTAAAATTAGTAAATCCATTATTTTTTAAAACACTTAAAATTATGACACGCAAACTATATGTCGTCTTCCAGGGGCTTTAATGACATGCAATGTGTATCGTAAATGCGTGTCTTAAGCTTATGCCACACAAATGCATGTCGTCTTCCTTTATGACAAGAGCTTTAATGACACACATTTGAGTCTCATTTGTACCCTTTATTGACATGTAATGCGTGTCATAAAATGCCTTTTCTCTAGTAATGTGTAAACCCTTCTATCATACGATGAGCATCATTCTGATACGAAATATTGTAACCTGGAGTACCATTTAAATACTTTAAGATATGAGTGACAACATTTCAATATGAAACTCTTGGTAATGACATAAAATGGCTCACAAATCTTACTGGAAAATCAATGTTCGACCGAGTATCGTAAGATAATTTAACTTCCCAATAATTCTTACGTATTTTCCAGGAATATTAATCGGGTCTCCATATTTTGCGTTCAATTTCACATTTGGTATCATAGGACAATCACAAGGTCTTGCATCGATAAATCCCGAGTCACTAAATATGTCTAAACAATATTTTTATTAAGATTGACAAATTCCTTTCCGAGTGTAAGAGACTTATATCCCCAAAAAATAATTCAAATGTCAAAGGTCATGTAACATCCTAAAATTTATGACTATGCTCTTAAATTAATAAAGTAATAAACAAAAATTTATTTATTTAATTAAATCATTAAGGGATAATCATATCATTAGTTGATGTGAAGTTGAGAAAGTCAAAAGTGAAAATAATAACATTTTAAAAAGTTAAAGGGACAAAAGTGTCAAATTGGCAAAGTGAGTTGACCAAAGCGTTCGCTCAATTAATGGAATGGATTAAAAAAGTTAAATAAGGTATGGAGGGATACTCAAGATGTTTATTCTCAAAGAAAAAGCCTCACATATTGGAAGAGTGTACCACTTTTGCCAAAAATATGAAAGTAGAGGGTAGGAGTTGTCAAATTGGAAAACAAGAGCACGACATTTTATCATTTTAGAACTGGGATTAATTGGAGAGGAAGAACAAGGAGGAAATGGTGATTTCACTCTTCTACATCATCTAGAGTTTGATTCAAGTGTGGAACTGAGCATCAAAGCAAGAAAGAGAAGAACAAAGGCTTGTAAGGTAGAATCTCATCCCCTTCAACCTAGAAATTCAAATTTATGAAGTGAGTTAACCCCCAATGTTGATTTTTAGGTGATTAAATGATTAGGGTTTAGTTTTATAACCCCCTTGAGTAGTTTCCATGATTCTAATCTCAAACCAATCATTCCATTGATGGTTTTGGATGATTTGGGTGAAACCCCACATGAACCCTAGAAAACCCAAATTAAGGATATTGCAATAGATGGTGAAATTATTATAGATTCAAGGACCTAGATGATGTTTGATAATAATGAACCTAATTGGAATGCTCAAGCATATTCATGATGGTAAAATCAAGTATAAGCATGGAATTGTATTGATTTTTGAGGAAATTGGAATGAAAATAATGTAATTCTTAGTATGTGGCCATTTGATGAGTATATGATGGTCATAAACATGACTTGATACTAACAACATGATTTTTATGCAAAAACATGAGGACTTAAATGATGCTTAGTTGAATTTATGGAATATTTGGCCATAAGGGTATTTTAGGAAATCTATGCATAATTATGTGATGATTGACAAATTAGAAGTGAGTGATATTCATCAACATGAGTTGACACTCTATAGATGATATTGGAACAAAAACATGTAGGGATTCTAGTAAGGTTATAACTCTAGTGATTGTTTTGGCCGAGAGGGCAACTTAGGAACAAGGAATGGAATTGACGATTCCTTAGGCAAATTAGATATTTACAGTGAGTTTGGTTATGGTTTCATGTACTTAACAACATTACATTATATGTTCAATAAGTTGAGAACAAGCTTTGGTAACATTGGAATGTACAATTGGAAACTAGCATAGATTAACCTTCCTTTTAGCTTAAGAATCATCATATCCTTATTGGTATCAGTGAGCACCTAATGGATTAAGTGGAGTATTTTAAGATGATAAAACACCTTTAATCATGTGTGAGAACCTATAAAAATGGCACAAAGTGAATGGGAAAAGGGTCATCGAGAATTATGCAAAGTAGAGTGTTATATTGACAAAAATCGAGAGCTTTGTGTGTATACAGACCTCATTCCACGACCGTGAAATGGCAAGGCAAATCATTCGATGCGTGGAATGACCTAATCAATTCCATGTATTTTTTTCCTAACTTTTGCATAGAGACTCGAATTTATGCATGATTTTCGCCTAACATTCATAACTTTTTTATGAGTAATAGTTTAAACCAATAAAATTTAGTAATGGAACCATTGAGGGGTATTTTGATCATTTTAACGACGTATGTCTATGTATGATGTAGGTAGTATTTAAAGAGTATTGTTCTAGGGAAATGAACTAGTAAAGGACTAGCTAACCTTTGTGTGATTGAGGTGAGTACGTGTTGACATTTTCCCATTTTAGGGTACATGGCAAAATGATTTTTATTATAATGAAAATTCTTGATATATGAAATGTTTGGAATGAAAGTGTTAAATGTTTTGCAAAGAATGTTTTGAAATAATACCTTGAATGCAAGAATGCTTTTGAAAGAAAAGATTGTTTTGGAAGAACGAATGTTTTGATAACATATTTAAAAGGTTTTGAAATATGGATGCTTTAATTTTGGAAATAAGTATTTTAATACTAACATATAAAATCTGTAAAGCATGGTAAGTAATAAAAAGAAATGGAAATTAATAAAAGGAAAATGGAAAGTATTAAAAAAGAAAGAAAGTAAAGAAATAATGAAAACTGCCCGTGCCATGATACCTCATAAGAGGCACTAAAGGAATCTACTAGGGTGGTACATTCCCTTCGCGAAGAAGATGACCTGATCATCATGATACCTTGGTGGATCGATTTGTTCGTTTCACCTCGACAATGTACTTGGATAGAAATCCAAGGGAACGATACCTTGGTGAATTGATTTTGTTCTTTTCACCTTGGCCTTTAAGATATGAAATGATATTTTTGATGTGTTTGAAAAGTGTTTACCTTGAAGATGCTTGAAAATGTTTTATGGTCTAAAACTACGTTATGTTATGAATGAAATGATTTTTTTTTTAATATAAATGCTTGAAATGTTTTGGGTCACAAACCCATGTACCTCATGAGAAATTTTTGTTCTACTTATCTCTTTTTAATGCTATGTATCACATGTTATATTCAAGGAGAAGACTGATAGATGGAAGTAGAAGTTACGAGATAGAGAATGGAGTGGAACTTGTTAAGTTCCTTATGTATTTTATTGATGTGATTCTTATTTTATTACTATGGTTTGTATGGTGCTTAATGATAACACCTAATATTTTAATCGTAAATGTTTTGTGAGACCGATTTTTGATAAATGTGGGTTAATACCTTTAATGATTTTGTTAAAACCATAAATTTTTAAAGTTTGAAAAAGTTAGAAAATTTTGCGGTGTTACAGATCATTTATTTGAAACATCCAAGAAATCTTTTAAGTTCGCAATCCTAATCTCATCACTCTTAGTAATTACTATATCATCCACATGCTCAACAAATAGAATATAACTAGAGGTAGATGAAGCAAAGAAAACTTCGTAATCGAAATTTTGTCACCACAATACTAAATCGCCCACACAAAGCATGAATATATTGTTTTAAGCTATACAACGACTTTCTTAGTCTACAAATTTTACCACACCCCTGAGCAATAAATCTATGTGTTTGATCCTTGTAAGCTTCCTCGTGTAAATCACCATGGAGAAATTCATTTTTTGACATCATGTTGATGAATTCTCCAACCATAAGTAGCAACTAGATACAGAAAGAGGCATATAGAGGATTACCTGGCTTTAGGCGAAAAAGTTTTAGTGTCATTTAATCCATATGTTTGAGCATAACGTTTGGTAACTAATTGTCCCTTTAAATGATCCATTGATCCATCTGGATTAACCTTTATAGTAAACACCCATTTGCAACCAATTGCCTTTTATTAACAGCCAAGTCTACCAAACTCCAAGTGTCATTGTGATCAAGGGAATTCGTTTCTTCAGTTATAGCATCGCACCAACCAGGGTGGGCCAAAGCTTCAACAACATTTTTCTATCGAGTCTAATGTTTCAACCAATGAATAGAAAGATGTAAAGAGCTTATTATAAGAAACAAATGAGGCAATATGGTAAGTATATGAACGTTCACCTTTATGGATAAGCTATAGGAATATCAAGATCTAAAGTTTCTATATCTGAAGTTGGTGTCTTGTCATGTGTTGTATTAGATATATCATCAATATATCCTTCTGACGCAAATGGTAATCGGTCCATGAAATAGGTCTTCGTTTCCTACTCTATACGTGAATCATTGGTGACCTTGCAGGCTCTGATGACTACTCATAGTCAGATAGTATAGGAAAATCTACAATCAAGTAAAGAAAATGTATAGTATATACCAATAAATAATCATCGTATCTTTGATCACGAGAGATGGTCATAGGAAATAATGGTACTTTCTCCATAAAAGTGTAATCACATTAAATAATGTAACGATTGAGTGTAGGAGCAAACCACATATAAACTTTATAAAAGCGAGAATATCAAAGGAAGACAGACTTGAGGGATTTAGGATCGAGTTTGTTGATTTTTGGTCGAGAATTTTCAACAAAACCACTACAACAGAACATCTTAGGTTCAACATATGTTTATTGTGGAGCAAGTTCATTTAATGGGAGTTTAATCCCCACTAAACGATGGTATGGTTATATATATATATATATATATATATATATATATATATATATATATATATATATATATATATATATATATATATATATATATATATATATATATATATATATATATATACTAAAAGTTTCATACTTTTTTTATTTAATGTATTATTCATAAATTTTACTTTATAATATGTTTAATATTCTAGTTTTACATATTAATATTATTTATATTTATTTTAATAAGAGTTGATGTAGAAATCCATTAAATCTTAATAGTATTTAATGGAGTATATAGTTTAATGGGTGAAATTGTATAGTTAGTGGAATGTTGATGTACTAATCGATTGAATAGTTAAGGCTCTACAAAATACATATCACACACAGCTCCATGCTCAACTTGGTATCAATCACTATCTGAGAACACCAACCCGATGGTTAGTAGCCGATAGTGATTGGTAGTTGTTGTGGTCATTTGTACCGGGGAGGCTGAACTATAACGCCCAATTAGTTTCTCTATCTCTTTCTCTCTCTCTCTCTCTCTCTCTCTCTCTCTATATATATATATATATATATATATATATATATAACACTCTTTACCCATATCTTCATTTTAAATAGTTAAAAAATATATTTTTTTTTATTTGAATAATAATAAAAATAAGAGGGATATAGTGACGTGGAATGGTGGGTATACCAACTTTTAGTGGTTGTTTATGGTGATGATATGACAGTGATATGACAGCCACCACATCACTTGTTAGTGGTGGGATATCCTGATAGCATAAGAGTTTAATGCATTGAAGATGGTCTAAGGTGCTGTTTGTTTTTTCGAAGCGAAAATTCATGAACCTTTTATCTCACATGAACCTTTACTACCCATTCTTATTTTGGTATGATAAAATATAATTTGTTTTATTCAATCATGTCATACTTTTTATATATAAACATAGCAAAGTAGCACACATAACACTTAAGCAATTGGAATACTTATATCTATGTGTATGCTTGAAAGTAACTATGCACTCACTTGTTGAAAGTGGATAACCCGAAATTTAGGCAGTACTTCGCGCTAACACTAAGCTTTTCCTTTGACGTCACATGTATTCATATCATTAAGTCTTATTCATATATTCTTGGCGAGTAATAATAATCTAGATTCCTCACTAATCATAATTTCTACATCAAGATCTATTACGTAAGGAACAACCAGGTAGGATGATGATGCGGGCCCTAGTGTGGAGGATCGGGCCCTTGCATTTCTAGATGCCCATGATCGTGTTACTAGAGGAGCTTCACGGAAATGACCATAACTTTGGCTACGTGACTCTGTTTTGGGCTGACGACTAGTCAAATCGAAGCTTGGAACGAGGATCATGTCGTGATAAGTTCCCAAAGGGGACTTACCTATTTTTGAGTCCATATATCGCTTTCTAAATGGAGTTATGAACAACTTTGTTATTTTTCATTAATTTTTGGATTTGTATTTGCCCCATGGACCTTTTGGTTCTGTTTTAATTTATGCGTCGTATTTAACTGTTGCTAATGTAATTTGAATGGTTGATCATTAATTTTATGAAATTTCAATTTTCTCCCAAAATTCAGTGCGTGTTAACCCAAATTTTGAAGTCAATACCACGACATAGAATCAACGTGGCTTTGAAGAGATTGTCCTGGTTATTCTCTTAGAATCAATAGGTTCATTCTTGTTTATCTTTGTCTGTTTTTGTATGCTGCACCAGTTGGTATCAAAGCTGAATTTCTGGATTATAATGCCTCTGAGGAGAAACAGGACACCCAACAATGTTCATGAGCAAGAAATAGAAGAACGTATTATGCAATGAATGGAGGAGATTATGGATGAAATGGTTGATCAATTGACTGATAGGATGGTCGAAATGATGAATAGAGGAGGGCATATGTAACAACATAAATTTTCAAAACAAATTTTTCATTTTCAAAAGAATCATTTTTCACAAAATAACATCAACATATTGTTTCAATTGTATTTATCACAAGGACATCTCCCTAGAATCCAAAACATAAAACTTCTCAAGTGTGTATGGATCATGCCGGCGCCTTCCCACGCTCATCACTGGTACCTGAAACACATCACATAACAACTGTAAGCATAAATGCTTAGTGAGTCCCCCAAATATACCGCATACAACACATACGCCACTCAAGGCTATAATAAGACCATCCGGTCGATATGTCTCAGCGGGACCCTCTAGTCCCGTAGCTCGTTGGACCCTCTGGTCCGGTCATAGCTCGTTGGGCCCTCCGGCCCGGTCTGTATCGTTGGACCCTTCGGTCCGGTCTATAACAACATACACATAACACATAGAACATAATCTCATACATAACACATAAGACCCTCTGGTCTACACAGTATACCACTCTAGGTAAGTATAGTGAGAAGACTCACCTCGATGTCTCGGTAAATATCTGTCTCGGAATAAATGTGATCTAGCCTCCACCTAATCACACAAAGTAATACACTCATAAATACAACTACACTCAACCCTAAAAGTCAACAAGGTCAACGGTCAACTTTGACCGGACTCGGCGAGTGCACTCGGGCGACTCGGCGAGTCTATATGTGTCCACTGACTCTCTTGGATCCCCTCTTGACACGCCGAGTACTTCTCTGACTCGACGAGTTCCACCTGGCATGAATCGCGGGGCCACCACGACTCAACTCGCCGAGTCTCAAGAACAACTTGGCGAGTTCCGGCTTGACTCAGTCCCCCCGACTCACCCTGACTCACTGAGTCATTCCCCCAACTCGACAAGACCCCTCACTAAGTGGTTATGGGCAAACTTCATGCTACTCGCCGAGTCTGAAGAACAGACTCGGCGAGTTCATGCCATGCATAAACTCAAACCCACTTCTGAGGTCAGATCTGTTCCATACAATCATAGATCTGGCCTCCCCAAGCATGATAATCACGTAAAGTCCAAACCTTGATGCTCAAACAACATCTATTTGCTCCTAGATGATGTTTTAGCCCCATATCTCATAACCCTTGGTCATAACTCCCATGAATCCTCATAAGCTTAAGGAATAAAGCTCCTATGGACCTCTATGGATCCCATTTCAAGACTCATCACAAATGGGGATGAAATGGACATCAAATCTAACCAACAAAGGGGTCAAGAAACCCTAAACCCCCATGATTATCATAACAACAGAAAAGGGAGCCAAAATATACCTCCAAAGTGATGCTCTGAGCTCCAAATTCGAAGGACACCTCCCTTGCCTCCTCTTAGCTAGAATCTCCTTTACCTTGCCAAACAATGCTTCACAGGTTAATAATGGCCTCCTCTCTCTCCCAAAACGCTCAAAATCTCTTTAGGTTTTCTCTCTGGGGTTGGTGGCTGCAAATGACGGCCATAAGCCCCTTTAAATAGCTCTCAAGCCCAGGAAATTAGGGTTTCATTATACAGCATGGACTCGCCGAGTCCAAACGCGAACCCGTGTGCAAAACCGCGATCCTACTCGGCGAGTTTAGACTCCAACTCGCCGAGTCTCCTCACATCACCCAAAAATAAAAGAATAAAAATAATACCTGGAAATCCAGGTGTTACAATTCTCCCCCACTAGAATCAGACTTCTCATTTGTTATTGGGCAGAACTTGGGAGTATGATCATAACATTTATCATAATGGGTGGACCAATACTTACAGTTTCTTGTTTCGTAGTGTGAAGATAACATTAGTTCCGGGTAAGACAAAGGAACCAGTTCCTGCACCTTCGGTTACCCTATTGACCCTTACTGAGTTTGAAGACGATTTAGAGATGGAAAGTGACATTTTCGTGTTGTTAGGGAAGGAAGTGGCTAAGGAGGTGGAAATTCCTAAGGCTATGGTTCCCTTGCTCAAGGAATTCGCTAATGTTTTCCCTAATGAATTACCTGATGGCTTTCCACCTTTACGTGACATCCAACATCATATTGATTTACAACCAGGAGCCTAGTTTCCTAATAAGCCACTTTACAGAATGAGTCTCGGAGAGCATGAGGAGCTACAACGATATGTGGAGGACTTAATTTAAAAAGGTCATGTTCGGTAGAGCATTAGCCCGTGTGTTGTTCCGACTTTGTTGACTCCTAAAAAGAATGGTAATTGGCGTATGTGTGTTGATAGTCGCGCCATCAATAAGATCATAGTGAGGTATAGATTTCCAATTCCTCAACTTGATGACTTGATTGACCATATTAGCGGTGCCACTATCTTTACGAAATTAGACTTGAAGAGTGGGAACTATCAAATTTGATTTAGACCTGGGGATGAGTGGAAGACTACCTTCAAGACTCGTGAAGGATTGTATGAGTGGTTGGTGATGCCTTTCGGTTTATTAAACACTCCTAGTATGTTTATGTGTGTGATGAACCAATTTTTAAAGCCCTTTATTGGTAAATTTTTAGTCGTTTATGTTGATGACATACTTATTTAGAGTGCTACTTTTGGTGAGCATGTCAGCCATGTGAGGTAGGTTTTGGATGTAGTTAGACAAGATAGTTTGTATGAAGCTGTGAAGAAATGTGTGTTCATGGTCCCTAAAGTGTTGTTCTTGGGGTATGTTGTTTCTGGGGAAGGAATACAGGTGGACGAGCCTAAAGTAGCATCTGTCAAACAATGGCCAACTCCAACTACCATCACTGAAGTTTAAAGCTTTCATGGTCTTGCTTCATTCTATAGGAGGTTGATTCCAAACTTTAGTTCTATTATGGCACCAGTGAGTGATTGTATGAGAGGGAATACCTTTACTTGGACGGAAGCGGCCAAATCAGCTTTCTAATTGGTAAAAAAGAAGCTTACTACAACACCGATTCTTGTATTGCTAGATTTTCTCAAGTTTTTGAATTACACATTGATGCTTCCAAGGTTGGGATTGTAGAAGTTCTAAGTCAAGGAGGATGAATGATTGCCTATTTTAGTGAGAATTTGATGGGGCCAAAGCTGCATTATAGCACGTATGATGACTTCTATAAGTGGTCCAAGCTGTAAAGCATTGACGCCATTATCTATTTTATAAGGAATTTGTTTTGTTTACAAATCATGATTCTTTAATACATAATTGCAGTCATGATAAGGTGTCACACAAACATGGGAGGTGGATGTCGATCTTGGAAAAATTCACTTTTGTGGTGAAACATAAGTTTGGAATGTCGAACTGGGTGGCTAATGAATTGAGCCGAAGGAGTAATTTGCTAGTTTCCATGAGAGTTGGTGTGACGGGGTTGGATGTCCTCATGGAGCAGCTTACGACTAATCCTTATTTTTCTATTGTTCTATAGGGTATACTGTTAACGTTACCAAACGAACATGTTAAATGCAATGGAGAATGTAACAAAAACGTTACTACCTTAGCTAAGACCCAATCTTGGTCTAAGCAAGCCAAGGCCAGGGCAGCAACTAATTTCTTATCACATGGTAAGAACACTCCATGTGATCTTCTCATTCACTCGCAGCCAATGAGAAGGCAACAAATAGCCCATGTGACGCCCATAATTGACGTCACCTGATAGTTAGTTAGTGTGAATAGCTCTCCCAGTAAGAGGAGGCCATGTTTCATGCTCACGAGGCATGGTCCCCACGATCCGTTAGTAACAGGTACAAAAAGATCTCTTCCGCCTCAAGGGAGGGATCCATCTTCTCTTTTATAAAAATTACCCCCAAATTTTCTCTTTCTCTCTCTCTCTCTCTCTCTCTCTTAGAAAACTTACTTGATCGTCGGAGTGACATCCCAGGAGAACACCCGGTCGTCCTTTAACGATTCTTTTGTGATTATGTTCTCAGGAAAGTACCCAACTCGGATCCATTGTTCAACATCCAAAAAATTTGCGAACATGTCACAACATTTTGCGCCATCCGGACGTATCCTCAGAGTGATAAAGCCAATAGACGATGCTGGTTCTCTATATAAGGGGGATCTAAGCCCAATAGTATCTGTAATGGCAGTAGAAGATTTGTTCAAAACACACGAACCATCCGAGGTGCTGATGACACAGATCCCATCAATCACGATAAGAACAGTAAAACCAGGCCTCTAGAGTAGTTTCAAGCAATTTTTATCAGATATCTCACAAAATTAGATGACGATATCAAATCCCATTCTGTTGTCGACGAATCCATTTGATGCACTGAGGTATTCACTATATCTAACTCCCATACGAGTAACGCACCTCACCACACAGAAAGTAAGATTGAGGCACTCTTAAGAAACCTAATCAACATCAGTTTCTCGAGCAACGATTGTTGGATTAGTTGTCTAAGCCCATAATTATTTTGGCATGTACTTGACCCGATTATGAGTATGGTCCTTTTGGGTTGCCTTCGTTATGCAACTTTATAGGATGACAAGAGGAAAGAGAGTAGAATTTATTATATGAATAATAAATTCATACTCAAAATGGTTTTATTAATATATTACAAGATTAATATATTATTTGGAAATCATATTATTTAATTAGTATTGATTAGAAATTAATTTGGTGATAAAAAAAGACTGATTAAATTAAGGGGACTGATATTGCAATTATCTGATAGTTTCCAGTTGGGCTATGGATTCCTAATAGAAAGGGATTGGACGAAATCCATGGAGAGTCCAAGAAGATTTCGTACAAGGGCTTTCTAGATGGGCTCCATGGATTGCTTAAGGCCTAAGGAAGGAAATTAGGGTTTCCACCATAAAACCCTAATAGCCTCACCTATAAATAGATCCCTCAGCATATAGAAATCGGCACTATGTCTTCTTTGAGTTGCCCTAGATGATTTCACCTCTCTCCTAAGTCATCTTCTTGCATTGAGTGTTTATGACTCCATTAGAGGTGCAACACTTGAGGCACTAGGCTTTCAGAAGTCAAGATCAAGAAGGATTAATCTTGTTATTACTACATAACAAGTGAGGTAACATCTAAATCCTAATCATGTGTGATTTTTGGATTTGATATGCTAGTTTTAGGGTTTATTGCTTTGGTATTCAATTTTGTATGTTCAAATTAGAAAAACATAGATCAAAGTAATTAGGGTTGCATGTACACCATAGGAATGATGTTATGCACATAATCCATCAGTGGTATCAGAGCCTAGGTCGTTTTTCTAGTTGAATAGATGCAAAAAAGTGAACTGCCAAAGGATGAAAAAGTCAAATTTTTGCTGTCTGCGAAGCCGACTCGGCGAGCCCATCAGTGGACTCGGCGAGTTGCATGAACTCGGTGAGTCCATTAGTGGACTCGGTGAGTCCAGGGTGCTGTTGACGGGATTTTCGATTTTTTGAGCAATTTTTGATGAGGATAATTACCAAAACTCATTTGTTTTTGCCTAAAATCAATTTTTATGTTTGGAATGATTATCCTTATCAAAATTATGGATTTAGTTAAATATGGATAATATAGGATTATTATGAGTCAAATATTTGACCTAGTAAGTATGAAAAGTTTCAATTTACACCCTTTAGGCTTTATAGTTTAAATTTGAACTTAAAAGTTTTAGTTTTTGAAATTTAAATAGTTAAACACTAATATTATGAAAGGTTTCAAAATTTGTTCTCAAGTTTTGGAATTTAAAATTTAATTAAAAGGTATTAATTTTGAAATATTAAATTCTAAAACCCAAGTATTTGTATAGTTCAAATTACACCCTTACGGTTTTATTAAATTAATTAATTGTTTAATTAAAAGAGATAATTAATAAATCCATAATAATATGGTTTAAGATTAATCAAATTAAAAGTTTAAATTATTAATAGGTTAAACCAACTAGTATTTTAAAAGTGTAAAATACACCCTTATACTATATAAAATTAAAAGTTTAATATTATATATATAAGTAAAAGTTAGTCTTACCGTTAGTAGGTCTCATCCACAAAGCTGGTCTATAAGGGGTGTTTAAGGAAGCGACCTGTAAAATGACCGCCATTGGGTATCCACTCTTACCCACCGCACCCTTGACTAGTGGAAGGTCGTTAGCCGAACGGGTAGGATAGGACACAACCTTCCATTGTAAGTATAATGAAATACGAAGTAACTAAACACTTTTATAAATTACAAAATCTTAGTTACTTTAGGAAAAATGTGGAGTTTGTGCTAATCCATGAAATTGCACATTGCACCTTGTTGGTCATTAGTGGAGCGTGTGTGGTTAACCGGCACACTAATATGGGACCAATGAAGGATGACAATGGGTAGCTCGCAGATTATCATAGATCAATGGAGCGTGTGTGGTTAACCGGCACATTGATTAGGTGATAGACATCTTTGAGAGTACCAAGCTAATTTGCGTGGTTATCCACACCTTGTTTGTGATCCTCGGTATCCCAGTCACAAACTTAAAGGGCATAATCGAGATTAAACATGCCATTGAAAAGTTCAATGAATCTCAAAAGATCTAGGAGTTTCAATTCATTAAAAACCTAATTTTCAATTTTCGTTTTTCGTGGTGGAAATTGGTAAATCGTCATTTACCTACCTTCAAATATTCTGCAACTAGGTTATGGCATCCCTCTTCCGAGTTGTAGAATATTGTGTTGGGTCCTAGCCTTAATATCTCATTTGGATGTTTTATTAAGGACTCAATCAACGAACTTGAATTTTCTCCCCTTGTAGATGTCTAGTTATGACAACTATGGTCTTCAAAAAATCCTTTGGAAAAAGTTTTCCTCATAAAAGTGGAAGTCCACTTAACAATCAAGGTGAAAGATCAATCCCTTGTTTATGGTTAAGTGGAAGTTCACTTCCTCCACTTCCTCCAATTATTCTCCCTGACCCACAAGTTCGAAGACTTGAAAAGTTCAAGATCACTCAAGCCCTATTGGCAAAAAGACATGAAAATGGAAAGTCTGTATGTGCTCACATCTTGGATATGAAGTTGCATTTTGACAAATTGGGAAAGGTGGGTGTCGAAGTCTCAAGGAAGTTGGCTGTTGACTGAGTTCTTCAATCACTTCCTAACTCATATAGTGAGTTCATTATAGAGTACTATATGATGGACCACGACATGACCCTCATTGATTTGACTTATTTGCTTATTGGTGTTGAATCAACGATGACTTGGCACATTGGCAATGGCAACATTGGAAGTCCAGAAAGGTTTTCTCTAGGCAAGAGAAAGGCTAAGTCTGAGATTGTCCCGTGTACCATTCCAAAAGAGTGCATTTGTTTCTATTGCCAAGAGAACGGGCATTGGATGCGAAGCTGCCAGATTTACCTGAGAGATCGCGAAGATGGGAGAGTCAAGATGTATGACTCTACTTCAGGTAAAATCCACTATCTAACTCTATTAAGCTTTCTATTTTAGATTCTTAATATATGATGCGATAAGATTGCATTTTGATGTGTTGTAGGATCAAAGAAAAGAAAGGAAGCTTAAAGGAAGAAGTGAGCTGAGCCTGATCGAGAAGAAATGGATTTCGATCGCACGATTCGATAATCGGATTTTTGAGCTACTGCTTAGAGTTATGATAGATTGCTTAGGAATATATAATAGCATAGTTTTCATTTGAATTTGCGTTGTAAGGACAAGTTTTTTGCAGTTTTTTATAAATAAAATAAATTTTGAGTTTTGCCTTATTTTATCTCCTTGCAATGTCATTTGTGAAAAATAATGCTTGTGTGTTTCTATTATAAGCAATATTAAGTGGATGTGATTCTTAGTTATGTTATATATGGTAGTGTCGTAATTTTCTAAGTAAGGAAAGATTCCCAATGCCCAAGTTTCAATTGGACAGAAGCTTGGAATCATATGATGTATGGAAATCTTGGTACTTAGGAAATTAAGACTAATTCCTTGTTCACAAAAGTAGTTGAGTCAAGTGAAAAACTAGGAGATCTGGTACGCAATGTTGTGCACTAGTCAAGTCCACCACAAATAACAATAAGATTATTCGTCATGATTTACTGAAAGTATAGTAAATGTGGTTATGCTTATAAGATTAAGTGTAATTTTGAATCATCGAAAAGTTTCAATGAATGGCAGAATGAATAAGAAGAATCAATTGGGCAGAAAGATAAAAGTTTCTCCAATCTGAAAAGATGGGAGAGTACTTTAGTATCAAGTTTTATGATCGTCTCATTGATTGTGAAACCAAATCACAGTTGATCCTCTAAGTAAATCTTAGTGCACTAGTATGGATAAGAAGAGGAATCAGGAAATGTTGAAGTGGTTAAATCAAAAGGTGAATCATACTTCATTCCAAAAGCAAGTCTTAGAATCGTACTCCAAGATTGTGATATTGAGTGACACGTCTTCAGTAAGCTTAAAACACTAATCAAATGTGGAGTAGGAAAGGTTTTCTTATTCCTGCACATTTGAAATTGGTAAGTTGTGATGTCTTGGATAAGACAAAGACCGACTAAGACCAATTATATGAAGCGTTGTCTTGATAAGAATCTGCACTAACTCTTGTGTATTTGTTTGTCTAGAAATGTTTCTTGAAAAGGGAATATTATATGTCAAGAGGTCATTGAGAGTCTTAATGATCTAGAAAAGATTCAAGAATTGATCAATCACTAGTTGACATATTCTTGACTTCTGTGCCATTCCAGTTGAGATGACTATGCATGTGAGTTCTATGAGTTCTCATTTGAATGCATAAAGGTAAATCACCTTAATCAATGAAAGTTCATTGATCTGTACGAGTGAGCTGCATAACAACCTGAAAGACATGGTAGGCCCTTGTTCTATCAGATGGCAAGAAATTAAGATTGAACAAGTTCAGTCCATCTGAGTTTGGATTTGTCAGAAACACTATCTTGCGATTGTGGTTATGACAAATTCACATGGATAGGAACACATACACCATAAAATCTAAGTGTCATAAGATTTCTCTCTGCTTCATGAAAATGATTATGAGGAAACGCTTTCACTAAGAGAGATTTTAAGAAGATAGCAGTTGTGATATTTGCATTCTCAAATTCGATTATGACTACGGCATCCCTCTTCATAGTTCGAATTGTGAGATTTGACAATTAGTTTAAACATTTAAGACTTATTGCTATAAGTGTTGAAATTGTCTAGACACGCATAATAGCTATCTAAGGAAAGGTGTATGAGTTTGAGAAGCTTAGATAAAGGCTTATCAAAGCATCACTTTCGTTAAGAAATTCAATAAGTATTGTTTTCTAGAAGTTCAGCTGATTTCTGAATACATGTCAAACCTAGTGGGGGCATAATTGTTATGCTGGTAAGGATATAATCATCATGTTAGTGGGAGCATGTATATTTATCTTAAGTGTTGCAAGTTAGCAATATTAATTATAGAAAGCAAAAGGTTTCACTTTGCAAAGTTGCAGGGGTTAAAAGATTGTTTTGATATACTTAAGGGTGAGAATATTATACTTCATTTCAAATCTAAAAGCTTAGATCGAGAAATTTTAATCAAATTTAGTCAAAAAATATATTTGGACGTTATGTTGAAAAGATTCAACATAAGGGAATTCTATATAAGACAATATTATAGCAAGAAACTAGTAAAGTATCACGTTTTTCTATGATTCATGTCCCATACGCTTCTGGTATAGGATCAATTGCATATGTTGTAATATTCGACCGTTCGAAACCTTCCAAATGCCTAGGGCATTAAAAGGGAAAAAGGACTAGAACCGGAAATGACTAAAATAATTAAACAACCTTCGAGGAAAATCCAAGGTTCTCTAAGGGTTGGTCCTTATGGGCAGTTGGAGGTATAGTAATGGATGGACCATATTGACATTATTATGAATAGATAGGACTATATTTAGAATGAGTTGTCATATGGCAAATATGGAAATGTTTCCAAAAATGGGAGTTGGATATCAAGAATCGATGTCAAGATTAGAAACTTTTATGCAAGAAGGATGTTCAAAGGAACGTATTTTGAATGTGAGACTTCATATCTATGGAATTGCCTTGTAAAAATCTCTAGTAGAGCACTTTGTAATATCATTGGCAAAGTCTTGGTGGCTTTGGTGGTGTGACATTACGAAAGGACCGTTGCATAAAATGTTAGAATCTAACATATTCTAATAGTGGCAAGAATTTGGTATTCTTACACTTATGATAAGGATTAGGAGTTGTGAAATGAGTACCGTTGGGAATGTGTTCAATTGATCTATTTCACAAAGTATGGACCATAGGTAAACATAGTGTGCATGCCTGGAGCATGGGACAACGGTTGTTATAATTCAAGTATTAAGTTGATTATCCGAAACATTATACAATGAATAATGTTTAATCGATATGGTGATTAAATAAAAAGTGTTTTATTTATACTCAAAAGTTTGAGACCATATTGGATTTGATTATTCTTGTGTTTCACTTATCATTTTTTGACTTCTTGAATAATAAGATTATTCAAACCATCCACAGTCGATCATACGTTGGAAGTAGGTATGAGGTAAGACTGTCATGAATCCGACTGTAGATTGTCTAAAGTGTTTTAGACATAGCAAAAGTTTGCTGTAGTGTTCATGATTACTCCTGAAATAAGATTTGAGTATTGGATTAAACCCACGCTCACTTGAATCACTTCATGGATTTTATCACGGGTGATTGGTGAGACAATAATATCTTATATTCTCGAAACCGAGACATGTGAGTTGTAATTTACAAGTCGGTTGCACATTGATCATATGTAAACACACTAGTAACTTGGTGTTATAAAACATATTATTGTGTGTGGTTTGATGAGTAGGTACAAGCGAGCATTTGAGTCGATTTTTATCCGTTCCTTTTACCCTAAGAGGGATAAAAGCGATATCTGTGGGCCCCTTGATGTTTTAGTGATGACACCCTAAATGCTTGGCCAAGCCTGGACTAAGTTGGTGTGTTCAATTGTAGTCTGTTGTCAGTCGTCATAAATCGGAAATCGGGAAACAACACATAAACAGAGAGAATGATATGTCTCAGTTCATACGATATCTAGAATGGAGGAATATATGATCCCTTATCTAAAGGATGCTTTACTGATAAGATCAGAGTTGACAACGGCTTTTGAAATCTATGATTGCTGATCATGTTCTGAAGTCGTACTTGCAAAATAGTTATTAGATTTATCCAAGTGGGAGACTATTGGATTAGGTGTCTAAGCCCATAACTATTTTGGTATGTACTTGACCTGATTATGAACATGGTCCTTTTGAGTTGCCTTCACTCATGAAACTTGATAGGATGACAAGAGGAGAAAGAATAGAATTTATTATATGAATAATAAATTCATACTCAAAATGGTTTTATTAATATATTAAAAGATTAATATATTATTTGGAAATCATATTATTTAATTAGTATTGATCAGAAATTAATATGGAATTAATTTGGTGATCCAAAAAGACTGATTAAATTAAGGGGACTGATATTGCAATTATCTGATAGTTGCCAGTTGGGCTATGGATTCCTAATAGAAAGAGATTAAACGAAATCTATGGAAACTCCAAGAAGATTTCGTCCAAGGGCTTTCTAGATGGGCTCCATGGATTGCTTAAGAACTAAGCAAGGAAATTAGGGTTTCCACCATAAAACCCTAATAGCCTCAACTATAAATAGATCCCTCAACATATGGAAATCGGCCCTATGTCTTCTTTGAGTTGCCCTAGCCGATTTCACCTCTCTACTAAGTCATCTTCTTGCATTGAGTGTTTGTGACTCCATTAGAGGTGCAAAACTTGAGGCACTAGGCTTTCAAAAGTCAAGATCAAGAAGGATTAATCTTGTTATTACTACATAAAAAGTGAGGTAAGATCTAAACCCCAATCATGTGTGATTTTCGGATTTGATATGCGTTTTAGGGTTTATTGCTTTGGTATTCAATGTTGTATGTTCAAATTAGAAAAACCTAGATCAAAGTAATTAGGGTTGCATGTACACCATAGGAATGATGTTATGCACATAATCCATCAGCAATCCCATACCATCAAATTGGGATCCACGAGACCCACTCCTTATATTCGGGTTCATTCGTAATACGAAGGTCTACCGAATATACATTGACAATGGTAGTTGCTCTGATATACTCTATGAACACTATTTCTGGAAACTACCTGATAGGTAGAAGGAAGGGCTCCAACCCCTAACCGGTGGACCATTAGTAGGATTCACTGGGCATAGCTTGTGACCAATAGGTACGTTCGACTGCCCTTAACATTGGTCAGCCATGACGAAAAGGACTGAATCACAAGGACAATCGAAATCTCTGTGATCCGTTACCCAACAACACACAACATTCTGCTTGGTTGATCAGCAATCACATTACTGCATCTTGTGCCATTGACGATACATGGCATCATTAAATTCAGCACACGCCATGGATTGGAGACGGTCCTCACCACAAGCAGCAAAGCACAACATTGTCACCAATCATAGCCGCTCCATAACTCGTGCGTGCCCCAAAGAAGTCTAAGGAGGGATGTTCCACCGAGCTACATCAGATAAACATGGAGTGTCCAGAGCAGCTCGTGCGAATCGACGCTCACCAAACAGACGAAACTAAGGCACGAATGGTGGTGCTCCTGAGGCAATAATCCACCGTCTTCTCCTTGAAGCCAACAGATTTGACAGGCATCGATCGACATGTCATGAAACACAACCTCAATATCGCACATAAGAGTAACCCTATGAAGCAAAAGAAGCGAGGACAGGCGGCAGACCGCAATAAGGCTATTAACGTAGAAGTGGCCGACCTAGTGAGTGTTGGCATACTCAGGGAAATAATGTTCCCAACATGGATAGCAAACCCGGTCATGATAAGGAAAGCCTATGGGGCATGGAGAATTTGCATAGATTATTTAGATCTCAACAATGCCTGCATAAAGGATTGTTATTCTCTCTCGGAATTCGATCAGAAACTCCAATCGCTTGAAGGTTTCCAATTCTAATTTTTTTCTCGAAGCATATAAGGGCTATCACCAGGT
This sequence comes from Lactuca sativa, assembly GCF_002870075.4. NCBI lineage: Eukaryota > Viridiplantae > Streptophyta > Magnoliopsida > Asterales > Asteraceae > Lactuca > Lactuca sativa. Next base: position 324,056,562 of record NC_056627.2, on the reverse strand, counting down.
GTAAATGAAGCGAGAAGATTAAGCAAAAACAACCTTTCATATCGAAAAGGGCACCTTCTGCTATCAGAAAATGCCATTTGGGCTCAAAAACGCTGGCGCTACTTACTAGAGACTGATGGACAAGGTATTCGCCGACCAAATTGGTCGGAATATTGAAGTATATGTTGACTATATCCTAATCAAAAGCCACAATGAAGAGATGTTACTCCAAGACGTGGAAGAAACCTTCAAAACGCTAGCCAAAGCGCAAATGAAGTTAAATTCGGCTAAGCGTACGTTTGGAGTCAAGGAGGGATAATTCCTTGGTTATCAGGTTTCCAGGGAAGGGATTCTACCCAATCCCACCAAAATACAAGAGTTCCTTGAGTCGAACACTCCCCACAACCTTAAAGGAGTACAGGAGATCAACGGTAGGTTAACGACGCTTGGAAGATTCATTGCCAAATCTGCAGAAAAGGTGCTTCCTCTATACCAAACACTCAAAGGATACTTAGACAAAAAGCCATTCAAATGGACAGAGGAAGCAGACATGGCCTTGCAAAAATTAAAATCCGCACTACAACAACTCTCGACTCTCACCTCTCCGCCCCCGGGGGAGACGCTATAGATGTACTTAGCAACGTTTGAGAAGGATATCTCCTCTGTGTTAGCAGTGGAAAGGGAAGGCAAGAAAATCCCCATTCACTTTGTCAGTAGGGCCCTGCAAGGGCCAGAAGGAAATTACACGGCCTTGGAAAAACTGGTTCTCACCCTGGTCTACGTTGTTAGACGTTTAAGAAGATATTTCAATCCCACAAGGTAGAGGTTTTGACTAGTTACCCAATAAAAAAAGTGATGCTAAGGCCGGAAAAGTCCGGACGCCTAGCCAAGTGGGCCATCGAGTTGGGCGAACACGACATCCAATACCACCCCGGAACCAGCATTAAACCCGAGGCCCTTGCTGACTTTCTGGTTGAAATCCCAGATACCATAAAGGGAGTTCTGAAGACAATCTCTGTCGACCCACTAGAGCCTGAGGCCGGAAAATAACTTTGGAAGTTGTACACCAATGGCGCAACAAGCAAAGAAGGCTCAGGCGTAGGCCTGATCCTCCAAAGCCCCAAAGTCCAAGAGATCACCTACGCACTGCGGTTCGACTTCCAAGTATCTAACAACGAAGCGGAGTACGAGGCACTCCTGGCAGGACTAAGGCTAGCCGAAGGGTCTAATTAGTGGTTTGGTCTAGGATTTCTATGTAATAGGTTCTTTTGAGTCAATTTATAGCTTTTGGTAGTTTGCATGTAGTTTACGGCCCAACAATGAGTTTACGGCCGTAAGCCTGTTTACGGCCGTAAACCCAAGGTCGGCCCAGGTCCAGTATATATAGAGGCGTGCTAGGTCTTTTGTCAGTTGTTGATGCCTCAGAGTTGACGGATGCTTTCACCAAAAGTTGTACTGGACGTTATTCCTAATAGAAAAGCGTGTGCAAGCTTGTTATCTTTCTTGTTTCTACTTGTTCTTATTGTTAATTGATTGTGTTTGCTATTAGATCACTGGTAAGATCCGTTTCAGGACCTTACACTGGCCAAGGAGGTTGGCGCAAAACAACTAGCAAAGGACCCTAGGATGTAGAATTACCTAGACGTGGTCCATAGTTTAGCCAGCACATTCAAAAGTTTTCCAATAAAGCAAATATCTCGGGGGAAAAAGCAATGGCAGACGCCCTTAACAAGGTGGCCTCTACCTCATACGATCATCTCACAAAAAAAGTGTTGGTCGAAGTACTACCGGAAAAGAGCAGAAGGTCAATACCATATCAGCCCCTCCATAATGGACAAAACCATTCGTCGATTACCTGCGTCATGGCGTGCTTCCGGATGATCCACAGGAGGCGAGAAAAGTGAAAATTAAAGAACTACATTTCGCTATAAGGGACAATCAGTTGTACCAGAGAGGATATTTAAGCTCATGGCTCAGGTGCATCTCTAAGTCAGAGGGGCAGGCGTTTCTCGAAGAAAGCCATTTTGAGGATGCATCAGCACATGAAGGCGCTCACACACTCACAGGAAATATACTTCGCCTAGGAGTATACTGGCCGAACGTGTACAACGATGTCGTGGCCTTAACTAAGAAATGCAAGCAATGCCAAGCATTCACAACTTTCCAAAATCAACCAGCCATGCCATTGACAAGCATCACCAGCCCCTGGCCCTTCCACCAATGGGGGATTGATATAGTGGGACCATTCCCGCTGGCGTCGGGAGGCGTAAAGTTTTTACTAGTAGCCGTGGACTATTTCACAAAGTGGATAGAGGCAGAACCACTGGCCATTTTCACTGGCAAGCAGATGATAAAGTTCACGACAAGGAACATCTTGGATCGCTTTGGAACTTCTAGGATCCTCATAAGTGACAACGACACTCAGTTTGAAGGAAGTCCCTTCAAGGAATGGTGTGAGGACAAGAAAATCCACAGCCGGTTCACTTCAGTAGCGCATCCTCAGGCTGATGGATAAACGGAGATATCTAACAAAACCATAGTCAACAGTTTAAAGAAATGGCTACTCAGATCAAAGCGTAGTTCCGATTGAATCAAGTAATCAAACAAAATAAGAGTTAGAAATGATTTAGAACAAGAGATCTAAATATAATCTATTTGACACTTTGTATTGCTTAATCAGATGAATATAAGAGGATAAAAGAGAATATGAATACAATCTGGAAAAATTCTTAACCTCTAAAGTATCCTTCCCATATTTATAGGGAAAACTGAAAGCACAAAAATTATAAGGACTTTGACATCTAAGCTTCATTACAAAAGTAGTCCTTAAAATAAACATACAATCCAAAATTTGACATTACAAATAACAAAGACAATTTTGACATCTCACAACCTTTCGAACCCCAACATTCTCCCCCTTTGTGAGAAATGTCGAATCTAGGTCATTAATATCTGGATTGCTCGATGCATCAAACTTCTTACCGCTGCATACCAATTCATCACCATCTTCAACTCAGCCTTATCTTTATCGTTGTTCTTCTTACAATTATTCATACGAACCATTAGATTCATGAGTTGTTGTATATCTTTTGACATCACAGGCTTGAAACAAATACTTCGTCTTTCTTCCTTTCTTTCTTCTTCCAACAAACACTATTCCCAGTGGCTTTAGACAAATCTCCCCATCATCATAAGGTTTTAGATCGGCTTTACTCTTCAAAATTGATTAAGGAAAAGTTATCTCTTTGTCCATTGTTGAAGCTAATTCAACACATGTCAAGGCTAAACAATCAAAATAATTGTCTATGAACACCTTGATATGAGCAAGCCCTAGCAAATAATCGTCTTTGCTTGTACTCTGAAGTTTCGTTTCATTGTTGACCTGAAGAATCTTTGCGACTGAGATCAACTCATTCAGATTCATAAGAGGAAAGTCAGCAACAATAAAGGAGAATTTGGTATTGTTTGCCCTGATCACATGATGTTGAAAGTTTTGAAGTACACCCTCGAATAAAACATATTTTGATATATTCAAAACTCGAACTATTTTGATGAGTGACCACACTTCTTCTTCTTCTTTCCCAAGTACTGCATGAAATCAAAACTTTAACTTCTTGAACTCTTCCTTGTCATCAAACGTGTCAACAATCTGATATTGAGCAGTAAGATACATCATCTTGTTGATAGGAAAATCAAGCTGATTCATATATGAGTTATCGGTTGCATAACTCTTCTTTGGTTTCTTCTCAAAGTCATGCATTTCTCCATGAACTACAATAGCATCAATATTTTCATAGCTATGTAGCTTTCTAGGATCACCTTTGTTCAGAGTAGGAGGATCATTCTAACGAAGTCTAAGAATACTTTGAACAAGTCTTTGTTTTTCCATTTTAGCTTCAATCTCTTTTTTTTTTGTCTTCCTTCAACTTTTCAATGACAACATCTTTTCCTTTTCCTTTATCTACTTCAGTGGGTGTGGGCATCGAAGATGAACTTGAACCACAAATAACAATCCCTTTCTCTATAGGTCTTGTTGTTATTCTTGTCAAAATTATTGGATTAGTCTTCATTGGCAGAGTCGTCGGAATTGGAGTTGTCAAGACTTTTCCCACTATTTTTGCATCCCCACTAACATCTCCAGCTGACTTCCAAGAAGCACCTCTGCCTTTACTTACTCCACCCCCTTGCACCCCTGTAACAATAGGTGGGGCATCCGATGGAAGTAAGTTCAACCATTTCAAAAGCGAAGCCAATTCAGAATGAATTGTTGACTCAAGTAGACGAAACTCTTGAGTTAAAAACTCAAGAGTGAATAAAGAAGATAAGCTTGAATTCGACACCATGGTCTTCAATTCACCCAACAACACACCAATATTTCCAAAATGTTTTGTTTCCGTCTCAGCCTATACATCCATCTTTGAAAGCATAGAACTATAAGATTGAGCTATTTTAGTTATAGCCCCAACAATAATATCCACCTTCTCAAGAATTAAAGAGTAGCTATTTGTCACTTCTTGCAATTCCTTTTCCATGTCTGCTCTTAACTCTTCAAGCTTTCGATTTACATCTTCTTGAACTGTTTTGACATCCTAAACAAACAAAACATGTCGTTTTTTGGAAATTGTTTTCAAGTCCCTTAGTTCACCCTTGAATGTCTCAAATTGAGCCTTGACCCGTAATTTGTTATTTTTTCAGACTGATCAATCTTGTTGAGAAGACGAAGCTCTTGGGCTTTCAACATAACATCTACTTCAATATCCGAAATTGAATGTTTTACTCCTGCATTAGCTTGAAGTTGTAGTAGAGAGTTGAGCTTGCGATTTAAAATCTTGAACTTCTTCCCAAACATAAGCATGTTGTCGGGAATATTCTCCTTCTCAAGATCAAACTCGATGTCAGCAAAAGAGCCAACAAACCCACCATCATCAGTTTGGTTATCAAGAACTGTTCTGGGTTCTTCAGTAGATTGTGATGGGAATAAGGAAGTAATGGGTTGTTTAATAATTGTATCTAATGTAGGAGAATGAGTAGAAGAAGGGATATGTGATGTGTAGGGAACAAGGAATGGTGGTAACGAAACAGAAGTATCAACAAGTGAGGTTTCGAAAGTAGATGATACGACAAGAGAAGGGTTATCTTGAGATTCATGTGTCGAGACTCGATCACCCTTGTTAAAATTTGCACCTGTATCAGATACATTTGTAATGTGAGGCCTGAGGTTCGAACCTCCTCATGAGATGATTCAGTATGCGAAATCTTGGTTGGAATGACCGCTGTCTGCTCAGAAGTTGAAATCTTTGGTTGTTCACTGTGATTGGTGGTTGTCTCCACTGTAGAAGTTTTCACGTTGCCATCAAGATTTCCAGTCTCCTCGAAAGTCGAATTAACTGGAGAATCCCTCACAAGTGAAAAATGACCGATTAACGTATCTGCAAGTGGTGTTTCAGGAACCACTTCTTCATCATTCGAATCTTCTTGCAACACCAGTTTCCGTTGCTTCTTTTGTTTCTTTGAAATCTTCTACTCTCCTTTTCTTTGTTTTTGGAGAAACAGGGACGGGTATTTCATGAATAAGCACCCCCTCTCTACCAATCTATGGCTTTCAAAAAAATGAAGGTGACAAACTTCTAGACCTTTCAGGAGAATGGCGACGTTTATGAGCCATTTTCTTGAGTCGTTTAAGAACACCAATCTTCGAAGGTACCACATCCTTCGAAGGATCATCGTGATCAGGAACAATAGGCTTTGAACTTTTCTTTGAAGCTTTTACTTTAACTATGACCTTCTTTGGAGATTTAGCTTCTTTTTCAACTGGAACAACTATCGAAGGACTTTGTTGAGCTTCCTTCTTGGATCCTCTCTTCTTCTTCAAAGGACCTTCAGTTGTCTTTGTAAATAGCACTCTAGTTTCAACATCAGGAATAATTATTGTCAAGTAGTTCGCCAACACAGGATTCATAGGGTTAACTTTTCAAAGCATTGCATCTAGAATTCTAGCAATACTTGGAAAATTTTCAGCATCATCTTCAACAATTTTATGAAACTGGTATGAAGCAAAACTAGCAGTTTCTTCGTTTTCAGGGACTTGAATTCCCCCTTTATCATAGACAAACTGAAGAATAAGACTCCAATAGAGAGCACACGAGACCCCATCAACTGCATTTGTGTTTTCAATGCTTTTGATAAATTCATTCCAAAGTTGTGTTGCATAATCTACCTGAAGATCATAGTAAATACCAACCACCATAGCATAGACTTCCAATCTTCCTTTGTCTAACCCCACACTTCGACCTATCAAGCATCAAAGATAGATTCCAAAGAAAAAGCTCCAAATACACGGCAACCCCAACTTCTTAAAATCACTTATTTTGAGAGTAGGTTGATACCCCATCTCATTGAACATATGAACCACTAGCTCATTCGATACTTTGAAAATGGTTCACAATTAGGGATGATCAAGATTTGGGTGAACAACTTCTTTGATAGTCTAAATTTCTTGTCATTTGTCAATTGGAAGGTTAAAATCATCATGGTTTTGCTATATGTTGCAATAGAACCAGCCAAAGATAATCATGACATAGGAACAACAAAAGAGTTGAAAATGGCAGTAGATAGCACCGAACTCTTGAGAGCCACGATGAGTATTTGTAACTCTTCTAGATAAGCACTCTCATCTCCTTGAACTTGAAAATTGGTTCTTTGAATCTTCATGAGTGGTTGAGAAGAAAAATCTTTTGTGGTTTGTGATTGATTAGCAGCCATGATTAGGGTTTGGAGAAGAACTTGAAGAAACAGAGAGTATAATCGCACAAATCTTTTGAGAATAATTTGTAAGCATAAAATTGGAATTGATCCCTAAATCCCCTTTTATTAGTAACCACAATTTGAATCCCAAACGTTTAGCGTTAATATACTTGCCACGTATTCCTTGAAAGTTGTACCTGTAGCTGTACAACACGCCATGTTAGGAACAACCTACGAGCATTGTACCCTAGAAAAGCGCACAATAACCAAACCGTCACATCAAACGTCGTTTCGAAAGTATCTAGTGGATAATTATCAAAATCCTTCGGCATGGAGGTTGAGCGCTTTCACTTTTGGGTTTATAAGCGAAGTCATATGCCAGACTTGCGAAATCATCAGCCTGAGTTGGTGTAAGTCAGAACCTCAAGGATTTCGTGAGTGCAGTGTGTGCCAATGAAAAAGATGAGAAAAAATTAAAAAAATTTGAGTCATGTGATGTCAAAATAAAATTTCGACATAAAGGCAGGTAGATCCCAGGCAAAGATCGCTTCGCTAATTATCAAGAGAGATAATCAATAGCTTGTGTGCTTTCTCGTAAAGTACAATCGAATACTTGTAGAGAAGTATCAAAGGGCTTCTTTTATCAAGTTTCGAAGGTGGTTTAAAATTTTGTTACAAAGCACATCTAAACATAAGAGTGACAAGATATAAACAAAATTACCTGTTTGACTAGTGTAGTCAGTGACAAGTAGGCTTTGGAAAATTTATCAAGTAACGAAGTTTAAACATGACACTCATATGGAAACCATATTCTTCAAACAAAAATTATTCCTGAATCCTGTTGGGAACAAATGTCGTGGGTTTTGAACATTTGATCAAGATTATAATGAAAGAAAGAATATGATTTTGAGTATCGAAAATTGGTACGGAAACAAAAGTTTCGTTAATATATGGAACAAAGTTCCCCATCAATTCCTTAAGTTTCGAAAGTGTGGGTTTCACTTCCATCACGGTCTCATGATGCTAGATCATAAACATAGAGTTTTGATATGCCTAGATCCTGATTGGTTTATACCAGGAATCTCTCGGACATACGTGATTTTGTGTGTGATCGTGAAAGAACTTTTAGGATGAAAAAGATTGGTTTAAAGATTCGAAATTACCACTACTATTCATTAACCAAGCAGAAAACTGTAAACTCTATTAAGTAGAGTATGGTAGCTATATGACTAAGGTAATATAGCCTAGTTGGGAAGAATCCTCAGAATGAGAGATTCATTAAAGCTTCGAAACCCATCGAGTCGTGGAGACTTGGGTCGATATGCTGCAACATGCTTCTAGGGACTTCCTAACTAGGACATAGTTTTGAATTTATACCTTTCCCTTAAGCAGCAAGCATGAACCACCAAAATTCTTCACTAATACTTACACATGGAAAGAGGAACAAAAACAAAACACAAAAAAAATATTTTTGGATTTTTGAGTTTTTGAATGAAAATAACAAAGACAACGAAAAATATTTTTGTTATTTTTGATATTTGAAAGATAAAGACAAAGATGAAAATCTTTTTGTTGTTTTTGATTTTTGAAAACACAAAAAATGAAAATCTTTTTAATTGTTTTTGATTTTTGAAAACAAAAATATTGTATATAACTAACGGACATTTTAAAATCATAGCAAAAGTAACAAAGATTTTTATCAAACCAATGAGTGTGTTGTCGAAAGCTAAGCATGTCGAAGCGTTGACTGTGAACAGTAACCACTGAATGATGAAGTGTAATCGCTGAATCGACATTTTTTCGACATTTTGGCTTGTTATTCTAACGAAAGTTGTCCAAGAACAGAATTCACATTCATCATTCCTAAGCCATTGAGAATTCTTATAAAAGATTTTTCATCCAAGGGTTTTGTAAAGATATCAGCAAGCTGATCACTGGTCTTTACAAAATGAACTTCTATGTTTGCATCTTCAACATGATCTTTTATAAATTGATAACGAAGAGCAATGTGTTTGGTTTTCGAATGTTGCACAGGGTTATGGAAGATGCATATGGCACTTTGTGAGTCACAATACAACAAAATTTTCTTCATGTTGACTGCATAATCATGCAGTTGAATTTGTATCCAAATAATTTGGGAAGTGCAAGCTATAGCAGCAACATATTCTGCTACTGCTGTGGAAATCGACACACATGTTTGCTTTTTTGATTGCCGGCTTACTAACTTCCCATCCAATAGTTGACACCCACCACTTGTGCTTTTTCGATCAAGATTACATCCTCCTAAAACAACATATGAAACAGCCTGTATGAAAAATCCTGACTTTGAAGGATACCACAATCCTAAAAAAGTTGTTCCATTGAGATAACAAAATATGTTCTTCATTGCAGTAAGATGAGGTTCCCTGGGATTCGATTGGTACCTTGCATAATTACATACAGAAAACATAATATCAGGTCGACTTTTCGTGAGGTAAAGTAACGAACCTATCATGCTTCGATACATTGTGATATCAACAACTGGTTTATCCAATGAAGGATTAAGTCTTATTCCAACTGCCATTGGTACTTTCAGCGTTTTGCCATTCGTCATGCCAAAATTTTCCAGTAGATTTCTTGTGTACTTCTCTTGATAGATAAATATTCTTTCTCTTCTTTGACGAATATTTAATCCTAGAAAATTGTTTAATTTCCCAATCATACTCATCTCAAACTGACTTTTCATCAAAATTTTGAATTCTCTTGACAAAACAGGGTAAGTAGAGCCTAAAATAATATCATCGACATAATTTTGAACAAGAATAAGATGACCCCCAACTTTCTTTCGAAAGAGAGTAGGATCGACTGATCCTTGTTTAAATTTCGATTGCTTTAAAAAATTGGTAAGAGTCGCATACCAGTCTCTTGGTGCTTCTTTTAACCGATAAACAGCTTTGTCTAATATATAACAATGATCATGATATTTTTTGTTAACAAAACTTGGAGGTTGTTCAACATACACTGTCTCTTCGAGTTCACCATTGAGAAAAGCACACTTGACATCCATTTGGTAGACATCAAAATCCTTGTGTGCTGCATAGGCCAAAAATATTCGAACTGCCTCGAGTCCTGCGATATGGGTGAAGGTTTCTTCATAGTCTATACCTTCTTGTTGCGAAAAACCTTTAGCTACAAGCCTAGCTTTGTTTCGAGCAACATTACCTTCTTTATCAGTTTTGTTTTTAAAAATCCATTTTAATCCTATAACTGACTTATCTTTTGATTTAGGAACTAGACGCCAAACTTTATTTCTTTCAAATTCAGCCAATTCAGAATGCATAGAAACAATCCAATCATGGTCTTCCATTGCAATCTTGCCTGTTTTTGGTTCAATTTTTGAAATAAAAACATTGAACATGCAAAATTCCTAGTGAGTATTGAGTACATCATTCTTTACACGAATATGAGCTCTCGTTAATACTCCAGGTTGTGGATCTTCAAGAATTTGTTCATGTGGATGATTTCGTGTCCATCTTTCCAGCAGAGGATATGCTGGATCAAAGTCCAACGGTGCATCTTCGAATGTTTCATCATTCTCTTATCCTACAATTGACACATTATCATCCGAACCACGAAAAAATTTCATATTGATTATTTAAAATATTCGTTTGATTCTCATTTTGCTCCCCCTCTACAAAATCATCTTCTTGATTATCTAAAATATTCGCGAGAACAAGGTCAAGCATGGGAGAAACACCATTCAGTCTAACCTATGGTACGAAAGCGGTCCTCCCATTGGAAATAATTGTTGGCTCCTTGCGAACAGAGAATTTCAAGGAGGTACCAAATGAGGAAGGGCGACACCAAGACCTGGATATGCTCGACGAGAAACACGAGGCAGTACAGAAGCGCCAAGCACTATATAAGTCACAGACTGAGAGCTATTACAACCGCCAAGTTCGGGCCAAGAACTTCAAAGTTGGAGAACGGGTACTAAGTAAAAATGATTCTAGCCACGTCGAACCATTGAGGAAACTCAGTGTCACGTGGGAAGGGCCATACAAAGTCATAGTAGCACATAAGATTGGTGCTTATGTCCTAGAAGCTCAAGACGGGCTTGCCATTCCAAGAACTTGGAATGCGTAGAGCCGCGCAACTTTTACCCTTAAAATAGGTGTTAAAGGCAACATTAGTGCTAGCTAACGCGTTGTGTGTTGATTTTAGTATGTCAATGTAATCGACATAAATCACTTTACTATTTTCATTCATGTATTGTTCTAAGCAAAACTAGATTAAATAAGAAAGGGAAATTAAGATGCTCTTATATCCAAATCTAAAGACGATGTGTACGTTTACCGTGTGACAACAAGGACCGATCATCTAACGTCACACGAGCGAAATCGTTACAAGGAGGCAGCCAAGGATTTTATATTAGAAAGGCTCATAACATTCCTCCCAACACATCTTTATGAATTAAAGAACATATGACATGAGTGTAGAAGGTTCATAACCTTCCACGAACATAAAAAAAACTGGGTGAGCCTCAAGATGACGATCTTGGCTACACCCAGGGTCTTTAAGCAGTATATTAGAACAAATCTCTGAAAGACCAGCTTCAGTAAAGCAAAAAGAGTTCACTAGCAAGAGAACTCTTACCAGTGGTGTAAGCAAACCCTGAGTAAATACCATGTGATGGCCAACATAAACCATATATGAAGTACACAAAAGTAAACAAAACTGGGTGAGCCTCAAGATGATAATCTTGGCTATGCCTAGGGTCTTTAAGAAGTAGATTAGAACAACTCTCTCAAAGACCAACTTCGGTGAAGAGAAAAGAGTTCACTAGTAAGAGAACTCTCACCAGGGGTGTAAGAAAACCTTGCATAAACACCACGTGATGGCCAACACAAGCTATATATGAAGCAAATTAAAGAATATGTACGGTAATAGCAAGCATTCATACCCACAAATACAAAATAAATATTGCCAACGTCGCTAGACTCCCGGACACAAAAGCTACTTACCAACAAAAGTGTTATCATCACTTGTTGAACAAAGGTACATCAAATACATCAAAACAAGCCAAACACAAAAGCTACTTACCAACAGAAGTGTTATCATCACCAAGGGAAGATTCCTCGTTCTAAGACTCCTGATAGAGATTTTGAAGCCCAACCACGTCTAGGGCGCCTAAGCGAAGATGGCCAACAAAGTCCGTCTCCGTGAAATTCGCTAGTGCGTCTTCCATATCTTGATTCGTGGCTGCCACATTCTCCTCTTACTTCTGGTTGACCTCCCCAACGGACACCTGCTCCCAGACGATCTTCTTACCCTGCTCCACACCTGCAGTGACACAAGCTTCTTTCACAAGAACCAAGCCTTGGAGGAATTGTGGAATATCAATAGACCTATCCACAACCCGAATGATCCCATCTCTAAGGATCCAAGAAATATCCCTCTTCAACGCTCCCTTTGCGGCGTTGTTAGTCACCAGATCAACCTCTAGCTCTACCACCCGCTTTCTTAGACTGGTGTTCTCTAATGACAGGATCCCCACAAGATCGTTCAGGCCCTCTACCTCTTCCTCCAGTTTTGCCGCTTTATCTACCAAGCTCACCCTCTCAAGTCACACTGCCTCCTACCTATCCCCCAAGTTGCTCTTATCAGCCTCCAGCTTTGCCATTTGGGCCTTCAATTCTTCACATTCAATGCCACTCTTGTCCAAATCGGACTGGAGGGCCTCCATCTCGGAGATGCGTTGGGCGGCCGTGACTAAATAAGACGACACTTGGGTAGCAACGTAACGTAAGCCATCAGCCATATGCTAGTCAGACAGGACAATTAGGGCCTCAGTCATGGCAGGAGGAAATGCGTGCTGACACCACTCGAGAGCGATGCCATGATCGGAGACAAAATCGGGGCAGTTAGTCCCTAAGCTGGCTTATAAGCATCCGGACGAGAGCCCATCAGTAGGGGGTGGTTCTGGTTTTACCATAAGAGTTGTAGGAAAGACCACGAGGAGGTGAATACCAAGTCTTTGTCCTAACTCCTTTGATTGTGGGAACGGGGCTGTTTTTCTCGGTGCCTCTTTTTCCTGTATGACAAGGCGGTTCAGTTGCCCTTGTTTGTGCCCCTTCCAGCGGTTTCGAAGGACCTTCATCAGGGGAACGATTGGAATCTATAGAACCCCGAGTAAGAGACTCAAATTACGCTTCTTACGTAGAGCGGGCCTGGTGCTAGCTGCCTCAGTTCAACCGCCGGAAGAGGCTTCAAATAGTACAAAACGCCTCTTAACGCAGCGAAGACTCATCGGAGACCCAAATGGTGTAGGATCCTCATGAGAAGCACCAGTGATGACAACGTTCTTTAGGTACGGATCCTCACCAACATTGGTAACACTGTCAGAACCGCAATCACCATAAGTCCTTGGCCAGAAAAGGAGATGGAGATCCTCCACCAGGTCAACATCGCAAACCTGAAGCTTGCCGTAAAAAAAAACCCCGAAGAGCTTTCTCCAAAGAAACAATTTCCTCCACACCTGGTAAAAACAAGAAACAACGTTAGTTTAGCCAAAGCACCGCTTCAAACATAACTTGCCAATCTTTTCATATAAAAAAAGAGGGGGGAAGAGAGGAAAAGCTAACGAAATACCCTCTTTCTCAAAAAAGAATTCAAGTATCTTCCCACGAGCCCTCCAAGCAGCACTCATCTCGCCGGCAGCCAAGAAACAGTCAAGCCAATCTTCACCGGTGATGCTGATCTTCTTTAGGGCAGCAGCCAGTTCCTTGTCAGCACCAAAGAACACGGGGACACGGTCGACGTACAACTTAGTCCTCGGATAACTGAGTACCACAAGATCGTTGTTCACCCATAAGAATTTATCTTGCCAGCTCTTTTTGACTTCTTATCTTGGATAAGAATAGGGAGTCCCCGTCGGCAGGAAAGGGTTCGAGTCCCTGACTGGGTGTAGGCGTTAAAGAAGTGCTTGAAAGCAGGAATGGTCGACAAGTGGACTAGGGCACAACAAAGGAGTTAGAAGCCCACTATCTTGTTGATAGCGGTAGGGGTCAACTCTGTTACTGAAAACCCATACTCCCGGATGATCAAGTTGAAGAAATCAATGGTAGGTAAGCGCAAATTTGCCTCGAACAGGGCGATTGGAATCCTGACTTTACCCTCAAGAGGATTGTACAAAGAAGCATCGGGAAAAGGGATCTGCACCCCATGTTCAGAAACAAACCCGAACTGGAATTGAAAAGATTCCCACTCTTCAGCAGTGAGATTCATTCCCAAAGTGCGAGAAATAGCCATTGAAGGATTTGGAGAAAAAACAAAAAGGTTTCTTCTGAAAAGAAGTGTAAAGAAATTAAGGTAGCAGGTGGGGAAGATGTGCCATGGAAGGTAGAGATTTAAATACAAAGAAATGGGAATCGAACCGTCTTCATGATGAAACCACCGATCAACGACAATTTCACCCAGGCAGTAGCATAAGCTATCAATAGCAGCTCGCCACGTATCTATGAGTAGACCAGAACAACTCTGCTACGTCACGAACATAGAGGCCTACTGGTCTAAGGGACTTGTTAAATTTACCTAACAAACACGTTAAATGCAACGGAGAATGTAACAGAAACATTATTGCCTTAGCTAAGACCCAGTCTTGGTCTAAGCGAGCCAAGTCCAGGGTAGCAACTCATTTCTTATTACATGGTAAGAACATTCCATGTGATCTTCTCATTCACTCACGACCAATGATAAGGCAACAAATAGCCATGGGGACGCCCAGAACTGAAGACACCTGATAATTAGTTAGCATGAATAACTCTCCCAGTAAGAAGAGGCCACGTTTCATGCTCACGAGGCACGGTCCCTACGATCCGTTAGTAATACGTACACAAGGACCTCTTGCGCCTCAAGGGAGGGATCCGTCTTCTCTTTTATGAAAATTACCCCTAGATTTTCCATCTCTCTCAGAACATTCAGTCGTCCTTTAACGATTATTTTGTGATTGTGTTCTCAGGCAATTACCCAAGTCGGATCCATCATTCAGCATCCAAACAACCTGCGAGCATGTCACAACATATACAATCTGTACATGGATCTGATTTCCTGGTGCATGAAGGTTTCCTTTTCAAAGTGAATCAGTCGTGTATCCCTGATTCTAGTCTCCGCCTTCAAATCATCATGGAGTTGCATGGTGAAGGGCATGTCGTTCGAGATCACACTTTATACTTTGTGCAATCATCTTAATTTTGGCCTACTATGTGCAAGGAGGTTGATAGATATGTTAAACGGTGTTGAATGTTTCTGGTGTCAAAGGGCACATCTGCTAATGTAGGACTCTACATGCCTTTTCCTGTTCCATCACAACCTTAAACGAATATCGCATGGATTTTGTGTTGGGTTTACCATGTACTCAATAGGGCAATGATTCAATCTTTATGGTTGTTGATCGTTTTTTTAAGATGGTGCACTTTATTCCTTGCAAAAAGATGACATATGTAGATAATGTGGCTCATTTATTCTTTTGAGACGCTTACTGTTTTCATGGATTTCCATCTTCTATTGTTTCAGATCGAGAGAATAGGGTTTTGAGTCATTTTTGGTGCAGCTTGTGGAAAATGGTGAACACTCACCTCAATTTTAGTAGTTCATATCATCATCAAATGGACAGACAAATAGAAGTTGTTAATCAATCACTTAATAATCTTTTGCGGTGTTTAGTGGGTGATTATGTGAAGGCCTAGGTGATTAATCAAAGAATCGAGTAATGAATTAATCAGAGTATGAATTCAAGTATGAATGCGAGATTGAACACAGGATGTAAATATAATCTTGTTTCAGCTCTATTACGCTTTTGTGTTTACAGAGAAAATAGACAGGTTCTGTAAAAACTCTTCTCTAACTCTAGTAAAATAACCCTATTTATAGGGAATTGAAAGCGTACAAAAACTATATACTAAGGCATGGACACTTAAGCTTCGAATAAAGTGCCCTAGTAAAATACATTACAAAACATTCGAAGAGTTCAACACACACTTCGACTAATTACAACAATTTGACCCTTACAATCTCCCCCATTGTAATTATAGTCGAAGTCTTCAATTTGTAAGAAGCTGGATGGAATACATCATAACTCTTCAAATCTCCGTGTACCAGGAGATAATCTTCTTAAGCTCATTCTTATCTCCTTCATTGTTCTTCTTGCAATGATTCATACTAACAATTAAGTTCGTATAGTGAGACATTGAATACCTCTCCACTTCGCATGCCTGGAAAAGGAAACGTTTAGATTTTCCAGCTTTGTCTTTTCCTGCAAAGACCATTCCAAAAGGCTTCAAGCAGATTTCACCATCAGCATACTTTTTCAATTCTTCTTGAGTCTTCGTTGGAGCCATTGGTTCTTTTATTTCCATTCCTTTAGCCATAGCTAATTCCACATCTGTAAGAGCTAAGCACTTATAGTAATTTTCAATAAAAATCTTGATGTGAGCAACCCTAAGCTTGAATTCATCCAGTTCAGTGTTTTGAAGAAACAAAAATGATTTATCTTTCAAAAGCAATGCAACTTGTATACGATCATACAAGTTCATTAATGGAAAATCTGCAACAGTATACTCACAAATATTTCCATTTGCCCTGGAAACAACATACTTGAAATTTTGGACTGTGTTTTCGAACACCACATCCTTTTTCATACTGATCACTTTCTTTATTTTAATCAACGACCATACTTCCTCAGGGGCTTTTGCAAGAACAGCATGAAAATGAATTTTCATGTGTGTACCTTCATCCTTTTCTTTAAAATTTCCTTCTGCTTTGAACTGAGGCATGATGAACATCATTTCGTTTATTGGAAAATCCAGCTGGCTTGTATTAGTATTCGTGATCACATAACTTTGTTTTGGTTTCTTCTCAAACGAATACATGTGATTATACGCTACCTTGGCCCCAATAGTTACATAATTGTAGTGTTTGGATGGATCACCTTGGTCCATTCCTTTCGGATCACCAGCACGTTGAATCATAATGCTTTGAATAATCCTCAGTTTTTTGATCTCTGCTTTTGCTTCAACCCTCTTTTCTTCTTTTAGCTTTTCCACGACAATTGATTTCCCTTTATCTTTCAAAGCTAAATTGTCAACTGCCTCTTTTGGTTTCGAACCACTCCCACCAGTCTCCATAGATTTACCAATCACAATTCCTTTCGAAATTATTTTTGCAATTGGCATCGTTGTTACAACTATTGAAGTAACCAGTCTAGCAGAAACTATAACTGGTTTTGTTGTTGGGATTTTTGAAGAAAATACCGTTCTCACAACATTCGCATCTTCACCACTAGCCTTCGATTCACTAGTTTTTCTTTATCCCCCTTGCACCCCTGTGAAAACAGGCGGGACATTTGTTGTTGGAAGAAGGCTTTATATGCAAAATAGAGGAGCAAGTTGCTTATTGAGAATCGCTTCGAATTGGATAAACTTTTGTGATAGAAATTCAGGAGTAATCAGAGAAGAAGAAACCGACTTGTCTGGAATTCCTTTTAACTCCTTGAGCAAAGAAATCACTTCCTCAAAGTTTGCACTTTCGGATGTTGAAATTTGAGTTAATTGTGGACTCAAATTTTCATACAATTTAACAAATCGTGTGACAGCGTCACAAATGATATCAACCTTCTGATTCAGAGAAGCATAATCTTGCTGAACAATAGCAACTTCTTTTTGCATATCTTCCCGAACTTCGTGAATCTACAAATTTACATCCTCTCTTACTTTCTTCACTTCTTGAACAAAAACAACACGCCTTTCCCTTGTGACATTCTTTAACTCGTTCACATCACTGGTAAACTTTGAATTTTGAGAATTGATCCAAAGTTCATTATTTTGATCATTATGATCAACCTTTTCCAAAATTCGAGATTCAGAGTCTTTAATCATCCCAGATACTTTGCTGACAACTCTGGCTCCGAACATCTTCAACATAATATCAACCTCCAAACTTGAAATAGATAAACCACCCCCCAGATCAGCTTGAGATTGAATTGTCAAATTCAACTTCTGATTCAGAATTTTAAATTGCTTCATGGTCATCAACATGTGATCTGGAAAGGCCTCTTCCTCTTCATGAAAATCTAATTCTTCAAATGTACCTTCAAACCCTTCAGTATCAGTTTTTGTCTCCATAAAAATTATGTCTTGAACATTCGAAGTTGGTTTGGGTGTGTCAGTGAATTGAGATGAAAAAATAGAAGTGAATCATTGATTGATAATATGTTCGAAAGTAGGAGAATTAGTGGTTGATGTAATGGGAATAGTGGATGATGGTAAAGAAACAGTACTTTCGAAAGGAACAGAAGTAGATGGACCTTGAGCATCATTTTTCGAAACTCCTTCACCCATATTGACATTTTCATCCGTATCAGATACGTTTGCAGGGATGCCTGAAGTTCGTACCTCCTCAGAAACTGATTTGGCAACCGAATCTTCAGGTGGTATGATGATTGTCTGCTCAGGAATTGAACTTTCTGGTATTTCTAGAATTCTTTCCTCATCATCTTCTGTTGACTCATTAGAAATCATGAGTTTTCGATTCTTCTTCTTCTTCTTCTTCTTTGACAAATGTTTTGCCATATCCTCAGCTCTGCGTTTCTTGGACACCGGAGAAACAGGTGCTAGCACTTCTCTAATTAACACACCTTGATGAGTGATTTGAGGTTTTCAAACCACTTTATGTGTAGGAGACTTGCTTTTATGAGTTGACTTCATTTTGATTCTTCGAAACATTCCAGTCTTCGAAGGTATGAATACAGTCTCTTGTGTGTCATCAATAATAGGATCAATCACTTGAGTATCAACAACAGACACATCAACTTGTTTAGGCTTCTTCTTTGGAGATTTTGAAGATTTTGACTCTATTTATGTCTTCTTCGTCTTCTTGGATTTCTTATCATCTCTTCCTAATAATATGCCAGTTTCGATTGTAGAATCAATGGTTTTCAAATATGCCACCAAAATAGAATTCGAAGGATCAACTATTTTAAGCATTGCATCGGGAATACGAGCAACTGATGGAAAATTTTCAGCACTATCTATGACATCCTTCGGATAGTGGTATGATTGAAAAACGACTTTTTCTTCATCATTGGATACTAAAATCCCTTCCTTGTTATAAAAGTATTGCAAAATCAAGCTCCAGTATTTTGCACACGAAATACCATGAATAGCATTCGTGTGTTCTACACCCTTTTGGAATTCCTTCCATAATTGTGTAGAATAATCCACTTGAAGATCATAATAGATTCCAGCAACCATTTCATAAAACTCCATTCTTCCTTTATCAAGACCAACTGTTCTCCTAGTTAAACACCTTAGAAAAATACCAAATAAGAAATTCCAGATTCGTGGAAGACCATACTTCTTAAAATCACTAATCTTGGACAGTGGGGGCTGATATCCCATCTCATTAAACATGTACACAATTTGAGGGAATGTGAAAGCAACATATGGAGGTGAATTTGGAATTTAAAAAATTTGACAAAAGAGTTTCTTGGATAGTCTGACCTTTTTGTCGTTCACCAGATGAAAAGTAATCGTATCAGAAGCTTTGTTGTAAGTAGCAGTTGAACCTGCTTGAGAAAGACATGACATTGGAATAGAGAATGAACTAAACATCGCCTTAGACAAAACAGAGTTCTTCAAGGCAACGATTAGCATCTTCAATTCATCTGGGTATTGAGAAACATCACCCTCCAAGTGATAGTTGCTTGAATCTTCATTATTGGAACTGAAGAGACATCTTCTGTGGAAGCATCAACATGAACAGAAGTCGCCATTGTTAGGGTTTGAAGATTTTGAAAATCAGAGAATTTGGGGAATTTTTTCTTTTTGATTGCGTAAATTGATAAGGAACCCTTGAATCCCCTTTTATATGTAACCCTCAAGTTTGAATTTGAAGCAGAATGTGTATTTAATGATATTCCGACGTGGCACCTTGAAAATCAGACCATTACTACGTAAAAGTAGCCATGCGTCAAAAAGTATCTGTCACATCACCTTGAAAACCGGACAGAATACCATAGGTCATGTATAAACAGCCTGTATTGTTATCCCCAAGAATATTGTAACCGTCAGAACCCTTCGAATGGAAGCAAGGCTCTTTCACTTTTGGGATGAAAAGCAAAGTCATATGCCAGAAGTTTGAAATCATCAGCCCGAGTTGGTATTACTCAGAACCTCAAGGATTTCGTGAGTGCAGTATTCCAAAGAATGTAGACTAGAAACAAATATAAGAAAATTTTGGGATAGTGTGATGTCAAACAATTGACGTAAAAGTAGATAAAATCCCGGGCAAAGATTACTTCATTAATCATTAAGAGAATTGATCAATAGCTTGTGTAGGTTCCCGTGAATTATAATCGAATACTCGTTGATAAGTATCGAAGGGCTTCTTTTATAATGTTTCGTGGGTAGGAAATTTTTTTTTTGTTAGATATCATCTTAAACATAAGGTGAGAAATTGTAACAGAAATTACTTGTATAACCAGTGTAGTCAGTGACAAGTTTTCGTTTAAAAATTTTAAGTGACATGAACATTCGAATGAAACTCACACGGAAATCATATTGAAGAAACAATTTGTGCTGGATCTTGTTGGGTAACAAACATCATGGGTACCGAATGTTTGATCAAGACCACTCATTCAAAATGAATATGATTTGGAGTTTCGAATTTTGGTACTGAAACAAATTTTTCGTGAAAATCTGGAACATTGTTCCCCGTCAATTCTGTAAAAATGTAGAGAAAATGGGTTTCACTTTCATCACGGTCTCATAAAGTCAGATCATAAACACATATTTTTGATATGTCTAAGTCTCGATGGGTTTGATCAGAGACCTCTTGGACATATGTCTTCGTGTGTGATTGTGTAACAACTTTATGAGTGAAAAAGATTGATGTAAGACATGAAACGTACCTTTGTTATTTTTGGACAAAACAGTAAACTCTTAACTCATTTTGAGAAGAGTCAGGTAGCTCAGAGACTAATGTGAATATAAGCCTGATTGGGAAGAAATTTTCGTATGAAAATTTTCATTAAGGCTTTCATACACACACATTGAGTCATTGGAGGCTTTGGATAACATGTAGCAGCATGCTTCTAGGGACAACTTAACTAGTTCAAATGATGAAAAATTTATCGATTCATACGAAAAATGTACCTGACCCTAGAACTACAAGCAGGATCCACTCTACATTTTCATGATTGTCTGCAACAAAATACTAAAAATAAATAAGAATCAAAATATTTTTTTTGTTTTGATTTTTCGAAAGTAAAGACAGAATAAACAAAATTTTTTTTGGATTTTTTAATTTTCGAAAACTGAGTGATAAAACAAACGAAAATCTTTTTGAATTTTTGAATTTTTTGAAAATTTAAATGACAAAACAAATAAATTTTTTTTGGATTTTTGAATTTTCGAAAATTTAAATGACAAAACAATCGAAAATCTTTTTGAATTTTTGAATTTGTCGAAAATTTAAATGACAAAACAAAGGAAAATCTTTTTCGATTTTTGAATTTTCGAAAATTTAAATGACAAAACAAACGAAAATCTTTTTGAATTTTTGAATTTTTCGACAATTTAAATGACACTATACTTGTTGCAAAAACACAAAATTTTAACATCCCCTGATAAGTAACAAATGTACGAATTCGAAGGGGTCGAAGAGTTGACCATGAACAGTAACCTCTAAATCAACCTTTAAAATAAGTGACAAATTTACGAATTCGAAGGAGTCGAAGCGTTGACTATGAACAGTAATCTATGAATGTTGAATGACTTTGCATTGTCTTTTATTCAGCGCCTCTGATTCATTCCTTGTAAACCATCATTCTTCTTTTTCGCATGGAACAGAATTTCCATCGATCATTCCAAGCCCTTCTATAATTTTCACAAGGGATTTTTCATCCAAAGGTTTCGTGAAAATATCAGCTAACTGATCAATTGTTTTCACGAAATGGACTTCAATATTTCCATCCTCCACGTGATCCTTGATGAAATGATAACGAAGTGGTATATGTTTAGTCTTCGAATGTTGCACAGGATTATGACAAATTCTTATGACACTTTGAGAATCACATTATAATGGAATCTTTTTCTTATTGATTGCATAATCACGCAATTGAATTTGAATCCATATAATTTGTGAAGTACATGCAACAGCAGCAACATATTCTGCTTCAGCTGTTGAAATTGAGACACATGTTTGCTTTTTCGACTGCCAGCTCACCAATTTGCCATTGAGAAATTGACATCCACCACTTGTGCTTTTCCTATCAAGATTACAACCACCCAAGTCTGCATTCGAATATGCTTGTACAAAGAACCCAGTGTTCGAAGGATACCATAATCCTAACGAAATTGTTACTTTAAGATAACGAAATATATTCTTCACAGCAGTGAGATGTGGTTCTCGTGGGTTTGACTGATACCTAGCATAATTACACACATAAAACATGATATTAGGTCTACTTGCTGCAAGATAAAGTAATGAACCAATCATGCTCCTGTAAAGATTTAGGTCAACTGCAGGTTCATCTAACGAAGGTGTCAACTTTATGCCCGTTGCCATTGGAACTCGTAACTTTGTGCTATTCGTCAATCCAAACTTCTCTAGCAGATTTTTCGTATATTTTTCTTGATTAATAAAAATCCCTTCTCTGTTTTGACAAATATTCGGTCCAAGAAAGTTATTGATTTTCCCATCATGCTCATTTCGAACTTACTTTTCATCAAATCTTAGAATTCTCTAGATAAAGCAGGGTCAGTTGAGCCAAAAATAATATCATCAACATAAATTTGAACAAGCATTAGATGATTCCCACCTTTCTTTCGAAATAATGTGGGAACAATAGATCCTTGTTTAAATTTAGATTGTTTCAAAAATGAAGTAAGAGTTGCATACCATGCTAGTGGTGCTTGTTTCAAACCATAAATTGCCTTATCTAAAATATAAACATGATCAGGATATTCTTCGTTAATAAAACCTGGGGGTTGTTCCACGTAAACAGTTTCTTCATTCTCTCCATTTAGAAATGCACACTTTACATCCATTTGATAAACATCAAAATCTTTGTGAGCTACATAAGCCAGAAATACACGAACAACCTCGAGTCTTGCGACAGGGGAAAAAGTTTCTTCATAGTTGATTCCTTCTTGTTGTGAATATCCTTTAACAACAAGTCTGGCTTTGTTTCGAACAATGTTTCCATCTTTTTCGGTTTTATTTTTGAAAATCCATTTTAACCCGACAATCGAAACATTTCCAGATTTAGGAATTAATCTCCAAACCTTGTTTCGTTCAAATTCAGACAATTCAGATTGCATTGCAACAACCCAATCTGAGTGTTCCATTGAACTTTTAACTGTTTTTGGTTCAATTTTTTAGATGAAAACATTGAACATGCAAAATTATTGATGAGTATTCAATACCTCATTTTTGCATGAATTTGAGCTCTTTTTAAAACTCCCTATTGTGGATTCCCAATTACTTGATCCTTCGGATGATCTCTTGTCCACTTTTCCATTGGCGGATATGCTGGATCAAATTCCAAAGGTGCATCTTCGTATATATCATCATTTTCTGAACCTGCAATCGAAAAAACATCATCAATAACATTATTATTCTCAATGTTTTCTAAATGCTCCCCCTCAACATCATCATTCAATCTTTCTTTCTCCCCCTCGAAAGAAAGCTCTTCCTCATCTAAAGTATTCAAATCCAAGTGCTCCCCCTCCACAGGATCGTTTTGTATTCTTTCGCCTTTTTCTGAAGAAATTGATGTTGATTCAACAGTAAGCTTCGTTAGTTCAGATATATGATTATCATTTGCATATACTTCAGCATCAACAGCATGATCTAAAATTCCAAAGATTAAATCATAATCAATATCTAAAGTTTGTGAGGAATCAGATTCATATTGTATGTTTTTCAGAATAGGATGAGTTTCAAATTGTGATGTTGTTTTTTTAATGTAATTATCATCAAATGTAAGATTAAAAGTTTCTTCAACTTTTCGTGTTCTTTTATTTAACACACGATATGCGACTGAATTATGCGAATATCCCAAGAAAATCCCTTCATCTGCTTTTGCTTGAAATTTCGAAAGTTTATCCTTGAGATTCATGATGAAGCACCTACATCCGAAAACATGAAAAAATTTGACGTTAGGTTTTCGATTGTTGAGAATTTCATATGGAGTAATCTTAAAATGATGATGAATGAATAATCTGTTTTGAGTAAAACATGAAGTGGAAACGGCTTCAGCCCAAAGATATTATGGAAGATTCGCATATGCCAGCATAATCCTTGCTGCTTCGCATAGAGACCTATTTCTTCATTCAACAACACCATTTTGTTGTGGTGTATATGGAGATGAAAAATTATGCGAAATCCCTTTGTCCACCAAAAATGAATCAAGAACATTCTTCTTAAATTCAGTTCCATGATCACTCTTAATTTTTCGAACAATCTTCTTCAATGTTGTTTCCATCTTTTTGATAAGGTCAATCATGATTTGTGAAACTTCGGATTTAAGCCTGAGAAAATAAACCCACAGAAATCTGGAAAAATCATCAACAATAACTAAAATGTACCTTTTCTTGTTGAGAATTGAAACTATCGAAGGACCACACAAATCAATATGTAAGAGCTCCAAAGGTGCGAAATTTTTTGAATCTTTCGTAATTCGATGACCTTGTTTATGTTGCTTGCCAACTTCACAAGCTGCACATAAAGAATCATTGTCTAATTTAAGTACATGTAAACCTCGTACCAGATCTTGTGCCACAAGTTTATTGATGTTTCGAAAATTGAGATGAGAAAGTCTTCGATGCCATAGCCAACTTAAGTTTGATGTTGCTTTCGAAAGAAGACATATCTCATGTTTTCCTACTATCGGATTGATGTCCAGAGTGAACATGTCACCTTTCCTTTTGGATTTCAGTAATACTTCCTTAGTGTTGACATTCGAAATAACACTTCCTTCTTCATTAAAAAGAACTTGATTGCCAATTCCCACAACAAGTTGAGAAACACTTGTCAAGTTATGTTGAAGACCTTCAATATATGCAACATGATTCATTGTGAATTGTCCATTCGTGATCTTCCCATATCCTTTGACTTGACATTTTTCATTGTTCCCAAACTTTACTACTCCAACATTTTTTAGGCTTCGAAAATCACGTAAATTCTCCTTCTTCCCAGTCATGTGACGAGAGCAACCACTATCAATTTACCACTTGTTATCATATTGCTCATCACATAGTACCTACAATCAGTGGAAAATTTTAGGTACCCAAGACTTTTTGGGTCCTTGGAAATTAGATTTCAATTTCGAATGTAATGAAGAACTTTTAACCCAATCACAAAATTTTGTATTGAGACTTTCAATTAAGTTCACATCTTCATTTAAAGAAATCAAAACATAAGATTTTGATGGTTTCGAATGTTCACCGACATTACCCTTCGAAGTCTGAGTTTGTGAATGACCATTCTTTGCTTTTATTACTGGTTTCCATGCTTTGATTGATATGCTCGAATCCTTAGAAGATGAACTTCCATTTGATGAAGTATTCACATACTTCTCATATGCTTCGTGAATCTGCCCCTTTGAGAATGTAATTGACTGATACATCTTTCCTTTGCCTTCAAGCCAATGATCAATGTTCTTCCTTGAATTCATTCCTTTTTCTCGTGAAGTTTTCATTGTTTCTTTCTTCGTATGATTAGGAAAGTTTGGCTTTTGAGGAACAAAATCAACTTTTGGATTTGTTAGAAAAGAGTGAGCATATGAAGTATCAACTGTTGATTTAAAATGTTGACGTTGAAAGAATTTTAGATTTAGATTTGATTTATTTGAAAATGTTCTTGAATTATTAGTTTCTGAAACTTTCGAAAATCTTGGTTGTTTATTCACTTCGGACCTTGAATGATTTGATTGTGATGAATGTTGAATTTTTGTTGAAAAAGAGGAATTTTTAGCTTTGAAAACACTTTTTGGTGATTGTGATTCAGACATCTTTTGAGACTCAATATTTTGCCAAAATATTTTCTTCCTAGCTTGTCTTTTTGAAATGTTGTTTTCCATCGAAAATTTGTCAATTTGATCTTTAAATTCCTTAGAGTTAATTTTGACTAGTTTTTCATTTTCCTTTTCAACTTGTTTTGAATTCTCTTTTTCAATTTTTGATTTTTCAACCCATTTTCTTTGTGGTTTTTGACGTTGGAAAACATACAAATTCTTTGTTAAGTTGTTTTCAACTGTGCTTTGATTAGCAAAAAAACCTTCATTAGTTGTTTTTGAATTATCCTCCTCGACTAACTTCTTTAATTATGGTTTGATATTATCAACATTTCCAGTAGTTACGAAAACATGATATGGAAAAATGGCATCATCTGTACACTTGAAATTTGGATAAACCATAGTATTCGTTTCAAGGTAATGTTCACCTTTTTCAGTCATTACTTTTCCGAACTTTTGTGTATCACTATACACTTGATCAACCACTTTTCATGAAATTTCTTCTTCTTTTGAAGACTTCTTTTCCTTCGAAATTTTCTCTTCATCTTCATCATAACTATCATCAGTTTGGCTGTCTTTGATATCCACGAAGTTCATATCACAAACTTTCGAAGTTGAGGGTATATTTGTTTCATTTTCAACCATCAAATCCTTAACTTTTTCTTTCCCTTTAGATATTGATGAAACATTAACAACAGACAACTGAGAACAATCAACATCTTTAAGTTCACTAATTTCACTAATATTGTCAGAATTATCTTCAATATCAGCAACATTAGATTGAGAATCAGATGTTGAATTCTCAGTCTTTTTCAAAATTTGAATTTGTTCAGATTTAGTCAAAGTATCATTCAATATGTTAACTAATTCATTCTCATCAAGACATTCATCAATTTTGACAATTCCATATTTATATATCTATCACCAGGAACTTTGTAAAAATTAGCTATTATCTGCTCACAATCATACGAAATATTATCTACTTTAGCTCTTTCAAATGCTAGAAACGATAGTAATTTTCTATGTTGCTCTTTACTTATGTCACGTGAATGATGTAAATCAGTTAATTTTCCATAAAGTCTTTTAGCAGAATTACAATAGATGTTTCTTTGTGCTAGCAAAAGTTTGACTTCACTCGGTAATGTATCCCTATCACACATAATATTTGTTATTTGTAATTCTAAATAATCAATCTTGCTTATTTTCAAGTCTAATTTCTTTTTGGTCTCTAACAACTCCATTGACAACCTTTTGGCCTCATTGCTAGAAGACACAACAATTGAATCAAAATAAGTAACCGTCTCATCAAAATAAATTAGTTCAGAATCATAAGCATGTGTAGGAATATTAAAAGATTCAAGAATTTTACGTACCTTTGTTGTCATTGGAGATTTCTCTGTTGTCTTGGATACGAAGCATCGTCCTTTCACTTCGAATTCCTCGTCCTCTGAGTTCTCCTCCATTTTCGCATACATCGCTCCATGTGTTGGATTTCTCATTTCTTCATCTTCTGATCCAGATGACCAGATTTGATAAGTTCCATCTTCATCCTCATGTTCACCCTTTGCAACTAATGACAAATTCTTGGCTTTCGCACGAACCATCTCAAGCTTCTCTGCATAATACACCTCATCTTTAACTTTATTCTTCCTTTCATCCTTCTTTCGAAGCATACAGTCATTTGCAAGGTGATTTGCACTGTTGCATCACCTTTCAGCTTTTTCTAACTTTTTCCTTCAACTATTTTCGAATCTATCTTCTCAACTTTCTTTTTCTCCTCAAAAACATTTTTACTCACACCACTTCCTTTCACCTCAGCAAGCTTAGTTTTTGAATTGAACGACTTTTTGAAAAACTTCTTAACATGATTATTCGAGTAAAAAGTTATGGCCTCATCATCCGAATTCATGATGAATCCTTCTTCTTCCTCAGAATCACCATTTGCTTCTTCTTTCTCAGATATCTTTGACATGAGTGCCAATGGACCTCCCAAATTTAGCTTCGACTCCTCATCAATTTCATTTACTTCAGTTTTGTGTGTTTTCAACTGATTGTACAAATCATTGAGAGTTGATGTATCAAAACTTTGCCGATTCTTCACCATCATACTTACACTTCTCCATTCTTTTTGAAGACCCATCACAAAGATGATATTGAATTCCATTGAAGTCCTGGTAATTCCATAGCGATTACAACGATAGATTAACTCGTTCAGACGATCATAGTAGACTTCGATTGTTTCACCTTCTTTTTGTTTGAAATCTTTCAGCTCCACCAAACACTGTTTGACTGAATTGATTTTTGTCTTCTCACTTCCTTGAAACTTATCTTTCAGATTGTTCCGGATGTCTTTTGCAGTTGTACAACTCCTAACGTAATTGTACACAACTGGAGGTAAAGCACCTCGCAGTTCCCTCATACACCTCTTCTCCAATTTCTTCAAACGATTAGATTGATTATCAACATCAAAATTTGTAGAAGAAGATCTGATTGGTTGAACATTCACTGGAACATTGACATTTCCAGTGATACATGTCCATTGTTCTTCATCAAGGCCATTCAAATAATCCTGCATCCGATCAGCCCAGTGATCATAATATTCAGGAATTAGCATTGGAATTTTGGTCGATGATCCTAACAGATGAGAAAACGAAGTCGTTGAATTAAGATTGAAACTCGCCATTGTTGTACAGAAGCTGAGTTTGATAATTTTTAAAAAGAAATGGAAATTTGAAAACAAACTAGTTGATTCAAATTGGAATTGAAAGAAAAACACTCAATTCAACAATTCAAATGTAGAATCAAATCACAAACTGAAATCTAGACAAGCTTTTCACGACCAAAAAGTGCGGAAACTTTTGAACCAAAAATTTGATTCAAAAACTTTTTGAATAGATGAAAATCAGATCACATATGTGATTCCTGCTCCGATACCAATTGATGAATCAAAGAATCGAGTAATGAATTAATCAGAGTATGAATTCAATTATGAATGCGAGATTGAACACAAGATGTAAATATGATCTTGTTTCAGCTTTATTATGCTTTTGTGTTTACAGAGAAAATAGACGGGTTCTGTAAAAACTCTTCTCTAACTCTAGTAAAATAACCCTATTTATAGGGAAATGAAAGCGTACAAAAAATATACTAAGGCATAGACACTTAAGCTTCGAATAAAACGCCCTAGTAAAATACATTACAAAACATTCGAAGAGTTCAACACACACTTCGACTAATTACAACAATTCGACCCTTACACTAGGCTTAGAAGCTTTTTTAAGTTGAGTTTGCTCATAATCATGTTATTAACCGAAGTACGGGATTTAGCCCATCCTAGGTGATTTATTATGTTTAGCCACGGGGAACACTTGATTTTATGTCGCTTCCTATTTCTAGTGTTGTTCCAAACAAAGTGCAAAATTTTGTTGGAGGACTACATGATGTTCTATATGTTATTCATGACAACTTAGTCCGAGCTAACTGCAAGTACAAGCAAGATGCATATAAAAAACGCAAACAAGTTGATTTGGAAGTCGGTGACTTTGTTTGGGATGTTTTGACTAAAGATCGTTTTGTGGTTAGTGAGTACAAGTTGTCAACCAAGAAGATTGGACCAGTGGAGTTATGGAGAAGAGCAATTCTAATGTTTAGCGTCTACAGTTGCCAAGCCACATTTGATGTTCCAATGTTTTCAGTGTAAAAAATTTTGCTTCCTTATTATGGGGATTCTTCATATGATGGCTATAGTGCACATTCGAGGTTGAATTTTTTCTACCCAAGAGGGGATGCTGCGGACCCTAGTGTGGAGGATCGGGCCTATGCCATCCTATAGGCCCACGATCGTGTGACTAAATGGGCTTCACGGAAATCGCCATAACTTTGGCTACGTGACTTGGTTTTGGGCCGACGACCAGTTAAATCGAAACTTCGAATGAGGAGAACGCCGTTATAAATTCCCAAAGGAGACCTACCCACTTTTTGAGCCCATATATCACTTTTTAAATGGAGTTATGAACAATTTTGATATTTTTCCTTAATTTTTGGTTTTGTTTTTGGGTTTGTGTTTGGCCCATGGATCTTTAGCGTTCCATTTTAATTTCTACTTCTTATTTAAATGTTGCTGATGTAATTTGGATGGTCAATCATCAATTTTATGAAATTCCAATTTTCTCCCAAAAATTTGTGCGTGTTAACCCATATTTTGAAGTCAATCCCACGGTATTCGTAGAATCAACATGGCTTTGAAGAGATTGCCCTAGTTGTTCTTTTAAAGTCAATAGGTTCATTCTTGTTTGTCTTTTTTTTTGTTTATGCATGCTGCATCAATATCGGAGGTAGGGTCCATTTGGTATACAAAATATATTATTTGGAAATCCCACTTTAAACACCTCTCTAAATTCGGCCAAGACATCATACCCATAAGTAGATCAACCAATATAATAACTTGGAATTATTGATAAATCTTAATTATAGATTCATAATGACGACTATGAATATAAATATAAGTTAGACTTACATTAAAATTAGTGTAGCTTAATTTACAGAGTTTCTAGAGAAAACTGATGGGTTGTACTGGCAGAACTCCGAATCGAGAGTTCCTTCTAACAAGATTCTAACTACTCTGGAGCCCATCTAAAGAGGTTGAGAAGTCCGGAAAAGTTGGAGCTTAAGAACCAGAGAGTTTTTAGAGAGAGATAGGAATGTTTGGGATTAGAAATAAAGGAATCCGGGGGTATTTATAGTTGGAAAGGTGTGCGCCACACATCGACAAGATGCATGCCACATAAGTCGAGTGACCTTGACCCAACTTATTTCTACCACATGTCAGGTCCAGATTCGTCCATGTTGCCATGTCGGTAGCTTGCTGCACACCGCGCCCTTCGTGCTCGCATGCAAATTTCTATTTTTTCAAACAATCATATCTTCTTCATATGGACCCCATTTTCGATATTCTCTATATCAACATGTTGCTACCAATGAGATCTACAACTTTCATTTGACTTCGTTAGCTGATTCTCAATTTATTTTGAATGGGCTTAGACTGTTAAAGGCCGTATAAAAATCACAACTCTCTCACATGATATCCATTCTCGACTATCTTTATATCGAAAAATAGGTATGGGCGAGATCTTCAACTTTCTTTTAGATTGTTTTTTCCTAAGAATCAACCAATTCCAATTCTGGTTTCAGTGTCACACACTGTTGTGCTAAATCTTAGAAAAATCACAACTTCCTCTAATGAAGTCAGATCCTTCCGATACCTATATGCATGAGTTTGCTTTTACAAATACTATGACTTTACTTAGATTATTTTTCCTAAATAATCTTTTATAAAAATGTCTATTTATACTCGTGATGAATAATTTTCTTTTTATTCGTTAATCAACTAGCCATATTTTGTGGGTGTTAAAGTTATCCCCTGCTTAGGATGATTGTGTCCCGGAATCATCAACAAAACATGTCACACCCCCTGTTGGTGGTGAAAACGCTGAGCTGTGCGACGTAGGGATATCGGATCGAGGAAAACATATATATTGAACAATACACAAAAATATAACACAAACTATACTTTTATTAATTATAATTTATTCTGTTGTTACATTATTTGGTAGACCAAGCACACAACCTACACATAACTAGAAAATAAACAGACATAAATAAACTCAAGTAAGCCTCCTTGATAATTAAAATATATATACCTCATAATTATATTTGTATACATATATATTATTTTACTATATATATATATATATATATATATATATATATATATATATATATATATATATATATATATACCCTAACTATGATTGATTTGAAAATAAAATATTCGGGCAGAGTAACAACTACAAACAATGCATATCCATATAATTGACCAGCGTTACTTCTAGGTACAATGTTATCCTAGGAAATTGGCCAGTATAAAAGTAAAATCATTTCCAAGAATATCGGGCATCATAACTTTTAGGCGTAATATCAAAGCTAAAAAATAGGCAGAGTGCAAATGGGTGCATTATGCTAATGTTTTCATGCTTTGTATAACTATTGATATATACATAAAAATCTATTTTGTAAAGCAGTTTGCTAAGCATGTATCCCCCCCCCCCCATTTAAAACTTTTAAAATATTAAAATGTGGCTGTAAACTCGCACTTGATGCTTGAGACCGCTGATGTAGGGTTGAATCGAGCTTGGGACTCTGGGGACCGCCTAGGACATCGATGACTTCGAGACGTAGAGAGAGAGAGAGAAAGAGAGAGAGAGAGAGAGAGAGAGACTTAGAGAAATCTATATAGTAGGGGTCTGTACTGCCTTCTATTTATAGGTAGATTTGGGGTGCGTGCGACACAAAGATCTATGCACGGGATGCATAATCATTATAGCTCCATCTATAAGTTGGCACGTGTCACCTCCCCACTTGGCGACGTCACTCGCAATCTACTCGAATCCGGTGTCAGGTGCACGTCGGGAATAGCTGCACACCATGCACGCACAAAAGGATTTTGTAAAATTTGTAACACTGTCATGCGAGCTCCGATCTAAGCCCTCTTTATATCTTTGTGATGATCTCAAAGAGTACTACAACTCTCCTTTAGGCTGTTTTAGCTCGTTTTGACTTTCATTTATATGCCTAACGAGGATAAAAGTAGATGATTTTACAAAAATCATATCTCTCTCAAACAGATCCTGTTTTTGGCATTCTTTGTCCTAAAGTTTATATCTCAAGGAGTACTATGAATCTCATTTATGCACTTTTATTCAAAACTCAACCAATCTCTAAGTACCCTTTTGATGTCGTAGTTATTATTTACGTGGTTGGTTTTTACTTTTTACTAAATCCATAGCTCGTCTATTTAGAGTCAAATTTTTATGAATTTTATATCCTTGGGATCACATCATCGAATACTTTATAAATACATTAACCATTTCAGAAGATGACACAACTTTTTGGACGCTTAGTTATGAGCCTAAAAGTTGATTTTACATGTCAAGTACTATTTGATTTTATTATCTTGTAAATCAAACATTACAATACTATGCCGTTACATTTATTTTCCTACTCTTTCCTATGGTGCTTGGTAACATAATTTTTCTCGGTTGTCACATTCTCCCCCGCTTTAGGAAATTTCGTCCCAAGATTTTATCTTATCATAAGCATTTCTTCAAACAAGTGAGGGCACTTGTTCTTCAGTTAGACTTCTCATTCTCATGTGTATTCTGGTCCTCTCTTAGAGTTCCATCGTACTTTTGAGTATGGGAAATCGAATCTTCTTGACTCGTTTGACCTCTCTGTCCATAATTTCAACTGGCTCCTCAATGAAGTTCAGTTCAGGGTTAATCTGAATTCCATCAAGCGGAATGAAAAGTGTATCCCCGAAGAGAAAATTTTAAGATTAGACACATGGAAGACATCATGCATGTTATTCAACTCTTGAGGTAATCTACATCGATAGGCAACTGGGCTTATCCTGTCGAGGATTTCGAATGGTCCTATATACCTATGTTTTAGCTTTCCCCGCTTTTCGAATCTTATAACTCCTTTCAAAGGGGATACTTTGAGCATCACCCTATCTCCGACTTAGAATTCTATAGGTTTGCGGCTTATGTTGGTGTAGCTCTTCTGGCGGTCACGTGCTGCCTTCATGCATTCTCGAATTTGCACTATCTTCTCAGTTGTCTCGTGAATAATCTATGGACCAATTCGAAGGGTATTCCCTAATCTCATGGCTAGTTGGTATCTCTAACTTCCGACCAATAATAGGAGATCAAAACTTTCAACCGTATAAAGCTTCGAACGGTGCAACCTTAATGCTCGTGTGATAACTATTATTGTATAAGAATTCAGTTAGAGGAAGATGAGTAGCCCATGTATTACTGAAATCTATCACACATGCTTTTAGCATATATTCCAACGTTTGTATTGTCCTTTCGCTTTGACCGTCGATATGAGGATGATAAGTTATACTCATATCTAGGCAAGTACCAAGGGATTTTTGCAAACTTTTGTAGAATAAGGAGGTAAATCTGCTATCTCTATCAGAGATAATAGATAGAGGTACCCCATGAAATCTAAAAATATTTCTAAGGTATGTACCGGTTAGCTACTCCATCTTATCCGTGTACTTTATTGGTGTAAAGTGGGCAGACTTGGTTAATCTATCGACAACTACCCATATAGTGTCATAACCAGTAGTAGTCTTGGACAATTTGGTCGCAAAATCCATTGCGATTAGCCCCCACCTCTAATCGGGTATCTCTGGTTGTTGCAACAATCCTGAGGGCTGTTGATGTTCTGCCTTGACCTTGGAACATGTTAGACATTTACTTACGTAGGTCACAATCCTAGCCTTCACATTTGGCCATCAATAAAGAGCTTTTAATTCCAGATACATCTTGTCTACTACAGGATGGATGTAATAACCAGTCCTATGTGTCTCATCTAAAACTAGTTCCTTGATATTTCCAAACTTCAGAACCTATCTTTGGTTCGTGAAGTATCTTGTTCCATCATCCTTAATCTCTAGTGGTTTTTCCATTCTGCTTAGGCATTCTTCCTTAATGTTTTTTTCTTGTTAAAGCCTCAAGCTGAGCACTTCTAATCTGCGAGATTAGGCTAGACTGGATAGCCATCGCAAGTGCTTAGCCTTGCCTAGATGATAACGAATCCCTCAATCATAGTCATTTAGCAACTCTAACCATCTCCTTTGTCTCATGTTGGGCTCTTTCTAATTGAAAATGTGTTGTAGACTCTTGTGATTCGTGTAGATTATACACTTTATTCCATAAAGATAATGATGCCAAATCTTCAAGGAAAAAACTACAACTCACAACTCTAATTCGTGGGTGGTGTTGTTCTTCTCATGCACATTAAGTTGTCGTGAGGCATAGGCAATGATTTTTTCCCTTTGAATCAATACGCGTCCTAGACCCTGATGTGAAGCATCACAATATACTACAAAATCATCAGTACCCTCTAGTAGGGACAATATCGATGCACTAGACAACATTTCCTTCATCTTTTGGAAAGCTGCTTCTTGTTTATCTGCCCAAACAAATTTTGTTTCTTTTTGGGTCAATGTTGTGAGGGGTTTGGCTATATGAGAAAAATACTCTATGAATCTTCGGTAATAGTTAGCCAGTCCTAAAAATTAATGAACCTTGGTTGGTGTCTTGGGTGCTCCCCAATTCTTCAAAGCCTCAATCTTAGGAGGGTCAACATGAATACCTTCACTGCTTACCATGTGCCCGAGAAAGTGTACTTCTCTTAACCAAAATTTACACTTAGAGAATTTTGCATACAACGTTTCTTTCCTTAATAGCTCTAGGATCATTCAAAGATACTTCCAATGATCTTCCATGGTTCGTGAGTAGATCAAAATATTGTCAATAAATACTATCACGAATTTGTCCAAGTGGGGTTTGCATACTCAATGTATGATATCCATGACAATAACTGGGGCATTGGTTAGTCCAAAAGGCATGACTAATAACTCGTAATGGTTGTATCGAGTTCTAAAAGTAGTCTTTGGAATGTCCTCTTCCGTTACTCAGAGTTGATGATACCCAAGTCTCAGGTCGATCTTAGAGAAGTAACTAGACCCTTGAAGTTGATCGAAGATATCGTCTATTTGGAGAAGTGGATATCGATTTTTAATGGTCAACTTATTTAGATCTCTATAGTCGATGCATACTCGGAAAGATCCGCCCTTTTTCTTGTCAAATAGAATGGGTCATCCCCAAGGAGAGATTTTTCGTTTGATAAAAGCCTTGTCAAGAAATTACTATAGCTAGCTGGAGAGCTCTTTCATCTATGATGATGCCAATCTATAAATTGACTTTGCTATTGGGGCAACTCCTGGATTCATATCGATCCGAAACTCTATTTGTCAAGCTGGAAGCAGTCCTGGTAGATCTTTAGGGAATACATTAGGGTAATCTCACACCTGATGTACTTCCTCAATCTTCTTCTTACTGTCTTTCCTATCGAAAATATGGGCTAGGAAGTCCTAATACTTGTTTTGCAAGTATTTTCTGGACTTTGATATAGGAGATGATCCTAAGATTTATACTAGGTTTATCGTCGTAGAAGGTTAAGGATTCTTCTTTTGATTAGGGTAAATGTAATGGTTTTTTGAAGCATAGGACTTTGATGTGGTTAGGGATAACCTATCCATACTGATGGTGGAGTCAAAAATTCCAATGACCATAGGCATAAGGTTGACGAGAAAGGTATGATTATCTAATGTTAAGGTACAATTTCTTAAGTGTTTCCTGGGTACTTGCTAAACTCGAGAGTAAAAAACCTTCTATAGATGCTAGTATCAAAAAGTACACTTTGCATATAAGTCATGGATTAGTAAAGTACCCGTAAATACCATCGGATCTTGGACGACTTCTCTTGATTTTATCACAAATGCTTGACTCCTAGCATCTCCTCCATGTCCCTTCAACTTTTGGACAATTCCTCTTGATATGTCCAACCTCCTTGTACTCATAACATGGACAAACTTCTACTGTTGCGGTTCCATGATTTGGTGGGGTTCTGCATCTATTGGCAAGATGACATTTCCTACCGCAGTTAGTACAGATCCAATAGGCTCTAGTATATTGATACCCACACCTCGTACATTTTAGATTCTTTCCAATGGTAGTCCATGTTGGGGTTGTCGTAACAGCAAATGCCTGAAGCTTTTCTCGTTTCTTTTTTGGTGATTGCCTAGCGCTTCCATTGTATTCCTTTCCAAAATTCCTCTTCCTATTCTACACGTTGGGGAGATTAACCTTCTGGACCATTGTACTGTGACATATCTCTTGATTCGTCAGGTTGAAAGTTAGCCTCTTAGCGTTGTCATAGGTGGTTGGCTTGGACGCAGTAAGTAAACCTTGAATGGGCTGGCGCAAACCCCAAATGTACCTTTCTATCTTATTATATTCTGGAGTGACCATTCTAGGACATAAGGTGGTAAGGTCATTGAAACAGTTTGTATAATAAGCAATATGAGCTTCCTTCATCATCAAATTCAACAAATCCTGCTCCAGCTTTTTCATTTCTTCGTAGGGGTAGTATTCTTCGATCATGAGATGCTTCAAATCACTCCAGGCCATCAAATTCAATACATTAAATCCCATAGTTTCCGTATAACTGGCCCACCAACTTAGGGTTAATCTAATCTCAAAGATAGACGCCATCTTCTCTATCCATCGAGTGAAACCAACTACACCTTCATTTCCATGGAATAATTTTTGTTTATAGTTCTTAAAGTCTTTATATGAACAAACCGTCATTGAACCTTCATTATCTCCATGTGAACTCTCACCTCCATTACCTCCTCTGCCTGGGTTGCTATTGGTTTCTACGTTTGGAATTGCACCGGCAAAAATGCTGGGTTAATAAAGCCTTAATTGCAGCCAAGTTCATAGGTTCAGAGTTTGGTTCGGGTTTACCTAGGTTTCTCCTTGTGCGACGCATGACTTTATATTTATGGTATAACTTAGTTGTTATGATAAGTTTGATGTTTGCTTTTGAGTAATTAGTTAAGAGACTTAATTATATCAAGAAAACAAATCAAACAAGTAACACAATACACAATATGATCATATATATATATATATATATATATATATATATATATATATAGATATATATATATATATATATATATATATATATATATATATATATATATATATATATACATATATATATTCATTAGTTTCGATTATTTTTTACATGAATATTTCCCAAAAGTATACAATGATGTGGTTTGAACTGGAAAAGTATATATTTTACATACAAAAGATACAGCAGCATCCTATATTCTATAAACTTTTCCCTCCTTCAAACCTAAAAATTTAGTTCCCAGCTTTCCTAGCTTGAACTATCTATAAAATATTAAATAAACCACTATCCAAGCCACTAAGTGTGCCAATTGGTGTAAGACCCATTTTGAACGATCGGTGGATGTGGAATAAATAATATCCTGAGATTTAATGAACATAAAATGAAGAACATATGATGACAAATTCCATAGATTAGAAAAGATAGATAAAATATTACAATACAAGAACATAGGTGGGAGAAAAGACTCTCCCTTGGTGGGAGAGATCCCACTACTTACTCTCTCTTTCTCTAGAAAAGCTACATTGTAAGTGCATTCATACAAATAAAATAACCAACTCTCTCTTTACATAGGAGAGAGAAAGACACTAAAAATACAATAAAGGGAATAAATAAATAACCTAACTATCACTCACTATTTGTAGAGCATTTCCATGCTCCAACAATCTCTCCCTAAATGCTCGCAAATGATGAGGGATACAATAAGTGATAAAAGGCTAAAATACATTAATGCGAC
Source organism: Lactuca sativa (assembly GCF_002870075.4). Lineage (NCBI taxonomy): Eukaryota > Viridiplantae > Streptophyta > Magnoliopsida > Asterales > Asteraceae > Lactuca > Lactuca sativa. The sequence goes on along the minus strand of NC_056627.2, from coordinate 324,018,430 downwards.
TAGCAAGTATGGTAATAAAATGAAACATAATGAGAACCAAATGCTGAAATGTCTCTGAAACTCTAAAGTGCCTGTGTTGTCTGAAACTGGCCATGAATCTCTAAACAGTGAAGGTCTTCGATGTCATAGAATCACCAATGAAGTAGAAAAATAAGATCTAAATCTTCAAACTAGTCATAAGCACCATGAGCAAGTACAAGATCCAATAAAAGAAACACTCAGCTTCAAAAAGTCTATAAAACATCTCTACTTCTCGAATCATAATACACCCAAAATTCTTCAAAGAATAACTTGCTAAAAATGTGAAGCATCCAAAAATGAAGTCTGGATAATAAATAATGTGAATCCATAGTGACTTCACCGATATCTAACACTATCAACCTCAACACTAACTCCCTCACACGCTGCTCTAAACCGTCGATCTCAATCTACTGAAAGGCACCAGAGAATGGGTCTCCTCCAGGTGGTTGTATGCGTGAAGGATCCTGAGCTCATCTACATCCCTCCGCTACTCTATATCTCTAACTTTACTAGATAGTAAACTGATCTCTCTCCTGAGTGAATCATGATCATCCTCTGCCTGATGTATATGATCTCCCTATTGTGCTACTCATGGAACTAACATTGAGATCACCGTATCCGTGGGATCCTATGGAATGGGATCGCATAAAGATGCATGGGAGGACTCTCCAACCTCATAAAACCCGATACTATCCTCCGTAATCCACTCATCCACTTATGGAGTCCATTTGTGGTTGGGGTAAGGCTTATTTGATGACCTAGGTGATGATGGCAATGAGGCTGATCTCTTACGGGATTAAATGGGGGGGGGGGGGGGGTACTTTCTTGGGGTGGTTATCGTCATGCGCCGTAACACATGAATACTAAAGGATTGGCTAGAAGATGGGGGTAGTGGATTATTAATCTCTAAGGATGGCTCCACCTTCGTAATGTCTTCCTCCTAAGTTTTAGTATGCTCAACAGGGTTATCATGGGAAGATGAATCTGGATAAGGTGAGATGTCTGTTGGTTACCCATCAAACTCCCATCATGTTTCTCATCTTCCTTAATGGGTTCCTCTTCGCCTTCAAATGTCTCATTATCCTCCTCAACTGATACTGGAGTATAGGTAAAGGCATCGCAAAAATCATAGTCACTCTCCGTCTCTAGCATGTGTGGCACAACTCGATCGTCTTCCAGGTAAGGATACGACACTTAAGCCTATATGTCTTCTATATTTCTCTGATATTCTACATAAGAAATCAACTAGGAAGATGTTTACGAGAGAGATATGAGAATCATAAATACATATAATTTCCTATTATAAGTATATAGTAGATAGTACTGGTTCTCTATATGTGGGGTATGTCGGATACCTGAATCTAATCCGAATATCCTCAAGGTGTACTATTCTAAACTAAGTGTTGAATCCTCTTGTAATCAATGTTGATCTAAGACCCTAGTATTTAGGAAGTTGATATACGAAATTTATCCTCAAGTTGTAGGCCTCGACCTAAATTCTTAACTAATCACATTAGGCTATCGATCCATAAATCGCTAAGCATTTAGGTTTTCAACTACGTCATCAAGGTTTAGGCGTGGATCGATTAGAACATAATGAAACCCAGTTTCACATTCTAGGTCTAGTTGTGGTATGACCACAATACTATACTAACCCTAGGATTTGTTTTTGACCTAAAATCTTAAGTTGCGATTTGAATGGATGATCTTATGATATGTAGGCATATTTATAAGAGTTTGTATAAATCTTTCTTTGATTAGTGTTTGATTAAAGGCATTTTATTAATTCTATGTTTTATACTTCAAGCATATCAAGTGAGGATTGGCTAAGTGAGAAGTGACGTAGGGCAGGACCATTTTATCATATAGCCATTTTGAAATCCTAAAATCTAAGCGACAGTTCAAACTAGACACCTCTCCTATAAGTAGTCTAACCTATGGTAATTGATAATAATACTTTTTATTAGGTTTAACTAATTTAGAGTATCTGCCCTAGGTTATAGTCATAGTTCCTAAGGAATCCTAGTTCTTTATAACCTTTAGCTCTCATACCAATCTGTCACACCTCCGACCAGCAGCGGAAACACCGAGCTATGTGACGTAGAGATATTGGATCGAGGCAAACAGTTACATTAAACAATACACACAAATGATACTTTTATACATTGTAATTTATTTGGGAGTTACATTGTTTGGTAGATCAAGGACACAACCTAAACATGACTAGAAAATAAACAGACATAAATAAACTCCAGTTCCTTGACGACATCCTCCTCCGCACGGCTATCCTCTACAATCAGCTACCTGAGAATACATGTATTTTGTAAATGTCAACATAATTTTAGTGAGTTCATAGGTTTTTATAGTTTTCTGCTTTATTCGATTGTTTTAATTAAGAATCCTTTTTCTTTTAGAAGAAGCTTTCTTTCCTTTATAAGATCTTTTACCAATCCAAGATTAAAATACTTTCTAGGATATTTTACCAATCTTAATTTATTATAATATATTGTAGGATATTTTATTGATCCTAATCTACTATGATATTAACTACTCAAAAGCATCCCACTACGTAGTTGCTTCATTAAGGTTTTCGGGTTGTATTACCATGTGCCCCCATAATTGATGCTCTGGACTAATATTTTCCCCGCAAGAAACTTCATCAAACGTCGAATAATACTTATATATAAAGAAAGTTATCATGATGGGATTGTAGGTAGTAATCGTAGGTGGGGGTGTCATCCCCGTATAGACCTATACATATCTTTCTTGCTCTCACTAGATTAACGATTATATGTTTGGGGTAGACGAATTTAATTGGGCTAAGGGTGAATAATAAGAGATCACTAACACATTAACCCTAAGTGTTTTATCTTTTCTTTAATTCTTATACAGAATCTAGTATGTTATCCAAGGAAATTGGCGAGTATAACCTCTAGGTAAAATACTTTTCCTAGAATATCAGACTTGATAACTTTTACGCATAATATCATAGATTACAAATAGGCAGAGTATCTATGGGTGCATTATCCTAAAGCTTTCATGCTTTATATAACTACTGATATATACATAAAAATGTATTTTGATAAATCGGTTTGATAAGCATGTATTCCCCCCCTTAAAACCTATAAAATAGTTAAATGGGTCCGTGAAATCACCCTTGACTTGTGAGACCGCTAATGTAGGGTTGAATCGGGCTCAGGATTCTAGTGACTGTGACATCCCCATTTTCACGGCCAGAAAAGACCGATTTTGTTTATGCTTTATAAAAATCAGAGTACCTCTTTTAATAAAAATGTTGCGGAATTTGTTCCCAGTAAAATATGATAAATACGTTATCAAAGCATTTCCGAAGAAAAGTGTTTGTATTCATTCTAAAACATTTGGGATGTCATCGTCAATAAAAAAAATAAGCATAAACAGAACTTACATTTATTTACACTAGTGATCTACATCTCTTTTAAATCTCTCAATGTAATGTAACTTCATATCGACACCTGTGATTTGAATAAACTGAGTGGGTCAGGTTGGGAAACCTGGTGAGTACATAGGGTTTTCAACCCACAATAATATAATTATTATATTTAAACATCAAACAATCAAACCAATTACCCATTCCCATTATCTTCTTAAGGATTTACCCTATGGATCAACTATTTCTCATTCATTCATTCCTAAGGAATAGGTACGAAGTCCATCGTTGTCAATGACACAGCTGTCAAGCACAGTTGCTAGTTCTATCACTTAGGTGCAGCTGCCAGAATTATGACATTCTATGTGAGGTGCAGCTGCCAGTATTGTCCTTCGAGCACATCTGCTAGGGTTATCTCGTTTATTGACAATATCGTTTTCGAGAGTCCAGTCGCAATACATGTCAATGGGTTTTTAGAGTACACCGGTGAACACATCGTTCACAACACCTATAAGTTGCGAGCCTGCTAGTATTCCACTGGACTATCTAGAATAGTCCGTGGTTGTTATCCATACTCTGCTAGATGACGGGGCCTGCATTTGGGAACAAGGCTTCTCATATTGTCCACCTCTCACCCTTACCTCATGGTCTACATCCCTCTCAACTCATCATCCAACTCATATTTCATCTACTCATGTTTTACCCAACATATTGCATAGATATAAATACATATACACTTTAAATCATATAAAACTTATATTAAATCGTTCATCCAGCATAGATAGCAAGTATACAGATAATATGCACACATAACATGTAGTTCATATAAAATACTCTATATCTATGTGTAAGATGAAAGGGACCATGCACTCACTTGAAAGGTGGTGACATAGCACTCGGACAACGCTTCGATACTCTCAAAACAATTTTCCTTTGATAAAACCTAGTATCAATACCACTAGGGTTTAGTCTAATGATAACCGCAACAGATTAATAGTCTGACTATTATTACTATTATATAAGTGTTAAACAATACTTATATAACTCATAGTAATATCCCAAATAATTATTTTAAGGACCTAATAACATTACTATAATTATTTGAAAGCTATATTAAAAATTGCATAAGCGTAGCTCACTTACAGCGGATTTTAAGGAGAACCGGGTTTTGCTCGGAGCAGCGTTTCGAAACCGAGAGACCCTTTTTCTCGGGACTTCCTTCGGGTGCTAGGGGTTTACCTAGGCTTAGGGGAGGGTTTGGAACCCTAGAGAGAGAAAGAAACTAAAGAGAGAGGATTTTGGTGCACGCAACTCGGCAGCCTTCACTGCCTTTTATAGGATGAAGTTCGGACATTACGTTGGGAATTCAGTATGCTTACGTTGGGCGTTCTTCGGATAGGACTGCCGGTGGTGGACTCCGGGTGGTGCAACGTGGAGAAGTCTCGGACCACACAAGAGCGAGGTACGCTAGGCGTACTTCGTTTCAGACGTGGGACGTAATGTGAAGGTGGTGTGTCACTTATCCGAAGCGGGTTCACCGGACGGCTGTGAGCTAGTCCACGTCATCAATACATGCATCAGTTTCGCAAATTGCACCCTTAACTTCTTAAATTCGTATCTCCCACATACAAGCTCCGTTTTCGACGTTCTTTATATCCACGCGTAGGCGGGAACGTACTCTACAACTTTTATTTAGACTCCGTCGGCTAATTTTGAGTTATTTTTAAAAGTTACATTATTAATAGGTCGGGACAGGATGACGTCCGTTTTCGCCTGTCTTTTTATCATTATGCTAATATTAACGAGGCCTTCAATTCTCGTTTAGGTTGTGTCTGTAGCACCTGGTTCCTAGTACATATTCATCGTAATTAATATTTCTAAATTAATGCATTTTTGTCTTGGACTCGGCGAGTTGAAGGACCAACTCGCCGAGTAGAAGCGGGATGAGACACGGGGTCTAAGCTTTGGACTCGGCGAGTAGGCGCTGTTTGGGAAAAAAACCCTAACCTGTGTGTTTGCACCCTATTTAAACACTCTAACTCAGCCACCCTTGTCCCTAACACTTCCAGAAGAGCTGTAGAGCGAGACCCTAGTCCCCTTTTGCCCTTGTGAGTGATTTTGGATTTGTGAAGGAAGTTTGAAGCTTAAGAGAAGAAGAAGGAGGTGCAAGAGTGCAAGGAGGGGAAGTAGATCCGACATCTACCCTGCAAGAGGCTTCCATTCAGGTAGAAAAGTCCCTACCTTGATCACTAGTTCATTTGTTTCCCCTTTTGTCCCTAATTGGTGCTTTTCAAGCCCTAAAACACCAAACTCCATGTATTTGTGCTCTATGATCCGAAAGGACTTCAGATCTAGACCTTATGGACGTATTAGAAGTATAAAGTCTATGTGGTTGAAGTGATTAAGGTCCCTATTCAGTGTATTACCTCATAAAGAACTTGGATTTGCCTTTTTGAGCTTATAGGGCCATGCATGCATGTAAAGTTTGCAACTTTAGGTGATAAGCATGCCCTAGGAACATAGATCTATGGTTTGGAAGCGTTGCATGTCTCAGATTTGGTCTGTATGGGAAGTGGGTCGAAGGGACTCAGCGATTCCCATTGTGGAACTCGACGAGTTCTATGAAGATGGTCTTAGACTCGGCAAGTTGGATGAACAACTCGGCGAGTCCTATGAAGATTTCCTGGAACTCGACGAGTTGTTCTTCAAACTCGGCGAGTCATATGAGCTGTTACTGAGTAAGGGGTTTAGGTGTTGAAGGTCCAACCCTTCGTATCTGCATGCAGAATTAGCAAATTAACGTGTAGCAATAGTCCCAGAGACCCAAATCCTCATGAAGGATGCTTTGGTGAGGATTTGGAAGCGAGTAGGAGATCTGCTCGTGGGGACTCGGCGAGTCGGATCGCGAGTCGGTTCTCTCATCCCAAGTAGTTAGTTAAGGGTGACTCAGTGAGTGAGAAGAGGGACTTCTCGAGTAGGACCGGGTTAGTAGGAGAAGGAATCGGCGACTCTGCGCCATGACTCGGCGAGTCCAGTCAACTAGCAGTTGACTTTGACCAAGGAGTTGACCTTGAACCAGGGGTGGGTCAGTCATCTGACCTAAGGGTGTTTATGAGTGGCTAACCTATGTTTATGATTTATAATCAGAGGATTACCGGTTCAGCAGTCAGGTGCTTAGCAAGCAGACTTTCAGCAGTTACTTTTCGATGTGAGTTTCCTTCCAGTAGGAACGGGTCTAAGGCACCAAGGTCGGCCCGTATAGACGATATGATAGCATCGGAGTGTGGGCAGAGCCCTTATCTCTTAGTTGAGTCTGATGATGATATATGCTAGTGTGGTAGAAAATTTTATACTCGTTGTCTGTGTGATACTTGTATGTTATGGTTTAGTAGCGGAGTGTGGGCGAGGCCCGTATCTCCCAGATAGCGGAGTCTGGGCGGGGCCCGTATATCCCAGCTAGTGGAGTGTGGGCGAGGCCCGTATCTCCATGAGTGTGGGCGAGGCCAGTATCTCCTAGTTGCTCATTATATGATTGTATGGTATGTGGTATTATGGGGGAACTCACTAAGCGTCGTGCTTACGCTTTACAATTTTGTTTTCAGGTACCTCTTCATCAAAGGGGAAGGAGCTGGCATGGTAGCGGCACATCATACACGCACATTGTTTTCCGCACCATGAGTCATTCTGGGATTTTGTACTCTAATAGTTGATTGTTTTCATATTTCAATTTTCAGACACGATGTATGTTATGAAATGGTTTGATCAGACAATGTTTTATTTGCAATTGTTTTCTAAAGTATTGATTTAAAAAGAAAATTTTTGGACGTGAACTTTGGGTCGTTACAGTGTCGGCTAAAAACCGCTCGATCTACTATTCAAATTTCTAGTTGTACACTACTAATCCGAAACTTCGAAAAATCATAACTTCCTCATACGAAGTTAGATTTGGGCGTTCGTTTTATGGACGGTCTCGGTTTAACGTATTCTACGACTCTTATTTAGATCGCTAAGGCTAAATCTCGCTCTATCATAAATTCACTATTTACGTTTCCCGGTATCGTGCCGGTTCCGTCACGAAACTTCGACGGATCATAACTTCTTTGATATAACTCGGATTTTGGCGGTCTTTATATGTACGGAAACCTTGTAACATATAATACAACTTGGTTATGATTAATTATTATAAATAATATTTTGCCGAAAAGTCATTTTCGACACTTATTGCCTCTAATTTGACTAGCCCGAATCTGCAGGCGTTACAAGTATCTCCCCCTTAGGATGATTAGGTCCCAGAATCATCAAAGAAACAGGGCTCGTATAATGACTCCATACGTCATCTCTTCATCCTAGGTAATAATTATAACTTCTATATTCCTTCAAGTCTATATCTTAGACTTATTGACTGCAAGCAGTACTCGATCGTGCACCTGCTTTCTATCTCAGGTAAGACTCCAAATTATGTCTTTCCATCATGTGATGCACGTTTAGACTCAGGTCTCTTAGAGTTAAATTCCAGAACAGACTATACCTTCCTTCATGTTCTAATCTGATATAATCAAATTTTAAAAGGTAGCATTCCTAGCTACAAAAAACTATCACGATACCTCTACTGTTCATTTTGATTAATTCTTCCGGCTTGAGTCAGGTGCTACATCAGACTTGGTTCTCTGAACCATGTAGCATACTCGTCTTAGTCGGACTCAATTCGATATGACCACTAGGGTCAGAATAACAATAATCTCCTTAATCATTACCGAAACGATGGTAACGACCTACTTGAATAAAACGAAATCGATTACTAGTTTCTTGGTAATGTTGTGACTTTCCCTGATCCAAGCGTGAGTCCTGTACTTCCGGTAGTATAGGCCTCTACTACCATTCACACCTACTCATACTCGTCCCAAGTATTGTCCCGCAGTTTTCCAAGTCACCATACAAGAAAATCACATAACAACTTAACACATCAAATATCAAAACGAAGGTTTTATATTATTCCTTGAAATGATTTGTAATGCCCGTGTTTCTAGGCTAGGCATTAATATTGACATTATAGTCTAGGTTAACCTTTGTAGCTCATTTTGAAGAAATGAAAAGGAATTATGTGTTTTATGCTTAATTATTAGGGTTTAATTAATTAAGAATAAAAATAAGCGTCAAAGCTAAAGTGTAAGATAAGCCCGATATCTTTACATAAAGGTATAGTGGTCGAAACAAGGATTTCGGGGATATAAAGAATGCCAAAATCCGAGTTATAACGAAAAAGTTATTACCTGTCAAAGTTTCGCGACAAAACCGGCATGGTGCCGAATGTCGTAAAAAATGAGTTTTTGATAAACTAGTTTTTAGCCTTAGTGGTCTAAACGAAAGTCGTAGTATTCGTTAAACCGAGAAGTTCGATAAAAAGAACGCCCAAATCTAACTTCGTATGAGGAAGTTATGATTTTTCAAAGTTTCAGCTTAGCAGTAGACAGCTAAAAACTCGAATTTTAGATCGAGTGATTTTTAGCCAACACGACCTAAACGAGAATTGAAGGTCTCATCATTAGTATCACAACGGTAAAAAGTCTGACAAAAATGGATGTCGGATGAAGAAGTTATGAATTTTTAACGGATTTCATTTACCGGTCTGTTAAAAATAATAATATAAAAATTAAAGTCAAAATTAGCCGACAAAGTCTAAACGAAAGTTATAGAGCGTAATTTTACCTATGCGTGCATATTAGGAACGTCAAAAACGGAGCACGCATGCGAAAGTTATGGATGTTAGAAGTTTTGGCACAAAAATCAAGAAAATTCGCATAGTCACGAGTTGCACGTCACCCTCGCCTTGCATGTGCCACGTGTCAGAAATGGTGAGTCATGCGAAGCCACATGTCGAATTCTGATTTGACCGAAGGGAGGCCCAATCCGAACCTCGCACGCCTTAGTCCGAGCCTCGCACATGGACTGCTAGACCGCGGTCCAATCAGCAACCGCCACCGAGACCCTCGCACGTGCTGCCATCTACGCACCTTCGCCTGCGGACCCCACCACCGGAACCGACTTCGGACCTAGACCTCGGTCCAATCATAGACTAACAGCGAGCCCCTCGCAGGTGCGAGCCACCCCCCTGCGAGCCTTCGGATCTGCGATGCGTGGCCTCTTCTCAGCCCTTGGATCAGAAGCCTCCCCATATAAATAGAAGGGTGCGAACCCTCCCGGCTAGAATTTAGAAATTGGCAATTTTGGCCCCTTTTTCACTATTTTGGCTATTTTCACATCCCAAGAAGCCCCAGTACTTATTCTAAAGCCCGGAATACTCCACGAAGTGACCGAGAAGCCCGTAAAATTTATCTTTTTGGTTTCGAAGCCCGACCTTTGCAAAACCCGGTTTCTCAAATAAACTCCCGGTTTTATTAGAAATAATCGTTTTAGGAAACGAATTACTACCCGATTATCATCAAATCAAGTGAGTGTATAGTCACTTTTCATTTTACATGTGTAAATATATTAATTGTTTATTTGAGGTGACTGTTGAATTGACGTTTTATACAAGTTTTAAACTGTATATGTATTTTTATCTACAAATATGTTGGGTAAAACATGGGTAGATAGTGATGTGTGATAAAATAAAGTGATGAGAGGCCTCGATGTGTTTTGAGATCAAGTCATCTAGCGGAGTTTGGATGACGACCACGGACTTTCTAGACAGTCCAGTGGGAAACATTAGCAGGTCTGCAACCTGTAGGTGTTAATGAACTAAAAGTGTTCATTTGCTGTACTCCATCCCCCTCATGGTTTCCTTTAGGAGATGTATGGCTGAGGAAACCCCTTAGCAGTAGTGTCCATCCTGATGATATTCTTTAGGCTAGGTCCCTTGTGAAAAGTGTTTAGGGACGTAAAGTGAGGATAACAGGAATGGGTAATCAGAGTTATTGTTGATTGATGAACTTAGTAAGTTTATTATTATTGTGGGTTGAAAACCCTATATGCTCACCAGGCTCCCAAGCCTGACCCACTCAGCTTTTTATGTTACAGGTAGTGGACCCCAAGCATAGTCGGAGGACGACGAGAGATTTTTGGATTATAGGCCAGTAGTTGTAAATAACTGTTGAAAGGCTTATAATGTCTTGTTTATACTTTTGATCTGTATCGAAACATGACATCCCGAGGTTTTGATATATATGGAAAATATATACCTTCTTAATGAAGGATTTTGATAAACTTTTATCATATGTTGTTTGGGGACCAATTCCGCAACATCTTTTAAAAAGATTTCTCTGATTTTATTTTAAAAAGCATAACTTAAATCGGTCTTTCCTGGCCGAGAAATTAGGGGATGACACAGTTGGTATCCGAGCATTAGTTTAAGCGAAATAAGAAATATCCTACGATTTCTAGACTTAAACTTAGAATGCTAAGTGATGATTGTGAGATGAGTGTCTATCATATTTTAGACACGAGCACTAGTTTATTTTAGGAAAGATGCCTAAAATGCCCTTATGTGCTAAATGTTATATGTTTGCCATATATGCCATTATTTCTTCGGATCTATGGTCTGTTGCTGACCGAATCTGGAAACCTTATGTGTGTAGGATTCTAACCGTATGATTACGAGATTAGAACTAACATGTAAATGTTTCGGAGGGATAAGATGGTTTAAATACCTATCGAGGGTAAAGACCTAAATTCTCCTTATATGGTATATAGATTGTAATGGCAAGAACTCGTAGTGGAGTTGGAAATGCAAACGGAAACAGGGATCAACAGCCTCAACCACAAGAAGTTGAGCAAGTACCTGTTGTAGGAGCTGCACCTGAGCCAATGACGATGGTTGGGGTACAAGCAATGATGCAGATGATGTTAGATCGCCAGATGGAGGAGACAAGGCGATTACTACAACAACATAGGGAAGAGACTACGATGCTTGTTGAACAACTCGTATTGAATGAAGGGCAATCAGTAGGAGGGAACTATAGTGGGACTCTTGGTCAAGCCAACCCACCAATAGTTAGACAAGACAACTAGGATGGAGGAGTTGATGGACACGGGTGCAAATACACAGATTTCATGGCATCTAAATCGTCGTGTCGATCTGGAAGTCCGACACCGGTGGAAGTCATGAATTGGATCTCCGAAATGGAGACGATGTTTTAAAGTTTTGAGTGCAGCAACAAACAAAAGACCGCACTTGCAATTCCTCTGTTAAAGTTTGGTGTGTTAAACTAGTGGAAGTTACTAGCTAATTCGATGCCCAAGGGAGAAGCTAGTAAGATGTCTTGGGAAGACTTTGTACTACCACTGAAACTGCAATATTGCTCTGAGCAGGATCTTCTAGAAATCAACAATGAGTTCCAGACTTTAAAGAAGGGAAAGATGAGCATTATTGAATACGTTGCTAGTTTTATGGAAAACATGTAGCTTGTTCCTCATCTAGTTCCAACTGAACTCTCTAAGGTCCAAAAGTTTGCCCTCGGATTACCAAGGACTTTGGTCTGATGGTTAAGCAAGCAACCACTTTGAAAGCCGCCATCTGGGCTACTAAGAACTTTGAGGTTCAGATCAGAGAGAAGGGTCTGGAGAGGGCGGAAGTTGGTGAAAAGAGAAAATTTGAAGGAACTTCAGGTTCCAGCAAGAGAAGCAAATTTTCTAAGTTTAAGAAGTTTGGAGGAGGAGGAGGTGAAGTGAAGTGGTGTGAGAAGTGCAAGAAAAAGCACTCAGGGAAATGTAGTGAGGAGGTGACTTGCTTCAAATGTGGAAAGATTGGGCATTTTGCCCCCATGTGCCCATCCGATAAGAGGGTATGTTTTGAGTGCCATGAAGAAGGGCATGTTTTTAAAGACTATCCGAAGAGGAAGGATGCTGAAAAGCCTAATCTACCACCAAAGCCGAAGATAAGAGCCTTTCAGATGACACTTGAGGCTGCAAAAGAAGAAGATCAAGTCATAAAGTAGTAATGTGAATAGTAATAAGTGGTTTAGACTATTAGAGGCATAGTATAGGGTAAACTTGAACCTTTGTGTAATCGTTTAAAGGAAATAATATAAACCCTGGTTTTGTTATATGATGAATTGAATGACTATGTGAAGTCCTTGTATGGCGATTTGGAGAACTGCGAGACAATTCTTGGGACGAGTATGAGTAGGTGAAAATGGTAGTAGAGGCCTATACTACCGGAAGCACAGGACTCGTACTTGGATCAAGGAAAGTCACAAGGTTACCAAGGAGCTATTATTTGATTCCGTTTTGTTCTAGTATGTCGTTACCATCGTTTCGGTAATGACTAAGAAGATGATTGTTATTCTGACCTTAGAGGTCATATTGAATCGAGACCGACTAAGATGAGTATGTTACGTGGTTCAGAGAACCAAGATCGATGTAACATTTGACTTTAGCCAGAAGATTGGGGTGAAAGATGATTAAAGCAATCAACAGAAGTATCGCACTCATTGTTAAAGAAGTTGATATTTAGGAATGATACATGTTGAACTGTGATTGTATCACATTAGAACATGAAGGAAGGTGTAGTTTGTTCTGAAAATTGTCCCTAGGAGATCTGAGTCTAAGTAGTGCAGTATACATTGAGAGATCATTAGAACATGACCCATCGGTCTGTTACAATAAATGAAGGAAAGTAATTATTCCAAGAAAAAGAAGGAGTCCTCAATAAGGATTTTTTTGTAACTCGAAGGTTACGATTGAAAGTCCTATGGAGATCTGAAGCTTTTTAGGATTAGCTGGATATTATCACTGATTTATCCAAGGCTTTTCTTCGATCGCGGCTCCATTGACAGCTTTGACCCACAAAGGAGTTGTCTATACTTGGAATGAGAAGCAGAGGAAGCTTTGAGAAGTTAAAGAAGACGTCGTGTGAAGCACCGATTCTTCCGTTTCCTGAAGGAGTTGATGACTTCATAATTTATAGTGATGCCTCTGGAGTTGGGTTAGGGTGTGTTCTGACCCAAAGGGATAAAGTGATAGTGTGTGCATCGAGGCAATTAAAAGAGCATGAAAAGAACTACCCCACTCATGATCTGGAGTTGGCAGCGGTAGTATTCGCCTTAAAGGTATGGAGAAGGAATTGAACATGAGGCAACGGCGCTGGCTAGAGTTATTCAAGGACTACGACTATGAGATACTTTACCACCCTGGTAAAGCAAATATTGTTGCCAATGCTCTCAGTCGGAAGGTAAATCTTGAAAAGAAAAAGCCAAGAGCGTTGAGAATTGAAGTTATCTCGACAATTGTGAAAGCTCAAGAGGAAGCTTTAGAGAGAAATGACCGAAAGGAGGAACGTTTGGGCAAAACGTTGGCTTTTGATACAAATGGTCAAGGCTTGAAGGTATTCAAATATAGGATTTGGATACCTAAGACGGGAGGAGAAAGAGATCTTCTGATGGAAGAAGCTCACAAGACCATTTACTCGATTCATCCCGGTAGTACGAAAATGTATAGGGACCTAAAACCCTATTACTAATGGCCGACGATGAAGCTCGATGTTGCTAAGTATGTGGCCGAGTGTGTAACTTGTGCTAGGGTTAAGGCACAACATCAGAAACCGTATGGGAGTTTAGAACCTTTACCTGTACCCATGGGTAAATGGGAAGATATCATTATGGATTTTGTGACTAAACTACCCAGAACAAGGAACAGTCACGACATGATTTGGGTGGTCCTTGATCGCTTCACTAAGAGTTCGCATTTCATAGCCGCTAACGAGAAATGGTCTATGGATAAACTTGTGAAATTCTTATGTGAAGGAAATTGTGAGGCTACACGGTGTTCTGTTAACGATTGTATCCGATCGTGACAGCCGTTTTACCTCAAGGTGTTGGAGGAGTCTGTAAGAGGAATTGGGTACCAAGTTGTGTTTGGATACAACTTACCATCCGCAAACCGATGGTCAGAGCGAATAAATGATTCAAACATTGAAGGATATGTTGAGAGCAAGTACCCTGGAATTCCAAGGTAACTGGGATGAACATTTACCTTTAGTAGAATATTTCTAGGGTAATAGTTTTCACTCAAGCATCAAGATGGCACCTTATCACGCTTTGCATGGGGAAAAGTGTTGAATGTCGTCATGTTGGCTGGAAGCTGAGGAAAAGTAGCTTATGGGACTTGAAATAGTCCATTAGACTGCTAAAAAGTTGTAAGTGATTAGGGAAAGGATTTTAGCTGCTCAAAAGAGCTATGCTGACAAGAAAAGACAACTGATATCATTCGAAGTTGGAGATTCGGTTTTACTCAAAGTCTCGTCATGGAAGGGACTTATAAGGTTTGGTAGAAGGGGAAAGTTGAGTCGAAGGTTTATTGGACCATTTAAAAGTTCTTCAGAGGATCGGAAATCAAGCTTACAAGCTAGAATTACCGGAAGAACTAGAGGGTATTAACAATACCTTTCATGTGTATTATTTGAGGTAGTTTACGGGAGGTGTGCCCAACATAATTCCCATTTCCGAATTAAGATTGGATGAGAGCAAGAGGTTAATTGGAGAACCTGAGGCAATCGTTAACTATAAGACTAAGAAGTTGCAACGTAAGATAGTCAATTTAGTGCTTGTGCATTGGAACGTTATAAATGGGCCAAATTCTACCTGGGAAACGAAGGTTGACATGGTGAGTCGCTACCCGTAATTGTTTATTGTTGTGTGATTCCGGGGACGGAATCATCCTAAGGGGGAGTGAATTGTAATGCCCGTGTTTCTAGGCTAGGCATTAATATTGAAATTATAGTCTAGGTTAACCTTTGTAACTCATTTTGAAGAAATGAAAAGGATTTATGTGAATATTATGTGAATTATGTGTTTTATCCTTAATTATTATGGTTTAATTAATTAAGAATAAAAATAAGCATCAAAATTAAAGTGTGAGATAAGCTCGATATCTTTACATAAAGTTGTAGTGTTCGAAACAAGGATTACATGGACATAAAGAATACCAAAATCCGAGTTATAACGAAGAAATTATGACCTGTCAAAGTTTCACGACAAAACCGGCACGGTGCCGAATGTTGTAAAAAGTGAGTTTTTGATAAACTACTTTTTAGCCTTAGTGATCTAAATGAAAGTCGTAGTATTCGTTAAACCGAGAAGTTCGATAAAAAGAACGCCCAAATCTGACATCGTATGAGGAACTTATGATTTTTCGAAGTTTCAGCTTACCAGTAGACAGCTAAAAACTGGAATTTTAGAGCGAGTGATTTTTAGCCGACACGACCTAAACGAGAATTGAAGGTCTCGTAATTATTAGCACAATGGTAAAAAGTCTGACGAAAACGGACGTCAGATGAAGAAGTTATGAATTTTTACCGGATTTCATGTCCCGGTCTTTTAAAAATAATAATATAAAAATTAAAGTCTAAATTAGTCGACGAAGTCTAAATGAAAGTTGTAGAGCGTAATGTTACCTACGCGTGCATATAGAGAACGTCAAAAACGGAGCTCGTATGCGAAAGTGATGGATGTTAGAAGTTTTGGCGCGAAAATCGAGAAAATTCGCATAGTCACGAGTTGCCACGTCACCCTCGCCTCGCATGTGCCATGTGTCAGAAATGGTGAGTCATGTGAAGCCACGTGTCGAATCTCACACGCCTTAGTCCGAACCTTGCACATGGACTGGTAGACCGCGGTCCAATCAGCAACTGCCACTGAGACCCTCGCACGTGCTGCTATCTGCGGACCTTCGCCTACGGACCCCACTACCGGAACCGACTTCGGACCTAGACCTCGGTCCAATCATAGAGTGATAGCGAGCCCCTCGCAGGTGCAAGCCATGTGCGAGCCACCCCCTGCGAGCCTTCGGATATGCAACGCGTGGCCTCTTCTCAGCCCTTGGATCAGAAGCCTCCCCCCTATAAATAGAAGGGTGCGAACCCTCCCGGGTAGAATTTAGAAATTGTCAATTTTGGCCCCTTTTTCACTATTTTGGCTATTTTCACATCCCCCAAAGCCCCAGTACTTATTCCAAAGCCCAGAATACTCCACGAAGTGCCCGAGAAGCCCGGAAAATTTATCTTTTCGGTTTCAAAGCCCGACCTTTGCAAAGCCCGATTTCTCAATAAAACTCCAGGTTTTATTAGAAACGATTGGTTTAGGAAACGAATTGCTGCCCGATTATCATCAAATCAAGTGAGGGTATAGTTACTTTCATTTTACACATAGATATGAAGTATTTACCTTATAATACGTGCTATGTGTAAATATATTAATTGTTTATTTGAGGTGATTGTTGAATTGACGTTTTATACAAGTTTTAAACTGTATATGTATTTGATATGTGCATAATTAGTTCATATTAAGTATATATTTTTATTCATTTATTAGCTAAATTATTGCATATTATGGACAAAAGGTACTTAAAAGTGTTAAATTATGTTTTTCAGTCCAAAGATGAAGTCGGAAGCGAAAGGAAGCGGGAGAAACAGTTAGAAGATCGAGAATGAAATAAAGAAGAAAAACATTAAAAATGGCACCTACTTGGCGAGTCAGATCGACTACTCGGCGAGTCCAATCGAAGAATCGAGAAGATAATGACTCGGGATCCCAGAGAGTTATCACAATACGGGGAATGTGAGAGGGACTCGATGAGTCACCACTTGACTCGACGAGTCGATTCGTATATTTAAAGATAATTCCACAGACCGATAGAAGGGAGTTCTGGACGATTCAGAAGTACTTTGCTGCGATTGAGAAGCCAGAGAAACCCTAGAAGACAACGAAGGAAGGTATAATTCAATTCCGGAGAGTAATTGAGGCAAAATTTCATCATTCCACTTATTCTTTTGTTTTATCATTATGATTAAGCAACTTGACTTTGTTTGTTTGCTGTTATTTACTTCAATTATGAGCTAAAACCTTTAGACTTCTATTTGGGGATACAAAGTTGACAATATGGTTTGATTGATTGGTAGGATTAATTCCAAGTTGGTGAATTTTTGTTATTTTAGCTTGCTAAAGAACCTTGTGTGTGAATAATAATTAATTTTCTGTTAATAGGAAGATAATTGATTAGCATGAACATCTATTGATTATTGACCTCATATGCTATGTGATCACTATGCTATATGTCTACGATTAATGAATATGAAACTAGAATTAATAAGAAAATTGAGTAAATTCATGTGTAAGCTTGTGAGATGACCATCAAACAAGGAGTTAATTAAAAGAATAAATTAGTTAACTATTGCAAGTCTAACTTAACCCGAATAATTAATCTAGTGAATTTAATTAAATTAGACAATTGGCCACTGTTTAAGTTAGTTTATTTGCTAAGGATTAGGGTAGTGAATACGAATCTAATCACTTGAATCGGTAACCAACGAAAGAATTAATCCATTGCACCACTACCTTGAAATCAACCATAGGGTTAACCAAGTTGAACTAAACAAAAGTTCCTTTCCAATTATTGAATCTAGTTAAGTCGTTATTTTCTACTCTTAAATTAGTAATAGTTAGTAAGTTTCTAGTCTTGTAAAACTAGAGAAAACCCCTACTTCTTAATTAACTTAGATAAAATTAGTTTTTAATTTAATTTTCCGTTCCCTGTGATCAATACCCTGCTTATTTAACTATACCATAATTGATAGGTTCACTGCCTTTTGTGTGTTATTTGATAATTAAAAGTAGGTTTAAAACTAAGTGAGTTTGCACACATCAGTATTTTTATCTACAAATACGTTGGGTAAAACATGGGTAGATAGTGATGTGTGATAAAATAAAGTGATGAGAGGCCTCGATGTGTTTTGAGATCAAGTCATCTAGCGGAGTTTGGATGACGACCACAAACTTTCTAGACAGTCCAATGGGAAACATTAGCAGGTCCGCAACCTGTAGGTGTTAATGAACTAATATTGTTCATTCGTTGTACTCCACCCCCTCATTGGTTGCCTTTAGGGCATGTATGGATGAGGAAACCCCTTAGCAGTAGTGTCCATCCCGATGATATTGTTTAGGCTAGGTCCCTTGTGAAAAGTGTTTAGGGACGTAAAGTGAGGATAACGGGAACGGGTAATCAGAGTTATTGTTGATTGATGAACTTAGTAAGTTTATTATTATTGTGGGTTGAAAACCCTATATGCTCACCAGGCTCCCAAGCCTGACCCACTCAGCTTTTTATGTTACAGGTAGTGGACCCCGAGCATAGTCGGAGGACGACGAGAGATTTTTGGATTATAGGCCAGTAGCTGTAAATAACTGTTGAAAGGCTTATAATGTCGTGTTTATGCTTTTGATCTGTATCGGAACATGACATCCCGAGGTTTTGATATATATGGAAAATATATACCTTCTTAATGAAGGGTTTTGATAAACTTTTATCATATGTTGTTTGGGGACCAATTCCGCAACATCTTTTAAAAAGATTTCTCTAATTTTATTTTAAAAAGCATAAATTAAATCGGTCTTTTCTGGCTGAGAAATTAGGGGATGTCAAATGACTACATAGGTGTTCAAGTTCACCCTAGACTATGCCTCTGACAGGCTACATCATACGATATTATTGCTACTGCATAACTTGATCTTCGGATATGAAGTTCTTATCCTTGATTCCTCGCGTTGTCATCTACTTCGTCAAGGATCATCTGAAATGCTCTTGCCTTTGGCTTTGGCGGCACATTTAGCTTTGTAGCCCCCTCTCTCTTTGGGCAGTCTTGCTTGAAGTGCCCTTCCTTGTTACATCCGTAACACACCCTTTTGTTGAATGTACACTCGTTGGCATAGTGCCCATGCTTCCCACACTTGAAACAAGTCACCTCCTCACTGCATTTTCCAGTGTGTTTCTTTTTGCACTTTTCGCACCATCTTTCTTCACTTCCTTCTCTTCTAAAATTCTTTGTATTGGAATTTCTCTTCTCATCGGGCCTTGCCGATCCTTCGAACTTCCTCTTTTCGCCAACGTCGAACTTGCTGGCAGCTCTTCCCTTAATCATATTCTCCACAAATTTGGCAGCCCAGATAACTGCTTCCGGAGTAGGTGCTTGACGCACTGGCACTGTGTACTCCCATGGAAGTCCTTTTGCGTACTTGTCGATTTTCGTCAGCTCATCCGGAACAAGACGCAAGGCGAACTCCATCTTCTCTATGAAGTTGTTGGTGTCTTCATCAATAAACATGCTACCTTTCTTCAAGGTAAGGAATTGGTTTTCTAGCTCGAGTAGGTTTTGGGCTGAGCAGTACTTACGTTTGAATTGCACCAAAAACTCTGCCCATGTTAGTTGCAGGGGCTCATTGGAGCTTAAAGTCTTCCCCAGAGTGTTCCACCAACGAACAGCACCTCCTCGGAATTGTGACACTACAAACGTGGTCTGTAATTTGCCTCTACAACTACACGCATGAAGGCCAACTCCATCTCCGAGATCTAATCCATAAATCCGATCAGATCTTCCTTTCCAGTGAAAGTCGATGGCTTGCAAGTCAGAAAATCCTTATACTTGCATTCATTCCTCTCGACTCCATCATCTTGATTAATCCTCCTAATCACTGGTACATCGGCTTAACCAACGGTCCCACTGTAGTTCCCTTCCTCTGACTGCCCATAATTCAGTTCGGGCTGCTTAATAGGCATCGTAAGTTCCTCTCGATGTTGTTGAAGTAAACGTCTTGTTTCCTCCATTTTACGACCCAACATCGTCTGAATCATTGCATGCACTCCGGCCATGGGGATTGGCTCTGGAGCGGCTACCATAACAGGTATTTGTTCAATCCCTGGAGGTTGATCTCGATTCCCATTTGCATTCATGTTTCCGCTACGGGTCCTTGCCATCTTGATCTATACACCAAGTAAGGTGAATCTAGATCTTTATTTAGGATTGACATTTAAATCATCCTTATCTCCCTGAAACGTTTATATGCTAGTTCTAATATCGTAGTTAAACGCTTAGAATCCTAAACACATAAGGTTTCCAGATCCGGTCGGCAATAGACCATAGATCCGATCAAATAACGACATATCAGGCACAAACATTTAGCACATAAAAGCATTTTAGGCACAATTCCTAAAATAAGCTAGTTCTCGCACCTCACAATCATCGCATAGCATTCTAATTTTAAGTCTAGAAATAAATCCATATTCCTAGTTCACTTAAACTAATGCTCTGATACCAACTGTGACATCCCCATTTTCACGGCCAGAAAAGACCGATTTTGTTTATACTTTATAAAAACCAGAGTACCTCTTTTAATAAAAATGTTGCGGAATTTGTTCCCAGTAAAATATGATAAATACGTGATCAAAGCATTTCCGAAGAAAAGTGTTTGTATTCAGTCTAAAACATTTGGGATGTCATCGTCAATACAGAAGCATAAGCATAAACAGAACTTACATTCATGTACACTAGTGATATACATCTCTTTTAAATCTCTCAGTGTAATGTAACTTCATATCGACACCTGTGATACAAATTAACTAAGTGGGTAAGGTTGGGAAACCTGGTGAGTACATAGGGTTTTCTACCCACAATAATATAATTATTATATTTAAAATCAAAAAATCAACCCAATTACCCATGCCCATTATCTTCTTAAGGATTTACCCTAAGGATCAGCTATTTCTCATTCATTCATTCCTAAGGATTATCCTAAGGAATAGGTACAATGTCCATCGTTGTCAATCACACAGCTGTCAAGAACAGCTACTAGTTCTATCACTTAGGCGCAACTGCCAGAATTTTTACATTCTATGTGAGGCGCAGCTGCCAGTATTGTCCTTCGAGCATAGCTGCTATGGATATCTCGTTTATTGACAGTATCGTTTTCAAGAGTCCACTTGCAATAGAGGTCAATGGGTATTTAGAGTACACCGGTGAACACATCGTTCACAACACCTACAAGTTGCGAACTTGCTAGTGTTCCGCTGGACTATTTAGAATGGTCTGTGGTTGTCATCCACACTTTGCTAGATGACGGGGCCAACATTTGGGAACAAGGCTTCTCATATCGTCCACCTCTCACGCTTACCTCATGGTCTATATCACCTCTCAACTCATCATCCAACTCATATTTCATCTACTCATGTTTTACCCAACATATTGCATAGATATAAATACATATACAGTTTAAATCGTATAAAACTTGTATAAAATCATTCATCCAGCATAGATAGCAAGTATACAGATAATATGCACACATAACACGTAGTTTATATAAAATACTTCATATCTATGTGTAAGATGAAAGAGACCATGCACTCACTTGAAAGGTGGTGACTCAGCACTCGGACAATGCTTCGATACTCTCAAAACAATTTTCCTTCGATAAAACCTAGTATCAATACCACTAGGGTTTAGTCTAATGATAACCGCAACAGATTAATAGTCTGACTATTATTACTATTATATAAGCGTTAAACGATACTTATATAACTCATACTAATAGCCCAAATAATTATTTTATGGACCTAATAACATTACTATAATTATTTGAAAGCTATATATTAAAAATTGCATAAGCATAGCTCACTTACAACAGATTTTAAAGAAAACTGGGTTTTGCTCGGAGCAGCGTTTCAAAACCAAAAGACCCTTTTTCTCTGGACTCCGGGAGCCTCGGGGCTTCCTTCGAGTGCTAGGGTTTACCTAGGCTTAGGGGAGGGTTTGGAACCCTAGAGAGAGAAAGAAACTAGAGAGAGAGGGAGGATTTTGGTGCATGGAACTCAACAGCCTTCGCAGCCTTTTATAGGCTGAAGTTCGGACATTACGCTAGGAGTTCAGCATGCTTACGCTGGGCGTTCTTCGGATAGGACTGCCAGGTGGTGGCCTCCGGGTGGTGCGACGTGGCGAAGTCTCGAACTGCACAAGAGTGAGGTACGTTGGGCATACTTTGTTTCGAACGCGGGGCGTAATGCAAAGGTGGCGTGGTACTTATCCGAAGCGGGTTCATCGGACGACTGTGAGCTAGTCCACGTCATCAATACATGCATCAGTTTCACAAATTGCACCCTTAACTTCTAAAATTCGTATCTCCCTCATACAAGCTCCGTTTTCGATGTTCTTTATATCCACGCGTAGGTGGAAACGTACTCTACAACTTTTATTTAGACTCCGTTGGCTAATTTTGAGTTATTTTTAAAAGTTAGATTATTAACATGCCGAGACAGGATTCGTCCGTTAAATTCTCATAACTTCTTCATCCGACGTCCATTTTCGCCTGTCTTTTTATCGTTATGCTACTATTAACGAGGCCTTCAATTCTCGTTTAGGTTGTGTCCACTAAAAACCGATCGATCTACTATTTGAATTTCAAGTTGTACATTGCTGATCTGAAACTTTGAAAAATCATAACTTCCTTATACGAAGTCAGATTTGGGCGTTCTTTTTATAGACGCTCTCAGTTTAATGTATTCTACGGCTTTCATTTAGATCGCTAAGGCTAAATCTCGCTTTATCATAAATTCACTATTTACGTTTCCCGGTATCGTGCCGGTTCCGTCGCGAAACTTCGACAGGTCATAACTTCTTCGTTATAACTTGGATTTCGGTGGTCTTTATATGTATGGAAACCTTGTAACATATACTACAACTTGGTTAAGATTATTTATTCTAAATAATATTTTGCTGAAAAGCCATTTTCGACACTTATTTCCTCTAATTTGACTAGCCCGGATCTGCGGGCGTTACAGAGACCGCCTATGATAGCAGCAACTTCAGGATTCGCACTCGGTTGTTGAACCAACAAACACCCTCTCAGTCGCTCCCAATAACTTCCAAAGGAAACTTCGGCTACCTAAAACTACCCTATCTACAATGACACTCATTGCTCTATGACTCTTGGATCCCCGACCCCTTGCCTCGACCCAACGGTCTCTGTCACGTCCCACCTGCTTTGCGATGAGTACACGGGCCTCGCCTACGGGTCTCACCCAAAATATTTCACGGAACGGTTTTGCCCACAGGTCTCACCTATCTAGGGCTTCACAGACTAGCTCCACGTCGAAACTCAACGACCTATCCCTTCCTGATTTCGATCATGTTGTGGCCTTTCCACGATCCTACGAAGTGACCCACCCTGGCCAAACTTATCTGACCGAATCTGTAAATGCTATGGCTCATTCCGAAGTCTAACAACACTCTCCCACACTATCTGACCACATAAAGAATGCTACGGCGTCCCCATATTCGTACTATACTTTCTCATGCTATCTGACTGTTGGTGTATGCTACGGTTATCCCGCAGTCTTACAACACCTTCCATGATGTCTCAACTTTTGACCATGGTCTTACCGCTGATGACCAATCCGAACACACTCAAACTCGAGCACTCACACGCTTGGCCTACTAACTGAACTCGCGTCATGACGGGAATTCCCAACCTGGTTCCCCCAAAACCAGCTATCAAGCACCAAGAAGACGCAAACCCAACATTGGGAAATTTTCCAAATTCTCGACTCACACACTCCTCGACCTAAATAGCCACTTGGGTCATCCTCCTCCCCAACAAGAATGCAAACTCATCCTAGTTTTGCACCTACTTCTAATCGTGGATACCAAAACGATTGTCCCCCACTTTGATTCAACTAAGATCTTACAAAACACAAGAGTGGAAGGATTCCTAATCCTTCTTAACGTCCAATGATCAATCTACTGGAAATCAATGCTTACCACTGTTAGTGTTCCAAATCTAACCCACACTAACACAGTACAGATCTTGAAGACTGACGAACACCTCCCGAGTTTCAATCACACTTGCTACAACTACCGCATTTTGGGAACCCAACATATAAGGAGACGACCTCACACTACTACTCTAAGATTCATGGTAAGCAGATGGCATATTATTCAACATAAGCAAAAAATATAACTCCGAGACACACTTACTAATACCGATGCAAAGACAATAACGATAAAATCATAAATAAAGACTCATAGGAAAGGAAAAGACACACACCTGCAACATCGAATCCGCTGGAGCCTCCTATATAGTCAACTGGAAAGCCCTGCTCCTCGCCGTAGGCGCCTCTGCTCGGCCCTGGTGACCGTCGGTGATCCTCAAAGTCGCAGGGGCAGGTGCCATCACCTGTCCCACTATAGCCAAACTCGGACATTGGGCCTTCTTGTGGCCCCAGTGACTGAAATGAAAGCATATCATGTCTGATCTCTGGGTGGTGGTAGCAGTAGAAGCCCTGCTATAATAACTGATTTGGCCACACGTGAAGCAGCCAAAATAAAGACCAATACCACTCCTACACGCATCCTCGTGTGTCCTGCCGCACTTGCCACAATAGCTATGGTCCTGATGACACATCAATTTGGAATCCGAGACCTTGGGCCTCTTGCCCAATGTCGTAGCTGTCTGAACCTCGTCTGGCTTCCTCTTCCTCCCCACCTCTAAGTCGATCTCCCGCTTACTGGCTCGAGTGATCATATCCTCTAGTGTCTTATAGCTGGACCGACTCATAAATTGCTTAATGTCGCTCCTCAGCATCTCATGATATCGGGCCTTCTTCATCTCCTTGTCCATTACGTACGGTGGCACAAGAAGGGCGCTCTCTTGGATCTTGGCGGTGATCTCCGACATCGTCTCCGTAGTCTGCTAGAGGTCTTGGAACTCCTGTGCTAGCTGCTGCACTGTATTCACTAGTGCAAACTTGACCCTGAACCTAGCCGAGAAGTCACTCCATGTCATCGCATCAACAGCGACATCATCTCCAATAGCATGTCCAGCCTCCTCCCACCAATCATGTGCTCTGTCCTTCAGAAGATAGGAGGCGAGTCGGACCTTGTCCACCTCGGGACATCGGCTAGTACAAAAATCGTTGGCGAGATCTGCCAACCACCGACTGCTTGTAATGGGGTCCCGAGCCCCATGATAGTCTGGAGCCCCACATGCTCAGAACTCCCTGAATGTGATCGTGCGCGCCCCCATCATGGCCGCCATCTCAGTGCGGAAAGCACTCAACCTCTCGTCAAGAATCTCCAATATACCCTCCTTGACCGTACCAAAGATCACAAGAGTCTGGTCAATAATATTGCAATTAATCCTAGTTGAAATATAACTCTCTCATCTACTCATCAAGCTGCCTGGTTCCAGAGCCCGAGCTTGATCCCTCACCAGCGCCTGAACCGCCAACTGGTCTAGTACATAGCCTCACCATGTTGCACCATAATATAACAACCATCATCACTATCTAGGGATCATGCGCACACTACAAGTTCCTTGGTTTTATCTCATCCTTCCTTGACTCGAGTACGGATCCTCTTCTTTCAGTAGTACGGTCCCATACTATCTTCCACGTCTATCCGTACTTTGCTCAAGTATTGCCTTGACTCCACCAAGTCCCTTTTTGCTACTACTGCTCCCAACACTAATCGCATCCTAGGCTTGCCATAGGGTAATCTCCGACCCACTCTCCACCGTCATCTGCATAAGAAATCCCTGCTATCCTTCCCTAACTAGCTTGTGGATACCATGACATATTACTAAGACTAGATAATTCTTGGAATGAGAGGTATCTCCCTACAACGGTTAGACTCAGATGAGAGCTGTGAAATAGGGCTAAACCTAATCTTCTGAAATTATTTAGTCCTCGTAATATGTAACTTAACATATTCATTTACTAGTTAGTTAAAGATAACTAGCATTCCTAAAAGCACAAAACAAGCAGCATTCAGGTATCGATTAAAGAAAACCAAGCATATCCTAGTCAGGCCATCATATCACTGACTAATCAGTACTAGCATGTAGTTCAGAAAGCTCATACAGTAGGCATATAAGGCATCCTTACTAGATCCTTAGCCCTAATCTAGCATGTAGTTCACATATTCATAATTCATATCATAACACACTTGTATGGGTAATTTGGGAGAACTTACTTGAGCTCGGTTGATTGCATGCACCGCACCCTTTCTCTTTTCAAAAATCCTTCATAAAAATAGTTTTCGTTTTAAAAATTGTATACCAAGTCCTCAGTTTGAGTTCAGACATACCCGAGAGTATGCCCGAATCCCTCAAACCAAGGCTCTGATACAAACTTGTAACATCCCGAAAATCATGACCAAAAATTTTATTTTTAAATCTTTGAATAAACCATTGTTACTAAAAATCATTTATCAAAACAGAAACCATAATATCTCAAAACATCAAAAATATGTATATCGTTATCAAAACATATGTTAAATGTATATAAGAGTTACATCCCAGGCTAAAACGTCGTGGTGTGTGCAATGCAGTCATCCCAAGGTCTTCCCTCTGCTAACAGAAGTACCTGAAACCAAAACTGAAAACCATATGCATAAATTTTAGTGAGTCTCCGCAAACTACCACATACCATACACATAATCACATAAATTGGGCCCCCGCCCTTTCATCGGGCTTCACCTGACATCAGACAATGTCCGGCATCAGCCCCGCCTTGCATTGACCCCCACTCGGTTTATAGATTTGATTCTTCTAGGCCCCGCCTGTCTTTGGGCTTCGCTCGTTATACACATATAGCAATATCATATAAGTATACTCGCACATAAAGAATCATATACATACACTCCACACTAAGCTAGTGATGAGATACAGCCCCTGCCCACACTCACCTCCCTACCTGGCACATAGAAGTATCATAAAGACAACAAGTATAACTAATCTTTCACATAGTCATTGGGTACCACACGACATCGAACCGTATTCCGGAAGCATACATAAAAACCTTCCTCGAGCCCCTCCCGACATCGGATTGTAATCCGGAAATACATAACATAAATACGAGCCAACATTGGTGCCTTCGACCCATTCAAATAGGAGGAAACTCACCTCGCAAAACTAAATGCAGAATCTCACGATGAGGAATCTCTAATGGCTGCTCCGACGACTCCCCATGCTGTCATTACCAAAATAACACTTAGTAAAAACAATTAATCCTTCTTAAGGTAAGATGACCATTTTACCCCTGATCTAATTTGGTCCATGCCAAGGGCCCACAACCATAACATGAAAGGCCCAATACTAGGTAGACTTCCTAAGCCCATTCATGGCCCACCAGTAGCCCAATTTCTGAATTGGGCCCAACCCCTCTAATGGGACTTACCCTTTTGAATCCATTCCATACTTCATAACCCACCCAAGGTTAAGTCAAGGTCAAAGTCAACATTCATGTCGATGTCAAAGTCAACGCTCCGAGTTGACTCAACTCACCAAGTTCCTATGAATTACAGAATCGTGATTTTGCGATCCAACTCATTGAGTCCATCCTTGAACACGTCGGGTTCTTCCTTTCAATGGAAATTAGGACACTCCACTTCAACTCGTCGAGTCCTTTCTTGAACTCATTGAGTTCCTCAGTCTGTTAGCCCCTTCTTAACTCATTAAGCCAGTATCCTTCAGAGATGAACCCTAAACTTCAGATCTCAACTCAAAATTCCTCTAGAAGGGTAATGTTTTTAACTTTACCTGTTAATACCTATTTCTAAATGATTCCTAAATATACTAAGTCCAAACCCTAACCCAAAAGGCCAAAGTCTTAATCCCAACATCACCAAAACTACAAGATGGACAATGAGATCATAGATCTGGACTCTAAGGACTAAATGATCACGTAAAGTCCCAACTTTTTCCTCATGCATGACCATAAGAAGCTACAATGACCAAAATGGTGACTTAGAAGTTGCATGGGACTTCCATGGCCATAAACTTGTCACCTTTATGCCATGAAAGTCCTTCAAGACACAAGATCTAAAGTGCTTTCCATTTGGGATGTCCAACTCCCAAGAACCATATCATTTGGACCAAAAACATGTAAGAGATACTAAGAAAGAGTGCTAATCCACTATTAGTCAAGTTTAAGACTTGATTACTAGAAAGTGACGAAAATGGAGTGAGGTTATTGGATCTAGCAACTCTTCCTTGTTCCTTCAAACTTTCCTTCCTTCCAAGAGCATGAACCACCCATAAGAACACTCAAAAAGGCTCACAATCACTCGTAATAGCATTAGGGTTTGGAGAACTAGGGTTAGAACAGTAGAGGCTGGAAATGAGGCCAAACCCTAAAGCATAAGGTGTTTAAATAGGGTACAAATTCCCAGATTTTTGGTTTCCCAAACCCTGTCCAACTCGTCGAGTTGATCCTACCCAACTCGTCGAGTTGGTCTTCCAAAATGTGTGTCCCAACTTTCCAACACGTCTAGTTTATTCCTTAAACTCGATGAGCTGGTCTTCAAAAATAAAGTTTTATTTCCATGTCAAACTTTTAAATTTTTGGGTGATACAACTCTCTCCCACTGAAACTAGGCTTCGTCCTCGAAGTCTGCTATGGTGACCTGCCCTGAAAATTGCTCACGCCTTATGATCGCGACTCTCCTTATCTATTCCAAGCTAACTGATGTTTCCCACGAGTACTGATACCCGCACAACCTATGGCCTTCCCATGGTACCGAACCCAACTAAAAAGACTCTTTCCTAACCCTAGGAAAAAATGAACCCTACATTTCGAGCGTAAATCCACCTTTTGCCTTCCGAAGTCTGAAATATATAGTGGTTTGTCTACCCGACAAACTGCCCACACATAACCAGCAGTAGAATACTTACACTTGATAAATTGCTCAGATAATCCTTCGAGTAGAAGATTCATCCCCGAAACGGTTAGACTCAGATGAGAGCTGCATTACATGGTCAAATCAACTACTCTGAGATTATTTAATCCTGTTTCAAGTGACTTGTCACTTCGATCATCAGCTACTCCTTACACAAGAATCTTCTCATCACCACTTTTGCGGAACATCACGTTGCCACTTATCTACTCTCTGGATGAACCGAGACCTCACAGGTCCCCAAGTTATCAATTATCTAGAATACCATATTCCTACCCGGTTGCTGAACCAACGAAGACCCTCTCAGTCGCTTCCAACTACTTCCGAAGAAAACTTCGGCTACTTAAAACTACCCTATCTTTAATGAGACTCGTGGCTCTATTACTCCTAGGATCCCCGACTCCTTACCTCGACCCAACGGTCTTTGCCAGGTCCCACCTGCATTGCTATAAGCACACAGGCCTCGCCCACGGGTCTCACCCAAACTATATCACGGAGCGGTCTTGCCCACATGTATCTCGTATCTAGTGCTTCATAGGCCAGCTCCACCTCGAATCTCAATGACCTATCCTTTTCTGATTTCGATCCTGCTGTGGCCTTTCCACGATCCTACGAACTGACCCACCCTGGCCTAACTTATCTGACCAAATTTATGAATGATATGGCTCATTCCGTGGTCTAACAACACTCTCCCACAATATCTGATCATATGAAGAATGCTAGGGCTGCCCCGCTTTGATTCTCCCTCACTTCTATTCCTGGATAACCGAACAATTCTCCCCCACTTTGACTTAACTAACATCTTAAAGCAGACAAGAATGGAACAATTCCCAATCCTTCTTTCCATCCGATGATCAATCTACTGGAAACCAACACTTGCCACTATTAGTGTTCCAAAAATAACCTACACTAACGCAGTACAACCCTTGAAGACTGACGAAACACCTCCCGAGTTTCAATCACACTTGCTACAGCTATCTCATTTTGAGAACCCACCATATAAGGAGATGACCTCACACTACTACTCTAAGATTCATGGTATGCAGATGGCATATAATTCAACATATGCAGAAAATATAACTCCAAGATACACTTACTAATACCGATGCAAGACAATAGTGATAAAATCATAAATAAAGACTGATAGGAAAGGAAAAGGTACACAACTGCAACATCGGAATCTGCTCGCACCTCCTCTGTAGTCAACTGGAAAGCCTTGCTCCTCGTTGTAGGGGCATCTACTAGGCGTTGAAGACTGTCGGTGATCCTCAATGTCACAGGGACAGGTGTGATCATCTGTCCCACTGTAGCCAAACTTGGACATTTGGCCTTCTTGTGGCCCCGATGACTGAAATGAAAGCAGATCAAGTCTAATCATTGTGTGGTGGTAGCAGTACTTTCCATAGCGGCTATGATCCTGATGACCCCTCAATCTGGAATCCGAGACCTTGGGCCTCTTGCCTTATGTCATAGTTATCCGAACTTCGTCTGACTTCCTCTTCCTCTCTGCCTCTAAGTCAATCTCCCTCTCCCTGGTTTGAATGATCATATCCTTAAGCGTCTTCCAACTGGACCGGCTCACAAACTGCCAGATGTCGCTCCTCGTCATCTCTTTATATAGGGCCTTCTTCATCCCCTCGTCCGCTACATACTGCAGGACAAAAAGGGCCCTCACCCGGAACTTGGCGGTGATCTCCGCCACCATCTCTGTAGTCTGTCGTAGGTCTTGGAACTCTCGTAGTAGCTGCTTCTCCTCAATCACTGGTGCAAACTTGGCCCTAAACCTAGCCGAGAAGTCACTCCATGTCATCGTATCAACAATCAAATCATCTCCAATATCATGTCCAACCTCCTCCCATAAATCACGTGCTCTGTCCTCCTTCATAAGACTAGAGGCGAGTCGAACCTTATCATGTGAGGACAGCAACCGCTATCAATATACCATTCTGAATCATACTAGTCATCATGCATAACCTACCAAATTTAAATAGATTTAGGAGCCTAAACCGATTTGGGTCCTTGTGAGAATGTCCTTTGAACTGGAAAAGTCTTTATTTTGTCAACCCAAAATGATTTTTTGATCAGAGTATTCTTTATCCATTCTCTATTTCTGAAAACTTCAAGTTTGTTATCACAAAGATTTACTTCAAGAAAATTAGATTTTCTGTGAATTGTTTCTTTGTATTTTAAAGCTATATTTTCCATAAACTCATTTTCTTCCTTTTTCAATTTTGCTTCGAGTTCTTTGAGAATGACTTCTGGATTGGAAACAACTTTTTTTTCAACATTAAAATCTTTTGATTTAACAATCTATTTTGAAAATTGTGACTTAAGTGAGTAACTCTGATTTGAATTCATTCAACTTTTCTTCCAAATTTGTTTTATTTTAGCCAACTTCTTTTTGTATCTCACATTCATTTTTCTTTTCTTTGCAATAATTTCCTCAATAGATTATTGAGTGTTTGCTTTCATTTTTTTTCTATTAGGTATTTTGTTCTTTTCCAATGAAGATTCACTTGAAACTTTTTTTGTACTACCCGGTCCAGCCTCATCATAAGAATTATTCACACGATTCAATGGTTTAGAAACATATTTACCTTTTGATTTCCAGGAGTTCATTTCTGAGAGACCTTTCGTTTCATCAATTGGCTTTAACCAAAATTGCTCATCATACCCTTTTGCATTATCAAGAGCAACCATGGACGTTAATTCAGAAGTGTCATTTTTATCCAGTCCTAGTTTTACAAAAACTTGATTAGGAGTTTTCTGAATTATTGGAAAATTGTTGCTTCTTCTTTCAAAACTTTTGAACCTTGATTTTCAACAATTTGAACAAATTCGATTGAGTTTTCAAAAACTAAAATTTTCTTTGGTTCATCAAGATTTTTCATAAAAGTGGAACAATCAATTTCATCTTCTACAGAAATATAACTCATTTCTCTTTCATCAAATTCAGAAATATTCTCCAAAATAAAATTGTTATCCGAATTCAATTTCTTGCATAGTAAGTTATATTTTTACATAGCGCTCATTTTGATTTCTTTTTTATCTTCTTCGGTTAACATATCTTTCAACATGTTTTCGTTTTCTTTGGACTTGATGTATTCTTTAATTTTCTCAAGTCCAATTTTGTAAGAGTTGGAAAAATTATCTCCTAAAGAAACAATTGATTCACATTTATAACATTCAACATCAATCTCATATTCAAGAAAAGGTAGAATCATCTGATGCAAACCCTTACCTATTTCACAATCTAAATGAAGTTGAGTTATATTCAAGTACAAACATTTAGCAATTAAACATAAAATATTTCGTTGTTTCAAAAGTACTCTACTATCTCTGTTATGCAAAATAACATCATCACTAGATCTATTCAACTCAACCTCCAAGGCTTCTATTCTTATTCTTCTCTCCTGATTCTTAAATGTTATCATGTTAATATTATCATTCAGATTAGAATTACTGATACAAGACCTTTTCAAGCTATCGCTAAAATTAGAAATCGTATAAAATAAATCATTTAATTCGGAATCATAACGTGATGTAAGAATATTAAGAGATGTAAGAATAGAATTTTCCTTTTTAACAACCCTTTCACATTCACTCACTTGCTTCTTGATTGATTTTGTTTCAAAATAGCTGGCTGAAGCTTTTCCACCATCATTGACTTATCCTTTTCCATGCAAACTTTGAACCATCAAACATTTTCATGCATACCCTTGTTTTTCAGATTTGACCATGAGATAACCACCATGAGTAGGTTTCCTCACTTCATCATCTTATGAGTAAGCGGACCACACTTGAACTTTTCCACTATCACTATCCCCTTATACCATCAACACTAGTTTCGTAGTTATTGTAGATTTCTTTCAGAGTTCTTTGATTATTTTAGTATAGTAAGCTTCTTCCGTCTCTTTCTCCTTCTTCTCATTCTGTTTGTGTAGCATACACTCTTTTTTGAAATGACTCTTACCATGACAATAGTCGCAGTCATATTTGAAATCTCCTAGCAGCTTCTTCCCTTTCTTTTCATCTTCATTCCAAAAGTTCTTATAGTTCACAACACTTGGTTTCTCGTAATTAGAATTTCCTTGTTTGTACTTCTTTCAGAAACAAGAAAAATTCTTCTTGAAGGATTTCTTTGGGTTAGACACCATCAGTGCTTTATCTTCTTTAGAGAGATCATCATTAGAAATGCCAGAATTGGAATCATCAACAACTGACTTCTTTTGTGTAACACCTATAGCAGCCAACGCCAACGTTAATCAAGCACTAGAGATTAGCTTCGCATCTTTTGTGACTTTGTCTTCATGTGATTTCAGAATTTCCATCAGTTTTTCCAGAGAATAGTTTTTGAATTGTTCATGAGCCTTAATAGTTGAAACTATCAAATTCCATTCAGATCTGAGACCATTCATGATTTTTACCTTTGCTCAATAACTTGTTGTTGAAGATTGAATTTATGAATTTTGCTCAACAAGTGATTAAAGCGAATGACAATTTGGTCTAGATTCTCTTTTGATTTATGCAAAAAGGATCCAAAATCTGAAAAAAGTGTCGTTTGCAGAGAATGTTCCAGGTCGTCATCACCAGAGTATAATTCCTTCAGTTTGTTCAAGATTTTCTTTGTAGTGTCTAGTGAGTTGACAAGATGAAATGTGTCAGGAGGAAGATCAAATAGAATGATTCTCATTGCCTTCAAATTAGACATCACCATGTCCTTCTCATCATTAGGAATTTCTGTATTTTCAACAATGATTACATTATAGTCTTTTTGAGTTTTGACTTCTTCTCTCGTAGCAAATACTTATACGTTTCAATCGTCATTCTGTGCCAAATGCTAGATCCATGTGTTTCAATTCCCAGCACATAATCTTCAAAATGAAGAGACCAAACTTTGTAGTCTTTAGGAAAAAGGATAGGAATCCTTGTTGTTGATCCAATATTGCTTGGAATATTGGATGAGAGAGAGTGAAGATGATCGTTAGGCATTGTTTTGGTCAAAAATTAATCAAGGACTAATCAACCAAATTGAATGAGAGGCTGTGATGTTCAGATTGTGCAATAGCAAGTAGTAAAAGAAAAGTGACACAATGGTTTAAAAGGAAAACCCTTGATCCTTGCTAGGATCTCCGGCATAAACCCTGGGAGGTGATAATGATCACCTACCTTTTTGATTTTACTGATATAAAGTAAATATTACAGTGAGTTTTTAGTGTGAATGAATGTAGAAATTCATAGAGTGAGCTTAGACTAAGGATTCGCGTGTTGTGTGTAGATTAAAGGTGTCAATATATAGTCTAATCTAGCCAACAAGATGTTCGATATTTCCGGGATCCCCTATGACCAACTTTGTGAACGTTATTTGACCAAATATTCCGAGTCTTTAGCATTGTTGAAGTAATTCTTTGTTGAGAATTGGTCTTCCATTGTTTACTTCTGCACACATGTTAGTTATAGACAAATATGATCGTTATAAGTATTAATAATTACAAAAGTAATAACGGTAATTAGTCGGGATCTTGATGTTGCTGAGGATCCTGGATATTTGAGGATCCTAGATATAGTAAGGATCTTGGTCCCAAAAATTGCCCCCCAAGTTATTCTTGAAAGATATAGGAGTTAGTTCTGTAAATATTAAAGGAATAATTTAATGTAAATAGAGAATAATAATTTTTAGTTTTAACCCATAATGATTAGGTGATTTAAATTCCAACGGATAATTTACTAGCCATTAGCAGTCAAATCATATTCACCAACCCAGTATAAATATGAGGGATCAGTTTCATATTCTCTTATCCGTTCTTCTTTGCTTTTC
The DNA here is from genome assembly GCF_002870075.4 of Lactuca sativa. Taxonomy (NCBI): domain Eukaryota; kingdom Viridiplantae; phylum Streptophyta; class Magnoliopsida; order Asterales; family Asteraceae; genus Lactuca; species Lactuca sativa. The sequence goes on along the minus strand of NC_056627.2, from coordinate 323,983,696 downwards.
TTGTGTCATCTTGTGATTAGAAGGTAATTTTCTTCCAAGCTTTTATTCTTTCTACTATGGGTCGAAAAATGGTTGTCTCTCGTAAAAGTATCTTGGCCGTTACCGATGATGATTTTATCAACCAAGGGATCCCTTCTTATGGGGAGATATGCTCTTTTGGCAATGACGACATTGAGTCTCTACAAATCAATGGGGCTTTCCTCCCATTGTTGCTTTTAGGCCCTTCGATCATCTTATTCAGCCTGGTTTTGTCTCCCCCACTTGGGTGTGCTTTCATGAGTATCCTTTCTCCTTAGGCTTGAGATATCCTTTCCACGGGATTGTCACCAAATTTTTTAGGGTGATTGGGATTTCGTACATCCAGGCCATGGAAATTTTCTAGAGGGTCCTTTATTGGGTCGACCAGATAAATCAATCAAAGGGTCTTGACATAGGTCTTTCTAAGCTGGCCTGTGTATACGATCTCACAACCTTTGGGAATTCTCATTTCCTTCTTAAGATCAAAATCCTCAGATCTTCTCTAATCTTGAAAACCAAGCACAAAGATGGAGCTTGGAAACGGAGATACCTCTTTGTGAGGTTCAACTTTGTTCCCAATGGGGATCTCTTGCCCACAAATTAGAATAAGAAGGGTAGGATTTTAATGCTTTACCTTGTGATCCTGGGATCTTAATCTTATTTTTTTGTTCCTTTGCAGCCTTCAAGTTCGAGGAACTTATTCCCGCTGCTGAGGATTCAAAGGAGAAGATTGAGAAGTTCTTGGCCTTATCAGAAGTTGAGAGATCCTTCTGATTCAATCAAGCCCCCCCCCCCCAAGAAAGCTCCTCTGCTACTAACCTCACGTCGACGGGTAAGTATCCTTAGTTTTTTCCTGTTTGTAACAAGGATCTTTCATAATCGTTTGTTGTATAAAAAGATCAAAGGTCACTCGCTCCATTACTCGCTTCACTCTTGCTTATCATGATACGACTATGTCAGGGGATCAGCTGGTAGTGAAGAAGGAGAAGTGTTCGTCCTCTCTACCTCCTAAAAGGCCGACTGTGGATTTGACAGTGAAAATTTTAGGATCCCGAAAGAGGAAAACTGTTGAATCCACAAGTTTATCTTTGGAGAGCCTTGGGACAGAGGAGGCGCTCCAGAAGTTGGTCTCTTTCTCTCATGATGTAAGTGTTGATTTCATGATTTGTTTTTTTTGTTGACTTACAATATTTTCATCATAGGTCTCTATTCATGTTTCTGCTGATTTAAGGATCTGAGCGGAGAGGGCTAAACAAGCCCTTCAGGGACAAGAGAAGATGTGGAAGACGACCAACGAGGATCTTCTAAGGAGGGTGGAGTTGCTTATCAGGGAAAAAACTGATAGCGAAGAGGAGCTCATATGCGAGATGGAGGAGGTGATCTCTGACGCAAAGGTCAGTGCTGTAGTGGCCATTTGGGAGGCCAAGATCCATCTGACTTAGGATCTTAAAAATGCACGATCCAGGGACATGGTTTGCTAGCGCAAGGCATTAGCCAAATTAACCGGCAAGCCTGCTACCGCCACTCAGGATCTTGTGTTGCGGCTGACCGGGAGGAAGAGAAGAAGGTCGATGATGACCAGGATAAGGTTTAGACCTTTTAGGTGATTAGGGTAGCATAATCTTTTGACGTATGAATTTTGTAAGGCTGTAGGCCTTTTTTTTTTTTTTTACTATAATGGTTTATTTTATTTTCGTCTTTCTCCGTTTCTTGCATAATACAATACTAAGGTCTTTTCACGGTTAAGATCCTGAAAAAATGTGTATGATTCTTAAAACAAAATGAACTGATAATGATTAGTTAAAAAAATAACAACAACTGACTTTTTTAAGCGATCTAAAAGTTTTTTTTAGAAGTTTAGTGATTAACTCGCAACTCATAAGAGATTTTTAATAAGCTTTTAAAACTTCTGTAAAGATATCAGAATAGTGAATTACTTCAAAGTGACGAAAGTTTATATGTCAGCGATTGGTTTAGGATCCTTAATTTCAAAACTTTAAAGTTAAGGAAAGATGGAACGTAAATATCTTCGAGTTTCTCTTTAAGCTTCATGAGTCGTTGAATTTTAGAATTTACTGATGATAAATTCGAACTTAGGAGAGAACTTTGATTCAACGTTGGGAATAAGGTCCCTTATTAACGAAGGTTGATGAGGATCCTTAAGGACGAGGATCCTTACCATCATAGATCCTACAAAAAAAGTTCTTGGATATTGTAAGAGAAATTTCTCCTTAGGATAACCTATTTAGATTTGACAAAATAGATAACATGTTAATGTTATATTCTGGGAAGGATCCCTACTTGAGATATAATTATGGGGAACATTCCCAACGTGTGACAATATGAAAATGTAATAGACCTTATGTAATTTCTGGGTCAAAATCCCAATCTTTGATAACATGAGAATGTTATACACCTTAAGTAGTCACTGGGGAAAAATCCCGATAACATGAAAATGTTATATCCCTGGAGTAATCACTGGGTAGGATCCCAATTTCTGGATAACATGAAAATGTTATAAACTGTAAGGATCTCAACTTGTGTTCAAAGATAAGAGGGTTTCCATGCCACGAATCGTGAAATGAACCCCTTACCCGTATCCCACAATTAGATTTCATGTGTCCAAGCGAGGTGTATAAACCTTCTTTTGTGTGAAAGAGGTAAACCTTAGAGGGGATTAAGTACCCATAGGCATGGGAGGGATGACCAGTCTCTATCTTGTGTACGTGATAGCTTAGGCATTATATTGTTAAATATAATGGAGTTTACCAAGTATTGGGATCTTTATGTGTCAACATCCTTGTGCTTTAGGGTATTCAAACTCGAGGATCCAAATGTTCTAGGATCTTCGATTGTGAGGATCCCGATGTTTCAGGATCTTCGCTTCTGAGGATCCTTAACTATATGCTGTTTAGCATAGAAAACATTAGCTAAGGGTGGGCTTTAGTCTATCTAACGCCCCTCTGATGCTTAAGTTAGTAATGTATTCGAGGAGAGAATCAATAATAATAAAAATTTTAAGGTAAAGAACATGTGTACCTTGGTTTTGGTGTGGATCATTCGATCCTACTTACATTTAGTATGCTTTAAGGTGTATGTCATTCCAGGATCTTGGTAGAACGTCTCCTTCGAGTGTTGCTAGCCAGTATGCTCCTTTTCCTACTTCAACATCTACAAGGTGTGGTCCTTCCCATTTGGGAGCCAATTTTCCTCAACTAGGATCCTTGTTGTTTTGGAATGTTTTCCTTAATACCAAGTCTCCTATTTTGAAACCTTCTGACTCTTGTATTCCTATTGTAAGCCTCGGTGATTCTTTGTTGATGAGCAGCAATGCGTATTTTGGCGAGATCCCTGAGCTCGTCAATAGTGTCAAGATCCTGTGCTAGGATCCTGCCATTATTCTCTTGGTCTTGCAGCAAGTATCTTGTCGTAGGGACCACTACTTCAGTAGAGATTACTGCATTTGTCCCAAACACTAAGTAATAGGGGGTCTGACCTGTGGCTATTTTGGAAGTGGTTCTATTTTCCCAGAAAACGAAAGGAAGTTCTTCTGCCCATCTTCCCTTCTTTTTGTCCAGCCTTTTCTTCAAATTGTTAACTATGATTTTTTTGTTGGACTCCGCTTGACCATTAGCTTGGGGATGAACAGGAGTGGACATTATCATTTTGATCCCCCAACTTGTGCAAAAGTCTCTTATTCGTTTGCTAATAAATTGGGTCCATTGTCGCATATGATTTCAGCAGGGATCCTGAACCTGGTCAAGATATTACGTTTAATAAACGATACTACCTCTTTGTCTATTACCTGGATGACAGCTTCAGCTTCGATCCATTTAGAGATGTAATCAGTCATCACCAACATGAAGACTTTTCCTCTTGGGGCTACTGGCAATTTTGCTACAATATCCATCCCACATTTCATAAATGGCCATGGGGAGATAATAGGATGTAGAGGTTCCGCCGGTTGATGTAGGATGTTGATGTGTCTTTGGCAAGCATCACACTTTTGATCGTGCTGAAACGAGTATTTCTTCATGGTTGGCTAGTAGTATCCTTTTCTTAGTATTTTGGAGCATAAGGATTTGCCCCCACTGTGATTGCCACAATCTCCTTCGTGTATATCATTTAAAACTTCTGCAGCTTCAGGATCTTCCAAGCATCTTAGGTATGGTCCTACCATGAACTTTTTTTAAAGTTTACCTTGGATTAACATGAATCTTGAGGCTCTCGTCTTGAATTCTCTTTCACTTTTTTCTCCTGTCGGGATTGTGCCATTTTGGAGATACTCCAAAATGGTTGGGTCCATGATCGCGGACTTCTTTGAGGATCCTGTTCATTGGGATCCCTAGGGTCAGGATCTCTAATATCTTCTACGCTTGTCGAATGCTTAGGATCTTCTGATTTGTCGAAGAGGGTTTCTATGGATGGGGTTATTATGTGAGTTATAGGAATCTTCGTCTCTGGTGGGATCCTAAGGGATGATCCTAAATTGGCTAATGCATCTGCTTCTGTGTTTTATTCTTTATGAACTTGGGTTAGGCTAAAGTTTTCAAAATCAAATGCTAATTTTTTGAGGATCTCTAGGTATAATGCTAATTTTTCACCTTTCACTGCATAAGATCCATTGCAGTCATTGGTTAGTTATAAAGAATCAACAAATACCTGAAGATCCTTGATTTGAAGATCCTTAGCTAATTGTAGTCCCATGATGAGTGCTTCGTATTTTGCTTCATTGTTGGTAGTGTTGAATTCACAACTAACTGCCATGGGTATGATGTCCCCTAGTTTGTCTTTGAACATCCGATTCACCAATCTTTGATATGTCACACCCACCTTTTTAAAACCAAAAGGCATTGTGGTGCAACAATATATACCTGTTGGTGTTATGAATGCAATATCTTCTTGGTCTGATGGTTCCAATTGGATTTGTTGGAATCCTTCTAAAGCATCCATGAAGGTCAGGAGTTCATGGCTAGCCGTGGCGTCTATCATAGAGTCAATATGTGGTAGGGGGAAAGGATCCTTAGGACAAGCCTTATTAAGATCCGTGTAATCTATACACACCCTCTATTTTTTGTTTTCCTTTTGTACAAAAACCACATTAGCTATCCATCTTGGTAAATTTACTTCCATGACCATCCCTATTTTGAGGAGCTTCTCTACTTCCTCTTGGATTATTTGATTCCTTTTGAGTGTGTAAGTCCCAAAACTGATGGATCCAAATCAGTAATCAATGAATTATTAGCAAACAAGTAGAGTATAGAAAGAGTAGAAGAAGAATAACATCAAGCATGCACACATCTATTACTCATAAATGTCAAGTACACCTTGAAACACACACACATACAAACGTCACTGTTCACACGTACTTATTTTCTGACACACTGACACGGCCCTTTTTATACTACCCACAGCAGCACACCAGTGTGTGGCCACACACACAAGCAAAGTTGCACACACATACAATCTTATCCAATATCGAGCACTACACCATGCTCTATCAACCTACCAAGATCCATATAATAGAATGCCTAGCCCAAACCACAAAAGTATAGCCTATCAACCCCCTTCTTGGTTTGAGGCTGGCATTGACTTGGTCTTCATTCTCCGGATTTTTCAAACAGCTTCAGATCAGAATTTCCCATGGATCCCATCCAAAGTTTTCCATTTATGATTGTGGCGACCATTCCAGTAAATTCTTTTGCAGCAGCCTCCATAACATCTTTTCGGCAAATGATTTGGTGACGAGACAGAGTACGGATATCTCTTTCTCTAAATCTGAGAAGATCCTTAGTAGTGATCAGCCTTAGAACTTGTTCTCTATCCTTGAATTTAATGGCAATAGTGGCAGTTTCATCATCAAACGCCCAAAATTTCATATTGTCAAGGTATCCCTCATGAAAATGTTAAGGAATAGGAATTTCCTTGAGTTGTTTCGTTGCTAGCCATAGGATGGCTGGCCTATTCCAGGATCAATAATATCCTTATCCTTTCTATATAGGGCTTTCACAGTCTTCATCTTTGGAAAGTTTTCCTTAACCTGCCTGTCAAGAAATCTTTTAAAATTTGACGGACTGGGATCTTCTGAAGGATTATGAAATAGGGCTCTTGAAAGTTCAGCAAGATCAACTTTTGTCCAAGAGTTGAAATCATGGATACTTTTGTAGTACTCAGGGACACCAGGGTTCTTCTTAGCGACCCACGTGTTCGACCCGGGATCAAAAGCCCACATTCGGATTCCAGATCGATCTCCATACTCGTCACCAAACTTTCGCTTTTTGAGATCAGTCACAGTTAGCACAAGGTCTTTAGCTTTGCGATTTTCATTCGATTTTTTCATGAAAAGTAATCCATCGCTTTTGCTGGCAGTGACAGTCTATTTCCCTTGCTTGATTATGATGTGATATCTGTTGTTTTCAGGTTCTTTATCAAAGCAATCATAAATGATAGTTGTCCTTGGAGGAGGTGGATCAGCTAGAAAGTCGCCTTCTGTGGATTGGGAGGGAGCCACAGGAGGATCTTCAATTCCGTAAGGCTGCTGAAATAGTGCTTTGGCATTGTATCCAAAGGCGTCATACAAGACATTCTTCAATCCAAAGTAGAAGGCAGTCAAAGAACCAAGATTTGTTTGCAGATTTGTGATCTGTTTCGTCTTCAGTTCATTTATTTCTCTAAGCTCAGCTATATAAGAAGTGTGTTGATCCGGCAAGATGTTCTTTTCTATAACTTCTTGCCTGAGAATACCAATCTCTTCATGAAGTTTTGACACTAGAGTCTTATCATCACCTGAATGTTCTTCCTCGAAAGATATGCCTTTACCCCGGGAGGAAGAAATTGGACTGTTTTGAGCAAGGTGCTTGGCCAATCTGATAGAGTCTTCATCCAGTGAGGGCCTTAAAGGAGAGTATTCTGGAATGGAAGATGATCCACCTGCTTCAAATATAGTTCTTGGGCCTTCTTCTAACTATAGTGGTGGAATAGAATCTGTAGTGGTGGCAATGGATAAGACTGGTGAGGCTTGACTTATAAAGGGCACTCCCCGCCTTGCATCTAATCGTCTTCTTTTTAAAGGAGACATGGAGATTTGGGGTTGTGTCTAATCACTTAAAGGTGGAGCAGAAGTAGAGACATTGGTATGAAGGGGAGGAATCCCTGAAACCACATCTCTTTGTCTTGAGGAGTCTTCCATGGGCTTTGAGGAGGAGAGCAAAATTTTGAGCTTGCTAACATCATCCCTGGTGGTCTTAGTTGCTAGATGAGCAACTTCATCGACCTTTTTAAAGTGCCTGTCAATGAATCCTAGCGAGGGACAAAAGTCATCATCATCATCATCTAGATTGAGATCAAATCCCGAAGATATGTCATCATTATTGATACCAGTGAAATCCAGATCTTTCAGGAAATCTTCATCTCCACTGAAGTCCTCATCACCTCCTTCTCGATTAAAATTTCTCTCAATTTCCACATCATGTAGGTGCTCATGTTCCTCAGCCACCGTTGCTATAGGAGAAAGATGAACTTCTTCATTTTTGGGCTCTGAAATTGAGATCACCACATCCTCAGTCTCTGTGGGATTCGAAAGATTATCTAATTCCGATTGATCACTCTCATCAGCAAATATTCCAAATTTTATCAAGGGAGATATACAGTAAAGTCCCAATATTTTCATCGATTTGACAAGAAAGTCCTAAACTTTATATTTTTGACAGTAAAGTCCAAATTACCGGCAGTTTTTGACACTTTTACCCTTTTTCCCCAGTTAGCCGGTAATTAGGAATTTTTTGTCAACAAAATAAAGTTTAGGACTTTCTTGTCAAATCGTTAATTAGGACTTTACTGTCAAAAAAATAAACTTTAGGAGTTTTTTGTCAAATCGTTCAAAATATTGGGCCTTTAGTGAATATATAATTTTTTTGTTAGAAATTTAATGGTATGATACTTTTTAAGCATAAGAGTTATTGAAACCTTCTCTAATTAGCTAGATCCTATTGAAATCCTTTACGTTTGCTTCTTGTTAAATCGTTTTTTTAATCTCAACGAACTGACATTGAAAAAAATTGAGATAATCAAGAAAGAAAGAAAGAACCAGGGTTGTGTTGGCTTTTTGCAGTCTCAAAAAAGGAGAAATTAGAAACCTAAAAAAACGAAATTGCCCTAGCTTTATACAAACACAAACAACACATGTCTAGTCAAAAGGGTGTGAATGTGGAGAAGGGAAAGAAGGGCAATTTCGTTTTTTTTTCGGTTTCTTATTTCTTCATTTTTGAGACTGCAAAAAGCCAACACAACCCTGGTTCTTTCTTTCTTTCTTGATTATCTCAATTTTTTTCAATGTCGGTTTGTTGAGATTAAACAAACGATTTAACAAGAAGCAAATGTAAAGGATTTCAATAGGATCTAGCTGATTAGAGAATGTTTCAATAACTCTTATGCTTAAAGAGTATCATACCATTAAATTTCTAACAAAAAAATTATATATTCACTAAAGTCCCAATATTTTGAACGATTTGACAAAAAAGTCCTAAAGTTTATTTTTTTGACAGTAAAGTCCTAATTGACGATTTGACAAGAAAGTCCTAAACTTTATTTTGTTGACAAAAAAGTCCTAATTACCGGCTAACCGGGGAAAAAGGGTAAAAGTGTCAAAAACTGCTGGTAATTTGGACTTTACTGTCAAAAAAAATAAAGTTTAGGACTTTCTTGTCAAATCGATGAAAATATTGGGACTTTACTGTATATATCCCTTTTATCAAGGGAAATTTTCCTTCGAAGACAAATTTTCCAGCTCTATTCAGTTTCATCAAGCCAAAGGCACTCGGATCGACAGACTTGAGATCTAGTGTTTCATTTCCTCTTTCAATCTCGGGATGCATAACTTTAAGGATGATTTGAAGAAACCTCAGGTACATCAAGAACTTTTCCCTCTTGTTTCCCTCAATGTTGAGAATCATTTCATGAAGAATAAATTTTGAGAAATTAAACTCAATCCCTGAGGCCAAAGCTGTAATGGCTCCTGTGTTGAATAGAGAAGTTTCGTTCGGTCCTGATCTCCTTCCGGAAATACAGCTCACAAATACATGAGCTAAATATTTCCAGCAAGGAGGAAGTAGCTTCTTGATGGTAGGGGGAAACGATCCTTCATAACCCATGTGGTCCAGAACATCTTGGGTTTGATCCACATTAATTTCCATGGAGAACTCATGCCTGTCATTGATTTGAAGTGATTCTCGTATAACACCTTCTGAGATCAGAATCTTCTTGCCTTATACAATTGCTTCAAGATATTTTTCTTCCTTGTCATCTTGCTTGACGATTGCACTTCTCCAAAAGTCTTTGATCAAATTTTGATAAATCACTGGAGTGGTTGTGAAAGCAGAAACCAAGCAGTTTTTTCTTAGACCATCAATGATGAATTTGAGATCATTATGGGCAGACGGAGGATCTTCTATGAAAATGGCTGAATTGTGCACCTTTTGTTGGGCTGAAGTTTTATTTTGATGTTGCGTCTTTTGGGCTCGTTAGTTTAGCCATGTATACTCCGGTTTGGGTCTGTCCAACCGAGAGCCTTTTATGTATTGTATATAAGTCAATGCTTGCATGCATATTAAAAACTGAACCCGAACCTTCGGTTGGTTTCGGTTTAGGAAAATTTTGAAAAACCGAACCCGAACCTTCGGTTGGTTTCGGTTCCACAAAATTTTGAAAAACTAAGGAATTTAGACATACAGGAGATAAATACTTTTAACACAAAGAAAAACAAAATTGTACAAGAAATATACAACATAGAAAAACTACCTTTGAAGTAATGAGCGAGTCAGATGGTTGAACCGAACCCGAACGTTCGGTTGGTTTCGCTTCTTACGTTTGAGGTTGAGAGGTAGTGTGAGGTACTGACTCTGATTTCATCATACCTAGCCCTTGCAATATTTTATTGAATGATGCTTCTGGAAGAGCTTTGGTAAAGACGTCAGCCAGTTGATCAGTGGTTCTTACGAAGTGAACTTCGACATTTCCATCTTCCACATGATCTTTGATGAAGTGATACCTCAGTGCTATGTGTTTGGTTTTAGAGTGTTGCACTGGGTTATGACAGATCCTAATTGCACTTTCAGAGTCACAATATAGTGGGATCTTCTTCATATTGAGTCCATAGTCTCGAAGTTGATTTTGGATCCAAATCACTTGTGATGCGCAGGATGCAGCGGCAATGTATTCCGCTTCGGCAGTAGACAGCGACACACACGTTTGTTTCTTGGATTGCCAGCTGACCAACTTCCCGTCAAGGAATTGACAGCCACCAGTTGTGCTTTTACAGTCGAGTCCACATCCTCCAAGGTCAGCATCAGAATAGGCTTGAACGAAGAAGCCTGAGTTGGATGGATACCATAGACCTAAAGAGGTGATTCGCTTGAGATAGCGTAAGATGTTCTTCACTGCAAGCATATGAGGTTCACGTGGGTTTGCCTGAAATCGAGCACAATAACACATAGAAAACATGATATCAGGCCTGCTAGCAGTTAGATACATCAGTGAGCCTATCATTTGACGATAGAGCGTGATATCGACAGCCGGTTTGTCTAGAGATGGGGTAAGCTTGGTGCCGAATGCCATTGGGACTTTGACTTTTGAGTCTCCCATCATGCCAAACTTCGCTAGGAGAGTCTTCGTGTAAGCTTCCTGATTGATAAAGATGCCTTCGGGTCCCTGTCTTATGTTTAAACCAAGGAAAAAGTTAATAAGACCCATTGAGCTCATTTCAAACTTAGTCTCCATCAGCTTTCTGAATTCAGCTGTTAAGCGGGGATTCGTGGAGCCAAAGATGATATCATCGACATAAATTTGAACTATCATAAGGTGGTTACCTTCCTTTTTGCGAAAGAAGGTTGGGTCAACCGAACCTTGTTTAAATTTAGACATCTTTAAAAATTTTGTAAGCGTTTCATACCAGGCTCTCGGAGCTTGTTTGAGGCCGTAAACAGCTTTATCCAGAATATAGCAATGATTTGGATACTTTTCGTTCACGAACCCAGGAGGTTGCTCCACATACACAGTTTCTTCGAGTTCTCCATTGAGAAATGCACACTTGACATCCATTTGGAAAACCTCAAAGTTTTTGTGAGCAGCATAGGCCAGGAATATTCTAACAGATTCTAGCCTAGCAACTGGAGCGAAAGTCTCTTCATAGTCTATCCCTTCCTCCTGACAGTATCCCTTAACCACCAGACGAGCCTTGTTCCTTATGACATTACCTTCCTTGTCCATTTTGTTCCTAAAAACCCATTTGAGACCAACAACCGAAGCATCTGGAGGAGTTGGAATAAGGCGCCAGACTTTGTTCCTTTCAAACTCGTTCAGTTCGTCTTGCATTGCTTGAACCAATCAGAGTGATCGAGGGCAGTGTTCACTGTCTTCGGTTCAACTTTTGATACGAATGAGTTAAACATACAAAACTCAACCTTTGAAAATAAGGATGTCTGTTTTGCCTTCAGTTGAGATCGGGTCAGAACCTTTTCAGATACATCACCAACTACTTGAGAGATAGGATGATCTCTGGTCCATTTGGTAAGAGGAGGGTAATTCGGATCAAAGGTTGGGTCTAGTTCAACATTGATCATTTCTTCTGGCTCAGATTGGCTATCATAATCAAGAGTCATATCATCATGCTCCCCCTCAATTGATGAGTCTTGAGAAACATGAGGTTCAGGGGTTTCTTGTGGTACCAGGCTTTCAGGCGTTGAAGCACCTTCGTTTGGAGAGGCATCTTCGGTTGAAGTTGTAGAGCTTGGCTCCCCCTGGACTTGTGAGCTTGGCTCCCCCTCGACATGAGAACTTGGCTCCCCCTCGACTGAAGCATTGTTGGATGGAGATTCATCAGTGGGCGATTCTCCTTCATGCATTCTTCTTGCAGCATCTTCGACAATCTGCTTCATATGATCAACTTTGTTGTCAGCTGCACCTGCTTCTGAGAGAGAAGCTTTTTCCGGTTCGTCAAAGAGTTCCAGAAATTTCTCGTATAAATTGGCGATCGAGACTGTGACTTGGCCGGTTTGAGAAAAGATTTCCCCGGCAGTGTCTTCTATGGCCTGTAGCTTCTTGACATAGCTATCGTCAAAGGTCACATAGTATGTCTCTTCAATCCTTCTTGAACGTTTGTTTAGGACCCTGTACGCCTTGGATGTGAGCGAGTAAGCCAGAAAGATTCCCTCGTCGGCTTTGACATCAAACTTGTTGCGGTGTTCTTTAGAGTTAAAGATGAAACACCTTGAGCCAAACACATGGAAAAATTTCACATTAGGCTTTCTGTTGTTTATTATCTCATATGGTGTGAGCGTGAATCGCTTATTGAGATAGGACCTGTTCTATGTAAAACAAGCAGCAGAAATAGCGTCAGCCCAAAAATAAAGAGGTAAGGAGGCGAAACTTAGCATAGTTCGGGCAGCTTCACACAAGGATCGGTTTCGTCTTTCGACTATTCCGTTCTGTTGTGGTGTGTAGGGAGCTGAGAAATTGTGACTAATTCCCTTTTCTACAAGAAACTCTTCAAACTCCCTGTTCTTGAATTCAAGACCATTATCGCTCCTGATATTACGAACGACTTTCTTGAGCTGGACTTCAATTTGCTTGATAAACACTTTCAGCTTTTGAGTCGCTTCAGATTTGAACTTTAGGAAGAACACCCATGTAAATCGTGAAAAGTCATCAACGATAACAAGAATATACTTGCTACCGCCGATGCTTTCGATAGATGAAGGACCACACAAATCGATATGAAGTAATTCGAGTGGTTCAACATCTTTTGTGTTGATTACAAACGGGTGACTTTGACGACTCTTCTTCCCCATTTCGCATGCAGCACACAAATGCTCTCTGTCGAACTTGATCAATGGAAGACCCCTAACATGACCTCCAGTGACAAGTCGGTTGATATCTTTGAAATTGAGATGAGAGAGTCTTCGGTGCCACAACCAGCTTTCGTCGGATTGAGCTTTTGATAACAGGCATATGGCTGGGTTTCCTTTGATGGGTTTCATGTTTAGAGGAAACATTTCACCCTTTCGCTCTGACTTTAGAATCACTTTCTTTGTCTTTTTCTCTATGATTTCAGAACCTTCATCATCGAATGAGACTTTGAGACCTGTACCTCCAACAAGCTGAGATACACTGATGAGGTTGTGTTGGAGTCCTTCCACATAAGCCACCTTCCTTATAGTGAAGTCTCCATTTGTTATCATTCCATATCCCTTTATGGTGCCGAAAGAGTTATTTCCAAACTTGACGTTGCCACCATTTGCAAGAGATTTGTATTCCTTGAGCTCCTCTTTCCTCCCTGTCATGTGACGCGAGCAGCCACTATTGATGTACCATTCTTCGTCAAACTGCTCGTCACTTATAACCTGCAAAAATTAAGCAGATTTAGGAACCCAAAGTTTCTTGGGTCCATGTGAGCTTTTCATGGGAACGGGAATAGTAAGAGAGATGTCAACTAGATATGTTCGTTTTATTAGAGTTGTTTCATCTTTCTTTTTAATGGTAAAGACTTTTATTTTGTTAGGATTGGGTGTGTTCATTTTGGACTCTGGTTTGGATTCATTGACCTTCTGCTTTCCCTTTTGTTCAGCTAATGAATGAGATTTTTGAGAACAAGCGGAATTAGCTTTAGAGCAAGATGGAGATGAATCGGTGGAAGTAGAAGAATTAGAAGAACAAGAAGAATTAGAATGAGAGGGTTTGGATTGAGAGGACTTCCTGGCTGGTGACTCTAGGTGACCCTTTTGCTTTTGATCATTAGAGGGACTGACCTTAGAGTCTTGTTCTCTTTTGACTTCAGAACCGAACCTCTGCGTTCGGTTGGAGTTGTTCTTGGAACCGAACCTTTGGTTTCGGTTGAAGTCTTTTTCAGAACCGAACCTTTGGCTTCAGTTGGTATTTTCTTGTGAACCGAACCTTGGCTTTCGGTTGTTGGAACATTCAGGCTTTATTACAGGATTGTTTTCATACTTCAGATTCTTGTCTTGGTGTGAGTAGTATGCATTCTGGGAGTGCCAGAATTGTTTCCTTTCAGAAAGGTTTTTCCTGTATCTTTGGTTCCTTTCTATCTTCTTATCCGTCATCTGCTTAGGTTGATGATGAACATTAGCTTTCGTTTTCGGTTTCTCCTTGGCTGGTTCCTTTTGAACTTCAGGAGTTTTACTTTGAGTCGAGGGAACAGAGGGAATATCCGAAGAAGATCCAGTTTGCACTGCGGGAGTAGAAGGAATGTCTGAAGAAGTTCCACTTTGAGCTGTTGGAGTAGAGGTAATGTCTTCTTTTGCTGAACGATCATTCTCCTGAGGAATATCTTTTGTACCACTGGTGCTTGGCTCATTGAAATTACCAGGCTTATTCAAGGGTTCAGGTATGTATCTCCCTTTTCTCATCCAGGAGGTTCTTTCAGATAGGCCAACGGTTTCGTTTCCATTATCTATTGGAGCTTCCCAGAAGTACTCATCACAGCCATCAGCATTGTCTTCGTTTACAATATCTGTGAGCTCAGCTGTTTGATGTTCGGTTACTCCAGTCACCTTGTATACTTGATTCGGAGTGGTCCTGACCTTTTGATACACAACCGCTTTCTTTGCTAATTTCGAGGACTTTTGTTGGGACAAACGAGCGAATTCCACTGAATTTTCAGAAATAAGATTCTTGTGGTTTTGAGGTTCGCTGTTAACAAATTCTGAGCAGTCAACCATGTCCTCTACAGAAATTTCACTCATGTTTTCGTCCTCATTAAGCTCAGATGAATTTTCAACATCGATTTTGTTTTCTGAGCTTATGTTGGCATTTAAAGAGTCAAATTTTTGCATGGTTTCGGTTCTTAGTTTAAGTCTGTCATTTTCGTCCAAAAGATTTTTGAGCATGTCCTTGTGGTCTTTGGATTTAATGAAGGACTCAATTTTTCCAGTCCATACATGTAGGTGGGATTGACATCATCAGACGATATCACACTCTCACAATTGTAGGCTTCGGCATCGATTTCATCCTCCTTAAACTCTAGGAAGGGCAAAATCATGCGATGGATCTTTTGCCCTATTTCACAATCTAAGTGAAGCTGAGTAATATTGGAATATAAACGTTTAGCAATTAAACAAAAAACATTTCGTTGTTTTAACAATTTTAAATTGTCTCTCTGCAAATAAATATTTTCGTCTTTAACTTTAACTAATTCCGACTCTTTTAACTCAATCCACATTCGCCGCTCCTCACTCTTCGACGCCACCCTGCTTAATTGATCAGTTAGGTTAGAATTGGTGACTCGAGTTTGAGTTAAGCTACTATCTAAATGAGAAATTCTTGTATTAACATTTTTTAGTTCTTTCTCATATGAGGATGGAGGTACTTTAGATGAAATAAAAACAGATTGTACCTTCTTTATCAGTTCATCGAGCTCATTGAACTGCTGGCTGAGTGGTTTGGCCGTAAAGCACACATCCTCCTGTACCTTTGGTCCATCGCTTCCTCCATCGGTGTTGTATCCCCTCATTTGAGATACGTCAGTCACCATGAAGCATTTTCCTCCACTGCTTTCCCCCTTAGCCACATACGCCTTTCCATGGGTAGGCTTCCTCACTTCTTCATCTTCTGAGTCGGTAGACCAAACTTCTGTGCTGCCGAACTCATCGTCATTAACCGAACCCTGCACAATAAGAGCATTAATAGAAGGGTTAGTGGTAGACTTCTTCTTTCTCAACTCATCCAGTCTCTTCTGCAGCACGGCTTCCTCATCATTTCCATCGTCCTTTTCAGCCATCTTCTTAAGAACACATTCCTTAGCATAGTGGTTCTTGCCACCACAGTAGAAACAGCTTACTCCAGAGTCGCCATCTGCTTTCGGTTCCTTCTTGGGCTCCTCAGCCTTCGGTTCATTATTCACCTTTTCAGAACTGTAACTCCCCTGCCAGTTTCGGTTTTTGTTGCTGGGGAATCTCTTCTTTATGAACCTCTTGGGATTGGACACCATCATGGCATAATCCTCAGATGTGAGGTCATATTCTTCCAAGTTGAGGTCTTCATCCTCCATCACAGCTTTACTTTTATATAGGAGAGCCAACGAACCAAGACTCGAAACAACGTTCTTTTCTTGTAGCACAATCTTCTCCTGGGACTTGAGAATACCCACCAGTTTCGCCAAAGAGTATGATTTAAACTGCTCATGGGCTTTGACTGTGGAAACCACTGCTCTCCATGCAAACCTTAATCCATTCAAGAAAGTAACCTTCTGCTCGATAAGCTTCCTTTTAATATCGTGTTTGATCATCTTGCTGAGAAGATGATTGAAGCGATCGAACGTCTGGGTCACTGTTTCTTCGGCTCCTTGCCTGAATTCACCAAACTCAAATAAGAGCAAGGTTTGGATAGAATGTTCAAGATCCTCGTCTGTAGAATACAGTTCACGAAGTCTATCCCATACTTCCTTTGCCGTCGTACATGAGCTAACCAATCTGAATGTGTCGGACTGAAGGGCGAATCTTATCAACCTTAACGCCTTAATATTACACTGGAATTTGTCCTTTTCATCTTGTGCAATATCCTTCACATCCTTCAGCAGATCGTTGTACTCCTTTTGTGTCTTAATGATTCTGGACGTTGCTGAATGAGAAAACGGTCCATTGATGATAGCTTCCCATATGAGGTACCCATTATCCTCCGATCCAATCACGTAGTCTTCAAAGTGATGCGCCCATACTTCATAGTCATGGGTGTATAAGATTGGAATCTTTGTCGTTGAACCGATGCTGTTGGAAATATTAATAGGGTTTGATTGCGTCTCGTCCATTATGATCGTAAAAACCTGTTCAAAGATCAGACTTGTAATAACTCAGATTAGGGCAAAACAATAAATATCAAGATACGTCAATAATGAGATGACGGCTCAATAAATATTATTAATTGCGGAAAAACCCTAATGGAAATCTTTTTCACAGTAAAGATGTGTATCGATTACACAGCCTCCTGCTCTGATACCAACTGGTCCGAGGTGGTGTGTTGCCTCGTTGAGGAGATTCGTCTCCTTGAGATCCTTCAGAGTCCGAACTTCCACCCTCAGATTCGCTTGAAGAGGAGGGAATAACTAGCTTTCGCTTCTGTTGGGTCTTCCTCCTCTTTGGCTGTGGGGACTGTGCAGCCTTCGGTTGTTTCCTCTTTTTGGGAGAAGGTCCCTTTGGAGCTTTGGACACTTGCTTCCCTTTCTCTGCCTTTTTGCCCCTGCCCACCGGTTTGTCGGCATCATGAATCGACCTTAGCATGTCCGGTGTCAGTTCCCTTGGACCAGTTGACCTAAACTCCTTGATCGTTTTGATCAGTCTGCTGTCGGAGGGCACATCTGCATACATTGTCTCCGAGATGGAGCCAATGAAGGAAAATTTCGATGCATCTGATACGATGATCTTCTTGGTATGGAACGTACCAATAGAAGACATCGATGCACCATCAGCAGTTTGAATATTAAACTTGTCCATGGCCCATCTTGTTATCATGATTGGATTGTCCTGTACAATATCCTTTTGACTGATGAAGCCGAATATGGTCCCATCATAGACCATGTCAAGAGGATGTTAGCATGCTACATCATGGAGGTTGCCCTAATGGATCAGGAGGTTGCCACAGTCTTCAAGAAGAAACCGAAGATAGCTCCTGTGGGATCGGCCAGTGATCTCAACCAAATGAAAATGGGCAAGATTGATCCGAGGCGTAACTCGGTTATGTTCACTAGAGCCGAAGGACAGAAATGTCTCTTCGCTTTAGCTGACAAACACCTTTACACCACAGCTTGCTTGGAGCACGTTTTATCGATTATCAAGCGGTGTAAAGAGAATTCGGCTGATGACATCAAGTACTTCAATGATATGATCAATTGGTACATTCGGTTTAGACAGACCATTCTCTCCATCACCAAGTGTCTGTTTAGCACCGTGAAGAAGAAGGTACCTGCTTCAGCTGCTGGCCCAAGTAAGAAGTGAAGGTCTCGCTCCAAATTGACGCAAAGGGGGAGATTGTTGGGCTAAAGTTTTATTTTGATGTTGCGTCTTTTGGGCTCGTTAGTTTAGCCATGTATACTCCGGTTTGGGCCTGTCCAACCGAGAGCCTTTTATGTATTGTATATAAGTCAATGCTTGCATGCATATTAGGGTAACGATTTAGAGAATAACGATAGAGAGCTTAACGATAGTAATTTCAAGGTTTCTTTAATCGTTCTTGTAACCTACCAATCCTCTACAGTTGATGTTCTTAATCGAGCTCTTCTGAGGATTTTGTTTTAATCATTCGACTCGTTTGATTCAATCTTGTCTTGTTCTTTTTATTGCGTTCTTACTGTTTTTATATTCATATACTTGTTCAAGATCTAATCGATCTTCATAGATTAAAGGTTGTTTTAATCCCATCACCTTTGCAAACTCAAGATCTCCCATGTTGAACTGAGAAACACAAGCAGACATTAGAGCATAAAAAAATATTATCTGTCAAAATTTTATTTAGGTGTACAGCCATACACCCAATACCAGCCGCACATGGTAGTGTACAGCTGCACACAGCCAGCCGCACACGCACCGACGAAACCGAATCCTTCAATTAGTCATCGATTAAAGGTCGATTTAGCTTAAAACCTTCATTATGGGGTTCGATTTCATCGCACTTACTGTTAGGAGACCCCAATTTCACGAGAAAGAGAGCTTCTTAAGGATTTTGGAGAGGGAGAGAGAGAGAGAGAGAGAGAGAGAGAGAAAGAGAGATAGAGAGAGAGAGGAGGGGAGTGTGCGGTCGATTTTGGAGGATGAAAAAGTAAAAATGTTTTTAACCGCACACTTCCCTTTTATACCATTTTAAAATTTGACCACCATTACAATTCCTTAAAAGTAAAGGGCCAATACTAAAAAATATTTAAAAATAAATCATTTTGAGGATTAACTTCAATATAAAATAAATAACATAAAATAAAATAAAATAAAATAAAATAAAATAAAATGAAGTAACATTTTCTAAATTTTACTAATCCTAAAAATTTAAAGACTAAAAATAAAATAAAATAATACTAAAAATTTTAATTCAAACTAAATTTAATCTTCTATCTTGAAATTGATTAACCTTTTGTGATATGGGATCAAAGTTCTTAGACAGCCTTTTTCATTTATCAGTACCTCTCCTTTCATGAATAGATCTGGTCGATCGTCGGTATTGTGGTCCACTTAAGCACGAAAAATTGTGACAAATTTTAGACATGCTATAAGTGACAAGACAACTTGATCCTATGTTCCTAGATAAAACTTCCTAAGGACCATTCATCTGACGACGACCAAGGATATTGTTGTTCACCTAAGTTGAGCAGCGAGATCTACAGACAATCTAGAATTGTTCAATTTTAGATGTACTAGAACATGTTTCCCGCTTCCTGATATACCCCAATAATCAAGAACTTCCGAGATACTCCTTACTTTAGGTGAGCAGACTGTTATTCATAGAGAGGATAGATTTAGATTATGATTAATTATAGTTTTAGAGGGATTGAGAAGTAGAAGGTTGCATATGTTGTGTACCAGGTCGGATTGTTAATCACAAAAAGAAGACAACATATGGCTAACATATAGGAAGAATTTCATAGATATAATATGCATAAATAGATTTGCATATGTTGCAGTCCAGGTCGGATCTCTTCCAATCACGCAGAGGAAACAACACATGACTAACAGTAAGAAAGAAAGAAAATAATTTTCTACAGACCTAATTTATCGGAATTCCCCAGTCGCCCTATCAATATCGAAATTAAGGACAGAATCCGTACATCGAGGAAAAGTTAAACCACAGTTCTAGATACGGGTTCTTTTAATGTGACTGATGGATTCTCATGTATATCTCCCAGCTCAACCTACCCAAGCATCATATTGTCAGGCTAAACGGAACTATCTAGGTCAAAAATTATCAAGTCTCTAGAATCCTTAAGTTCATCTGCACCTAGTCAATGTAACGCCCGTAGATCAGGGCTAGTCAATTTAGAAACAATAAGCGTCAAAAATGACTTTTTGATGGAAGATTATCTAGAAGGATTAATCTTAACCAAGTTGTAGTATATGTCACAAGGTTTCCGTGCATATAAAGAACGCCAAAATCCGAGTTATAACGAAGAAGTTATGGCCCGTCGAAGTTTCGCGACAGAGCCGGCACGACGCAATGCAACGTAAAAAGTGAATTTACGTTAGAGCGGTATTTAGCCGAAGCAATCTAAATGAGAATCGAAGATCTCATTGTTGGTATCGAAGCGATAAAAAGTTAGGCGAGAACGGACGTCAAACGAAGAGGTTATGAATTTATAACGAAAGTTTATGTCGCAGCATATTAAAAATAATTAATAAAAATAAAGTCAAAATTAGCCGACGGAGTCTAAACGAAAGTCGTAGAGCATGGTCTCACCTTCGCGTGGATATAAAGAACGTCGAAAACGGAGTTCGTATGAAGAAGTTATGAATTTCCGAAGTTTATTAATCATTTTATATTTATTTTTAATTCAAAATCGGAAGCATTATCCGAAGCCGAGTCACCGGTGTGATCCGGAGTACGCCCCGCGTACGAGGTTACGCTACCGCGTACTCAGCATAGTGTCGACACTTCGGATGACGCATGCAATGACGATTTCGGACGCGTACGCGCTGCGTACGCCTGTACGCCCCGCGTACTCCGAGGCTCCAGCCTCTATATAAAGGATCCGAAGACAGCCTTCTTTGTTGTTCATTTTCTTCTCTTCTCTCTAGTCTTTTGCATCGTTTTTCGTGCCGAAGCTATCCCGAAGCCCCGGTATTATACTCTAGCCCCGAGGCAAGTCCCGAGACCCCGAAGATCCCGAGAAGTGCGGTTCCCGAGTCGAAGCTCTGCCCGCGGGAAGTTCGATTTTCGAAGAGATCTTCCAGATCTGCTGTGGATTACTACTTTTATAAGCCGTAGTGCTGTCCGATCATCTTCTAATCAAGTGAGTGTGTGGTTACTTTCTTCTAACGCATAATTATGAAGTATTTTATACGAAATACGTGTTATGTGTATAGTTTTGTTGTTATGTGTGTGAATGTATATTCACTTTCTTCTATCTCATAGATCTGATTTATTCTCTATGAAATACGTGTTATGTGGGTGTGCCTCATCTGTTATGTGGAATAGGTATTGAATGAGAATGTTATACAGGTTTCAAACTATGGATAAAAATATATATTTTTATCTACTAATATGTTGGGTAGAACATGGGGAGACAGTTGATGTGTGATAAACAGATGAGAGGCCCCGATGTTGTTGTTGTTGATCTAGTTATTCAGCGAGTATGGATTAGATCAAGAGGTTAGTTTAGATCCGTGAGTAGGGATCAAATCAAGAGGTCAGTTTAGATCCATGAGTAGGGATCAGATTTAGAGGTTAGTTTTAGATCCGTGAGTATGGATCAGGTAAAGAGATAAACTTGCTATTAGTCCGGGAGTATGGATTAAGACTAAGTTAATTGTCCCTAGTCCGGGAGTATGGATTGGGCACAGTTATAGATCCGGGAGTATGGATCAGATATGGATTAAGATTAAGATAATTGTCCCTAGTCCGGGAGTATGGATTGGGCACAGTTATAGATCCGGGAGTATGGATCAGATCAGGATTAAGGTATAGTTAATTGTCCCTATTCCGGGAGTATGGATTGGGTACAATTATTGATCCGGGAGTATGGATCAGATCAGGAGGTAGTTTTAGAACCTTGGGTATGGATCGGGTAGTTTTAGATCCATGAGTAGGGATCAGGTAAAGAGGAAAAATATTAGATGCGAGAGTTTAGATTGTGTCATTGTGAGGATCAATGGGGTGGGTTAAGAGTTGTCTTTATATGGTGAAATTGTGCAGGTTTGAATGTTCTATATTTATAAATATATGATATAACATTGTGGGATGAAAACCCTATATGCTCACCAGGCTCCCAAGCCTGACCCACTCAGTTTTCTTTGTATCACAGGTATTAGTACGAAGGCATATTTCACAGAGAGATTTAAAGGAGATATAAATCAATTGTGTAATTAAATGTAAGTTCTGTTTATGCTTATATGTCTGTATCGGAACATGACATCCCGAGGTTTTATTATTAAATGAAAATAAATTCTCTTTGAGAAATGTTTTGATAAGTTATTATCATATTTTGTTTTGGGAACAAATTCCGCAACCGTTTTCTTTAAACGATTACTCTGATTTATAAAACAAAGCATAAACAAATCGGTCTTTTCTGGCCGTGAAAAATGGGGATGTCACAGTTGGTATCAGAGCATTAGTTTAAGCGAACTAGGAATTTGTAGGAAATTTCTAGACTTAAACTTAGAATGCTAAGTAATGATTGTGAGGAGTGTGTCTAAAATATGTTAGGTAGTACACCTAAATTGACACAAGCACTAGTTCATTTTAGGAATGATGCCTAAAATGCTTTATGTGCTAAATGTTATATGTTGCCATATATGATATTATTTGTTCGGATCTATGGTCTGTTGCCGACCGGATCTAGAAACCTTATGTGTGTAGGATTCTAAGCGTACGTCTACGATATTAGAACTAGCATGTAAACGTTTCGGAGTGATAAGGATGATTTGAATATCTATCATGATTGAGGATCTAATTTCACCTTATTGGGTGTGTAGATCAAAAATGGTGAGAACAAGAAGTGGGGTTGGAAATGCTGATGAAAACAGGAATCAACCACCTGTGGTTGAGCAAGCACCTGTTGTAGCAGCAGCACCAGAGCCTATGACAATGGCTGGGGTGCAAGCGATGATACAGATGATGTTGGATCGCCAAATGGAGGAGACAAGGCGATTACTCCAACAGAATCGTGAGGAAGTGTCACTTCAAGTGGAAGAGCCTGAAGTGAATGGAGGGCATTCAGAGGGAGGTAACTACAGTGGGATGGTTGGACGAGCAGAACCCCCAGTAGTAGAAAGGAATGACCCAGAGAGGGAAAGAAACAGGGATGGGCGTATGTATAAAAATTTCTTAGGCGCCAAACCGCCAAGTCTTTCTGGAAGCCCAAAGCCTGTTGAGATTATGGACTGGATCTCCGAAATGGAGATGGTGTTTGAGAGTTGCGACTGTAGCAACAAACAAAAGACTGTCTTTGCAGTTAGACAACTAAAGACCGGAGTCTTGAGCTGGTGGAAGTTACTGGCAGATATGATGCCTCGAGGGGAAGCCCTGAAGATGTCTTGGGAATCATTCCTGGAGCAGTTAAAGATGCAGTACTGCTCAGAGATAGATCTGATTGATCTGAACAATGAATTCCAGAACATGAAGAAAGGTAAATTGAGCATTGATGATTATGCTACTACATTTACCGAAAAGATGAAGTTATTTCCATACTTAGTGCCATCTGAACTCTCAAAAATTGAGAGGTTCGCAAATGGACTGCCTGCCGACTTTGGCCCAACGGTCAAGATGGCAACTACTTTGAAGACAGCAGTCCGAGCAGCTAAAAATGTGGAGACCCAGTTAAAGGAAAGGGGTCTGGAGAGAAACGAGGTGGGTGAGAAAAGAAAGATGGAAGGATCTTCAAGGTCCGATGAGAAGAGAAAATTTTCGAAGTATGATTCGAAGAAGCTCGAGGGAGGAGCACAATGGTGTGACAAGTGCAAAAGGAAGCACATTGGTGAATGCTCTAAAGAAATGACCTGCTTTAAATGCGGGAAGACTGGTCATTACGCCAGCAAATGCCCAACCAAAAGAGAAGTCTGCTTTAAGTGTGGCGAAGAAGGGCACTTCAAGCAAAACTGCCCAAGAAGAGAAGAGGCTATAAGGCCAAATGCACCACCAAAACCAAAAGCATTCCACATGATCCTTGATGAAGCAGATGGCAATGCAAGGGATCAGGAATGAGGATTTTATATCCAAAGATCAAGATATAAAGTAGCGATATGAAAAGTAACATGTGGTGTAGCCTATTAGAGGCATAGTATAGGGTGAACTTGAACTTTTGTGTAACCGTTTCAAGGAAATAATATAAACCCTAGTTTTTCTATCTGATGTGTTGATTGATTATGTGATTTTCTTGTATGGTGACTTGGTCGACTGCGGGACAATACTTGGGACAAGTATGAGTAGGTGTGAAAGGTAGTAGATGCATATACTACCGGAAGCACAGGACTCGCACTTGGATCAGGGAAAGTCGCAAGGTTACCAAGAAACTAGTGATTGATTCCATTTTATTCTGGTATGTCATTACCATTGTTTCGGTGATGACTAGTAAGATGGTTCTTGTTCCGACCCTAGTGGTCATGTTTAATTTGAGTTCGACGGCGAGGAGTATGTACGTGGTCTAGAGGACCGAGTTAGATGTAGCATCTGACTTAAGTCAGAAGGTTGAAGTTAATGCGATTGATAGTGTCGCTCTCGTTGTTAAAAGAAGTTTGTAGGCAGAAATGCTACATGCTGAAATGTGATTATATCGCATTAGAATATGAAGGAAGGTACATTCCATTCTGGAATTTAACTTTATTAAAAGACCGAGTCTAAGCGTCGCATCGTGCGATGAGAGGTCGATAGAGCACGACCCATCGGTTTGTTACATTGGATAAAGGAATATATTTATCCTAAGAAGAAGAAAGAGTTCGCAATAAGGACTTATTTTGTAACTCGAAGGTTATGATTGAAAGTCCAAGATAGTACGAAGAGCAGATGCAGGATTGAGCATCAAGGTTATTACTTAGAATGGAAAGATAACTTATGGAGTCAGTATGCGAATCCTATTTCGTTGATGATTCCGGGACGTAATCATCCTAAGGGGGAGATAATTGTAACGCCCGTAGATCAGGGCTAGTCAATTTAGAAACAATAAGCGTCAAAAATGACTTTTTGATGGAAGATTATCTAGAAGGATTAATCTTAACCAAGTTGTAGTATATGTCACAAGGTTTCCGTGCATATAAAGAACGCCAAAATCCGAGTTATAACGAAGAAGTTATGGCCCGTCGAAGTTTCGCGACAGAGCCGGCACGACGCAATGCAACGTAAAAAGTGAATTTACGTTAGAGCGGTATTTAGCCGAAGCAATCTAAATGAGAATCGAAGATCTCATTGTTGGTATCGAAGCGATAAAAAGTTAGGCGAGAACGGACGTCAAACGAAGAGGTTATGAATTTATAACGAAAGTTTATGTCGCGGCCTATTAAAAATAATTAATAAAAATAAAGTCAAAATTAGCCGACGGAGTCTAAACGAAAGTCGTAGAGCATGGTCTCACCTTCGCGTGGATATAAAGAACGTCGAAAACGGAGTTCGTATGAAGAAGTTATGAATTTCCGAAGTTTATTAATCATTTTATATTTATTTTTAATTCAAAATCGGAAGCATTATCCGAAGCCGAGTCACCGGTGTGATCCGGAGTACGCCCCGCGTACGAGGTTACGCTACCGCGTACTCAGCATAGTGTCGACACTTCGGATGACGCATGCAATGACGATTTCGGACGCGTACGCGCTGCGTACGCCTGTACGCCCCGCGTACTCCGAGGCTCCAGCCTCTATATAAAGGATCCGAAGACAGCCTTCTTTGTTGTTCATTTTCTTCTCTTCTCTCTAGTCTTTTGCATCGTTTTTCGTGCCGAAGCTATCCCGAAGCCCCGGTATTATACTCTAGCCCCGAGGCAAGTCCCGAGACCCCGAAGATCCTGAGAAGTGCGGTTCCCGAGTCGAAGCTCTGCCCGCGGGAAGTTCGATTTTCGAAGAGATCTTCCAGATCTGCTGTGGATTACTACTTTTATAAGCCGTAGTGCTGTCCGATCATCTTCTAATCAAGTGAGTGTGTGGTTACTTTCTTCTAACGCATAATTATGAAGTATTTTATACGAAATACGTGTTATGTGTATAGTTTTGTTGTTATGTGTGTGAATGTATATTCACTTTCTTCTATCTCATAGATCTGATTTATTCTCTATGAAATACGTGTTATGTGGGTGTGCCTCATCTGTTATGTGGAATAGGTATTGAATGAGAATGTTATACAGGTTTCAAACTATGGATAAAAATATATATTTTTATCTACTAATATGTTGGGTAGAACATGGGGAGACAGTTGATGTGTGATAAACAGATGAGAGGCCCCGATGTTGTTGTTGTTGATCTAGTTATTCAGCGAGTATGGATTAGATCAAGAGGTTAGTTTAGATCCGTGAGTAGGGATCAAATCAAGAGGTCAGTTTAGATCCGTGAGTAGGGATCAGATTTAGAGGTTAGTTTTAGATCCGTGAGTATGGATCAGGTAAAGAGATAAACTTGCTATTAGTCCGGGAGTATGGATTAAGACTAAGTTAATTGTCCCTAGTCCGGGAGTATGGATTGGGCACAGTTATAGATCCGGGAGTATGGATCAGATATGGATTAAGATTAAGATAATTGTCCCTAGTCCGGGAGTATGGATTGGGCACAGTTATAGATCCGGGAGTATGGATCAGATCAGGATTAAGGTATAGTTAATTGTCCCTATTCCGGGAGTATGGATTGGGTACAATTATTGATCCGGGAGTATGGATCAGATCAGGAGGTAGTTTTAGAACCTTGGGTATGGATCGGGTAGTTTTAGATCCATGAGTAGGGATCAGGTAAAGAGGAAAAATATTAGATGCGAGAGTTTAGATTGTGTCATTGTGAGGATCAATGGGGTGGGTTAAGAGTTGTCTTTATATGGTGAAATTGTGCAGGTTTGAATGTTCTATATTTATAAATATATGATATAACATTGTGGGATGAAAACCCTATATGCTCACCAGGCTCCCAAGCCTGACCCACTCATTTTTCTTTGTATCACAGGTATTAGTACGAAGGCATATTTCACAGAGAGATTTAAAGGAGATATAAATCAATTGTGTAATTAAATGTAAGTTCTGTTTATGCTTATATGTCTGTATCGGAACATGACATCCCGAGGTTTTATTATTAAATGAAAATAAATTCTCTTTGAGAAATGTTTTGATAAGTTATTATCATATTTTGTTTTGGGAACAAATTCCGCAACCGTTTTCTTTAAACGATTACTCTGATTTATAAAACAAAGCATAAACAAATCGGTCTTTTCTGGCCGTGAAAAATGGGGATGTCACAGTCAAGTCCATTAAACTTTTCGTGCATACCAGCGCATCGAACTCAGAGCCTAGACAATTCAACTTTGGTACTTTACACAGACTCAGATTGCCCGTTATCACTTGTTGATATCACTTCCCAAACCATCACTTAATAGAGAAATATTTTTGATTTTTCTGATTTTCTATTGTTTTTGGATTTTTAATTTTCTAATTTTTGTTTGTTTTGGTTTTTGTTTATTTCTCCCCCTAAATTCGTGCATGGGTGAGAATGAAATAAAAATGCGCAAATTTAACCTAATCTAAACAAAAATTAATCCTCAAAGCAAATCATTTTTAAATAGTTTACCAACACATTGAATCGAGCTTTGTTAAACGGCTTTGTGAACTGATCTGCCACATTATTGGAAGTGGGAACCCGTTCTAATCGAATGAGCGAACGCTCATAAAAATCTCTGATAAAATGAATTTTGATGTCGATGTGATTGGTTTTTGAGTGCTGGACCAGATTCTTAGCAATTTGGATGGCAGCTTCATTATCACAAAATATGGGGGTTTCTTGAATATTCAAACCGTAATCCAACAGCTTATGTTGGATCCATATGACTTGAGAGCAACAGGCAGATGCAGCTATGTATTTTGCTTCTGCTATTGAGGTCGAGATAGTATGCTGCTTTTTGCATTGCCAAGATACCAGCCTGTATCCTAGAAATTCACATCCTCCTGAGGTCGATTTCCTGTCAAGCTCACAACCACCACAATTGTTGTCTGCAAAAGCGTAAAGGTCAAATTCGGAATTTTTAGGATACCAAAGACCCAATTTCGGGTTGCCTTTGATATACCGAAAAATTCTTTTAACAACAGTAAGATGAGACAGTTTAGGATTAGCCTGGTAGTGCACGCATTGACAGACCGCAAACATAATGTCTGCGTGATTCGCAGTCAGATACATCAGTGATCCAATCATTGATCTGTAGTCCGTTTGATCTATTGATTCGCCTTCAAGGTCAGGAGTCAGCAGTGGTCTCTCCACCATGGGCGTCAAAGCAGGCTTAGCGTTTCTGAACCCGAACTTCTCGAGCATATCGTCCACATATTTGGCTTGATGTATCAGGATTCCGGCTAAAGATTGTTTGAACTGAAGCCCCAAAAACATGGTCATCTCCCCCAATGAACTCATCTCGAAACGCTTTTTCATGATGTTCTCGAACTCTTTGCAAAGCTGAGGACTCGTTAACCCAAAAATTATATCATCCACGTATATTTGGACTAGAATCTGGTCTTTGCCAACATGCTTGATGAATAAGGTCTGATCAATAGTGCCGCGAGAATAGCCATGATCGAGCAAGTGCTGTGTGAGGGTAGCATACCATGCTCTGAGAGCTTGGTGCTGTTCGTACAAAGCCTTGTCTAACTTGTAGACATGGTTGGGAAGTTTTGAGTTAACAAACCTAGGAGGTTGGTCAACATAAATCTCCTCCTTCACCTTGCCGTACAAGAAATCCGTCTTGACATCCATTTAATATACGATGAAGTTCATGTAGGAGGAGTAAGAGAGAAAGATACGAATGGCTTCCAAGCGCGCCACCGGAGCATAGACTTTTGTATAATCAAGACCCTCAATTTGCCTTAATCCACGGACCACCAATCTCACCTTATTTCTTACAATTACACCCGAATCATCTTGCTTGTCCTGAAACACCCATCTGGTGTCAAGAGATTTCTTGCCTTTAGGCAACTCCACCAACATCCAAACCCCGAGCCTTTCGAATTGATTAAGCTCATCATGCATGGCATCTACCCAGCTGGGCTCATTCAAATCCATATCGACGTTCTTGGGCTCTATTTGAGAAATGAAGCAAGAGTAAAGACATGTGTTGACATCTCCACTCTGACTTCTCATTTGAACTCCGTCGCCCAGCTGGCTAATGTTGTTTTCTATCGGATGATCGCGCTGTATACGAGAGGGGATTTCATGACTGATTTCATTGAATGTGACAGGAAGATTATGTATATTTACAGCTCCGTCATGTGCTGAAGAATTCACAGAAAATGTACCAGCTTCATGCGGTGAATTTACTACAAACTCATCTGCGATCTGTTCAAGAAAGAGAATTTCCATTAGATTTTGAGTGACAGCGGAAGCATCTTGGTTCATGAATTCTCTTTCAACTGGAGTTAGAGGAGTAGCATCATCATCTGGAGCAGCTTGTCGTGTTGGGGACTCTGGAGAAGCAGTTGAAATAGAGGACTCCACCAGGAGATCAGTAGTAGAAACTAATGGCGGACTGTAGACAACCTCTTCCTCATCATCTTCAATTGTAGTCTTCGAGTTAGAGGTAGACCCAGCCTGGTTATCAAATGACAAACAAAAGGATTTAAATAGAGATGTGTAGTCAAATAACCAGTCAGGACCCACCCTAGCGTCTGTCTCATTCTCTTCAAGCCAATGAACATCGAAAGTCTTCACAATTTGCTTCGTCATCTTGTTGTATACCCGGTAAGCAGTACGAGCAGTGTAACCAACAAAATAACAATCATCAGCTTTGGCATTGAATTTTGGGTTGGATTCCAAGTGAAGAAGGGTGCAAGGGAAACCAAATACTCGGAAATGGATGACAGATGGCTTGTGTCCATAGAGGATTTCATATGGTGTCTTCATCTGGGCTTTGTTGATCAGGACACGATTTTGAACATAACAAGCTGTGTTGATCGCCTCCGCCCAAAAGAAAACTGGATGTTTAGAATCACAAAGCATCGTCCTTCTAGCGTCTTGTAGTGTTCGCTTCCTCCGTTCAACAACACCGTTTTGTTGTGGTGTTCCGACGGAGCTAAATTGACGCATGATCCCTTTCTCAGCGTAAAAATGATCAAGAACAGCGTTCTTGAATTCGGTTCCATTATCTGTACGAAGCGCTTTCACTTGGTGGTTGGTTTGGTTCTCTATCATCACAATGAAATTCTTGATAAGATCGGAAATCCCAGCTTTGTTGGACAGAAAGAAGACCCACGTGAAACGAGAGAAATCGTCTATCACAACGAGACAATACGAATTTCGATTGATGCTGAGTACGTTGACCGAACCAAACAAGTCCATATGTAACAATTAGAGCACCTTACTGATGGAGTTGACCTGCTTTGGCAAATGTGGTTTCCGATGGTGTTTTCCTTGAGCACAGGAGACACATTTTTCAAAAGTAATAAAATCTCTGACATGAAGACCATGGACCATTTCGTTCTTAGCAAGACGATTCAGATTCTTTTCATTTGCATGGCCAAGTCGACGATGCCACAACATTGCATTATGTTCTGAGACTTTTGAAAAGAGACAAGTGACTTCATCGGGTACATTGTTATTCATGTCGATAATATAGGGATTCCCATCCCACTTTGATTTTACGAGAATCCATTCCTCCGGAATGACAATGCCTGCCTTTAACATCAGACATTCCTTATTGGTGAAGTGAGTTGAATAGCCTTGTCACAGATCTGGGATACGCTCAACAAGCTATGCTTTAATTCAGGAGCATAGTTAACATTCTCAAAACTTAGCACTCCATTTGAGACAGTTCCTTTCTGAGTTATCTTTCCGCCTTCTCCACCCTCGAAGGAGACATATCCCCCATTAAATGTTTGAATGTCGCGCAGTTGGGATATATCTCCAGTCATCTGTCAGGAGCAGTTGTTGTCGTCATACCAGGGTTTGATGACATTCCTCCGCAACTGTCCATGCATGATGAGCGAAATCATTTAGTTTTGGGGACCCATGTCATCATAGTCCTGGGTTGACCCTTAACTTTCATAAATTCATTTTTCAAATTTTCTTTTCCAACATTTACAGAGGAGGATGATGACTGGTTTAATTTTGGCATCCATTTATATTTAGGTTTTGTAACAATTTTCTTTTCAGTTTGCGTTGAGTAGACGGATTTTCTACTTGAAGAGTTTGAAGATCCTGGCCTACTCTTTGATGAAATCGACTTAGATTTAGCTTGATTCGATTTTGGCAAGCTGTTTGTGAATTTATTAAAAACCTGTTTATCTTTTTGAAAAACTGTCTTTTTCTTATTTTGTTTTGCTTTCCAATCATTATCGCAAGAGTGAGTTCTTGAGGATTTTCTAATTAAAGATCGTCCTTTAGACTCATTCTCTCCCCTCTTTGACATGTGATGCACAAACATCCGGTTTAAACAATTTCTGGCGATATGACCAGCAGTACCACAATTGAAACACATTTGTTTATTATCATTTGATTGAGTGCTGCTCTTATCATATTTCTGGTTTTTATTGCGTTTTCTAGCATTTTAACATTTGCAGGAACATGTACTAGATGGTGTAGCAAACGTGGAAGATGTAGAGGCATTCAAATCAGATTTAGCAATTTTATCAGAAACAACACCATTATTTTCAGAATTATCAGTCTGAAACAACACACCACCAGAAATAAAAATGTTAGTGTTTGAATTTATCACAGACTCGTCACAGAACTCAACACCAAACTTAGACACTGAACTATTCGACTCATACTTTTCAGCTTCTTGCTCCCCCTGAACTACTGACTTATATGCACTTGAGGTAGAAATGTTAGTATCCAAGTTTTTGTCACTAGATCGTGTTGCTTGTTCAGAAGCTGACTTTACATAAACCATGAAAGGTTCTCTGTCAATTTCTTCTTGAGACAAGGGAATAGAAGTATAGTTATGATTAAAGGGAGGGGGACACTCTCAAATCCCAGTACAACTTTTAACTGATTGCCATGAGTAATATCCTTCCAGTGCATTTGTCCTTCGATCATTTTTGCAAAAGTTTCACTCTACCCATCGAATTTGTTAAAAATAAATTCAGTATTTTCAATATGATTTTTCAATGAGTCAAGTTCAGTGGTTACAGCAGCAACCTTTCTTTTGAGATGATAATAGTTCTCACATTTGCTGCTGTAATCCTCTTGCAATTTCTTAAAGTCCTTTATTTTATTTTCTAATTGCGTCTTTAAGGGCTTTTTATTTTTCCTAAGTGTGTATCCCTCATATTTAAGTCCTAGTTCTCTCTCTTGATTATTTCAATTTGGTCTCACAATAATTTAACAGTTTTAATACAAGATTGAGAACAGCCAAATTCACTAACCTCGGGTTTGGTAGGCTCTGGAGTGGTTTGCACCATGAATGCAAACTAAAGGCTCATCATCGCTTCTTCGGGATCTGTCTCTGTTTCTTCTTCCACACCAATTTTGATATGGGCAAGATGAGCATTTTCAGGTCCTGAAATATTTAGAGCCTGAACTTGGTATTCCTAATTAAATGATTGAGCCACCATCGCTAAGTTAGCAGTCTGATTGCTTGAAGAAGATCCCTTGTTGACATATGTCACCGGCACCATGGTTCGTTCTGAGCTCTCTCTTCGATCTGGTTTTGGACATTCCCTTGCAAAATGTCCAGGCTCATGACAGTTGTAGCATCTCAGTTTTCCTTTGTTGAATCCCACTTTCTTATTAGAGTTCACACTCCAATTGTTCTTTCCTGTTTTATTGGAGAACTAGTTTGCCCTAAAAACTGCCACGGTCATCTACCATGTAATGTCCATCTCTTCCACATCTTCAGGATGGATCTGGTATAGGTCAGCAAATGAGAGTTGTGGAGAGAGTTCTCCTGCCATGAAAGCGTTGTAGCAGTTTACCAATCCAGTGGCGAGGGCCAAATTTTCTTCCTTTTCTTTTGAGACTTGAGGACTGACTTCATGAGATTGAACTGGTGAAGTTGTGGATGAACCAACTTGTTGAGCTGAAGTTTGAGATTGAGAAACTTGAATGTGTTGCATTTGAGGTGTAATGTATGAAATGGGCTGATGAGTCACATAGGGTTGAACATGAGAAACATGAACTTGAGGACTTTGAGGAGTAGAAAAACTTGAGAAAGTAGTGTTGTTGTTTTGAATTACAAGATTAGCTGTGGAGTATGAGTTAACATGGTTGATCTCTCTTTGTTTATCATCCAGATCACAAGCCTTGATGATTGCCATTGTTTCGGCCAAACTCAGTCGGTTCAAGTCTTTAGTCTTTTTAATCACTAAGATATTCATATCCCAGGATTTTGGCAGCGAATTCAAAAGCTTTTTGTTAATTTTTGATCTTGTAACCATTACCCCAGCAGAACTCATTTCTGTGGTGATTGTGATAAACCTTTGCAACTGATTCTCAAGTGTTTCTCCCAAACCATAGTTGAACATGTTGAACTTTTGTCGCAGCATGTCTTGACGCTCTATTTCATGTCTTCGTTGCCTTCATAGACTTCTATCAGTGCTTCCCAAGGAGCCTTTGTTAATGTATACTCACGGAATCCTTGAGAAATTTACGGAGATAATGCCATGGTCAGTGTAGCTAGTGCCTTTTCTTGCTCCTCGACTCTTTCAAAATCATCATCAGTATAGTGTTCAACTTGTTTGTCAGTTATGGTGCCATCTTCCAATGTTGTTGTGATATGGATTGGACCTCTCAAAATACTTCTCCAAATTTTAAAATCCTTCACCTTGATATATTTCTCAATTCGATATTTCCATTCAGGAAATCCTTCTACTGACAACAATCGGGGAATTTGAGTAGTGGTGCCCATAATAGCATTCAATTCTTGATGATCAGTCATGCTTTGAGATTCCATGTTTAAAGCTTTGTTTAATTTAGATGAATGCAACCACACACACTAACCGCACATACTGGCTGCATACTCCAACCACACACACCGAATGCACACTCCAACCGCACATACACTGGTTGCACACTCCAACTGCACACACTAGTTGCACACTCCAACCGCACACACTGACTTCACACTCCAACCGCACACACACAGGCTGCACACTCCAACCACACGCACTGGCTGCACACTCCAAACTACTTCATCCGCACACCTTCAAACTTCAACCGCACACCTTCAAACTACAACCGCACACCTTCAAAATTCAACCGCACACCTTCAAACTTCAACCGCACACCCAACAATCCCAGATTTTTGAATGAATTTTGATTTCAAACTATCAAAAACAATGATTAGCAACAGTTCCTTGATTAAAGAGTATGAATTCACTTAAGAAATGGCAAAATTTCTCAACCACACACTCTAAAATGCTTCAAATTGATACTGAATTGGCTCTGATACCAATTGTAAGTCCCAAAACTGATGGATCGAAATCAGTAATCAATGAATTATCAGCAAACAAGTAGAGTGTAGAAGGAGTAAAAGAAGAATAACATCAAGCATGCACACATCTATTACTCATAAATGTCAAGTACACCTTGAAACACACAAATACAGACGTCACTGTTCACACGCACTTACTTTCTGACACACTGACACATCCCTTTTTATACTACCCACAACAGCACACTAGTGTGCAGCCGCACACGGCGTGTGAGGCCGCACATATGTGTGTAGTCGCACACACGAGCAAAGCTGCACACACATACAATGTTATCCAATATTGACCACTACACCATGCTCTATCAACCTACCAAGATCTATACAATAGAATGCCTAGCCCAAACCACAAATGTATAGCCTATCAGGGTGCAAACTTCCTTCTCTTTTGGTGTATTGTGTTGAAAGAAGGATCAATATTAGGTTTATGAGTAATAATACTTTCATCTATACCTATCATGTCTTCGTGTTTCCATGCGAATGTCTTGCTTCTGGTTCTTATAAAATTCAATAGATCCTGCTCGATCTGCTCAGGTATTGAGGATCCAATGAGGACTTTAGCTTAGGGATCCTCAATGCCCAAGGACACTTCCTTTACGTCTTGTTCCTTTGTCTCTAGAACATGTCGTGCCCCCTGCCTTAATTGTTATGCTTGTTGGGGTTTGGCCATAAATTTCTTCGAGTTTTTGTAGCATTCTTTCGATTCTTGCCGATCTCCCATGATCTTCACCGTCCCCCAAGGAGTGGGCAACTTTACACACTAATGGTATGTTGATGGAACCGCATTCATCTCGTGTATCCATGGTCTACATACTATCACATTATAAGAAGACATGGTGTCAATAACACATAAATTTTGTATGGAGTTTACCCCTTCTATGTATATCGGTAGCTTTATTTCTCTCGTTGTGTATTTTGTTTCCTCGCTAAATCCTATGAGGACTAGGGATCATCTGACTCTCTCTGATTATGGGATGTTCATTCTCTTCAGTACGTATAGGAGTACATTATTGACAGACGATCCTCCATCAATAAGGATCCTTCTTGCGAAATGGTTGGCCATGTATAGTGTTATCACGAGTCATTCATGGTGAGGATCCTGAATTCCTTCCCTGTCAGTCTCGTCGAATGTGATTTCTTTTTCACTACTAACCATGGTATTCTTTTGTGGTCTATCCTTCTTTTCTATTTTGGAGACCTTGGCATGTCTTTTAGCTTGAGAATAAGAGGCACCACAAATTTTAGATCCGCCTGAGATATCATCAATTATCTTAGCGTCAAAGGGTGGAGATCCTGGTTTTTCCAGGATGTTGTAATCATCTTGGCTGTTCTCCTTGGATTTTTCTCTTTTTCTCTCGAGGATCTCTTTGAGGTTTCATTTGCTAAGGAGTTAGTTGATTTCTTTTCGTAGGGCTATGTAGTCCTCTGTCATGTGGCCAACGTCTTCATGGTAAGCACACCATTTGGACTTGACGTTCCAAGCGGTGGATTTGCTGTCTCTCTTTGGTCATCTTGCTTTATGTCCAAGATCTTGCATAACATGAAATACACCTGAAACATCCACATAAAAACAATAGTCAATGATTTTAGGAAGCTCTTCTTCTTCTCCTGAATCTTCAAGGGCATTAACCCTGTGATTATTTGGTTTGGAATAGGGCTTCGATTTGTAGGATCTCTAAGTTGAGGATCCGACCTTCCTGTTGGGGTTCTCATATTGATCCGAAGGGTTGCTTCTTTTCTGGATCTCTCTATCCTCTTTGAGCCTTATGAATCTCAACGCGCAACACCTGACATCGTCCAATCTTTTTCGTGGGGTCATCACAAGGTCTTCATAGAAGGGTGAATTGTTTCTTAATCCCATTTTAAAGGCTTCCACAAGCGGTGGCCATGTCGATGTTGAGGATGCTCAGAGCTTCCCTGCCAAATCTGTCAACAAAGTCCCTAAGTGTCTCCTTGGGATCCTAAACCACTCGGTAGAGATCACTAGTGATCTTCTCGAAGGTTCTGCTACAAGAAAACTAGTTATTAAAGATATTTATTAAGTTTGCAAATTAAGTAATAAAATATGGGGGAACATTCAATAGCCATTATAGGGTTAATCCCATAAGGTTTGAACCAAAGCCTTTGCATAGGCAAACTTTCTTCAAGTGCCCTAGGATGGGAATGATCTCCATCCTTTCTCTTTATTGAGCTATATGCTCTTCAGGATCTGTAGTTCCATCATACAACTTCATTCTGGGAGTTCGGAAGCACTCAGGAACTTCGGTATCGGCTATTGCTGGAGCGAATCTCGAGGTACTATGGCCTATATGAGATGCTTTTGGTATTGGTTGGACCACTCTCGGTACACTATTTATCATCTGTCTTAGTTGTTGAAGCTCCATGGCCATGTTTGGGTTTATTCCTACATCAACATTAATGTAGTTAGTATTAATAGTATTTATGTTTAATAAATTACTAGAATCAAGGTTTCTAGGAGTGTTGAAAGACTTATTGAGATCATTGATCATGGTCGCTGGGTTGTCCGTATTTGCCCCCAGGGTGACGTCACACTGGTAGGAATCGTATCCTTCTGGTGATTTTCTGAGGATCCAACATTATTGATGTCCAAGATCCTCGGTTGCACAACTGTGAGCGTAGTTTCCTGGGATTTCTGAAATTATGCCTTCATCCTCTCCACTTCTTTGAGCAGTGCTCTATTCTCCTCCTGCTGTTGGGTAACCTGTTGCGTCATTTTCAGCATGATAACATAGAGTTCTGTAGTAGTGACTGAGGCAGTCCGATCCTGGAGCCCTGAGGATCCAAAATGTCATGGACTAGCGATTGATGGGGTGTATTTCTTGGAAGTTTCAGATGTATTCCTCTGAGTGGGGGGTCCACTCGGAGGAGGTGGTAGGTTTTTGGATGGAACGGAAGGAGGAGAGGATGAAGAGAGGGTCGGTTGTGTAGACATGATGTTTTTTGAGGATTTTTGAACACCACGGCCCCAAGGTGGGTGCCAAATTGTTTTGGTTGAAAATTACACAAGTACTAATCAACCAAATTGAATGAGAGGTCGTGATATTCAGATTATGTGATAGAAAGTATTAAAAGAAAAGTGACACAATGATTTACAAGGAAAGCCTTGATCCTTGCTAGGATCCCCAACATAAAACCTTGGGAGGTGATGATGATCACATGCCTTGATGATTTTATTGATATAAAGTAAAGATTACAGTGAATTTTTAGTAAGATTGAATGTAAAAATTCGTAGAGTGAGCTTACACTAAGGATTTGCATGTTGCGTGCAGATTATAAGTGTCAATTTATAGTCTAATCTAGCCAACAAGATGTCCGATATTTCTGGGATCCTCTATGACCAGCTTTGTGAATGTTATTTGACCAAGTATTCTGAGTCTTTTGCATTGTTGAGGCACTTCTTCATTGAGAATTGGTCTTCCCTACACTACTTCTGCACACATGTTAGTTATAGACAAATATGACTGTTATATGTAATAATAATAATAAAAATAATAACAGTAATTAGTTGGGATCCTGATGTTGCTGAGGACCCTGGATATAGTAAGGATGTTGGTCCTAACATGCATTTCAATGAAAGTTCAATGAAACTGAATATAGAATTGGATGTGTAAGCTTGAACCGAGTCTAAGGGAAAATGAAGGATTTAGATCTGAGATCTACAATCAATTTGCAACAAAGTGATTGAAAAATGCGAAAATGATTGAGAGAAGAAAAATAGATATGAGAAAACTGAGAAACCCTTAACTCGACTGAAGAATAGCGATTATATGACACTATCTCCTGCTCTGATACCAATTCTGAAGCCCAAAAACGAAATGAAAAGTGCGGAATTAGAATAATAATCATGAATTAATCACCATAAAGTTGCAAGTAATATGTAAAGCTGTTGTATTTTATTGATTTAGAAATTGAACATACAAAGAAACTTTTTAAGGAAAAGCTTGCATAATAAGCTAAGCTATAGGCTATATATATGGGATAAAATAAAACATGTGCAATTTAACAAAACCCACTACAAAGACTAAAAGATCTTCAATAATCAAAACGAAATGCCAAATCAGTTTCTATATCTCCAATACTCAGCATATGGTACCAAAAAGCTCATAAACCCAAAAACTAGCTAGATCTAACAAATGCATTATCAAGGTTCAAGCTTTATTCATTTTGCATTTGAGAAAAACAATATAGGCTCTGGATCCCCAAGTTTAAGTTTCAACGATCAAGAAGCATGGACATCTCTTTCATCCAAAATGCACCCAAAACATATAAAAGGCTCAAGATTTGCTCTAGGGGATATGGTTTCGAGTTAGAGGCTCAAGATGGTGGTGGCTGATCTAAGGAAGGACCCCAAGGGGTTAGAGTCCTTAAATAAGTCTCAGAACCACGAAACTAGGTTTTTAACATTGCGGCGGTATGCTTAGCATACCATAAGTTAATCTTAGTGTACCACCCTAAAAATGTGTCCCCATTACCCAAGTACGCTGAACTTACTAGCTAGTGTACGCCTAATGTACTGCCAGACTCCCTTTTCCAGCTTTAACTTCAAACGACTACAACTTCTTCTATTCAACTCCATTTTCGATGACCTCTATATCCACGGAAATGTATCGATGAGCTCTATATGTCTATCTGGATACTTATGACTAAAAACATCTCGAACTAAAATCCTTAGTTTGCGCAAGAAGCCCAAAACATAACCTTTTCCATTTTACCCCTCAGCTTCCATCGAACAATCCAAGGTTTAAATCACTTGTCCAATATCATACACCTCAATAGAGTCTAAAATCCATTCCATTCAACCCCAAGGCCTCCATTTGATCCATTTATTGTCCATAATCCTAAAATAAGAACGTCTCAAAGCAGGATGTTACATATATATTGATCTCAAAGAGTACTACAACTCTCCTTTAGGTTTTTTTAGCTAGTTTTGACTTTCAATTTTATGCCTAATGAGAGGTAAAAATAAACGATTTGACGAAAATCATATCTCTCTCATACAAATCCCATTTTCGACATTCTTTTTCCTAAAGTTTTTATCTCAAGGAATACTATGAATCTCCTTTTTGCACTTTTAGTCCAAACTTAACCAATCTCTAAGTACTGCTTTGACGTCGTAATTATTATTTACGCAGTTGATTTTTACTTTTTGCTAAATCCATAACTCCTCTATTTAGAGTCATAGTTTTTCGAATTTTATATCCTTGGGATCACGTCATCGAGTACTTTCTAAATACATTAACCGTTTTAAAATATGACACTTATTTTTTATCCTAACAGTCGATTTAATCATAAATGTAACGACATATTTGATTTTATTATCTCGAAATCAAACATTACGATACTAAGCTATTACATTTAGTTTCATATTCCCTCCTAACGGTGGTTGGTGACAGAATTTTTCTCGGTTGTCACAAAACAGGACTTGAATAATGATTATGCACATTACCTTTCCATCATAGATAATAACCATAAATCCTATGTCTTTCCAAACAAGTTTCTGACTCTTGGATTTCTTAACTACTAGCGATGCTCAACCTTGCACCCACTTTTCATTCTTTGTTGGACTTTAAGTCGTAACATTTGAGTTATAAATTCAATACTTATCGAATACTCCTAGTCCTTGTCAAATAGACTCAACCCAATTGGTCATGATCCAATAAACTAGCATATAATGATGGAATGATTAGACTCAGGTCTTTATGAATTAGATGATTATAGCACGGATGATCCCTTTCTTGATGTTCTAATGTGGTACAACCACATCTTTATAGGTAGCATTCCTAGCTACTGTCTACATAGCTGTAACGACTATTGCAACCTGTCTATTGATTGCCTTGATCGTTCTTCCCTTCAATTTCTTGACTAAATTTGGATGCTACATCAAGCTTGGTTTTGTAAACTAAGAAACTCATTACATAGATTTTATCTTACTCAGAATCAATTTGTTATGACCTCTAGGGTCGGAATACCATTAATCTTCTTAGTCATTACCGAAACGATGGTAACGATGGACATGAACAAAACGAATTCAATTAGTAACGCCTTCATAACCTTGTGACTTTCCCTGATCCAAGTGTCCATGCTTCGAGTAGTATATGCCTCTACTACCTTTCACATGTTCTCACAGTTAATCGAAGATTTGTCTAGCAGTTCACCAAGTCACTATGCATAAAATCATATAGCAATTTTAACACACACACACACACACACACATATATATATATATATATGTATATGTATGTATATATATTTATATATGTATATATATATATATATATATATATATGTATATATATATGTGTGTGTGTGTGTGTTTCAAACAATTCATATGATAATTATTCCTAAACTCTACTAGAATGTCGTCTTCACATTGATAGGTTCTACTCCTCTACAATCTATTTCCCAGAGTCCTTTTGTACAAATTCTTTCTAGTTTAGTGTCCTTTCTATAAGGCACACTATACCATAGTTTATTCTATTCTTATTTAGCTTAACCTTTATGTCAAAACAATGGCGTTTCTGTACACCGAAGCAGGCGTTTAGTGGCCGAAGATGCGAATTTATTATATAAAGGAATGTTTTAGTTATGTTTTCATGTATATGTCCTCCTTAATACTCCCAAAATTACATTCCATATCTAATATATTATTTATACTAATAGAATCTTGAACACATAAAATTTCTAGATACGGTTGGGAACAAACCATTGATCCAAATCAAGTAACATCCTACGTAGGCATCCTAAATCATGCTATAACATAATTCATTTAGCACATAGTTGCAATTGAGGCATTTATCCTAAAGTATTCTAGCACTCGAGTCAATTTAGGTATGCTACCTAAAATATATACACACTCACATTCATAGCTTAACATTCTAAGTTTAAGTCTATAAATTCCATAAAATTCTTAGTTCACTAAAACTAATGCTTTGATACCAACTGTGACATCCCAAATTTCACGACCATTTTAAAACTTTTGTTTATGCTTATTTAAAAACAGAGTATTTTATTAGTGCGGAAACGTGTCCGAAAATACTTTTTCGACGTGAGATAATATTAATATCGAACATTTTCGAAGAAGTGTTCCTCATTAGTATCTTTTAAAGCTTGGAATGTCATAAATGATAGAAAACATAAGCATAAATAGGCCTTATAGTGGTATTCTAGCAACCTACTAACTCCTTTAATCTCTCAGCAGATAGTTATCTTATATATCAATACCTTCGTATCGTTACTAGTTATACAAAGAAAATGAATGGGTCGGGTTGGAAAACCAGGTGAGAGCATAGGGTTTTCAACCCATAATATTATAATCTTTAATTATATTTTTATAAAGAAAAATGATAACCTAGTTACTCAAATCTGTTATGCTCACATCCTAATATATAAGTAATGATCTCAAGGGATCTCTTCTAAAGGATCTTTCACAATAGTCATTTATATTTCTTTAAGTGATTAGGCACAACAATCGGATAATATATTTGGTAAGCATGACATTACGATGGTACTTGGGACACAGACGACATGCATGTCAGTACAATAGTACTTTGGGCATGCACGACAGTACCATAGCACTTTGGATAGACATGACAGACACGTCTTATTATTTCATACATCGTTCACTAACCTATCACAGTCTTTTATCTCACACGAGCATTACTACCCATTCGTATCTTAGGTATGATAAAATATACTTAGTTTTATTCAACCATGTCGTAATTTATATATATATATATATATATATATATATATATATATATATATATATATATATATATATATATATATATATATATATATATATATATATAACACAAAAAAACTACACACATAGAACTTAAACAGTTGGAATATTATATCTATGTGTAAGTTTGAAAGTAAATATGCATTCACTTGTTAAAAATGGATGCCCCAAAATTTGGGCTATGCTTCGCCCTAGCACTTTGCTTTTCCTTTGACGTGACCTATGTTAATATCACTAAGTCTTAGTCTTGTATTTTTGGCGACTAATGACACTCTAGATTCCTCACTAATCCCAATTTCTATATAAAGATCTACCAAGTAAGGAACAACCAGGTAGGATCATATCAGATGTAAGGCCCGTTTGGTATATAGAGTATATTGTTTGGAAATCCCAATTTAAAAACCTCTCTATATTCAGCCTAGGCATCATTCTCGTAAGTATATCAATTAGTATAATGAATTGGAATTACTGATAAATCTTATTTATAGATTCATTATAACGATTATGAATATAAATATAAGTTACACTTGAATTAGAATAAGTGTAGCTTAACTTACAGAGTTTCGGGCGAAAACTGGGAGATTGTAATGGCAGAACTCCGACTCGAGAGTTCCTACTTTTGGATTAGGTGTCTAAGTCCATAATTATAATTGGTATGAACTTAAATTGATAGTAGCACAGTCCTTTTGGGTTGCCCTCAAACCTATCAATTGGACAAGATGATTTTTGGAGGGAGAGGTGATTTATTATTTGATTAATAAATTAAAATAAATAATTTATTAATATATTATGTGAATGATATATTATTTATAAATAGTAATATTTAGTTAATAATTAATCAAAAATTAATTGAAATTAATTTTAGGATTAACTGAATTAATTAAAAAAAATATAGGGCTAAAGTCCAATTGTACAATAGTTAAATAAAAGGCTCTACTACCTTCCACCAGGAGGGTGGACAGTTTCAAGAGGATAATCTAGGGTTTCTAGATTATCCCATGTGGTTAAATATGGAGCTGGATAATTACTAACTTGAAATATTATTATTATATTTAGATTAGGATTATCCAGGACTTCTTTGGACCACTATATAAAGCACATTAACCCTTCATATTCCAGCCACTCATACTCTTAGAGAGATAGTCGGAAATTTTCCCTCCCCTCTCTTCCCTCTATAATCTTCCTCTTGCTAGTTTGGGTGTGATTCCAATAGAGGCACAACATTTGTGGTGCTTGCTTCCAAGAAATATTTCAAAGGGAATTTCTTATTGTTTGCTATAACAACTAAAAGTTATGTTACCCTAAACCTTCTGTTTAGAAAATTTGAAAATTACTTAGGTTTCTAAGGTTCTTATTTTGGTGTTCTAAGTTATAGGTTCAATAGAGAA
This sequence comes from Lactuca sativa, assembly GCF_002870075.4. Classification (NCBI taxonomy): domain Eukaryota; kingdom Viridiplantae; phylum Streptophyta; class Magnoliopsida; order Asterales; family Asteraceae; genus Lactuca; species Lactuca sativa. The sequence continues at coordinate 323,940,241 of NC_056627.2, read as the reverse complement.
AACATAGATTTTGTTTTAGATTGGATTCACACTTAAGAGTTTTAAGTTTGTTTTGTTATGCCTAAAACCCATCAATGATATCATAGCATTTGGTTTATTCTCGGTTGAATTTTCTATAATTGTTGAATTTGATGAAATTAGGGTTTATAGAAAGAATATTCTAAAAGGCTTGAAATTTCGAAATTAGCGTTAGGGTTTTGAAACCCAAACCTTCCTCCCTAATTGCTTATAGAAGGATAGTTGAATGGGTGTCCACTCTCACCTACCACTTCTTTGGTTAGTGGATGGTCGTTAGTCGAACGAGTTTGATACGACAATTAATTCTCATTAAAAGTATAATGATATTAAAAAGTAGTAGAAACTATTTTATTAAAATCCCAAATCTAGTTAGTTAAGGAAAATGTGAATTTATATTCTAACCCATGAAATTGCACTTTACACTTTATAAATCGTTAGTGGAGCGTGTGTGGTTAACACATTACACTTTATAAATCGTTAGTGGATTGTGTGTAATTAACCAGCACACTAGTAGGCACTAATAAAGAGTTCTAATGGGTATCTCATAAATTATCATTGTTGATGGAGCATGTGTGGTTTACCAGCACATCAATTGAGATGATAAACGACATTGAGGTTACCAAGCACATTTGTATGGTTATTCACATCTTGTTTGTGATCCTCAGGATCCCAATCACAAATAGAAGAGCATAATCTGAGATTAAGCATGTCATTGAATAGTTTCAATGAATCTCAAAAGATCTAGGAATTTCACTTAACTTAATTTCTTTCAAATTTTGTTTTCTTTTGGTGGAATTGGTACATTGTCATTTACCTACCTTTATAGAATCCACAGTTAGATTACAACAACCTTTTTCTAAGTTGTGAATTATGTAGTTGGATCCTAGGTTTAATATTTTATTTTGGGTTATTATATTAAGGATTACTCTTATCTAACTAAAACTACCTTCCGTTTATAGATTTCTACTCCAACTGATGCTTCTAGTTCCTCCTCCTCCGACCACCATAACTTCTCCTTACTATCGATCTACTCCATAGTCATATGGGATGGTTACAAGTATAATGATTGGATTTGAAACATCAAGGTGGAACTTTGATTTGATAACAAAGAGTATGTCCTCGAAAAGGAATTCATTCAATTTGAAGAAGGCAAAGTTACTCCTGAAGAATACGCCTCTTATAAAAAAACACTACAACGATGCAACAAAAGTTTCTTGCATCATGGTCGGCATGATGACCCCCGAGATGTAGAGATTCTATGAGGATTATTGGCCATATGATATGAACAAGGACCTTATGGAGAAGTACCATACGCGAGCTCGTCAAGAAAAATACGAGGTGGTAAAGTCCCTCATGGTGTGCAATATGAAAGAGGGAGAATTTGTATGTAGCCACATTAAAAGAATGTAACGTTACATGGAGTGCCTTGTTAGGTATAATGTGCACTTTGATGTGGAGTTGGCTATTGACATAGTCCTAAACTTCTTACCTTGTTTTTATGATAAGTTCATTTGACCTATCATTTGAACAACAGTGAGACCACCTTGGCTCAATTGCACAACCTCCTGCAGATAGTTGAAGCAGGAATGAAGGGAAAAAGTATTGCCTCCACTCATACTAGTGCTTCTATCCTAGCCATTGGACAGGGAAAGGGTAGAAAGATGAAAGGTCCTCCCAAACAAAACTGGAAGGGAAAGTCTCATGCAGGGTAATCTAGTAGTTGTCCTAAAGAAAAGTCTAGTATTAATCATCCACCCTCTTCTGATCCCAAAGAGGCTATTTGCTTTTACTACAACGACAAGGGTCATTGGTAAAGAAGTTGCTGAAGTATCTGCAAGATATCAGAGATGGCAAAGTGAAGCCAAATTTTGAAGGTATATACATCATTTCATCTAATAACTTATCATATTCTCATTCTTGGTTCCTTGATACTTGATGTGGGTTTCACATTTGTTCTGATTTGTAAGGGCTAAGAAGAAGTGAAGACGTAGAGCATGGTAGAATGAACTTCATCATGGAGAATTAGCGATCTTCACCTGTTACCAAGATTGGATTTTATAGTCTAATAATTAGTGATGGTGTTAGTTTAGATTTAATAAATTGGTTCTACTCATCAGAAATGACACGAAACATTATTTCTTTTTAATCATTGCCCAAACAAGGTTTCAGATATTATTTTAATGATTTGAATGGTTCAATTTCTGCTTATAAAAATGGCTTTTTTTATTTTGAAGCTTTACCTTGTGATGGTGTGTATGAAACTGTGATGTGTGTAGACAATTTAGGCAATAATGTATTTCAAATTGATTCGTCTAATGGTGTAGAGAAATCATGCTTCTGGCATTGTCATCTTGGTCACATCAACAAGAAACACATCGCCCAACTCTAAAAGGATGGAGTGTTGAAATAATTTTACCTAAGGTCAGATGATGCATGTGAATCTTGTCTTTTGGGTAAGATGGTAAAATCACCTTTCAATGGATCTTATGAAGGAGGTAAAGGTTTGTTGGACCTCATACACACAGATATGTGTGGGCCCTTCAAATCCACCACAAGAGATGTAAATCGGTTTTATGTGACATTTACAGATGATTATAGTAGATATGACTATATTTACTTAATCAAGCATAAATTAGTAACCTTTGAAAAGTTCAAAGAGTTTAAACATGAAGTCGAGAATCAATTGGGCTGGAAGATAAAGATGCTCCGATCAGATAGAGACAGAGAGTATCTTAGTATCGAGTTCCATGACTACCTCAACGAATGTGGAATATTTTCACAATTGATCCCTCCTAGGACACCACAACATACTGGTGTGGCTAAGAGGTGCAATCGAACCTTGTTGGACATGGTTCGTTCCATGATGAGTCAAGCTTATCTTCTAATTTTGTTCTTGGGGAATGCCTTAGAGACTGCCACCCATATTATTAATCTTTTCCCAACTAAGAAGGTTGCCAAAACACCTCACAAGATGTGGACAGGGAAGGTTCCCTCGTTAGCACATATCAAGGTTTGGGGTTGTGACGCTTTTGTTAGTTAAGAGAGTGGGGAAAAGAATGAACCACGTAGTGAGAGGTGTATTTTCATCGACTACCCACATAAGTCCTTTGGATATTTGTTCTATAGATGTAATGAGAACATGGTCTTTGTAGCACGAAGAGGAGTCTTTCACGAGAGAGAGCTCATATGCAAAGAGGGCAGTGAGAGTACCATTGACCTTGAAGAGATTTAAGAATTAAACGATGAAGGAATCTATGAAGATGCTAGGGTTCAACCAAAGGAAGAGATTCCAGTTGAACCAGTTGACAATCATTACCTCTTAGGCGTTCCAGTAGACAACCAAGTTTAGAATTTGGTTGATCAACAACCTAGTCGGAAGACAGTTGGTTGCAAATGGATCTTCAAGAAGAAGACTGACATGGATAGTAAAGTAAACAAATTCAAAGCACGACTGGTTGCACATGGCTTTATTCAAACCCCATGAGTTGACTATGACGAAACCTTCTAACCAGTGGCTAAGATAAAATCTATCAGGATCATGCTAGCCATAACTTCCTTCATGACAATGAAATTTGGCAGATGGATGTCAAAACCGATTTCCTTAATGGGAAGTTGTGTGAGGATGTATACATTAGTCATGTAGAGGTTTTTGTTGATGCAAAGTTTCCCAATAGAGTGTGCAAGCTTGAGAAATCCAACTATGGGTTGAGAAAAGCTTCTCGCAGATGGAATCATTGTTTCGATGAGAAGGTTAATGAGTTAGGTTTCTCTAGAAGTGAAGATGAGTCAGGTGTATATGTCAAAGCTAGTTGGAGTATATTAACCTTCCGAGTATTTTATGTTGATGATATACTTCTTATAGGAAGCGACATTCCAACTTCTCAAGAAGTTAAGTCTTGGCTCGGAAAGTGTTTGGCTATGAAGGATCTGGGAGAGGCTGCTTATATTTTGGGGATAATAATTCTAAGAGAGAGGTGTAAAAGACTAATTAGACATAGTCAAAGTACATATTTAGAAAAGGTGCTAAAACGTTTTGGTATGGAAAATTCCAAGAAAGGACAACTGCCCATCCAGAGTAATACCAAATTGAGTACGATTCAGTGTCCGAGTACCGATGCAAAGAGAATAGAAATGAGTAGAGTTTCATACTCTTCCGCCATTGGATCTATCATGTATACTATGACGTGTACTCAATCTGACGTGTCCTTTACTTTGAGCATGGTCAGTCATTGTTAGGGAAAATCCAGGTAAAGCTCATTTGATAACAGTCCAGAATATTCTCAAGTATTTGCAAAGGACTAAGGAATAGGTGCTAGTACTTGGTAGCAGTGATACATTGAGAGTAACTAGGTATAGTGACGCCGTCTTTCAAACAGATAGAGACAACTTCCTTTCTTAATCTGGTTGGGTGCTTACCTTGAATGAGGAGCAGTTACTTGGAAAATTCCAAGCAAGAAATAGTGGTTGATTCTATATGTGAATCAGAGTACACAACGACAAGCGAAGCATTAAAGGAAAAAATTTGGTTGAAGAACTTCATCAGAGATCTTGGATTTGTGCTAGTCATCAAGGAACCAATGGAAATTTTATGTGATAATGAAGGAGCGATTTCCTTGATAAAGGAACCAAGAGATCATGGCAGATCAAGACATATCGACAGAAAATACCATTTCATCAGATATAGAGTAGAAGAAGGTCACCTCATAGTGAAGAAGGTATTATCAGAAGACAATCCTGTAGATCCACTCACAAAGGGTCTAAGTAGTGATATACACATTCAGCATACCAGGAGCATTGGTCTGAGAGTTGATCTCAGTTTTAGTAGTTAGATAGTTGGTTTGAAACTTGTAACAAAGTAAATGTAATTGACTTTTGGTGATTAAATAATAGAGAATTATTTATGAGTTTGTTTACTACATGTTGTCAACTGTTTATTCTTGTATTTCAATTTTCTTGTTTTACTTCCAGAACAATTCGATTATTCAAATCCACAGTCAATCATACTTTTGGAAGTAAGTAGTGAATTAAGATTGTCGTGAATTGAGTTGTAGATTGTATAAAGAGTTTTATACATAGCAATAGTATTGCAACAATGTTTTTGAGTACTTAGAAATGGAGATTTATGTATTGAATTAACCTACGCTCAGAGAAGTACTTCATAGAATTTATCACGAATAATTCTAAGATGATAATATCATATAATCCTAAAATGGAGATATATGAGTTGTTTTTTACATGTCATTTGTGCATTGATAATATATAAACGCATCAGTAACTTGATGTTACAAAACATATTGTTGTGCATGATTTGAAGAGTAAATGGTGCAAGCATATAAGTCAAATTTGATTCTTTCCTTTTGCCCTAACGGGAAAAGCGATATCTTTGGGCCCCTCGATGATTTGGTGTTGACTTATAGTGTCGGGCCCGACAAGGACTAAATTGATGTGTTCAATTAGAAATTCTATGTCATTACAAATCAGAAATCGGGAAACAAAGTATTGGACAATGAGATTGATTTGGTTCCATGTCTCATGTCCAAATGATATCTTGTAGAATGGAGGATTATATGATCACTTATCTTAGGACATGTTACTGACTGGGTTAGAGTTCGACAATGGCTTTAGGAAGATACACTTTGCTGATCAATTTAGAAGTTATACTAGTAATTATAATTATTGACTTATCCAAGTAGGAGACTGTTGGATTAGGTGTCTAAGCTCATAACTATAATTTGTATAAACTTCAATTGATAGTATCACAATCCTTTTGGGTTTCCCTCAAACCTAGCAATTGGACATGATGATTTTTCGAGAGAGAGGTTGATTTATTAATTGATTAATAAATTGATGTGAATAATTTATTAATATATTATGAGAATAATATAATAATTAGAAATATTAATATTTAATTAATAATTAATCATAAATTAATTAGAATTAATTTTGGGATTAATGGAATTAAATAAAAGTGTAGGGTCTAAAGTGAAATTGTGCAATAGTTGAACAAAATGCTCCAGAACCTTCCACCAGGAGGGTGGACAATTTCAAGATGATAATATAGGGTTTCTAGATCATCCCAAGTGGATAAATATGGATTTAGATAATTATCGATTTGAAATATTATTATTATATTTCAATGGAAAGACAGTTGGTTGCAAATGGAAGACAGTTGGTTGCAAATGGATCTTCAAGAAGAAAACCGACATGGATGGTAATGTGAACACATTCAAAGCACGAATGGTTGTCAAGGGATTTATTCAAACCCCAGGGATTAACTACGATGAGACATTCTCACCAGTTGCTAAAATAAAATCTATCAGGATCATGCTAGCCATAACTTCCTTTCATGACTATGAAATTTGGCAGATGGATGTCAAAATCGATTTCCTTAATGGGAAGTTATCTCATGATGTATACATTAGTCACCTAGATGGTTTTGTTGATACAAAGTTTCCCAATAGAGTGTATACAAGGAAGTAATGGCAGACCCTGAGGCAGCAAAATGGAAAGAGGCAATGGACGGCGATAATTATCAATTTGAAATATTATTATTATATTCTGATTAGGGTTATCCAGTACTTCCTTATACCACTATATAAAGGACCCTATCCCTTTATATTTTGGCCACTCATACTTTTAGAGAGATATCTGAAATCTTTCCATTCCTTCTCATATCTCCATAATCTTCCTCTTGCTAGTGTGGGTGTGATTCCACTAGAGGCACGACATTTGTGGTGTTTGCTTCCAAGAGATCTTTCAAAGGGAATTTTCTAGTTGTTTGCTATAACAACTAAACGGTATGTTACCTTAAACCGTATCTTTAGTAATTTTGAAAATTACTTAGGGTTTCTAGGGTTCTTATTTTGATGTTCTTAGTTATAGGTTCAATAGAGAAAACATAGATCTTGTTTTAGGTTGCATGCACACTTAAAAGTTTTATATTTGTTTTGTTATGCCTATAACCCATCACCTACTACTAGAGATTCTAGCTACCCCAAGCCTAGCTAAAAAATATTCATAAGTCTGGAAAAGTTTGAGCTTAAGAACCAGAGAGTGTTCAAAGAGAGATAGGAGAGTTTGGGAAGAGAAATGAAAGAATTCGAGGAGGTATTTAGAGTAATAAAGGTGAACCTCTCCTGCAGACAAAATGTGCACTGCCCAATTTGAGTGACGTTGACCCAGCCCCTTGCCACCACATGTCTGGTCCAAATTCTTCTATGTTGCCATGTCGGCAGCCTGCTATGCGTTCTGCTCTTTGCGTACGCGTGGAGATTTTTGATTTTTCAAAAAATCATATCTTCTCCATACAGGCTATGTTTTCGACGTTCTTTATATCCACGCATAACTATCGACGAGATCTGTAACTTTTATATAGACTCCTTCGGCTAATTCTCACCTTATTTTTAAACTTATATTTTTAATGGGTTAGAATGTTAAAGTCTGTATAAAAATCATAACTTTCTCATACGATAGTTGTTATAAATTGTCTTTATATCAATGGATATGTATGGACGAGATCTTTACTCTCATTTAGACAATTTTTCTTAATAGTCGACCGAATCTAATTTCGGTTTATGTGTCATATATTATTGTATCGAATCTTTGAAAAATCCTAACTTCCTCTTATGAAATCAGATTTGGTCGTCCCCTATATGCACGAGTTCGCTTTTGCGAATACTACGACTTGTACTTAAATTATTTTTCCTAAATAATCTTCTATAAAAAACGTCTATTTATAGTCGTGACAAATAATTATCCTTTTATTTGTTAATCAACTATCCCTATCTTGCATGTGTTACACCCTCTTCCTCCACTTTTTTGGGGGATCATCCACACGTTAATTCACTTCAAAAATATCTTTTTTTGAATTAATAATCTCTCATAAAAAAAAGACACATCTATTGAAAATAACATTTTAAAAAGGATTTAAATTGATATCCTCTGACATACCTTTTGTTGCCTCGACTCTGTCTTACCATCACCACATCGATATAAGTTGTCTATCCAAACAACGTAAGACATGAATATTCTTTATATTATATTATATTATATTATATATATATATATATATATATATATATATATATATATATATATATATAGAGAGAGAGAGAGAGAGAAAGAGAGAGAGAGAGAGGTAAGATCAATTGAAAAAATAAAAAAGGTTGAGAATGAGGGAATCATTCTCAGCCACATGTTTATTTTTGCAGCAAAAGCCTTCATCGTACTTGCGGAAATAAGAAAGAAATCCACGTGTGTTTTCAACCAAAACATGTTTCCTTAAACTATGCTAATTATTACATTAATATATATATATATATATATATATATATATATATATATATATATATATATATATATATATATATATATATATATAAACATAGTTTTTTCATTTTTTTCTTTTAAGGAGCTACTTTTATCGAAAAATGTTTTTAAATATATCAAAGTTCATAATTTTTTATTCTTTATAAATAGACATTCATATTGATATAGTTTATAAAATAAAATTTTTATTTTTATTTTTCGTTTCAGCTATTGTTATTTATAAATGAATAAAAATGAATCAGATTTTTACTATAGTACATTCGTTATTCACTTATGAATAAAAGGTATGATTAATATTTTTTACAATTTAAGTATCATTCATATATGCATATAGCATATAATAAACATAGTATATTCACTTGTGAATATTAGAGGATATATTCACTTATTAATATTAGATGATATTTTCATATGTGAATATTACATAGTATTACATGATATATCACATGTAAATATTACATAATATATTCACTTGTGAATATTAGATGGTATATTCACTTATGAATATTACATAGTATATTCACATATGAATATTACAACTTGTTTTCACAAATATATATAATTTTTATATGTTATTCACATATGAGTACAAATTACATACAGACATACATATTTTTTTGTGTTTTAATAATCATATACTAATTCAGTTGAGAAAACATATTCATATGTGAATATAACGTGGTAATTTAGTTTATGCATTTCATCAAACAGTTGAAGTGCATACAAGTTAACTTTTTTAAAAATAGTAGATTGATAGAGAATTATATAAAATTTTTCAAAATAAAAACAATTTGATCTTTTTCTAACCTTAATTTTGAAGTTTTATTTGATGATCGATGTTGAATTAATCATATGAAGTGGATTTATTGTTGATTATCAATGATGTGGATCTAATGACGTTGGGAGTATAATTAATCACAGATGTTGAAGATATGATTGTATTCAAGCAGAATTGAAGGTTGGATTAAAAGAACCAAAAACGAATTTTTGTTGTCAACTGTTGAATCCTATTGATAAACGTGTTTTTGACGAAGATTGATGATTAATTAACATTGGATGACGTCGATAAGGGTTTATTTGAAGAAATATGGATGATTGTTGAAGGTTGGAGGAGGAATTTGGATGATGAATGATCTATTATGAATGAATTTGAACAGTTATCTAATTCTCTACAGTTACGTATTTGAGATTGAAGGTTATTATCATATTTACAAGTTTCTCACCGTGTCTTTTTATGATTAGATTAAATGATTGACTGAGAATGATTCCCTTATTCTTAACCTTCTTTATCTCAATTGAAAACTCCTCTCTCTCTCTCTCTCTCTCTATATATATATATATATATATATATATATATATATATATATATATATATATATATATATATATATATATATATATATATATATATATATTCGAATGCTTTTTTAAAATGATTTTAAATTAGTTCACTGATATAATATAATATAATTGCAGGAAAAAAATCTACCTAAATTTTAGTATCTATAACATTTTTTTAATAGACATAAGTGGTTTCTTTTCACAAAACTGTAAGATTGGTCTATGTGGTATTCGAAAATTTTTGGATGTGGTCCAAAAACTTTTCCACTTGCTTGGAAGATCCAAAATGAAAATATTGTTGTGGTTTTTTTGTCTAAAAAAATTTGATAAAGATGATTATGTCCTTTTATTTTTATTTTTTACTTTTGTATGTTTTCTAATTATTCTAATACTATTTTAATTAAAATATAAAGAAAAAAGAAAAAAAATTATCCCCCAGCCCACCCACCATTCTCTCTCTCTCTCTCTCTCTCTCTCTCTCTCTCTCTCTCTCTCTCTCTCTCTCTCTCTCTCTCCTATAACAACATTGACCAGCCACTAAGTTTTTTTTTGTGTTTCTAAAATCGATTTGAGTCATGAATCTTTTAAATGTAGTTTTCCCTTTTTATTTGCCAAATCTAAAATCGAACATATGCAAAAAAAAAAAAAAAAAAAAAAAAACTTGTTAAATGAACCAAATCGAACTGAACATGGATGTAGATATACAAGGTTTGTTTTCTTCACCAAATCGAAAACATTATAACACAATATCAGTTACATAATTTGCAAGGATATCTCGGTCTGTTGCTCTAGATCATAAATCTATGGCTCCATCTCAATCATTTCAGTTCAGTCGGTGAAAGATTTGTCGAGAGACTGTTTTTGTTTAAACCCATATTTTCGAGGTTTTTAATGTTTAAAAGCGACTATGGGGTCCCGCTGGTTAACTTCATGCCCGACGGATCCAAAACCATGAGTTCATGAAGGTTTTTCGAGTTGATGTTCTTAAGACCACTGTTCATGGAGTTGTTTACTAAAATCAATTCCTATAATGAACCGTTTCTTATTTGCGAAGTTCAGTTCGTCGGATATATTTTTGTTGCTAAAATCAAAAAGAGAAAAGTTCTTCAGATTATTGATTTGATATAGGATTTTTCCTTCTAATTTGTTCTTACTTGGGTCAAACTTCAAGATCGGTGTCTACCCACCAAAAGTCAAAGGTAAACTCCAAGCAAATGATTTTTTACTCAAATCCATGATCAATAATTCAGTCAAATTTATATACCCATCCGATTTTTCCTGTAAACGAATTACCAGATAAAACAAACTTCTTCAAGTGATTCAACTCACCAATGTCACTTTTCATCGTCTTCTGTATCTTCTTTACCCATCTTGATCAACAACCATCACAACCAGGAATATCGAATTTTGTGTCCGGATTGAATGGCATTTAATTCTCACACATCTTGAACGATGGAGACAACAATGTCAGAGGTGGGAAGGAGGATAGAGAGAGAGGTTACGGGTGGATAGATATTTTTTATTTTTAAATTGTAAATGTATTAATATATATTTAAAAACTAGTAAAAAAATAAAAAGGGTAAAATAGTTTTTCAAGTTGTTTAGGGACTAAAAATACATAAAAACTTTGATTTTGGACCATCTATACAAATGGAAAAATTTCTGGACCCGTCTAAAATTTGTTGAATACCTTATTGACCAATCTTAGAGTTTTGTTTGTTTTTTTAGTTGCTTTAATTCTTATTAGTAGTTGTTACATGGGTTATGTTTATATGATAAGACATATATTTTTGTGAGACTAAAATATCATTTTATAATGAAATATTTTAATATTTCAATGTTTATTAAAATATAATATGTATAATATTGTAATTTTCTAAGACAATATGCTATCACATTTTATATTAAAATATCAAATAAATTTTTTACCATTATATTCTCTAATAAATGATGGTTTTTTTTTGCACTTGTCACACTTATATTCAATTTGTCAAATGTCATTTTATGGTTATTTTGAATTATTTTTTTTCAAATATCATTTTATGAGGTTTTTTATTTTATTAAATTTCATATAATATTTTAATATAATAATTGAAATAAATGTAGTAATAAATTGATATCAATTTCATTAATAAACTTATCTTTTAATTTCAAATTTTCCAAAATTAAAGCTCATTAATTTTTTTTGTTTATTAATTTAAATTATTTGATTAAATTTAAATGATAAAAAACATTTCAATTATAATAATTGATTATTTTTTTCTTATAAATTGAAAGTTCTCTAATATTTTGAAATATATATATATATAAATATATATATATATATATATATATATATATATATATATATATATATATATATATATATATATATATATATATATATATATATATATATATATATATGTGTGTGTGTGTATGTTTAACAACTAGTTATATAATAAAATATGACCGGTAGCAACATGTAGTTGCTATAATATATATTTTTTAAACTAAAAGAAGAAAGAAAAATTAAATAAAAGCACGCACTAAAAAATACAATATATATAATTATTAATTTAAAAATGGAATTCACATCAACTAAACAGGACCTTGTGACTTAAGATATACGATTGTTTGAGAATGCGAACAACATCGACAAATGACACATCAAGTAGGGATGAAAATACATGTTAAAAGATCATATTACTTTTTAGTGACTATTTCGATATGCAAAGTCAACTCAGACGATGTTATTAGTCAAGAGGGCATATGAGTTACTTTGAATCTAATGCCATACATCAATCTCTACACATTGATTAAAAAAATTATATTCCATGATTCTGTCATATGTGTGTTTATGGAAGTTTGCCAAACGAATTTTAGATATAGTTATTGATAAAATTATTTTAATTATAAAAAGTTTAAACCATTAATCCAAATAAATGGCCGTTTAGTAAAATAACTACAGTTTTGGTATATATTGAATAAAGCTATTTCATTCTGAAACACGTTGAATTTGACACTTTTTGGACATATATGACAATATTCATAATCTTTTTACAATTATTTTATTATATTGTTGTGTGTATTATATTTAGTTAAATTAGTCAAAATAAAATGTTACAAACGTTAATGTGTTTTGCATACATTACTTTAACAAATTTAACAGATGTTTGTTCGAAATTATTCAAGCAAACTGCGATCGGCTCAAAGGAAGACGGAGATTGGCCGAATAACGTGCATGCGATGGTAAAGATGTGAAAAATATAATGTGAACCTCGGTTAGTCCAAAGAAAAAACGTTGTTTAATAGAACTAGTTTTCAATATTCGATCATTGCATTAAGTGTACCAATTAAAATTAATTCTTTTGGTTCAAAGACCAAAGATTAATGTTGTGCTAGACAACAAGGTAGATATAGATGCGCGCTCACATCATGTTATTACTTATCCATATAAAATAAAATACTATTGTGAGTAAGTTAGTTTTACCTTTTATTTACTGACTTTTTAATTATACGTAACACCCAGAGATTCACGCTAGACATTTGAGATGTGATAAGTAATAATTCAATGTTTTAAAAATCGGTTTTTTAATTGAACCGGTCGGGTGACATTTTCCGGTTTAACCGGTTCAATCGGATGGTCAAACCGGTTCTATATTTTTATATGTTTTTAATGATCTTGCATACATTGATTACAAAACTTGTCATCTTTTTAGTATTACAAACGTAAATAGAATCCAACATATAAAAACAATCATTACAAAAGTCAAAATCAAACAAAGAAGCCCAAAACAAACCCAAAAATCAAAGAATGTTTGGTTCTACCCGGTCCATTTCGGTTCAATTCAGCCAGTTGAACCGGTTTTTTATCAAAACCGATCGGTTCAATCCGGTCAGAATTTCATTATAAAACCGGTCCATATTGAACCGTCCTCACCTTCGGTTCCCGGTTTGACCGGTAACCCGCCGGCTCGAACCGGTTTTTAAAACACTGGTAATAATTACACATCGTGTGAACGATAAATAAATGATTTTGATAGAATATTATTTAGGATAAATAACTTTAACCAAAGTTATAGTTGATGTGACAAGGATATTGTTCATAAAAAGAACTCTGAAATCCGATTTCGTATGAAAAAGTTATACTTTTATGAAGTTTCGCCATTAAACTGACACGACTATGCGCATCGTAAAATGTGAATCAGAGTTATGTTGTTTATTAGCCTAAGTAATCTAAATGAAAGTTGTAGTAATCGTAAAAGCGAGAACGTGCATACAGAGAACATCCAAATATGACTTCGTATGAGGATGTTATGATTTTTCAAGGTTTTAGTGCAACAATGCAGACACATAAATCGAAATTCAAATCGGTTGATTGTTATTTGAAATAATCAAAACGAGAGTTGAAGATCTTGTGAATAGGAACCTGATGATAAAAAGACAGTCAAGAACGGATTTTGTATGAGAGAGTTATGATTTTGATATGGACTTTAACAGTCTTAGACCATTAAAAATATAACTTTAAAAATCATGGTGAGAACACAAAGTCGATTGGGGAATGATAACAAAAATCAATAGCCTGAACCTCGATGTGTGATCGAGCGTGCACCAGAAGTAGTTCCAACATCCAAATCGATCACAATGGGGAGTTCAAGCCATGATGCGGGCACTGTTAGCTAAGCAAATGGAGGAGACCGGACAACTTCTCCAAGGATTTAGGAGAGAAGTCACCGTATCGGTTGATCGAACAGTGTTGACTGAGGGACAAACCGAAGAGGGAAGCTATAGTAGGATTGTGGACCAAGCTGAACAACTAGTGGATATGAGGAACCACCTAGAGGGAGAAATCGATAGGAGCAAATTTAGAGGCGGGGTTGTTCACTGGTAGAATACGTTAAGAAAAATATACGCCCTAAAAAGCAACTACAACTGACATGGAAAAAATTCTTGGTACACTTCTTGAAGCCCCAAACCCTTAGTAGATTCGTAGATCAAATATAAACTAGAAAAATAATAAAGAACAATGAAGAACATAAAAAGTAAAGAACACAAGAGATTCTCCAAATTGTTCTTTCACCAAGAAAGAGTTTTGTCTTCACCAAGAAGATGGGTTGTCACAAAGACAATTACGACACCAAGCCGTTCTACAAGATGCTCTAATGTTGTGTATATACTAATCTAATACAGTGAATCCATTTAATCATGGGATTGTATCTAATCTAAATATAAACTGAACATGTAAATAAGGAATGGATCAAATCAGATCTTCTCCAGATTCAGATATCAACACCAGCACATCAGATGCTGATTAGAGCATCAACTTCATTGTCAGGTAGATCAAATTCAACTTCAGTCATTAGCGTCATGGTTAATCTGATCAGCTTCAACTTTAGCAGATAGTGAATAACCATCAGTGAGTATGATCAACATATCATCTAATCAGTGTGTCATCATCATCAGGGTCTTTCAATAATCAGGGAATGTTCTTTAGTCTTCGACATATGAACTTCCATCAACAGATCTTCATATTAACTAACTAAACTAGCTCTGAAAGTTCAACCTGTCTAAGTTATACTACATATACTTACTTAGACAAGATTGACTATCAACAACGAGCATATAAACTATAACTATAAAGTATATATTTTGCATCATCAAATCTATACAAATGAGTGACCAACAATCTCCCCTATTTGATGACGTCAAACTAAAATAATAAAGAATGAACGAATAGATAAATACAACTAAATGAATATGCTGATTTCTACTCCCCTTAGATGTAGCTCCCCATCAAATTTATAACGTTCTTCTTTCAAGAGTGTATGTTATTCAAGGAATGATCAAGTAAAAACGTACCAGAACTAGACATTTCTCCCCCTTTTTGACAGCATCAATAGGTATTGCCTCTATTTGATTTTTTAAAGAGACAGCAAGTAACTTGAAAAAAATATATATATTGATGAGTTTATAATACTCTTGATCGATTAGATCTTATAACAGGCAAATCAAGAAAGTAATAACAGTAAGACAAAAACACAAGAATGGATCTGAATGAGTCGAATGATTCTATTAACTCAATCCTCAGCAGAGCTCGATAAAGAACTTCCGTTGTAGAGGATTCTAGGGTTACAAAAGATAAGAACGTGAACGCTATTAAAATCTCTATCAAATCTTACGTTCTAGAATGCATGCAAACATCTATAAATAATAAACCCTACAAAGAACTCACGGATGGACAGGCCCATACCGGAGACAAAATTGGACTAGCTAACGAGCCCAAAGACGCAACACTAACTGGACCTAACAATCTCCCCCTTTGCGTCAATTGGAGCGAGACTATCACTTCTTCTTGCTGGGTCCAGCTGCCGGAACCTTCTTAGTGGTATCAAACAGACCAGGGATAATAGCGAGGATTGTCTGTCTGAAGCGAATGTACCACTGAATCATATCATCGAAGTACTTCTTGTCGTCAGCTGAGTTTTGCTTGCAACGATGAATGATACCCAAAACATGTTCCAGGCATGCAGTGGTGTAGAGATGTTTGTCTGCCAAAGCGAACATGCATTTTTGGCCTTCGTTTCTGGTAAACATAACAGAGTTTCTTTTCGGGTCTATCTTCCCCATCTGCATCATGTTCAGATCACTTGCTGAGCCAACAGGAGAAATAGTGGGGTTTTTCTTGAAGATACTAGCGATCTCCTGATCCATCTTGGCAACTTCCATGATGTAGCAGAGAAGCATCCTCTTGAAGTGGTCAATGATCGGACCGTATTCTGCTTCATTTGTAAGAAAGATGTTGTGCAAAATTATCCAGTCATGTGGATTCAAATTGGGAAGATCAGCTAGCGAAATGGCATGTTCGGTCTTGGCGGAACCTCTCAGCACCTTGAAGCGAACGTTCGTGAAGTTCCCTTCCCGATATGGCTTGAGGACCCGAACGTTGATAATCTTCTGAGCGCTCCATGTTTGATATTGTGGTTGGGCAGCTCTCAGATAGAACTCGACAAGATCCCTGTCAACCTTAGGATGAGGATGAGGGATATCCGCAACATTGTCAAAGGCATGGAAGATAAAGGCCTTTCGGGTCAGTGGCATGTCGAACTGAGAATCGACAGAATTGATACGATCAAGTGAGATCACCGGTTCGAGCCACAGGAGGCTTGGGGTTTCAATTGCTTCTTTCAGCAACTTCTCAAGAGTCCAAGGAGGAAAAAGGGTTTTCCTACTCTCAAGAAGGTCGTGAGCTTCTTTCATCTTTCTTTCAGCTTCTTCAGCCTCTCTAGCAACCCGAGCGCTCATATCAGCGTCCTTGTCTCGACCTTGCTTTTTCAAGAGATCAGCAATCGTCTCTTTGTTGTCGTCACTATCTTCAGCAATTTGTTTCCCTTTGTCTTTGACACCCGAACCTGAGGCTTGGCCTATTGGAGGAGGTTCGGTTGTTTTTGTTGTTGTAGAAGTGGGAGGCGGTTGAGATACATTCTCTCCCCCTTGTTTCGGAATGGACACGAACTCAAGGAGCCCTTCAAGTTTGCTCAGGAGAGAAAGAGCAGGAGCAAGCTTTTCCGCGAGAGTACGCCTCACTGAATAGTTTAATATTGGATCATGTGCTTCAAGGATATTTGAAAGTGCTGCGTGGACATCCGAAATACATGATGAAATCACCTCTCTTTCAAATCGAAGAGACTCAATCTCCTTTTGAGAATTGGAGAGTTGAAGATTCTTGACCTTAAGAGCAGTTGTCTTTCTAGCGAGAGCATCCATGAGGGAGTTCTCAGCAGCTAGATCTTCATGAAGCTTGGTGAGGCGCTCCTCAATGGTCGCCTTAAACGCGGAGTTGTCGTAGGTGAGAGTTTGACGAAGAGTGGCGAAGGATGTTAGTTCCGAGGCAACTGAGGTAGCCAGCTTGTTGACGATGGGGTCAAGCGTCGTTTTAGTGGCTTCGGCAGTTTCGTGTAAAGACTGCAAAAGAGAGGAGGCATCAGTAAATAATTTTTCGACTTTTTCGGTCGCAGCAGCACAGGCTTTGGTGGATGCGTCAATGGCGATAGTAGCTGAGCTAACGGAGGCTTCATGACCCTTAGTAAAAGAGTCAACTATCCTCTGAATAGCAACTTCAGAAATGGTAGACTGTGATGAAGAAGAGGAGGCAATGAGCGAATCAATCTTCTCGTGAAGCTCTTTGAGATGCTTCTTGGTGATGGGAGCATCATCATCATCGTCACTTTGCACCTGATACGGACTGTAGTAGACCGAATCAAATGTCATGTCCTCCCCACCAAGAAATGGTTCTTCATCCTCTGCGGACTTAGCAGGAGAGGAGGGTGGAGGTGAGGGTGGAGGCTTGGTAGTGGAAGAAGGTTCGGGTTGTGAAGTAGGTTTGGTAGTTGGAGTGGGTTCGGTTGCTTTAGTAGGAACCCCCGTATCAGATACGTTGGTTCTTAGTTCAGCTGTTGTTGTGGTAGCATCAGTGAAAATGGGAGGGGGTACTGGGATGGAAGTTGGCGGTATGTGAGTGGTGGAGGTTATGGGGGGAATGGAAATAGGAATGGTGACTGGTGAAGAAGAGATAGGTGAACTGGAAAAGTGTACTTCTGGGGTAGGGGAACGTGGAGGAGTGTTACCACGAGGAGACTCGTCAGAGTCTGAATTTTCTTCCTCAGATTCGCTTGAGGAGGAAGCTAATATCAGCTTTTGCCTGGGTTGAGTTTTTCTCTTCTTCAGCGGAGGAGAGTGAGCAGCCTTGGTAGGTTTTCGTTTCTTGGGAGAAGGGCCTTTCGCTCCCTTGCCAACCTACTTGTCTTTTCCCTTTTCAGTCTTCTTTCCCGTTGGAGCAGGCTTATCAGCTTCATGGATGGATTTGATCATCTCAGGAGTGAGCTCTCTAGGACCAGAGCGACGAAACTACTTGTAGGTTCGGATGATACGACTTTCAGCAGGAACGTCTCTAAACATCGACTCAGGGATGGAGCCAATGAACTGAAATTTTGATGCATCGGAGACTATGATCTTCGTGGTATGGAAAGTACCAATCAAAGAGAGTGGAGAATCAGCAACAATGGGGATGTGATACTTGTCCATCACCCATTTTGTGACCAACGTCCAGAATCGAGCGTATGAGATCTCTAAATGTCGAGATGTGGATGCAAGGCTCTGGATCAGTTGCTACCATAACACAGACCCATAATCCAAGTTGATACCGTTATATACCCCATACAGAATCGTGATGAACAGACGACTCACTACGTCTGACCCGACACTGCGTTCAGATAACCCTTTGAACAGCACATTAAATAACCTGTTCCACTGAGGAGGCAGGCACGATTTCTTGAACTTAGTGACCGTTGTCAACACCTCAGTATATCCCATATTATAGAACATAGAAAACAAGTGACCCACTGGAATGGATTCAGGGTTAACCCTAGATGAATTGGGTTCAAACCCTAAGAGTGAGCAGAATCGCTGCTTGGAGATTGACGCCTTGTGATCAAGAATGTCGAAGAAGATCCTATCAACAGACTTATCGTAATGAGCAGTGGCAAAGATTTGGGATAAAAATTCCATTGGAACAGCTTCAGCTTTGGTGAGAGCAGGAGCAAGCGGTGAGTATTTGAGGCATTCGATGATCGGGAACATGAAGGCGTCGTAAACGTGTGGAGTAAGATCGATGATCAGACTCTGTTGAGGACGAATCGGCAGGAGGTGGGAAGTGGCATGAACAGATGATGAATCTGCCATTGAAGTGAAGAAGTTGGGAGAGATGATGAATAGTAGAATACTTAAAGCTTTTCTTGGTCTCTGAAGTTTGGGTGCAGTAAAGAGGTAAATAATGGTTGAAGTTACCTTTTATACTGTGGCTAAAGGAGAGAGAAGAATCTGTTCCCAAATCTTCGAAGGAAATACCAAGGGTTTTTCGGAGGTGATTGATGTGTGACAGTTGGTAGCACCGATGATTACGCAGGAGAGAGAAGAACTGTCCCGATTCACGCGCCTTCCCATCAGGCGCCGTTTAAGAAAAAATGGTTCCACTTCGCACGCCTGTCATTGAAGCGCCATTTGAAAATCAAATCGATTGGACTCCCACCTGAGTCAGCATCTTATCCCTTTAGAGTGAACGTCATCTTAAAGCAAAATTACCACGTGGATCAATATGAGCCACAACTCTTTTATAACTTCAAATCCCATTAAAAAAATTGCTTGTAACAAATGAAACCAGAATTTTGGAAAATCAAAAAGATTTTCGTGCTTAGTGTGTAAAAGAAAAGGAAATAAAGCAACACATATGAGGGAATTTGTGATGTCAGTAAAGACACGAAACAATGGATCTCGGGCACGAATCACTTCCTTCAAAGTCAAGAGAGAATTTAAAGTGTTTGTGTGGTTTCCCGTTGAATAACGATCAGACACTTATTGAGAAGTGTTGAAAGGCTTCTTGTAATCAGGCTAATTTGGGTGGCTTTCGCTTCAGTTTAGAAATCCTGAGCTTGATATAAGATAGAAATCGAACGAAGTACTTGTGAGACCAATGTAGTCTGTTGAACAAGTAGGTTTGAAATAATTTAAGTGGCAATGTCAAATAGTTTATGTAAAATCTCAAAAAAAAAAATTAAAACTAGATTCCAAGGGAAGAAATGTTATGGGGTTTAACAATTTCATAGGAATCACACAAAAGGAAATTAGAGATTTCACTTTCCATCCCCATGGATAAGTTTGTCAATTCGTTAGTGAAAGCTAGAACAAGGTTGATTGTTCACCGTCAATGCATAATAAGTATTGAATTGTGGGTTTCACTTAGCACGTAGTGGCACAAAGCTAAGATCATGAACACAAAAGTTGTGTAAACATAAACCTCAGTGGTAATTTCTGAGAGTCTCAAGGGTTACGTTTATGAAGTGAATGAGATGGAGAAAAATAGTGTAGATAGTGTAAAGAGACCAAAGTACCTCTGCTATTAAAATAAGGACCAAGCAAAAAACTCTTATCTCATATGAGAAGAGAGTAAGGTAGCTCATGATTAGAATAAATATAAAAGCCTAATTGGGAAGACAAGGTTTGTATATACCAAGTCAGTAAGGCTATTATTCTGAATCGGGTGAGGCTTTGGACACATACAGTAGCATGCTTCTAGGGACACTTAACTAATGAAAGAATTTCCACACAAATAGCCACACAAAAATATGAGATAAAAAAATTTCGTAAAAAAAAATGTTTTTAGAGTTTTTGATAAATAAAAAAATTTTGAAAATTTTAATTTAAAGAAAAAGAAAAAAAATGAGGCAAAAAAAATTTGGAACCGAACCCGAGCGTTCGGTCTATTTTGGTTGAAAAAAAAAATAAATTTGAGAAAGAAAAGAATTTTGAAATTAAAATAAAAAAAAACTTTGAAAATAAGAGAGATGAAATTTGAAAAAGATACAAAAGGTTTATAGCCAAAGAAACTACATTTGAGTGATAGGCGAAGATAAGAGAATAGGACTGAACCTGAGCGTTCGGTTCATTTCGGCACACACGTGAACCGAACCCGAACGTTCGGTTTATGAACTTCCAACTTTTACTTTTGAGAGGTAGTTTTTGGTACTGATTCCGATTCCATCATTCCTAGCCCTTGTAGAATTTTATTGAAAGATGCTTCAGGAAGAGCTTTGGTGAAGATATCGGCCAGTTGATCAGTGGTTCGAACAAAGTGAATTTCGACGTTTCCATCTTCCATATGATCCTTTATAAAGTGATACCTCAGTGCAATATGCTTGGTCTTGGAGTGTTGTACTGGGTTATGACAGATCCTAATTGCACTTTCTGAATCGCAATATAGTGGGATCTTTTTCATATTGAGTCCATAATCACGGAGCTGGCTTTGGATCCAAATCACTTGAGATGTACAGGAGGCAGCTGCGATGTACTCTGCTTCGGCTGTTGACACAGAAACACATGTCTGTTTCTTTGATTGCCAACTAACCAACTTCCCGTCTAGGAATTGGCAACTTCTAGTGGTGCTTTTCCTGTCTAAACCACATCCTCCAAGGTCTGCATCTGAGTAGGCTTGAACGAAGAAACCTAAGTTTGATGGATACCATAGACCGAGGGAGGTGGTTCGTTTTAGATACCGGAGTATGTTTTTCACTGCAAGCATATGTGGTTCACGAGGATTCGCCTGAAACCTAGCACAATAACATACAGAAAACATTATATCAGGCCTGCTAGCAGTAAGGTACATTAAGGACCCAATCATCTGGCGGTATAGCGTAATATCGACTGCCGGTTTTTCCAAGGATGGTGTGAGCTTGGTGCCGAACACCATTGGAACTTTGACCTTTGAGTCTCCCATCATGCCAAATTTAGCAAGAAGAGTCTTGGTGTATGCTTCATGGTTGATAAAGATGCCTTCGGGTCCCTGTCTAATATTTAAACCAAGGAAAAAGTTAATCAGACCCATTGAGCTCATTTCAAATTTAGTCTCCATCAGCTTTCTGAATTCAGCTGTTAAGCTAGGATTCGTTGAGCCAAAGATGATATCATTGACATAGATTTGAACTATCATAAGGTGGTTACCTTCCTTCTTACGAAAGAAGGTTGGGTTAACCGAACCTTGTTTGAATTTTGACATCTTTAAGAACATAGTTAGTGTTTCATACCATGCCCTAGGTGGTTGTTTCAGACCATAAACTGCTTTGTCCACAATGTAACAGTGATTTGGGTACTTTTCATTGACAAAACCAGGAGGTTGCTCCACATAAACCGTTTCTTCAAGTTCTCCATTCAGAAAGGCGCATTTCATGTCCATTTGGTAGACCTCGAAGTTCTTGTGTGCATCATAGGCCAGAAATATTCGAACAGATTCCAGCCTCGCTACCGGAGCAAAAGTTTCTTCGTAATCAATTCCTTCTTCCTGGCAGTATCCTTTCACCACGAGACGAGCTTTATTTCGAATTACATTGCCTTCCTTGTTCATTTTGTTTCTGAAAACCCATTTGAGACCAACGACTGAGGCATCTGTAGGAGTTGGAATGAGGCGCCATAACTTGTTTCTTTCGAACTCGTTGAGTTCATCTTGCATAGCTTGAACCCAGTCAGAATGATCAAGAGCAGTATTTACTGTCTTCGGTTCAACTTTTGATACGAAAGAATTATACATGCATAACTCTACTTTGGAGAATAGAGATGTTTGCTTTGCCTTTAGTTGAGATCGGGTGAGGACCTTTTCAGAGACATTACCCACTATCTGAGATACAGGATGATCTCTGGTCCATTTAACAAGAGGAGGGTAATTTGGATCATAGGATGGATCCAATTCAGCATTGACCATTTCTTCCAATTCAAATTGACTATCGTCATCGTAGAACATATCGGAGTTCTCCCCCTCGACTGATGAGCTTTCAGGTGTAGCTGGACTTTCTGGTGCTACAAGACTTTCAGGTGTTGTTGAGCTTTCGGGTGCTATAGGTCTTTCGGGAGCTACAGGAATAGAATTCTCCCCCTCAAATTGTGAGCTCGGTTGTTTTGAAGAAAGTGGATTCTCCCCCTCAACTGAAGCGCCTTGCTGAGGAGGTTCGTTTGAAGCTTGTCCTCCTTCACCCATTCGTTTGGCGGCTTCTTCGACAATTTGCTTCAGATGGCCGACTTTGTTGTCTGCTGCCTTGGCTTCTGAGAGAGTAGCTTTCTCAGGTTCATCGAACAATTCCACAAACTGATCGAACATATTAGCAATCGAGGCCGTGACTTGACCTGTTTGAGAGAAAATCTCTCCAATTGCTTCTTCAATAGCCTTTAGCTTCTTGACGTAGCTGTCATCGAAAGTCACATAATATGTTTCTTCAATTTTTCTGGAACGCTTATTTAAAACCCGGTATGCCTTTGAAGTAAGAGAGTATCCCAGAAAAATTCCTTCATCAGCTTTAACATCAAACTTGTTACGATGTTCTTTGGAGTTGAAGATGAAGCATCGTGAACCAAATACATGGAAGAATTTTACGTTCAGCTTCCTGTTGTTGATGATCTCATAAGGAGTAAGAGAGAAATGCTTGTTGAGATAAGACCTGTTCTGCGTAAAACACGCTGCAGCAATAGCATCAGCCCAGAAATATAAAGGAAGAGAAGCGAAACATAGCATAGTTCGGGCCGCCTCACACAAGGATCGGTTTCGTCTTTTGACAATTCCGTTCTGTTGAGGCGTGTAGGGCTAAGAAGTTGTGACTGGTTCCTTTTTCTGCCAAAAAGTCTTCAAATTCTTTGTTCTTGAACTGCAGTCCATTGTCGCTCCTAATGTTGCGAACGACTTTTCTCAGTTGCACTTCAACCTGCTTGATGAACATCTTTAGCTTAGGAGTAGCCTCAGATTTGTGCTTCAGAAATAAAACCCATGTACAACGAGAGAAATCATCAACGATAACAAGAATATACTTGCTACCGCCAATGTTTTCGATTGATGATGGACCACACAAGTCAATGTGAAGCAACTCAAGTGGTTCAACAACTTTTGTGTTTATGATGGATGGGTGACTTTGACGACTTTGTTTTCCCATTTCACATGCAGCGCACAAGTGTTCTCGATCAAACTTGAGCAATGGAAGACCCCGAACATGACCTCCGGTGACAAGCTTGTTGATGTCTTTGAAGTTGAGATGTGAGAGCCTTCGGTGCCACAACCAGCTTTCGTCAGAATGAGCTTTCGACAAAAGACATATGGATGGATTTCCTTTGATTGGTTTGAGATTGAGAGGAAACATTTCGCCTTTTCGATCTGATTTAAGAATGAACTTGTTGGATTTCTTCTCTATAATCTATGAACCTTCGTCATCGAATGAAACCTTGAGACCGGTACCACCCACCAGTTGAGATACACTGATGAGATGGTGCTGCAACCTTTCAACGTATGCCACCTTTCTTATTGTAAAGTCTCCATTGGTTATCATCCCATAACCCTTTATCGTTCCATAAGAGTTGTTGCCGAACTTGACATTCCCACCATTTTGAAGAGATCGAAACTCCCTTAGCTCTTCCTTCCTTCCTGTCATGTGACGTGAGCAGCCACTGTCAATGTACCATTCTTCGTCGAACTGCTCGTCACTTATAACCTGCAAAAATTAAGCAGATTTAGGAACCCAAAGTTTCTTGGGTCCACGTGAGCCTTTCACAGGAACAGGAATAGTAAGAGAAACATCAACAAGATATTTTCTTTTTATTAATGTCGTTTCATCTTTCCTCTTAATAGTGAAAACTTTGATTTTGTTAGGGTTAGTTACAGACATTTTGGTTTCAGATTTTGGTGTTTGAGCATTAGTCTGCTTTCGGTCTTCCTGGACAGAGGAAATCTTCGATTTTCCTTTCAAGTTCGTTGATGATTTTGAATTTTGTGCAGGAACAGAATAGGGTTTAGAAGAGAATTGAGAATGAGAAGAATTAGAATGGGTGAATTTAGACTGGGAGTTTTTCCTGAGTTGAGGTTCTAAATGACCCTTTTGTTTTTGGTCATTTGAGGGACCGAACCTGGACCTTCGGTAGCTTTTGCCTTCATGACCGAACCTATCCTTTCGGTTGCTGTTGCTCTCGGGACCGAACCTAACCTTTCGGTTCTGTTCCTCATGCGGCTCGAAAGTCTTTTTCTCTGACTTTGAATTTCTATCATGATAATAGAAATGAGTGTTTTGAGAGCGCCAAAACTGCTTTCTCTCTGAGAGATTCTTTTTGTATCTTAGGTTTCTTTGCTGCTTTTGATTTTTCACCTGTTTCGGCTGTCTGTGGATGTTAGCCTTTTGTTTCAGCTTCTTGTCAGCCGGTTCACTTTTCACAGATGATGTTTCGCTTGTGGAAGTGACTTCTTCTACAGGTATTTCTTTAGTGCCACTAGTGCTTGGCACGTCAAAGTTGTCAGGCTTATTTAGCGGCTCTGGTACATATCTTCCTTTTGTTTTCCAGGACGTTCGTTCTGACAAACCAACTGTTTCGTCGGCATTATCTATAGGAGCAGACCAGAAGAACTCATCACATCCATCTGCGTTATCTTCGTTCACTATGGCAGTGAGTTCGGCTGTTTGATGCTCGGTTACTCATGTGACTTTATACACCTGATTTGGAGTAGTTCTAACCTTTTGAAACACAAGAGATTTTTCTTTGAGAGCTGGGGACTTATTCTTGGACAAATGAGCGAATTCCACAGAATTTTCAGAAATTAGGTTTTTGTGGTTTTCGGGTTCGCTCTTGATAAACTCAGAACAGTCAACTTCAACCTCTACAGAAATTTCACTCATGTTATCGTCCTCATTAAGTTCAGATGCGTTTACAACATCAATTTTATTTTCTAAACTTAACTTGGCACTCAATGAGTCAAATTTTTGTATGGTTTCGGTCGTTAGTTTCAGCTTATCGTTTTCATCCAAAAGATTTTTCAGCATGTCCTTATGGTCTTTGGACTTTATAAAAGATTCTATTTTGTCCAGACCGTACATATAAGTAGGATTCACATCATCAGACGATACAACACTTTCACAGTTGTATGCTTCAGCATCAATTTCATCCTCCTTAAACTCAAGGAAGGGTAAAATCATGCGATGTATTTTCTGCCCTATTTCACAATTCAGATGCAGTTGAGTAATGTTAGCATAAAGTCTTTTAGCAATCAAACAAAAAACATTTCTTTGTTTTAAAAGTTTCAAATTGTCTCTTTGCAAATAAATGTTTTCATCCTTAGACTTAATCAGCTCTGACTCCTTCTGCTCAATCCACATCCTTCGCTCCTCACTCTTGGATGACACCCTGCTTATTTGGTTAGTTAGGTTAGAATTGGTGACCCGTGTTTGAGTTATACAACTATCCAGATTTGAGATTCTTGAATTTAAGTTATTTAATTCCTTTTCATATGATTTCTGTGGAATTTTGAACGAAATAAAAAGAGATTGTACCTTCTTGATCAATTCATCAAGTTCATTGATCTGCACACTGAGAGGTTTTGCTGTGAAGCATAAGTCCTCTCGCTCCTTGGTGTCCTCATTTCCACCATCTGTATTGTATCCCCTTATGTGAGATACATCAGTCACCACCAGACACTTTCCACTGCTTTCACCGCCTCTTGCGACATACGCCTTTCCATGTGAAGGCTTTCTCACCTCATCATCTTCTGAGTCGGTCGACCACACCTGTACGCCACCGAACTCGTCACCCTCTGCCGAACCCTGTACAATAAGAGCATTCATAGAAGGATTAGTAGCAACTTTCTTTCTCTTAATCTCTTCCAGCTTTTTCATCAGGATTGCCTCTTCATCTTTCTCCTCATCTTTCTCTGCCATTTTCTTCAAAACACAATCTTTGGCATAATGATTCTTTCCGCCACAGTAATAGCAGCTGACACCATAATCTCCTTCAACCTTCGCCTCTTTCTTTGGTTCCTCAGTCTTCAGCTCCTCCCTTACTTTTTCAGAACTGTAGCTTCCCTGCCAATTTCGGTTCTTATTGGTGGGAAACCTCTTCTTGATGAACCTTTTGGGATTGGACACCATCATAGCATAATCTTCTAAAGTTAGATCGTAGTCCTCCAGGTTCAGATCTTCATCTTCTATTACATTCTTGCTTTTAGACAGGAGGGCCAAGGACCCCAAATTTGAGACCACACTCTTCTCTTGCATCACTATCTTTTCTTGGGATTTCAGAATTCCCACCAGTTTCGCCAGCGAATATGACTTGAACTGCTCGTGAGCTTTAACTGTAGACACAACAGCTCTCCATTCGGATCTTAAGCCATTCAGAAAGGTGACCTTCTGTTCAATCAGCTTCCTTTCGATATCATGTTTGATCATCTTGCTGAGAAGATGATTGAAGCGATCGAACGTCTATGTAACAGACTCATCGGAGTTTTGCTTGAACTCACCAAACTCAGACAAAAGCAAGGTCTGAATTGAGTGTTCCAAATCTTCATCTGTAGAATACAGCTCTCGCAGCCGATCCCAGATTTCTTTAGCTATACTGTAGGAACTCACCAACCTAAACGTATCAGACTAAAGAGCGAATCGGATCAGTCTCAATGCTTTGATGTTGCACTGAAACTTCTCCTTTTCGTCTTGAGCAACGTCTTTCACATCTTTTAACAGATCATTATACTCTTTCTGAGTTTTAATGATTCTGGATGTTCCTGAATGAGCAAATGGTCCAGACACAATAACTTCCCATATGAGATACCCATTATCTTCAGATCCGATGACATAGTCTTCAAAATGATGCGCCCATACCTCGTAATCTTGAGTGTAAAGAATTGGAATCTTTGTTGTTGATCCAATACTGTTTGAGATGTTGATAGGATTAGATTGAGAATCGTCCATGCTTGATCGTTTAACCTATTGCAAGATCAGACTTGTAATATGTAATATTAGGGCAAAACGAATGAATAATGAGATACGTCAATAATGGAGTGACGGCTCAATAAATATCAGTTAATGCGGAATAACCCTAATCACTTCTTTCACAGAAGAGATGTGTATGAATTACACAGCCTCCCGCTCTGATACCAATTGATGAGTTTATAATACTCTTGATTGATTAGATCTTATAACAGGCAAATCAAGAAAGTAATAACAGTAAGACAAAAACACAAGAATGGATATGAATGAGTCGAATGATTCTATTAACTCAATCCTCAGCAGAGCTCGATGAAGAACTTCCGCTGTAGAGGATTCTAGGGTTACAAAAGATAAGAATGTGAACGCTATTAAAATCTCTATCAAATATTACGTTCTAGAATGCATGCAAGCATCTATAAATAATAAACCCTACAAAGAACTCACGGATGGACAGGCCCATACCGGAGACAAAATTGGACTAGCTAACGAGCCCAAAGACGCAACACTAACTGGACCTAACAAATATCAAATAAAGGTAGAGGATAAGATAGGTGTATCACAGAATTGTAAAGTCTGATCAATGTATGGTTTTAAACATTGAATCATTAACTTCTTTAATTAGAAGAATAAATGGCGAGAGTGGATAAATGTGTGTAATATATCACGGTACATGATATACCCATCGGTACAGAGTGTTCGGGTTCTCATCATTGTCTGATATTTGACACTGAATCATAAAACTTTTAATATGAATGATAAGGGCAAGAATGGGTTGGTGTATGTGATAGCCTACGGTACATAGACTAACCATCAACGTAGACTTTCGAACTTTTTATCAATGTGTGGTATTGCACGATGAATCATCAAGTTCTATTAAAAATATTTGTGGAAAAAAAGTAGGATGTCTCAATCACACTAAGGTGAAATCAGTGTGAATCATTGACATTGATAACCCATCAAAAAGAAGTGGTTTAATCCTTACATCATAGAGTTAGTTGAAGTCTAGAATCAAAGATTTACCATCAATTTGTGATGGTACCATGTCATACCTCAGTCTAGGAGGTCAAGGACATGAATAACCCTTTGTCATTTTAAGGACCAGGCAAGTATCTCTTACGATGATGACTATGCAATCAAGTTAAGCCAATGGGTTATGCTCGATGTTTAAGTAGAATATGAGACTTGATGCATACGACAAACATGCTTCCAAGAACAAGAGTCGGGTAAGAGATAATCAACCACAAAAATAAACACCCAAGCCTTGTAATAATTTTCTGATTAGGAGTAGGTAATCTTACTTTGAAAGTTTAGACAATGCTAGACAGTCATCATGAGTGGGTGACTCAATGTCATCTCAACAGATGGTCTTGTTGGATTAGTGTCTAAGTCCATAACTATTTTGGTATGTACTTGACCCGATAGTGCATGGTCCTTTTGGGTTGCCTTCACCAAAGCAACTTGATAGGATGAATTATGGAGAGAAAGGATTAAATATGATTTATTAATATATTATGAGAATAATATATTAAAGGAGAAATCATATTGTTTAATTAATATTAGTCAAGAATTAATAAGAATTAAGTTTGTGACTAAAAGAGATTAATTAAACTTAAGGGACTAGAATTGTAATTATAAGATAATTGCAATTGGGCTATGGATTGCCTTATATTATAAGGTTGGACGAATTCTATGGGGAAACCCATTAGAAATCGTCCAAGGCTTGCTAAGGAAGGAGTCCATGGGTTGCTTAGGGCTTAAGCATCCAAATTAGGGTTTCCTTGTTAGATAACCCTAATAGCCTCACTATATATAGAGCCCTTATGCCCCAAAAACGTGGACAAGCTTCCTTTTAGGGTTTCCACATGTTTTGGGCAGCCTCCTTCTCTTCTCTTCTTCATCCTCTTGCTCTTGGTGTTTGTGAACCATTAGAGGAGTGACATTTGTGACTCTAAGCTTTCTAAAGTCAATACAAGAAGGATTTGAGATTGTTATTGCTACATAACAATCAAGGTATGATCTAAACCCTTAATTATATGTTACATTGATCTAGGGTTTATAGTCTTCGATAAATTGCATGTACAATAGAGAAACCTAGATCCAAGCATTAGGGTTTGTATGAGGACATAGGATGTTCTTATAGCCAAAACCCATCAGGTCTCACTGATGAGATACTTGGTGAGATTTTAGGCACATACATCATGTAATGCCCGTAGATCAGTGCTAGTCAATTTAGAGACAATAAGCGTCAAAAATGAATTTTTGATAGAAGATTATTTAGGATGAATAATCTTAACTAAGTTGTAGTATATGTTACAAGGATTCCGTACATATAAAGAACGCCGAAATCCAAGTTATAACGAAGAAGTTATGACATGTCGAAGTTTCGCAACAGAACCAACACGACGGTGAATGACGTAAAAAAAGTGAATTTATGTTAGAGCGATATTTAGCCTTAGTGATCTAAATGGAAATCGTAGAGTTTCTTAAACCGAGAGCGTGCATAAAAAGAATGCCCAAATCTGACATCGTGTGAGGAAGTTATGATTTTTCTAAGTTTCAGCTTAGCAGTATGCTGCCCGAAACCCGAATTTCAGATCAAGTGATTTTTGGTCGAAAGAATCTAAACGAGAATCAAAGATCTCATTATTAGTAGTGCAATGGTGAAAAGACAGATGAAAACGGATGTCGGATGAAGAAGTTATGAATTATAACGGAGTTTTCCTGTCCTGGCCTACTAAAAATAATATAATAAAAATAAATCAAAATCAGCCGACGGAGGCTAAACGAAAGTTGTAGAGTGTAGTCTCACCTACGCATGGATATAAAGAACGTCGAAAACAGAGTTCGTATGAGGAAGATATGAATTTTTGAAGTTTATTAAATATTTAAAATATCAAATTTAATTATAAATTTCGATATTATCCGAAGGGGGGGGGGGGGGGGGGGGGGTCAGCGGCCTTATCCACGCTATGCCCCGCGTAGCTAAGCATGACGCCCAACATAATGCGTAGATCCAGCTCCTATAAAAGGGATGCGAAGGCAGCCGATTTCTTTTGTTCAAACTCTTCTCTCTCACTCGTTTTTACCCCGTTTTGCATGCAAGAAATATACCGAAGCCCCGGTATCATTCCCGAGCCCCGAAGAAGGTTCCGAAGCCCCAATGATCCCGAGGAGTGCGATTCCCGAGCCAAAGCTCTGCCTGCTAGAAGCAAATTTTTGTAAAGATCTTCCAGATCTACCGAAGAATACTACTTCTACAAGCCTTAGTGTTGTCCAATCATCTTTTGATCAAGTGAGTGTGTACTCACTATCTTCTAACACATAAATATTAAGTAGTTGCTATGAAATACGTGCTATGAATATTTTTGTTTATATGAGATGATTGTGGAATGGATGAATTATATAAGTTTTAATGAGTTAAACTGTATATGTATTTTGTATCTACAAATATGTTGGGTATAAAATGGGTAGATGAGGTTGTTGGTAGGTGATAAAAGATGGGTTGGACCATGAGATAAAACGATAAAGAGATAAACTTGTTTTAGATCTAGGTCTATGGGTCAGCTCAAGAGGTTAGTTTTAGATCCGGGAATATGGATTTGGAAATGAGGCAAATTTAAGATCCGGGAGTACGGATTACGTATTTTTGAACTACGTGTTCATTCGATAAGGTATGATGTGTATAGTCCCTTTTAGGAACATGATTTTTAATACGAGTATTGATTAAAGTATGAAATATACATATGTAGGTGAAGTATTTGTTATTGTCCGAAATACGTGTTAGATATATTTGATGATATACAACATGCGAATCAAATATGGTTCATATTGTGTTAAGATGTGTATATATGATATTATTGCTTAAAACCTTGTGTTACATATACACTAGTTGGCATTGCCTAAACGGAGATAGTATCAAAAATTGATTATAGGCATTGTAGGCTTGCCTAGTGATGGGTTAAGACTTAAATAGGGATATTTAGTTCAATTAAGATTAGACTTTGGGTAGTCTCTTATTAAGAGTACGTGTGGGGTGAGATTGATGATCGGTGGAGTACGTCCTACGTACAGAAGTACATTTTATGTACGAAGTCCTTTTCAAAGCTCCATGTCTTGGGTGCTGCTTGTGTCAGGGTACTATTATGTTATCGGGTACGAGTCTTTCGCATACCAACGTACTATAATGTGCCAGAAGTACTATCATGTACAAAGTCTTTTGACAATTTTGTGTGTTGGCTACGGGAGCGTACGGGAGTACTCTAGTAGTATTTCCCCATACTTTTATGTTGAGAGAGATTTGGAGTCAGCGTTTCTTTTATGAAGTGATCGACCGAGCTTCATATGTCAACGTTTTCTTTCATGAAGTAATTAAGGGAACTTCGTAGACTGCCTAATAAAGTGTGTCGGTAATAAACCACTGCTAGGTATGTTTGGTGTTATATTGCTGGATAGGGTGTGTCTGCGGGTGAAATACCTCTTGTATTCAGGACACTACTAGGCAAAGTTCGATGCTGTGATCGGTAGAGTCTGGGGGTATAATACCTCATAATAGTCGGACCACGCCTAGGCATTGTTATCTTGATAACTACCCCTAACTTAACTATCTTGTGGTTCTTTCTTTTATGAAAGAAGGTTCGTGGTGAAACTTATTTCATTCCCCTCATTTGATGTCTTTATTGAGCCTCTTTTGTTGCCAGGGAATCTCCAAAGCAGCTTCATCAGTTATCGATTCCTTAGGCTAGATCTCGTAAGATCATTGTATACAGTTAGTATGTGGGGATCGACGGGATGGGATATATTGTTTTATAAATATGATGTATATGTTTTAATAATATTAGTGGTTTTGTTGGATCGAGATATACATTATTATCACGTGGTTCGAACTAAGAGCTTTCGTACTCTGTGTTCCTTAGGTGATTGAGTTCACCAAGGATATTTGAACTAAGTGCTCCCTAGATGTTTTGAACTATGTGTTCGCCAGGGATATTTGAACTAAGTGTTCATTAGGTGTTTTTGAACTGAGTGTTCATCAGGAGTTTTTGAACTAGGTGTTCATTAGGTATTATTGAACAAAGTGTGTTCAATGGGTGTTCTTGAACTAGGTGTTCATTAATTATTTTGAACTACGTGTTCACCAGTGGTAATCTAAGAACCATGGCAGCACTAGATTTTGTGCGAATTCCTTAGGGCAATTCTTAGGAATGAATGGGAGAAGGGTAAACGGTTCTTAGGGTAAATTTTTATGAAATAAAGGAAGATAATGGGGGTGGGTAATTGGATCGATTGTTTGATAATTAAATATAATAATTATATTATTGTGGGTTGAAAACCTTATATGCTCATCAGGCTCCCAAGCCTGACCCTCTTTGTTTTCTTTGTATTACAAGTTAAGACACGAGAGCGTAAGTTGGCTGACATAACGAGAGATTTTGGATTATAGGCCAGTAGTTATGAATAACTGTTGTAAGGTCTACTTTGTTCTGTTTATGCTTTTGGTCTGTATTGAACATGACATCCCGAGATTTTGTTATATAATGAAAATATATTTTTGTAAACGAATGCTTTGATAAATTCTTATCATATTTTTGTTTTGGGAACAAATTCTGCAACTGTTTTCTTTAAAAGATTTCTCTTATTTAAAAAACAAAGCATAAACAAATCGGTCTTTTCTGGCCGTGAAATTGGGAATGTCACAGTTGGTATCAAAGCATTAGTTTAAGCGAACTAGGAATTTGTAGGAAATTTCTAGACTTAAACATAGAATGCTAAGTAATGATTGTGAGGAGTGTGTCTAAAATATGTTAGGTAGTACACCTAAATTGACATAAGCACTAGTTTATTTTAGGAATGATGCCTAAAATGCTTTTATGTGCTAAATGTTTTGTGTGATAGCTATATTGATGCTATTATTTGTTCGGATCTATGGTCTTATGTCGACCGGATCTAGAAACCTTATGTGTTTACGATTCTAAGCGTATGACTACAATATTAGAACTAGCATGTAAACGTTTCGGAGTGATAAGGAGATTTATACGTTTATCGTAAATGAAGCTTTCCTATCTTAAATTCTCGTCCGGTACACCGAACGTCTGCTTGGGTGTACAAATGGTCATGGTGAAGATACGTACGGAATTGAGTAAATGGAGGAAATGAAAAGGCTTATGATAGTGAATGATACCTATCGGAAGATATAGTAAGAGTGGTATCTTGCCTTTAGAAAGTCTTATAAAATAATATTTGTTGGGATTATTATGTTGCGTCATGGGCTCGGTCCTTAGCCCAGTTTTGATTGCCGGTATTGGGCCTGTCCAACCGTGCATGTTTTTGTTCTAGGGTTTAGTATATAAGCTGCATGCATGTAGTGTTAGATGTTAACGCTTTTATAATTTTTCTCTTTGAGTTTTGTAAACCCTAGCTCGCCTTGGAAGTTCTTCATCGAGCTCTGCTGAGGCGTGACTTTATTGAATCATAAGCACATATTTGATTCTATTTAGTGTTCATACTCTTACTGTGTTTGTCTTGTTTGATTTTCATATTCATACTTGTGAAAGGTCTAATCGATCTAGAGTTTAATTCTCATCAATTGGTATCAGAGCAGGAGACTGTGTAATTCATACACATCTCTTATGTTAAAGAAGTTATTAGGGTTTTTAATGCCACATTGATTGATATTAATTGAGCCGTCATTCCATATTGACATATCTCATTAATCGTTGATCTAACCATAACGATATATTACAAGTCTGATCTTTTACAGGTAATCGATCGAAAGTCAACATGGATGAATCACAAACCAATCCAATCAACATCTCCAACAGCATTGGTTCTACGACAAGGATACCAATCTTGTATACACAAGACTATAAAGTTTGGACGCATCACTTTGAAGATTATTTGATTGGATCGGAGGATAATGGATACTTGATCTGGGAAGTGACTACTGTTGGGCTATTCGCTCACTCAAGCACCTCTAAGATTGTCAAAACTTAGAAAGAGTACAATCAGCTTGTTAACGATGTCAAAGATATTCCTCAAGACGAGAAGGAAAAGTTTCAATGCAACATCAAGGCCCTGAGGATGATAAGGTTTGCGCTGCAGTCAGATACGTTTCGTTTGGTAAGTTCTTGTGCCACGACTAAAGAGATCCGGGATAGATTAAAAGAATTGTATTCCACTGACGAAGACTTGGAACATTCAATTCAAACTCTCTTGCTGTCTGAATTTGGAGACTTTAAGCAAAAGCATGAAGAGAAACTTGTTCAAGCCTTTGATCGCTTCAATCATCTTTTAAGCAAGATGATAAAGCATGGGATTGAAAGGAAAGTTATTGAACAAAAAGTTACTTCCATGAATGGTCTTAGATCCGAATGGATGGCTGTTGTATCTACAGTTAAAGCTCATGAACAGTTCAAGTCATACTCTTTGGCGAAACTAGTGGGTATTTTGAAATCTCATGAAAGTGCACTGTCTAAGGAAACGAATGTGGTTTCCAGGTTAGGTTCTTTAGCTCTTGTCTCTAAAGGAAAGAGCTCAGTTGAAGAAGAAGAGGAATTGGATCTTGCCAATTATGATCTATCCGGGGAAGAATATGCCATGATGGTATCCAATCCCAAAAAATTCATTAAGAAGAAATTCCCAGCCAACAAGAACCAAAACTGGCAGGGAAGTTACAGCACCGAAAAGATCAAGGAGGAACCGAAGATGGGGTCAAAGTCTGAAGAGTCAAAGAAAGAAGCAAACGTTGGAGGAGACTCAGGATTTGATTTCCATTACTGTGGAGGCAAGAACCATTTTGCAAAAGATTGTATGCTGAAAAAGAAAGAAGAAAAGATAAATGATGAAGATGAGGTAGCGAGCCTCCTGAGAAGACTGGAGGAAATCAAGAAAAGAAAGTCTGCTGCTAACAATACTACTATGAACGCTTTAATTGTGCAGGATACAGACAACCGTGATGAATTTGGTGGTGTGGAAGTTTGGTCCACATATTCAGAGGATGAAGAAGTTAGGAAGCCCACTCATGGGAAGGCTATGCTGGCAAAAGAAGAACCTGTAATAGCAAAGTGCTTTGTGGTGACCGAAGGTGTGTCTTAAATGAGAGGATATACAACCGACGGGGGAATAGAAGGCGAGAAGGAGCGATATCACAGGTGTTTTGCTGCCAAACCTGTCAGTGCACAGATCAACGAATGTGATGAGTTGATCAAGAATGTACAAAATATTCTTGCTTCTCTAAAAATACCTGTTACTAACTATGAAAAGGAATTAAATAACTTAAAATCTAAGTTTTCAAGCATAATTAGCAGTCTCACCCAAACCCGTGTCACAAATTCTAACCTAACTGATCAAATTAGCAGGATTTCATCAAAGAGTGAGGAAAGGAGGATGTGGATCGAGCAGAAGGAGAAGGAGTTGATTAGGTCTAAGGATGATTCAATTTATTTGCAAAGAGACAATCTTAAACTTCTTAAACAATGAAACGTGTTTTGTTTAATTGCTAAAAGACTTTATTTTAACATCACTCAGGTGCATCTTGATTGTGAAACAGGAAAGAAGATACATCGCATGATTTTACCCTTCCTTGAATTAAAGGAAGATGAAATCGATGCTAAATCCTACAACTGTGAAAGCGTTGTATCTTCTGACTAGGTCTCTCCTACATATAAAATAGGTCTGGACAAAATTGAATCCTATATTAAGTCCAAAGACCACAAGGACATGCTTAAAAATCTGTTAGACGAGAATGATACATTGAAATTAAGAACCGAAACGGTACAGAAATTTGACTCTTTGAATGCCAAATTAAGTTCAAAAAATAAAATTGATGTTGAAAATCCATCTGAACTTAATGAGGATGATGATCTGAGTGAAATCTCTGTAGAGGATGTGGTGGACTGTTCGGAATTTGTCAAAAGCGAACCTAAGTCATGAAAAAACCTGATTTCTGAAAACTTTGTTGAGTTTCGTCACTCGTCTACTGACAAGACCAAAGTTCTCAAAGAAAAAGTTGTTGTATACCAAAAGGTACAAACCACTCCAAATCAAGTCTACACGGTACCAGGTGTCACTCCACAACAAACTGTAGAATTGACAGCTATGGTGGAAGAAGATAATGTTGGTTGATATGACGAGTTTTTCTAGTCAGCACCAATAGACAACGCTGATGAGACTAAAGGCCTATCTCATAAGACCTCATGGAGAGTGAAAGGTAGATATATACCCGAACCACTAAATGAGCCTGCAAGATATGATGTGCCAAGCACAAGTGGAACCAAAACCTCATTGGGTGAACCTGCGCAAACCACTAGTGAAACATCCTCAGCAAAAAGTGAATGATGTGCTCATGCTTCAAAGAGAA
This sequence comes from Lactuca sativa, assembly GCF_002870075.4. Lineage (NCBI taxonomy): Eukaryota > Viridiplantae > Streptophyta > Magnoliopsida > Asterales > Asteraceae > Lactuca > Lactuca sativa. The sequence goes on along the minus strand of NC_056627.2, from coordinate 323,902,894 downwards.
AGGGCAACATCCACAGAAATCCAAAACAGGTGGCTGATCGAAAACACCAAAGAAATCTGAGATACAAGAAGAATCTCTAAGAAAGAAAACAGTTTTAGAAATCACAAAATCCTCACTTTATAAGGATAGATAGGAAGCACAAATCGCAAGAGGAATCAAGGAACCGAAAGGGGAGTTTCGTTCCCAAGACCGAAATGCACCGAAAGAGTAGTTTCGGTCCTCAGAACAACACCAACCGTAAGGATGGTTTTGGTCCCTCAACCGAAAGGAACCGAAAGGATGGTTTCGGTCCCTCAACCGAAAGGAACCGAAAGGATGCTTTCAGTCCCTCTACCGAAAGGAACTGAAAGGAGAGGTTCGGTCCCTCGACCGAAAAGAACCGAAAGGAGAGTTTCGGTCCTCGAAGCAATATCAACCGAAAGAGCAGTCTCGGCTCTCAACCCAACTGCAACCAAAAGAGCAGCTTCGGTCCCCATCCATACAAGTCCAATCAGAAACACAGGAGATCCAAAGCCACTTCTGAAACCAACACTTCACATTCCAATTCTCTTCCTTCAATTTATTTAAAGGGAAAAGGAAAACTCTTTTCTGAAGATAACAGACTTCCAAAAGATATCCAAAAGAATGCTGATGTCAACACCACAAATTCCAATCCTACTAAATCAACCAAAATTAAAGTTTTCACCGTAAAAAGAAAAGATGAAACAACTTTAGTTAAACGTACTTACATGGTTGATATTTCTCTTACTATTCTTTGTCCTGTAAAAGGCTTACAGGGACCCAAGAAACTTTGGGTTCCTAAATCTGCTTAATATTTTCCAGGTTATTCATGACGAGCAGTTTGATGAAGAATGGTACATTGACAGTGGCTGCTCGCGTCACATGACAGGAAGGAAGGAAGAACTGAGGGAGTTTCGGTCTCTCAAGGATGGTGGTATTGTGAAGTACGGAAACAACTCATTTGGTACTATCAAAGGCTATGGAATGATCACTAATGGCGAGTTCTCTATAAGAAAAGTGGCTTATGTTGAAGGGCTCCAACACAACCTTATCAGTGTATCACAACTGGTAGTTGGCACTAGATTGAAAGTATCATTTGACGATGAAGGCTCAGAGATTGTCGAGAAGAAATCTAATAACGTTCTGCTGAAATCAAAGTGAAAGGGGGAAATGTATCCTTTGAACCTCAACCCAATTTGAGGTAAACCAGCAGTTTGCTTACTCACAAAGGCTCACTCTGATGAAAGCTGGTTATGGCATCGAAGACTCTCTCATCTGAATTTCAAGGATATCAACAAGTTGGTTTTGGGTGATCATGTTCGAGGTCTTCCAGTTCTAAAATTTGATAAAGAACACATCTGTGATGCCTGTGAAATGGGAAAGCAAAACAGGCAAAGCCATCCTTCTATTATCAATACTAAGGTAATAGAACCATTGGAGCTGTTACATATTGACTTGTGTGGTCCCTCTTCCATTGAAAGCATTGGTGGAAACAAATACATTCTGGTAATTATGGATGATCTCTCTCGATTTACATGGGTGTTATTCCTGAAGCAAAAGTCTGAAGCCACTCCAAAGCTTAAGCTCTTTATAAAACAGATAGAGACACAACTAAGGAAAGTCGTTCGTAACGTGAGAAGCGACAATGGCTTAGAATTCAAGAACAAAGATTTTGAAGACTTTCTTGCTGAAAAGGGAACGACTCACAATTTCTCAGCCCCATATACTCCACAGCAAAATGGTATCGTTGAAAGACGAAACCGATCTCTGTGTGAAGCAGCTCGAACAATGCTATGCCTCGCGTCCTTACCTCTGTATTTCTGGGCTGATGCAATTGTCGCTGCTTGTTATACTCAAATAAGATCATATTTGAACAAGTGATTCTCCATTACACCTTATGAGATTTTGAATAATCGTAAACCGAATGTGAAATTCTTTCATGTGTTCGGTTCAAGATGCTTCATCTTCAACTCCAGAGAGAATCGAAATAAGTTTGATGCTAAGGCTGATGAAGGAATATTCTTAGGCTACTCCCTAAACTCCAAGGCGTATAGAGTTCTTAATAAGCGCTCAAAGAAGATTGAAGAAACATACTATGTCACCTTTAACGATAGTTATGTTAAGAAAATGAAATCAACAGAAGATGCAACGCAGGAAATCTTTCCAAAGAATGGTCAAGTTACGACCTCTATTTAAAATCTTTTCGAGCAATATTTGCTTCTGTTTGATGAGCCTCAAAAGGCGATTGACTCTGAATCAACTGCAAAAGACAACAAAGTTGATAATCTAAAACAAATTATCGACGACGCTACTCAAAAGATAGCTGATGAACAATCCAAAGAAAACGAAAGGCCAGAAGCAAGCGAACCTTCAAGTGCCCGTCCTAATATCCAGGGGGAGGGTCCATCTCTTCATCATGATCAAGGTTCATCGTTCCAGGCGGAGAGTTTATCGTCTCATTCTTCAAGCTCTTCTGAGAATCCAATCAAAGGAGGGAATACCAATACAGGTACTGAACAGGAGTCATTCTTCAAGGGGGAGAACACCAACGTCAATGATGATGACATTCTGTCTGAATTAGAAGAAGAAATAAATGCAGAATTGGATCCCACTTATGATCCAAATTACCCACCTCTTATCAAATGGACCAAAGATCACCCTCAAAGTCAAATTATCGGGGAATCTTCAAAAAAGGTGTTAACTAGATCTCAAATCAAAGCGAAACAAGTTGCACTCTTTTCTCAAGTAGAGTTTTGCATGTTCAACTCCTTTGTCTCCAAAGTTGAACCGAAGACCGTTAACTCTGCACTTGATCATTCAGACTGGGTTCAAGCCATGCAAGATGAGTTAAATGAGTTTGAAAGAAACAAAGTATGGCGTCTTATTCCAACTTTAAAGGATGCTTCGGTTGTCGGTCTCTAATGGGTATTCAGAAACAAGATGGACAAGGAGGGGAATGTCATTCGTTACAAAGCACGGCTGGTGGTCAAAGGATACTGTCAGGAAGAAGACATCGATTATGAAGAGACCTTTGCTCCAGTTGCAAGATTAGAGTCTGTTCGTATCTTTCTTGCCTATGCAGCTCACAAGAACTTTGAAGTCTATCAGACGGACGTCAAATGTGCCTTTCTCAACGGGGAACTTGAAGAAACTGTGTATGTTGAGCAACCGCCAGGCTTGGTGAACGAAAAGTATCCAGATCATTGTTATGTCCTTGACAAAGCGGTATATGGCCTAAAACAGGATCCCAGAGCATGGTATAAAACTCTCACTCGTTTCTTAAAAATGTCTAAATTCAATCAAGGTTTAGTTGACCCAACCTTCTTTCACAAGAGAGAAGGTAACCACCTTATGATAGTCTAAATTTATGTTGATGACATCATCGTTGGCTCCACGAATCCTAGCTTAACAACTGAATTCAGGAAGTGGATGGAAACTAAATTTGAGATGAGCTCAATGGGTCCAATTAACTTTTTCCTTGGATTAAACATTAGGCAGGGACCCGAAGGCATTTTTATTAATCAGGAGGCATACGCCAAGACACTATTGGCTAAGTTTGGGATGACGGGAGATTCCAAAGTGAAAGTGCCTATGGCCTTTAGGACAAAGCTTACACCCCCATTGGAGAAACCAGTTGCTGATATGACACTCTATCGACAAATGATTGGATCTCTGATGTATCTCACAGCTAGTAGACCTGACATCATGTTCTCAGTCTGTTACTGTGCAAGATTTCAAGCCAACCCACTCGAACCTCATCTGCAAGCCGTGAAAAACATCTTTCACTATCTGAAGCGAACCTCCTCTCTCGGTCTGTGGTATCCAGCCAACTCAGGATTCTTTGTTCAAGCATTCTCAGATGCTGACTTAGGTGGCTGTGGATTAGATCGTAAAAGCACCACTGGAGGATGCCAATTTCTAGATGGCAAATTGGTTAGCTGGCAATCGAAGAAACAAACTTTTGTTTCTCTCTCCACTGCAGAAGCTGAATACATTATTGCAGCATCATGCACATCTCAAGTCGTATGGATACAAAGTCATCTTAGGGATTATGGGCTAAACATGATGAAAATCCCACTATATTGCGACTTTAAAAGCGCAATTAGGATTTGTCACAACCCAGTGCAACACTCAAAGACTAAACATATAGTACCGAGGTACCACTTTATCAAGGATCACGTCGAAGATGGTAACGTAGAAATTCACTTCGTCAGGACAACCGATCAACTGACAGATATATTCACTAAGGCTTTACCTGAAGTGGGCTTCAATAAGATTCTACAAAGCCTAGGAATGATGCAAGCCGAATTCGTACCAAAATCGCCTTCACTTCAATAAAGGTAACAAGAGAAATAGAGCGAACCGAAATGAACCGAACGTTCGGTCTATTTTGGGTGAAGTTCGACCATGAACCGAAATGAACCGAACGTTCGGTCTATTTCGGGTTCGGTCCTTCTGAACTCGTTCGCTTCTTTTTCTTATCAAGGCATTTTGACTGTATTCTTTTGTACATTTTTTTTAAATACTTCTTTTCTACTTATAAAATCCAAAAATATTTTTCTCTTTCGTTCAATTGGTCAATTCTCACAAAATACAAAAATATTTCTATTTTTTTTATTTATTTTTCTTTTTATCTAAAGTTTTTCTTTTTGTCTAACTGTGATTCTCGATGGCGAAGATAAGGCAGATAAATGTTTTTATTAGTTAGGAGTCCCTAGAAGCATGCTGCTGTATATTGACTAAAGCCTCGAAAGATTTTGAGTGAAGCCTTAATAACATGATATCTACAAATCTTGTTTTCCCAATCCAGGCTGTAATATTCACTCTAATCATGAGCTACCTTACTCTACTCACATTGAGTTTAGAGTTTTCTGCTTGGTCATTCTTTCTCTTTAAAGCAGAGGTACATTCACCTCTTTAACCATCTCCGTCATTTTTCTCCATTATAATTCATTTCACCAAAATAACCCCTGAGACTCTCAGTATTAACCACTGAGGTTTATGGGTATACAAAATCTGCGTTTATGATCTTAGTTTCATGCCACTATGTACTAAGTGAAACCCAAAGTTCAATACCACTAATGAATTGACGGTGAATTATCATATTCAAGATCTTATTTGTTACCTAATGAAATCTCTTTTTACTTTTGAGTGATCTTTATGAATTTGTCGTACACCAAGGCTTTTCTTAACCTAAAGATCCAGTTTAATTTTTTTTTTTGAGATATCTTTACTTCCTTTTGTCACTATTAAATTTATCCTACCTACTTGTTCAACAGATCACAATGATCTCACAAGTACTTCATTCAGTTTCGGTCTTATGTCAAGTATCGAAATTTTGAAATGAAGCGAAAGCCACCCTTTATAACCTTCAAAAAGATGCCTTTCAATACTTCTCAACAAGTTATTGATCGTTATTTAATGGGAAACCAAGCATGCACTTTAATGTCTCTCTTAACTTTGAAGGAAGTGATTCGTGCCCAGAATCCATTGTTTTATGTCTCTTTTAGGCATCACAGATTATCCCAAAATGTTTGCTTTATTTCTTTATATTTTACACCCTATGCACGGAATTTTGTAATTTTCCACACTCTGGTTCTTTTAAGGTTGTTCAATAAAGCATAATAGGCAACGACGATTCAAATGTATTTTGGGATAACGATTGGGATAAAGTGAAAGCTGACTCAGCGGTTATCCAATCAGTTTGGCGATTTGAAAAAGTGAATTTTATGGAATGGCGTGCAAAAAGGAAACGTCCTTTCTCTTTCCTGCGTCATCATTGGTATGCCAACTGTTCATTTGTCAAGTCAGGCGCTCTTTTTGAGATAATCCAAGATCTCAGCCGGATTTTTCTCTCTCTTCCTTGTACGTATAAAAGGAATTGAAACGGTACTCTCTAACCTTTTATCACTTACCAACCTCTCTCAAAGAACAAAGGCGATTTCTCTTACTTTTCATCATCTTCTCCAAGCTTCTACAATGGCAGACTCTTCGTCCGTTCATGACACTTCTGTTCTTCAACCACTTCTCACAATCAAACCCCAACAGAACCTGATCATCGATCTCACTCCGTTTATCTATGATCCCTACATGCTATATGTTGTTGAGTGTCTCAAATAGTCACCTCTCGTCGAAGCGCTGACGAAAGTCGAAGTCGTACCAATGTCATGTCTTTCTCTTGTCTACTCCACTGCCTACTACGACAAGGTTCATGAAAGGATTCACTTCGAAATCCACAATGAGAAGTTCTCTATCTCCAAGCACCGCTTATGTGCCCTAATTGGTCTTTCTCAAGAACAATCTCTGGTAAACCCTGAATCCATCACCACTGGTCAATTGTTTTCCATGTTTTATCAGATGAGGTATACTAAAACCCTCACCACAATCACCAAGTTCAAGAAGTCCTGCCTTCCGCCTCAATTGAATGCCCTTTTCACGTTGCTGTTCAAGGGACTTTCTGAGCGAAGCGCCGGCTCAAATGGTGCGAGCAAGTCTTTTATGACTGTGCTATATGGTCTGTACCATGGGATCGACTTGGATTATGGAACTATTATATGGCAACAATTGGTACAAAGCTTGGTCTCTTCATCCAGGCACTCTGAGATCTCGTGTGGGCGATTTTGGTCAATCATCACCAACTGGGCAATGGACCGCCTTCATGTTCCAATCATGGCGGATTCTCTTCTCTCCTCCATTGCTACCTTTCACACAACAAAAATCATTGTCACAGATCCCACAAAGTATTCCTTTATTGGATCTATTCCTGAAGCCATACTCGCTCGTATCTCTGCATCGAGTAACGTTCTAGAACAATACAAGAAGCATCCATCTTCAGGTCCAAGGGAGCTTACGCCAGCCATGGTTTGCTCCATTGAAGAGGCTAACAAGACAGCTAAAAGGGGAAAGTAGACTGAGAATCAGAAGGAGGCACCTGTTTCCAAACCAACCAAGGGGCAAACCCCCGAGAAGCAAAATTCTGACAAGGCTGCTACATCACAGGCTCAACCGAAGAAGCAGAATAAGCCCGCTAGGAGGCTTATACTACAATCCTCAAGTGATTCAGATTCAGAGTATGTTCCTCCTAAACATAAGAATGCTCCTCCTTCAGAATCTGAGATCGAAAGCTCTGATGATGAGGCTTCGGGCCGAGGTGATACTCTGCCTCGCTCCCCTATCCCAGAAATTCTAGTTCGCTCTCACCCTCCATCACCTCCACCTGTAACCATCCCAGTATCCATCCCTCCAATATTTCCCATTCCAACCACTCAACCATTTACTACAATTCTCATCCCTACTCCCATACTCACAGATACTACTACTACCACTACCACCACAGGAGCTCACTCTACCGCTCCCACTCCACCAGTAACAATCGAACCACCTGTCACAACCAAACCTCCAGCCACTACCAAACCATTATCTCCTACTCCATCCACAGAAACAACCCCTATTCTAGGCGGTGAGGACTTGGAATTTGATTCCACGTATTTTAGTCCTAACCGTGTACAGAGTGACGATGATGATGATGAGCCTGTTACAAAGTGTCATCTCAAGGCAGTGAACGAAAAACTTGACCAACTGCTCTCTTACTCTTCCTCTGAAGCGGCATTAAAAGCTTTATTCTCAACTTTTGTTCAAGAACGCAGTGCCTCACTCTCTGCTGCAACTAAAGCCATTGAAGCATCCACTTCTCAATGCCAGCAAGCCTCTCTTGCTGTTGAGGCTTCTACCAAGGAGTGCAAGGAAGCGACCGCAGAAGTCGATAAGATAGTTTCTGAAGCTCATCTTTTTCTAGATTCTTTGCAGGCAGCAGCTAAAAAGAATGCTCAAACAGTCAATGCTTCGGTGGATAATCTTCAACGTTCTCTTCAATCTGAACGTTCCACCCTTGAAGCTACACACCAGGAAATTGAAGCTGCAAACGAAACTTTACATGCTAACGTCAATGAACGATTGAATCAACTGGAGGCTGAGTTAGCTGTAGAGAATCGTATCATGGATGAGCTAGACAGGAGAACCTCACAGCTGAAAATGCAAAATTACAAGCTACGAACTGCTACTACTAAGGTCAACGACCTGAAGTCAGAAAGGGAGGTCATTCGGAGTTCTGCTGCTGATGTTCACTCCATCCTCCTTCATCTTCTTGAACCTCATGATCCTATTATCACCATAACTATCAAGCGCCATCTGGCTGACAAGCTCATACCAGCATTGGACATCCTTAGTCGTATCAAGTGTGTTCCGGTGACATGTGTCCAACCGAAACAAAGGGGAGAGAAGGTCACAACTCAACCTCCTCCTGGACCGAAACCATCTACTGAATCGAGGGTAATGAAGCTTCGGTCGGTAACAAGGAGAAAAAGAAGAAGAAGATTAGGGAGGATGACACAGACAATGAGGATGATGTCTATGCTGAGAATCCTAAAAACCCTTTTCAGAAGGTAAAGCCCTCTGAAAAATCAATGGAAGAAAACTACAAGAAACAAAAGGCTGAGCTCGAGCAAAAGCGAAAGGAGGCGGAGCTCCTAGAAAATAAGAAGTACATGTTTCCTTTCTGGACTATAGATTCGCTTCAAAGGTGTGCAATCGATGAGCCAAGCACACTTTGGCTTGAGCCAGTAATGTCATTTGGGCTCGAGAACTCCAAGGATGCACAGTTCGACATGTCGATCACACGAAAGGCATTCATCTTTCACTGCTTTAATTCGACTGCTACTATTCCTTCCCCAGACCCGAAGGTAGATAGGGATCTGCTGGAGTTCTACTTGGAGTTTGCTCAACCACAGTACTTAACCTGGAGTTCGAAGAAGATTACTATTGTCAAGGTTTTGAAGCCCTACACAGCGGGGAAGTTTATTAATGTCAAATTCAAAGTGACTCGAGGCACCGAAGGCTCAGTTCACAACTTCACCCTTGCTAGATCTACCGAACCTTAATCCCCACAACTGGATACTCCTCAACAACATTCTTCAGTCAAATCCACAGGAGTACCAGCCAATAATTGATCATGTCAAGCGAATGCTTGTGTGCTACATTCACGAGGTAGCGAAGATGGACCAGGAGATTGCCTCTGCCATTCACAAGCGAACCACGATCAAGACTATGGGCAAAGCAGACAAAGTCAACACAATGGTCAAGGGGAAGATTGATTTGAAGTATCACACTGTTATGTTCATCAGAGGCGAAGGTCAGAAATGCTTGTTCGCTCTTGTTGATAAACACCTCTTCTCAACTTCTTGCCTGGAGCATATCCTGGAGATCATTCCGAGGTGTGATCAGAACAGTGCAACTGACAAGAAGTTGTTCACTGATATGCTGAGATGGTATATCCAGTTTCGGCAGACACTTTTTGCAATAATTCCTCGACTGTTCAAAGTAATGAAGACCGTGAAGCCAACATAGAAGAAATAATCTCTCGCCTCATTTGATGCAAAGGGGGAGATTTTTGGGATTATTACCTTGCGTCATGGGCTCGGTCCTTAGCCCAGTTTTGATTGCTGGTATTGGGCCTGTCCAACCGTGCATGTTTTTGTTCTAGGGTTTAGTATATAAGCTGCATGCATGCAGTCTTAGATGTTAACGCTTTTATTATTTTTCTCTTTGATTTTTGTAAACCCTACCTCGCCTCTAAAGTGGAAGTTCTTCATCAAGCTCTGCTGAGGTGTGACTTCATTAAACCATAAGCACATATTTGATTCTATTCAGTGTTCATACTCTTACTGTGTTTGTCTTGTTTGATTTTCATATTCATAGATGTGAAAGATCTAATCGATCTAGAGTTTAGTTCTCATCAATAGTATGTTTAAAGGAGTACGGTACGTCTAAAGTACACCTTCGATTGGCAGGATGATGGAACGATTGGTGAAATTCTTGAAGTTGTCTCATCGTCTGGCATTTCCATCACCAATCGAGTTGAAGTAGAATTGATGATTGAAGTTATGCAATGAAGAATTCCTAGAGAGTCTAGGGAAATTGTTTATGATTATTTGGACACATTCGTATGTGTTAAATTGTTTTGTGATTTTAGGAATTGGGGACTATGAGACAATACTTGGGACAAGTATGAGTAGGTGTAAAAGGTAGTAGATGCATATACTACCGGAAGCACAGGGCTTGCACTTGGATCAGGGAAAGTCACAAGGTTACCAAGAAGCTGGTGATTGATTCTGTTTTATTCTGGTATGTCATTACCATTGTTTCGGTAGTGACTAGTAAGATGGTTGTTCTTCCGACCCTAGTGGTCATATCCAATTGGAGTCCGACTACGGTGAGTATGTTACGTGGTTCGGAGAACCAAGTTCGAAGTAACATCCGACGTAAGTCAGAAGATTGAAGTCAATGTGATCATCGGTATCGCACTTGTTGTTCATAAAGTTTGTAGCTAGAAATGCTACATGCTGAAATGTGATTATATCACATTAGAATATGAAGGAAGGTATATTCCATTCTGGAATTTAACTTTAAAAAGATCGAGTCTAAGCGTCGCATCGTGCGATGGGAGGTCAGTAGAGCACGACCCATCGGTCTGTTACAAGAGATAAAGCAAAGTATTTATCCGAAGAAGAAGAAAGAGTCCACAATAAGGACTTATTTAGTAACTCGAAGGTTACGATTGAAAGTACAACATAGTACGATAAGCAGATGCAAGATTGGGCATCGTCTACGGTCAAGAAAGCCATAGAGTTAAATACTCTTTCGAGGAAACATAGAAGTTACGGTTATGACCAAGGATGAAGAAATAACATGTAGAATCATTATGCAAGTCCTATTTCGTTGATGATTCTGGGACATAATCATCCTAAGGGGGAGATAATTATAACGCCCGTAGATCAGGGCTAGTCAATTTAGAGACGATAAGCGTCAAAAATGACTTTTTGATAAAAGATTATTTAGGATGAATAATCTTAACTAAGTTGTAGTATATGTTACAAGGATTCCGTACATATAAAGAACGCCGAAATCCAAGTTATAACGAAGAAGTTATGACCTGTCGAAGTTTCGCGACAGAACCAGCACGACGCTAAATGACGTAAAAAAAATGAATTTACGTTAGAGCGATATTTAGCCTTAGTGATCTAAATGAAAGTGTTTAGATAAAAACTTGGAGACACACTTGAACAAACGTTATAGCAAGTATATTGCGGAATAGTTAATCTCAAAGGATCTAAAAGCTCAACAATAATATAGTTAGATAGTTAGATAGTTAGTTGCGGAAAGTAAAGAAATGTAAATGACAACAATTGTTATATCAAGAATACACTTAAACTGATTTGTAACAAGGAATGCATTCACTCCAAGTTAATAAGGAAGATCAAGTTTAATGATTAAGTCTAAAAGACTTGCTCTGGAGAGAGATTATAGTTAGATATGTTTCAGTAGCAATTTAGAGTAAGAAGAATAGAAAGATAGAGAAATGAAGAAGATAACTTGGAGAAATATATTCAGAATAATTCACAAGTCATCGAGTGATAAGAGATATGGTTGAAGAAGAAATTCAGTAGTAAGAAGTTATGTTTAATACATCAGAAAGAGTCTCTATTTATAGTCTTAGAACTAAACAACTACTCTATAAGCAGCCTTGCAAGGCATGCTGGATAATAGAGTATATTACATACAGATAAGAAAAACATAAAGATGGGCTGCAGATGCTGAAGAAGAACTGACTCCGGGTGCTGAGATGATCGCGGATGGTGAACCGTTGCGGTAGGTAGATGGTTGCGGTATCTTAGTTCAAGAGGGTCACTTTTATGTTTCAACAATTTCCCCCTAAGTGACCTCTTTAACTCCGGTTCAGGTATCAAGTTTGAGGAACTTGATCAAAATCCACCAGAACTTCCTGACGTTTTCAAGCCAAGTGATTCTTCTAGAAATTTCAAATTTGACTTCAGCGGTAGTATGCTTTGATCTTTCTACTGCGGTTTTGTAGATATCAAGTTGTTTCTTGGGTAGGCGGTGCATAGCATTCATCGGAATGAAGTATTTGACGTTGTCAACCTTCCGTTTGAATATGATACCAAGTTCAAGAAAGTTTTTTGCGCCTAGTGATCTTTCTTCAAAGCCTTGAGTAGGCATTGGCACAGGTTCAAGTGGGGGGAGATCAAACTTCCTGATGATGGTGGGGTGGATATCCGCATCAATCTTGGAGAAGTCACAAACTGTATCCCTCAGAAAGGATTTGGCCTTGTCAAGCATTATTTGCATCTTCGGACGCTTTTCTGCCTTATTCTGGAATACTCTGGCAATAAGGAAGATTTCTTCCGGATTCATGCTTGGGAAATCTGCCTGAGTGCGTATGTAGTCATGCTCTCTTCTGGTAAGGGTGTACTGAACAAAGTCAGCCTTCATAAACTTCCGCATCTTGTAATTCTTGACTGCAGATGGTCTATCGTTAGACCATATGTTTTCAACAGAAGAGCCATGTTTCGCATAAAAGCGATTAAGTCTTTCAAACTCCATAGGCAGTCATTTGTGATCAGGGAGGTTGCAGTCAAAAGACTCAAAAACTGCAAAAAAAAAACTTGGCATTGGGAGAGATTGGAATATCCCAATATCCATAAGAAGGAGGTTCAGCATATGTGAGATGTGGAGTGTAGTCTTCATCCAGTAGCCTGCGGAGTGGATTGACCCATGAGTTAATCAGCAACTCATCTATCATAGTATCAAATCCGCATTCTCTCCATATGAGTTCAGCAAGTTTGGCCGCTTTCCAATCGTGTTTTCTTTGGGTTGTGGCAGGAGAGTCTGTGGAGCTTGCTGATGACATATTTTCCTCAAGATTTTTGAGGTGAGGAGGAGTCTCAGGCCTTTTGAGGTGTTTTTTATAGGTAAAGAGTGAGGAGATGGAATATTGTGGGATGGTGGAGGTGAGGGCTGCGGTGTGGGAATTTTCTTTGTGGTGATGGGAGGGCTCTGATGGATGGAAGTATCCGAGTGGTGGACTTCTTCATCAATTCCCCCTCTTGAGGGATGCAACATAGGTGCTTCCTTAAGCCATTGTTTAAGTCCATCCACCTTGGCATAGACTTCTGCAAAGTAAGCTTTCATGGTTTCGGCCAACTGTGAACTGTTTGGGGTGGAGGAGTTGAAGAGCAGCTTGTGTATATCTTTGGTAAGCTAGAGGATCTCAGGGCCATGGAAGTTAGAGGTGAGGGATTTCTGCATTCGGTTCATAGTGGCATGAAGAACAAAGATAGTGGACTCATAGGCAGTATGAGTCTCATCTATCACTTTCTGAGATAGTGAGGCTTGATCCGCAATAGTTGCTTGAAGATCTTGTTTGATTGCGGTCACCTCAGTAATGAGGCGTTCCGCTGCAGCCATAAATTCCTGATGGTCAGCCCTGCGGTTGCTGTCAAGGGACCGGATCCCCATTTCTACCTTAAGAGAGATGCGCTCAGCAGCCATACGTCGCGAGTCTTTCAACACGTTCAATTAAGGACTGTGTTCCTGGAATATCTTCAGGTGGAGGTTGGGTAGGTTTAACCGCAGCCAAAATTTGATCAACTTTGGCTTGGAGATTTATGAGTTCCTTCCTGGTGACAGCATCCTTCTTTTTCTTCTTTTTCTTTTCTTTGGGCTTGGAAGTGGAATGTTGAGAACCACTGGACTCTTCTTCTTCTTCAAACATCATAAGGTCGTCATCTGAAGGATTTGGTTTGTTGACCTCTTGGATGTCTTCATCATCAAAACCGAAGGTAGGGGCTCAGCTGAGTTCAATTGCCGGCTCTTCGTCTTGAGATGGGTTGACTGCAGGAGATGGAACATGAGTTGGAGTAGGAGGAACTTTGGAGGTAGTTGCGGCTACGGCCAAAGCTTGAGCTTTCATCATGGTTTCTGCCATTTGATCCATCCAGTTTTGAACCTTTTGGATTGTGGCAGCAGTATGGGCATTGCTGATGGCATTTGCCCAATACGTGGCCACTGACAACATTTCCTGTTCCTTCTGTTGTTGTTGTTTGACCTGTTGCTCCTTGCAGGCTTGGAAGGCTCTTTTAAAGGCATCATATTTCTTGATTTCGGCATCAGTAGTTGGTTGATACCGACTCCAAGAATCACTTGATTCATCGCCATCAATTCTTTGTGTACGCACCAAGGTGTCCCTTGGGTTCACGGATCCTTGCACATGTGTGCTCACCGTGCCTAAACCACCTGTAAAGAATGGAATCAGAGTAGGATTTCCTGGGCTTCCTTGGTCTCCTTGACCCATGGTCAAGTCTGGCCTCGGCCCAGTTCTGGCATGGGCGAAAGAGATGCCCTGCGGATGGATTGGTGTTTGAAGTGTTTAGGATACATTCAAAAGAATGGAGTCTAACTCCTCGGAAGAAAAAATGAGCAGTCGGGAAGCCCTGGAGACCTTAGGGCGATGTCCAGATTTATCTACTTGAGATATAATTGGGGGACTGTCTCCACGTCCAGATGATGAAGAGGATGAAACAATCTCACATGATGAGGTTGAGTGGTGTTCGATTGTGGTATTGAATGGATGTGCGGCCATCCCAAGGACTACCGGAGCCTGTTAAGAGGCTTCAGTATCAGTCCAGTCATGCATTTGGCTAGAGATTTCGGTTGTTTTTCTTTTCTTAAAGATAGATATTAGTTGTCTATCTTCCTCAGAATCACTGCTCGATACAGTGGTGGGTTTGGTTTTGCGTTTCTTTGAGGGTGCGGTTTGTTTTGGGGAATTCTTCTTAGGTGTACTAGATTTCTTTTTGGATGCCACCATTTTTCTCCGTTGAGAAGGGTTAGATAGTGTAGTAGCAGAGGGGGCTACGGTACCCTCAGGGAGAATGGTTGCGGATGGAAGAGGTGGGGTAGAAGGGTATGGGACAATACCCTCCGTGTCCTCAAGATGATCTGAGACATCAGCAGTCTCAAGACCAAGCAAAGTATGAATGTGAATGGGAAGCCTGCAGATAGGTAGAAATAAAGTTTGATCAGAAGTGGGATTGTACCTTTTGATATCCTTAGTGACAAAGAAGTTGATGTCACTGCCCGTGTTGATACCACCATCCGCATGTAGATCTGACATGCATAAGGACCAGAATCGATAAAATGTGAGCTCGGTTGGGTTCTCCCTTGGGTGCTCTTTGGGGATATATTGGAGGAAATCATCCCAAAGAATCTGGCCATAATTAACATCGTGGCCTATGAAGATGCTCGACACTAGTTCAAGTAGCTTCAAACCCATGTTGTATATGCCTCCGGTTCTGCCGGATAGACAACGGATGACGAAATGGCATACGAACTGCCAAGCCGTAGGCAGTTGGTTCTTCTTACACTCACCAATCCCTCGGATTGGTTTCTGATAACCCATATGGTAGAGTGCAGTGGTGATGTCAGATAAAGATGGTGTGAAGATCTTTATGGAGGGATGGATCAGAAGATTTATGGCAGACAAGAACTTCTCTTTGGTCAAGATGACCAAAGAATCATTGATAAGGTTGAGATGCACTTCTTGGGGGTTCTCCAAAGGTCGGTATGCAGAAAAGGCACACTTGAAGAGCGTAGAAACAGGAACAACGTCAGTGAATGTATCAAATGGACCAAACAGAATATGGTTCTTGAGAAACTTGATCATAATCTTTGTTGGGGCATTATACGATGGATGATCTTCAAAAACTGCTCTGAAGTTTCTTGAAGCTAACGTTGGAGATGTGGAACCAGTTGGATTCATGGAGCCTGAAGCCTTGGACTGCTTCTTTGATGCACCTGATTTCACCATTAAGAGATAAAGAGTGGAGTTCTTGAGAGTTATGGAAGTTTTTGAGAGTTGAGAGAGAGTAATCGATTAAACAAAGAGCGTAAACGATTTTAGGGAAGAAGACAGGTTTATAAAGGAGGTAAAAGGATTTTAACGCTAGGTAAAAGATAAGAGAGGATAAGAAGTCGAATGGGGTTTTTAGGGGGAAACAATGATTTTGGGATTAAATCTCAGCCACACGAAGATGAAACGGGTTTTAGAAAGATTTTGAGAGATTTCAAAAAGGGTTTGCATTTAATGGAGGATTAGATGCATGTCAATACGTCAGGTAAACGTGGGGTGAGGAGAGAGAAAGTTGTAACTGATTGGACGTGGTTGGGAGAGGAAAGGACAAGTTGAGGATGGATTTATTTGGGAATCGTTCTTTTTTTCATCATCCCTAAAATAGGTCTGATACGGGGTTTATTCAAAAAGGGAATGTGACAGTTTCTAAAGGGAATGTTTGTATTTTATTTAACAAAGGATCATTAAATAGCACTCAAAGATTCGAGAGTTAATGAAACTGTTGGAAGTTATTTAAGATGATTGCGGATGGAATCATCATTGCGGTTGAGAAACTTCATTGCGGGTGAACAAAGGAAAGATTGCATTGAGAATCTGTGAGAAAAACACTTGTACAAAAGTTAGAAATAAAAGACCATTAGAACCCATGAGAGGTACGTATGACATATGGTTGCGGTACCTAGGCTGCAGTACCTAAACCATATATCATATGTAATTCTCAGTTAGAACCGCAATAGAGACCAATGATGGTCTGTGGTAGCTAACACTTCAGAAAGAATTGCGGGTCAGGATTCATCATTCCCAACATTTGTAAGAATGCATTGAGTTTAGTAGAGTCGAGTACTTTTGTAAAAACATCAGCAATCTCTTCATGAGTGGGAACAGAGATGAGTTCAATATTACCTTTCAGAATATGGTTTTTGATGAAATGATACCGTAACTCAAAATGTTTTGTCTTGGAGTGTTGAATAGGATTATGAGAGATCGCTATAGCACTCTCAGAGTCATAGTAAATTGATATCCGCAACATTCTGTACCCGTAGTCTAGCAACTGTGTCTTCATCCAAAGAACTTGGGAACAACAGGTGGCTGCGGCCACATACTCGGCTTCTACAGTAGATAGAGATACACACGTTTGTTTCCTTGAAGACCAGCAGACAAGTCTTCCTCCTAGGAATTGGCATCCACCAGATGTACCCTTTCTATCGAGCTTGCATCCTGCATAATCCGCATCTGTGAAGGCTTGAAGACTGAAGTCCTTGCCTGCGGGATACCATAAACCCATTGATTTGCTTCCTTTAAGATACCGAAGAATTTGTTTGGCTGCGGTCATGTGAGACACTTTTGAATCATCCTGGTATCTTGCACATACCCCAGTTGCGAAGACAATGTCAGGTCTGCTTGCAGTGAGGTACATCAGTGAACCAATGATACCTCTATAAGTCTTGTGATCCACCAATTCACCGGAGGGATCAGCAGAGATCTTATAACCGAAGGCCATAGGGACCTTAGCAGAAGCGCAGTTGTCCATTGAATATTTCTTCAGAAGTTCAGTGGTGTATTTTTCTTGATGAATGAAAATTCCTTGCTGAATTTGTTTGACATGAAGACCTAGAAAGAAATTAATCTCTCTATCCATGCTCATTTTGAACTTGTTGTTCATGAGCTTAGAAAATTCATCTACCATGCCTTGATCAGTCGACCCGAAGATGATATCATACACATATATTTGTACCATCATAAGGTGGTCACCATTTGCTTTTCTGAATAATGTGGGATCAATCACTCCTCTCTTGTACCCGGATGAAACAAGGAATTCAGAGAGTGTCTCATACCAAGCTCTTGGGGATTGTTTCAGACCATAGACTGCTTTTTCAAGCTTGTAGCAGTGGTCTGGAAATTCAACATTTTCAAATCTTGGAGGTTGCAGAAGATAAACCTCTTCTTTTAGTTCCCTATTGAGAAAAGCACTCTTAACGTCCATCTGGTGTACCTTGACATTTTTGTGGGCTGCGTATGCTAGAAAGATCCAGATGGCTTCCATGCGTGCTACCGGAGCATACGTTTCATCGTAGTCAATGCCTTCCAGTTGACTATAGCCCTTGGCAACAAGTCTTTCCTTGTTTCTGATGACTGAGCCAGATTCATCTAGCTTATTCTTGAAAACCCATCTTGTACCAATAATAGTATGACCTTGTGGCAGGGGAACAAGTTGCCATACTTTGTTTCTTTCAAATTCTTCTAATTCTTCTTGCATTGCGGCTATCCAGTCCGATTCAAGCAATGCTTCTTTGATCGTTCTAGGTTCTACCAAGTACATAAATGCTGCATAGTGGTAGTGATCAGATAAGTCCTTGGAAGACCGAGTCTGGATACCTGCGGATGGGTTGCCAATAATTTGAGCTGTTGGGTGGCCTTTCGTCCATACATGAAGACGTGGCAACAGATGATCAGCAACTGTACTAGAAGGGATATCTTGGATGTCAGCGGAATTTGCGGTTGGAGATGGCAGTTCCCCCTGGATTTGAGAACATCCTGCTGAATCATCTTGATCTATTGGAGCAGAATTTTCTTGAGTAATCGGGAGAGGTTGAGGTTCCCCCTGGATTGCGGAAGGGAGTTCCTCTGGAACCGGAGAAGGTTCCCCCTGGACTGCAGATGGGAGAGTGACAATTCTAGGATCGGTTCTAGTGTCAATATTCTCTATGAATTCATCATCTGAGTCTGAAGGTTCGTTTGATGGTAAAGCTTCGCTTCAAGCAGGATTGTAAGCAGCATCAAGTACTGGAACCTCAACGGTGTGACTAGATCCAGAGTAGAGCTTTCCCCCTCAACCGGAGAGGTGTAAGTATTGAGCGATACTACTTCAGATAGAGATGGTCCGGATACATCGGCATGTTGTTGTTGAGTTGCAGGTGACGCCAGAACTTCGGATAGCTTCGTCGTTTCAATGGGATCAAAAAGATCATCATAGTTGATTTCAACTAGATTCAAAGGTCCGGAAGCGGCTGGAATGTCACATTCCATGATTGCAGTGGTTTCGGTGGACGGAGGTGCGTTGCGGATGTGAGAATCATCAAATTTCACATCAAAGATTTCAATGATCAACCTTGTTCGTCTGATAAGCACTCGATATGCAACCTTGTTAGTGGAATAACCAAGGAAGATACCTTCATCAAATTTTGGTGCAAACTTGTTGAGTTGGTCTCTATTGTTGATCACGAAGCATCTACATCCAAAGATATGAAAGAAATGAACATTCGGTTTGTGATTGTTGAGACCTTCATATGGTGTTTTATTGAGATGCTTGCACACGATACTTCGGTTTTGAACAAAGCATGCGGTTGCTACTGCTTCAGCCCAGAAGTAGAGAGGAAGTTGGACGAAGTTAAGCATGGATCTGGCTGCTTCAACGAGTGTGCGGTTCCTTCTTTCTACTACACCATTTTGTTGCAGTGTATAGGGTGCTGAGAAGTTGTGAGAGATGCCTTTGGAAACCAGGAAAATGTTGAGAAGATGATTAGTGAACTCGGTTCCATTATCACTGCGGATGCGTCTGTCTAAGAAAGAAGACCCATGTGAAGCGTGTATAGTCATCAACAATAACCAGTATATACTTTTTGTGGTGGAGACTGGCTACGGTTGAGGGACCACAGAGATCAATGTGTAATAGCTCCAGTGGTTCAGAGATAGAAGAATCCATTATCAGAGGATGGATTACTTTTGATTGTTTACCGCATTCACAAGCTGGACAAAGAGTATCGTTGCTGAATTTGAGAATAGGGAGACCGCGGACTAGTTCTCCAGTGACGAGGTTGTTGATGTACCGAAAGTTGAGATGAGCTAGCTTGCGATGCCATAGCCAGCTGACTTCGGATACATCTTTGGATAGGAAGCATAGCTGCGGTTTACCAATGATGAGAGAAACATCCAGAGGATACATCGTGCCTTCGGAGCGAGATTTGATAAAGCAAGTGCTTCGATCACCTGTCATTATGTAACAGAATTGATCGTCAAATTCAACCCGATGTCCTGCTTTACATAGTTGGCCAACACTGATAAGATTGTGTTTAAGGCTTTCTACATAAGCTACCTTCTGAATGGAAAAGTTCCCCGTAGTGAGAACACCGTAACCTCGGATGACACCATTTGCATTGTTGCTAAATGTGACATTTCCACCATTGCATATAGGCCTGAAATCCCGAAGGTAATCTAACCTTCCGGTCATGTGCAAGGAGCAGGCACTGTCAATTAACCATTCTTCTTCTTGTTCCTCCTTGCAGAAAGCCTGAAAATTACACGGTTAGTTTAGGCATCCAAACAAGTTTGGAACCAGGGACAATTGATGTATTTTTAAAAGATGCAAAGTCCGAGGTTGCATGGACAGGTCTTTTGTCAACTTTTAGACCTAGTCCTGGGTGTTTGTTCAAATTTGGATTGTTGCGAGTTTTTTGAAAAATACAAGGTTTTTGACTTTGATTTGGCTTGTCATAGAATCTGACATTATGCTTGGTCAGCGGTTTATAGATTGAATTGGACTTGGTATTGGTCCGAGATGGGTAACTTCTGAAAGATTTGACATTTGGTTTCTAAAAAGTTTGTTTTGAACGAAGTTTAGCACTGTGAGATTTGATATGCATGTTGTTTGGTTTCTGAAAAGTTTGTTTCGAACGAGGTTTAGCTCGTGTCAATCTTTGAGTCCCTTTAGGTTGATTTGGTAAGATACCCTTCCATTTGTTGAGAGTTTGATGTGATCTTGAAAGTGTTAGAGTGGGTAAAATTCCTTTCCAATTAGGGTCATTTGAGGAATAGACCTGAAAAACGTAGTTTCTTACAAGTTTGACACATTTTTGGGTTATGTCAGAAGTAGCAGGAATGACTTTTGAAACTGAACTTTCTTTTTTGCTTGTTTCCATAAAAGAAGAATTTTTTGAAATGTAGTTTGTGAAAACAAATTTTTCTGGACTCTTAGATTTTGGAATTCTCACATGTTTCTTATTTTTTGAAAAACTTTGTCTGCTTGTGCCTCGAGATCTAATTTCTTCTTTGAAAGCCCTTTTTGCCAAAGATTTTGGTGAACCGCAGTCATTGTTATTTAACTGCAGTTTCCTGAATTTTTTTGAATGATTTTGAAAACGTGGGCTTGAATCATCAGAACTTGAGGATTCTGGAATTTGAGAGCATTGGCCTACTTCAAAATTTTCTATAGGTAACTCATGAAAAATCGGCTGAAGAGTTGTGGTTCCTTGAACTGATGGTTTTGGTAGAGATGATTTAACTACCGCAGAGTAGGTTTTAGATGAAACTGCGGTAGGACACTTCTAGGACATTTGACTACAGTGTGGAACACTATGGTCTGAGGACAACGATGGAAAGTCCTTTGAGACTTCGGGGCTTTCAACAACAACTTCTTCATCAAATACGGATGAAGTTTGAGAATTTGAATGGGTGGTGCCACTGATAGGAGTTTGATCACATGTGTGACCAGAAGCCTCGGGAACAATTTCCTCAATGACACAATTATTGCTCAAATTGAGTAATCTACCGAAGTGAGTTTTGATATCTTCGGGAAAAGTCTTGTCATTGACAAGGAAATGAAATTCTCTATCAGGAGGGACATCGAATCTGTCTTTGTTGAATCGGGGTGAGGAATCCATTACGGTAGGATACCCATTTGAGCAACCCCAATTATATGTGTTGTCCACGGTTCCATTGTTCACCAAATTTTCAATAGCCTCACTTTCATTAAATAATTTTTCAATTAAGAGATTTAAGTGTACAATTTCTCTCTGAGCTAAATCTCTCTGGTTAAAAGCTATCTCTAACTGGGTTTCACTTAGCATTCTAGCATCTTTCTCTAACTCTAAATCCTTTTCTAACATTTCCATCTTAAGTTTCTTGTTATCCAGTCGTCCTCTTACATGGAACATTTCTTGGGACGCAATGTTCTTCTCATCTAAGGCTTTGTTATAGTCTGTAAGGACGGCAGCACAAGTGTCATTAAGATCATCTATGTAGGGTTGATAGTCATGCATACTATAATTTAAAGTTTGGATCATGAGTTTTACCTGTTTGACGATGCTTAGAGTCCCATCCTTTGCCATGTAGCAGTAGTTTTTGTTCAACATTGCTGACCCATCATCATCCGCAGTGGCTAGCATGCAGATTTTCCCTTTTCCTTTAACACTGCTGATGGTCTCTTCTTCATCTCCTGATGACCAAACTTGATGGTCTCTTTTAACTTGGGCCACATATGCCCTTGCCTTTTCTTTTTCTTCCAACTCTTGAGCCATTATAAGATAGAATGCTCTGTCTTTGACTACATTTGCCTTACAATCTTTTGCGAAGTGATTTTCTTTATTGCATTTATGACAAATCACAACATCAGTCTTGTCTTCTGGTTGAGTACCGGAGTCATTGTTCTGAGGAGACTACGGTACCTCCTTTGGTTGATTGTTCTAAGAGCCTTTGGGATATCGAGAATGGTTGTTCTGAGGACCGAAGTTACGGTTGAATGGAGGTTTGTTGAATTGTTGATTCTTGCAGAAAGAAGAAGGTGGTATGCGGTTGAACTATTGGCTAACCAGAGCAATAGCCTTCTGAAATTCTTCTTCTTCATCATACTCAGAATCTGCTTCGTATGACTGCGGTGGGGTATCATATGATGAAGAGTAGGGTGAGTGTGGTGGAGCTTGTGCTATGAGAGCAAGCGGTCCTCCGAAGTCATCACAGTCTTTGAGTACTGTGGATTCTTCTGCTTGGAGCTCTCCATAGAGTTTGTAGAGTGATAAAGAGTGAATCTTCCTGTCGCCTTGGACTATCATCTTAGAAGTAGTCAAATGTCTTCCTAAACCATTAAGGAACTGGAGATTGGTTTCATGGTTGCTGCGGATGGTACCAGCATTTAATAACTTTGTGATTATCAGGTTGAACCTCTTGAAGGAGTCTTCCAAACTTTCACCAGTATGAGCTTTGAAGTTGTTGAAGTCGTTGAGTGCGGTAGTGAGCTTTTTATCATGTGCTTGTTATGAGCCATCGTACAGGTTCTTGAGTACATACCAGATCTCTTTTGTTGACTTGCAGTTTATGATAATATCAAAGTTGTCATGAGCAACACCACAAGAAATTTCATAAAAAGCAACAACATCATTTTCCATTTTATCGAGATCATCCATGGTGGGACGGCTGATGGTTGGTTGACCTCCTCCTAGCCTCGATGCAGCGCCATCAGTATGGACAGGTGTAAGAACTGGAACGTGTGGTCCTTCTTCCACGGATCGCCATACATCTCTTCCCAGTCTTCTTAAGTACCTCTCCATTCTTTGTGACCAGTGATGATATTCATTTGCTACCAGTATTGGAGCTCGGTTAGAACCACCAACATTATTGGAGACATTCAGAGATAACGATTGTGCCATTTTTTTTTTTGAGAAACGAGCTTTAGTGGTATAGAAGGCCTTATGAAAAATCAGAGTTCCGATATTCAAGAAGCAACCACTTTGGCTCTGATACCAATTGTTGAGAGAAAAACTTGGAGACACACTTGAACAAACGTTAGAACAAGTATATTGCGGAATAGTTAATCTTAAAGGATCTAAAAGCTCAACAATAATATAGTTAGATAGTTAGATAGTTAGTTGCGGAAAGTAAAGAAATGTAAATGACAACAATTGTTATATCAAGAATACACTTAAACTGATTCGTAACAAGGAATGCATTCACTCCAAGTTAATAAGGAAGCTCAAGTTTAGTGATTAAGTCTAAAAGACTTGCTCCGAAGAGAGATTATAGTTAGATATGTTTCAGTAGCAATTTAGAGTAAGAAGAATAGAAAGATAGAGAAATGAAGAAGATAACTTGGAGAAATATATTCAGAATAATTCACAAGTCATCGAGTGATAAGAGATATGGTTGAAGAAGAAATTCAGTAGTAAGAAGTTATGTTTAATACATCAGAAAGAGTCTCTATTTATAGTCTCAGAACTAAACAACTACTCTATAAGCAGTCATGCAAGACATGCTAGATAATAGAGTATATTACATAAAGATAAGAAAAACATAAAGATGGACTGCAGATGCGGAAGAAGAACTGACTCCGGGTGCTTAGATGATCGCGGATGGTAAACCGTTGCGGTAGGTAGATGGTTGCGGTATCTTAGTCCAAGAGGGTCACTTTTATGTTTCAACAGAAAGTCGTAGAGTTCGCTAAACCGAGAGCGTGCATAAAAAGAATGCCCAAATCTGACTTCGTATGAGGAAGTTATGATTTTTCTAAGTTTCAGCTTAGCAGTATGCAGCCCGAAACCCGAATTTGAGATCAAGTGATTTTTGGTCGAAACAATCTAAACGAGAATCGAAGATCTCGTTATTAGTAGTGCAATGGTGAAAAGACAGACGAAAACGGACGTCGGATGAAGAAGTTATGAATTTATAACGGAGTTTTCCTGTCCCGCCCTACTAAGAATAATATAATAAAAATAAATTCGATATCAGCCGACCGAGTCTAAACGAAAGTTCTAGAGTGTAGTCTCACCTACGCGTGGATATAAAGAACGTTGAAAACGGAGTTCGTATGAGGAAGATATGAATTTTTGAAGTTTATTAAATAATTAAAATATTAAATTAATTATAAATTTCGATATTATCCGAAGGGGGGGGGGAGTCAGCGGCCTTATCCACGCTACGCCCAGCGTAATGCATAGATCCAGCCCATATAAAAGGGATGCGAAGGCAGCCAATTTCTTTTTTTCAAACTCTTCTCTCTCACTCGTTTTTACCCCGTTTTGTGTGCAAGAAATATCTCGAAGCCCCGATATCATTCCCGAGCCCCGAAGCAAGTTCCGAAGCCCTGAAGATCTTGAGGAGTGCGATTCCCGAGCCGAAGCTCTGCCCTCGAGAAGTCAATTTTTGTAAAGATCTTCCAAATCTACCGAAGAATACTAGTTCTACAAGCCGTAGTGTTATCCAATCATCTTCTGATCAAGTGAGTGTGTAGTCACTATCTTCTAACTCATAAATATTAAGTATTTGCTATGAAATATGTGCTATCTATATTGTTGTTTATTTGAGATGATTTTGGAATGGATGAATTATATAAGTTTTAATGAGTTAAACTGTATATGTATTTTGTATCTACAAATATGTTGGGTATAACGTAGGTAGATGAGGTTGTTGGTAGGTGATAATAGATGGGTTGGACCATGAGATAAAAGGATAAAGAGATAAACTTGTTTTAGATCTAGGTGTATGGGTCTGATCAAGAGGTTAGTTTTAGATCCGGGAATATGGATTTTGAAATGAGGCAAATTTAAGATCCGGGAGTACGGATTACGTATTTTTGAACTACGTGTTCATTCGATAAGGTATGATGTGTATAGTCCCTTTTAGGAACATGATTTTTAATACGAGTATTGATTAAAGTATGAAATATACATATGTAGGTGAAGTATTTGTTATTGTCCGAAATACGTGTTAGATATATTTGATGATATACAACATGCGAATCAAATATGGTTCATATTGTGTTAAGATGTGTATATATGATATTATTGCTTAAAACCTTGTGTTACGTATACACTAGTCGGCATTGCCTAAATGGAGATAGTATCAAATTTTGATTATAGGAATTAGAGGCTTGCCTAGTGATGGGTTAAGACTTCAATAGGGATGTTTAGTTCAATTAAGATTGGACTTTGGGTAGTCTCTTATTAAGAATACGTGTGGGGTGAGATTGATGATCGGTGTAGTACATCCTACGTAAAGAAGTACATTTTATGTACAAAGTCCTTTTCAAAGCTCCGTGTCTTGGGTGCTGCTTGTGCCAGGGTACTATTATGTTCTCGGGTACGAGTCTTCGCATACCAGCTCCATGTCTTGGGTGCTGCTTGTGCCAGAAGTACTATCATGTACAAAGTCTTTTGACAATTTTGTGTGTGAGCTATGGGAGCATACTGGAGTACTCTAGTAGTATTTCCCCATACTTTTATGTTGAGAGAGCTTTGGAGTTAGCGTTTCTTTTATGAAGTGATCGACCAAGTTTCATATGTCATCGTTTTCTTTCACGAAGTAATTTAGGGAACTTCGTAGACTGCCTAATAAAGTGTGTCGGTAATAGACCACTGCTAGGTATTTCTGGTGTTATATTGCTGGATAGGGTGCGTCTGGGGGTGAAATACCTCATGTATTCAGGCCACTGCTTGGCAAAGTTCGATGCTGGGATAGGTAGAGTTTGGGGGTATAATACCTTATGATAGTCGGACCACGCCTAGGCATTGTTATCTAGATAACTACCGTTGACATAATTGTCTTGTGGTTCTTTCTTTTACCAACGAAGGTTCGTTGTGAAACTTGTTCCATTCCCCTCATTTGATGTCTTTATTGATCCTCGTTTTCTGCCATGGAATTTCTAAAGCAGCTTCGTCAGTTGTTGTTCATATCGATTCCTTAGGCTAGATCTCGTAAGATCATTGTAAAGGGTCAGTATGTGGGGATCGACAGGATGGGATAGATTGTTTTAGAAATATGATTTATATGTGTTAATAATATTAGTGGTTTTACAGGATCTAGATATACATTATTATCACGTGGTTCGAACTAAGAGCTTTCGTACACTATGTTCCTTAGGTGGTTGAGTTCACCAGAGATATTTGACCTAAGTGTTCGCTAAATGTTTGGAACTATGTTTTCGCCAGTGATATTTGAACTAAGTGTTCATTAGGTGTTTTTGAACTAAGTGTTCATTAGGCGTTTTTGAACTAGGTGTTCATTAGGTATTATTGAACGAAGTGTGTTCAGTGGGTGTTCATTAATTATACTGAACTGCATGATCACCAGAGGTAATCTAAGAACCATGGCAACACTAGACTTTGTGCCAATTCCTTAAGGCAATTCTTAGGAATGAATGGGAGAAGGGTAAACGGTTCTTAGGGTAAATTTTTATAAAATAAAGGAAGATAATGGGGATGGGTAATTGGATTGATTGTTTGATAATTAAATATAATAATTATACTATCGTCGGTTGAAAACCCTATATGCTCACCGGGCTCCCAAGCCTAACCCTCTCAGTTTTCTTTGTATTACAGGTTATGACACAAGAGAATAAGTTGGCTGACATAACGAGAGATTTTTTATTATAGGTCAGTAGTTATGAATAAATGTTGTAAGGTCTATTTTGTTCTGTTTATGCTTCTGGTCTGTACTGAACATGACATCCCGAGATTTTGTTATATGATGAAAATACATTTCTATAAAGGAATGCTTTGATAAATTCTTATCATATTTTTGTTTTGGGAACAAATTCCGCAACTGTTTTCTTTAAAAGATTTCTTTGATTTTAAAAACAAAGCATAAATAAATCGGTCTTTTCTGGCCGTGAAATTAAGGATGTCACACATCAACATGATTCTAGG
This sequence comes from Lactuca sativa, assembly GCF_002870075.4. Classification (NCBI taxonomy): domain Eukaryota; kingdom Viridiplantae; phylum Streptophyta; class Magnoliopsida; order Asterales; family Asteraceae; genus Lactuca; species Lactuca sativa. The sequence goes on along the minus strand of NC_056627.2, from coordinate 323,875,723 downwards.
GACTCTATCTAGTAAAAGTTACATACTTGGCTCAAGACATGACATCGTCAAATCATGAGAGGTACAATGATTTTTAGAATGAGTGACTATACCAAATGAGGCATATGCTTCGGCTTCAAAAATCACTAATTCATGCTTGTGAATTAACAACTCAATTTCCTTGCTCAAACTTTATTGCTCCCTTAAGCTTATGGTTCATCAACAACTCCGGTTTCGGCTCATAAAGCATGACATCTTATAACACATAAATCACTGTCAAATAGTTCTAAAATGGTATGTTATATATATATATATATATATATATATATATATATATATATATATATATATATATATATATATATATATATATATACTTTTTTATTTTTGCTTTTTAATTTTAATTTTAATTTTTTTTTTAAACTATAACTAGAGCATTAAATATATGAAAAAAAATGTTAAACGACCGAAATAAATTTAAGAACTTGAAATGAAAAATGCACAAATGAAGTTTATCTTAAAAGACACAAAATTAATTAAGACTTTAAAAAAAATATTTTATTTTATTTTATTTTTCTTATTTAACTTAAAAGGCAAACAAATTTAAAAAATTGAAAATAAAATCTTTACTAATCTAAAATGGGAACAAATTTAGAAGAACAATTTATTTAAAATTTTTAAACAAAAAAAGGTATATAACATAACCTAGTCCATGTTATTTACAAGGCTTGCTAATCAACATAAAGTCCATGTTATTTACAAGGCTTGCTGATCAACATAAAGTTGTACTTTTTCTGTCTTTGTTTGAATTCGATTGCGTGAATTTCGTGTCCCCAAGACATGTAATGAGGAAGATTAAAAGTAGAAAACTTTTAAACATGCATTCCTCTGACGATTGAGCAAGTGGATAACAAAATAGGCAAAATGTAACAACCCAAATTTCAGAAGTTCAATGAAGGGCCAAAAGTGTAAATTCAGGAAAGGGACTCGACGAGTATGTCCGCTTACTCGCCGAGTCCGAGCGGGATTCTGTCGCGGTTTAATTGGCCAACTCGTGGAGTCGGCGGCTTGGACTCGAAGAGTTGGTGCTGAAGAGAGAAAACCCTAATCCCGGGGGTTGTGCCCTATATAAAGCACATTATAACCCACCCTCAACCTCTTTGCTGCCCTTTTTAGATCCAAAAACCCCAGAATCGAGTGAGCCTCCATTAATAGAGAGAATAGAGCTTTGAAGGAGAAAATCTTGGAAAGGAGCTTGAAGATCAAGAGGCTTGTTGCAAAGGAGTGGTGTAGATCCGGGATCTACTTCAGTTGGAGCATATATATTGGAGGTAATAATATGTTGCTTGGGCTCTTTTGTATCTACATCTATTATCATTTGAGATTTAGGGTATTTTTGGTATGATTGAGAGCTATTCGAGTTAGAGGCTTAGATCTGAGGTTGCTACTTCAGATCTAAGCTTGTGATTGTCCAAAATGTCATAAATCTCTTGTTTAGGAGCTATTGGTGAAGCCCTTGTTTCATAAACCCTAGCCCTAGAGTGTTTTGGGCTTATATCTCCTTGGTTTCACGTAAAGTTTGCAACTTTATGTGAGGATTAGGCTGTAGAAGAGTGGATCCATGGATTGGAGCCACTGCATGGCTCGAAAAGCCTCTGTATGGTTTGAGAACTAAAGAGACTCGGCGAGTCACATGGGTGTTGTGACATCCCCAATTTCACGGCCAGAAAAGACCGATTTGTTTATGCTTTGTTTTCAAAAATCAGAGTGATCGTTTAAAGGAAACGGTTGCGGAATTTGTTCCCAAAATAAAATATGATAACCATTTTATCAAAACATTTCTCGAAAAGAATGTATTTTTATTTAAATAATAAAACCTCGGGATGTCATGTTCGTTACAGACCAAAAGCATAAACAACATAAAATAGACCTTACAATAGTTATTCAACTACTGATCTATAATCCAAAATCTCTCGTCAAGTCCGCCGACTTATACTCTTGTGTCATTACCTGTAATGAAAAGAAAACTGAGTGGGTCAGGCTTGGGAGCCTGGTAAGCATATAGGGTTTTCGACCCACAATAATACATTTATTATATTCAATTATCAAACAATCAACTCAAATACCCATCTCCATCATCTTCTTAAGGTTTCCCCCTAAGAACCAACTATCCTTCATTCACTTATTCCTAAGGAATCGGCACGAAATCCATTGCTGCCAAAGTTTATCTATCGAGTACTAAATCCATAGTTATAAGACGCTAACTCCATAGTCGTCGGGGTTTACTCAAGCGATGCTAACTCCATAGTCACCAAGGTTCACTTAACAAGCGCTAACTCCATAGTCGCCAAGGTTTACTTAACAAGCGCTAACTCCATAGTCGCCAAGGTTTATCAAATAGGCACGAAGTCACATCGTCGCCAAGGTTTATGCAATAGGCGCTAACTCCATAGTCACCAAGGTTTATCTAACAGCAGGCGCTAACTCCATAGTCACCAAGGTTTACTTAACAACAGGCGCTAACTCCATAGTCACCAAGGTTTATCTAACAGCAGGCGCTAACTCCATAGTCACCAAGGTTTACTTAACAACAGGCGCTAACTCCATAGTCACCAAGGTTTATCTAACAGCAGGCGCTAACTCCATAGTCACCAACTAACCCATCTACCCATGTTCTACCCAACAATATTAGTAGACAAAAATATACATTTGTATACATAGTTTAAAGAAAACCTGTATAGCATGCTTTAATCAACACATATATCACATAACAGATGAGGCACACACACGTAACACATATCTCATAAAGAAATAAGCAGATCTGTAAGATAGAAGAGAGTGAATACTCATTCACACATAACACAACCAAATATATACACATAGCACGTATTTTTATATAAAATACTTCGTATTATTGTATCAGAAGAAATAACTACACACTCACTTGATCAGAAGACGATCCGACAGCACTACGGCTTATAGAAGTAGTATTCCTCAGCAGATCTGGAAGATCTCCTCGAAAATCAAACTTCTCGCGGGCAGAGCTTCGACTCGGGAACCGCACTTTTCGGGATCTTCGGGATCTCGGGACTTGCCTCGGGGCTAGGGTATAATACCGGGGCTTCGGGGTATTTCTGGCACGCAAAACGATGCAAAACGGGAGAGGGAAGAGAAGAAATTAGCAATTGGGTCGGCTGCCCTCGCATCCTATTTATAGTGAAAATATCTGATGGACTCGCCGAGTAGGGGACACCTACTCGCCGAGTTGGCCCATACTCGCCGAGTAGGGAACACCTACTCGCCGAGTCGGTCCACGGATCAGACGCGTGACTCAGCTTCGGATAATACCTTCGATTTATAATTAAATTTAATTACCAAATGATTAATAAACTTCGGAAATTCATAACTTCTTCATACGAACTCCGTTTTCGACGTTCTTTATATCCACGCGAAGGTGAGACCATGCTCTACGACTTTCGTTTAGACTCCGTCGGCTAATTTTGACTTTATTTTTTATTAATTATTTTTAATAGGCCGCGACAGAAAACTTCGTTATAAATTCATAACTTCTTTGTTTGACGTCCGTTCTCGCCTAACTTTTTATCGCTTCGATACCAACAACGAGATCTTCGATTCTCGTTTAGATTGCTAAGGCTAAATATCGCTCTAACGTAAATTCACTTTTTACGTCGCGCTGTGTCGTGTCGGCTCTGTCGCGAAACTTCGACAGGTCATAACTTCTTCGTTATAACTCGGATTTTGGCGTTCTTTATATGTACGGAAACCTTGTAACATATACTACAACTTAGTTAGGATTATTCATCCTAAATAATCTTCTATCAAAAAGTCATTTTTGACTCTTATTGTCTCTAAATTGACTAGCCCTGATCTACGGGCGTTACAATTATCTCCCCCTTAGGATGATTACGTCCCGGAATCATCAACGAAATAGGATTCGCATACTGACTCCATAAGTTATCTCTCCATTCTAAGTAATAACCCTGATGGGTCGTGTCCCGATGACCTCTCATCATAGTCGGACTCAATTGATATGACCCCTAGGGTCGGAATAACAACTATCTTTCTAGACATTACCGAAACAATGGTAATGACATACTTGAATAAATCAGAATCAATTACTAGCTTCTTGATAACCTTGTGACTTCCCCTGATCCAAGCGTGAGTCCTGTGCTTCCGGTAGTATAGATCTCTACTACCATTCACACCTACTCATACTCGTCCCAAGTATTGTCTCGCAGTTAACCAAGTCACCATACATAAATCATATAATCATCCAACACATCAGATAACAAAACTAGGATTTATATTAATTCTTGAAACTATTACACAAAAGTTCAAGTTCACCCTATACTATGCCTCTAACAGGCTATGCTTCCTGATACAGACTTTACCGACTTTATATATTAATATGAAGTCTTCATCCTTTAATCCTCCCATCCCTTTCTGCTTCGTTGAGGAACATGTTGAATGCCCTTGGCTGTGGAGGTGTGTTTTTCTGTGGGCAGTCTTTAGAAATATGACCTTCTCCGTTACACCTATAGCACATCTTCTTGTTAGGTGCGCACTTGTTGGCATAGTGCCCTGTCTTCCCACATTTGTAGCAAGTCATATCCTCGCTACATTTCCCGAAGTGTTTCTTCTTACACTTCTCACACCACTTAGCCTCATCTCTTCCTCCAGTTTTCGAGAATTTACTTTCTTTATCGATTATTGAGGATCCTTCACGCTTCCTTTTCTCTCCAACTTCAGCCCTTTCCAGACCCTTTTCTTTTATTTGGGTCTCAACATTTTTGGCTGCCCAGATGGCGGCTTTCAGAGTGGTTGCTTGTTTGACTATCGAACCAAAGTCCGCTGGTAATCCATTGGCAAACTTGTTGACCTTGGAAAGTTCAGTCGGAATTAGGTATGGAATAAGCTTCATCTTCTCCGTAAAGCTCGTAGCGTATTCAGTAACGCTCAATTTTCCTTTCTTCAGATTCTGAAACTCATTGTTGATTTCCAGAAGATCCTGCTCAGAGCAGTATTGCATTTTCATTTGCCCCACGAACTCTTCCCAAGACATCTTGCTAGCTTCCCCCTTAGGCATTGAACCAGCCAGTAACTTCCACCAGCTCAATACTCCAGATTTTTAACAGAGGGATTGCAAGAGCGGTCTTCTGTCTGTTGCTACACTCGCAACTTTCAAACATTGTCTCCATCTCGGAGATCCAGTCCATGATTTGCACCGGTGTCGGGCTCCCAGAAAGACACGGTGGTTTGGATGCCATGAAATCCTTGTACTTGCATCCACGTCCATCATTTCCTCTATCCTGGTTGTTTTGGCGAACTATTGGTGGGTTGGCTTGACCAACGGTCCCACTATAGTTTCCTCCTTCAGAATGCCCTCCATTTACTCCGGGCTCTTCTACTCGAATTGACAATTCCTCCCGATTTTGTCTGATCAGACGTCTAGTTTCTTCCATCTGATTATTCAACATTGCCTGGATCATCACTTGAACTCCGGCCATTGTCATTGGTTCAGGCGCTGCTGCCACAACAGGTATTTGTTCAATTACTGGTACTTGATTCCTGTTCTCATCAGCATTTCCAACTCCACTCCTCGTTCTCACCATTTTTGATCTATACACCGAATATGGTGAAATTAGATCCTTAATCACGATAGATATTCAAATCATCCTTATCACTCCGAAACGTTTATATGCTAGTTCTAATATCGTAGACGTACGCTTAGAATCCTATACACATAAGGTTTCCAGATCCGGTCGGCAACAGACCATAGATCCGAACAAATAATAGCATCAATATAGCTATCACACAAAATGTCTAGCACGCAAAAGCATTTTAGGCAACTTTCCTAAAATAAAATAGTGCCTGTGTCAATTTAGGTGTACTACCTAAAATATAATGGACACACTCAACTCGCAATTATTGCTTAGCATTCTAAGTTTAAGTCTAGAAATCCTACAAATTCCTAGTTCGCTTAAACTAATGCTCTGATACCAACTGTGACATCCCCAATTTCACGGCCAGAAAAGACCGATTTGTTTATGCTTTGTTTTCAAAAATCAGAGTGATCGTTTAAAGGAAACGGTTGCGGAATTTGTTCCCAAAATAAAATATGATAACCATTTTATCAAAACATTTCTCGAAAAGAATGTATTTTTATTTAAATAATAAAACCTCGGGATGTCATGTTCGTTACAGACCAAAAGCATAAACAACATAAAATAGACCTTACAATAGTTATTCAACTACTGATCTATAATCCAAAATCTCTCGTCAAGTCCGCCGACTTATACTCTTGTGTCATTACCTGTAATGAAAAGAAAACTGAGTGGGTCAGGCTTGGGAGCCTGGTGAGCATATAGGGTTTTCGACCCACAATAATACATTTATTATATTCAATTATCAAACAATCAACTCAAATACCCATCTCCATCATCTTCTTAAGGTTTCCCCCTAAGAACCAACTATCCTTCATTCACTTATTCCTAAGGAATCGGCACGAAATCCATTGCTGCCAAAGTTTATCTATCGAGTACTAAATCCATAGTTATAAGACGCTAACTCCATAGTCGTCGGGGTTTACTCAAGCGATGCTAACTCCATAGTCACCAAGGTTCACTTAACAAGCGCTAACTCCATAGTCGCCAAGGTTTACTTAACAAGCGCTAACTCCATAGTCGCCAAGGTTTATCAAATAGGCACGAAGTCACATCGTCGCCAAGGTTTATGCAATAGGCGCTAACTCCATAGTCACCAAGGTTTATCTAACAGCAGGCGCTAACTCCATAGTCACCAAGGTTTACTTAACAACAGGCGCTAACTCCATAGTCACCAAGGTTTATCTAACAGCAGGCGCTAACTCCATAGTCACCAAGGTTTACTTAACAACAGGCGCTAACTCCATAGTCACCAAGGTTTATCTAACAGCAGGCGCTAACTCCATAGTCACCAACTAACCCATCTACCCATGTTCTACCCAACAATATTAGTAGACAAAAATATACATTTGTATACATAGTTTAAAGAAAACCTGTATAGCATGCTTTAATCAACACATATATCACATAACAGATGAGGCACACACACGTAACACATATCTCATAAAGAAATAAGCAGATCTGTAAGATAGAAGAGAGTGAATACTCATTCACACATAACACAACCAAATATATACACATAGCACGTATTTTTATATAAAATACTTCGTATTATTGTATCAGAAGAAATAACTACACACTCACTTGATCAGAAGACGATCCGACAGCACTACGGCTTATAGAAGTAGTATTCCTCAGCAGATCTGGAAGATCTCCTCGAAAATCAAACTTCTCGCGGGCAGAGCTTCGACTCGGGAACCGCACTTTTCGGGATCTTCGGGATCTCGGGACTTGCCTCGGGGCTAGGGTATAATACCGGGGCTTCGGGGTATTTCTGGCACGCAAAACGATGCAAAACGGGAGAGGGAAGAGAAGAAATTAGCAATTGGGTCGGCTGCCCTCGCATCCTATTTATAGTGAAAATATCTGATGGACTCGCCGAGTAGGGGACACCTACTCGCCGAGTTGGCCCATACTCGCCGAGTAGGGAACACCTACTCGCCGAGTCGGTCCATGGATCAGACGCGTGACTCAGCTTCGGATAATACCTTCGATTTATAATTAAATTTAATTACCAAATGATTAATAAACTTCGGAAATTCATAACTTCTTCATACGAACTCCGTTTTCGACGTTCTTTATATCCACGCGAAGGTGAGACCATGCTCTACGACTTTCGTTTAGACTCCGTCGGCTAATTTTGACTTTATTTTTTATTAATTATTTTTAATAGGCCGCGACAGAAAACTTCGTTATAAATTCATAACTTCTTTGTTTGACGTCCGTTCTCGCCTAACTTTTTATCGCTTCGATACCAACAACGAGATCTTCGATTCTCGTTTAGATTGCTAAGGCTAAATATCGCTCTAACGTAAATTCACTTTTTACGTCGCGCTGTGTCGTGTCGGCTCTGTCGCGAAACTTCGACAGGTCATAACTTCTTCGTTATAACTCGGATTTTGGCGTTCTTTATATGTACGGAAACCTTGTAACATATACTACAACTTAGTTAGGATTATTCATCCTAAATAATCTTCTATCAAAAAGTCATTTTTGACTCTTATTGTCTCTAAATTGACTAGCCCTGATCTACGGGCGTTACAGGTGTACTCTACGAGTTGTATGAACATGTGCATGGAATCGACGAGTTGGAAGAACAACTCGGTGACTCTATTGAATTGCCTTGGACTCGGCGAGTCTCTTCTTGGACTCGGCGAGTCTGGTCGCAGAACCCAACCTCTTTTGGTTAAAGCTTTGGATTAGGGAGTCGGTTGACGACGTAGTGAGTTGGACAAGATGGAATTCCAAGATCGTTGAACTCGACGAGTCCTTGGGTGACTCGGCGAGTTGAGTCGTGTTATGGGAGTTTTCTGTGTATAAGAACTAGACTAGTCAACGGGTTGACTCGGCGAGTAGAGTCAACCGAGAAGATTGACTTTGACTTTGACCTAGAGTTGACCAGTTTGACTTCCAAGGGTATTTTGGTAATTTTGGTATTTATGGAATTGGTTAGTTGGTAGTGTTCTGTGGTAGAGTTCATGACGGTGGTCGGAGCAGCTTGGTCCTAACTCTTCGGTCGGCAATTGCAGGTGAGTTATCCTCACTGTATCGACAGGGTCTACGGCACCAAGGCCGGTCCTTTATCGGATGGAAATCCGAGTATTGTTTGTTATGTTATTGCTTTGCTAGATCTGCATCCTGGTATTTAGGATGGTGTTATATTAGTGACCTGGTTAAGGTCGGTAACCGGTATATAGGGTAATGTTATGCTAGTGACCGGTTAGGTCGGAATCCTGGTTAGGATGTTGCTATGTTATTGATATGCTAGATTTCATCCTGGTTTAGGATGGTTGCTATGTTACTGATATGCTAGATTTCATCCTAGTTTAGGATGGTTGTTATGTTACTGATATGCTAGATTTCATCCTGGTTTAGGATGGTTGTTATGTTATTGATATGCTAGATACATCATGGTTTAGGATGGTTGCTATTTTACTAAAATGCTAGATTTCATCCTGGTTTAGAATGGTTGCTATGTTACTGATATGCTAGATTTCATACTGGTTTAAGATGGTTGTTATGTTATTGATATGCTAGATACATCCTGGTTTAGGATGGTTGGTATGTTACTGATATGTTATGTGATATGTTAGACTGTTTTTCTTGTTAAGGATTGTTATGTGATTAATTGTTTTATGTGCAGATGGTTGTTTGACGGGGTTTGGGTTGAGGAAGGTCCTGCTTTGTGCTGTAGGACAACATAACCAGGGCGGACCGGATATTCCGAAGGCCCAGCAAGCGGTCCGGATAGGCCGAAGGCCCCAAGAGGGCGTACCAGATGTGTCGACGCTCAGAGAGTGGACCAGGCCGACTGAAGGCCCGATGTGGGCGGACCAATCATACCGTAGACTCAGAGAGTGTACCGGGTGGATTGAAGGCCCGATGTGGGCGAACCAATGACACTGTAGACTTGATGTACATGGCTAGACTGGGAGAGTGGACCAGGTGGACTGAAGGCCCGGTGCGGGCGGACCAGTCACACAATAGACCCAATGTGCATGGTTGTTCTATTTGTGATATGTTATGAGTATGTTTATGTGTGGTTGGTATTTTAGGGGTAACTCACTAAACTTTCGAGCTTACATTTCAGTGTATTGTTTTAGGTACTTCTAGAGATCATGGTAAGACAAAGGCGTGATCGTACCGCTCCTTATGTTTTATGATTTATGTGATATGGTTCTGGAGGATACTCTGATGTTTAAACTATTTTGAAAATGAGATGTATGAAATTTATGGTTTTTGAATGAATTAAAATGTTTTAATTTGGCTCAATTTTTATGGGTATTACAAGTTTGTATCAGAGCCTTGGTTTTAGTGAATTGGAGGAACATTCGTGTGAATCCAGTCTCAAATCAAGGAGAGATTTTCGAAAATAGTTTTCAAAAGGTTTTCAAAATAAGTAAAGGAGGACGCAGAGGGTACGATCAGCCAAAGCCAGTAAGTAGACTCCAAAATACCATACAAGTTATTGATTATGTGATATGTTAGAACAAAATGCTAGTACTAGGCTAGGGATCTTCAGGAATTGCATCATAGAATTGTCTGATTATATGATGCCTCCTAGCCTAGGGTTTCCTTTGTATGAAATTGACATCATTACTGTAGTTCTTTAGTGTATTCGTCATGGTTATATATAATTAAGATCTTATAGTCTGAGAATGTTTGATTTGGCCTTATGTTCTGTTCTTGTATGATTGGGAGCTTAGGGTAGGATTAGATATTCAAAAGTCTATAGGGTCCAGCGTTATGTATGACTAGCATACACTAGTGTTGCAAGGTTGGTGGAAGTTTCATGGATGGGAGGGTTTCGTGAGACCGGTAGGTCGGTTATGGGATAGTGGTGCTCCTCTAGGAGTGGGGATCGAGTGTCCGTTATGTATATGCTATTGTTAGGGTGTTGTGGTGATACGTGATACAAATATGAGTAGGTGTGGAAGATAGTATGGGCCCGTACTTCTGAAAGCACATGACCCATACGCGTATCAAGGAATTCACAACCCCTAGGGTTTTTTTAGGAGCTAGTTCTCGGGGTTATTATGAGGAATGCCTAATATCTGGTGACGTATTCTCAGTATGGCGATTACGAGACGTCTCGGGGTAGGATCCGGTTCGGGTTCGGGATCAGGAGAGGGTGATTAGGATGGATCAGTACCACCCGAGGTCATTGGCCAGATGAGTACGAATGAGTTGGATGCCAGGATTCGTGAGATCCTGCATGATGAGGTTGATGCTATGTTTCGATCTGAGTTGCCGGAGATGTTCGGGTCGATCAAGACCACCATGTTTGAGTGCTTTGATGATCGCTATGTAGCTCTTTCGGAGGCGGCTACCGTGGCAGCTGCAGCAGCTGTAACAGCGGCAGGGGGAGGAATCGGTCGAAGTTTTTAGTATCGGTACTTCGATAATACAAAGCCCCTTACTTTCGATGGAGTTCAGGATCCGATCGTTTCTATTAGATGGTTGTCAGACGTGGAGGGTTGTTTCTTCACATGTTCATGCCCTGCGGATCAGAGGGTGAGGTGTGCTCTGAACCTTTTGAGGCTCGGGGCGACCGATTGGTGGAGGTTGACTACGGGATCTTATTCTGATGCGCAGCAGACTGCGGTTTCTTGGGATCAGTTCCAGGAGATGTTTAACACTCGTTATGTTCCACGGTTTGAGAGAGAGGGTTAGCTCAGGAGTTCCTGGAGCTGAAGCAGGATTCAGAGTCGGTGACGGAGATCACCAGGATGTTTACTGAGAGGGCGATGTTTTGCCCGGAGTTTGCTTCGGAGCAGGCTGAGATGTCCCGATATCTGAGTATGCTGAAGAGGGACATCAAGCAGTTTGTGTCCATGCAGAGGTGTGATACCTTGTTAGAGTTGCAGGAGGCCACCAGGCGGCGGGAGTTAGAGATGGAGTTGCAGTTGCGAGAACAGAGGCATGCCCCGATGCAGTCATAGCCGACGCTGAAACGGTCCAAAACCGTTGACTCTAGGGTTGGAGGTCAGAGCAGCCACACTTATGAGAAGTGTGGTAAGGGTCATGTCGGAGTTTGTAGGTCCAATGGTTCATGTCGCAAGTGTGGGAAAGAGGGGCATTATGCGAGGGATTGCCGTCATTCGGTCCCGGCTCAGGATATGAGGATCTATTATCTTTGTCATCAGGTGGGACACTTGAGGGTCAACTGTCCACAGCTTGTTGCAAGACTAGTGCAGGCTCCAGCACCGGCCACTTTGAGGATTATGGGTGGAGGTCAAGGGGGAGCGGAGCCTCCGAGGGCTCAGGGTCGTGCTTTCCAGCTCATTGCAGAGGAGGTCGGGGCAGATCCAGATACAACTGCGGGTATGATTGAGGATCTTAGTAGTTAGGGGTTGTAGTCAGTTAGCATCCAAGAGGATAGGAGATCGGAAGATAGGATAAACGATCTCGTTGCTAGGAAAACCAACTGCGATGCGAGAAGTGTTCAGTTGGGATTCGAACTTCCTTGGAGTTCGGGATGTGCGATGTCGGGAGAGTGTTCTGTGGAGATTGCTCACTCCGGAGGGATTTAGTTACTGGAAGAGAGGGGGAACTTTATCAAGTAAGGTCGATCGAGTTATGTCGGTTTGTCAGCGGAAGTTAGTAGTTGGTACACTAAGTGGGGAGAATTGGAAAATTCTCTAGTAAATCAGCAAGTATCCAGGGTTGGTTAGCTGTTTAGATTTATCAGTGTTCTTCGCGGAGAGTGTGGCATGATTGGAGCAAGTAATAGACAAGTGGGTCTAGGAACAGACCTTGGTTTCAGGAAAGGTAGTTGGTCAATGTGAGGCCTGGGTTTAGGCCATGGAAAGGATTCCGGGAACAGAACTGGAGTTCGGAAACCCAAGAGAGCTAGAACCGACTGCATGGGAGAGATTCCCAGAAAAGATGGTTTAGGGTAACGTACGACAGTTTTGAGAGGTCCGGATAGACTGAAGGCCAGATGGCATACCTATCAGACCAAAGGCTCGGGGAACGGTCCAGACATGCTGAAGGTTCTGAGAGTGGTCCAGATAGGCTGAAGGCCTGGAAAGGTGGTCCAGTCATGCTGAAGACTCTGTATATGTTAGTAGATCTGTATGCAGAGAATGAGTGAATGTGTCGCCATGCAATAGTAATCAATATGGTCTGGCCCCAAGTATTGATCATGATGATGGAGCTGGCTGGAGGCCGTGCGTGGGCCTTGTTAGTTATGGGATCGGATTCGGAGTATATAGGAGTTCGAGAATAGCAGTTGCTCTACATGGATAGTGTAGATTGGAGTTTAGCTCAGTGGAACTTGTAGGTGTGGTAAGGGTTGTTGAGTAGACTTCTTGGGAAGGAAAGGTATGTAGCTCCGGAAGGAGTGTGGGTCCTCTGAAGGGAAGGCAGTGGAGTAAATGGATGATTGAAAGTGCTTCAGTTGTTGGTAATAAGCACCGAGATTGTACCAAATATATGGAAGCACATACGGGTTGGATACCCGTTGAGGTTGTGGCAATGTTGGATGATGCACAGGCATGTTTTTAGTCTCCTTGGAAGAGGAGGAGGATAGTGGTTCTAGATTGCAGATTTGGACAGAGGAAGGTGAGACAGCAGGTTAACAGACTCGGGAGTAGTCTGGACCGGTGCTGAGGACGGTATAAGGATATTAAAGTCGGAGGTCAAGGTTCTAGAGATCATGATAGGGAGGTGTGAGTGGGTTACACTCCGTTGTGTCGAACCGAAGGGTTCGAGGGTGACGCAAGGACAAGGTCCTTGGTTCCGAGTATGCTTGTAGGCTTGAGTTATGAATGTGGAGGTATTCCAATCTAGGGTATTCCATCCTAGGGATGACTAGACCCGTTATAGGCGTGCCTGGTATTCCAACCCGAGGTTGATTGGGCCAGGTACGAGTGGCTGTGCGATATGGTTGGTTGATGGGTTGTGGGTGCTGAAGGTTGCAGCATCTTGGCAGCGTGTAAGGGATAGAACCAAAGAGTGGAACAGGATTCATTCCAGGTTGCAAGTTATCAGGGTTATCGCCATTTTGGGCGAAGGAAGACTGATTAGTGTCTTGGCAGAACTCAGTGGGTGTTTGTGGTACCTAGCGTTCGCAGGGCACGAAAGTGTGTTCCTGATTTGAAGGGAGGGTATCATTGGGTGATACGGGGTTAATATGTTGTGCTATTGAGTTGAAAGGCCGATGGTCGGCTTGGAGTAACGGCAAGGATGCCACGTAGGAATAAACCATTTAAGAGAGATGCAGAAGTAGGGTTTGTAAGAGCGTGAGTTGATTGAGAAGTCGGAGTCTGTAGTGTAAGGGGTTTGTTTTGAGGCGTATATTGTAGTAGGCTTCGAGGACAAAGCCTAGTTTAAGTGGCGAAGAGTTGTAACACCCCAAATTTCGGATGTTCAATGAAGGGCCAAAAGTGTAATTTAGGAAAGGGACTTGACGAGTATGTCTGATTAATCGCTGAGTCAGAGCGGGATTCTGTCGCGGTTTAAGTGGTCAACTCGCCGAGTCGGCGGATTGGACTCGACGAGTTGGTGCTGAAGAGAGAAAACCCTAATCCCAGGGGTTGTGCCCTATATAAAGCACATTATAACCCACCCTCAGCCTCTTTGCTGCCCTTTTTAGATCCAAAAATCCTAGAATCGAGTGAGCCTCCATTAATAGAGAGAATAGAGCTTTGGAGAAGAAAATCTTGGAAAGGGGATTGAAGATCAAGAGGCTTGCTGCAAAGGAGTGGTGTAGATCTAGGATCTACTTTAGTTGGAGCATATATTGGAGGTAATAATCTGTTGCTTGGGCTCTTTTGTAGCTAGATCTATTATCATTTGAGATTTGGGGCATTTTTGGTATGATTGAGAGCTATTCGAGTTAGAGGCTTAGATCTGAGGTTGCTACTTCAGATCTAGGCTTGTGATGGTCTAAAATGTCATAAAGCTCTTGTCTAGGAGTTATTGGTGAAGCCCCTTTTTCATAAACCCTAGCCCTAGAGTGTTTTAGGCTTATATCTCCTTGGTTTCACGTAAAGTTTGCAACTTTATGTGAGCGTTAGGCTGTAGAAGAGTGGATCTATGGATTCGAGCCCCTGCATGACTCGAAAAGCCTCTGTATGGTTTGAGAACTAAAGAGACTCGGCGAGTCACATGGGTGTACTCGACGAGTTGTATGAACATGTGCATGGACTCGACGAGTTGGAAGAACAACTCGGTGAGTCTATTGAATTTCCTTGGACTCGGCGAGTCTGGTCGCAGAACCCAACCTCTTTTCGTTAAAGCTTTGGATTAGGGAGTCGGTTGGCGACTCAGTGAGTTGGACAGGATAGAATTCCAAGATCGTTGAACTCGACGAGTCCTTGGGCGACTCGGCGAGTTGAGTCGTGTTATGGGAGTTTTATGTGTATAAGAATTGGACTAGTCAACGGGTTGACTCGGCGAGTACAGTCAACTGGGCAGGTTGAATTTGACTTAGGACTTTGACTTTGACCAAGAGTTGACCAGTTTGACTTCCAAGGGTATTTTGGTAATTTTGGTATTTATGGAATTGGTTCTTTGGTAGTGTTCTGTGGTGGAGTTCATGACGGTGGTCGGAGCACCTTGGTCCTATCTCTTCAGTCGGCAATTGCAGGTGAGTTATCCTCACTGTATCGACAGGATCTACAACACCAAGATCGGCCCTTTATCTGATGGAAATCCGAGTATTGTTTGTTATGTTATTGCTTTGATAGATCTGCATCCTGGTATTTAGGATGGTGTTATGTTAGTGACCTGGTTAAGGTCGGTAACCGGTATATAGGGTAATGTTATGCTAGTGACCGGTTAGGTCGGAATCCTGGTTAGGATGTTGCTATGTTATTGATATGCTAGATTTCATCCTGGTTTAGGATGGTTGATATGTTACTGATATGCTAGATTTCATCCTGGTTTAGGATGGTTGCTATATTATTGATATGCTAGATACATCCTGGTTTAGGATGGTTGCTACGTTACTGAAATGCTAGATTTCATCCTGGTTTAGGATGGTTGCTATGTTACTGATATGCTAGATTTCATCCTGGTTTAGGATTGTTGTTATATTATTGATATGCTAGATACATCCTGGTTTAGGATGGTTGCTATGTTACTGATATGCTATGTGATCTGTTAGACTGTTTGTCTGGTTAAGGATTGTTATGCGATTAATTGTTTTATCTGCACATGGTTGTTTGACGGGGGTTGGATTGAGGCAGATCTTGCTTTCTGTTGTAGGCCAACATACCCAAGGCAGACTGGATATTCCGAAGGCCCAACGAGCGGTCCGGATAGGCTGAAGGCCCCAAGCGGGCGGACCATACGTGTCGAGGCTCAGAGAGTGGACCAGGCCGACTGAAGGCCCGATATGGACGGACAAGTCATACCGTAGACTTAGAGAGTGGACCAGGTGGATTGAAGGCCCAGTGCGGGAAGACCAATCACACTGTAGACTTGATGTACATGGCTAGACTCGGAGGGTGGACCAGGTGGACCTAAGGCCCGGTGCGGGCGAACCAGTCACACAGTAGACCCGATGTGCATGGTTGTGTTATTTCTGATATGTTATGAGTATGTTTATGTGTGGTTGGTATTTTAAGGGTAACTCACTAAGCTTTCGGGCTTAAAGTTCAATGTATTGTTTCAGGTACTTCTCGAGATCGTGGCAAGGCGAAGGCGTGATCGTACCGCTCCTCATGTTTTATGATTTATGTGATATGGTTCTGGGGGACACTCTGATGTTTAAAATAATTTGAAAACGAGATGTATGAACTTAACTGTTTTTGAATGAATTAAAATGTTTTAATTTTGCTCAATTTTTATGGGTGTTACACAAAACTACCCCTGTATTTTCCATAGCTTTTGTAGTGAGAGGTCAACATCAGTTATAACTATCCTTTTCTTGTGACCTAATTACCCTTGCAACACGTCAATGACACCACACATACTTTGCTATTTTGTTTGGCAGTGACTATGTACAGAGCAACTTAAACTTTGCAACGATTTTTGATCATAGAGAGGAGATCGTCCTCACATCCCATGCATACCGATGCATGCTTGTTTATTTTTGTGGCTATAACAACTAATAATTATGATCGAACATATTCTAAATTACCCTTATCTTTTGGTAAGCACATGTAATCAACCACATATTACTAGTAACAAAAAAAATCATCCCCTTACATTAGTGGATCAAACACACCAAATGAGATCGAAGAAAATCCTTGACAGAGAACACTGATTAATTAATGAGAGGTTATTTTTCAAACTTGATGCACTCTTTATCTTTTCGGTTGTTCATTGCTTTACTTACTTGCTAGAAATCTGAAAATCTCTTAAACTAATGTTGAAACATCCTAACGCATAAAATGATTTAACAGAGATAGTATGTGAATAATTGACAATCACATGAAGGGTTGTGTCTTTTATCTTAGCCTTTACCTGAATAATACAAAACATCTGCATTTGAGTTTGTTGAACTCTTTGGACTTCTTATTTTTACGGACTGGACTAGAAAATTCATGCTGCAACTTTTTCTTCTTTTGTTGTGACTTAGCATGCCAAACAATATCTTTAGCAATGATTTTGATTTTCTTTCAAGACCCTTATGAATTTTGTTGTTCTGATCAAATGCACTCAAAATGTGAATATGAGGAACGCCCCTACTGTGCATCCATTTTATTTGATAGAAAAAGGACATCAAGAGTCCTTGAAAATGACAATACAACCTTGTCCCTTTCTCTTGACCCAGTCAGACCATAGAGTTAACCAAGCATAACTCCCATGTGATTTCCTTTATTTTTAATGCTTTCAGTAAACACCTGAGATGATATAGCATTTTCGAGAGTAGTATACCAAAATACCCTTGCTTCTCTTTGACATTATATGTAACACACTACTAGAAAATAGGCTTTCCTTGAACGACAATGTTTGTCGTAAATGCCTATACATGACATACAAATGTCTATCATTGAAAGCCATTTCATAAAGGAAAATGATAAACATTTGGCCTGTCATAAAATTTACGACAGACCTTTATGACATACATACATGACATTGATTTTTGACATACATTTACGATTGACTTTGAATGTCATAATTCGTAACACTTTTGTAATTATGACATATATTTACGACTTAAAATTACGACATATGTTTTGTATAACATCATTTTTGACTTAGTTTTACGACATACTTTGTATGTCACGGTTTTACATTTTTTGATAAATTATATATATATATATATATATATATATATATATATATATATATATATATATATATATATATATATATATATATATATATATTCTAACAATTCTTAATCAAACTAAATTACAAATGTATTGTCTAAATTACAGGAACTATAGTGTCGAATTCAAAAATACTTTCCGAATTCATCAAAAAGTAATTGTCAAATACATATCACTGGTAAATAAAGTTTATGACATAAATATCCCATTCTTCACACACCGTATCAAGCTCGACATTTATATATTCATTCTTCCTCCAAAATTGAGACAAAAATTAATATATTAGCAATAAACTATTACACAATTATATATGTAAAAATTCTAAAACACTTCAAGTCCATTAATTAACTAATAGATTTACTTACTTCGTTATTCAACACTTCAAGTCCTTCATCAACAACCGTTTTCATGAACTGATGAACTTAAGAACATAATACTCGCATTCTGTGTAACTAGGCTGAAAAGGACACTGTACAGTTATATAATAAACTGATCAATATAAAACAATAATATATTAGCCAAAGAATTTTTGTTTTGTATTTCGTTGTATAATTAAAGGTTTGGGCTTTTGGAAAGTTTCACAACAAATTAACATAGTAACAAAAAAATATTCAGAAAAACAAAATATAAAAATTAAATTCTTTCAACCAAATCCTCAACTCCAACTGTAGGATTCTTAAAAGCAGCAAAATACCAGAAAGTCTTCAAAGATTAGGGCTGGGAGATGGGCATACCTTCATCTGTGATCTTCGCTAACTGTCGTTTCAATCATCAACATAGTAATTTATCATTACCAAATTTTTTATTTAGAAAGTTTCATTTAAAAAATAAATAAATAAATGAAAAATGACCTGAAGCATGTTTTGACACCCTCCTCAAAAGTCAAATCTCCCCTCCATTCCTCAGGAAGTATTGGGTATGGCAGGTGATTCCCAAATCCAGTTACCACATGCTCGTCCTCAAAATTACATTGATTATGCTCACCTGATAACATATAAAAGAAAAAAATAATAAGAAATACTTTTATGGATTTATATTGGTAAAGATTTTATAAAAAAATTAAAATAAAATGTGGTAAAAAGTTTACCGATCCTAGATATTTGTGACCGTGTTTTACTCCACCGATTATAGGGGAATTCCATAAAGTTCAAACTTGTTGCGGCGATTGTACATGACCCTAGCGAGATAATTGTGGACCTCTTTAGGTCTAAGTGAGTTCCCATCATCCCACATCTTATGCATGTATCATGGTCTCTTATATGAAAAAGGTGATCACTACACATACACTCATATCTTCCATGCAAGGAGAAAATATAGAAATAGAGGTGATGATCATTATTTCACTTTAAAGTAGAAGAGAGGTATTGTGCTATAACATATTGCATAAAAGTTACTAATTTTACTGTTGGAGGGTTAATTCACAAGAAACAATCAATTAATACCAAAAATGATGACACCTTGTAGAGAGTTCTGACCAGGGTAAGGAGAGGATTTTAATGTGTACACCTTGCTCCAAATGATTATAGCATTAGATAATTTATGACCTAATCTGCAGGTGTATCTATAACAATCAAAGATTTGTTAAATTTAGCAACTTTTTATAAAATCACATGCTATAAAAATGTGTAACATAAAATGAGTTGGAAGAAAGTCCATTCAAGAAGGTTGTATGAATGAATCCAGGATCATGCCAACTAACTATTCTTGTTGGAGCTCCTGCAAAAAGATTTTGATTCTTGGTTTATTTTTACACATTATTTTCTACATATAACATAATACATAATTGTTAAAAAAATTAAAAAGGAAAGAAATAAATTCTCACATACCACACATGTTGTTACGAGTATATGTGAGAGTTGTAGCAGTGGAAAGCTTCTGCTTTCCACCTTTTTTCCCCTTTCAACAAATGGTCTGGCTTCTTTTATTCCATATCCACTAGTTTATGTTACACTCATTGGAGAATTGTAATTTTTTTTCAAAAAAATAGGTTATATTTGTGAAAAGAAAAACCTTTTAGAATTGGTATATATGTAATAAGATTAGAAACAACAGAGAGTATTTACTTGGTTCCATAGCTTTCCTTGAGCCATGTGAGGGTAATTTGGTACATTTGGGTTTGCAAAAACAATTGTATTTGAAACGGTCACGTCCTTTGTTGTTAATAAAGTATATGAGATTCTGAAGTAAATGCTATTTTCATATTACATTTGAGTAATAACTAATAAGAGTTAAAACCTGTGTGATAATCCACCAGAAAATAGGACGAAAAAGATGTCAGATCTTTGGTTAATTAATTAAAACTTCAATAATGCTTTTCCTGTATTTTTATAGTTTAGATTTCCATCTTGTACATACTTATACTACCAAGAAATGATACAATAAGCTTCAAAATAATAGTAAAAAGTTAAACAAAATAGAAATTTAAGGAGAAGGATTATTAATAGTGATGACAAACCTTAATAGGTGAACTGCATAACAATGGTGCAAGAACTTTAGGAATTTTAGGAGGTAGGTGGAAGAACTAAAAATAGCTTTAAGATAATGGGTTTATCAAATAAATCTGAAATTTTGGCCATAATTATGAAATGCAAACAATGTAGTTGAAATTAGAAGGAGAGAATACTCCAATCCAATCATTATCTCATGGATTTGGATTGCTTATGTTAACATTCACCCAATCACAGGTTGCACCAACTTTATTAATCTTTCTCTCCTCTAATCGACTTTTCTCCAATCTAATTATGTTAGGATCAATGTAATTATTCTTCACTACATGTTTGGAACGTTCTTCATTTCGATTCGATCAATACATATTTATTGGTAGAAAAGCAATGAAAATGGTTAATTCTTGAACTAGCTCACCATATTCCATGTCATTCATACAAATTACTTGATCAAAGTCCCATGTTAAAGCATAACGTATACAAAGTACATACAAAAAATAAAGGAGTATCCAACTCCACATAAAACCTTAAAGAGTTATGGAATTTTCCATGGAAAAATCAACTCGATCTGGACAGGTAGGTGCTATAACATAGGCATTTGATGTATATAAAGAGAATTTTCCATCAAAAAGAGAGGAAAATATATAATTAACTATAATGGCAATATGTACACACCACCATATAAAAGAGTATCAATCAAATGATAATATTTTTCCAAAAAGCTTTAATGTTACATGGAATATTATGAAATATATTGACCATACTTGTCGATGGCTAACAAATTTTCCTATTCGGAGGAAGCCTCATTCAAGCAATCCTGATGTCATGCTAATCTTTCTAAATAAGGTCTCAGTGATGCTATCCTGCAAATTTTAGAATGAATTACTATTCAAGCAAACAATATGATTGTTAATGGATATTTTTTTCATAGTTAGTTAGTCTACAATAAATGTGAAAAGCTACTTTGGAAAGAAAATCCACTGGTTCTAGCATTTCAGCGAACAGTTGATGTGTGTCATGAAAATTGCTTTCAAATTTCAATAGCAAGTGGTTTGGTCTAAATTAAATCATGTTTTGGGGTATCACGGAGGCAAGTTAGTTAAGAGCAACAATGTTACCTAAAAGGATGAGTGAGCTTTCCAAGACCAAGACGTTAGCTGTACAGAGCCAAACCAAAATCATATGCCTTTAAGTTATGTCTAAAGGCAAGAGAGGAAGACTCATCCCATTGAGGTGGCAAAGTAGGAAGGTGTTAAGAAGTGACCTTTAGCTATCCTGGATGAAGTGAAGTCAGTTGTACTGGAAAAATCATCTAATACTTGCAAAGAGTAATCAAGTAAAATCAAATGTACATGTATGTCGATTGTTGAAATAAGCAGGAGATGAAGTTGATTTAAAGACCAAAAGGCAACAATTGGTAGCAGTCCTTACCCCCACTGGCTCTACTACCCCAACACCAACAACACTATATTATGGAAATCTTCCACACTGCAGCAAATGCAACTACCATCACTACGGAGGTTGTCGAGAGTTGCGTTGTAATAGGTGCAACAAGAAGGGGCACATTGCTCGCGTCTGTAGGACTCCGGACCAACACATCACTTCAACCACCAATGTCGGAGAAAGACCAATATGCCATGCATGCGGAGCAACGGGACATTTCAAGATATATTGTCCCGCAGATAGGAATAACGGAGAAACAGGAGGAGTTTAATGATAAGACATGTCGAAGCAACAAGGAACCCTCTTGAAATTTTTGGTGCGTCTCCCAACAATAATATTTATAGCTTAAATTTTTACTAAGAACGGTATCAATTAAATAGTAATCAAATTACTCCTTCATCTAAATAAAAAACATCATTCATATAAAAACTAAGGATCTGTACAGGTGAGCTATGATGGCTTAGTGTATATCTTAGGGTCATACATAATTAAGATTCTACAGGCTTAGAGTGATTGATTCCGCCTTATTTCTTATTTCTTGTTTGATTGTGGATTTAGGGCAGACTTACTCAGTCGACGATCTTCTCAATCTTCATTATATATGACTTGTATACACCAAGCGGTTATAGAGGGACCTTGCAGGGATTGTATTATGAGATGTTGGTAGTAGAAATGAAAAGGATAAAACTGAAACCACTATAAAGTACACATAGAATGCACTATCACTCTAACAAACACTTCTTCCTAATCGACTTAACACCCATTACGATAATAAGTTCTGACGTCGTCATTAGAAATGAATTGGCTTGATACTCATCATACCTATTCCACATTCTACCAAAGATACCCTTCGTCTTAATTGATCAAATAACAAAACCTTCGTCACTCATAACGACAAACCCGATACAAACCTCAGAATCAGCTCTCACTTCAAACCTCCGAAGTACCCATGCGAGGGGGTACCACGCCTTCCTAGTTCACTCCGTAGACAAGGAAATCGCAACAAAAAACACTGACGGTGTTCCGGAAGTCTGTAACCTTCCTAAACTGTCACACCCCCAAACCAAGGATGGCGGAAACGTCCGGGGGTGGAGGACTTCATGTATAGTATCACAACAACGAGTATAATAGTGTTCAAAGTAAGAACAACTAACATAAATATAATTGAAAAAGTTACACCATAATATGAGTTTACATGTTTCTAAACCAATTACATTATGTTGACAAAAGGAAATGTTTAACGCCTTAGCGTTCCATCCTCAAAAGCCACTGATTTCCTATTTTTACTAATTCCCTGAGAATACAAGTAGTTTTGAAATAGTGTCAACAATTAAGTTGGTGAGTTCATAAGAGTTTTATTTGATAAAGATGTCATTTTCCTTGTAAAAGCGAATGAGTATGATTCCAGAAAATCCAATATTTTCTTTATAAGATGAGTAAGGAAAGCTCCTATGTTATGCGATAATGTACCTTAAAAGGACCCATAGATTTCCTCTAAAATCACCCAGTGTATATAAGTTATATAAAATTTAAGTTAAATAAACCGTCGAATATAATGGGTCTGCCCTAGGTCCACAACCAAACAAGGAACAGGAAGTAAGGCGGGCCCACCAATTCTAAGTCGATCGCAACTAAATTCTTATATAACTCTGACATATACACTTAGCAATTATAAACGGAAACTAACAAATTCTAGATAGATTGAAGTTCTAATATCATAAAACCATTTCGTGTAAACCCGGTACTTTGTATTTGTGCCCCTTTGTATAGACCCGGTACTTTGTATTTGTACCCCTTCTATAAAAAATCCGGTACTTTGTATTTGTACCCCTTTGTATAGACCCGATACTTTGTATTTGTACCCCTTCTATATGAAAACCCAGTACTTTGTATTTGTACCTCTTTGTATAGACCCGGTACTTTGTATTTGTACCCCTTCTATATGAAAACCCGGTACTTTGTAATGTACCCTTTTGTATAGACTCGGTACTTTGTATCTGTACCCCTTTTATATGAAAAGAAAAACCTTTCGTAATGAGTTTGAAATGTAATTGTAACATAAACTATACCTATTATATTTTATCATAATGTTTGTAATGCATATGCAATCTAACTATACCTATTATAGTTTAGCATATTTGTTTGTGGTGTATAATAGGCTTAACTATGCCTATTATAATTTATTAATATTATTTGTAGAGGTAATAACTCCTTGTATATGATTTGTACCTTTAGACTAGGGTAAATAATAGGTACTATCAACAACATTATATATATATATATATATATATATATATATATATATATATATATATATATATATATATAGCACACACCTTGCTCAACAAGCTACAAGGTGCAAATTAAATTGTTAACCATTTTCTAGTTTTAACCTTGTTGTTCCTGTTCTTACAAAAATCATAGAAAAATCATTTGAAGTCGAAATTAGAATCTGTAAATTCTGAGAGCTTGGAAAATGTGTCTATTTTATTCATAACTTTTATCATGATTTTTAGTGACCTTTAACTTGTGTAAAAATTTCCAACTTCACTGACTGGTCCGAAGTGGTTTTCGAAATGATAGGCTGTTTTGTAAAAATCACCATAAACTGAAGAAAAATCGTGTGGAGATGTGCAAGTAGTCATTTTAAAGGTATAAACCTGAGATATTTTCACCTAATACAGTTTTGAAAACTAAAATGTTTAAGTTCACCAAAACAGTACGTGAATGGAGTTAAACTTTTCTGATGAAAGCTGTTGGATGAGTTTGGTTGTGTTCTTGGTGTTTTAACTTGTATTCCCCCCCCCCCCCTCCTTAAAACTTAATAAAAACTTCAAAAAGATAGGGGTATGAACTCACCTTGTCTGTTCTTAGTGGGTGGATGTTAAAGAAAATAGGTGTTCAACTCAAGAACACTTAGAAGATGCTTTGAAGATTCAAAGATCTAACATGAATATGATGATGTTTGTGTAAGATATCCATGATTTGAGTAGAAAGAAATGAAATAATCATATGGAGGATGTTAATACTTACCAAAAGTAGAAAAAAGCTTGGAGAATAGCCTTGAATCTTGAAATTTTAGAGAGAGAAAGTGAGAGAAAATGAAGTTTGTTCTTTGGTGGAAAATGAAAGGAATGAGAGAAATGTGAGGAGAGAGGAGGGTTTTCCAGCCCTTTACCAAGTGTGTGGCTGGAAAATGGTGGGAAAAGTACTATGGAATGACTAGGTATGGTGGAAGGACAAGGGTTGGTCATGGAGTGGGCATGGGGTGGTTGCTTGTGTCATACACTAAAGGAAAGTAAACACTCCACCCAAAAGATGCTATCCGCTAATCTTGGATAAGATTTACACTAAAAAACGTGATTATTTATGAAATAAGGGGTTCTATATTTTAAAATATGATTTTGGGTGAAAATCCCGCATTAAAATAATTAAAAACAGACTTAAAATGCAAAACTAGTCGAAAACCGGGTGAATTTGGCCTACCTGCGAGACCACTCGGTACTGGGCCGAGGTTCGGTCCCTACTGTTACTGGGCCCAAAGGCGAAATGGAGCAAAGGTGGAAGGAGCGAAGGTGAAGGGTTCGGTCCGAAGGGGAGGGTTCGGGTTTGGCTCGCAGGCAGCTTCGGGTTCGGTTCTTAGTACTTCGGTTCTTAGCAGGTTCGGTCCCTATAGGGGACCTTCGGCTCTAAGAGGGTTCGCCCCTTAAAGAGGGGTTTCGGGTCCTTAAGCCTGCTTTACCCGTTTTTACCCCATTTCAAGCAGTTTTTGACCCGGTTAAGGGTCGGGATGACCCGAAAGATGATAGAAAGTTAAAGGAACTTTTGAGAGAGATTTGGAAGAGATTTGGGAGAGATTTCACATACTTGGAGAGATTTCTAATACTTAGACAGATTTGGGAGAGATTTCACATACTTAGAGAGATTTTTCATGCTTAGAGAAATTTGGGAGAGATTTCACATACTTGGAGAGATTTCTCATACTTAGAGAGATTTCACATATTTGGAGAGATTTGGGAGAGATTTGAGGTAGAGAGAGATAGAGTGAGAGAGGTTGAGACAGACTATGTTTGTGACCTTTTTGAGTGTTTGGCTTCGTAACGCAAGGTTTGTACACCCCGTTAAGCCATGTTTAAGGATCTTACACACTCCCGATGAGTATGCAATAGTGTTTTATCGCTTTGGTTCATTACTTACCACAATTATAGGTTAAGGAAATCTAGATATACGAACTTTTCAATTGATGATTTCTCATTAGAATAGCGAGTTGTACAGAAATTTCATAACATAAACCCTAGTATATAAGGGTTAGCTGAGTTGACCGGTTTGACTTGTTGACTTTTTTTTACTTTGACTTGAGCAGAATTTGATGGTTGTCACATAAACTATCCCCAATGGACCTCTCCAGGGATACCAGTCGTACAACAAGTCAAGTTCAAGACTAGAGACTAAGGACCCATACAGCTAGTCTATCACTACTAAGTATATATGCGCGGGTGGTATATAATTAAGATTCTATGGACTTAAGATGTGTGTATCTGCCCTATCTCCTATTCCTTGTCTGGTTGTGGACTTGGGGCAGAGTCACCCATCCGACCGTCTTATCAATCTTAATTATATACGACTTGTATGCACGAGGTGATAATAGATGGACCAGGTATGAGTCTTACGTTGAACTTCAGGACGAAGCTGCCTAGAACTACGAGTGAGCGTTCTATCATTCGGATGAGCATAGAAAAGTAAACCAAACCTATACACTCCCTACCAATCTAAACAGCAAACGCAATAGCGAAGATCCATTGGAACATCAAGCGAGAATCTGAATTCACTGGAGAATGAGAAGATCAGATAGAACCAAAGTACCTACCTTTTTCCTAATTTCTACTAGCCACAGAGAGTTCAAATTTCGGGACGAAATTCCCTCTAACAGGGGGGACGATGTCACAACTAGGAAATTTTAGACCTAGCATGGTCTAAACCCTAACCAAGTACTAGTGTAAACTACATTGCAATCCTTGTTGCATGGTGTCCTCTATAGCCTTAGGGCTTGTTTATAGAGCTAGCAAAGAAGTATAGATAGAAACCTAAACCAAATTAGGAAGGTATACTCCAACTTTGGGCAAAAGGTGAAGGTTTAAAACATAAATAACACGTCATAGATGTGTTTATGGCCAAGGAGTTCTAGAAAGAAAGTGTTCACGGTCCAAAGTAAATTAAGGAAAAAGTAGTTCACCGCCAAAACAAATGAGTATAAAGGGTT
This sequence comes from Lactuca sativa, assembly GCF_002870075.4. Taxonomy (NCBI): domain Eukaryota; kingdom Viridiplantae; phylum Streptophyta; class Magnoliopsida; order Asterales; family Asteraceae; genus Lactuca; species Lactuca sativa. The sequence continues at coordinate 323,848,683 of NC_056627.2, read as the reverse complement.
CACAGTTTGGTTTAGTCTAAAGGTGTTCACGATTGGACTTATAATTCACAAAGGTGTTTACGGTTTGTCAAATCTGAAAACACACACTATTGGGCCGAAAATATTAAGCTTGTCACTTTAGAACCGTAAACTCCAAAGCCCAAGCCCATTCATGAACCGTAAACACCACCCTATATATATATATATATATATATATATATATATATATATATATATATATATATATATATATATATATATATATATATATGTATTCAATCGTGAACCAATTCATTTCTCAAATTTCCATCCGAAAACACTTCCCATTTTGCTCTCAGTTATCATCCGTGAGCACCATATCTTCATGAGTTTTCTACCCAGATCTTCATAATTCACCAAGAACATTCAACCATATCTTCAAATCTTCATAATTTCCCAAGAACACACCATAAACTCCAATTCTCCAACCGTGAACCCATTTCAACATCCCTAACAATTACAAGTAAATTATGTGAGTATTCCTTAACTAATTAAATGATTATTTAATTATTATTTAAATTAATATCTTATTAATTTAAATACGACATCTAGAATAATTATATTTTTAGGATACGACTGTTGTCATGTATTCTAATCTGAGGCTTTACCGTTAGCTCTTCGCAACTCAACCGAGCAGACACATTCGAGGTGAGTTCATACCCCCGTATTTTCCAAGCTTTTTCATTGTTTTTAGGGGGGGGGGGGGGGGGGGTTGGGATACAAGTAAAATACAAGAAATCTTGTGTTTAAAAATAAAATTTCATTTATTATATTTTTGTACTGTTAATATGCATTTAAATGTGAAGTTAGTAAATACACCAAACACCACTATGGTTAAACTACAAAATATCTTAAGTCACATCGAAAGAAAACAAACGAACAATTTTACAAACTTATAAACTATAATGTGTATAGTTTATGGAACAAAGGGGGCTATTTTATAGACCCCGATCATAACACGAAAAACAAACTTATAAACTATATTAGGTATAGTTTATGGATTGAAGGAACTATTTTACAAAGTTACATGTTATTTACAAAAAGGGTACATTGTTTTTGAGTTTGTTTATTCTACCCATAATCGTCGATATAGCTTTGTGAGATAACGTCTTCAAGTACTTATTTAAGTGCCATCAAAAGTCCCGACCTTAATAACTAGAGTCTCCTGGAGGGAGAGCATGAGTTTGTGTATAAATCTATACGAGACTGACAATCCCACACCTTAACTGTTAACTACAGTTAGGCCAGCAGGTCTGGGATGACAAATGTCATGATCGATTTTTCGACGCCTGAAGAACGTCGAGTCAGGGCATCCGTCATATTAGTATGGTTATGAGAACTCACAATTTGGTATCATTAGTACGATTAGTCTATGAATGTATAAAAAAACTTTGCTTAGTTTTATTTAATTATAAAACTACATCAAAGGACTTTACAAACCAGTAGTATCAAAAAGACTTTTATTGTTAATTCTAGGATTTCTTGGTTTATACGTCAGGGTTATATATAGATAATATCCTATAGGAAGTGGAACGGGTGTTTTCTGCCTCACTTCCTGATCCTTTTTTGGTTGTGGGTTTAGGGCAGAATCACCCAATCAACTATCAGTTCGATCTTGATTATATATAATTCATATGCACGAAGTAATCATAGGAGGAACATATATGGGTCATACCAACACGCACCAGTATAGCGTATCATTTTATAGAATTGAATTTACAACTTTTGGGGAAACATACATCAAAGCAGTTTCATCAAGTAACAAAACAACAAGTATACAAACTTAACGCACATCAACATACAAACACTTTGGTCTTAGGGTTTAAGACTAATTTGCAAATAAATTAAGTATGGTATTTATACTTGAACCTTTCAGCCTTGGAACGTTTAACATATCAACTCGTTTTATATGGAAAATATAGGATTTTCCATGATCAATGTCATTCTTTTACAAATAAACAGATTATAGTTGAACTTTCTGAAAACAAAAAGGCGATTACTTATCGAAAACAACGATTTACAGTAGAGCAAGTGCAACTAGGAACGTATTTTACAAAAGATCCAACTTTTATTTACAAGTCACCTTACTTATCATTCATCACATCAGAAAATATATGATTTTCTGGAAGAAAACATTAGCATTTTCAAAGAACAAAGAATATACTTTCCAAAAACAAAATGCTTATGAACTCACCAACTTTAATGTTGAATTTTTTTTTCAAACCACTTGTATTCTCAGGATAACTAGTAGACAGGTACCCTCTCGGGCGTTATGAAGATGGAGCATAATAGCTTTACGTCTTATCCTCTAGTTATAGTTTTGATGTTATTCATGCAATGTTTTTTGAGCACAATGTAAAACTAGATATTATTAATACAATGGCTGTTGTTGCTTTGATTACTATTATTCAACTACTGTGATACTGTACATGACGTCCTCCGCCCCTGAACGTTTCCACGGTTTTGGTTTGGGGGTGTGACATGTTGCTTTTGTGTACAACTACAAATCCTTTCCTTAATTGGTAGTCACGGTAAAGTATGTTGCCCTTCTCTGTAATTTTCCCATTTAAGTAAGAACGTAATAAAATAGAACAAAACTTTCCTAATTTTGTCTGTGTTAAGAGCAGCATTGTCACGGTTCCAAAATATAGTCACTACTATTCTTAGTAAAAACATATATAATAACAGTGAGTCCTCCTTTGCAAGAGTAGCAGTGGTAATATAGGCACTTGAATCCACCTTATTGATATTTAATATAAGCAATGAAACTGAAGGCCTATAGATTTCCATTTGTGATATGACATTATGAACTTTCCAATTATCAACCTCTTCATCTCTTTTCCATGTCCTCCAGCCAAAAAATCAACATTTTATATTTAGTTGACCAGGATAACCATAAGCATTACTAAATTCCAATCTATGTACTAAGAAAACATAATCATCAAACCTATTAGCAAGAACATAACAAAATCATTAACCGAAAATGACAAATATGTTAAATCGTTAATGGAAACGTCAATAAAGTTGAAAATATTGATTGAAATAGACGAACTTCATTGATGTTACTATTAAAGATAAATATAGGAGGTTATTGTAATATATATAATTGCTAACATGCTCTAATAGTAAAAAAAGTGTAACACCCGGATTCCCAGGTATATTATTTTATTCCTTTATTTTTGGAGGTTGGGAGGGGACTCGGCGAGTTGGTGTTTAAACTTGCCGAGTATGGTCGCGGATTCTTATCCGGGTTCACAGCTGGACTTGGCGAGTTCATGAGTGGACTCGGCGAGTCCATGCTGTTTAATGAAACCCTAATTTCCTGGGTTTGGGACCTATTTAAAGGCCCTTACGGCCGTCATTTGCGGCTACCAAACCCCAGAGAGAAACCCTAAGAGATCTAGAGCGTTTGTGAGGAAGGAGAGGCGATTCTTGATCATTTTGTTGGTGTAATTGCAAGAAGGAGGTGACCAAGGCAAGAGGAGGCTGAAGGAGGTGCGATTCTGGTGACTTCAGAGTTCATAGACTTCATCTTGAGGTATTTATTCGGACCTTCTTCAGATTTGGTGTTGATTCTTAGAGTTAGGGTTTTCTAACCCCTTTAGAGGATGGATATGCGGAGCAATTGGTCCCTTCTCGAGTTTATGTTTTGGATCTGGACTCAAAGAGGTCCAGAGACCTTAACCCTTGGAGCTTTATGAGTTATTTTGGGAGCCATGAGCTCAGGATGTTATTTTTGGGGCTAAATCACCAAGTGAGACCATCTAGATGTTATATGAGTGTCAAGGTCTGACCTCAGGAGGTGAAATGAATTTGTGCATGGCATGAACTCGCCGAGTCTGAAGAACAACTCGGCGAGTAGGGTTAGGGTTTCCCGTAAATCACTCAGTGAGTAGACTTGTCGAGTTGGGGAAATAACTCAGTGATTCAGAGGTGGATTAGGGGACTGGAGTTCAAGGCGGAACTCGCCGAGTTGTTCTTGAGACTCTGCGAGTTGAGTCGGAGTGGCCCCGCGATTTATGCCAGGTGTGACTCGTCGAGCAAGGGGAGGAACTCGACGTGCCAAGCGGGACTAAAGAGGTAGTGGTCATGTGTAGACTCGCCGAGTCGCCCAAGTGCACTCGACGAGTCGGGTCAGAGTTTGACCGTTGACTTTTGTTGACTTTTAGGGTTTGGTCAACAATGTGGCCTTTAAGCCAAGAGAGGGGTAAAATGGTCTTTTACCCTTCTGAGGATGCTAAGATAGGGTTGAGTATAGTATATTTATGAGAGTATTTACTTTATGTGATTAGGAGGAGGCTAGATCGTATTTCTACCGAGTCAGAGATTTACCAAGACATCTGAGGTGAGTCTTCTCACTATACTTTACCTAGTGTGGTAACGGAATTATGTGGCAGAGTATTTTAGAGTTATATGCTAGTGTATTTGCATGTTATTATGTGTTGTGATTTATTGTGATATGTGATATGCATGATTCAGAGTTTACAGAGTTAGGACTAGTGGGTCCACAGAGTTATGGGACCAAGAGGGTCCCACTGAGATATTCGACCAGAGGGTCAACAGAGTTACAGCTTTGAGTGGCTGATATGTGTTTATGTGGTATTTTGGGGAACTCACTAAGCGATTATGCTTACAGTGTTACGTGTGGTGTTTCAAGTACCAGCGATGATCGCGGGAAGGCACCGGCATGACTCGTACACACGCACAATGGAGTTCATATGTTTGATCTTGGGGTTTTGTATTGGGATGAAGTTGATACAATGTTTTGAAAAATGAATGTGAATGATGCTTTATGTTTTCTTTAAAAAAAAATTGTTTAAATTTTACGGTGTTACAAAAAGGTAGGATGTTAAAACAATCATATAACTGAAAAGTACATTTTTATTTCTTTCATTTAACAATATATTTTAACTTTTTTTTACAATTTATAAATTAAATTTTATGGTGTACCTAACAAAATCAACTGATTGTCAATCTGATTATGGAAATTGGAAAAAGCTTAGATGTTAGATTCAACATCTTGATTCTTGATCTGCTAAAATTGAAAAGAAACAATATAGGAAAAAGGATTGGTTAGCAATAAACCTAAAAGAGAAAATCATAGAAAAAAAAAATTTATGTATTAACTCTACGTAAACAGTACCAAAATCATGCTTTTATCATACTTAAGAAAAATAATAAGGAATTCTTCCCCTTTCAATCATTCCAAGATGTGTAGCTTTCAAGAGTTCTGTAGTGAGCACTGACAAAACAAATAACTCAGAAAAAATCAGTATCTAAGGATTCAAATCATAAGATATAGAATATCAATAATTTAACTATAATTTAAACTTATACCTTAAGTATCTAATACAAAACGATACCAGGTCCTTCATGAAGGGATGTAAATATTTGAGCCACACTTAGAATTTCAATGATTTTAGAAGTCATGAACATTGAATATCTGAAACGTGAGCAAATCAAAATATGTCAAATATTAGAAAATAGATTCATGAGACTTGATTGGATTTATTCAAAGAAATCAAGAACTTAAAAAAACATTATAAAACAAATGCTTACATGTTAGTTGTTCCTACCCCCCACCCCTACCTTTTTCCCCTTTGCTTCAAAACTAATTCATTATCACATTCACTATTCCAAATCTACCCTTAAGTCCTTAACTCTAAAAATCTAGTAAGTAGTAACACACTAACATTCACCTCAAAAACAATATACCCTTTTCCAATTTATTACCAGAAATAAAAGTACACAAACAAAAATATATTTAAAAAAATTAAAAAAAGGTAATCCGATAAGTTCAAAGGGTGACTAAAAACCTTTAATTGGGTTTGAAGATTTGGAGATCTGCAACGAAGGCCAACAGTTTTTTGTTTCTCCAAGTCCATCTGAAGCTCTTTTTGCTTCTCTACAAAAGTGGTGTCTGGAGCATCTGGTCTTGTATTCACTTTTAAACCCTACAATTGGCCATGTGTACCAATACAACCTCAAACTCTAAAACATGTGTTAGTATCATCAAAAAACTATTTTGTTATGCAACTACAGTGAGTGGATAAATAATAAAAAGAACACAAGTAAAAGTACCAAGAGTTTCTTGAACTTCTCTTGTTGTTCCTGATCAAAGAACATGGATGTGTCCCACTTGTGTCCACTTTGCATTCATACATATCCTAATCAATAAAAATAAATATAAATGTGTTTTATGGTATTTTGGGAAGAAATACATGTGTTTGGACTTTGGTTACGAAATCGTTATTTCTAAGCGACTGTATAATATGCTTCACCAAAATACTTCTAATGGATGATAGAATGTCAAAAGCTGAACATATAATCAACATAGTATACCTCTTTGGTAGTTGTGTTCTTCTTACTCCCCTATAACAACTTCTTCTTTTGGTCAGTTGAAACGATACGCGTTCCAATCAGGTTTCTATTCATTGATCAACAAATAATTAAAAAGGGAAATACAATATGGGCTCAATTTAGCACCATAAGATTATATTATAATTTAAATTAAAATATATACCTAAATCTGTAGCCTTCATTGCAACTATTTTTGCAGCATCTATATCAGAATCCTTCACAAACTCTTGCTCTGCAGTGGCTTTACCAACAAACTCTTGACCTTGTTTTGAACTTGAAGACTAGAGTTCATTGGCCACAGCCACATGCTTTGAACCTAAATTAATACAAAGAGCTGACTTCAGAATTGGGTCAAAAAATTTGTCAAAGTCAAAATTAGTAACTTAAATTACCATCCTTGCTGAACTCTAGATCTTTATCCATGCTAAACTTTGACTTCCTTTGGATCAATTTTCTGGTGGCCAACCTTGCTACCAGTTAATGGAAGACTGGTGAACAGTGGAGGGTTCGTTTGAAGTTGAGGATGAATGAGTCGGTGGGTCTGGTAAAGTTTCAAATGTCATAAAGTGGTAGAAGATATTACCAATTGAAAGGTCGGTGAACAATGGCGGGTTCGCTTGAAGAAGCAGCAATTGACGGTAAAAAGGAGATTGATTAGGGATATTACCAATCGAAGAATCGAGAAAGTGTTGAAAAGAGCAATGGGATGGGGAACGACTCTTCATTGGACACAAAATAGACACGTGATCAGAAAGAATAGTGGGATGGGGAAAGAGCATAGAAAAGGCATTTGATCGGAGACGCGGTCGAAAACTCCAGAAAGTTGCTAAGATAAACATATAGTGAGAGAAATCAACGATGAAAACGTGTACAAAGAAAGCAACTAATTCCATAAAAAACCCGTATAGAAAAACTAATCCCAAACTGCAACAAAACCTATAATGAAGGGACCATTTCTGTCAACCTATTAGGACCTTTACTGTTCCTAAGAGATGGATAACTTTTATATATATATATATATATATATATATATATATATATATATATATATATATTAATAATTATTCATCGTGTGAGCGATAAACAGATGATTATGATAGAATATTATATAGCAAAACTAATCTTAACTAAAGTTATAGTAGATGTGACAAGGATTCCATAAATATAAAGAACTCTGAAATCACACGTTGTATGGAGAAGTTATGCTTCTTCGTAGTTTCATAATTAAACCGACCCGACTATGCACATCGTTATGTGTGAATCGGAGTTATGTTGCTTGTTAGCCTAAATAATCTAAACAGAAGTCGTAGTAATCATAAAAGTGCGAGTATGCATATAGAGAACGTCCAAATTTCACTTCATATGATGAAGTTATAATTTTTCGAAGTTTCAGCGCATCAGTACAGATACAACAATTAAAATTCAAATCGATTGATTGTTAGCCGAAACAATCAAGACGAGAATCGAAGATCTCGTGAATAGGAACCCAAAGATATAAAGATGGCCGAGAACAAATGTTGTACGAGAGAGCTATGATATTTTAAATAGACTTTAACAATCTAAGCCTCTTAAAAATATAACTTCAAAAAGAAATTGAGAATTAGGAAACAAAGTCTTAATGAAAGTTGTATATCTCATTGATAGCTATATGTGGATATAGATAACGTCGCAAATGGAGCTCGAATGAAGAAGATATGAATTTTGAAAATCTAGAAAAATTTAGGCGCGTAGACGCTGGGAGTGACGCATAACCCTTGAAGAGGTAGGTGATGCGAGCGAATACATACCATACACATGACAACCGAGGCGGAACGACGTCAATTGAAGGGCGCGATATGCCTCTGGTAGGTGCGCGACTGTTGAGTTATTTAATGTATTGTGTCAAATTTTTATGTCCATAATTAGTATTTTGTTAACGGATTGGGCTTGTCCATCCGTCTTTATGTTGCTAGGGTTAGAATATTTAATGTGCATGCATGTATAGTTTTAGGATTAATCGATTGTATTTCCCTACTTAGCTTTTACAAAAAAGTTCACGTAGAACTCTTCTAAAGCTTTGATAATATTGAACATTCTTCACATCTTTGATCATTGTTCTCGCTGTTTGATGCATTCTACTGTTTAGAATCTATCGATCTTTATTTTATTGTTTTTACAATTGGTATCAGATCAGGAGATTGTGTAACTCATACGCTAATCTTCAAACAGATTTTGTTAGGGTTTTGAGTTGTTATTGGATTTTTTTCTTGTTGTCTTGATCATTTCTATCGATTACAAATGGTAGATCTGAATCATGTTTGTTAGCCTAAACTCGATTATTGTTTTACACATCTAACTCCATAACAGTTCTTGTGAATCTCGAAATCGTACAACACGAAGGTCTTCATACTCTCTCTTTCAATCTCTCGAGTAGCATCGGATCTAATACTAGGATCCCAATCCTCTTCCCACAGGATTATGAAGTATGGGCTTTGCACTTTGAAGACTATGTTCTAGGTCTTGAAGAACATGGCTCAACCATATGGGAGGCTATGACACAACATACTTTCTCTCACACAACTATGTGGAAGATCATCAACACTCAAGCCGACTACAACGTAACACTAGTTGATCAAAAAAATACTCCTCAAGATGAAAAAGACAAGTTGCAAAGTAACATCAAGGCGTTGAGAATAATAAGGTTTTCTCTTCCACCAGATACATTTCGTCTGGTGAGTGCATGCGAGACGACAAAGGACATCTGGAATAGGTTAAGGAGATTTATTTAAGCGACGTTGATTTGGAACACTAGGTTCAAATGTTGCTTTTATCTGAGTTTGGATCTTTTGTTCAAAAGCCAAAAGAACAACTTGATCAAACATTCAATCGTTTTAATCATCTTTTGAGTAGGATGTTAAAACACAAAATCAAGCGTGAAATAATAGAGCAAAAAGTCATGTTTATGAATAGATTAAGATCGAATGGAAAGCAGTTGTATCCACAGTAAAAGCTCATGAACAGTTCAAAAGTTACACTTTGACGAAGCTTGTGGGAATCCTAAAATCCCACGAAGATGAAGTGACAAAGGACGTGAAGCTTGTGTCAAGATGGGATCGTTGGCCTTGGTTGCGAAGCGTAAAAAGGTAGTTGAAGAAGATTCTGAAACCGACTTTTCGTAAAATGAACTTACCAAAGAGGAACATGTTCTTATGGTATCTAATCCCAAAAATTTCATCAAAAAGAATTTTGGTCAATTCAAGAATAGGAACAGGCAAGGAAACTTCAGTTTGGAAAAGTGAAGAGGAGAGAGCTTCAAGAACTCTCTAAAGGAAGAAGAGAAACAAGAGAAGAAGTTGTTATGAGATTCAAGCTATGATTGCAATTACTCCCATGGCAAGAATAATTTTGCTAAGGAATTTATTTTGAGAAGGTTGAATGAAAAGAAGGAGAATGAGAAAGATGAAGCCTACTATCTTCAAAAGATAGAGGATTTGAGAAAAAAGAGTGTTGGGAATGCCAAGTCAGCTCTGATTGTGCAGGAAGGTAGCGATGATGATGGATGTGTTGAGGTGTGTTCCACTTATTTGGAAGATGAGGAAGTTAGGAAACCCACTCACGGTGGGTGTTTTATTGCAAAGTCTAAAGCCGAGGAGTATGAAGGAAGGTGTCTGATGGTCCAGAGCGGGGTCTCGGAACAGAGGAAATACGCAACTGATGGTGGTTATCCCTCTACAAAATATTTTGTTGCGAGGCCTGTTTCTGAACAGGATAGTGAATGCGATAAGGTCATCAGTAAGGTACACTCTATACTCTAATCTCTTAATATTCCTATTTCACATTACGAATCTGAATTAGATGATTTAAATTACATTTTCTCTAATTTTAGCGATAGTTTAAAGAGAACCCGTCTACGCAATTCTAACCTAAGTGATCAAATTAGCAGGGTAACAAATAAAAGTGAAGAGAGAAGGATGTGGATAGAGAAGCTGGAATTAGAGCTTAATAAGTCAATGGGTGATGTCATTTATCTTAAGAGAGACAATTTAGCACTTTTAAAACAAAGGAATATTTTCTGTTTAATTTTGAAGCGTCAATATTTCAGTATTAATCAACTGCATTTTGATTGTGAAATAGGTAAAAATACACATAAAATGATTTTACCCTTTCTCGAATTGAAAGAGGATGAAATCGATGCAGAGTGCTGTAAGTGTGAATCAGTTGTGTCCTCTGATGATGTTTCCGATTTGTACAAAATTGGGCTTAACAAAATAGAAGCTTACATCTAGTCCAAAGAACATAAGAACATGTTTAAAAAATGTTAAACGATAAAGATAAAGAACAAATAAAATCAAATACTATGCAAAAATTTGACTCGATGTGCACAAAATTGAGTTCATAGAACACCTTTGACGGTGAAAACGTTTTTGAATTTAACGAAAGTGACATGAGTAAGATTTCTATAGAGGATGAGATAGATTGTTCAGCATTTGTACAAAATGAGGATGAACCAAAGAAAATGTTGATTTCTGAAAATTCAATTGAATATATTCGTGTTGTTGAAAATAAAGCTTTAGAAATTTTAAAAACAAAAACAACAGTTTTTCTGAAAGTACAAACCGTCCCTAATCAAGTTTTCGTAAAAACCAGACTTAACAAAAACAACACGTTGGAACTAACGTCAATTGTTAATAATGATAATGTTGATGGCTATGATGAATTTTTCTGGTCTGGACCAATAGACAATTCGGACGAAACAAAAGGTCTTTCCGAATGACCTCATGGAAAACGAAAGGAAAATATGTTTCGGAACCACTGAATCGTGTAAACATTCATTACGATCAGGCAGAACCAAATGGCATGAAAGATGTTTCCATTGAAACCTCTTCTGAAAAGCTAATCAAAAAAGAGAAACCTAACTTTAACATTCGTTTGTCTATAGAAGAAATTGTTGCTAGGAAAAAAGCAAATGAATGCTAGATATAGGAAGGACCTGCAAGAAAGAAAATGTTTCTAGATAAAAAAGAATTCCAATCAAAATTCTGTTAATTCAGAAAGATATTCAATTCAAAATACGAACTCTTCTCCTATTTCGAAACTGAAATCTAAAGCTTTTTCAAAAAGACAAATCTCAAAACCATAAGTTACAAAATTTTTTGAAAAATCAAAAATCCAGTTATCCTCTGAAAACAATTTTTTCAAAAACTGTCAACACATCAAAAGACGTTAAAGGCAAAAATAAAGTTGTTTCGAAACCTGAGATAAGTCTCGAGGAATACGAAGCAAATTTAAAAAGAGAGGCAGAGGAGTTTGCAAAAAAGGTGGCTTAGAAACACAAAGAATCTAAACAAAGAAAGGCACCTATTGTTGAAATTAATCTTGGAGAAAATAAAATGAAGGTTTTCAAAATCTTTAAAGGAGAGAATAGTGTTATGCTAAAAAGACGTTTTGGGTTGATAAGAATTCTATTTTTCATGTTGTTACGAAATCCTCACGAGGACCCAAGAAGGTTTAGGTTCCTAAATCTCTCTGAATTTTGTAGCTAATACGGGACGAACAATACGACTCTGAATTGTACATTGACAGTGGTTGTTCGTGTCACATGACAAGAAGGAGAGAAGAACTGAGAGAATTTCGTTCACTAAAGGATGGTGGCAAAGTAAAATTTGGAAACAATGTCACTAGAGAAATTAAAGGATATGACATGATTACGAATGGCGAATTCTCCATTCGGCAGGTAGCAGATGCGGAAGGCCAGTAACATATCTAATAAGCGTTTCTCAATTAGTTATAGGTAGAGGGCTGGGAGTGTCATTCGATGATGATGGATCAAAAATCATTGAGAAGAAAACAAAGGCAGTGCTGCTGAAATCCAAAAGAAAGGGAGACACGTTTCCACTGAACATAAAACTGATCACTAGGAAGCCTTCCATTTGCCTACTGAAGAAAGCATCTTCAGATTACAATTGGCTATGGCACCGAAGGTTGTCGCATCTGAATTTCAAGGACATCAATAAACTTGTACATGGTGATCTTGTACGAGGACACCCTCTTCTGAAGTTTAAAAAAGGAACATATGTGGGCTACTTGCGAGCTAGGAAAGCAAAGTAATAAAAGTCACTCGACTATTATGAATACCAAAGTAATCGAACCGCTAGAAATGTTTCACATTGATCTTTGTGCCCCATCTGCCATTGAGAGCATTGGTAGTAATAAGTATATTCTAGTTATATTTGACGATTTTTCAAGATTTACTTGGGTTTACTTTCTTAGACAAAAATCAGATGCAACTTCGAAGCGAAAGGATTTCATCCAGCAGATCGAGCTTCAATTGCGAAAGCCCCATAGGAAAGTTCGCAGTGATAATGGTTACGAATTTAAAAACCAAGTGTTTGAAGAATTCTTAACTAACAAGGGAATTTACCACAACTTCTTTGCTCCTTACACTCCTCAGCGGAACGGTGTCATTGAAAGACAAAACCGATCTCTTTGCGAAACTGTAAGGACTATGCTATCTTTTGCGAACCTTCCACTTTATTTCTGGGCTTATGCTATCGGAGGTGCATGTTTCACTCAGAATCACTCACTGATCAATAAGACATTCCTTATCACACCTTATAAGATTCTAAATAAACAAAAACGTAATGTTAAGTTCATTCATGTCTTTAGTTCTAGGTGTTTAATATTCAATTCCAAAGAGCAACGAAATAAATTTTATGTGAAAGCAGAAGAACGAATCTTCTTGGGGTACTCTCTTACTTCTAAGGCATATAGGGTTCTGAACAAAAATTCAAAAAAGATAAAAGAAACCTATTATGTCACCTTTGACGATAATTATCTAAAGAAGTATTAGAAGGTTGATTGTCATGCTGAGGAAATCTTTCCTTTAACAAATCCGATGACGATTCTTCTTTCAAATATTTATGTGGAATTCATGAATTTTTTTGATGAGCTCAAAAAGGCTATTTCTTTAGAATCTAATGCACCAGATAATAAGGAAGATGATTTAAAGGCTATTTCATGTTGAACTCGGTGAGTTGAAGGCTTCAACTCGATGTGTTGAGTGGATTTTGGCCGCGAGAATTAATGGACCAACTCGACAAGTTGGGGTGTAACATCACAAAATTTAGGTAAAGATATTTAACCCTTCACTTTTGTCAAGTTGTCAAGATTAGTCCCTTGAGTGAGTTCTTGTAGCAAATGAGTACGTTGGGCGTACTGGGGAGTACGTTGTGCGTACTCATTCGCTTAATTTGGACGTGGACTCACCTGGGTACGTTGGGCATACCCAGAGCTACGCTGGGCGTAGCAGGCTCAAATGCAAACCCTAATATTTGGCTTGTGCACTATATAAGGGATGCTAAGGCTCATTTCTCAGCCTCCATATCAGAGAGTGAAACCCTAAAAGAGCGTTCCATCATCCTTAGCTTGAGTGTGAGTGTTTTGGAGCTAAAAGTGCCTTGGTCTGTTAGTGAAGAAGAAACAGAGGAGCTTGTAGAGGCAAGGTATTGAAGTGCAAGTTTGGATCTCAGATCTTCAGAGGAAGGAGCTTCATCTAGAGGTATAAAGTTTAAAATTTTCCTCTTTATTTGGTTTGATGTTGCATGGACCATTTCTAGGGTTAAAAGTCCCAAAGGTGGCGACTTTATGAGTGTAATCGACTCCATGGACCTAGATCTGTCCCATTTCTGTGATATTTGTGTTATAGATCCATAAAAATTCCAACTTGGTCGTTGTTATGGGGTCATGCTTGAGTTAAGAGCTTTCTAGGGTTGGAAATGGGATGTTATGAGTGTTAGTGACTTGTCTAGCCCTGCAAAGGCTTAAAGTCACCAACTTTATGGATTAAGAGGCTTAGAAATGGTCAGATCTAGAAGTTGGGCGTGTGTCTTAACTGTTTAAGACCTCAAGAGCTTAAGAGTCTGAAACTGGGAGCTACGCGGGGCGTAATCCCAATACGCGCGGCGTAAGGGGTCGCGTACCCCGTTTCTATGAGGATGTCGGGTACGCCCAACATACATGTTTGGTACGCGCAGCGTAACCCGGAGAGTTGACTTTTGTTGACTTTTAGGGTTTGGTCAACTTTAGGTCTTTGAGCCATGAGAGGGGTAAAATGGTCTTTTACCCTTTTGAGAGTACTAAGAGAGGGAATAGTCTAGCCTTGAGAGATGTATTGATTAAGAGTGTTTATTTCATATGATTACGCGAAGGCTAGACCATATTTTTACAGAGTTCGAAATTACCAAGTTACCCGAGGTGAGTCTTCTCACTATACTTTACCTAGAGTTGTAATTAGAGTTATGTGACAGAGTAATTGTATGTTTTTGCATGATGAGATTTCTATATGATTTATGCTATGTATGTTATAGAGTTTATAGAGTTAGGACCGGATGGTCCACAGAGTCAGGGCCAGAGGGTCCATAGAGTTATGGGACTAGAGGGTCCCACTGAGACACATTGACCATAGGGTCAAACAGAGTTATAGCCTTGAGTGGCTAATATGTCTAGTATGTGGTATTTTGGGAAACTCATTAAGCATTATGCTTACAGTGATGTGTTATCTGTTTCAGGTACCAGTGAGGATCGCGGAAGGCGTCGGCTTGATCAGTACACACACGAGGAGTTTTTATATATTATGATCTTGGGATGTGATGTTATGGATTGTTATGTGATACAATGATATTTTTATAACAATTATGAATGAAAGTGTGTTTTTAAAATGTGAAAAATTATTTGAAAATTTGGGTGTTACATGGGGTGTCTCAACTCGACGAGTTGGCGGATAGGAATGAAACCCTAATTTTTAGGGTGTTGCACCCTATTTAAAGGCCTAAAGTCTCTTGGTTGGTCTCCTTACCAGCCTCCTCTGTCCGGAAAACCATAAAAGAGTGTATTATCGTCCTTGAGAGTGTGTGTGAGCTTGTGGAGCGCCTTAAGAGTTGATATTTTGCAGACTTTTGGAGGATCCTTGAAGTTGAAGGTTCATAGCTTGGAGAGAAGACCTAGATCCAGAATCTCCCCCCCCCCCCCCCTTTTAGTCATTTCGAGGTATAAAGTTTATAACTTGCTTTGTTATTGTTTCGGATCTATTGTTTTGGGGTTTTATCTTGATTTTGGACTCATGGTTGAGTTGCCAGAGAAGTTGAATATTCCACTTCTTTTCATGTTAGATCTATCCATGTTATGGCCTCATTTGGCTTAAAGTTGCAAACTTTACTAGGTCTTAAGTCCCATTTATGCATTAAGTCCTTTATTAAACCCATTTTGAGTCCTAGGGTTCCTTTTAGCATGCATGGACGTAAAGTTTGATACTTTACGTGATTTCTTAACCTCAGGGGACCGGATCTGCATATTGGGACTTTGTTTTTAGAGTTTAAGGGCTTAATGGGTCAACCATCACTCCAATGAGTCTAGGCTTTAGGTTTGACTCAACTTGGATGGTTCCTAAGGGTAAAATTGGAAACTTTACCCTTCTAGACACCTTTTCCAAGGAGATCTGAGACTTGAAGCTCCTAGATTCGATGGAAACAGCTTAATGCATTAAGCTATTGGATTCCTGGCTAACTCGGCGAGTTCATTAGGTGAACTCAGCGAATTGATGTGATTTTTCCCGATTTGTGCAATTAATGGAGAAACTCGACGAGTTCAAGGACAACACGGCGAGTTGGGTCAACTCGGACAGGTTACATTGACCTTTAACTTTAGTCTTTGACTAAGTTTGACTTTTAAGGGGTTTAGGGCATTTTGAGTTGTATTTAAGGAATTGTTTCTGTTTAGGCGATTGAGTACAGCTGATATTCGAAGCCGGGACCTAGTCAGCTATCGTTCGGTATTTGAGGTGAGTCTTCTCACAACACTCATGGGTTGAAGGCACCAAATCTAGCCCATTATTGATTATGAAATGATCCATAAGGGAATATGTAATTTTTTGTTATTTAATTTATATGCGGACTTATGTGCATACCATGGGAGGAGCACATGACATTTGGCAAGACCATGGGGGGAGCCCATTGCTAAAGGATATAAGACCATGGGGTAACCCATGGCATTCTAATGAAGACCATGGAGGGAGTCAATGGAAAACTTATATGTATATATGTGTGCATGGTATTATGTGATCATATGATTTGTGTGTTTTAGGAAACTCACTAAGCTTGTGCTTACAGTTTTATTGAATGTTTCAGGTACTTCTATTGATAACGGCAAGGGCTCAGCTTGATGGCATGGTGTGCATTTTGCAGTGTTTTCACATTTAGTTTTCATACTCTAAATTTCAAAATAATATGGCTATGTAATGGAATTTTTGTACTTCTTATGGTTGATGTTTATGAAATTAAAGGCTAAACGTTTTCTGAAAAATTTGGGCTGTTACAGGTTCTAAAATTCCACTTTCGCCAAAAGCTTTTAAAACTCCAGTTCAGGGGAGGGTTCTACTTCAACCTCCACAACTGATACACCTGTTCAGAGGGAGGATTCAAATCCCATAGTCAACACTGATATTCCAATATAGGGGAGAATCTGATTCCAAAAATAGAATCACATGCAAACTTCTAGGGGGAGAAAAAGAATGAAAATAATGACTTAGATGCTCAATCAGAATTTGAAGATGTGAATGTCGAATTGGATCCAACCTACGATCTGAACTATCCTCCATTTGCCAAATAGACCAAAGATTATCCTAAATCTCAGGTTATCGGAGCAGCAATTTCAGGAATTCTTACAAGAGCTCAACAAGCGAATCAAATTGCATTATTTTCAAAAATGGAATTTTGCATCTTTAATTCATTCATCTCTAAAGTTGAGCCTAAAAGTGTGAAGATTGCTCTTGATCATTTAGATTGGGTGCAAGCTGTGAAGGAAGAGCTTAATGAGTCCGAGTGTAACAAAGTATGGAGATTGATCCCAACTACAAAGGATGCATTTGTGCTCAGATTAAAATGGGTATTTCAGAATAAGATTGAAAAAAGAAGGAAATATGATTCGGAACAAAGCACGGCTAGTTATGAAAGGGTATTTCCAAGAGGAAGGAATAGACTATGAAGAAACATTCGCATCGGTTGCAACGCTGGAATGTGTTCGGATTTTTGTTGCCTATGCAGCACACAAGAATTTCAAATTCTATGAAATGGACGTAAAATGTGTGTTTCTAAATGGTGAATTAGAAGAAATTGTCTATGTCAAACAGCCACCAGGTTTCATAAATGAGAAGTATCCAAATCACTGCTACATTTTGGATAAGGCTATGTATGGTTTAAAACAAGCACCACGTGCATGGTATGAAACCCTTACTCGTTTCTTAAATCAATCTGAGTTTAAACAAGGTTCAGTCGACCCAACCTTCTTTCGCAAGAAAGATGGTGAGCATCTAATGATTGTCCAAAATTTATATTCATGATATCATTTTCGGATCCACTAATCCTAGATTAACAAATGAATTCCAAGTACTAATGGACACTAAATTTAATATGAGCTCAATGGGTCCTATTAACTTTTTCCTTGGTTTAAATATTAGACAAAGTTTGGAGGGTATATTCATCAACTAGGAAGCCTGCACAAAGACCTTGATTGAAAAATTTGGAATGGTGGGAGATTTGAAGGTCAAGGTTCCAATGGTGTTCGGAACAAAGCTCATTCCATCCTTGAACAAGCCTGTAGCTGATATAGCTCTTCATTGAAAAATGATTGGCTCTTTAATATACTTAACAACCAGTCGTCCAGATATTATGTTTTCTGTTTACTATTTGTTCCAGGTTTAAGGCAAATCCTCGTGAACCCCATATGACTGCATTGAAAAAGATCTTCTGATACTTAAAAAGAAAGACCTCTCTGGGAATCTGGTACCCTTCAAACTCAGGGTTCTTTGTGTAAGCATTCTCCAATGCCGATCTTGGAGGATGTGGTCTAGATCGTAAAAGCACATCTAAGGGATGTCAGTTTTTAGATAGCAAACTTGTAAGATGGCAATCAAAGAAGCAGATGTGTGTTACCCTATTTACTGTAGAAGTTGAATACATCGCAACTGCATCATGCACTTCTCAAATCATTTGGATTCAGAATCAGCTTAGGGACTATGGAATAAACACGAAAAGGATTCCTCTAAACTGCATTTCAGAAAGCTAAATCCGGATATGTCAATGCAACATGTTAAGATGAAACATATTGCACTGAGATATAACTTCATCAAGGATCACGTTGAAAATGGAAACTTTGAAGTGCATTTTGATCGATCCTCTAATCAATTGGCTGATATCTTCATGAAGGCCTTACCTGAAGCTACTTTCAATCATATTTTGCTAGGTCTCGGAATGATAGAAGCTGAATCAGTTTTGAAATTCCATTCGTAATTGGAAGTTACTGTTCACTTCCGAGCGTTAGCAATCATTCGGATGTTACTGTTCACGATCCGAGCTTTGGAACGAATTGGAACTCACTATTCATCTTGGTTTCGGAGCGCTTTTGTATACTATATAAAATATATGTTTTCTGATTGGTTCCGAGCTTCAGATTGCTTCGGAAGCAACTGTTCATTTGTATTTGTGAACTTATTTTTTTTCTTTTTAAGTTTTTTTATTTTCTTTTTTCATTTTCTTTTTCTTTTTCAGAAAAATCCAAAAATTAAAAATATTATTATTTATTTTTGTTTTTATTTCTTTTTTCAGAAAATCCAAAAATCACAAAATTATTTTTCTTTATTTATGATTTATTTCAAAAACTACAAAAATATTTTTCTTCATTGTGTGTGTCATTTTCAGAATGCATTCTTGTTTTAGGTACATTCTTTTTTAATTCAGAACGATGGGGCAGGTATGCAATTCTGAATCTTTGTACTAGCTAAGTGTCCCTAGAAGCATGTTGTTGCATGTTGACCCAAGCCTCTGAAACTCTATGTTTGAAGCCTTAATGAAACTTTCATTCCGATTGTTTCTTCCCAGTCAGGCTGATATCCACATAAGTCAACGAGCTACCTTACTCTTCTCACAATGAGTTAAGAGTTGACTGCTTAGTCACTATTTTAAAGCAGAGGTACACTTTTCTATTCGGAACCATCTCTAACATTTCTCCATCAACCTCACTTTCATACATGTAACCCTTAACACTCTTAAAATTTCCACTGAGGTTTATGGTTACACAACATCTATGTTCATGATCTTTAAATCGTTATCACCACGATTTAAGTGAAACCCAAAATCCAAAACCTATTTCTGGATTGACGGTGAACAATTAATATGTTCTAGATTTTTCACCAAGGAATTGACGCAAATAACCTTTTGGTTAGTCCCTACAACATCATGAAATCTTATTTTTTTTAGTGATCTTGATGAAAAGCCATCAACCAAGACTTTTCTTCCTGAAAGATCCATTTTTTTTTTGAGATTTTCAAAATTTATCTTGTTACTCAAAATATATCCAAAGCTTACTTGTTTTTGTGGCTACACCAGTCAAACAAGTACTTCATTCGGATTTTCGAACTTATGTTGAGTTTCAGAATTCGATTGGAGCTTTAGCATAAGCATATAAAAAGAATCCTTTCACTATTTATTCACAAATAGATGATCGTAATTCAACGGGAATCCACACAAGCACTTTCGAGTCTCTCTTGACTCCGAAGAAAGAGATCGTTGCCTGGGATCCGACTACTTTTGTGTCGATTTTTAATTGACATCACAAAATCCCCCAGATATAAAATTGCTTTATTTCTTTTTAAATGGCTCACTCTTGCACAAAAAAATTTATGATTTTTCTAAGTCATGTTATAGTTCCGATTGGTTACCGACTATTCCGAGATAGGTTATGGTGATTGGTGATTGATTCCGAAATACCAGAATTAAAACAACGGTTTATTTGGGATAAGATTTAAATCAGGTGTGTGAATTTTTCAAATCTTTGACATCACGCATGTCAGTATAAACGTTTCCTAACACATTATAGTTTTCATTTTATCCTATGCTTCTCTATCGGGGTATGGAAACGTCCAGCATGATTTGCTCTCTACACTTATCACAAACATATACAAAGGCTTTTTCACGATTTATTTCTCGCATCGCTCGTAAAATAATCTAAAAGCAAAACCTTTTTCTCTCTCTACTTACTGTTCATCAGGTTCTTCGCTGATTTCATGGTTGGTTCATCCAAGACTGCATCATTTCCTGACCAATCGACCTCAGTGGTCATGCTTAATGTAAAACCTGGTCAGAATTTGATCCTTGATCTCACTGCCTCATGCTACATTGATGTTTTATTGCCGATGATTGAGTGTTTGCGTTTCTCGCGATTGGCTAAAGCCTTAACCATGGCAAAATCCATTCCTCTCATCCATCTTTCAAAGGTGTTCTCCACTATATCTTATGTTCTTGCTGATGATTCAATTAATTTTGAGGTTGACTCTCGAAAAACCTCCATTACCAAGGCTTGATTTGGTAGAATGCTAGCGTTTGGTACGACTGAGGGCTTGGTTGATCCTGATTCGATCTCTTCGGTTGGTCTCATTTACATCTTTTATCAAATGGGTTATATGATACGAGGGCATATGATTTCAGTGTTACTATCGGTCCAATTACTTCAAAAGCTTCTCCTCTACACAAAGATGATCTCGATATCATGTATGGGGATGATCAAGAAAATATATGATTTCATCTTTAGCCCCTTTACAATTCATCAAACCAGTGATGACGATGAAGCCCTTATGACGAAAGGGCAGTTCAAAGCAATAAATGAAAATTTGGATTCTCTACTGGTGTCTTACAAATCCTCGTCAAATTATGAGTATTTGCTTCAGTCTCACAAAGCATTAATCAAGACGTTAACCAAGGAGCATGCCAAAAGCCTAGCCACATCTATAAAAGCAGTTGAGGATTCTGAGAAAACTGTTAAGGAAACGACCGAAAATGTCAAAAAACTACTTGCTGAATTTATGAAGTTCATGGCTGACTTCCGAATATCTTCGGCTCAAAACACTACAGCCGCCAACCAAGTCATTACTATTCTCAGAACCACTCTACAGAATGAAAAATAATCTCTTTCTTGGGTTCAAAGTGAACTCAAACCTGACAACTCTAAAATGAATGTTTCTGTCGTTTCGAAGATAGAGCAGCTTCAGAGAGATCTTGTTGTTGAAAATGTGATCATTCACAAACTGGCTTAGAAAACTAAAAAAGCGAAGGTTTTATCTGTCAAACTGAATTATGCAGCCACGCGTCTGGATCACTTGGAGTCTGAAAAGGCAGTGTACCGAAGATGTATCTCCAATATCAATAAATACCTACAAAGCCTCATTGAAAATCATGACTCAATGCTTACCATTTCAGTCCGACAACACCTCACTGAGAAAATCAAGTCTTTCTTCGCTCTGCTAAATCAGCAAGAGGGTGCTTTGGGAAGCAGCACTATTCTGAAGTAAGGATGAGATAATGTTACCAAATAAACCTACAAAGAAGAACCCAAACCTAAGCCAAAATCCGGTAAGCATCATGAAGAGAAACCAAAAGTTGACCAGAAGGGTAATGAAGCTTCTGGGTCAAAAGGTAAAGAAAAGATTATTGATGATGATGATGAAGAGGTAGTATTGTCTGAAGGTGAAAAGTTTGTCATAATATAGAGGGATAAAGAGCTTGATAATAATTTGTGCGTTCTTAAAGAATTAGAAGCTCAAGAAAAGGAAGCTATGGCTGCGAAATTTACTCTAAAGACACAAGAATCCCTTTTTCCACCTTGGACCATGGAAAGGATTCTGAATAAGGAAATTAATAATCCAAGCTTACACTGGTTGGAGCCTATGGTATCCTTTGAACTGGTTAATTCGCCGGATTCTGAGTCTGATTTTCCAGTCACTCCAAGTGCATTCCTATTCAGATTCTTTGAGCAAATTGAGAAAGCACCACTTTTGGATTATGATGTCAATCACAAGCTCTTTTCTTTTTATCTTAAGTATAGGAGGCCACAACTGCAAATCTGGAGCTTATAAAAGGTGGTTGTTGTAAAGGTTTATGCACCTTTCTTGGTTGATGGTTTAATCAATGTCAAGTTTAATAGATTCAACGGATCAAGTCATACTTAATTTGATTTTACTCTTGCTGATCTTCCATGTATGAATCCGAATGACTGGATTTCATTATTCCTAATATTTTTGAAGAATGAGTAGAAATATGAACCGATAGTTTCTCATTTAAAAAGAATGCTTATTTGTTATATTAATGAAGTTTCGAAGATGGATATAGAAATAACTTCTGTTTTGAGGAAAAAGCCGATTGTGAATCCTAAACCAGAACCAAAGGACTTCCGAAAGCTGAAGCTGGGAAAGATCAATAACGAAAATTGGAACTCGGTTTATCAACAAAGGGAAGCTAAAATGTTCAAAAAAAACATGTTTTTCTTACTCGACAAGCATCTCTATTCAACCTCTGCTCTGAACATCATTTTGGGTCTGGTTGAAGCTACAAAGTTCAACAACAAAGATGATCGAAAGTGTTTTACTGACATGATCAGATGGTATCTCACCATCCGAAATACCCTTTTGAATCTGATGAGTCGAGTGTTCAAGGTTGAGAAGATGCAACATTGAAGAATCTCTACTCTTTATTTGACACAAAGGGGAGATTGTTGGGTTATTTAATGTATTGTGTCAAATTCTTATGTACGTAATTAGTCTTTTCTTAACGGATTGGGCATGTCCATCTGTCTTTATGTTGCTAGGGTTAGACTATATAATGTGCATGCATGTATTGTTTTAGGGTTAATCAATTGTACTGCCTTACTTAGCTTTTACAAAAAATTTCACGTAGAACTCTTCTAAAATTTTGATAATATTAAGCATTCGTCACATCTAGGAGCCTAGGAAAACCATAGAAGCACTCCAGGTTTCGTTCCCCTCTGTTTAGGGAAGCTCTAAAATTGCTCAATGCTGATGTGACACCAGTCAAATTTAGGTCAAAAATAAATTGATCAATAATCATGATTAGGATGAACTAATTGGTAGAGATTGTAACAAGGTTTCCAAAAATTTAAAGAACACTGAAATCCGAGTTATAACGAAGAAGTTATGACCAATCGAAGATCCACGACAAAACCAGCAAAACACTGTTCAGTGTAAAAACTAAAATTTCAATAAAAGGCTTTTTAGCCTTAACGATCTAAATGTTAGCTATAATTTATGTTAAACCGCTAACTTTCATAAAAAGAACGCCAAAATCTGACTTCGTATGAGGAAGTTATGATTTTTCTCAGTTTCAGTATAGCAATGTATAGCTAAAAACTCGAAATAAAGATCGAGTGGTTTTTACCCAACACAGCCTAAACGAGAATTGAAGGTCTCGTCACTAGTAGTACAACGGTAAAAAGACAGACAAAAACGAACGTCGGATGAAGAAGTTATGAATTCTTAACAGATTTTCTTGTCCCGCTCTGTTAAAAATTATAATACTAAAAATAAAGTCAAAACTAGCCGACAAAGTCTAAACAAAAGTCGTAGAGTATGATTTTACCTACGCGTGCATATAAAGAACGCCAAAAATGGAGCTCGTATGTGAAAGTTATGAATTTCGCAAGTTTTTGGCACAAAAATCAAGAAAATATGGAAAACCGGGAAAATCGCATGCATGACTTTCTGACACGTCATCCTCGCATGCGAGGCCTCCACGTGCCACCTCCTGATAGGACCAAGCTTCAATGTGTGGCCTTCTGATTGGACCAAGTCCGCAGTCCACTAAGCCTCGGACACCATCGCATGAGACACACCGCGGACCCTCGTGGCACCTCCCCATTGGACCGAAGTCCGGCCCACTCAAAAGCCTCCACGTCCGAAGCCTCGCCCCGTGTTCACTTCGCATGTCTAAGGCATGGCTGCTGACTCCTCGCCCTCGCCAACTGTCTTCCTCGGCCGCACCCTCGCACCCCTATATAAAGGGTGCGAGACTTCTCGGATTTGAGAGATTTTTCACCCCAAATTTCACCATCTTTCACCTTTTCACCCCTAGACTTTCTCACGACCCCGCAAGGCCCCGGTATCATGTCTAAAGTCTGAAGCAAGCCCGGGAGCCCCGAATTTCGAGTACGTTGTGTGTAGGAGGAGTGTATGCCCAGCGTACACGTTGGGCAGTTGACTTTTGCTAAATTTTGACTTTTGGTCAAGATCTAAGGTTTCGGGCCATGGAAGGGGCAAAACGGTCTTTTGCCTTTAAGGGGCACAGTTGTGGGATTTGGACTTCCAGGTTGAGTTATAGACCTTAATCAGTAATTAGGGTTAATTATTATGTTATTGGGCGGAGTCTAGTTTCGGCAATTCGGGTGTGAGATTTATCTTTCATCAGTATCAGGTGATTCTCCTCACTTATTCTTATGTAACGCCCGCAGATTTGGGTTAGTCAATTTAGAGACAATGAGCGTTAAAAATGACTTTTTGCTAGAAGATTACTTAGCATAAATAATCTTAACCAAAGTCATAGTATATGTCACAAAGATTCCTTACATATAAAGAACGCTGAAATCTGACTTATAACGAAGAAGTTATAACCCGTCGAAGTTTCATGATTAAACCGGCACGGCTCTACGTAACATAAAAAGGGAATTTTTGATAAATTGCATTTTAGCTTTAGCAATCTAAACTAAAGTCATAGTATTCATTAAACCGAGAGCGTGCATATAAAGAACGTCCAAATCTAACTTCACAAGAGGAAGTTATGATTTTTTGAAGTTTCAGCATAGCAGTATACAGATCAGAAATCAGATTTTAGATCGGCCAAATTTTAGCCAAAATGATCTAAATGAGAATTGAATATCTCATTAATAGGAGTTCAACGATAAAAAGACAATCAAAAACGGAGTTAGTATGTAGAAGTTATGAATTTTACACGGTCGTTTTTAAAATAGGTCAAGAATTAGCCAATGGGATCAAAACAAAAGTTCTAGATCTTGTCAATACCTATGCATGGACATAAAGAACGTCAAAAAAAAGAGGTGCGAAGGTTATGATTTTTTTAGAATTGGTTGTTTTACTTGCGTCCGGCACTACGTGTCAGCACTAGGAGAAGCATAGGTTCCTACGTAAGGCTCAAGACGTGAGAGGCCCCCAGACAGCCTATAAATAGAGGCGTAAATCTCTCATTTTTTCACTCGAAACCCATGCTTTCTCTCCCAATCCCCCCCCCCCAAACCCTCTCTTCCATTCCCTATCACTTCCCAAGTGTTAGAGGCGAGTCCCAGAGCGCCATAAGGCTCCAAGAAGAAGAGCTATCGACTCAGAAGTTATGCCCTGTAGAACTCGGCTCTTAGCTAAACCTCCCTTGTAAGTGAGTTATTAAAAGACCCACACTTTCATACTAAAGACATTGCTACTCCAAGTTAATCCAAAACATGCTACATACATATTCAAAAATAATATTTTACATTGATGATTTGATTACAAAAGACTGGATACAAACCGACTAAGTTTTAGTATATTACATAACTACCCATGATATTAAAGTTTTTATATGAACGTAAACCCAAGTACAAAAGTAATAGTATAAACTATTCTAAATCTTCCAACAGTATATGACTATATTGGATGCTTATTACCTGCAATTGTTAAACACTGAGAGGGGTAAGCGGTGACACTTACTGAGTTCAATAACAGTTACAATATAACGTTATGCCATATATATATATATATATATATATATATATATATATATATATATATATATATATATATATATATATATATGACAGAAACAAAGGGGTACAATGAGCAACAAAGGCAGATGAGTATCATATGAAAGCCTTTCCATATCAACCAATAATCTGATTCCAAGGTTTACAATAAATGAAACATAACAATTTCAATACTTGATATACATCAATAAAGCTTCAGCCCAAATGGCACAGAAAATACAATTTCGGATTATCATTTTGCTAGAATATACAAACTTCCATCCATGCATAGCCTTATGCCAATACCAGAAGTTATACGAGTCATGCTCTACATGGCCAAAGGCACAAAGCCAATACCAGAAGTTATAAGAGTCATGCTATACATGGCCAAATGCATAAATCCGATAGCAGAATAATACGAGACATGCTCTACATGGCCAAAGGCTCAAAGCCAATACCAGAAGTGATACGAGTCATGCTCTACATGATCAACAGTATAAAACCAGAATAACTCAGGAAAGCACATTGAACATATAACACACAAATACAATTGTCCCTATATTGAACTCACCTTGAAATAACCAAGGATTAAAGTATTAATTTGGGTAGCACTTCGACTCTAAATATGACTTTCTGTGACGAATCTGGGGATTTTAGTTGAAAATCGGACCTTTCGCGGGCAGAGTTTCAACTAGAAATATGATTTTCTCGAGAACTTCGGGGCTTCGGGACTTGCTTCGGGTTTCGGGATGATACCGGGACTTCGGGGGGTGTTAGGAGAGTATGACAGAGAGTAGAAGGTGAAAGATGTGAGAATTCTAAACAAAATCCGGAAGCCTTCGCTTTCTATTTATAGTAAGCTGGCCAGGCCGAACACAGCGCGTTCCAGTAGGTGCATGGCTTCGGACGTGTCAAGATGTGATATACGTGTCCACTTTATGCGAATGTGGGGCATTCTTCCGAAAGCAGGGCGTTCCCTTTAGATAAGCTTGGAAGTTTGTACCAAGAACTTCAAAAATCCATATCTTTTGCATACGAGCTCCGTTTTTGACGTTCTTTATATCCACGAGTAGTTGAGATTATACTCTACAACTTTCGTTTAGACTCCATCGGCTAATTTTGACTTTATTTTTAATATTATGTTTTTAACAGGCCGGGACAGGAAAAGTCTGTTAAAAAATTTCAACTTCTTCATCCGACGTCTGTTTTTGTCTGTCTTTTTACTGTTGTATTACTATTGACGAGATCTTCGATTCTCGTTTAGGTTGTTTTGGCTAAAAATCACTCAATCTTTATTTCGAATTTTTAGTTGTATATTGTTATACTAAAACTTCGAAAAATCATAACTTCCTCATACAAAGTCAGATTTGGACGTTCTTTTTATGAAAATTCTTGGTTTAATGACTACTACGACTTTCATTTAGATCACAAAGGCTAAAAAGTAGTTTATCAAAAACTCACTTTTTACGTCATACGACATCGTGCCAGTTTTGTCGCGAAACTTTAATGAGTCATAACATATTTGTTATAACTCGAATTTCGATGAGGTTTTCGCCTAAATGTTTCTAACGAGATTCTTTACAACTTTCAATAATATAATTTTACTTATTTTTAACTTTATATTTTCGTTAATTTCAATAGTTAACTTTTGATCGGAATCTCATAAGACTTTCAATACTTTTCTAAATGATTCTAAACATAGTTTTACCTCAATTCTAGTAAAAACTATATGTTAGAACTCAACGCTCATAATCATATAATATTATTCACTTTTAAAAATTACAAAACACGATAACTGAATATGTATGTTACAGTTATACTTACCCTACTTTAAGTGTAACTTATGTTTAAGTTAATTATTGTTATTATGAACCTATAAACAATATATGTGCTAAGTATTATATAATATAAATTATACAAAGTGTTATTATAATACCTTTCAACTGCTCACGGTATGGGGAATCTGGTTGAAAGGCCGCATAGGTTGTTGGATTTTAGAACAGCTTTAATGCCAAAATGGTTCTGCCAACGGTGTTTCATGTATGTACATAGAATTGAAAAGTATTTTTTTTTAACACTTATATAATACAAGGAAAACAATATTGATCGTGGAACTTGAGTTACTGATAAATCTAGACTAATAATTAGTCGCGATTAATATTAGACTAAAATCTAGTGATAATGATACTAGGTTTCGTCGAAAGAAAATAAAATTGTAAGAAGCGAAGCGCTGCCCGAGTTTGGCATCGTCACTTTAACAAGTGAGTGTATAGTTACTTTCATCTTATACATAGATATGAAGTATTTAATGTTAATACATGATATACGAGCTTCTTATTTGTGTTCCTGATATCTATGCTAGATGAACTATTTATACATGTTTACATGATTTAAACAGCATATGTATTTTTATACTCATAAATATGTACTGTGTAGCGGCGGGTGATGAGAAATAGGCGATGATAGAAAGGTAATGATAACTAGGTGATGATAGATGGGTGATGATAAATAGGTGATGTGAGATGAGAGGAGATGCCATAACCATGACCTGCATTGTTGCGATGTAGTCGTCTACCAGAGTATAGATAGCGACCACTGATAATCCAAACAAGTCATGTGGAAACACCAACAGGCTCATAACCTGTAGGTGATGAATTACAAGTTTAGGTGATGTTGTAACTACGTATTCATGCGATGATACTCTAACCCTTACTGGACACGTATTGGGGGAGTAATCCCCGAATCAGTATTGTATATGTAATGTAGGCAATGATCCATAGGAACAAACATATAAGGAAATGCAATGTAAGGAGATGAGTGGTAAATATGATGTGAGATAACCCTTAGGATAAATCTTTAGGGAAGATTAAATGAAGAAAATAGGGATGGGTAATCGGGTTAATTGTTTGACATGAAATATGTGAATAAACAAATTAAGTATATTACTGTGGGTTAAAAACCCTCTGTACACACCAAGTTTCCCAACCTGACTCACTCAGTTTATTTATATCATAGGTGTCGATTTGAAGATACATTACACTGAGAGATTAAAGAAGATGTAAATCATTATTGTAAATAAATGTAAGGTCTATTTATGCTTATGTTTCTGTATTGACAATGAAATCCCAAAGTTTTAATATAAACAAAATACATTTATTCATAAATGCTTTGATAATATATTTATCATGTTTTCTGGGAACAAATTCCATAATATTATTCTTTAAAATGGATACTCTGATTTTTAAATAAACATAAATAAAAGTTTTCAAATGACCGTGAATTTGGGGATGTCACATCTTACCTGTGTGGTAGAATAGTTTTATTTGTGATGACCAACTGAGTCTAACTATTACTATTATGTAATGTTGTTATGTGTGACTGAGACTGCGGATAATCTCCAGGGTTGGTGATAACCCACAGGGCGTGCTGTTTGCCCATTGGGACTCCTGATATTCGCTAGGGTTGCTGATAACCCATAGATGTTTATTTATGTTGAGTTGTATGTAGAATCTTGGGGAATTCACTAAGTTTTGTGCTTACATTTTTTGACTATATGTGTTTCAGGTACTTATGAGAATCGTGGGAAGGCGATGGTCTAATTGTGCACACTCGTTGGGAGACTTGTTACTAGGTATTTTGTGGCACTCTGATATTTTGTGATGATGATTTGTATTTGACACCTATGTTTTTCCGATGATTTTGTTGATGGACAATATTTTGGGTAATTTGAAAATGAAAATTTTGATTTGAAATTTAAGGGGTTACATAATCTCTGAGTATAACATATTAGCCACAATAATCCCCTCGAATTTGCATGAGTGCTTCTTCTTTTGCCCGCTATACCTTCATTTCATAAATTCTAATTTGTAAAGTATGTTGGAGTTCCTCGTGTAAAGCATAAATTGGAAGTTTAGGGTTTACTTCAACCTCATGTAGAATCTACTTTGAGAGAAAGTGGTAGGTACAAGCTTTAATTTTTCTTGTTTGTAAACATTGATGTATTTTATTATCGGTTTTAACCATCCAATATATATCACATTTACACTTACTAACTAGTAGGAACCATTGACAAGTCATCTCATTGTTGACTTCATTTTGACTAGGAACTAAAGCGAGTATTGTACCATAACAAACAACTCGAACTCCGGTCTTCTCATTTTTTGCAAAAACTAATTCCCTTCTTGTTTCAAGAGCATTCAGTTTCACCTTCTCTTTAACTTCTTCATCTGAATTAAAAGTTTGAAAAAGGTAAAATGGTTCACTCACAATGCCATTTTTCATTTTCATCAGCTCTCCGAATATTTCTAATAGATATCTTTCTTATGTTACTTTATCCTTCATCTGATGAAGATCTGAATACCAAGTCATCAGTGTTCATCACCTCAACTGTCACCTCTTCACCATTTTAGTCTTCAACTCCCACCTATTGAGTTGTACCTCTAATCCATTCATCTTTAAATCCAATGTTTTCCACGAAATCATCCATGTTTACATCTACATCACCTATCAAGTTTTCCTTATCTACTATAGAGTTATTATCCTCACCTTGAATCTCATCATTAGTAACCACATTGTCATCCCTATCACTTCCCTCATTAGAGCCTAAATTGTCCCCACTTTCCTGCCTAACAATTTCAGAATCATTAAAATTGTTTTGTTTTAAGCCAACATCTC
The DNA here is from genome assembly GCF_002870075.4 of Lactuca sativa. Lineage (NCBI taxonomy): Eukaryota > Viridiplantae > Streptophyta > Magnoliopsida > Asterales > Asteraceae > Lactuca > Lactuca sativa. The sequence continues at coordinate 323,818,032 of NC_056627.2, read as the reverse complement.
CTTCAACATTATTATCTTTGGTTGGCTCTAACAAAGGATCATGCTCAATGGCATTAACAACAATTTCTATAACATTGGCTTTGTCTTGTTGTGTGAAACTACTACCAACCACACTCTCTGTGTCATGTCATTCTAAAAAAATTCTTCTTGCACGTCTAGGTTGTGAGGGTGGTCGTGGCTTAATAATTTTCTCTATATGAACAAGTAGTGGATTAGGAGACATTAAATAAGTTTTCAAAGTGGGTTTCCTATGTTTTATAAAAACATATGAGTTTATGCATGCTCACTAGCCAAGGCGTACAAACTTGTGTCTAAACTTTCTAAAGGCAATAGAAATTGGTAGAACAGTGGCTTACCATCCTCAGTATGATCAAGACATTCTATCATTCCATTTGATATCAGGAATGTAGAATTTGTCAATGTCTAGTAGGTCAATAAAATTCACCTTATTGTTAACATTTTCTCTTCCAAGGTACTTTTTAAACTCCCTACCATGACATAGACGAATGGAGAAAATATTAGAGTATACATCTACATTACGAAATGGTCAACATGAGATTTTTGTCATAACTAAAATGAACAAGTTTAAAGAAAAAAATTATTGTATCTTTTACGAACATCAATTTCCGCCATTATTGCACATATTCTCCAAGTAGCCATTTCTGATCATTTGCTTTGGGGTTTAGAAGGGTTGTGATCATTTGTTTTAGGGTTTAGAAGGGTTAGGATTTTCTCAGTGTAATCGGATCAGGCGGAAGAGGGAGAAAGAGTAACCAGAGAGAGAAGGACAAAATAATAGCAATTAAGGAAGTCTCTTGGTTTCCTAAAAGTGGTGGTAACAAAGAAAGCCCTAAATGACTAAATACCCCTACGTAAGGGCGCTCACTAAGAAGGTTAGTATAAGGATCAAACGTACAACAACTTTAGCATCTTAGTACCGCATAGATGGAAAACTCGACTTAGGACCTAAACGTACAAATACTTATATAACATAGGGACCATTCGTGCAATTTACTCTTTTTATTATATATAAAAAAATATATGTGGATCTATTTTTACTTTTTCACATATAGTTTTAAAAATTAACGTATTGATCATGGGCAAGTGGTAATTAAAGCCCATGTTTGTGTGGTGAAATGTCTCACGTTTGTAAGGTGTCAAAGTGTGTTAGATACTATATTAGTAGTTTATAACTCGTGTGTTATGTGATTGACATAATAAATAAAATATTATAAAGACTATAAAAATCATAATAATTAATCCTAAATATCAAATATATTTGTATTATAATATGCCAGTAGGTTAGATATTCGTATATATTACAAAAGCTAATTAAAAAAAATTATATATAATGAGATACATTAAAAAATATCAAAACTACTTATTTATTATATATACAAGATTATATAATATATATTATTAAAAAAAAACGAACAAAATGAGGTATATGTTAGGGATATTATTTAGTGGATGTATTATATTTTTGTTTAACCGATATATCTTTATTAAATTATAAAATAATAAGTATTGCAATATATTTAATGGGTGTTAGTCGTTTAATTAGCTGTAATCTTTTACTTTGTTTCATGGTTTGGCTTTCTTAGTTTCTTGTCCATATTTGGTATTTTGTTTTCCAGTATGTAATTAATTTTTTATATGCCTTTAGTTAGTTGTTGGCTATTCTTTTAGCGATAGATTTGGTTTGCAAGATTTATATTCAATGAGTGTCATATACTTTGGGGACGATAAAAGTATAATTTATTTATGTTTTTTTTGGAAGGCAACGACAAAAACAGAGAAAAAAAAGGCATACCATTAAAAAAGTACAATATACAATAAAAAAAGTAATTGAGTTGTGTAACCACACCCTTCGTATTAACATACTTATCATTTCTACACTCATCACATCGTTTTCTCCTTTCTTACCTTGCTTTGTGTTGCTTTTTCATTTTATGACACCACTAGAATATTAAAGACTAGTTTTTAAAAAGTTTCTTCCAAATACAAGTTGGAGCAATAGCATATACATTTACATAGATCAACCCATGGGGATTGATCTACAACATACTAGCCCATGAAAGCCTGTAATTTCACAAACAATCACAATAAAAGAATAAAATATTTCAAGGTTCGTTATTTTGATCCTTTCACAACCATCCAAATCATCAAAAAGAAACCCATTGACTAGGTGGGGACCTTTTCTTTCTAAAGTTCTACAACAGGATTTTTACTTGTGGATGTGCATATGGATTCTACATGAACTTGATTCATTTCCCTTAATGATTCCTCCATGATTTCCCAACAAAAAAATCGGTTCATTTGAATCATTCTATAACTTCATGTATTTCCATATACACAATAGATTTTCATACCAAGTTTAAACTTCACTCTTCATGTTTTTCCCTTCAACACAAAACTCTTGAACTATCAGTTTCATGTTAAACAAAATATAAATAAGGAAAGTATATTGCAAGTAGCCTTAACATACTAGATGTAACATACTAGCCTTAATATACTAGATGTAATCCGAAAAATTGATGGACTTCTGGTCAACCAACCTTCACTTCTCGTAAACCAAATTTCACTTCCAGATATGAAAGTCATTATAGACAGTTTTTGGAAGATTAAGCAAAAATTGTGTATTTTTATGAACTTCGGACACATTTAAATACATATATATGTTTTATGTATAACTAATCCTTAGTGGGTTTGTGTTCTCATTTGTGATAGCTTCGAAACGATATATAATGTGTCCACAATGGAGTGTGTGTGTGAATGAGATATTAATACTCAAAGTTGAGTACTTGAAATTTAGCAAAATCAAATGTGTGTGAGAACATGTCTTACATAGGAAGAATGAGTAAACTCTTAGTGAGTTTATAAATCTGAGGTATTGATGGAGAAGACACGATCTATATTATCCAAAAAGTGTACATATTACACGAAGATAAACCTGGCTAAATAGGACAAAATACTAAACTACCTTTAACTATGAATATTTACAAAAGTAACCCTGAAGATACAAAAAAGTTGAAATGAACATCAACACCCCCTCTCAAACTCAAGGAGAGACAGGATGGTCCAAGTTGATTTTGAAACTAAGAACTGAAAATGAATAGGAAAGTGAACCTTGGTGAATATATTTGCAGTTTGATCAGTTGTGGAGATCTTTAGAAGAGGAACAGTTTTAGGAACTACATGTTGTCGAACAAAGTCGCAGTGAATCTCAATGTGCTTTGTACGTTCATGGAAAAAATCATTATGGGCAATCAGAATAGCATTGTTGTTGTCACACCATAGTGATGTAGGTCGGGACTGAGGAGAACCCATGTCAACTAAAAACCATCGTAACCAAACTAATTCTTGAGTTGTATCAGTTACCGCTCGATATTCAACTTCAATGCTTGAGCGGGTTGTAAGAGATTGTTTCTTACATCACCATGAGATGAGGGAGTCACCATGAAAGAAACAATAACATGTGGTAGATCACCAGTCAGTCAAGCCACCATTCCATTCTGCATCTGAGAAGGCTTCCAAAATGATAGATGATCTAGAAGAAAAATAAAGCCCGCGAAACATTATACCCTTAAGGTAATGAAGAATCTGAAGTACGGTTGCATAATGATCTGAGAAGTGAGCAGCCATAAATTGAGTAACTGTATGAACTACATAGGCAAGGTCGGGCTTGTAACCATGAGATAAACCAAGGAACCAACTAGCTTTATGTAAGCAATAAGGGCACTAAGAGGGGAGCCACTCCCAGAAACCAAGTGAGTATTTGATTCAAGTGGTTTGGAAGCCACTTTTGCATCCCTAAGACCCAAGCGAGACAATAAGTCAGAAATATACTTTGCTTGGCATAAGTACATTCTAGAAGAATTAGCCAAGACCTCAAGCCGTAAAAAATAATGAAGATTACCAAGATCCTTCATCTCAAAGTAAGAATTCAGAGACTGTTTTAGTTGTAAAATATTTGTACTGTCACTGCTTGTAATGATCATGTCATCAACATATAGTAAAAGGAGAATCGTACCAGTGTCTGTCATACGAGTGAATAGACGCAAGTCATAGGGTGATGGTTGTCGAGGCCAACAAAATTAATAACCCGATATCTTTTACACTAAAATAGTGTATAGTGGTAAAGGGGTCGAATCCGCGGAGATTGGTTCAATTTTATAACTCTACGAAAAACCTCTTTGTACAAATACTTGTAAAGTAACAATAAAAATAAAAATTGGGGGTTTGGTGTTTTGAAATACTTGAAACAAACTAGAATTAAACTAAGATTTAAATAAACAATTTCAACAAAAACAAGAGTTTGATGTAAAATCAATAAGAGAAAGATGGTTGACTTGAGGTTTCTTCACTTTGACTTTTTGATGAACATATCATTAGAATCCAATGGTGCAATACTTGTTTTAATTCCTTAATTTGGTTATAGTAATCCAAGAAGCTTGTAGCACCCGGTTCCTGGTACGTACTCCTTGTGGTTTATATTTTTAAAATAGTGCATTTTTGCCTTGGACTCGGTGAGTTGAAGGACCAACTCGACGAGTAGGAGCGGGATAAGACGCGGGGTCTGAACGTTGGACTCGGCGAGTCGGCCCCCGGACTCGGCGAGTAGACCCTGTTTGGGCAAAAACCCTAATCCGGGTGTTTGCACCCTATTTAAACGCTCTAACTTGGCCTCCTTTATCCCTAACACTTCCAGAGAGCTGTAGAAAGAAAGCCTAGCCCCCATATTGTTCTTGAGAGTGATTTTGGCTTTGTGAAGAAGGTTTGGGAGCTTAGAAGAAGAGGGAAGAGGTTGAAGTGTGCAAGGAGGGGAGGTAGATCCGGAATCTACACTGTGAGAAGCTTCCATTCAGGTAGAAAAGTTCTTACCTTGATCACTAGTTCATTAGATCCCCTTTTGTCCCAAATTAGTGGTTTTCAAGCCCTAAAACCTCAAACTCCATGTATTCATGCTCTATGTTCTGAAAGGACTTCAGATTGGGACCTTATGGACATCTTAGAAGTGTAAAGTCTCTGTGGTTGGAGTTATTGAGGTCCCTATTGAGTGTATGACCTCTTAAAGAGCTTGGATTTGCCTTCTTGAGCTTATAAGGCCATGCATGCACGTAAAGTTTGCAACTTTATGTGATAATCATGCCCTAGGAGCATAGATCTATGGTTTAGAAGCGTTGCATGTGTCAGATTTGGTATGTATGGGAAGTGGGTCAAAGGGACTCGGCGAGTCCCAAAGTGGAACTCGGCGAGTTCTATGAAGATGGTCTTAGACTCAGCGAGTTGGATAAACAACTCGGCGAGTCTTATGAAGATTTCCTAGAACTTGACGAGTTGTTCTTCAAACTCGGCGAGTCATATGAACTGTCACTGAGTAAGAGGGGTTTAAGTGTTGAAGGTCTAACCCTTCGTATCTGCATGCGGAATTAGCAATTTAACGTGTAGCAATAGCCCCAGAACCCCAAATCCTCTTAAGGGATGCTCTGGTGAGCATTTGGAAGCGAGTAGGAGATCTGCTCGTGGGGACTCGGCGAGTCGTTCTTGGACTCGGCGAGTCGGATCACGAGTCGGTTCTATAGTCTTGAGTAGCGAGTTAAGGGTGACTCAATGAGTAGGAGGAGGGACTTGGCGAGTAGGACCGGGTTAGTAGGAGAAGGACTCGGCGAGTCTGTGCCACGTCTCGGCGAGTCCAGTTAACTGGAAGTTGACTTTGACCGAGGAGTTGACCTTGGACCAGGGGTGGGTCAGTCAATTGACCAAAGGGTATTTATGAGTGGCTGATCTATGTTATGAATTTGTAGCCGGAGGATTACCGGTACAGCAGCCAGATGTCTAGCAGTCAGACTTTCGGTAGCTACTTTTCGAGGTGAGTTTCCTTCCAGTAGTAACGGGCCTAAGGCACCAAGGCCGACCCGTATAGACGATATGTTAGTATCGGAGTGTGGGCAGGGCCCGCATCTCATAGTTGAGGTTGATTATGATATATGCCAGTATGATAGAATTGTTTATACTCGTTGTCTGTGTGATACTTGTATGTTTTGGTTTAGCAGCTGAGTGTGGGCGAGGCCCGTATCTCTCTGATAGTGGAGTGTGGGCGAGGCCCGTATCTCTCAGATAGGGGAGTGTGGGCGAGGCCCGTATCTCCCAGATAGCGGAGTGTGGGCGAGGCCCGTATCTCCCAGCTAGCGGAGTGTGGGCGAGGCCTGTATCTTCATGAGTGTGGGCGAGGCCCGTATCTCCTAGTTGTTCATTGTATGTTTGTATGATATGAGGTATTATGGGGGAACTCACTAAGCTTCGTGCTTACAGTTTGCAGTTTTGTGTTCAGGTACCTCTTCTTCAAGAGGGAAGGAGTTGGCGCGGTAGCGGCACATCATACACGCACCTTGTTTTCCGCACCATGAGTCATTCTTGGATTTTGTACTCTGATAGTTGATTGTTTTTCATGTTTTGGTTTTCAGACACGATGTATGTTATGAAATGGTTTAACCAGACAATGTTTTAATTACAATCGTTTTCTAAAGTATTGACTTAAAAAGAAAATTTTTGGACGTGAAATTTGGGTCGTTACAAGTTGGTATCAGAGCCCTGGTTTGAGGGATTCGGACACACCCTCGGGGGTGTCTGAACTCAAATCGATGGATTAAAAGATTTTGAAAAAGAAATATTTTCTAAAAGTTAAAGAAAAGAGTTTTGAGAAAGAACGAAGTGTGTGATGTGCGCGACCGGCCGAGCTCAAGTAAGTATTCCCCAAAGTACCCATACAAGTTTATGTTTCGATGATTAGTTCCAGTAGAACAAAATTCTAGAATAGGACTAAGGATCTAGGAGTGATGCCTTATGTGCCTGCTTTATGTTCTTCAACTTATGAGAGTTGCAAGCTAGTATTGAGTAGACAGTAGTAGGATAGCATGTTTAGGTTATGCCTGGTGGTATGAGCTTAGCATTATATGCTAGTTCAGCTTCTCATTATGAGGACAGACTTGCTTGAGTAGTTCTCCTGCGTCCGAATGTTGCTTGCTATGTGCTCTGTGGGACTCTGAGTGATGAGAGTTAGTCATTAGGTGAATACGTCACATTACATGTGATCAGGGTGGATAAACTTAGAGTGTTGGATTTGGCCTTATTGCGCAGCTCTCGTTTGAGTCTAACCGTTGTAGGGACGAGTCTGTTACTCGAAAGATTATCTGAGCCTCATCGTACGTGATGGTATTCAGGTAATGGCTGATTGACATTACAAGGAGGCCTTCAGCAGCTTAGGACCGGGCAGGGTGGAGTCAGAGATTCCCTAGGGAAAACCTAGGAAGAGTATAGCAATAATTAGCATTAGAGAAATGGATCTGGTGGAGTCGAGGCGGTCCTTGAAGAAGGTACGGATAGATGTGGAATGTAGTATGGGCCCGTACTACTGAAAGCAGAGGATTCATACCCGAACTAAGGAAGTCTGAGACGAGACCAGGGAACTTGAAATAGATGTGATCCCTTTAGAGGTATCAGTATCACTAATGGTTGCATGTGTGTATTGCAGAATGGTGGTACTACGCCAGAGGCTAGCTGGTGGCAGTTCTGGAGAGGGATCGGGTTCGGGATCAGGTTCTGAGCCAGTAGATGAGAGGCTACATGAGTTCATCGCGTCAGAGATCACCAGAGGCATCCTTGAGTCGACCCCCATCATTTTCGGGTCGATCAAGGAAGGGATAGTTGAGCTGATGGAGGACCGCCTCAGGGTGTTCAGGAGTGACATGGCATCTGGCCAGTCAGGATCTCGCACGCTGTCCTTTAAGGACTTCAGGGGCAGTGGTGCGCCGGATTTTCATGGGGCGAAGAACCCCATTGCTGCCAGACAATGGATTGTGGACATTGAGTCCGCACAGCTGACCAGCTTCTGCCCCGAGGGGTCGAAGGTGAGATATGCAGCAGGATGTTTGCGAGACCGAGCTAGAGATTGGTGGGAGTCCATCGGTGAATCATTGGGGGCCTCGGCTATTGAGGCTATGACCTGGTCGGACTTTGTGAACAGGTTCAGGGCAGAGTTTGCGTCGGCTGTCGAGCTTCAGCAGCTGGCCAGGGAGTTTTTAGACATGAGACAGACTACGGAGACTGTGGCGGAGATCACCGCCAAGTTCCGGGAGAGGGCATTGTTGGTGCCCCAGTATGCGGGAGATGAGGATATGAGGAGGACCCGCAATCATGACATGCTATGGGCTAACATCTGGGAGCATGTTAGCTTTTCAGCTTGCCCTACCCTGGAGTCCATGATTTCTAGGGCGAGGGAAAGGGAGATTGATTTGGAGCATATTCGGAAGAGGAAGCCAGGGACAGGGCAGGTGGTTGGGGCTTCGGGGAAGAAGCCCAAGGGATTAGATGGTAGGCCAAAAGGCCAAGGAGGTCCGGGTTGCTACGGGAAATGCGGCAGGTCGCACGAGGGAACATGTAGATTGGGATCGTCATGCTGCTACAAGTGCGGAAAGACGGGGCACTTTAGCAGGGATTGTACTGCCCCTGTCTCGGTTGTTCAGACATCTGAGTTGCTGTGTTTCCACTGCAACCAGAGGGGCCACAAGAGGGCCAATTGCCCCCAGTTGACAGCAGCATCAGCGCCAGTGAAGGCGCCAGCTCCAGCGACTCTGAGGATCACAGATGGCCGGCAGGGCAAGTCAGAGGTTCCAGTGATGAGGAGTCGGGCCTTTCATCTGACTACAAAGGAGGCACGCGCCATGCCCGATGTGGTGACGGGTATGATTTCTTATTTATGCTTTATGTTATGCTGATGTAATTTTGATATGCTATATGTATGTGCTTTGTTTAGGATCGTTCCATGTGAACGGTATCCCAGTTCAGGTGTTGTTTGATTCAAGGGCTACCCGATCATTTGTTTCTCTTGTGCTTAGCAAGAAGTTTCCTGAGTCTTTGGGCACGTTGGATTGCCCTTTAGAGGTGGAGATTGCCGATGATCGATCGGTGTGAGCATCAGCAGTGTTCAGGGATTGTGTTCTAAGGTTAGTTGAGGAGCGCTACTTGGTGGATTTGGTTCCCATTCCGTTGCGTGGGAACAAGGTGATTATAGGCATGGATTGGTTGAGCCCTAATGGGGCGGTGATAGATTGCGCATAGCAGCTGGTGCGGATCAGGACCCCAAGTAGGGGAGAGTTGGTGATCCACGGTGAGAGGCCACAATATGGACCCGCAGTGTGTTCAGCAGCGAGAGCTAGGCGCTATCTTCATTAGGGTTGCGCGGGATATGTCGCGTATGTTATAGACACCCGGGAGGCGGGTAAGGCGACGATGAGCGAGGTTCCGGTGGTACGAGACTACGCTGATGTATTCCATGAGGAGCTTCCGGGAATACCTCCAGAGCGACAAGTAGAGTTCAGGATCGACCTAGTCCCCGGTGTGGCTCCGATAGCCAAGGCACTGTACCAGTTGGCTCCTCCTGAGAGGCAGGAGTTGTCTACACAGCTGTAGGAGCTATTAGACAAAGGATTCATTAGGCCAAGCAGTTCACCCTGGGGAGCCCCGATTCTGTTTGTGAAGAAGAAGGACGGGTCGCACTGGATGTGTATAGACTATCGAGAACTGAATAAGGTAACGGTGAAGAACCGTTACCCACTCCCGAGGATTGATGACCTCTTTGACCAGTTACAGGGAGCATCTTGGTTCTCCAAGATCGATTTGCGTTCGGGCTATCATCAGATGAGGGTCAGGGAGGAGGATGTGCAGAAGACCGCGTTTCGGACGTGCTATGGCCATTATAAGTTTGTGGTGATGCCGTTTGGGCTCACTAATGCCCCTGCCACATTCATGGACCTCATGAACCGCGTGTGCAGACCGATGCTTGATCGGTCTGTGATAGTTTTCATTGATGACATCTTGGTTTATTCCAAGACACAGGAGGAACACGAGGGGCATCTACGAGAGGTGTTGGAGACCCTGAGGAGGGAGAGCTTATATGCTAAGTTCTCCAAGTGTGAGTTCTGGTTACGCGAGGTGCGGTTTCTTGGGCACCTTCTCAACTAGAACGGGATTTCGGTGGATCCGGCCAAGGTGGGGGCCGTGTTGAGGTGGGAGGTTCCAAAGTCTCCATTTGAGATTCGGAGTTTCCTGGGATTAGCGGGCTACTATCCGAGATTCATTCAGGACTTCTCCAAGATAGTCGTACCCCTGACACTGTTGACTAAGAAAGCTGTGGTCTTTCGATGGGGGCCTGAGCAGCAGGCAGCATTCGAAGTTCTGAGACAGAGATTGTGCGAAGCGCCAATATTAGCCCTGCCAGAGGGCGTAGAGGATTTTGTGGTATTTTGTGACACGTCCATTTCAGGGTTGGGCGTGGTACTGATGCAGAGAGGACATGTCATTACCTACGCTTCAAGGTAGCTGAAGCCTCACAGGGCGAACTACCCGACGCACGATTTAGAGTTAGGGGCGGTGGTCTTCGCCTTCAAGATTTGGCGACATTACCTCTATGGGGCTCAGTGTACCATTTACACGGACCACAAGAGTTTGAGGTACCTCATGGATCAGCCGAACCTGAACATGAGGCAACATCGGTGGCTCGATGTGGTGAAGGATTATGATTGTGAGATCCTTTACAACCCGGGGAAGGCCAATGTGGTGACCGATTCGCTTGGCCGTAAGGCGGCGCCGATCAGGGATATTTGCATGCGGATGACAGTGGTGACTCCGCTTTTGGAGCGGATTCGGGAGGCTTAGCAGGAGGCCATGAAGGAGGAACATCGGAAGAGTAAGCGCATAGTGGGTCAGGATTCCTCCTTCGACTATGATAGCAGGGTATTATTGACATTACACCGCAGGGTGTGGATGCCATACCTCGGAGGCGTGCGCCAGGTCTTGATGGAGGAGGCGCACAAATCTCAATTCTCCATTCATCCTGGGGCGACGAAGATGTATAGGGATCTTCGTCTAGACTATTGGTGGCCCTGCATGAAGCGGGATGTGGCTTGGTACGTCGAGCGGTGCTTGACCTGCAGGAAGGTCAGGGCCGAGCATCAGAGACCGCACGGCAATATGCAGCCGTTGGATATCCCATTGTGGAAATGGGAAGATATTACGATGGATTTTATCACGAAGCTACCCAGGACCGCGCGAGGAGTGGATTCTATATGGGTCATCGTGGATCGATTGACTAAGAGCGCCCATTTTATCCCGATTCAAGAGAGCATCTCGGCCGAGAAGTTGGCCGACATCTATATCACGGAGATAGTGGTGCGGCACGGGGTGCCAGTATCAGTGATTTCAGACAGGGATGTGCGTTTTACTTCCAGGTTTTGGAAGAATTTTCATGACGAGTTGGGTACTCGTCTGCATTTCAGCACCGCTTTTCACCCGCAGATGGATGGTCAGAGCTAGCGGACCATCCAAACATTAGAGGATATGTTGCGGGCGTGTGTTCTGGATTTCGTAGGTAGTTGGGATACCTACCTCCCGTTGGCGGAGTTCTCATATAATAATAGCTATCATGCGAGCATCGACCGTCCTCCCTTGGAGATGTAGTATGGGAAGAGGTGCAAGACCCCGATATGTTGGGGAGAGGTCGGCCAGAGGGTCATGGGAAGCACCGAAGTGGTGCTCCAGACGACGGAGAAGATCCAGCAGGTCCGAAGCAGGCTTCAGACTGCTCAGAGTCGGCAGAAAAGTTATGCCGACAAGCGCCGTTCAGACTTGGACTTCCAAGTCGGGGATATGGTTCTCCTGAAGGTGTCACCCTGGAAAGGCGTCATCCGATTCAGGAAGCGAGGCAAGTTGGGCCCAAGGTACATCGGGACCATTCAGGGTTATAGCCCGGGTGAGCAAGGTGGCGTATAGGTTGGATCTGCCAGCCGAACTCATCCAGATCCACAGCACTTTCCACGTCTCTCAGTTGCGGAAGTGTTTGGTAGACGACTCGGCAGTGGTGCCTTTAGAGGATATTCAGGTCGATGATAGCCTGAATTACATCGAACGGCCTGTGGCAATCCTCGACAGGAAGTCGAAGGATCTAAGGAACAAGAGGGAGGAACTCGTGAAGGTGCAATGGCAGCACCGTAAGGGATCGGAGTGGACTTGGGAGCCGGTGAAGAGATGATGGAGCACTACCCCGAGCTGTTTCAGGATCGAGTAGCAGACTTCGACGACGAAGTCTAAACTAAGTGGAGGAGATTTGTAGCACCCGGTTCCTAGTACGTACTCCTTGTGATTTATATTTTTAAAATAGTGCATTTTTGCCTTGGACTCGGCGAGTTGAAGGACCAACTCGCCGAGTAGGAGCGAGATAAGACACGAGGTCTGAACTTTGGACTCGGCGAGTCGGCCCCCGAACTCGGCGAGTAGATCCTGTTTGGGCAAAAACCCTAATCCGGGTGTTTGCACCCTATTTAAATGCTCTAACTTGGCCTCCTTTATCCCTAACACTTCCAGAGAGCTGTAGAAATAAACCCTAGCCCCCATATTGTTCTTGAGAGTGATTTTGGCTTTGTAAAGAAGGTTTGGGAGCTTAGAAGAAGAGGGAAGAGGTTGAAGTGTGCAAGGAGGGGAGGTAGATCCGGAATCTACACTGTGAGAAGCTTCCATTCAGGTAGAAAAGTTCTTACCTTGATCACTAGTTCATTAGATCCCCTTTTTGTCCCAAATTAGTGGTTTTCAAGCCCTAAAACCTCAAACTCCATGTATTCATGCTCTATGTTCTGAAAGGACTTCAGATTGGGACCTTATGGACATCTTAGAAGTGTAAAGTCTCTGTGGTTGGAGTTATTGAGGTCCCTATTAAGTGTATGACCTCTTCAAGAGCTTGAATTTTCCTTCTTGAGCTTATAAGGCCATGCATGCACGTAAAGTTTGCAACTTTACGTGATAAGCATGCCCTAGGAGCATAGATCTATGGTTTAGAAGCGTTGCATATCTCAGATTTGGTATGTATGGGAAGTGGGTCGAAGGGACTCAGCGAGTCCCAAAGTGGAACTCGGCGAGTTCTATGAAGATGGTCTTAGACTCGGCGAGTTGGATGAACAACTCGGCGAGTCCTATGAAGATTGCCTGGAACTCGACGAGTTGTTCTTCAAACTTGGCGAGTCATATGAACTGTCACTAAGTAAAAGGATTTTAAGTGTTGAAGGTCCAACCCTTCGTATCTGCACGCGGAATTAGCAATTTAACGTGTAGCAATAGCCCCAGAACCCCAAATCCTCTTAAGGGATGCTCTGGTGAGCATTTGGAAGCGAGTAGGAGATCTGCTCGTGGGGACTCGGCAAGTCGTTCTTGGACTCGGCGATTCAGATCACGAGTTGGTTCTATAGTCTTGAGTAGCGAGTTAAGGGTGACTCAATGAGTGGGAGGAGGGACTTGGCGAGTAGGACCGGGTTCGTAGGAGAAGGACTCGGCGAGTCTGTGCCACGACTCGGCGAGTCCAGTCAACTGGAAGTTGACTTTGACCGAGGAGTTGACCTTAGACCAGAGGTGGGTCAGTCAATTGACCAAAGGGTATTTATGAGTGGCTGATCTATGTTTATGAATTTGTAGCCGGAGGATTACCGGTACAGCAACCAGACGTCTAGCAGTCATACTTTCGGTAGCTACTTTTCGAGGTGAGTTTCCTTCTAGTAGTAACAGGCCTAAGGCACCAAGGCCAACCCGTATAGATGATATGTTAGTGTCGGAGTGTGGGCAGGGCCTGTATCTCATAGTTGAGGTTGATTATGGTATATGCCAGTATGATAGAATTGTTTATACTCGTTGTCTGTGTGATACTTGTATGTTATGGTTTAGCAGCTGAGTTTGGGCGAGGCCCATATCTCTCTGATAGTGGAGTGTGGGCGAGGCCCGTATCTCTCAGATAGGGTAGTGTGGGCGAGGCCCGTATCTCCCAGATAGTGGAGTGTGAGCGAGGCTCGTATCTCCCAGCTAGCGGAGTGTGGGCGAGGCCCGTATCTTCATGAGTGTGGGCGAGGCCCGTATCTCCTAGTTGTTCATTGTATGTTTGTATGGTATGAGGTATTATGGGGGAACTCACTAAGCTTTGTGCTTACGGTTTGCAGTTTTGTTTTCAGGTACCTCTTCTTCAAGAGGGAAGGAGCTGGTGCGGTAGCGACACATCATACACGCACCTTGTTTTCGACAGCATGAGTCATTCTGGGATTTTGTACTCTGATAATTGATTGTTTTTCATGTTTCGGTTTTCAGACACGATGTATCTTATGAAATGGTTTGACCAGACAATGTTTTAATTACAATCGTTTTCTAAAGTATTGACTTAAAAAGAAAATTTTTGGACGTGAATTTTGGGTCGTTACAAAGCTTGAGATTACCTAGACTTTTCTTAGTTGTTAAAATGGTTAGAGAAACTCATAACAATTCCCTTAGTCAAAGTCACAATTTCCATTAAGCATGTAGTTAGTGAAATTCAACTAGCATTAAGAACCAAAAAGTCACCAAATCCAAGAGGAGTCAAATGCTTTCACTACCATGTTGGAGAAAATGTTTTTACGATTGTGTGAAGCAAAACTAACACAAAAAATCATTTGTTGTTTGCTAATTTGAAGATCCTTTTCTTAATCATGAAATTAGCCAACTAATCACCACAAACACATTTAAACTCATGAATAAAACATACAAGTAGTGATAAGATATTAAATCACAAAACATTCTCATAAAGATTAAAACACAAGTTCATGTAATCTTCAACATTCAACAAGAAGTCAAAGGATTTAACCAAAGTCAACCAAGTTTTTTCTAACCAAGCATGGCTAAACTAAAGAAAACAAAGTTAGTAAAGATTATACCCAACATTTTACAAGATTCAATAAGAAAATGATGAAGTTGTTGAGGGTTCTTGGCCTTCAAAGTCTTTAATATCTCCAGAGAAAAGGCTTCAAAGTCGGATGTGCAAGTGTTCCAAAAGAAACCCACCAAACTTCCTCAAATAGAAGCCAAATGTAAAATCACGAATTTGCCCCTGCAGAAACTCACGCGGGCCACATGGAAATCTTACACGGGTCACGCAAATTGATAGAGAATGGGCCTTTTTCATTTGTTGGGCCTACACTGCTTAGTCCACTAGCCCAGTTTGAGTTCGATCAGCTTCTAGCCCATTTTTCTTCAAGTTTTCTTCAATTTGAGCCCAATTTTCCTTTTTCTAAATCCTCCAAAGCTCTCGAAATCGCCTGATCATTAATTCTCGCACGCTTGAAAAATTCTTCCATCTTCGTTTAATAAAGAGACAATCTTCTTCAATGCTCCATCCATCTAAAGCCAATTTTATGTAAAGCCAAAAAATATTTATTGCTCACCAAGTACAATCGCCTCCCAAAGATCTAGCTCCCCTAGTCTCCAAAAAATCTGCAATTATGCTCAAGAAACTAGAAAGTACCCGAAATGGTCATAAAATAACAAAAAGGAAAATATGCATGGAAATTAACTAAATTTTGAATGAAATATGTGACATCCCCATTTTCACTGCCAGAAAAGACCGATTTTGTTTATGCTTTATAAAAATCAGAGTATCGCTTTTAATAAAAATGTTGCGGAATTTGTTCCCAAAAAAACATGATAAATACGTTATCAAAGCATTTCTGAAGAAATGTATTATATTCATTTTAAAACATTGGGATGTCATCGTCAATAAAAAAGACATAAGCATAAACAGAATTTACATTCATTATCACTAGTGATTTATATCTCCTTAATCTCTCAGTGTAATGTAACTTCATATCGACACTTATGATACAAATGAACTGAGTGGGTCAGGTTGGGAAACCTGGCGAGTACATATGGTTTTCAACCCATAATAATATAATGATTATCTTTCATCATCAAACAATTATCCCAATTATTCATCCCCAATATCTTCTTTATTATTAAGGGTCTACCCTAAGAGTTATTTATCCTATATTCCTTCAAACCGAAGTCCATTGCTTCCAGGGTTTATACGATAGGCACTAAGTCCATAGCTGCCAATGCTCGTTCATAAAGCACTAATTCCATAGCTGCTAAAGTTCATTCATCGGGTACTAAATCCATAGCTACCAGTGTTTATCTAATAGGTACTAAGTCCATAGCTACCAACATTTATATAACATATACCAACTCCATAGCTACCAACGTTTATCCAATAGGCACTAAATCCATAGTTGGCGATGTTATTTATTAGGCAATAAGTCTATAGCTGCCAATGTTCACTCATATCATCTTTCATCTCTCATCATTCATCTACCCATGTTTTACCCAATATATTCGTAGATATAAATTACATATACAGTTTAAATCATTTAAAACTTGTATAAAATTGTTCATCCATCATAGATAGCAAGTGTACAGATAATATGCACACATAGCACGTAGTTTATATAAAAAACTTCATATCTATGTGTAAGATGAAAGTAACTATGCACTCACTTGTTAAGGTGGTGATTCCGAACTCAGACAGCGCTTCGCTTCTAGTAATTTTTTTCTTTCGACGAAACCTAGTATCATTACCACTAGAGTTTAGTCTAATACTCACTGAGACTAATTAATAGTCTAGCTATTATTACTATTATATAAGCGTTAAACAATACTCTTCACCCACTATGTACAAACAGGGGCCAGACATAAAACACCGGAGGGCAGGACCATTTTGGCATATAGCACTTCTGAAATCCAACAACACTATGCGACCCTTTAAACTAGATTCCCCGTACCGCGAGTGGTTAAAAAGATGTTATAACGACACTTATATAACTCATAATAATAGCCCAAATATTTATTATAAGTTCCTAATAACAATACTATATTTAAATAAAAGCTATATTCAAAATCAGGTAGGCGTATCTTACCTACGAGGGGGTTAGGCTAGAAGCGGGGCTCTGTAGGGGCAGAACTTCCTAGCCGAAAGCTCTTCGTCTCGGAGCCGTCAAGCGCTCTGGGGCTTTCTTCTAGCGCTAGGGGAGTTTTGGGAGGTTTAGAGAGAGAGTAGAGAGAGAAGGGTAGAGGTGTGAAGAAATGAGGGTTGAATGGGTTGTATTTATAGGGTTAAAAATGTCTGAAGTTGGTGCCACGTGTCACCATCTAGTGGCAAGCTGTGGGGAGAAAGCAATGGTCAATATTGTGTCACGTCACCCCTTTTGCAGCAACACCCTGCCGACTTCTAAACCCCGTAACTTTCACATACGAGCTCCATTTTCGACGTTATTTATATCCACGCATAGGTAAAAACAAGATCTACAACTTTCCTTTTGACTCCATTGGCTAATTCTCGACCTATCTTAAATTTAACATTAGGAGGAGATTATACTGTTAGAAACAAGATCTACAACTTCTACACACGGGCTCCGTTTTCGTCTGTCTTTTCATTTTTGGGCTACTAATAATGAGATCTTCAACTCTCATTTAGATTGCATTGGCCAAAAACCACTCGATCTAAAATTCGAATTCCGGGTTGTGCCTGCTAGGCCAAATCTTAGAAAAATCATAACTTCCTCATACGAAGTCAGATTTGGGCGTTCTTTTTACGCACGCTCTCGATTTAACGTATACTACAACTTTTGTTTAGATCACTAAGGCTAAAAAGCACTCTATCGTAAATTCACTATTGACGTCGCGCAGTGTCGTGTCGGTTCCATCGCAAAACTTCGACGCCCCATAACTTTTTCGTTATAACTTGGATTTCAGAGTTCTTTATATGTACGGAATCCTTGTAACATATGCTACAACTTTTATTAGGACTATTCCTTCTAAATAATCTTCTATAAAAAATTCATTTTTGACACTTATTGTGTCTAAATTAACTAGCCGAATCTGCACGCGTTACAAAATATGCTAAAATAAACTATAAAAAGAAGTAAATAAAATGAAACTATCATAGGGGGTGGAAGAGAAACCCAAAGAAAGAACGGTTGTAACATCCATAAAATTTTATAAAATTTAAACTTTTCAAAACAACCCATTTTCAAAAGAAATATTTACAAAACCATTGTTTCCAAAACATTACTTTAAAAATCAGAATCGTTTTTGACATAGTTTTCAAAAAATTCACATTATCAGAGTTTCCCAAAAATCATAACTTCAAAAACGTGAGGATGCGTACGGTTATGCCTTCACCTTAACACGATCCACTAAAGTACCTGAAACCATAAACCAAAACTGTAAGCACAAAGCTTAGTGAGTTTCCCCCACAAAACCAATCATACAACTGATAACATTTACAACAAACACCATGCATACAGAGCCTTTAGCATGTCTGGACTACCTCACCGGGCCTTCTGCCTGTCTGGACCGCTCACAAAACCTCCAGCATGTCTGGACCGCCTCACCTGGCCTTCAGCGTGTCTGGACCGTTCTCCGGGCCTTCGGCCTGACTGGTCCGCCTTACAGGCTTTTAGTCCATTTGTGATGGGTTTTAGCAATATGAACATTCCTATGTGCACATACAAAACCTAATGCTTGGATCTAGGTTTCTCTAATTGAACATGCATTGAATCCAAGACTTCTAATGGTAATTCTAGTATAATAACATAAGAAATCAGATTTAGATGCTTACCTTGAATCACTTGCTTGAATCTTCTTGTCCTTGGAGCTTTAGAGTCACAAGTGTCACTCCTCTAATGGCTTACAAACACCAACTAGCAAGAGGATGATTATAGAGAGAGGAGAGAGGAGGAAGAAATCGGCCAGGGTTTTTTTAGAGACAAGAGTGTCGATTTTCCTTATCCCTTAGGGTCTATTTATACTAGTGAGGCTCCTAGGGTTTCACCCTTAAACCCTAATTGGATAACTTAAGCCCTAAGCAATCCAATCCCTTTGTGATAAGCCCTTGGACGAATTCTAGGCTCTTCCAAACCCTAAATTCGTCCAACCCTTATCCTTAAGAGATTATAGCCCAAAGTACAACTATCATACAATTGACAGTTTATGCCCTTCTATTTAATTAATCTCTTTAAGTCACCAAATTAATTCCTAATTAATTTATGACTTATATTAATCAAATAACAATATTATTATTCCTTATATTATTCTCATAATATATTAATAATATTTCTTCTCTCATTATAAATCATCCTGTCAAGTTGCTATGGTGAAGGCAACCCAAAAGGACCATGCTCAATCGGGTCAAATACTTTCCTAATATAGTTGCAGCCTTAGACACTATTCCAACAGTCTCCCACTTGGATAAGTCTAGTAACTATATATAAGTATAATCTGATTAGCAATCGTAGCTCTCAAAGACGCTGTCAAACTCTGATCTTATCAATCCTGTCCTTTAGATAAGGGATCGTACAGTCCTCTGTTTAGATATCATGCTGACAATTCTATGGAACCAATTTGTCCAGCAATTGGTTTCTCGATCTCAGATTTATTCGACATAGAAATTAATCGAACACATCAATTTAGTTCTGACCGGGCCGGACACATAAGTCAAATCAAATCATCGAGCAGCCGAGATATCGCTTTTACCCTCTTAGGATAAAAGTAACAGATAAACTTCGACTTATATGCATTTACTTATTCATTAATCAACTATACACAACAATGTGTTTTATAACACCAAGTTACCGATGTGGTTTCGCATTATCAATGTACAACCAATTAACAAATAACAAACCATATATCTAGGTTTTAAGACCATGTGATATTATCGTCTTGCGATCACCCTTTTTATCACATTCCATAAGGTGATTCCAGCAAGCGCGGGTTTGTTCCAATGCTCAAAACTAGTTCATAAGCACTCATGAACGTTGCAGCAAACTTTTGCTATGTCTAATACCATTTAGACAATCTACACACCAATTCATGACAATATTCATTCATACCTACTTCCAACATATGAATGATTGTGGACAATTTGAATAATTCGATTATTCTTAATAAACTCAATTATTCTGGAAGTCAAAACATGCAAAGTGAAACAATAGTTAAACAATTAACATAAGACAGTAACATTACTCATAAATAATACTCCTTTATTTAATCATCAAATGTTAATTACATTTATCTATTACACGTTTCTAATATTATCTAATCTATACTAATATCATCATTCAGCCCAATACTCCTAGCATGTTGCAAGTGCTTAACCCTGCTCAGTCCCTTCGTAAGCGGATCTGTTGGGTTATCTTCTGATGATATCCTCTTAACCACGAGTTGTCCTTCTTCTACTCGATGTCTAATAAAGTAATATTTTATGTCGATATGTCTAGATCTACCATGATCCTTCGGTTCCTTGGTCAAGGCAACCGCTCCTTCATTATCACAGAAAATTTCAATGGGCTTCTTTATGGAAGGTACAACTCCAAGATCACCGATGAAGTTCTTCAACCATATTTCCTCCTTTGACGCTTCGCTCGCTGCAATGTACTCTGATTCGCACGTTGAATCAGCTACGGTTTCCTGCTTGGAACTTTTCCAAGTCACCGCTCCTCCATTCAAGGTAAAGACCCAGCCCGACTGCGAACGGTAGTTGTCCCTGTCGGTCTGAAAGTTGGCGTCACTATACCCTCGCACCTTCAAGTCATCACTCCCTCCGAGGACTAAAAACCATTCCTTCGTCCTCCGAAGGTACTTAAGGATATTCTTGACTGCAATCCAATGGGCTCTGCCAGGGTTCCCTTGATATCTATTAACCATGCTCAAAGCAAATGCTACATCAGGGTGAGTACAAGTCATAGCATACATGATTGAGCCAACTGCGGAAGCGTATGGAACTCGGCTCATTTCTGCTATTTCAGCTTCGGTACTCAGACTTTGAGTCTTACTCAACTTGGCATTACTTTGTATCGGTAATTCTCCCTTCTTCAAGTTTTCCATACTAAAATGTTTTAGTACTTTATCTAAGTAAGTGTTATGACTAAGTCCTATTAGTCTCTTACTTCGTTCTCTCACTATCCTTATTCCCAGAATATAAGAAGCCTCTCCGAGGTCCTTCATAGTGAAGCACTTCCCAAGCCAGGACTTGACCTCCTGCAGTGTCGAGACGTCATTTCCTATGAGTAGTATGTCATCGACATACAAAATGAGGAAGCTTATTATACTCCCACTGGCTTTGACATATACACATGATTCATCTTCGCTTCGTACAAATCCAAACTCTTTGACTTTCTCATCAAAGCAAAGATTCCATCTGCGAGACGCTTGCTTAAGTCCATAAATGGACTTCTCAAGCTTACACACTCTATTTGGGTGCTTCAGATCAACAAAACCCTCTGGCTAAGCCATGTAAACATCCTCAGCCAACTTTCCATTAAGGAAAGCGGTCTTGACATCCATTTTCCAAATCTCATAATCATGAAATGCGGCAATCGCTAGCATCACTCTAATAGATTTTATCTTCGCTACTGGTGAGAAGGTCTCATCATAGTCAACTCCGGGAGTTTGAGTAAAGCCCTTCGCAACCAATCGCGCCTTATACGTGTGTACGTTTCCATCTACGTTGGTCTTCTTCTTAAATATCCATTTGCACCCAACGGTCTTACGTCCGGGAACATTATCAACCAAATTCCAAACTTGGTTATCATACATGGATTGGATCTCGCAGTCCATTGCCTCTTTCCATTTCGCAGACTTCGGGCCTGACATGGCTTCCTTATAGATATTAGGTTCATCTAGATTTATTAGTGTACTATCACTAATATATGTGTCCCCTTCGGTAGTAATATGAAAACCATATAACCGGGGTTGAACTCTAACTCTTTCGGAACGTCTAACAGGTAATGACTCGTCAATCGGTTCAACCGGAGTTTCGTCCTCGATTTGAGTGCCAGCGGTAGAGGTTCCTTCATCAATCGACTCTTGAATCTATTCAAGCTCGATTTGCCTCCCACTGTCTCCTTGTCTTATGAGTTCTCGCTCTCGGAAAACTCCTCTCCTCGCAACAAAGACAACATTGTCCTTCAGTCTATAGAAGAGATATCCAAAGGATTTATGCGGGTAGCCGATGAAAATACATCGCTCACTATGAGGTTCGAGCTTGTCGTGAGTATCTCTTCTTACAAAATCCTCACAACCCCAAACCTTGATATGTGCTAACGAGGGAGCTTTCCCTGTCCACATCTCGTGAGGTGTTTGGGCAACCTTCTTAGTAGGGACTCGGTTAAGGATATGGGCGCCAGTCTCTAAGGCATACCCCCAGAATGAGATAGATAGTGAAGCACGACTCATCATAGAGCGGACCATGTCTAACAAGGTTCGATTACGCCTTTCTGCCACACCATTCAACTGCGATGTCCTAGGTGGCGTCAATTGTGAAACTATTCCACACTCCTTGAGATAGTCGTGGAATTCAAGACTTAGGTACTCTCCTCCTCGATCGAATTGAAGCATCTTGATTTTCCTGCCCAATTGATTCTCCACTTCATTCTTGAACTCTTTGAACTTTTCAAACGTTTCTGACTTTTGCTTGATTAAATAGATATACCCATATCTACTATAGTCATCGGTAAAAGTCACATAGAAGCGGTTCCCGTCCTTTGTGGTTGATCTAAACGGTCCACATACATCGGTATGTATGAGGTCCAATAGACCCTCACCCCTTTCACATGTGCTAGTGAAGGGTGACTTGGTCATCTTTCCAAGCAAACAAAACCCGCATGTGTCATCTTCCCTAAGGTCGAATGACTCCAACACTCCATCCTTTTGGAGTTGGGCTATGCGCTTCTTGTTGACATGTCCAAGACGACAATGCCACAAGGATGCTCTATCCATACTATTCGAAGAATCCATGCATAAAACATCATTTCCTAGGTTATATACAATCATAACAGTTTCATAAATTCCATTACATGGTATTGCTTCAAAATATAAGACACCATTTAGATAAGCATAAATAGAACCATTCTCATTATTAAAAGAAAATCTAAATCCTTGTCTAAACAAACCATGAAATGAAATGATGTTTCTTGCCATTTCTGGCGAATAGCAACAATTATTCAAATCTAAACATAAACCATTCCTAAGCACTAAAGAATACACTCCAATCTTGGTCACAGGCGACGATCTTCTGTTCCCCATGATTAGATTTATTCTTCCATGCTCCACATCCCTATTTCTTCTTAGTCCCTGCAATTCAGAACAAATGTGGTAACCACACCCAGTATCGAGGACCCAAGAAATAGCATTAGATGAATCATTAGATTTAATTGTGTATATACCTGCGAAAGAAGGCTTGATCTTTCCTTCTCTGATGGCTTGCAGGTAGTCTGGGCAGCTTCTCTTCCAATGCCCTATTTTGTGGCAATGGTGGCACTCTGCCTCCTTTGGGTTAGGGTTAGGCTTAGCGGGATCAACTTTGGTCCCACTAGAAGAGGAACCATCTCGGGACTTTCCTTTGCGGTGGCTCTTAGATGGAGCCTTCCTCTTCTTACCCCTACCTTGCCCAATTGCCAAAACAGGAGTAGCTGGTGGATTGGGAGTTGGTGCAACAGACTTGTCCTTGAGGTTTCTCTCAGCAACCCTAAGGAGACCTTGGAGCTTACTTAGGGTGACCTTTTCTTTGTTCATGTGGTAGGTCATCCTAAATTGGTTGTAACACGGAGGCAAGGAGTGAAGCACCATGTCAATAGCCAAGTCTTCCCCAAAGTCAACATTCAACTTGCGAAGACGATCGACATACCTTTGCATCTTTTGCAGGTGAATGGTTAGAGATTCTCCGTGACCCATTTTAGCGGAGATCATGTTAGTGAAGATCTCGTAACATTCCTGCCTCTCGTTTTGATAGTATCTCTCCAACAAGTCTTGGTGCATTTCGTACGGATACATGTCCTCGTAGGACTTTTGGAATTCAGCGTTCATGGTGGCTATCATGATGCAATGAACCTTCATTGCATCACGTTCATGAGTCTCAAAAGCAGTCATTTCAGCCGGAGTAGCGATTTCTGGGTTGATCTTCTCGAGCTTCTCATCGAGGACATACTCCTTGTCCTCGTAGCGAGCAATCGTGCGAATGTATCTTATCCATTCGCTAAAGTTCGTCCCATCGAAAGTCACCTTTTGGCAAAGGCTCATCAATGTGAACGAGCTAGCAACAGCGTTGTTCGCGTTTGACATCTACAAATAAAAAGGACAAAGATAGATTAGAACTTGAATCCCTAATTATTACCCAATAAGAAAAATTAGGGCTAGGATCCAACAACAATATTTACATATTAGAAAAGGGATGTCGTAATCTAACATGCAAACAATTTGAAGGTAAGTGAATGACGATTCACTAATTCTCCACCATGAAAACATAACTTTAAGTTCTAAATGTATTGAGAATTCCTAGGTTTCGATGAGATTCATTGAACTTTTCAATGGCATGTTTAAATCTCGATATGACCCTCTCGTTTGTGACTGGGATACCGAGAATCACAAAGTGGGTGTGAATTACCATGCAAACTTACACAGTGCCTTCATTGTAACAATCACCTATTCGATGTGTCGGTAAACCACACACGCTCCATCGAACTATGATAAACAATGAATCACTATTTTCCACCTTTGCTTAGAACCAATTAGTGTGCCGGTAAACCACACACGCTCCACTAACTTCTTAGCAAGGGTGCAAAGTGTAATTTCATGGGATTGCATCAATTCACTTTTCCTAAAGTAACTAGGACTGGGAATTTTTGAAAAACATGTAGCTACTTTGTATTTCATATTATACTTTTAATGAGGAGATGAGGTTGCCCTATCCTACCCGTTCGGCTAACGACCCTCACCGATCAAGCAAGCGGTGGGTGTGAGTGTACACCCATTAAGCGCCATTTTATAGGTCGCAACCTTATACCCACCTTATAGACCGGCTTCGTGAATGAGGCCTACTAATGGTAAGACTAGTATTTTTAATTATACATATATATACATATTAATCTTGTAATATTATATTAGTATAGGGTTGAATTTTAAACTTGTAAAATTCTAGTGTTTGAAATTTAAATTGTCTAAATTAAACTTTTAATCACAAAACATAAATTTCAAAACTTGAGGGCAAGTTTTAAACTTTTCAAAACATGGGGAATCAAATAACAAATAATCCAAATTAACATTTAATCACATAATTATCCATATTTGATTTATTTAATTATTTCTTGCAAAACAATTTACCAATTTAATTAAAATAATTAATCAATTATCATATAAGGAAATTAATATTCAATTAATTGATAAATATCTTCAATTAGGTCAAGAATATACTCAAATATATCTTAAAATCGGATTTATATTGACCTATTAAGATTAAGGTAAGTTCCCAAAAGATAAACAACAATAAATCCCGAAATTAGCTCTGTCTGACGCTCGAACTCGCCGAGTACCACAATGGACTTGCCGAGTTGGGGCCTACTCGCCGAGTCCACTATGGAACTCGCCGAGTTCATCAGGCAGAATGACAAAATTCGATTTTTGCAAGCAACAAACAAGCAACCAATGCATCAATTCAATAGAAACCAATCAAGTCTCTGATACCACTGATGGGTTTTAGCCATATGAACATTCCTATGTGCATATACAAACCCTAATGTTTGGATCTAGGTTTCTCTAATTGAACATGCATTGAATCCAAGACTTCTAATGGTAATTCTAGTATAATAACATAAGAAATCAGATTTAGATGATTACCTTGAATCACTTGCTTGAATCTTCTTGTCCTTGGAGCTTTAGAGTCACAAGTGTCACTCCTCTAATGGCTTACAAACACCAACTAGCAAGAGGATGATTATAGAGAGAGGAGAGAGGAGGAAGAAATCGGCCAGGGTTTCTTTAGAGACAAGAGTGCCGATTTTCCTTAGCCCTTAGGGTCTATTTATACTAGTGAGGCTCCTAGGGTTTCACCCTTAAACCCTAATTGGATAACTTAAGCCCTAAGCAATCCAATCCCTTTGTGATAAGCCCTTGGACGAATTCTAGGCTCTTCCAAACCCTAAATTCGTCCAACCCTTATCCTTAAGAGATTATAGCCCAAAGTACAACTATCATACAATTGACAGTTTATGCCCTTCTATTTAATTAATCTCTTTAAGTCACCAAATTAATTCCTAATTAATTTATGACTTATATTAATCAAATAAAAATATTATTATTCCTTATATTATTCTCATAATATATTAATAATATTTCTTCTCTCATTATAAATCATCCTGTCAAGTTGCTATGGTGAAGGCAACCCAAAAGGACCATGCTCAATCGGGTCAAATACTTTCCTAATATAGTTGCAGCCTTAGACATTATTCCAACAATTTGGGCCGCCATGGGTCTGTTGGCCTTCAGCACAAAGTAGGTCCGCCTCAACCCAACCATACACACAAATCATGTCGACATGTACATAACAGATAAGCATACATATAACATACCGATATAAATAGCATTGAGTTTGTTGACTGGCAGCACAAAGCAGTACAGTCTCAATCCAACCACACTACATCAACACATGCGACTTGTAAACATATAGCCAGAATAGGTAACAGGCAAATCTAACAAATCACTAAGCATAGCATCATCCTATCTACCAAGATACAGATCTAACATATCACTACTGCATTGCAAGCATACGATAAACGAGGATAACAATCCAAAGAATCGGCATTGGTGCCTTCGACCCGAGAGTATAGTGAGGACAACTCACCTCGTACTACCGAAACACACAGACGATCCTTGGCTGCTATTACCAAGCCAACCCCATCAACAGCTGATCCCATGAGAAATCTATGACTGCATATCTGCTAGAGCCCGCACGCTATCAAACACCACAAATGACAATCCATTAATAACAAGATCCTAACTCACACCATGAGTCCAATTTAGGGTAAAAGACCCTTTTACCCTTCCTCAAACTTGGCCCAAGATAAATGACCAAAAGCCCAAAAAACTCCAGTTAAGCTTCTAAGGCCCATATATGGCTCAAATTTCCAAATTGGGCCCAATTCCTTTCAGGGCCTTCACTCAAGAAAATCCAGGAAGACAAAAGCCCAAACCATAAAATCCAGATGGCCCAGCAATGGCCTAAAACAAATCGAAGCCCAAAATGACCGATTATGCATGGCGTACTCCTAAGGTACACTTAGCGTACATGAGGTTGCGAGATAGGTTGCTTGAGCGCATTTTTACCCTTTCTATTAGTAAGGTTGTCGTATCGATCAAGGCTAAACTTGAGTTTGATTGCAGGGCGCGCGTTAGCGCTTTACTAATAAGATAGAAGGGGCTTTTCTTGTTTAGTAAAGTCTCGCTTTCTTATAGGAGTAGGTGTTGTTTTACTCTCTTTCAAACAGAAGACGTAAAATCCACCATCCGGATGGCTCATCGGGGACGCGGGGCATACACTATGCTATGTGGGGCGTATCCTCACAATTCCATTTCCTTTATTAAGTGCTTAATGGCTTTAGCACTTGAGCCTATACTTTAGATCCATGCTTCAAAATTACTCCCAAATCATAAAGTCTCAAAAACTAATACTTCAGACATCTAAAAAGGGCTTAATAGATGGTCTTAATAAATTAAGACCTCCTACAAAGAACTAGGAACCAAACTAGCTAAAGAGACCTCATTTTTATGCCTCAAGACCCATCCTAGGGTCTGAAAGGATAGCTTAACACGTCCAAAACAAAGCATGCACAATATTGGGACTTTTAGGACAAGAAGAACACCAAAAAGCTACTAAAACAAGATCTAAACAATCCAAGCATAAAACGTAGAAGCTTTTTACCTTCTGGAGCTTCTTTATGAAATGATGATCCAAGATCTACTAGCTTGCTTCATTCTCCAATCACCTTGATCCAACTTCTTCTTCTTTAACCACACAAGAAACACACTCTTAGCTCACACACATACTAGAGAAGCTAGGGCTTCCCAAAAATGATTCCAGAACTTGGAGGCTCAAAAGATGGGGGAAAGGGGTCCATAATGATGCTTAAATACTCTACAAACCCTAAAAGTTAGGGTTTTCATCCGGACACACGTACGTCCAGCGTACATATGTGTACGCCCAGCGTACTAGGGTGTGTTGTAGTACACTTAGTGTACTCATATGTACACCCTGCGTACTACTCATGCTCTAAAATTACCATCTTGCCACTAGGGCTTCCCATGGCCACTTATTTCCAATCCAAGGACCAAAAATGATATAACTAAAACCCAAGGGATGATTTTGAATTTACTTGAAAGATGGGGTGTTACGATGGTAGTGCTAAAATTTTCAAACCAAGCATGTGGTGCTTGTTTAAGGCCATAAATTGCTTTTTGAAGACGACATACATAGCCTGGAGGGGGATCAACACCACTTGGGGGACGCATATAGACTTCCTCAGCAAGATCATCATTGAGAAAGACATTTTTGACATCCATTTGGTATAGAGACTAACGACGAGCTGCAGTAATAGCTAGTAGGCTATGGACCGAAGTAATATGTGCAACTGGAGTGAAAGTCTCCTCATAATTAATCATGTATTGTTGGTCAAAACCTTTAGCTACAAGGCATGCTTTTTATCTATCAATTGTACCATCATATCGTGTTTTGACTTTGTATACCCATTTGGAACCAACAACAGACATCCCATGTGCAATTGGAACAATATCCCAAGTTTGAGCCTTCTTTAAGGCTTAAAGCTCTTTTTGCATAGCATTTTGCCACAACGGGTTAGACACTGCTTCCTTGTAAGAAGAAGGGTCATAATGCGACAATATAGTAGTGTAACAATGAAAAACACGGAGATGAGATGGAATATGTCGAACTCTTTCAGAGCGTTACGTATTTAATGGTGTGTTGTCATCCCGATCTAGAGATTGAGAAGTCTCGAGAATAAAAGATGAAGTTGTACTTGGACGTTCTGTTTCATCTTCTTGATTAGGAGAGAAAAGATCAGAGGGTGTGTTGTCAACCCGATCTAGAGATTGAGATTGAGAAGTCTCTGGAATAGACGATGAAGTTGTACTTGGATGCTCTATTTCAACTTCTTGATTTGGAAAGAACAAATCAGAGGGTGGTGATTCAGGATCATGAGACTCATGAAACTCTGGTTCGTGTAAGTCCAATGATTTTGAAGCATCTGTGAAGAATAGAGAGGACGAAGGAGATTTTACCTTAAATTTCGAGACAGAGGAGAATATTTTGTGTTCCCAAAAGGTGATGTGATGTGAGATTCATAGGTGTTTGGAGATAGGATCCCAACATCGGTATGCTTTATGTTCAATACCGTAACCAAGAAAACAACCAAACAAGAATGAGGATCAATTTTTGAACGTTCATGAGATTGCAACTGAACAAAACAAGCATAACCCCAAATTTTAAGAAGATCATATGCAGGGAGAATACCATGAAGGAGTTCGTACAATGACTTGTTTTAAAGGGTAGGAGTAGGATGTCGATTTATGGTGTAGACGGCTATGAAAGTTGCCTCACCCCAAAACCGTTCTGGAACCTGGGATGATATCAACAATGTGGGAATAGTATCTAAGATGTGTCTATGTTTTCGTTCAGCACGTCCATTTTGTTGTGATGTGTTGTAACATGAGTATTGAGGCAACGTGACATGTTCATGCACGAAAGAGATAAGGGATGACTCTTTGTATTCCATGGAATTATCAGCTCGAAATACCTTGATGGATTTTGAAAATTGAGATTGAATCATCCTTGCAAACGTGATGTATATATTGGGTAATTTAGAACGATGGTGCATAAGATAAATCCATGTA
This sequence comes from Lactuca sativa, assembly GCF_002870075.4. Lineage (NCBI taxonomy): Eukaryota > Viridiplantae > Streptophyta > Magnoliopsida > Asterales > Asteraceae > Lactuca > Lactuca sativa. The sequence goes on along the minus strand of NC_056627.2, from coordinate 323,788,407 downwards.
AAGCGAGTGCAATCATCAACAAAGATAACATAGTACCTAGCACCTCCCATAGTGGGATAAGGTGTAGGTCCCCAAAAATCTTAATGAACTAGATTAAAGGTCGTTGAAGAAGTAGAATTGTTGGTAGTAAAAGGTAAAGAAGGATGTTTACCAAGTTGACATGACAAAAAGAAACTGTTTCAGGTTTGATGTTACCAAATAAACCTGACTGAGCTAGTTCTTTGAGTCTAGACATAAATATATGACCTAGGCGAGCATGTCACATATTAAAGGAATACAAACTTGATGTAGAGGCCACAAAGTTTGAAGGTAAATCAGGAAGACGAAGGCAGGTCACTTCAAATAACCTTCCAACTCTATGACCTATTCCAAGAGTCTCATTGGTCTTTAGATCTTGCACAAGACAACCCGAAGGGGTGAAAATAAATTTTAGACCAAAATCACATAATTGGCTAACCAAAACAAGTCTAATAGACAAATTTTGAGCATGATCAATATTTGGTAATAAAAGATGAGATGTGGAAACATGCCCACCACTTGTAACAATCATGTTGATTTCCTATAGAAGTTGGATTTAAGGAATAATTAGTCACCTTCATCTTATTCTCAATAAATACAATAAATACTTTATCTCACTTATATGTTCAAACAATGTATGGAGGTGCTCGGTGGATAATTGCAACAAGATCATAGTCTCCTCCTTAGAAATGTTATTGATGTTATTCTTGAGAACTCTTCTGGTACAATCTAAAAATGTATTGAAAATCAATCTTCTAGTTTGGTGGGCTCTTCTTGGTAGGCTTCACACATAGACAGAAAAAGAATTATCCCTCTTTAATCTATATGTCACTCTAGATCTACATCTAAGTTCTTTTTTATGTTTAGAAGAAAATGGGTATTCTTGGAAGATTTTTTATGCATATTTATGGGGATGTATGGATTCGGGAAAGTGTGCAACTGGTTATGTGTTCACGTTTGGTAGTACAATAATCAGTTGGATGTCTAGGTTACAAAAGAGTGTTGCTCTTTCACCACAAAATCAGAGTGCATGATGATTGGAGAAGCAAGAAATGAGCTTTTATGGTTGAAGAACTTCTTATCGCAACCTGGGATGCAACATGAAAATTATGCACTACATTCTGGCAACTAGAGTGTATCACTTGGCAAAAAATCTAGTGTTTCATAGTAAGAAAAAACATTTAAATGATGTGCCAGTGTTTATATGACAACTGATAAGTGAAAAGACTTTGAGTCTAAAGAAAATCATAGGTACAAAGAATCCAATAGATATGTTTACCAAGGTGGAGACAATAGAGAAGTTGAATTTGTGTATCGCATCAACTGGCCTTTTAGGTAATTGAAGAGAAGTTATATGCTAGAGAGAGATAGACGTAGCAAAGTTCTAGATTGGATGGTAGCAGTTCGGTTAATCAGTCTCTAAGTGGTTGATTGTTAAGTTGTGGAGATTTTTTATCATATAGCCGCTAGGTAGACCAAGCATAAGGTGTCTTTGACTTCGTGTAACCTGAGAACAAGTCATTCAACAAAAATAAAAAAAAATAAAAACAAATAAATAAATCTCTCGTGTATGATTGTGGATGTAGCCGCTCACTTTGATCATATGTACCACGTAAATTGATTGTGTTCTTATTGTCATTTTGCATCATTACTCTTTGTGTGGAATCCTCTGGATCGTTTGCTGAAATGCTTAAAACCTAACAACCCTTGCTATTAACTCAATACTACATTTTTTTTCATTCCATAGATGTTATGTGAAGCCCTCGAAGTTCAATGTTCTTCTTGGTGGTGCTAGGATTTGAGGATTCCAGTAACAATTGCTTCTTTTGGTTGCTGATTTTTGTGGAGAGTAATTTGTATGTATAGGTGTTGTTTTCAACTTTGATTAAGTTGGTTTTCGATAGTTAGCGTTTTTACCAATAATATATGTTCATTTTTACAAACTTGTGAAGAAAAAAAACAAAATAAAGGAATTAAAAAATTAATTTTTAATCATATTATAATAATATCATCTTAATAAACTAGGTGTGAAACTCATGTATTACATGGTTTATTTAAATAAAATTTAAATATAAAATTCAATATATTTGAGATGTTTGAATTTATAAAAAAAAAAGTGAGAAAAATATTGAATTATAAAAATTAAAGTGTTTTTTTTCTCTTTTAAATTTAAACAAATGATTTAGATAAATAAATAAATGAAATTAATGAAACTTTAATTTAGTAATTTTGAAATTAGAAGGAAAATCCATTAATAAAATTGATATGCATTTATTATTAAATTTAAATAATATATAAAATTTAATAAAATAAAATAAATCATAAAATGACATATAAAATAAAAATTAATTAATAAAAATATAACATGTGAAAAAAAAATTATTTATTAGAATAGATATTAAACATAGTTTTAATAGTTATAAAAGAAAACGAATTAATGTCTTATATTACGCAAGACCGACGAGTTTCATATTTTGAAACACAAACATAAATATGTCCTCATCAATAGTATCCACTATATTTTTTTCAACTAAACGAGGTAAGAATATACATTTTGGTTAGTTACCCCGCTTTAAATACTTGAAAATGCTTGGACACAACAAGCCATAGAAAAAAAAATGACATCGTGTTTATTAATTCAAACGATCTTATCGAATGTAATACATCAATTTTTTAGAGGTGTAATACCGGACGGAATGAAGTTGTGGGGAGGGGTGCGGGACGTTTCCCATATGCGGGAACACCGCACCGTCGATGCGGGATGCGAAGCACGCGTGGGGGGTGGGGATACCGCATTCTCACTCTTCACCTCATTCGTCCGTTATTTTTTTTTCTTATGAAGAAAGAAATGGACACGTGTCATTTGATTATTGGTTCAGGTAAATGTTGCCCTAATTATTTGTTTTCCATAGAACTCATTCCTATATATATATATATATATATATATATATATATATATATATATATATATATATATATATATATATATATATATATATATATTGTTTTTTTTAACTATAAATACCACAACATCCAACCATTTTTTTAACTCATAGTTTATACTTCTCTCCAAAAAATATTAATCAAAATGTCATCATCTTCATCATCTGATTCGACGGTTGTAGAGGAGGCTAAGTTTATCGGTTTCGTCATAGCAAAAACGGTTGCATACTATCAAAACCAACTAGGCGAAACATCACGTGCACGATCTAAACCAAGAGAGTCGCGGTTGCGTAGAAATCACGAAGCCGGACACGATCGCCTTATTGAAGATTATTTTGCATATGACGCTATCTACGCTGTAAAGTTTCGACGTCGGTTCCGGATGAGGAATGATATATTCTTACGTATTGTTGGCGATTTGGAATGCCGCTTTCCATATTTCCAATGAAAAATGGATGCAAGGCGGATAAAAGGTTTCTCTCCCATTCAAAAATACACGGCTACAATTCGTCAGTTAGCATACGGCATGGGCGCAGACAAATGGGACGAGTATTTTAAGATGTCAGAGCGTACCGTGTGGGAGTGTATGTACAAGTTCTGCAAAGTGATATGTTTGGTTTACAGGCAACGACATTTGCGCAAACCAACTATCAACGATATCCACCAATTATACACGGTACATGAAGGCAAGCATGGATTCCCTAGAATGTTTGGTAGTATCGACTGCATGCATTGGGATTGGTCATTATCCCCCAACGCATGGCGTGGTCAGTACATGAGAGGCGACCACAAAGAGCCGACGATCGTTCTAGAGGCTATCGCATCACATGATCTTTGGATATGGCATGCATTCTTTGGTCCAGTTGGTGCAAACAATGACATCAATGTGCTAAACCAGTTGCCGGTATTCAACGATATCTACCTTGAAAAGTCGCACGATGTACATTTTCAAGCAAATAGGGTAGCATGTAAGTGTGGCTACTATCTTACTGACGGTATATATCCTCCCTTGTCTGTTTTCGTGAAATCGTTTACATATCCTAACGACCCGAAAAGGAAAAAGTTTAAAGAGGCGCAATAGTCAGCTAGGAAGGATGTGAAGCGAACATTTGGTGTACTTAAGAGACGTTGGCAAGTACTAGCAATCGAGGCAAGGTCATATGAAGTGAAAAGGTTACAGCACGTAATGTAAGCATGTATCATATTGCATAATATGGTTCTTGAAGACGAAAGAAAAACGATATGTCGGTACAACGAAAATGAAATTTTGCCAAATGTCGAAGGAGTAGCCGTTGGTACACAACAGTATAGGGCGAATAGAAGAGAAGTACACAATCGCGACATTCATCACGCCCTTCATGCTGATTTGGTGGAGCACATTTATAGGGCTTATATTCAGCCCCCGATAGAGTTTTTCTCGCGATGATTTGTTTGACGAATCAGACGAGGATTCTGATATGTTCTTTGAGATCAAAGATTCTGATGACATGAGTGATGTTCGGGAGAATGAGGAAGAAGATGAGGTCGATGACGAGGACGATGATTCCGAGTGACGTATTTTGATTTTTTGTTTGATTTTTTTTTTTTTTTTGCGTTTTTTAAAATTTTCTACTTATTTAAATATTAAGTATAATGTAATTTTTATTTTAATTAATAAAAATGTTTTTATTTTTAATTAAATTTTATGTTTAGTATTAATTTAAAAATTATAAATCATAAAAAAATTAATTTAATTTTAAAAAAATATTGAAGGAAGCCTTTCCCACCCATTTCTTGGATTTAGGTGAGGGAAAATAAAGTGAGGGAAATATGATATCACGCACAAAAAATGAGGAAAGTTTCTCTCCTATACCCTCCGGTTTAAATAGTTAATGTGTGAGTTTAAAAAATAAATAAAATAATATAAAAAACCTTACAAATAGTTAACTCAATTTTTTAACATTTGTGATTTTTTTTAATATGATTAATTGGTCGTGAATATAAAGCTTTCTTAGAAATAAGATGTGTACGTAACGTCGTAACCATATCCAATGTCCATATAAATTCAATGTGGAGCAACAGCCGTTAACGCATTGTTAAATTATAATCAATTAGTGTGTGGAAAAACTTTAAAATACAAAATCAAATATTTGAAGAAGATTGGGGATCTCTTTATTGATGTTAAAAAAGTAGAATCAACAATTTTATATATATATATATATATATATATATATATATATATATATATATATATATATATATATATATATATATATATATATATATATATATATATATATATATATATATATATATATATATATATATATATATATATATATATATATATATATATTCTTTGTTGTCATTAATGGATAATAAGTTAATAACTAGTTTAATTGTATTTAGCTTCCATCACCTCCACCGAGTTAATATTATTATATTTTTTTATATTGGATAACTAATAAGATTCAACTTGTGGCTTTACGTCATGCCTTTAGTCGTTTAAAAATACAACAATTTGATTGTCGTCATTTCTTTGCAAAGCTATTTCAAAATTAAAATTTTTGTAGAGATTTTATTAGTTAAATTAATTACTAATATAGATATAGTTCATATAGTAATTTAATCATATAAAATTTTAGACTAAGAAGAAGTTAAGATGGATATATTTATATAGTATTATTTATTTAAGATATTGATAAATCATTTACGCAATGCTCCAGAGTATTATTTAAGGAGAAAAAAAAGTGAGAAGGTTGGGAAAAACTCATTCCTTTTGAGTTTATTTATCGGAAGGAAGAGAAGAAAAAGAATGGAAGATTTATATTGTTTTCCTTTAGAAATTATCCTTCTAAATTGGGAGGAATTGGAGAGAACAGAAAGAAAGATCGCTTCCTTTCTTTTCTTTTTTTCTCGTTTTCTTTTTTTTTTTCCCTTAATGAAACCGGGAGTGAAGTGTAAAGCTATGTTTGGGTAGTACCTGATAGCTAAAAAGTTAGCTGCCATCTTATAAGCTAGCTGATAAAAAATAATATTTGTAAAACCTAGCTTATAAGCTAGTTGGAAGATATATAATGATATATAGAAAGATATGTTTTTTTTATAATTAATTAAGAATATATTTAAAAAAAATAATAATTAAAAAACTCTTATAAAACTAATTTAAGTAGTTTTTTTAACATTAGTTTATTAAAACACTCTTATAAAACTAGTTTAAGTAGTTTTTTTAAAGTTAGTTTATAACTATTATTTGTCTTGTTAAATATTATAATATAAAAACTCAAAAAATAAATTAGTTTATATAAATATAACTTAATTTTATGAATATCATTGAAAATTCAAATATCCGATAAATATGTACCTGAAACTTAAAACGAAAACTTAGAATATTTGTTGAGATTGGTATTGATGCTGGCAAAAGTAGCATCAGCATGTAATTACAATATTTTAATTTACTTAATTAATATTTTTTTTTTCTATGTTCTTAACGGATAAGTAACCACATATTACTTGAACCACATAATATTTATTTAGTTATATTTATGCATCCATCATCCCCACCAAATGAAGCATTATTACCTTTTACACAATATTTTAGTTTATTTATGGATATTTTGTGTGTAACATTGATATCATATGTTGTCCTTAATCGATAATTATTAGTTTTATTGCACCATACACAATGTATTTAATTCTATTTTTGCATCCCCCACCCCACCGAGGGAGAATTATTTAGCTTTATGTATGTTGGATAACTAATGAGATTCAACTTATGATATCCGCGTATGGCTTTAATTATTTAAATTGAAACCTTTAATGATTCTTGAGTTTTAATTTGATGCTAATTTTCATATCAATATTTTATTCTAAATAAATGTTTACTATGTCTTAATATTCAAGGTAACATTTGAAACACTTGGAAATATGTTGTCGAGATTATACATTTTTATTTTGCTTGGTATCAATAATCTCCCATGCATATAAAAGAAATCTGATGTTTAAAAAATTATTTATGAGTCAATACTATTTAGTAAGGTTTGACTTAAGACGACAATTTTGTATATAATCAATACGGGGTGAGTTATGGTGAACTTTGGTTTGGATTATATGTGCAAAAGCTTTAGATTTAATTATAGGGTGCACTTACTTTTTAATGATATGGTTATGTGGCCTAAAGAGTTTTGAGATATTGATGATGATAGTATGGATTGAAAATGAGGACATTCTGTTGCGGGCTTCTGTATATTAACTTTATCACTAAGGTCATTAGCAAATATGGTAAAATGGTTTTGCTAATGACACAGAAGAGGAAAATTAATTTAATGCATGTGTGTAATGTGTATAAACACCTTACAAACAGAAAGTTACCTAATAGAGTATTAATTAGAGAAATCTCCACGAGTCTCTAAAGCTGGCTATATTAACGAAAAAGCCATTCCTGATTTTCTTTTACAATTAAACTCAATACCGGTAAACATTTGAAAAATGGTTCATTGTACCTGGTTAATATCGGTTTTTTGGCGTTAATTACAAATAAACAATAATGGATGACTTTTTCAATAATAGGGTTAAATTTTAAGGACCTTTTTACAATTTTTCTTTTTATATATACTAAATTAATTTAAAGAAAACTCATATTTATTTATTAAAAACCTCAAAATAAAGACATCATCTATATCTTTTTCACTAAAAAAACTCATATTCATTTATTAAAAAACTCAATAATGATAAATTTTATATCATTTGTAGGCTTTTTTTGTGAGTTTCTTTTCAATAAAGATGATAACTACAATCATAAAAGATATCATCTATATCATTTAAAACTTATGAAGACTTTCACTAATTTGTCATAAGGAGCACATTTCTAGACAACATGTTACTTCACTGTTGAATTTTCGGGTATTAGGTATAAACGTTTACCATAAAACTAAAGCATATTGGAAAGTCTCTCACAATAGAACGACATTTTAGAAAATAAAGGTTTGTCAGAGGTTGTTATTTCTAAATAAAGTTTCATTATACACACTTTGTGGCCTATAAACACGCTCTTAACTACAACTCAACAATGTTCCTATTAATTTTATTTACCATGTGTTTTATAGCAATTGTAGCTCTAATAACGTTCTTTTCTTTGCAATTATTTAACCATGTTGATATTTAAGTTATGTATTGTAGAACAACTTAAACATTACTTGGCATTTCAAAAAAAAATAGAAACTCATTCCATTGCTATTAAGTACACCTAATTACCTTTTTTTTATACATCCATGACTTTAAAATTCAACAAATGAAGGTAACATGTGACCTAAAAATACGCTTCATACGACAAATAAATAAAGTTTTCTTAAATTATATACGATATAGTCATATAGATAGTATCTTTATGATTGTAGTTATAATATTTATTAAAGAGAAAATCATCAAAAAAAACCCAAAAAGATATATAAATTATCATTATTCAGTTTTTTAATAAATAAATATGAGTTTTTTTTGATGATATAGATGTAGATGGTATCTTTATTTTGAGTTTTTTAATAAGTAAATATGAGTTTTTCTCAAATTAATTTATTATATATAAAAAAGAAAATCTTCAAAAAATTCCTTAAACTTTAACTATATTAACAAAAAAATCATTCATGATTGTTTATTTAAAATCAAACCCACAAAGCTAGCATTAACCCAGTACAATGGCTATTTTATAAACATTTATTGTTATCTTGGGCTTAATTGTAAAGAAATCAAAGATGACTTTTTTTGTTAATAGAGCGAGTTTATAAAACACGCTCTTAACTACAAATAAGCAAGGTCCTATTAATTTTATTTATCTTGTGTTTTTATAGCAATTGTAGCTTTAATAACATTCTTTGCAACTATTTGACTATGTTGGTATTTAAGTTATGTATTTTAGAACAACTTAAATATTACTTGCATTTAAAAAAAAATGGAAACTTATTCAATTGTCATTAATTACACTTAATTACCTATTTTTATACATCCAAGACTTTAAAATTCAACAAATGAAAATAACATGTGACCTAAAAATGCGCTTCATACGACAAATGAATAAAGTCTTCTTAAATTATATACGATATATATAGTATCTTTATGATTATAATTATAATATTTATTAAAGAGAAAATCATAAAAAAAAAACCCAAAAATGATATATAAATTATTATTATTTAGTTTTTTAATAAATATATATGAATTTTTTAGTGATATAGATACAGACTCTATCTTTATTTTGAGTTTTTTAATAAATAAATATGAATTTTTTTCAAATTAATTTATTATATATAAAAAAAGAAAATCTTCAGAAAATTCTTTAAACTTTAACTACATTGACGAAAAAGTCATCCATCATTGTTTATTTACAATTAGACCCACAAAACTAGCATAAACCGGATACAAGGATTATTTTACAAACGTTTACTGTCATCTAGAGCTTTAATCGTAAAGAAACCAGAAATGATTTTTTTGTTAATAGAGCCAAATTTCAAAAACTTTTTGATTTCCCTATTAGTTAAAGATAAAGCAATTTATATTAAATTTATTGATTTGGTATTGACAACAATCCTTTATGATGAATTTTTTAAACGACTTTTTTATGAGTTTATAAAATTGTAAGTGTTAATATACTTTTTGAATTATTCATTATTGTATTTTTATTGTAGGCTGTTAAAAAACTAATTAAATTTTGTTAGAAATATTTTATAAATAAAATTTATATGAAAATATTATATAAAACCCCCAAAAAAAATGTTAAATAACAAAATTCTTACTTATGATATTGATCAGGAAGTCGGACTGAGCAAAAGGATGTTGGGCCAATTATTCGTTAATGGATATGTCCTGCTTTTAGGATATGGGCTTCAGTTATCTTTGTCAATTTCTAAATTGTTGCTTTGTAGGCTTGCAAAAGGCCAGTGTTAAAGTATTATATTAACCACAAAATGTGAGTTTATTTTAGGGATCCAAGAAAATTGATATCATGTTGAGAGACGTGGTAGGAACCTCACTTGCTGAACTTTTTGAATTTTAACCAACGTTTTAAAAACCGATTTTTTAGTTGAATCGATATGGTGAGCGGTTCCCGGTTCGGCCACCGGGTCAACCGGGTTCTATATTTTTCATGTTTTTTCTTATTTTCTTACAATACATACATATATAATTAATGAATTTGATGTTTACAAGCTCAAACATTAAAAATACACATTCAAATAAGTTGCAGATGATTCCAAATATTTTAAATAACACATAATCATAAGTTTTAGTGTTTTACATCAATCAATCCATATACGTCAAAAAGAAAATAAAGTATAATACCGAAACAAGATATAATTTTAAATGAATACAAACACATCAAAAAACTTTATAACATTTACCCTATGTTTTTATTTATAGAAAACTAAATAGATTTGGAAAAAAAAAATCACCTAAGTTTATTGTGTAAATGGTTCATTTTCATGTATTTTTTTCGGTTTAACCGGTTTAAACGGTTTATTTTGACCGGTTCAACCGGGTTTTTCTAAAAACCGGCCGGTTCAATCCGGTTCAGAAATCGATATAAAACCGGTGATAGTTGAACCGCTCTTACCACCGGTTCCCGGTCCAACCAGTTAAACCGAAAAAAAATACATAAAAAAGAACCATTTACACAATAAACTTTGGTGATTTTTTTTTCAAATCTATTTAGTTTTCTATAAATAAAAACATAAGGTAAATGTTATAAAGTTTTTTGATGTGTTTGTATTCATTTAAAACTATATCTTGTTTTGGTACTATACTTTATTTTCTTTTTGACGTATATGGATTGATGTAAAACACTAAAACTTATGATTATGTGTTATTTTAATGTATTTGGAATCATCTACAACTTATTTGTATGTGTATTTTTAATGTTTGAACTTGTAAACATCAAATTCATGAATTATATATGTATGTATGTGTAAAAAAATAAGAAAAAACATGAAAAATATCGAAACCGGTTGACCTAGCGGTCGTACCGGAAGCCGCTCACCATACCGGTTCAACTAAAAAACCGGTTTTTAAAACATTGTTTGTACGCGTAGATATTGTTGGGTTGAGGTTGGGTCTAATTTGTTTAATGAACTGCATTTGAAAAAATAAATAAATAAATAAAATAAAAATAAAAATAAAGAAAAAAAAAAAAAAAAAAAAAAAAAAAAAAAGCAAAGTGTTAACTATTATTGGGAAGGGTCTCATAAGATGGAGACAAACAAGTACAAAATTTGAAGTACATCCGAAATATATAAACACACCCGAAGCAGACGAAAGTCTGGTTAAAATAAAAGGCGGACCCGTACGATAACATCGTTTATGCATTTAAATCTAAGGTTTTTTTTTTTTTTTTTTTTTTTTGCAATAAGCTCTTTTTTAACATTTATGTATGTTGGCGGGAAGACCTTTACGTTTATGAAGTTTTGAAATGTGATTGTTTTTTAGAAGATGACATATGCTAATAGGCGTCAAAATGTCTGGACGTTACAAGTGAATTCTTGATAAACTATTTTTAGCGTTAGCAATCTAAACGAAACTGGTAGTATATGTTAAACCGATAACGTACATAAAAATAACGTCTAAATCTTATTTCATATGAAGAAATTATGATTTTTTTAAGATTTAGCGTAGCAGTGCACAATCCGGAATTCGAATTTTAGATCGATCGATTTCTAGCCGACACAACCTAAATAATAATTGAAGATTTCATTAACAAGAACCCAACGATATAAAGACAGATGAAAACGGACGTCAGATGACAAAATTATTAATTTTTAACGGACTTTATCTGTCAAAGCCTGTTAAAATATAAATTTAAAAATAAATCCAAAATTAGCCAACGGAGTCTAAACGAAAATTATAGATCTCATCGATATCTATGCGTGGATATAAAGAACGTAAAAAATGTAGCTCATATGTGAAAGTTATGGATTTTATAAGATAATTGGTTTTTAGAGTAATCTGCGAGTGACACATGGAGCAATCATTCTCAATTTTATTCTTAAAGAATAAATGTAATTGTTAACCATTATTACTTGTATTCTTTCATAATGAATCTCATTTACATATGTTCATAGTTGTATTTATTAAGAATGAATGTAATTACTGATTTTAAAATATTAAATTTTTTTTCATATAAAACTTGTATTTATTAAAAATTATTAATCCTGATAATATATGTTTATAGTACTCTATCAGAATTTAATGTTTTTTTTCAAGATAATCATAAACACATTCTTTTAGAATATCCGAATTAATATATTTATTATCCAAAAAATCAGATTTTTAAAGTTTAGATAATTAATTATTCCTTAAAATCTGCAATTTTTCTTCTTAAAATTTATCTTAATTAACTAAAATACCCTTAAAATAAAATTAGATTGTATTTTTTTAATTATCTTTAATTTAATAATATGTATTAATCAATTTCTTAAAATAAGTAAAATGATTAACCCACAATCATTCCTACATCCACACAATATTTACTTAGAATATAATAACCTAAGCATATACTCCATCCGTCGTAAATTGATGGTCCACTTTTGACTTTTGAAGTCTTTTTTCTTCAACTTTGACCTTAAATATTTTTATTTGTGTTATATATTACTTGATAAAACTTAAACAATGAAAAAGCCTTTAAAATACAATCCATTCATATATTTTGCATCGAATGTTATCTTTTAAAAACAAAATTATTTAAGATCAAAGTTGAAGAAAAAAACTTCAAAAGTCAAAAATAGACTATCAATTTGGGACGGAGATAGTGTATATATATATATATATATATATATATATATATATATATATATATATATATATATATATATATATATATATATATATATATATATACACAGAGAGAGAGAGAGTTAGGTTCAGGTATTCTAACTAATTATTGTGTGATTGTGTGAATAAATATGGACCAATCAAAATTAAATAAAAGTTTAAATAATTAAATAAATAAACAAAGATATTTTAATAATTTAATAAATAACTTCCACAAATAGTCCTTATAATCATGCTACCATTCACTTTTAACCTAATTTCTTTTCTTATATACAACATCATTAATGTTGGCGTTGGTGACCTCTAGTGGCTAGAAAAATTCATCATCTCGTCTCGCATAGGTAATTTTTTCCAATTTTTTTTACTTTATTTATTTCAGTTTCTCGTGCTTGATTAAAGGGGTGTTCTCAGAATTGATTTGTTGATTAAATATGAGATGTAGATCGAGACTATAGGATTTGGAAAACTTGTTTATAAAAAAACCTTAAAACAAAACTGTGTTCACAAAAATGACGGCCATGGCCGAAGTCACTAGGGAAGTTCTACTTTTAAGTTTTTTTTTGTTTCATTACAAATATAGCCGTATAACTTTTGATATTTAATTCTTTTGGTTTAATTCTCTCGTCTCTTTTTATTAATGTAAAATAATTGATAATTCAGTTTGTATATGAAAGCACAAACTGGAAAATAAATATTGCAAAACAGTTTGTATATCAAAAAAAGAGTAAGGTCTCGTTTCATAGTTTCTGTCTGGAAAAGTGCTGTCTGGGAAAGTTTTTCCACTAGGAAAGAACTCATGCTGTTTGATTGTACATCTGATTGACTATGCTGAATGATGAAAAAAAGTAATAATTCAATAAAAAATAAATTAAAAAAAAGTTATTTAAAAAAATTAATAATTCAATAAAAAAAGAAAAAGACGGGGTTTGGTGTATAATTGTCTTTCTAGCCCATTCAGCCAGAAAGATATGATTTTGGAGCTTTCTGGGAAAGACATATCTTACCGGGAAAGACCCCTTCTTTTGTGCAAATCAAACAGTCTTTCCGGTCCATTAAGCCAGAAAGATCTGTTTGGACCTGGAAAGATGTGTATCAAACGGGGCCTAAATACTAAGTGGTTTAAGGAACCGACAATGAGTAAAAGTTTGCTGATATCAGGTTGTTTTTGGAAAACTACTTGGCAAATTCGACAAAATGCATTCTTTTATTTTAACTCTCTTTTTCATTTTTGATGTGAATCAAATTGTGATTTGTGTATTTTCTACAGTTGCAATTCTATCGGAATAAGATCACAAGTTCCAGTTCTATCGGAATGGAATCATGAATTTGGTAGATTCGGAATGGAAACATAAATTTGGCGGTGAAGAGCTTTTTGGTGGCTGGTGTGGATTCGGCAAAAGGAGGTGAAGGTTAATCTTCCACAAGAATTGAACAAGATCAACACAGGTAACCTTCCTGCTCTATTATTATTATTATTATTATTATTATTATTATTATTATTATTATTATTATTATTATTATTTTGTGATTTGGAATCCCCATTATGATGATGAAACAAGCAGAATGGTCGACCAATGGGGGTGTTTGTTTGATTTTGATTTTGTTTTTCTTTTCTTTGTTTAGACAAAAAATCAGTTGAGTGTTGATGGGTTTTGGGTTTGATTGTTCTTGATAGAAATGGATAAATGGAATGGATTTCTGGGGTTAATGTTTTACAGGAAATTGTTTGTTTTGCTTGAGATAATTTGATGTGGGGTTTATTGCTTGAAATTGTCATGGAAAGAAGATGAAGCAATAACAATGAGTGGTTGTATTTCTCATTTGCATGTATATATGAAATCAAGAACAAGAATGTTCTTGTTTTATTGGCTGGGAACGAAATGAGAGATATCGAAGCAAGACAGGGTACATATGAACCTTGCAACATTCTAATGGAATGAAATCTTGAATTCCGATTCTGTCATAATAGAATCTTGAATACCGGATAACATTATATAGGATAAAGATGAACAATGACCATCAATCTTCCAAAAAGAATGGATTATTCTAGCAGAATAATATACAATATAAGAAAAAAAAACTATATTTAATAGTATATTCTGGTAGAATGATTTATATATCGTGTTTCTTTGTTATTAATAAGTGTAACATTATCATAGAATATTATCTAAAAAAAAATTCTTTTCTAAGAATGTAATGAAAAACAATTAATTTGTATCCAATATTTTTGTTATTCTTCAAGAAGTTCATAAAATCAAAATATATATTATGTCAGAATATGTATTCTTATATGGTTCAATCATTTTTGTTATTTTTGAATATAGTGATAAACATATTCTGTCAGAATATCCGAATTATGAGAATTATCATCCTTACAATCAGATTTTTAAAATTAACAAAATCTATTTTCCCTTAAAATATGCAATTTTTCTTTTTTAAATTTAAGTTAATTGACTAAAATACCATTAGAATAAAATTAGAAGGTATTTTTTAATTATCTTTAGTTTAATAATATGTATTATTCACTTTCCAAAAATAAGTATAATGATTGGCCCACATTTATGCATACAATCACATAATAATTAGTTAGAATATAATAACCTAACCATATATATATATATATATATATATATATATATATATATATATATATATATATATCGTAGTAAAGAGTATATATGTACTGATAATCTGGGAAAATTATTTCATTGAACAAAGACTAAAAGAAAGAAAAGATTAAAGTATAATTATACGTACGATTAATAAACACGTGTTAGTGAGATGTTATTATTCATCTTATAGCCTAATTAAATTCGGCTAACCCCGAACCTATAATATTTAATCTTGTGAGTGCCAGAAAGATATGTATAGATCTATACGGGGCTGACACTCGCACCTATAATTGCTAGCTACAATCTCAACATGATAACTTTCTTAAGTATAAAAATAATATTATTCGACATTCGATGAAGCGTCATGTGGGGCATATATCGGTCCACAGCTTCGGTTACAGGGGCTCATGGTAATAGTGTTCAAAAAATCTTAACTTAAACTGCCTAGAGGGACACTTTCAAGTAGTTGTATAGTTCGATTAAGAAGGATTCTATAAAATTTATAAAAATTTAGGATAGGTAATATATCCTAAAAAAGATATTTTTAAAAAAGAAACAGAATCTGATTAAATAATAAAAACATGTGAACTCACCAACATTATGTCGACGATTTCAAAATACAAGTATTCTCCGAAAAAAAAGTGTAGAGGGTAGTTATTGAAGGAGGGAAGCCATCAAGGAGATCGCTTGGAGTTATTTTCATTTGTTTTAATTTCTAATTATGGATAGGGAGCCTATTGAACAATGTAACCCTTAAATAATTTATAATAAATAAATAAAATGTTTGTGGTATATTTTTGTATTGTTCAACATACCTGTCACCATGATCTAATGTCCCTACGTTGCACAACTCGACGTTTCCGCACCCAGTCGATGGTGTAACATTTACTAGCTCTCCAGCCGTTGACTTCATTCCACACGAGGTGTGTGAATTTACATTGATTTCACCCAATAGTGTATGCAATCCCAATCAATCAAAAACCAATATCCTACTTTAGAAGACAATTTGATAAAGGCAACGTACTTACCTACGACCCAGGTGTGTGTGAATTCAAGCTAAATTCACCTAGGGCGTGTGGATCCCGAAAACTTCCTTTTAGCAGTTTTTCCCGATGACTTATTACATATTTTTAGGGCCTTATCTTTCTCTCTCTCTCTCTCTCTCTCTCTCTCTCCCTCAATGACTTGGAGGTGATTTTTACCAGAAGCTCTTGCTATGGCTTATATAGAAATCATATGGGAAAAAATTATTTCATCTTTTTAAGTAAATTTAGTACTTTAATTTCATTTCTAGACATGTTGATTATGATCTACTCATGTGTGGCTAGAACCTTAGTTTCTCTAACTTTATGTTTTGACTTCTTGGTTGTGAATTCAATCATATGACTTGGCCATTTGAATTAGGGTTAGATCATTCAAGTTATCTTATTGCAAAATTCATAATTGTTTTGTGAATTAGACTAGGTAACAAGCACTAAACTGATTTACATTGAATAAATTTAGTGTAAATCTTATTCACATACTCTTACGGTCCCGAGCTTGTAAGGAGTAGTGGGTGTTGTGGGAACATTCACATCAAAATTAATGTAACCTTTTGATTTTTATCTAAGAGCTTGTTTAGATTTAAATTAGAATGATAGGTTATTTTTAAAGAGCTTATTTTGAATTTGACAACTTAGTGAATGGGAAGTGTTAGAGTTTGTTAATACTTCCTAGTATCCACTTAGGTAGGATAAAGTAAATGTCATGTCATCTTTGAATCACATTTCTAAGTTGTCATACATAAAGTTGCAGTCCTTACAAATTCTAAATATATTTTACTTAGTTAATCATTTACTATTTTCTTTAATCATTTGCTTAAATTATTACATACAAACCCTCCTTTTGTGACCAAAGTAACTTATCCAAAGAGTTATAGACGTTATCCCTGTATCTATATGGATTGACCATGCTTGCCTTGTACTATCTTTTAGTGTAATATAGTATTTTTCTTTTGTTGTATATTATACCCCTTTGTTTGTTGGATTTGACACCCTAACAACCTACTTTAAAAAATGTAAAATCTTGGATAGGAAATTGTTTTATAAAATACATGAAAAGTCAACATACACTTTAGATATAAAGATATATAGAGATAGATATGGATGATTAAACATGTTGAGTTAGAAAATTACATAGATGATATATGAAGTGAATTAAAACTCCAAAAAGGAGTTTATCCTTATGCGGTAAGGCTTGGACTGTGTAACGACGTAAATTTCCAAACCAAAATTTTCCATTTTCCAAACACAATAAAACACATATCACATTTCACCAAAAACCTCAAGTATCAAATATCAATACATTTTTCAAAAAACTGTTTGTCATAAATCCAGGATCCAAAATAAATATAACTCCAGCTCAGATGTGTGTGTACAATCAAGTTGGTGCCTTCCCACGATCCTCGGAAGTACCTGAAACACATAACACATAACATGGTAAGCACGAAGCTTAGCGAGTTCCCCAAAATACCATGAACAAATAATTAGCCACTCAAGGCTATAGCTCTGTAAGACCCTCCGATCAATGTGTCTCGGTGGGACCCTCCGGTCCCATAGCTCGTTGGACCCTCCGGTCCGGTCTAAGTGAGGACCCTCCGGTCTCATAGCTCGTTGGACCCTCCGGTCCGGTCTAAGTATCACATAATATAACAGATAACACATATTACACAGAATATGCATAACTCAAGCAAGCACATACGACCCTCAGGTCACACATAAAGAAGAAAATGGGGATGGGTAATTGGGTTGATTGTTTGATGATTAAATATATATTATGATATAATATTGTGGGTTGATAACCCTATATGCTCACCAGGCTCCCAAGCCTGACCCACTCAGTTTATTTGTATCACAGGTATCGATACGAAGCTGTTTTGCACTCAGAGATTAAGGGAGATGTAAATCAGTAGTGTAAATGAATGTATGTTCTATTTACACTTATATGTATGTATCGGAACATGACATCCCGAAATTTTATTATATAATGAAAATACATTTCTTTAAAGAAATGCTTTGATAATTTCTTATCATATTTTGTTTTGGGAACAAATTCTACAACTGTTTTCTTTAAACGATTACTCTGATTTTAAAAATAAGCATAAACAAATCGGTCTTTTCTAGCCGTGAAATTGGGGATGTCACAGTTGGTATCAGAGCATTAGTTTAAGCGAACTAGGAATTTGTAGGAAATTTCTAGACTTAAACTTAGGATGTTACACGATGATTGTGAGTTGAGTGTGTCTTTTATATTTTAGGTAGTACACCTAAATTGACACAAGCACTAGTTTATTTAGGAATGATGCCTAAAATGCTTTTATGTGCTAAATGCTATATGTTTTCCATATATGTTATTATTTTTTTGGATCTTTGGTTTGTTGCCAACCGGATCTGGAAACCTTATGTGTACGACTACGATATTAGAACTAGCATGTAAACGTTTCGAAGTGATAAGGAGATTTGTACGTCTATCGTAAATGAGGCTTTCTTATCTTAAATTCTCGTCCGGTACACCGAACGTCTGCTTGGGTGTACAAAACGTTATGGCAAAGACTCATAGAGAATTGAGTAAATGGAGGAAATGAAAGGCTTACGATAGTGAATAACACCTATCGGAAGATATCATAAGAGTGGTATCTTGCCTTTAGAATATGTCTGATAAAATAACGGAACATTTAGAGGAGTACGGTACGTCTGAAGTACACCTTCGATTTGGCAGGATGGTGGAACGATTGGTGTAATTCTTGAAGTTGTCTTATCGTCTGGAATTTCCATCACCAACCGAGTTGAAGTAGAATTGATGAGTGAAGATGCGCATGGAAGAAGTCCTAGTAGAGTCTAGGAAAATTCGTATGATTAATTGGACACATTCGTATGTGTTAAATTGTTTTGTGATTTTAGGACTTGGGGACTGCGGGATAATACTTGGGACGAGTATGAGTAGGTGTGAAAGGTAGTAGATGCATATACTACCGGAAGCACAGGACTCGCACTTGGATCAGGGAAAGTCACAAGGTTACCAAGGAGCTAGTAATTGATTATGTTTTATTCGAGTATGTCATTACCCTTGTTTCGGTAATGACTAGGGAGATGGTTGTTATTCCGACCCTAGTGGTCATACAAGTTTGAGTTCGACTGCGAGGAGTATGTTACGTGGTCTAAGAGGACCAAGTTAGATGTAACATCTGACTTAAGTCAGAAGGTTGAAATTAATGCGATCATTGGTATCGCACTCGTTGTTAATGAAGTTTGTAGCTACAAATGCTACATGTTGAAATGTGATTATATCACATTAGAATATGAAGGAAGGTATATTCCATTCTGGAATTTAACTCTAAAAGACCTGAGTCTAAGAATTGCATCATGTGATGAGAGATCATGGAGCACGACCCATCGGTCTGTTACAATAGATAAAGGAAAGTATTTATCCTAAGAAGAAGGAGTCCACAATAAGGACTTATTTGGTAACTCGAAGGTTATGATTGAAAGTACATCATAGTACGAAAAGCAGATGCAAGATTGAGCATCGTCTGCAGTCAAGAAGCCCTAGAATTAAATACTCTTTCGAGGAAACATAGAAGTTACACTACCTAGGATGAAGAGGTAACGTATGGAATCATTATACAAGCCCTATTTAGTTGATGGTTCTGGGACGTAATCATCCTAAGGGGGAGATAATTGTAACGCCCGTAAATCACAGCTAGTCAATTTAGAGACAATGAGCGTCAAAAAATGACTTTTTGATGAAAGATTATTTAGAAATAGTAATCTTAACTAAGTTATAGTATATGTCACGAGGTTTCCGAATATATAAAGAACGCCGAAATCCGAGTTATAACGAAGAAGTTATGACATGTCGAAGTTTCACGACAGAATCAACGCGACGTAAATAGTGAATTTACGATAGAGCGATATTTGACCTGAGCGATCTAAACGAAATGTGTAGAATACGTTAAACCAAGAGCGTGCATAAAAGGAACGTCTAAATCTGACTTCGTATGAGGAAGTTATGATTTTTCTAAGTTTCAGCTCAGCAGTATGCAACCCGAAACTCGAATTTGAGATCGAGTGATTTTTGGTCGAAGCAATCTAAACGAGAATTGAAGATCTCGTTATTAGTAGTACAATGGTGAAAAGACAAACGAAAACGGTAGTCGGATGAAGAAGTTATAAATTTATAACGGGTTTTCCTGTCCCGACCTACTAAAAATAATATAATAAAAATAAAGTCGAAATCAGCCGACGGACTCTAAACGAAAGTTGTAGAGCAAAGTCTCACCTACGCGTGGATATAAAGAACGTTGAAAATGGAGCTCGTATGCGAAAGTTACGTAATTTTGAAGTTTGATATCTCGGTGTACGCTAAGCGTAAGGGAGTACGCCCAGCGTACCCATATACATGACCTGAAATGGGCCACGTTGACCTGACCCAACACTCGAGTACCCGGGATCATAAGCAATGACGTCTTCGGCCTGATCCAAAGCGTACGCCCAACATACTCCGAAATTACGCCCAGCGTAATCCCAGTTTCAGCACCCTATAAATAGATGTTGAGGGCTGCCGAGTTTTGGTGCTCCATTCTTACCTCTCTCTCATATTTGCATCGTTTTACGTGCAAGAAATACCCCGAAGCCCCGGTATTAATCCCGAGCCCCGAAGCGAGTCCCGAGGCCCCGAAGATCCCGAGAAGTAAAATTTTCGAGCTGAAGCTCTGCCCGCGAGAAGTCCGGTGTGTGAAGATATCTCGGTTTCAGCGAAGAATTTCTACTTGAAGAGTCGTATTGCTGTCCGATAATCATCTTATCAAGTGAGTGTATAGTCCCTTTCATAAACACAATTTTAATACAAGTATTGTTTGAAAGTATTAAGTATATGTTTTGGGTGAGTGTGTAGTCACTCTCTTCTAACACATAAATATGAAGTATTTTCTATGAAATACGTGCTATGTGTTTATATATTGTTGTTTATTTGAGATGAGTGTGGAATGGATGTTTTATATAGTTTTTAAATGAGTTAAATTGTATATGTGCTTTATATCTACAAATATGTTGGGTAGAAAATGGGTAGATGAGGTAGGTGGTGTGTGATAAAATGATGAGATAAATGATGAGGTATGAAAGTTGATTAAGAATAATATTGGAAGATGCACCAATTAGAGAATGTCATAATACTAGCAGATTCGCTTGAGAATAATATTGGTAGATGCACCAATTAGGGAATGTCATAATACAAGCAGATGCGCTTAAGAATAATATTCGCAGATGCACCAAATAATGAATGTCGTAATCCTGAAAGATGCGCTTAAGGGATAGTGTCTGCAGATGTGCCTAAAAGAGAATGTCCTAATACTAGCAGATGTGCTTAAGAATAATATTGGCAGATGCGTCTAATAGTGTATGTCGTAATCCAGGCAGTGGCACCTAATAGTGAATGTCGTAATCCTAGCAGAGGCGCTTAAACGATAATGTTGGCAGATGCACCTTATGTAGCAATGGATTTTGTGCCAATTCCTTAGGTCAATCCTTAAGAATGAATGAATGAATGATAGTTGATTCTTAGGGTAAAACCTTAAGAAATAAAGAAGAAAATGGGGATGGGTAATTAGGTTGATTGTTTGATGATTAAATATATATTATGATATAATATTGTGGGTTGAAAACCCTATATGCTCACCAGGCTCCCAAGCCTGGCCCACTCAGTTTATTTGTATCATAGGTATCGATACGAAGCTGTTTTGCACTCAGAAATTAAGGGAGATGTAAATCAGTAGTGTAAATGAATGTATGTTCTGTTTATGCTTATGTGTCTGTATCGGAACATGACATCCTGAGATCTTGTTATATAATGAAAATACATTTCTTTAAAGAAATGCTTTGATAAATTCTTATCATATTTTGTTTTGATAACAAATTTTGCAACCATTTTCTTTAAACGATTACTCTGATTTTAAAAATAAAGCATAAACAAATCGGTCTTTTCTGGCCGTGAAATTGGGGATGTCACAAATCAATATCCCACTCTTACTCAAATACACCAAAAGTTCTCTTACTCTCTTTCTAACCCTTGGAATAGGTAAAAGACCATTTTACCCCTCCATTGTCTCAAATGCTCATACTTGACCCAACCATAAAGTCAACAGAAGTCAATATGAGTCAACAGTCAAAGTTGACCTGACTCGCCGAGGGCACTCTTATGACTCGCTGAGTCCACTCGTATCCTCAGAACTCTTCCTAGGGTTTCCCTCAACTCGTCGAGTTGACCCCCAACTCGACTGGCTATCACTGGGTCCAGAATGTTGTGGCAACCTGATCCGACTCGTCGAGTCATCTCATAGACTCGGCGAGTTGACTCATTCGAATTTCTCATTTGGGCACCTGAGGTCCGATCTGCAACTCCAACCTCTAGATCTAGCCACCTAATTCCCAAAAGTCACATAAAGGTTTGATCTTGATGACCATGCATGACATATATTGCTCTATATGCCATCAATACTCCATTAATGCTTCCAAAACACAAAACTCCTTGGTTGATTCACTAAGTATCTAAACTTTTGGACTCTCTAGACCTCATAAGGTCCAGATCTGAACTCTAGACTCAAAAAGGGGCTTGATGCATCCATAGCCCCATCAAGAAGGTGTTACAAGCCCTAAATCTCACGAACATGAGATCTAATCATCCTACAAGAAAGGTAAAAGCGTTTTACCTTGATCTGAACCTTGAGATGAATAAGAAACAGATCTACTGGCCCTCCCTTCTTGATCTTTGATGAACCTTCCTTCCTCTTCAAGGAAATGAGCCAAAAAGAACACAAGATTAGCTATCCTCACCACTCTAGCTCACTATGGACGTTAGGGTTTCTCTCAAGGGTGTAAGGGTTCTGGTGAGACAAAATGGAGGCTATAAGTGCCCTTAAATAGGTCGCAGACCCGAGAATTTAGGGTTTCCTTTAGCAGCGCTGATTAGGCGAGTCGGCTCTCAGACTCGTCAAGTCAGCTCATTAATCCACGTCACTAGTTGCGACTCTACTCGACGAGTCGAGACACCAACTCGTCGAGTTACTCGGAAAACTCCAAAAATAAATAAGTAAATTAATATACCTGGGAATCCAGATGTTACAATTATCCCCCACTAGAATCAAACTTCGCCCTCGAAGTCATGCTCGGCAAATAATTCAGGATATTGCTCCCGCATCTCTGAATCCGACTCCCAAGTCAAATCGGACCCCTCCGATGTTGCCACTGCACCTGAACCAGGGGCACTTCCTTGTTTCTCAGAACCTTCACCTTTCGATCTAAGATCGCGATCGACCTCTCATAATAATTCAGGCTCGCATCTACCTGAATATCCTACAGTGGTACCACTGTCGTCTCATCGGCCACACATTTCCTCAACTGGTACACGTGGAAGGTGATATGGATCCGACTCAACTCCGTAGGTAGCTCCAACTGGTATGCTACTCTACCCACTCTGGCGGTCACTCTAAAAGGACCGATGTATCGGGGTCCCAGCTTACCCCGATTTCTGAATTGGATCACCCCTTTCCATGGGGATACCTTCAGGAGCACAAAATCTCTGACCTGAAATTCTAGCTCGGATCATCGCTTGTCCACATAACTCTTCTGGAGACTTTGTGCCATCAGTAACCTCTGTCTGACCTGCTGAATCTGCTCGGTCTTTTTCAGCACTATCTCAGTGTCACCCATCACTCTCTGTCCCACTTCTCCCCAACAAATGGGAGTCCAACACCTCCTCCCATATAGAAGCTCGAATGGAGGCATACCAATACTCGAATGGTGGTTGTTGTTGTAAGAAAACTCAGCCAGTGGTATGTAGGTGTCCCAACTTCCTCCGAAATCCATGAAACATGAACACAGCATGTCTTCAAGCGTCTGAATTGTCCGCTCGCTCTACCCGTCCGTCTGCGGGTGGTAGGCAGTGCTGAAATGCAAGCGCGTGCCCAACTCCTCATGAAATTTCTTCCAGAACCTAGAAGTGAAACGCATGTCTCGATCCGACACAATCGAGATCGACACTCTATGTCGTGCTACCACCTCTCTCACATAGATCTCGGCCAATCTCTTTGCAGAAGAGCTCTCACTAATAGCAAGGAAATGAGCACTCTTCGTCAGTCGGTTCACAATCACCCAAATCGCGTCAACACCACACGTCGTTCTCGGTAGCATGGTGATAAAGTCCATCGAGATCTGCTCCCACTTCCACTGGTGAATCCCTAAATGCTGCAATGGACCATGTGGTCGTTGGTGCTCTGCCTTGACCAAGCGGCAGGTCATGCACCTCTCCACTACCCAAGCAACACCCTTCTTCATACAAGGTCACCAATAGTCTCTTTTCAGGTCTAAATACATCTTAGTGGCCCCTGGATGGATCGAGAATCTTGATTTATGTGCCTCCTCCATCAGTATATGCCGAGCTCCGCCCATATAGGGCACTCAAATCCACCCTCAGAAAGTCATAAGTCCTCGACTATCTGTCGCAAACTCGGACACCTGCCCAATCATCGGCTCCCTCTTGCGGTTCTCCGGTTTCACGGCCTCCTCCTGGGCCTCTCGAATGGTATCCACGACTGGATTCATCACTGTCATCCTCATACACACATCTCGAATCGGGGCACTCTCTGATCTACGGCTCAGGGCGTCGGCTACCACATTAGCCTTGCCCGGATGATACAGGACCTTACAATCATAGTCTTTCACCACATCCAACCATCTCCTTTGTCGCATATTCAGGTTGGGCTGATCCATGAGATACTTCAGGCTCTTGTGGTCCGTGTATATGGTACACCGAACCCCTTACAAATAGTGGCGCCAAATCTTGAGGGTGAACACCACCGCCCCCAGCTCTAGATCGTGGGTGGGATATCTCATCTCCCGAGGCTTCAACTGCCTCGATGCGTACGCTATCACGTGTCCTCTCTGCATTAGCACCGCACCCAACCCGGATATAGATGCATCACAATAAACCACAAATTCCTCTATTCCCTCGGGAAGAGCTACCACTGGGGCTTCGCACAACCTCTAGAGAAGAGTCTCAAATGAGGTCTGTTACTCGGGACCCTAAGTAAAAGTAACACCCTTCCGGGTCAACTTGATGAGGGGAACGACAATCTTGGAGAAATCTCGGATAAATCTCCGATAGTAGCCGGCCAATCCCAGAAAACTCCTGATCTCGGTGGGGGATCTCGGCACCTCTCATCTCATAACCACCTCAATCTTGGCCGGATCGACCAAAATCCCATTCTGATTAACGATGTGTCCTAGGAACTGGACCTCTCGTAACTAGAAATCACACTTAAAGAATTTGGCATAAAGCCTCTCCGATCTCAATACTCCAATAAGCTCTCTCAAATGCTCCCCATGCTGCTCTCTGGATCTCGAATACACCAAAATATCATTGATGAACACGATCACCGATCGATCTAGCATAGGCCTACACACCCGGTCATGAGATCCATGAACGTCGTCTGTGCGTTGGTGAGTCCAAAAGGCATCACCACAAACTCGTAATGCCCATAACGAGTCCTAAAGGCCATCTTCTGGATATCCTCCTCACGAACTCTCATCTGATGATAACCAGACCTCAAATCGATCTTGGAAAACCAAGACACACCCTGAAACTGATCGAACAGATTGTCGATCCTTGGAAGTGGATAACGATTCTTGACTGTCATCTTGTTCAACTCCCGGTGATCAATGCACATCCGGCGTGAACCATCCTTTTCTTGACAAAAAGGATTGGCGCTCCCCACGACGAGGTTCCGGTCGGATAAAGCCCCTCCTCAACAGCTCCTGAAGCTGTGAGGATAACTCATGCATCTCAGGCGGTGCAAGGCGATAAGGTTCCTTGGCGATAGGCGCAACTCCCGAAACTAAATCAATCCGGAACTCCAATTGCCTCTCGGGAGGAACACCCGACAACTCCTCGGGAAAAACATGCAGAAACTCACTCACTATGGGGACCCCCGCAATGGAACTAGGTCTCTCAGCAGCAACTCGCGTATCCATCACATACGCTACAAAACCCCTGCAACCCTACTGTAGACTCTGTCTTGCTCTAGCAGCCGAACAAAATGTTGACCCAGATTGGGTACCCTCGCCATACACTGTAACTACTCCCCCACTAGGGTCTTGTATGGTCACCAGTTGACACTCACAGTCGATCACAGCTCTGAATCGGCTCAACCAGTCCATGCCCACAATGACACAGTCATCACCCATCGCGATTGGTACCAGATCTATCAGAAAATCAACACCAAAAATCTCGAGCACACATCCCTAGATCACATCGGTAGCAAACACCGCATGCTCATCAACTATGGAAACTCTCAGAGATCAACTCAATGCCTCTTGTCGGATGCGGATGTGACAACTAAACGCTAATGATATGAAGGATCGACTCACACCTGAGTCAAATAAAACCAAGGCAGGTACAAAACTCACAAGAAAAGTCCTATGCATATCACAATATAAGCACAATTTAACTTAACCAAGGAATAAGTAAAAGAACACATACCAGCCATGACATCAGGTGTTGCGCAGACCTCCTCAGTCGTCAGCTGAAAGGCTCTACCGCGAGCCCTCTGTACCTTAGCCTTCACTAGCGGCTCTCTGTAGCTCATATAGCAGCAGGGGCAGATCCATGTGCTGATTCCTGTAACAGCTGCGGGCACTCGTCCTTCTGATGGCCGGTCTGGTTGCAGTGAAAGCAAATTGCAAACCCCTTAGGGCAATCCCTTGTGATATGCCCCTCTTTGCCACACTTGTAGCACACACCCGATCTACAAACCCCATCATGACTCTTGTCGCACTTCCACAAGTGCGACCCTTCTGGCCTCCAGATTTCGAATCAGCGGGCTTTTCCCGCTTGGCTGCCTACTGAGATTGTGCCGGCCGTCGATCCCTCCCCTGAGACTCCTCCTCCTCCCTGGCCTGAGTCTCCAGCTCTATCTCCCTTTTTCGGGCATTTTCCTGAAGCTCAGCAAATGTCCGGTAAGTCAAGTTCGCTACGAACTCACAAATGTGCCTCCTCATAATTCTCAGATACCGGCTAATATGTGGCTACGTGCCTTCTCGATAGACATGTGCTCAGGGTAGAACAACACCCTCTCATGGAACATCCTCGTAATCATTGTCACTAACTCTGTCCTCTGCTTGAGTGACAGAAACTCTTGGGCCAACCGTTCCCTCTCCACCGGGGGAACATACTCATCTTGAAACATCGTAGTAAACCTCTCCCAAGTTATTGCAGTAAGCTCTCCAGAAGTGTAAATGGATGTCACAAACTTCCACCAGTCCTTCGTCCCCAAGCGAAGCTGGTTCAGCGCGAACCGTACCCTTAAATGTTCCGGACAGGAACAAGTGTAGAAACACCCCTCGATGTCATAGATCCATCTTATCACAGCAATCGGATCATGAGTCCCATCAAAATTTGGTGGCTTCGTGTTGCTGAACTCTCAGTACAGCAACGAGTCACCCCCTGTGGCCTGGCAGCAGCGACAGTTGTGGTGGCTGCAGCAGCAGCCGCCTCGGTAACAGCAACATATCGCTCGTCAAACGTCTTAATCAATGTGGTATTAATAGAACCAAACATCTCCGGTATCGCCTCTCGAATAGCTGCAGCCACCTCTTCGGGGATCATCCTGCGAATCTCCTCTTCACTGGTACCACTGGTACCGCTGCCCTTTGGGTTGTGGTGCGTAACCACCATGATGTCGCTAAAACACAACATAAAATAATCAGATACTCGTTCGAGTATACTCACACTCGATCACTCGCCCCTACTTGTTCCTTAGCACCCTAAGATTCTTACTTGGACTGCTCATTGATCCGGTATTTCCAGTAGTACGTGCCCAATACTACCTTCTACATCGCATCCATGTTCATCCCAAGTCTTACTCCTGGGATCCCAGATCACAAGTACTTTATATCTCATCAAACACATACTACTCTCTTAGTAGACCTCTCATAAGTTCATCTCTGCTACATACTCGTACTCAAAGCAAATCACAGGTAGCAGTAACCCCTAGGCTAAGGCATCACAAATCAGGCCACTCTAGTCCTAAAATATGAAATACCTAGCCTACTCTCTAGCATGCATAATATATCTCATAACATCTCATAAATATCTCATAACACAGAAAGTAAGAGTATTTTGGGAAATCATCGTTCGGGCTCTACCTGATTGTACACACTGGACTTTCTCGTTTTTCTCTCCGAAACTCTTACTCATTTTTAGAAAAATCGTTTCTCTTGAAATTTTTTCTCAAATCCTCAGTTTGAGTCCAGAAATACCCGAAGGTGCATTCGAATCCCACAAACCAAGGCTCTGATACCAACTTGTAACGACGTAAATTTCCAAACCAAAACTTTCCATTTTCCAAACACAATAAAACACATATCACATTTCACCAAAAACCTCAAGTATCAAAGATTAGTACATTTTTCAAAAAATCTTTTGTCACAAATCCAAGATCCAAAATAAATATAACACCAGCTCAGATGTGTGTGTTCAATCAAGTCGGTGCCTTTCCTGATGGGTTTTGAGCATTCTAACACTCCTATGGTGTACATGCAACCCTATAAACCTTGGATCTATATTTTCTTTATTATACATGCAAATTTTTTATATTCCAAGGTTTCATCCTAACTAACATAATATGAAGCAACTATACTACAAGAATCTAGTAGAATGACATACCTTTTGATGGAGCTTGAAGTCTTGAACCTTTAAGAGCCTAGTGCCTCAAGTGTTGCACCTCAAATGGTTCACACAACACCAAGAACCCTTGGAATAACTTGAGAATAAGGACACTTGCACCAAAATCGATTTTGCCCTCTTGTGTACTATACACTAGTGCCTAGCACCCTTGTGTACACACTCTAGTGCCATTTCTTGAACCATAGACCTTTTTATATAGTGTGGAGGATTACGGTTACATTCATGTAAACCCTAATACCCATGACATTTCATTTTTGGATCCATGGGTTAAACACTCCATGGACTATCCATGAAAGCTTAGCCCAACCTAAATGAACTTGGCCCACCATCTATAAGACTCCATATTTAGTTATTTTTTTTATCACTAGATTATTTCTAAATTAATTCTTGATCAATACTAATTAAATAATATGATTCCATATTAATATATTAGAACTTATAATATATTAATATAAATCACTAATATCATTTTTCTCATTTTGTCTATCTAATTGTTCCGATGCCATGCAACCCAAATGGACCATGGCAAATCGGGTCAAGTACATACCAATTATAGTTATGGACTTAGACACTAATCCAACAATCTCCCACTTGGATAAGTCTAAAACTATTATTGCGTATGACTCCAAAACCCGACTAGTAATCGTAGCTCTTAAAGCCGTTGTCGAACTCTGACCTAGTCAATGACTTGTCCATTAGATAAGGGATCATATATTCCTCCATTCTAGATATTATTGGATTAATGTCTAAGTCCATAACTATAATTGGTACGACTTGACCCGACCCGACATGGTCCATTTGGGTTGCATGGCATCATACATTTGGATAGACTATAATGAGAGAAATAACACTTAAGGTTTGTTAATATATTATAAGTTCTAATATATTAATAAGATTATTTAATTAGTATTGATCAAGAATTAATCTAGAATTAATTAAGTGATCAAAAGAAGACTAATTAAATATCTGGGTTGATTATGTAAATCATCCATACTTGTATAGTGGGCTAAGACTCCATGGATTATCAAGTTGGGCTAAAACCCATAGGATGTTCCATGGATACTCCATGGTGTATTTGAACCCATGGATCCAAGGAAATGGAAAGCCATGACAGTTAGGGTTTATCCTAATTGTGACACTATATAAAGATCATATTGTTGGGAAAAATCGGCCGCTATGGGTGATAGAAAGGGCTAGCCGATTTTATGAAGTGTTCCAATTTCTCTCAATTCATTCCATGTGTATTTGGTGTTGTTTGAACCATTTGAGGTGTCACACTTGGGGAACTAGGCACTCAAGCTTCATGAAGATTTTCTACATCAAAGAGGTATGTAATTCTAACTTGAGATATTCATATGAATCATTGTATTATGCTAGTTAGGATGAATACCTTGGAAAGTTCGTATTTGCATGTATAATAGAGAAAACATAGATCCAAGGTATTTAGGGTTGCATGTAGACTTAGGAGTGTTAGAATGCTAGAAACCCAACAGATAATATATGGACTGAGACATGGATTATAATCATTCTCTTTGTCCCTTTGTTGTTTCTCGGTTTCCGATTTATGACAACTGACTAATTGAACAAATCAAATCAGTCCAGACTTGGCCTAGCACTTAGGGGTGACATCATTAAATCATCGAGGGGCCCACAGATATCGCTTTTATCCCTTCAAGGGTAAAAGGAATGGATAAACTTCGAATCATATGCTTGCTACTACCTGTTGAATCGTACGTAAAGGTACGTTTTATAACATTGAGTTACAAATGTGTTTTTGTACACTCAATGTATAACCAAATCATAGTCAACAACTCATATCTCTAGGTTTGAAGAATATAAGATATTATCGTCTCATGATCACTCGTGATAAAATCCATGAAGTGATTCAAATGAGCGTGGGTTTAATCCAATACTCAGGACTTATGAGCACTCATGAATGTTGTAGTAACTCTTGCTATGTCCAACACCTTAGACATCTACAAGCCAGCTTCATGACAGTCTTGCCTTAATACCTACTTCCAACGTATTATCGATTGTGGATGGTTTGAATAACTTAGTCATTCGATAAGAATGACCTAGTTATTTTGGAAGTCAAAACATGCAAAGTGAAACACAAGAATAATCGAATCCAATATGGTCTCAGAAGTTATGAATATAAGTAGAACACCTTTTATTTATCACCATATTGATTACACATTATTCATTGCATAATGTTTCAGATCATCAACTTTATACTTGAATCAAAACAATAGCCATGCCATGCTCTAAGCATGCACACTATGTTTATCCAAACTATAGTTATGCCACACATTATGTTTGTCTATGATCCTTACTTTGTGGAATAGATCAATTGAGCATAACTCCAATGATTGTCATTTCACAATCCCAAATCCTTACCGTCAATGTAAGAATTCCAAATTTCTGCTATTTACCAAATCTGTTAGATTCTAAACTTATATGCATTGATCCTCTCGTAATGACTATACACAAAGTCACAAAGACTTGTCAACAGACATTACAGAGTATTCCAATGGAGATCATTCCAGGGAAACGAAGTCTCAAATTCAAAGTACATTGCTTTGAACATCCTTCTTGCATTAATTTTCCTAATCTTACAAAGATTTAATGAATAACTTCCACCTATGGGAACATTACCATATTCCCATTTTGACTATCACTTCTGAACAAGAGTTGCCTCTTTTCAGAATATGTCAATATGGTCCTCTCCAAAAATTTACACCATACTTCCAACTGTCCCTGAGCAAACAATCTTTGGTAAACCTTATATTGTCCTTGACAATTACTTAATCAAATTAGTCATATCCAGTTCTAGTACTTTTT
This sequence comes from Lactuca sativa, assembly GCF_002870075.4. NCBI lineage: Eukaryota > Viridiplantae > Streptophyta > Magnoliopsida > Asterales > Asteraceae > Lactuca > Lactuca sativa. The sequence continues at coordinate 323,756,431 of NC_056627.2, read as the reverse complement.
CCCTCTTAATGCCCTAGGCATTTGGAAAATTTTAGAACATATGAATATTATAGCACATGCAATCGATCCTATATCCGAAGCATATGGGACACGATTCATGATGTCTCACATAAAGACATGATACTAGACTAGTCTTTTGCTATAATATTTCTATTTCTATTTGCCATGTTCTCATAATTCAGATTATGAAAGGGGATGTCGTAATCATAATCGAATTTTAGAACGCAAATAATGTTCCCATATATAGAATTTCCTTATGTTGAACCATTCCAACATAACATTCATATATATACTTGACTAAATTTGATTAAAATCTCACGATCTAAGCTTTTAGATTTGAAATGAAGTATAATTTCCACCCCCTTAATTATAGCAAAACAACTTTTTCCTAATTGAAACTTTTGTTTTCTATAATTAACATTGCTAACTTGCAACACCTACCATAATTATCATGCTCCTACTAACATGATGATTATTAGCATAACACTTATGCTCCTACTAGCCTTGACATGTATCCAGAAATTAGATGGACTTCTACAAATCAACACCTTATTGACTTTCTTACCAAAGTTCAAATTTCTGATACGTGATGCTTTGATAAAACTTTATCAAAATCATACACCTTTCCTTAGATAGCACACATGTGTGTCTAAACAATTTCATAACTATGAAAAGGGATGCCATAATTATAGTCTCAATTGTTTAGACCTTTGTCATTCCTCACAAGTCCATATTAGTGTGTCGGTTAACCACACACGCTCCACTAACGACTTTTAGAATGCAAATATCGCAATTGCTATCTACTTAAAATCACTTAGTGAAAGCGTTTCCTCACCATAATTTTCATGAATCAGAGAGAAACCTTATGACACTTAGATTCTATGGTGTATGTGTTCCTATCCATGTGAATTTATCAAAACCATAATCCCAAGACAAGGTTAATGAAAAATCCAAACTCATATGGACTGAACTTGTGCAGTCTTAACTTATTGCCACTTAGCAGCACAAGGGATTGCCATTGCTTCCAAGTAGTTATGCAAACATTTGAGAACTTGTAGAACTCAGATTCATAGTCAACTTTAACTAGAATGGGCACTAAAATAAGAATGTGTCAACACGATAGGTTACAAACCTTAAGTCGTGTGCTAGTGATAACCAACAGGTTTTATTCTTGATTAGTTCTTGAAGTTTTTCATGATCTTTAAGACTCCTACTGTCCTGTTGACATATAAGACTCTCTTCCCAAATATTCGAGAGATAGTGCGGATTCTTTATCAAGACAAACACTTCACACAATTGGCCTTAGTTGGTCTTTGTTTTATCCAAAACATCACAACTTACCAATTTCAAATGTACAAGAGTAGAACACATTTTACTCTAACATTTGACAAGTGTTAATAAACCTTCTTGAAGATATGTCACTCAAGGTACAATCTTGGAGTATGACTCTAAGACTTGTTTTGGAACAAAGTATGACTCATCTTCTTGATTTAACCACTTCAACAATTCATGACTCTTCTTCTTAGCCATAAGAATGCACTAAGATGTCCTTAGAGGATGAATTGTGATATGATTTCTTAATCATTAAGATGATCACAAAACATGATACTAAAGTACTCTCCCATCTTTTCAGATTTGAGAAACTTTTATCTTTCTGCCTAATTTAATTGTTCTCATTCGTTCTGCCATACATCAAAACTTTTCCAATGTTTCAGAATTATACTTAAACTTGTAAGTATAACCATATTTACTAAACTTTAGTAAATCATGAAGAATAGTCTTATCGATCTTTTGTGGTGGACCTGACCAGCGCAGAAGAATGTGTACTCGATCCCTTAGTCTTTCACTTGACTCACATATATATGTGAACAAGGAATTAGTCTTAATTTTCCAAAGATGAAAATTCTCATTCATCATACAACTTGCATGATTCCAAGTTTCGGTCCAATTGAAAACGTGGGTGATGAGAATCTTTCCTTATTTGGTAAATTTAGACACTACCACAAATGAAAGAACCAAATTCATATTTCCATTATTGCTAGAAACATACAAACATCAATTTTTCATAAATGCCATTGCAAGGAGATATAAAATAAAGTAAAACCAAATTTTATTTATTTATAAACGCGGAAAAAACTTTTTCCTTACAATGCAACTTTAATTGAAAACTATGTTATTACATATTTTCTAGCAATCTATCATAACTCCTAAGTAGTAGCTCAAGAATCCGATCTTTGAACCATACGATTGAAATCCATCTTCGCGATCAGATTCAACATACTCTTCCTTTAAGTTTCCTTCCCTTTGCTTGATCCTTCCAAACATCAAAATGTAACCGAGTCACATTTTGTATTAAGAATCATCAATTAAGAACTTAACAGAGTTAGATAGTGGATTTACCTGAAGCAGAGTCAAACTTTTTGATTCTTACTTCTCTCAGATCTTTCAGGTAGCCAGGGCAGCTTCGCAACCAATACCCCTTCCTTTGGCAATAGAAACATATGAACTTTTTGGTAATGGTACATGGGACTATCTCAGACTTAGCCTTTCTCTTTACCATTTGGTCAACCGAGTTGACTATGGCCAATCCCTTTCCATTGGGAAGAGAAAGATTTTATGGATATCCAATGTTACCATTGTCCATGTCCATGGAAGTTTGGGAAGTTGATCTTCTAATCAAATTTTCTTTACCAGTGCTCCAAATCATTGTTGATTCAGAAGCATCAAGCAAATAGGTAAGATCATTAAGGGTAATGTCATAGTCTGTTACATAGTAGTCCTTTAAAGAACTCACTATATGACATAGAAAGTGATTGGAGAACCTAGTCACAACCAACTTCCTCAAGACTTTGACACCCAACTCTCCCGGCTTGTCAATATGTGACTTCATCTCCAAGATGTGAGCACACATAGACTTTGCTTGCCAATAAGGCTTGAGTGACCTTGAACTATTCAAGAACTTGTGGGTCAGGGAGAATAATTGGAGGAGGTGGAAGAAGAGAAGTGTGATTTCCATGAGATTTGGGAAGATCACAGTTGTCTGAACCAGACATCCACAGTGGGAAAAATTCAAGTTAGTTGATTTAAGTCCTTAATAGACCATCCAATATGAAATATTAAGGCTAGGACCCAACACAATATTTTATAACTTGGAAGAGGGATGCCGTAATCCAAGCTATAAAATATTTAAAGATAGGTGAATGACGATTCACCAATTTCCACCATGAAAAACGAAATAATTTATTAGATTTTAATTGGATTTGAAACTTCTAGATCTTTTGAGATTCATTGAACTTTTCAATGGAATGTTGCAATCTCGATTGTGCCCTTCAAGTTTTGTGACTGGGATGTCGCAGATCACAAAACAAGGTGTGAATAACCATGAAAATATACTTGGTACCCTTAATATTTATCACTTAATCGATGTGCCGGTTAACCACACACGCTCCACCGATCCTATGATAAACATTAAGTTACCCTTTGCCTACCTTTTTAAATCCAAGTTAGTGTGCCAATTAGCCACACACTCTCCACTAACGACTTAAGCAAAGTGCAAAGTGTAATTTCATAGGTTACCACCAAATTCACATTTTCCTAAACTAAATAAGATTGGGAATTTATAAAAGGTTTAGTTACTTTATATTTATCATTATACTTATAATGAAGGGAGAATTTTAGTCCTTGTCCTACCCGTTCGACTAACGACCCTCCACCAGTCAAGGAAGTGGTGGGTGAGAATGACACCCGTTAAGTTGCCATTTTATAGGCAACAACCTTATACCCCCCTATAGATCGGCTTCGTGAATGAGGCCTACTAATGGTAAGACATACTTGATCTTATATATATATATATATATATATATATATATATATATATATATATATATATATATATATATTAACTTATAATACTATAAAGTATAAGGGTCAAATTTGAACTTTTAAAATTCTAAGGTTTGGAATTAAAGTGTGTGTGAGACTTTACAAATTCCAAAACTTGAGGGCAAGTTTGAACAATTCAAAAAACCTTTAGATTTTCATAACTTATGAGTTTATTTAAGGTTTTATAAACTTTAATGAAGAGACTCTTGAACATCCATAACTTGAGGACAAGTTATGGAGTTCATAACACAATTTATGATGAAAAAGACTCTTCAATTGTGTAACATATGAATTTTAATGGATCTTTAAAAGAAATGACTTTTGGTAATCCATAACTTGAGGACAAATTATGGACTCCATTAAAATACATTTAGATCAAGAATTAACTAACAACCAATTTGCAAATAATTCCTATGATCTACCAAAACTCATAAGTGTATGAACAATCATATCAACAATTTCAAGAATTACATAAACACACATAAAACTTAAAATTTTGATAACAACCTTGAAATTGGTTTACCATAATCATTACCACATCAAAAACAGATTTTATAAGTCCAAAAGAGTTTAAGGTAAAATTCTAGACCAATTTCAGCCTTAAAACTCAAAGATATGCTGTCAGGGGGTCCAACTCGTCAAGTGCAGGAACCAACTCGACGAGTTGGATGAATTTAGGCATGGACTCGTCGAGTCCCTTAATGGAATCGGCGAGTCAGCTGTCTAGACAGCATACAAACTTCGATTTTTAGCAATTTGCATCAAGTATAAATGAAAACAAGCCTAGGCACTGATACCACTAATGGGTTTTGAGCATTATAACACTCCTACGGTTTATATGCAACCATATAAACCTTGGATCTATGTTTTCTCTATTATACATGCAAATATTTTATATTCCAAGGTTTCTTCCTAACTAGCATAATATGAAGCAACTATACTACAAGAATCTAGTATAATGACATACCTTTTGATGGAGCTTGAAGTCTTGAACCTTTAAGAGCCTAGTGCCTCAAGTGTTTCACCTCAAATGGTTCACACAACACCAAGAACCTTTGGAATAACTTGAGAGTAAGGATACTTACACCAAAATCGGTTTTACCCTCTTGTGTACTATACACTAGTGCCTAGCACCCTTGTGTACACACTCTGGTGCCATTTCTTGAACCATAGACCTCTTTATATAGTGTGGAGGATTAGGGTTACATTCATGTAAACCCTAATACCTATAACCTTTCATTTCCAAAGGATCCATGGGTTAAACATTCCATGGACTATCCATGAAAGCTTAGCCCAACCTAAATAAACTTGGCCCACCATATATAAAGGTCCATATTTAATTAGTTCCTTTTGATCACTAGATTAATTCTAAATTAATTCTTGATCAATACTATGTAACAGCCTGGAATTTCAGGTATTGTTATAATTATGTTTTTGGGGTGTTTTAGAGGGGACTCGGCGAGTTGGAGCCTAGACTCGCCGAGTAGGATCGCGGACCTGGTCGCGGGTTCGCGACTGGACTCGACGAGTCTGGATATGGACTCGGCGAGTCTGCGCTGTTTAGCGAAAACCCTAACCGTTCAGGTTTGGGACGTATATGAGGGACTTATTGGCCGTCATTGTTCACTTTAGCCTTCTGAGAGAAACCCTAATTCGATTGTGTGCATCTGGAGCAAGGTTGAAGACCATTGTTGATTTTGGAAGAGTTGTTGTGCAAGGAAGAGAAGGCTTGGTTAAGGGAACAACAAGAGAAGTCACGTTCTGAGGATTGGGGACACAGAGAGCACATTATTCAGGTAATAATTCGAGTTACATTCTTCTATGTTGATGTGTATATGGATTTAGGGTTTATGGAACCCTTTTGTGGCTAGATTGAATGTTACCTTAGTCCCCAAACGATTGGAACCCTGTATTGGGACCTTTAGAGGTCCAGAATGTCCCATGCCTGAGCATTTCGGGAATCAATGGAGGTTTTGGATTGGAATCCTTATGCCTTAGGTCAAAATGTAAATTATGAGTCATGGGGTGTATTATGAGCACCGAAATGGGGACATTACGTGATGAATCAGTCTAGGAAGGCCAGACCTATGAATGGTCGGAGCAGTTCTGACCTTAGAAAGCAGTTTGAGCGGTTGCATGGCATGGACTCGCCGAGTCCGATGAACAGACTCGGCGAGTAGCTTGAAGATTAACTGGAACTCGTCGAGTTGTTCTTCAGACTCGGCGAGTTGAGTCGGGGTGGCCCCGCGATTCTTCCACGAGGAACTCGTCGAGTCAAGAGGGATACTCGACGAGTAGAAAGGGAATATTAGAGAATTGGTGAGGACATCTAGACTCACCGAGTCGCCATAGCACTCGCCGAGTCCGGTCAAGTTGACCGTTGACCAGAGTTGACCTATGTCTGACTTCTTAGGGATAGTCAAACTTAGAGATAAAAGTGTTAATAAGAGATATATGATGTTATAGGGAGATTGTAGCTCGGCGGATCGAGCACGAGTGATTTCGGGATTTGCTAGCTTTCGATATTCACGAGGTGAGTCTTCTCACTATACTGTACCCGGAAGGGTTTGATTGTATGACCGTAAGGTCAGATGTGATATATGTGCTATATGTGGTAAGTTATTTGTTATATGTGCTATATATGTTATGGGCCGGAAGGCGATTATATTATGGGCCGGAAGGCATTATGTTATGGGCCGGAAGGCGTTGTGTTATGGACCGGAAGGTCGGCGTGGGTAGGACCGGAAGGTTTACCCAGCAGGGACGGAAGTCCCCTGAGACACATGGACCGGAAGGTCAGGGCCTGGAAAGGCGTATGTGCGTAAGTTGTATATTGGGGAACTCACTAAGCATTTATGCTTACAGTTGTTATGTATGTGTTTCAGGTACTAGCAAGGACCGTGGGAAGGCGCCGGCGTGATGTGTACACACTGATTGATGTTTTGAGATCTTGGGAATTCTATGAATTGCATTTTGACATAACACTTGGAATAATTATGCTTTGTTTGAATGAAAATACTTTATTTTTGAAATAAAAAAAATTGTTTGAAAATTTGCGTTGTTACATACTAACTAAATAATATTATTCCATATTAATATATTAGAACTTATAATATATTAATATCAATAACTATTATCCTTTTTCTCATTTTATCTATCCAATTGTTCCGATGCCATGCAACCCAAATGGACCATGCCAAATCGGGTCAAGTACATACAAATTATATTTATGGACTTAGACACTAATCCAACATTCTCGCGATCCTCGGAAGTACCTGAAACACATAACACATAACACGGTAAGCACGAAGCTTAGTGAGTTCCCCAAAATACCATGGACAAATAATTAGCCACTCGAGGCTATAGATCTGTAAGACCCTCCAATCAATGTGTCTCAGTGGGACCCTCCAGTCCCATAGCTCGTTGGACCCTCCGGTCCGGTCTAAGTGAGGACCCTCCGGTCTCATAGCTCGTTGGACCCTCCGGTCTGGTCTAAGTATCATGTAATATAACTGATAACACATATTACACAGAATATGCATAACTCAATCAAGCACATATGACCCTCTGGTCACACATAATTACCACTCTAGGTAAAGTATAGTGAGAAAACTCACCTCGTAGCTAGCAAGTAATAGACACGTACTCGGAAATCTCGAACTAGCCTCCGCCTAACATATTAGATAACCATCTCTAATCAATATCCCACTCTTACTCAAATACAAAAAAAGTTCTCTTACTCTCTTTCTAACCCTTGGAATAGGTAAAAGACCATTTTACCCCTCCATTGTCTCAAATGCTCATACTTGACCCAACCATAAAGTCAACAGAAGTCAATACGAGTCAACAGTCAAAGTTGACCTGACTCGCCGAGGGCACTCTTGTGACTCACTGAGTCCACTCGTATCCTCAGAACTCTTCCTAGGGTTTCACTCAGCTCGTCGAGTTGACCCCCAACTCGACTGGCTATCACTGGGTCCAGAATGTAGTGGCAACCTGATCCGACTCGTCGAGTCATCTCATAGACTCGGCGAGTTGACTCATTCGAATTTCTCATTTGGGCACCTGAGGTCAGATCTGCAACTCCAACCTTTAGATCTAGCCACCTAATTCTCAAAAGTCATGTAAAGGTTTGATCTTGATGACCATGCATGACATATATTGCTCTATATGCCATCACTACTCCATTAATGCTTCCAAAACACAAAACTCCTTGGTTGATTCACTAAGGGGTCGTTTGATAGTTGCTAACTGAGTAAGATCTGACTGAGTCAGAGTCTGACTGGGTCTGAAGTCTGACTGAATCTATATCTTATTGAAACCATGTTGTTTGATTATGGCCTGACTGGTTGTGTTGACTGTTGAAAATGACAATTTTACCCTTATGTTCTATTTTTTCGTGGTATGACAAAAGAACCAAAAACACACAAATACTAACAAATGTCTAATATTAGGGGGCATTTTAGAACTCCAACTGAGATGACAAAAACACACCTAAGAAGAGACACTGAGCAACCCAAAAATGATTTCAACATGCACCTCATGGGCTCATGGCTGTAACTTAATTCATAGATCAAGACCTTTAAAAGAAAGAAAACTCCATAAACCATTATTTAGCTTGTTCGCTATTTGTTTGACTTCTTCCATATACTTCATAATGGTTTTTTAATGCAATTCAATTAAAACAACAAACAAATGGCCTTTTAATGCAATTCAATTAAAAGAACATACTAATAGTTTTAATAATCTATAATCCATCTTGCTGGCTAGCCTTAAGAAATCGGAAACATAATCAACAACAACCATTTTGAAACATGCTTAAATATCATATGGCAAAGGTTTAGAAGATATCTAACAATCAAGTAATTTGATATCCATGCTATCCATACAACAAAATTACATAAATGAAACCCTCAAAACATATAAATACGTCTGGAAGGAAATATCTAAAGCAAAAGAATAACCAGATGAGAAATTTTGTTGAAATCCTCTTGCATAGCTGCCTGGCCTTGCATACTATACATACTATGTAAATACATCATAATCAAATCTCATCTCAACTCGATTCTTTATTTCATACAAACAATCTGATATAAACGCATGGTTTGATTTCATATAGATACAAATCATATCATCAACTGACTTCAGAAAAAAAAAACCAAATACGTACCTGTTGTTGTGGAGGTCGACACTGCCAGAGGCTGAGAAGGTGTCAAAGTCGCCTGAGGAAGCTGCTGATTTCAGGTTGTGTGGACGAGGAGTTGTGGAAAGGAAGAAACGATGCCAACTGTTGAGTAGAGGAGTGCGTTTTTGAGTGTTTTCTTTTAGGAAGCAAGGGCACAAAGGGAACGATGGCTTTTCTTTTTGGGTCAGCAACAATTTTCAATTGGATCGAATCAGTAGATTGGTTAGCTATTGCCGACCGAGTTAAGCCAATTTGGGGCTCTACCAAACAGCCTGACCTGACCGAGTCAGCCGAAACTTGCTGACCAGACCCAGTCAACTCATTATCAAACAGCCCCTAAGTCTCTAAACTTTTGGACTCTCTAGACCTCACAAGGTCCAGATCTGAACTCTAGACTCAAAAAGGGGCTTAATGCATCCATAGCCCCATCAAGAAGGTGTTACAAGCCCTAAATCTCAAGAACATGAGATCTAATCATCCTACAAGAAAGGTAAAAGATTTTTAAGTTGATTTGAAGCTTGAGATGAAGAAGAAACAGATCTACTCGCCCTCCCTTCTTGATCTTTGATGAACCTTCCTTCCTCTTCAAGGAAATGAGCCAAAAAGAACACAAGATTAGCTATCCTCACCACTCTAGCTCACTATGGACGTTAGGGTTTCTCTCAAGGGTGTAAGGGTTCTGGTGAGACGAAATGGAGGCTATAAGTGCCCTTAAATAGGCCGCAGGCCTGAGAATTTAGGGTTTCCTTCAGCAGCACTGACTCGACGATTCGGCTCTCAAACTCGTCGAGTCAGCTCATTAATCCACGTCACCAGTCGCGACTCTACTCGACGAGTCGAGGCACCAACTCGTCGAGTTACTCGGAAAACTCCAAAAATAAATAAGTAAATTAATATACCTGGGAATTCGGATGTTACAGACTGAGTTCAGCTTGGCGTCTTAGTTCCATTGATAAAATTAGATGAATGGAGTCCTTTATGCTTCAACAATAAGATTAATCATATGCATTATATATGAGCCCTAGTATATCGTATGGTTTTGGCATGACAAATCGATATCATAGAAATACTAGCAAAGCCTAAAGGATAGTAGTCAAAGGAAATCTTAAGTGTTTGAATACATCCTTGATCCATGGCTAGTAAGGAAGAAATCAGTGTAACGAGTTACATGATGTAGACTTCCAAACTAATAAAGACGATTCATGTTTGTAGTTAGGATTCATGTTCTTATTGAACGTGAGAGTGATAACTTGGAAGAGTTCCAAGTAATAGATTGTACCAGTCTATGTAGTCAAAGTTGATTTATTCCTTCCAACCTTTGGTAGCAGTCTATCATTTAGGTAAACGCATATCTCTATTGAGAACTAGAATCTTGAACATCTGAGTTTGACAAGATTTTCGTTTCACACGTTCATCAGATATCTAGACAAAAGGATATTTGATCACTTACATTCAAATGGATCAAACATTAGGCTTCAAGATCTCAATACTTAAGTGGGAGTCTATTGGAGATATGTCCACCAATACAACATGTTAGTAACACAATACTAGTTACATGAGTCTATTTGGATTACACACTTGGCTTAACAAAAAAGCAAGAATAGTTAATCAGTAAGATGGATTAATTTGTTATTTACTGATTTATCAATGAAATCAATAGAAAGTAATCATAATGACTATTTATGCAATAATAGTCATAAGTTTTTATTATGGCAATGTTACATAATTTGATCAAACTTGGAGGCTATGAAAGGATCCTAGTATTTTTGCCTTATATAAGGCACAGAAGACTATAGGATGGCACTAAGGAAACCCTAAAACATGCCAAAATTCGTTCACCCCTCACTTCTCCCCTCATCCATCCTTTTGACAACACAAAACACAAGGGTTTTGTGATTCCAACTTGGTGGCCAAGGAATGGCCGCCTTCCTTTATTGTTGCTAAAGGGTGCGACACTGATACAGAGACTCTATTTTGGGTCTTTAGGATTCTTCTTGACATAGAGAAAAAGCTTTCTCTTAATTCCCCTTGTAGTTAAGTTAATTGCTATTAATTGTTGAACAAGGATCCATGGTTCAATTATGATGCTTTTGTGCTTATTGATTATGTTTTGATCATATTGAAATTAGCATCAAGTGATGTAAGGTGTAATTCGGCCTGGCCGAGTAAGGGGTCTCAATCGGGGTGGTAAAATACTAATTATCTACTATAAAAGTTACAATCTTTAAAGGTAGAGCTAAAACCATATATACAGGTTGCTTTCCTGTTACAAATATTGTCACACCCCAAAACCGGAACGACGGAAACGTTCTGGGGTGGATGATGTCATGTCAAGTATCACAACACATGCATTATAGTAATCAAAGTACAACAAAACATTGCATTAATAGTAATAGGTTTACATGGTTTACATTACAATATATCAAAGTAATACAAGTAAATAATATAGGTGCAGCTTGGTACTAAACTGTCTTCGTCAGAAGCTCCGGGGATGTACCTGTCTAATGCTGACCTGAGAATACAAGTTATTTGAAAAGCGAGTATCAGCATTTTTACAAATTCTGGTGAGTTCATAAGTATTTAGTGTCATTTTATTCAAATAACTTTAATAAAAGTGGTAGTTTTAGAGTATCCAATAACTTAGAGTCTTTTCCAGAAAATCCTATATTTTCTTTAATAAATGCAGTCTTCTACCAAGACTGGACGGAGTTATGTGGTAAAAATTAGTTTTCCCTTAATCGCTATCATTATCAAAATACAAAATTTGATTATTAAAGAAAGCAAGAGAAATCAGGGAAAATAACATATGCCTCAGCAGTGAAGACTGCTGACTAAGGCAAAAGGACTCATAGACTCCAGGAGAGTATCGAACAAACGACACGCCTGGCTCAGTCTAACAAAGGGAGACACAGACCCCAGACGGTACAAATGATAGGTACGGCTAGAAAGGTCTAAAAATAGAGACTACAGACCCCAGACAATATCAAATGAAAGACACAGCTAGTAAGGTCTAAAACAAGGATTATAGACCCCAGACAGTATCAAATGAAAGATACAGCTAGCAAGGTCTAAAAACAGTGTGACTCTGAGAGTGGGTTTTCAGCATACAGTGTAAAGTACAGTGTAAAATACAGTGTGAAATACCATTACCTTAAGGCCATGAATTATAAGGTAACCTGGGATACTCGTAACCATACTAACCGACACTAGAGTACCTGACGCCCTGCAAGCGTCTATAAAATGTGACATTTGTCACCCCTTGGCTTGGTAGGCCGTGGACTGTAGCTAGTATTCAGGGTGCGGGGGTGTCAATCCCGTATAGATCTATACACATAATGTCCGCTCTCCCTACAGGAGACTCTGGTTACCAACTAGACGAAGGAGAAGGCCGTGTCCCGAAGATGCATCCCAAATAGTGGGTAGTGGGTTTCCAATATAAGTGCTGAACTAGAGGTAGAGACTCATAACCGAACTGACTAGAGTAAACCTATATGTCTATGCTCGTATACATAATATATAACTAATGAATCAAACGACCTTCGGACGGACATCCGATCCCACCAGACCACATCTCAACGAAGAAAAGGAAATAGGGCGAACAAGCCTTCCTAAGTCCTTCAACCATTATTTCTATGCATCTATACAAGCATAGGCATACATCCAACTACGTTTGAGTGTTTAACAAGTGGAAAACATATCGTGAAGTATAATCAAATTGTGATGTATAACCGAATCGTGTGGAATAATCGAATCGTGAAGTATAAGCGTACAGTGTGGAATAACCGAATCGTGATGTATAAACGTACAGTGTGGAATAACCGAATCGTGATGTATAAACGTACAGTGTGGAATAACCGAATCGTGATGTATAAATGTACAGTGTGGAATAACTGAATCGTGAAGTATAAGTGTACCAAATACAAGTGTGTCATGAAGTAGAAGCGACAACAAGTGAAGTAAGAGCGTCTAATAGGCATAAGCGACTACAAGTATAAGCGAAATAGAGGCAATAACAAGTATAAACGCATCACGAAGTGAAACCGTTATCAAGTAGGAGTTTAAACTAAGAGGGAGTATCAAAACATGGAAGAAAACCTTTATACTTGAGAAAATCACAACTTAGTGTTCTTTGATAAAATAAGTTTGAAAACCTTTAGAAATTCTTTGGAGACTTTTCATAAACCAGTTTAAAATGAACTTTGATAAAACAGTTTTAAGTAAGAGTTTTGAACAAGTGAAAACCTTTTGGAAAACCATTTATAGTATCCTACTCAGCAAAACAGTTTACAGTGTGGTAAATCCTTGTGCATGCGGGTTATCAATCACATGTGATAGATATGATAACTGGCATGTTTAACTTGTATTCCCCCTATAAAACATGTAAAAACATATAAAAGGTTCATTCAGGGGTATAAACTCACCTGGTGTAAGTGGATCCGACGAAGGTGCCGGTTCGGTGCTCGGTGTCAAGTAAAGACTTGGAAACACTTAGTGACCTATTTAACATATGATAACATATGTTCACATACAATTAGTACATTTAATACTAATTAAACAAGTATACGCACCCTAAAGAGCAGAAAACACTTTGGTTAAGGGTTAAGGGTGTCCCGGGTAACATTTAAGGGCTTGAATGACTTAGGAATGGAGTTTACCCTCCAAAAGTAAACTCTATATGTAGTGTTTACGGCCCTGGGACAACTCCCCATGATTTTACGGCCGTAAACTCATGGTGAGGGGGTTCTAGTATGCTTAAAGGTCTCATATCAATTGTGGAATTTTCCTAGGTCCAAATCTAAAAGGTATGAATGGATTTAAGGCATCATATGGACCATTTGAGGAGTTTACGGCCCTAAGCAAGGGAGCTTACGGCCGTAAGCTCCTATACACTCATTCTTTTGATGTTTTGAAGTCTTAAATGGTAGAGGATAAAATCCTAAGCATTTTTCCAAGTCAAATGGGGAGTTTAGGGCACCATTTAACCCCTTTATAGGAGTTTACGGCCCAGGTACCCTTTCATTAGGGGTTTACGGCCGTGAACTCCTTATGGAGTTGTTTTAATTGAGTTTAAGGTCCCTAGCTTGTTGGTGGTTGATTCTAGAATTTAATCCAAGGCCATTGGTGTGTTTAAGGGCATTTTTAACACACAAATATGAGTTTACTCCCCATGAAGAGGAGTTTACGGCCCAAGCATGTTCTTGGGCAGTAAACTCATGTTTACTCTTCAAAAACTCGTTTCAAGGTGTTCTAAGTCTGAATATGTAAGCCTAAAAGTCATATCTAAGCCTTAGAGGCAATTTGGAGGGGTTTTGAGGCTTAAAAACCCCATTAAATGGTGTTTACTGTCCAAGAGTGTTCTTAGGCCGTAAACACACCATTTTGTCCATATTTTATGTTTTAAACTCGAATTTGTATGCTAGATAAGCTATATAACAAGTTAGGATAGTTTACCTACTCGTTTGGGGCTCGAAACGGACGATTTTTGGCTCGGGAAAAAGTTGTAGAGAGAGAGAGAGTTTAGAGAGAGAGAGAGAGTAAAAAGGTGGAAATGGAGTTTACTCTCCCTTATATAGGGGTTGGAGTTGAAGCTCAGTGGAAACGGGGGCTTTTGGTCGCACCCGATTTAGTGGTCATAATAAATTTTAATTTTTTCCAAATTAATATGGAAATGTAAAGTAAGTGTCTTTATTTATCTTATCACGACGTTAACGACATAAAATATAAATAAATAAAACATTTATTTATTTTACGACCTCAAATTAACGGAACTTTTATACAGTGGAATATTTCGTTAACGGTAACGGGGTAATGTAACGGAATAAACTTTGGGTTGTCCCAAATATGGATCAGGTGACACTGAGTTTTAAACACTTACATGTAGATAATTAGCTGGCAGAAAACTTTCTAAATTAAGTTATATAAATGGTACAATATCCAAGATTCCAAGTATAGATTTGAAGTAATCAAGTGTTAGGAATTAAGATACAAATGTAAGTGTGAATATTTTCGTCAAAAGCATTAAGCTTCCAAACGCAATAATCACCAAAAGTTAGACGAGAAAAACTAATGTTGGTTAGCTTTAAACGTAAAATAGAGAATAGAATTTACAAGTCATTACTTCATGATCGGATGTCCCCCATAAATTTGGATGATGTGTAAAATCAAATGCATACATCACATAAAGCATCAACGGTCGGGATTAAATAACTAAAAATCCAATGGGTTGAGTTTATATCCCAGTTTATATATGAGGATCGTATAATGTGATTTACCTAAAAAGCTGCATCGACAAATCGAAACATATTCAAATTTTACAGGTTTCATCTTCAAATAAACCTATTGTCATAGAACAGAAGTCGAAGGAGGTTGAAAAAAGCCTTATAAACAAACAGAAAAGGTTTTCTCAAAGAACAAATTCGATATTTTTACGATGGTGATACATTAAAGATAAGCAAGGTGGGGGCATATTCGGCATATGTGATGAAGCTATATCTCCTAACAATTACCCTCAGGTTAAATTGCTTAGTGAAAGAAAAAACATAACAAATGTACTTCTCCAAGACAATAAATATTTAAAAAAAAAAAAAAAAAAAAAAATAGCCTTCAATTTGAGAAAACAAATAAACAAATAACGTTTTGCTTTTTGTATGTAGTAGGTTGCAGAAGAAATTCATAATCCCCACCTACCCAGTTCCCACTTCCCACCCCTTGTTTACAACATTTCTGACCATTCACGTGGACCAGAGCGCCACCAAGCGGTCAACCAAAGCCTCATTACAAATACACCACCTAACCAAACCCCCTTCTCCCACAATCCCACTGAATCTCCACCACCCACCATCAACCATGGCTGTGCTGCTTCTGCTAGCCGCCGCCATCCTCTTCGTCTCCACCGTCTTCTACCTTCTACCATCCATCTACCAACGCCTCAGGTTCAACCTTCCTCCCGGCCCACGCCCACTTCCCATCGTCGGAAACCTCTACGACGTCAAACCTGTTAAATTCAGGTGTTATGCCGAATGGGCGAGAACTTATGGCCCGATCTTCTCTGTCTACTTAGATTCGAAGCTAAACGTGATTGTTAACAGCTCGGAGTTGGCTAAGGAGGTGCTGAAGGAGAATGATCAGCAGTTGGCTGATAGGCATAGGAATCGGGCGACGATGTCGTTTAGTAGAGGTGGAAAGGATTTGATCTGGGCTGATTACGGACCTCACTATGTGAAGGTCAGGAAAGTGTGTAATTTGGAGCTGTTTTCGCCTAAGAGACTTGAAGCTCTGAGACCTATCAGAGAAGATGAAGTCACTGCCATGGTTGAATCCATTTTCAGACACTCTACTGATCTTGGTATGATTTTCTTCTTGATTCAGTTCAATTTGGTTTCGTTTCTCTTCAATTGTTCATGTTTGCTTTATGGATATCTAGATCTATGTTTTTTGTGTTAAATTCGCTATAGTCTATAACTCTATCATATCATTAATCATATTAATTGCATCGCTTTTGGTCGATATTAATTGAACTTAAACCTTACATTGAAGAACAAGAGTTCAAGTTGAACAAGTATCAATCGGTGGTGATGGCTTAATCCATCTTTGATCTTTGACTATTTATTCCTTAATATTGTTTTTTGTTTTATTTAAAAGTCTATTTTCTATCATTTCTTTTCCAGAAAGAACATATACTTTTTTGGGAACTTTTTATTGCAACTATACAGATTTCACTTTTGGATATCTTTATTAGTTAATGTTGAATTTATGATAATAATATTGTAATTTAATGTTGGAAAACCTAAAACTGACTTCAGATGTGACATAATCCTGCCAGCCGGCCCCAAACCTGTTATAGTGGAGTTAGGTAGAAGATTTTGCTCCACATTATTATTTTTATATTAAAAACTAATTCCATATTTTTAAAGATCGTAGACAATGTTCTTATTGTGCAATTTGGAATGAAATGTTAACGTAACAAAAATCGAAACGAAACAGGAATAAGACTTGATTTCATAAAGATGATATACAACTCGATTATGCAAAAGACGTAAATACCCTAGCTTATGATTAAAATAATTTGTGTGCAGATAAGCGTGGAAAAGCCTTACCGTTGAGGGGTTATTTAGGAACAGTTGCATTCAACAATATTACAAGATTGACATTTGGGAAGCGATTCGTGACTCCCGAAGGTGGAATGGATGATCAAGGGCAAGAATTCAAAGGAATTGTGTCTAATGGGATCAAGATCGGTGGCAAGGTTTTCATGGCCGAGAATATTCCATGGTTACGTTGGTTCTTTGCAGGTGAAAACGAGATTCTTGCTAAACATGAACAACGCAGAGACCGACTTACAAAAGCCATCATGGCTGAACACGATATTGCACGCAAGAAAACCGGTGGGACCCAAGAGCATTTCATCGATGCTTTGCATACACTTCAACAAAAGTACGACCTTAGCGACGACACAATCATTGGACTTCTTTGGGTATGTAATTACCATCTAATGTGATAAGCTATGTTTGTTACACATGACAAGACAAATTGTATTGCGATTGGCGTACATTAGTCAAACATTAGACTTTGACTGCGACTAATGTCAATAAGACGAAAGTTGTATTTTTGTTACATCTGAAAAAATGGAACAAGGTGGGACAACAACTTTCGTTTTGTTGTCTACGCAAAAGACAAGAATGTCCATGTCTTTCTTATCATTAAAACTTTCATAAAAAGTGTGTCCAACCCGGGCCTAGCCCGGGTATGGACATGTTTTCTAAGACTTTTGGATGATAAGGATTAAAAAGGGTATTTTTGTCTTTTGTATCGACAAAAGAACGAAAACGAGTCTTTGTCCAACCTTATTCTATCTTTTTAGGTGTGACAAAAAAAAAATTGTCTTATTGACGTTATTCGGTTCAAGTTTAATGTACGCCAAACGCAGTACAACATGTTATGTCTTATCAAATGTAAGAAACAAACAAAACGTAAGTTTCCATAATCTTTATCGAATCTTTCGACTAATTTTTCAAATCTTTTGAGCAGGACATGATTACAGCAGGAATGGACACGACATCGATCTCGGTGGAATGGGCAATGGCGGAGTTAGTAAAGAACCCACGGGTCCAACAAAAGGCTCAAGAAGAGCTCGACCGTGTAATCGGAACCGATCGAATCATGTCAGAAACCGACTTCTCAAAGCTTCCATACCTCCAATCAATAGCCAAAGAAGCCCTAAGATTACACCCACCTACCCCATTAATGCTCCCACACAAAGCCAATGCAAACGTAAAGCTTGGTGGATATGATGTTCCAAAAGGTGCAATCGTCCATGTTAATGTGTGGGCCATAGCACGTGACCCGGCCATCTGGAAGGACCCGGAGGAGTTTCGGCCAGAGAGGTTCTTTGAGGAGGATGTGGATGTAAAGGGTCATGATTACCGGCTACTGCCTTTTGGCGCCGGTAGGAGGGTGTGCCCGGGTGCACAGCTGGCGATTAATTTGGTGACGTCTATGTTGGGGCATCTTCTGCATCATTTTGAGTGGACCCCACCTGCAGGAATGAAGCCAGAGGAGGTGGACTTGACGGAGAATCCGGGGATGGTTACTTACATGAAACACCCGATTGAGGCGGTGGCGACACCACGGTTGCCGAATAATCTGTACAAGCGGGTGCCTGTCAGCGTGTGATTTTCTAGGGTTTTGTAATGTGAACTGTTTGTAACTTTGTTTTATGGAATGGGTTTATTTTATTTTATTTTATTGAGCTTCTTTTTTTTGGTCAACTTTAAAGATTTTGTTATATGGATTGTGGAGGTTAAAGCTTTAGATTTATAGGGGATATTTTGCCAAATTATTTCTAAAGAGATGAAGTTATAATAATCTTTTGTAACTTTTTTGGTGACAAAAAGGTGGAATAAAATTTAAATTTTTATTTATTTGGTTAGTTTTTATAATAAATAACTATTTATGTTTTATTATCTAATATATCTATATTATATGTATTTTGGTCTTTGATAAATAATCGATTGCAAAAATGGTCATTTTGGTTGTTAAATAATTTTGGTCCAAAAATATTTGGTGATAACAGTGGTCAATTTTTAATATTTTTTGTTGTTTTAGTCTCTATCTCATTAACTTAAAAGAGTTTGTTCTTAGCTTTTTCAAAAATAATAATTGTATCATTATGGACTATTTATGTAATTATGTTTTTTTACCAAACTATAAAACTATTTCTATATCTCTTTCTTTTTAATTTTATTAAATTGTTATACATTAATTTTTTTTTTTTGGATTAATTTTTTATTAGAATATTATATATTAATAAATATTGTTTTAATATATAATATTTATATAGTAATAAATATTATTTTATTGAACTATTAGTCTTTTTTAGTTATTTTTTTTATTTTATATTTGTTGGATTAACTATTTTTATTGGATTATTATATATGTTAATAATTATTATTTTAAATAATATATATATATATATATATATATATATATATATATATATATTATTTTATTGGATTACTAGTGCTTTTTAAAACTTTTAATTGTTTTTAATTATTTTAATTGTTTTCTTTATTATTTTAAATAAAAAATCCAAAAAGAAATATCATTCGTCCCACCTCTTCTAATTTATTTTAAGTATTTGAAAGATAACATATTTTGTATAACACAATCATCATCCTAATCTATTTTAAAAAATCTCACTCTCACCACCACTATTGGATCGAATGATAATGCAAATGTTGTCCAAAATATATTATCTTCTAAATATTTAAAATAAATTAGGAGAGATTGGTACTTGAGATTTAACTAAAATAATTAATCTAATAAAATTGAAATTAAAAAAAAAGTATTAACTAAAGAAACTAATAATCCAAGAAAGTAATATTTATTAAGATATAGTGATTATATATTAAAAATAATATTTAATAATATATAATAATTGAACAAAATGAATTAATCAAACAAAAAAATTAAAAAGAATAACTAAAAGAATTAATTTATAATAGTTCAATAAAATTAAAATGAAAAGATATAGAAATAGCCTTTGTAGTTTAGTCATTAGATACAATGGTCATATAAGGTAAAATTATCATTTTAAAAAATAATTAACAACCAAGTTGTTAAGATTAATGAGATTGGGACAAAATCGTACAATGTATCCAAAATTGGATCACCGATATATCATCAAACTTTTTTTTATCAAAATCATATATTTTTAACAACCAAAGAGATTATATTTAGAATTTTATGTAGAAGCAACATGATCGAAGTTTCCTAACTTTTATATATGAAATATGAAATATTCTATTGATAGAATTAAACTTTTTTTAACAATTAAATACATTGAATTGTGAAGTAAAAATCTTGATTGTAAATAATAAAATCCGCGATCAAATACTAGTATTTTTTTTAATAATATATCAATTAATAAACCTTCATGTGGGTCGTATTGAGATCTATAAATGTTGAAATATATCAAGGAGAGACATTAAATAAAGCACGTGATTTGAGCTGAGTACAAAGAAGAATGACTTCAAATTGAATCCACCTAACCTACCTACTACACAGCCCCAAAGTTTCAAAGCACATGTGCTGATGTGATGTGAGGTGCACTCCAGATTAACTGATTAAGACTACAATTCAAATATCATTATATCATCATATTTTTTCATAAATGTATATTAAAACTAATGTTTTAAAAATTATTTGGAATCCGAAGGCGAATTTAGGAATCAATCTCTTTAATTATGATCAGTTTTATGTTTATAAAAAACCCCGATTGAATAGGTTATATTGAACTATTAAAACCCTATTTTAAAACTAATTTAAGTAGATTGGTGGTACTTTCGATATCTATTTAGACTTATTTTATTATTGTGTATATATCTTTTTTTTATAACTAGTTTTGTAATTCCATAAATTAATATAAGACGCCTTTAAATATGAGATAATCAAGAAAATATTTCAATTGATTTCTAATGCTCATATTGATCAATTATGTACACCTTCAAAATGACAAATAACTAATTTGTATCGGATCTTTGATCCGTTTTTCAGTATTGTTTAAGTGGTCTGGTTTTATTACTAAAAAATAGTAATTATCATGAAGCTTTTTTATTTTGTTTGGTAAATGTTATCAAACTTTTTGATACTTTTTGGCAAAATTTATAAGCTTTTTGGTACTGAAATTATGTAAATTTTTAAAATTAGGTTGACCCAACAGTTGAACTAGTTGAAATAAAAACTGATCATTAAGTCGTTTGACTAAAAGTCCGCTTTTTAAAACATTGTTTACAAAGTCATTCACAATACTCATCATTAACCATTATAGTGATAAATGTCAAATTATCACCACATCTTACCACTAAAATCACGGGATACATACCATTAACACACCATTTATATCATTTTTTTAATTAAAATTAATTCAAATATACAATAAAAATACAATAAACACATATTTTTTTGAAACTAGGTTTTCATTAAATTAAAAAACATATTACATTTATTTAAAAAAACCGACAACTTATAATAAAATAGAAAGAAAAAAAACTTCAAACACAAACAACAACCTTTAATTGTAACATCCCAAAAATCACGATAACAATTGTTTATTTTGAATTAAGGAAAATCATTGTTTTCAAACAACATCCAAGTCAAAATAAAGTATCAAATACAAATATCCCAACATCATAGTGTAATCGAATCTCAAAAACATAACACCGAATGATGTGTACGATCACGCCTTTGTTTTTTCGTGATCATCTGAAATACCTGAAAGAATAAACTTAAATCGTAAGTCAAAGCTTAGTGAGTTCCCCCAAAAGTACCACACAACAAAACATATACAACTAATACATACGGTGTCCACAACCTCACGGTTGGATTACCCCCAGCCCACAACCTTTCGGTTAGATTGCCCCGTCCCACAATCTCACGGTTGGATTGCCCCCTTCTGGCTCACAACCTTACGATTGGATTGTCACCGACCCACAAACTTTCAGTTGGATTACTCGAGTTTGTTGACTTGCAGCACAAAGCAATACAGTCTCAACCGAACTCCATCATTTTGAAATATAAAACATATAACAGTAACCAGATAAACATGTAGATCTTAACAGTTCACTATAGTATAAAAACATTCCAAACCAGAATACACAATCTACTAGGTCGGCATTAGTGTCTTCGACCCACAAGTATAGTGAGGTGAACTCACCTCACAGTCTGGAAATATAGTTGAACAGACCATAACTCCAATTGTTGACTCTAGAAGTCACCTATACACATACAACGACCCAGTCTCATACTACTACTCAAAATATCCAAAATGCCTATAGGTCAAACTTGTTTAAAGTCAACAGTCAAAAGTCAAAGTAAAAGCCAACTACAGCAGGGCGTCATGTCGTGGCCCTTCTTGGCCATGTCGTGGTTATTAAACGACAAAACAAATGGGTCTTGACCCAGACGCCACGTCGTGGCAACCTGAGCCACACCGTGGGGACTGGTCTGGTGTAACACTCGGTTTCAGATTTGCTCTGTTTCTTGGGGCTGCGACCCAATCAACAGTGGTCATGGGGTTCAAAGCTTCGGGAAAGGAAGGATTTAGCCCATTTCGGATGTAGTTTCCATGGTTTAATTGATCCAAGTGTTCGATTATGTCTTCGGAGGCCAAGGGTATAATCGCAATTTGACATCTCGGTCTTTTAGGGATTTTGGGTTCTTGCTCGGAAATTTTTTAGGTAAGGATGAGTGGCTAGAAACGTAGGGCTTCTCATCACGTTTCCATGGATATAAAGTTCGTCAAAAACTGAGTTGAAACGAAGAACTTATGGTCGTTTGAAGTTGGAGTGGTTCGGGTGAGAGATCGTTGACTTGTTGACCAAGCTCATTTAAGGCTCAATACGTGAGCATGAAGTGGTCACAACGTGAGATGCACCTGATGCACCAAAACCATTATTTTTGGGTATTTAAAGGTATAAGATGATTAGGGTTGCTTCTCCTCAGCCTCTTTCATTCCCAAGACCTCTGGAAACCCTAATCTAAGCCCCCTTGAAGTCCTTGATCATTCTTGGTGTTATTCATGAGTTGTTGGGGTCTTTGAAACTCATTAAGGAAGAAGAAGATCATTGTGGTGCATTTTTTGGCATCTTGGCTTCATCATCAGCTAGTTGTGGAGCATTTAGACCTTTGCAAGTCCTCAAGCTCATCCCTTTCCTTTCCTTGCTTACTAGATCTTAGTTTCCATGCAATTTATGGCTTGTATTGTTGGCTAGCATGCATGGGATCAATAAAGTTGGCAACTTTATGGATCATGGTGGTATCTTAAGTCTTCTAAGTCTCAGATATAGATTTTGGTCATGGTTTTGGACTCCAAGTTTGAGTCTTGGACCTTTTTCCTTCATTTTGACCTAAGTTGGTGTTTGAGTCTTGTATTGGACATACATTACTAAAAATCTTCGATTTTTATGGCCCTTGGGGTCAAGGAAGACCCTCTAGACTGTCCTATGTTAAGGCTTAATGGATTAGGAGATTAATGCTCATTTTTTTGTCAGAACTGGACTCACGACGTGAGGAATAATACCTCACGACGTGAGGAATAAGACCTCACGATGTGAGATCGTGTTCGAGGGTGTTTCTGGACAAAAGCATCGACCTCGCGACGTGAGCATCTCCTGTGTAAGTTTCGGACTCTTTGATGGTTGACTAGCTTGGTCTTCGAGTTATCCTTTGGTTTGGGCTCATAATGGACTAAGGATTCTAGAGTAATGGACTTCTGGTTAGGCTCGCCTTGCTCGGCTTGCCCTAATGGGCCTTGGATGGTGAATTAGGCCTTAGTGGGCCTAATATAGTTAGGCCTTGAGTGGGCCCAATGGGCCTAGACCTTTGGGCCATCGGAAAATCATTAAACCAAGAATTTTTGGGCTTTAGGGTAAGGCCCATATGGGTTTGTATCTAATTTGGAAAATTAGGCCATTAATGGGTTTTTATGGATTTTGGAGTTTTGGGCTTGGGCCTTAGTTATGTATCTTGTTGGACTAGGGGTAAAATGGTCATTTTACCCCAAGTATAAATTATGGATCATGGTTTGGGATCCAATTGTTAATTGGGTGATATTTTGGTATTGATAGCTCGAGGAGTTGTCAGGATAGCAGCAAAGGATTTCTTGCAGTGGACTTCAGCAGTGTGAGGTGGGTTACCTTCCCGGTAGGAGTGGGTCGCAGGCACCAATGTCGGCCAACTAGTAGTCGTTTGTAGTAGAGATGATTGTCTTTGTGATAATCGTCTGGTATGTCACTATCAGTTATGTTTTATGTGCTTGTTTGCTACGATATTATGTGGTAATGGTAGGGGTGAAATAGACCCATTATCCGGTTGAAATAGACCGAAGGGGAGGCCAGCACCGAGATATGCTCGATAGTATCCGATTGAAATAGACCGAAGGGGAGGCCAGCACCCAGATATGATCGGTAGTATCTATCACACCCCCAAACCGAACGGTGGAAACGTTCAGGGGTGGAGGATGTCATGTATAATATCACAACAATTGCATCATAGTAATCAAAGTAAACACAACCATTACATTGAATAAGTAAAATATTTACATCTGACTGATACATAATTTGTATACATCAAAAGTATAGAAAAATATAAAATACATGAATATATATGCTTCGTCTTCTCAAAAGCCTATTGAAGTATCTGACTACTGATTTCCTGAGAATACAAGCGGTTTTGAAAAGAGTATCAGCATAAAAGCTGGTGAGTTCATAAACATGTTTTTGAATTGAAAACCTATTGATAAATCTGTGAAAATGTTTGTATGTTTCCAATAGAATCCAAAATTTTCTTTAGTAAAAAGTTATTCTTAAACCCTAAGATCAATTGTAAGTTCGTTATTGAATTTTGTTTCTTTTTGTATATGAAAGTACTTGTATGTAATCCCTGGTTACCATCACTAAAGTAAGTAATGCATTGTATGAAAAACTCTTTGTGTGAAAACCCTGGCTATCACCAGTATGTATAGAATGTTCTATTTGAAAACCCTGGTTACCACCAGTATGTATAGTAGTTTTATTACTTAAAATAAAACCATAAGTTGAAATCCCTGGAATACTCCAGTTGTAGTATGTAGTAGTTCTATTAATGAAAATAAAACTAATGAAGAATGAAATCCCGTAAACAAAAGGTTAGTTTATACTGTTGTGAGTTCTTATAACCATGCTTGATATGATCTTCAGGCGTTGTACGTTATGATATTTGTCATCCCAGGCATGTCTGCCTAACTAAAGCTAGCAATTCAGGTGGGGATAGTCAATCCCGAATAGATTTATTCACAAATCTCACACTCTCCTTCCAGGAGACTCTGGTTATACTGTGATAGGATTTAACCTGCACCCCGAAGTGTACAATTAAAGTGATGTCTCACAACCTTGTATTAACTAGTTTACGTGCAGTTTTGTATTGTTCTCTTGTACTTGAAATCGTATGTATACTGTACAGTGTAACAATAATTATACTTAAATAATTATTTAGTATGGTACTCTTGTATTCAGAAAGTAGAAATGTATACCATAAACTATATATGTCATAGTTTATATTATTGTTAACGTAAAATCCTGAGATGGTAAAACTGTGTATTGAAATCTCAAACTATATCTATTATAGTTTTGCATATATGTTACTTGTATGTATTGAATTTTGTAAAAGTTCGATGATGCTTCCTATGTATATCAACTTAATTTGAATGTATAACATGTATGGTACTGAAAACCTTGCAATTATCATTGTATAATGAAAAACTACCCTCATGCTCAGCATGGTACATAAGGGATAGGAATATCTAAATATCTTTATAAAATGTAGTGATTTCTCGGTTTGTATCAATTGCAAAGGTGTTAAAAATCTATTTGAAATCATTTGTATAAAAACACATAATCCTAGTGTTTTACTTTGTATTCTCCCCCTGAAAACATTAAAAGTAGTAAAAGGTAGGGGTATGGACTCATAGATGGTTGCGTGTATGTGTCGGACAACGAGACTGGAAATGAGGACCATCGAGTTGTCGTATGCGGAATTAATGGAATCCTAATAATAATTAAACACATAATTGTATTTAAATTAGAGAACCCATTAATTAAAGTGTTAGAAAACACTTGCTTGTTGTTAAGGAATGTTACCGAGGCTTGTGGTTAAGGATAGATTGCGGTCTTGAAGGGTTTTCGGCGGTGAACTGTTCTCGGTCGTGAACGGTTCTTTGCCCTTGAAGGGTTTACGACCCTTGAATGGTTTACAGCCATGAATTGATTTCGACCTTTGAAGATTTGAAGGTTTACGGCCGTGAACCCAAGAACAAAGAATCCTTGATTTAATGAAATGGTGAATATTTGATGCTCCAAAACAAGTTCTAGGGTGGATTGGATGATTTTCGGAGGATAGATGAAAGAATTCTTGAGTTTTCGGTTGGTGATTTTAGAGAGAGAAAGTAGTGTTTTCGGCCAGAAAAGTAAAAATGAGGGTCAAAACACATATATATAGCTTGGGTTCACGGTTGGTGGTGGGGTCCACCCAGCCGTGAACGGTTTATGGGCGTAAACACCGAAATGCACGAGACTTGGCTGATTTTCGATGAAAAGCTTGATTTTTCGCACGATTTTAGTCCCGACACTTATATAAATTTAATTTATATAATAAGTTGTTTTCAACCCTTACAAGCTTGAGAAAATAAATAAAATTCGAATTTTTTATTCAACGGGATTTGACTATCGTTGACTGAAAAATGTTCGGGTTGTCACAGTATCCGGTTGAAATAGACCGAACGGGAGGCCAGCACCCAGATATGCTCGGTAGTATCCGAATGAAATAGATCGAAGGGGAGGCCGGCACCCATATATGTTTGGCAATGTATTTGTTGTATGGTATGTAGTATGATGGGGGAACTCACTAAGCTTCGTGCTTACGGTTTTTAGTTTTGGTTTCAAGTACCTCTTCTTCGAAAGGAAAGGAGTCGGCATGATCGCAGCGCATCACACTATGATTTTCCACACATGAGATCTTTGGGAGTTGTACTATGATGTTGTTTTCTTATGACATGGTTTGAATATTGATTTTGATTATGAGATGCGATGACACTATTGATGTTTTTAGACTACTGGCTTTTATAATTATGTAATTAAAAATGAAATTTTTGGTCATGAATTTTGGGATGTTACAAGTTGGTATCAGACCCTTGGTTTGTGGGATTCGGGCACACTCACGGGTGTGTCTGAACTCAAATCGAGGGCTTGAAAGGTTTTTACAAGAAAAATAAATTTTCTAAAATTTAAAATTAAGGGGTTTTGAGAAAGAACAAGGGAGTGTGATGCGTGCAATCGGTCGAGCTCAAGTAAGTTTCTCCAAGATACCATGCATGTCTGCTACGATATATGATATGATTATGTGAATTGCATGCTAGAATTGGGCTAAGGATCTAGGAATGATGACTTATATGCCATTTGTATGTGTATGAGAATTGCATGCTAGATTAAGACTAAGGATCTAGGAAAATGCCTTATATGATTGCTGTATGTGCTTATTGAACGACATGCTAGTACTGATTAGTCAATGATATGATGGCCTGATTAGGATATGCTTGGTTTTGGTTACTCAGTGCTCGAATGCTGCTTGCTTTGTTCTCTTAGGAGTTCTAGTTATCTTTAACTAACTAGTAAACGCATATCAATTTCATCAATTGACTTTCTTTTTTTATTTCAAAATCTGTAAATTAAAACCTCATTAATTTCCTTTGTTTATTTATCTAAATTATTTGTTTAAATTTTAAAAAGAAAAAAAAAAATATTAATTTTAATAATTCAGTATATTTTTTTAATTTTCTTATAAATTCAAACTTTTAAATGTTTAGAATTTTATATTTAAATTTTCTTTTTAATTAAACTTATATAATAGATGTGTTTTACACTTAGTTGTTAATATATGCATATTTAAAACGCTTTTTACCTGAGTATTAAATCAAATCAATAGGACTAATTGAATAATGATTATTAACAGAGAAATATACATTTTGAAAAATATAACACTTTTATTATTTTTATTATTTAAAAATACATTGCTCCCTTTTTCTATAACATTTTGTCCAAAATTATTTTTTTTTATTAAATTACGAAATCAATTTTATTTATTTATTTATTTTTAACCGACAAATCTAATCTACACTTAAACTAAAGTCTAATTTCATCTATGTAGACGAGAATTGAATCATAGACTTCAAATAAAATTACACCACCTGATATCGTTGTGCTAAAACCTAAAAACCGTGTGGTAATTGGGGGTTTGTTAGTTTACTAAAAAGACATTTCATTAGTTTTTAACTCTTTTTAATTATTTGATCATCATTTTAGTAAAACACAAAAATGAATGTCATCGAAATTGTTTCTGTTTTGAACTCTATGAGTTTCAAACATCCTTTTTGTTAGTAAAAAACCATCGACAAAAACTGGAATTTCAAATAAGAATGTTTTAAGACAGAAGCTAAATACATTGATCAGTTTATTCGATTGAGCTTGATCCATTTTCGATCTAACCAATTAAATTAGATAAATTTTATTTACAACTTTCATATAAAACTTTTTATTTTTGCTATATAATAAAACTAAAAAAACATCATATTATTTATTATCTGTCATATAGTTTTTATAATTAGAAAAATATCAATAAAGAGTAAATAAAATATACATTTTAAAGTTATTATTTGCCTAAAACTTAACAATAACTCAAGATTGCCATAAAAGTTAGTTGTTTTGACATATTTTATACAACGATAAGGGAGGTTGTTCAAATAAGCTGGAGGTTCGAAACCCAAAAATAATTCAAGGTTTGCTTTAACATTATAGTTTATACCAACAATAAGGTTGGCTGTTTGAATCAGTTGTCTTTGTTTTGCGCGTGGATCTTATAGTCCGATCCGCTAGAGACCCGTTCCAAATCCGTCCACCAAACACCAAACCCCACCAGCCCAAGTTCCTAACCTTAAGTGTAGTAGTTCAACCTTTTCCTTTTATAGTTTTAACAAAGGTTTAATTTTTATTACCAATTTTGGTCGAACTTTTTTTTTTTTTTTTTTTTACAAATTTTCCTTAACCTCATTTTACATCTTTTTTTTTTTTCTTTTAAACTTAGTTTTTTATTTACGACTTTTTCTATAAATACATTTATGGCTAATTTTAAAATATAGACTTTTACGAATTGGTTTTTTAGAGCTTTTTTTTAAATAAATTTTTACAACTTATTTTAAATATTTATGCATGCTTGTTTATTATTATTTTTTTTTTTTGATTTTTTTATCCATATCATTATAAGGTATGTTATTGTATATTGTTATGATTTTTTTTTGTGTATCATACTATTGAAATATAATTTCTATACACACTCCAATCTACGTAAATTTAACAAGATGTATGTTATTTTCCATTAAACTGGTAACCCAAATGTCATTTGATCAAGAAAATAATTACATCCTTATGATCATTTCCAAGATTTATGTTGCAATGAGCAGGTGTGCAATCTCTGGTTTGTTACAAATGATATATATTTACGAGAACGAATTAAGTATCCTCACAACCTCTCGGAAAAGAATTGATGATGAGATCATTGCGGGAGTGGGAAGCTCACTAGTCAGAATTGGGATCTTTGAATTTGATGATAATTGGTTCCCATTCAAATCTTTCTCCCCTCCAGATTACTCTGATTACTCTCGCTCTGATGAGGGCGAGGAAGAAGATGATGAAGAGATCTCTGATACTTAGGAAATCAATGATGCGGGACTTGAAGACGGTGAGATCCCTCCCGCCGGGGTGGGTGGCGACGGGGGCAACGATGCTCTTTCTTTAAACCCGAGTTCGCCGGCTCTGGCATCTCCGTCGGTCACGATGGTTTCTAATTCATCACATGGGAACACGGAAGAAGATGAAGAGATGCATAGGAATGTGGTTGTTCATATTCCCACTTTTCCCAACGTGATCATTCCCGATGGTGATCCAAATCTTCATGGGGCCTCAAGTCAGGTACCAAATTCCTCTCATTCAGCGCAGTACATAGAGCCTAACTATATTGGGCCCGTTAATAGCCCAAATTCGGTGAATAGTTCCAACAGCCCTGATTTCGAGCAAGGAGATTTTGCACTCAAAAGAAGGCGTACTAAAATCAAAAAGGAAAAAACCCCAAATCCAATTCCTCCCTTCAATCAGGCTCATCATTTTCAAAGCAGTCCTCGAGCTTCTTCCTCGATTGATCTTAACAGGGATATCGTTGCATCTCACTTGTAACACCTGAAATCAGATAGGCCAAGAAAGGAAAGAAAACCCTAAGTCAAAGGGTCACTTCATCGAGTCCAGGGAGGAACTCGACGAGTCGGAGCGGGATCCGGGGGATCGATTAAGTAACTGACTCGGCGAGTCGGCAAAGAGGACTCGACGAGTATGGTCTGAAGAGGGAAACCCTAAATTCGGGGCTTTGTGCACTATTTAAGCATCTCATTCTCTCCATTAGGGTTCCTTATAGCATCTCTTATCCAGAATACGAAACCCTAAGCCTCCATTTTAGCACATTCAAGATTTCTTGCCTTTTTGGGTGATTTGAAGGAAGAAGGAGGAAGGGGACCTTTGGTGAGTCAAGGATTGGCTTTAAATCCTGAGTTGGTGTGACTTTTCAGATCCCTTGAGGTAATAAGCTGACCTTATTACATTTAGATCTATATTATGGTTGAGATTTGGGCATTTTTGGTTATGGAGGAGGTTTATTTCGAGTTTGGAGTAGATCTAAGGTTGCTACCTCAGATCTAGCCTACTAAGGATCCAGAAAGCCACAAACTTTATGCCAATAAGTTGTTGGTGAAGCCCCTTTTGTCTAAAACCCAAGCCCTAGGGTGTTTTGGGCTTATATCTCCTTGGTATCACGTAAAGTTTGCAACTTTACGTGAGGGATAGCTTGTAGAAGGGAAGATCTATGGATTGGATCCCCTGCATGGCTTGAAAAGCCTCTGAATGGATTGAGAACTGGAGATACTCGGCGATTCACATGAGTGTACTCGGCGAGTTGTATGAATATGTTCATGAACTCGGTGAGTTGGAAGAACAACTCGGCGAGTTTGTTGAAGCTTGCCTTGGACTCGGTCATTTTGTTCTTGGACTCGGCGAGTCTGGTCATGGAACCCTAACCTTTTCTGGTTAAGTCGAGAATCGGTGAGTCGATGGACGACTCGGTGAGTTGAGCAGGATGGAACTCAAAGATTCTTGGACTCGACGAGTCAGTGGGTTGACTTGGCGAGTAGAGTCAGTCAGGAAGTTTGACTTTGACTAAGGACTTTGACTTTGACCAATAGTTGACCAGTTGACTTCTAGGGGTATTTTGTTAATTAGTGGTATTTATTTGAGTTCAGTTATTTGGTGATGACCAATGGAGGAGTTCGTGTCGGTGGTTGGAGCAGCGTGATCTTGTTTCTTCAACCGACAGTTGCAGGTGAGTCTTCTCACCATACCAATGGGTCTAAGGCACCAAGGCCGACCCATCTTATGTTGTGTGATATGATAGTTAGCTTTATGCTAGGTGGTATGTTGGTAATTATGTGATATGCTAGTTGTCTTTGTGATACTTGCATGGAAGACCATGTGGGGTAGCCCATGGCATTGGATGTAAGACCATGTAGGGTAGACCATGGCAGTCCTAGGTAAAGACCATGTGGGGTAGCCCATGGCACAATGGTATAAGATCCTGGGGGTAGCCCCGACATCCTTACAGGTTTATGTACGTGTTATGTGTAGATATTTATGTGATGCATGATATGCTATTTGGTTATATATGGTATTTGCAGGGAAGACCCCGGGGGAAGCCCGTGGCATTGGATGTAAGACCATGTGGGGTAGCCCATGGCAGTCCTAGGTAAAGACCATGTGGGGTAGCCCATGGCATTGGATGTAAGACCATGTGAGGGAGCCCATGACAGTCCTAGGTAAAGACCATGCGGGGTAGCCCATGGCACTGTTACAAGTTTATGTATGCTGGGATTATGTGATATACGGTAGCTTTTATAGCTAACAATATATATGATATGTGTGTAGCTTTTATAGCTAACAGGATATGTGATATGTGGGTTGTGTGAATGGTATGCACTGGGAAACTCACTAAGCTTCGTGCTTACAGGTTTTCTTTATGGTTTCAGGTATTATCGTTTTGGAAAGGAAGAGCTCGGGTTGATCGCAGTGCACACACCTATGATTTCCGCAATGAATGATTTTGAGTTAAACTCTGATAAACGATTTGATTGACTATGATTTGATTGTTAGAATTAAAAGGTATCAATGTTTTAGTTATATTAAAAATGAAATTTTTACCCCTGATTTTTTTGGGCTGTTACATCACTCCTCTGCCACCTCAGAACTAAACCACACCATCGAAGTCTGTGCTAGGGTAGGCTTCCAATTAGAGAAGGGTAACAAGGTATTTGAGAAGACTTTATTTGGTGATGAAGTTCAAACCGGTTGTCAATGAATATCCTCTCTCTCAACATAACGGATATGGGGCCAACGGAGGTCCATAAGTTTGATTAGATTAAAAGATTGTGAAAGGACTATAGTCTCTCCTTCTGCGGGATACATGAGTCCTAAATTTCTGATTTTAATTTGGCAGGCTTTCGCTCTGCTTGGGGAAATTCCAATTTCGATTATGATTATGTCGAAGCTGCTGGAAGGTCAAGTGGTTTCATTAGCATATGGGATAAGCTTATATTCTAGAAATTGGTGTGTATCAAGAATAGATACTTCCTGGAAGAGGTTGGTCTTTTGCAAGGTATAACTGGTGAAAGCATTTTCGTTAATGTTTATGCCCCCCGGTCCCCGACTGATAAAAGACTGCTTTGGGAGAATCTTAAAAACTTAATCGCTTCGAGACAGGGCAATTGGGTGCTTATGGTGTATTTCAATGTTCTTATGAGCCATGATGAAAGACTCAATTCCGTTTTCTGTTTAACAACTTCATTCATGTAAACACAGAGAATTGCTTTTTGTGTATTGAATTCTTGTATATACATAATGGATACAAAGACTTATTTATACATATATTTACACAACTGTTTCCTGAATACTAGGTCAATTGTGCACGTGTTCTTGACTAAGTAGGAGGACCGTTATCACCCCCTGCAGGCTCATGGGCTGATCGAACTTGAAGCTTGTGTCTAATGTAATCAAATCGTTCTTTGTGAAGAGGCTTGGTAAAGACATCGTCTACTTGATCAACTGATGAGACATGAGAAACTAGTAATTTTCTTGAGTCTACCTGTTCACGTATGAAGTGAAAATCGAGTGCAATGTGCTTAGAACGAGTACTAATAACAAGATTCTTGGTCATGAAGATAGCCCTCACATTGTCACACAGAATGACCGGACAACCTTTGATTAGAGCGTGTAATTCTTGAAGCAACTGTTTGATCCAAATCAATTCTTTTAATGTATAGGCTAAGGAGAGATACTCTTCCTCTGGTGCTGGAGCGAGTTATGACACATTGCTTGCGAGAAGTCCAGCTAATAAGGTTGGAACCATGGTAGATAGCAAACCCATATTGGGATCTACTATTGTCTTTATCGGAAACCCACCCCGCATCTGAATAGGCTAGTAAGGATGTCTTTGTAGTGGGAGAAAAGTGTAATTGATGATCTGTGGTTCCATTTAGATACCGTAAAAATTCTCTTGACGGCTTGCCAATGTTGAATTGTTGGTGAATGCATGTACTGTTAGGGTGCAAAGTCATGCTTGGATGTAGTGGTTAGGCTTTCCTCTTTGTATGTGTAAATGGGTTGAGTCTTTCCTATAAATAGGACGTGAGTGACTCCCATTATGAAAGTGAATCCATTTAGAGTGTTAGACTAGAGAGAGAAAACTTTGTACAAACCCATTTGTATATTCTTTCTAGATCTAATATGAGCTTACACAAATTTATTTACTCCTTGTGTTCTTGATTTTACATGATGATTCACTAGATCTTTTCTTATTCCGCACATGCCATCATAATCAACACCACTACAATTGGTATCAGAGCGGGTGTTCTTGATTTCATCAAGAATTGATCCTTGATGGCGATTTTGATTTAGTGATTCATTTTATGATCTTGGATCTTTGTGTTTTAGAGAGTTTTTGGATTCTAGAAATCGAATTCATCTTTGATTCTATTCATAATTCGATTTTCTTCACTAGAATTCAAGTGATTTTTACTTTCTCTCTCTAGAAAACCCATTCAAAATCACTTTCTCTCTCTAGAATTCTTCAAGTTTTTATGATCATGGTGAATTTGCCTTATAATTCTTGGATTTTGATCGTTGAAGGTATCAAATACAAAGTCAATAAAGATCAATATTATGAGTTTGTGTTAAACAAGAAGATATATTGGGGAACTATGGTTTCTTATGGAGGATTGAAGGATGATCATGGAAGCTTGATATTTCAACCACTTTGTGAGATCAAATGGTTGGCTGATATTACATGTTCCATAATATCACGTAGTAGTGATAAGATTGGAGAAGAAAAATATTTGTTTGATAAGAAATATGTTTCTCTTGTTGAAAACCCAAATGATCTTCGTGTTCTTAAGGTTGTTGAAGTTCTTAACAATGGAGTTCAATGTGATGTTCTTGATGTTCAAGAAAAAGGAGTTCAAGTTGATGTTCATGATGAAAAAGTTTTTTGCTCAATTGGAGTTCAAACCGATGATATATTGTGTTCTTGTGATTCGTTTGAAGGAATGATTCCTTATCGGAAGCCGGTGGTTCAAGAAATTTGCAAATATCAAACTCCAAAAGATTTGATTCAAACTCAAAATGTTCATGTTGTTGAAAGTGGGTTTGTTCATGAAGTCAAGTCTTCAAGATGCAAAAAGATGAGAAAGAAAAAGAGGAAGAAGATTAATCGGAAGAACAAGCGGGTTTACTCAAAAAAATCGTCATATGTTGTGAAGCCAAAATCCGTGAAGCAAATTTGGGTTCCAAAGCAACAATCTCCAAAGGTTGCATTGAATTTGAAGTCAAAACCCAAATGTGTTGGTGGTTCTTTTGAAGATGTTCTTGGTTTGATGAAGAACACGAAGAACGAGTTGTACATCTCGCATGGTGGGTGGTACAATGTTCGATTTGGAGATTTTCTCATTCCGAGAAAAAGAACCAAGATCTTCCAAATTTGATTCGTTCGTTGAAAGTGGATCTCGATTCGTCAAAAAGGTATCTCAAATTCTCAAATGGATTCCAAAACGTCCATGATTTCGATTCGTACTTTACGTTTTTCATTTTTGATCGATTTGTCTCATTGGATCAAATCCGTTTCAACCCCGTTGATTGATCCAATTATTTTTTGTTTAGATCAACTCAAAATCAAAATCATATTCTCATTTTTTTTATTAAATTTCGAAGCATCATTGTTCATCAAAATGACTCAAAATGAAAATGTGTTACTGTTCATCTATGTTTTATCCCAAACAAAGTCTCGAACTTCTACTGTTTATCAATCCAAATTTGAAGCCCATTTCATTGATTTGTCTTTAATCCGATATCTTTGATGGAGCCCAAACCAAAAGTCATCAAAAGTGATTTTATTCTAAAAATCGTTGTTCTTGGTTAGACAAGTATTCACGCATAACCAGTTGTACCATCGATTCTATATATCTCAGTTCTTAAACGTGTTATTCTTGAGTTTCGTTTTTGATTCAACGATCATGTTATTCGATTGGAGTTTGTTCTTGAATCTCGACTTATGAATTGATTGTGTATGATTTCTTCTATTAACAAGCCGATGATGAACAAGTGATTGTCGATCAATGTTTTGATTTTGATGAAATTGATCAAGAAATCTCAAATTCTTGTCAAGAACACGTTTAGATCAGGTCTTTGAACACTTTTTGATCTGAAATTTGGTGTTAGAATCTCCAATTTCGTGTTTTTTGATCTTTGATTATGAAAAGTCAAACCTAAGAAAAGTCAAACTTGATCTTCAATTGATGAATCGCTGAATTGAAGGCTGAAATTGTTTGATACAAGTTGAACATGGGCTATGGATGTCGAAATTGTTTTGATTTTGGAGTTTGATTTGATTCGATTTGTTATTGAAGATGAGTTTTGTTTTGAATATCGATTGGGAAAATTGATTTTCGCATATAGGAAAGCTTGATTATTGAGGTCGATGGTTTTGAAAAGCGAAAACTGGAGTTTATAATCAATAGCTGATTAACAGTTGATTTCGAATTTGGTGTATTTGGCTGAAAAACGAAGCGTGAATGGATTGATTCAGTTTTGGAGTGGTTGATGTGGATTTTGATTTGGTTGATTGTTTCTGGGAAGCGAAGTTCGTGAAATTGAATTCCCGTTTGGTTGAACTGTTGTTGTCGATGAATTAGATGGTGTTTGATTGAGAGTTGGGGATGAACAGAACTCAGATTTGGAATCGAAGGATCCCTGGGTTTGGATTTAGAAGATTAGATGGGTCGATTTCTTTAAAGATTTGTGAATCGATGTTGGATAATGTTGTTAACTGTTGATGATTTGGTTGGTTGTGGGAGTTTGCAAGTTCGATTGTTGATTTATGATGTATAAAGCTGAAGAACGAACTGGGAAGATGTTACAGGAGAACAAACAATTGATTGCTTGAGTTTGGGAAGATGTATATAGCTGAAGAACAATCGTAATTTGGGTCTTCGCATTGTAAATTGGTCGATTGGGTTAATGATCTCAAATGAATTCGCATATGGGTGAATCAACATTGAGTTCGCATATAGGTTCGCATCTTAATCACATCTGCCATGTTTGTTCACTTCGTATTTGAGTGTATAAAAATCGGTTTCGCATTTGGGTCTCAATCAATTTCGCATATTTTGTTATATTGGATGAAAGATGCGAAGAATTTGTTCGTTCGCATCAGTGACGTGTGATGTAGCGTGTTACTATGAAACATTCATGAATTGGGGAAGAAAACAGAAGTTTTGAAAAGAGTCCCTGCAGTTTCGCATTTTTGGCAACAAATACCCAACTTCGCATATGGGTAATAAAAGCTGAGAAATTGCAGAATTTTCAGTTTTGGTCCTTGCAGTTTGTGCGAATTTACGCTTTATGCCCGGTTTTGAAAATAGGCTAGAGTTTCGCATATTTGACTGTTTTTGGCGCAACGGGTCCCTACAAGTTTCGAAAAGTGACAATTTCTACCCGGTTTTTGAAAAATCTTGCAACTTTGACCCAAAAAGTCAAAATTTTTCATAAATTGGAAATGTTAGGGTGCAAAGTCATGCTTGGATGTAGTGTTTAGGCTTTCCTCTTTGTATGTGTAAATGGGTTGAGTCTTTCCTATAAATAGGACGTGAGTGACTCCCATTATGAAAGTGAATCCATTTGGAGTGTTAAACTAGAGAGAGAAACTTTGTACAAACCCATTTGTATATTCTTTCTAGATCTAATATGAGCTTACATAGATTTATTTACTCCTTGTGTTCTTGATTTTACATGATGATTCACTAGATCTTTTCTTATTCCGCACATGCCATCATAATCAACACCACTACATGTACTGACAAACGCGATTGACCACAAATGCTATATCAAGTTTGGTGATTGTGGTATATTGAAGTGCACCCACTATTTAACGATACAATTTTGGGTCAGAAAATGGGTCACCAACCATCTGTAGCTTGGAGTGAGCATCTGCAGGGGTGGAAAGAGGAGTGGCCTCAGTCATTTTTATGCGTTCGAGAATGTCCCTGATGTAACCTTGTTGATGTAAGGTGAGAGAGTTGGTAGATCGAGTTATTTGTATGCCAAGGCAATAGTGCAAGTCGCCCAGATCTCTGACAGCAAAAACATAATTAAGTTGTGTGATGAATTTCTGAATAAGAGTGGGGTTGGTGTCGGTGATGATTAAATCATCAACATACACTAGTATGCAGATGACAATGGATGAAGAGTGGTGTATAAATAGAGAAGTATCTGATTGACAGGCATGGAACCCATTTTGGACCAAATATGTTTTGAGTTTAGTAAACCAGGCTCTTGGAGCCTGTTTCAAACCGTAGATACACTTGTTGAGGCAACATACGTGATTTGGTTTATGGATATCTTCAAACCCCTAAGGTTGTCTCATGTAAACTGTTTCCTACAACTCTCCGTTTAGAAATGCATTATGGATGTCCAGTTGGTGAATACACCATTTATTTGAGATAGCTATCGATAGTACCAAGTGAATAGTAGTCGGTTTTATAATCGGACTGAAAGTCTCAAAATAATCTACCCCTTCTTCTTGAGTGTAGCCTTGAGCAACTAACCGTGCCTTGTAGCGTTCAATCGACCCATCAGATTTGCGTTTGATCCTGTATATCCACTTGCAACCTACAAGATTGATAGTTGGAGGACCCAAAACAAGAAACCAAGTATTATTTTTCATTAGTGCAGCATATTCACTTTGCATTGCATCTTGCCAACATTTATGGGATTTGGATTGTTTGTAGGTGCGTGGTTCTGTGGGAGAGGAAGGAATGATGGAAGTTGAGAAGGCTTTTGGTTTTAACGAATTTGTACGAGCTCTAGTCACCATGGAATGGGTGGTGTGATCAGCAGGACGGTAGTAAGAGGTGGTTGGTATGGTTTGTTTGGCGCGTGAGCTAATAGTGGAGGTTTGAAAATGATGACTGGGAGAAGAAACAGGAGTGACAAGTGGGGATGGAGGTGTGGTGGGGATGGTACTGAGAGGGGATGCTGGGGGTGGAGGTGTGTAAGTGGGTAATGTAGCTGCCTAATCGAGTAAAGAGGAAGAGACTGTGGATGGAGGTGAGACAGGAGTACCAGGAGTAGGCAGCGCAAGATCGTGATAGGGGAAAATATCCTCATTAAATAGAACATGTCGGACAATATAAATGCAAGAGGAGGGTGTGTGATAGCACAGGTATCCCTTGTGAGTTGTGCTATATCCAATAAAAATACAAGGTAATGAGCAGAAGTCGATTTTGTGGTGATTGTATGGACGTAGGAAAGGATAACAGAGGCAGTCAAACGTTTTAAGAAAACCATAGTCTGGTATTTTATTGTATAGTTTCTGATATGGGGACAGAAAATCAAGGACCGGTGTAATTGTACGATTATGTAAATATGTGGCGGTCTTAAAGGCATGATCCCAAAAGGTATGTGGTACAGCAGAATGAGCTAAGAGAGTTAATCCCTTTTCAACAATGATACGGTTACGATGCTCAACCGCACCGTTTTGCTCATGAGTGTGAGGACATGAGAGGTGGTGATTGATGCCATGTGAGTGAATAAAGCGAGAAACATTCATGTACTCACCAAACCAATCACTGGAGATTTTTAATAGTAGCATTAAACTGAGTTTAAACCATTTTGTGATATTGCAGGAAAGTGGAAAAAACTTGTGATTTATGAGACAAGAAGTAAATCTAGACATATTTAGTGCAATCGTCTACAAGTAAAAAATAACGATTTCCATTTATAGAAAATAGGGGAGAAGGGCCCCAAACATCCGAGTATATCAAATCAAAAGGTAAAGCGGAAGTATGATGAACATGAGTAAGTGGTAAACAATGGCTTTTAGCCAATTGACATGATTCACAAATGTTTGGAAAATTATTTGATGAAGTAGGTAAATTAAATGAAGACAGTAAATGCCTAAGAAGAGGAGCATGTGGATGTGCCAGTCGCTTATGCCAACCATGTAGAGATGTGCGAACACTTGAGAGAGCCATGGTGGTGGTTGTATTATTGTTGGTGAGTGGGAGGCGATACATACCATGCTTAACGTCCCCGTGAAGAATTGGTTTGCCCTGAAAAGACTTAACAATACAATGCGTAGGCCAAAACTCAAGATAAACATCATTATCATTAGTTAGTTTTAAGACACTAAGAAGGCGTTTTGTGATTCGAGGTACCACAAGAACACTAGGTAATTTAAGATGATGCGGAGTGGATGAAGCAATATGAGAAATAGAGAGTTTTGTACCATCTCCAACTTGAAGTTTTTCAGAACCTTTGTAGTTGTCTGCTATGTGAAGATTCTGAATGTCAGGTGTAACGTGGTCGGTGGCGCCGGTATCAAAATACCAGGATGGGTCAACGACTGTGGAGGGATTGTGATTATGAGTCAAGTTCGCCTGTCTTGAAGCAGCTCTAGTCGGATCACGAGGTCGGCATGAAGGATAGTCATGTTGATTGTTTCTTTCCTAGCAATCAATCGCTTCATGTCCAGGCTTAGAGCATAGTTGGCACTGGACGCGGCGGCACCGATTGTCTCTGGGACGTGGACCGGGAGTGGTGGTTTGACTGGAGGGAGAAGAAAAAGAACGTGAGAAAGGACGATGCACATTTAACGCCAATGGAGTAGAAGAATTAGGAGACGACGATGGTGGGTGAACAACAGACTGACGTAGAAGTTCAGTCTCAAAACGGGTTTCTTCTTGCAATAGAAAACCAACGAGATCGTCGATACCGGTTGTGTCACCTTTAATCATATAGGTTGTGATAAATGGCCTGTAGGAGGAGTCGAGGCCACTCAGAATATGGCCAATAAGGTCTTCAGAGGAGATTAGATAAAGGCTTGTTGCGAGAGAGTCGGCAATAGAGCGTTTCTTGTCAATGTATTCCATCATAGATAAAAAAACCTTTTGACAGTTTTTAGGTCAAGCTTCATCTGCATACGGCAAGCCGTAGTTTGGGCCTGATACGTTTTCTCAAGTGTAATCCAAGCCTGTTGAGAAGAGGAGGCCCGAGCATCAATAGCCATGGTGCATTCGTTAAGTGTGGATTTAATCCACAAAAGAACAAATCGATCTTTCCTCTTCCATGTTTGGAATTCAGGGTTTGGAGCAGTGGATGGCGGCACGTCTTCAGCTTCTGAAGGGACAGAAATAGTTTCCGATGGCGGATTGGGGGCAAGGACGAAGTTTTCAAGATCAAAGGTCTCCAAAGCGGAAATAATGGTGGTACGCCACAATGGGTAGTTATCCCGACCTAGCTTAACGCTAAGTGAGGGTATTTGGAAATTGATTGAAGAGGAATTTGCAGCAAGGCCAAGTAAAAGAGGATTAGTCGCCATTGAGGGTTAAAGAAGAAAAAAAAAGTAAGCTCTGATACCATGTAATCACAAAGAATTGCTTTTTGTGTATTGAATTCCTGTATATACATAATGGATACAAAGACTTATTTATACAGATATTTACACAATTGTTTCCTGAATACTAGGTCAATTGTGCATGTGTTCTTGACTAAGTAGGAGGACCGTTATCAATTCATGAGGCGGGTCTTATTGATTTAAGGATGGGTGTTCGTCGTTTTACTTACTTTTGTGACGATAGCTTTAAGCTTAGCAACTTGACAGATTCTTGGTTTGCCCCAATTTCTTGTCTAGCTTCCCCTCGCTCTCTGTCACAACTCTCCCACAAGAGTATTCCGATCACTCTCCGATTATTCTTCGGTCCACTTTTAAATATTTTGTCCCTACCCCATTCCAATTCTACAACTCAGGGTTACTGCAGGGACAACATTGATCAAATCGTGTTCTTTACGTGGGTGAATTATAACGGACACGAAACTGCAAATAAACTCATCTACAACAAGTTAAAGGTGGTTAAACTTGCCTTAATTAATTGGAGGCGTGCTGAATTCGAAAGAGAACATAAGTCTCTTATCGACATCAAAGCTAAAATGATTTGGCTCGTTGGAGAGGTCGAAAACAGAGCTCTCTCAAATGTTGAAAGATCCGAGTCGAGAGATGGGAAGAAGAAAATTGTCGAGTTAGAAAATTTGGTGAGATTTGATCTACAACAGAAATCAAAAGTGAAATGGTTGACTGAGGATGATGAAAATACGAGCTTTTACCATAATTTTCTTAAAATAAAATCGGAAAGACACTATCCACGACCTCATGATTAATGGAAGCTGGGTCTCTGATATCGACACGATGAAGGCGGAAGCTCTTCATTTCTTTAGTAATAAATTCAAAGAAAATCAAACTGTCAGACCCCCTTTTGTCAATCCGAACTTCAAGCGTCTTTCCCGGGATAACAGAACCAATATTGACCGTGATTTTGATCTTGATGAAATAAAAGAGCCAGTTTGGAATTGTGGTAGCGAGAAGGCCCCCGGTCCTGACGGCTTTCCCTTCAAATTCATGAAGTGGTATTGGATGCTATTTCAAGACGATGTGATGAGGTTTGTTAAATATTTTGGAGCCAGTGGGTAGATTGATAGAGGATGTAGCTCCTCTTTCATTACTTTGATTCCCAAAGTAAATGATCCCCTTACTCTTAATGATTATAGACCGATTAGTCTAATCGATTGTCTTTACAAGATTATCACCAAGGCCTTGGCAAACAGAGTCAAAAGGGTTATTGGATCTGTGGTGAATGATATTCAAACTGGGTTCATCGAAAATCGGAACATTTTGGATGGTCCCTTCATCGTCAATGAGATTTTGGCCTGGGTGAAAAAAGATAGGAAAAAGGATTTTCTTTTTAAGGTTGACTTTGATAAGGTGTTTAATTCTGTCAACTGGAGTTACTTAGATTCCGTGCTTTCTCAAATGAGCTTTGGGCATCGCTGGTGATATTGAGTTAAAGGTTGTCTCGCATCCTCCAGAGCCTCTATTCTTATTAATGGTTGCCCGACAAAGGAGTTCAAGATCACTAAAGGGGTCCGTCAGGGAGATCCCCTCTTTCGTCTTGGAAAGCTAAATCCCTTTCATTTGGAGGTCGTCTTATGTTGGTGAAATCTGTCTTAGGTAGTATGTCTCTCCACTACTTCTCTCTCTTTAGAGTCCCCGTTTCTATCATTAATGAGATCGAAAAAATTCGGAAACGGTTTTTATGGGGTGGCAATGACGAAAGAAGCAAGATTGGAATTTGACCCTTGCTAATAAAGAAAATGGGGGTCTTGGTATCGGGTCGCTTAGAAGTATCAACATGTCGCTTCTCTTTAAATGGATATGGAGGATGAAAAATGACTGCTCCACCTTATGGCAACAAGTGATTTCGAATCCATAACCTGGGCAGAAAGTCGGTGTCCACGCTCGTGTTAAAATCCATCCGGAGAGTCTAAGGCAATATTGTCAAAACCATTTCTGATCTTGAGGATGTCGATGTTAGTTTGAATCAATTTATCACTCCAGTTGTTGGGTCTGGCCACAAGACTTTATTTTGGCTCGATGACTGGTTTGAAGGGGGATCTTTGGCCAATCGTTTCCCTCTTCCGGCAGATTTAGACTCCATAAAGTCCTGCACGGTGGCGAAGAGAATTTGTCAAGGCAATTTTACATGGAGTTGGAAGCGGAGACCAAGGCAACTTTTGAGTTACGTGAGCAATACCAATTACAAAACCTTCTTTCTAACTTTCAGTTGTCTAACATTGACGACTCCTGAAGGTCTAGTATCAGCTCTGAATGTCACATTTATGTTTGTAATCCAAGGAACCTAATCGATTCCAAGCTCACAATCACTGTTACCAACTCAACCATTTGGCTTAAGTCGATTCCTTTGAAGGCCACATGTTTTATCTGGAGAGCGTGTATCCCTTCCGCTATGGCTCTTATCCGGCGAGGTTT
Source organism: Lactuca sativa (assembly GCF_002870075.4). Classification (NCBI taxonomy): domain Eukaryota; kingdom Viridiplantae; phylum Streptophyta; class Magnoliopsida; order Asterales; family Asteraceae; genus Lactuca; species Lactuca sativa. Next base: position 323,712,759 of record NC_056627.2, on the reverse strand, counting down.
AAACGTGACTTGGAGTTCATGTGTTCTTTGTCCTAATGGGGTCGACTCTTGTAACCATCTCCTTGCTTCATGGCCTTACTTCCAAGAGACCCTCACCTGGATTTTTAAATGGTGTGACATTCCATATCAACTTTTCAATTCGGTGCCTGATATCATCAACTTTGCTGCTTCCTGGGTGCGCTGCCCAAAAAAAAAGAAAACGTTTAGTTGCAATCATCTATGGTACCTTTGGTGTGTTTGGAAGGCAAGAAATGACAAGTTCTTCAACAAGTGGTACAGCTCCCCTACCAATACGACGGATTGCATTATAAGCATGGTGTTTAATTGGGAGAATTGTATGGGTAGTTTTGGTACTTGTAACTGGGCCGATTGGTTTTGCTGTCCGTTCGAAAACCTGTAATTTCTTTTGCTTGTTTGTTTCTTCCCGTGTCTTTTTCTCTTAGGTTGGGCTTTGTTTGTTTTGTTAGCTTCGTTTTTTATAAATTTGCCTTTTCCAAAAAAAAAAGTACTTTGGTCGGTTATTAATCTGTACCAATGACGAATAGACCACAAAACATTTAATAGGCTCTCGAGCGGTTTGGTTAATAGGTTCTTAGGTTTCTTTGACTTTGAAATATTTTTGACCCAAATTAACATGATACAATAAAATCATATGTAATATAATATGATGGTAATAAATTTATGTTTAAATATTTGGCATGTTTAAATCTAATATACGAAGGTAATGCATTCACATTACAAATTTGGAGCTAAACAGAAAAATCATATCTATAATTTGATTTTTATAATAAATGGCATTGAAAATGATCATTTAAAGAAATAAATAAATGTTCATTTGGATATAAAGGATATCCAGCTCTAGGCAAGTCAAACACAACTCCAACAAAAGATTTAGTATACAAAGACATGGATAGTAGTACCAAATTTATGTTAGTTTTTGGTCTCCTCATTGCATCAAACATTCTGCATACCAAATGTTATGGTAAAACATATTTTTCATATTTTTCTTGCAAAAACTTGTTTGCTAATTAAAATGGTGTTTAAGATTATACATATATGTTGAAATATTTACTTGCAATATTTCATTAATGGTTGTTGTTATATCTTTTTCTTCTTCTATTGAATTCTTAGTAGTCATAAATTTATAAATAAATGTAAATAATACATGCATCTGCTCAAATCACAAAATAACATGTGTAATCTTTAAACATAACATCCATTAATTGTTATTTTATATGTTTTTTCATTGTAATTTTACAGCGTCCTCATCAAGAAAGGCTGCAATCTTCTGTCCACCCATTGCTTGTAATGATGATGGAGGTTTGGAGTATTTAAAATGCATGCTCTACTGCAGGGCTAGAGGATTCCGTGGAGGATGGTGTCGAGGACATTCATATCAAGGGATGGGTCATTGTTGTTGTAAGCTTTGGTAGTTTAGATTGTAATAAAATAACATATTTTTGTTATTGTAAACAAAGAATGACCCATAAATTTATTTGTATGGAGGCAAAAAAATTATCGGTGATGGTCATTTAGATGTTCTATTAGGCTAATTGTGGACCAAGATTCTCATTTTAGTGTAGATTTGAACCGATCTTTTTTTACCGAATTAAAAAAATGATATTATTTTTAGTTATTAGGTTTTACATATTACTAACATAACTATAATTATAACTATAAAAAAAAATAAATCGACAATCTAACATAACTATAATTAATATAACTATAATATAAATAAATCGACAATCTATTAATATAAATAAATCGACAATCTAACATAACTATAATTAATATAAGTAATTACTGTAACAGAGGTGGTAAGATGCTCCCAACGCCTCGTTCCCGAGTTTAATAAAAGAAAAGAAGAGAAAAAAAAAGAAAGTCACAAGAGAAAAGAAGAGAAAGGAAAGGAAAACAAAATTTTCTTTTGTGTTCCTGAGTTGAAGAGAAGTGGAAGGAAAATGAATCATTTTGTTCTTTCTTTCCAAATCCTCTCAAATCGGAAGGAAAGTTAGGAGGGAAAGTGATCCTCCCATTTCCCTCCACTTCCTTCCAATTCCCTCCTTTAATGAAACTCGGGAACACCAATTTCTTTTATTTTCTTCTCATTTCCACCCATTTCCTTTCCTTTCTCTCCTTAAGTTGAACTCGGGAACGGGGTGCAAAGGAAGACCAATGGACGGAGGTGCGCCGACACAAACCATCGGAGAAGAGAGGAGAACAGGAAACGAGCTTTTTTGTCTCAAACATTCCGGATAGACCAAGCAAGTCGGAGTTCAGGAGAATCTTCATGCCGTTTGGTAGATTGTCGGATATATACTCTGGGGGCAATAAATCGAAGGCAGGAAAAAAATTTGGATTCATCAGATTCATGGGAGTCAAAGATGTTAAAGCGTTGGAATCAAAATTAAATGGGACGAAGTGCAGGATGAATATGTTGGACATTAATGTTGCCAAGCACGAGAAGAAACTCCCCAACAACTTACGTCAGCATACGAAGCCCATGGGGAGTAACAACTGGGTTGCCGGCAACGGATTTGTGGATAACTGCTCATATGCTCAGGTCACCGGATCAAACACTGCAATCAGAGTGATATAAAATTTGAAGGAAGCAAACAAACCACTCAAGTTGTACTGTGATAGTGAAATGGCAAGGTGGACATCTAAATCCACGCTAATCGGTGAAGCAATATCGATGAACCATTTGGGGCACATGCCGACACTCATTTCAATACACAGTGAGCATAGTCCGAAAGTAAAATACGCGGGAGGGATGATTGCACTAACCAGCTTTGACTCCACGGTTAGTGTCGGGAACTTCCTTGATCAAGAAAATAATTGGAAGCATATTTTTAAATGGCTGAAGTGGGGGGATACAGAAGTCACAAAATTTGAACGTGTCGCCAGCGTAAGGATTGTGGGGCTTCCACTCAAGCTGTGTAATGAATCCAATTTCAAGGTAATACTAGCGAAGTTCGGGAAGATAGCGGTGCCATTCGATAAAATTCAAGACAGGATGGATTTATCGGTTGTTAAAATTGGCATTCTCACTGGTGAAAAAACAAAACTCAACAAGATTGTTAACGTAGAGGTGGATGGTAAAGCATTCACAGTGGGAGTGGTGGAGTATGAAGATAATCCATGGTTCCCATTTAAGTTCGATGTCGAAGGGGAACCATACGAATCACCATCGGAAGTTAATTCTTCCTCTGATGAGAAGTATGAAGACGAAGACAAAAAATATCACTTTGAAGAGTCACAATCCGATGAAGAAATGAATGGAATCGAAATTGAAGAAGGAGAGATTATGGCGGAAGAGTTCGATGCGCCACCCACCCCGCCACCGCCCCCCCCCCCCCCCCAGTGGGACGATGTTCCGATCGACGCCGAGGGTTCTATTGTCGCTGAATCTCCGATTCGCGTGGAGGGAAACAAATCGTCGCTGGGAACAATGGTCTCCGAACAGTTTCGCACATGCTTCAATCATGGGGAAGTGGAGCCGACTTTTAAAATGTTGGAGGAACCGCTAGACGTTAATGCTATGGGAAAAAGGGACACGTCATTTGGTAACGGACACCCCCAATCATCTGAAAATTGTATTGGGCCGGTTTTCCCCAATAGTAAGGTATGTGATGAGCCCACTGTTAATGATGTCATAGAGCCCAATACATTCCCAGTTAACTTAGCCCATTATGGATGTTTCGGACCATTCCCGTCAACCATCTTAACTCCTACACAACTTAACCCCACTTCAACATCACATGCTACTTTAGCTGGCTGTCGCTCTTCATTAAAACGTAAACGGTGTCAACGATCCCCCTCCGGCAAACAAATAATAATCCCTGTGAACCTATTCCCAGATCACGATACCTCGCAAATGACTACGGTGTCCAACATAACATTAACCTCTTCGATACCCAACATGCCCATACCCCCCACTCTTGTAACCCCTTTCTTGCAGGTCCCAGGTTGTAACCCATCTGAGATGCATCGATTTCCAGACCAACGGGTACCAATTTCCGAAATTGAAGCTACTGCAGTTGTGGGAGCCATGGTCGGGTTTGATATTCAACCGAATAACCCTGTGTTATTGGAAGTCATGGGTGGAATTGGCGAGAACAACGGTCCTCAATGAATTTCTTATCTTTGAATATTAGAGGAGTGGGAGAAGACTGCAAGGTCTTATGGGTTCAAAGGTTGAGGAAGAAACACAAATTATCTTTTATTTATCTCAGATGCTGAGCATATTGATGTTGCTGCTTGTTGGGGCTCAAATGAGTTCAGTGTAAGTCGTGTAAACTCGGCTGGCATATCTGGCGGTCTATTGAACTTATGGGATAGGAACTTCTACTTCGACGAAGACAATCTCCTCACGAAATTACCTCATAAACATTGGCAATTGGGTGGGTATTCATCAACCTGTAATCTTCGCTAACATATATGGTCCACAAGCGGTAAAGGAAAAGGCCAGAATCTGGAAAGAATTAAAAGAAATCATAGAAGACAACGAAGGAATCTGGGTGATAATGGGTGATTTCAACGTCGTCCGAAGACCTGAAGAACGATTCAATTCCAGTTTTTGTCGACGTACATCACGAGATTTTAATGAATTTATTAGGGAAGTTGGGCTAATCGACCCTAAAATGGGAGGATTCCAGTTCACGTGCTACAGAGAAGAGGACTTGAAGCTTAGTAAGCTGGATAGATTTCTTTATTGTCCTGACTTCCTTGACATCTCCCCCACAGCCACTGTCATTGCCCTCCCCCGGGAATTATCAGATCATTGTCCGATCCTATTATCTAGTTCCATACCCGACTTTGGTCCACCGCCATTCCGACTCTTCAACTCATGGTTGTTAAGAGATGGATTTGAGAAGGCTTTTATCACCTGTTGGAATAAATTCAGAGGGTACGGAACACCCGATCAATACCTCTTAGCTAAATTGAAATTTGTTAAGCAAGGAATAAAGAGATGGAGAGGTGGTGACCATCCTAAAGAGGAACTGGAATTACGTAAACACGAGGAGGTAATGGAAAAATTAGACTTGTGGCCGAGACACGCACATTAACTACAGCGGAACAAGAAAAAAGGCGAGATAGTTTAAAGATGGGATCTGAGTTGGAGAAATACAAGACACTGGATATTAAACAGAAATCCAGGATCAAGTGGGCGGTGGATGATGATGAAAACACGAGGCTTTTCCATGCCTATGTTAATAATAATAATCGAAAAAACTGGATCGAGGGACTAATGATCAATGGTAATTGGTGCACAGATCCGGAGGAGATTAAAGCAGAATCTTTCAGATTTTTTGCTGATAAATTTGAGGAGAAATGGCCTTCTAGACCCAAGCTGGTGAGCAGCCACTTTAAACGCATTCTGCCGACAGATAACACAATGCTCGATGCCCCATTTACACTGAAGGAAATCAAAGAAGCTGTATGGGCGTGCGGTAGCGAGAAAGCCCCAGGGCCAGATGGGTTCTCATTTAAATTCTTTAAAAAATACTGGGACGTGCTTCTCGGGGACATTGCTGCTATGGTGAAACATTTTGAGAAATACGGGATAATTGATACTGCCTGTAACTCGTCATTTATCTCCTTAATTCTTAAAGTTAAAGACCCCATTGTGCTAAGCGACTTTCGTCCAATCAGTGTCATCGGCTCTATATACAAGATCATTGCGAAAATACTTTCACTTCGAATCAAGAGGGTATTAGGGTCTTGCATAGACGAGGTACAATCTGCCTATATGGAGGGAAGGAATATACTAGACGGTCCTTTAGTAGTTAACGAGATTTGTTCGTGGGCAAAAACTATAAAAAAAAAGGTTTTACTATTCAAAGTCGACTTCAACAAAGCATTCGACTCTATAAACTGGGAATTTTTAGACTCAAACATGCAATCAATGGGGTTTGGAGTCAAGTGGCGGAAGTGGATCAATGGCTTTTTGAAATCTGCCAAATATTCGGTCCTCATCAATGGACGTCCAACTAAAGAATTTGGCATATCTAAAGGAGTAAGACAAGGCGATCCATTATCGCCATTCCTTTTTATAATAGCCATGGAGGGGTTAAGTGTGGCGATGAGAGCGGCCTGCGAAAGAGGGGTATTCCAGGGACTGAAAATACCTAATGGGGGCCCGGTTATCTCGCACCTACTATATGCTGATGATGTATTATTCCTTGGTGAGTGGTCCGAATATAATATCAAAAATCTAGCTAGGATTATTCACTGCTTTCACGTCTCATCAGGCCTCAGGGTCAATTTCAACAAGTCTAGGGTATTTAGGGTGGGGGTAAGCTCGCACGAAGTCACAAGACAAGCCAGACCCTTAGGATGCGAACCAGCCAAACTACCATTCAATTATCTGGGGGTCCCGGTTGGGGCGAACATGAAGCGCATTAAAAACTGGAAACCAGTAATTGAAAGATTCCAACATAAGCTCTCAAACTGGAAGTCTAAAACACTCTCATTTGGAGGGCGTTTAACCCTGGTGCAATCGGTTCTTGGGAACCTGCCAACTTACTTTCTGTCACTATTTGTGGCACCTCAAGGGGTGTTTGATAAACTAGAAAGTATCAGGAGGAAGTTCTTATGGGGGAGTTCGGAGGGTGATAAAAAGATCCACCGGGCCTCTTGGGATATGGTCACTGCATCCAAAGAAGCTGGCAGGCTTGGAATAGGTACAATCAAATCCTTAAACGTGTCTCTTATAGTGAAGTGGTGGTGGAGGCTAAGAGCTGGTTCTCCAACAACTTGGGCAGCTGCAATCACAGGTCTTCATGACCTTAATTCGAAACCGGATGATTACTACGCCAATAGTAAATTACTTGGAGTCTGAAAAAACATAGCAGGTGTAAGCAAAGAATTGTTGAAGAAAGAAATTGTAATTGACCAGATATTGAAGAAAAAACCAGAGGGATCTGGAAACGAGTGGACCTGCAGTATCACATCTGATGGGAATTTCGTGGTCAAAGCTCTTCGAAAAATTTGGGAATCTAGCTCTATTATCTCTATCGGGTACTTTGAATGGACTACTGATATCCCCATTAAGGTAGTGTGTTTTGTATGGAAAGCACGTATGGGTAAGATCCCTACAGCTTTGGCACTATCCAAGAGAGGGGTAAATCTGGAAAACATTATCTGCAGCCTTTGTGAAGACGTATAGGAGTGCGTGGACCATGTTCTGGTTAGCTGCCAATACGCCATAACTGTGCGGGACTGGACATTCAAATGGTGCGGGATTTCACCCTCCATTCTCTTATCGGTGAGTGATGTGCTAGACTTAGCAATCAAATGGTTTGACTGCCCAATAAGGAGGAAACTGCTACTCGGGATATTTGGATAGCACGAAACAACAAAGTTTTTAAAAAGCAGTGGCTGCCCCCCACCAAATGTGCTGATATCATACAGTCCACTACCTTTGCCTTTTATATATCTATTTGCCGGTTCCAAAAAAATATATTAATATAAGTAAGTTAACATCAATAGATGAATATCAATAGATGAAGCATTTACTTTCTTAGCAAATAAATTAATATAAATAATTTATTTTCTTGTTAAAACTACATAAATAAAACTAAAATCGTAAAGTTAATATTTCTAATAAGAATATAAGTAAAAAACTAAAAATAAGTAAAATCTTTTCAATTTTTACCTTTTTACTCATATGAGCCCCCTTTTAGTTAAACACTTTATTTTTAGAGAGACTAAGGTGCTGTTTGATTTTCTGAAGCAAAAATTCATGAAGTTTGCGGACCACCTCTGCAACCATTTGTAGTAGAAGAGGTGGACCAAACGGCTGCAGACTGTAATAAGAAGCGTGTTTGTTTTTTTTAACATCTGCATATTGCTGCAAATATTAAAAAATTAAAATAAACTAATTTTATAAACCGAAAATATCTTTTTAATACGTAAAATTTAATAATGTATAACATTTCGGTAAAAGTTAATGATACTTCAGTAAAAAATAATGATATTTCAACAAAAAATAAAGATATTTTAGTAAAAAATAATGATATTTCATCAAGAAATTATCATTATTGAATATAAAAAAACGAAAAATAAATTCAACAAGAATAAACGAAAAAAACAAACAAAAAAAAATGTGAAATAAAAGTTTAACAACATATAATCAAAATTTCAGCAATAAAAAAAGAAGAAGAGGTTGGAAGAGGTTAGAAGAGGCAGTACAAGTGCTGCGCCAAACAGAGCACGCGCAGAGGTTTTTGACTCAGAAGACTTCTAAAAAACAAACAACTGCGAGATGAAAAGTGTTGCGCGTGTGCTGCGCCGCGCAACAATAAGAGGTTTGAAGAAGTTTTTTCCAAAAAACAAACAACACCTAAGGTTCTTTTTGTTTTTTCTAAAAAAACTATTTTATGCCACATATGGCGGCGCCGTGCAGCACACATGCAATACGTGGCTCTTCGCAGCTCTTTGTTTTTCAAAAGACTTCCGACTTAAAAACTGTTGTGCGTGTGTTGCGTGGCGTAGCAGTAGACCGACTGCTTCAAACATCTTCACACCATTCTTTAACTTACTGCAGCAGTCTACAGACGTTAAAAAACAAATATGTTTTTTATTAAATATTGCAGCCGTTTGGTCCACCTCTTTTGTTACAGAGAGTTACAGAGTTGGTTCGCAGACTTCAGATATTTTCGCTTCGAAAAAACAAAACAAAAAGAATAGATTTCAATAACAATATATCTTCCTGGTTATTATTGTAATTCTACTTGACGCTCAATAGTTTTTGGTTTTTCTACAATTCTTTTCTTTTACCGCTATATAGTTTATTAATGTACGAAAGACTTTCTTATCTTTAAGATTATATTGTTACATTTATTTTTAAAATCTCTTTTTATCTTTATCTTTGCTATTCTTTCCAAATATCTTATGTAGGGCAAACTATCTAATTCAATTTCAAAACAATAAAACTAATAATTTATTTTTTTCTAATTATTTTAGAATTTGTTGTAGGGTAGCTCCGTACATAGTCCCTATTAGGGATGAACGTTAGGACCGTTGGAATCGAAACTGGATCGGAACTGGAATTGATAACAAGGTCCGGTTATCGATTCTTTATTTTTATGAAAACTGATCCCGGTTCTAAAAACCGGAACCGGTTTGACAATATTATATGTTTTTTAAAATGTGTATAACTCACTTATATAAAGTTGGAATTATTTGATTTTTTTTCCAACATGTAATTTGGAGTTTGTAATTCATTTTTTACTGTACAAACATATGTTTTGGTTAGATATTGAATTAGATATATGCCCCGAAAGAAACAATATCGATGTTGCGTTTTTTCTATTTCAGAATTTTTTTTGTTTTTTTTTTAATTTGTCCATTTTTTAAACGTGCATAACTTATTCATATGACGTCAGAATTACTTAATTTTTTTTCCAGCATGTAATTTGGTATTTGTACTTCATTTTAGACTATAAAAACACATATTTTGGTTAGATATTAAATCTGTTATAGACCTTAGAAGACAGCATATCAATACTGCGTATTTTTTGTTTAACAATTTTTTTGGAATATATCCCACTTTTAAAATGCACATAATGCACTCATATAAAATCGGAATTACTTGATTCTTTTTTCATCATGTAATTTAGTGTTTGTACTTCAATTTAGAATATAAAAAGTCATAATTTGGTTAAATATTGAATCATTTACAAGCTCCGGAAGATAACATATCATCTATAATATTTTAACCGTCGGGACCGAACCGGAACCGGCGCTAAAACGGCGGTCCGATTTCCAGTTCTTATAATATAGAAAAACAGGTTCCGGTTCCGAACCAAAAGCTCACCCCTAGTTCCTATATTTGATCCACTAATAAGTGAAAATGTTCTTAACACCCCGTTTTCGAGTTCAACTTAACGAGAGAAAGGAAAGGAAATGACTGGAAATGAGAAGAAAATAAAAGAGAATGGTGTTCCCGAGTTTCATTAAAGGAGGGAAGTGGAAGGAAGTGGAGGGAAATGAGAGAATCACTTTCCCTCCTAACTTTCCTTCCGATTTGGGAGGATTTGGAAAGAAAGAACAAAATAATTCATTTTCCTTCCACTTCTCTCCAACTCGGGAACACGAAAGAAAATTTTGTTTTCCTTTCCTTTCTCTTCTTTTCTCTCATGACTTTCTTTTATTTTCTCTTCTTTTCTTTTGTTAAACTCGGAAACGAGGCGTAAATATCATTTTGCTTCACCGCTTAAAATTTATTGCATATAATTGACAAAATTATAAGAATTGTCATTGTGTGATGTTACAATTTATAAGTTTAGTTAAAAAAAGGTTTAGATTAATAGCAGATGTCAAAAAATTTCTTTTTGTTATTTACTTTTTTCTAAATTATAAGTTTGTCCTTTGTATTTTCCTTTTTTATTTATTTATATTTATATTTTACAATAAATAAAAAAAACAAAAGCAAAAAAAATTCAGCGCACTTCCCCTGTCCCATCTCTCTCACTTTTCACAAAAAAAACTACCGTCACCACCATCACCGACTGGGGGTTCTGAGGGAGATGGTGACCATTATTTATTGTTAGCCGGAGCAACACCACATCCCCATCTCTTTATCTCTCTCAGCGGCGATGTAACTCGATGAAGATGGTAATCTGACGAACATGGCAAGCAGCGACATTGTCACAGTGTTAGGGTTTCTATGGATCGAACGTCCTCCCTCCTAAACGACCTACATTTTTTCGTCTTCAGCTTTCTAGATCATTGGTGGCTTAGGTTTTAAAAAACCCTAACTTCATTTGGTGGTGGCGAGCTATGGTGAGTGACAATGGTTTAGGCTCTAAAAACTCTAGGTCTGGCGGGACTTGTGGTTCCAGGTACGTGGTGGTTTCTGGTAAACAAAAAAGGAGAAGGTAGGCGGTGGTGCTTTAGATCTACGAAGAACAGATGGCTTGGTTGGAGAAAGAATGGAGGTTTGGGCGATGGTTTTTGGTAGGGTAAGGACAATGAAATCGTAGCACCCACTATCTGATAGAAAACCCTTTGTTGGATCAGTTGCTTATAATAAACCCTAGCATCGCCGCCACCGGGTAGAGCTGAAGTTTTCATATCTGGAAAATCGAACCACAATTTCTTCCATTTTCTAAGCTTTCTCGTAAAACCCACTTCCATATCCAATTCTTTTGATCTTGGCACTCATCCTCTCCTTTATTTCAATGGTACTCCTCTTAGGCCGGACGGAGTGGTGAGCGGGGAAGGCGCAGGAAACGATCCCGCACCAAGAAACACCACACCGGGGGGTGCGGGAAAGGAAAGGCGGGAAGAAGGTGAGGGAAGGGAGTCCCGCATTCTCTCTCTTCTTATGAGTGGCTGATTTTATTTATTTATTTATTTATTTTTTTGAGTTGCAGGTTGTAAGCGAGAGATAGAGGAAGAAGATGAAGCTTCTGAAAATGACATATGTAGCCTCTATGTTTTCGTTTATGGCAGAATATACTTAACTTTAAAATCTTTTCACAAAAATAATTTTCAAAAATTACAAAATAGATCCTACACTTTTAATTTTCAACTAATTTAAATATTAGGTTAATTGTAATTTTTATTTTAATTAATTAAATGCTGTTTATTTTTAATTAAATTTTATGTTTATTATTAATTTAAAAATTATAAATCATAAAAAAAATATTAAAAAAAAAGTGAGGGAACGGCTTCCCACCTATTCCTTGGCTTTTAGGTGAGGGAAAAGAGAATGAGGAAAAAAGGGGTATGGCCCACCAAAAGTGAGGGAAGCTTCCCTCCCACTCTTTCTAGTCTTATGAAGCTACTGTAGTAGTTTCATTCTATTGTTCTTGAAAATTGGTTTTGATTAATTTGATTTTAATCTTATGAGTTGTTAAAGAGGAAGATTATTGCTTATTACCTAAATTTAAGTGTTTGGATAAAATCCTTAAAAATCAGTTTATTTCGTTAGAAATAAGTTAAATGAGCTAATTTTAATAAGCATCTTCTTTCTCCTTGTTTATTATTTATTCTCACAAAAAAATAAGCTAATAACCAATAAACTAATAAGCTAATCCAAACACCCCTAATAGTTTTTGGTGGTTAATGTTAATTAAAGTGATATTTGATTTGTTTTTGTGTTTATTTAATATGAATGTTTAATTAAAGGGGCGTTTAGGATTACTTTTGAGTCTAAAAGTTTTTTTTTTTTTTTTTTTATAAAAGTTCTTTTTGAGTTGTTCAAGAAGCAAAAATCAAAAGTTATTTTTAAAAAATGTTTAGGTTGCAATTTTAAAAAACATTTAGGTTGTATTTTTTTTAACTTTTGAACATAATTTAGTTTTAAAAAGCTAAAAGTCATAAAATATCATATTTTCCTAACTTTTAAAAACTCATATTTTTCTTCTTTATAATAGTTATTTTGAAAAAAACTTTTATATCTTCCAAACATCTTTTTGGCTTTTTAGAAAAGTTAAAAGCAAAAAGTCATCCCAAATATAATCCCAAACACTGTTTGATTTGCAAAATTGCATTTGTGTTCTTGCGTTCTAAAATACTAGAGGTGATGGTGACCGAACAATGGTAGTGACAGCTTTGGTGGTATTCCAATTTTTCCAACAATGGTACAGAGAGAAAGGATGAATGGGTGGGGTTGGGTTTTATTTGTTTTCTTTTTTGTTAATTATTAATTAGAAAAATACAAAATTAATAAAAAGAAAATGGAAAACCAAATAGAGAGGACAAAAAGACCAAATGCGCGTTTTAGATGCTGTTTGATTTTCTGAAGAAAAAATTCATGAAGTCTGTGGACCACCTTTGCAATCCTCTGCAAATGTTAATAAGAAGCGTGTATGTTTTTTTAACATTTGCATACTGCTACAGATATTAAAAAATTAAAATAAACTAATTTTAAAAACCGAAAATAACTTTTTAATACGTAAAATTTAATAATATATAACATTTCGGTAAAAATTAATGATATTTCAATGAAAATAATGATATTTTAACAAAAAATAAAGATATTTTAGTAAAAAATAATGATATTTCATCAAGAAATTATCATTATTGAATATAAAAAAACGAAAAATAAATTCAACAACAATAAACGAAAAAAAAATTGTGAAATAAAAATTTAACAACATATAATCAAAAGTTCAGCAATAAAAAAAGAGGTTGGAAGAGGCAGTACAAGTGTTGCGCCAAACAAAGTACGTGCAGAGGTTTTTGACTCAGAGGACTTCTAAAAACAAACAGCTGCGAGATGAAAAGTACTGCGCACATGCTGCGCCGCGCAGCAATAAAGAGTTTGAAGAGGTTTTTTTCCAAAAAACAAACAACGCTAATGTTTTCTCTTTCACTCCACATTTGTAAAAATGTCTTCATTTGTTTCACCAACTTATATGCATTTTGCATGTACACCGTCACAACTCCACCGATTTATACAAACACTTGATTAATTATATTATTATATATAAATACTTTCTAAATATATTTTAAACTTGGGATAAGAGGGAAAAAAATAACCTTAAAAATACATAAATTTCATAAAGTTTTTTATAATAACTAAATAATTGAAAGAAAATACTTGTACTATACTCTAAAAATAACATTGTCGATAACAAAAATCCACATATTTAAAAAAAAAATACTTCTAATATATTTTTAAGATACAAAATCATTAAATATGTTTTATACATATAAGCTCCTTTAAAAATTAGGTCATGGACAATCACCCCTATCGTTACCCTATCCTATCGTTACCCTATGGACAATCATCCCTATCGTTACCCTCTGGAATAGGTGTCTGAATACAACATACACATACACATGTAGACACATCGTGCCCTTACATAAGCAAGCACAAACACACATAACACATATATACATACACATAAACATATAAATATAAATATAAATATATGCATAATAAACTCACATGCCGTTAACCCATAGTTTTACTCCTTTCATGGGATATGACTACTCCCACAATCATTTATTTCCATGACATTATGCTCAAACAAAAATCTAAAACTTATGCCAATATCATTTCATATCTTTTTTGCTTTGAAGTTTCAACATTTTTACTACACGAGAAGTTCCAACAAATTCCCCACACTTCCAAATTCTACAATATAACTATTATTACAAGTATAGTTCAATTTCTCATTCCATTATACTTCATCATGTCACACTTGTAATTTGAATTCGATATTGTTATTAGGGGGGTATCTTATAATTTAGATGCACAAAACACAGTTTTTTTCAAGGCAGTTGCAGCTTTAGACTCAGAGGGTCTCCCCAAATGTTTCCTAATAAAATCTCCCGCCAAAATAAGCTTTCTAAGGTCCACATTTGTCTTCACACCAAGCCCATTAAGCATATATACAACATCCTCAGTTGCCACATTACCCGTGGCACCTTTTGCATATGGACAACCACCAAGACCCGATACAGATGAATCCACCACACTAATCCCCATCTATTTTTTAAACAAAAAAAAATAGCCTTAGACTTGTGTTTCTCCATAATGATAATTAAAAACATCTATTTAAAATGTAAAATTTTAGGGTTTCAGTGAGAGATGAAATAATCTTTACTTGGAGTGATACAAGAATATTAGAAAGAGCTTGCCCGTATGTATCATGAAAATGCACAGCAAGCTTCTCTATAGGCACAACTTTTTTAACAGCCTCGATCATAGGAATAACACTACCTGACAATACACAGAAAAAAAAAAAAAGTATACACATTAATTTTAATTAATAAATAGAAAAAAAGATTCACTTATAACGAAATGATAATAAATATATATACCAGGAGTCCCGACACCTATGGTATCACCAAGGGAAATTTCATCACACCCCATTTTTACAAGCTCTTCAGCAACATATGCCACTTTTGATGGATGCACTTCTCCTTCCATTGGACATCCAACAACACATGATATATATCTAATACAATACAAGAAAACATATTTTGAATTCTTTTTCAAGAATCTTGGCACAATATGCATGATACATCATATATATGTATGTAATGTGCCTGACACATCTTCATTTATGTATCAGACATATACGTAAGGAGAATACATGCACTATGATGAGTTGAAATACAAAAGTTAAATACCCGCGTACAGGGATGAAGAGTTTTCTTGCAGCAGAAGCAACATCGCGATAACGTGCAAGACTTTCATCAATGCTACAGTTGATGTTTGACCTTGAAAACGACTCAGAAGCTGCAGCAAACACAGCAACTTCCTTTACTCCAGCTGCAAGAGCAGCCTCTAATCCCTAATAGATTGTGAAATAAATTAAGAACTTTTTTTTTTTTTACAAAACTTGTGCCATTATATTAAAGATTTGTATAAGATTACAACTTACCTTAAGATTTGGTGTTAGAACTGGGAATCTAGCATTGCTAATTCCTTTAATTCCTTTAATTACATCTTTTGCATCTGCCAACTGCAGTTTTGAGTTTTGACATCCATTAAAGGAACAAAAGATGGACATTTTGATTATATTATGAATAAAAGCTTCTTTTATTGTTACCTGTGGGACCCATTTTGGTGAGACAAAACTAGTAGCTTCAACAACTTGTAATCCTGAATTAACCAACATTTTGATCAATTCAACTTTCACAGCAGTAGGAACGATATCTTTCTCATTTTGCAATCCATCTCTTGGACCAACTTCCACTATCTTTACATATTTTGGGATATTTCCTAATAACTGTAGTATTTATTACATGTAAACAAGTAAATAACATATGGACAACCCTTAGGTTATAAGACAATATTAGCATTATGATTTGATTGTGTACCTTATGTTGTGAATTTGTTGCGATACTATCTGTGTATTGGGTGCTGTAATGACAACTTGACATGCATATATGTGGATTTAGAGTACGAACAACAGGGGGTTGATGTCTATAATGTTGTAAAGACATCTTTGTTAGTCTTTTTAATGGAAATTAAAAGTATTCATTGATGATTAGATGTGATCAAGAATAATAAATTACTTACGTTTGACTTTTGGATGAGCCAAATTCCACTAATTTCCTGTATTTTCCAGCTGCAATGTCGTATACTTGGCTTTTAGATGTTACAGGGTGATTGGTTTCAAAAGCATCCACACCAGTGCTCATGCTCATATGCTTTTCAGAAGCTATTAGCATCAAAGTGCTTAAAAAGGTAGGACTATATTTGTGGCAATTGAAAGATTTCCTCCTTGTAACACCAGCAAGGAACTTAGATGATAGCATTGAATCAATAAGATGAGTAGAAAAGACAAGGACCTATCTTCGATTTGACCTAGATCCCCAAAGGAAAAGAAAGCGTTATTGATTAATCATGTAGGAAAGCAGAAGTTGATAATCTGATTGCATTATTTCTGATCACAAGAAGTGTATTTCAACAACATATTATGGATTTAGGTTTCAATTAATCGATTTCAAACGACCCATGGATACTAAACACCAAATTAGAACAAAATCGGAGGGTATCGAGCTCAGAAACTCAAATAGTCATGACCTAGAGGCTACCACATCTTCTTTCATCGAAGTCCAGCTTTCACAACAGAATTGGCGTCCTATTATCATCTAAAATTATAATAATTTTTACCAAAATACATATACAATATTCATCGATAAAACCCATAAGAGAGATTACAAAGTTTGTTTGGATGATTACCTCGGTTAAAGCTTTAATTTATGGCAGACTAAACCCTCAATCGGAAAATACTCATGATCAGGCGGGGGAATGGAGAGACCATGCTCTGTCTAGCATACCAAAGCAGTAATTAACATGTCTTCAACGATATATACTCATTCTTGTCAGATATTCCGCCCAGGATAAGAATGAAAACAGTTGACGATTGTCATCATCTTTATCTTGACTTCATACAATAAATTAGATGAAATTTAGGGTTTCTGATAGATGGCATTGTAGCAGGTTTAACACTTCACATCATTGGCTCTTACACCTGTTAATCATTGCTTTATATTGTAAAGGGAAAGGAAAATGACGTATAGGCTATAATGTTTCTTTGGGTTTCTTTGGGTGATAGCCACTTAATTTATTTTGTGGCTTAATAAATGATCGAATTATTTGTTATCTAACAATATAGTCTCTTCTACCTATTGTAGCCGGTTAATGTTGCCACATAAACCTAGCCTAACACGTAAGCGATGACATGGCAAGAAATTAAAGCGTCCAACAACCGCAACGACGTCGTATTGAAGGCGAATCGTAAGGAGCAAGGATCGACAGTTCTAGCGCCTCCATATAAAATGAAGACTTCCTTGACCTAAAAGGGCACATCTGCAAACTTCATTACCCCAATCTCGTCTCTAAGTTTACACCAAAATGGCTTCGAGCGGACGTGCAGAACACAGCTGGTCTCCAAATTACGGCCGTCACATGGATGAGAATCATTCGAATGGTGTAACCAACGAATACATGGCCATCAGTCTACTGCAAACCCAGATGGAATTGTCTCTTATACGGGAGGACTTCCAAGACCAGTTGCGTGAGCTCCGTCAGACAGTTAATCGACACTTAGATGCCATGAACCTTGAGGTGGATGACGGTCGCGCTGGTCAGATGGATATCTCACATATGGTTGTTGATCTTAAAAATCATTTCGTTTCTCTGCAAGGAGCATATGTGAAGATGGTCTTCAAGGACAACAAACGTAAGAAGCTGATGTCTTGTGTTGGGATTTTTGGTGTTGTTTGTGCGTCTGTGGTGACGTATTTGGTGTTTAAGTACAAAAATGTTGTGTCAGTTGAAGCATTTCACTCCTGGGTTTGTGTTTTGGTGTGTTGCCTATGTTGTTTAGTGTTAATATTAGTAGTAGATTCTGTGTGGGTTGCTGGTATTAGTTTGTGATGTTGGTCTGTAGATTTGGTGGTGGTGTTGCTGGGCTGCTGATTGTCATCGTTTTTTGATGAAGTTTTTTGTCGATGATCCCTGTAATAGGTTATTGAATAGCAGAAAGCGACGTAAACAAACCCATGGGTGAATTGTGTTTTAATATGTTATTATTAAAAAAAACTTGTCTTTCACCTGTATCAATATGTGTGCATGAAAGAAAGAAACATTTGGGTATTATATATGTTTCATCGACTAGGACGGCACCACAAGACAAAGCAAAATGAATTTACCTTTTTTATGCGCATAGACAGGGACCACAAATGGTGCAGTTTGGGAAAAGGGACAAAAATACCTTTGCACACGATTGAACCATATATGCTTGTCTGCAAACCTTTTTTGGAAAAAAAGGGAATAAAGTTTTCTAAAGATAGCCTTTTCATATTGAATGGATTAAGTCACAAGTCCCCTGTTTTTTACAATGACTTAATTACCCCTGCATGAAAAATGGTCAATTTACTTTGTAATGACTTAATTACCCCTGCATCCAAAATGGCCAATTTACTTTGTAATGACTTAATTACCCCCACATCAAAAAATGGTTTTAATTTCTAATGACTAAAATGCCCTCACATCCAAAATGTTAAATTTAATTTCTAATGACTAAAATGCCCCCATAACCAAAATGGTCAATTTAAATAGTAATAACTCAAATACCCCCACATCATAAATGGTCAGTTTACTTTGTTTTGGCTAAAATGCCCATAATACCCCTAAATATTCGTAGTACACCATAAAAGAACATACAAAGATCATTTGTTTACTGCAACACACATTCACTACAAATAACAAACAACTACTTAATCCAAGTCCATGGTCGTTGCAACACTGCTACCTTCACCTCCCACATTTTTTGCAAGCTTCAGTTTAATGATTCGTTCTGATTTCTTTTGCATTTTAGGTGGTTTAACATGCTTAACTCGAGCATTGACATTCACCCCTTCATCCCGTCCATTGACTCCCACCATTTTCTCTTCATCTCTAGGCCTATCCAAAGCATCAATAGCATCTACGATTACCTCATCATCCCCTACTCATGTGGCAACGTTTACAGACTCCTGCGTAGGTATCATTTTTTGTTTCTTTGTTCCATTTTTTTGGATGTTCCTACACCTTTACTACAAGTAGCCTTGTTGTGTCCTTTCTCCTTGCATATGCTGCAAGAAACTTTCTTCCCTGCCTTGCAGACGGTATGTTTTCCCATCCGTTCAGAAGCATCTCTTCTTCTCTTTATGGTTGGCCTTCCTGGCATACGTCTTTTCAATGGAGGCAAAGGGGGTATCAAGTCAGTAGAAGGCCACATATTTTGTCCATTCATCCCATGGATTGGTTGTTTGTAAGTATTATGGTATAATGCAGCCAAGTACATTGGATCTACATATGGACCGTCAGGTGTCAAATTTAAGTAGGCTAAGGTGGTAACTGAGTGTACGCAGCCATATCCATTAAGTTGCCATAGCCTGCAGCTGCATTCCTTTTTTTCAACATCCACAGTAAACGCCTCGTCCATCTTCCTTGCCTCAAACTTCATCCCCCCACAAGAAATGACATGCCAATGCCTACATATATAGATGAAAACCGCAAATATCATGAGATGTGAAGAGTAAAGTACTAATGTAATTGGATAAATGTACAAACCTTTGCTCAGTTTGGAGCATATTCAACCGTATTCTGATATTTGGACAAACAGAATAAGCATTCCATCCTTGTCCAGTTAGTTTCATAGTCACCATCCTTTGCATCACATATATACGAATGTCCTCTAACATGCTTATTATTGGTTTCTTCCGGGCATCCAAAATCACACTATTAAAACTCTCTGAAAAACCATTCTCTACTGACTCAAAAGAATTATGAACTCTGAAAAAAACCAAAGACCAAGTCTTTGGATCTCTAGCCATAAGATGCACAACTGTTTCCGGATTTAATTTTCCAATCTCTTTCATAACTACATTAAATTGTGCTTCAGTTGTTGCCTTGCTCGCTTTCCAAAACAGATTTTCAAACTTGGATCCACTAAATGTCTTTCTAAAATTCGCATAGATATGTCTAGCACACTGCCTATTTTCAGCTGCTGGAAATACTTCCTTTACTGCCTCAATCAAACCCTACATAAGTCACATTAATGTTTGAAATTCGAATAGCAATAACTAAATTTAAAACATGCAATAGTTTTGAACCATACCTTGTGTTGATCCGAAATTAGAACCAAACCGTTACCATCATTCCAACATTGCAGATCTTCTGAAAGACTTTTTAAGAGCCATTTCCAATTCTCTTTGTTTTCCACAGAAACAACTGCCCAAGCAATTGGGAATATTCCATTGTTAGCATCTCTACCCACAACACAAAGCAACTCCCCTTGGCAAAAAGTTTTCAGAAACCAACCATCCAGGTTAATGATCCTCCTACATCCTCCCTTTCATCCCTCTTTTACTGAAGCAAAACATATGTATATTTTGCTGAAATAATTCTTACCATCAGGCATTGAATCAACACAAATTTTAACTGTGGATCCAGGATTTGATCTTCTAATCTCCTCACCATATGACCATAATCTTGCATAATTCTCAGCTATTGTCCCTTCAACTAGACTCAATGCATACTTCTTGGCTCTCCTACACCGACTCATACTCACGTTAATCCCAAAATTTGTTTTTACCTCCTCTCTAAGCATTTGGACGCTCATCTTTTGATTGTTATAAAATTGGTGCTTAAAGTGGGTCCCTATCCATTTGTAAGTCACAATTGATCCGAATTTGAAATTCTTTGCACAATTATGCTCACTGATAAGAGATTTTATCTGGAAAGACTTATCTTCACTCATCCAAGAACCCCAAAGCCTAAAAGTACATTTGCCATCACAACATTTGACAAGTAATCGTCTAGTATCATTCTTAACAAAACATAATTGATAACCATTCGCGGCAACATAGTTACAAAGCATGTGTTTCAATTGCTTAGGACTCTCAAACCTCATACCTAAAACAGGTTCCTGCTCCTTCCAATTGAGCTTATCATTGAAAATGTTTGGCAATTCGGGATAAACATCTTCATTGTCACCCGTGTCTTCTTCGAAAAACTCACCTGCACCTGCTTTCTCACTCATCTCTACCTGAATCTCATTAGCCTTTATAAAAAAAATGAGGCTTCTGATGGTCATCTTCATCGCCATCGACATCCTCATCCTCGTCGTCATCATCATCGTCATTCTCTACCTCATCGTTCGTGTCACTGTCACCCACATCCTGATACCCTGGTGCAACTTCCTTAACCAGTCCTGCACCATCAAGTACTTCTTCCTCAACGTTACCAACAAACTCGTCTTTGTGTTCATCCAACCATTCCTGTATGTTACTATCCCTAAAATGTTCTACATACATAGGGAGTATAACACCATATTCATATGCAATTTCAATGAAGTCGTAATAATCGGGGTCATTGCAAATTAGAGTCAAACCTTTTGGAAAATCAATATCAGGTTGGCAGTAATAGAGCTTCTCACACTTTTCCCCAGTGAACCTTTCAATGAACGCAACACACCCATCCTTGTCCATTCCTGCGAAATCGATGTCCGAAAACCTCTGAGTAATTCCACCGGTGTAGCGTATGGGGTTTCTGGCGAACATTCCTTGGAAGTGGACATCTACTTGTAAGAATACGGGTTTCATGCTTGAGGATTCAGAAGCAGCTCACAAAAAAGGGTTTACCGATGAAGTGTTGAACAGTGGATGTAAAAGGGCTCTTTTATAAAGCATATACCGACATTACGAAGTAGGCGACTAATTAATGACATGGCATTAGACGAAAGTCACAGTCAGCATCCGATGTGGTGTTAGTAGAAGGAGGTGGACTTAAAATGACCGACTAACCCCTTCAAAATTGAAATAAGGACTTAATCGACCCGACAAAGACTAATTCGTTCCCTTATTAAGCCACAAAATAAGTTAACTGGCTAAATGGGTCAACCCTAGAAACATTATAGGGCATATACGTCATTTTCCCTATTGTAAAATTGTAAAAGTTAATATAATTATTAATGCTTTATGTGAGTTTATTTAAAAGAAAAATGTTAATATAAAATTCTAAATATTTGAGCAATTTGAATTTTTAATAAAAATAGGAAAATATTGAATTATAAAAGTTAAACTGTGTTTTTTTTATTTTTTTTAAATTTAAACAAATAATTTAGATAAATAAAAAAATGAAACTAATGAAGCTTTAATTTACTATAATTTGGAAATTAAAAGGAAAGTTAATTAATGAAATTGATATGCATTTATTATTATATTTAAATACTATGTGAAATTTAATAAAATAGAAAAACCATAAAATGACACGTGGAATAAAAATTAATTTAAAATAACCATAAAATTACATAACTATAAAATTACATGTGACAAAATAAATGAGAATGTGACATGTGGTCAAATTTACTCATTTAAATAAAGAGAAAAAGACAATAACAACCAATTGCTTATTTATTTATTTATTTTTATAAATATGTTTAAAAATTTCAAAAATACCAAAAATTATCTTGATTTTGGTAGATGCTGACCGACAAAAATCGTATTTTTTGGTCAAGTTTGAACATTCATGATTTTTTTCATACTTTTTTGAGTTTGAGTTTTTTCATTGTGGTATTTGAAAAGAGGGGTTTTCATTGACATATTATGATCCAAATTCGGATGTCGGTAAGAATATGTTTTAGCTTCAAAATAGACTTTGTGGTGAAAAATATATAAAAAAACAAATTTTAATCGTTCATAACTTCTGCAGGCAAACCTTGTTTGAATTGAATATATTTTTTGTTGTGTTCTTTGTAACAATGATTATCATGATTCATGAACATATTAAACTCTTAATTTGAATGTCGGTAAATCATATATTTTTAACTTAAAAAATAGGTTATTCAGTAAAAGTTATTAAACTAATTAAAAAAAAATTATAACTTTCACATATGAATTTCATAACAATTATCATGTGGGTTTGGATTACAAAGGTGACTGTAAGAATCTAAAAAGAAAATCACAATACCACCAAGATTTTTACAAAGCAATGAACTATGAAAATTTAAAAAGAAAAAATTTCAAAAAGAAATTATCGGCCAGCTGGATTTTAGGACGAATTATGGTATTTTTTGAATTTTGACTATTTTTTGAAAAAATATTTTTTTGTGATTAACTATTATGATCATTTCCTTTTTAATAAACATTTTTTTTTGTATATTTTGCAAATAACCTGTTTATATAATAAAAACTAAAGTAAGTTACAAATTTGGTCCATATGTTTTACCTAAAATTATAAGTTCAGTAAAAAAATTTAGATCGTTCTCCTTAGGTTTTGCACTTTGTTGCGGAGACATTCACTATCATGTTTAAAGGGTCTCAAAATTTGGACATATTATGTAATTTTGAATAAAACACAAGGACTATATCCACAAGCAATATACAACCAAGAAATTTGGTTTCTCTTAACCTCTTGTGTCCTCGTAAGGTCATCTCCAATCGATTAAACCCACGGAGAGTTGTATGAAATGCCAAATAGGAAAGAAAATATATACATTCACTTTAATTCTTAACAAAATCATAAAATTTCTTTACAATTCTATTGAACCGTTGCATGGTCATTCAACCCCACACTCTCTGTTATCTATACTATATTCACATTTATTCTACTAAACCTTCATATAACTCCCATTATGGATGGCCTAAGATGTAGCTCCAACAAATCAGGTACATTCTTTTTTCTAAGCCCCCATTGTCTAAAACAAAGATTTGCAATAGTTTCTCTCTCTTTATTAAAAATGGCATTATCTTCTTCCTTTGGAAGGATCCAGTCCCTTGTCTTATTTATATATTAGGTTAGAAACAATCGGTAACACTCTTAGCACATTGCAACATAGGTTTTGTTTTGAAAAAAAACAAATAGCCACAACCAATCACAACCAACCATTGCTCTTTTCTTTCTCTCTCTCTCTCTCTCTCTCTCTCTCTCTCTCTCATTAAGGACATATCAAACGAAATTTGGCAAGCCCCCTAGCGAGAGTTAGGGGTGGTGTTCTTTTTCCTAGCAGGGCAGTGTTCCTTTTCCTAGCGAGCTCATAGCGAGGAGCCTTTGCGCTCCACTCCCAGTAGCCTTATAAGATAGAAAAAACCCCACACATATGGTTGCATCAGGTGGACCCTTCTTGTTCAAGACCAAAACTCATACATGATATAGAATTTAAAAGCATTACATAAAATACAAAATACAATATCTAAGACAAATACTAATTTACCATTTATATGATTGGGTGGTAGTTACAAAAGATGGGCTTTTACAAAAGATATGGGTTTCTTCAGTGACTTCCTAACCCCATATACAAATACATTACATTAAAATGGCTTGAACATAGAACATTGCAAGCACAATAAGCACATATACATTGCTAATATATACATACTCAACCTCATCACTAGAAGAGCAGGTATCTGCCAAAAGCAACTCCTACAAGCGAGACACAAACAACAAATATGCACACAATAAGCACCTTATTCATCATGGTGTTGAGCTATGATGTAATTTCCATACGAGCATCCCTCAAATCGTCCAGGTCCATGTTCAAGGAGCCCAACTCCCCCTTATATTATTCTTTCATATGTGTCAGTTGTGCATTGATCTCGTCTTTCAAAAGCGACAACTGAAGTTGGGTTTGGAAACAAGTAATATCAAGGTTTTGGTGATCATGACAATTAGAGGTGTTACCATTGAAAGACCAATTATGATGGGAAGGCCTTGTCAGATTGTATGGACTTATGGCAAGCAAGTTTTTGTCAATTTATGGTAAGCATGTTATGGGATTTCTACATATAAGGGCATGGATAGAATCCATGTTACTTCCAACAATAGGTGAGCGAACTAAAAATACAGGTAAAAGGACTTGATTCCCTTAGAAAGCTAAAAAAAAGTTTAGGGACAATTTAAAACCAAAACCAACACTTCTATGGGCTACATTGACATTTGCATAAATAAAATAATAATATATAAATAATATAAACCATGCATATCTAACTTTATTACATCAAGAAATAAAAACAACCATATTATAAAATTAAGAAGACAAACATCTTGAATATGTTTAGATCCAAAACTTGCAAAAGAATGATGAATTATGGTAAAAAAAATATATCTGAGATTTAAAATCCTTTTTTTCTTTAAGCCTTTAATACATACATACTTTCAAAAGTACTAGCAATTAAGCTAACAAGATTTTGTATATCAATTAGCACACGTGTCATCTTTATTCTGATTGCAAACATAGCATATAGTTCTTACAACAAGAGTAAGTTCAAAGAGATGAATAAAGTGGTACAGTTGATAAGGTGTATCCAGCTTCAATGATGAAAATGTTACCAGTCACATAGTCTGGCGAGCCATGAACTAGGTACCTAACCATGGATGTCAAGGCTGGGTCCGTAGTGCCAAAATCTCCCAATGGCACAATTTTTGAAGTCACATTCTTGAGCCATTTCTTTTGCAAGAGTTCCTCCGTAATCTCAGATTTAAAAATCCCGGGACATATTGAGTTTACCCTTATTTTGTGTTTTCCAAGTTCCATTGCCATCACTTTTGTCATGGTATTAAACGCTGCTTTTGAAGAAATATATGCAACTGCTCCCTTTTCATGAGTACGATTAAGACCAGCACAAGAAGACATATTGATTATGGATCCTCCTTGATTAAGAGCAACCATATGACGACAAACATACTTAGATACCAACCATGATCCTGTTACATTTGTTTTAAAGGCTTTTTCCCAATCTTCTTCTGACAAATCCAATGCACCTCGTACAGGACCTATAAATGCATGCATGTTGCAACATTAAAGAATATATGTTATTGTAACTCAACCTTTTTTTATTGGAAAACATTAGGGAAAAATCTAAAAGTAAACAAAGAAGGAGGGGATCTTTTGATAAGCCTAGAAAATATGAATTTGAAACAGTCAAACAGATGAGAACTTGAACCCGGAAATTGATCAATGCCAAATTAGCTGTTATTCAAGAAAAATTAAATAAGATAAATGAGGTCTCGATCATATAATTATGTTCATTCAATATCAGAGATCTCAACATCGTTAACTGTAAATGGATGTGAGTGATGAGCATGACGTGGAGGAGTTCAAACTGGTTGACAAAATTAGAGATCTCAGTGTAATTTATTTGTAATACTATCGTTGAAACTTTTAACTATAATTTATATACAGTTTAATTAATTAGTTTGACTTTTATAACCATTTGTTTTTGTTGTCTATTCAGATATATATCTTATTTTTATTAAAGTTTGTATCACACTGGTACAAGGTATATTGAAAATGTGTCCCTCCTGTCGAAGATAGTGGACAAAAAATGTAGATTTAAAAGTAAAATTAATGAGTGCTACTTATAAATTGTTATAGAATGTCTTTATTGATTGACATGTCTTCTTGATAGACATATTTTCCTTATAATTTACAAGTAAATAAGTAGTTTGGTGGAGCTATAAACATTTAAATTGTTATATTTTCATTTAATGGCATGCTTTAATAAATTCAACCATCAATTTGGTGACTTGGTACGTTAAGTACAATGACTTGGAGAAAAACATGCATTAAAAATGAGTTGGTGAGGTTTTATTCTCATAAAATTCAACTCTTAATGACCCTACTTTGAAGATGGTTGCCCCCGCCCACATGCATGGTTTGCATTATATTGCAATTTGCATAGGCTCGAAGTTAAATTCCATGGCTTTAACTTTATTTTTATTTTTATTTTTGTATTTAAATAATTAACATTTATATTAACAATTAAGAAATATACCTTAGCATGTATGGATAGGTATTAATTATATATGATGGAATAACTCTTAATTACAACTATATAAACACATGTCTATTCCTAATTTTATTATCATAATTACCGATGAAACTGCACATTTTTCCGCGTTGTGTAGATCTGAATCAGTTGTAATAAATGACTTGTGCAAAGCTCAAGCCTTATTCGTCGGTATTATGTCAAATTAAGTCGAACTTTGTAAAATAATATATAAAACAAACATACTAATTCACAACTTTGTTTTTTTTTTTTTTTAACAGCAAAACTTTTATAGAGAACTAGCCGGAAAGTAGAAAGACAACAATTACATCTGGGCGGAAACAACTTTGTAAAATTCATCTTACTCTCAGTTACACGAAAGATATCAAAAAGTATCACTTAAATAAAATAAATAATTAAAGAAAAAAACTGACTCAAGGAGAGATGAAAAATATATTATTCCAAGATATATATACCTCGAATACCGGCGTTGTTGATCAGAACATCGATCCGGCCAAAAGCCTCCCAAGCCTTTTGCACAGAAGCTTCAATGGTAGATCCATCAGCACAGATATCAAGCTCAACAGCCACTGCAATTTGACGTTGGTTTGCATGAGCATGAACATCAATATGATCAGAGATTGATGATTCCATATTGTTAATTTCATCGCATAGAGATTGGAGGAGATCTGTTCGACGTGCAGCTGCAATGATCCTGCAACCGGCTTTTGCTAAATCAATTGAAAAATCCCGACCAAGACCGGAGGATGCACCGGTAATCATCACGATTTTGCCTCTCAGGTCTCTCCATGGTTCAAACTGATCACAAGTTGATGCCATTGACTTTCAATCTTGAATTGATAACCAGTTTTTGAATGACAACTGAATCTAATTTAATATAAAGAGCAAATTACGAAATTCCCTCGTGTGAGATATTGCTAGCTCCATGCATGTGCAACTCTAGTCCAAGGGTTTTATTTGTTGTATTGTATTCCAAAATTTTATTTTATGCCCATATATATTTTAACATCCTTAAAATTTATTTTATTTAAGTCCTATATATCGTTTTATTAATTAAGGTTGTTGCATCAGGATTTCAATGGGATTGTTTTAGGTTTGCAAGATCGAGATCATAAGATCGGAATCGGATCCTAAAATCCCACAAAACATTACATAAAAAGATAAAAGGTTTTATGCATAGAAGTCTTATTCTTTTGGAAATTATTTTGATAGTCTTAAATTTTTTTTAATAGAAAAATTCTATTGTTTTTGAGAAATCATATAATTTGTCATTTCCTGTTAAAATGTAAAAACTAATTTTCTTTTTTCATTAATTTAAGCAAAATGTTAGATACTAGGAACTTTTTTGTTCAAAAAACAGAAGTGATGACTTTATCAAAAAATTCCAAAAATAATGAGATTTTTCTATAAAACCCAAAGATAAATGATCATATATAAAAATTGTTTTCGTATATCATGATTAAGTAACTCAAAAAAGAAAAGTAACTTGTCATATAGTGATTAATGACATAGTTAAATAGCTAAAAAGATTATTAATATTAATTTATATCATACGAAAATAACTACTCACAACCTTTATGTTATTTGCTTTGCTTTAACTATAAAAAAGGAAATTGATAACAATTTCAACTTTTGAAACTTAAATAAAAACTGTAATTTCTCAAGCTCTCAAGGAAAAATACTTGAAATTAAAAAAAAAAAAAAAAAAAAAAAAAAAAAAAAAAAAAAAACACCTGAAAATATGTTCACTTTTATTGTTGAGCTTGAACTATTAAAGAAAGAAAATAATAACAAGTCAAAGCTAAATCTTAAATTCTACCATTGATAAGGGTAAAATGTAAAAGGAAAAAAAATTATGGTTGTATGTCATTTACGGTTCAAAAAGCAGTACAAGAATGTGGCTATTCTCGATTAAGCATTGGGTAAGGAGACAAAGTCAACAAATAAATGAGTAAAGATAATAAAAACTGAATCATAATATGGTAATTTTCATGGAATGGTAGGTTCGATCACTAGTACAAAACGTATTTTTTAGTGCAATGAGTTTTTTTTTTTTTTGGTGCGGTTGTAGCCTAAAACCGCACCATTAAAACATTTTCGCATTAATAAATTAAGGAACCGCACTAACAAATGTAGTTTTGATGCTATTTCATTTAAACGCACTAATAAATGTATTTTTTGATGTTGTTTTTCAAAATCGTACTAATAAATGTATTTTTTGATGCAGTTTTCTAAAACTGTACTAATAATAAATGTATTTTTTGATGCTGTGTTCTTAAAAAGCACTAATAAATGCATTTTTTTGATGCTACTTTTAAAAATCGCACTAATAAATGTATTTTTTGATGTCATTTTCCAAAACTACGGTAATAGCAAATGTATTTTTTGATGCGGTTTTGGATTGAGTTCCCTCCTCATTTTTGTTCCCGGGCTGAAGCTCCTTCCAAAATTTCATTCCCCGCTCGATGCCTTTCTTTTCCCCTTTATATTTCCTTAATCTAATTTCATTTGGCCACACAAACCCTAATATCATCGACTACTGCCACCCTCACCAACATCCTTGAGTCCTCTCACCCGTGTCTGCATCATTGTCGATTCGGGCTGCCACGGCCCTCATCATCTCTGATTTCGGTCGACCTCACTCCTATCGTTGCTGATTCACGACTTCAGGTCAGCAACGTGATGAATCTGAATAATCTTTGAGGAGTCGACCTCTACTATAATCATCTTTGTTCATCGCGATCAATCCATCGTCAAGACTGTCAGATATGTTTATGATATTTTGATTTATAATTTTGATTCATAAAATTACTTAATCTATATATCCGATACTCTGATTTCTTAAGTTAGGTTGTGGAAGTAAGAAGGGGTTGGGCAAAGAAGCTTGTGACGTTCAAAGGAGAGCACATATCTATGCAGGGGAAGATATAAAGGTAGAAAAAACCTAAAAAAAGAAACAATCTCATGTCTTTTATCTACAAAAATTGAATTAAGGCAAGTTTTTTCCTTTGTATTGATAATATTTCTAACCTGTGTAATTTACCTTTTGATTAAAAGGATTGTATTCCTTTTGATAAAATTACTTTGTAATTTAGCTTCTGAAATCCTACTGAAGCGAGGTAACAGAGTCCAAGGTGGGCATCATCTTTAAAAGTCTGCAAGATACCGAAGAGGGGCTATATGAAGATGGTGATAACGAAACTGAACACGTCTATATCAAAAAAAACTTGAATATGCGTATGTAGTTACCTTCATTAGGATGTTTTGTGTTTTATTATAACTAAAATTTAAACTATAAATTAATTGTTTTTTGTGTAATGGTGTAGTATTTTGTAATACCTTTTTGCTTATTGGTATTATTTTTTTTTTGCTGCCATTGATGGCAACCAAATTGTGCTATTTAATAGAGCGTTTTTTTTTTTGGCGTAAGGGGTTCCATTTTCTAATGATGTTGACTATAAGCATCAACAAATGATTTATGATATTTTATGTTGTCATTCGTATTGTATTTTAAAAGGCCATTTATTTTCTAAGCTTGTTCAATAATATCATCAAAAAATAACTCTATTTTATGAAGCTATATTTTATAAGGCGGTTTTGGACAGCATCAAAAAATAAGTATACTTTATAAGACGGTTCTGGACAGCATCAAAAAATAAGTATAATTTATGAAGCTATTTTTATGAGGCGGTTTTGGACATTTTCTAAGGCGGTTAAAGAACCGCCTCAAAAAACAACACTATTTTATAATGCTATATTATTTGAAGCGGTTGAATAACCGCATCAATAAATAAAATAAACTGCTTTATTAAACATCTTCTGTACTAGTGATCGGATCGGATCCCGATCTAACGATCCTGATCCTGGTCCTACGATCTTACATATAAAGCAATTCCATTGCGATCCAACAAGGTTATCATAGGTAGGATCGTAGGATCTTACAATTATACGATGTATATGTATTTGTATGTATGTGTATGTCAATATGTGTGTGTGTATATGTATATATGTTTATTTATATGTATTCATATGCATGTATAAGCGTATGTGTGTATGTGTATGTGTATCAGTATATTTATGTAAATATGTATATATGTGTATATGTTTGTCAATATGTTTGTGTGTGCAGGTGTATGTGTGTGTACATATACATCAATTTACGGGTGGCAATTGATGACACCACACGACAAAAATACACGATACGAAACGAAATTGAGACAAAATTGACATTCAAATTCGTGTTCGTGTCAAGTGCAAAAAACACGACGTCGTGTCATGTCGTGTTCATGTTTAAAATTTGACACGAAATTGACACAATCTAACATTTTTTGTCGTGTATGTCGTGTTATGTATGAATAAATATTAATTAAATACATTAATTGTTATTTCATGTTATCTTTGTCGTGTCGTGTCGTGTTTATCGTTTTTTAATCGGTTTGTTTTCGTGTTAGTTAAAAAGAACCGAGATCGTGTCGTGTCGTATTCGTGTTACATAAAACCTTCTCGTGTCGTGTAAAACAAAAACACGACACGATGACCCGATTTACCACCCCTACATCAATTAATAAGTATGCGTAGGTATATGTATATGCATTTCAATATATTTATATGATTTGCATATGTATCTCAATGTGTATGTGTGTGTGTGTGTCAATGCGTGTATGCATGTAACGTCCCATTTTCACAACAAAAAATTTTCAAAACAAAATTTTCATTTTCAAACCATATAATTGTCAATATCACATTCCAAAAACCACAATTGTCAAATTGTCAAAAACACAAATTCATAAATTGTTTGATAAAATCCAGGATCCTCAAAAACATAAATTCCATCTCATGCGTACAATCAAATCGGCGCCTTCCCGTGATCCTGAGAAGTACCTGAAAGACATAACACATAACACGGTAAGCATGAAGCTTAGTGAGTTCCACAAAATACCACACATAACTCATTAGCCTCTCGTGGGTATATCTCAAATAAGACTCTCTGGTCGATGTGTTTTAGTGGAACCTCCGGTCCCACAACTCGGGTGGACCCTGTGGTCCGAACTCAGTAAAGCTCAACATAATACACAACATAAATCACAAAGACATAATGCAGGGTACAACAATACTCAATATAAGCATACAATACCCTCCGGTCACACAAAATTACCACTCAAGGTAAGTATAGTGAGAAGACTCACTTAGTAAGTAAGAAAATAGACTGCGCACACAAATCACCAATCTAGCCTCCGCCTAACACATACGATAATTATATCTAATTAACACTTAAATCACAACAACAAATAAACCAAGTTATTTTCTCTCTCTAATCTCTTGGAATGGGTAAAAGACTATTCTACCCCTCCATGGTCTCCATAGTTCCTATCTTGACGAAACCCTAAAGTCAACAGAAGTCAACACTCGAGTCAACAGTCCATGTTGACCCGAATCGTCGAGTGCATCTACGTGACTCGTCGAGTCCCCTCGTTCCTTTAGACATGTTGCAAAAACCCAACTTAACTCGTCAAATTGTCTCATCAACTCGCCGAGTTACTCATGTCCAGACTCGTTGGGGAAAACCCTAGCCGACTCATCGAGTCAGCTCATTGACTCATCGAGTCCCTTCAGACCCTTCTCTCATTCAGACATTTTAAGGCATAGTTACAACACCAAACTCTATATCTAGCCTCCCAAGGCTGAGATACCACGTAAAGCTACAAGCTTTACGTCCATGCATGGCACTTCGAGCTTGAAATGCCAAAACAACTTCCATTTAGGGTTCTAAGCAATAAACCTCTCCTCTAGCTTGATAAAGCTTGGACCTTTGGGCTTAAGGGACCTCACAATGTCCAGATCTGAAGTCTTAATCTCTTGGAAACTCAAAATGCTCAAAGTCTCAAGGGAAGATGGAAAAAGCCCTAAAAACTCCCTAGAAAAGAGATCTGATCAAAATGATGAGCAAGGTGGTGACTTTTACCTTCCAACAGAAGCTAAAGAGTGGATGAACACTGGATCCAACAGTCCCTTCTTGTTCCTTGCTTTGATACTCTTCTCTGCTCTTCCAAAATTGCACTAAAATGCCCAAAGATTAGCTCTATTTCTCTCTTAGACCAATATAGACGATTAGGGTTTCACACAGGGGAGTGAGGTGGATGGAGAGGCGGAAATGGGGGCTTAAGGTCCTTTAAATAGGACCCAACCCCAAAGATTTAGGTTTTCCTCTCACAGCGCCAACTCGTCGAGTTGGTCCCTCCGACTCGCCGAGTTGGTCGCAAAACCCACGTGGCCAAATCCGTCTCTACTCGAAGAGTTGGGGCATCCAACTCGACAAGTTTCTCAATCAACTCATAAAAATATTATACCTAGGTTTCGGGGTGTTACAAAACCCTAAATCGGTCCGATCTGGAAATCGGGTGTTACAATGTGTATGTGTACATCAATAAGTATATATATGTGTATATATATATATATATATATATATATATATATATATATATATATATATATCAATACTTTACATACTCGTTGTCTGCTATGCAGATAAATGAAACCGGAGACAAAGATATATTCTATTTGGAGAAAAGTATAACACTAAAATTATTTGACCGATTTATGAATTAGGTTACTGATATAAGTGAAAGACGAGTCATATATGAGAACACTGGTTGTAAGGACTAAATGTGTACAAAAACATTAAGGACTAAATGTGTACAAACTAAAAAATATATTAACCTATTATGTCAATTTTTTGGCTTAACCTGGAGTAGCCGGTTATAAGGACTGACTGTGGATAAAAAATACAAGTTAAATGGTCAAATGTGGACAAAGAAAAACTCATTGGTCAAATGTGTACAAATCAAAAAGTATATTACCATTTTAAGTCATTATCCCAATTAAAAACTCTAAATAATAATAAGCTAATTTTTGTGACTGTATACACTAAATAATTAATAAAAAAAAAAACTTTATTGCAACATTTAGTACTTTTACAGTTTTACTATTGCATTACTTATATTTTCTTTCAAAGTTCATCATTTCACATTCTAGTGAGAGACAAGAAAAGAAAGGACATGGGCATCTTTGAGGGTTTGCGAGGTGGGCGACCATAGGGCCCATGTCGTGGAGGGGGAGAAATTCTTACATACGATTCATTGTAGTAGACTAGTAATCGAGACCCAAAAAAAATTGATTCAAAGGTATAGTTACCAAGCCAAAGTCAGTACACCCTCTGATTCTTGCCAATCCAAGTTGGAAGTCGTTACGATGCCACTCATTCTCTTGAAATCATTAAGTCATGGGGGGGGGGGGGGGTGTTTGATTATAGATTAATCAATTGTTTCAAAATCAATGCATCATTTGATTCATAAATCAAAATTGTAAGTTTCAAAATCCAATAAAATCACTCAAATTGAGAATGACTTTTGTCCTCTAATTTCATATTATTCATTAATTGAATGATTTAATTTCATCAATCAGAATCAATTTTCTAAGAAATCTGATGCTGACCTACTGTTTTTCGATTTCAAAATCAATCAACTTGTGTTGTAGCTTTTGTGTTTTATTGTTTCAATTTCAAGGGATGTCTTCTCTTAAAACAAGCTTTGCACAACACGATAAGTATGAAAAGAATTTTGGCTTTTTGCTTACTTAAAAGTTGAAAATTTTTGATGACAAATATCATAAGTTGTGTTGTAGTTGTCTTGAAGTTGCACTTTAGTACGAACTTTATTCAGAATTAAAAATGGTTGGTTAGTTCTTACCGATTGAAAGTAATAACCCTACATATGTTTTAAAATATATGAAAACAGTTAGTTGTTTTCCTAAATCAATTAATATATATAGAGTCTTGCTGACTATTCTAGTAATTGTTACATCTTTAGTAACAACTTTCTAAAAATTAAAATTGTTAAAGTCCTACTTATGATCCACAATGTCACAAAAAGACTTAATGGCTTGGAAATGATTGTTATTTTGAACAATATATTGGATAGTAATGATTATGAAGAGTTGGTGAACAACTATGCTTCTAAGAATGCTATGAGAGCATCGTGATACATGTAAAAATGTAAGATTATATTTTATATCATCATTCTTTTTTTATTGTTTTTGTAATAGTTATCAACTTATCGTAGTATTAATGAATTTTTCTTATACATAACAAAATATGTTTAGGGGCCAAATTGTAACATTTTCATAGGGCCTCAAAATCAACAAGACACCCATGAGAAAGGACGCGAGCTTAGAGAGTAAGATAGAGACTTACAAGTCCGGAAATGAGAGTAAGAGTCATCTTAGTGGAGATCCAGAGAGTACAAAGCTCAACACAATTTCGTTGGAGAGGAAGCATTGGTCACAAAAGTTGTTGGTCGGAATAGCAGTCGTTGAATGGTAAAGAGGGTTGAGGAGTGACAGTGTGACATTCCCTATTTCACGGTAAAAAATATCTTTTTATTTATGCTTATTTTAAACAAAGTATATTTATAATTGCAGAATTTGGTCCCGTAAAAGTATTTTCGAAGAAAATATTTTTCGTTGATTATTAAAACTTGAGATGTCATAACTTATACAAAACATAAGAATAAATGTAATCATTACAAGCCTTACATTAACTTATTGTACTAATGGCCTAAACTCCTTGAATCTCTCGGTGGAGTGTACCTTCGTACCGCTATAACTATATCTTTATATACTTATAAAGGATGCATTTTTTCTTTCACCACATTCATTTGAAACTCCCATCATTTTTCTTTCACCACATTCATTTGAAACTTCCATGACTTTTCAATTTCTTTCTAATAATAATTATAAATTTATTAATAATGTTAAAGAAATATCAAACTTAAAGTATAGTCATATATAAACTAAATTTACATATTAAAATAATATATTTATTTTTACTTATAAAGTTATGTTTTTTAACTTTTAACATATTATACTTAATTTGTTGGTTGTAATATATTGTTGGATGTAAACCATTATCGTTATAAAAATACAATTATGGAACAACTTATATAAAATACTTAAATTATTAATTTAAATATAACATTATTGGGTCAACTTAAATATAAGTTTTAGTTTAACTTAAACAACACAAAAAATATTTTGTAAATAGTTAAAAGTGATAGATTGTAGCTTCTTTCTAATAATGATTATAAGTTGGTTAATAAGGGTAAATAAATATCAAACCTAAAGTTTAATCATAAGTAAACTAAATTTCAATTTTAAAATAATATATTTACTTCTACTTAGAAAGTTATGTCTGTAACTTTTAACATATGATACTTAATTTATTAAATTTAAAATGTTGTTGTTGTTAACAATTATTAGTTTAAAGCTACAACTTCTGAACAGTTTGGAAAAAAATACTTAAATTGTTAATTTAAATATATCATTACAGTATTAACTTAAATATAAATTTCAGTTACACTTAAAAAACCAAAGAATACTTTGTAAATAGTTAAAAGTGATAAATTATAGTGTCTTTCTAATAATTATTATAAGTTGGTTAATAAGGTTAAATAAATATCAAACCTAAAGTATAATCATAAATAAACTAAATTTCAATATTAAAATGATATCTTTACTTCTACTTATAAAGTTATATCTTTAACTTTTAACATATTATACTTAATTTATTAGATTTAATATGTTGTATGTAAACCATTATCAGTTTAAAGCTACGACTTTTGAACAGTTTTAACAAAATACTTAAATTGTTAATTTAAATATAACATTACAGTTTCAACTTAAATATAAATTTTAGTTCCACTTAAAAAACCCAATGAATATTTTGTAAATAGTTAAAAGTTATAAATTATAGTGCTTAATGCAAAAACTAAATTATAATCTTAATTTAACTAAAATATTTCCTAAGGATATTTTTATAATCATTAAAAGTTTTCAAATAAGTAGTTTAAAATAACTTACAATAACAATAGTTAAAAATAACTCTATATAAATGATTATATTTTTCCCTTAAAAATCAAAAAACAATGTTTGATGTTTTAAATAACTATAATGATAGAAATTAAAACGTTAAGCAAATAAATTTTAAGAAATTAATTAACCATAACAACAACTATAAATAACATTAAACTATATATTATATTTAATTTTATTAATGAGCAACTCGCGGGTAGAAGTCATTCAAACGTTTGAGATTATGCAGTTATAATAGATGTATATATTATCATATAATTCAAAATAATCAATATATTATATCAATTTAGTATACGAATTATTATATCAAATTTAACAACAACTTTATTGTTATATTTAAAAAAAAACATATATTTGTAAAAGATTTCAACTATATATGTGTTTATGCGGAACGTGCGGCCATTTGTCTAGTGTGATACAAAGAAACTGAGTGGGTCAGACTTGGGAGCCTGGTGAGCACATAAGGTTTTCAAACCACAATATTTTTATTATATTGTTTTGTATATTTTAACACGCCAAAAAAATTTAATCTCAATTACTCATTCCCGTTAGTCTCACTCTTTGATCCTAAAATGACAATCTCAAGGGTCTTATCTTAAAGGATCTCTGTAAAAACAAGTAGACGACATTGCTTTGGAGATTCCTTAGCAATGCTTATTGTAAGGAAACCACGACGGGTATAAAGTACTCGAATGAACACACAATCTATACTCCCAGATAGTATGATTCATTAACACTTATAAATTGCGAGTCTGTTAGTGTTCCACTGGACTGTCTAGAAGAGTATGTGGTTGTCATCAATACTCTACTAGATGATTGCTCTAAGTTAGGCATGGTCTTTCACCATTATATTATATCTGGTATGGTCTATCACCATTATTCTATCTCTGGCATGGTCTTTCACCATTATATTTTCTTTGGTATGGTCTCTCACCATTATTTTATATCTGACATGGTCTTTTACCATTATATTATCTTTTTTCTCTCTATCCTTTTTACCTGATACAATATAAGTATAGTAAAAATACATAGATAATTTATAGCGAGTAAAAATCATGATCTCATTTAACACAATTATTAGGAACACATATGATAAGCACATAGGTCATCTAAGAAAATTAAATACTTGCAACACTTCACGGTGATGCTTCTCACGCTCTTGTTCGGTCATCGAATATATAAAAAGGTCATCTGTGAAAATGATAACCGACTTATTAAGGAAAGGTCTACAAACTCGATTCATGAGATCGATAAATATAGCGGGAGAATTTGTAAGACTAAACAACATCACAAGAAATTCATAATTACCATAATGGGTTCTAAACGTTGTCTTCTCGAAATCACTTCTCTTCACCCACACTTAATGATACCTTAATCAGAGATCGATCTTTGAAAATAATTCGCTCCTTGCAACTGGTCAGAAAGATCATCTATCCTTGCCAATGAGTACTTATTCTTGATGGTAAACTTGTTAAGCTCCTAGTAATCTATACACATCCACATAGAACTATAATTCATTTTTACAAATAACACCAGGGCACCCCACGGTGAAGAACCCGACCGAATAAAACCTTTGTATAATAACTCTTGAAGCTGGGACATTAACTCTTGCATTTCTGAAGGAGCTAGGAAATAAGAAGATTTGAAAATCGGGCTAGCACAAGAAATTAAATCAGTGCTAAACTCCACTTGTCTTATTGGGAGCAAACCAAACAGTTCATCGGGAAAAACATCCATAAAATCTCTAACCACTTTCAGATCCTCTAACTTCTTCTTTTCTTTTCTTGAATCTACCACAAACACCAAAAACGACTCATAACCTTTTCTTACAAACTTCTAAGCTTTAACTGTCGTGATCACACTTTTCATGCACTGGTTCCTCTTCAAATATATAATTATCTTCCTTTCGCTTGGCGCTTCTACTGATACCAACTTACTATCACAAGCAATCTTGGCATGATTCTTCTCAAGCCAATCCATTCCAATAATCATATCAAATCCTCTAACACTAATCGAAAACAACAGAACATCAAACTTCCCCCCATCTCTCTCTATGCAACAATCATGATAACTGTGACCTATACTAACTTGCTCTCCAGATGCTACCTCTATCACATTGGTTTCTTCTAATGGCAGCAAAGGATTACTTAATTTATTTCTAAACTCATGAGACACGAATAAATAATCTACACCTGAATCAAATAAAACACTTGCAGA
Organism: Lactuca sativa; assembly: GCF_002870075.4. Lineage (NCBI taxonomy): Eukaryota > Viridiplantae > Streptophyta > Magnoliopsida > Asterales > Asteraceae > Lactuca > Lactuca sativa. The sequence continues at coordinate 323,673,861 of NC_056627.2, read as the reverse complement.
CAAGGAGTTTACAAGTATTGTACTTGACACCACTCCCAGAGTCTCCTTTGCTTCATCAGCAGTCAACTGAAAAACATAAGATTTGACCTTCGTTGGCACCATTTTCTTCACCACGTTCTGGACTACCACTTCACTCTTCATTTTGGAGAAGTTGTATTGATTTGGCCTTTTCATGACATGAATAACACTCCACATCACAAACTTCCGTCTTATATTCGAAGGACTTGTGTTTAGGATCACCAAACTTGTAGCACTCCCTATTACCCAAATTGCATTCTCACCAATGAAACTTCCCACATTTGTTACAAGTAGGAGTCTCCCTTTTGCTTGAATTCCTACTAGACATTTGGATCTTCTTCTTGGAACCGCCCGGATCAGCTTGAGACCTATTTTCTCCAACCCTTTGCTTCTTTCTTACTTTCCTCACAATCATATATTTGATATTTTGAGTAGCCACAGTAGCATCATCTAGAGTGTCATCTTTCTACACATAACCTCATACCTAGAAGGCAACCCTTTCACAAAGCGACTAATATGACCCCTCTCAGTTATAAGAACATCAATAATAAACAACATTCTATCCGAGAATTCTTTTGCATACAAGGAGCACAATACTTTTCCTTTATCCGCTAAACAAACTCATCCCAAAACATATTTTCTTCCGCATTGATATGTGCAAATTTAATCATATATTTTTGCATTTTTTTAATACAATTAGCTATAATTATGCTTACTATAAGACCAAAGGTACTCAATTTGTTTAAATTTTGTTTTGTAGTAGCGAAGACATGTTTGGGATGAAAAGGAAGCAATTGCGGAGCTGGAAGCTGGAATTTTGGACCAAGTCAATCGGAGTCAAAAGATATCAAGAAATTTGAAGACCACGACATGGGGATCCCTAGCCAGACAGTGGCGTGTTGGTTTTTCGCAATCTGAAGATGCCTTAGTGATTACACATTTTAAGCAAGGGCCATGCTGTAGAGCCTATTTGTGGAATTTATTTCACCTAAAGTTACATTTGCTTTTTCTAGATATTCTCTGTTTAGAACTTTCTGCCCCTACAATGAACACGCCGTGACAAGCATTGTCTACGTCGTGGCCATCGTTCAGATAGTTTAGTTTTTTTACTGTTTTTTGTCTTTTATGCGTTTGTTTTCTATTTTGTTGCAATTAGTTTATGGCCCAAGCATATTCATATACTACAATACCAGGCTTGAAAGATCCTGATCCCATTTTTCGCAAAAGCAACAATGAAACGTGAAAAGAAAAAGACGCACCAAAGAAAAACCAAACAAAGTATAAAGCAGGTATGTGACCGATTCAGAATCCGAAAAAGACATCGAACCAGAAGACGAGATGGATGACATTGCGGAAATGACCATGGAGGAATACAAGAAAAGGATGCGAGATATCGGGTCGAGTCTTGTGCAACCTGAAATTCCGAACACCACAAACTTCGAGCTAAAGGGGCACATACTTGCTTTGTTGAAATACATCCCATTCTATGGGAAAGATTATGAAGATGCCTACAAGTACCTCGATAAAGTTTAGTAGCTAGTATTAAGTCGATGTTTGAGCGCTTTAGAACATTTGTAAATCTTTTAAAACAACTTCCTTTTATAAATTAAGGTTTGGAGTTTGATAAGTTTACAAATCTCTATTTTAAACTTATACAATTTTAGTTCCGAAATTTTACTGGTTACAAGTTTTAACGATAATGCTTGTTTTATTTTTAAAATTATTTTTATCATCTTATGTTAAAAGGTAAATTTCATTAAAACCAAACTCATTTGTGATGTTATTTATGTTCAAATATTATTTTGCATTTGAAAAACTAGTTTATCAACCATAACATAATAATGATAACATAAACATAAAACAACACAAGCATGCATAACAATTATAACATATGTGTATAAACCAAGCCATAAACTACTGAAATTTTTGTGAGCCATCACAAAATTATTAAGTCCATTCCTATAAGGGACCTTCATCTTGTATAATCTCCATGTGCTCCCACTTGCTTCAACACTTTGTAGCAAGTTTATAAAAATAATTTTATAAAGTTTGAGAAACTTCAATAAAATCAAGTTTATAAAATTTCGTTCTTCAAAATGGCCACCATCTTCATTCTTGATACATTTTTATAAAAATAAAATATTTCTAAAACTAATCTATTACTTACAAAAATTAACAAACGAAAACTATCTATTTAATTATTACGTACCATATGAATAAATAAATAATTACAATCATTTTAAATAAATCAACACATTCAACAACACAAAGGTCTTTGGCTAGTATATGCATATCATACACATTTATATACTCAAAATTATATAAAACAACTCTTTGTTTCTCTAAGACAACTTTTAAGACTAAAAAGATGCATGTAAACTTTTAGTCAAAAAATAACAATTAAAAACATTTTAAAGTTGTGATAGAAAATATGTATGGATTTTTCTTGCAAAGAGAAAACCATCCATGTCTTCCAAAAACAAAGACTTCATCAACTTAAAAAAAATCTAACTAGTCTTGCAAAAATGGCTCCGATACCAATTGTTGGGTTTTTATTCAAAAATTGTTTCAAAAACATAAACAATGCAACGGAAGACTTAAGATTTGAACAAAAATAAAACTAGTTTAATTTATTCCCACCAAGGAATCATTTTGCAAGACTTAGAAAGATTATAAAACAACCATAGAAAGAAAGTGTTAAAAACCTTTGATGACTTTGATCCTCATGGGAGGTTGGAAGTTGATGACGTGTGACATTAAGCTCTAAATTAAGCTCTCTATAATGTATCCACCAAGCAAGCTTTGCACCACCAAAATATGCTAGTAAATACTTGAAAAGTGTTGTTCTTAAGCTTTAAGATTTCTACCAAATAAATCCTTAAAGAGAGGCAACATTAAGATATTCATTTCTAGCACCAAATGGAAGAAAGAAGAAGAGAGAGAGGGCATGCAAAAGTCGAAATTTGGTTGTCATTTTATGGAGAAATAGGTGAGTAAAAATTAGCCAAAACTCTTGTCTAATGCCTTTCTTTTATATGCAAAAAACAAGACAATAAAGTAAAAGGTAAGGCTTACTTACAAGCATCGTTTGTAGAATAAACAAATGAAAAGCTTGTCTCCTTCGTCATGAAGAAACCCATGGTTATTACATGTCATAGAGATAACTTTTAAGTGTCAATTTATTTTATTTAACTATTTAGATTTATATATATATATATATATATATATATATATATATATATATATATATAAATCTAATATATATAAAAGGCTATCATTTATACATAATTGATTTCTAATATATATATATATATATATATATATATATATTTTATAAATCACATTTTTTTATAAATAAACTCTAACTAGTTTAATGAAATATAATTTATAAATAATCACACTTTATGATATGTTTCATAAGCTGTTATTTCTCCATTAAATATTATTTTCATAAATAATAAATTCTCAATTAGTAAAATATTATTTCCATGAAATAATAATTTTCCAATTAAATACAAGTGTTGATATATTTAATAATAATCAAATTATATGTAACGACCCTATTTTCAAGGCTAAAAATATCGTTTTTGAATTAACGCGTTTAGCAAACGTTTTACCAAAACATTGTCAATAAACATTCATTACAAAATCATAATGTTGTATTTCAAACTGTAACATCAAAAGTATAGAAAATCATAGTACAGTCCCAAAAACTTCTTGCGGAAACATGTGTGTGTGTGATGCGCTGCTACGCCGCCGGCTCTTTCCCTTTGGACGAAGAGGTACCTGAAACCAAAACCAAAACTGTAAGCACAAAGCTTAGTGAGTTCCCCCATCATACCACATACCACACAATATCGTCGGTATCTTTCAACCGGTAACCTTCATCGATATCTTTCAACCGGTAACCATCATCGGTATCTTTCAACCGGTAATTGGGGACTATTTCACCCCCTGCTACTAACATACAATCAACAGAAATAAGCATACAGTCAGGCATATCCGGGTACTGACCTACCCTTGGGTCCTAAGGACCACTGTCAGGGAAACTAATCCCTACCATACACATAGCATACTACCAACACATAACCAAACCAAGATAATTATCACAAAGACCATTATCTTCTGAATACCCCTTTTTGGTGGGCCGGCATTGTGGCCTTAGACCCACCCCTACTGGATGGTAACTCACCTCAATGTCATGCAATGTCTGAACTATCCCCGGCGCATAAGTCGACTCCCTACGACTCCTTGATCCCTACACGACAACCTTCAAGTCAACACATATCACATACAACCCTAAACAGGGTCAGTCCAAATTCAGTCAAAGTCAACATTGGCCAAAGTCAACATTCAGTTGACCTGACTCGCCGAGTTGGTCTACCAACTCATCGAGTCCATGCTCCTCTAATCCCACACAAACCCTGTCTCCATTCGTCAAGTCTAGCAAAACTCGACGGGTTCTCCTTCAATCATAACAACGGGACCATCCTCATCCGACTCGTCGAGTTCCCCCTTGAACTCGTCGATTTCATCTCCAACTTAAAAACTTGTCAAGTCTATGACTCGCCAAGTTGTATGAACAACTCATCGAGTTCATATTCAAAGATTAGGAGATTGCTATGGACTCGCCGAGTTGATCATACCACTCGCCGAGTCCCATGACTTCCAGGTCCCTTTTCACGTCTAAACCCAAAAGGGACTTCCCTCCTAACATTTACCCATTCACAGGAAGGGTTTGGTGCGCAATGGTCACCGACTCGTCGAGTGCCAAGAACAACTCGTCGAGTCCACCCTTGACCAATTCCATACAGTCGATTTAAATGAGGTCCAACACACCAAAACCATAGATATGGCCTCCTAATGTCCATTTTATACGTAAAGTTCCAAACTTGATGCGCATGCATGGGGTTTTTAGCTCAAAAACCCATATAAATGGTCCTACAATGTGCATGGGGCTCTCATGGCCCTAAAGTTGGCACCTTTAGGCCATGAGACCCCTCTTAAGGCCCAGATCTGAAGCTAGAGTCCATATAACACTCCTTAAATCCGAAAATGGCTTGAAAAGCCCTAAATGCACCCAAGATCTACAATCTAAAGATGAACCACCAAAAGAAAAACCAAAGCAGGGGCATTTTACCTTGATTAAGCTGAAGATGGAATGAGATTTCTGGATCTACAAGCCCCAAGTCGAATACTCAAGCTCTTCTTCTTCCTTCCAAGCTTCACAAGTCCACAAAATACCAAAATGACCTTAACACACACACAAAAACGGCTAGGGTTTCGATATGCAGCTCTAGGAGAGTGTTTAGGGACGAGGGAGGCCAAGTTAAGGTGCTTATATAGGGTGCAAACCCTCATTTTAGGGTTTTTGTCCAGACAGCACGGACTCGTCGAGTCCGGTCACTGACTCGCTGAGTCAGTCACTTAACTCCCCGGTCAAAATAACTTCTACTCGACGAGTTGGGCCACCAACTCACCGAGTCTTAGATCAAAATTCCAAGATGCTTAAATTAAAAATACGTACCAGGAACCAGGTGTTACATTATACTAATAAATAATCAATTGATGGTAACTTGCTATAATGTGTGACCCTATAGGATCATATGTTATTAGCAATATCATTCTATAATGACTCTTGGGCATACAAGGTCTTTCACTCTTGCGGATCTACTCTGCTTCTAATAGGAACCATTTTTGTAACCATAAACTACTTACTTAACATGAATAAACTAAGCCATGTAATCTAGCAATTAAAATTCACATAAGTATTTAAGGAAAAGACCCTAAAACATGTTGGTTCTTTCTTTTTTCTCACATGGTTTAAGCCTAGGTAGGGACAATCCAACCTAACTCACTCAAACTGCAGCTTTAATACCAAATGTAACAACCTGTACTTTTGATAAACATTTAATATTTAAAATATTGGGAATAATATCAAATTTTACATAAAGGATACTAAAAACCAGTGTTTCAAAAAACTTTTAAAAGTATTCCCAACCAAAACATCACTGTTGTAACCAAATTCATATCACAACCATAACTAAGAAAACAAGGATAAATGCATAAACAAAAGTCTAGTACGTGGTGCTTGATGCTTCTAAGTCCTCTCTCTCTAATGCTTGCTACCAAAACCTGTTAAACACATGGAAACACTATATCTTAGACATATCGTCTGGTGAGTTATAATATAATCATAAATCAACACAATCATACATAACATATCTGGCTTGTCACATAAGTGACCAAGCATCTACACATATATCGAGTGGTGAAACATCAATCGTCATCATCTCTGTTTCCATGCGTATTCTAATATACTCTTCCTAAGGATCCCTTAATCTAACTATTTGTATGCAAAACATACACATATACTGAGTGGTGAACCACTGGTCATCAACATCTCTGTTTCCATGCATACTCTAAGATACTCTTCCTAGGTATCCCTTAATCTAACTCATTGCATGCATAACATACACATCATAAAACACAACACAAGTTATGTATCATACAAAAATATAACAATGACATAATTAACAATTACATCCATACATTCACATGCTTGCATATGCTTTACAACATACAATCTTACTCTAAAGAAAAAGTATAACTCACCTTATGTTGAAGAATAGCAATCTACTACCAATTCTTATAAAGCTTCTCTTGAGAGGCTCCAAATCCTTCCTTGCTACCACCTAGAACATTTACATAAATTAATCCCCTCATACATGTCTTAATTCATTAAGACATCACTTGTGATTTTATCCAACAACTCTTATTTTGGACAAAACCCTAACTTGATCATCATTTGCTAAAATACTAGTCAGACTACATCAAACAAGCTAATAAACACTTAGCTTAGCTATATTACACCATACAATCATCATCTTCTTCGTTTCCATTTATAGGGTTTCAAACCCTAGTAACCAAATCATGATTTTCAACGATTTAACTTCATACAACTCATGGATTAAGTTTCTAAACACTTAATCAAGCATTATTATCATCAAGCTAATCAAGACAAATCAAACACAACAAACTCAAACCCAAAAATCACCATTAAAGCTTACGAAATCTTGAAAAATGGAGAAAATGTTTGGTGGTCAAACCAACAAATGATGGGATAAAATAATATTAATAAAACTCAAATCACTGGTATTTCTAATACTAAAAATAGTATAGAGTAAGCAGGGTCGGTCCACAGGAATACAGGACTTTTTATCTTGCCATATTTTCACACATAATACAAATAGTATTAAAATGGGGGATTGTGTTTGAGCTTGAATTAAACTTCATAAATAAGAAAGATTGATAACAAACGCAATAAAAGAAGTACATTTCCGATTCTGACTCTTATACATGTATTATGTTGAAAGATGTAATATGATTATAACTCATGTTCAATCTAGGTTGGTAAGTTGGATATTAATAAACTCTAATATCCAAATTGGCAAAAATATTTTATTCAAAACAAGCTCTTCAAATAAAACTTCATTTAATTGATTCAATTCAAATAAGCTCTTGCATCAAATCATTAAATGACATTAAGTTCTTGCACTAATTACCAACAATGTTTAACATTCCTCTTAAACTTGGGAATATAGACATTTAATCTTTGATTACACTAATTTTGATCTAATTACAACCAAGTAAGTGTGTGTTACTAACATCAAATCATAAAACATATACGAATTTCATAATTTGATTAACTAGATTGACTAGAACCCTAATTCATTAATCAAGTGAAAAAGAGAACCAACCAAACATATAATTAAGATCAAATCAAAGATTACTAGATGTTAAACACAAGTCAAATTCAAGTTACAACCTAACAACACATACTTAAGAATTCAGATTCGGAAATGATAATGAAATCAACCACACATGTCTAGGTTGAACTACAAATCAAACAAGTTTAAACTTCAAATTGACTTACAAAAAGGAAATTAAAGTGTTTCCAAGTGTTAATCTACTTGCAAAAGTTCTGAAAATCGCCTTCTTTTCTCCCAACAATCCGACCTCTCTCTCACAAAACTGATTGTCCCCATTATAAGAAGACAAAACCACTTTAAAATTGTCGAGACGTTTACACGGCCCGTGTAAATTAAAGGGTGCCATTTACACGGCCGTGTAAACAATAGAAGTAGAATGCTTAATCTTTCAAGGTCTTCGAAGTAGACTGCCCTTGCATGTACGTTTACACGGCCCGTGTCAATTAAAGGGGAGCATTTACACGGTCGTGTAAACTTCTGAGAAGCCAAATCTTACATTCTCCTTCTTCTGAGCTCCAAAACTTCTGTAACTCTGTCTCCAGTTCTTTTAAACTTCCTCCAACGATTTCCAACCTTCAAAAAGCTGAAATATCATAAAAGTGTGTGAATGGAATTGCATCATGAAAAATCCCGAAAAATATGCAAAATGCATGAGTTTAAACCTAAATGCAATGCACTTTTATGAACTAAAACTACAAAATGAATGCATGAAATGCACCTAACAAATCTCCCCAAGCTTGAACCTTTCTTGTCCTCAAGAAAGAACAAGGAATTTAAACCGGAGAAAATAAAATAAAATAGAAGAAAAGAAATTAAAGTTAAAACTATTTGAAACTTAATGCATGAAATTAAAACAAACATGAAAAGATCCAACCCAATTACCCTGTTTTATACCATAATTGAGAATGTATTTGCCATGCCTTAAGTTAACTTGGCTTTAATCTCAATATATTATATGATAATAGAGACAAGACTTTAGCCACTCCCTAGTACAACTCAACAGAATCAAAGATAGCAACACTTATTCCTTTTCGATATCATCAAGTCAATTCTTGGAACAAATTATGGTCTTACTCTCGTGAAATTATATGTGACAAAACATGCTCAACCATCTTTGTTTCATAAAAATATAGCAATGTCCGATTCCAGCTATTTGTTGGTTAACAACAATCTTTTTCTGAAAAATATTTTCTAAAAATTCCCTAATATTTATCCAGATTGGTTACAAACTTCAAACCACTTACACCAGTCGAAGTAATTAACATTCAGTCCAATGTCATAAATTCAAATCCAAGTCCAAGGGAATCTTTTGACAGCCAAGTATTTTTCCTAAACACAACATCTAATTAAACTATAAACACAACTATGTACAAACTTTCTAATTACATTTTTTTACAAATAAAGCTCATGGCTTTCTTTGAAATCCGTGTAACAGGCTTTCAACCAACACATCCAAATCAAATGACCTTAGTGTGCTAGATTTAAAGAGATCCCTCGGGTTTACTTGCCCGAACCTCAAAGGCCACAAATTAGCTTTATTTGCTATTATTAAGTTCATGACTTTCTATGGAACCTGTGTAACGAATTTTCAACTCAATCAGTCCCAAACAATTTAGCTTTAGGCGATTATGTGTAAAACACCCCTCAGAGTTTACTTGTTCGAATCTCAAAGGTCACAGATTAACTTAATAATATTTTTTTTATAAGATCTATTTCTATTATTATTTAAATACAAATAACTAAGTTAACACATAACACTTAATTTATTTATTTATTTGGCCGATTTCTTTATATTTTCGTCCTTGACTTTTCTGTTATGGGACATCTCACGGTCTATTACCGTGAGTGACTTCTAGACATTTTTCGGGGGACTAAATGTTAACATGCAAAAACCCATAAGTATAGTTGAAAGCTATGTCCTCAAGCAGGGTATATAAAAGGGAATAAGTAGAAAGGACTTTTAAGAGCGTTGGAAGGCGGGACATTGAGATTTTGCATTCTTTTTATGAACTTTTGAATTTGGCATTTTAAGTTCAATTGAGAATTACTACTCATAAGATCGGTCATATGTCCCAAAGAATCGACTCATACCTGCTGTTATGCTCCAGTGTTGACAATCTTCTCACTTTCTGTTTTGCACAAGTAGCTTCGGGAGATGTGCTCGTGTGTGATTAACTTGCTTTTAGATTTTTCAATAAAAAGAGCAAGTAAAATCTCAAGGCACACAACTCACTTACCATCTCAATTGTTTTGAGAAGATTTGGCTGCTTGGAATTGGATCAAAAAAAATTTACTTTTACTTTTTTTTTTTTAAATGACAAAGAAAAATAATGCAATGCAATGCAATATGTACAAAATTTACATGCAACCTACATGCAACGGGATAATGCATGGATGGATGCCCCTCCCCAAGCTTAAAATAAGCATCGTCCTTGATGCTTGGAGAGAGGCATAGCTGTCCTATTGAGGACCGGGCGGTTGATATGGAGGGAACTGTGAAGGATAATCTGCAGGATAGTAGGGCGGCCATTGGGGTTGAGATGTTGATGGTGGCTGTGGCTATGTAGGGAGGACAAGAACTCTATGAATATCGCTCAGCAGGTGATGAATGTTGCGGTTGTGCTGCTCTTGAGCGGCCCATCTTTGATCCTGTTCAGCCCACCGCAACTCTTGTTGGGCCCAATGCTCTTCTTGCAAGTTACGGTAGTCTTGAAAATCAGAAGTGATTTCAGCGACACCCGTATAAATTTCTCCGACTTCCTACTGTATACTGGTGTAACGGTGGTTCAAACGTGCAAACTCACCCATATAAAGATTGTGTTCAGAAGAAGAAGTGGGGCGAGATGAACTAGAGGCACCAGCAGTAGGAGCAGGAGGAGGAGAGGGTGGAGGACTATGATCTACTGTAACACCTAAATTGGATATGAGCTTCCAAGTGGTTGATGGAATGTCATTGGCTAAATTGAGTATCTTCTTGTTTCTGCAGTCTATGCGTAGATACTCTTTCTCATCTACTGTCCAATGAACATCCCTAGTGAGAAGGCGGTGGAAGAGATGCATTGTTTCCAAAACATCAATGGATAGACGAATACGGCCCATGACTATGTTTGTTGGGTTGTTGGGTAAATGGAGGCCAAGATGCTCAGCAATAACAGAAACCATGCCTCCACAATGTAGCTGCCCACCATGGCTCGTAGCACTTCTGAGCATTTTTTGAATAACCCAACACCCAAAATGAGGGACTTCAGTAGGCTTATGAATCATACACCACAAGACTTCTAGCTCTTTCTTATTAGCCTTGCTAATCTCTTCTTGAGGGAATAAGAGAGAAGCAATGATCCGGTGGGTGACTTTCAAGACCAGATGGATAATGCTAGAAGCTTTGGCTGTGCCTGACTGATAATCATACTCACAAGAAATGTTTCTCCAAAAATTTGTACAGTTTTGCTCAAAAATGATATTTTTTCTTCCATTTGCTGTGTATACATCCCTTTTTGCTTTGGGAGCACCAATCATATCACAGAGAATGTCAGCATGAAACTGATGGGTTTGATTAAGCAAACGGAAAGTCAGGAGATGAGTTTGATAGTCAAAGGTAATGGAAGACAAAAGTTCCAACATCGGTGTTTGGTAACTAACTGCATGAAGATTCAAAAGACCCCCCCCCCCATCCTATGTTTTTAAAGAGCTTGTGGACACCCTTATAGATATGTAAATCTTTGAGGGCTTGGATGTCCACAAATTTTTGAGCACCCATTGTTCTTGTAACAAGATTTGCATACAATATCTCCTGTCTATTGGTCTAAAAAATTAGACCAAATTCATAAGGGTTGTCCATGGGGTGTGGGTCTTGTTCATCCTGTGAAGTTCCAATTCTAGGTCTTTTACCCCGGGAAGCCATTACCCAAATGAATCAACAAAGAGTTGCACACAATTAAGATAATTGAAGCACAAGAACTAGCAAGTCTCACCAAAAAATCACCCAAAAAAGAAATGAGGTTCTATCTAAATGCACAAAGTAAGAGTTTGGAACAATTATACCAATTTGTGCTTGATAATGGTGGTAAGATGATATCCAATGCTTCCCCAAGCTATCCCCAAGCTTATCCTACAAGAAATTTCAATCATTAGGTCGAAATTTTGAAGTTCAAAAATTCTAGGGTTTTGCTCAAAAACCCCAAAATCGGCCATGAGAGGTTGAAATAGATGTGAAAGATAAAGAAGATGAAGAAAAGAGAAGAATTTCATACCTTGGAGTTTGATTTTTGATGCAAAATTGAGGAAGATTGAGTATTTGGAAGGGTTTTTTCGAAGGGGGCAGTAGGGAGAGAGGCAATCGCAGGTATTGAGTGAAGAATGAGTTAGAAAAATCGAGATTTGACCTTAAAATCGTTCAGCCCTGTTTTTGCGTTTACACAGCCCGTGTAAATCAAAGGGGAGGATTTACACGGCCGTGTAAATCCCTGAATCATATATACCGTGTTTAATCGTTTACACGTCCTGTGTAAATGAAAGGCATAGTTTTACACGGCCGTGTAAACTTCTGTGAAGGCCAAAAAATTTGATTTTTTTCACTTTTTGAAATTGTAACCCGCTAAACCTCTACTGCCCGAAAAATGATTTTTAACCCTCTTTTAGTATGAAAAACAACTTGGAAGTTTGAAAACAAAGAAAATACAATGAAAATATACAAAATGACAAAAATATCCCCGGGTTGCCTCCCGGTTAGCCGCCCCTTTTTAATGTCGTTGGCTCGACTTGGACCCCAACTATTTGTGCTTCAGTCTGGATACGTGGGCCTCTATAACATATCATCACTCCTCACATGCTTCTTGTCATCAATAAACTCTAAAATCTCCAACACTTCATTATCCATATCAAACTTCTTTGCAAGCTCTTTGGCTTTGTCCCTGTCTAGTTTCCGTGACAAAACTAATTCTAGAAATTCATTGTTAGACAAGTACAAACCGTTTTTTGTTGAGGGATTGTTCAAATTAACAAAATTAACAGATTGAACATCAAAAGGAGTGTTTTTTGCTTCATGCACATTGAAGTTGATAACTTCACCATCAAATTCCATACTCAAAGTTCCATTGTAGACATCGATTTTTGTTTTAGAAGTTTTAAGAAAAGGTCTATCCAAAAGTATGGAACTTGAACTTGGAGAGTCATCATCTCCCATATCTAAGACATAAAAATCAGCCGGGAAGACAATTCATCGACTTGCACTAACACGTTCTCTAATACTCCCTTTGGGTGTACCAAAGACCGGTCAGCAAGTTGGATGATCACACCGGTTTTGCTCAATGTTCCTACACCAATTGATTTGAAAAGAGAATATGGTAGGACATTTACGGATGCACCTAGATCAAGCATAGCTCGGGGTATATAAATATTTCCCAACTTGCAAGGCACGGTAAAGACACCGGGATCCTTGCACTTCGGGGGCATCCTCTTTTGCAAAACCGCAGATACATGCTCCCCAACCGTTACGACTTGATTTACTTTTAATTTCTTTTTAGATACACAAAGATCCTTAAGGAACCTTGCGTATCTAGGTGCCTGCTTGATGACCTCGAGGAGTGGAACATTGATTTGAACTCTCTTGAACATTTGCATGATCTCATTCTCCTCCCTTTCTTTCTTCGTGCTCTTTAATCTTTCGGGAAATGAAGCAGGTGTGGCTTTAGACTCACTGATGAAGGGCCTCTTTTCAATTGTTTTCTCTTCCTCCTTCTCTTCTTTGGTCGTCTCTTCAACTACTATTTCTTCTTCCTTTTGATCAACCGACAATTTTGGACCATCATAACTCTTCCCGCTTCTCAATGTGATGGCACATACATTGTGCCTTGGGTTTGCTTCAGTTTGGGCAGGCAACATTCCTTGAGATTCTAGTTTGCTTATGGAAATAGCAAGCTGTGAAACTTGTTTCTCTAAGTTCTTTATGCTTGCTTTTGTCTCTTGTTGGAAAACTTGTGTACTAGTTGCCAAACTTTTCACTATGTCCTCTAAAGGCATACTTGATGAACCCGCTTGTTGAGGAGGTTGTTGTTGAGATTGATGAGGAGGTTGAGTTGGCTAGAAATGTGGTTGATAATTTTGTTGGTGATGCATTTGATTTTGAAATGGGGGTCTTGGTTGATAAGGTGGTGGTCTAGGCTGAAAATTGGTATTAGGTTGATGCCAATTTGGATTGCTTCTTGGCTGGAAGTTTCCTTGTTGTTGACTTGAAAATCCCATAGCTTGAACTGGCTCTACATCTTCTTGTAACATGGGGCACATGTCAGTGGGATGTCCAACTTGTGTACAAATGCCACAAGGTCTAACTGTTGGTGGTTGCACGCCCTTGTCTTTTGCAAGCATCATTACTACCTTAGTCAACTCAGAAAGTTGACTTTCAATTTTTGGAGTAGAAATTTCTTTCACCCCCCTTGGTGCATCACTGTACCACTCTTCTTCTTGGACTGTATGCTTGGACTCTTCTGCCATGTTTTTTATAAGAACTCTGATTTCTGTTGGAGTCTTATCAGCTATAGATCCACCACTTGATGCATTGAGTAATCTCCTATCCCAAGATGACATTCCTTCACAAAAATACTGCAGCAACTGATATTCTGTAATCCCATGTTGTGGACATCTTGAGCACAATTTCTTGAACCGTTCCCAATAAGTATGCAAGGTTTCTCTCTTTTGTTGCTTGATGCCAATTATCTCTCTACGTAAAGCTGAAGCTCTCATTTCGGGAAAATATTTATCCAGAAACATCCTTGCAAGTTCATTCCATGTTGTGACTGACCCCGGTGGTAAGTCATACAACCACTCCTTGGCTGAATCTTGTAAAGCAAAGGGGAATGCCCTTAACTTGATTTAATCTTCTGTGACTTCATACCCACACAAACAACATGAAATTCCTTAAGGAATTTATGTGGGTCTTCATTCTCAAGACCACAGAATGAGGGTAACAAATGGATGAGTCCAGACGTGAGTTCAAAGTTGATTGGTGCAGGGTAATTTATGCACAAAGGTTGTTGGGTGACATCTTGAGTGGCCCATTATCTAAAGGTTTGTTCAGGTGGTGGATGTGGAGGATTTTGATTTCCTCCATGGTTGTCTGCCATGGTAGGAGTAGGTGAAGATGGTGGGGTGATACTTTTGGATGTTGGAGAGGATGTAGTTGATGGATTTGATGAAGAAGCTCCGGATTGTTGTTGTTTCTTTAAAAGTCTGGCTTGCTTCCTTCTCTGTTTAGCAGATTTTTCTATCTCCAAATCAACTGGTAAAGGTGTACCTGTGCGAAAAGATCTTGGCATAAACAATTAGTACTACCGTATCCCCGGCAACGGCGCCAATTTGTTTGGTGGTCAAACCAACAAATGATGGGATAAAATAATATTAATAAAACTCAAATCACTGCTATTTCTAATACTAAAAATAGTATAGAGTAAGCATGGTCGGTCCACAGGAATACAGGACTTCTTATCTTGCCATATTTTCACACATAATACAAATAGTATTAAAATGGGGGATTGTGTTTAAGCTTGAATTAAACTTCATAAATAAGAAAGATTGATAACAAACGCAATAAAAGAAGTACATTTCTGATTCTGACTCTTATACATGTATTATGTTGAAAGATGTATATGATTATAACTCATGTTCAATCTAGGTTGGTAAGTTGGATATTAATAAACTCTAAAATTGGCAAAAGTATTTTATTCAAAACAAGCTCTTCAAATAAAAATTCATTTAATTGATTCAATTCAAATAAGCTCTTGCATCAAATCATTAAATGACATTAAGTTCTTGCACTAATTACCAACAATGTTTAACATTCCTCTTAAGCTTGGGAATATAGACATTTAATCTTTGATTACACTAATTTTGATCTAATTACAACCAAGTAAGTGTGTGTTACTAACATCAAATCATAAAACATATACGAATTTCATAATTTGATTAACTAGATTGACTAGAACCCTAATTCATTGATCAAGTGAAAAAGAGAACCAACCAAACATATGATTAAGATCAAATCAAAGATTACTAGATGTTAAACACAAGTCAAATTCAAGTTACAACCTAACAACACATACTTAAGAATTCAGATTCGGAAATGATAATGAAATCAACCACACATGTCTAGGTTGAACTACAAATCAAACAAGTTTAAACTTCAAATTGACTTACAAAAAGGAAATTAAAGTGTTTCCAAGTGTTAATCTACTTGCAAAAGTTCTGAAAATCGCCTTCTTTTCTCCCAAAAATCCGACCTCTCTCTCACAAAACCGATTGTCCCCATTATAAGAAGACAAAACCACTTTAAAACTGTCGAGACGTTTACACGGCCCGTGTAAATTAAAGGGTGCCATTTACACGGCCGTGTAAACAATAGAAGTAGAATGCTTAATCTTTCAAGGTCTTCGAAGTAGACTGCCCTTGCATGTACGTTTACACGTCCCGTGTAAATTAAAGGGGAGCATTTACACGGCCGTGTAAACTTCTAAGAAGCCAAATCTTACATTATCCTTCTTCTGAGCTCCAAAACTTCTATAACTCTGTCTCCAGTTCTTTTAAACTTCCTCCAACGATTTCCAACCTTCAAAAAGTCCCTGAAATATCATAAAAGTGTGTGAATGGAATTGCATCATGAAAAATCCCGAAAAATATGCAAAATGCATGAGTTTAAACCTAAATGCAAAGCACTTTTATGAACTAAAACTACAAAATGAATGCATGATACTACAAGAGCTTGAGAGGAACTCACCTTGTCTAAAGCAAGAAAAATTGTCCCTTGATGCCTTCTAGAACTCAATATCGTCGGACCTCCTCCTCCTCCTCTTTTCTCTCTTTCTCTTTCTCTCTGTGTGTGTGTGTGTGTGTGTGTAGGGTTTTGGTGTGCATTTGTGAACAAATAAGCTCTACTTTGGATTTAATCATGTTTGAAACCGCACCGCGGAAAAGACCTCATAGTGTCGCGGTAGGTTAAATGAACATATTGTTTCCCCTTTTCCAGGTCGTGGCAACCAATCTTCATAGCAACATACTTTCCCACCGTGTCGTGGCACCCATACGTTGTGTTTCGGAATCAAAGTACATTGCCTATGACTTACAGCGGAGGATGAACCATTCCATTTCTTTGTCAATGCCTGTCCATTCCATATTTGCATTTACCAATTCCATTCTGTTCTAAAACACAACATCATACTCTAATAGCTTCATAACACTTGATAAATGCATATAACATAACCAAAAGCATTTCATAAGTCTTAATATCATAAAAATGACCAAAGTGCTCTTAGCATCAAAATAAGATTAATAGGTGCATTTTATGCACCTATTTTGCATGTTTATTTCCGTCTTTTTATAGCATTCTACTTCATAATTCTTGCATTTAGTTGATTATTAGGGTAGTTGCATATTTCATTAAAAATGTCTGGTACTTCATTATTTTTGATTTATTTTGCAGGCATTATGGAGCATGGAACGTGGAGCTTGGATGCATGGATGCATGGAGCTTGGATTCTTGGAACTTTGGAGCATGCAGAGAAGATGAACCGGTCATTCCATAGAGGAAAGCATGAAGACATAACCCGAGTCGTTGTTGCATTATCTTCATAGCAAAGGATTACGGTTGAAACGCGGTTCTTGTCACTTTGACACGGGTCGTGTTTGTCCTTTATCATCTCATATTTGAGCAACATGACGCGTGGTGAAGCTGGACTAAAGATGGAGCCAACAGTGAAGACTTTTTGGAATTTTAGCAAAAAGCATGGGCCATGCCAAAAACACATGGTCAAGACAAATGGCCATGCCAAAAACACATGGGCAAAAGGCATGGCCATGCTAAAAACGCATGGCCTTATGGCAAGTCACGTGAACTTTAATAAAAGAGGAGGAGACGTCATTTTGAAGGACAGAACGGTTTTGGGAGCAGTTTCTGGCGATCCAGGGCAATTTTGGGAGAATTCTTGGAGCTTTTGAGAAGACCTAACATTGCAAACACTTTGATTTCATTTTTGTAAGCATTAAACATTTCAATTCCATCATTTTTCTTGTTTGATTTGTTCTTAGCCATGTGTGGCTAAGAAACCCTAATTTCTAGTTCTTGTTCAAAAAAATGTTGATTGCTTGACTTGAAGCATATGATTGTATGTTTGATTTGTGATTCTTTTCTAGTGATTATGTTTTTGTTTAAACTAGAATCCTTGAATTTGATTTGTGTTTGATTGGCCACTTTCATGAATTGAATTTTTGTGCAGTTAATTAACTTTTAGGGCACCTAATCGTTCTATTGAGTTAATAATTGGTAACAAGCAATAAGTTTTCTTATTGTAAAACATATATCACATGTTTTCACACTTCCGAGCGTATGAGAAGAAATGAACATTGTTGGGAAGCTTGTACAAAACTTAATGCAGTTTTTCAATACAATCTAAGAGCGTGTTTAGGTTGAATTAGTAAAGCTAGGTCTAATCAAAGAGCGTGTTTTGGTTAGATAATTTGGCAAGCGAGAGTTATTAGAGCGTGTTAATATCTTTCAGTACCAACATAGAATAGCAATCTTGAATTACATCAAATCATAATCAAGTTGAACAACAACATTGAGAACTACAACTAGAACCATTCAATCAATTTGTTTACAAATCTATTTCATTTTGTGCATGCTTTTAAAGTAGATTGTTATTTAGTTATTTACTTTTGCAAACAAATCCCCCTTTGTGACCAAAGTACCTTGCGTAAAGAGGTATAGACTTTTGTCCTGTGTCTCTGTGGTTCGACCCTGCTTGCCTTGTACTACTTTTTAGTGCATTAAAGCAGTGTATTTGGAGTCAGTTGTATCCCTTTATTTGTTGGGTTTGACACACCTAACAAAGATTCTACAACATAATTAACCAAAAAATCTCGGTTCTTACAGTACGTATAATAACGATAAAATTACAAATGCAACTACAAAAAAAAGTAAATGCTTACCATTATTTACGACCATAGTTTATCCCTTAGTTCAGTTGGCACATGGTTCCATGATAGAAAACTAAATCCCACATGTTCCCTCAGCGGGTCTCCCAGAAAAACTTAAGTCTGATCTATATTCCTTAGAAAACCTACCCAATTCATCAAACAAAACTCTATGTTTTATCCCACCAGAATTTGTAAAAGTTATATGCAGCTTTGGTAACCTTATGGTCCTATATATATATATATATATATATATATATATATATATATATATATATATATATATATATATATATATATATATAGAGAGAGAGAGAGAGAAAGAGAGAGAGAGAGAGAGAAAGAGAGAGGGAAAGAGAGAGCTAGGTTCAAATGTTTCTAGCAACTATTTTATGCATGTATGCACCAATGAGAATTAAGGAAATAATAAATCATTTAAGGGTATTATAGTAATCTTTGCATATTTAATTATGGTTGATAATTAGTATGTCTATTATCCCTTTAAATATGGGATGTCAAAGTCAAAATCTGTAGAAAAACCCTACAATTGCCCTCTTCAATTTTCTTCCTCCACATCTTTGTTGTCTCGCTGGTCGTCTTCTTCATCTAGATAACTTTTCACGGATTGGAGAAATCAAGGAGTAAAGAAACGATTACCCCTAGATAAGCAGATAAAGTTCTTTAATCCGATTTCAAAAATTTCACAGCCTCACTTATCGGTCCATGCACTTTTTGAATCAAGAAGACAAAAAAATGTATTTCTAACTTCTCCCTTACCTAATCTCTGTTATTCCCGATTTCTGGATACCGAATCAGTGGTCTGATTTCTCTAATTCTTTGAGTTCGAAGTTTGCTCCAGGAGGTATTTTCTATAGTCCGAATTGGTGAAAATTTGGAGTTCTTACTTTCAAACTATGTATTTTTTTTAGGTATACGGTTTAATCTGAATTCTTATTTTTAGTCATTTAGGAGGTTATAATGTTCAATCTAAGGTTTTATTTCCTGCCTCTTATTTCTAGTTTAGCAATTCAGGAGCTTTGTTTGTCAATGGATAAAACATAAACAACATTTAATATAGTTTAGCATAATTGTGGAATGCATTTTATGGTTTTTGAGTTGAAATTGATTTTCACATAATTGATTTTTTGAAATCAATATAGAAACTTTAAAATCGTCTGAAAAATCAAGATTTTAAAGAATCTATGCTTTATTAAACTCGTAATTCCCAGTATGATACCATTGGTGTTTGATTTTTACTTTTCCACCCTGTCAATGTATAAAATAACCCAACTGGTGTTTTTTGTTTAGAAGAAATTATTGTATTATGATGTGAAGTTGAGTATGACGTGTGAATAGATTTGTGCGTAGTTTGTCAGAATTTATTTATATAATCCCATTCTGTCAGAATGTTTTTGAGAATGTTTGTTAACAACAAGTATATTTCCTTATCTGGTAATAATAACTAGTAATGCATGTTATTCTTTCAGAATGCAAGAAGGAATCAAATATTGATCGTACAAGAGAAAGACTTGGAAATTTGAATAATATTTTTTCAGAATTGATTATTGTTTTTGTTAGATTTTGATGTTTTTTTTCTATGTAGTTTTTAAATAGGTTGCCATTAATGTGGAACAGAAAGAAAAGATGCATACCGAGAGTGTATTTAAGTGCATTTTGTAATGTATTCTGTCATAATTTATTTATTTAAATGCATTCTGTTAGAATGTCTTTGAGAATGTTTGTTAACAACAAGTATATTTATTTAACGGATAATACTAATGTATCTTATTCTTTCAGAATTGCATGGAGAAGGAATTCAATATTGATCATACAAGAGAAATATTTGAAATCGAGTTCAACAACAAGTATATATGCGAAGATCAAGTGGATTATATAAACCACTGAAGAAGATCAAGTGTATTTGTTCAATAATTATATATTCAAGAATGCTATTTTTTAAGAATATTATTCATTTTTGATGATATTCTGTTAGAATATGTATAACTATATTAAAATGTATAAGGATATTAGTTTGTATGAATATGTATTTTATTTCGGATGTGTATTAAGAATAAAATCATAGACCAAACTTGGATGTATATGAATAATATTTAGAATTCTTAAATTAGGTTAATTATCAAAAATATCTGCATTGGATGCAAGAATAAAATCGAAAATATATTTACTAGTTTATGGTTGGCATTCTGTCATTCTGACAGAATAAAATCGGATTTTTAAATTTGAATTAATTTAAAATATTCAGATTTTTAAAAATAAAGAAATCAATTATCTAAAAATCCGAAAATTTCCTTTTTTTAATATATGTTAATTGACTAAAATGCCCTTGTGCTGAAATTTGTGTGATTATATGGTACATGTTACTCTATTGTAATATCATAGACTTTCAGATCAAGACCTTTCATTCTATTCCATCTCATGGTCCTGATTTGTGCATTATGGCACACAATAGTTAGTAAAAACAAAATAAACTAAGCATATATATATATATATATATATATATATATATATATATATATATATATATATATATGGTTAGTTTATTTTGTTTTTACTAACTATTGTCTGTCATAATGCACAAATCAGGACCACGAGATGGAATATATATATATATATATATATATATATATATATATATATATATATATATATATATATGTATATATATATATATATATATGTGTGTGTGTGTGTGTGTATTCTATGCTTATGGCTATATGTACAAACACATACATATATACACATACAATGATATAATCATGTCTCAAATTGTAGAGTTACGATGGCGTGCACACTCATACACATGTGTATAACCATATAAGTTGATGAAATAAAGATATTCCATGTATAATTATGTTGCACAAAATATTGAGTGAAAAAATGACATTTAAACCTTAAAAATTGAAAGATGGTATTTGTTTATGTGTCTTTGACCGATCATAAGCGAAAAGTTACTGACGAATTACACTATGAAAAAAAAATATGGTTATGGGTTATCGGCCAATCATAAGAGACAAATGATTACAAATTGCATTACGAAAAATAATATGAACGCAAGGAAAGCCATTGAGTTTATTTTATCTGGCCTTTTTAGACCCTAATGTGGAAACAATATGAATATGTCCAAACAAAATGAAAATTGCACTTTGAAAGGGATGACATTAAGGTAGTGTTTGTTTTTTATCTGTAGATCTGCGTGGCCTCTTCTGTCTGCGCCGCGCAGACCACGCGCAGACATTAGTCTTCGTAGACTGTATGTTTTTTTGAAGACTGTAGACCTAAAAATGTATGCGCGCCATCTTCTTGGCACAGATGTGGACCATAGTCTTCTAACATCTTCTAGCCTAAAAAAACATATATATCTTAATTTTTTTCAAGTTTTTTTTAATTTATATTTTTTTTCCAACTTTATTAATGATACACAATTTGAAAAAAAAATTACAAAACTTAAAAAAAAAACGATCGACAATACAAATATGATATTTTTGACAAATTTATAAATAAGATTTATTACAATAATAGTCGTTGAAATTGTTTATATAAATATGAAAAAAAATCATAATATATTCTTATATTTTTTGCCAAATTTTGTAAGTAGTATCGTCAATTTTTCAAGAAAAATATTTATGGTACATTTTTAATGGATTTAATTGAAAAAATCGAAGTTTATTTCCATCCATTTATATATCAAATTCTTTGATCACTAATTATAATGTTTAGTTATAACTTTACAATCTAAGTTGTTGGTTTTTATCAAATATATACGTTAATTTATAGCGTTTTTATTTTTATTTTTTATATAATAGTACATAAAAATTGATCTAGATTTGTTAATTATTTATAAAAAATACATAAAAATATTAAAAAATCATTTTGAAGTTTAAAAAAATCAGTTTATTTAGATTTCAGTTTATTTTAGTAGTCCGCAGATGTTAAAAAAACAAACAGTCTTTTTTTTTTAGACTGCAGACGTTTGGTCCACATGTTCTACTGCAGAGGTCTACAGACGTGGTCCGCAGACTGCAGACATTTTGCCTCAGAAAAAACAAACAGCACCTAAGAAAGTTCGTGTATGGTTAAAAAATCATAAGTTTCTAGATGAGTATGCATCAAACATAGGGAATTGTGTAAACATCTACGATAATAATTTTAAAAGTCGCGATTGTTACATGTTTATGCAACCACTACTTCCACTTGTTATAAGAATGTTTGTTTCAGAAAAGATATATATATATATATATATATATATATATATATATATATATATATATATATATATATATATATATATATGAACCAATAACATATTCATGGACGTTCTTTCGGGTATTACATTATCTGGATGACTTATGTTACATAAAGCAAACTATTGTTCAAGTCTTCTATCAATTTGAGAGAATATTTCATCCTAGATTCTTAGATTTCATGGAACATCTTGTCATACACGTTGAGTAAGTTATTGCTGGTGATCCTTTCTCTCTTGAAATCTCTCAATTTCTCTTTTGGATTTTTTTTTCATTATAAGCAATCTTCAATTCTCCTATTCTAAACAATCATAAAATGTTGATGCTCGAGGAAATATTGATTGTACCGGTCGGTCCAATTTTTATCCAAATGCACCATTTGTGGAATGTTGCATAAGAAAACATACGACAACATTTTTGAATAATTTTACGCGACTCAAACAAACAACAAAATTTTGATAGATACTGTCAATACCGATAAGTTATATACAACTCCAATGACTTGCTACGTCGACATTAGAGTGTCAACAATATGAGCTTCTTACAAGTTTTTTCAACCCAAAAACTCTTGAAATTTGAAAAGGTTATTGGATGAACTTTTTCAAACTCAAGTTTTTTCAAAGAGTTTGTTAATTAACAAGATCTAGCCATGAACTTTTTCAATGATTGCATGAGTTCCATTATTTTTTACCAATTATAATTAAAACAACATATATAAATATTCAAAAAAAAAAACATATTGAAAAGTTTTTCTGTTGTTGAAGATACAATGAGCTTTTTGATGTGCATTTGAAAAAAAATAACAAAAAAGTTGTTTTTAACAAAAATAAAGAAAAAACACTTTTCTGACAAAAAAAATATATACATTTCAGAATTAGACCAACTTTTAGGATTCCAGACTGAATTTTCGAATTTTGGAAAAAAAAAAAAAAAAAAAAAAAATCCCTTCAAAATTTCAAGAACAAGTCCGAAATCGGACGAACAATTCCAAAATTTCGATAAAAAAAAAATATTTTTTTACTTAAACCTAAAAAAAATTAAACAAACATAAGGGATATGAAATATACACGATATAAGTAAAGAGATTTTTTGAAGGAAAAAAAAGTCTAGAATATGAATAGTAGTTCGTAATTAAGCATTCAGGAGAAAGGGAGAAAATGAATATTTTTCAAAACCTTAAAAACAATGGTTATCTTGAAGAAAAAAAAATCATTTATGATGGTTAAGATTACTCATGTTCCCAAAATAATAACTTAAGGTTTACTTTCATTAATAACAATGTAATTTACTTTGAAATAATTAGGAATGATGTCAAAGATATACGCGAGGATAGGGAATATACATTACAACCCTACCTAAGCTTAGGTACTAAATCTCTAAAATATGTCGTTTTAACATGCTAAATATACCCGGTTTGGTTTCACTTGATAAATATATCATTCTCCATAACATTTCTTTCTTTCATTATCGTTTTATCATCTCCGTTTTGTTTCCTCAATTATCGTTTATTACTTCATCCAAGTGAACATTACTAAACCCTAAACCTAAACCTAAACCCTAAACACTAAAGCTAAACCCTAAACCCTAACCTTAAACCCTAAACCCTATT
The DNA here is from genome assembly GCF_002870075.4 of Lactuca sativa. Taxonomy (NCBI): domain Eukaryota; kingdom Viridiplantae; phylum Streptophyta; class Magnoliopsida; order Asterales; family Asteraceae; genus Lactuca; species Lactuca sativa. Next base: position 323,649,244 of record NC_056627.2, on the reverse strand, counting down.
GTGTCGATCTTGAATTTACATCTTGAAACCCTAAACCCTAAACCCTAAACCCTATTGTGTTGATCTTGAATTTACATCTTGAAGTATTAATCGTGAATCCATTAACCGTAATCTTTATATAGTAAAACAATGTATTTTCAAGAGGTTTAGTACCTAAGCTTAAGTAAGGTTGTAATGTATATTCTCTTTTCCCTATATATAATCCCCAACTAATATCTACTTTAATAAATAAATAAAAAATTATCACATGTCATACCTTTATTCATTTTGTCAAATATAATGTTACAAGCCCTAACTAATATCTACTTTAATAAATACAGTTATCATATATTACACTTTCGTTCATTTTATCACATGTAATTTTAAGGCTATTTTAAACTAAACTTTTTTCACATGTCATTTTATTTTCGATCTTGAAACCCTAAACCCTAAACATAAACCTAAACCCTGAACCCTATTGTGTCGATCTTGAATTTACATCTTGAAGTATTAATCGTGAATCCATTAACCGTAATCTTTATATAGTAAAACAATGTATTTTCAAGAGGTTTGGTACCTAAGCTTAAGTGAGGTTGTAATGTATATTCCCTTTTCCCTATATATAATCCCCAACTAATATCTACCTTAATAAATAAATAAAAAATTATCACATGTCATACCTTTATTCATTTTGTCAAATATAATGTTAGAAGCCCCAACTAATATCTACTTTAATAAATACAATTATCATATATTACACATTCGTTCATTTTATCACATGTAATTTTAAGGCTATTTTAAACTAAACTTTTTTCACATGTCATTTTATGTTTTTTCTTTCAATTTTATTAAATTTCATATACTATTTAAATGTAATAATTGTAATAAATATAACAATAAAAAGATACCAATTTCATTAAAGCAACTTTCCTTCTAATTTTAAAAATTCTAAACTAAATCCCAATTATTTCATTTGCTTATTTATTTAAACTATTCATTTAAATTTAAAAGAGAAAAAAACCTTTCAATTTCTAAAATTCAATATCTTTCTTATTTTCCTTATAAATTCAGACTTCAAAAAATCAATATTTTTCTTATTTTCCTTATAAAATCAAACTTTCTAAACGTTTAGACATTTATATTTGATTTTTTTTAAATAAATCCGCATAATACATGATTCTCACAACTAATGTGAGTTATGTATGAAACTAGTCACACAAAAAAATCTTATTTTTTATTTCTCCACCAATTTTATGATTTCTTTGGCATCAAATGCATTTATAAAAATTAACGGTGTGACCGAAAGTATAACTACCACCCATCAACTTTGGGGTAAAAATGAAATTAAAACATGTTCATGTTTTACTACAAATGATTTTCAAGGTGCAACGCTATAACATAGAAAACGAAAGTAGGATACAATAACAAATATGCGTTCATTTAAAATAATTACATGTTCTTTTGAAATAGATTTTGATTAGAGTAAACTAAATTATAAAAAGTAATATCTTATAAATAATATGTTTAAAGTGATGAATAAATAGGTAAACCTGGTAACGTATATCCCGAATCAACAATGAATACGTTACCTGTGACATAATCTGAGGAACCATGAATTAAATACTTGACCAAGGAAGTCAAACCTGGGTCAGTAACACCCAATTCTCTCAATGGTATTGTTTTTGCAACCACATTTTTCAGCCATTTCTTTTGCAGAAGTTGCTCTGTAATCTCAGATTTGAAAATCCCTGGAGATATGGAGTTTACCCTTATTTTGTGGCTTCCCAATTCCATTGCCATTACCTGTATCAAGATTCAAGTAAGTACTTATTAATAGGGACATTTGATAGGAGTTGGTTTTTTTGTTACCTTTGTCATGGTGTTAAGGGCAGATTTGGAAGAAGCATACGCAAGAGCACCAGGTAGATGACCACGTGTAAGACCAGCAGTAGAAGAGATGTTGATTATGGATCCTCCTTGATTATTAGCAACCATTTGTAGACCAACATACTTTGACACCAACCAAGATCCTGTTACATTTGTTCTAAAAGTTGTATTCCACTCTTCTTCTGACAAGGTTAAGGGATTTCTTACAGGACCTAAATCGAAAAAACAATAAATAAAATGAGAAGAACCAATCTTGATAAATATGAAATTGTGCTTGAAGTTACAGTTTTCTCTTTTTCAACAAAAAGACATGTTTTTACTAACTAGATCAAACTGTCCCCCAGTTTAACCTCAAGATTGATGTATTTCTAAAATCTTATAGAGAAAAGCAATGGCTAATGTTTACTTGATACCAACTAACAGGATAGCCTAAAAATTGATGCATTTCTATAACTTTATGGAGAAATGTGATGCCTATTTTATACTTCATACCAGGTAACATAATAGGTTGCTGCTAAAGCTTCGACAGTTTGGGAAATGGTTTTGGTCGAATAAACCCTAGGCGAATAGGGTTATGAATCTCACATCCATTGTAAGAATTTGAAAGAAATCATTCAATTTAACATCAAATTTTTGATTTTTCAGTGTAAAACACATGACAAAGACTAGTTTTTAGGCCGAAGCATATCCTAATTTATTAATGATCTCTTAACCATAGCTTTGATACAGTTGATGTTAGGCCAATTACTCTGCGTGAAACAACTACCACAGAGGGCCTCACATAAACAATAAACCTGACACAGAGAGAAAAGATGAAAAAGAATCCGAAGTTACCTCTAATACCGGCGTTATTGATAAGGGCATCGATACGGCCAAAAGCATCCCAAGCCTTTAGCACAGAGGCTTTGATGGTAGGACCGTCGGCGCTGACGTCGAGCTCCACCGCCACCGCTTGGACGTCGTTGTCCCTGCCTTGACTCCGATGAGTACCAGCGATTTTCAAATTGTTAATTGAATCGCACAGAGCCTTGAGCCGGTCTGTTCGGCGGGCGGCAGCAATAATCCTGCAACCGGCTTTGGCTAAGTCGATACAGAATTCCCAGCCTATGCCGGAGGATGCACCGGTTACCATGACGATCGTCCCTCTGAGGTCTCGCCATGGTTCCAGCTCACAGCTTGCTGCCTGCTGAGTAGAAACCCCCATCGATGATCGCGACTGAATTTTAGAAATTAAGTGAAATGAAAATTAACTCCTACTAAACTGTTCAATTTTTTATACTAATTTATCGTAAGTGTATTTTCTTGTTAGTGAGTGTTTTTTTTTTTTTTTTTAACTTTAAAATTCTTTTTGGGCAAATATGTTTATTAATAGGGGTGGCAAGTGAGTTTTTTGAAAAAAAAAATATTGGATTAACTTTTGTGACGGTAAAACTAATAAATTAATAAGTTTAAAAGTGTTAGAGTTAAAATATTTTTTTAAAGCTATCGTATCTAAAAAGTTAAAAAAAATTCAAAAAACAAGTTTAACATGTTTTCCGAAAATTGAAATCTTTTTTTTGAAGCTAAAGTCTTCATACGTACTCTCCATATCAAAGGTCATAAAGAGCTTCCAAAATCCGTCACCACAAACTATTAGAGTAGTATCCACCTTAAAGAAGAGAGACAAGAGAAAGATATAAAAGAAAAAAAAAGAAGTTTAAGAGAGAAGATCATTGAGCATCGTGGTTCGTCCTCCCCACCACATCATATCATAACCACGAGTGATATGTATTTGTGTCCATATCACTGGCCACCTCCACGGCCTAATTGGTTTGTTTATTTGGTTGACACATGGCCAACAAGTTGCATTAGAAAGAGTCCAACATCACCTCCTATAATTATGGAAGCTTCCAAATGTTACATGCATATTCCATTTAGTTAGTAGACGACATTCACTTTTGCATTACACCAATGATTGCATGTTTTCCTTATTATTAGCTAGTAGTATGACTTTCTTTAGTTATTTATATGAATGTATTTGCATTACGAAGGGAATGGAAAAGGTTATGTTTTTAGTCTGATTTAATCTTGTTCTTGGGGACTAGTCATCCATAATTGGCTCTATCATATATCTTCTTCTGTTATTCTTGAGAGATTGACCATCTCGAATCGGTCTCTATCAAATTGTGCTTTCATTCCAGTTCATCATGCCTCCCCGTCAAGATCCGTCAACCGATGTCACACCGCCAAGTATCCACGAGCAACTCTCCACACTCATCGCTATTTCCACCGCTAATGTCCACCGTCTTGATGCAATTATCACATAAATGGTCACCGTCAACACCCTCATCGGCATTAAAACCGAAACCATGGTGAAACTCATCCCACCTCCACCTCCACCGCGAGCTAACAATCAACACATCTGTTATCTTGCAACCGTACTTGACACCATGTCTGCCAACATCGCCAAGAAAAACCAGATTCCCACAAATTTCGTTAACACTCTCCTACCGACACTGCACACAACACCACCATTTCCACCGTTAGCACCGTCGGCACCACAATCGTCGCTACCACCACTGGCGCCACCAAACTTTTCGCATTCACACCATCAATACAAAAATCACTTCCACTATCACCACAACCGCCGCCATAAAAAAACCTTCAGGCAAGTCCGACTTCTCATGTTCACTTAACGGTCCAATCAACAGTTTTTTCTCTCGTTGCTCTCCAAACGAACTTACCTGGCCTCGAGGACGAGGTCAACTTTAAAGGGGAAGGAATTGATATGTATTTGTGTCCATATCACCGGCCACCTCCATGGCCTAATTGGTTTGTTTATTTGGTTGACACATGGCCAACACGTTGCATTAGAAAGAGTCCAACATCACCTTCTATAATTATGGAAGCTTCCAAATGTTACATGCATATTCCATTTAGTTAGTAGACCACATTCATTTTTGCATTACACCCATGATTGCATGTTTTCCTTATTATTAGCTAGTAGTAGGACTTTCTTTAGTTATTTATATGAATGTATTTGCATTACGAAGGGAATGGAAAAGGTTATGTTTTTAGTCTGATTTCTAATTTTGTTCTTGGGGACTAGTCATCCATAATTGGCTCTATCATCTATCTTCTTCTGTTATTCTTGAGAGATTGACCATCTCGAATCGGTCTCTATCAACGAGCCACCACAGAATATCAGAGTGATGTTCACCTTCATGGTGGGTGTCACCCGGACAACCACTGTCCATGAGACTCTGTACCTAATACTCATGACGGTCTAATAGAAAATCTATTCTGAAAAATATTTTTAAGTTTACCAATTTTTTTTGATGTATTATTGGCTTTTCAAAAGGCCAACACGTCAAAAAGTTATTTTGAAAAACAATAATAAACGCCCCGTTAATGCCTAAATTTTATATAAAAAATCATATAGCTTGCTTATGTGATAATGGCCTTGACTTTTTGTTTACGTAACATGTCATTGTTTTCTATTTAACAGAAAAATGTAACAACTCGATTTAGGGGACTTGGACTTCTTATAAATGGGCTAACATGACATATCTAATCAACGTGGTCTATTTATTTATATCATTATATGTATTAAAGTTAGTATAAAAAAAATAATTTGTAAAAATAGATATTTATATGATAAATTACGTATAAAACACATATATAATATAAAAACACATATTTATATGTATTTACACATATCAAGATAGGTAAAAGATCAAATGAGAACCAATCAAAATCAAAATCATCACCTGATTTAGTCATGAAGATGAGAGCAGATCCAATTAATCTAGGTTCGTCATGATTGGTTCATAACCTCAATAAATTGAGTCACCAAATCAAATTCGTTTCTTCATCTAAGAATATCACTTCTTGGAAATATCCTCCCCAAAATAGAAGGAGTCGATTATTGGAAAATAACCTCTTCAAAATCACCTTCAAACTTATAATTATCTTTGTTCCACAAAATCCGTTGGTGATACCACAACCAAACTAAATCTAAACAAGTTTTTACCATTAGTAGATGACAGGGAGTGTAACACCCGTTTTCTTGTACATGTCAATAGAGAGCCTAGAAGAATCAATGGGAGGATTGGTGGGAAAAATGAGTGTCACAACGTGGAGCATGTATGGCCACAACATGGTATAAAAGTTCATGCACGTGTTTTAAAGACCGTCACGACGTAGCAATGAAGAGCCACGTCATGGCAGCTAGTGCAGCCCAAGCGCACGAAGTTTTAGGGCTTCTGCCATATTTAATCCCCTAAACCTTGGGTTTAGGGCATCCTCTTTAGCCTCTACCTCCCCATCTCGAAACCCTAGCCTCCATACATGTTTAAGAGTGTATTTCATCAATTTGAGCCTTGTTTTTGGATTTTTGGTAGAGCCTTGGAAGAGGGAAATTCACAAGGAAGCAAGGAAAACAAGAAGCAAGTTGGATCCAACATTCTCTTTAGTTTTCTAAGTTATTGGAGGTATAAAGTTTATACATTGACATATTTCCTTCTAGATTCGAGTTCTAGGTCATATTTTGTAGCACCCGGTTCCTGGTACGTAAATGTTATTTGAGTATTTCCTTTCTTTTAGCCTTGGACTCGGCGAGTTATAGGTCCGACTCGCCGAGTGGATGCGGGACCCGGGACACGTTTAAGTTGGCGACTCGGCGAGTCACAGCTGTTGGATGAAACCCTAAGTTTCAGGGATTTGCACCCTATTTAAAGGACTTATCCGCCCAGGCCAGCCCCCATTCTCTCCCCAGAGCTCCCAACCCACGTTCTAAGCTTGTTCCTTGAGAGTTTGAGGCTATTGTGTGTGTTCTTGAAGGTTTTGAGGAAAAAGGGGAAGTAGATCAAGAGGAAGGAAAGGAATCCAGGCATCTTTGCACTCTTTCAGCAGTTCCTTTGAGGTATAACCCGTTCTTCCCCTGTTTCTATGCTTATTACTTCATGTAAGTCATTCTTGAGCCAAACCCCAAGTTTGTATGTGCAAATTACTTCGTAATAGGCTGATTGGCCCTTAGATCTAGGCAAGATTGAGCTCCAGGAGCTCAGATCTGTTAGCTTTATGGCCCCATGTTGCTTGTTCACCCTATATCTACCCTTTTGAGGCATTTTGAGCCCTAAAATCCATATTGGTGAATATCCACACGTAAAGTTGGAAACTTTACGTGTGATTCGTGTCCTAGAAGTCCAGATCTGTGAATGGCATGGACTGGAATCGAGCAAATCTGTGTATTGAGTGGGTGCATGGCAACGACTCGGCGAGTCGTTCAGGTGACTCGGCGAGTCTGTTCGCGAGTCTCCGAGTTTGTCCCCTTTTCGTAGTGTCGAGTGAGCAGTGAGTCACGGGGTGTGACTCAGTGAGTCGGAAGCTAAACTCATCTATGGATGTACTCGGCGAGTCAATGCCCTGACTCGGCGAGTTCAAGGCAATCTTCTTAGATCAAGAACAGACTCGGCGAGTTGTTCATACAACTCGGCGAGTCTCAGCATAAGTGTTCTTCGGATGAAGATGGACTCGACGAGTTGTTCATACAACTCGGCGAGTCTTAGCATAAGTGTTCATCGGATGAAGATGAACTCGACGAGTTGTTCATACAACTCGACGAGTAGGATGAAGGGCTTGAATATTGGTTAAGAAGGTGAACCCGTCAAGTCGTCGCCTAACTCGACGGGTAGGATCGGGATTCAGGGCAGTCGTTTGGATAGGGACTCGGCGAGTTGGAAAGCCAACTCGGCGAGTCAGGTCAACTGAAAGTTGACTCTGACTTTGACTTAGGGCATGGTCAGGGGTAAAATGGTCATTTTACCCAAAGGTCAGTGAGCAGTGTTTGATTGGGTATATTGTGGGAATTGCAGCCGGAGGATTTCCGGAGCAGCAGCAGTAGGCAGTCAGTTCCCGATCAGATCAGCAGCTACTTCGAGGTGAGTTACCTTCCAGTAGCGGTGGGTCTAAGGCCACAATGCCGACCCACCAATAGGAGACGTATGATAGATGATTGTCTTTGTGATATCATCTAGGTTTGCTACTACCTGATATGTTATATGCTAGCATGATATGTTGTATGTGATAGTAGTCGAGTTCGGTTGCTAGGACCGAAGGGTAGTCAGACACCCCAGATACGTCTGACAGTATATGATGATATGTTTGCATGCTGGCTTGTTATGTTATATGCGATAGAGGTAGTACGAGGGGACCAGTCCCTGTGGTCGGTTGTTAGGACCGATGGGTAGTCAGCACCCCAGAATGGCTTGACATGGTTAGTCAGCACCCCAGAATGGATTGACATGGGTAGTCAGCACCCCAGAATGGCTTGACATGGGTAGTCAGCACCCCAGAATGGCTTGACACGGGTAGGACGGCACCCCAGAACGGCCGTACCGGGTAGTCAGGCACCCCAGAATAGCCTTGCAGTATGTATGTTACGTGTTCGTATGGTATGTGGTACGATGGGGGAACTCACTAAGCTTTGTGCTTACAGTTTTCAGTTTTGGTTTCAGGTACCTCCTCAGCTAGGGGAAAGGAGCTGGCGCGGTAGCAGCATGTCACACACACACACACACTCCGGTTTCCGCATTTACGAGCTTCACTGGGATTTGTACTCTGATATTTTGATTAAATGTATGAATTGGCTTTAGATATGGTTTGATCAGACAATGTGTTTAGTTATTAATATTTGCTAAAGTAATGTTTTTAAAACAAAATTTTTGGTCGTAAAAATTGGGTCGTTACATATTTTGGTGAGTTTGTCCCTTTCTTATATGTTCTTGGAATTTGAAGAATTTCAGGACATGTGGTGATCTACCTAGGTCATTGGACTTCTGTTGATTGAGAAAAAGGACCATGTTTGGTGTGTTTTGTGCGCATGTTCAAGTTACAACCTCATTAAGGATCTAAATATCTAATAGACATTAAATGTTAGATCTAGCCTTGTAATGTAGTCCAAGTGGATAAAGCTTCCAACTTTATCCATTAAGTTAGTATGAAAGAGTATATCTGGAAGTATGAGTATAGATCTGAAAGGATTAAGCTCTTAATGAAAGAAATGGCATTTTTCCAGTGGCCACAACTGCGAAGTCAAAAAATCACGATTGTCTTGTTATGGCGTTGCCACGGCATGGCAATGTCCTGCATGTTGATTGTTTGACTTTATGACCGACAGCGTTGCTATAGAAGGCCACGATGTGGCATTGACTTTGACCAAGTTTGACCATTAAATTTTCACCAGGTAGCCCCTCATGTTAGGAGAGAGGTGTATGCATACCAACCCAACATAGGAAGCCATACATTTAGCCTTCAACCACAAGGAACCAGTAATCTGGAACTCAAAAAGGAGTAAGAAGTCCAAAGAACTCAAAAATAAGTGGGAATGAACCATCAAGGGTGAATCTAGTCAACCATTTATCGAAGGAACGAGGGGAAAGGAAGCCTCGATAGAGAACACCCACTCCACCAAAGGGATACTTGGGAAGACTCCCTTTGTGTAATATTCGTGGACTTCATCATCTAGGCAACCGTGAGGAATTTAAGTGTAGCAATTGCGGAAAACTAGGACACATCCCATGTATATGTATATTTATATATATAAATATATAAATATATATATATATATATATATATGTGTGTGTGTGTATATACACACACACACTTTTGAGTACAAGTAGGAATAGGCAATAAACACAGAAAACCTTCCAGAAATCCATACAAATATGAAAAGGTTAGGTTTCCTATTGGTATAAAATAAGAATGCAATCAAATGGAATATCAAAAGACTAACGTTAGATTCTAATGACAAAGTTAAAGATTTAGAAGTAGAAAACACCTAAAGAAAATGGAGTAAATTACACGAATGGTCCCTATGGTTTAGGGTGATTTACACGTTTGGTCCCTAACTTATTTTTTTAAGCCGGAAGGTCCATACCGTTTGTTTTTATTACGCGGTTAGTCCATGTCATACCTATAAAGACTATTTTGTCTTTGAAATTTTAATTTATTTAAATAAACACACCCCAACCCCACCCCCTCACCTTACGTTACAAACCCCTCATTTTTACCTTACATACCCATCATTTTTTCCTATTTAAATAATAGTTTTTTTAGGTAAGACAGGGACCAAGCGCGTAAAAAAACAAACAGTAGGGACCAAGCACGTTACAAAAACAAATAGTAAGGACCTTCCGAGTTAAAAATAAGTTTGGGACCAAACGCGCAAATTACCGCAAACCATAGGGACCATTCATGTAATTTACTCAAGAAAATGTGATTAGAAATGAGAGATCACAAAATAAAAAAACCAGCCTCCCTTAATAATAACACCCTAAGGTTTGAATTTCGGGATAAAATTCCTAAAACGGAAGGAGAATGTGACAACTGGTAAATTTTTGTCAACAACTGCGTGGCATCACGAAATTTAGGTCAAAGACTGTGGACGGTTAATTCACAGTAAATCTCTTTGTAATTTGACTCATTGAGTTTTAGTGCATCTTATGTAAAATAAATGAGTTCATTTCAACTATTATAACATACCAGATGATATCTTACTTCCAATAATATAAACTGGAAAACGAATCAAACAACTCAAACTGCAACCCAAATCAATGCGTCTGAAAAACTAAAATTTCGTATTAAACAGTTGTAAGCAAAATAAACATTTTAGTCTCGTAGTACACGTTTCCCTGATTCTGAAAATATAAATAAAGTCCAAAACAAAGATACGAGAATTTTAAGAATACAAAGAAGTATAATGCTAATTTTCTTAAAACTTGTGACATCCCTATTTTCACGGCCAAAAAAGACCGATTTTGTTTATACTTTATAAAAATCAGAGTGCCTATTTTAATAAAAATGTTGCGGAATATGTTCCCAGTAAAACATGATAAATACGTTATCAAAGCACTTTCAAAGAAAAGTATTTTTATTCGTTTCAAAACATTTGGGATGTCGTCGTCAATACAGAAACATAAGCATAAATAGAACTTACATTCATTATCACTAGTGATGTATATCTCCTTAATCTCTCAGTGTAATGTGACTTCATATCAACACATGTGATATAAATAAATTGAGTGGGTTAGGTTGGGAAACCTGGTGAGTATATACCATATATATAGTTTAAAACTCACAAAATATACAATTTCACCATATATATAAACAACTCTTATTCCACCCAGTCGATCCTCAGAATAAGACTATCCATACTCTCGGACCTAAGATTAGCCGTTTTACCTAATCCATACTCCCGGATCAGAAATGAACGACTTTACCTAATCCATACTCTCGGACTAGGGACGAATGACTAATCCATACTATCGGATTAGTGATGAATGATTATGCCTAATCCATACTCTCGGACTAGGGACAATAACTATGTCTAATCCATGCTCCCGGATCAATGACATATACTAAGGTTTTATTCTCTGAGTATAATTCACTCGTACTCGTAAGAAAACACTACCCAATATTCCTCATAATTAATTTAGGTTTACTCTTTATCCTAAATCAGCACATATAATTAGGTATGTTCTTTAACAAGTATCCCAGAGACCCAGACAACATCAAATAATTCGCACATAAACATATATTTAATACTTCAATCGATACTTGTATTAAAATCATGTTCATGAAAGAGACTATGCACTCACACATAAACTCTTCAACAAATATTTAACTCTTTAACATATATTTAATACTTTTAATTAATACTTGTATTGAAATCATGTTCATGAAAGAGACTATGCACTCACTTGAAAAGGTGGTGATTCCGAACTCAGACAGCGCTTCACTTCTTAAAAAAAATAATTTCCTTCGACGAAACCTAGTATTATTATCAGTAGAGTTTAGTCTATTATTCGCCGAGACTAATTCATAGTCTAGCTATTATTACTATTATATAAGCGTTAAACAATACTTATATGATCCATAATAATAGCCCAATTACTTATTATAAGTTTCTAATAACGTTACTATAATTAAATAAAAACTATATTAAAAATAGCGTAGACGTAGATCACTTACAACGGGTTTTATAGAAAACTGGGCTTTGCTTGGAGCAGCGTTCCCGAGCCGAAAATCTCTTCTTCTTGGAGCCGTTGAGCACTCCGGGGCTTCCGCCTCGTGCTAGGGAGGTTCCCTAGCCTTTTCGGGGGGTTTCGGGGCTAGAGAGAGAGTAAAAAGAAGAAAGAATGAGAAAAGTGTGAAGAAAATGAGGGTGGAAGAAGTTCTATTTATAGGGTGAAAATGGCTAAACTTGGTGCCACATGTCATCATCTAGTGGCAAGACTTGGGGAGAAAGCAATGACCAAGATTGTGCCACATCACCTATTTTCGCACAACACACTTCCGACTTCTAAAATCCGTAACTTTCACATACGACCTCCGTTTTTGACGTTCTTTATATCCACGCGTAGGTAAAAATAAGATCTGCAACTTACATTTTGACTCTGTCGGCTAGTTCTCTACCAATCTTAAATTTAACAGTACGGGGAGATTATACTGTTAAATATCCGCATAAAATTCATAACTTCTACATACAGACTCTGTTTTCTTCTGTCTTTTTATCGTTGAGTTCCTATTAATGAGATCTTCAATTCTCATTTCGGTCGCGTAGGCCAAAAACCGCTCAAACTAAAATTCGAGTTTCGGGTCGTGCACTGCTATGCCAAATCTTAGAAAATTCATATACGAAGTCAGATTTGGGCGTTCTTTTTTTGTATGTTCTCGGTTTAAAATATACTAAAAATTTTATTTGGATCGATAAGGCTAAAAATTCCTTTATCAAAAATTCACTATTTACGTCTCCTGGTGCCGTGCCGGTTTTGCCGTAAAACTTCGACGGGCCATAACTTCTGCGTTATAACTCGGATTTCGGCGTTCTTTATATGTACGGAACCCTTGAGACATATTATAAAACTTGGTTAAGATTATTTATTCCAAATAATCTTTTGTCGAAAAGTCGTTTTCGACCCCTATTATCTCTAAATTGACTAGCCTGGATCTACGGGCGTTACAATTATCTCCCCCTTAGGATGATTATGTCTCGGAATCATCAACGAAACAGGGCTCACATGATGACTCCATATGTTATCTATTCATCCTAAGTAATAACAGTAACTTTCATGTTTCTTCAAACGAGTATCTAACTCTAAGACTTCCTAACTGCAGGCGGTGCCCGATCTTGGATCCGCTCTCTATCTCATGTTAGACTTCCAATCATGATCTTCATGTCACAATCTCGATCTTTGTTGGAGAATCCTTTAAAAATATTGAGGTAAGTTTCTTTCTTTGATTATCATAATAGACCGATGGGTCATGTTCTAATGACCTCTCATCGTATGATGCGACGCTTAGACTCAGGTCGTTTAGAATCATATTCTAGACTTGAAGACAACTTCCTTCATGCTCTAATGTGATATAATCACATTCTAACATGTAGCACTTCCAGCTACAAGCTCTTACAATGATCGTGCTACTTCTTATGATTGCTTCGATTTTACTTCAATCGTGTGGCTTAAGTCGGATGCTACATCGATCTTGGTTCTCTTAACCATGTAACATACTCATCTTAGTCGGACTCGATATGATATTACTACTAGGGTTGAAATGATAATCATCTTCTTAATCATTACCGAAACAATATTAACGACATATTTGAATAAAATGGTATCAATTACTAGCTTCTTGGTAACCTTTTGACTTTCCCTGATCCAAGCGTGAGTCCTGTGCTTCCGGTAGCATAGGCCTCTACTACCATTCACACCTACTCATACTTGTCCCAAGTGTTGTCTCGCAGTTTTCCAAGTCACCATGCACGAATTTCACATAATCATTTATCAGAACGGATAACATAAATAAGCTTTATATTATTTCTTGAAATGATTACATAGGTGTTCAAGTTCACCCTAGACTATGCATCTAATAGGCTACACCTCCTGATACTAACCGCATGCCTAGTTTATAACTTGATCTTTGGATATAAGTTCTCATTCTTGATTCCTTGCATTGTCATCTGCTTCGTCAAGGATCATATGAAATGCTCTTGCCTTCTGCTTTGGCGGCACATTTGGCTTTGTAGCTTCTTCTTTCCTTGGGCAGTCTTGCTTGAAGTGTCCTTCCTCACCACACTTAAAGCAGACTTCTCTCTTGGTGGTGCATTCGCTGGCATAATGACCAGTTTTCCTTTATTTGAAGCATGTCATTTCTTTAGAGCGTCTCCCAATGTGCTTCCTTCTGCACTTGTCACACCATTGTGCTCCTTCTCCAGACTTTGAGAATTTTCTCTTCTCGTCGGACCTTGTAGATCCTTCAAACTTTCTCTTATCGCCAACTTCAACCTTGCTGGCGGCTCTTCCCTTGATCATATCTTCAACAGACTTGGCAGCCCAGATAGCTGCCTCTAGAGTAGGTGCCTGACGTACCGGCACCGCATATTGTAACGACCCAAAAATACTACCCAAAAATTTCGTTTTAAAATAAGTAATAAAACCATATTCATCAAACGTCATATAAGAGTCATAAAGAATTCATCTCAAAATATCTTAACAACTGTCAAATATATCAGAGTATAAACATCCCAGGCTGAACAAATGGTGTGTGCACTGCAATCTTCCCGAGCTCCTCTTTTTAAAAAAAAACTGAGTACCTAAAACCAAAAACCAAAAACCGTAAGCACGAAGCTTAGTGAGCTCCCCCAATCTACCACATACCATGCAATAACATATAAAGCACATACTGGGGCCTTGCCCCCTCCATCGGACTGAAGTCCGAAGCTGACTGACTGGGACCTTGCCCCCTCCATCGGACTGAAGTCCGAAGCTGACTGACTGGGACCTTGTCCCCTACATCGGACCAAAGTCCGAAGCTGACTGACCGGGACCTTGTCCCCTACATCGGACCGAAGTCCGAAGCTAACTGACTGGGACCTTGTCCCCTACATCGAACCGAAGTCCGAAGCTGACTGACTGGGACCTTGTCCCTTACATCGAACCGAAGTCCGAAGCTGACTGACTGGACATAGCATAGCATAACATATCAACTAGCATGAACACATAAACCCTGTCTGAGCCACGGAGGCGTCAAACATACTAACTACTGTATTAGACCGAAGTCCTGAAACTACTGCTAACTGAACGGGCCGACATTGTGACCTTAGACCCGTTCCTACTGGAAGGAAACTCACTTGAGACTGCTGAACTGGTGCTGCTAATCCTTTTGACTGCTACCTGACCTCTGACTCCGAACTGCTGCTCCACTAGCTCCTCGAGCTACCAATGTCAATATCACACTTAGTCCAACTGACATCCAAAGGTCAACTAGGTCAACTCTGGTCAAGGTCAAAATCCTGGTCAAATTCAACCTTCCAGGTCAACCCTACTCGCCGAGTCCACTTAATAACTCGCCGAGTTCATATGCTCAGGGTCTTTCTATTCGCGACTCGACTCGCCGAGTCAGTCCATGACTCGCCGAGTCAACTATTCCCGAGTCCTGACCTGTCTAACTCGCTGAGTCTCCACCCGACTCACTGATTCGAGTTTCAACTCGACGGGTTTGGGGTTTCGCGACCTGACTCGCCGAGTCCAAGGCAATCTTCAACCAACTCGTCGAGTTGTTCTTCCGACTCGCCGAGTTCATGCCTAACTTCATCCGACTCGACGAGCTGTTCATCCCACTCATCGAGTTCCTCCTCATCTTCAATCTACTCGCCGAGTCCACTCGAAGGACTCGCCGAGTCTATTCAGTCCTTAATCAATGCAGTGACTTTTCGAGCCAAACAAGGCTTCCAACTTATAGATCCATACTTCTAAGGCTTATCCCCTACGTAAAGTGGAAAACTTTACATGTAGATTAAGAGATCTAGGCTCAAAACACATTAAACTAGGGTTTATGGCAAACATACATCTTCAACATACCAAGGGCTGATACTTTAGGGGATTCTAGACCAAAACAAGCATGGATCTGAGGTAGCAACCTCAGATCTGGACCTCTAACTCGAAATGGTTACATATCATACCAAAAATGTCCAAAACACACACATAAGAATAGATCTAGGTGCAAAGGGAGTCCAAGCAACAACTTATTACCTCCAATTGGTCTGAAATGTCTGCTCAATCCCGGATCTACAGTCCCTTCTTGCACCTCCAAGGCCTTCCTTCCTTCTCCAAGCTTCAAAAGCTTCACTAAGGGTAGATCTTGCTCCAAAATGATTATGGCGGCTAGGGTTTAGTGTTCTATGGTAGAGAGGCAGTAAAGGAACCCTAGGGGAGAGAATGAGACGTTAAATAAGCTCCAAGTCCCGGATTTAGGGTTTTCCTTGCTCAGACCAGACTCGCCGAGTCACCTTGGCTGACTCGCCGAGTTGGTCGCTTACACCTCAACCTGGATCCCGCTCGGACTCGCCGAGTCCCTCCTTGGACTCGCCGAGTCTCCCCTTAAAATTGGGGTTTTCTTTCTTTTCTTGGCTTTCCAAACTTTGGGTGTTACAACTCTCCCCCACTTAAACTAAACTTCGTCCTCGAAGTTTGCTACGATCCACCGACTGCGATTAGCCTCCAAAATCCCACCAATTAATCCAACACTAGCTGCCTACCTTCGCTGGCCTACCGCTTGGTCATTCTGACTATGCCAATCCTTACAGATAATAATCTCGGGTCCATCCTGACCCTGAACATTCTGGAAATGCAACTCACTCAACCGAAAATCTTTCTGATACTCTCCAAACACTACACTGACCCCGTAAGGGTTCACCCCTTCTTTCCTTGCACGATTTCCTTGTCTTCCCAAGGCGATGCTCCATAACTACCTACCTCTTCCTTCACCGTGAAGACCTTGTCTCCACCAAATCTATTACTCCTGCTACTCCCAGTACAGGTCATCGTCGCCAGTATCCACTGGGCATTCTTTCTACTACCATTTGGTGTCGAGCACCCCACGAACAATTGACTGAAAATTCTGCTATTCCAAATCTGGCTTCCGGATGAATTGATACCACCCAGGTCCAACTAATAAGGCTGAACTTGCAGTCCGACGCAAAATTAATACTGCCTATAATACTGGAACTAACTGAAACACTGAACCGCCTGGAACACTGAACTGCCTGAAACACTGAACTGCCTGAAACACTGAGTTCCAACTCAACTGTGGAATTGAAGGACTCCTTACTTAGTCGCTCCCACAACTTCTGAATGAAATCTTTCTCTGGAACTAGTTTCCACTAGTTATCCTGTCACTGATGCTCTAACAACCTTCCGATCCAATCGATCGGGCCCATACGTCACATCCTGACATCATCAATTCCACGACTAACAACATGATGGCTCCTAGACTGACGGTGGTCCTTATCATACCTAAACCCCAACGGTCCACTGCTACTCTGATCTCATAACTGTGGTGACGATCTACTGACGAATCGCCGACTTAACCATAACTGAACCATTTGGGAAATCCAGAATCTAACCCATGGATTCCCATATCCTCTCTACTGCACCCGAACTGGTGGGTACTACTGCTTTCCCGCGTCAAACAATGCGTTCATGCTGCCTACCAATCTGATAAAGGCTGCGGCTACGCTCGCGGACTTACAACTCTCTAATACTATCTGGCTGCTAGTGAATGCTACGGCTACCCCCCGCAGACTTACAACACCACTACTACTGTCTGACTGTTAGTGAATGCTACGGCTTCCCTCGCAGACTTACAACACTCTACTACTATCTGACTGCTAGTGAATGCTACGGCTACCCCCGCATACTTACAACACTCTACTACTATCTAACTACTAGTGAATGCTACAGCTACCCCCGCAGACTTACAACACTCTACTACTATCTGACTGAAGTGAATGCTACGGCTACCCCCACAGACATACAACACTCTACTACTATCTGACTGCTAGTGAATGCTACGGCTACCCCCGCAGACTTACAACACTCTACTACTATCTAACTGCTAGTGAATGCTATGGCTACCCCCGCAGACTTACAACACTCTACTACTATCTAACTGCTAGTGAATGCTACGGCTACCCCCGCAGACTTACAACACTCTACTACTATCTGACTGCTAGTGAATGCTACGGCTACCCCCGCAGACTTACAACACTCTACTACCATCTGACTGCTAGTGAATGCTACGGCTACCCCCGCAGACTTACAACACTCTACTACTATCTCGAGGACATCCTGACTATCCCTAGTCCCACTAGTGATCCCTCATCCTGATTCCTCAAAACCAGCCCTCAGCCCTTGAATACTGCATCATCCTCGACATCATATATCCTTGATATACTTAGCGCTTCGTCGAGGAGCTCTTCGGCTTGGTTCCCAAACCAACCGTCTACTAATCCGGATACAAGAAGCTATTGTTGGGAAGTTTCCAAACTCCCAACTTCTGAATCTACACAATCCTGCATGCTAACTCTGCCACTGGCTACTAATACAAAGGCATCTCTTGCTGACCGTTCTCAGGATCCTCATTCCGACTCACTTGAGCCCTACGGTGTTCCTCCAATCCTGGATTCCCAGCCAACTTCCAACCATCTCGATTTCATGAACTAACCGCTGGGAAGGTCCTCGAACTCCCGATTCTGAACTTCTCAATCCATCAATCACTGTGCTACCATTATTTCTTCTCAGAGGCCGCGCACTTATTCTGGGTCTACGTGGCTCTTATCCTTGTGTACTCGGAGGGTTCTCCCCCACTTGGATTTGGCTAGCTCTTTACTGCTCACTGGTCGAAAGGATTTCCAACCTTCCTTCCATTAAAAGGGTGATATGCTGTCCGCCGACGTTTACCCTTGCCAGCGCTCCAACTAACTCTTACCAGATCCTCACCCTTCTTGCTATCTGACTGAGCACCCTTCGATCCTTAACTGTATTTGCTTTAGGGACTACATCCCGAGAACCTGCGTTTGGGGTGCACATCCCCAACCCACTTCCTTATTGACCGCTATCTACTCCACTAAAAACTCTGGAATTATCACTACTGAGAATATAACTGATCATTACCCGACTAACGCCTTCCGCAGGTAGTAAGGCACTACTGAATCTTACATACACATGCTACATTCACCGCATCTGAAGTAACCTGATCTAGAGGGAACGACATCCAATTCACCATTCTAATTCCAAGGTATGCAGATGGCATAAAACTCAGTCACAAGCAGGTAGTATAATACCCCAACACTTAAGCTTTTTGATAACAATGCAGCAACATAACAATAATATCACAAATAATAGTTGACAAAAAGCAAAAGTTACATACCTCCATTACTCAGTGCTGCTCGAATCCCTGCTGAAATCTACCGGAAAACTCGGCTCCGAGCCATAGGCGCCCTTGCCCGGCCCCGACGACCGTTGGCGGCACTCGAAGTCCCAGGGGTAGGAGCTGGCACATGCCCTGCTGTATACAAACTCGGACAGTGGGCCTTCTTGTGGCCCCTCTGACTGCAATGGAAACATAACGGATCAAGTCCCTGGGCGATGGTAACAACACAGTCTCTGCTAAAATGACCAATCTGGCCGCACTTGAAACATCCAGCATCGCCACCACTTCTACGCCTGCACACACCCATGTGCGTCCTTCCGCACTTCCCGCATCGACTGCGGCTCTGATAGTTCCTCGTCCTCAAATCCGAACCCTTGAGTCTCTTACCCGAACCTGTGGCTACCTGAGTCTCATCCATTTTCCTCTTCCCTTCCGACTCCCTGCCCGACTCTCGCTCCTTCGTTACCCCATCGGCAACGCCCGTCGACTGAACAACAGCTGTCTGATCCTGGAGCCTCGCGATCAATCTATCAGTGATCCTCACAACCATGTCGGGCAGATCCTCGCGAATGGCTCGCGTAACCTCCTCAACTATCCAATCATGCAAAGGTCTCTCTTGGAGACAGGGTGCCCCACGCACTCCTGTCCCCTGATGGTAAAAACTAGAAATGGGATCTCCCTCCTTGATGGATCCCTGAACTCCATAAGAATCGGAATCTAGACGAGCCCCAATCTGTCCTGCAACTAACCCGGCCTTAAAGGCCTCAAGATGACTGCCCATGAGCTCCACAACCACTATCAGAATACTCATCACTGATACGAGATCAAACATACCCTACCAGGTTCCCGATCTTGTCTCGGCTCTTCCCGAATCGAGTACGGATCCTCTGCTTTCAGTAGTACGGGCCCATACTACCTTCCACATCTATCCGTACTTTCCTCAGGAATTGCTTTGACTCCACCACATCCCTTAACCACTACTACTGCTCCCAGCACTATCTTATCCTAGGCTTACCCTAGGGAAACCTTTGACTTAACTCAAACCAATCCTCAGCTACTGAAGGTCTCCTCGTGATGCCAATTAGCCATCACCTGGATACCATCACATGCGACGAGGCTCAGATAATCCTTCAAGTAAAAGACTCGTCCCTACAATGGTTGGACTCAAACAAGAGCTGCGCAATAGAACCAAATCCAGCACTCTGAGATTATTCAACCCTGATCGCACGGGACGTGTCGTATCCACCTAATGGCTAACTCCCATCACTCATAATCCCACAATGCACAAAGGAAGTAGCATTCGAACAAGGGAAAAATCTAACCATAACATACTCCAGCAATCATATCCACATAGAAAGAATCTGAACTAGCATGCAACACAAACTCATAACTCAGGCATAACCTAAACAGGCTATCCTACTACTGTCTAATCAGCACTACTATGCAGCTCAAAAGCACAAATAACAGGCACATAAGGCATCATCCCTAGATCCTTAGTCCTATTCTAGCATGTTGTTCTATCGACTGATAATCATAACGTAAACTTGTATGGGTATTTTAGGGTACTTACTTGAGCTCGGCTGATTGCATGCACCACACCCTTTTCTCTTTTCAAAACTCTTTTCGCTTTTTCTAAAACTCTTTTCTTTATACTTTTTCTAAAATTGTTTTCTTTTCTCAAAATCCTTTTGTAATCATGGTTTTTCTTTTGAAAACTCAATACCACTTCCTTAGTTTGAGTTCAGACACACTCGGGAGTGCGCCCGAATCCCTCAAACCAAGGCTCTGATACCAACTTGTAACGACCCAAAAATACTACCCAAAAATTTCGTTTTAAAATAAGTAATAAAACCATATTCATCAAACGTCATATAAGAGTCATAAAGAATTCATCTCAAAATATCTTAACAACTGTCAAATATATCAGAGTATAAACATCCCAGGCTGAACAAATGGTGTGTGCACTGCAATCTTCCCGAGCTCCTCTTTTTAAAGAAACTGAGTACCTGAAACCAAAAACTGAAAACCGTAAGCACGAAGCTTAGTGAGGTCCCCCAATCTACCACATACCATGCAATAACATATAAAGCACATACTGGGGCCTTGCCCCCTCCATCAGACCGAAGTCCGAAGCTGACTGACTGGGACCTTGTCCTCTACATCAGACCGAAGTTCGAAGCTGACTGACCGGGACCTTGTCCCCAACATCGGACCGAAGTCCGAAGCTGACTGACCTGGACCTTGTTCCCTACATCGGACCGAAGTCCGAAGCTGACTGACTGGGACCTTGTCCCCTACATCGGACCGAAGTACGAAGCTAACTGACTGGGACCTTGTCCCCTACATTGAACCGAAGTCCGAAGCTGACTGACTGGGACCTTGTCCCCTACATCGAACCGAAGTCCGAAGCTGACTGACTGGACATAGCATAGCATAACATATCAACTAGCATGAACACATAAACCCTGTCTGAGCCACGGAGGCGTCAAACATACTAACTACTGTATTAGACCGAAGTCCTGAAACTACTGCTAACTGAACAGGCCGACATTGTGGCCTTAGACCCGTTCCTACTGGAAGGAAACTCACCTGAGACTGCTAAACTGGTGCTGCTAATCCTTTTGACTGCTACCTGACCTCTGACTCCGAACTGCTGCTCCACTAGCTCCTCGAGCTACCAATGTCAATATCACACTTAGTCCAACTGACATCCAAAGGTCAACTAGGTCAACTCTGGTCAAGGTCAAAATCCTGGTCAAAGTCAACCTTCCAGGTCAACCCTACTCGCCGAGTTCATATGCTCAGGGTCTTTCTATTCGCGACTCGACTCGCTGAGTCAGTCCATGACTCGCCGAGTCAACTATTCCCGAGTCCTGACCTGTCTAACTCGCTGAGTCTCCACCCGACTCACTGATTCGAGTTTCAACTCGAAGGGTTTGGGGTCTCGCGACCTGACTCGCCGAGCCCAAGGCAATCTTCAACCAACTCGTCGAGTTGTTCTTCCGACTCGCCGAGTTCATGCCTAACTTCATCCGACTCGACGAGCTGTTCATCCCACTCGTTGAGTTCCTCCTCATCTTCAAGCTACTCGCCGAGTCCACTCGAAGGACTCGCCGAGTCTATTCAGTCCTTAATCCATGCAGTGACTTTTCGAGCCAAACAGGGCTTCCAACTTATAGATCCACACCTCTAAGGCTTATCCCTTACGTAAAGTGGCAATCTTTACGTGTAGATTAAGAGATCTAGGCTCAAAACACATTAAACTAGGGTTTATGGCAAACATACATCTTCAACATACCAAGGGCTGATACTTTAGGGGATTCTAGACCAAAACAAGCATGGATCTGAGGTAGCAACCTCAGATCTGGACCTCTAACTCGAAATGGTTACATATCATACCAAAAATGTCCAAAACTCACACATAAGAATAGATCTAGGTGCAAAGGGAGTCCAAGCAACAGCTTATTACCTCCAATTGGTCTGAAATGTCTGCTCAATCCCGGATCTACAGTCCCTTCTTGCACCTCCAAGGCCTTCCTTCCTTCTCCAAGCTTCAAAAGCTTCACTAAGGGTAGATCTTGCTCCAAAATGATTATGGCGGCTAGGGTTTAGTGTTCTGTGGTAGAGAGGCAGTAAAGGAACCCTAGGGGAGAGAATGAGACGTTTAAATAAGCTCCAAGTCCCGAATTTAGGGTTTTCCTTGCTCAGACCAGACTCGCCGAGTCACCTTGGCCGACTCGCCGAGTTGGTCGCTTACACCTCAACCCGGATCCCGCTCGGACTCGCCGAGTCCCTCCTTGGACTCGCCGAGTCTCCCCTTAAAATTGGGGTTTTCTTTCTTTTCTTGGCTTTCCAAACTTTGGGTGTTACACATATTCCCAAGGAAGTCCCTTTGCATACTTTTCAACCTTTGTCAGCTCGTCTGGGACAAGGTGCAAAGCAAACTCCATTTTTTCCATGAAGTTGTTGGTGTATTCATCGATGGACATGCTTCCTTTCTTCAAAATTAGGAATTGGTTCTCTAGCTCGAGCAGGATCCATACTCGAATCAGTGAGAGTCTTGGAGAATCTAGGAAGCCTGTGAAGGAGAATCCTTGATTATGATTAGAATATGGGAATGGTTGCTATGCGGAATGCGGATAAGCATGCAAGGAGAAAGACCAGGGTTCGGTCCCGGCTCTGGTAGTGAGCTAGATAGTGGAAGGACTACCAGGATTTTGAGTTCGCCTTGGATCTCTTGTATCAAGCGGAAATGATTGATTATGCGATCTATTGCACTTTATGGATTGGGAGACGAGGTCTTAGGGATGGTTAGTAGCCCGATATAGAGCAGAGGTTACTCCAACTATTGCAGTTCAGCCATTGACGATTGAGCTGGTGAGTGTGCTAGGGTGCGAGACCCTGATTGATATGATTTCTAGAGCTCGAGAGCAAGGATTGATGTGGAGCACATTGGGAAGAGGGGAATCATATAAGGTGCATACATTGGAGGGTCCCGGAAGGGGGCACAAGGGTTCGAGTCGGTTGTGAGAGGCCAGTAGGGCCTGGTTTAGTGCGGTACTTGTAGGAAATTGCACGAGGGAGTTTTTGCTTTGAGGGTTTTACTAAGTGTACCTCTAGGTGTGTTGCCCCGTTTGTGTTTGGTCTACACATCCAAACATTTGTCATATGTCATTTGCATACCGTGAGTTATAGGATGGTTAGTGAAAAATTGTTTCCCTCTTTGCTGGTTTGGAGCGCTCAATATTATATGGGTCTAGGGTCAAGATCGGTTTAGGGACATGATGCGGAAAGTCTACGGACAGGATTGGTGACTCGACCATTATGCTTGAGTCGGCTTTTAGAAGCACCTAGGGAAGTGGTTTACCCTTGAGGCCATGGCCTAGACATCAGTTATTCGAACCTCAAGATATAGGTGGGGCATCAATTCAAGGCGTCTGAGATTATTAGTCTCGCTGGGATTCGGGAAGCGTTTATCTGATCTTTAGGAGTGTGTGGTCCTTGGGGATTCGGGCCCGTAATAGAGCACTCGCACGGACGAGAAACAGGTTGTCAGGAGTTGGTTATTAAAGAGTAAAAAGGATCGGGAATCCTTCAAACCTCATATATTGCAAAGACTCGGTCGAATCTAAGTGGGGGAGAACCGCATAGGTATTCAGGACAGAGACATGTATGAGACCGGGATAGGCTTCTCGTCACTATCGAGGGAAAATGGCAGCCCAAGTGGCTATTTGGTTGAGGGTTGTGCGAGTTTGGAGTCCAGTAAGACTCCCCGTCATGTGAATCGCATATTCTTGGGGGCTTGATAACAGAATTTAGGGAGACGGGTTGGGGCTCCAGTCACAAATTGAGTTCAGTTCGGGTGATTGGTCGAGTGCGTGCTTGACTCTGTATGCATTTGGAATCAATAGACTAGGGTAAGGTATTGGGTTACGATTGTGTTAGGTTGAGGGTGTTGTAAGACTACGGGGGAGCCGTAGCATTCACTAATGGTCAGTTGGTATGGAAGTGTTGTAAGGCTACGGGGGAGCCGTAGCATTCACTAATGGTCAGTTGGTATGGAAGTGTTGTAAGACTACGGAGGATCCGTAGCATTCACTAATGGATAGATAGTATGGGAGTGTTGTAAGTCTGCAGGTGTAGCCGTAGCATCAACGGGGTTAGCAGATAGTACTTGAATGATGTAAGTCTGTGGATGTAGCTACAGTCTTCACTTGATTAGTAGATGGCAAGAGCGTGTTGTTAGGACGCGGGAGGAACAATAGTACCCACCAGTTCAGGTGTAGCCGTGAGGTTATGGAAAAAACAGATTGGATTTTGAAATTACCCAGACCGATTAGACCTAGTTAAGCCGGTGATAAGACTGTAGGAGCGCCATACGACTACGAGAGAAAGGAGTCAGTGGATTGCTTAAGGTCATTCGTGACATAAGGCTACCAATGGTCAGGAAGCAATCACTTCTAGCATCAAAGTTGGTGATGCCAGGGTTCGACGCTTGTAACCAATCGGTTAGATTATGAAGTTGTTAGAGTCACAGTGACATGACAACTAGTGGCAACTGGTTTTTGAGAAGGGTTTCGTTCAAAAGTCGTGTCAGGCGACTAAGTGGGGGAGTCCTTTGGCCCTACAGCCAGGCCGAAGTCCTATAATTCAGATGATTGGCGGACGAAATGAGACCAGGCACGCCTCGGAAGATTTTGGAAAGCAGTCATGTAGCAGCATGCTTTTTTTTTTCGGGCAGTTTCAGCAATTGGGCAGTATTAGAAATGGTGTTTTAGGTTTCATATGCGAACGTAATAGCTGCTTGACTGGTAAGTGACAAGTCACTCACAACGGGATTATCTAAACCTTGGCCGAGTATAAGTGATATGCAGGGATAATTAGGTCGGTGAGCCTATTTTATTTTGGGGACCCCGAGTTATCAGAAGTTGAGCGGCCAGTTGAGGGATAAACGGATTGGATTCAACGATAAGGATTCAGTATGAGTAGTCTGTCATGGATTCAGACCATCTCAAGACAACAAATTTCAGACGGAGTAGATGTGGTCTTGTTGAATTCGTTCACCTGTGGAATTCGGACGGAATAGATGTGATCTTGTTGCAGGAAATTAGTTCATCTTCAGGTTCTAGAACCTTGCGAAAGTCGGATTATTCGGGGCTTAAAAAGTAATATTTGGATTTATTTTGAAAAGATTTTGGAGACTAAGGGGTTGTTTAGTAACAGTTGGATTAATTATGTAAAGAATTCTGAGATCAAGGGTGTAATAGGTAAATATGAGAGCTGTTTTGGAAAGAATTTTATGGAGGGGGATTGTTTATGCCATTATGGTAAACAACTTGATGGAGCCGGGTATTTAAAGGTTGACAAACCCTAACCCTAAGGAGGAAGTCGGCCGTCACCCCACTCCCCATTCATCCTCCAGCCGCAAACCCTATTGCTCTTGCTCTCTCTCCCAACCGTCATCTTATCGCCACCGCTGAAGGACCACTGATCAGCCACCTTATTTCGTCGCCGGTGAAGACATGAAGGCACGAAGAAATCGGAAAACTCGTTTGTTGGTGCTGCTGCTGTTTACGGTTGGGTTGCTGCCTCAACCCATGTTCACCGCCGTTACCCTGCCGCTATCTAATTGCCGATGAAGCCGTGAGCATCGAGGACCATCGTCATGACCGGGTACCACCATATCTCTCTCTTCCCTGTCATTCCTCTCGGTGTTAGACGCCGAAAACATCGTTGATGTTGCTGGAGGTTATGGCGCGGATGTGGTCATGTCTTGGTGACGGATTGCCATCGTTTCCCGGCCGGAATCACTTCTTAATTTCCGTTCACGACTGGACCTATCGTGTGTCGCCTCTGCCACCGTCATTTTACACCCTCACCGTCGTTTTGCGCCACCACGGGGAGTGGTTGGGCTCGTTTACGGCCAGAAGTGGGCATGGTGGTGTTGTGCTCATATGATGTGGTGGTTTGAGGCTATATGAGCACTGCTTGGTCGGAGATCCGAAGAAAGACCTCACTGCCACCATCATGAGGTGGTGGCTGCCGCTCTCTACCGCCGACTGTCGTCAAGGTGGTTGTGTGTGTGTGTTAGATTAATGTGTGTGTTTATTTGTTTAGTATGTGTTTATTTTGAGAGTAAAGTCGTGTAAAATGTATCAGAAAGTGAAATAATGAAAGAAAGGAACCCTAACCACCACGGCCGCCGTGTCGGGTGGCAGTGTGCTTGCCTCATTGAGTTCGATTCGTTTAGGGTGTTTGAAACCCTAATGGGCCTTGTAAGCCCTAATGGACCCTAATTGACCCAATAAAACCCTAACGGGCTTAATAATTTTCAAGTGGGCCTAATAGGCCCATTAAAGCTCTAATTGACCTAAAAGCCCAACAACTTGATAAATGGATTAATATTTGGGTTGGGAAACCCTAATGCCAATAAAACCCTAATTTGGGCAATTAATCGGGACACACGAGAATTATTTAATAACTTGAGATATTAAATAATAATCATTGACAAAAATGAATCTAAGCAATATTGGACTTAATGGATTAAGTCCTTAATGGGTTAAGTGAGAAACACTTAACCCTAATTGTCATTTATGTGAAACCCTAATCTCACTTGGGCTTTGTGTTGGGCTTTTCCTTTGGTCTTTGGTAATTGGATTATTAATGGGCCATCCAAGAATAATCATATGGTCTAGAATATGTTAATGGGCTTAGGGTAAGGCCCATATGAGGGTGTGGGCCCAATTTGGAAAATTGGGCCGTAGACGGGCCATAGTTTGGGCATTGATGATTATATGATGTTAGGCCTTAGAACAAGAACATCTAAAGGCTTAGGCTCAATTTGGAAAATTGGGCCATATGTTGGGCGTTGATTCCCAGTTGACTTTGGGCCTTGGGCTTAAATAAGCCGAGCTTGGGGGTAATGTAGTAATTATCCAAAGTAGGTACTTATGGTTATGTAGTGGAACCCAATTATATTTAATACTTTAATTAATACTTGTATTAAAATCATGTTCATGAAAGAGACTATGCACTCACTTGAAAAGATGGTGATTCCGAACTCAGACAGCGTTTCGCTTCTTCAAAAAAATAATTTCCTTTGACGAAACCTAGTATTATTATCACTAGACTTTAGTCTATTATTCGCCGAGACTAATTCATAGTCTAGCTATTATTACTATTATATAAGCGTTAAACAATACTTATATAATCCATAATAATAGCCCAATTACTTATTATAAGTTCCTAATAACGTTACTATAATTAAATAAAAACTATATTAAAAATAGCGTAGGCGTAGCTCATTTACAACGGGTTTTATAGAAAACCGGGCTTTGCTTGGAGCAGCGTTACCGAGCCGAAAATCTCTTCTTTTCGGAGCCGTCAAGCACTCCGGGGCTTCCGCCTCGTGCTAGGGAGGTTCCCTAGCCTTTTCGGGGGATTTCGGGGCTAAAGAGAGGTTCTAGAGAGAGAGTACAAAGAAGAAAGAATGAGAAAGGTGTGAAGAAAATGAGGGTGGGAGAAGTTTTATTTATAGGGTGAAAATGACTGAACTTGGTGCCACATGTCACCATCTAGTGGCAAGACTTGGGGAGAAAGCAATGACCAAGATTGTGCCACATCACCCATTTTCGCACAGCACACTTCCGACTTCTAAAATTCGTAACTTTCACATACGACCTCCGTTTTTGACGTTCTTTATATTTATGCGTAGGTAAAAATAAGATCTACAACTTTCATTTTGACACCGTCGGCTAGTTCTTGACCGATCTTAAATTTAACAGTACGAGGCTATTATACTGTTAAATATCCGCGTAAATTTCATAACTTCTACATACGGACTCTGTTTTCGTTTGTCTTTTTACAGTTGAGTTCCTATTAATGAGATCTCAATTCTCATTTAGGTCGCGTAGGACAAAAACCGCTCGAACTAAAATTCGAGTTTCGGGTCGTGCACTGCTATGTCAAATCTTAGAAAATTCATAACTTCCTCATACGAAGTCAGATTTGGGCGTTCTTTTTTTTTTGTATGTTATCGGTTTAACATATAATACAAATTTTATTTGTATTGATAAGGCTAAAAATTCCTTTATCAAAAATTCACTATTTACGTCTCCCGGTGCCGTGCCGGTTTTGCCATAAAACTTCGACGGGTCATATCTTTTTCGTTATAACTCGGATTTCGGCGTTCTTTATATGTACGGAACCCTTGAGACATATTATAAAACTTGGTTAAGATTATTTCTTCCAAATAATCTTTTGTCGAAAATTCGTTTTCGACCTCTATTATCTCTAAATTGACTAGCCCGGATCTACGGGCGTTACAAAACTGCTAAAACCGTTTCTATCCGTTGAGGGACTTGTACACCTCTGATGGAAATTTTGAGAGCGTTTTTGAACTTAGACTACTGTCTATTATTTTATTTCATTTTTATCAATTTTAATCTCGACCAAAATCAGATTCGTAAAATCTTTCGAATCTGAATCAGTTAATCGCGAAACCTTAAACTATTGATTTCGACATAATTTCTATTATTTGTAATGTATACCGGAAGTGATGTAAAGGTCCAATACAAGTTATGTGAATTTTAAAGATAGAAATGACACAATATTTCTAAAATCGTATGCAATTATATAATTTAGGGTATATAATTATAAACAATTAAAGGGGTGATGGCTATATATATATATATATATATATATATATATATATAACCTTTTTTTTCTCGTACCTTGAAAATCAAATCTATAGGTTTCGTTTCACGCCACGTATTCTACCTTGGTAACAACATAACGTACTACAACAATCGTCTTCGAACCTTGCCTATAAGTGTAACGTCTCACATTCTCCACAAACATCCCTACTGAATTAGCGACTCCCCTCCTATCTAAAAGCAAATTCGAATTCCTCCCCAACAACGATACCGACTACATCATTCACACTAAAAACCCTAATTT
Organism: Lactuca sativa; assembly: GCF_002870075.4. Classification (NCBI taxonomy): domain Eukaryota; kingdom Viridiplantae; phylum Streptophyta; class Magnoliopsida; order Asterales; family Asteraceae; genus Lactuca; species Lactuca sativa. Next base: position 323,619,667 of record NC_056627.2, on the reverse strand, counting down.
CGCCGACATACAATTCCCCAATTCAATTTGTTTCGGTTGATGATTGACTACCCTGATTTCCCGAACATAAAACACCAACCCCATCATCCACAAAAACCCCAATTCGTATCCAAACATGTCACCATTGATCTTTGTCTACTGATGATTGATTAATGTTTTTTGATTCTTCAACACATGTTAGACTTTGCTTATTCTTTTACTTCAATCGTATGTTTTCCCCGTGTGTTCACATTTAATTATTGTTACAAATCATTAATATTTGATGATAAAAATTATGTAGTATGTACTAACAATAGCACAAAATTATCTATTAAAGTATATGCAATGGTTGACTGAAACATAGAGGTATGTGGTCAGTAGGTTTTTGGGTTTCAAAAGAGTTTGTTTCATTTATAGGATTTAGTTTGAGATAGGTATCATTAATCACATGACCTCTATTTCTAATTATATAGGGTTTTAATATTTTATTATATGTGTTTCTTTGAACAAAGGTTTGTGTGTCGTGCATAAAACCCCTCAATGTTTAGATTATTTAGATCTTTAGGGATACATTTACATACAATTCTTGAAGATTTGTGTGTTGTACATAAAACCTAAAGGACCTTATTTGTAAAATACCTAAAGGACTAGAAGATTCATTAAAGACTAAAAGCTTCTATACAAGCCCTTTAACCTTATGTAAACCCCAAAGGACCTTATTTGTAGAAAGACATGAAGGACTAGAATATTCGATAAAGACTAAAAGCTAACAAAAGCTTTCTACAATCTTATGTAGAAGGATGTTTCCATAAACCTACAACTTAAGGATATTCTCTTACGTCAAGTTGTTCTTTATACATTGATCGATAGGATCATTGTAAGGGCTTTGATCCTTGTAATTTGTTGGTGATTGTATATCACTAATATTATTTAAGTGTAACGGGTTAATTTGTTGATCAATGTAACTTTGACAATTATCGAATAAATTAGTATGGTGAGAAGTGCATATTTGTTTGATTTTTATCATTGTTGAAAGTATACTGGTATTTAGGGGCGAACCCCTGGGAGCGGGGTCCAAGGGGCAGAGCCCCTGGCTGGGGTCAAGCTGCCAGGTCAGCGCGAGAATTTTTTATATTACTTATGTTACTATATAAAAAATGTCTCAGAAATCCGTATTTTTTTTTTTTTTTTTGTAAAAATACCCAGTTTTGTGATTGATTTATAGACCCGATTTTATGTTAGTTTTTTGACATGTAATATGACTGTTTTTAGACAGGAAGTTGTTTTCCTGTAACTACCATATGACAGTTTTAGGACAGGAAGTTAGTTTTGTTATGGCTGACAAATATGTACCACAGAGAACCAACCAACATGTTACCAACTGAACCAATTAAATTGGTAGCCAATATGTTTGGCTGGTAATGCCATGCTAATTAAGTAGTCTTGGTACGGTAACAATATGAAATTTTGAATATCACGGTTGTACCGTACCTACCAATATATATATATATATATATATATATATATATATATATATATATATATATATATATATCAATTCATAAATACAAAGAAATATGAGTTCTCATATCTTCATGTTTTAATTAGAATAACAACTAACAAGTCTTAGAATTACTAAACTAACACATTGTCCGACAAATTTCTTGATACTTATTGTTTGATGTGCACGAGATCGGTGATACATGCACTAAAACTTAAAAAAGAATACTAACCTCTCATTCCTTGTACTTGTACTGTTACCATTTGTTTCCTCTAGCAGCTTGCTAAGGGTGGATCTCTTTTAATCCTTTTAGTCGTTTCGAAAAAAAAACTACCAGAAGCGAGTGAAGCAACGGCTAAATGTCCACAAATTCAACTTATATTCATGTATAGTACATATTAGTTAAAAATTTTGGTATATATCAAAATACCAATATATACCAACCAAATTTGTTGGTAGTCAAATTAACTGGTACCAAGCATATTTGGTACGATACTGATATCTAAAATATTATACCAACTATAGTTGGTAGGGTGCACGGTTTGGAGAAAAAAATATCGGTATCATACCAATTTCACCCCTAGTTTTTGTTATATGATCAATTTCGGATTCATTTTGGATACAAATTTCATAACATCTTATTCATTATTCATTTCTAGAAAAATAGTGAGTTTCATCCGATTAAAGATTTCGAATGTACATTCGAAATGCTTAAATCTAGGGGTGAGCAAAAACCGCACCGCAACTAAAATTAACCGTAAAATCCGCATAAATCGCAACCGATAAACCGCAACCGCAATAAAAACCGATGGTGAGGTTTTCTATTTTTTAAAAACCGCAAATTTGTGGTGCGGTGCAGTTATTAGTTTTCAAAAACCACAAAAAAAACCGCATCGCACCGCATATATTATATACATTTTTTATTAATTAATAATATAGTAAATATTAAAAATAAGACAAGTTTTATGGATGAAAGATGGATAAAATACTAGAAGACAAAAATGTTGGTTTTTTGTTATGTTTAACTTTGAAAAATAGTGAGATTAGAAAATTTTAAAATATTTATTGTTAATTACTATTAATTTGATGTTTTTAAGATATTAATTGTTTGTGATTTAAGTTAACTGTGTTATACCTTATGTTTTTTTTTTATATTACAAGTAATATGTTTGAACTCTTAAAACCGTTTGAGCTCTAAACTGTAGTTAAAAACCTCACAAAATAACCGCACCAAATGCATGTGGTTAATAATCGCAACACTTTGCCAACAAAACCGCACCGCAAAAATAACCGCACCAAGCGGTTTTGAAAATGGATTAACCGCATTTGCGGTTAGTGGTGAGGTTTTGGCTAATAACCGTACCGAACCACACTGCGTTCACCCCTACTTAAATCTGAAAGTGTTTCACAACTCTCACTAATCCAAATTTATCTATATCCCGTTTTTTCTAACATAATTTGTCATGTTCAACATCAAATTCATCTTATATAAACATACATTATAACCATGAAACTTGTATTACATCATAATTAATCATTTTTACATTAGTATAAATCTAGCTACATTAAAATAAGATGATTAGGCGACATTGGAATCATTAATAGTTTTTGTATTTGTTTATTTAAGTAGTTATTCATTTGTTAACTTTCTGCCTCTTTTAAATTGATACTCGACTTCAGGAGTTACATCAACAAATTACTTATTAAATAATGTATATTTATAATTAAATAAAAATATTTATTCAACTAAAAAATAACAAACTAAATAACTTTTACATAATTTACCAATAAAAGTTTGGAATCCAAAATGTAAAAAAATGATAATCACTTGCTTAATTGTAAAATGAATCATTTTTAGATTTCGGTCTTTTAGGTGGAACATTTCTGTTTGCTAATTTACGCTCCTCTCACTGCTAGGGTTTCTCTTCAGTCTTCCCCCATTTCCAGCCAAACTAGGGTTTCTGTCACACGAAAGCCTCAAATCTACGATCTGGAATTTTAAAACTTTCAACACTTAAATTGAACATATTCTCATCTTACGAAAGCAATGGCAACCATGGCAGCTCAAGCACCACGCGCATCCAAGACAGAGAGCTATGTCGACAACAAACGGAAGGACGATATCCGTATGGCGAACATCAAATCGGCACGCTCCGTCGCAGACGCCGTCCGTACCAGTCTCGGCCCGAAGGGAATGGACAAGATGATTTCAACAGCCTCCGGAGAAGTCATCATCACTAACGACGGCGCCACCATTCTCAACAAAATGGAAGTGCTCCAGCCCGCCGCCAAGATGCTCGTCGAACTATCAAAGTCACAAGACGTTGTCGCTGGTGATGGAACCACCACCGTCGTCGTCATCGCTGGTGCACTCTTGAAACAATGTCAACAACTTCTTCATTCCGGTATTCACCCCACTGTTATATCTGATTCTCTCCACAAAGCCTCCATGAAAGCGGTTGATGTTCTTACCGCCATGGCAGTTCCTGTTGAGCTCTCCGATCGCGAATCTCTCGTTAAATCCGCATCTACTTCCCTTAACAGCAAGGTAGTTTCACAGTACTCTACACTTCTAGCCCCTTTAGCCGTAGATTCCGTTTTATCTGTTGTGGATCCTGCAAAACCCGATTTAGTTGATCTTAGGGATGTGAAAATCGTGAAGAAACTCGGTGGTACTGTTGATGACACAGAGCTTGTCAAGGGTCTAGTATTCGACAAGAAGGTTAGCCACGCTGCTGGTGGTCCTACTCGTGTTGAGAATGCCAAAATCGCTGTCATTCAGTTCCAGATCTCTCCTCCCAAAACCGACATTGAACAATCCATTGTAGTATCAGATTACACCCAAATGGATAGGATCCTGAAGGAAGAGAGGAATTACATTCTCAGCATGATCAAAAAGATCAAATCCGCTGGTTGTAACGTGTTGTTGATCCAGAAAAGCATTTTAAGAGATGCAGTTACAGATTTGTCTCTCCATTATCTTGCAAAGGCCAAAATTTTGGTGATTAAGGATGTTGAACGTGATGATATTGAGTTCATCACCAAGACACTAAACTGCTTACCAATTGCAAACATTGAACACTTCCGTGCTGAAAAACTTGGGTATGCTGATATGGTAGAAGAAGCTTCTCTTGGAGATGGAAAGATTGTTAAGATTACTGGAATCAAAGACATGGGTAGAACAACAACTGTTCTTGTTCGTGGATCCAATCAGCTTGTTCTTGATGAAGCAGAAAGAAGCTTGCATGATGCTTTATGCGTGGTGAGGTGTCTAGTGAACAAAAAGTTTCTAATTGCAGGTGGTGGGGCCCCTGAAATTGAGCTGTCTAGGCAGTTGGGTGCATGGTCAAAGGTGTTGCAGGGTATGGAGAGTTATTGTGTGAGATCTTTTGCTGAGGCTCTTGAAGTTGTTCCCTACACTTTGGCTGAAAATGCAGGGTTGAATCCAATCACCATTGTTACAGAGCTTCGTAACAGACATGCACAGGGTGAAATCAATGCTGGAATCAACGTGAGGAAGGGGCAAATTACAAATATTTTGGAGGAGAATGTGGTGCAGCCATTGCTTGTGAGCACAAGTGCTATCACTTTAGCTACTGAATGTGTTCGGATGATTTTGAAGATTGATGATATTGTTACAGTGAGGTAGATTTGATGCAAAAACTCATCACAAGTTTTTGGGAGATCTTTATCATGGTATGTTTTTGATTTTTTTTTTTTGGAGATTTATGTTTTATGTTTATGTAAACCTTCTTTTTTGTAGTTTTGACTTGATATTTTTGGTTTTCATTATATGACTGTTTCTTGGTATGATTATCTAGAATTTCTCATCATCTGTGTTGGAAACTTTCTGGATTAAAAGTTTTGCTGCATTCCACATATTATTTGGTTTGTTGATGGATGATATGTTAAAATGATTAAACGATGATATTTATAATTTATGTGGATTTGTATTTGTCTAAAAAGGTTTTTCTTTGAGTATTAGACTATTAGTTATAGACAATGGCGATAATTTGATAAAAACCTCAATACAGTACATCTCCAGTACAGTCTACAGCAAAGTTTTTTCATCAAGCTTATCTATTACCCCACAATTTTAGTTTATATCATTTACATTTTTTATATTAATATATTTGAAATGGAAAACCCCAAAAAACCCAACCTAGTATCTCCTCAAAGTAACTATTTTGTTATATTTTTGTCCAATAAAGCTTTGTGGTTGTTTTATAGCAATTTGCTTTCATTAAAACTAGAATGTAGCAATGTACAATGACCTTGTAGGGGAGGCTCTCAATTTTTTTTAACATAACATAAAATGCTCATGAAACATTAATTTAGGCAAAATCACAACATAAAATGGGGAAAATGTAGGGAAAACCATACAAAAACCATATCTATTATCTTCCGATTCCAATGCTCAAAAATGGTCCCTATGGTTTTCGAAAATATCAAGTTTAGTCCCTAAGTTCAAAAAACCTCACTGATGGTCCTTGTGGTTTCACAACTTTTAACAAATGGTCTTTTTCGCTTACACCGTTAACATTTGACCGTAAAATGAAGGACATTTCAGTCATTTCACCACCACAGGGACCGCCTTAATCTCTCTCTCTCTTAAATTAAAATGTATCATGAGCACTAAATCAAACCCAAAGGTTTTAGTTCACATCGTCATCAACCAGGAACGTTACAACAAAACATAGATCTTGAACATGTACATGTAAAAGAGAAAGAAATAAAAAACAACCACAAATATCCCAAGAAATCAAGAACAAAACAGAAAAATCATAAGAAATCAAAACATAATTCATAAAACTCCCTTATCGGTCAAACATACACAAAACCAAAACCATAAACTAAGAAAACCCACCTGTAACTTCATCTTCTCCCCTTAGATCCCATCTTCAACAATGACTCCATCTTCCACCAACAATCAACTGGTGGTTTCTTAATCAAAGAGTAGGAGATTAAGGCGGATGTTTTGTGGATTCTACAAGATCCGCAGTCTCCCCAGCTCTATATATGGGCATCTAAATCATTGGGTTTTTCAATCTAGGGCTTTTATAGCTAGAAGGTTGTTTGGAAAACACCGAAATCGACGCTTCTCATCCCACCCATCATCGTTCTGATCGAACTCCGACAATTTCACATTTAAAACCCACTAGGCTTAATCGTAGAGTCTTATTTCTTTGAATTTGGATCTAATTTGAACTAATTTGAATTGGGTTAGGGAGGGTTTTCGGAAGAGGTGCATTGAACAATGTGTTCAAGGGCAGAATTAGTATTTTGAGGACTATTGTAGTAATCAAGAAATTAGACAAAGAAGATAAAGAAGCTCCAAAGTCCGATCAAATTCCCCAGAATTTTTTCTAATTCCCCAGAAGGAAGCTCGATGTTCTGTTGCTCGTCGATTAAGTGGATAATCGAACATGGATCTTGATAACTATTTCCTCATATGTATTGGGTTTTCTTTTTATGGAGAGAGAGAGAGAGAGAGAGAGAGAGAGAGAGAGAGAGAGAGAGAGAGAGAGAGAGAGAGAGAACCCTTTAATATTAAATAATTATATTTTTTTTCTTTTTTTTTTTTAAAAAAATATGGCAAACTTCATAAATGGTCCTTGTGGTTGTGAAATGACTGAAATGCCCTTCACTTAACGGTCAAATGTTAACGGTGTTAGCTAAAAAGACCATTTGTTAAAAGTTTTGAAACCACAGGGACCACCTGTAAGGTTTTTTGAACTTAGGGACTAAACTTGACATTTTTGAAAACCATAGGGACCATTTTTGAAGTTTTGTCTAACCATTATGTTATTTTTGTGTACAATAAAACTATGACAAAACTGTACAAATGGTCCCTATGGCTCAAAATTGACACTTTGGTCCAAAAATGTTTTGACTAGCATCAGAGGTCCAAACTTTTCATTTTGTTGCGAGTTTGGTCCAATTTGCTTTGAACTTTTTTCAAATGACAAATTTGCCCTTATTAATTTCTTTTTCTATTTCTTTTATAATTTTATTGTATTTGTGATTTAAAATTATATCTAAAAAATATCCAATCCCATGCTACCCTACCTACATATCTCTAGAAACACTAATATAATCTCTCTCTCTCTCTTCATTACCGCCGGACCAGCACCTCCTGCTGACAACCGCCGTCGAACCACCACCACTTGACAAACTATCGTCTGCTGGACCATTGCTGCTTGTCTTCCTATCTTAGTCACCTCCGTCGACGTAGATTAGAATACCTGACGACATATATCTGAACCACTGCCCACTGCCGGTCTCTTCCTGGAACGCCATCATCGTCGTATAAAGTCTGGATCTCCGGCAAAAACTTCCCAAATATTGAAACCATTTTCACCGGTCTCTTCCTGGAATATCACCGCCATCAGAAAACTATACCAAATGTTGAAACCCTTTGTAGATCTGTCGATCTATCTCAAGGTGACGATGAGGCTAGGGGATGACGACACTACCAGAGAAGATGGACGGTGGCGACGACTTAATTTGCAAACCTTGGTGATGTAGACTGAGAAAGGGGGCGTCATAGATCTGAAAAAGGGAGAAAGTCGAAGCTAGGGTGGCAAGCTATGTTGCTGCCAGAGACGATATGCAAACGACCACCACTTTTTCGTCTTCTTCTTTATAGATCTGAGATGGTTTCCGGTGGCATTCCAATGGTGGTCCGATGACTGCTCTATTGTTCCAATGGTTGTCGGAGAAGGAGCAACACGGGGTCATCGGCATCGTCGGAGAAGGAGCAAGACGAAGTCGATGATGTTCCAAATCTACATCTGTGGTTACTCCGATGATGACAGCTCGAGAGGTGTTCTTGAGACTAGTGGTCAGTGGTAGGTTTTCTGATGGTGGTGCCATGTCCGATGGTGGTGGTTGGCGGTTGTAGTGGTGGTAGATACAGGTGACCGATGGTGGTGGTGGTAGATAATGGTGTCAACAAGTGTTTGTTCTTAAATGTGTGTGAAAATGTTCTTGAGTGTTTATGAATGTTTGAGAGAGAGGGGGGTTGGGTGGGGTGGGGTGGGTATTTTTTTATTTCTCTTAAAAATAATTATAAAAATAAAATAGAAATGGTATATTTTCTTTTTCTTTTTTCTTTTAATCATAAAAACATTTAATTAAATAAAAAACTGAAAAAAAAAGTAAGGGTAAAATCGTCCTTATAAAAAACTTCAAAGTAAATCGGACCAAACTCGTAACAAAATGAAAAGTATGGACCTCTAGTGCTAGTCCAAACTTTTTTAGATCAAAGTGACAATTTTAAGCTAACTAGAGGGACCATTTATGTAATTTTGTCTAAAACTATTTTATTTGTTCATTATGTCTAAAATAATGTTTCTTAACCAGTAAACATTTTAAAGCTGGTCACCTAGCATTTATGTTTAAAACATTTTAAAGCTGGTCACCTAGCATTTATGTCTTTTAAAAAAACCAACCTATTATCTTCTTGTGCGCATAAAACCACTTTGTTATTCTTTTGTATAATAAAACCATTTTGTTTTATGAGTTTATACGATAAATTTTTTTTATGTTATGATTTTATAAAATATTTAATTATCTTACATTTTATGCCACACATGTTTCTCTTTATGAGTTCACGCATCATGCTAAGAGAAAATATGCATAGCCTAAATATTAGAATTATCAACATTAGAACTTTTAGCTACTAAAGTGAGTCAATGACATCTAGTGTTACCTGATGAAAAGAATCCACCTTCAGCTAAAGTAATACTGGCTGAAGGATGGGTAGAAATATGCATGTGCTGAGAAGAATCGGGAATACACAACAAAAGAAAAGATAATTGGTAAATGATGTTGCATAAGAATCGAGTTCACGTATACACAATTGAAGTTGTCACAATATAAAATGGTGGCCTTGGTGTTAGGGCAATGGTGTTAGAAGAGGAGATTGCAAAAACTGACGTTTGTATTTACCACATTATGGTATTCAACTTTGGCACTGGAGAGAGATAACATACGGATGAACAAGAGTTATGGTTGTTGTCCAGAAAGACAGTTCCAGATGTGGAACGATGATTATTGGGCAATCCTTCATCCAACATCAAAATAAGTAACTAGACTTGTTGAGAAGGATATACGAAGTTGGAGCCCATGATCAAGAGTATCTTGTATTGAGAGACCATAAATTGGGGTTTTAACTTTTGCCTTTTTACACATACTAATTTGATTTCATTCAATAAATTAATAGAAGAAAAAAAAAACTAAAATCCAATTCAATTATTAGTTTAATACTTTAATTGATTTATAAATTATAATATTTATGTTTTGTAACTTTTAAATTTGTAGTTTATATTTAATATGTTATGAAAAATTATATTAGTTCTTAACGAATTGAAATAAATAAGAAATAAAACTAAGGGCAAATGGCATTGAAACCATTGTAGTTGAATCGAAGATTACATATGCTTTTCATTAAAGAATTGAAGGATAGTTAAACATGTTTTCATGACATGATGATAGATGAAGGCGAGTCTCGTTAACAACAAACATCCTTAGATCTCATTCCCATCGAATGTTTCTAGGATGAAAATTTTGTTTATAAGAATTTAGGTTATTTGATTAGTGTTTGTGTAGTTTTTGGGTTAAAATTTTAAAATTTACTCCAACCAACTGTTTTGGCAAAATCGGAACAAAAAGATTTTTAATAATGGTTTTCTCAACAAAGAAAAATCAAGAATGCCTTTTTCAGAAGTAGGAAATGTGTCAAAGTAGGGTGATTTTTTTAGACCATGGTGTCATGTTTATCCTATCATCTCATATTTTTTTACATGCATCCATTTCATTCTATATCATTTTTGTCATACACCGTGAATAACATGCCATTTAAAAAAGGTTGTTTAAATATGTATTGGGGTTAAAAAAAAGTGGTTGAAAATTTTGAATTTTATTAGTTTAATGGTTTGAAATTGAAAAAATAATTAAACAAAAAATAAACGTTGTTATACTGCATTCCCTCTCCACTCTCATCATCAACAAAATATCGTTTGACCACAACACACCCAACATGCCATGGACCTACCCATAAAACTAAACTTGTCAAAAAAAAAAAAACTCTTCTTGGCCTATTCTTGTAAATTTACAATTTCATTATGAGAAAAGATTTTTTTAAACCTTTCGCTAAAAAAAGTTTTGAAAAGCTTTTAGTTCCTAATGTTCTAAAAAAGATTCGTGTATTTGTTTATGTGATAATTACTTGAGACGTAATCAACCTTTGGCTTTATATATATTTAGCAATTAACTTGTCTTGTAAGTATTGTATCAATAATCTTACAAACTTCTTAAAAAAATACCATTGTTAACTTGCATATGTTTGGGTGATGTGGCTTGTACACATTTGACATGTTTGATAACGAGAGTTTAAGAGCTTTTAGGTTTTAGTTTTTAACAAAAAAAACTCGATTTAAACAAAAAACTTTATTTGAAAGTACAAACGTTTAACTTTTAATTTAAACAAAAATCTCTAAATCTATTAACTCCTTCATGTGACGTTTAATAAAAAACTATTGCATTTTTTTAATCAATTTCTACAATTGACCTTACAAAATATAGTTATATATTTATCTTTTTTAAACAATTATTTTTTTTAATGTAATTTTAAATATTTCAAAAGCTTTAAATTTTTTTTTTCAAACACTCATATAATAAAAAACAAAATTTCATAGATGGTCCTTAAGGTTTTTTGTTTGTTCCTAAAATAGTCTTCTTGAAACATTTTTTTTGCATGAATGGTTCTTATGAAGCAAACCTTGCACATAAATGGTCTTTACCGTAAATATCTATTGAAAGAATTTTGAATAATGACCATTTATACCATTTTGTGAATTTCCCTAAATATTTTGTGAAATTTTACAAAAAGACCATTTGTAGAATATTATGATATTAATGTCTTACTTTTTTTCTTTTTAAATTTTCGGCCCTCTTTTTATTTTTTATCTTTTAATTCAAATTTTCTTTTAAAAATTTTCTTTAATTTTTTCACAACTATGTTATTATATATTTTTAAAAGTTAGAATTTAAGAAATTAGTTTTTAAGAAAAATGACACGATTATTACAAAACAATTCTACTTGTTTAGTAAACAACATGTAGAGCTAATTTTTTGTAAGTTCAAGGCTCAATGAAGATACGTATATTCCTCCATAACTCTACCCTCTTAAAAATATACTGTATATCTTAGCTAGGTTACATATATAAATATTCTCCGCTTCTATTAACACCATATATGTTTTTCACATGAAAATGCGTTTCTCAAGTTATATCGCGATTTACATCTAGACTGATGCATCATGTACTAATACTAAACCAAGTTGTTGTTGAATAAAGTTTGTTTCTATGTGGCTTGAATGCGATGTTTGGAGTTGTTTTTGTCAAAGTGTTTATCAATGTTCCAATACCATCAAAATACTGATGTGGCAATACAGCAGTTATGATAATAATAATAATATAAAACATGTTTTGCAGAAAATAATAAAACTCCGGTTTTTTTATTTTATTTTATTTTATTTTTAAAATAGCACGTTTATCCCTCTTTCAGATCTCCTCTGTCTCCTTTAGGGCTTTTTCAAGATTCTCTCTGAGGTTAGGGATTACATGATTTGATTTGATTTTAGCAGCATAAGATACCGGAAAAATTCAGCCTTCAAACCTTCAATCCGCTCTTCTTCCAATTGTTGTTTCAGTGTAATTGTTGTTTTACTGAGCTTCAATTCGAGCTTTAGACCAATAACACACAATCATGAATGCAATTTCAGATTTTAACTACAATTAAATATCAAAACTAAAATAGATATAAGATTTACCATTTCAGTGATTCGCTTAAGCTGCTCTTCATATGATTTATGCATTTGCTCTGTCAGCTCAGCTGTTTCTTCTGTTTGTTCATGAAGCCTCGTAGTCGCTTTCTAACAAATACATAGATAGTCAAACAAAAGCAAGACCTATACCTTGTCATAATAGTTCAAAAATAATGAGTTTCACTTTCACCTTCAATTCACTGAAAATTTCATCAGTATATGGCTTTCCATTGTTGTTGGCAACCACCATGTCGACTAGAGAGAGAAGTTTGTCTACTTGATATGCTTTCTTCTTTTCATCTTTCGTCCAGTTATCGAAAAGGACATATCTATCCCCACACAGGAATAGAAGTAAGCACAAATATAAAGGAATATATAAGAGGAAGAAGCAAATACTACAGAAACATCAAACATGTATTTACCTGTGAGGATGCAGGGACTGAAGATTGAAGACGTGGTTGAACAACTTGAGGGGTATGCAGAATCTTTATATACGTGATGTGTTTTCATCGTTCGTTTATATAGTGATATGAGGAGGTAATTATGTAAACTTAAAAAAGAAAATAGGATGACTCCAAATCTCTCGATCGGAAGGACTCTTCTTTTGTTCCCAGATCATCAAAGAAAAAAAATTCGGGAAAAAGATCTTATTAGCCTTTCCCGGGAACGAGGAGTAACTACATTACCTAGGGTTTTAATTTGAATAACAATCACATTTTGTATAAAATAAATAAAGATAAATCTTAAAAATAATATTATAAATCTTTAAACTTATATCATATAAAAGTTTAAAAACTAATAAAATAATGGCTTTATACTTCAAATTTTTTTAAATAAAAAATAGAAACGAAAATTATGTATTGTAGTTTGAATATTTTAGATAAAATCCAGACAATAAAAAATATTAAATATAATATATTTGAATGATGATTAAAATTTATAAGTTTTAATTTTTAATTTTATATAAATATTACATTTCATTTAAAAATAAATATATTTCATAAAAAGATTTCATGTAAAACAATGTTGTAAAAACCTAATTTCTAAAATCCTAACTTAAAAAAATATATATAATAACAAAGTTGTGAAAAAACTAAGGAAAAATTTTAAAAGAATTTAAATTAAAAAAAAAAGAAAAAAAGAAAAAAAAAATGAGATTCAGCTAATGAACATCCACGGTAATGACCATTTGTGTGCAATGCTTGCTCCGTATGGACCAACCATGCAAAAAAAAGTTTAATAAAGACTATTTTAGAGACAAACGAAAAATCTTAAGGACCCTCTATGAAATTTTGTCTATAATAAATAAAAGTTATAGCTACCAGCTTCCAGCTAGCAATCAACAGCCACCGACCACCAACCACCAGTTAGATTTGCTAAACATGTCCTTAGTTACACAACTTTCTTTTCTATACATTTAGAATTAGTCACTTAATTTCTTTTTAATAAACATTATACCAATAATCTTATAACTTTTTTCTTCAAAAAATATCATTTAACCACCACTTCTTAGTTTCGTACTAGTGACAAAAAGGAAGGGAGGCAATGATGTTGGATTAAGGCGTCTAAGCCCATAACTAGATTTGTATGACTTGTAATTAGAAACAAAATATTTTTTGGGCTGCCCTCATAACTAGTAACCGAATAGAATGACATTTAGAGAGAGATGTTGATTTATTGATTTATTATATGATTAATAACTTGTGATAAATAATTTGTTAATATATTATACGATTAATATATTAATTTGAAATAATAATAATTAATTAAGAATTAATCTACATTAATTTGGATTAGATTATAAGTTAATTAGAATTAATTAAATGTGCAAGGACTGGACTATAATTTTTCAATAGTTGAACAAGAAGGAAATCTAGAACCTTCCACTAGGGTGGACGGTTTTGGAGATGCCATAAGGGCATTTGAAATATTCCTTCTAAGATAAGGAAACTGGATAACCACCTAGATTTGAAATAGTATTATTATAATCATGATTAAGGTTTCCAGGGTTATCCTATCAGGTATAAATAGGACCTGTGGGGTGACCTATTTTCATCCATGCCTTACACCAAACGGATAGCCGAAAATCTGATCCTACTCTTTCTCCTCTTATGTTCTTGTTGCTAGGGTTTGAGTACAAACCATTAGAGTCACTAAACTTTTGGTGCTTGCTTTTCCAGGGTTATCCTATGTAACGCCCGGGTTTCAGGGCTAAGCATTTTTGTCAATGTAATAGTCTAGGTCAACTCTTGTAACTCTTTTTTTGAAGTAATAAAAATGAAATATTTGAGTATTATGTGAATTATGTGTATTTATGTGCTTATAATTTAATTATAAATGTATAATTAATAAATAATAAAAATAAGCGTCAAAATTAAAGTATAAGATAATCCCGATATCTCTACATAAAGTTGTAGAATATGTCTCAAGGTTTCCGTGCATATAAGGAACGCCGAAATCCGAGTTATAACGAAGAAGTTATGACCCGTCGAAGTTTCACGACAGAACCGACACGATACCGGGAAGCGTGAATAGTGAATTTACGATAGAGCGAGATTTAGCCTTAGTGATCTAAACGAAAGTCGTAGAATATGTTAAACTAAGAACATCGATAAAAAGAACACCCAAATCTGACTTCGTATGAAGAAGTTATGAGATTTTAAACATACCAATCTTGTCCCGGCTTGTTAAAAATATAACTTTAAAAATAAAGTCAAAATTAGCCGACGGAGTCTAAACGAAAGTTGTAGAGTACGTCTTCACCTACACGTGGATATAAAGAACATCAAAAACGGAGTTCGTATGAACGAGTTACAAATTATAATAACATATTTACGTATTAAAATAAAGTATAAATCATGTATACGTACACATATATATACATATGTATATATCATTAGAAAGGTATCGACGATGCGGTCATTATAAGACTAATGTTGAGTTCTTTCGACATTAGCTTAGTACAAATATCATTAAATCCATTTATAATAGTATTATAGATGGGTGTTTAGTTGTTTATATAACTAAAAGGTCATTAAGTAATTATGGAGGGTAGTTTTTGAAAATTCAATTAGTATAAATAAGAGCCTTGGGCTCTCATATTTCTTGCACCATTCTCTTGATTCAAGAGTCTTTCTCTCCTTATCCCCCGAGCATTTCGGTCCCTCGTGATTCGACTTCTCTTTCTGTAGCTTAGTATAGTAAGGTGAGCGCTGAAGCGCTGCACGAATCTTTCTTAGAAAGATTCAGCGACGAAGTTCTGCCCCTGCAGAGCCCGACTTCTAGCTAAAACCCCCTTGTAAGTAAGTTATGCTTACCTTATTTTAATATAGCTTATATTTAAAATTAGTATTGTTATTATGAACTTATAATAAATATTTGAGCTATTATTATAACTTATATAAGTGTCGTTATAATATTTTTTTTTAACTACTCGCGGTACGGGGAATCTGGTTTAAAGGGCCGCATAGGGTTGTTGGATTTCAGAAGTGCTATATGCCAAAATGGTCCTGCCCTCCGGTGTTTTATGTCTGGCCCCTGTCTGTACATAGTGGTTGGAAAATATTGTTTAACGCTTATATAATAATAATAATACTAAGACTAATAGTTGGTCACGGTAAATATTAGACTAAAATTTAGCGATAATAATGTTAGGTTTCGTCGAAGGAAAATAGAATCGTTAGAAGCAAGCGCTGCCCGATTTTGGAATCATCACCTTAACAAGTGAGTGCATAGTTACTTTCAGCTTACACATAGATATGAAGTATTTTATATAAATTACGTGCTATATGTGCATATTATCTGAATACTTGCTATCTATGCTAGATGAACATTGTTATACATGTTTTCAATGATTTAAACTGTATATGTATTTTATATCTACGAAAATGTTGGGGTAAAACATGGGTAGATGTAATAGCTGATGTGTGATAAAATGATGAGAGGCCTCGATGTTGATGTTGTTGTTTCTGTCATCTAGCGGAGTATGGATGACGACCACAGACTCTTCTAGACAGTCCAGTGGAACGCTAGCAGGCTCGCAACCTGTAGGTGTTTGTGAACGACGTGTTCACCGGTGTACTCCATCCCCCACATGGTTGCCTTTAGGACATTTATTGCTGAGGAATCCCCTTAGCAGTAGTGTCCGTCCCGATGATGATCCTTAGGCTAGGTCCCTTATGATAGGTGTTTAGGGACGTAAAGTGAGGATAACGGGAACGGGTAATCGGGTTATTGTTGATTGAATTAATAAACTTATTTATTGTGGGTTGAAAACCCTATGTGCTCACCAGGCTCCCAAGCCTGACCCACTCAGTTTTATGTATTACAGGTAGTGGCGCATGAGCATAGGTGTGATGTTTTGGACGAGGGATTACGGATATAGGCCTGTAGATATGAAATAATGTAGTAAGGCTTATATTGTACTGTTTATGCTTTTGATCTGTACGAACATGACATCCCGAGTCTTTTAATGAAATACATTTCTATGGAAATGCTTTTGATAAATCTTTATCATATTTTTGTTTTGGGACAAATTCCGCAACACTTTCATTTAAAATGTAACTCTGATTTTTAAAACAAAGCATAAACAAACCGGTCTTTTCTGGCCGTGATTTTGGGGATGTCACAGTTGGTATCAGAGCATTAGTTTAAGCGAACTAGGAATTTGTAGGATTTCTAGACTTAAACTTAGAATGCTAAGCGATGATTGTGAGGTGTGAGCACTAGCTTATTTTAGGAATTGTGCCTAAAATGCTTTTATGTGCTAAATGTTTTGTGCATAATATGCTGTTAATTGTTCGGATCTATGGTCTGTTGCCGACCGGATCTGGAAACCTTATGTGCTTAGGATTCTAAATGTACGACTATGATATTAGAACTAGCATGTAAACGTTTCGGAGTGATAAGGACGATTTAAACGTCTATCCTAAATAAAGATCTAAATTCACCGTATTCGGTGTATAGATCAAGATGGCAAGGACCCGTAGCGGAAACGTGAACGTGAATGGAGATAGGAACCAACCCCCAGTGGTTCAACAAATACCTGTTGTAGAAGAAGTTGCACCTGAACCAGTCACGATGGCCGGAGTGCAAGCGATGATCCAGGCTATGTTGGATCGTCAAATGGAGGAAACTAGACGTTTGCTCCAGCAAAATCGAGAGGAAGGCACTATTCAAATCGAACAGCCCGAGTTGAACGAAGGGCAGACTGAGGAAGGAGACTACAGTGGAACTGTTGGTCAAGTCAACCAACCAATAGTTCAAGAAAATAACCAAGATGACGGATTCGAGAGAAATGGATGCAAGTACAAGGATTTTCAGACTTGCAAGCCATCGACTTTCACGGGAAAGGAAGATCCAATCGGAGTCATGGATTGGATCTCGGAGATGGAGTTAGATTTCATGACATGCGGTTGCAGAGGGAAGCTACAGACCACGTTTGCAGTGCGTCAGTTTCGAGGAGGCGCTGTACGTTGGTGGAATACTTTGGGGAAGACTTTAAGCCCCAACAAACCCCTGGAACTGACATGGGCAGAATTTCTGGTACAATTCAAACGAAAGTACTGCTCAGCTCAAAACCTGCTCGAGCTAGAGAACCAATTTCTAACCCTAAAGAAGGGGAGCATGTCAATCGATGAATACACGAACAACTTCACAGAAAAGATGGAATTTGCCTTGCGTCTTGTTCCGGATGAGCTGACGAAAATTGATAAGTACGCAAAGGGATTACCATGGGAGTACGCGGTGCCAGTGCGTCAGGCACCTACTTTGGAGGCAGCTATCTGGGCTGCCAAGTCTGTGGAGGATATGATTAAGGGAAGAGCTGCCAGCAAAGTCGAGGTTGGCGAGAAAAGGAAATTTGACGGATCCTCAAGGTCCGGTAAGAAGGGTAGATTCTCGAAGTTTGGTTCGAGAGGAGGAGGATCAGAAGCGAAGTGGTGTGACAAGTGCAAGAAAAAGCACTCTGGGAAGTGTGATGGAGGGGTCACTTGTTACAAATGCGGAAAGCCTGGGCACTATGCCAATGAATGCACGTTCACTAAGAAGGTCTGTTATGAGTGCAACGAGGAGGGGCACATTTCAAGGGATTGCCCGAAGAAGAAGGAGACGGGAAGACCCAACATACCACCGAAGCCGAAGGCAAGAGCCTTCCAGATGACGCTCGAGGCTGCAAAGGAGGCAGCAGACGTCGCTTCAGGTACCTTTCTTGTAAATGGTTTGCCTGCAAATATACTATTTGATTCCGGAGCCAACTACTCCTTTGTATCACATAAATTTGGTGGGAAATTAGCATTGCCTGTAGAAAAACTAGATAATGCCCTGATTGTAGAAGTTGCCAGTGGCAAATTCGTACCTGTTAGTAATCGTATTAGGAACATCGTCATTGACCTAAACGGAAACGAATTCCACGAAGAGCTATTACCCATAGAGTTAAACGGTTTTGACATCGTTTTGGGTATGGATTGGCTTAGCGCTAACGATGCTGAGATTCAATGCCGAAAGAAGATAGTAAAGGTCAACCCACCCGGAAAGGAATCATTTATGGTGTACGGGGACAAACGCAGAGTGAATTCTGGAATCATCTCCCTGATGAAAGCCAGGAAATGTTTGTCAAAGGGATGTGCATCATACTTGGCATTCGTAATCAATGCCAAGAAGGAGAAGAAAGAGGTGCAGAATATACCGGTTGTGTGCGATTATCCGGAAGTCTTTCCCGAAGATCTTCCCGGATTACCACCTGATAGACAAGTGGAGTTTCGTATAGACTTGTTACCAGGAACAACACCGATAGCAAAGGCACCTTACCGATTAGCATCGACGGAGATGAAGGAGCTCATGACGCAACTTCAGGAGCTGTTGGACAACGGTTTTATTCGACCTAGTTCATCACCCTGGGGAGCTCCGGTGTTATTCGTGAAGAAGAAAGACGGAAGTATGAGAATGTGTATAGACTACCGAGAGCTGAATAAGGCAACGGTGAAGAACAAGTATCCATTGCCGAGGATTGATGACCTATTCGATCAGATGCAAGGTTCGAGCTACTTCTCAAAGATCGATCTTAGGTCAGGATATCATCAGCTAAAGGTGAGAAAGCAGGATATTGAGAAGACTGCATTCAGAACGAGATATGGACACTACGAGTTCTTGGTTATGTCATTCGGGCTAACCAATGCTCCCGCAGCATTCATGGATTTGATGAATAGGGTTTGTAAACCATTCCTCGATAAATCCGTGATAGTGTTCATCGACGACATTCTCATCTACTCGAAAAGCCTAGAGGAGCATGGCAAGCATCTACGGGAAGTATTAGAAGTGTTGAAGAAGGAGAAGCTTTTTGCAAAGTTCTCCAAATGCGACTTTTGGATACGGGAAGTCCAATTCTTGGGTCATGTTGTTAACCAGGAGGGAATAATGGTTGACCCCGCAAAGATCGAGGCTGTGATGAAGTGGGAACGTCCGAAAAGTCCCACGGAAATTCGAAGCTTTCTAGGATTAGCCGGATATTATCGACGATTTATCCAAGGCTTTTCTTCGATAGCTGCTCCATTAACAGCTTTGACTCATAAAGGAGCTACATATACGTGGAGTGAGAAACACGATGAGGCATTCGAGAAACTAAAGAAGAAGTTATGTGAAGCACCGATACTTTCTCTACCCGATGGAGTCGAAGATTTCGCGGTTTATAGTGATGCTTCTGGAGTCGGGTTGGGTTGTGTTCTGACCCAAAGAGAAAAGGTGATAGCATACGCATCTCGACAATTGAAAGAGCACGAAAAGAACTACCCCACTCATGATCTGGAGTTGGCAGCGGTAGTTTTTGCCTTAAAGATATGGAGGCATTACCTCTACGGCACGAAGTGCAAACTCTTCACTGATCATAAGAGTCTCCAGTATCTCTTTAATCAGAAGGAGTTGAACATGAGGCAACGACGCTGGCTAGAACTTCTCAAGGACTACGACTGTGAGATACTTTACCACCCAGGTAAAGCAAATATTGTTGCTGATGCTCTCAGTCGGAAAGTCAATCTGGAAAGGAAAAGGCCAAGGGCGTTAAGAATTGAAGTCGTCTCGACGATTGTCGAAAGTATCAGGAAAGCTCAAGAAGAAGCTTTAGAGAAAAATGACCGAAAGGAAGAACGTTTGGGAAGAACGTTAGTGTTCGGTACAAACAGTCGTGGACTGAAGGTATTCCAAGATCGAATTTGGGTACCTAAGACGGGAGGAATAAGAGATCTTCTGATGGAAGAAGCACACAAGACCATGTACTCGATTCATCCCGGTAGCACTAAAATGTATAGGGACCTAAAACCCTACTACTGGTGGCTGACGATGAAGCTCGATGTTGCGAAGTATGTGGCCGAGTGCGTAACATGTGCGAGGGTTAAGGCACAACATCAGAAACCGTATGGGAGTTTAGAACCTTTACCTGTACCCATGGGTAAATGGGAAGACATCACCATGGATTTTGTGACTAAACTGCCCAGGACGAAGAACGGTCACGACATGATTTGGGTAGTCGTGGATCGTTTCACCAAGAGTGCACACTTCATAGCAGCCAACGAGAAGTGGTCTATGGATAAGCTCGCAAATGCTTACATGAAGGAAATTGTAAGACTTCACGGTGTTCCTCTTACGATTGTATCAGATCGTGATAGTCGTTTCACGTCAAGGTTTTGGAGGAGTCTACAAGAGGAGTTAGGTACAAAGTTGTGTTTGAGTACTGTTATCATCCGCAAACTGATGGTCAGAGCGAAAGAACGATTCAGACATTGGAAGATATGCTAAGAGCATGTACCCTCGAATTCCAAGGAAATTGGGACGAGCACTTACCTCTGGTAGAATTTTCCTACAACAATAGTTTTCACTCGAGCATCAAGATGGCACCTTACCAAGCCTTGTATGGACAGAAGTGTCGTACGCCGTCTTGTTGGCTTGAAGCTGGAGAGAAGTAGTTTATGGGCCCCGAGATAGTCCATGAGACTGCTGAGAAGTTGAAGGTGATTAGGGAAAGAATGTTAGCAGCCCAGGATCGTCAGAAGAGCTATGCTGACAAGAAAAGACGACCGATAACCTTCGAAGATGGGGATTCCGTTTTGCTTAAAGTCTCACCGTGGAAGGGACTTATAAGATTCGGGAAACGAGGAAAGTTGAGTCCAAGGTTTATTGGACCATTCAAAGTTCTTCAGAAGATAGGGAACCAAGCTTACAAGTTGGAATTGCCCGAAGAACTCAATGGTATTCATAACACTTTCCATGTGTGTTATTTGAGGAAATTCACGGGAGATGTTCCCGACATAATTCCAATCTTAGAGTTAAGGATGGATGAGAATAAAAGGCTGATCGAAGAGCCTGAGGCAATTGTTGACCATAAGACTAAGAAGTTACGACGCAAGATGGTCGACTTGGTGCTAGTCCGATGGAAACATTCGAATGGGCCGAATCTCACTTGGGAAACAGAGGATGACATCATGAGTCGCTATCCACATCTGTTTGCTGATGCATGATTCCGGGACGGAATCATCCTAAGGGGGAGAGAATTGTAACGCCCGGGTTTCAGGGCTAAGCATTTTTGTCAATGTAATAGTCTAGGTCAACTCTTGTAACTCTTTTTTTGAAGTAATAAAAATGAAATATTTGAGTATTATGTGAATTATGTGTATTTATGTGCTTATAATTTAATTATAAATGTATAATTAATAAATAATAAAAATAAGCGTCAAAATTAAAGTATAAGATAATCCCGATATCTCTACATAAAGTTGTAGAATATGTCTCAAGGTTTCCGTGCATATAAGGAACGCCGAAATCCGAGTTATAACGAAGAAGTTATGACCCGTCGAAGTTTCACGACAGAACCGGCACGATACCGGGAAGCGTGAATAGTGAATTTACGATAGAGCGAGATTTAGCCTTAGTGATCTAAACGAAAGTCGTAGAATATGTTAAACTAAGAATATCGATAAAAAGAACACCCAAATCTGACTTCGTATGAAGAAGTTATGAGATTTTAAACATACCAATCTTGTCCCGGCTTGTTAAAAATATAACTTTAAAAATAAAGTCAAAATTAGCCGACGGAGTCTAAACGAAAGTTGTAGAGTACGTCTTCACCTACACGTGGATATAAAGAACATCAAAAACGGAGTTCGTATGAACGAGTTACAAATTATAATAACATATTTACGTATTAAAATAAAGTATAAATCATGTATACGTACACATATATATACATATGTATATATCATTAGAAAGGTATCGACGATGCGGTCATTATAAGACTAATGTTGAGTTCTTTCGACATTAGCTTAGTACAAATATCATTAAATCCATTTATAATAGTATTATAGATGGGTGTTTAGTTGTTTATATAACTAAAAGGTCCTTAAGTAATTATGGAGGGTAGTTTTTGAAAATTCAATTAGTATAAATAAGAGCCTTGGGCTCTCATATTTCTTGCACCATTCTCTTGATTCAAGAGTCTTTCTCTCCTTATCCCCCGAGCATTTCGGTCCCTCGTGATTCGACTTCTCTTTCTGTAGCTTAGTATAGTAAGGTGAGCGCTGAAGCGCTGCACGAATCTTTCTTAGAAAGATTCAGCGACGAAGTTCTGCCCCTGCAGAGCCCGACTTCTAGCTAAAACCCCCTTGTAAGTAAGTTATGCTTACCTTATTTTAATATAGCTTATATTTAAAATTAGTATTGTTATTATGAACTTATAATAAATATTTGAGCTATTATTATAACTTATATAAGTGTCGTTATAATATTTTTTTTTAACTACTCGCGGTACGGGGAATCTGGTTTAAAGGGCCGCATAGGGTTGTTGGATTTCAGAAGTGCTATATGCCAAAATGGTCCTGCCCTCCGGTGTTTTATGTCTGGCCCCTGTCTGTACATAGTGGTTGGAAAATATTGTTTAACGCTTATATAATAATAATAATACTAAGACTAATAGTTGGTCACGGTAAATATTAGACTAAAATTTAGCGATAATAATGTTAGGTTTCGTCGAAGGAAAATAGAATCGTTAGAAGCAAGCGCTGCCCGATTTTGGAATCATCACCTTAACAAGTGAGTGCATAGTTACTTTCAGCTTACACATAGATATGAAGTATTTTATATAAATTACGTGCTATATGTGCATATTATCTGAATACTTGCTATCTATGCTAGATGAACATTGTTATACATGTTTTCAATGATTTAAACTGTATATGTATTTTATATCTACGAAAATGTTGGGGTAAAACATGGGTAGATGTAATAGCTGATGTGTGATAAAATGATGAGAGGCCTCGATGTTGATGTTGTTGTTTCTGTCATCTAGCGGAGTATGGATGACGACCACAGACTCTTCTAGACAGTCCAGTGGAACGCTAGCAGGCTCGCAACCTGTAGGTGTTTGTGAACGACGTGTTCACCGGTGTACTCCATCCCCCACATGGTTGCCTTTAGGACATTTATTGCTGAGGAATCCCCTTAGCAGTAGTGTCCGTCCCGATGATGATCCTTAGGCTAGGTCCCTTATGATAGGTGTTTAGGGACGTAAAGTGAGGATAACGGGAACGGGTAATCGGGTTATTGTTGATTGAATTAATAAACTTATTTATTGTGGGTTGAAAACCCTATGTGCTCACCAGGCTCCCAAGCCTGACCCACTCAGTTTTATGTATTACAGGTAGTGGCGCATGAGCATAGGTGTGATGTTTTGGACGAGGGATTACGGATATAGGCCTGTAGATATGAAATAATGTAGTAAGGCTTATATTGTACTGTTTATGCTTTTGATCTGTACGAACATGACATCCCGAGTCTTTTAATGAAATACATTTCTATGGAAATGCTTTTGATAAATCTTTATCATATTTTTGTTTTGGGACAAATTCCGCAACACTTTCATTTAAAATGTAACTCTGATTTTTAAAACAAAGCATAAACAAACCGGTCTTTTCTGGCCGTGATTTTGGGGATGTCACAGTTGGTATCAGAGCATTAGTTTAAGCGAACTAGGAATTTGTAGGATTTCTAGACTTAAACTTAGAATGCTAAGCGATGATTGTGAGGTGTGAGCACTAGCTTATTTTAGGAATTGTGCCTAAAATGCTTTTATGTGCTAAATGTTTTGTGCATAATATGCTGTTAATTGTTCGGATCTATGGTCTGTTGCCGACCGGATCTGGAAACCTTATGTGCTTAGGATTCTAAATGTACGACTATGATATTAGAACTAGCATGTAAACGTTTCGGAGTGATAAGGACGATTTAAACGTCTATCCTAAATAAAGATCTAAATTCACCGTATTCGGTGTATAGATCAAGATGGCAAGGACCCGTAGCGGAAACGTGAACGTGAATGGAGATAGGAACCAACCCCCAGTGGTTCAACAAATACCTGTTGTAGAAGAAGTTGCACCTGAACCAGTCACGATGGCCGGAGTGCAAGCGATGATCCAGGCTATGTTGGATCGTCAAATGGAGGAAACTAGACGTTTGCTCCAGCAAAATCGAGAGGAAGGCACTATTCAAATCGAACAGCCCGAGTTGAACGAAGGGCAGACTGAGGAAGGAGACTACAGTGGAACTGTTGGTCAAGTCAACCAACCAATAGTTCAAGAAAATAACCAAGATGACGGATTCGAGAGAAATGGATGCAAGTACAAGGATTTTCAGACTTGCAAGCCATCGACTTTCACGGGAAAGGAAGATCCAATCGGAGTCATGGATTGGATCTCGGAGATGGAGTTAGATTTCATGACATGCGGTTGCAGAGGGAAGCTACAGACCACGTTTGCAGTGCGTCAGTTTCGAGGAGGCGCTGTACGTTGGTGGAATACTTTGGGGAAGACTTTAAGCCCCAACAAACCCCTGGAACTGACATGGGCAGAATTTCTGGTACAATTCAAACGAAAGTACTGCTCAGCTCAAAACCTGCTCGAGCTAGAGAACCAGTTTCTAACCCTAAAGAAGGGGAGCATGTCAATCGATGAATACACGAACAACTTCACAGAAAAGATGGAATTTGCCTTGCGTCTTGTTCCGGATGAGCTGACGAAAATTGATAAGTACGCAAAGGGATTACCATGGGAGTACGCGGTGCCAGTGCGTCAGGCACCTACTTTGGAGGCAGCTATCTGGGCTGCCAAGTCTGTGGAGGATATGATTAAGGGAAGAGCTGCCAGCAAAGTCGAGGTTGGCGAGAAAAGGAAATTTGACGGATCCTCAAGGTCCGGTAAGAAGGGTAGATTCTCGAAGTTTGGTTCGAGAGGAGGAGGATCAGAAGCGAAGTGGTGTGACAAGTGCAAGAAAAAGCACTCTGGGAAGTGTGATGGAGGGGTCACTTGTTACAAATGCGGAAAGCCTGGGCACTATGCCAATGAATGCACGTTCACTAAGAAGGTCTGTTATGAGTGCAACGAGGAGGGGCACATTTCAAGGGATTGCCCGAAGAAGAAGGAGACGGGAAGACCCAACATACCACCGAAGCCGAAGGCAAGAGCCTTCCAGATGACGCTCGAGGCTGCAAAGGAGGCAGCAGACGTCGCTTCAGGTACCTTTCTTGTAAATGGTTTGCCTGCAAATATACTATTTGATTCCGGAGCCAACTACTCCTTTGTATCACATAAATTTGGTGGGAAATTAGCATTGCCTGTAGAAAAACTAGATAATGCCCTGATTGTAGAAGTTGCCAGTGGCAAATTCGTACCTGTTAGTAATCGTATTAGGAACATCGTCATTGACCTAAACGGAAACGAATTCCACGAAGAGCTATTACCCATAGAGTTAAACGGTTTTGACATCGTTTTGGGTATGGATTGGCTTAGCGCTAACGATGCTGAGATTCAATGCCGAAAGAAGATAGTAAAGGTCAACCCACCCGGAAAGGAATCATTTATGGTGTACGGGGACAAACGCAGAGTGAATTCTGGAATCATCTCCCTGATGAAAGCCAGGAAATGTTTGTCAAAGGGATGTGCATCATACTTGGCATTCGTAATCGATGCCAAGAAGGAGAAGAAAGAGGTGCAGAATATACCGGTTGTGTGCGATTATCCGGAAGTCTTTCCCGAAGATCTTCCCGGATTACCACCTGATAGACAAGTGGAGTTTCGTATAGACTTGTTACCAGGAACAACACCGATAGCAAAGGCACCTTACCGATTAGCACCGACGGAGATGAAGGAGCTCATGACGCAACTTCAGGAGCTGTTGGACAACGGTTTTATTCGACCTAGTTCATCACCCTGGGGAGCTCCGGTGTTATTCGTGAAGAAGAAAGACGGAAGTATGAGAATGTGTATAGACTACCGAGAGCTGAATAAGGCAACGGTGAAGAACAAGTATCCATTGCCGAGGATTGATGACCTATTCGATCAGCTGCAAGGTTCGAGCTACTTCTCAAAGATCGATCTTAGGTCAGGATATCATCAGCTAAAGGTGAGAAAGCAGGATATTGAGAAGACTGATGTCCCAATTTGCTAAATAAAGTACACTTTTATAATAAATAAAATTATTGACTAATAACAAATATCTTTTGTGAAGAATTACTAGGCATACAAAATAAGTGCTGAAGGTGTTTTCCATGCAATATTAAGAATATTTTTTGATTGATTCAACATGAAGTATGTTCATCTCATCACTTCCTGAAGATAAATAACCACAAGTTTTAGGAACAGAGGGGTATTTCTGGAAATACATAAACAGGGTCAAAGACTCATAGCTAAAGCTACCTGTACACCAGCATATCAGTTCCATCGAGGCATAATCGCCCAACACAAAAACCTTATTTGAGATTCAATGGAACTATAATTGCACCTTTAAACTTTAACAAAAAAAAACTAAATAAGATCATTAAAAGAATGAAGTGTTTTAAAGTGTTAAGGGTAAAAACACACATGTTCAAACTTTCATTAAAAGCATGAAGTAAGGTAATGCTATAACGGTTATGAAAGTATAATGTTATAATGGAAGGTTTTATACCTTAATAAGAAAAATAATAAAATTACAATGTGTTAAATAAGTTTGATTATTTATGTTCATAATCTATAAAAATTATCAAAACCCATCAACATTTTTATCATTTTGCCTAATTTTGTGGTACATATTTATCCCAATTTCTATATTTTCTTCAAAATATAACAATCCTTGTGCCTAATAAAATAATAAATATGTACCATATATATAAACCCTCTTCAACCATTACCAAAACTACTTTTAATGATAGTTTTTATACATAAATTTGTCATACCCATCATATACTTTGTTATATAATCACACAATAGGTCTCAATTCTGCCATGTCATCCAAAAATTTCAAGTTGTCCTACATGAACGAAATTACAGTGAAAAGTTTTGTCCCACATTAAGTCAAAAAGAAACAAGAGTTTGGTCATGATGTAATCAAGTAGAATAAAGAAATCATTATCATCAAAAAGTTAAATTGGAAAGAGCATATATGTGATGTTTTCCAATCAGGTTTCCATTAGAAAGCACCTTTGGTGTTCACTTGTATAACAAGATTATCTAGTTTTGGTAGACGAAAAGGGCGATGGTTGTCATTTCCATAAAAAACAGCAATTCATATGGCAAATAAATCAGTAATCAAAAAGGCAGAAATCATAAAATATGAACTCAAATCAAAGAAGCTCATGTTATTAGAGATGTTTAAGTCAAACACTAACTTGTGAATCAACAAAAGGATTTGAAGTTTTGAAAATGATACGACCTTATTAATGCCATGTCATCCAAAAATTTCAAGTTGTCCTACATGAATGAAAATACAGTGAAAAGTTTTGATCCCCACATTAAGTCAAAAAGAAACAAGAGTTTTGTCGTGATGTAATCAAGTACACTAAAGAAACCATTATCATGAAATTAATTTGGAAAGAGCATATATGTGATGTGTGCGAATCAGGTTTCCATGGGAAAGCACCTTTGGTTGTCATTTCCCTTAAAAGCAGCAGTTCATTAGGCAAATAAATCAGTAATCAAAATGGCAGAAATCATAAAGTATGAACTCAAATCAAAGAAGCTCATGTTATTGGAGATGTTAAAGTCAAACACAAACTTGTGAACCTCTAAGAAGAAAATTTTATACAACCTATGCATCTCTTAGATTGACCTCTTATTTGTAACCTTATATTCAAAAAAGTCAAGGTTTGGACCAAACCTCCAAAAATATGCATACCACAGGGACCATTTTTGCACTTTTGTCTAGAGTTTAATGCCATACATGGTTAGATTTTGAAAGTATAATGCCACAATTAGTATAAGTTGACATTTTTAAACTGCAATTACCAAAAAAAAGCATGTCTTAAGAAGTTGGACTTTGAATGAATAATATTAAAAACAGAAAAAAATAATGTTGCATATGGTTTTAAAAGTATAAAGTTTTAATTAGAAAATAAAAGTAAAACCAATTTAGATTACAATATCTTAATTAGTAAGATTTTGAAAATAAAAATATATAATTGAATTCCATACAGTTAAATGATAAAAGCATATTCTAATAGGTTCTAATAGGTTGGATTTTGAAAGTACAATGTTCTTATGCAGTTGGTACAACTATTCATACTTCCAATATAATGTCTTATTATGTTAGATTATGAGAGTAAAACGCTATAAGTCAAAATATGATATAATAACTGAAAACAAAACAAAAGAAGTTAAAATTTTCAAACTTCAATGCACATATAGTTTATATATTAAGAAAAGAATGCTACAAAGTGAAGGTATAATGTTATAATTTGGTAGGTATATTTATAGTCTTAATAGAAAATAATAATAATAATAATAAATTTAATGCCCAAATAAGAAAAATGTATAATGAAATAAATAATAACAAAAATCAGAAAGGGTAAAATTTTAAAAGTACAATATCTTAATAAAAAAGATTTTGAAAGTATATTGATAATGATATACATGAGACCATCATGCCATAATTGGTTAAATTTTGAGAATAAGTGTGTTAAAACTGAAAAAAAAAATAGAAGTCCAATGTCCTATGGGAAATAATTGGGCGTACAATGCTATAATTGGCAAAAATAACAAGTCTCCTGTTTATAAATACAATGTCTTAATAGAATGTTAAATGCTAAAGTTGGCTGGATTTTCAGATTACAATGTATACTAAAAGGACAAGAACTAAAAATACAATGACTTAAGAGATCAGGTTTTCAAAGGAAAGTAAAATATTGGATTTCATAGTACAATAACTTTCATGTGCTCTTTAAAAGAAAAAAAGGATAAAAAGTAAATACTCTTAATAGGTTATTTCTTGAAAAAGTAATGCTATAACTAAAGGTATAATGTTCATAGTACAAGACTCGCACCACCAGCTTCTTACATTGGCACTACTAAGCTTGGATTTAAAAGAAGACACAAGAAAATAATATTCAAAGAGAAAATGATAAATTTTGAAGATCATGTCTTCAACTGTTACTTTTGTAATTATAACAGTTGTAATATAAGTTATAGTAGAAAATGAATTATGTTGTAAGCTAACCTCCAAGAAAGAAAGCATGAACAGATTAACATTAAAAGAGTAACCAAAAAACAACATAAAAAGCATGAAGTATTCTATAGTGTTAGGTAAAAATTACATGTTAACACTTTAATTCTTGGGGGGGGGGGATCTTCTTTATCTGGTTTCCAAAACCTTTTCTTGTTGCAGAGTAATGAATTGAACTTGTTAAAAGAATTGAAATTGAGCATAGCAATACATCTCAGAGTAATGTAAGGGAACTTGTAGTTCACAAGATATTTTTGAAATGAATGGAATTTGTCAAAGGAATTGGAATAAGTTTTGAAAGTACAATAATTTAATAATAAAACCTTAGAAGTTATACTGCTATAATTGGTAACCAAAACCAAACATGTTCAGTTTTTCAAAGTACAGTGACCTAATAAGAAAAATAATAAAATTACAATGTGTTAATAGGATTGATTATGACAGTATAATCTTTTAATGGAAGTTTTTATAAATCAGCATCTAAACAGCATACAAATTTATGAGGCAATATGGAAAGACTTATTCCCTATTAGACATTTTGCATGTATGTTAATATTAAGTAATAGGCAAAGTACAGTTTGGTTTGTTACCATGGCATCATTGTAAATGTTCATTTTTTCTTCCAGATTTCTGGTTGCTCTTGACTGCTTCAGTATTGCTCTAGTTTCTCTCAGACCATCAGATGAGATGACTTTCACTGCAATAACCACACACCTAATTGAGAATCAATAAGCCTTACTAATTTTACTAAAATACATAAATTTATCATACCCATAATATACTTTGTTATATAATTACACAATATGTCTCAATTCTGCCATGTCATCCAACAATTCCATTGTTTCCTACATGAATGAAAATACAGTGAAAAGTTTTGTCCCACCTTAAGTCAAAAAGAATCAACAGTTGTCATGAAGTAATAAAGTACAACAAAGAAATCATATCATGAAAATAACTTGAAAAGAGCATTAGACCTTTCATATATGCGATGTGTGCCAATCAGGTTTCCATGGGAAAGCACCTTTCGTGTTCACTTGTATAAAGCAGCAATGCATATGGCAAATAAATCAGTAATCAAAATGTTATACAATTTCAGTGAAGAAAGTATAATGTCAGGAACTAACTTCAATGGAGATGCAGCAGAAGATCTGTCACCTCTAAATAGAAAAAATTATATAAACTATGCATCTGTTATATTAGAAAATTTTAGACAAAGTTTTTGAAATGAACAAAAATAATAGGAGATAATGTTTTGAACTAACTCATAAATAGAAGGAGAGGCGATGATATAAACAGGCCCACTAAACAATGGGTCTCAATTCCACCATGTCATCCAACAATTTCAAGATGTCCTACATGAATGAAAATACAGTGAAAAGTTTTGTCCCACTTTAAGTCAAAAAGAAACAACAGTTTTGTCATATGATGTAATCAAGTACAATAAAGAAATCATTATCATGATAGTAATTTGGAAAGAGCATTGGACTTTTCATATATGTGATGGTTGTTACTTCCCTAAATTCATATGGCAAATAAATCAGGATCCCTGTTGCAAATGTTATACAAATTGAACTTATGAGAAGACACTATGTCTAAAAAAAGGTACAAAACCAACAAGAAGAAATTAGTATATACAATTTCAGTGGAGAAACTATAATACAGTGAACTTAGACATTTACACACAAAATTATCATTTGATTAAGATTCAATCATTCGACCTTATGTACCCATAAATCAAATTTTAATCTCTAGAATCCTGCAGTAAGAAAATTACAAACATAAGTCCTAATATTTATGTAGCAATGAAAATCAAAAATTGTTTCAAATGTGCTAATTATACTTCTAATTCTAATCGAATTGAAAATACAAACAATAAATTATCTTTCCCTAATTGAATTTCTAATAGCTCAATAAATTGTTTAATATTTTAATTTGGCTTGTGATTATTTACTTTACTTTGTATAATTTCACCCTCAAAACAAAGCCCCATACATACCCCATACGATAAGTACGTCCCCCTTTGAAAACTTTTAGACTGAATATGATCAAAAAGTTGGATATTAGTATAAGCAAATGGAATGAAATGCATTTGAAGAACCAAAGATCATAAAAATTGTATGTTTGTTGCTTTTCACCTTGGTTGCTTCTGAAACAGAATGAACCCTAATTTATGTCCCCTGTTCCGATGTTGTTGCTACTATGTGTGCAGCACTATTTTATGTGTAACTCCAAAAAACACGAAGTAATTTAAGCAATGAACGTTTCTTCGTGTGACATTAAACATAGTCCACATTCTCCCTGTTTATAAGGTGGGTTGAACAACATTCTGCTTCTTTTCCTGAAATTAGGTACAAATATAATCTTTTTAACTAGTAAAATACACTTTTGGTCCCTGAATAAAGCATGAACAGAGCCTGAAGAGCTTGTAGCTACAAGAATTTCAGGAGTCATATGATAATAAGTATGTCCCTCTTTGGAAACCATAAGACTGAAAATGATCAAAAGGTTGGAAATTAGTATAAACAAATGGAATGAAATGCATTTGAAGAACCAAAGATCATATGAAAATTGTATGTATGTTGCTTTTCACCTTGGTTGGTTCTGAAACAGAATGAACCCTAATTTATGTCCCCTGTTCGGATGTTGTTGCTACTATGTGTGCAGCCAATGGTGATCTTTGAGCATTATTAATGAACCATGAATTGAAAATATTTTGGAATTAAGTGCATCAGTGTATAGATATCTGGTGATAAAATGCACTTCAAATCTTGAAAGATAATATCTCTAGTGACCATGGGTTTCTCAGAAGAATATAATATAAAGCAGACAAACAAGAGTAAAATACACTTTTGGCCCCTGAATAAAGAAAATTTACAAAATTTGGGTCCTTATCCAAAGCATTGCAAGGTAAATTTTTTGTCACCTTACTTGGAACAAGTAAAAAAACGTTACAAACCCCAAACAAGAACCAAAATTGAAAAAAATCAGTTACACTCGGGGACAAAAATGTAACAATACTCTAAACATATAGACAAATCATTCATATAAACATATAGACAAATCATGCAAAAAAATGAAGCTTTTTAACAAAATTCTCATATATAACCATTTTCATTCACAAAAAAAGAACTGATTATTACCTCTTTCTATTGACCACTTGTTTTTAACATTTCAACCCACCAAAGACCACACCATGTGGCATTTCCCGTCCCTGATGTCCCAATTTGCTAAATAAAAGTACATTTTTAAACAAATAAAAGAATTGACTAAATAACAAATATCTTTTGTAAAGAATTACCAGGAGAACTAAATGCAATATTTAGAATCTTTTTTGATTGATTTAACATGAAGTATGGTAATCCTATCATTTCCTGAAGACAATAAATGACCACAAGTTTTAGGAACATAGGGGTATTTCTGGAAATACACAAACAGGGTCATACACTCATAGCCGTACCTACCTGTACACCAGCATATCATTTCCATCCAGGCGTAATCACCCAACACAACATCCTTTCATATATGTGATATGTGCCAATCAGGTTTCCATGGGAAAGCACCTTTCGTGTTCACTTGTATAACAGATTATCTAATTTTGGTGGACGAAAAGGGCGATGATTGTCATTTTCCTAAAAATCAGTAATTCACATGGCAAATAACTCAGTAATAAAAATGGCAGAAATCATAAAGTATGAACTCAAATAAAAGTTGCACTAAATTGTATTAAAGTTTTGAAAATGATACAGCCTTATTAAACCCAGTTGCTGATGGAAGAGATGACATTAATGGGGGACAAACCAGGGTAAGGGTAACATCATATAAAAGGACAGAGACGTATGTATGTATATAAAGTCCAATACAGGATCCCTGTTGCAATGTTATACAATTTCAGTGACAAAAGTATAATATAGTGAACTTAGACATGTAAACACAAAGTTATCTGTTACTTAATTAATAGGAAAACATTATAACATGTAATCAACGTTGTGAACCTCAAAATAGAAAAAATTATATAAACTCTGCATCTCTTAGATGGACCTCTTCTTTATAACCTTATAATAGAAAATTTTAGACAAAGTTTTTTCAATGAACAAAAATAATAGGAGACATTGTTTTGACCTAACTCAGACACAGAAGTAGAGGCAATGATATAAACAGGCCAACAAAAAAAAATCACATCGCCTCTTGGAAGTATCCTCATTTGATTTAAGATTCAATCTCTAGAAAAAAAAGTAGATATTCTTAATAAGGTTATTTGTTGAAAAAGTAATGTTATAACTAAATGCAATATTTAGAATCTTTTTTGATTGATTTAACATGAAGTATGGTAATCCTATCATTTGCTGAAGACAATAAATGACCACAAGTTTTAGGAACTGAGGGGTATTGCTGGAAATACACAAACAGGGTCATAGACTCATAGCTGTAGCTACCTGTACACCAGCATATCATTTCCATCAAGGCATAATCACCCAACACAGCACCCTTATTTGGGTTCAATGGAACTAAAAGTGTACCTTTAAACTTTAACAAAAAAACTAAATAAAAACATAAAAAGCATAAAGTGTTTTATAGTGTTAAGGGTAAAAACATATTAACACATTGATTCTCAGGGGCATATTATATTCCTTTAATCAACCATAAGTAAAACCTTTTCTTGTTGCAGAGTAACGAAAATGGAACTTGTTAAAGGAAGTGGAATTAAGCATAGCAATTCATCTCAGAGTAATGTAAGGGAACTTGTGGTTCATAGAATATTTTTGATAAGAATGGAATTTCTGAAAGGAATTAGACTAAATTTTGAAAGTACAACGTTTTAATAATAAAAACTTAAAAAGTTATAATGCTATAATTGGTAACCAAAACCAAACATGTTTAGTTTTTCAATATACAGAGACTTAATAGGAAAAATAATAAAATTACAATGTGTTAATAATAGGTTTGATTATGAAAGTATAATGTTTTAATGGAAGTTTTTATAACTTAGCATCTAATAGCATTCAATTACAGCATACAAATTTATGAGGCAATATGAAAAGACTTATTCCCTATTATACAATTTGCATGTATGTTAATATTAAGTAATAGGCAAAGTACAACTTGGTTTCTTACCATGGCATCATTGTAAATGTTCATTTTTTCTTCTTACAGATTTCTGGTTGCTCTTGACTGCTCCGGTATTGCTCTAGTTTCTCTCAGACCATCAGATGAAATATGACCTCACTGCAATAACCACACACCTAATTCAACATCAATAAGCCTTACCAGATTTACTAAAATACATAAATTTATCATACCACTCAATAGGCCTCAATTCTGCCATGTCATCCAACAATTTCAAGTTATCCTACATGAACGAAATTACAGTGAAAAGTTTTGTCCCTCTTTAAGTAAAAAGAAACAATAGTTTTGTCATGAAGTAATCAAGTACAATAAAGAAATCATTATCATGAAATTAATTTAGAAAGAGCATTAGACCTTTGTTATATGTGATGTGTGCCAATCAGGTTTCCATGGGAAAGCACCTTTGGTGTTCACAAGTTTTGGTGAACAAAATGAAAGGTGATGCTTGTTATTTCCTTAAATTCATATGACAAATAAATCAGTAATCAAAAAGGCAGAAATCATAAAATATGAACTCAAATAAAAGAAGCTTATGTTATTGGAGATGTTTAAGTCGAACACAAACTTGTGAATCAACAAAAAAGATTTGAAGTTGCAGTAAATTGTATTAAAGTTTTGAAAATGATACAACTTTATTAACCCCAATTGCTGATGGAAGAGACTGCATTACCAGTATAGTTAATGGGGGACAAACCAAGGTAAGGGTAACATCATATAAAAAAAATACTTAGGGACTAAGTTTGTTACTTTTGGCAAACCACATGGACCATTTTTGTAATTTTGTCTAATAAAAATAATAATACTAATAATAGAAGTCTAATGTCCTATGGGAAATAATTGGACATATAATGCTATAATTGGTAAAAAAAACAAGTTTCTTGTTTCAAAATAGAATGTATAATGCTAAGGTTGGCTGGATTTTCAGATTACAATATATTTATAAGTGTAATGTTATAGATGGTTAAATCATCAAAGTACAATTAACTTTCATGTGCTTTTAAAAAGATAAAAAGTAGATTATCTTAATAGGTTGTTTGTTGAAAAAGTAATGCTATAACTAAAGGTATAATGGTTAAAGTCAAGTAAAATATCTTAATAGGAAGGAACTGTTGAAAGTATAAAACATAAGTGAAGAAAGCTTAGCCTATTAGACAGACATTTTGCATGTATATAAAACATAAGTGAAGAGGGGTATTTCTGGAAACACACAAACAGGGTCATATACTCATAGCTGTAGCTACCTGTACACCAACATATCATTTCTATGAAGGCATAATCACCCAACACAACATCCTTTAAACATTAACAGAGTAACTAACAAAGAACATAAAAAGCATGAAGTATTTTCCAGTGTTAAGGGTAAGAATTACATCTTAACCAAAACCAAACATGTTCAGTTTTTCAAAGTACAGTGACCTAATAAGTAAAATAATAAAATTACAATGTGTTAATAGGTTTGATTATGACAGTATAATCTTTTAATGGAAGTTTTTATACCTTAGCATCTAAACAACATTTAAATTTATGAGGCGATATGGAAAGACTTAATCCCTATTAGACATTTTGCATATTAATATAATATTAAGTAATAGGCAAAGTACAATTTGGTTTCTTACCATGGCATCATTGTAAATGTTCATTTAGCTTCTTTTTTTTCCTTCCAGATTTCTGGTTGCTCTTGACTGCTCCAGTATTGCTCTAGTTTCTCTCAGACCATCAGATGAGATGACTTCACTGCAATAACCACACAGCTAACTGAGAAATGAGAATCAATAAGCCTTACTAATTTTACTAAAATACATAAATTTAAGATACCCATAATACACTTTGTTATATAATCACACAATAGGTATCAATTACGCCATGTCATCCAACAATTTCAAGTTGTCGTACATGA
The DNA here is from genome assembly GCF_002870075.4 of Lactuca sativa. NCBI lineage: Eukaryota > Viridiplantae > Streptophyta > Magnoliopsida > Asterales > Asteraceae > Lactuca > Lactuca sativa. Next base: position 323,582,827 of record NC_056627.2, on the reverse strand, counting down.
ATGAAAATACAGTGAAAAGTTTTGTCCCACATTAGGTCAAAAAGAATTAACGATATTGTCATATAATGTAATCAAGTACAATAAATAAATCATTATCATAAAATGAATTTGGAAAGAGCATTCTTTCAAAAAAAATTGGAAAGAGCATTGGACCTTTCATTTATGTGATGTGTGCGAATTAGGTTTCCATAGGAAAGCACCTTTGGTTTTCACTTGTATAACAGATTATCTAATTTTGGTGATGGTTGTCATTTCCTTAAAAAGCAGCAATGCATATGGCAAATAAATCAGTAATCAAAATAGCAGAACTCAAATCAAAGAAGCTCATGTTATTGGAGATGTTAAAGTCTTGTGAATCAACAAAAGGATTTGAAGTTGCATTAAAATTGTATTAAAGTTTTGAAAATGACACAACCTTATTAACCCCAGTTGCTGTTGGAAAAGATGACATTACCAGTATAATTAACGGAGGACAAACCAGGGTAAGGGTGACATCATATAAAAGAACAGAGATGTATGTATGTATATATAGTCCAATACAGGATCCCTGTTGCAATCTTATACAATTTCAGTGAAGAAAGTATAATATCAAGAACTAACTTCAATGGAGATGCAGTAGAAGATCTGCCACCTCTAAATAGAAAAAAATATATAAACTATGCATCTCTTAGATGGACCTCTTCTTTGTAACCTTATAATAGAAAATTTTAGACAAAGTTTTTTCAATGAACAAAAATAATAGGAGACATTGTTTTGAACTAACTCATAAATAGAAGGAGAGGCAATGATATAAAGAGGCCCACAAAAAAATCACATCGCCTCTTGGAAGTATCCTCATTTGATTAAGATTCAATCTCTAGAATCCTGCAGTAAGAAAATTACAAACATAAGTCTTAATATATCTGTAGCAATAGAAATAATCAAAAGTTGTTTCAAATATGCAAATTACACTTCTATTTCTAACTGAATTGAAAATACAAACAATAAATTATCTTTCCCTAATTGAATTTCTAATAGCTCAATAACTTGTTTAATATTTTAATTTGGCTGGTGATTATTTACTTCTCTCTGCACAATTTCACCATCAAAACAAAGCAAAACAACTCTTTAACTTAGTTAGGACATTTCATCAAACACCTAAAGTGCATAGAAGAACAATCTACAACTAAACAATACTCTTTTGGGTTTCAAAACTATTTAAGTTTTACTGACAACACATCTCAACTTTCTTGACCAATCATCTCCGTCTGATGGATGCTCTAGTTTCGATTGAGTGACCTAATTCAAAAGACCAACAAAAAAAAATTAAATGGATGTGTTAATTAAGATTTAAGGCATCAATCAGGTATACTTATGTCATTAATTTACCTCTAATAAAGTTCAAGAAGATCCATGGGCATAGTGTTTGATCCTTCAAGCCATGATGGTAGACCAAAATTACATCGCAACCAGACGTCATAGAACTACCCTAATAGCATGATGAATTCAGTAATGACGAGAGACCCGAAGAATCTTTGCCTAATTGAAATAACTAGCAAAATCAATAATACACATAAAAGAATCAAGAACGTTACCTAAGAGACGAAGAGGGAAAGGCAGAGGATTCTTGAACGCCCCTAGAATGAAAGAAAGAGAAAACACTGGTGTCGCTAGAAGAAAAGGAGATACGGCGGTGTGAAAGATGTCCCCTCCAAGTAAAACCCTCTAACATGTCTCCGACGGTGTTTGGAGAGCAGCAGGATGATCGGAGAACGAATGAAAGGGAGAAGAATGAAAACTTACGACGATCTTGTTAATTTCTTTGGATTATAGAGATGATTGCGAGTGTATAGGGCTGCTTGGGTCTCCGAGGAGCGGAGTTATAGAGACTAGCCTCTCCGGTGGACGAGTGAAGTGTGGAAGAGCGAAGAAGATGGTAATATTAAGCGCCAATACACCGACCCAACCTTTTTGACTTCCCACTTGTAACGGTTCTTTTTAAAAGCATATCGATTCCAAAATTAACCTTACTAAACGGTTTTTTTATTCACCCCTCAAATTTTTTACCCTCTTTTTTTTTAATTTATTATTTATTTATTTTTTGTTGTTTTCTTTTACTATTTTTAATAAATACATAATATGTTTGGACTGTTTTTTGTGTTTTATTTATTTAATTATATCTATATTTATTTTTTGACAAAATTGCAAAAATGGTCCCTGTGTTTGGCAAAATTATGCGACTTTGGTCCAAAACGATACTTTGATGCACCACTGGTCCAAAATTGGATTTTTCCATTGCTTTTGGTCCCTCCCACTAACTTCCGTCCATATACTCCGTTACATGCAACAAAGACGGGGGTATTTTCGTCTTTCCACCTCCATATCATCGATTACCGCCATATTGAATGATATACACAGTTAATGACCCTTCACTCTACGCACTAAACCCACTTCGTTGATCGAAAACCCTAATCGTTCATTGAAATCTTGCATTTGGTCATCAACCGCAATCGTAAGTTTGAATCCACGAGTATGGTCCAAATGTGGGAAATCAGGCCAAGAAATCAGTGTTTTGATGCAATCCGAATTTACGGTAACGTACTCTGTTTCTTACATATTTCTTTGAAACAAAAAAAAAATCTTTTACAATCCATATAAAGTAATGTTTTTTTGGTTTGGTTCATGATTTTTACAGAAGGACATCCCACGATGTTCACTATTGAGCTCCATCATGGAGGGAGGTTCACAAAATTTCCAGGGATAAGCTATAATGAAGGAAAATTAGACCACATTGACTTGGTAGACATGGATGAGTTCTCTGTGCATGAGTTGGACGAGGTGATGCTGAAGCTTGGTTATGATGTACCACCAGTCATTTACTACCACTATCAATTGCCAAATGGAGATTTGGAGTTTGGTCTTAGAGCTCTAGGGAATGATATTGATGTACTTAGTCTTGCACAGTACATTGAACATCATAAGATCATCAAGGTATACACTGAACATAATGAAACTAAGTTACTTACATACTTTATGTCTCCAAGAGTTAAACCTAGGGTCATAATTGAGGAAATAGCAGATGATGTGCCCACTGCAACTGTTGGTGATCAAGATGTCCCAAATCTTGAATTGTGTTTAGTAACATATGAGACACCCAAATACAATTCAAATAAGAGATTGAGGTTAGTTGATGGGAGTCAATAATGTAGTAAGAAATTGTGTTTCAACTTGGAACACACTGCAGCTGTTGGTGATCAAGATGCAGATGTTGAAATTGGTAATGAAGGTGCAAATATTAGTGAGCAAGGTGCAACTGTTGGTGATCAAGATATTAGTGAGCAAGGTGCAACTGTTGGTGATCAAGATATTAGTGAGCAAGGTGCAACTGTTGGTGATCAAGATGCACGTGTTGAAATTGGTAATGAAGGTGCAAATATTAGTGATCAAGGTGCACCTGTTGGTGATCAAGAGACAGAAGTTCATGATCAAGCTGCAAATCTTGGTGACCAAGAAGTAAATACAAGAGAGTTTGATACCTTTGATGGCCAACCATTTCAATTTGAAGACTTTGATCCTTTCTTTGATGCAGATGATGTGCCCACTGCAACTGTTGGTGCAGAACTTGGCACAGGATTAGGTGAAGTTCAATTTGAAAGTGAGGGAGTTTGTGAAGGACTTGGTGAAGGAGGTAGTGAAGGGGGTAGTGAAGGGGGTAGTGAAGGGAGTGAGGAAGACAGTGACTTTCTTGAAGATGAAGAAAACTATGTAAGTGATATTGAGGTGGACATGAATGATTTCTATATGAATGTTGATCTAGATGTTGAATATGTTGACAGAGGAAAAGGTGTTGAGACTGAAAATGAAGTTGTTGATACAGAAGATGTTGAAGATGTTGAAGTAATTGATAATGATGAATGGGACTCATTAGGTGAAGATAGTGATGATGAAAGAAGGAAAGCAATATTAAAACAGATGGTGAAGGAGAAGAAGTGCTCTCTTGGTGAAGTCCATGCAGTTACTTTTCAAGTGGGTCAAAAGTATAAAAGTAAAAAGGAAATTAAGGACAAAGTCAACAAACTTGCCATTGAGACTAGAAGGAATCTTGGCTTCAAGAAAAACGACAAAACAAGGCTTAGGGTTGTGTGTAAAGGTAATGTACCTAATGTAAATGCAAGTGGGGTAGGTAAGGGCAATAAATTTAATTGTTCTTGGTCAATGCAGACTTCACGGTCAAAAGATAGCGATTATTGGTATGTGAAAACTTTACTGGACAAACATACTTGTGTTCAAACTAGAAAACTTAGGGCTTGCACTGCGAAGTATATATCTGCAGAAATCTTAGACATGGTTGAGTCTAACCCTACAGTACCCCTTCGAAGCATTCAAGAGCAAGTTCAGAAGAGGCTACAAGTTGGTGTGTCCATACACAAAGTACAGAGAGCAAAAGCAACAGCTACAAAGCAAGTGAATGGTGACTACACAAAGCAATACGAGGTGTTAAGAGATTATCTTATGGAACTACAAGCAACTAATGTGGGTACAACTGTGAAGCTTGAGGTTGTTAATGAGCCTAACAGTACTAGAGAAACAAGGCAGTTTAAAAGGGTGTATATTTGCTTAGGGGCATTAAAGAAAGGGTTTAAAGCAGGCTTAAGAGATATTCTGGGACTAGATGGTGCTTTTATGAAAGGACCCTTTCCAGGCCAAGTACTCACAGCAGTTGGATTGGATTCAAACAACGGCATATACCCACTTGCATATGCCATTGTTGAGACTGAAAATATGAGTAGCTGGAAATGGTTTCTAGAATGCTTGGGAGATGACTTAGAGTTGCACTCAAATTCTAACTTTACTTTCATGAGTGATAGACAAAAGGTACTATTTTCTTCTTTTTGTATTACTAATAGTTTATTTGTATATGATTGTTGCAATGATTATGTAGAATGCTTGGGAGATGACTTAGAGTTGCACTCAAATTCTATACAGGGACTCTTACCTGCTATTGCACAACTATACCCACAGGCTGAGCATCGATTCTGTCTAAGACATATTTATGAGAACATGAGGAAAAAATGGAAAACAAAAGAGTATAAAGATCACTTATGGCAGTGTGCAATAGCAACCACAGTACCAGAATTTGAACACTACATGAATGAACTTAACAAGTTTGATAAGGATGCTTTTGAGTGGTTGAAGAAAATCCCCCCTCACCATTGGGCCAGAAGCCACTTTTCAGGTTATATTCCCTAGCTTAGGTGAAGCTTTACTATTCCTCTTTGTATATGATTTAGTTCATATAATTTTCTTGTTTAATACAGGCAGAGCAGGATCAGATATATTGCTCAACAATTTATGTGAAGTTTTCAACAGTAAGCTTATTCATGGTAGGAATAAGCCCATCATAAGTTGTCTTGAGTACATCAGGCAGTACCTAATGAAGAGGATCTGCAATGTGAAGAAAGTGATGTCCAAAGCTCCAGGTCCACTCACTCCAACAGCATCAAAGTTACTTGAGAGAAATAGGGAAGCTTCAGTCCAATATAGAGCTAGATGGAATGGGACTGCAAAGTATGAAGTTTATGGTCCTTGGCATGACCAGCATGTGGTTGACATGACAAATATGTCATGTACATATAGAAGGTGGGAATTGAATGGGATTCCATGCAGGCATGCCATAGCTACAATACATGAAATGGCTGATAGTGGAGACAATGTTGGGGAGCTTTACACTTATGTCAACAAAGTGTATTGGCTTCAAACATGGAATGAAGCTTACTCTTACACTGTGGACCCTATAAAGGGTAGAGCCATGTGGCCAAAAAGTACATGTCCATTTCAATTAACACCACCACCACATCACAATCAACCTGGAAGACCTAAGACCAAGAGAAAGAGAAGTGCAGATGAAAAATATGATAAACAGATGCAAAATCATGGTGCAGGTGAACCTGAAAAACTTACCAGAAAGTTTGTTAGTGTCAGGTGTGGGAAATGCAACAATAGGGGTCATAACTCAAGGACGTGCAAGGGTCAAGGTGGGAATGCAGGAAGCAATGAAGGAGGGAATGCAGGAAGCAGTCAAGGAGGGAATACATGATGCAGTCAAGGAGGGAATGGAGGTAGCAGTCAATGCAGGAATTAGTGTATTTTGTTTAAAAACTTATCTTTTGGTTTAGCACAACTTTTGTGCATTTGGATGTAATGGTTTAAAACTAGTTTGTTGTAATGGTTTTATTTTGGTCTTTTAGCCCTTTTAGTCATGAAACTAATGTCAACCTTTTGTCATTGTTGAAGAATGATGTTTATGGTTTATACCAACTGTTGGTTGTCATGTTTATGGAACACATTTATGGTTATTACAACTTTTTTCTGAAACAACAAATAAACATTAACATTAGGTGATAACTGCAATACATTGTCATTATATCCTTGAAAAGGGTACAAAATTCTGAAGTTGTCCAAAATAACCCTAAACTGATATTACATTATCAAATACCAAAAACTACCACATTCCCTTGTTACAATTTCATAAGAACAAAAACCCCCAAAATTACATGCAACTACAGGGGTCCCTAATTGCTTATTACTAAATGAAAAGCACCCAAACCACCACAAATAGTAACCAACTTGCAAACAAACACATCTTCAATCTTGCCACTTGATAGTTTACATTGTTGATATTCCTCAATAATCCGGGTATTATCAACATAGATCTTGCACACATGGGAGGATCAATCCATCCTAAGAATCGGCATCTGGAACCCTTCACGTAAAAAAATAAACCCTAAACATGAGGGTGATTTTCCAAAATGAGGGTAAAATAGCAAAATCGAACACTTACCTTTTGAGGGCAGGAAAGAAACCTCCGACCAGGGTTTGCTGATGTCCAGGAGGTGCGAACGACCGCTTCCCTACCATAAAAACACATCACCATTTTAATTATTGATCTCTAAGAAATTGTGAACACAGAGTAGGAAGACTATGAAGCTCGTGAAGTTGAAGATGGAAGAGTGATGTAGCTCTGCTTTTATTTTGAATAAGGTTGCAAAAAAAGTCCCTGTAAGTGGAAAGACGAAAATACCCCCGTCTTTGTTGCATGTAACGGAGTATATGGACGGAAGTTAGTGGGAGGGACCAAAAACAATGGAAAAATCCAATTTTGGACCAGTGGTGCATCAAAGTATCGTTTTGGACCAAAGTCGCATAATTTTGCCAAACACAGGGACCATTTTTGCAATTTTGCCTTATTTTTTTGTTTTAATTATTTTTAATAAATACATATTATTATTATTATTATTATTATTATTATTATTATTTGTATTTTTATTTACATTAAAAATATTTTTTTTCGTTCGGATTATTTTTGTGTTATTTTTATTTTCATTTAGACTATCAGTGTGTTAATTTCTTTTGTTATGACTATACATTTATTATTTTTTCGTTCCGACTATCTCTGTATTATTTTTTCATTCGAACTATTTTCATTCAAATTATCTTTGTGTTATTTTTTTCATTAAGACTATCCTTATGCTATTTTTTATCGAGACAATTAAAGAGACATCTAATCAAATCATAATAATAATAATAATAATAATAATAATAATAATAATAATAATAATATAACAAATAGCCAAAACAAAAAACAACAAAAAATACAAAATATGTCTAATCAAAAAGGGTTTTAAAGACAATAAAATAACAAAAAAAAGTGTAAGGAATTCTATGGATTATGGGGTACATACAACAACACTCATTCCGAAATTATCATAGTAACATAAAACATTTCCCCTTATCTTGAGCCACATAGCCCCAAACTTTTTACTTTTACCTTTTTAACGCCACCCCCTCCCCCTTTTTTTTTTATCTTTCATCACCAAATTTGTTCTTAATTATTATTTGGGTGAATTATATCGATTGTCCCTTGTGCATGTGTCAAAATGCATGTTTAGTCCCTATTTTCAAAAATTAACTTAGACCGTCTCTCATGTCGTTAAAAGTTGTACGCCTCATCCCTAACAAATGATTTTATTGCAGTTTTAGTCCATGTCAGATCTGAAATGAGTATAATGCCCATTGTGTATTTATTTTCTGATGAATTTAATGTTTTTATTATTGTTATTAACTTAAAAAAGAAAAAAAAAACTACGTACCTTCCCACCTGTTACATTAGGTGTCTAAGTCCGTAACTATAATTAATATATATATATATATATATATATATATATATATATATATATATATATATTGATAGTAGTACAATCATTTTGGGTTGCCCTCAAACCTAACAATTCGACATGAAGATTTTGGAGAGAGAGGTTAATTTATTATTTGAATAATAACTTGAAATAATTGATTTATTAATGTGTTATGAAAATAATATATTAATTAGAAATCATATTATTTAATTAATAATTAAGCAGAAATTAACTGAAATTAATTTTTGGATTAACTTGATTAATCAAAAGTGTATGGTTTATTTGGTTATTTATTGATAGTTGAGGAAAGAAGACTCTAGAATCTCCTTTAGAGAGGTGGACGAAATTTTTTAGGGAAGAGTGAAACATCCCCAAAATACAGTCTAAAAAAACTTTTATTTTAAATCATTAATAAAACCATAATTATCATTCAACATATAAAAATCGTAAATCGTGTATCTCGAGAATATCATAACATTTGTCATATACATCAAGGTATAAACATCCCAGGCTGAACAAATGGTGTGTGCACTGCAATTATCTCGAGCTCTTCCCTTTGCTACCGAAAGTACCTGAAACCAAAACTGAAAATTGTAAGCATGAAACTTAGTGAGTCTCCCAAACTACCACATACTATACACATAAAATGCAACTAGGAGATACGGGCCCCGTCCACTCTCATGGAGATTCGGGCCCCGCCCACACTCCACTGTCTAGGAGATTCGGGCCCTACCCACACTCCATTGTCTAGGAGATTCGGGCCCCGCCCTCACTTCGCTGTCTAGGAGATTTGGTCCCCGTCCACACTCCGGTACTAACATGCATACAAGTATCACACAGACAAAAAATATATCTATTTCTATCAAACAGTTACATATCCATACTCAAATAATACTACGAGATTCGGGCCCCGCCCACACTCGCCTACTATGAGATTCGGGCCCCACCCGCACTCAGCTACTAACATATCACGTATACGGGCCGACCTTGGTGCCTTAGACTAGTTCCTACTGAAGGAGACTCACCTCATAGTCTCACACTGCTGAAGTCTCGCAGACAAAACTCTATACTGCTCAATGATAGATTCTCAAACTGTCAACATCAAAATAACACTCAATTAATAATTAGGTTTCAATACATAACCATAAGTCCATGCTTAGGGTAAAAGACTACTTTACCCTTATCTTAGCTTGATTCAAGCTCAAGGCCTAATCTAAAGGCCCAAAAGTCAAACTATGAACCAAAGCCCAACATATGGCCCAATTTTCCAAATTGGACCCAAATTCCTCCCATGGTCTTAACTTAAGGCCTAACAATTTATTTTGGTCCAAACACTTGGCAATCCACTGGTCCAATATCTCATAATCATCAAGGTCTAGCTATGGCCCATCTATGGCCTAATTTTCCCAATTGGGCCCAAGCTTGTATAATGGGCCTTATCCTTAAGCCCAATCCAAATATTCTAGTCCATATATTTGTTCTTGGATGGCCCATCAAGAACCCGTTCACTAAAACCCAACAGAAAGGCCCAACTTAAGGCCCAACCAAAATTAGGGTTTCTCACATGAAATGACGATAAAATGAGCGTCATTTGTTATCCATTCTTACCCACCGCTCTCTTGTATGGTGGAGGGTTGTTAGCCGAATGAGTTTGATAGGACAATTAATTCTCATCCTCCTTAATAAATGAAGGTTTTTTTTTGCCACATGTCAATCTCTCATGAGTTTTGACACTTGTCATTTTGTGGTATTTTTGAAATAAATATTATCCACTTGTTAATTTTTGATTTATTTCAATTTTAAAAATTGAAGTCATATATTTATATATGTAAAGTATTAAATATCATATATATATGATATTAAATTGCAATAAATATGTTTTTTTTATTTTTATTTTAAAAGTTTTACATTAAAAAATATTTTCTGTTTACACTTTAATTTAATATTTATTTATTTTAAATAAATCCGTGTAATACACGGGTCTCACACCTAGTTAATAAGTATAATGCGATTAAAAAGTAACTAAACTATTTTTAAAAATCTCACTCTTAGCTACTTTAGGAAAAATGTGAATTTGTATGTTATTTCATTAAATTGCACATTACACTTTATAAGTCGTTAGTGGAGCATGTGTGGTTAACCGGCACACTAATGGGGGATTAATTAAAGAGTGGTAGTGGGTGTCTCGAAAATTATCGTTGATTAATGGAGCCCATGTGGTTAACCGACACATTAAAACGAGATGATAAATGACATCGAGAGTGCCAAGCTAATTCGCATGGTTGTTCACATCTCGTTTGTGATCCTCGGCATCCCAAACACAAAAGTGAGAGCATAATCTGAGATTAAACATGTCATCAATTAGATTCAACGAGTTTCAAAAGATCTATGAGTTTCATAATATTGAAATTGGTAAAAGCCTTACCTACCCAAAATAGATTCGAATTTAATTACGGCATCCCTCTTCAAAATCTGAATCGAAAATATGGATCCTAGCCTCAATTTAAAATTTATGGGTTAATAATTAGAGATTAAAATCAACTAACTTGAATTCTCTTTTCTCCTATTATAGATATCGAGTCATGACAACAATGGTCTTCCTTATTCTTGAGGAAATAGTTTTCCTCTTCTTCAGAAGATGATCTTCCACTTTCAGATCAAGGTGAAAATATTTTCTCTTCTTTGGGAAATGGTGGAACTGGACGTCATGCTTCTTCAACTCTTCCTCCTCCTCTTCCAGTGACTCTCCCCACGTCACGTTATCCTCGAGTTGAAAGATACGAATCTACTCAAGCCCTATTGGCATGCAGACATCAAGACAGAAAATATGTGTGTGTGTGCATGTTTTGGAAATGAAATCGCACATTGATAAATTGGATAGAATGGGTGTCGTTTTCCCAAGGGAGCAAGCCATTGATTTGGTTCTCCTTTTGCTTCCTAAGTCATATGAACAATTTATTGAAAACTTTTATATGATCAACCTCTACGTGACCCTAATTGATCTTATACATATGTTGATTGTTGCTGAAGCAGATTTGCTTAAGAGCACAAGTGAAGCAAAAGTGTTTGAAGGATCTAATTCCATAATTTCCATGGACATTGACAATGGTGGTCCAAAAAAGATTACTCTTCCCAATTGAAAAGGATCAACCAATGTTAAAATGTTTGATTGTATGGTAAAGAGAAATGCTAGTTCTAAGATAGTTCCATGTGCTAGCCCTAAAAAGTCTATATGTTTCTATTTCCAATTGAAGGGATATTGGTTGCACAGCTGCCCAGACTACCTCAAAGATATTAGAGATGGTAAAGTCAAGTCATGTGAGTCTATTTTAGGTACATCCATTATCTAACTCCATTATTTTAACAAGTTCCTATTCATAGACTCCTAATACATAATGTGATGATCACATTTTGATGTTTTGTAGGATCTAAGAGAAATAAGGAAGCTTAAGAAGATTGAGTTGAATCGGATTGTGAGAGATGGACTTTGGTCACAGGAAGCTACTACTTAGGAGTTATGATAGTTTAATATATTGCTTAGGAAATGTCTAGAAACATATTTTTCATTTTTATGCATTGTAAGGACAAGTTCCAAAATTTTCGTTTATTATCAATAAAAGTGAAATTTTGGTTTATATAGTTGGTTTACTTTATATTTCCTTACAATGGCATTTAATGAAAATGTTGGTTGCATTTCTATTATTAACAATATTAATTGTGGATTTGATTCTTGTTATATCACTTGTGGTAATGTTATAATTGACTAAGTGATAAGAAATCCTCATCACCCAAGTTTCAATTGGACAGAGACCTGGAGTCATGCAATTTGACAAACTGGATAGAATGAGTGTCGTTTTCCCAAGGGAGCAAGCCATTGATTTGGTTCTCCTTTCGCTTTCTAAGTCATATGGACAGTTCATTGAGAAATTTTATATGAGCAACCTCGACATGACCCTAATTGATCTGACAAATATACTGATTGTCGCTAAAGCATCAATGCTTAAGAGCACAAGTGAAGAAAAAGTGTATAAAGGATCTAATTCCAAAATTTCTATGGGCATTGAAAATGGTAAAATGGTGGTTCAGAAAAGATTTCTCTTCCCAATTGAAAGGGATCAGCGAAGGTTAAACTATTTGATCGTATGGTAAAGAGAAAGGCTAGTTCTGAGATAGTTCCATGTGCTAACCCTAAAGAGTCCATATGTCTTTATTGCCAATTGAAGGGACATTGGTTGCGAAGCTGCCCAGACTACCTAAAAGATCTTAGAGATGGTAAAGTCAAGTCATGTGAATCTACTTTAGGTATATCTATTATCTAACTCCATTATCTTAACAAGTTCATATTCATAGACTCTTAATACATGATGTGATGATCACATTTTGATGTTTTGCAGGATCTAAGAGAAAGAAAGCAGATTGAGTTGAATCTTATCATATGAGATGGACTTCGGTCGCATGGTTCGATGACCAGATTTTGGAAGCTACTGCTTAGGAGTTATGATAGTTTATTACTTAGGAAATGTCTAGAAACATAGTTTTTATTTTTATGCAGTATAAGGACAAGTTCTAAAATTTTCGTTTATTGTCAATAAAATTGAAATTTTAGTTTATCCAGTTGGTTTACTTTATATTTTCAATGACATTTAATGAAAATGTTGGTTGTATTTCTATTATTAGCAATCTTAATTATGGATTTGATTCTTGTTATATAGCTTATGGCAATGTTATAATTGACTAAGTGATAAGGAATCCTCATCACCCAAGTTTCAATTGGACAGAGTCTTGGAGTAATGCAATTTGAATTGCATAATGTATGAGAATGTAGATCTTTGGAAGATTATGACTAATTCATTGATCACATGTTTATGTGATTCAAAGTGAAGGAATAATAGATCTAGTACATGTTGATATGGACTATTTAGATCCACCATAAAGGAAGATAATTTTATTCATCATGATTTACTGATGTTTCAGTAAATATGGTTGTGTTTAGAAGATTAAGCATAATTCTGATGATTTAAAAAAGTTTCAAAGAGTAGCAGAATGGATATGAAGAATCTATTAGGTAGAAAGATAAGAGTTTCTCCAATCTGAAGGGAAAGGAAAGTACTTTAGCATCATGTTTTATGATCATCTTGATGATTGTGGAACTATATCACAATTGATCCTCGAAGAACATCTTAGTGCAATTGATTAACTAAGAAGAGGAATCGGATATTGTTGAAATGGTTCAATTGAGAGATGAGTCATACTTCATTTCTAATCAAGTTTTAGAGTCATGATCTAGTTACTACACATCATATCTTGAAACTTATTTATACTAAGTATGTTTAAAACACATCATGAAATGTGGATTAATAATGTTTTCTTACTCTAGCACATTTGGAATTGGAAGTTGTGGTGTTTTTGGTTAAAACAAATGATAAACAAAGACCAATTCTATGAAGTTTGTTCTTTTCAAGAATCCACACAAACCTTTGAATATTTGTTTTAGTTTGTCAGGGAATGTTCTTTGAGAGAAGAACTTATATGTCAACAAGTTAGTGGGAGTCTTATTGATCGTGAGAGTTTCAGGAGTCAATTGAAAAATAAACCTTTTAGTTATCACTAGTATACGACCTGAGGATGATAACCTATCATGTTAAGTTGAGACATTATTGTTTCTGTGAAATGCTTATGAGTTATATGGTTCTCATTTGACTGCAAAAGCAAAGCATGTTGGTAAGTGAAAGTACATTGATCTATATGGGTGAGCTACTTAACAACACAGATGTAACATTCCAAAAATTTTGACAAATTTTAAACTTTTCAGAACAACCCATTTATTTACAAAAGTGTTTACAAAAACATGATCTCCAAAACATGATGTAAAATCAGAGTCTCCCTAGATCCAATCCCTTATAAAACCAAGGATGTGTAGAGTCACGCCTTCGCCTTGCCACAAATCATTTGAAGAACCTGAAACCATAAACAAAACTGTAAGCACAAAGCTTAGTGAGTTCCCCCAAAGTACAAACACACAAACAAATAGCACATATACAACAACAACAACATACTATGGGTCCAATCAACCATCGGGTTGGAATACCCCCGGCCCTTCAACCATCGGGTTGGAGTGCCAACATACTATGGGTTCAATCATCCTCGGGATGGAATACCCAGGCCTATTGAGTGATACACAAAGCAGTACAATTTCACCACATGTCATACAATCATATCGGTTCCATTCAACCATCAGGTTGGAATACCCTAGGGCCCAATCAACCATCAGGTTGAAATGCCCCCGGTCTATTGGCTTACACACGTAGCAGTAAAACCTCAACCGCCAATAAGCATATAACCAGTCAACATACAATCAAGTGGATCTACATATCACTAAGTATATCAACATCCTATCTACCAGGATACCAATCTAACAAATCATAAAAGAATAGCAACATCCTATCTACCAGGATACCGATCTAACAAATCTACCATATCACTATAGCATAACATGCACACCAGGATATCAATCCAATGGGATAACATTGGTGCCTTCGAATCGCAAGTACAGTGAGGAAAATTCACATCCCAAAATTCAAGACCAAAAATTTCATTTTTAAGTAAGTAATTATAAAACCAATAGTTCAAAAACATTCATAATATCATCCCATGTCAAAACAAATATGTCACTAATCAAAACATGTCATAGTAAAAAAAACATCAGAGTATAACTCCCAAAGATCTCATGTGCGGAAACCATGGTGTGATGCGCTGCAATCATGCCGACTCCTTTCCTTCGAAGAAGAGGTACCAGAAACCAAAACTGAAAACCGTAAGCACAAAGCTTAGTGAGTTCCCCCATCATACCACATACCATATAACAAATACATTTCCGAGCATATCTGGGTGTTGGTGCCTTCGACAATTATCATAAAGACAATCATCTCTACTATAAACAGTTACTAGTGGGCCAACATTGGTGCCTTTGACCCACTCATACAGGAACTGTGTGTGCCAAAATCGTATTCCTCGGATGGCTCTAGACTCCTCTCCCTAAACATAGCAAGTCCCTTAGTTAGTTATTGGGCCCAAGTATGTCACACCCCGAAACCTAAGGCGGAAACGTTCTGGGGCAGAGGACATCATGTATATCGCAACCAATGTACATAGTAAGCATAGTAAACACAAAACAATACATTACATAGAGTTATTACATTTGTTTGAAATCAAAGTGTTACAAGTGTCATACATATATATCATATGAACAAAAGTTAAGACGAGTCTTCAAAACGCTCCGTCTTCTCCAAAAGATGGCGGTGTACCTGTCTAATGCTGACCTAAGAATACAAGCAGTTTGAAAATCAACATAAAGCTGGTGAGTTCACAAGCGGTTTAGTTTTGAAAAGAATGAGTTCCCTTTTGGTTTTCTGAAAAAGACGTTATTTAAGAAAATCCCATATTTTCTTATATAAAAACAGTTTCGTTATTATTCGTTATAGGATTCGTTTATGAGTAGATATGTTATCCTAGGAAAATCCCATATTTTCTTATATAAAAACAGTTTAGTTTTCCATTCGTTACACCATTCGTTTACGAGTTGTTATGTTATCCCAGGAAAACCCCATACTTTCCTAAACGTTGCGGTTAGTTCTTAGTTCGGATTTCGATGTACTAGTATCTACCATACTTATAGTATTAGTTAGGTATTCTGATATCTTAGTTATCCTACACTCGAATGTCGATTATCTACTCTACTTAGTTGTATTTTCGAATATTTGGATACACTCAGAAACGTACATTAACTATATATTCGATGTTCTGGTGATTTCCAAAAGAGTATATTAGACGTATCTTCGAAACTCTGCCGACATCCAAAGGCGTATGTTTTCGAAACTCAGTCGATGTCTAGAGGCGTACTTTCGAATTCGTATTCGTATTCGTATTCATATTCCTATTCCTATTCATATTCGTATTCGAATTTGTATTTGTATTCCTATTCCTATTCCTATTCGTATTCGTATTCATATTCATATACCTATTTCTATTCGTATTCGTATTCGTATTCACATTCGTATTCGTATTTGCATTCGTATTCGTACTGTCCTAACTGTACTTTCGTATTCGTACTGTTCCTAGTTGTACTTTCGTATTCGTTCTGTTACTATTCTAAGACGTATTTTATTAGTATAAATCTTAGTTTATGATTAGTATGATTCCTTTGCAAATTATAATATGTAATATAGATTATAAGAACTTTATAAAGGAATCCACATATAGTCTGAAAGTTTACTCTGCAATTCGAACCATTGGTTAATACGATTTTTGATAATAAAAGCATACAATATATGAAACATTTGAACTGAAAATAATAAGTTTAAGTACAAGATTTCCTTTTACTTTTGCTTGTATTCCCCCTGAAAACATTTGAAAAACATGGAAAAAGGGTAGGGGTATGAACTCACCGGTTGAGGAACGCGTCAGTTTGGATCCTAAACGTCAGTCTGGGGCTTGCAATGCACAAGATTCCTATGTAATTTGAAAAGATACACATTTGTATCTAATTAGGATTTGAACTACTAATTAGTCGAGGATATACACTTCTAGTGGCGAAAACACTTCAATACAAGTGTTTGGAGGGACCCGGGTGACATCTATGGACACATATAGCTTGGATATGGAGTTTACTCTTCAAGAGTAAACTCCCAAGAGAGTTCACAGCCCTAGTGACCCACTCCCCATGAGTTTACGGCCGTAAACTCATGGTGGGGTGTTCTAGAATGTTAAATGGCCTTATCTCATTTGAGGGTTAATTCTAGGTTTGGTTTTAAGGCATTGGAATGTAGTTTGGGCATTTTAAGGACCATTTGAGGAGTTTACGTCCGTAAGCTCTTATGTACCCATTCAAAATGTGTTTTGGTGGTCCTAAGTCAATCACATATGGTTTCAAGTCATTTTACAAGCCAAGGGGTGAATTTAGGGCACCATTTAACCCATTTATAGGAGTTTACGGCCCAGGAACCCATTCTTGGGGGGTTTATGGCCGTGAACTCCTAAGGGAGTTGTTTTCATCAAGTTTAAGGCTTCTAATTCGTTTGTGGTTGCTTCTAGATTTTAGTTCAAGGCTTAGGAGGTGTGTAAGTGGCAATTTAACACCTTAGAAGGAGTTTACTACCCATGAATGGATGTATACGGCCCAAGCATGTTCTTGGGCAGTAAACTCATGTTTACTCCTCTAATAACAAGTTTAAGGTATTCTAAGTCCATTCCATTAAGTCTATAAGCCATATCTAAGCTCCAAAGGTGTTTTGGAAGGGTTTTAAGGCTTAAAAACCCCACTTAGATGTGTTCAAGGCCTAAGAATGTTCCAGGGCCGTAAACACATGTTTATGGTCATAAATCATGATTTGAACACGAAATTGAAGGTTAAAGATGCTAATCTAAGGGTTAGGGTGGTTACCTTGATGATTTGGAGCCTTAATTTGATGATTTTGGACTTAGAGTTTGGATTTGAGGAGAGAGGTTAGAGAGAGAGTGTGTAAAAGCTTTAAATGAGGCTTAATCAACTTTATATATGGTTCGGGTTTGTGACACGGTGGAATTCTACCCGATACCGACGTTAAACGGGGATTTTGGTCGCACCCGATTAAGTTGTCGTAACGCGGCGGGACCAAGTTTAAAAAATTTCAAATTAATAATTTGGGTCGTTACATGAGTTTCTAGGGATTTTGGATACTCATGAGATTATAATAAACATATAAATTTAAATAACTTAGCCCAAAAACGAAATCAGAACGAATTGCTAAAGACGGGTTTTACGGGCGGAACGGGTTACAGCGATGGAACAACTTCAGGTTGTCACATTATCCCCCCGTTAGAGGGAATTTCGTCCTGAAAGTCAAAGATTAAGATATATATATATATCATGAATTGAAAAGAGGTATGGATGAATCTACTGCTTCGGGTCTTCACGCTCCCAAGTGGAATCGGGTCTCCACTTGACATTCCAGCGAACCCTCACTATCGGGATGCGGATTTGTTTCGTACGTTTGATCTCTCGATCCATGATCTCAATTTGTTCTTCCATGGGGGTTCAGTCTTTCGTTGATTTCGGTATCATCAAATGGATTACTAGGGTTTCGTTGGGCAGGCGCTTCTAAAGATTCGAGACGTGGAAGACATGATGGATATTACTAAGTCCTTGAGATAGTCGAAGTTTGTAGTTAACGGTTCCGATTTTGAAGGGGATTTCGAAAAATCCGATGTATCACGGGTGCAGTTTTCCGCACTTCCCAAAGCATATCATGCCATTCTGGGATAAGACCTTCAACAGGACATAAGCTCCAACAAGAGGGTATATCTTCATGTGGTAGAGTAGTGATATTGCCATATTTATACCTATTTTTAGGCAATATTTAAGTACATTTTTATTAACAAGTTGATAATATGTTTAGAATAATGGTACTTATGACTTTAAATTGTTATTTTCAGTCAATTAAAAGTATTTTCGAAGAGAGGGACCAAAAGTGACAATATGTAGAACATGGGAGACTTGGAACACAAGAGATGAATAAATCCACGAAAATTACTAAACCCACGACGTGGCATGATAATTCTAGAAGATAAAGATCACGCTATGGAGTTATCCTTGCCCGGTAAGGATAACTTGGAGCCCACGACGTGGCCTGGATAGCCACGACGTGGCGCGAGATTTTGGAAGCTATTTAAGCATTCTTGATCATTACGAAGAGGAGGACTTTTTGGCTGAAGAAAGGAGTTCCAGAAGGCGATTTAGAGCGGAAGAAAGGTTTTGGAAAAGGGTTTTCAACACCAAAAAGAGTAAAGGTCCATATTTTAGTTAATTAGGAACATGTTTTCTATCACTTCAATTTGTGTTAGTTTGTTAGTTGCTATGATGAGCAGCTGAATCTAGCTACTCTTGTTTAGATAGATGAAGCTTCCAACTTATGAATAGCTCAATTTTTATGGATTTATTTAGTTGTTAAAATTGCTTGTGTTTGATTTGTATAACCTAGCATGCTTATGTTTGTTTATCTAATTGCTTGATTGCATGTTCTGTGTAGCTTAGTGACCATTAACTACATGAACTTGTTTACCTGATTATTTAGTGAACATTGAATTGTTAGAGCTAGGATTGACCAATCTTAGTTAGTAATTAGAGTAAATAAGCTTAGCTGTGCTAGAGAACGTGTATTGTGACTATAATTGCGTTTATATAACAAATCTTACATAGCATATTTACATTCATAATTAGTTCTGTGTTTAATTGTGTGTGAACGTACATGGTTTGACATGAATTAGTTAATTATTGGTAAAGTTAGAACTAAATTACTAATACAATTAAAACCAACTTGATAACCCATAATCATTAGCTAGCCATAAGGAAGAAGTGGATTCAAACTAGACAAGAGTGTGTTTTTACTTATTGAATTTGATTTAAGTTCGTCTGATCTTGTAAAATCAGATAAAACCCCTTTTAAACTTGTTAATAATTAGGTTAATTTAATAGTAAGTAAATTAATTAGTAACACCGTTCCCTGTGATCGACACCCGACTTACCCAAGCTATACTGTAATCTGACTAGGTATACTGCCTATAAGTGCATAGTTAGTTTAAGTTTGTTAGGTTATAAATATTAAAATTAGTGGGTACTTTCGTGCACATCAAGTAGCTAAGGTTTTGATGATTCTGAAAGAAATTTCTAGGTAGGTTTGCGATAATAACCGGCGGGACCCAAGAATTGACAGGTTTCTATGGGTATCTTCGGTGTCGACTAAGTCTCTATCGCCTTGATTTTTGGAAGGGACTACGGGTATAACTGCTTTGCTTACTACATGACCAGGGAAAGTGGTTTGACCGAAGGGCATCAATACTAACTCGTAGTGACCATATCGAGTCCTGACCACTGTCTTGGACACATCATCCTCACGGAGGTTTGGTTACGAGGTAGTTCCAGGGATTAGGTCGATGCGATACTCGATTAGACGTTCGGAAGGAATTTCTTGGGAAATCTTCGGGAAAGACATCAGGGAAAGAGTTGCAGACTTCCCGTTTCCCGATAATCACACGGACAAGGAATGCATGGCACTCCTTTCAGGGAAACTTTTTAAGCTTTGATGCACGAAATGATGCGAAGGTTGGATTTAGGTTTGTTGCCAAAGATCATGAGAATTGGGTCAGAGGAAAGATTTATACGGACGGCCTTTTCGAAACCAAGAATAACAATATGAATGAGACCCGGTCATTACATGCTAATGATAGCATCAAAGCATTTCATGAAAAGTTTGCCATTTGATCGAATGAAAAGAATAATCGTCCGAATTAAGGATACAACCTATGGGTATGACGTTAGCATTCTCTTTCTCACTGGTTAGCCATCTTGACGGTACACGTTTCGGTTACTAACGAAGGATTAAGTTTAGAAAGGTGTCTGAATGGATAGTTAGCATATTTTCTTTCAGTGAAAGAATCGAAAAGGATTACATGCATAAGATTCATCGAGGAGGAATATACTTGTGGCAACGGTGGGGTCGGTGGCTGCCTCATTTTGTCCTATAGCTAGGACTCGCCCGGTGTTGCCAGATGTTGCTACCTTAGGGCAGTTTCGCTTGTAATGTCCGACTTCCCCACAACTGTAGCAGGACTGATCGATACCCGCTCCAGAAGCTTGACTGGTTGATTGGGTTGGTGCTCTGCAGCTTCGCGCGAGGTGACCCTCTTGGCCACAGTTTTTGGCAAAATTTCTCATGACAGGGACCGGGAATGCGGTGGTGGAAACCGGATCGGTTACACCATGGGAGAATACCAGCATATCCGGTGATAGGTGCTTGGGCTGAGGAATCGATAATAGAAACAGCAGCAGGGGTAGTGGCAGCGTGGACTGCCACTATCTATTGTTTCTTTGAGGACTCCAGGAAAGACTGACTCTTCTTCTTCTTCTTCCAAAACTTTCTTTTCTCACCACTCTTCTCTGTCAGCTCAGGAGTGGTGGCTGTTTCCTCTGGGTCATCGCTATGGTCGATCAAGGTTTGCGCTAGGCATTTGGCGCTGTCATAGGTATCCGGCTTTGTAGCTAAAACGTTCCCTTTGGTTGGCTGGGTCAATCCCCAGATGAACCTCTCAACCTTCTTACTCTCCGGGGTAACCATTCCCGGACAGAGTAATGCCAGGTCATCGAATCTGGATGTGTAGACGACGATATCGGAACCCTTCATCTTCAGGTTCCAGAGTTCATGATCCAGCTTCTGTATTTCACCCCGAGGGCAGTATTCTGCGAACAGAAGTTCCTTCATAACTTCCCAACCCATAGCATTTGCTACAGGTAAAGTTAAGGATTTGACTCGGCCGTTCCACCAAGTTAGAGCTTTATCGGTGAATGTGCAGGCGGCGAATTTCACCTTGTTAGATTCTGAACAGGCACAGATCTCGAAGATAGATTCGATATTCTCTAACCACCGAGTTAGAGCAATGACAGCCCTTGTGCCATAGAAGAATGTGGGTTTTGCATTCATAAAGTCCTTATAGGAACACTCCTTCCGGTGTCCCTGGCTACCTTCCTGGTTTTGGGGCTGGGGACCACCTCCTGAACCACCGGGGTTTATTTAAGACATGGCGGCTGCCACTGCGGCAACAACGGCTGTCTGGAACACGACAGGATCAAATTGAGGAGGAGGTGGTGGTGGCGGAGGGTTGTTATTCTTTGAGCTGGGTCTTTTCCTAGGAGGCATCTTGATCTAGAATAGCCAGGAAAAAGAGGATCATAAGTCCTCTGAATTGAACCAAGAGATATGAAACAGGGGATATCTCATTAAGACAGATATAGAATTTTATTAAGCGATAAAGCAGGAAAGAGTTATCAAAGAAGATAAATTATCGCTAAGGGAATGATCAAGGAACAATGCTTGAATGAGGATTTCTACAATGAATTGGCTCGAGAAATACTCCCATAGTATTTCATGATTCGTTGAAACGACGGCTCGTTGTTTGGGGTATTGGGTAAGTTTTAGGCATGCTGCATACCACAGTCACTACCAAGCACATGTTGGTCGTGTCTCGAATGAATATAGTTGGCCAGGCTATATTGATCCTAGACACGACTACATAACTGCCCAGGTTTAACCGCAGCGTACAACACCCATTTACTTATGTTTTGTTCTACTTGTAGTTACGAATTTCGACGGTTAGGTATACTTGTATACTTTTGAAAATACTTGTACTTTAAGGTATACTTTTAGTTCAGAGCACTTAGGCCCCTTAGTGTTTATAGTCTTATACCATGTAAAGTTTGGTATACTAGTTCACTATAAACCTGGCTCTGATACCAATCTGTCACACCCCGAAACCTAAGGCGGAAACGTTCCGTGGCGGAGGACATCATGTATATCGCAACCAATATACATAGTAAGCATAGTAAACACAAAACAATACATTACATAGAGTTATTACATTTGTTTGAAATCAAAGTTTTACAAGTGTCATACATATATATCATATGAACAAAAGTTAAGACGAGTCTTCAAAACGCTCCGTCTTCTCCAAAAGATGGCGGTGTACCTGTCTAATGTTGACCTGAGAATACAAGCAGTTTGAAAATCAGCATAAAGCTGGTGAGTTCATAAGCGGTTTAGTTTTGAAAAGAATGAGTTCCCTTTTGGTTTTCTGAAAAAGACGTTATTTAAGAAAATCCCATATTTTCTTATATAAAAACAGTTTCGTTATTATTCGTTACAGGATTCGTTTATGAGTAGATATGTTATCCCAGGAAAATCCCATATTTTCTTATATAAAAACAGTTTGGTTTTCCATTCGTTACACCATTCGTTTACGAGTTGTTATGTTATCCCAGGAAAATCCCATATTTTCCTAAACGTTGCGGTTAGTTCTTAGTTCGGATTTCGATGTACTACTATCTACCATACTTATAGTATTAGTTAGGTATTCTGATATCTTAGTTATCCTACACTCGAATGTCGATTATCTACTCTACTTAGTTGTATTTTCGAATATTTGGATACACTCAGAAACATACATTAACTGTATATTCGATGTTCTGGTGATTTCCAAAAGAGTACATTAGACGTATCTTCGAAACTCTGCCGACATCCAAAGGCATATGTTTTCGAAACTCAGTCGATGTCTAGAGGCGTACTTTCGAATTCGTATTCGTATTTGTATTCGTATTCCTATTCATATTCGTATTCGAATTTGTATTCGTATTCCTATTCGTATTCGTATTCGTATTCGTATTCATATTCATATACCTATTTCTATTCGTATTCGTATTCGTATTCGCATTCGTATTCATACTGTCCTAACTGTACTTTCGTATTCGTACTGTTCCTAGTTGTACTTTCGTATTCGTTCTGTTACTATTCTAAGACGTATTTTATTAGTATAAATCTTAGTTTATGATTAGTATGATTCCTTTGCAAATTATAATATGTAATATAGATTATAAGAACTTTATAAAGGAATCCACATATAGTCTGAAAGTTTACTCTGCAATTTGAACCATTGGTTAATACGATTTTTGATAATAAAAGCATACAATATATGAAACATTTGAACTGAAAATAATAAGTTTAAGTACAAGATTTCCTTTTACTTTTGCTTGTATTCCCCCTGAAAACATTTGAAAAACATGGAAAAAGGGTAGGGGTATGAACTCACCGGTTGAGGAACGCGTCAGTTTGGATCCTAAACGTCAGTCTGGGGCTTGCAATGCACAAGATTCCTATGTAATTTGAAAAGATACACATTTGTATCTAATTAGAATTTGAACTACTAATTAGTCGAGGATATACACTTCTAGTGGCGAAAACACTTCAATACAAGTGTTTGGAGGGACCCGGGTGACATCTATGGACACATATAGCTTGGATATGGAGTTTACTCCCAAGAGAGTTCACAACCCTAGTGACTGTAACGCCCGCAGATCCGGGCTAGTCAATTTAGAGGCAATAGGGGTCGAAAACGACTTTTTGACAAAAAGATTATTTAGAATAAATAATCTTAACCAATTTGTAGAATATGTCACAAGGTTTCCGTACATATAAAGAACGCTGAAATCCGAGTTATAACGAAGAAGTTATGACCCGTCGAAGTTTCGCGTCGGAACCGGCACGACGTCGGGAAGCGTAAATAGTAAATTTATGATATATAGAGATTTAGCCTTAGCGCTCTAAACAAAAGTCGTAGAATATGTTAAACTAAGAACATCGATAAAAAGAACGCCCAAATCTGACTTCGTATGAAGAAGTTATGATTTTTCGAAGTTTCGGATTAGCGGTGTACAGTCCGAAATTCGAATTTTAGATCGATTGATTTTTAGCCGACACAACCTAAACAAGAATCGAAGATCTCGTTATTAGTAGCGTAAGGATAAAAATACAGACGAAAATGGACATCGAATAAAGAAGGTATGAGATTTTAACGGACCAATCCTGTCCTGGCCTGTTAAAAATATAACTTTAAAAATAAAGTCAAAATTAACCAACGGAGTCTAAACGAAAGTTGTAGAGTATGTCTCCACCTACGCGTGGATATAAATAACGTCAAAAACGGAGTTCGTATGAGCGAGTTACAAATTATAGTAGTATATTTACGTATTAAAATAAAGTATAAATCATGTATACGTACACATATATATACATATGTATATATCATTAGAAAGGTATCGACGATGCGGTTATTATAAAACTAATGTTGAGTTCTTTCGACATTAGTTTAGTACAAAGATCATTAAATCCATTTAAAATAGTATTATAGAGGGGTGTTTAGTTGTTTATATAACTAAAAGGTCATTAAGTAATTATGGAGGGTAGTTTTTGAAAATTCAATTAGTATAAATAAGAGCCTTGGGCTCTCATATTTCTTGCACCATTCTCTTGATTCAAGAGTCTTTCTCTCCTTATCCCCCGAGCATTTCGGTCCCTCGTGATTCGACTTCTCTTTCTGTAGTTTTAGTATAGTAAGGTGAGCGCTGAAGCGCTGCACGAATCTTTCTTAGAAAGATTCAGCGACGAAGTTCTGCCCCTGCAGAGCCCGACTCCTAGCTAAAATCCCCTTGAAAGTAAGTTATGTTTACCCTATTTTAAATATAGTTTATATTTAAAATTAGTATTGTTATTATAAATTTATAATAAATATTTGGGCTATTATTATGACTTATATAAGTGTCGTTATAATATCTTTTAACTACTCGCGGTACGGGGAATCTGGTTTAAAGGGCCGCATAGGGTTGTTGGATTTCAGAAGTGCTATACGCCAAAATGGTCCTGCCCTCCGGTGTTTTATGTCTGGCCCTGTCTGTACATAGTAGTTGGAAAGTATTGTTTAAACGCTTATATAATAATAATAATAATAATAATAATAATAATAATAATAAGACTAATAATTAGTCACGGTAATATTAGACTAAAATCTAGTGGTGATAATACTAGGTTTCGTCAAAGGAAATTATTTTAAAGTAAACGAAGCGCTGTCCGAGTACCGAGTCACCACCTTCTCAGGTGAGTGCATAGTTACTTTCAGATTACACATAGATATGAAGTATTTTATATAAATTACGTGCTGTGTGTGTATATTATCTGTATACTTGCTATCTATGCTGGATGAACGTTTTATACATGTTTTCAATGATTTAAACTGTATATGTATTTTATATCTACAAAATGTGTTGGGTAAAACATGGGTAGATGTATTAGTTGCTGTGTGATAAAATGAAATAATGAGATGCCTCGTTATAGATGTTCTTGATGATCTAGTCATCTAGCGGAGTATAGATGACGACCACGGACTATTCTGGACAGTCCAGTGGAACACTAACAGGCTCGCAACCTGTAGGTGTTTATTCGAACTTTGTGTTTAACCGAATTGTGTGTTTATTCGAACTGAGTGTTTATTCGAACTGTGTGAACTGTGTGCTCACCAGATATACTCCATCCCAATGATAGTCCTTTGACTAGGTTCCTTGTGTTAGATGTTTTAGGGACGTAATGTGAGGATAACGGGAATGGGTAATTGGGTTGATTGTTTGATGTTTAAAAATAATAATTATATTATTGTGGGTTGAAAACCCTATGTGCTCACCAGGTTTCCCAACCTGACCCACTCAGTTTATTTTTATCACAGGTGTTGATATGAAGTCACAATACACTGAGAGATTTAAAGAGATGTAGATCACTAGTGTAAATAATTGTAAGTTCTGTTTATGCTTATGTTTCTGTATTAACGATGACATCCCAAACGTTTTAAAATGAAATAAATACGTTTCATCGAAAATGTTTTAATAACGTATTTACCATGTTTTTCTGGGAACCAATTCCGCAACATTTTTATAAAATGAAGTACTCTGATTTTTATAAAGCATAAACAAAATCGGTCTTTTCTGGCCGTGAAAATGGGGATGTCACAGTTGGTATCAGAGCATTAGTTTAAGCGAACTAGGAATATGGATTTATTTCTAGACTTAAACTTAGAATGCTAAGCGATGATTGTGAGGTGTGAGCACTAGCTTATTTTAGGAATTGTGCCTAAAATGCTTTTATGTGCTAAATACTTGTGCCTGATATGCTGTTAGTTGTTCGGATCTATGGTCTGTTGCCGACCGGATCTGGAAACCTTATGTGTTTAGGATTCTAAACGTACGACTACGATATTAGAACTAGCATATAAACGTTTCGGAGTGATAAGGATGATTTAACCGTCAATCCTAAGTAAAGATCTGGATTCACCTTATTCGGTGTATAGATCAAGATGGCAAGAACCCGTAGTGGAAACGTGAATGCAAATGGGAACGGACACCAACCCCCCGTGATCGAGCAAATACCAGTTGTGGAAGCCGCTGCCGGACCAATAACGATGGCCGGAGTGCAAGCGATGATCCAGGCAATGTTGGATCGTCAAATGGAGGAAACTAGACGTTTGCTCCAGCAAAATCGTGAGGAAGCCACTATTCAGATCGAACAGCCCGAGTTGAACGAAGGGCAGACTGAGGAAGGAAACTACAGTGGGACTGTTGGTCAAGTCAACCCACCAATAGTTCGACAAAACAACCAAGATGACAAAGTCGAGAGGAATGGATGCAAGTACAAGGATTTTCTGACTTGCAAGCCATCGACTTTCACTGGAAAGGAGGATCCGATCGGGGTCATGGATTGGATCTCGGAGATGGAGTTAGCCTTCATGACATGCGGTTGCAGAGGGAAGCTACAGACCACATTTGCAGTGCGTCAGTTTCGAGGAAGTGTTGTACGTTGGTGGAATACCTTGGGGAAGACTCTGAGCCCTAATGAGCCCCTGCAACTGACATGGGCAGAATTTTTGGTGCAATTCAAACGAAAGTACTGCTCAGCTCAAAACCTGCTTGAGCTAGAGAACCAGTTTCTAACCCTGAAGAAGGGAAGCATGTCAATCGATGAATACACGAACAACTTCACAGAAAAGATGGAGTTTGCCTTGCGTCTTGTTCCGGATGAGCTGACGAAAATTGACAAGTACGCAAAGGGACTTCCATGGGAGTACGCGGTGCCAGTGCGTCAGGCTCCTACTCTGGAGGCAGCTATCTGGGCTGCCAAGTCTGTGGAAGATATGATTAAGGGAAGAGCTGCCAACAAGATTGAGGTTGGCGAAAAGAGGAAGTTTGAGGAATCTACGAGGCCCAATAAGAAGATCAAGTCTGGTTCAAAGGAGTCTAGCGGAGGAGGAAACAAAGTGAAATGGTGCGAGAAGTGCAAAAAGAATCACTTTGGGAAATGTAGCGAAGAAGTGACTTGCTACAAGTGTGGGAAGACCGGACATTACGCCAACGAGTGCAAAAGGGTGTGTTATGAATGCCGTGAAGAAGGGCATGTTGCTAAGGATTGCCCGAAAAAGAAAGAGGCGGAAAAACCAAACATTCCGCCAAAACCGAAGGCAAGAGCATTCCATATGATCCTAGACGAAGCAGATGACAATGCGAGGCTTCAGGAATGACGGCTTGACATCCAAGGATCGAGTTATAATGTAGCCATAGAATCATATGATTTAGCCTGTTAGAGGCATAGTCTAGGGTGAACTTGAACACCTATGTAATCGTTTCAAGAAATAATATGAAACCTTTGTTTTGTTATCTGATGTGTTAAGTTGTTTTTTTTCGTGTATGGTGACTTGGAGAGACTGCGGGACAATACTTGGGACGAGTATGAGTAGGTGTGAATGGTAGTAGAGGCCTATACTACCGGAAGCACAGGACTCACACTTGGATCAGGGAAAGTCACAAGGTTACCAAGAAGCTAGTAACTGATTCTGTTTTTTTTTCAAGTATGTCATTACCATCGTTTCGATAATGACTAAAAAGATTGTTGATTTCCGACCCTAGTGGTCATACCGAATTGAGTCTGACTACGATGAGTATGTTGCGTGGTTCAGAGAACCAAGTTTGATGTACCGTCCGACTTAAACCAAACGATTGAAATCAAAGCAATCAATAGAAGTATCGCGTTCGTTGTTAAAGAAGTTGGTAGCCAGAAACGCTACATGTTAAAGTGTGATTATATCACATTAGAACATGAAGGAAGGCATAGTCTATTTTAGAATTTAACTCTAAGAGACCTAAGTCTAAATGTGCATCACATGATGATAGGTCATAATTTGAAGTCTAGCCCGAGGTAGAGAGCAGATGCACGATCGAGTACTGCTTACAGTCAATGAGTCTAAGATATAGACTTGAAGGAATATAGAAGATATAATTATTAACTAGGATGAAAAGATGACGTATGGAGTCATTATACGAGCCCTGTTTCGTTGATGATTCCGGGACGTAATCATCCTAAGGGGGAGATAATTGTAACGCCCGCAGATCCGGGCTAGTCAATTTAGAGGCAATAGGGGTCGAAAACGACTTTTTGACAAAAAGATTATTTAGAATAAATAATCTTAACCAATTTGTAGAATATGTCACAAGGTTTCCGTACATATAAAGAACGCTGAAATCCGAGTTATAACGAAGAAGTTATGACCCGTCGAAGTTTCGCGTCGGAACCGGCACGACGTCGGGAAGCGTAAATAGTAAATTTATGATATATAGAGATTTAGCCTTAGCGCTCTAAACAAAAGTCGTAGAATATGTTAAACTAAGAACATCGATAAAAAGAACGCCCAAATCTGACTTCGTATGAAGAAGTTATGATTTTTCGAAGTTTCGGATTAGCGGTGTACAGCCCGAAATTCGAATTTTAGATCGATTGATTTTTAGCCGACACAACCTAAACAAGAATCGAAGATCTCGTTATTAGTAGCGTAAGGATAAAAATACAGACGAAAATGGACATCGAATAAAGAAGGTATGAGATTTTAACGGACCAATCCTGTCCTGGCCTGTTAAAAATATAACTTTAAAAATAAAGTCAAAATTAACCAACGGAGTCTAAACGAAAGTTGTAGAGTATGTCTCCACCTACGCGTGGATATAAATAACGTCAAAAACGGAGTTCGTATGAGCGAGTTACAAATTATAGTAGTATATTTACGTATTAAAATAAAGTATAAATCATGTATACGTACACATATATATACATATGTATATATCATTAGAAAGGTATCGACGATGCGGTTATTATAAAACTAATGTTGAGTTCTTTCGACATTAGTTTAGTACAAAGATCATTAAATCCATTTAAAATAGTATTATAGAGGGGTGTTTAGTTGTTTATATAACTAAAAGGTCATTAAGTAATTATGGAGGGTAGTTTTTGAAAATTCAATTAGTATAAATAAGAGCCTTGGGCTCTCATATTTCTTGCACCATTCTCTTGATTCAAGAGTCTTTCTCTCCTTATCCCCCGAGCATTTCGGTCCCTCGTGATTCGACTTCTCTTTCTGTAGTTTTAGTATAGTAAGGTGAGCGCTGAAGCGCTGCACGAATCTTTCTTAGAAAGATTCAGCGACGAAGTTCTGCCCCTGCAGAGCCCGACTCCTAGCTAAAATCCCCTTGAAAGTAAGTTATGTTTACCCTATTTTAAATATAGTTTATATTTAAAATTAGTATTGTTATTATAAATTTATAATAAATATTTGGGCTATTATTATGACTTATATAAGTGTCGTTATAATATCTTTTAACTACTCGCGGTACGAGGAATCTGGTTTAAAGGGCCGCATAGGGTTGTTGGATTTCAGAAGTGCTATACGCCAAAATGGTCCTGCCCTCCGGTGTTTTATGTCTGGCCCTGTCTGTACATAGTAGTTGGAAAGTATTGTTTAAACGCTTATATAATAATAATAATAATAATAATAATAATAATAATAATAATAATAAGACTAATAATTAGTCACGGTAATATTAGACTAAAATCTAGTGGTGATAATACTAGGTTTCGTCAAAGGAAATTATTTTAAAGTAAACGAAGCGCTGTCCGAGTACCGAGTCACCACCTTCTCAGGTGAGTGCATAGTTACTTTCAGATTACACATAGATATGAAGTATTTTATATAAATTACGTGCTGTGTGTGTATATTATCTGTATACTTGCTATCTATGCTGGATGAACGTTTTATACATGTTTTCAATGATTTAAACTGTATATGTATTTTATATCTACAAAATGTGTTGGGTAAAACATGGGTAGATGTATTAGTTGCTGTGTGATAAAATGAAATAATGAGATGCCTCGTTATAGATGTTCTTGATGATCTAGTCATCTAGCGGAGTATAGATGACGACCACGGACTATTCTGGACAGTCCAGTGGAACACTAACAGGCTCGCAACCTGTAGGTGTTTATTCGAACTTTGTGTTTAACCGAATTGTGTGTTTATTCGAACTGAGTGTTTATTCGAACTGTGTGAACTGTGTGCTCACCAGATATACTCCATCCCAATGATAGTCCTTTGACTAGGTTCCTTGTGTTAGATGTTTTAGGGACGTAATGTGAGGATAACGGGAATGGGTAATTGGGTTGATTGTTTGATGTTTAAAAATAATAATTATATTATTGTGGGTTGAAAACCCTATGTGCTCACCAGGTTTCCCAACCTGACCCACTCAGTTTATTTTTATCACAGGTGTTGATATGAAGTCACAATACACTGAGAGATTTAAAGAGATGTAGATCACTAGTGTAAATAATTGTAAGTTCTGTTTATGCTTATGTTTCTGTATTAACGATGACATCCCAAACGTTTTAAAATGAAATAAATACGTTTCATCGAAAATGTTTTAATAACGTATTTACCATGTTTTTCTGGGAACCAATTCCGCAACATTTTTATAAAATGAAGTACTCTGATTTTTATAAAGCATAAACAAAATCGGTCTTTTCTGGCCGTGAAAATGGGGATGTCACAGTTGGTATCAGAGCATTAGTTTAAGCGAACTAGGAATATGGATTTATTTCTAGACTTAAACTTAGAATGCTAAGCGATGATTGTGAGGTGTGAGCACTAGCTTATTTTAGGAATTGTGCCTAAAATGCTTTTATGTGCTAAATACTTGTGCCTGATATGCTGTTAGTTGTTCGGATCTATGGTCTGTTGCCGACCGGATCTGGAAACCTTATGTGTTTAGGATTCTAAACGTACGACTACGATATTAGAACTAGCATATAAACGTTTCGGAGTGATAAGGATGATTTAACCGTCAATCCTAAGTAAAGATCTGGATTCACCTTATTCGGTGTATAGATCAAGATGGCAAGAACCCGTAGTGGAAACGTGAATGCAAATGGGAACGGACACCAACCCCCCGTGATCGAGCAAATACCAGTTGTGGAAGCCGCTGCCGGACCAATAACGATGGCCGGAGTGCAAGCGATGATCCAGGCAATGTTGGATCGTCAAATGGAGGAAACTAGACGTTTGCTCCAGCAAAATCGTGAGGAAGCCACTATTCAGATCGAACAGCCCGAGTTGAACGAAGGGCAGACTGAGGAAGGAAACTACAGTGGGACTGTTGGTCAAGTCAACCCACCAATAGTTCGACAAAACAACCAAGATGACAAAGTCGAGAGGAATGGATGCAAGTACAAGGATTTTCTGACTTGCAAGCCATCGACTTTCACTGGAAAGGAGGATCCGATCGGGGTCATGGATTGGATCTCGGAGATGGAGTTAGCCTTCATGACATGCGGTTGCAGAGGGAAGCTACAGACCACATTTGCAGTGCGTCAGTTTCGAGGAAGTGTTGTACGTTGGTGGAATACCTTGGGGAAGACTCTGAGCCCTAATGAGCCCCTGCAACTGACATGGGCAGAATTTTTGGTGCAATTCAAACGAAAGTACTGCTCAGCTCAAAACCTGCTTGAGCTAGAGAACCAGTTTCTAACCCTGAAGAAGGGAAGCATGTCAATCGATGAATACACGAACAACTTCACAGAAAAGATGGAGTTTGCCTTGCGTCTTGTTCCGGATGAGCTGACGAAAATTGACAAGTACGCAAAGGGACTTCCATGGGAGTACGCGGTGCCAGTGCGTCAGGCTCCTACTCTGGAGGCAGCTATCTGGGCTGCCAAGTCTGTGGAAGATATGATTAAGGGAAGAGCTGCCAACAAGATTGAGGTTGGCGAAAAGAGGAAGTTTGAGGAATCTACGAGGCCCAATAAGAAGATCAAGTCTGGTTCAAAGGAGTCTAGCGGAGGAGGAAACAAAGTGAAATGGTGCGAGAAGTGCAAAAAGAATCACTTTGGGAAATGTAGCGAAGAAGTGACTTGCTACAAGTGTGGGAAGACCGGACATTACGCCAACGAGTGCAAAAGGGTGTGTTATGAATGCCGTGAAGAAGGGCATGTTGCTAAGGATTGCCCGAAAAAGAAAGAGGCGGAAAAACCAAACATTCCGCCAAAACCGAAGGCAAGAGCATTCCATATGATCCTAGACGAAGCAGATGACAATGCGAGGCTTCAGGAATGACGGCTTGACATCCAAGGATCGAGTTATAATGTAGCCATAGAATCATATGATTTAGCCTGTTAGAGGCATAGTCTAGGGTGAACTTGAACACCTATGTAATCGTTTCAAGAAATAATATGAAACCTTTGTTTTGTTATCTGATGTGTTAAGTTGTTTTTTTTCGTGTATGGTGACTTGGAGAGACTGCGGGACAATACTTGGGACGAGTATGAGTAGGTGTGAATGGTAGTAGAGGCCTATACTACCGGAAGCACAGGACTCACACTTGGATCAGGGAAAGTCACAAGGTTACCAAGAAGCTAGTAACTGATTCTGTTTTTTTTTTCAAGTATGTCATTACCATCGTTTCGATAATGACTAAAAAGATTGTTGATTTCCGACCCTAGTGGTCATACCGAATTGAGTCTGACTACGATGAGTATGTTGCGTGGTTCAGAGAACCAAGTTTGATGTACCGTCCGACTTAAACCAAACGATTGAAATCAAAGCAATCAATAGAAGTATCGCGTTCGTTGTTAAAGAAGTTGGTAGCCAGAAACGCTACATGTTAAAGTGTGATTATATCACATTAGAACATGAAGGAAGGCATAGTCTATTTTAGAATTTAACTCTAAGAGACCTAAGTCTAAATGTGCATCACATGATGATAGGTCATAATTTGAAGTCTAGCCCGAGGTAGAGAGCAGATGCACGATCGAGTACTGCTTACAGTCAATGAGTCTAAGATATAGACTTGAAGGAATATAGAAGATATAATTATTAACTAGGATGAAAAGATGACGTATGGAGTCATTATACGAGCCCTGTTTCGTTGATGATTCCGGGACGTAATCATCCTAAGGGGGAGATAATTGTAACGCCCGCAGATCCGGGCTAGTCAATTTAGAAGCAATAGGGGTCGAAAACGACTTTTTGACAAAAAGATTATTTAGAATAAATAATCTTAACCAATTTGTAGAATATGTCACAAGGTTTCCGTACATATAAAGAACGCTGAAATCCGAGTTATAACGAAGAAGTTATGACCCGTCGAAGTTTCGCGTCGGAACCGGCACGGCGCCGGGAAGCGTAAATAGTAAATTTATGATATATAGAGATTTAGCCTTAGCGCTCTAAACAAAAGTCGTAGAATATGTTAAACTAAGAACATCGATAAAAAGAACGCCCAAATCTGTCATTTGCTACAGGTAAAGTTAAGGATTTGACTCGGCCGTTCCACCAAGTTAGAGCTTTATCGGTGAATGTGGAGGCGGCGAATTTCACCTTGTTAGATTCTGAACAGGCACAGATCTCGAAGATAGATTCGATTTTCTCTAACCACCGCGTTAGAGCAATGACAGCCCTTGTGCCATAGAAGAATGCGGGTTTTGCATTCATAAAGTCCTTATAGGAACACTCCTTCCGGTTTCCCTGGCTACCTTCCTGGTTTTGGGGCTGGGGACCACCTCCTGAACCACCAGGGTTTATTTAAGACATGGCGGCTGCCACTGCGGCAACAACGGCTGTCTGGAACACGACAGGATCAAATTGAGGAGGAGGTGGTGGTGGCGGAGGGTTGTTATTCTTTGAGCTGGGTCTTTTCCTAGGAGGCATCTTGATCTAGAATAGCCAGGAAAAAGAGGATCATAAGTCCTCTGAATTGAACCAAGAGATATGAAACAGGGGATATCTCATTAAGACAGATATAGAATTTTATTAAGCGATAAAGCAGGAAAGAGTTATCAAAGAAGATAAATTATCGCTAAGGGAATGATCAAGGAACAATGCTTGAATGAGGATTTCTACAATGAATTGGCTCGAGAAATACTCCCATAGTATTTCATGATTCGTTGAAACGACGGCTCGTTGTTTGGGGTAGTGGGTAAGTTTTAGGCATGCTGCATACCACAGTCACTACCAAGCACATGTTGGTCGTGTCTCGAATGAATATAGTTGGCCAGGCTATATTGATCCTAGACACGACTACATAACTGCCCAGGTTTAACCGCAGCGTACAACACCCATTTACTTATGTTTTGTTCTACTTGTAGTTACGAATTTCGACGGTTAGGTATACTTGTATACTTTTGAAAATACTTGTACTTTAAGGTATACTTTTAGTTCAGAGCACTTAGGCCCCTTAGTGTTTATAGTCTTATACCATGTAAAGTTTGGTATACTAGTTCACTATAAACCTGGCTCTGATACCAATCTGTCACACCCCGAAACCTAAGGCGGAAACCTTCCGTGGCGGAGGACATCATGTATATCGCAACCAATATACATAGTAAGCATAGTAAACAAAAAACAATACATTACATAGAGTTATTACATTTGTTTGAAATCAAAGTTTTACAAGTGTCATACATATATATCATATGAACAAAAGTTAAGACGAGTCTTCAAAACGCTCCGTCTTCTCCAAAAGATGGCGGTGTACCTGTCTAATGTTGACCTGAGAATACAAGCAGTTTGAAAATCAGCATAAAGCTGGTGAGTTCATAAGCGGTTTAGTTTTGAAAAGAATGAGTTCCCTTTTGGTTTTCTGAAAAAGACGTTATTTAAGAAAATCCCATATTTTCTTATATAAAAACAGTTTAGTTATTATTCGTTACATGATTCGTTTATGAGTAGATATGTTATCCCAGGAAAATCCCATATTTTCTTATATAAAAACAGTTTGGTTTTCCATTCGTTACACCATTCGTTTACGAGTTGTTATGTTATCCCAGGAAAATCCCATATTTTCCTAAACATTGCGGTTAGTTCTTAGTTCGGATTTCGATGTACTACTATCTACCATACTTATAGTATTAGTTAGGTATTCTGATATCTTAGTTATCCTACACTCGAATGTCGATTATCTACTCTACTTAGTTGTATTTTCGAATATTTGGATACACTCAGAAACATACATTAACTGTATATTCGATGTTCTGGTGATTTCCAAAAGAGTACATTAGACGTATCTTCGAAACTCTGCCGTCATCCAAAGGCATATGTTTTCGAAACTCAGTCGATGTCTAGAGGCGTACTTTCGAATTCGTATTCGTATTCGTATTCGTATTCGAATTTGTATTCGTATTCGAATTTGTATTCGTATTCCTATTCGTATTCGTATTCGTATTCGTATTCATATTCATATACCTATTTCTATTCGTATTCGTATTCGTATTCGCATTCGTATTCATACTGTCCTAACTGTACTTTCGTATTCATACTGTTCCTAGTTGTACTTTCGTATTCGTTCTGTTACTATTCTAAGACGTATTTTATTAGTATAAATCTTAGTTTATGATTAGTATGATTCCTTTGCAAATTATAATATGTAATATAGATTATAAGAACTTTATAAAGGAATCCACATATAGTCTGAAAGTTTACTCTGCAATTCGAACCATTGGTTAATACGATTTTTGATAATAAAAGCATACAATATATGAAACATTTGAACTGAAAATAATAAGTTTAAGTACAAGATTTCCTTTTACTTTTGCTTGTATTCCCCCCCTGAAAGCATTTGAAAAACATGGAAAAAAGGTAGGGTGATGAACTCACCGGTTGAGGAACGCGTCAGTTTGGATCCTAAACGTCAGTCTGGGGCTTGCAACGCACAAGATTCCTATGTAATTTGAAAAGATACACATTTGTATCTAATTAGGATTTGAACTACTAATTAGTCGAGGATATACACTTCTAGTGGCAGAAACACTTCAGTACAAGTGTTTGGAGGGACCCGGGTGACATCTATGGACACATATAGCTTGGATATGGAGTTCACTCTTCAAGATTAAGCTCCCAAGAGAGTTCACGGCCCTAATGACCCACTCCCCATGAGTTTACGGCCGTAAACTCATGGTGGGGTGTTCTAGAGTGTTAAATGGCCTTATCCCATTTGAGGGTTAATTCCAGGTTTGGTTTTAAGGCATTGGAAAGTAGTTTGGGCATTTTAAGGACCATTTGAGGAGTTTACAATAGTAAACTATGAGTTTACAGCCGTAAGCTCTTATGTACCCATTCAAAATGTGTTTTGGTGGTCCTAAGTCAATCACATATGGTTTCAAGTCATTTTACAAGCCAAGGGGTGAATTTAGGGCACCATTTAACCCATTTATAGGAGTTTACGGCCCAGGAACCCATTCTTGGGGGGTTTACGGCCGTGAAATCCTAAGGAAGTTGTTTTCATCAAGTTTAAGGCTTCTAATTCGTTTGTGGTTGCTTCTAGATTTTAGTTCAAGGCTTAGGAGGTGTGTAAGTGGCAATTTAACACCTTAGAAGGAGTTTACTACCCATGAATGGGTGTATACGGCCCAAGCATGTTCTTGGGCTGTAAACTCATGTTTACTCCTCTAATAACAAGTTTAAGGTATTCTAAGTCCATTCCATTAAGTCTATAAGCCATATCTAAGCTCCAAAGGTGTTTTGGAAGGGTTTTAAGGCTTAAAAACCCCACTTATATGTGTTCAAGGCCTAAGAATGTTCCAGGGCCGTAAACACATGTTTATGGTCATAAATCATGATTTGAACACGAAATTGAAGGTTAAAGATGCTAATCTAAGGGTTAGGGTGGTTACCTTGATGATTTGGAGCCTTAATTTGATGATTTTGGACTTAGAGTTTGGATTTGAGGAGAGAGGTTAGAGAGAGAGAGTGTGTAAAAGCTTTAAATGAGGCTTAATCAACTTTATATATGGTTCGGGTTTGTGACACGGTGGAATTCTACCCGATACCGACGTTAAACGGGGATTTTGGTCGCACCCGATTAAGTTGTCGTAACCCGGCGGGACCAATTTTAAAAATTTTCAAATTAATAATTTGGGACGTTACATGAGTTTCTAGGGAGTATGGACACTCATGAGATTATAATAAACATATAAATTTAAATAACTTAGCCCAAAAACGAAATCGTAACGAATTGCTAAAGACGGGTTTTACGGGCGGAACGGGTTACAGCGATGGAACAACTTCGGGTTGTCACAAAGTACGACTCCCTTATGGCCCAACTTCTATTTCATGCCCTAAGGCAAGGTTCCCTACTCCTTGCCCTAATGGGCCCTTTTCCCCAAGGCCCAATCCATAACAAATTTAAGGCCCAAGTCTATTACTTTAACTTTAAGGCCTAATAAGGCGCAACATTATAAATCTCAGTCCTAGGCTTAGAGGCCTTACTCCTCAGTGGTCCATGGGGCCCACAAATCCAAGCCCAATCACCAAAGGCTTGAAAACTCATTTAACCATTTTGTATGCGTACGCGCGGCATACCTGGAATGTACGGCCATCGTATGTTGGTCTTGACCGCTTCGGGGAAGCTGAACCAATACGTGCAGCGTACCCAGGGGTACGCTCAACGTACTGGTCAGTTTGGTTAGAACTTCCGTTGTGACTTAATCCATTAATTCTTAACGTCCAAAACATAGATCTAGGTCTTTTAAGACGTCCTAAACCATAAACTTATGGATGAGGGTTAATACATGATTTAAGTCCATATGCATACTTCGTGACCATCTAGCACTTGCATGGTTGTGACTTAACCATCAAGATCCGATTTTTATGGTTCCAAAGACCTTCAAGAGCCAAAAAGGACAACTCATTTGGACAGAATCTTCTAAAACTCAAAGGACCTCAAGTATGGGACCAAAATATGTCATAAAACACCCCAAAACTAGATCTAAGCATGCAATGATCAAGTTTAGAGCTTTATACCTCTAATGGGTCAGAAATGATGCCAAACTTCTGGATCTACAAACCTTCTCCAAGCTCTTGCTCCTCTTTCAAGCTCATTCTTCTTCAAAACCATCAAAACAACACCAAAATGTTCAAAGTAAGCTCAAGAGAGATGCAATAGGGTTAGGGTTCGAGTTGGGCACTGAGAGGACAAGGGAGGCTAAGAGGATAAGGGTTTTGAAGGTTATAAGTTGTTTAAATAGGGTGCAAACCATAAAATTTAGGGTTTGCATCTGGTTGCTCTACTCCCAGTGTACGCATGGGTACGCCCAGCGTACGCATGGGAGTCCCCCTATCCGCGCCTCATATATGTTCGCTGTGCGTACACCCTGTATGCTCACCACACGCTCTGCCCCAAAATCCCAACACTTAATAATTATAACTTGAATAAAAAAAGCAATACAATACCTGATAAATCCCAGACGTTACAAATCTCCCCCTCATATGAATGAATATCATTATATTGTATGTAATTAAATTTTATTCAGATTTTAATTACATACAAATCACATATGGTTCACATATAATTCATATGTGATTCACATACAAATCACATATAGTTCACATATAATTCATATGTGATTTTCATACAAATCAAATATGAATCACATATCATTCATACGTGATTCGCATGTGATTTTCATACAAATCACATATTAATCAGATATGATTCATATGTGTAACATCCCAAAATTTAAGACCAAAAATTTCCTTTAATAAAACATTACTTTAAGCATAGACATCATTCCAAAACATAATCTGAGTATAAGTTTTCAAAACACATGTTCATTATCAGAGTAAACATTCCCAGGCTGGCAAATCTATGGTGTGTGTACCATGCGATCACCCTGAGCTCTTCCATCTGCTACCGGAAATACCTGAAACCAAAACTGAAAACCGTAAGCACGAAGCTTAGTGAGTTCCCCACCCTACCACATACCATACAATCACATAACATACATACTGTCAGGCATTTCTGGGGTGCCCGACCTACCCGGTACGGCCTTTCTGGGGTGCCGACCTACCCATGCGGCCATTCTGGGGTGTCGTCCTACCCGTGTCAAGCCATTCTGAGGTGATGACTACCCATGCGTCCATTCTGGGGTGCCGTCCTACCCGTGTCAAGTCATTTTGGGTTGCTGACTGCCCATGTCAAGCCGTTCTGGGGTGCTGACTACCCTTCGGTCCTAACGACTGAACCTCGGGGACTATTTCACCCCCTACTACTACTACTATCACATATCATAACATAACATATTACCAGACTTATCTGGGGTGTCTGAACTACCCTTCGGTCGTAACAACCGAACTCGGGGACTGCTCCCCTCCTACTACCTCTAACTCATATAACAGATCATTCTAGCATATAAACATAACATCACATACTGTCAGACGTTTCTGGGGCGTCTGACTACCCTCCGGTCCTAACAACCGAACTCTACTGATGAGTCATAGAACCCCATCCGTGCTCCTACTGATAGTGAGATACGGGCCCAACCCTCACTCACTCTTTCCCTAACTTGGGCCTCACCCCTGATCTACTGCTAATGAGATGTGGAACACCATCCACACTCTGCAATTGGTGAGACACAGGACCTCGCCCACACTCACCTCCCTACCAGGCACATACAAGTATCACGCAGACAACAAGTATAAACTACAACATAAACCACTCCTTGGGCACCCGCCCTCTATCATTGGACCTTGTCTCGAATATCTTACTAGCATACTATGCCTAGGGCTAACCCCCGGGTCTTCTACTCATAACTACATGGGCCGACATTGTGGCCGTAGACCCATTCACACAAAGGGAAACTCACCTGCACTAGCTGAACTTGCTGATGATCCCACTAGCTGCTGCCCGACCACTCACTGAACTCCTGCTTTACTAGCTTCCCGAGCTATCAATATCAATGCAACACTTAGTCTAACTGACCCCCGACAGTTAACCAAGTCAATTCTGGTCTAAGTCAAAGTCCTTGTCAAAGTCAACCTTTCCAGGTCAACCCTACTCGCTGAGTCCACTTACTGACTCGCCGAGTTCATATACTCAGGGTCCTTCCATTCGCGACGTGACTCGCCGAGTCAGTCCATGACTCGCCGAGTCCAACGATTTCCGAGTCCTGACCTGAACAACTCGCTGAGTCTCCACCCGACTCGCTGATTCGAGTCTCAACTCGAAGGGTTTGGGGTTTCGCATCCTGACTCGCCGATTCCAAGAACTGACTCGCCGAGTACCAGGCAATCTTCATCCAAATCGCCGAATTGTTCTTCCAACTCGCCGAGTTCATGCCCAAGTTCATCCGACTCGACGAGCTGTTCATCCCGCTCGTCAAGTTCCTCCTCATCTTCATGCTACTCGCCGAGTCCACTCGAAGGACTCGCCGAGTCCAATCAGATCTACATACATGCAGAGGACTTTTGAGTCATGCATGGACTCCAAACTGTAGATCTACCCTTCCCAAACCTATCCCCCACGTAAAGTTGCAAACCAACTTTACGTGTAGAGATGGAGATCTAGGCAAAATACACCATAAACTAGGGTTTAAGGCCAAGGGGCTTCAAAATCGACTCAAGGGCTGATGCTTTATGCTTCTCCAGACCATAACACACTTGGATCTGAAGTAGCAACTCCAGATCCGGCTTCTAACCCATAAGGGTGGCTAACCATGGCTTAAGAAGCCCCAAAACTCACAACCAAAATAGATCTAAGGGAAGGAAATGACTTAATACCTTCAATACCTCAAAAAGGCTCCACAAACTCCAGATCTGAAGCCAATCCTTGAAGCTTCACTGATTCCCCTCCATCTTCTCCCTTCAAATCACCCAAAAATGGCTTGGAAGCTTGAATGCACAACAATGGAGGCTTAGGGTTTGTTTTCTGAATGAGGGAGGCTCTAAGGAACCCTAATGGAGAGAATAAGGGGCTTAAATAGCACCCAAAGTCCCGGATTTAAGGTTTTCCTCGCACAGACCAGACTCGCCGAGTCCACTTGGCTGACTCACCGAGTTGGTCACTTACACCTCGACCCGGATCCCGCTCGGACTCACCGAGTTCCTCCTTGGACTCGCCGAGTCGCCCCTAAAAATTAGGGTTTTCTTTCCTTTCTTGGCCTTCAAAACTTTGGGTGTTACAACTCTCCCCCACTTAAACTAAACTTCGTCCTCGAAGTTTGCTATGGCCCACCGCCTGCGATCTGCCTCTAATACCCAACCAATTATTCCAACACCAGGTGCCTTCCCTCGCTGGCCTTCCGCTCGGTCATTCCGACTAACATTAATCCTTGCAGATAATCATCTCGAGTCAACCCTGACTATGAACATTCTGGAACATAACTTGCTCAACCGACTTTCTTTCTGGTACTCACCGAGTACTGCACTGAACCCATAGGGGTTCTCCACTTCCTTCCTTGCGCGATTTCCTTGCCTCCCCAAGGCAATGCTCCATAACCAACTATTTCCTCTGCCACTATGAAGACCCTATCCTCACCAATTCTATTACTCCCGCTACTTCCAGTACGGGTCATTACCGCCAGTATCCACTGGGCATTTCTTTCTACTATACTTTGGAGTCGAGCACTGCACGATCAACTAACTGAATTCCACCATACGCTGCATACTCGCACTGTTACTGACTGGAAATTTTGCTATTCCTTGTCTGCCTTCCTGATGAACTGAGACCACCCTGGTCCCTACCAACCTATCAGTGTCTGGATTACCGGCTCCCACCGGTAGCTAGTCCCAACACCACTACTAGTCACTCCCATCGAATTCCAAAGGAACTTCGACCACCTATAACTGCTAAATCAATTCTGTCATTCAGGCACTACAAACCTGGGATCCCCGATCCCCTAACTTGACACTAAGGTCCCTACCAGGTCCCACCTGTGCTACTAAAACTCACGGGCCTCGCCCACGGGTCTCACCCAACTATATCCTGGAGCGGCCTCTCCCAAGGTCTCACCTCTCTAGGGCTATACAGGCAACTCCCTATCATTCTCATCCACTACCCATCCTGATCCCTATCTGATCACTAGGAAATAAGGGCCTCGCCCCAACTCCGCTAACGAAGCTACTAAGGAATGCTACGGCTTACCCATAGTCTTACATCACCATCCATTGCTGACTGCTAGTGAATGCTACGGCTGCCTCGTAGTCTTACAACACTTCCACCACTGTCTGCTATCACGAAGGCACCCATGTGCTATTAGCTCTCAAGATCCTCATTTTGACTCCCTCGAGTCCTACGGGCGATCCACAACCTGAATTCCCACCCACGCACTAACCATTACCATCACACACACTAGCTGATGGGGAGTTTCTCAAACTCCCAACTCTGAAATCCTCAATCCATCAAAAGCTGAACTACTTCCTTTCCTTCTCGGAGGTCGTGCACTCATCCTGGGTCTGCGTGCTCCTACCTTTGCACACTCGGAGGATTCTCCCCCACTTCAATCCTGCTTACCCCTTGTTACTCAATACTCAAAAAGAAATCCCAATCCTTGCTACCATTCCATAATCAATCTGCTGAGGAACCCAAGCTTACCATAGCTAGGGATCTAACCAATCCATCTCTAACACTATACAACTCCGATCTAGCGAGACATACCAGGTCTCTCCCAAGCATGCTACAGTTACTGCATCCTATGTAACCTTCTCCAATAGGGCACATCCCCTCACTACCATTCGAATATCCAAGGTATGCAGATGGCATATAACTCGATCACAATCAACCGCTCACCAATAAAATACTCATACCGATAATGATGCAGATCCATAACAATATAATCATGCACAAATAAAAGAACTGAAAACAGAAATCGCATACCTGCAACGTCCGGTGCTGATCGCGCCTCTAAGGTAGTCATCTGAAGAGCTCTGCCTCCTACCGCAGGCGCCTCTGCACGGTCCGGACGGCCGTCTATGATCCTCAGAGTTGCAGGGGCAGGTGCCATCACCCGTCCTGCTGAAAACAAACTGGGGCACTGGGCCTTCTTGTGGCCCCGCTGATTGCAGTGAAAACATATCAAGTCTGATCCCTGCGCGGTGGTAACAGTACAATCCCTGCTGAAATGACCAATCCGACCGCACTTGAAACA
This sequence comes from Lactuca sativa, assembly GCF_002870075.4. Classification (NCBI taxonomy): domain Eukaryota; kingdom Viridiplantae; phylum Streptophyta; class Magnoliopsida; order Asterales; family Asteraceae; genus Lactuca; species Lactuca sativa. The sequence goes on along the minus strand of NC_056627.2, from coordinate 323,538,966 downwards.
GCCAGACTCACCACCGCTACCACTCCTGCACGCGTCCCCATGCACCCTGCCGCACTTCCCGTACCGACTGCGGTCTTGATAATCCCTCGATCTCGAATCCGCTCCCTTGGGCCTTTTGGCCGAACCTGCAGCTACCTGAACCTCATCCGGCTTCCTCTTTCGGATCTACTCCAAATCAATTTCCCTCTCTCTAGCCCGAGAAATCATATCTTCCAGCGTCTTACAGCTGGATCTGCTCACGAACTCCTTGATGTCATCCCTCAACATCTCATGGTATCAGACCTTCTTCATCTCCTCATCCGCGACATACTGCGGTACAAGAAGAGCGCTCTCCCTGAGCTTGGCGGTGATCTCCGCCACAGTCTCAGTGGTCTGCGTCAAATCCTGAAACTTCCGTGCCAACTGCTGCACCTCAATAATCGGCGAAAACTCTGCCCTGAACCTGGCCGAGAAATCGCTCCAAGTCATCGCGTCCAACGCGGCATCATCCCCCAAAGCATGACCAATCTCCTCCTACCAATCCCTCGCTCTGTCCTTCAGAAGACAGGAAGCGAGTCTGACCTTGTCCCCCCTCAGGACACCGGCTCGCATGGAATGCGTTGGCAACATCAGCCAACCATCTGCTACTAGCGATTGGGTCCCTAGCCCCATGATAATATGGTGCTCCGCAAGCCCTGAACTCTCGAAATGTCAAGGTACGCGCTCCTATCAATGCCATCATCTCAATATGGAAGGCTCCCAGCCTCTCATCCAAAATCTCCAATATACCCTCCTTGACCGCGCCAAAGATCATAGGAGTCTGATCCAGAATACTGCACGTAACCTCGGCTGATATCAACTCCCTCATTCGCTCCTCGAGCTGCTCGGCCCCTGAACCTGAGCCTGATTCCTCTCCGGCGCCTGATCCACCCGCTGGTCTCTCTCGCAACGTCACCATGCTGAAAATATACCACAACCGCTATCAGAATACTCATCACTGATGCGAGACCAAACATACCCGACCAGGTTCCTGGTCTTGTCTCGGCCTTTCCTGAATCGAGTATGGATCCTCTGCTTTCAGTAGTACGGGCCTATACTACCTTCCACATCTATCCGTACTTTCCTCAGGAACTGCTTCGACTCCACCAGGTCCCTTTTCCCACTACTACTGCTCCCAGCACTACCTCATCCTAGGCTTACCCTAGGGGAACCTCTGACTCAACTCAAACCAGTCCTCAGCTGCTGAAGGTCTCCTTGGGATGCCAATTAGCCATCACTTGGATACGATCACATGCGACGAGGCTCAGATAATCCTTTAAGTAAAAGACTCGTCCCTACAACGGTTGGACTCAAACGAGAGCTGCGCAATAGGACCAAATCCAGCACTCTGAGATTATTCAACCCTGATCACATGTGACGTGTCGTATCCACCTAATGGCTAACTCCCATCACTCAGAATCCCACAATGCACGAAGCAAGCAACATTCGAACAAGGGAAAATCTAACCATAACGTACTCAAGCAATCATATCCACATAGCAAGAATCTGAACTAGCATGCAACACAAACTCGTAACTCAGGCATAACCTAAACAGGCTATCCTACTACTGTCTAATCAGCACTACTATGCAGCTCAAAAGCACAAATAACAGGCACATAAGGCATCATCCCTAGATCTTTAGTCCTATTCTAGCATGCTGTTCTATCAACGAATAATCATAACATAAACTTGTATGGGTATTTTGGGGTACTTACTTGAGCTCGGCTGATTGCATGCACCACACCCCTTTTCTCTTGTCAAAGTTCTTTTCTTTCTGAATCCTTTTTGCTTTTCTAAAACTGTTTTATTCTAAAAACTTTCTTTTTTTACAAAGCTGTCTTTCATTTTTTGAAAACTTTTTATCCGACCCCTCCGTTTGAGTTCAGGCACACCCGAGAGTATGCCCGAATCCCTCAAACCAAGGCTCTGATACCAACTTGTAACATCCCAAAATTTAAGACCAAAAATTTCCTTTAATAAAACATTACTTTAAGCATAGACATCATTCCAAAACATAATTTGAGTATAAGTTTTCAAAACACATGTTCATTATCAGAGTAAACATTCCCAGGCTGGAAATCTATGGTGTGTGTGCCATGCGATCACCCCGAGCTCTTCCCTCCGCTACCGGAAATACCTGAAACCAAAACTGAAAACCGTAAGCACGAAGCTTAGTGAGTTCCCCACCCTACCACATACCATACAATCACATAACATACATACTGTTAGGCATTTCTGGGGTGCCAGACCTACCCGGTACGGCCTTTCTGGGGTGCCGACCTACCCATACGGCCATTCTGGGGTGTCGTCCTACCCGTGTCAAGCCATTCTGGGGTGCTGACTACCCATGCGGCCATTCTGGGGTGCCGTCCTACCCGTGTCAAGCCATTCTGGGGTGCTCACTGCCCATGTCAAGCCGTTCTGGGGTGCTCACTGCCCATGTCAAGCCGTTCTGGGGTGCTGACTACCCTTCGTTCCTAACGACCGAACCTCGGGGACTATTTCACCCCCTACTACTACTATTATCACATATCATAACATAACATATTACCAGACATATCTGGGGTGTCTAAACTACCCTTCGGTTCTAACAACCGAACTCCGGGACTGCTCCCCTCCTACTACCTCTAACTCATATACCAGATCATTCTAGCATATAAACGTAACATCACATACTGTCAGACGTTTCTGGGGCGTCTGATTACCCTCCGGTCCTAACAACCGAACTCTACTGATGAGTCATGGAACCCCATCCGTGCTCCTACTGATAGTGAGATACGGGCCCAACCCACACTCACTCTTTCCCTAACTTGGGCCTCGCCCCTGATCAACTGCTAATGAGATGTGGAACACCATCCACACTCTGCAATTGGTGAGACACAGGACCTCGCCCACACTCACCTCCCTACCAGGCACATACAAGTATCACACAGACAACAAGTATAAACTACCACATAAACCACTCCTTGGGCACCCGCCCTCTATCATTGGACCTTGTCCCGAATATCTTACTAGCATACTATGCCTAGGGCTAACCCCCGGGTCTTTTACTCATAACTACATGGGCCGACATTGTGGCTGTAGACCCATTCACACAAAGGGAAACTCACCTGCACTGGCTGAACTTGCTGATGATCCCACTAGCTGCTGCCCGACCACTCACTGAACTCCTGCTTTACTAGCTTCCCGAGCTATCAATATAAATGCAACACTTAGTCTAACTGACCCCCGACAGTTAACCAAGTCAATTATGGTCTAAGTCAAAGTCCTGGTCAAAGTCAACCTTTCCAGGTCAACACTACTCGCCGAGTCCACTTACTGACTCGCCGAGTTCATATACTCAGGGTCCTTCCATTCGCGACGTGACTCGCCGAGTCAGTCCATGACTCGCCGAGTCCAACGATTTCCGAGTCCTGACCTGACCAACTCACTGAGTCTCCACCCGACTCGCTGATTTGAGTCTCAACTCGAAGGGTTTAGGGTTTCGCGTCCTGACTCGTCGAGTCCAAGAACTGACTCGCCGAGTACTAGGCAATCTTCATCCAACTCGTCGAGTTCATGCCCAACTTCATCTGACTCGACGAGCTGTTCATCCCACTCGTCGAGTTCCTCCTCATCTTCATGCTACTCGTTGAGTCCACTCGAAGGACTCGCCGAGTCCAATCAGATCTACATACATGCAGAGGACTTTTGAGTCATGCATGGACTCCAAACTGTAGATCTACCCTTCCCAAACCTATCCCCCACGTAAAGTTGCAAACCAAATTTACGTGTAGAGATGGAGATCTAGGCAAAATACACCATAAACTAGGGTTTAAGGCCAAGGGGCTTCAAAATCGACTCAAGGGCTGATGCTTTATGCTTCTCCAGACCATAACACACTTGGATCTGAAGTAGCAACTCCAGATCCGGCTTCTAACCCATAAGGGTGGCTAACCATGGCTTAAGAAGCCCCAAAACTCACAACCAAAATAGATCTAAGGGAAGGAAATGACTTAATACCTTCAATACCTCAGAAAGGCTCCACAAACTCCAGATCTGAAGCCAATCCTTGAAGCTTCACTGATTCCCCTCCATCTTCTCGCTTCAAATCACCCAAAAATGGCTTGGAAGCTTGAATGCACAACAATGGAGGCTTAGGGTTTGTTTTTTGAATGAGGGAGGCTCTAAGGAACCCTAATGGAGAGAATAAGGGGCTTAAATAGCACCCAAAGTCCCGGATTTAAGGTTTTCCTCGCACAGACCAGACTCGCCGAGTCCACTTGGCTGACTCACCGAGTTGGTCCCTTACACCTCGACCCGGATCCCGCTCGGACTCACCGAGTTCCTCCTTGGACTCGCCGAGTCGCCCCTAAAAATTAGGGTTGTCTTTCCTTTCTTGGCCTTCAAAACTTTGGGTGTTACAATATGTGATTCAAATGTGATTTTCATAAAAGTAACAAATAAATCAAATATGATTCACATGTGATTCATATGTATTTATATACAAATCACATATGATATTAAATATTATAAATAAATTATAATAAAATTACAAATCAAATCTTATTTAAATCATATAATATAATTTTACCTTATGTATTAATTTTTTCCAGTGTGTCACATACAAAGACGATGGGTTATTTCATTAAAAATTGTTTCCATAGTTTTAGCCATTACTATATCTTGATCAGTGACCACAACATTAGGGTATCTACCAAAGCAATTAACAAAACATCTCAGGAGCCATGTATAATATTATGTTGTTTCTTTAGCTAGTAAACCAACACCAATTCTTGTAGTTGATTTTATTTGCACCTTGTTTAGCACATCCACCCTTTAAAAAGTAACCATGTTGTGTGTTTTGCTTGCATTTGACGTGTTTAACTGAGTTATAATTGTTTTGTCATAATGATCCAACTTTCTTTTTGTCTTTGACATGTGCACCATACTGATTGTATTGAGCTCATGGTTGTGTTTTTAATTAATTGTTTTAATGAAAAAACGATCAATATCTTTTATGAACATTAAACCAGTCTTCGCGGTTTACCTTCTTCATTCAAAGTGCCAACATTCTTCTTATATGCTTCACCGACCTTACTACATATCACATACTTATATTGTAAAACACCATTAGCTTTTTTATTTGATCTAAGTCTACAATCAAACCCTTCTTTCTTTGCATAAATGTTTTAGTACTACATTCCATTATCTAATGATTCAAACACCATATCTTTCTTTGGAAGGAATGATTCATCAACTTTTGGTATCCACTTAACTTTTTTTGTACCACAAGGAGATTTTACTTCTTTGCAACTTAATTCATCTTCATTTTCTGATACACAATATTCCGGTGAAAGTAAAATAACATTAAATTCTGAACAAATAATCAACAAGTGAAATACTTCATAACAACTAGTCTTTTTTTTCTTTAATTATTAATCATATTTTATTATATAATTTTGCTGAATGTGAGTCATGGTAAAATCAAGATCAATTCAGATGTAATTCAAATTATGAAAAATATACGATTCATATATTAATAATAGTTCATGCACATGTGATTTACATATTTATCAGAAGTGATTAAAATTTTTTGAATCATATAAAACAAGCCGGTTATAATATGTAAATCACATGTGCATATCTATTAATACATTTGAATCATATTCAAATGTGATTCATATATGATTTTCATTCGAATCAAATACGAATCACACATGACTCCATGTGATTTTCATACAAACCACATATTAATCATATGTGATTAAAATGCGATTTTCATACAAATCACAGACAAATCAAAATACGAATCACATATGATTCCATGAGATTTTTTTGATTTACCTATGATTAAAATGTGATTTTCATACAAATAACAAATAAAGCAAATTTAAATGTGATTTATATGTACTTTACATAAAACTCCCATTTGATTTTTAATACCATAGGTCAATTATAATGAAATAATCAATCAATACCCATATCTTCATTCATTCTTTTAGAATCCATAATACTACTGAAATTCTCTCAAATTACATTCAATAAAACAATCAGACATCCAAATGATATTGTATTTAAATATTTAAATAAAAATTAATTATTCAACAATCTGTTGTTTCGTTCATTGAACTTTTCGTAATGAATAATGAATGTAATCTACTAATTTATCTTATTTCTCTGTTTTTGTTTCAATTTATCTTAATTCATTGAATTTTTCGTAATGAATAATACATACAATCTACTAAGTAAACAGCAAAGTATAGTTTAGCTTCTTACCTTGGCATCTGCATCATATAATGGTCGAGCATTAGCTTTTTTCCAGATTTGTAGGTGCTCTCAACTGCTCCATTTAAGTTATTCTTCTATTAAATAGCCACAAAATGAGGATTTGTAAGATAATAATAATTGAAATACAAAAATGTGGCAGATTATGTGAGCCTATTAACAACAACCCATGATGGCAATGTTTTTGTTAGCTAATATTAAAATAAGGTTAAAATGGAGTAAACAAACATAACACATTCAAATCATGACTAGATCCAAGATTTTGACCAATAAATGCAAAGAAATGGAAGAGAAACAAGAAACACAATAAACATGAGGCCAGATTTTAAAGAAAGCAATGGATCACATACACAAATTTCAATGAAACGAAACGATCTAAACACACCAGACATGACATTATCAGATGATCAACAAGAATCAATCATTTTTGCTTCACTCGGTAATGTATGTTTTACATAATTTTGGGTTGATTGCTATCTTCTCAAAGCTCCATTTAATGAGATTACAACTACATTACAAAAATAAATAAAGCACTACAATCAATAAGACTAAAATTATAACGTTTAATAAAAACCAACCTTTTTAATGCATGATTACAAGAAACCCGTAGAAATTTGTCATCATCTTCATACTTATCAAACAAAATATTGTTGCTACAATCTCATTTTTGAACTAAATGTTTAAGATGTTGATATTGTGGTGTTTTAGGGTAGCAAAAGAGAATAAAGACAATTTTTTACGTTAAAAAGGGCAATTTGGAAAAACAGATGCGTACTTACCACCATGAATTTCGAGTGTTGTAGTGTTTGCTTATTATCAGTTAAAGGTCTCCATTTTAGGTGATTAAGATAGGCAAGAATAATAAGTTACCATAAGAAAAATGTAGATTTTGTTAACATGTATATATATATGGTGACCTGGCATTTACAATGGAAAAATGCTCCTTCATCTCCTTCTTTTTCGGAAAATAGTTGAAAGACTTGCCAAAATACATTTTATTTGTTAAAAAAACATAGCCATATTTATGTTTATAGTCTATACAAATTATCAAAATCCATCAACTTTTATATCATTTTCCCTAATTTTTTGGTATATATTTTGCCCAATTTCTATATTTTCTTCAAAATCATAACAATCCTTGTGCCTAACAGTCATATTCGTCTCTCTCTTCAACCACTATGAATTTGTATATAAAATAATAAATATGTACCATATATACACTCTCATGTATTTCTTAAACTCCTATATAAAAAATACTCCATTTAGTACGTTTTCCCGAAAATGATTTACAGTAATAAAAGCCTAGTTTCTTCACCTGAATAAAGAAAATCTATAAAATTTGAGTCGTTATCTAAGGTTTCAGTCCCTGTGTGTAACATCCGGATTTCCAGGTACCATATTTAAATTGTTTATTTTGAGTTATGAGGAGGGACTCGACGAGTTGACGCCTAGAGTCGTCGAGTAGGATCACGATTTGCTGGTTGGATTAATGAACGAACTCGACAAGTCAATGGGTGGACTCGACGAGTCCGCGTTGTAGGTGGAAACCCTAAATCCTCGGGCCTGTGCCCTATTTAAGGGGCCTTATGGTCCTCATTTGCGGCTACCAGTCCATAGATAGAAACCTTAGTGAGCTTGAGTGTGTGGTGTGAGTAGAAGGGCTATTTTGATCCTTGTTGGTGTGGTTTTTGCAAAGAAGAAGGAGTTTCCAGCAAAAGAAAGTCAAGGGGTTGCTATTATGTGGTTTCAAGCAAGGAAACTCCATCTTTGAGGTATTAAATCGAACCCTTCTTCTGTTTTGGTGTAGAACCCTTGAATCTAGGGTTTTCTCTACCCTTTATTGGCTTGGATATGATGCTTATCATGTCCCTTTGAGTGTTAAAATCTGGATCTGGACCCTGAGAGGTCCAGAGATGTCACACCCCGACTAATGGCGGAAACGCTGGGGTTGCGACTTAAACATTTGGATCATAGTCAACAACATATAATGAAATAATAACAGAATTTATTCGACATTACATTAATCCGAAGTATGAATATGACAAAACACACTGTTTAATAGTCCAAATGCGTTATACGCGGATTTCAATTTCTTACAACATAAAAGAGACAAAAGGCTACTATAGAGCCAACAATTTATTTTCAACGTCAAACCCATCATCCTCACATGTGGTGAGAGTTCTTCTGGCCACCTTGAACATCTAGAGACACATACATTTTGAAAATACGTCAACAATAATGTTGGTGAGCTTTATAGGTTTTCTTTTGACTCCGAAGATTTTTATAATTCAAAATAATGTTTCCAAAGACTGGTAAATTATAAAGCATATTTTTCTATTCAGCCACTTTTTAAACGATAAATATTAGTCATTTTCATGACGATTTTTATTCTTTGGATCTTGTCCGTTACGAAAAGTTATGTCGTAAGGAGAAGTATATAACGTCCTAACACTCGACACTCTCGGTCCCAAATTGGGAGAATTGACTCAATCTAGATCTATACATCTTCGAGTAAAAATCTTTGATATATTAATTTGCCCATAACCGACATTATTCGCCGCTCCTCCACAAATCGCATAGGCGCAATAAACAAGCCACACAGGCACAATACAAATACATATAGAGGAATCGAGATCATTACTAACGTTTAAAAGCAGTCGTATAGTAACGAAGAAAAAAACGCTTGACGCCTGTTGCCTCATCAGACAAAGTTGTAGCTAGCAACCACAGACGGAAAATAACCATTCGTATAAATCTTTCCATAAGAATTAGATCTACACCAAAGTTCTTTATTATAAATCTATGTTGTGTACATAGATCTACAGTATATGATTCCTCCTGGTTTAACGGTTATAGAGGTAGGTGTCGATTCCAAGATCGGATCCTTACAAGCGAAAAAACACACCATCAACAAACTCTCACCTCCACCCCTTTCGATACATTCCTCCCACAAGCACACACGGGATACACAATCCGCGAAATACATGACAATAAAAATCTGCCGCTTCCAATGATCGCCAACGCGAGTCTTTATTTATGATTTTATTTTTATCTAGTGCATTTAGTTAAATATTAAATTTAACCTAGCTTTCAAGTAAAGAGACGGTATTGACTCAAATAATTTCAATCTACCAACCGATAGGAAAGACGTTCCTTTAGCGTAGTCGAGCACTTCATACGTGTCGGTGTTACGTCGGTTGACCGGTTGTGGCTTTAATCGAATATTTTTGTATTTTTAATATTTACTTAATGTTGAAACATATTATTTTCGTTTGTAAGTAAAATTTAGTCTTAAAAACACAAACATATTATTTATCGACAAGATTTCGTATTATACCATAATATATAACTACTTGTTGTTTATTCTCATACTCTTGATATCATTTTATAATTCATTTGTATATTTTTATTTTATCATCTCGTTTAATTCTTTACTATCAACACTTGATGAAAAATAACCTTAATGCCCTAATATACACAAGTCATATGGTTATACCTATCATGACAAGTTAAACATGTTCATTTTTCAAAATTTTAACATAAGTTCTTAACGATACTTTTATTTGTCCCGGCAAATAAGATAACACTAAATTACTCTTATCTAACTTTTTGTTTACACAAGTGCTTGTAAATAAGTCTAACATTTTATAAAATTCTTGTGTATAACCATGACTAACCACCACCCTTTTAACAAACGTCATTTGTAAAATTAGTATCTATAATAAGCATTGACTCTAACAATTTTTGCAACTAGTACTAACTGTGCATGCATGTAACTTATAAACTTTTTGCCATTTTATTACATCAAAATACTCAAGTATGTGTCTCCCCCCAAATAAGTAAAAAAATGTAAAAACGGGGCCATAAAGACTCACATTTGGAGCGTGATTCTTGAGTTTAGATGGGAGGATTTGGTGAGGTTTGTGCTTCATTCAAGACACGGTACTTTCAACAACAGTAAACGAATCTAAATTTAGATTAACAAACTTCACAGGGGTGCTCATAACAGCAAGTATTCCAGACTTTTACTTTTTACTGTGAAATAAACTCACCTAAAACACTACAGGGGCTGTCGACAGAAATGAGTTGGGCAGTGGTGTTTCCGGCAGCTTCCTCGCCCTTTTTCTTCCTGTTCCAGTGGCTGTTATCGAGGGGAAATAGGTGTAAACAAGATCGACTAAAGGGAGGGTGTTTGGTTATCTCGAAGTGTGGTTAAACAGGGAGCAATTTTCGAGAGGCTGCTGCCTCTTTTCTCGCCGATAACAGGTCAACAAACACCTCCGGTGGAGGTGTTCCTTGGTAAACTCCGAACACAAGAGGGAAAGTAGAGAGGAAAGAAGTTTGAGGCTGATTTTTTTTTTCTGGGTTAAAGGTTCCCAATAGTGCCCTTTTTATAACCTCCTTAAAGCTGTCCACTTTCCCTTAATATGTACTTTTGGCCATTTATAGAAGCAACTACACTCTCTAATAAAGGCTTGGGGTTTTTTTTTATGGATAAGAGACTTGTGAGGGAAAGAGGACACGTGAGGTAGAGGGAGGAGGAGTGTGCTAGTCTTTTAAGGTACCCCACTTGTCCATGTTTTCATCATTAGGGTACTTCTTTGGTTTCTCATGAAAGTTAAGCTACTTCACCTCATCTACCTTTGTACTTTTGAGTTAGTCTTGAAAGTGTCACACCCCAAAACCGGAACGGCGGAAACGTTATGGGGTGGATGACGTCATGTCAAGTATCACAACATATGCAGTATAGTAATCAAAGTACAACAATCATTGCATTAATAATAATAGTTTTACATAGGTTACATTTCATAGAGACATCAAAGTAATACAGAAACTAATATAGATGCAGCTCGATTCTAGACTGACTTCGCAAAAGCTCCCGGGGTGTACCTGTCTATCGCTGACCTGAGAATACAAGTTATTTTGAAAGCGAGTATCAACATTTTTTATAATGCTGGTGAGTTCATAAGTATTTAGTGTCATTTGTATAAATATGCATTTTTATTCAAAATAACTTTATGTAAGATAGTAGTTTAGAATGTACAGTGTATTAGCGTCCTTTCCAGAAAATCCTATATTTTCTAAATAAAAGCAGTCTTCTACCAAGACTCGACAGACTTATGTTTTAAGAAGCAATTTTCCCCAAGATACTATCATTACCAAAATACGGTATTGACTTTAAAGAAAATATGGGAATATCACTGGTAAAAATACTAAGGGAAAAATAACATATGCCTCAGCAGTAATACTGCTGACTAAGGCAAAAGAAATCATAGACTCCAGGAGAGTATCAAATGAATGATACGCCTGGCTCAGTGTAACAAAAGGAAACATAGACTCCAGACAGTATCGAATGAACGACACAGCTAGCAAAGTCTAAAACAAGAGAATACAGACTCCAGACAGTATCAAATCAACGATACAGCTAGCAAAGTCTAAAACAAGAGAATACATACTTCAGATAGTATCAAATGAACGATACAGCTAGCAAAGTCTAAAACAAGAGAATACAGACTCCAGACAGTATCAAATGAACGATACAGTTAGCAAAGTCTAAAACAAGGAAGATACAGACTCCAGACAGTATCAAATGAACGATACAGCTAGCAAAGTCTAAAACAAGGAAGATACAGTGATAGTTCTTGTTACCTTAAGGCCATGAATTATAAGGTAAACATGGAGATACTCGTAACAATACTGATTGACAATAGAGAACTTGACGCCCTACAAGCGTCGGAATGAATGTGACATTTATCACCCCTTGGCTTGGTCGGCCGGGGACTGTAGCTAGCAGTCAGGGTGTGGGAGTGTCAGTTCCGTATAGATCTATACACACAATGCCCGCTCTCCCTACAGGAGACTCTGATTACCAACTTGACAACGGGGAAATCCGTGTCCAGAGGATGCATCTCGTATTCTGAATTCTATTATGGGTACTGGACTAATGATATAGACTCACGAATGAACTGACTCCTTTGGAATTCTCATACTAGAAAGAGTAAATAGAATCTCCTAACTATTCCTATAATAGTTACTAGTGTCTCTGGTCTATGAACGGTGATTGGAAGGATGCCCTTGCTACCCAAGGGAAATGAGTTGGTCGATGGAAACCTTTATGTCTATACATGTATACCTGATATATAACTAATGTTTAAACGACCTTCGGACGGATAACCGATACCCACCAGACCACATCACAACGAGTAAAAGGAAATAGGGCGAACTAGCCTTCCTAAGTCTTTTAAACATTATTTATATAACTATACAAATACAGGCATGCATTTAACGAAATAAAAGCATAGAAGAAAACTCTGACGAAAACTTTGGAAAAACTTTACACATAAGAAATTTACGACTTGATGTCAGTTTGTAAAACAAGTTTGAAAATCTTTAGAATCTTTTGAAAAACCTTTCATAACAACTTCGAAATTGATTTTTATAAAACAGATTAAGTGAAGAAAACCTTTGGAAAACCTTTAATAAGAGTTGAAAGCGAGATTGGAACATCTCAAGCTGGATAAAACAGTTATCATGTAAAAATCTATTTTGCTATACAGTTATTAATCACATGTGATTTATATAATAACTGTATTGATCAACTTGTATTCCCCCTCTATAAAAGCAGTAAAATCATTTAAAAGGTTAATTCAGGGGTATGAACTCACCTGCTGTAAGTGGATCGGATGGAGGTGCCGGTTGGGTGCTTAGTGTCAAGTGAAGACTTGAACACACTTAATGACCTAGTAACATATGAAGACATATGTTTACATACAATTAGTTTTTATAATACTAATTAAACACGTATACGCATCCTAATGTGCGGAAAACACTTTGGTCAAGTGCTAGGAGGCTATTGGGTTGAAATAAGGAAGTGTATGGCCTAGTTAGGGAGTTTACTCTTCAAGAGTAAACTCTTTATGGAGATTTCGGCCCTAAGACCATATCCCCATGAGTTTACAACCGTAAACTCATGGGTGGTGTGTTCTTGGATGTTTTAAGGTCTTATATCACTCGTAGAATTAGGCTAGGTTCAAATCTAGGGCATATGAAGGGTTTAAGGCTCCAAATGGACTATTTAAGGGAGTTCACGGCTGTAAACCTAGAGTTTATGGCCGTAAACTCTCACTTGGTTATTCCTTTCATGAATTAAGGTCTTAAATGAAAGAGTATAAAGTTCTATGCATTTTTCCAAGTCAAATGAGAAGTTAGGGCATCATTTGGCTTCATTAAGGGAGTTTACGGCCCATGGACCAATCCTTGGGGGGTTTATGGCCGTAAAATCCTAGGTCCTTAGTTTCTTTGATGATTAAAGGCCCTACTTCATTTGTGGTTGATTCTAAACATTTACCCAAGCCATAGGAGGTGTTTAAGGGCAAATTTAACACCTTAAAAGGTGTTCACGGCTCATGAAGAGGGGTTTACGGTCCAAGAGTGTTCTTGGGCCGTAAACTCATGTTTACTCTTCAAAAGGCAAGGTTTTGGTGTTCTAATCTCATAGATGCAAGTCCACGAGTCATATCTAAGCCCTAAGAGTGATTTAGAAGGGTTTTGGGGCTTCAAAACCCCACTTATGGGTGTTTGCGGTCCAAGAGATTTCGTGGGCCGTAAACACATGATTTTGCCACTTTTGGATGTCTTAGACACGAATTTGCATGTTAAATGAGCTAAACAACAAGTTAGGGTAGATCACATACTAGTTTGGGGCTTGAAAGAGGCGTTTTTGGATCGAAGGCAACTTGTAGAGAGAGAGAGAGAGAGAGTAGAGAGAGGGTGGAAAGGTTTCAAATGGAGTCCACTCCCCCTTATATAGGGGTTGAGTTTGTGGCTCAGTGGAAATCTACCCGATACTAACGTTAAACGGGGCTTTTGGTCGCACCCGATTAAATGGTCGAAATTTGACTTGGTTGAAACTAAAAATTTTTCAAGGGAATATCGAGGGTGTTTCTAATTTGTTCCAACCCTTATGAAGTCATAATAAAAGTCCTAATTTAATTAACCTAATCCAAAAGGTTAACGAACAGTTTAATAAAGCGGGTTTTATTAACGGAAGAAGAGGTTAAAATGACGGGATAAATTTCGGGTTGTCACAGAAAGAAACCCCATTTAGTGTATGGTACTTGCTACATGAAGAAAAGGTGGGATTTGGTGGGTGAAAGAGCATTAACCACACGAGAGAGAGGAGAGTAGAGTCCTAGGTGTTGACTTTGGCCTTTAATTCTTATGGCTAGTAGTATGTTGCAAATAGTGTCATACTAACCCTTACATGAGGTGTATTATGTAACTAATGAACTTCTTGGGTATGGATGAGGAAGTTTTTGAGATTTCCTAACCATATGCACACTTATGTATATTTCATGCTCCATATATTTTGTTACACTTTTGTCATAAAAATAATAAGGTTCACTTATTATTACCTAACATAATTGCATGGACTTAGATATTTTTATAAATAATGCCCTTCTACTATATGAACTTAATCGTATACATATCTTATTGATTTCATTAGCATATAACTAGTCGCATTCTAATAATGATCTATATTAAACGATTCTTGTCGTTAAAAAAATATATATACTTATTTTTATAAGAACGTCGTACATTAAGTCCTCCGTCACAATTAGTTTTGGTCTTTATGCGGTAGACCTCGACCTAATTTTTACGATTGTTACAAGAGAGCCCTAACCTCCCTACTTTAAGTTATTCCATTAGAGATATGAACATAGGTTGCCATTTTAGAGGCTATTTCGCCAAAAGAAGCATATTAGACGTTGCATGAGTGTAAAGGTCAGACCTTTACGTGATTATCGAGTATGGTAAGGTCAGATCTATAGGTTAGAGAAACAGATCTGACCTCAAAAGGTCATTTGAGTGTTGCCATGGAAGGAACTCGCCGAGTCCATAAGGGGACTCGACGAGTCGAGTCGGGGTTGCCCCTTGATTCATGGTCGGTGGCAACATGTCGAGTAGAAGGTTCACTCGACGAGTCGAGTGAGACCTTAGAAGGATTCAGGGGACACGCTTGGACTCGCCGAGTCACACGAGTGCACTCGATGAGTCTGGTCAAAGTTTGACCGTTGATTACAGTTGACTTTTAGGTTTGGTCAACACTTGGACTTTTGGACCATTAGAAGGGTAAAATGGCCTTTTAGCCTTCTGAGAGGACATTGGAAGGGACTAGTCTAGCCTGGAGAGCCGTTATTGATTTGAGATGATTGCTTATGTGTTTAGGCGACGCTAGGTCATTGTTACGAGGTTCAGGGATACCGAGCACGTGAGTTACTAGACAACATACGAGGTGAGTCTTTTCACTATACGTTACCTAGAGTGGTATTTATGTGTGACTGGAAGGTCTTATGTGCTAAGAAGAGTATGTGATATATGTTGATAGATGATATGTGATATGTATGTGTTATGTTATGTTATGAGCAGTATGTTATTGACCGGAATGTCAAAAAGGGTATGGACCAGAAGGTCATTACGTGTGGGACCGGAAGGTCTACCAGGGTTGGGACGGAAGTCCCCTGAGACACATGGGCCGGAAGGTCCCATAGAGATATGGCCTTGAGTGGTGTATGTATTGTATGTGGTATTTTGGGGAACTCACTAAGCTTTTATGCTTACAGTGTTAAGTGTTATATGTTTCAGGTACTAGTGAGGATCGCGGGAAGACGCCGGCATGATCCGTACACACTGGCAGAGGATTATTTTATGATCTTGGGATATGTTTTTATCATGATGACATTTGTTGAACATTAGATTTGAGAATATTGATAATTTTATGTTGTTTGAAAAATGAAAAAATTGTTTTAAATTTTTGCATCGTTACACTGTGTCCAAGTAAAGTGGTTATTTTTGGTCACCAAATATAGATGATTTCTGCAACTTATCATTTCCATGAAGGCATAATCACCCAACACAACACCCTTATTTGTGTTCAATGGAACTAAAAGTGTACCTTTAAACTTTAACAAAAAAAACTAAATAAAAACATAAAAAACATCAAGTGTTTTATAGTGTTAAGGGTAAAAACATGTTAACACATTAATTCTCAGGGGCATATTCTATTCCTTTTATCAACCATAAGTTGTTTATCTGGTTTCCAAAACCTTGTTGCAGAGTAACGAAAATGGAACTTTTTAAAGGAATTGGAATTAAGCATAGCAATTCATCTCAGAGTAATGTAAGGGAACTTGTGGTTCACAAAATACATATTTATTCATGTCTAGGTTTGTGATGTAACAGTCCCTCTTATTGATCAATTGTAAGACTTTATAACCATATCTACAATGATAAAAATAAAAAACATTGTCAAAAGTCATGATATTCAATATTTATCATTTTCTATTTGAATTCAAACTTCATAAAAGATTTACTCATTATATTTTCTTCTGTCCTTTACATCCAAGCTTAGTAGTGCCAAGGTATTTTTTCCTTGGTTTTAGCTGTTGGTCACCTTGGCCATCCAGAACCTGTTGAGAATTGGTGGTGCGAGTCTTGTACTATAAACATGGAGATGCTTCTTATGATAACAAATAAACGGCCAAAGGAAGCAACTAAAACTCTAAAGAAAGGTACTTTGGTCTATGAGTATGGAAGGTGTACTATTACATCTACTCGATTCTTAAATATTTTATTTTATAATGGAAAATTTAATTGTGAATTGAGATATATTGATGGTTGGAATCTTCACTATTATCTAATGAACAATTAATCTTTTACAGGTTAAAAGAAAATTATGGCTTGTTAAAATGATTATTTATTTGAAAATGAAATGAAATTTATAAAACATGGGGAATATATGCATTGATAATAACCCCCTGATGACAATGTTCTTGCATTGACTTGGCTTTGATTCATCAACAAAATTCGTCAGGAGTTTCCTCATGTCTATGTGTTTCCAAAGAGGGTAATAATGTAAATTCAACAAATCCAGCGTATTATGTTCCCATATAATATTTTCATTCACAAAAGAGAACTGATTATTATTACCTCTTTATAATATAAACCACTTGTTCTTAACATTTCAACACACCAAAGACCAAACCATGTAACATTTCCCTTCCCTGATGTCCCAATTTGCTAAATAAAGTACACTTTTTTAATAAATAAAATTATTAAAAAAGTTATCTTTTGTGAAGAATTACTAGGCATACAAAATAAGTGCTAAAGGTGTTTTCCATGCAATGTTAAGAATATTTTTTGATTGATTTAACATGAAGTATGTTGATCCCATCATTTCCTGAAGACAATAAATGACCACAAGTTACAGGAACAAAGGGGTATTTCTGGAAATACACAAACAGGGTCATAGACTCATAGCTGTAGCTACCTGTACACCAACATATCATTTCCATGAAGACATAATCGCCCAACACAACATCCTTTAAACATTAACAGAATAGCTAACAAAGAACATAAAAAGCATGAAGTATTTTCCAGTGTTAAGGGTAGAAATTACATGTTAACCAAAACCAAACATGTTCAGTTTATCAAAGTACAGTGACCTAATAAGAAAAATAATAAATGTTCATTTAGCTTCTTTTTTTATCTTCCAGATTTCTAGTTGCTCTTGACTGCTCCATTATTGCTCTAGTTTCTCTCAGACCATCAGATGAGATACGACTTCACTGCAATAACCAGACACCTAATTCAGCATCAAATTCGGCCATGTCATCCAACAATTTCAAGTTGTCCTACATGATTGAAAATACAGTGAAAAGTTTTGTCCCACATTAAGTCAAAAAGAAACAAGAGTTTTGTCATGATGTAATCACGTACAATAAATAAATCATTATTGTGAAATTAATTTGGAAAGATCATTGGACCTTTCATATGTGTGATGTGTGCCAATCAGGTTTCCATGGGGAAAGTACCTTTGGTGTTCACTTGTATAACAAATCATCCATCTGGTTTTGGTGGACAAAAAGAAAAGGGTAGAAAAGGGTGATGGTTGTTATTTCCCTAAATTCATATGGCAAGTAATCAAAATGGCAGAAATCATTAAATGTGAACTCAAATCAAAGACCCTCATGTTATTTGAAGTGTTTAAGTCGAACACTAACTTCAATGGAGATGCAGCATAAGATCTGTCACCAAAAGGGAAGATCTGTTACTTAATAGGAAAGCGTTATAACATGTAATCAAATAGAAAAATTTATACAACCTATGCATCTGCATCTCTTAGATGGACCTCTTATTTAAAACCTTATTTTCAAAAAAAGTCGAGGTTTGGACCAAACCTTGAAAAATATGCATACCACAGGGACCATTTTTGCAGTTTTCTCTAGAGTTTAATGCCATACATGGTTACATTTTGAAAGTATAATATGCCACAATTAGTATAAGTTGACATTTTTAAACAGCATTTACAAAAAAAAAAAAAAAAAAAAAAAAAAAAAAAAAAAAAAAAACCATGTCTTAAGAAGTTGGACTTTGAATGAATAATATTAAAAATAGAAAAAAAATAATGTTGCATATGGTTAGATTTTAAAAGTATAAAGTTTTAATTAGAAAAGGTACAGAAAGGACAATGTTTTCAAAAAAACAAAATTAGAAAATAAAAATAAAACCAATTTAGATTACAATATCTTAATTAGTTAGTTTTTGAAAGTAAAAATATATAATTGAAAATATAATGTTCCATACAGTTAAATATTAAAACCAATTAAAAGCATATTCTAATATGTTAGATTTTGAAAGTACAATAACAAAAGATAAAAGTACAATGTATCAAATACCTGATACATGTTCTTATGCAGTCGGTACAAATATTCATACTTCCAATATAATGTCTTAATAGGTTAGATTAATCAGAGTAAAAAGCTATAACTAAAAATATAATATAATCACTGCAAACAAAACAAATGAAGTTTAATTTTTCAAAGTTCAATGCATATATAGTTTATATATATAAAAAAATGCTATAAAGTGAAGGTATAATGTTATAACGCATATGGGTAAAAATAGAAAAATGTATAATGATAATGCAATAAATAGTAACAAAAATCAGAAAGGGTAAAATTTTAAAAGTACAATATCTTAATAAAAAAGATTTTGAAAGTATAATGATAATGATATACATGAGACCATAATGCCATAATTGGTTATATTTTGAGAGTAAGAGTCTTAAAACTGAAGAAAAAAAATAGAAGTCTAGTGTCCTATGGTAAATAATTGGATGTATAATGCTATAATTGGTAAAAAAACAAGTTTCCTGTTTCAAAATACAATGACTTGATAGAATGTATAGTGCTAATAAAGTTGGCTGGATTTTTAGAATACAATGTATTAAAAGGACAAAGTCTTGATAAGAAAAACAAATGAAAGTAAAATGTTGGATTTCGAAAGTATAATGTTATATTTAAAAGTGTAACCTTATAGATGGTTAGATCATCAAAGTACAATTAACTTTCATGTGGGAATAAAAAGATAAAAAGTAGATATTCTTAATAGGTTATTTGTCGAAAAAGTAATGCTATAACTGAAGGTATAATGGTTAAAGTCAAGTAGAATATCTTAATAGGAAGAAACTATTCAAAGTGTAAGACAAAAGTGAAGAAACCATAGCCTATCAAACAGACATTTTGTATGTATATTATTATTAAGTAATCAACAAAGTAAGGTTTGGCTTCTTACCTTGGTATCCGCATCATATTAATGGTCAGTCATTTTTAGCTTTATTCCAGATTTGTAGGTGCTCTCAACTGCTCTAGTTAAGTTACTCTTCTATCAAAAAGAGGATTTGTTAGATGATAATAATTGAAATACATAAATGTGGCAGATTATGTGAGCCTATTACAACAACCTATGATGACAATAATGTTGTTAGCTAATATTAATTAAAATAAGGTTAAAATGGAGCAAACAAACATAACACATTCAAACCATGACTAGATCCCAGTAAATGCAAAGAATTGGAAAAGAAACTAGAAACACAATAACCATCAACCCAGATTTTATACTTTATAGAAATCAACAGATCATATGCACAAAAATAGATTTCTTTTAAACAAAACCATCTAAACATACCAGACATGACAAAGATAAATAAAGCACTACACTCAATAGGACTAAAATTATAACGTTGAACAAAAACCAATCTTTTTAATGCCTGATTACAAGAAACCCATAGATATTTGTCATCATCTTCGTACTTATCTCAAACAAAATTTCGTTGTTCCTACAATTCTCATTTTTGAACTAAATGTTTAAGATGTTGATATTGTGGCATTTTAGGGTAGCAAAAGAGAATAAATACAGTTTTTTTTTCTTACCTTCAAAAGGGCAATTTGGAAAAACAGAAACATACTTACCACTTGTAGAATGTCATCTTTACTTTGTGCAAGGTTAAGTGAAGATGTTTACGACCGAATTCAAAACTTGAAGCCATAATTTTCTTTTAACCTATAAAAGATTAATTGTTCATTAGATAATAGTGAAGATTCCAACCATCAATATATCTCAATTCACAATTAAATTTTCCATTATAAAATAAAATATTTAAGAATCGAGTAGATGTAATAGTACACCTTCCATACTCATAGACCAAAGTACCTTTCTTTAGAGTTTTAGTTGCTTCCTTTGGCCGTTTATTTGTTATCATAAGAAGCATCTTCATGTTTATAGTACAAGACTCGCACCACCAATTCTCAACAGGTTCTGGATGGCCAAGGTGACCAACAGCTAAAACCAAGGAAAAAATACCTTGGCACTACTAAGCTTGGATGTAAAGGACAGAAGAAAATATAATGAGTAAATCTTTTATGAAGTTTGAATTCAAATAGAAAATGATAAATATTGAATATCATGACTTTTGACAATGTTTTTTATTTTTATCATTGTAGATATGGTTATAAAGTCTTACAATTGATCAATAAGAGGGACTGTTACATCACAAACCTAGACATGAATAAATATGTATTTTTTGTAATTATAACAGTTGTAATATAAGTTATAGTAGAAAATGAATTATGTTTTAAGCTAATCTCCAAACCTCGGTCAATAAGTACACCATGCATTTTCTCCCATCACTCCAACTTTCTAGCTAAAATTGATATTTTTGGACAAACTTACCCTTGATATATGTAACGTGGCCATAAGTGCTTTACTCTACAGGGACTCGATATATGTTATTCCAAAAAAAGAAAATCATGGATTTACAGTAACAAAAGCCTTTGATGAATAGCCAATCCAAGAAAGAAAGCATTAACAGATTAACATTAACAGAGTAACCAAAAAACAACAAAAAAAGCATGAAGTATTTTACAGTGTTAAGGGTAAAAATTACATGTTAACACTTTAATTCTTGGGGGGATCTTCTTTATCTGGTTTCCAAAACCTTTTCTTGTTGCAGACTAATGAATGGAACTTGTTAAAAGAATTGAAATTGAGAATAGCAATACATCTCAGAGTAATTGGATTAAGTTTTGAAAGTACAATAATTTAATAATAAAACCTTAGAAGTTATAATGCTATAATTGGTAACCAAAACCAAACATGTTCAATTTTTCAAAGTACAGTGACCTAGTAAGTGAAATAATAAAATTACAATGTGTTAATAGGTTTGATTATGACAATATAAACTTTTAATGGAAGTTTTTATACCTTAGCATCTAAATAGCATTCAAATTTATGAGGCAATATGGAAAGACTTATTCCCTAGTAGACATTTTGCATATTAATATAATATTAAGTAATAGGCAAAGTATAATTTGGTTTCTTACCATGGCATCATTGTAAATGTTCATTTTTTCTTCCAGATTTCTGGTTGCTCTTGACTGATCCAGTATTGCTCTAGTTTCTCTCAGACCATCAGATGAGATGACTTCACTGCAATAATCACACACATAATTGAGAATCAATAAGCCTTACTAATTTTACTAAAATACATAAATTTATCATACCCATAATATACTTTGTTATATAATCACACAATAGGTCTCAATTCTGCCATGTCATCCCACAATTCCATGTTGTCCTACATGAATGAAAATACAGTGAAAAGTTTTGTCCCACATTAAGTAAAAAAGAATCAACAGTTTTGTCATGAAGTAATAAAGTACATTAAAGAAATCATTATCATGAAATTAATTTGGAAAGAGCATTAGACCTTTCATACATCGCCTCTTGAAAGTATCCTCATTTGATTAAGATTCAATCTCTAGAATCCTGCAGTAAGAAAGTTACAAACATAAGTCCTAATATTTCTGTAGCAATGACAATCAAAAATTATTTCAAATATGCAAATTACACCACTATTTCTAACTGAATTGAAAATACAAACAATAAATTATATTTCCCTTCTTGAATTTCTAATAGCTCAATAACTTGTTTAATGTTTTATTTTGGCTTGTGATTATTTACTTCTCTCTGCATTTTCACCATCAAAACAAAGCTAAACAACTCTTTAACTTAGTTAAGACATTTCATCAAACACCTAAAGTGCACTGAAGAACAATCTACAACTAACCAATACTCTTTTGGGTTTCAAAACTATTTAAGTTTTACTGACAGCACATCACAACTTTCTTGACCAATCATCTCCGTCTGATGGATGATCTAGTTTCGATTGGGTGACCTAATTCAAAAGACCAACAAAACAAAAATTAAATGAAGGAGGAAGAGAAAGAAACCTAGAGTCGTCGTATGTGTTAATTAAGATTTAAGGCAACGATTAGGTATATTTATGTCATTAATTTACCTTTGATATAGTTCAAGAAGATCCATGGGCATAGTGTTTGATCCTTCACGCGATGATGATGCATGCTTAGAAAAAAAAAACAGTTTCATGACACAAAAAAGTTACCATAAACTAAAACATGCTACCTGGAGATCAGATGAGAAAGATTGTACTCTTTTTTGTTGATCGATGGTGGACCAAAATTACATCGCAACCAGATGTCAATGAAATACACTGCATAAAAGTACAACCCAACAGCATGACGAATCCAGTAATGACAATAGACCCGAAGAATCTTTGCCTAATTGAAAATACCTAACAAAATCAGCAATACACATAATACAAGAATCAAGAATGTTACCTAAGAGACGCAGAGGGAAAGGCAGAGAATTCTTGAACGCCCGAGAATGAAAGAAAGAGGAAACACTGGCGTCGCTAGAAGAAAGGAGATACGGTGGTGTGAAAGAGTCCCCCTCCAAGTAAAACCCTCTAACATGTCTCCGGCGGTGTTTGGGGAGCCGCGGGATGATTGAAGAACGAATGAAAGGGAGAAGAATGAAAACTTACGACGATCTTGTTAATTTCTTTGAATGAAAGGGGTGTTTGGGTCTCGGAGGAGCGGAGTTACAGAGATTAGCCTCTCCGGTGGACGAGTGAAGAGTGGAAGAGCGAAGAGTGAAGAGTTGAAGAGGGAAGAAGGTGGTAATATTAAGCGCCAATACATCGACTCAACCTTTTGACTTCCCATAGTACACCGACCCAATCCTTTTGACTTCCCACTTCCAACGGTTATTTTTTAAAAGCTCAACGTTTCAAAAATTAACACCTTACTGAAATTTCTTTTTATTCACCCCTAAAATTTCTTACCCTCATTATTTTTTTATTTTTTGTTTTTTTGTGTTTTTTTTGTTAGTTTTTTTATTATTTTTAATAAATAAATAATATTATTTTTTCCGGTTGGACTGTTCTTGTGTTTTATTTATTTATTTATTGATTTTATTATTTTTAATAAATTATTATTATTATTAACTATATATATATATATATATATATATATATATATATATATAGGGTTGAGATCGGTTGAGAACTCCAAGTTTCCTGAGAACCCGAGAACTAAAAGTTGAGCGTTGGATCAAAAGTATTTCGTTAAGGACATGATCGTCATCTTACCAATTTCATTTAATGTTTAATTTTTTGTGTTATTTAATATATTAATTATAAAAGTCTAAAATTAACAAAATAACTCAAAATTTTGGTTTTATTTTTTTTTTCTAAATAATTTTCGATTTTTTTCAAAAATGGAAATTTTTTAATTTTTTTCAAAAAACATGAATTTTTCAAATGAAAAATGAATTTTTTCTTGTAAAAAAAACTCATATTTTTTTCAAAAAAAACTGCATTTTTTTTAAACTGCATTTTTTCTAGAAAAAAAACTGTATTTGTTTTTCAGAAAAAATGAACTTTTTTCAAAAAAAAAAAAAAAAAAAAAAAAAAAACTGCGATTTTTATAAAAAAAAAGTGCAATTTTTTTCAAAACTGCATTTTTTTAACAAAAAAATCAACGTTTTAGGTACATATATGTATATTTTTTCAAATACATATATGCATATTTCTTAAATTATAATATTCGTAAGTAAATTATAAAAAATCTCATTTTTATTAATCATTCTATAAACATAATACAAATATTTTATTTGATACAAAATAAAATATAAAAAAACCTACAAAGATTCATAGTGTTATCATTTCTCCATATCAAGATTTCCATATTTTCTTCAATTTATCATTTTTCACTTTTTCAATATTTCCAAAAATTCTTCAAAATCTACAAGAAAAAAATGATTAATGCAAGAACCCGCACATGTATATATCATGTAAGATTCACATTTGATTATATAATATGATATTCACATGTGATATCTTTTAAGATTTAAATGTGAAATTCACAAGAAAATTTTAAAAAATAATTAACAAAGAACACTTACACAAAATGCATGTGTTCATATAGACGTAATTCATATGTGATTCACTTGTGATTTACATGTGAATCACATGTAATTGATATGTGATTCATTTGTGATTTACATGTGATTAGTATATGAATTACATGTGATTTACATGTGAATCACATATAATTCATATGTGATTAACTTGTGAATCACATGTAATTCATAGGTAATTCACTTGTTATTTACATGTGAATCACAAATTAATCATATGTGAATTACATGTAAATCATATGTAATTCATATGTGAATCACATGTTATTTACATGTGAATCACATATAATTCATATGTGATTCACTTGTGATTTTCATGTGAATTACATGCGACTCACATGTAATTCATATGATCCATATGTGATTCACTGTGATTTACATGCGAATCACATGTAATTCATATATGATTCACTTATGATTACATGTGATTCATATGTGAATTGCATATAATTTAAATGAGAATCACATGCAATTCATATGTATTTCACTTGTGATTTACATGTGAATCACATGTAATTCATATGTTATTTACTTGTGAATCACATGTAATTCAGATAGATGAGATATATATCATCTGTCTATTTGACTATTTATGCAAAAAAAAATAATAATCAGTTTTGGTACACTTATAGTTACATGAACTGAAGGTGGATTCGTGGATGTACAGAGACTGTATCCTAAAACACAAATAAAAAAGGGCAATGTCGGAACATATTCTTGAGGATTTACATCCGGTATTAAAAAAAGAGTTTGTAGAATCACTCACTATATGCAGTCTTTACTTTAAAGCTCCAGCCTCCAACATACACTCACCAAACCATGAATCAGGTGGAACAGAATATCATTAGAATATATATTTTTAACTTTAATTAGTTATGTAACATATAAAATTAACTACCATAAATAAAACACCATGTCACCTGCATACATGGTCTCCTAACTCAGAACACACATTATAACCTATACTCACAGTGAGTAAGAAACATGTCATTATAACTTGTCACAATAAATCTCCAAACAAACAAACCAAAACACCTTCTCCATAGTGCTATTAAACCATTAAACATGTAAAGCACTGCGTATTGGCCTGCCTCATACATACAACACAATTGGATTCCTGAATCAAAAAACAAATTAGAGTTCCTAGAACTTTAGAGTTCAAACAAATTATAAATCTTTACATCTTTACATATATAATAAAACTAAGAAATTGGAACACGTTCTAGGATAAGTATGAGATTTTACAAAAAAAACAATACATATTTATTACTTACAATCAGCATATAGTCTTATACGAATGAAAAAAGAATTAACCCAATTCATATATGAATGAGTCTTTTGTACTTCAAGGAACAACATTCTAGGATTAGTATATCTATAATTTTATCAAATCTCCATCCAAAAGAATTGTTAATCAACATATCCATTTAAACAAATTGTAAACAACAACTTTAAAGTAAGCAGTTATATACTAAATCAATTGATCTTTTTTTCAAAAAAAAAAAAAAAAAAAAAAAAAAAACAACTTTTTTCAGGGATTAATTGTAAAGCTTACTTTTTTCAAAATGGCAATAATGTCCTCGAGAGATGACAAAGTAACATGAGATGATTCAACAGGTGTGGTGTAATTAGAAGCTACATGTCATGGGAACAGAGATATATCAAAAAACTGGTCTAAAATCTACACGGAGTAAATAAAGTCAACATAAATTTTTTAACTATTAAACTTTTAAAGCATTTTCTAAAAGCTTTACTTGAGCAAAAAGTTTTCTAACTTCATAATTTATATATATACAATGTGGAAGATACACTATGACTCTATATCCCAAACATAATGCATCTCTATTTGGCAAAAGAAAAGTAACTATACATATATACAAGCAATTACATAAATCAATAAATCATAATTCATAAATGATTTAAAGGAACCAGATTGTTTAGTTTATAAACTTACATGGTAAATTTGAAACATTTGACCTTGAGTTGCCAGTGACACAAAGGTTACGAAATTTTAGAAGCATTTCATAAACTACATGACATTCTCTTTTTATTTGGTAATTAAGAGGTGAAGAAATAATGTGATCGATTTATTTCAAGCTGTAAGAGTTGTTCTGTACGACTTTTTCCATCTTCCTCACTATAAAATATATATAAAAAAATATATAATGTGGTGATCTTAATTATGTAAATTGTTAACATGAATACCCTGTGAGAAGAATTCACAGCTCCAGCTGGATCATTAGGTGAAGAAAAGAAACATATATTGTGATTTCATTTTGAGATTGAGCAAACCTATTTAACGATGACATCTATAGTATAATTTGATACTAATTAAATAAATATACACAAAATAGAACATGATTTAGCACTACAGGAAGAAATCTCCTACTACTAATCAATCGGGGATGAAAACGTGAAAACGAGATGTTTACCATCTAAAATAGAGATCTGTGGCTACCACCGGTATGAGATATGTAGTTGGGTACGTTTTTGGTGAGATAAGAAGCCGTGAAAAAACTGATCGATCGAATGCGTCATTATACTCGATCGACATAGGATCATTTTCTCTAATAAAATATTCCAGAACTGAGGATCAACGATCTCGGATCTTCTCCAATACTCTAGTTATGGTGAAGCTTCAATCGACGCCGAAAAAGGAGAAGGGGAGCAGTTGTCGCGGCTTGCGGTGGAGAAAAAGGAAATCGATTCCAATTTCGAGATCAACAACGACTAAAGATAACGACGATGAGGAAGAACATGAGCAAAGGGAGAGAACGGTGGGGGTTGAATTAAGGTAATTCATCACAAAAATGCCCCTAAATCATTTAATTATCATGCCCTCGTGTTGTTTTTTGCCCAAGTATTTACAAAAATGCCACAAAGGATCCTAACCTTTTATTATTTTGATCTAACGGCCCTAGTTTGGTTCTCGGGTTATCGGGAAACTTTGAGTTCTCAAATGATCATTTCTCTCTCTCTCTCTCTCTCTCTCTCTCTATATATATATATATATATATATATATATATATATATATATATATATATATATATATATATATATATATATATATATCAGTGTTATTTTTATTTTCATTTAGACTATCAGTGTTATTTTCTTTTGTTTAGACTATCCTTGTATTATTATTTTTTTCCGACTATCTCTGCATTATTTATCCATTCGAACTATTCATATATTATTATTTTTTTCATTCAGACTATCTTTGTATTATTTTTTCATTAAGACTATCATTGTATTCTTTTTTTCATCCAGACTATTAAAGAGACATCTAATCAAATCATTTTTTAAATAATAATAATAATAATAACAACAACAACAACAACAACAACAACAACAACAACAATAAAAAGATAACAAAAAGACAAAACAAAAAACAACAAAAAATACAAAATATGTCTAATCAAAAAGGGTTTTAAAGATAATAAAATGATTAAAAAAAGGATGAGAAATTATATGGATTATGGGGGTACATACAACAACACTCCTTCCTAAATTATCATACTAACATAAAACATTTCCACATCTTAAGCCACAACCCCTAACTTTTGACTTCTACCCTTTTAACACCCCCCCCCCTTTTTTTTTTATCTTTTATCACCAAATTTGTTCTTAATTTTTATTTGGTTGAATTACACTTATTGTCCCTCGTGCATGTGTTAAAACGTATGTTTAGTCCCCAGTCTCAAAAATTAACTTAGATCGTCTCTCATGTTGTTAAAAGTTGTACACTTCATCCCTAACAAATGATTTTATTGCGGGTTTAGTCCATGTCGGATCTGAAATGAGTATAATGCCCATTGTGTATTTATTTTCCGATGAATTTAATGTTTTTATTATTGTTATTAATTTTATAAAGAAAAAAACCCTACCCCACCTTCTCACCTGTTGCATTAGGTGTCTAAGCTCATAACTATAATTGATATATACTTGACTTGATAGTACCACAGTTATTTTGGGTTGCCCTCAAACCTAACAATTGAACATGATCATTTTGGAGAGAGAGGTCAATTTATTATTTGAATAATAAATTGAAATAATTAATTTATTAATGTGTTATGAAAATAATATATTAATTAGAAATCATATTATTTAATTAATAATTGATTAGAAATTAATGAAAATTAATTTTGGGATTAATTGGATTAATTAAAAGTGCAGGGTTTATTTGGTTAAGGCTCTAGAATCTCCATTAGAAAGGTGGACGAAAATTTATAGGGAAGAGCCTAGAATTTTTTTTCCAAGGCTCTTGGATGGGTGGGCCTTGAGTTGCTTGGTCAGCAAGCAAAGGGATTATGGTTTCCTCCTTAAACCCTAGCTTTGGCTCTAAGCTACCTCACCTATATAAAGGGCCTTAACCATCCTAAAATCGGAACCTCATATCTTAGAAGAGTTTTGGCCGAAAAATCACCTCATCCCTATCCATAATCCTTAGTTGCTAGTCTTGTGTGTGAACCATCAAAGACATGACATTTGTGGTGCTTGCAACCAAACGTTTTGAAAAAGGAATTCAAGATTGTTTACTATAACAATCTTCAAGGTAAATTTCTTGTTAGGAAAGTTTTGTAGGATGACAATTCATAGTATGTTGCCTATATGTGAAAGGCATAGATCTTTATTAGGTTGCATGTGTCCTAATCATTTAATTGTTTGATTGTTTTTCCGCTTAAGGAATTGTAGTTGTAACTCTGAAACTCGTCGGTGGTATCAGATACAAGAGTTATCTTTCATATCTTTGCACATTAATGAATCGATCGAAAGAAAAAAGAAACCTGTTTTTGGATTTGTCGCAACTCACAAAGTGAGCTCATCTCAGGTTTATTTTTTGAAGATTTTTTTCCTAATCTACTTTTGTTTGATAATTACTTGTTATACTTATCCTCCAAATCCACTTTTGGTGTATCTAAGATGATACAATAAAAGCCTTGAAGTTAGGATATAATTATTTAACTTGATTAATTGCTTTGTTGATTAATATGCTTGATATTTTAAGCGTATAAATAATAAATCTAGATATTATTTGAACTTAATAATTAATGTCAAATAATATTTGGTATTTTGAAAAGTTCAAAATACATCCTTATGGATCTTACTATTAATTTAATTAAGTGATTAATTAAAATTAAAGGATAATTAATAAATCCATAAAAGGTTCAAATTTAACTAAATTAAAAGTTTAAGCAATTAAAAGATTAAACCCTTGCAATTTTAAAATGTTTTAAAAGACACCTTATACTATGTATATAATTAAAAGGTTAATATATATTATATGTATAAGAAAAGTCAGTTGAACCGCTAGTACGCCTTATTCACAAAGCCATACTATAAGGAGAGTTTAAGGATGTGGGCTATAAAATGACCTCTATTTTTTATCCATTCTTACCCGCCGCTCTCTTGTATGGTGGAGGGTTGTTAGCCGAACGGGTTTAATAAGACAATTAATTCTCATTAATATGTATAATGCGATTAAAAAGTAACTAAACTATTTTTAAAAATCTCACTCTTGGCTACTTTAGGACAAATGTGAATTTGTATGCTATTCCATGCCATTGCACTTACACTTTATAAGTTGTTAGTGGAGTGTGTGTGGTTAACCGACACACTAATGGGGGACTAATAGAGAGTGGTAGCGGGTGTCTCGAAAATTATCATTGATTAATAGAGCGCATGTGGTTAACCGACATATTAAAACGAGATGATAAATGATATCGAGAGTGACAAGCTAATTTGCATGGTTGTTCACATCTCGTTTGTGATCCTCAGCATCACAGTCATAAAAGTCAGACCATAATCTAAGATTAAGCATGTCATTGATTAGATTCAACGAGTCTTAAAAGATTTAGGAGTTTCATAAGATTGAAATTGGTAAAACCCTTACCTACCCAAAATAGATTCGAATTTAATTACGACATCCCTCTTCAAAGTCTGAAGCAAAAATATGGATCATAGCCTTAATTTAAAATTTATGGGTTAATAATTAAAGATTAAAATCAACTAACTTGAATTCTCTTTTCTCCCATTATAGATATTGAGTCATGACAACAATGGTCTTTCTTATTCTTGTGGAAATGGCTTTCCTCTTCTTTAGAAGACGATCTTCCACTTTCAGATCAAGGTGAAGATGTTTTTTCTTCTTCGGGAAATGGTGGAACTGGACGTCATGCTTCTTCAACTCTTCCTCCTCCAGTGACTCTCCCCACGTCACGTTATCCCCGAGTTGAAAGATACGAAAACTACTCAAGCCCTATTGCCATGTAGATATCAAGATGGTAAATTTGTGAGTGTGCATGTTCTGGAAATGAAATCGCACATTGACAAACTGGATATAATAGGTGTTGTTTTCCCAAGGGAGCAAGCCATTGATTTAGTTCTCCTTTCGCTTCCTAAGTCATATGAACAGTTCATTGAGAACATTTATATGACCAACCTCGACGTGACCCTAATTGATCTGACTCATATGTTGATTGTTGCTAAAGCAGAAATGCTTAAGAGCACAAGTGAAGAAAAAGCGTTTAAAGGATCTAATTCCAAAATTTCCATGGACATTGACAATGGTGAAAATGGTGGTCCAGAAAAGATTTCTCTTCCCAATGGAAAGGGAGTGGCCAAGGTTAAACTGTTTGATCGTATCGTAAAGAGAAAGGGTAGTTTTAAGATAGTTCCATGTGCTAACCCTAAAAAGTCCATATGTCTTTATTGCCAACTGAAGGGACATTGGTTGCGAAGCTGCCCAAACTACCTGAAAGATCTTAGAGATGGTAAAGTCAAGTCATGTGACTCTACTTTAAGTATATCCATTATCTAACTCCATTATATTAACAAGTTCCTATCCATAGACTCTCAATACATGATGTGATGATCACATTTTGATGGTTTGTAGGATCCAAGAGAAAGAAGGAAACTTAAGAAGATTGAGTTGAATCTGATTGTGAGAGATGGACTTCGGTCGCATGGTTCGATGATCAGATTTTGGAAGCTACTGCTTAGGATTTATGATAGTTTAATACATTACTTAGGAAATGTCTAGTAACATAGTTTTCATTTTTATGCATTGTAAGGAAAAGTTCCCAAATTTTCGTTTATTGTCAATAAAAGTGAAATTTTGGTTTATCTAGTTGGTTTACTTTATATTTTCAATGGCATTTAATGAAAATGTCGGTTGCATTTCTATTATTAGCAATATTAATTGTGGATTTGATTCTTGTTAGATTGCTTGTGGTAATGTCATAATTGACTAGGTGATAAGGAATCCTCATCACCAAAGTTTCAATTGGACAGAGACTTAGAGTCATGCAATTTGAGTTGCATGATGTATAAGAATCTTGATCGTTGGAAGATTATGACTAATTCATTGATCACATGTTTATGTGAGTCAAAGTGAAGGACTAATAGATATAGTACATGTTGATATGGACTATTTAGATCCACCATAAATGACGATAATTTTATTCGTCATGATTTACTGATGTTTCAGTAAATATGGTTGTGTTTACAAGATTAAGCATAATTCTGATGATTTAAAAAAATTTCAAAGAGTAGCAGAATGGATATGAAGAATCTATTAAGCAGAAAGATAAGATTTTCTCCAATCTGAAGGGAAAGGAAAGTACTTTAGCATCATGTTTTATGATCATCTTGATGATTGTGGAACTATATCACAATTGATCCTCGAAGAACATCTTAGTGCAATTGATTAACTAAAAAGAGGAATCGGATATTGTTGAAATGGTTCAATCGAGAGATGAGTCATACTTCGTTTCAAATAAAGTTTTAGAGCCATGCTCTAGTTACTACACATCATATCTCGAAACCTATTTATACTAAGTAGGTTTAAAACACATCATGAAATGTGGAGTAATAATGTTTTCTTACTCTAGCACATTTGGAATTGGAAGTTGTGATGTTTTGGTTAAAACAAATGACAAACGAAGACCAATTCTATGAAGTTTGTTCTTGTCGTAAATCCATACAAACTTTTGAATATTTGTTTTAGTTTGTCAAGGAATGTTCCTTGATAGAAAAACTTATATGTCAAAAAGTTAGTGGGAGTCTTATTGATCATGAGAGTTTTAGGAGTCAATTGACAAATAAACCTTTTAGTTATCTCTAGTACACGACTTGAGGATGATAACCTATCGTGTTAAGTTGACACATTCTTGTTTCTGTGCAATGCTTATGAGTTCTATGGTTCTCATTTGACTTCAAAAGCAAAGCACGTTGGTAAATGAAAGTACATTGATCAATATGGATGAGCTGCTTAATAACACGGATGCAACATTCCAAAAATTTCGACAAATTTTAAACTTTTCAAAACAACCTATTTATTTACAAAAGTGTTTACAAAATCATGATCTCAAAAACATGATTTAAAATCAGAGTCTCCCAAGATCCAAAACAACCCATTTATTTACACAAGTGTTTACAAAATCATGATCTCCAAAACATGATTTAAAATCAGTCTCCAAAGATCTCCAAAACATGATTTACAAAATCATGATCCCCATTCTAACTAAGACTCGACTGTTATGTTTGTCTTTTGTAATGATGTAAGTTTTCCCAAGTTTAAGACTATCTTTACTAGAAAATAGTTTGCATTACTTTTTATGTGAAAATATCACTATATGAATGTAATGGGAAAATGAAAGTGTACAATAGTGTTGTATAAAGTAACTACTGACCACTAACTACCTTAAAACCAGTTTGTTAATTAAGGTTAAAATGTGATGAGGTTATAACCATACTGATAGACAAGTGTTTAACACGACGACATTCTGGCGTCGAAACTGATGTGACATTTGTCACCCCTTGGCCTGCCGGCCAAACTGTAGCGAACAGTCGGGATGCGGGCTTGTCAGTCCCGTATAGATCTATACATAAACTCATGCTCTCCCTCCAGGAGACTCTGGTTACAGAACGTGACCTAACAATTATATTGCTAAGCCGTGAAGTAGTGGTTTCACATTATTGTTATCTTGTTCTTGTTATCGTATGTTCCTTCTGTTCTTGTTTTTGTATGTTCCTCCTTGTTCTTCTTATTGTATGTTCTGAACCCCTAAACTATACCTATTATAGTTTACTAGTATGTTTGTTTTGAACTGTCTCTGATTTGTAGAAAAGACTCGATTATCTATTGAGTTATGATTGTACGTTAAAAACAAAGTTTTATAACCAACAAAGTAACATAACTTTAAAAAAGTTTTTGAAATGATTTGATCACTTATAAAATCATAATAAAATCCTTTAATGTGACGGTTATCACATATAAACATTTACACAATTATCATTGTGTTTAACTTGTATCCCCCCCCCCAAAAAAAAGCATTTAAAACATTTAAAAGATTGATTATAGGGGTATGAACTCACCTTATGTGGGTGATTCAATTGAAGATTCACGTAAGGATGAGAAGTTCCACGAATGAATTACCGAGACACAAACGAGTCCTAGATGACATATAATGGCATATATAGGCATGTAATTAGTGTTTAAAACAACTAGCATGCAAGGAAACAACCTTAGGGACTAAGAAAAACTTGTAAGGAAGTGTTACGATCACATGTAATTGATAAAAGGGAGTTCACGACCACACTAAGTGTTTACGGCCACATTAAGTTTTTACGGTCAGAACACATGATGTGTTCACAACCAAGGGAAGTTTACGGCCACAAGAAGTGTTTACGGTCGTAAACACTTGAAGATGATGCATTTTGGATCTTGATTCATGCTTATAGGGTGTTTGTCTCATGAGGATACAAGATCTTCTTATGAATAACAAGATGATAGAAGAGATACTCACACTTTGGATGACTTTAGGTTGTTTACGACCCAAGAACAAGTGGGTGTTCTTGGTGAAAAGATGAAGATTTGAAGATCTTGAAGGAAAAGTGATGAATTCAAGGATGTGATTCATCGGATTCAGATGATCAAGAAGATTAACTAGCAAAATAGAGGAGTTACTTACGTTTTTGAAGTGAAATGATGGATTCCCTTGATGATACTTGAGAGAGTTTAAGTGTTATTGGTTGAAAGAGGTGAGAAATGAAGAATAAATGAAGGAAATCTCTACTTACCATGGGAGTTCATGGGCACCAAGAGTTTACGGCCGTAAACTCTAGTTTGCGGCTGTAAACTCCTTGTGATGGAGTTTCTGGCTCTTTTGCAACCCAATGAACTTAAGCTGACACACACAATCCTTAAGTGTATTAGGCTTAGAACACTCAAACAGACCCTTAACAATGCTACAAGACAACATAAACAAGTCTGACGTTTGATTGGATTGATTGGCTTTACTGGATAGAAATTTTTGGGTTGTCACATCATCACCCCGTTAGATGGAATTTCGTCCCGAAATTAGCTTTCTTAGCAGTACTCATGGGGTTGTGTTTCTCTGATTGGTAGAATACTCACTCATAGACCTGGGCAACTTTTCCCTGACGCTCATGATAAGATTCATACTTGGTCCATCTATCGTCACCTTGTGTATATAGGTCGTATATAATTAAGATTAGTAAGACGGTCGGATGTGCAACTCTGCCCTAGGTCCACAACCAAACACGGAATAGGAGATAGGGCGGAAACACACATACTAAATCTGTATAATCATAATTATATACAATTCTCGCGTATACGCTTAATAGTGATAGGTGAGCTGTATTCTTCCTTAGCCTCTGTGCTTGAACTTGATATGTTGGACGAGTGGTAGTACGGGAAAGTCTGCTGCATATACGGTGTTTAAGGTTTCGGAGGGTGAGGTACTCCTCGCATGAGTACTTCGGCATTTAGAAGACAAGACACAACATTATGGTCTAGGTCGGGTTGTCGTTACGAATGACGAGGGTTTCGTGAATTTGACGGTTAAGGCGATGGAATTTCGAAACATATGAACTTAGTATAGTGAGGACCACGCCAATCCGTGACGAATGATGACAACAGACTCTTTACAGAAACAAAAGTTAGGCCGATTTGAAAGAAGAGATTGTTATACAATGGTGTAATCTGAGTGTGCTCGACAATGTACTCTGTATAGACTTTCTAGTGCTTTAAGTTTTCTACTTGAAATTACTACTGGCACAAATTGTACCGCGATGAGCAAGTACTAACAATGCAAGTGTTTTGATAACTAGTGTCGATACTCTATATTATGATCCTCCTTGGTACCTCTATGAGCGTCTAACATATACAAGTTATGTATAATTAAGATGAATAAGACGGTCGACTGAGTGACCCTGCCCTAAATCCACAACCAAACAAGGAACAGGAAATGAGGTGGAATCACTCACTCTAAGCCTGCAAAATCTTAGTTATGCACAACCCTGTTGTACATACTAAGCCATCATAGCTTACCTAAACGGATCTTTTAGTTCTCTTATGAATGTTGTGACTTGTTCGGATGAGTGAGTTATTATAATTACTTTTTAAATGTTTCCCCAAGTATTAATCTTATATAAATATAAATTAAAATTTAAAAAAATTCTTATTTCGAAGACGTACCGCTGGTCGTTGGGGACTCCGGGGTAGTTTATCCTGCGGTGATCATCAAAATTCGTCCATCCGCTCCTGAGTTCTTCGTTATTAGGCAGTCCCTCTTGTAGTGCCCTATCTCACCACAGCCATATCAGGCCTGGTTTACTTCTACTCCGGGGACTTGGGAGATCGGTTGTGCCGGTGCCCTGTAGAACCGGGCAGTGTGCCCCTTCATGT
Organism: Lactuca sativa; assembly: GCF_002870075.4. Classification (NCBI taxonomy): domain Eukaryota; kingdom Viridiplantae; phylum Streptophyta; class Magnoliopsida; order Asterales; family Asteraceae; genus Lactuca; species Lactuca sativa. Next base: position 323,502,286 of record NC_056627.2, on the reverse strand, counting down.
GGCAATTCAGGCATTACATTTCTCGGCATACTCCGGTGTGGTGGTAGTTACACCCATCACACTTCGAGAGTTCCAACATATCGACCGGCAGGTGCTGGAGTAGCAGGTGTTATGGCGGCGTATATAGTAACCATTTGTTGTTCCTGTTAGGTTTCCTGTGTTGTTCGCTCATTCCTCTTGTTCCCCGACTTTCGTTTATAGTCCCCTCCTTTGATGGCTTGGGAATGGGGACCACCACGCCATGGCGGACTCTATGGTCAATGAGTCACTAAGCCAGGCGTTTGGCGCTATCGAATGCAATTGGGTTAGAAGACAGTACATCTCCTTGAATCGGGGTAGATAAACCCCAAATGTACCTTTCTATCTTCTTACTTTCTAGGGTAACCATCTCAGGGCATAGTGCTGCCAGGTCGCTAAACCTGTCAGTGTAGGTCACTATGTCTGATCCGACCATAGTATGCTCCCATAGCTCTTGTTCCAGCTTTTGAACTTCACCCTTAGGGAAGTATTCTTCCAACATTATCTCTTTTAGGTTCTCCCAACCTATGGAGTTAGCCACTGATAGGGTCAGTGACTTAACATGGCTATTCCACCATGTTAGGGCTCTGTCAGAGAAGGTGCAGGTAACAAACTTAACTTTGCTCCCTTCTGGGCACAGACAGATTGCATCGTTTTCTCGAACCATCACGTCATAGCAATGACTCCTCCATTTCCATTAAAGGATTTGGGTTTGCAGTTCATGAAGTCCTTATACGAACACTCTCGTGGGTGTCCGTGGGTAACTCCGGGGTTGGTTAAGTGGGTACCGCTACCAGTTCTGTTGGTACCACTTTCGCTGATGTAAGTTAGAGAAGTTGTTACTGTGGCTGCTATCGCTGCTTGGAGAGCATCAGGATTGAACTGTGGTGGTGGATTCTCTATTGCGTTATTTACTCCGCGCCTTACAAGTTTACCACGAGGCATCTTTTTGCTAAAAAGAATACAAAGATGAGACGAGAATAAGTCTATAGCAGTGGTTATAAGCTGAAAGCTAAATGACAAAGTTATCCTAGTCCTGAGTATATCTGGTTCTGACTTTCATAGGGTTCTGGAAATAGTTCATAAACGGAGTCTATATAAAATAAACTTTATGAAATAGAAGTGGCTATCCTCGAATGAATTTCTGTGAATCGAATAACTGATATTGGTCGCATGAAAAGAAATAATCCTAACACATAGTATGAGCAGTGAAATTGTTAGATGTCATTTTATGCATCTTTTAGGGTACTTTTCATTATTATTTAATATCATATTTTGTAAATTTGCATTTCATTTATTTAAATAATGTTCAGCTCATGTAATTCGTAATAATTCCCATACTGCTCATGTTTTTATGTCAATTCCAGATAGTTTGAGTGGAGCAGTGCTTGGGGAGTAGTTGGATGCGCGTTTGGAGCTTAAAATAGAGCTTGGAACTTACGGAGTATGTTGTGGAATGATTGGAAGATGATTTTGTCAAGAAACATTCGATCGAATTGATCACACGAAGATAGAATATGCAATCTAAAGTTAAAGGATGTTGCTGGCAGCTTTGACCCCCTGTCAGTATTTTGACCATATCTCATGAACCGTAACTCCAATTGAGGCAATTCAAAATGATCTGAAAATTAGACGAAATTTCAGACATATTAGGCACAACATGCGATCGTAGGTTGCCTTTATGCGATCGTATGGGGCCTTTATGCGATCTCAGGTTAGGTCGCAGCTTGGATTCGAGGTTTTTAGTGCCAAAAATTCATCTGGAAGCAAAAAATGAAAACCTACGATCACAGGTTGTGTACATGCGATCGCAGGTTGTGTACATGTGATTGCAGGTTGGCCAAAAAGTGCCAAATTGGTATCCTACTTCATTAAAAAGGCACGAGACGCGTTTTCTTCAAAACCTGCGAACGCAGCTTTGATACATGCGCATCGTTTTTTTCTCTTGGACATATAAATAGACCTTATAACCTTCCAGTAACCTAAGTTGGCGAATCCAAAGGTACCAGATGATGAAAATACGATTTTGGAGGTGTTTCTTCTCCGATTTCAACGATTTCTGAAGATCTAAAGACTGTGGATCATCTCCTTCAAGTGGATTAGTAAGATTAGTTGTTTGATGTCACTTTTCATTTGTGTTTATCAGATTTTAGCCATGTATGGCTAAAACCTAGTTTTCAGTTCTGCAAAGACGAGTACTTTTCATGTGATTGATCATTAGATTTGGTTTTTTATTTGTGTTTCTATCTAGATTCTTTAGTTTTGTTCTTAATGAATGTTTGATTTTGATTCATGTTAGTCTGATCACCTAGCTAGGGTTTAATCATTCCAATTAATCAGTTATAGAATCCGTAATTGTTTTTGTCAACCGGTAACGTGTTTGGGTTTTGACTTTATTATAAACTGTAAAAATCATATCTTTACGCTTCCAAGCCTGTGAGAAGTATTGAATATTGCTGGGAATTTTACACAGATCGTAAAGCTGCTTTTCTGATTTAATTAAGAGCTTGTTTGATTAGACAGTAAAAATTTAGGGTTAATTCAAAGAGCTTGTTTTGATTAACTAGTTTAGGTAAAAGAGAAATTACTAGAGTTTGTTAGTTTTTCTGAGTACCAGCTTAGATAGAACGCATCTTAAATAATCAGATTTGGATCAGTTACATGATTAGGAAAGTCGCAGCAGAGTTGAAACCATTTTTATTATTAATTTCCGTTTACTCTATTATCACTGCATTTTTAGTTTTTACTTCAATCAAAAACCACCTTTTATAATTTATGTTTTGACTAGATGTGTCTGAGGCAAAAAGATATTGACTTTTAGGCTGTGTCCCTGAGGATTCGACCCTACTTCTTTGTGTTGTCTTTTTAGTGCAACCAGCAGTGATAATTTACTTATTTAATACACACACGACAGCGTGTTAATAGAAATCACTAGCTCACTAAGTCAATTAAGGTTATTATTTATTAGTGTGACGCATAAGACGTTTTAGTTTCTCCGGCTGATCACTTCTTAGAAAACTCTTTTTGAATCTCTTTTTGTTTCTCCTTGACTCCTTTGCTCCTTTGCTGACTGCTATAATGGAGTGGTTACATCTATCAGGGTTTGTCATACAAGAATAGAGGTGTCTAAAGAATCTATGAGATTAAGTGTAACTTTATGGAGTGATCCTTACCGGGTCCTCGTATAATTACGCAATGTATACAAGTTGTATATAATTTAAGATTAAATAGACCTTCGAATAAGTGATCCTACTCCAAAACCACAACTAAAAAAGGAACAGGAAGTGAAGCATAGATCACAAATTCTAAGTCTATACAAAACCTTGGAAGTATACACTCCGGAATCATAGATCTACTAGAAGGGTCTTTTAAGTTCTCACATAAGTTATTTATAGTGCCTCAAATACTCCTATAGTATTTTAATGTAATGTACTTGGTATGCTTTAAACTTGTTGTTGTCTTATAGTATCATAAAATACTCCTATAGTATTTTAACTTTATGTTCTTATCTAGAAATCCCTTGAATTGAGTTGGGTAAGTTTTAAGACTGTTGCGATACCACATCACTCCTAACACATGTGGGTCACATCTCAAATGAATATAGTTGATCATGCTATATTGATCCCAGATATGATTACATAGCCGTTCAGGTTTGACTGTAGTGTTCAACCTTTAAATACTTATGTTTTGTTCTTCTTGTGATACTTGTTCTAGTATATATATATATATATATATATATATATATATATATATATATATATATATATATATATATATATATATAAGCATGTATGTATACTTTTATAAAGTATTGTTATATTTTTAAAATATATTATTATTCAGAGCACTTCGGCCCCATTGTATTTTTATAGGTTGATATACTTAGTTCACTATAAACAATGCTCTGATACCAATCTGTCACACCGCCAAACCGGAACAGCGGAAACGTTCGGGGGAGGAGGACGTCATGTTTAGTATCACAACACATGCATCATAGTAATCAAAGTAACAAACAACCATTTCATTAATATGAAAGTGTTTACAAAGTACGTGGTTCACAAAAGATAGACTCCAAAAGTAAATAACAAAAGAAGACATGAAGCTACTATACTCCATCTTTTGAATCCAGTGCGTGTACCTGTCTACTAGTTTCCTGAGAATACAAGTTATTTTGAATGAGTAGATCAACATTTAAGTTGGTAAGTTCGTAAGTATTTAAGTGATGAAAAGTAAGTTGCAAGTTCTTTTAGAAAAGTTCGTATGTTCCTCCATAAAATCCTATATTTTCTAATATGATAATTGAAAGTAAAAATGACTCTACGATTCCTTCTATGAGTACTAAATGGATACAAGTTATATACAATTTAAAGTAAACACACAATCGATTGTGTGAATCTGCCCTAAGCCTACAACCAAACAAGGAACAGGGAATAAGGCGGAAGTCACACATCCCATTGTTTGTTAGATCTTCACTATATATAACCCTGGTGTATTCATTTGGTACTAACGGAGTTAACTGTAATAGTTCTTTATATTTGATGAAAACATTCTTTAAGAAAATCATATATTTCCTTTAGTCAAAATGGAAACCGCAATAGTTCCTTCTATAATCACTTAGTTTATACAATATATATATATATATATATATATATATATATATATATATATATATATATATATAATCTAACATCGAACAGACAGTTAAATGGGTGAATCAGCCCTAAGCCCATAACCAAACAAGGAACAAGAAGTAAGGCGGAAAGCACACATCCAACTGCCTATCAGATATTAATTATATATAACCCTGATGTATAAACTAAGGTATCATAGAATTAACCACTAAAGGTCCTTTAAGTTATATTGGTTTAATAAAATGAATTAAACCTTTTTACTGATAAGTTTCTAGTTTAGCCTACTAAATGTTCTATCTGAAAAGTATATTTTTGTACTAGAAAACGATGTATTGAGCTTGTATACTATGACCTGACCCACACCTGGTACTCCTTATGATTACTTGGTGTATACGGAATATATATATATATATATATATATATATATATATATATATATATATATAGCTAAGATCGAATAGATAGTAGACTGGGTGAATCTGCTCTAAGCCCACAACCAAACAAGGAACAGGGAACAAAGCGGAAAGCACACATTCTACTGTCTACCAGACCCGATAAATATATATCCCTGATGTATCTACCGAGAAATCATAAAGTTAGCATTATAGGCCCCCTTCTAACTAAGACTCAACTGTTATGTTTGTCTTTTGTAATGATGTAAGTTTTCCCAAGTTCAAGACTATCTTTACTAGAAAATAGTTTGCATTACTTTTTATGTGAGAAGATCACTATATGAATGTAATGGGAAAATGAAAGTGTACAGTAGTGTTGTATAAAGTAACTGCTGACCACTAACTACCTTAAAACCAGTTTGTTAATTAAGGTTAAAATGTGATGAGGTTATAACCATAGTGATAGACAAGTGTTTTACGCGACGACCTTCTGGCGTTGAAACTGATGTGACATTTGTCACCCCTTGTCCTGTCGGCCAAACTGTAGCGAACAGTCGGGATGCGGGCTTGTCGGTCCCGTATAGATCTATACACAAACTCATGCTCTCCCTTCAGGAGACTCTGGTTACAAAACGTGACCTAACAATTATATTGCTAAGCAGTGAAGTAGTGGTTTCACATTATTGTTATCTTGTTCTTGTTATCGTATGTTCCTTCTGTTCTTGTTTTTGTATGTTCCTCCTTGTTCTTCTTATTGTATGTTCTGAACCCCTAAACTATACCTATTATAGTTTACTAGTATGTTTGTTTTGAACTGTCTCTGATTTGTAGAAAAGACTCGATTATCTACCGAGTTATGATTGTACTTTAAAAACAGAGTTTTATAACCAACAAAGTAACATAACTTTAAAAGAGTTTTTGAAATGATTTGATCACTTATAAAAGCATAATAAAATCCTTTAATGTGATGGTTATCACAGATAAACATTTACACAATTACCATTGTGTTTTACTTGTATCCCCCCCCCCCCTTAAAATCATTTAAAACATTTAAAAGATTGATTATAGGGGTATGAACTCACCTTATGTGGGTGATTCAATTGAAGATTCACGTAAGGATGAGAAGTTCCACGAATGAATTCTTGAGACACAAACGAGTCCTGAATGACATATAATGGCATATATAGGCATGTAATTAGTGTTTAAAACAACTAACACGCAAGGAAACAACCTTAGGGACTAGGAAACACTTGTAAGGAAGTGTTACAATCACATGTGATTGATAAAAGCGAGTTCACGGCCACACTAAGTTTTTATGGCCAGAACACATGATGTTTTCACGGCCAAGGGAGGTTTACGGCCACAAGAAGTGTTTGCGTCCGTAAACACTTGAAGATGATGCATTTTGGATCTTGATTCATGGTTATAGGGTGTTTGTCTCATGAGGATACAAGAGCTTCTAATGAATAACAAGATGATAGAAGAGATACTCACACTTTGGATGACTTTAGGTTGTTACGACCCAAGAACAAGTGGGTGTTCTTGGTGAAAAGATGAAGATTTGAAGATCTTGAAGGAAAAGTGATGAATTCTAGGATGTGATTCATAGGATTCTTATGATCAAGAAGATTAACTGGCAAAATGGAGGAATTACTTACGTTTTTGAAGTGAAATGATGGATTCCCTTGATGATACTTGAGAGAGTTTGAGTGTTCTTTGTTGAAAGAGGTGAGAAATGAAGAATAAATGAAGGAAATCTTTACTTATCATGGGAGTTCACGGCCACCAAGAGTTTACGGCTGTAAACTCTAGTTTGCAGCTGTAAACTCCTTGTGATGGAGTTTCCGGCTCTTTTGCAACCCAATGAACTTAAGCTGACACACACAATCTTTAAGTGTATTAGGCTTAGAACACTTAAACACACCCTTAACAATGCTAAAAGATAGCAGAAACAAGTCTGACATTTGATTGGATTGATTGGCTTTACCGGATAGAAATTTTCGAGTTGTCACAACATCTCTTCAATAAATAGGTTGCATATTCGGAAAAAAAAAAAACAAGAATGCTTTAGGCCTAGGCAAGGTCAGGCAGCTTTTGGTAAAAGAGTGCTTTAGGAATCATGCAACTGTCTCAAGGCTTGATGAAACATTTTGTTAAGGTGCCTTAGCTTCATTTTATTGTAGTAAAAAAATTGTTTGGGAATATTGCCCTGGTACGGTAGTACTCATGTTGATGCCCTTTGTGGATGCTTGTGTATGGATCCATTGAGACTCGTTTATATAGGGGTGTTCGTTTGGATGAATCGGTTTGATCCGATCCAATCAAGTGAACCCAAATTGATTTCGATTTTCAAAACATGGATCCAAATAGTCCAAACTAAATACAAATCCGATCCAATCCAATCCAATAAAATTACAATTCGGTTGGATCGGTTTCTAAAATTCGATTTTTTTAAAGCACGTATAATTAGAAAATTACCCAATTTTATAAAAGAAAAAAAATAACAAATAACTTAGTTGTGGTTTAAAGTTTATAAACTACTAAAAATATATATTAAAGAATAATATTATATAGATAAAAACTTTTGAAAGAGAATACATACTCATGTTTTTTATTAGGTTAAACTTTTTGAATCTATTTGAAAAAAAATAATAAAATAATAAATAATTATAGATATATATTAAAAATAAATAAATAATAAATTGTTATTCGTTTTTTTTTGGACTATTCGGTTTTTATTTTATAAACCAAAACCAATCCGGAATCCAAAGTAGTAATTCGGTTTTGTTAAAAACCTATCCGAAAATCAGAATATCCGAATCAAATAGTCCATACCAAATTATCTAATTGGACAATTCAGTTTAATCCGAATAATGAACAACCCTACGTTTATTTCCAAGTAATGAACAATCCAAATAATGGACAATTTACGGTATAGGTTGTTGTTTTAAAATGATGATGTTGTTATCCTATTGGTGCGTCCACAAATCGTTGAAGGTCACTTCATATTGAGAATAATGTTCGTTACTCACTAAGCTTTTTATACTTTACTATTGTTGTTATATCCTTTGATTGTAGGTGCGGGTATTGATAGCAAGTATAAGGAGTTTACTTGATATCAAGATAGACATATAAAGACTTAGCAGATAGATACTTTAGTAGTTTTGGCGCATTGTAATGTAACACCCAACTGGGTTAAATTTTGGTTTGTAAACTATGTTGTTATTTGCTTCCATCTTTGTTAGCATATAATGTGCATCATGTGTAAGAATCAAAAGTATTTTAAACAAGAAAATTTTCGGTTGCACTTCATACTAATTTTCGGGGTGTTGAAGATTTCTCTTCCATAAATAAAAAAATCACATTTGACATACTTGTTCCCATCACCGCCCTGAAAACATTAATGAGTGGGTGATCGGTTCCAATGTCCCCGAGTAGTGAATTTGCGAAAAGTAAGAACTAGAAGAGGCATGGCCAAGTTGACTCCAATTGTCATCTCTTATCTTCAATACACCATTGAAATCCGGTGGCAATGGCTCCTTTCCTAAAAGGAACTTCAAAACTTGCGACATGCTCGGTCTCAATTCCACAGGTCGCCGACCACAAACCACCTCTAAACAAAATGTTCCAAAAGCAAAAGTATCGGTTGCGGTGGTGGCTTTTCCTTTGCGAGCCAATTCAGGTGCTATGTATCCCAAGGTCCCAGCCAAATGGGTCGTTTTTGCATCGGTTCCATTGTTGTTGCCAAATCTCGCGAGCCCAAAATCGCCTAACTTACCATTCAACTCGGCATCAAGTAACACGTTGCTTGCTTTTATGTCCCGATGGATTATAACTTCACACCATTCATGCAGATATGCTAATGCATTGGCTACGTCGATAATGATTTTGACCCTTTGTTTCCATGTTAAAGTGGATTTGGGATTCGAATTGAATATAAACTTATCCAAACTAGTATTCGGCATATAATCATATACAAGAAACAATTCGCCTTTTCTTCGACAATACCCAAGAAGTCTGACCAAATTTGGGTGTCGTAACCGACCTATCGTGGCGATCTCCGCCACGAATTCCTTCATTCCTTGACTTGATGTATGCCATATCTTCTTCACTGCGACCTGAGCTCCTAAGTCCAGCAAGGTCCCTTTATAAACCTGACCAAAACCACCTTTTCCAAGCAGCTCACTTTCTTTAAACCCTTTTGTGGCGATGAAAAGATCTTTGTAGGAAAACCTGCAAGGTCCGTATTGAACCTCCCAACTTTCAAGAGCTTCTTCGAATTCGAATTTACGTTTTCTTCTTTGGAGCAAAACAATCACCGAAATTGAAATAGTTGAAAGAACCAGTAATCCACCTAAAGATAACCCAATTTCTAAAGCCATTTTTTTCTTTTTGGTTGATTTTTTCTTGAGAGGTAAAGGTGGGATCTTTGATCTATCGATTTCTTGAGCTTTTCCATTCATTTGAAAACTCCAACCAACAATGTAAAACGTTTGAAGAAGAACCCCAGTGGCTGAAGTAAACCCAACGTACATTTCTTCGAGTAAAAAAGGTGACAGATCTTTCTTCCATGTTACAAGAGGTTTTTGAGGTTTTTTGAAGGGAAGAGGAGCTAGTGTGACATTCAAGGTCTTTTCAACACCATCGTAATCAACCCATGCTCGGATTTCTCTGGAGCTCGCAAGAGTTAAGGTTTGAAAACCTCCATTAATCTTGTAATATCCTGCTGTTGCAGCGAAGACAGATTCTATACTGTTTATATCAAGACCCACATGGTTGCCATCCATATCGTCAAGTTCGAGGTTTCTAAACGTGTCGAATTCAACGGCGACGATGTGATTTGAGGCGTTTCCGTCATTGGTACGGTTAAAGAGTCCAAGATGCTGCGAAGAGGATGCATCCGTCACTGCTTTTGATGGAGCAATCACAAAGGTCATTCCGTGGAACGTGAACAGAGGGTTTTCTGGTATGATTCCAAAGACGAAAGAAGTGGAGAATGACAAAGCGTTGCTGGTGTGGGAGTTTTTGAACCGGAAAGGGCGAGAGTAGAAGGTGTGACCGACGCCGAACATCTCGGTGTAGTTGCTGTGAACCACTCGACCATCTGGCTGGATCTCTCGTACACCATCGAGCTGCGAATCTTTGAAAAGGAAGGAGAAGCCATTACTGTCTGTGGAAACTGTGGATGCTGCTTCTACTCCAGCGAGCAGAAGCAGCAGGAGAAGAAGAAGAAGGGGTGGTTGGATCAACATCATAGATGAAGTATGGAAGTCGGTTCTGATAGAGATTATTAGTTATTTAATCCTTATGATTTGGATTAGCAGATGGCTTGGTGAAAGGGATCTCTTCGCCATCTGGAACAAAGCGATCTTGTTTCACCAGTCAATGGTCTACCTTTACGGCAGTGCAATTTGGGTGTTGGTCAAGGACGTATCGTTCATCTATATCACGTTGCTTAACAAAGTATACATGTCGTGGCAATTCCTATGACTACTCTCATTCTGTCCACACGAATAATGATTAAATAATTGTGAAACTTGTCTATGATAGAGTAACGATGGTTAAGTTTACTTTATGTATTTTAGAGTAGACTATATGAATGGTCCTACAATAAGTTGTGTGTTTGGACCTATTTTTTTTTTAATTCCAATCATATCTACAGTTTTGTTTTGTTTGGCTTTTCTGGTTCTTACCATATATAAAAAGACTGTTTTTGGTTCCTAACATATATAAAAAGACTAATTTATCCTTCCTAATCTTTTCTTAACCGTTTAATTTAATAAAAGAATTTGTTAATTTAAAAAATGACTATAATAGCCATTTTTTCCAAAGGTTTTTCCACAAAATAGCCATAAATCAGAAAAATGCCAAAATATCTATCTTTTCACATGGCATCATCTGCGAAAATATTAATGGTCTGTGATTTATTTTTTTTCAACGGCCAAAACAAACAACGTTTTCAATCCTGTGAAAATCTATGTCATCTGCGAAAGATGATGTCATCTGGAAAATCTGTAAAACCAAATATTGTATTTGTTGAAAAGGTATGTATTGTCTGGTCATGTTGACTGCAAAAAGAAGAGACCATATTGCGAAATTCAAAATAGGTACAGTGAAAATTTGTATAATTTAGAGTGTGTTATCTTATAAGAAATTGTTTTGAAAGAAACACTTTCCACATCCAATTGTTTGATTTTTGTAGCCAACTTTTTATATATTTTTTTTGTGTAATTTCACTAGCAAATTTTCCCAACTTACCATTTCTGCTTTTGTTAAGATAACATAACTTCAAACATTCCAGATAAGTATTTTTGTTTGTGTTAGTGGTTCATGGCAGTGAGAAAATAAGAAATTGATATATGTGACATTTTTTAAAACTTCAGTATTGAAATGTTAGTAGATATAAATTTCCCATATTTATACAAATTGATCAAACAAATGATAGATTTTGATGATAGACCTAATATCAACGTGTCTTTCCAATACTTTACATTGAAGTATGTTATATAGATAGTCGATATATATATATATATATATATATATATATATATATATATATATATATATATATATATATATATATATAATGATCTAGTGAAAGAGACACATATTGTTGGATAGAATATCGCAAATCGATCTGTTGTTTGTGGGAACCAGCCGAGAAGCGGAAAAGGGTCTTGTAGCATAAGAGGAAAAAAACTCTATTAAGAACATATCCAATAGAAGAGGTATTAACAATAAAGCATGTAAGCATACCTATCAAAATGATTCTAACAATGTTGATGAATATGTTACATATGGAACAACAATACAGCAACAATTCATTCCACAAGTTGTCTATGAAAACTAGTATACATATCGACAAATCTTGTATGTCGGTCTCGAATATTATGTACCATATCAAAAGCTGATAGTACCATATCAAACACTGGTAGTTCCACATCAACTGTTGGTAGAATGACAAATTCATAATGTCTAACCAATAAATCATAAGAACTTAGGTGACATTGGTAAGGTTACATGTATCCATGTTGATAATGATGGTACCTATCATAATGAAGGTGGAAATGATGATTTTATATAACTTGATGATCCAATAGATAAAGTTGTTTTAAGCATATTAGTCACAAAAGAAGATGATGTTGATATTGAATGGTTGGTTGTAATCAACAATTACATACAAAGGAAATTTTTTGGTATGCCAGATCTATATGATCTGATCAGGAATATGCAGCTAGTCCATCACACAGCAAAAACCCAAATGATCCAATAAAGGTGCTACAAATTTACAACGACAAAGAAGTTTGTAACACCGTAAATTTTCAAATAATTTTTTTTTCATTTAAAATCGCATCATCCTCATACACATTTCACAAAAATCTCCTTTATTTAAATTACAAATCGCAACTCCATAATTGTTTGGTTTAAAATCCAGGATCTTCAAAACATAACTCTTTCACTGGTGTGTACAAGCAAGTCGGTGCCTTCCCGCGATCCTGAGAAAACCTGAAACACATAACACAGTTCGCACGAAGCTTAGTGAGTTCCCCAAAATACCACATACAACATATTAGCCACTCGAGGCTATAACTCTGTAAGACCCTCCGGTCAATGTGTCTCAGTGGGACCCTCCAGTCCCACAACTCTGATAGACCCTCCGGTCCTAACTATGTGGACCCTCCGGTCCTAACTCTGTATACTCTGAATACACATAGCATAAATCACATAGACATAATGCAGTAATATCACAATACTCAAATAAACACATAAGACCCTCTGGTCACACATAGATACCACTCTAGGCAAAGTATAGTGAGAAGACTCACCTCGCAAGCTAGCAAGTAACAGTCTCGTACTCGGAAATCTCAAACTAGCCTCCGCCTAACACATAGGATAACATCTCTAATTAATACTCTATTCATACTCAAATACACCGAAGGCTATTCTTTTTCTCTCTCTAACTCTTGAAGTGGATAAAAGACCATTTTACTCCTCCATGGTCTCCATTACTCATGATTGACCCAACCCTAAAGTCAACAGAAGTCAAACTCGAGTCAATAGTCTATGTTTGACCCGACTCGCCGAGTGCACCTATGTGTCTCATCGAGTCCACTCATTTCCTCAGAAGTCTCAAGAAGGTACGGCTCAACTCGTCGAGTTATTGCACGATCAAGCTCATCGGGACAAACCCTCACCGACTCGTCGAGTCAAGCCATGGACTCAGCGAGTCCCTTCGATCTAATTTCTCATTCAGACGATTCTAAGCGGATCTACAACCCCACACTCCATATCTATCCTCCCAAGGCTCGAATAGCACGTAAAGCTGCAAGCTTTACAGCTTTACGTTCATACATGGCATGTAAGGCTCATAATGCCAACACATGCACCAACAAGGGCTAGATGCACAAGAGCTTGCCTCTAGCTCAATAAAGCTTGAGTCTTCAGACTTACAAGGCCACTTATAGTCCATATCTGAGGTTCCAACCTCAAGCCATGCACCAATCACTCTATGACACAAGATAGATGGAAGAAAACCCTAAAGATTCCCTAAACAATATCTCGTAAGGAAGTGATCAAGCTAGCATCTTTTTACCTCCAGCTGAAGCAAAACTCTAAAGAATCTCTAGATCCAAAGGCCTCCACTTGATCCACGCTTTGATGCTCTCCACTTATTCTTCCAAAAGGTCACAACATACCCATGATTATGTCTCTTCTCTCTTTTAGTTGCCTCTAAGCGATTAGGGTTTCTCTCTAGAGGTAAGGAGGTTGATGAGGCGACTTTAGTTCCTTTAAATAGGACCCAACCCCGAGAAATTAGGGTTTCTCTGCCCAACACCTACTCAGTGAGTCAACTCTTTGACTCATGGAGTCCATTCATTAATGTCACGCGGACAACTCGACTCCACTCAACGAGTTGGACTCACAACTCGCCGAGTCACTCCACGAATCTCAAGGTTAAACACCTTAATGCACCTGAAAGTCTAGATGTTACATTGTTCAACTAACACTAGGAACAAAAAGTATAGAGGGTGCATTTTAGTACAAAACTCTTAGATCTACCAAAAAGATATTTCATACATGTGTTGATAAAAATTGCCAATGGTATGTTTCAGTTGTAGAACTAGATGGTTGTAGCATATTCTAGATCCACAAACTTGTGGACCAACACAATTTTTCTTCAACATAATTGGACCTAAACCATCGCCAAGCAAGCAAAAAAGTGTTAGGAAATTTTGTTACAAATGTGTTGGGTAATGATCATGACGTGCTGAACAACACACGTTTAATCTTCCGAGTGGCACTCAAGTAGACTCATTTCCTAAATTGGCCATATATTGTTACAACATAGACTACTGTAACCCCGGTTCAATCACATACATTCAAATGGATGATGATGAGCGCTTTGATTTTTGTTTCTCTTTATTGGTTGCATGGTAATCGTTGTCATTTGTATGTTAACTTATTTTGATTAAATTCAATGTTTATTTGAATCATTCGTTTGTTAATTTATGTGACTGTGTTGTACATACGGGCATTTCAAAGTATCGGTCAACATACCCTCGTGTTAGACGTGGCTCACCTTAATGGTGAATTCAAGGGAACCATGTTGTTGGCGGTAGCAATGGACAGAAACAGCCAAATTTTGCATGTTGCATATGAAATAGCCAAGGGCGAGTACACGAAATCTTGGTCATGGTTCTTATAAAAACTACTTGACTTTATCGAGGGCTTGGAACTATTAACATTCATTTCTAATAGGGTGCCCTCCATTGCCATGTCCATAATATATTCCCAGACGCTTATCATGGTGTATGTATTCATCATCTTTTCTCGAACATAGTAGCCAAGTACAATAAAAATGTGACGACAAAAACACTATTTTGGAAGGTTGTAAAAGCTTAAAGAGTCGAATATTTTGAATATTGTATTGAGGCACTACATCGCAACAAACTACCAATCGGAAGTACTTAATAGAATTGAATCCAAAAAAATGGTCACATAAATATTTCATGGGTTATCGTTAGAATCTTATGACATCAAATAGTGTAGAATTTATCGACGCATTATCGAAAGATGCTCATAAGATAGAGGTAGCGATGCTCCTTGAGTTCTTTCAAATGATCATGCAACATTGGTGTTATAAGCATCAGAATAAAACAAGTATAATTAAGAATAACGAGCAATATATGGTTAATTCTTCCATTTAACATAAAGTGAAACTAACAATAATATTTTGTTACTTTATGCAGCGAAGGTTACAACCAAACTAATGACATGGGTGGATAAAAAGGTTGGGAAGCGAGCAAGAAATACTACAAGTTGGAGGGTGTGTTTGATTTCAAATGAAAATTTTGAGGTCATGCATGGTAAATAAAAAGCATTGTTGATCTAGGGGAAAGAAGATGCACTTGACTAGATGCATGACCTCTCGTGTGGCCATCCCATTATTTTGTTAAAAGTATTTAAAACATGATGGATTTTTCGTAATGGCTATCAGCTTACCACATTGATTATTATCGGTGATTATTATCGGCGAATATACGAGGAGGAAGTGAAACCCTCTACCTGCCCCTTACAATTGGGAGAACCCAAAAGGTTTGATGATTGTTAGACCACCAATAATGGACAAAGGGAGAGGCCAATAATCAAACATTGTTCTCGATGTAACGAAATACGCCATACTAGCAGAGACTACACCAAAATTTTCCCATCCAAATAAAACAATGCAAAATCAAGTACAAAAGGTGCGTGGAGTTTGAATAAGCCTTCAAGTAGACAGTAGCATGTCACAAAGCCATATTGTTTTTCCACGACAAGTGATTTGAATACCTTCTTAGAGGAACATGCATTATGTTATTGTTTATTGGCAAGACTTATAACTGTGACTTTTCGAGTAGTGGTCTTTTAGTTAGGTTTTGATTTGTTTATTAGAAAAAAATATTAGTACTAACATATTTTTTGTTTAAGGACCTTAGATGTACAACTAAAATTTAGTGACCATTTTGGAATGCCATATAAGTATTAAAAACAACTAAACCACTGATAGTTAATCATAATTCATATTTTTCGACTTGTGTTTTTGTATATAAGCTCGAGCTAATGATAATGTATCTTCATGTTTTCGGTGCTACATTCAGCAAAGAGGATAGATCTTGAGTCTTACATGGAAGTCAATAAGAAATGAGAAGTTAACATCCTGCGTAACTTAAGGTTGGATTGTGTCTATTTTGATACACGAAATCTAGTCATTCAATTTTTTTTTATATACATGGAACAAGAGGACGTGATCCTCTGATGAGAGTTACGTGGATGGTAGGGGATTATTTTTTATTATCCAAACCTCTAGTGGTGGACGTCAATAAAGCAAGGTGCATTTCAGAATTTATCAACACTCTAGTGAGATATCGAATTAGGAACTAGGTTTTGTTGATGAAGACTCTATCGATGGTTGGGACAACTATAATGCCAAGGAAGCATGGTCAGATGATGGAAAGATAGTGATAAGTTGTAGAACATTGGAAACGGTCTTGAGGGTATAGTTTCTTCATTGACTTTAGTTGTCAGAGAAGATGGTGCCACCTGAAAGAAAGCTTTGCCAAAGAACAAGGGGTAGCCGGTCACTAGGTGGGAGCTGTGAATCATCATGCATGTGTCTGTAAAGTGAGGAATAGCCTTATTTTTGGATAATAGTTAAACTAACGATTATAAATGAGAGTTTTTAACAAAAATAACCAAGTTTGTTATGTTTTGCAAAAATGACCACTTTGTTCTAAATGGTTCTTTTGGGCTTGTAGACATTCCACACTGACAAAAAAAAATACATAATGGGTATTTTTTTTTTCTCATTTGCACAATTTTTTCAAACAAACCTTTATACTCATGTCGAAAAGATCTATTTCTAAGTGTCTAATATCACCATTCTCAATGAAATGTCTAATGTTAAGTTCTTGTAGCATATATACTTCCCAATTTGCTATATCTTCTTAACTTTTTTGTTAGATTTTAGTAAAAAAAAACAATGTATTTTATCAAAATTATGTAGTTCCTTTTTCCGATATTTGGAAATTCTTTCGAAAATCCAGAGTCCATATTAGTTTGAAGTGTTTTTTTTTTGTCAGGAAAAATATACTTGATGGTTTCTGAACGGACCCATTCAGGACTTGTTGGTCATTTTTCAAAATAATATATATTTTTAGGTTATTTTTTACTATTAACTAAAAATTTAGTTAGTTTAGTTAATATTCCTATATTCGTATGGTGGTCATAAGTGTTTAACTCAATACTACATACTACAGGGATGAGTCTCCGATGGTGAGAGAAGCAAAGGATAAGTGAAGAGTGGAAGAGCGAAGAAGGTGGTAATATTAAGCACCAATACACATAATTTATGAGAAGACTGTGTCTAAAAAGGGTACAAAACCATAGTTACCAGAAACGCGGTACGGTACGGGGAACGAGGTACGGTACGGTACGGGGTTCGAGACATTGACCGTATCGGGGGGGGGGGGGGGGGGGGGGGGGGGGGGGGGGGGAG
Source organism: Lactuca sativa (assembly GCF_002870075.4). Classification (NCBI taxonomy): domain Eukaryota; kingdom Viridiplantae; phylum Streptophyta; class Magnoliopsida; order Asterales; family Asteraceae; genus Lactuca; species Lactuca sativa. The sequence goes on along the minus strand of NC_056627.2, from coordinate 323,484,710 downwards.
GGGTAGGCTCATTTCGGTACGAACCGGTACAGTGTATTGTATAGTCCAGTACAGTGTGCCTAGTTCTAAGACATTTCATAAAATATATGTAATTATGTATTCTATATTTCTATTACTTAACAATTTAACACTTCAAAGTTATAACATGAAATACTTAATAACAAAAGTACTAATTATCAAAACAGGAACAAAAGAAATACCACAATTACTTCATCATAATACTTAATAACAAAAATATTAAAATATCATAAAGGCATAAACTAGTTTATCCGCTGCCTTTTTCCTCTTTCATTCTCCACGCCTTCATCATCAAGGTTCTCCCACACCATTTCTTCTAGACGAGCACTTGAACATTCAATGTGATCACTTTCCGGATTGATGTCCCATTTTTTGTTGGGTCCGACTTTGTAAGATTCTGAAAATCGGGACAAAAGTCTAATATTAGAGTGAATATACACAAGTTTATCCGCTCTTGGGCCATTTAAACGATTCCTTTTGATGCTCTGTATATGAGAGTATGTACTCCAATTCCTCTCAGCTGAAGAGCTACTAATCGGTTGCGAGAGGATTCGTTTTGCCACGTCCGCCAAATACGGAGTCTACGCTCCATATGTTGCCCACCAGTCAATCGCATCCATAGTCACCGCATCGGCTTGTGTCCCAGCCAATGAATAAATTCCTTTCTTCATGTGAAAGGTTGCAAATTGCTCTCTCAACTGTTTCTCTTCTTCTTCACTCTCCGAAATTTTTTCAAATGCTTTCAAAACACCAACAATTACTTCTCTGTCTTCGTTGGGAGGATTTCTTTTCATGCCTCCTGGTGCCAACTTTGCAAGGTAATGCTTGTCATAATATTTAGGATTTAAAGCAAATCCTAAACAATGGGGGGGGGGGGGGGGGGGGGGAGGGGTAGGCTCATTTCGGTACGATCCGGTACAGTGTATTGTATAGTCCAGTACAGTGTGCCTAGTTCTAAGACATTTCATAAAATATATGTAATTATGTATTCTATATTTCTATTACTTAACAATTTAACACTTCAAAGTTATAACATGAAATACTTAATAACAAAAGTACTAATTATCAAAACAGGAACAAAAGAAATACCACAATTACTTCATCATAATACTTAATAACAAAAATATTAAAATATCATAAAGGCATAAACTAGTTTATCCGCTGCCTTTTTCCTCTTTCATTCTCCACGCCTTCATCATCAAGGTTCTCCCACACCATTTCTTCTAGACGAGCACTTGAACATTCAATGTGATCACTTTCCGGATTGATGTCCCATTTTTTGTTGGGTCCGACTTTGTAAGATTCTGAAAATCGGGACAAAAGTCTAATATTAGAGTGAATATACACAAGTTTATCCGCTCTTGGGCCATTTAAACGATTCCTTTTGATGCTCTGTATATGAGAGTATGTACTCCAATTCCTCTCAGCTGAAGAGCTACTAATCGGTTGCGAGAGGATTCGTTTTGCCACGTCCGCCAAATACGGAGTCTACGCTCCATATGTTGCCCACCAGTCAATCGCATCCATAGTCACCGCATCGGCTTGTGTCCCAGCCAATGAATAAATTCCTTTCTTCATGTGAAAGGTTGCAAATTGCTCTCTCAACTGTTTCTCTTCTTCTTCACTCTCCGAAATTTTTTCAAATGCTTTCAAAACACCAACAATTACTTCTCTGTCTTCGTTGGGAGGATTTCTTTTCATGCCTCCTGGTGCCAACTTTGCAAGGTAATGCTTGTCATAATATTTAGGATTTAAAGCAAATCCTAAACAATGGGGGGGGGGGGGGGGGGGGGAGGGGTAGGCTCATTTCGGTACGATCCGGTACAGTGTATTGTATAGTCCAGTACAGTGTGCCTAGTTCTAAGACATTTCATAAAATATATGTAATTATGTATTCTATATTTCTATTACTTAACAATTTAACACTTCAAAGTTATAACATGAAATACTTAATAACAAAAGTACTAATTATCAAAACAGGAACAAAAGAAATACCACAATTACTTCATCATAATACTTAATAACAAAAATATTAAAATATCATAAAGGCATAAACTAGTTTATCCGCTGCCTTTTTCCTCTTTCATTCTCCACGCCTTCATCATCAAGGTTCTCCCACACCATTTCTTCTAGACGAGCACTTGAACATTCAATGTGATCACTTTCCGGATTGATGTCCCATTTTTTGTTGGGTCCGACTTTGTAAGATTCTGAAAATCGGGACAAAAGTCTAATATTAGAGTGAATATACACAAGTTTATCCGCTCTTGGGCCATTTAAACGATTCCTTTTGATGCTCTGTATATGAGAGTATGTACTCCAATTCCTCTCAGCTGAAGAGCTACTAATCGGTTGCGAGAGGATTCGTTTTGCCACGTCCGCCAAATACGGAGTCTACGCTCCATATGTTGCCCACCAGTCAATCGCATCCATAGTCACCGCATCGGCTTGTGTCCCAGCCAATGAATAAATTCCTTTCTTCATGTGAAAGGTTGCAAATTGCTCTCTCAACTGTTTCTCTTCTTCTTCACTCTCCGAAATTTTTTCAAATGCTTTCAAAACACCAACAATTACTTCTCTGTCTTCGTTGGGAGGATTTCTTTTCATGCCTCCTGGTGCCAACTTTGCAAGGTAATGCTTGTCATAATATTTAGGATTTAAAGCAAATCCTAAACAATGGAGGGGGATAGTCATCTTGTCCCACCTTTCGAGCACAATTTCTTCAACTTTATTGTAATACATTGAGAATTTATTGTCCCTCATAGTCATAGCCTCTTTGATTTGACCCATCATATTGTCCATCCGTTCATATATTTCTGCCATTTTCGGACCTTCACCATCACAAAACTTTACCATGTAAAAGATAGGTTTTGTGACGGCCAAAATGTGAACAATATCATCCCAAAAATCTTCATCTTTAATTGTATCCGCCACTTTATTAGCAAGTAGCCGAGTGTGCTCATCCGCCTTGTTGACCCATTCCCGCCACGAGTTTATGACAATAGTAGTAGCAAGTGCTTCCCTACACTCGGTTAGTCTTTTCAACAATATGTAATGTGATGCAAATCGTGTTTGTGCAACCTTCAACAATTGCAATTTCGAGTTGTCTCTAAAGAAAGCTAAGGCGTGTGTGTGGTTTAAAAAAAACGTGACAATACCCTTTCCTCTATTATATGTATCGGTCAGCCAGTCAAATTGCTTCGCCATGTCTTTAAAAATCAAATTTAATGAATGTACACAACAAGGGGACCAGAAAATATGTTTGTATACCTTTTCTACTTCTCGTCCAGCCGCCTTGCAATTCGCCGCGTTATCGGTTACAACTTGAATAACACTACTTGGACCAATCTCCTCAATAGCTTGTCGAAGAAACTTAGCAATCTCCACCCCCGTCTTCTCAATCCCCGAAAAGGCCTCCGCATACATAAAAGTTGCACCACGTGAATTTTGTGCAATAACATTTATAAGCGGTTCATTTTTTATATTAGACCAACCATCCGAGATAACGGATACTCCTTGCGTTAACCACGTGTCTTTGACCGGATCAAGTTCTTTGCCCACATCTCTCACACATTGATCAAGCAACGAAGTTCTAGCTTTTTCATATGAAGGTGGCTTGTAACCTTCTGGTGCTTTCTTAATAGCTTGAATCATTTCAATGAATTGTGGGTTCCGTAACACATTAAAGGGAATCCCATTAGCACACAAGCCTCGAAGTATCTTCATGTCAACCTCCTCTCTCTCGAGCATCTTAAATGCATCTTCAATCCTTCTTTTTGGAGCTGAGTTTTGTGAGAGCAACGAATTCTTCAATGATTTGGCAGCAACACCATTCTTTTCCGCTTCTTTCACCCTATTATATAGAACGTCATAATACGGGTTACTTTTAACAAGAACCGGACACCTTTTGATCTCAGCTGTTTTCCCTGCAGGAGGTCCAAAAAAATGAACATGGATTCTAGTATAAGAGCTGGTATATTTGCCTTTACAGTGGTTACGGGTTATACCTCAAAGGAACTGCTGGAAGAACACAATAATGGCCTGGATGGCTTCCTTTCTTCTGGATCTACTTCCTTCCTCTTTCAAAGCCTTCAAAATCACACAACAAAACTTCAATCTTCAAAGAAAAGCACAAACGAGGGTTGGGGAGCTCTGGGGAGAGAATGGGGGCTGGCCTGGGGCAGATAAGTCCTTTAAATAGGGTGCAAACCCCTGAAACTTAGGGTTTCATCCAACAGCTGTGACTCGCCGAGTCCAGGATATGGACTCGCCGAGTCGCCAACTTAAACGTGTCCCGGGTCCCGCATCCACTCGGCAAGTCGGACCTATGAATCGCCGAGTCCAAGGCTAAAAGAAAGGAAATACTCAAATATCATTTACGTACCAGGAACCGGGTGCTACAGCAACACTCATCTTTGGCCAAAAAAACGTTCTTTTACGAGTTTTAACGTTTTATATCGCCCAAAATGCCCCGCCAACGCCCCTTGGTGTCCCTCCAACACAATCGCATCCCGCAACGAACACTGGGGCACACACAACCGAATACCTTTAAAAAGAAACCCGTCATGTAGCGAATACCCCTGAGACGGCCCAGCCCGACAGGCGGTCCAAATAGCTGAGAAATCCGGATCGTCCGAATATAGCGTTGCAAATTGTTCAAACACATCCACACGAACTTGGAGTGACGTAAGTAATCCGCGACGGCGGCTAAGAGCATCAGCCGCTATGTTTGTTGCCCCAGACTTATGACGAATGACAAATGAAAACTCTTGTATGAACTCAACCCATTTAGCATGTCGATGGTTTAGCTTATGTTGGCCCTGAATAAAACGCAATGCCTGGTGATCTGAAAACAAAATAAATTCGGTATGCAAAAGATAATGTCTCCAGAACTCCAAACTTCGGACAATAGTTAGCTTCATTTAGTTTTTCGCTAAAGAAGGCAATAGGGCCGACCCCCTTGACTAAGCACACCACCAATACCAAAACCCGACGCACCACACTCAACTTGGAATGTGTCTTTGAAGTTTGGTAGCGCCAAAATTAGGGCGCTGGTGAGCAGCGTTTTAATTCCTCAAATGCGACTATTGCTGCCGGTGACCAGTAGAAGACTTTCCCCTTCAAGCAGTCTGAAATAGGGGCTGCCACGACACTAAAGTTACGGATAAACCTGCAGTAAAACGATGCCAAACCCAAGAAACTACGCACCTCGTGAATCGTCGACGGTACAGGCCATGAGGTGATGGCCTCAACTTTCGATTCGTCCATGCGGATACCGTTACCCGATATTAGATAACCCAAAAACAATACCTCAGAAGACAAGAAACAACACTTGGTACCGTTTACGTAAAGTTTCTGGTCTCGTAATATCATGAAAACTGAACGAAGATGCTCGAGGTGCTGATGAACCGTGTGACTAAAAACAAGAATATCATCGAAATACATGACGACACATTGACCAATAAGGGGCTTGAATATGTGATTCATCAATCGCATGAATGTACTAGGCGCATTTGAGAGCCCAAACGGCATTACCATCCATTCGTATAATCCATCTCTCGTTTTAAAGGCGGTTTTCCATTCATCTCCTGGTCTCATTCTGATCTGGTGGTACGTGCTTCGTAGATCAATTTTCGAGAAAACGGAGGAACCGTAGCTGGTCCGGCAAATCGTCTAAACGGGGTATGGGAAAACGGTACTTAATTGTGATTTTGTTGACTGCGCGGCTATGAATGCACATTCGATACGTCCCGTTAGCTTTTGGAACAAGGAGAGTGGGGACGGCGCACGGGCTCATGCTCTCACGAATCAGCCCCTTGTCTAGAAGCTCGGTAACTTGGCGTTGTAGCTCCCCGTACTCGGTTGGGTTCATCCGGTAGGCTGGTTTATTCGGGATGACTGCTCCGGGGAGGAAGTCAATACAATGTTGGATCTCGCGAACTAGTGGAAGGCCTGCGGGTATTTCTTCTGACAACACATCTGCAAATTCACTAAGGAGGGGTCGTACTTCAGGTGGCGGTTCGGTGGTTCTGTTGTTGTTGACTTCTGTTATGACCATCGCGAACACGAAGGGTGGCTTTGTGTTTCTTGTGAAATCCAAGAAAGCTGACTTGGTATGAACCAGGGCTTCTGTTCCCATAGCACGCGCGTCAAGGGGTACTAGCTGAACATTCACGCCTTCTTTCTTGAATGTGTAGGTATTCAAGTATTTGTCATGCTTTGCGCGCTGATCAAACTGCCAAGGTCGCCCTAGGAGGATGTGACAAGCATCCATGGGGATGACCTCACACCACACCTCATCCGAGTATCGAGTGCCAATGCTGAATTGGATGAGACACTTGTTTCGCACCTTAACCACGTTCCCCTTTTTTAACCACGTGTGTTGGTAGGGTTCTGGATGGTCTTCTCTTTTCAACCCCAGTTTGTCGACCATTGATTCTGCCACCATGTTCTCACAGCTACCCCCATCAATGATAATGGTGCACACTTTCCCTTTGACCGTGCAACGGGTCCGGAAAATGTTGTTTCGAAGCCATCAATTATCATCCGGGTTGTAACACGAGTTAGTGCTGAGGACCCTCTGGACAATGAGGGCTTCCCCTTTGATTACCCCTGTAATTGGAATAATTCACGAGGCACAAGATTCAGGGAAAAGGAATCACTTTTATTTCATCACCAAAAACTAAAAAACTCCAATTAACATAGAAAACCCAACAATTAATAGGCTAAAACTACCCCTGAAAAAAAGGAACTACCCTTCAGGATTATTAAGAGCTAAACTGATAACAACTAACTAATTTTAAACGAAGATAAGATAAAATACTTGTTGAATTCCCACGTGATTCCCTTTCAATTGGATCCTAACTGGACGGGCCCGGGTCTTGACGGGGCCTAGCTGCATTAGTAAAATACTACAATCTCATGTCCGATCATTCAAAAGTATCACTTCTTAGTGTCTTGGCAATTTTCCATGATACTTTTTGTTTAAATAAGCATGAAAAAACATTAATTGTAAACATTAACATTTATCAAATGTTAATACACTATTCCTAAGGTCAAATCCACGAAACAGTGCCTTATGTTGTGCTCACTGCTAAAACATGTTCTTGTGTGCTCAAGACAATATCACAGGTCCATCCAAAGATTGTAGCTTAATTTTCACTCTTTCTCAAACCTCACCATTCCTATCAGTTTCTCACCATCGTGCGCAACCATGAGTCCTCATCGCCGCCCAATGTTGTGTTCATGACCATCACCGCCACTGTCCCTGTTAGACAAATATGTCTTCTGTTTAAAACCCTTGATTTTCAGAGGTATTCGCCTCCATCGATCTCTCCCTCCCTCTCTATCCAGAAGCATAGATTTTCATTTCTTATGTCTCTATAAACCCCCTCTGTAAAATAACCCTAATCGATGCTCTTCCCAGGAACCCAAAAAAGAACCATACGGCTTTAAGAGGTACAATATTTGTTTATTTACAATTTTATATGTGTCAAACCCACAAACCAGACGGCGGAAACGTCCGAGGTGGACAACTTCAATTGTAGTATCACAACACATGCATTATAGTAATCAAAGTACAAACAACCATTGCATTAATAAGTATAAGTTTTTACATATGTTCAATCATTGTATATTGACACCAAAATTAGTTATAACAAAAGATAAAAGACATGACTCAAAACAGCTTCATTTTCTCAAAAGCTCGGGGAGTACCTGTCTACTGATTTCCTGAGAATACAAGTAATTTGAAAAGAGAGTATCAACATAAAGTTGAGTGAGTGCATAAGTAGGTTTAATCACATAAAACCGTTCTGTTTGTAAACCAGTGTTCTGTATTTGTATTCTTTTGTATAACCTGAAAAAGTGAGTGTGTCTGGCTTCACCGGCTGTTAATGTAAACTGAGATGTAATACTGTAAAACTGTATTTTAGTAAAATAGCATCATACGGTTCGGCCAGCGTGAGCAAAAGGACCGAACCGGACCCGGGAACCGGCTTCGGCCAAAATCAAGAACCGAATCGGCCCGGCGGTTCTACCAGTTCCCGGTTCCTACCGGTTCTTGTCGTGTATTCAAATGTTGGAACCAGTCCTCGAAAAATAGCATCATATGGTTCCGGTTTTTTGCCGGTTCTACCGGTTCCGGTTCCTACCAGTTCCAAAAGTCCACAAAAATAACGTCTCAGTCCCGGCCCGACCGGTTCCATCGGGTTCCGGTTCCGGTGTCGGCCGGTTCCCCGATCCATATGTTCATCCCTACTGTCACTCGTAGGCGTGTATGACTGGCTGTAGCTAGCAGTCAGTGCGGGGTTGTCAATCCCAATATAAATCTATACACACTTGTTTCAATCCCCGACTGGAGATTCTGGTTATAATGTCAGGACTTTAACTATGTTGTTTAAATGAATTAAACAACATTAATCTATTGACTCATAAAAAGCATATAGACGTTACGTGTATAATAGAAGTGAAAACCCAATCATTCTGAAATAAATGATTGATAGTATGCTCTTGAATTAGTATTCTTAACATGTATTTGAAAAATGTATACCCTTGATTAGTTTTGAATCAAACCATTGTTCTTGTAAAATGGTGTACTCTAGTATACTTGGTTCGTGAATTAATGTTCTATGAATCATAAAGTACACCTATTATAATTTATATGTACTTTCTGAATTGATACTAACTGTTCATGAATGCAATCCCTTGCTCGACATGTTACAAAGGGTATTGAAATTGAATGAAATAACCTTTATATTTATATACATATACAAATATATAACTAAAATTTAAACGACAGTCGGACAAATAACTGATACTCTAAGCCCACATCCAAACAAGGAAAATGAAATAAAGTGAGTTATCAGTCCTAAGCCCTTTAAATCTTATATATATATATATATATATATATATATATATATATATATATATATATATATATATATATGATTTTTGGGGGAAAAAAATATAAGTTTATAAAATCATTTAAAGAATTTAACATCTTGAAATACTTTTGGTGACGTGATGTCATTTTAACACAATTTAAAACCATTTGATTTGATGACAATTGAAATCCATTTTGGTAAGATATTTTGAAACCATTTGATTTGATATAGGACGTTTACTTCCACAAGTGTAATCTCGTAGTAAAACAAGTCCTATATAGCAATTAGAAACTGGACTAATTTGTAAGTATAACTTCAAATAGGAGTGTTAGAAGCTAAAATGGAGGCTGAATGGTGTTCAGATTTTAATGCACTTTTGAATGATAACTTTTGAGTAGTTATAGATCCAATGATCTTTTAAATTTTAATCCACTTAGCATTCTACAAATATCTTACACAAGTTATCTTTTGGTTATTGTTTTTACTAAAAACTTCATCAACATTTTTGACAGGTTAAGAATCTCAGGAAAGATGTTAATATTGTTGGTGTAGTATGTTGAGATCAGCCTCACCGTTATATTGTTTCTCCTTTTAACATTATCTTTGAAATTGGAACATTAAGCCTATTTAACCTTGAATTTTGTTGAAAGACGTGTGAAACTAGGTGGTGGTCTATTGGTGAATACTGCTGAAACGTTGAAGAATTAACTCTGATGTATCATAACCCTGGTGAAGGTATAGACAAACCCATCTTTATGTCGTTTTTGTTTTTTTTGATTTTGATGATTACTTCTTTGTTTCACAATTAAACAAAGATATGATTTATGTTGTTGCAGGTTCTATTCTAATATATTTAGGGTTTAAGACATGTGATTCCTTATATGTTGACCCAATATATGATGATTTTCACAATTTAACAAATTGTCTTTGTTTCACAATTTGTAGGATAATTACTATCTTTTCAAGATATCATGTCACTGTCTAAGATGTTTTTCTAAACACTTATTTGTACAACAAGATATGGAGCAACCTCTTGAAAGTTAAAAGTGACAATTATCTATTTGTTGTTCAGAATCAAGTTCACTGAAGCATGTAAACAGAAGAAGTCGAAGTGTAAGTGCTTTTGAATATTTTGACAGAATTTGTGATCTTGAAAATTAAAAGTGACAATTACCGATTTTCCAATGACCAAGTAAAATTAACTAATTTTTGTTTTTCATTTTCTTGCTTCTAATACTTTCTTTAGGAAATGGCTAGGAGGAATGAGGAGCACTCTGTTTAAAATGTGTTGTGTTTTCCCCGATTAACTATTTTTTTTCTAGAAAAGTCCATAATTAAGTAAGGTGCTTCAAACAAAAATCTATTATGGGTATTGAAGTTTGTTTTGCCTAAAGAAAAGATAATGTACTATTAAAAAGTTCTATTTTAGTGAATTTGACCCTTTGCAAAAAGTTACAATAATAATAAATAAATCACCTAAAGTATATTACTAATTCTTACAATATTTTTCATCTATTGGTGTTGTTTTAAGGTTATTATTTTACCCATACACAACTTAAAAATTGCTAACTGCTTTAATTTTTTGGTGCAGAGGTTATAACTTTAGGCAAAGTTTTGCCCTTCATGTTTTTTTACCCACAAAAGGGTTGAAAATGCTTCTTGATTTGAGGCAATGTATTTTTGTGTAGTTTCTTTTAACATTTCACTTTTATTTTTTTCTATTATAATATTGTATCTTTAAATTTTTACCATGTATGACGATTATATTTTTATCGATCCTCACTACCAATTTCGCTAATGTATCTTCTTTTTTACCATAAAATTATTAGTAAAAATGTCTAAGTATGTTGCTATTTTGGGTAAGTCGTTACACGTAAGTGAACTTAAACTTCAAAAAACATATTATATAAAAACAGTTATTGTTCAATCTCCCGCCGCAACGCGTGGCTTAAAAACCTCGTTTCTTACATCACACTTTATTACTATTGATAAAGCTGATTTTTTTAATTAAAATTAACATAACTAATCCTAAATATGGCGACGTCAACTTCCGGTTAATTGTGTATTACAAGTTTACAACATCCTATTTCAATTACCTCCACTACAACATTAAACTTTTTCTTACTAAATGCCTTCTACTTTAAAAAATCTAACCACATCAATGTGCTACTGTATTTGTCTTATTAGAACATTATTCTTTCAAAAATTGACCCCTATTATAGAAATGAAAAATGCTTTGCATATAAAGGACATTGTTAACTTGGTAGATTTTAAAATTACAATGTTCCTAACAACAAGAAGCAAACCTAGGATGCTATAATAAATAAATCAACAAAAGTATGTTGCCATTTCACAAACAAATATATACTTCGGATCAAAATACAATCAACTTTCTTGAGAAATCTGACTGTCATGCTTTACATAATTATGCATCAAACCATGATAACGGAAGTTTACTTTCTAAAAAAGCATGCTATTGAAAAAGTTAGAAAGAAAAACATGCTCTATATAATTATTTGCTATGTGTTAGGAACAATATCTTTGCATGATAAATCTATCATGAACAAAATCCTTCAACTGTTGTAATTAGAAAAGTTAAAGAGTTTATGACCCTACATGCAGCGCAGCTTCTTTCGCTAGTACAGAAGAGATTTGATAATGCGGTTATTATTATTTGTTGATGTGGTTTTCTAACCATGCCAACACATATAACATCAAACAAAAACGATATTTGTTGATGCGGTTTGTTATACCGCATTAGCAAACGTGAAAAATCGTCTTTATAAAATATCTAAGTAAAAAAGCACAAATCGCACCAAAAACTTAGTAACCGCCCTATTAAGTAATTGCACCAAAAAACACAAAACTGCTATATTAAATAACAGCACCAAAAAATATAAAACCGCCCTATTAAATAATAGCAATAAAAAATACAAAACCAGCCTAATAAAATACAACACCAAAAAAATAACAAATCTACACTACAAAAAATAATATATCATTAAACAAATCATCATTATAACATATCACTATAAGAAATCATCAATAAACAAAAACATACTACTAAACAAAACATCATTATACAAAAAACCAACAATTTCTAATTATATTTTAGTTATAGTAATCATTATAATTCTTACAAAGTTCTTTTCCGACCACCGTTCACCATGTCAATTAAACAATGTACTATTTCTAAGACCTTATCTTCAAGTTTAATAGTCGAAGCAAAACTTTTCTTTTTATATATCATGTTGAATGTTTTCAACAAACTCGTTCATATGTTTTATTACTATAAATCCACATTTCCATCCACCTTTTTGTTTGTAGTAATGCATTTAATTCACAATCTATTTCAAACCACTTGAAATATATTGATAAAACTAATAGAAAACATATGTTTACCGTTTCCCACTTATTAAATCGTCCCGGGAATATTTTATCAATTATAGAAGCAAATAGGTAATCGTCCTTTTTTTTCCTCGTTCTTTTCATAAATTTAAGAATCATTAATAACCGCATTTGTTTTCTGAACATTGGATAAAAAACACCCAATATCTACTGCAAAAATAAGAATTATTTAACAAATAAACATATATGTGTAGTGTGTATATGTATAAGTGTAGTGTATAATGTATGTGAACATATCATGGAAAGAAAAAAAAAATTACCTTTATAAATATATATGAAGCAAGAAAATTTTGTTTACCTTTATGATACGAAAATATTTGTTAGATATGTTCAACAACAGGCGACAAATTGTTTTTAGTATCTAAGTTTATAATGCAAAGCGGATAAAAAAAACCACAATCGGAATTGGGTATATATCAAGCCAATCATAAAAATAGTTGTAAAACCTTTCAAATGCATAAGGCTATAATTAAGTCAATCTCTTAAAAATAGTTGTAAAACCTTGATAGGTATCTTGAACCTTGCGACGATAAATCCATTTAGGTGAAAAAATACTAATGGCTTTTGTATTCCCAAAAAACGTTGATACTTTGCTCAAGCGTATACACAACTCATGATCTTCAAGTGTATAGAATTCAGGTTCGGGTTCGGTTTCAGACTCGTGTTCGGGTTCAAATTCGGCTCCGACTCGGGGAGCATTTAAATCAACTAGTGGTGGATTCATAAATAATATTTGAAAACTAAACACAAAACATTAGTACATAGATATGATTATATATAAACATAAAACATCTAAATTATATACAAACATAAAACATCTAAAAACAAACATAATAAATCTAAAAACAACAAGCATAAAACAAGTTTTTAAGGCTAATCTCATCAAGTAAACCACTTGAATATGTTCATTAATTTCATGATGATAAAGAATGTGATTTTCCTCAAACTAAAATAACAAACACATTGTTATATAATATTAAAAAAAATCAAACTAAATTAACAAAAAATAAGAATGATTTGGTCGACTACCTGTGGACGATAAACTGAAGTCGTCGTGATGCCATCAGCATGTATCTGTGGCGAACCACGACTCGACCCCATTCTCATGCCACTATTTGACTTGCTAGGTGTCTTGTTCACAAGCTAAAATATTCAAATAAAAGTATACTAAAATATATAGTTATACTTAAATATAAATATACCTTTATAGCATATCACGGTCGGATGTTTAACATATTCAACTTATTCCGTTCATGTGACGGCATGCACAAGCAAGTTCTCATATATTTCAATGATTTCATCAACCTTAACTTCCACATAACCTTTATTTATAGGTTTTGAATGTATTATCATTTCAGATGTTGACCATGCAACATAAGCTATTTTCAATTGGATATCAGCCACATTCACTAGCAAATCACATTCTATCCTAACCTAAAAATCATACAACATTTTTTTAAAATATAACATAAAAACATGACTTATAATATAATTAAATATCTTTTTTATATGGAAACTATAAATATATTACTTCAATAAGTGGATATTTTGTCAACCGTCTACAAGACGCACCACTAGATTAATGGAATGTTATGATATTGTCAACATGTGGTCACATGTTTTGACTATTTTCCACATTCTTAAACAATCCACCGTAAACTTGAGTAGGGCCAATGATATTGGATATTCTCTGTGATCGGCCCCATGATCGTATCCTAAAAGTCTAACTAATGGGTCTTCCTTATTTTGAAAATAACTCTCATCGACTATCATTCTTTTCTCTTTTTGTTCCTATGAAAAAAAATACTTGGCAAGATATAATTAATAAAAAACAAAATCTTCATCAAGTGAAAAAACATAATTGTTTACCATAAAATGAAAATCTTCAATCGACCTTTGTAGAAAATCATACATATTGGTTTCTTTGTTTTTTACTGCGAAAGTCATTAAATACATCCTAGACCGTTCATTTTGTATACGATCCAGAAACTCGTATTTTGATACAAGTTGAGGCCATATAGTATGTCTTTTTTTTCAAGACCCCGTCATCCACTTCGTGCTAAGCGCACAATGAATAACCTTTTGGCATTGCTTTCTTTAGCTTTTGCACTTTTTGCCTTCATACATACCAACAAAATAATAATAATAACAACAATAACAATAAAAAAAAATTAAAATATACCAAAAACTCAAGGGTAGTTTTTTGTGCAACGAACTTATTCTATACATCCGGTTTTATAAAATCATATTTAAGACACGCATTCAATCATTGGATCATAAAATTTATAACAAAGTATGATTTAAAATTTGATGCAAGCTTCACAGCTTTCTTCTTCAAAAAAATTTCCTGATCATCAGACTCAATGTTCCACTATTTTACAATTCCAAAACAAGAGGTTAAACATAATAATTAATTAACAAGTTATTCATATTTGTAATAAATTAAAATATAAATGTCTTGGTTCCAACCATAAATTTTTAAAATATGTTTCTTCAAGTTTACGTGTCACTATATCTATAGAAACCTATGTCGAGCCATCATGTCATACCAAGAATTCAACCTAATTGGCATGTCACCGTTTGGGATATTATTTTCATCAAACTTCACTTGATACTTTCGGAGGAATCTTTGAATTAAATGTACCAATACTGCTTTCACAACAATAAATCAATATTGTAAATATTCTAAACTATACAGCATGAGACAGTTACGTTCATATATATTCTAAAATATTCGAAACACCTTTTCACAATAAAACTTTTTGACAACAAATCAATATAATATACATCTTAGTTGAGACAACAACAAATCAATGTATATATACCTTATACGACAGAGAAACTCAAAAATGACATTGTGACACAGAGACTTGTAGAGCGAATTAGACTATGTGGACGACGGAGTTAGTGAATGTTGTCCGATAAGTGTGAGATTTAGCATCGATTTAGCCGTCCGGGACCACTAAAACGGGAATTTCCGTCGGCCTCAACTATGAAGGTATTATAGAAGAAGGGTTTACGAATTCGGATATGGAGGTTTCAAGACAACAGCTCGCGCACAATGAAAAGATTTGCAAGGCAAATGACGAAAATCATAAGAGGGAAACCCTTGTGAAGCGATTTAGGTATTTTTTGGAGCGATTAATGTGGGGGGTATCCGAATTCGTAAACCCTTCTTCTGTAACATTTTTGATATCCGCTCACATTAATCCCCCCAAAAAATACCTAAACCTCCATATGATTTTCGTCATTTGCTTTTCAAATATTTTCATTGCGCGCAAACTCTCTTCTCCAAACCTCCATATCTGAATTCGTAAACCTTTTTTCTGTAATACTTTCATTTTTGAGTCTCTGTCGTATAAGGTATATATATCCATTGATTTGTTGTTGTCTCGACTAAGGTGTATATACATTGATTTGTTGTTAAAAAGTTTTATTGTGAAAAGGTGTTTCGAATCTTTTAGAATTGATATGAACATGATTGTCTCATGTCAAATAGTTTATAATCTTTACAATATTGATTTGTTGTGAAAAAGTGCTATTACTTTACATTATAGTTTGGAATCTTTAGAATATATAAACGTGACCGACCATATTTAATAAATGTAATATTTAGCCCCACATATATAAGGTCTACCAATTTATTGGATCGATCCTTTTCATTGCATTATGTTGGATTTTGGTTTTGTATTCATGTAATATACTATTGTATTGGATTATGGTTGTTGTCCTTATGTAATGTCTGTCTTCTGTTATCTATGGATAAACTTATTTTTAATTTTTTCAATATTGTTAGGCTTATAAAAATGGAAAATGTACAAACAAGAAAAAGAGGTGAACACAGTATTGGTGCATTTAAGTCAAAGATTCCTCCAGAAAAGTATCAAGTGAAGTTCCATAAAAATAATATCCCAAACGGTGGCATGTCAATCAGGTTTAATTCTTGGTATGGCATGATTGTTCGACACAGGTTTCTACAGATATACAGACGCATAAACTTGAAGAAAACATATTTTAAAGATTTATGGTTGGAAACCAAGGTATTTATATTTTAATTTATTACAAATATAAATAACTTGTTAATTAATTATTATGTTTAACCTCTTTTGTTTTGAAATTATAAAATAGTGGAACATTAAGTCTGATGATGATCAGGAAAATTATATGAAGAAGAAAGCTATGAAGCTTGCATCAAATTTTAAATCATACCTTGTTATAAATTTTATGAGCCAAGGATTAAATGCTTGTCTTAAATATGGTTTTATAAAACCTAACAGGATTGATTCGTTGCACAAAAAACTACCCCCAGAGTTTTTTGTATGTTTTAATTGTTTATTTATTATTATTACTATTATTACTATACAAAACGAAGTGGATGGCAGGGTCTTGAAAAAAAAGACATTATATGGCCTCAACTTGTATCAAAATACGAGTTTCTGGATCGTATACAAAATGAACGGTCTAGGCTGTAGTTAACGGCTTTCGCAATAAAAACAAAGAAACCAATATGTATGATCTTCTACAATGGTCAATTGAAGATTTTCATTTTTTGGTAAACAATTATGTTTTTCACTTGATGAAGATTTTAAATTTTACTAGATATCTTTTGCCAAGTATTTTTTTTTCATAGGAACAAAAAGAGAAAAGAACGATGGCCGATGGGAGTTATTTTCAAAATAAAAAATACCCATTAGTTAGACTTATGGGACACGATCACGGGGGCGATCACAAAGAATATTCAATATCATTGGAACTACTCAAGTTTACGGTGGATTGTTTAAGAATGTGGAAAATAGTCAAAGCACGAAACCACAGGTTAACATGATCCCAACAGTCCATGAATCTAGTGGTGTGTCTGGTGGACGGTTGACAGAATATCTACCTATTGATGTAATATATTTATAATTTCCAAATAAAAAAGATATTTATATATATTATAAGTTACGTTTTTATATTATATTTATAAAAAATGTTGTATCATTTTCAGGTTAGGATAAAATGTGATTTGCTAGTGAATGTGGTTGATACTCAATTGAAAGTAGCTTATGATATTGCATGGCCAACATCTGAAACGGTAATAAAGGTTGTGTGAAAGTTCAAGTTGATGAAATCAACGAAATATATGAGAACCTTCCTGTGCATGTTGTGTGAATGTTGTCACACGAACAGAAGAAGTTGAATATGTTAAACATCTTTTGCATACCCTCATTCAGTGGTCGAGATATGCAATAAAGATATATTTAAATTTAAATATAACTATATATTTTAGTATATTTTTATTTAAATATTACAAAGTATTGTAGCTTGTGAACAAGACATGTAGCAAGTCAAATAATGGCACGGGAATGGGGTCGAATCGCAGTTCGCTATAGATAAATGTTGATGACATCACGACGACTTCAGTTTATCATCCACAGGTAGTCGACCAAATCATTCTTATTTTTTGTTAATTTAGTTTGATTTTTTTAATATTATAACATTTTGTTTGCTATTTTAGTTTGAGGAAAACCACATTCTTTATCATCATGAAATTAATGAACATATTCAAGGTGGTTTACTTGATATGGTTAGTCTTAAAACCTTGTTTTATGCTTGTTGTTTTTAGATTTATTATGTTTGTTTTAGATGTTTTATGTTTGTATATAATCATATCTATGTACTAATGTTATGTGTTTTTAGATATTGTCTATGAATCCACCACAAGTTGATTTAAATGCACCCGAGCCGGAGTCGAACCCAAACCCGACCCTGAACTCAAATCTGAATCCAAAACCAAACCCGAACTTGAATTTTATACATTTGAAGATCTTGAGTTGTGTATGGCTCCTTAAGCAAAGTACAGCAATAATGACCTAAGTTTCTATCTGTTGATTTTTAAGTATCAAAGTTTTTTAGGAATGCAAATGTCATTAGTATTTTTTCACCCAAAGAGAGGCATCGCCTCAGGGTTCAATTTACCATCTCATATATCTCGGTGTTACAACTATTTTTAAGAGATTGGCTTGATTAAGTTATTATGCATTGGTTTGCGATGTAAGTTTATATATATATATATATATATATATATATATATATATATATATATATAAAACGGATATAAAAAACGCATCAAAGAAGTACTTTCATATCATAAAGGCAAACAATATTTTTTGCTCCATATTTACAGAGGTAATTTTTTTTTCCATAATATGTTCACATTTATATACACACTACACATATATGCTTACTTGTTAACCATGTTATCCTTACGTCTATGATGATGAAATATGAACTTCTAAATTATTGGAATGTCGCCCTCTTGACAAACAAAAAGATTCATTATAAAAGTTACAAGACCCCAACAAAGATAAATACTTACCTTCCATTGATGTTTATAACTTTATATGTGCTATGGCTTTTTCAGCATTGTTCACTACTTCCATTAGGTTAACCAAACCATGCACTCAGCCTGATGTTGTTGCCTTTTTGTTCAAATTCTTTTTTTAACCTAACAAAAACAGAAATAATGAATACTGAAATACGAGGTAAGATTATTGACTAAAACATCCTGATCTGATAGAATTAGTTTTCATGTCCATACATTAACTTTACTTTTATTGAAAAAAAAAAAAACAAAACTGGAGAAATAAAGTATTATAAAGAATAAAAAAAAAAAAGGTATAAGAATGAAAAGATGAAAAAGAAAAACCCTCCAACAAACAGATGAACACCAAGAATCCCAACGAAAAGACCAACAAAATTACAGTTTCCTTCTTAAATCAGAGTTTACAAAAATACCCGCCAACGAATAAATGAAGAAGAAGGCAGGGTAATACTAGAAACCCTAACGAGTAGAAAGAGAACAAAATAAGATTAAAGACATAGCAATTAACCTTTGATTATTTCTTATTCAAACATCAATTTTAATTTGACAAGGAAATTACAATATCTTAACCGCAAAAAAAAACAACCCTAGAGACTAGAGAGATGAATGAGAATTACCTGCGCAGGTTGGGGGTGTTTAGGTCTCCGGCAGTGGAGTTACATAGATCGCTATGGGTCAGGGGTGTTTGGGTTTGTTGAGAGCAGAATGACTGAAGAACGCGCGGCCACAAACAAATCCTGTCGAATTCAAAGGGTTTCTTAGATCACAGGCGAAGAAAGGAAGGTGGTGTTTTGGTCTCAGGGGAGCGGAGGAGTTACGAGTAGAGAGATCGTCAGGGTTTGGGTCTTGTGAGAACGGGAGTTAGGGCATGTTTGGGGTTTGGGAACGGGAGTGACATGTTTTTAAAGTGTTTGTTATCTTATAATAAATAAATAAAAAGTGTTTGAAAAAAACAAAAACCGTTTTTTTATGAATAAAATAATTTAAAAAACCAAAAAGCTAAGATTTCCCATTTTTCTAAAACTTTATTTTTTTCTTATCCAAAAAGCGTTTTTTAAATATGTAAATATTTTTTAGCTTATTAGCATTTTGAAAAACTAAAAAGCTAATAACTTATTTTAAAAAGTTATCCCAAACACATTTAGAGTAGAGGAGTTAGATCCCAAAACCAACGATGGTTATATTATAAGCTTTCCAAAATTAAGATTTTCTAAATTATTACAACTTATAAAAACATATTAAATTTTGAACTTATTAATAGGCTTAATTTTTGTTTTGTATAGAAAAACTTAAATTTTTTAAATGTTTATTTATTCAGGGTTTTCGACATTGCAATGTTCAAATTAAAATTTATCTTGTTTTCATCTAAATTTCACCTATAAAGTCAAAATAACATCTTTAAGAGTAATTTATACGAATAAGTCTCTCGTGCGGATATCAAATGGTACGTTGACTTCTTATTTTCAAAAATTAATTTGGACAATCTTTTGTTTGGTTTAATTTTGCACATTTCATCACGAGTGAGTTTAAATCTACCTGATTCATCTTTTGTCAAACATAAAATGACTATATTACCCTTACTAGTTTATTTTGTATTTATAAAAAGTCAAAAAATGCCAACCATTTATTTTATATTTAATAATTAATTATTTTTAAACAATTAAACATATCACCCTTACTCGCCCCCACCCCATTTACCTAGAAGTACCCTAAATCTTCCTTCCCATTTCTCCATCTTCATCTACAGCCTCATCTCCCCTACGAAGTCAAAATCCAACCACCGCAGGTATAACTAAGGTTGTTGTCATTAGGGGTGAGCATTTGGACCGAACCGGACCGGACCGGACCGGACCGGCTCTTGGATCGGACCGGTTATGGATAATATTGTGGACCGTGGACCGGACCGGATGAGTCATGTCCGTGTCCGTGTCCGGGTCCGGGTCCAGGTCCGGGTTTTCCGGTTCTTGGACCCGTTTGGACCGGTACAACTTTAATTGCATAGAGTACAAGTCGTTAAAATATGTTTTTGGGTTTGATAGAACTCATTAAAACGAATATGTTATTGGGTTTGATACGATATAACTTGTAAAAATGATTACGTTTCGGTTTCATGCATAGAGTACAACTCGTTAGAATATGTTTTTGGGTTTGATAGAACTCGTTAAAACGAATATGTTATTGGGTTTGATACGATATAACTTGTAAAAATGATTACGTTTCCGTTTCATGCATAACTAATCTACCTTCATGTTAGAATATTATAACTTGCAAAATTAATTTTCCAAATAAAAACAACTAACATATAAATCAAGTTCACCATGATCCCTTTCATATGATTTATCTTTCAAAGATACATAAAATTCATAATTATAGTCTAAAATAATAGTTAAAAAGTTGAAATATTTCAATATTGATAACTTAACTTTGAAGGATTGTAACTCGCTGAATATAATACCAAAATCAACAAAATTATAGTCTAAATTCATCTACAAATTGTAAACTAAATGTTGGAAAAAAGCGCAGGTCACTCCGACTTAAAACGAATAAGTTATGATTGTTTAAAAAGTTTCACAGATTACAAAATTTTAAAAATCTTGCTGAAAAACTGAAATTTTTTAGTTTTGATAGCTCAACTTTGAAAGACTTCAACTCATTGAATATAATACCAAAATCAACAAAATTATAGTCTAAATTCATCTACAAATTGTAAATTAAACTTTGAAAAAAACCGCGTGTCAATCCGACTTAAAATGAATGAGTTATGGTTGTTTAAAAATTTTCATAGATTACAAAGTTTTAAAAATGTTGCTGAAAAGCTGAAATTTTTCAGCTTTGATAGCTCAACTTTGAAAGACTGTAACTCATGGAATATAATACCAAAATCAACAAAATTATAGTCTAAATTCATCTACAAATTGTAAATTAAACATTGGAAAAAACCGCGTGTCAATCCGACTTAAAACGAATGTGTTATGGTTGTTTAAAAAAATTCACAAATTACAAATTTTTTTAAACCGGGTCCAACCGGTTCTAAACCCAGTAAAAACCGGACCGGACCGGGAAAAAAACCGGACCAGACCGGGATGGATTCCTAGAACCGAGAACCGGCCTGGGGGTCCAAAAAAACGGTCCGGTTCGGTCCGGTCCGGTCCACCGGTCCAAATGCTCACCCCTAGTTGTCATCCCCTTCAAACCACCGTCATCATCCTTTCACACGACCGATTTCGCCTCTTGCAAGTAATTGTCGTCATCGCCTCCGATTAGTCATCGTCGCCTCCAAGCCACCACCATCATCCCCGTAAGCCACTAACTTTGTCGGCATGTTTCAGGCGAGGGTCTCTCTCTCTCAACCATGGTTATTTTCGAAGTCGCAATCTCCCCCATTACAATTAAACGTCGTCATTACCACTGAACTCCACCATCACCACATTTGAACCCGCCATCGATGGCTACTCCCTCTGGCGAACCTTCTTTCTTCACCCATCGTGGTCTCCAACCTACTCCCTCTCACCCTCACCCACAGATGTGCTTAATTTATACATCATCGTTGCTCAACTTATGCAAGTGGATTTTCAAATTGTAGGGTTGGGTTTTCCGATTTGATGTGGTTTAATGTTAAGGTTTGGGATTTTAGATTTATGGTTTGATTTTAAGGTTTCGAGTTTTATGATTTTCAGATTTGATTCAAATTTGGTTTCGTGTGGGGTGGGGTGGGTGGATTACAAGTGGTTGTCGAAAGTAGAACCTAGTGGTTGTTGGATGTTCTTCTCATAGTTTTTTTAGAAAGAATACATGGAAGATATATTGAGATATGATATGCTATAAGGGATGATCGTAGGTGGTTGGTGGTTAGAGGTGTCTGGTAGTCAGAGTAGGATGGTGGTCGAATGTAGCTGGTTATCAGAGGTAACATGTGGCAGGAACATGATATACTACATTGTTGACCAACATTTTTCACAAAGTTATAATTAATAAAAATAAATGAAAAAAAGGAAAAAGGGAAAAGAAATAGAAAATTATGATATAGTCATTTCATGTTAGGAAGGGGACGAAGCATGCAACAAAATGACTTTCTAGGGACAGCCTGAGTTACTTTTTGAAAATAGAGATTGAACATGTATTTTTGGCACCTGCATGTTGGATGATTCGTGTAAGTAAAGGAGAATGAGCCTTTCAAGCAACCCAACATTATAACTCGACTAGGTAATTCCAAATCAGAGATGTGAATACCAAAGAGTAGGGACTTGTGGAAGTTGACCTTTAGGCCAGAAGACACATGAAAACATCTTCAAATGCGAGCAAGATTTCATATACTTTACGTTCCCAATATCCAACAAAAATGACATCATCGTCGTATAAGATTTTTGATACTTTCATGTTCCTAATCCCCAACAAAGTACTGAGGACAGCCAAGGGTTTTGATGCGATTTGGGTTATTGTCAACCTGTTGACCAAGAGTGCGACGTTCTCGCCATTCAAGAGAATTCTTCGGCTGAGAAGTTGGCAGATGTGTATGTGCGTGAGATCATTGCTCACCACGGGGTGCCAGTTTCTATCGACTTTGACCATGATGTACGATGTACTTCTCGGTTTTGGCAGAAATTCAACGAGAAGTTGGGTGTGAGACTGCATTTTAGCATTGCTTATCACCTCCAAACTGATGGACAGAGTGAGCGAAGCATTCAGAAAATCGAGGTTATGTTGAAGGCTTGCGTTATCGATTTCGTTGGGAGCTAGGACTCCTACCTTCCCTTAGCTGAGTTCTTTTACAACAACAACTATCATTCTAGTATTGGTGTTTCGCCTTTCAAGCTTCTTTATGGAAGGAAGTGTCGTAGATCACTGTGTTGGGGCGAGGTCGGTCACAAGGTCATGGGGAGGACCGAAGTGGCCCTTCAAACTATGGAGCTTATCCAGTAGATCGGGCAAAGATTGCAGACAACCTAGAGTCAACATAAAAGTTATGCCGACCGACGACGATCCAAGATAGAGTTCCAGGTCGGGGATATGGTTTTACTGAAGGTATTACCCTTGAAGGGTGTTATAAACTTCAGGAAGAGAGACAAGTTAGGGCCCCGATTTATTGGATTGTTCTGAGTAGTGGCCAGGGTAGGTATGGTAGCCTATCGACTGGATCTTCCTGAGGAGCTTAGTCAAATTCACAACACCTTCCATGTTTCTCAGATTCGAAAGTGTGTGGTTGATGATTCTGTTTGTAGTCCCCATGGACGACATTCATGTCGATGAGCGTCTGAATTAAGTGGAGAGACCGGTGGCTATTTTGGATAGGAAGACGAAGACCTAGCACAACAAGGTGGTACATTTAGTCAAGGTTTAGTGGCAACATTGGAAGGGTTCCTAGTGTACGTAGGAACCCGAGACAGAGATGTGAGAGCACTAACCAGACTAATTCACAACATTAGACTTCGAGGACAAAGTCTGATTCAAGTGGAGGAGAATTGTAACACCCGGTTATTTCAGGTAAAAACTTTCCCTTCTTTCATTCTTAAGATTTTGCGAGGTTCAAGTCTACGTGTGGCGTAGATTAGGGGTGTCAAACGGGTAAAATTTTCGGGTTTTTGGTATAACGGGTCGGGTAGAACGGATATTTCCTTAAGAAAATAATACCCGATACCTGACCTATATTGAATTCGGGTTTTCGGGTTTCGGGTATTCGGGTATTCAGGTTTGAGGTCGGGTCGGGTAATTATCGGGTATACCCGAAAATTTCTTAAATGACACTTACTGATAATTTTTTTTATTTTTATTTTTTATTTTTACATGTTGGTTGGTTTAATAAAAAATTGGGTAGGAAAATACCCCATACAATTAAAAAGTACATATATAATAACAATACAAATCATTATAATATGTTATGTACTTTTTTTAATTTCATTCTGTGCGATAGAGATAAACTGAGAATTGTGATGACGGTACAGGACTTCAGCTTCAGCGTCGTATTCCCTTTGCAAGTTTGCGTCGACTGTTGAGCCGTCGTACATAATAAGGAAACGAAGGGTTTTGTTTTATTTGAAGTGTGCGTACGTGACTGCATTGTATATTTGGTATTATTTAAAAAAGGAATTCGGGTATTCGGGTATATCCGAAAATAAATATTCATACCTAAAACCCGATCTATATTATTATCGGGTTAACCTATTACTCGAATGTTCATACCCGTTACCCGTTCTACCCGACCCATTCTACCCGAATTCGGAACAGGTCGGGTGGGTAGAACGGGTTTCGGGTTTTTCTGACAGGCCTAGCGTAGATAGCATCTGTGTGCTACATAGAAGGGAAGTTGATTCGAGTCATTAATGAATTACGCAGGGCGTAGTTAGAGAGTACACAGGATGTACTCGACCAAAGTAAAAACCCTAAATCCGGAGTTTTGAGCCCTATTTAAACACTTTAACCTTCATAAACTTCTTCCATTCTCAGCCTCCATCTCTCCAAACGACTCCCTTGAAACCCTAACTCCATATTTGTGCCTTGTGAGCTAAAAAGTGTTTTTGGGTGCTTTTGAATGAAGAAGAAGTTTGTGGGGTTGCTTGGAAAGCTTCAAGCATTATAGATCTAGGATCTGCACATCTTAAGCATTCCCTAAGGTATAAAGTTTAGAACTTGATGAATCTCTTGTTAGATCTTGTTATCTTTAGGTTTTTGTCCCATATTCTTGGTATGTATGTGTATGAACTACTCCAGACCTTATGAGTAGCTTTTTTCTGACGTTTTTAAGTGCATAGAGTCATAAAAATGCTATATTGGTCCCTTCTTTTTCACCCATGCATGAGTTAGGGAGCTTAGGATCTTATGATAAGTTAGGGTTTTGATCTTGGGCACTTTCTAGCCATGCAAATGTTGGATTAGGTGTCTAAGCCCATAACTATTTTGGTACGTACTTGACCCAATTATGAGCATGGTCCTTTTGGGTTGCCTTCACCATAGCAACTGATAGGATCAATTAAGGAGAAAGAGGATCAATTATGATTTATTAATATATTATATGAATAATATGTTAAATGAGAAATCATATTGTTTAATTAATATTGATCAAGAATTAATTTATAATTAATTTTATGGTCAAAAGAGATTAATTAAATCAAGGGGACTGATACTGTAATTATAAGACAGTTACAAAGTTGGGCTTAGGATCCACAAGGAAGCAACGGATGAATTCTATATGAGAGTCCATATAGAAATCGTCCAAGGGGCCTTCTGGAAGGATCTTTGGGCTGCTTGAGGACTAAGCAATGGGATTAGGGTTTCCAAGTTAATAACCCTAGAAGCCTCGGCTATATAAGGACCCTTAAGGCTCCCAAAAACGTGGCTAAACTTTCTTAGAAGATCTTGGATGTTTTTATGCCTTCTCCTCTATCTCTTGTTCATCCTTATTGCTAGTGGTGTTTGTGACTCCATTAGAGGTGCAACACTTGGGGCACTAGGCTTTCAGAAGTCAAAATCAAGGAGGTTTGTGATTGTTATTGCTACATAACAATCAAGGTAATATTCCTAACCTTATTCATATGTTAATTTCGATTATAGTATGCTAGATCTAGGGTTTATGATTTTTGGATGATTATTGCATGTACAACTAGATAAACTAGATCCAAAGCTTTATGGTTTGCATGTGCACCATAGGATTGATGTAATGCTCAGAACCCATCAGCAAAGTCATAAAGTTGGAAACTTTTATGATTTTAGATGTTGTTTAGGGTTAGATATAAGTTTTGGATGAAAGGTTTTAAGGGAATAAGTGCTTAATGAAGATTTGGAATTTGAATTGAGTACACGGGGCATACCTAAGGGTACACAATGCGTAGCCCATAAGTTTCCCATAAAAGGCAAGTCACCCTCTACGCAGGATGTATAGATGGAGTACACACGGCGTACTCGGTCTGGTCATGACTAATGACTTTTAACCATTAACTATTGACTTTAACCAAGTTTGACTTTAGGTCATTTTGGGTAGTTTGAATAGTAGATTGAGATTTGGTCTATGTTTATTGTATAGGTGACCTTTAGAGATAGTATTTGGAGAAGTGATTAGTTCAGTTATCTTTCAGAATGTGAGGTGAGTCTTCATCACTGTACTTGTGGGTCGAAGGCACCAATATCGACTCACTAGGTTATGTATCCTGATATATGGTATGATGTTATAATGGTTACATGTTAGACTGGTAGATCTGTATGATTACTTGTATATATACTAGTTATGTGTTAGACTAATAGATTTATGTGATTTCATGTACTTGTTGGTTATATGTTTATTTGTGCATATGTCGACATGGTGTTGGTCAAAGTGGAAATCTAGTCGGAAGACTCTGGGCCAGAGTGGCAATCCAGTCGGGAGACATTGGGCTAGAGAGGCAAACCAATCGGGAGACTATGGGATAGGGTAACTAGTCGGGAGACTATGGACCCAACATGTAATATGTGTATTTGTTTGGTTGTGTAGTATACTTTGGGGGAACTCACTAATCTTTGGTTTACTGTTGGTTTTATGGTTTTAGGTACTTTAGAGAACAGTGGCAAGGTGAAGGCTTGATTGTTCACATCATCCTGGATTTTATTGACTTATGATTTTGGGATACTCTAATTTCTATTTTGGTTTTGGAAACTATGCTATTGTATAACTTATGGATTTTGGAATGATTTTAAAAATGAAATTTTTCGTCATTATTTTTAGGATTTTACAAGTTGGTATCAGAGTCCTGGTTTGAGAGAATTAGATAAACACTTTTTCGATTCCAGACTCAAACTAAGGATCTACAAAATGTTTTCAAAAATTTTAATCATAAAAGAACCGACAAAAAGGATGTGATGTGCACAATCAGCCGGAGCCAAGGAAAATGATTCCCCAAGATACCCACACTTGTTTCATGTGTATTGATAAAATTACATGCTAGTGTGTAGGCTAAGGATCTTCAGGAATTGCATGATCTAGTTGCATGTTATATGATATCTAATAGCCAAGGTGAGTTTCTTGTTATGCTAAATGGAACGAACATTATTACTATGGTTGCTTAGTGTGTTCATCATAATTGTAAATAATTAAAATTGTATAGCCTGAGAATGTTGGATTTAGCCTTATTTCATGTTCCTCATCTGGTTGTGGGCTTAGGGTAGAATCAAGTATCCAATTGTCTATTGAATCAAATGTTATGTATGATTACCATGCATGAGCGGCTGAAGAGTTAGTACAAGTTTCATGAGTGAATATAGATTATAGCAGGTCACTGTGAGGAAAGATTAACCACTCTTTAGGGAATATGTATAGGATGTATGTGTATCCTAGATGTTGAGCCTTATGGTCGGGTAGTCCGTGAAGACCCCTTGAGACAAATATGGGTAGGTGTGGAAGGTAGTGTGGGCTCATACTACTAGAAGCACAAGACCCATATGTATAGCAAGGAAGTCACGGACCCCAAGGGTTTGGTCTTTCCATAATGTTATAATAGTATGCATTGTGACTTTTCTAATGTATATTCTGGTTTGTTTCGGTATGCCGATCACTAGGGGCTCAGGATCAGGAGCGGGAGGCCCGACGAGACCAGGATTGACGGATGATGACATTCGAGAGATGATCAACACTCAGGTGATCATGGTTGTTTGGGAGGCAATCCCATAGGTTTTTGATTTATTAATATCGTGAAGATTGAGCTTTTGATGAGCGATTAGTCACCGTGACCGAGGCTATTATTGTTGTTGCTATTGCAAGGGTTCAAGGGAGATGGTCATTTTAGTACCGGGACTTCAGTAACACGAAGCCCCGGGAGTTTGACGGGGTTAAGGATCCGATTATTGCTATGAGGTGGTTACCTAATGTGGAGTGTTGTATCTTCACATGTTCGTGCCCGGAGGACCAGAAGGTCAAGTTCGCCCTGAACATTCTTCGTTTGGGGGCAAAGGGCTGGTGGAGGTTGGTGGAAAGAGAGATATTAGCCCATAAGTACATATCTTTGAAGCAAACGGCATAGTCGGTAATGAAGATCACCAATATGTTACATAGAGAGCCCTTTTCTTCCCCGAGTATGCTGCTTTGGAGCAGGTTCAGATGTCCCGCTACTCGAGCATGCTCAAGACAGAGATCAGGGAGTTTGCGTCTACCCAGCGGTATAGTTCTCTATCTGAGTTACAATATTTCACTCGAATGAGGGAGACTGAGATTGAAACCCAAACGAGAGAGAAGAGTCAGACCCCCAACTCACTCATAGCCGGAAGTGAAGCGGTTCAAGCCTGTCGATTCACAATCTAAAGGTTATAAGGGTCGCACTTTGTGGCAAGTGAGGAAAGGCTCATAAGAGAGTGTGTCCATCAGCGACAACATGTCATAATTGGGGAAAGGAGGGGCACTTTGCAAAGGATTTCCGCTATCAAACCCCGCCGTCGAGCACCAAGATTTGCTACCATTGTGATCAGGTTGGCCATGTAAAGACCAATTGTCCATTTCTTACTGTGAATTCGGTGCAGGTACCGGCTCCTACCATTCTTAGGATCATAGATGGGCAACATGGAAGGGCTGAGACCCTGATGGCTAGGTGTCATGCATTTCATCTCACAACATAGGAGGCCAAGGCAACGCCTGACGTCGTTACTGATATGATCTCATTTATTATTTTGTCTCGTTAGTTTATTATATGCTTATGATTGTATTTCTGCTAGGTACTTTCTTAGTGAATTCCTTGAATTCTCTTATGCTTTTTTTACTCAGGTACGATTCGGTCTTTTGTGTCTCAATCCTCCAGTAGGAGTTTCGATATGATTCTTGGAGAGTTGGAGTGTTCGTTGTGAGTTTCCATCCCCAACGAACATGGTATTTTTGCAATGAGAGTTTTTTGGGATTATACCTTGGAGATACTTAGGGTGTCTTATCTGATCAACTTAATTCTCATCCCTACGGGGGGGGGGGGTGTTCGTAGGGATGGACTGGTTGAGCAGATTCAGAGCTATGATCGACTGTGAAAGACAACAGGTGGTAGTTTCAACCCCAAGTGGGGGAGAACTGATTATTTATGGAGAGAGTACCAGTGTTGGTTCGACTTTTTGTTCAGTCGTCAGGGCTCAACGGTATCTTCAACAAGGATGTATGGGTTACCTCGCTTATGTGGTAAACACTCAGTTTGAGGATAGAGTTTCGGTTACGGATGTGTCTGTGGTCAGAGAGTTTCCAGATGTATTTCTGGAGGAATTACCCGCATGCCTCCCATGAGGCAGGTGGAGTTCAGGATCGATCTGATCCCCAGTGTGACACCGATTTCCAAGGCATTGTATTACCTCGCACCACCAGAGATACAGGAGTTGTCCTATTAGATTCAGGAGTTGTTGGGCAAGTAGTTTATCAGACTGAGCAGTTCACCTTAGGTAGCATCAATCATGTTTGTGAAGAAGAAGGATGGGTCTCATCGCATGTGTATAGATTATCAGATTGAACAAGTTGATAGTAAAGAACTGTTACCCACTCCCCAGGATTGATGATCTCTTCGATCAACTGTAGGGTGCATCTTGGTTCTCCAAGTTTGATTTGAGGTTAGGTTACCATCATATGGGAGTCAATGAGGAAGACATGGAGAAGACAACATTCCGAACTCGTTATGGTCATTACAAGTTCGTGGTGATACCGTTTGGGCTCACCAACGCGCCTGTAGAGTTCAAGGAATTGTTGAACCCGGTATGCAGATTAATACTTGATCGATCAGTTATTGTTTTTATTGATGGTATTTCTGGGTTACTCTAAGATCGTGGAGCAACATGAGGAGCACATAAGGGACCTACTTGGAGTACTTAGACTAGAGAGGCTTTATGCCAAATTCTCCAAGTGTGAGTTCTGGTTACAAAAGGTCCAGTTTCTGAGACACCTTGTCAACCAGAACGGGATTTTGGTCAACTCGGTCGAGATTGAGGCGGTGATGCAGTGGGAGGACTCGAAGTCCCCATATGAGATTCAAAGTTTTCTAAGATTGATTGGTTATTATTGAAGATTTATTTAGGATATCTCCAAGATTGTTGTTCCTCTGATCCGTCTGACGAAGAAGGGTGCGGATTTCCTTTGGGGTCCTGAGAAGCAAGTCACGTTTGAGACTCTGTCACAACTAGGAATTCTGACACATTGTAAACACTTAACAAAAAAATGAAATTGTAGCTAAAACATGTATGGTGTTTATTCAATGACAACAAAATTCCATCAAATACCCTATACAAACATTCAAATAGTCAACAAAAGTTGGAAACCCTAAAAATCCCGGTTTAAGTCCATTTTGGACTAGGAATTTCTTATTGGGCCTAATGGACCAATAAGCTCCCAATTTGACTATTTTGGGCTTAGAACTCTTAAATCGGTTCTAATTGGACCCACTTTCATTTATGTTAACATTTTGGGCCATAATGGGCCTAGAATGAAATAAAATACCCTTATTGGGCCATAACAAATCTAATTAACCTAATTGGCCCGTAAAACCTCTTAAGGGCCCATTGGGCCGAAAACCATTAACTTGTGCTTCATATTAGGAGACTTAAGCACAAAAGGCACAAATCCTCTTCCCTTTTCTCTCTTTCTCGGCCCAAGAGGAAAACAAAAAAAAAATAGAAATTTATGAAATAAGGAGGGTTAGCCACCTCCATATAACACCACGGACTTCCAAGCAACATCACATACCTCCATGTAACCATCCCTTCACCTCTCTCTCTTCTCCCCCCCCCCTCTCTCTCTTCTTATGATCGGTCGAGAGCCAAACCACACACACACACACAACACCAAAACTCTTCTAAACTCTCTCAAAAATTCCCCTCTTTCCCACTCCAAAAGTCTCAAAATTTTACTTGTGCATCAAGAGGATTTCAAGAGATTATCATCACTTCTTGGTTAATTACACATATCCTATGATTTTATAACTCTTTTCTCATGATGAGATCCCTTCTCTTAAACAATTGTGGTAATCATACTCTTAGAATCACCTCAAGATCGAGATCATCACCAAAGTGTTGCGAGGGCCGAAAATCACATCACTTTCTTCCATTTCTTCTTCAAAACCGTGATCAACAAGAAAAGGTGAGTTCATACCCCTTTTTTTTCGGTTTTCCCAAGTTTTATGGGGGAGAATACAAGTAAAATGTGTAGATCTATGTGTATGTGTATGTGTGATTTCATGTGTTTATGTGGTAAATAAGTAACAAAAATGAAGGAAATCTCAAGATCTATGGCTCTAGGATGAAGTTAAACATGATCTAAGACATATTACACTAAACAAGTCAAGAAAAATTACCCTCTAAGGTGATAATAAACATATTGCAACATAAAACTCATTTTTGGGCTTAATTTGTGAAATAAACAAAAGTTGAGTTGAAATTTGTCATTCATGGTTTTCTTAAGGACAAAAAGATTCAAAACAGTAAAACTAAATGTTTTTATGAATATCATACTCTTTAAAGGGCTAGAAATGTAATTTGTAGCTTAATGGGCCAATTTTGGGCTTTTCGGCCCATTGAGCCAAAAATTGCGAAAAATAAAAATTTCAAGGGGTTGAAATGGTAAACTTCTCAAAACATGGGGTAAAAGGGTAAACAAAACTAATTCAGGGGTTAAAATGATTTTTTTTCCAAACAAGGATAAAAAAATGTAAACTTTTTGGATTTTGGGCCAAAATTGTAAAAGTTGCAAAAAGTTTGGACTTTAACTGAAAAACTCTTTACTGGAGGCGCTGAAACTACCAAAGAGTAAATTTTGAACTAAAACATCACTTAAACAAGTCTATGGGTAAAAAATGTCAAGAAAATGGTTTAAGGGCCAAAAATGTCTTTTTTTTTCTAAATAAGGGACTAAAAGTGTCATTTTTATTAAAGAATGGCTGAAAAGGGGTCAAACCAATATTTTGAGTCAATTATTTTATTATTAAGATAATGGGTCAAAAGTACCAAATTACAACTTATGAAAATAAAATGATGAAAATACATATAATTCCAAATATCGTTATAAACAACCGACCGGCCTCGTGCCAATACGAAATTTAATAATCGTTCAATCAAACTTTCTGACAATTATACAATACCTAAAACAAGTAAATATTCAAATATTTGGGCTTTAAAGTTTATAAAACATGCTTATTGGGCCTTCGTGACCCATTCACGTGACGTTTGAGCCCAACGATAGTAATAAATGTTTATTGGGCCTCCTGTGACCCAATTACATGCTAAAGGAACCCTCAATGGCTTTCAAGTGCTATTGGGCCTCAGTGGCCCATTACCATTGGTAGTAAGGTCCAAATAAATCAAATGCGAAATGGGCCAACGTGTTCTTCGTATACCCAACAACCTTAAATAATACACGAAATTAGCAGGACCTTGTAATCGTATTATCCTCGTTTGTTAGGCTTACCTTCAATTCAGTAAAGAAATACAGGTCGTTAATCAATGGTAATCAAATTCAATTTAGATTCAGTGAGTAATAACGGGCGGCACCTTTATGGGTCATTTGTAGTCTGTAGTTATAATCAAAGTCTCCTAGAGGGAGAGCGGGAGTTTGTGTATAGATCTATACGGGGGTGACTCCCCCACACCTCAGTTGTTCGCTACAGTTAGACTCGGCTAGTCTAGGGTGACAAAATCTTAAGATTAATTCTAGCGTTCGTTAGAATGCCAAGACAGACGAACTAGTCATTATCATGCATGGTTATAACGACTCACATAAATAAGTCCAATACTATTCGAGTAATCAAGGAAAAGCATAATCATTCGTTGTGATGGTATAACAATTCGAAACAATTATATTATATTATGTTATCAGAAAACATCGGGTTTTTCGAGGAGATCAACACCATTCAATTGAACCTTTCAATTACTATCATGCAAAACTTCTCATTTATACACACTTTGAAATCACTCACGTACAAAACTATGGATCTTCACACTTTGGTATAAACAATTGTCTTTTCAGAAAATATCGGACTTTCTGGGTTTTATAAACTATACAAACATTTTCAAAACAACCCTTCTTATGAACTCACCAAGTATGTTAGGGTGTTAAGCTTTTGAAAACTTTCAAACAATTTATGATATGAATATGTAATATTTAGACATTGTACTTGATGTGAACAATGTCAGTTGTAATGTATTAATGCATGGTGAAGTTTATGTTATGTTTCATGTATATTCATTGTGATGATATTCAATTTAAGTCACACGAGCCCTCGGACGTTTCCGCCGTCTGGTTCGGGGGTGTGAAAGGCTCTGAGGAGGAAGTTATGTGGAGCCCATTTTTAACCCTCCCTAAGGGTGCTGAGGATTTTGTGGTGTATTATGATTTATCGATCACAGGTTTAAGGGCAGTTCTTATGCAGAGAGGTAGAGTCGTTGCTTATGCATCTTGGCAGTTGAAGCCTCATGAGAGTAGATATCCGACTCGTGATTTGGAGTTGGGGGTAGTGGTTTTTACCCTAAGGATTTGGCGACATTATCTATATGGGGTCCGTTGTACCATCTGCACGAATCACAAGAGCTTGAGGTATCTTATGGATCACAAGAGCTTGAGGTATCCTATGGGGCTTATCTGACAGACCAAGTAGAGATTGCAGACAACCCAGAGTCGTCAAAAGAGTTATGCTGATCGAAGACGATCCGAGATAGAGTTCAAGATCGGAGATATGGTTTTATTGAAGGTATTATGCGCTTCATAGAGAAGGGCAAGTTAGGGCCCCGATTTATTGGACTGTTCTAAGTAGTGGCCATGTTAGCCTATTGATTGGATCTGCTTGAGGAGCTTAGTCAGATTCACAACACCTTCCATGTTTCTCATCTTCGAAAGTGTGTGATTGATTATTCCGTTGTAGTCCCCATGGACAACATTCAGGTTGATGAGCGTCTGAATTATGTGGAGAGGCTGGTGGCTATTTTGGATAGGAAGATGAAGACCTTCCCCAGGGTGAAGAACTAGGTCTAATGAAACCTTTGTCCAATAACTCCTAAAGTTTCATCATAAGCTCCTTTATCTCTACTTTTGCTTAAGAATCTTCTTTTTCTATAAATGGTAGAATCGTGGGTCTCCAGGAGTCGTGAGTTTGATGTGTTAGGTTGGTGGAAGCTAAATGAGATTAAGTATCGTGCATTGTGTTTGATTAAAGATACATATTGGCCATTCTCATCTCCAATGTTGCTTTAGAGTCTTCTTTTTCCACAGGTGATAGAATTGTGGGTCCACATAGGAACAAACTTCTTCCATCAACAATTGAAACTATCATATGCACTCGAAATTGGCTATGGGCGGGTAAAAAAGGTATGTATGATTTTGCCTGAACCATTATTTGTTTTATTCATTTTAACATATTTTGCTTATCACCATTATTTCTTTTCTTTGTTAGGTTGTGTTATTGATGGTGATAATTTACATTATGATGAAGACATGAGGAGAATTGAGGTAATAAAACATTATATCCCTTTACAATTTCGGGGGCAGGGTGGGGACAATTATTTACGCTCCCATTTCATCTCGTTGGCATCCATACTCCTATAGGTATGTGGCCTATGGCCAGGCATATAATGTGTTTTTGTGGAGTGCAAGAAAACAAAACGACATGTGAGCTACTGTTATGTTCACCAATATGATTACCATTGAGAAGTTGAAGCTTTGTATAGCTTCCACCAGCCTTTCGAAAGTTTGATGAAAGAGGCAAGAGAGGGAGGGAGAGAGAGATAGGAATGTTACAATAGTTGGATGGCAGGGAAATATTAAGTTGTTCAAGCCTCCAAGTGTGAGATTGTTAAGATCTGTGGAGTCATGAACTAAATGACAATTTCCTTATGGTCCAGGAGGGAATATAAGTGTAACTTGGCATGTTTGGTAGAAGTCATGAATGACAGACGCACATTACTTCACTTTCATAAATGGGAGCTGATTTTCCACGTTATCTTTTGATTCATCCACTGAAAGTTTAATGTATGGACACTTCTACCCCTCAAAACCAATTTTAGTTGTAATTTATGATGTTGAAGAAAGAGAAAATAAATTGTTTCCAGATGGCTCAATGATTTACAGTTGCATCTCCTATTCAATAAACTCAATAATTTCCACGGATACCTCTTCAGCCGATCGATGCGTCTTCATCTTCGATTTGAACAGTAAGTGAACTAGGCGAAAATGAAATACACTCATGCTTGGATACGAAGTCACGGTATCACTGGAACGGAAATAAAGACCTAGGCAAGCAGAATAATCGGTTGAATTTAGTGTAAAAACGGAATATCGGCCATGTAAAAATTCAAAGGTGAATTAAAAATTGGACTCTTGGCTTTCATAATTGTGTTATTCTCATGTGTGACACCAGAATGATTGGAACCTGATATGAATTCTTGTTTCGTTTTGGCATGGAGCATGATACTTTTTGGTTTCTTGTTTCGATTTACTGACCAGTACCACTAGCGATTTTATAGTTTCTTCTTGAACTCCCCAAACTCCAAAGGAATATGATTGTAAGGGTGTGTGTGTGCATCATTATGTATGGGTGTGTTCAATATCGATTCTCAAGTGTGTGTGTGTGTGTTCAATATCGATTTTCAAGTGTGTGTGTGTGTTCAATATCGATGTGCAGCTGTGTGTGTGTGTGTTCAATATGGATTTGCAAACGTGTGTGTGTGTGTTCATCATCTGTGTTCTTAGTCTGGACAATAATAATTATAAGGCACAAAATGAGGTGCATAATCTGGGTTCTTCGTCTGGGTGGTTCTGCAACGCCTCTTGTTCACATGTTGAATCCTCGTTTAATAATTAGGTTTCCAATGAAAAATGAAATCTTCAAAAATTACAGATCGAAGTATTTCAAAATCTAAAAAACCAATACAAATAGAATACTTTGACAGTTGATTTTAGATGCAAAATAATATGTTGATTTGCATACCAAGTAAGCAGATTGAGAAATGAAGAAGATCCTCATTAAATACACAAATCTGCATTTTATAAAGATGAAAATGAGTTAGGGGTATAATTGTCCATGCATTAAATTTTTAGTGGATCAATGAAAATGTGTCGTGGAAAAATCAATTCCCTTCATAAATACATGGTGGTTGTGTATTTATTGATGATCTTAAAAGTCAGGTGTGGCTTTAATTGTTTTGGATTAACTAGGTGTACTCTCTTATACACGGGCAACCAAATAATATTTTCATATGTTACTATCTTTTATGAATCACTTTGATGATTTTAAATTAATCTTTAATACTCTTAAAGCTCTAATCCACACATGCCAATAAATTTATTCTAACATACACATGACCAACATTTTTAATATGTGTTGCGACATTAAATGATCTCATCATCATGCATTCATAACCCATGATGCAAGTCATAATTATTATAAGTATTCTACTTAATGACAATACCATGGTGATATTAATTATAGTTTTAAAAGCCAAGTATCGCTTTAATTGTTTTGCATTAACTGCCCTACTAGGTGTACTCTCTAATACACGGGCAACCAAATAATACTTCCATAAGTTGCTATTTTTCATGAATCACTTCGATCATTTTAAATTAATCTTTAATACTCTTAAAGCTCTAATCCACACATGCCAATAAATTTATTCTAACATACACATGACCAACATTTTTAATGTGTTGCGACATTAAATGATCCCATCATCATGCATTCATAACCCATGATGCAAATCATATTTATTATGTGTATTCACCTTAATGACAATATCATGGAGACATTAATTATAACTTTAAATTTCTTTGGCAAAATGCATTTATCTTTGTATTGTTACATTTCCATTTGTTCGAGGAAAAATATTGTCTTTTTTAAACGACAAATATATTAAAAACAAGCCACCTCCAAGCAAGTAACTAGCGGAGGAGCAGCAACAAAAAACAGAAACATAATCAGAAAGTAACGAGAAAATATACAAAGTTAACACATATGGAATGAAGATGACACCTAATCACTCCATTTACAAATTTCACATATACCCCTACTTTTGATCTATAGGTACACCGATGACTTAATAAAGTTGTGACACCCCTAATCCAGCAGCACCAAGAAAGGAAAGGAAAGCCCTAAGTTAAAGGGTCAACTCGTCGAGTCCATGGAGGGACTCGACGAGTCGAAGCGGGCTCCGTGTTGCAACTTAAGTAGTTGACTCGGCGAGTCGCGGGGCTGACTCGACGAGTCAGGTATGGGTTGGGAAACCCTAATTTCGGGACTTGGTGCCCTATTTAAACGCTCTATTCTCATTTCTAAGGCTTCATTTGTAGCCTCCACTGTCCAGAGACGAAACCCTAGCCACCCAACTTCATTCTTGAGCTTGTGTGAGAAGATTAAGGTCCCTTTTGAGTGCATCTTGAAGGTTGTAGGAGAAAGGAGCAAGGAAAGGAGTATAGATCCAGAGTTTGGATGACATCTCAGATCATTTGAAGGTATGAAGCTCATACCTTGGCTATTAATCATCTAGATCCCCTTCTTTTCTTGTATCTTGTCACTTTTGGGACCATTTCCAAGGCCAACCTGAGTATTGAGCCTTTGAGGATGAATAGAGATTAGATCTAAGCATTTATGAGCTCTAGAAGCTCTGAGTGAGAAGCTTTACTCAGCTATGGCTTCCTTTCATGACTTAGACCTCCTTTGTAGCTTAGATTTGGTGTTTAAGCTTCATAGCACCTTGCATGCACGTAAAGTTAGCAACTTTACGTGTAATGTTATCCTTAGGAATCCAGATCTACAATTAGGAAGCAATGGATTGGACTGTAATTGACAAATTGAAGATGATGAAGGTAGACTCGGCGAGTATGTTCTTGGACTCGGCGAGTCGGGTCGAAACCCTAATCCCTTCTGGTTTTGAGTGAGACCAGTGAGTTGGACAGGATAGGACTCAGAGATTGGAAGACCCGACGAGTCATGGGGTGACTCGGCGAGTCAAGTCGCGACTTGTCTAGAGTTGACTTGGTAAGACTTCTGGAGGACAATTTGGGACTAAGTGTTATATTGATATTGGTAGCTCAGGGAGCTAAAGGAGCCGCAGTTCGGAGAGTTATTGGATAGTAATCAGGAGGGTACCAGTTAAAGCTTCAGCAGTGCAAGGTGAGTCTCCTCACTGTGAGAATGGGTCTAAGGCCACAATGTCGGCCCATGTAGTTATTAGTAGGAAGACCCGGGGGTTAGTGTAACACCGAAAATTTTCATACAAAATTTTCATTTTTAAATCACACAAATCCTCATAATATATTACACAAAAATCCCCAGTTATCAAATTAACAAAACACAAATCCATAATTGTTTGATTAATAATCCAGGATCCTCCAAAACATGACTCTTCCTCTCGTGTGTACAATCGAGCCGTCGCCTTCCCGTGATCCTGAGAAGTACCTGAAACACATAGCACATAACACGGTAAGCACAAAGCTTAGTGAGTTCCCCAAAATACCACAAATACACTTTAGCCACTCGAGGCTATAACTCTGTAAGACCCTCCGGTCAATTTGTCTCAGTGGGACCCTCCAGTCCCACAACTCTAATGGACCCTCCGGTCCTAACGTTGTGGACCCTCCAGTCCTAACGTTGTGGACCCTCCGGTCCTAACTCTGTAAGCTCATAATAAATACACAACATAATTCACATAGACATAATGCAGGATATCATAGCACTCTAATAAACACATAAGACCAAGATATACACATATTACCATAACAGCATAAGTCACAAAGACAGTATGCACGATAACACATAACACATAATAAACAAACAAGACCCTCCGGTCGATAATGTACCAAGACCCTCCGGTCTATATGTACCAAGACCCTCCGGTCAATGTACCAAGACCCTCCGGTCAATAATATACTGAGACCCTCCGATCAACAGTGTAAGTAAGACCCTCCGGTCAATAATACGAATAAGACCCTCCGCTCTCACACAAATCACCACACAGGTAAGTATAGTGAGAAGACTCACCTCGGATGGCGAATAGATCCTATAAATGTTGTTGTTGTACTCCGGCTTCTAACACCGAGTCACCCACAATTAACCTCATTAGAATCTAAGACCAAACATTCACACATTAGGTCCAAATATGGTCCACCAATCCGATCCAGAAATAACCCAAGCCTAATGGGCCCACCAAGGCCCAATACCAAATGGGTTCACAAAAGTCCTCTAATGGCCCAACTATGGCCCAATTTTCCAAATTGGGCCCAAAACCCTCACATGGGCCTTACCCCTAAAGCCCATGAAAATATTCTAGTCCACATGACTGCTCTTCGATGGCTCATTAATGGCCCAAACACTAAAGCCCAATAAAAAGGCCCAACTCAGGCCCAAGCAAAATTAGGGTTTTCACATGAAATGCCGATTAGGGTTAAGTGTTCTCACTTAACCCATTAAGGACTTAACCCATTAAGTCTATTATTCCATTAAGCCATCATACAATAGAATCATCATGAGTTATAACTTTGGTCCACTGGTCCAAACACGGGTCCAAATAGGCCCATACCAACAAACTATAATTAGGGTTTTTCTCTAAACCCTAATTAGGGTTTCTAGCCCACTAACGAACCAGCCCAACCCAATATTAAGTGTTTTGCCCCAAAAGGGTTCCACTAGAACGGGCACCACACACTGCTACCTCGGGCGGTGGTGATCGGTGGCGGCTCACGGCGGCAACCACAACCTCATGGTGGTGGTGGGGGTTTTCCGGCCATACAAACACTCATTCCACCTCAAAATTTCCAAAATCGGCACTTATGCTCAACATTAAACCCATTAACACACCCACAGCCACCTCCCACGGTGGCTGGTGGCGGCGAGACATGGCTGAAACGGCAGCCACCATGGTTGGCTCCCATGGTGGTGCGCCCAATCCTCCGTCCAACAATAATCCCGAATCCAGCAACATAATACAAAGAAAATACGATGACAACACAGCCATTAGCCACCGCTTAAGGATGGCAGCGACACCATCGACAGAACCGGCGGCTGAGGCCGACAACAGCTGCTAGGGCATACCCATGTCGCACGCATGTCGGAAAAATTAAGGAGGAAGAAGGAATCAGATTGTAGTTGGCTTACCAAAGGTTTCATGTCGACCATGACTCGCGATGAAGTTCACAGTTTCATCTAAGGGTCTCGACGCTCTTTCCGGCTTCACATCCCATCTCCGGCAGCAACGTATGGTGGCGTTCAACGGTGGAGCAGCGGGCGGCACCATTGCCTGATCGAAGTAGCGAGGAAGGATGAGTGGCGGCTGCAATGGAATAGTGAGCTAGGGTTCCTGTTGCGACGAGGGGGAAAAAGGCACGGCTTAATCCCGTGATCTTTTCAACTTAGCTCAATTATTCACTTCTGGTCCCTCCCCACCATTTCTCTTTCAACTTAAATACCATATTTACCAATCAGCCCCCTATCATTAATAATTCATTACAATAGAAGTCCCAACAATTACCAACCAGCCCTCGCCTCTAGAAATATTTACAAGGTGGCCCGGAAATTACACTTTAACCCTCGAAATTCATAATTATATCAATCTCCCCAGCGCCAACACCCCGTT
The DNA here is from genome assembly GCF_002870075.4 of Lactuca sativa. Classification (NCBI taxonomy): domain Eukaryota; kingdom Viridiplantae; phylum Streptophyta; class Magnoliopsida; order Asterales; family Asteraceae; genus Lactuca; species Lactuca sativa. The sequence continues at coordinate 323,443,517 of NC_056627.2, read as the reverse complement.
CAATATTATTTAATTTAGGACCATTAACCATTTATAATCCTTATCTACTTGTTTAATCAATAAACGAGATGTTACAGTTAGGCCTAGGCATTGTATGCTAGTATGATATTCAAGACCAAGGTCCAGTGTTAGTGGGCGGGTGCCCAAGGAATGGTTTACATGATAGTTTATACTTGTTGTCTGTGTGATACATGTATATGTTTGGTAGGGAGGTGAGTGTGGGAGAGGTCCCATACCTCACCAATAGTAGAATGTGGACAATGTTCCATATCTCATTAGCAGCAGAGCAGGGGCGAGGCCCAAGGTAGGAAGGGAGTGAGTGTGGGCTGGGCTCGTATCTCACTATCAGTAGGAGCGTGGACAGGGTTCCATGACTCATCAGTAGCAAGATAGGGACGGGGCCCAAGATAGGCGAGGCCTTAGAACAGGATCTAGTAGTATATGTTTCAGTCTATGTGTTATGATATGATTGTATGTTAGTATATGTTAGCAGGCGGGGCCCAGAGACAGGCGGGGCCTAAGAGAAACAGATCTGTACACCGCGGGGCTCGAAGCCAAGCGAGGCCTGTTGTAGCGGGCGGGGCCCGAGGTAGTGGGCGAGGCCCAGTATTTGCTGTATGTGATTATGTGCATGGTATGTGGTAGGTTGGGGCAACTCACTAAGCTTTGTGCTTACAGTTTTCAGTTTTGGTTTCAGGTACTTCCAATAGCAGAGGGAAGAGCTCGGGGTGATCGCATGGCACCCACCATAGTTAGTCAGCTCGGGATGTTTACTCTGATAATAAGAACATGTTTTGAATTGATACTCCGAATTTATGTTATAACTTATGTTATGGTTTTATAACTATGGTTTTAGTAATGTTTTTAAAGGAAATTTTTTTTGTCGTGATTTTGGGGTTGTTTCAGAAGTCCACACCTTTGGATGGGCTAGTGAATATCGATTTGAATAGTCTATCATTTCGATATTTCCATATATTCCATATCATTCCATAACCTATAGCAATGAACCAATTATTCTTCTTTGAACTGTTCCCCTAAATGTTAATAAAACTGATTATATCTTCAAGATTGTTAAACATGCTCTGATACATACCACACCATTTGAATATTTCTCTTCTTATCTCGCCTGCGAATGGACAATGCACAAGAATGTGATCAACACAATCGAAACCAGAAATGCAAGATCCACAGCCTGATGATTCGATTAACACGCCCCTCTCTTGTAGTGCCTTCACTGTCGGAGTTCTCTTTTGTACCGCTCTCGAGATAAAATGTACTCCCTCCTTCCCAAAATTATTATCCACAAAAAACACACACAGATTAAGGAAGCATTAATTACCACTAACTTTATACAATTAAATGTCAGTTTTGTCCTTACTTTGCATTTAATGTTCCATTAAACATTAAATGCTTAGTTGGTTAAGTAATAATAAGGGGGTATTTTGATAAAAATGTTATTTATTTTTAGAAGTAGACTATTATTTTGGGACAAACTAAAAAGAAAAGGCGGATTATAATTTTAGGACGGAGAGAGTATTACTTTTATTGGAATTTCTTTGTTCCACTAGGGGTGAGGGGTAGAAACATGTGTTGTCTCCTATTAGTCAAATCTCCTTCTTAACGCTCCAACTATGAACTTTCCAGCAGCATCAAGTAAGTTGCTCCATCTATCTTCACCGCTTGAAAGTTGGATTAAGTTCAGATCCATGTGAAGATTGGATAGATCTTGTGCTAATCCAGCTGTTCCTAGGCATGCATTCCAGTTGCCCACAAATTCACCTTCGTAAAATCTATATGTTACTACACATTTTTTCCTTGACTATAAGTTAAAGAGAGAGGGGTATTTATCTTTGAGGGGTACCTCCGTGATCTATTTATCGTACCAGAACTTCGTGTTGTCTCCTGATTTAACGTGTAGTTTGAAAAATGTCATCAACATCCATCCCGTGTTTTATAAGATCTTTCCTCACTGATGTTATGTTGTTCCATACACCGTTGAGGTGTCTGTTTTCTATTTGATCATGGGGTTTATTATGCAGATTGTGTATGCCTGTAATCACTTTACACCATAACGACTTGTGCTCCGTTTTCGCTCGCCACCACCACTTGACTATTAGTCGTAAACATATCTAAAAACTTTCAAAGATCAACATATATACTAAGATTTTTCACAAATTTAAGCAACTTGGATACTGCGAGAAAGCTTCATAATTACATTACACTTTAACATATTCCATTTTCACATCTTTATAGTAGCTATAATTTAGTTTTTAAAGTAGAGTCACATTCTCATGCTTCTTAATTGAGTAGTTATTCTTTAGTTTTAAAACTAACATTATATAAATGTTTAATTTATATTGATTCAACCAAAATATCATTATATATATAATCAAAATTTATAAATATAAAAATAACATATTATGTTTTGTTAATATTAAATTTATTGACTAGCTAAAAATTAAGAATAATAATAATTAATAATATAAACATTAAAAAAGAAAATATGCTAGTAGAGTCATAATTCAAATTTATATTTATATATGTAAACTAAATTTTAATAAATCACATATTGATGGACGCAAGTCATCACTTGTCAGAATAGCTCGTACAAAAACGAGTTAATGTCAAAATGTGTCATGTTTATATATATATATATATATATATATATATATATATATATATATATATATATATATATATATATATATATATATATATATATATATAATCATTGTTTTAAAAAATATAATTAGATGGTTTTGTTTACAAAGTATCGTTAAAGATGTTTGAGTTCACGATTGCGAATTGCAAGTTTCGATTCAAACCTCAATAAAAATAATAATAATATTTTTCAACTTTAGAAATTTAACTATTCGTTTATTTAAGAGTTTTGATTTCAAAACGACAATATTTTCTTTTTTATAGTTTAAATATGTCTTTTAAAGAACTTTTTTTTTTCTTTTTGTTTCAAACCTAAATATAAAAATTTATAAATGGAATCTTACCATCTACATTAATATACATTAAGTAATATATTAATAAAACTAACTAATATGAGGTGACATTTAGTTAGTGACGTTTGAATAAAAAATAATTAAAAAAAAACAAAAAAATGACAAGTGAAATAAAGTTGTAAAATAACATGTGTCTAATTCAAAAAAAAAAAAAAAGTTGACATTTCATGTAAATGATATTTATTTATTAGAGTACATAAGATAAGAATTAAATACAACAAACTAACATAGACACAAATAAATAACTAATACTATAAGACTAAACAATGTGGGAGAGTTTTGTCATATGTAAAATGTCTGCATCACACCCCAACCGTTTTTTTTGTCGGTGGTAAATCTCAATGTAAAATGTCTTTCACCAATGACAGATCTCAATGGTAAACATTTTTTTTTGTTTCTTGATTGGTCATTGTAATTTTTTTTTAACATAAATACCACTATATATACCATTGTTAAAAAAACCACCACATCTCATTCCTAGACAAATTATGACAAAAATTGTAAAAATTTATGTGCCGCCTATGTGTCACTCTTTTTACTATTGACAAAAACATCACCATACCCTTTAGCCTAAGGTGCATATTCTAAACTTTTTTAAAGTAATCGAACTATATATATAAATGATATAAGTAATCAAATTTTATAAAAAAACTAAAATAAAATTAAAAGAAATCGAATCTATTAGAGAAAATTGGTAATCTTTTTAAGAAACTTAACACAAATGAAAATGAGGTGTAGTAATATTAACGTCAAACTCATTTGATATATTTATGTATGTAAGTATTAGAAAAGCTAAAAGTCAATTTTTTTTAGAGATTAGTATTAAGAGTAGAATAAGTATTGAATTAGAAAACAAAGTGTTGAAGAACTCTTATCTTGGTGGTTAAGGCTTTACACCTTTGTGTCTAAGATCTCAAATTCGAATCAACCTGGGAGCGTATTTTCCTTTCCATGCTGCATTTATTTTTCAGATTAATATAACAAGCTGATATGGCAGCCATGTCAGCTCCTCGTCTAAAGTGAAAAACACCAAAATATGAAACGTGGATAAAATTTAATTTAAAATTACCAAAAATTGACATTTGTCAAAACTTATAAAAATAGGACAAATGACAAAAACATTTTTATTTATTCGGACAGATGGAGATTCGATTTTATAGCTTCCACCATAGTCAAGGACTTGAAGTTTGGACTAACAAATTTGGGCCTCAAAATCCATTTTTCTTTAAATTTGTTTTGGAAAAACCGAAGTACTTCACATTTGACCTCCTCCACCTTAGTAGTCCATTTGCCATTCACCAACAACCGTTAATTATGCTGCTCTTATTCCTGTTGTAGATATACCCATTGGAAAGTTTTGTGTTTTCATCTCCGTCCACCAACCATTTCACACATGATATTTGTTTCAAGTCTAACACCGCAATTTTCTCCATTTCTAATATCTTTTGTAAGCCTTCACTTCGCCTGTTGAGTTCAGACCGAGTTAAAGTTCTTGTCTCCGCCATTTTTTCTAGATGAGCAACTGTGTTCTTAATAAGATTCAACTCCTTTTTTTCTTCTTTGTGAACTGTTTGATCCACTTTTTGATTTCCGTCTTCAAGTACCGTAACTTTGCAGCTAGGTATGCATCCAGATTACCATAACGTCAATGTCTTCATGGTCAGTGAGTTGAGTCTCCAGAATGCCTATGAAGCTGACCTTATGGAGGTTTTTTAATCTTCTAACCCAATTGACTTTCACCGCCTCTCCAATTCCTCTAACATTAAGTGGCATGCAATTCATTTGGAACCGTGATTATCACCGGTACATCCCACGACTTCAGTAAGGACTTGGTTGTGCACATCGATTTGAAAACCGATAGCAACCCCAATTTCAACAGTTTCTCGTAATTCGTCTTCTGAAATTGTCCAATTCCCAATTTGTTTCTCTTTCTGGGACCTCCACTGTTAGACTGTGTGCCACATAAAGAATCATGTGAACACACTCCATAACAAAGGAGATGTCATGTCACATAATAGGAGCAAGCATCTTTCCAAGACATTGAACAACTATAAACATTGTTTCATGCATCCTTTTTCTTTCTTGAATATAAATTCTTTCTTTGAACAATTTGGACCTAAATACCGTTCAATTGACAATCAAATCTACTTTTTGACTTTGAGCTGACAGGATCAACCCATAAGACTTTTCCTGATGGCCTTGCTTTTATAAGGGAATAATGAGGTAGGGTCTCATAGTGTAGAACTAAATAAAGAGAGTCTAGAAAATAGAGAGGCTAAGGTGTCATATGAGAAAGAAAAGAAAAGTGGAGCTGACATTTCTCTTTATCTTTTGTGTGACCTTTCTTTCACATGTCACTTTCATTTTGATGTCTTTGTGGATGACTTGAACAAGACACCATAGCTATGACGTTCACTTACAGAACAAGTCCGAGTTCTCTCGTCAGTTGCAGTCTGCGTTGACTCATCAACAAGATTCGTCAACCACATTGGCTCCGTATAAATGCAAGGTGTTCACTATATAGTGTTTCCATAACACCTCCCATAACCTTATTGTTTTATTGTATTCAAATTAACTGAAACCATGTCATAAATTGTAACTAGCATTGTAGTTTGTGAGGGTAGAAGAGTAAATTTACTTGCCTTTTGAATTGGATTGGAATCTAACGGAAACAGAAGAAGTAATTCAAGCTGTTGTTTTGTTTGAACTAATGGGTTGTTGACTGGTTCCAACAGCTGCCATATCAAAACAATAATAAACATGTTAGAAACCACAGCGAGAAAAAAAAAAAAAAAAAAAAAAAACGGAATCAGTTTCATTCTTCTTTTTAACTAAATGACCAAAAGACCCTTGTTATACATTGAGATAGAGGGAGGACCTTCTTTGACCTGTGTACAACACAATTAGCATTACTTGATTAATTTTTATATGAGTATACAAACAGCAACTTGCATGGAAAAGCAATGTACTTGACAATGTATATTATTAGTTTTTACATAACAACATACTCATTTTTTGACCAATAACAGCAATGTAGTTACATTTCTTTACCAATAGAACCAATGTAATAATAATCCTTAATAGCAACTTACTTACATTTCTTTACTGATAAAAGCAATATACTTTGCTATTGTTTGTAAAGAGATTTAAGTATGTTGTTATTATGAATAAGGAATTGTAAGCAAGTATGATGTTTTTATATGTAAAGATATATAAGTATGTTGCTATTATGGGTAAAAAGTAAAGTATATTGCCTACATTGATAAAAAAAATGATGTTGCTATTTCCTGAAATTTACCATATATAAAAATCAACAAAGCTGTCACAGAAGTGTTGGGAAGTTGTTTTCCAGGCATTCCTTGTCACAAGAAACAATTTTTCTAAAACTTGACCGAAAAATCTCGGGCAGGGTTGTGAGTTTTTTGCCTCTGCCCACTGCCCGAATGATTGTCTTCTGAAGTAGTAACTACTGTATCATTTTAGACCTGAACCACAAACCTGATAATGAGGACATGTTGAATTGCAGCAAGAAACTCCTGGACTAAAATTAAGTAGATCATCACACTACAAAAAACTAAAATAGTACTTTAGAAAAATAGGACATTAACAAATAATGAAGAACCTTGTTTGATCAACTTTAAGGCATATTGACTTGTATGAAATGTTACATTGTCCTTGAAATAAACTATTTGTGCCCTAAAACATATCGAAGTGTAAAGCAACATGAATTGATTAAGTAACAGACTAATGAAAGTACAATGCTAAAATTAGTAGAGTTTTCAAATTAACATGCCTAGATAAAGAAAAAATGTATAGACTTTTGAAAGTTAAAATGTTGTCCTAAATGAAAACTAAAAATTGCAATGTTATAAAAGGGTTGAATTTTCAAATAGAAACATGCTTTTAAAAAGAAAATTTAAAGTGCAATGCTTTAATTGGTAGATTTTTCAAAGTAAAATGCCTTGATATGAAAAGAAAAATACAAATTTACAATCTTTTAACAAAAAATCTGAAAAATGCAATGATATCGTTGGGTTTATTTTTCAAAGGGGAAGATGCATATAATAAGAAAACTGAAAGTGCATTGCTAAATTTGGTGGATTTTTTTAAGTAAAATGGTTTGATTGGAAATTTTTTGTACGATGTTTTATACAAAAGAAAGCTGAAAAGTGCATTCCATGCCTCAACAAAGTTGAGCATTCTAAAGGAGGGTAAAAAGGGGAATTCACCAAATAAAAAAGCATCTTTGGTAATGGAAGGGTAATTTAGGCATTTTTGGTTTTATTTCTGTTAGGAGGGTTGGCTAGTCATTTTTGTCCGTTGGTTGTTACGTGAATGGAAGAAGAGCACATTGTCATTTTCTTGTAATCTTTTGAGTGATTCCGACTTAATCAGATGTTCTTGTTTTATAAATCAATTTGTAGTCAAGTTCATAGCAGTATTTAGCTATTTATTGCATTTAGCCCATTTGCTTATTGAAGTTTTTGGTTTGAAGTGCTAATCAATGTAAACTACAACAATAATTTAGAAGACACACCAAAATAAATAGATGTTTAGTAGAAATAACATACCTGGATTAAGAACTGAAAGTGTTTTGCTATTTCTCAGTGTCTTGGCAATTTGCCACAATCAACTTTCTTGAGAAATCTGATTGTCATACTCTACACAATTATGCATCAAACTATGATCACGGAAGTTTATTTTCTTAATAAGCATGCTATTGAAAAAATAAGAAAGAAAAACAACATACTCATCAACATTGTTCACTACTTCCAAAATGGAATGTAGTTGCCTTAGTAAAAGGTAACCAAACCATTCACTATTGGTTCATAACATAATGTAACACCTGCATAAGACATAATTAAATGGTAAATATAACCGCTTTTAACCCTAGGGAGTTTAAAAACATATTTTTACAATCAAACAATTAAGCTTTTCAAATGCATTAACACTAAGCATGGATGTAAAAAAATTTACGATGGAATAGAAGATACATTGCTTTTTTATATGTAAGAACTGAAGGTTGAATGAATGCAACATGTGTTGAGGTTATTCTATCAAATAGTTTGGCATCCAGACGCATAATAGTGAGACATTTAGCTTTTTTCAAGATTTGTAGGTGCTCTTAACTGCTCCAGTTAAGTTATTCTTCTATCAAAAAGCCACAAAAAGAGGATTTGTTAGATGAGTAACATACTTTACTCTTTTTACCAATATGTGCAAGTAACTTTATTTTTTACACAAAATAGCAACAGAGTTGCATGTCAAAAAGAAAGAAATGGAAAAAGAAAGTTACATTGCACTCAGTGTAGGAACTGAAATTGAAAAAAAAAAATTTAATACAATACCCCCAACAAAGATGAATATTTACCTAAATTACCTTCCAATGATGTGTATATGTTCTATGGCTTCTTCAACATTGTTCACTACTTTGATAATGGAATGTAGTTGCCTTTGTAAAGTTAACCAAACCATGCACTCAGTCTAGTGTGTTTGCATATTTTTAATCAAACAGAAACAGAAACAAAAACAATGAATACTGAAATACGAGGGAAGATTGTTGACTAAAACCATGAAACAAGTACCAAAATTTCAAAAAATATTCTTTTTGTAGAGAACCTTTTAAGGGATTCGGGTATAGTTATGCTCCTTAAACATATATGACATACTTTTTAAGAAAAGTAATGAAATGAGTTGCCATATTTTCAAGAAGATTCTAGTTTTAAGGATTTAGGGTTTAGTTATGCTCCTTCAACATATATAACAATAGTTTTTAAGGAAAGAGAGAAATTCCCTTGAAATTTCATCATGGTGCTTGAAAAGGGAAGTGAAAGGGACATTACAAAAAACTAAAATAGTACTTTAGAAAAATAGGACATTACAACAAATAGTGAAGAACTTTGTTTGATCAACTCTATGGCATACTGAGTTGTATGAAATGATACATTTTCCTTGACATAAACTGTTTGTGCCCTAAAACATATCAAAAATAGGTAGAACCTAAAGATACAAGATGTGGTGTAAAGCAACATGAACTGATTAAGTAACAGGCTAATGAAAGTACAATACTAAAAGTGGTGGATTTTTCAAAGTAAAATGTCTAGATAAGGAAAAAATGTATAGACTTTTAAAGTTGAAATGTTGTCACAAATGAAAACTAAAAATTGCAATGTTATAAACCGGTTGAATTTTCAAATAGAAACATGCTTTTAAAAATAAAATGCAAAGTGCAATACTATAACCGGTAGATGTTTCAAAGTAAAATGCCTTGATATGAAAAAAAAAAATTACAAAGTTACAATCTTTTAACAAAAAAACTGAAATGCAAATAGTAGGGTTTATTTTTCAAAGGGATATATATATATATGCATATAATATGAAAACTGGAAGTGCAATGCTAAATTTGGTGTACTTTTTAAATTAAAATGGTTTGATTGGAAATTTATTGAAATTTCAAATGAAAGAAAACTGAAAAGTGCAATGCTAAAGTTGGGTTTATTTTTCAAAGGAAAATGTTCTTAAAATAAGAAAAACTTAAAGTGCAATGCTATATTTGGTATATTTTTAGTAGAAAGAACATACCTGGATTAAGAACTGAAAGTATCTTGCTATTTCTCAATCAGCATAAGGAAGATTAAGTATCTACACTATAAGTGACAAGAATTAAGACCACACAACTAAATATACAGATGTTTAGTATCACTCGGTTATATCTTACATTGTCAATGAGAACATTCAAATTGAAAAAGAATAACAGAAGCATAACATACCCAGCAAGCACTGAATATGAATTCCAAAAAGAATGCCTACGTGTCTCAATTTAAGTGTCAGATGCCTTCAAACTCATCTTCAAATAATTGGTGACTGTTATTCATAATTAAAATAAATAAATTAGGTTTTCAAGATCCACATAGTGCTCAAATACTGGCACCCTATGAGTCAATTTTAACAATTATTAAATATATCTTTCCTTTCTTTAAACTAATTGTTTCAGAATTACCTATTAGAATATTATAATTCACTGAATAAGTGATGAAAACCAACCAAGAATCAACCGTAACTACATCTACAAGAGGAGACTTATAAAACATCCTTCACATGGGTGCCTTTTATCTCCAACACATTCTCAATCATATCCTGTATTGTATTAGAATAAAATAATTATTATAATTTTATATTTCAAGAAATACTGAAACTTGGAAACAAAAGTGACATGAACTTTATTTATGCATGCTTGCTCTTCTTCATCAACTCTGCAACCCTAAACATCAGCTTGAGTTCATCTTCTGTCACAGATGGCTCACTGGTGCAAAATTTAATTGCAAATCATAACTTAAAATGAGATTTAAAGTATTTAAGTTGAAATAAATGGCTAACCTTTTTCCCTTTTAACCCAAGAATTTTAAGCACTCCAACAACCCTAGCAACCACAGTAGCATTATGAAAATTAACAACCAAATTATTAAGCTTTTCAAATGACCTTGTATTTTTAAATACTGTTGTGAATCTCATTATCCCTCTGAGAGAAGACCTTATCCCCATGTGTGAGCTTTGTAAAGCATCCATCCATAGCCCACTCACCTGAGACAAAGAATCACATGAGCAAGAATTGGAGATAAATATCCTTGTCATCATCATCCTGTGCATGTTTGAGAAATTTTATGCAAACAATCATGTGGAAGTCATCTTCATCAAATAATCAAGGTTCTCACATTATAAGTCAGCAACAAACTCATGAACTTCAGTAAGTTTTGAAGCATAATTATGTTTCATGTGGAAGTCATCTTTATTCCCAGACTGTTCATCATTATCACCTTCCTTGTATCCAATAATTAATGTCATTCAGTTGTTTCCAGTCCTCATCCGTGAATTGCAAAGGCTTTGATTTTCATCTTCCCTAAAACCACATACTGCAAAATTTTCTTGACAAATAGAAGAGAAAAAAAAAGTAACTTAATAATTGAGAAGGTGAGGAAAAGAATACCTATTTTTAACCAAACAGAAATACGAGGGAAGATTGTTGACTAAAGCATCGTGATCTGATAGACTTAGATTTCATGTCCATACATTAAACTTTATGTGTACAGGAAAATAAATCACATCTCAATAGCAGAAAACCCCTGGACAAATAAAGTAGAATAGAGAATTTAAAAAAAAAATGAATATAAGAATGAATACATGAATAAGAAAAACCCCAACGAGAAGATGAACACCAAGAATACCAACGAAAAGAACAATAAAATGCAGTTTCCTTTTTAAGTTGTAATGTATCTGGTGCAGTTAGTTAAGCAGACAAAATCAGAGTTTACAGAAAAACCCGCCAACGAATAGATGAAGAAGAAGAAGGCATTAATCCCAACGAGCAGACAGAGAATAAGATAAGATTAAGAAAATAGCAATTAACCTTTGACTCTTTCTTATTCAAACATCAATTTTAATTTACAAGGAAATTACAATATCGTAATCACAAAATAAAAAACCTAACAGATACTTACGATGATCTTGATAATTTCTTGGACTAGAGAGATGAATCAGAGTTTCCTGCGCGAGGTTGGGGGTGTTTAGGTCTCCGGCAGTGGAGTTACATAGATCGCTATGGGTCTGGCGGAATGACCGAAGAACGCGCGACCACAAACCAATTCTTTCGAATTCAAAGGGTATCTTAGATCTCCGGCGAAGGAAGTAAGGTGGTGTTTTGGACTCCGGGGAGCGGAGGAGTTAGAGAGATCGTCAGGGGTTTGGGTCTGTTGAGAGCGGGAACGAATATATTGCGGGAATACGAAGCCAACCCTTTCGACTTCCAACGGTTATATTAAAAGCTTTCCAAAATTAAGATTTTCTACGTTAGAAAGCTAACATAGCAAATTTTGAACTTATGCTTAATTCTTGTTTTGTATAGAAAAACTTAAATGTATTAATATGTTTATTTTTTATTTTTTATTTATTGAAATATCTATTTATTAGTGGTTTTAGACATTGCAATGTTTAAATGAATATTTTTTTTTTCACCTAAATTTGGTCTATGATCCTAAGATCAAAATGTTAATCAGAGACAACTGCACATTAAAATATTAATTGTAGACAAATGTAGATCCATAATCAACCCATTGTAGTGTTCAAAATATTTGGTTATTCACTTTTTTTTTACGCAAATTACCATTCGTTTGAAATATACCATATTAAACTTTTCTAAACTTCTTTTCAACTTTTTGTAAGACTTGTTTTACATTTTTTATAACTTTTTTATATATTTTTTGACAACTTCTCTTCTGTAAAAAAAAGGTCTAAAAGTTGTAAAAAAAGAATAAAAATACTAAAAAGTTGGTAAAAACGTTGGAAACAATTTATAAAAAACTACAAAACAAGTTTTATCAAAAGTGGTCGTAAAAGTTTGTAAAAAAGTTCAAAAAATGTTTAATAGTGTTTTTAGAACATAAACGTTACTTAAATGATAATTTGCATAAAAAATACATTGAAGATCAAATGTGTACAAAGTGCATGGTTTGTTACCATGTAAAGTCATTAACCGATTGGAAGGGTCGTTGAAACCAACTAGACTGCCTATTATCGATCAAAATTATAGATATTAAACACTATATGTGAGTTAATGGTAAATCATGTACAAACAAAATACAATGACCAAATATGTAAACGAACTATAGTTTGTTACATGTGATACTTTCTTACTTTCTTACATTTGTTTTTAAATGCTTTTGAATCACCATCTAATTTAAACCATTCATAAAGATGTATCATGATTCAAAAGCATTTAAAAAAAACAAAGATGTAAACCATTCGAAACCAAAATACCAAAGATTTTAGACTATTTTTGTGTTCATTCGATCCAAAATGGTCCTAAAAGATTTTAGACTATGAAAGGCTTAAATTGTAGCCAGACCTTTCAAGTCTCAACTTTCTCATTATATACATAAAATGTTACAAGTTTAACTTAGAAAAATCCATGGATTCATCACCATTCATATCATCTTGTTGACAAAGCTCACAAGACACTTGAAAACTAGGCATTTCTTTCACACATTGATCAATATTCTTCTCAAGCCATGCCAATCGCCTCTCAAAACTCAACACTGCACCATGCATAATCCTAACATCGAGTCGACCCACTCTCGCACATGATCTTAATAAAATATAATAATCCGCATGTGAAGCATAAGTATGGTTTCCATCGTCTTTTTTCCTTGTATAATGTAAATAATCATCGGGTCTTTTAATGTTAGTCCTTGGAGGAATATAACAAAATCTTTTTTCTTCCATATTTGATATCATTCGTCTTATTGCCTTTTCTTTTTGGGTCTCATTGCTAGTTTCGGAAGCATTCTCATCTTTAGGTTTCTTGACCTTGTTCATGTTAGTGTTGGTTTTGGAAAAATCAAGAGATCTCTTGTGGGAACCACAATTAGAGCTTGGAGATGATGGCTTGTGATCCTCCTACAAAAAAAAAATTATCATGAATTCCATATGTAAATCTCTGCTCAATTATATCATGTCATACATACCTCTTCTTTATGATAATAATTCCAAAGATCTTCTATTATCTGATCTTCTTCATGATCCTCAAATGACAATTCCACACCAGCAAACACCACATTCTTGCAATATTCAAGATACGTTTCAAGATCCCTACCATCAACTACCAAACAAAGAAAAGACAATCTGTTAGAAAAATACTAAGAGTAGGTGTAGTTGGATGGAATGGAATAACAAAGGAGCGAAATGGAATGAACAATTCCATTCCTTTCCTTATTCAATCACTAACCTAAACATATGAAACAACTTAACGTATTGTAAATTTCATGAAAATCAAAGGTTGCAACGATTTATACCATTTTTGAGATTAGGGTATAGAGTCTAAATTGAAATTTGTAAGAGCTTACCACTTGTATCAATGAGTTGACTGTATTTTGACTCAAGCAAAAGTAAAATCTCTGTAGCATCCAAGTTCGATTGTTTCGGTAGTCGCTTATCATAACTCTCGGAAACAAGATTATTAGAAAGAGACGACATCTTGCATTCCGACTCTGATTCCAATTCCGATTCCGCCTTTTTATCCAAAATCTTAGATTCCTTTCCGTCTTTTCTCTTCCAAGATGATAAACCCAAACCCTTTTCCCATTTCCCAAAACCATGTATCTTATAAAAAATCCTAATTGAAAAAATAAGTATAGACAACACACAAGCACGTGTAGGAAGCCGGAATTCATTCCCGGACAACCAAAGCTCAGGCGGCATTGACCACTCATAAATCCGGGAAGCATGAGGGAGAATGGTCTCAACTGGAAGAGACAGTTGCTTGAGATACCGGGCAGCAATTCCATAGAAGTTGACCGGAGGTAATTCCAATCCAATGGAATGAGCAATTGAAGCAGCTAATGATTCCAGCTTCTGAATAGAAATACAATGTAATGGTCTGAACATACGACTTGAACTTAATGGACACGCGTTAGTTGGGGATCCGATTTGTTTTTCTATTTCAAGAAAGGCTGTGAAATAAGGGAGTTTTCCTTCGAGTGCCCATTTTGCTATATCAGTTGATAAAATTGGCTCTCGTGCCAGGTGGCAGAGTAAAAAAGAAATGGCTAAAGAATAGGGTAAGGGTATTGTTTTGCTTACGGATCTATACCATATCATTACGGATCTTTTTCCAAGTATGTTATGAGGTTCGGATTTGTGTTTAGCATTTGGTGCAACAGCTTCTGTTTCCCCTGAAATAGAATAAGAAAATGTTGGTATTTCCCTTTATAAAAATACCTAAAGAAAACAATAAAACAAATACCTTGTACTTGAGATTCTGATTCATTAATAACCTCATCAGCCCAATCATCAGTGAAAAGCTTAGTGGATGCCACAAATCTTAACCAAATGGGCTCCAGCATATCAACAATTATAGGACACACGTTAAAATTTTCAACCAAAGCCTTAACCTGCAACTCAATCATGATCTGCAATCCCATCACATACCTCATCCTAATTTCTGAATAATAATCTTCATAACTCAATGTTCTTGGCCCTCTCCCAAAATCAATGGGCTCAGTGGGACCCACCCCATCATCATCATCATCATTCTCTTGGGTCCTTAAAGTTTCCCAAAACTGTGAAGGAGGTTGGGATTGAGAGAGAGGTTCAGGTTTGACCACAGCTACACGTCTTTGCACAATTCCACCAACATTTTCCTTTGTTAAAAGCATCTCATCATCATCAACAGCTGTATCCCTGATTCCATCTGCTTGAGAACCGCATCTTTGACAGTAAAAGAAACCATCAGCGCCATCATCCAATCCCACAAAGCCACAAACTTGGCATTCCAAACCTAATCCATCTGTCATCTTTGGATTGGGTGCCTAATTGCCTATAGAAACACAACATCATGTAAGAAATGAGAAGTTTAGACTCTTATTGGTTTTGGACTTAATGATTCTTTTGCAAAATGCTAACTATTTGAATTTGATTGGTTTTCTTTGATAACTTGGTTTGATTAAATAAGTTACAGGTTGAAACAAATAATTATTTACACTGATTGCTTTCTTTAGTAACTTAGTTTGATTGGAATAAAGAACAATTTGGAACAAATAAGAAAATAAAAAACCAAGAAGGCTTGCAATCAAGTTCAAGTACTCATGAATTTCAAATAAAAAACAAAGTAAACAGTTACCCTAATCCTAATTCAAACAGAAAAATCCAATTGATTGTAATGGATATTTAATTACCAGCTCTAATCCTAACTCAGTGGATTTAAAATTTGCCCTAATCAGTAATCATTACTGGAGCAATAAACATAAACAAACTGACCTTGTTTGAGTGAGATCGAGCGTGAATCGAGTGAGAGATAGAGGGTGCTTGGCTAAGCTTATTAAAAATGCTTTAACTATTTAATTTATAGTTTATTAAGTTACAGCGGTTTGGAGTTTTTAAAAAGTGTTTGGCTAATCCTTCAAACTCCTCGGTATTTCATTCAAAACCAATCCTTCAAGCTCTTTTATGAGTTTGTTACGCATCAACTGATAGAACTAACAAAATAATCTAACAGAAACCAGGAAAAGAGGAAAGAATGAAAGGCTAGGAAATAAAATCGACAGCAAGAGAGGACTCGACAGCAGGAAAAATTGAACAAAAACGAACCTTTGCTGTGGGGTCGAAGGTCGCCGGTGTTGCTGTGGGGTGCGACTTGTGTCCGGCCGGTAGCTTCACAGGGGAGGAGGTGAGTAGGGAGGGCTAGCTTGAGGAGGCGACGATCGACAGAAGCAGGCGTTTGTGTCGCTGTATAAGGTTTATTAGGCTAAGGGTATATCGGTCAATTTTATTAAATGGTAAAATAAAGAGTTTTCTTTTATAAGCGAAGGTGTAAAAGACAAAATTATATAAATGGTTATTGTGGTTTATCAAAAATTATAATTTTAGTCTCTATTAATTTATTTTGACGAATATGATCTTTATAATTTTTTAAAACTTGTGTGTTAGTCTTTAAACTATATGAAATAGCTTATTTACCTTTTTAATTTTTTTTTTTATCTTTTTCTTTAACTAAAACTTATTAAAAAAGAGGAAAAAAGAAATTTCATCACCTAACCCTCATATACCCTCCTTTTTTCTCATTCTATACCTTAGGTCTATTCTCACTTGGTAAAAACAAACCACCATGTCCAAACCTCCAGCGCCATAATCGTCTTCCTCCCCTCTTTCATTTTACGGAGTTGGATCTTGGACCATAAATCGATGGTGACCAATCGGAAAAATAGATTTTACACCAAGGCTACAAGCATATAAAAATTTCATATGATACATAGGCCAGCAAAGGATTCTTTTGTGAATAATCAACACAGATTTGTTAATAATCGTGATAATGTCAATTTTACGTTGGTTAGATCCGATTAGCAAGAAAGAGGATTAGAATTTGAGTAGGATAATTTAAGAGTTTCAATTTGTAATCTTCAAGAATCGAACTGTTACGGAGAAATCATAAAAGATGAAAGAATATTTGGAGATTAGGAAGAATGATTTGTAAGTGTTGTTGAAGATGATGGGTCTGAAGCTCTGCCAATGGATGGTGATATTGCTACCGAGTCATTGTATTCTAATTTTCTAATTAATATATGCTTGAGTTTTATAAGTTTTTGAGTTGATCGGCTTGAACCAGTCTAAAAGGGCATGTTCTATTTGTCCAATAATCGTAGTCTATGTTTTGTATAAGTATAATATTTTTCATTTGATCCTTTAATATCATGGTTTTCGAGCTGTTAAATATATATATATATATATATATATATATATATATATATATATATATATATATATATATATATATATCATGGTTTTTGGTTTTGATGTGTTAATACAAAAATACTTGTAACATCCCAAAAATTAAGGATAAAATTTCATTTTTATTATATTCAAAACACTAGAGTAATTCTTTCCAAACATAACCAAACATTTCAATACAAAACATTTATCAAAGTTCATTCTCAAAGATCACATATTGCGGAAAACACGAGTGTATGCGTTGCGATCAAGCCATGCCCTTTCCCTTCGAACCGGAAATACCTGAAACTGAAAATCACAAACTGTAAACACGAAGCTTAATGAGTTTCCCAAATACCACATATCATACATCAAACGAGCCTTACATAACATACATAAACATACTCAATAGGGGTGTTATGTGCCAACCATAGTCTTGACATTATGCCACGAGCCGCCTTGTGGTCTTCCTTGCCAGGCCGGGGGCCACAACCCTGGGTCTTACAGACAAGTGCCAGGAGCTACCTCCCGGTCTTCCATGCAAGTATCACAAAGACAACTAGCATACAATCTACAACTACTTAACTAACATTTGTCAGAGTTCAGACTCTGGTCTTTCATACAAATTACCAGGAGCCGCCTTCTGGTCTTTCATGCAAAATACCAAGGGTTACCTCCGGGTCTTCCTACCATACATAAACCAAATGGGTCGGCATTGGTGCCTTCGACCCATAAAATAGTGAGGAGACTCACCTTGAATGTTGAAGCTCACTATAAGAAATCCTTAGCTACTGACCTGACGACTTCCCGAGCTATCAATACCAGAATATCACCCGATTAGTCATTGGGTTTCAAACTATGATCCATAATCCATACTTGGGGTAAAATGACCATTTTACCCTTGACCCAACATGAACCAAAACTAAGGCCCAAGCCCGAAACCAAAAAGGCCCAAAACTATAAAATACATAAAAGCCCGCTAATGGCCTAATTTTCCAAATTAGGTCCAACCCTATATGGGCCTTATCCTAAAGCCCAACAATTTCTGGTCTAATAATAAATCTCCGATGGCCCAAAAGTCCAAAACCATTAGGCCCACCAATTCCCAATACAAAACTTACGCCCAACTAGACATGCCTAAACAAGAGTCCATGACTCTAAGATTCCTCTGACCAATAATCCCAACACACAAAACTCAAACCCAAGTATGAAGCCCAAACATGAACAAGCCCAAAATCCTACAGATGTGTGTACTTAAGGCGTACCCCCTAAGTACGCTTAGCGTACTCAAGGATACATATTGGGGCCTCAAGTCAGTACGCGGGGCATACATGGATTTATGCGAGGCATACCCGTTATTTCTCCAAAACTCATATCATGACTTAATCTCTTAAGTCCTTCCATCAAAATCTCAGAACACCTTCCAACTAAGTTCTTAATGCATAAAGTCGGCACCTTTATGCATTTACATGACTCAATAGGACCCAATAACCATTTAAATCCATTAAGACCCAACAAGAACATGCATGGGACATTTCTAAACACCAAGCAAGCATTTTTATGAACTTATGACCTTAGAATTGGTAAAAGTGGCAACTCAAAGCTCCTAGAGTGGTGTCCAACCACTAGATCTCACTCTTGAGGTCAAATGGGACCAAAACCCACATAATCTTATATCTCAACTTCTAAAGGGAAATTTAAGAACTTTTTACCTTTTTATGAGCTAAGAATGTAACAAATAGTCCAAATCCACAAGCCTTCCCCTTGATTCACCACCTTGCAAACACTTCCACTCTTGAATATACACTAAAACCCACCAAAGATGCACATAAAAAGGCTCGCAACACCCTTGGATGAGGCTATAGATTGAGATTAGGGTTTATGACAATGAAGGATGAAAGAGAGGCTCACACCTGGGATTTAAGGTGTTTAAATAGTGAGTCAACTCTAAAATTTAGGGTTTTGGGATCCTGCACACTACGTTGGGCGTAGTTCCAGTATGTTGGGCGTACAGCTCAAACCCCCTGCGTCAATTTTGAAATTTACGTTGGGCGTACCCCAGATTACGTTGGGCGTACTCAACCAACACGTGCTTGCCCTCCTTGCATGCATGGGACTGATTTGCCAAATATTTCCATCAGGGGATAATAATGCCAAATTCTTCAAAATACCATAACTCCCTCATCCTAGGTTTGTTTCCAACGAACCTTATATCCATGAAAAGGTGGAGAGAATCCCTACGCTCCTAACAACACACCCAACCCTTAAGACCTCCTGAACAAAAGCCAAAATCCATAAAAGATTGAGATATCCAATTACGATTATACCTTTGGCCTCCGAAGACACAATCGAACACTTGGATCACTTATACTATGACTCCCACATCTGAAATGGGCCAAATCCTTTCTTTCCAAGGCTCTAAGCCTCATGAACTTTGAAGATTGGGCCGCAGCCCTGAATAAAGAAGCAAGTCTGAAACTGAGTGTTACAATACTATTATTTTTCTGTCCAGTGGAATAGTTGCTCTTCATATAGTCTTTTATCCTTTATGTTTTGTTGTTGTGAGATCTATACATTTTTATGTATCGTTTCAAATGCCCTTTTTAGGATTTTGCCTACTTGTAGTGTTTGCTTTTCTTGTTCTGGAATGTAATAGAGGAACAATGTTATATTCTCTATGAATCTAGGATGTCATGGTTCTATATGAATCTAGGATGTCATGGTTATGTTTCCCTATTCTAATCCTCAAGTATTCATGACTTTACTGGTTGTTTGTAGATACAATGGTTGTGATGAGTGATGACCGCCATTAGTTATCAGATTTGGATCGCCACCAATTGTTTGTTTATTGACGAAATCATGGAACGTGTGAGGAAAATTAATGTAGTGATAGGGTGGAGGAAGGTGGCAGCTGAAGTGATTGAACAATGAAGAAGGTTGTTGAGAGAGAAAGAGAAAAGGATAAAGGGTGAGAGAGAAAGAGAAGACAGGATGAATGGGGGTTGGGTTTTTTCTTTTTTAAGGAAAATTACATAAATGAAAAAAGGAAAATTAAATTGTAAAATGGTATCATAGTAATTTCAAATCAAGTTTGTAACAAAAATAAACCACAAGGATCAACCATGTAAGTTTTAGAAACCATATGGATCATGTTCGTCAAAAAAAAATTAGTATGGACTGAAATTGAAACTTTTGGTAAATCATGGGGACCAGTCATGTAATTTTGTCTATCAAAAATGACTTATTAGAGGTCTCTAAGTTGTTTTTAAAAAAGTTCTTACCCAAACACTTTTTTTTTTAACTTATACCCATATGGAACTGGTAATAAGTTTAAAAGCTCATTTTTTAAGTTTAGGCACACACCCTCATAGATACAATTATAAGGGAAAATATCACTATAGCACATTACATTTTAATCATTTTTCTGATTTTGTCACTAAACTTTTTTTGCGCAATAGACCATTAAACTCGTTTTTACCTGTCAAATAGGGGAATTATTCAGACTCATAATGAGGGCTCATTAGTATTCCAGATACAAGCTGAAGGCCGGGAAGGGTATGCCAGACTCGTACTGAGGGCTTAATGGTAATCAATCTGAGGACTGGTCAGGCTGGGGAGCAAGCCAGACATAAACTGTGGGCCCAGGGGGTAGGCCAGACTTATGTTGTGGGCTTAGGGGTAATCTAGTATATTATCTATGGACCCATTACGTGTTGTTATTGTATTTGTGTTATCTACTATGTATTGGTATTTTGAGGGAACTCACTAAGCTTTGGGCTTACAGTTTTAGATTATGTTTTCAGGTACCTCAGAGGATCCCAGGAAGGTGAAGGTGTGATCGTGCACATCCTCATATTATGTTTTATGATTTTGGGAAAAACTCTGATGTTTAAACTATTTTGAAAACTACAATGTAAACAATTATGATTTTTATTTGGTTGAAAAATTTTAAATTTTTATGAATTTTTACGAATGTTACAAGTTGGTATCAGAGCTTTGGTTTGAGTGAATTAGAGGAACACTCGTGTGAATCCAATCTCAAACTAAGGAAAATATTTTTAAAATGGTTTTCAAAATAATCAAGAAGGATGTGAGGTGTACGATCAGCCGGAGCCAGTAAGTAGACCCCAAAATACCATATTGTTATATGATATTGTGATATGTTAGAACAACATGCTAGAGATAGGCCAGGGATCTCCAGGTTTTGCATGATAGATTTGCCTGATTATATGATGCTTGATAGCCTAGGGTTCTTCTCTAATGGAATTGACATCATTACTGTAATTGCTTAGTGTATGCATCATGGTTGTACATAACTAAGATCTTATAGCATGAGAATGTTTGGTTTAGCCTTGTTTCTTGTTCTTGTTTGATGAAGGGCTTAGGGAAGGATCAAATATTCAAATGTCTATAGAGTCTAGTGTTATGTATGGCTAGCATACACGAGCGTTGCAGGGTTGGTGGAAGTTTCATGGATGAGTCGTGTGGGGTCAGGCGACTAGTTTTGAGATATATATATATATATATATATATATATATATATATATATATATATATATATATAACATTCCTTTAGGGTGTGAGGATTAAGCGTATGAATATGCTAGCAAGTATTGTTAGGGTGTTGTGATGGCTCTCTGAGACAACTACGAGTAGGTGTGGAAGGTAGTATGGGGCGTTTGAGGGAAAGTGAAAACCCTAATTCATGGAGTTGTACCAGCCTCCAAGCCCCCAAAACACTATAAATCATCTCTAAGGCTCCATGGTTGTAATTTTTAGCTCATGATGTGCATTTTAGTGTTTTTGGGTCATTTCCAAGAAAATGGAGTTTGATGCAAGGTTGTGGATCAAGGATGAGCTTGTGGATCTTGATTATGTGCTTCATTTCCAGCTTGTTTGAGCTAAAAAAAACTTTGATCTTGTTCATTGTTGGCTTAGATCTAGTTTATATGAGTTTTCGGTTCATTTTGGTCCCAAGAATGAGATCTAGTGGTTTAGTACCACTCTAGGAGCTATGGGTTGCCACTATTGGTGTTTCTGATGTTCTAGATGCTTAAAGTTGTCTCCTTTAGGGTTTGGAATCCCCCATGTATGAGACGGTGTCCATTTGGTGAAAGTATAATGCTTTGTTTTGATGTTGGGTTCTTTTGGTGTAACGCCCTGATTCTCATGTATTGCTTAAATAAGATTTATTGGGTTAAGCTCTACTCGACGAGTTGGTTGGCCTACTCGTCGAGTAGCAACGGGGTGGGATCGCGTGTTAAGTGACCTACTCGACGAGTCCATGCTGGGACTCGGCAAGTAGGAGCTGGCAGTAGAAACCCTAAATCCCGGGGTTTGCACCCCTATTTAAAGGAGCCTTAGCCTCCTTTGGCATCTTTATAGTCTTTGAGAGCCCCTTAAAACCCTAATTCGTGTGTGTGCATTGGTGTGGTGTTTGAAGCTTGGAAAAGAGGATCTTGGAGGAAGAAAGCTAAGAGTGCAAAGGAAATTGAAGCAAGGAAGGAGTGGGAAGCAGGATGTACCTCAACTAGCATCCTTTGGAGGTATCAAAGTGCCATTCTTACTTCCCTTTTTCCCTTTTGTTGAGCTTCTAGGGCTTTTTATGGATTTTCAACTTGGTATGATGAGCTATGGGATAGATCTGAAGTTGTAACTTCAGATCTGGACCCTCCTTGGATTCTAGAAGCATAAAGTCACAGTCTTGGTTGTGATTAAGGTCCCTCTTGAGCATGAAGTTCCATTAAGAACTTAGAATAGACATTTAGAGCCTTTATAGTCATGCATGCACGTAAAGTTTGCAACTTTATGTGATAAGCATGCCCTAGAAGCTTGGATCTATGAGTTGGAGCCGTTGCATGGCTCAAAATATGCATGTATGGAGGAAAAGGACCGAATGGACTCGGGGAGTCACATGAAGATGGCCGTGAACTCGACGAGTTGGATGAACAACTCGGCGAGTCCGATGAAGATCGCCATAAGACTCGACGATTTGAAGAACAAGTCGGCGAGTCGGATGAGTTTTCTCTGGGATATGTATGAGTGTGTATCCGTCGAGTCGCAAGGAGGGAACTCGACGGGTGACCTTAAGTTTGATCGAGAATCAAAGGAACTCGACGAGTCACTCCGATGACTCGGCGAGTTGGAATGTACTTCAGGGAACTCGGCGAGTAGCCAAGGGTACTCGACGAGTTAAGGTCAACATGGAATGTTGACCTTGACTGAGGACTTTGACTTTGACCAAGGAATGACTAGTGGGTTATGGAGTACCTTATAAGGTTAAGGACTTATGAGTATGATGTACTATGATGATAGGTGGTGGAACCTGTGTCAAGTGATCCGAGAGTTGGAGTTTACCTTTCGTGTCGACATCTGCGAGGTGAGTTATCCCCACTATATCGATAGGGTCTAAGGCACCAAGGCCGACCCTTTAGTTGTTATTGTTATGGTATGCTACATGTGGTTATGATCTGTTAGATCGGAATCGGGGGTAGACAATATGTTATACTCTTATGATCCGTAGGTATTGGTATGTTAGTGACCTGCTAGGTCGGTACTCTAGTTATAGGAAAATTCTATGATTGATGATCAGTGTGACAGATATGTTTGATGTTTGTATATGCATGTATATGATAGTATGCGCACATGGTTATTTGCTGGTGGTTGGGTTGAGGCGGTCCTGCTTTGTGCTAAAGGCCAATATACCCTATGAGCGGTCCGGGGAGACTGTAGGCCCACGTGGCAGACCAGTCATGCCGAAGGCTCGGGATAGATTCAGACAGACTGTAGGCTCGGTAGGGCGGTCCAGTCAGGCCGATGGCCCAGTATGCATGATGATGGACTGATTATTACTGATATGGTATTGTCAGTGCGGTATTGGTATTTTGGGGGTAGCTCACTAAGCCCTCGGGCTTACAGTTTTCAGTTTATTGTTTCAGGTACTTTAGGAGATCATGGAAAGGCGAAGGCGTGACCGTACCGCTCCTCATCCTTATGTTATGATTTTTGGGACACTCTGATAGAAAATGATTTGAAAACATTTTGTAAACAATGCTATTTGGTTTTTATTTATGATTGAAAAAGTTTAAATTTGGTGTAAAATTTATGGATGTTATATTTGGGGCATGCAAAGTCATCAAGTCAATGAGTTTATGGTTATAAATGTTCTTTAAGAAGTAGATACGTGGTTTCGACTCCTACTCTTGAGCATTAAGTGCTTAATGGAGTTTTGGCTTAATTGATGAGTACATTGGGCATACAAGTATGTACGCGCAATGTACAAGCCAAATTGCATGTACGCTTAGCGTACAACTGAGTATGCCCCACGTACTCAGTCAGGAGGGTTTGGGCTTTTTAAGCTTCGTGTTGGGCTTGGGTGTTTGAGTTCTTAATGGGCCATCTGAATATAAGTGTCTTGGACTAGGAATATTATTTGGGCTTTAGGGTAAGGCCTATGTAATGGGTTTGGGCCCAATTTGGAAAAAGGGGCCTTAATTGGGCCTTGGTTGGTTATTTGGTGTTTGGGCCTTTCAAGTTGTGAGTTTGGGCCTTGGTCTTGGACCAAGCTAGGTTATGGGTAAAATGGTCTTTTTACCCTGAGTATGGATTTATGGTTATGGTTTGGAACCCAATTGATAATTGGGTGTTGTTTTGATATTAATAGTTTAGGGAATCTGTTAGCCAGCAGTCATGTATCGTCTTTGTGTTTCGGAAGTGCGAGGTGAGTCTCCTCATTGGGTTTAGTGGGTCATAGACACCAATTTTGGCCTATGGCTTTATGTTAGGATGCTAGATTTATGTCCGACTCTTACACGTGTTATATGATGATATGCTTACCGGGCAAGGCCTGATGCCAAATGGGGCCTGATGATATCAGTATGTGTTTTTTTATGATTACCGGGCGAGGCCTGATACCGAGCCGGGCTCGATGACTGTATGGAATGCTATAGTGTTTGTGATTATTGCATGTGCTAGTAGGTTATATGTTTATATGATTATGTGTGTATCGGGCGAGGACCAATGTCAGGTGGGGCCTAGTGAATGACAAATTTGTAATCCGAGCGAGGATCGATGTCGGGCGGGACCAAGGCCGATTAGGACTCGAGACCGGGCAAGGCCCGATGGAGGGCGGGGGCCTAGTATGTGATTTATGTATGTGGTATCTTGGGGAACTCACTAAGCTTTGTGGTTATGGTTTTTCAGTTTATATTTTCAGGTACTTCGGTTTTCAAAATGGAAGGGCTCGGGATGATTGCAGAGCACACGCCACATGTTTCCGCATTCTGTAAATTACATTGATTTAATGATAGTTTGCTAAATCTTGATTACCTTGGTTTTATAGAGATGTTATGCATTAATGATTTATTAATCTAAAAACGAAAAATTTGTGTCATTATTTTTGGGACGTTACAAATATCCAAAAGAGTTAGTGGGAGTCAGACTGATCTTGATAAGGATCAAGAGTCAACCAACGAAGAACCTAAGGTTGGTCCCAACTTTCAATTCGATATTGAAAAAGTCTATTATGAAAACTAACATAACTCCAACTCTTCCTAATAAGACTTGATAAAGGACATCATAAACCTAATTATATAAAATCTATATTACTGAGGAATATGAGTCACTGGTAGATGACAGTCAGAGTATGCCAACTATTGGAAGTCATGGCAAGCCCTAAAAGGTTTGAACGGTGGAAGAATGACATGGGGAGCGATATTCAATCCATATAGTTTGAAACTTAATTGATCAAGCACTTAGCCTTAATTATTAAGCGTAAGTAGATCTTCAAAAGGTAGCAATATGGATGTAAACAAAACACATGGTCAAACCAAGATTGGTTGTGTAGAATGTGTAAGCTTATGAAGTTCATTTATGAACCGAGACAATCATCTCGTATAATGGAATCCTTGTTTTAATGACATAATTCAAGGAGTTTTGAATTTCAAGAAACAAAGGTAGACCATAAGTATGTTAAATCCAGTGGGTGTAATTAGAATACTTGTTTCAATAAGAAAATTCAAGGAGTTTTGAATTTCGAAAAACAAATATGAGTCATATATGTGAATGTTAATAGGAGTAAAACTGTCACCAATGTATTTGGATAATACACAATGTTCTAACTTAGTAGGTGTAACAACTTGGCTTAGCTTTGGAATTGATTCACCTAAATTAACAAGTGAGAAATAGCACACGAGGATCTATCTGAGTAATTCATAGGATTAAGCACGAAGCATGGAATCTTGAGGAAACTCGAGACTTAAAACTTCTAGAAAGTTCATGTTATTAAAGTATGGCATGACATTTGAGAGAAATGCTAATGTCCTAGTTCTATAATTGATTTAGAAGAGATGGGTCATATCCCACGAACATTTGCTTATGGGATCGATCATGACTAGTACTAGATTTGATGACTTGTATGTATTGAGCATGACAAATCTGATCATATCAACTTGGAAAGAATTAATGAATCAAAATCAAGTATATTATTTTGTTTCTTAGGAGGACAAAGGAAATAATCTTAGTATGGAAGTTATAAATATAAAGGTTACATTGATGATAAATTCCACACCAATAAAGACAATTTTGTTCGCAGTTGAAATTTGTGCTTTTACTAAATGGCGTTGTGTTAGCTTGGATGAGCACCAAATAATACACCATAATGGATTGAAAATTAAAACTTAAAGTATATTGTATCTTTTCAGAATGCAAACAAAAATATGTGACTAAAAGAAATTCATTAGTGATATCATTGTTGAAATTTAATCATTGATGGGCCTTATGAAAGTTCTTATGACTATAAGGGTGAACTTACCTCAAGCATAGATCCCAAGTCGCAAAAGCTCCCATGTCATATACTAAAGAAGTGTCATTTCATTGTTATTCGAATGTGAAGACATCATTATTAATAAGATCTTACCTGAAGATAATGTTGCCTATCCATTATCTAAGCCAATGTCGCCGATTATGTGTTTATTATGCACTAACAGTTTTAAATTTATAAATCCTGTCAAATCTAAACCAGCTAAAACATAATATGCAATTTACCTAGTCGTGTAATAGTATAGTAAAGGCAAGAAGGGTGTCGAACACTAGAGGAACGAGTATTATTCTAATAAAAGCTATTGCTACTAATTAAACTAATAAAAATATTGTAAATTGGGGATTTTTTATCCGATTTTTCAAGTTAATAAAAACTTAAATTATCAACTGACAATTAAAACTAGCAAAAATTACTTAGACTAAAGCAAACAGAACATAAACGATTTTAAACCAAGATTAAAGAGCACTTTTGTTTAGCTTTGAATCCCCTATCCCCTATGGTTAATTTCTTATGCAATGGATTATTTAGTTGGTTACCAGTTCTAAGTAACTGGTTATCTTGTTTCGATTTCCTAGCTTTTACCAATTCATGAACTACTATTACAACGATCATGCAACAAGTGAACACCTAATTCGTTTATTAATATATTCAAATTATGAATGACAATATTTAATGACTTTCTTATCTATTATCAAGACTATAAATCAAGCACATAATATGATTATTAATGCTCTTTAACACAATCAAAGCTACAATTATTGCTACCTAACCCTATGATTTGTTTAATCACTAGATCTAACTATTCAATGGTCATAAATAGCTAAATATCAAGTTCATGCAATTGGAATGGTCATCTAACTACACATAACTTGTATATAAGTGATAAAATTAGATTTTTAACATACTAGGATGTTGATTTATCAAAAAAAAAAAAAAGTAAAAACCAACACTAATAAACCCATATAACTCGAAATCAACACATAGTTTTTAGGTTTATCTACGTTAAACAAAAGCAAAGGGGTATTAGCCCATAACTATGTTAGAAAAACGAGATATCATTGAGTAAACTAGATTAAACATGTTGAAATCAAGCAAATTGAATGAATTATCGCCTCTCGTCTTTGGCTCTCTTCGAATCTTGTTTTTCAATCCATATATGGCCTTCTTGGGGTTTCTAAGAGGGTTTTGGTCGTCAAAATTCATAGATAATCGCAACATGCCTCCGTATTCTGACCTAATAATCGGTTAAATATCTTTCCAAAAACACGCCACCATGTCGTGGTGGACACTTCTTTCATGTAGGCTCCAAGTTTCCCATGCATGTCATCCGAGAATCATCTACGATTGAAACATCACCACGTCGTGGCAAGATAAACACCATGATGTGGTGACCACTTTATTGTACAATTTCTTCTTTTTTATGAATGCTTCTGGTCCTTAGCTTCTAGCTTGCGTTTTAACTCCTTTTTTCCACGAGAATGACTCTTCGGCTACAAAATAGATTTTAAACATAATAAGTACCAAATATTTTTTATAAATGGCTAAAGTGTATCTAAATGCACTTAAATATTACAAAATATATGACTATATAATATCAACCCACCAAATATGTTAGTCAGGCAAAGCCTTGAGACATTTGATCTATAAATGAATTGGCTTAGACACACTTGCATTAGTTTGATTTAATTCATAAATGTATAGCAATATGAATTGTACCCGTTTTGATGTTTATTTCATAGATACTTAATAAAGAGTATTTATTGTTATCAAATATGTGTTATTCAATACTGTGGTTCGTTTTTGCTTGTAATGAAACCACTTCTAGAATATTTAATTATGTTCAAAACCCCACACTCGGTCGTACTCTCGGGAGTGAGTATTGGAATTTAAGACTGTCATGAGTGTTAGGTGATTGGACCATACAAGATTAGACATTGCGATAACACTACACGAGTACTTGAAATGATGATTTTAGGTATTGGAACAACCTGCACTTAGAGATTACTTCATGGATTTAGTCACGAGTAATTCTAAGTCGATAATATATTTTATTCTTCAAACCAAGATGCATATGGAGTTTTGCTTACGAAATCTGTTGTACATTGGTCTACTCCAACGTTATCTATAACTGATAGTAACAAAATATTAAAGGGTATGCCCGTGTACGATTAGACTGGTAGACAAAAACTATGTAGTAAAAGTTTATTTATTACTTCTGACTTAATAGGATAAGCGATATCCTTGGGTCCCTGATGATTTAGTAATGACATCTAATGTGCCTAGCCATGCCCTAACTAAATTGATTTATTCGATTTAGAAGTCAGATGTGATTGTCAGAAATCTTTATCGGGAAAAAATTTAAAACTCTGGGATTGCCCATTATCTACGTCTCAAGTTCATATAGATATCTAGGACAAAGGAATAACTGATCACTTATCTAAATGTTAAACTTGATTAAGATCAAGTGTTTGCCAGTTGCATTGGATGACTAACTCTTTATTAGTTATTTGAGAAGTATTAAGACCTTAAAAAGTTAACAACTTGTCCAAGTGGGAGATTGTTGAAAATAGTGTTCACGGCCATTAACTAGTTGGTAATATTAAGGAAATGAAGAAAACAAGTTGTTAATTTATTAAGAAATTAATAAATTAATTATAAATTATTTTGGTAATTAATTAAATAGTTTTAATTAATTAAATGAGTTGAATATCAATTAAATCCTTGGGATTAATTGTAATATTCTACAAACATCCAAGGAAAATTAGTCAACGAATTTCTACTTATCTTGATAAAGATAATGTATTTTTTTGAATAATGTAAGGATTATCCTTTAGGAATTTGAATTGTTTAAGGCTTAATTAGCTGTCTATAAATAGGGAGCTAGAGATCAAACTTTAGATGTTTTTTCCTTCACAAATTCGTTCTCCCCTCTCCCATCTCTCTCCATGGATGGAAATTATAACCCCTCTCCAGGGTTATCGAATTTTCGACCTAACCCTAATAAAGGTTTATTCATTGTTTTGCTTTTGGAGTCTTGGGTCTGAATACATTAGAATAGTTATACTTTGGGGTCTATATCAATTACAGAGATGTTGATCACATAATCTTAGGATGAAGAGGTTAATGTTATGTGCTTCTTTAGTTTGATTTTAAAGTGCGTTCCTAAAACTAGTAAAACCTAGATTCTAAGATGCATGTGCATTTAGGTAAATCTTTTGATTATTCCGCTAACTTTAGATAGTGTACTTGATGCAATAATTCCCAACGGGTTATTACTATGATTTATGAACTTCTCAACAGTTTCTTAAATCTCATTTTTATTGTTATTTTTTTGTTCTTATCATCTATCTCTAAGTTAATGTTTCCAAGTGTTTTTACTAGACAAACCAGATGCAGTTTTAACATCTATCTTTCAGTTAATGAGGAGGTTTGATCTTAACATCTTTTGCATAGACACTAGACACACCGGATGTAGTATTATTAAGCCATTATGTATATTAGGACTAAATGGCATAATTTAATCATTTATTGTTCATTCAAATTTTTATAGTCATGGAAGACTTTGCTTGGTGTGAATACTCAGGGGCCGATGGTACATTAACTTCTAAAAATACTAATGGGGGATGGTTTTCATGATGCATCCAAGAAAGGTAGTTTTTTACGTTAAGCTCATTTTTTACTCTCTTCTTTGTTCTTATGCTAATGGTGTTCGTAAAACATTTTAAATTTGGTTACATAAAAGAAATAAATTTGAAAGAAATACATCCAGGAAAGGTAGTTTGTGCCATTAAACCCCTTTCTCACCCAAATGAAAAAAAACATAGTTGAGATGATAAATGAACCTCTAATCTGATAAATCATACAATTTGGCTGCGTATATCTATGTAATTTTTAATTTTGGAACCTCTAACGTGATAAATCTATCAAGCTATGTAACTATAGGTATATTTTGGAACTTCAAATATACATAATGCTAGAATGAAGGTATGGTTATCCTTTGTTTATGAAATCTTTCCTAAACAATGTTTTTGAAATAGGAAAATTAAGAGAAACGTGTTGAATTTTTTTAGTTGAAAGTTGTTTCATGTATATTAATTTTTAGTTTTTAGTCACTAAAACCTTTTTAGTCTAAACTCTCTTTGTTTTTCTTTATAGGAGCACAAAAAGCCATTGAATATGGACCTTGCATATGAGTTGGACACTAGAAGCTACATAGTTAATATGGTTACAACTAGGCTTGCATCATATATTTTCGACTATACGCTCTTGAAACATGTTGGAATACATAATTTTTTGGGTAGCGCTTTAGAATGGACAAATTTTTAGAATCGTGTGAAATGAATATGTTTCTACTAGATGTGCTTACATCCACACTTAGTTTATATATGGCTATTGGTAATTATGATTGATGTTGGTGATTTGTATCACGAATATGTATTTAAGTGTAATGGATTAATTTTTGACCAAATATAATCTTGAAGAATATTAAACAATTAAGGGAGGTATGAAGTTCACACTTGTTTAAGTTCGTTCAAGATTCAAAGTAGATTGTCATTTAAGGGCGAGACCCCTAAATGAATTTGGGTCTTGAGGCAGCGCCCCTGGCAGGGTCTAAGGGGTAGAGCCAATGCCTGGGAAATTTTTTTATTTGGAATATATTGTTTTACTAAAAATGCATCGTAAATCCAAAATTTTGAAAATAAACCCGATTCTGACTTTTGGTTTTGACTTTATTTAAAATCCATTTTGTGAGAGTTTTTTTACTGTTACAAACTACCTTGTGACAGTTTGAACAGTTTTACGACATGAAACTGTTTGTGACAGTTTTCAGACAAAGATATACATAATCTATTTTTTGGTCATATCTACTTGATACTTACGAAAATCACAACTTCTCGTTCTCTGTTTTTGTTCTCTCATATTTGAAGTCTTATACAATTGAAGTTTGGAAAGTACCACCCAAATAGTTTAATTTCAAAGTGTAATCACGATTCTTAGAATTTCAAAGTGTTATTTCTTACCCTATAAATCTAACAACTGAAAGTGTATTTACCAAAGTTTAATAGTTGATAACACAAACGCCTAAGATAACACAAACACCTAAACATTTTAATTGAATTTTATAAATAACTGTAAATGTAATTAATAGGGGTTAAAATAGAAGATGATTTCTAAAATTTTAGAAACATATGCTAGAAAACTAAGATATAATAAATTTTCATTTTTGTAGGAAAATAGATTCCTAATTGATGAAATTAGAAAATACGTACGTTTGTTTTAAAAAAATTAATTTACACTAACTTTCATTTGAATAAATTAAAATAAAATCAAAACACTGAAAACTAAAGTTTGAAATTACAGGCCATAATTTAAAACTGATATCTTTTATATCTAAAAAAGAAAAACATAAGATATATGGACGTAACTCTTGAAGTGATCTAAATCCAAAATTCAAAATAACATTCTACTTTTATTTATAATAATAAAAAAAAACGTACTTATGTTTTAAAGACATAACTATAAAAATGGTCTATATTTTTTACCCATTGGTGGTATGTTGGAATTGATTTCTGTTAAACTTAAAAAAAGCAAATTTGCCATTTTAATTTGTTTTTGCATATTTAAAATTTTTTGTCTTTTATTTAAATATAATATTGAAACAAATAAAGAGGGGACCACATCTCTCTATATACCAAAACATCACCGCCAAATTCGTCGGCTATGGCTCCTCCCCACCTAATAGAATCCTTCTCAGTTTTTGACATAAACACATATATACACACATCTGCTTGCAGATCAGACACGCATAGATAAAATCAAAATCCCATCGATAATCAATTAAATTAAACCACTATTACCTCGGTGATAGTTGTACATCATGGAAAACAAATATCATCGAAATATTTTATGATCGAAAATTTCTAAGAGCATCTCTATTGAAACCATTGAAGACCTTCAAATCAAAATTCAGTACCTGACTAGATTCTTAATCGACGGTGGCTCCATTGGCAGGAAGTGGCAATGGTTGGAGGTCTGTGTTCTTCTTGTTTTCCTTACACCCTATTGTCGGCATCTCTCATCCCTTCCTTAGCCATCGAACCCCACTAACGGTCTCAAAAATGCACCTCCGATGAAACCCCCTTCCGCTTCAACAACCCACAAGCTTCATCTCAAACAACATCATCGTTCTTCATCAAACCCATTTCCAAAATCAAAATAAAAACAAAGCATAAACATTGATTAGACGAAATCCCTAAAGATATGGCTACAAACAGCAGGGCATCCTCCGTATCCCTTGTTTCTTTTTCAGATCGAACCAACAACTCACACACTTGTTTCTTTTTCACTATTTTTCCTTCCTATTAACCTGATCCTCTCTTGTTTTCGGAGGAGCAACAGTGGATGACTTCTTGAAGGATGCTTTCTTGACGGGAGGGGAAGAAAGGTGAAGAAAGGATGTCATCGCAATCGATATGGCGACTTTTCGGAGCAGGGGGTGTTTGGTTGGGATTAATTGCCGAAGGTTAGGGTGGTGTAGGTTTGGTAGTATGGTTCTTATGATTCAAAATGTGAGGATGAACACACAAGAACAAACCAAGAAAATAGGGAAAATGAACAACAATTAAGGCCGGACGGAGCCGGTACAGGAAGGGTTGTGTGGGGAGGAGGTGGGGTGGGTTTGCCGCGTTCTCTCTTCGATGGCAATTGGATAGAAAAATTTTGTTTTGTTTTTTTTTTTTTTTTTTTTTTTAAATAACCGTTAAAAAACGGTAAAATGTTTTTTTTTACTTTTTTTTATTTCCAACGGCTATATGATTTAAAATGTAATTTTTTTTACCCTCTACGACCTCTATAAATACCCATACTTATTTACCTTCAATCAAACCTCAACCTCTATTTTCTTCAAAAAAAATCCCTACAATCAAACTCCAACCTTCGATAGAAGGAAAAAAACTCATATTTCGAGTTTAAGCACCCATACTCGAAACATTTTTGCTATCGATTAACCATCACAAGGAGTTTATCGTCCCCAACTCGATGCTCACATTCAATCTCCACTACAATTTTAATACCAAAATGTTAGACAATATTACCCGGTCCAAGTTTCAAATGTTACTCCGCAAATGTTTTCAAACTTTGTTGTTTTTCCCGATCAACATTTGCCAAATCAACCTCAAACCCAACCCCAAGCCCAAACCCAACAACAATTCCAACTTGTCGATGAGTTGGATGACTCGGAAGAAGAAGAGATGGTTCCCGAAACTCAACCCACACCACCCCCACAATGACGCAAAGGAAAACAACAAGCGTGCAGGGTGTTGCATAACCGGGAAGACAAAAGTCGATACCATGGCTTCCACATCAGAGCTAGTTTTGGTAAAAGATTGGGTTGACATTTGTGAGGATTTGAAGACGGGAAATGCACAACCGGGAGGAGCTAGGAAAAGATGGCGACTACCGTACGAAACACCAAATGAATTCGAAGTTTCGAAAAATAGCAAAGGGGGTTTCAAAAATAAACGGATTGTATAACAACCTAAAAACCCAACAAAAAATCGGTCAAGGCGACGAAGAAATACTTCAAGAATCTTTGCAATTTACCTTGAGGAAGTCGGAAACTATTCAAGTGGCATGATTGTTGGAAATTATTGGTTAAAAGTCCTAGGTGAAAAAAATACGAGCAATATTTTATTTTTGGAGTACAGCAATCAAAGCGAACGAAAAT
Source organism: Lactuca sativa (assembly GCF_002870075.4). Taxonomy (NCBI): domain Eukaryota; kingdom Viridiplantae; phylum Streptophyta; class Magnoliopsida; order Asterales; family Asteraceae; genus Lactuca; species Lactuca sativa. Next base: position 323,408,704 of record NC_056627.2, on the reverse strand, counting down.
GGGCTCTAGTGGTTACACAACTTCCTCCGATACTCGGGTCGGTCTAGATTTAAATCAGGAGGACAAACTCGAGCTAGAAGAAATTGTTGACTGATGGGTAGAGACAAATCAAATATGAAGGGAAAATGGACTTCTTCGAGTGCATCAGATTTTAGCATGGACCTTGACGAAATGCGGAAATTAACAACGTCGTTAGATCGATATAATCTTAATTTCGCTGAACGTTTGGCGTTCGACAAAGAAAAAGAAGAAGCAAGGAAGAAGAAGCGTGCGGATAGACAAGAAATGGGGGATATAAAGTTCTTGATGGAAAACACCGACCATCTCTCGGGATCCGCTCTCGAGCTCGTGATGAAGAAGAGGTAAAAAATTATGAAAAAAAATATTTTTCATATGTTGTTGGTTTGTTTGATTTTTCATTTGTGTTTTTTTAATATTCTATATTTTTAAATCTTAGGTTTATTGTAATTTTCATTTTAATTAATGAAATGCATTTTCTTTTTAATTAAAATTTTTGTTTATTATTAATTTAAAAATTATAAATCATAAAGCATAAAAATAAATTAATTTTATTTAAAAAAAAAAACAAATAGTGGGGGAAGTTTCCCACCCATTCATTTAGGTGAGTAAAAGGAAAGTGAGAGAAAAAGGGTCGTGACCCACAAAAAATGAGGGAAGTTTCTCACCCACACCCTCCGGTCTAACCCAGAAAAAGCTCTTGATGAGAGAGAGAGAGAGAGGAGGGAGATGTGGGGTCTATAATTTTTATTAATAAAACTTTAAATTAAATAGAAAAAACATTATAAAAATATATAAAAATAACATTTTATTTTTTTTTAGTTTTCCGAGGGACCAAAACTACAAACAACTCAAAAAATCCACAAATCCAAAAAAATCAGGATTTAGATCAAAACCCTTCAAAAATATATATCATATGGATCATTTATGCAATTTCATCTATTAAAAATTCAAAACAGAAACATATTTTTATTTTTAACATAAAACAAAAACCTATATCTTGAAACCAAAACAAAAACCAATAAATACTCTTTCCATCGTTGATTGTCTTTCGTTTTCCAATATATTCGATTCAATTTTATTTTTCATTTGACAACATAGCCACTTTATCGTTAATCCACTTCATGATATCTTCAAACCATCTTATATATTAGTTAAAATTAACAAAAAAAAATACATTTATAGACAAAATATATAAGTTTCTAAAAAAATAGTTGTTTGCAAATCTATTTATCAATTACGTTTATTAAATTTCAAAGTTGTTTTATTTTGCAAAATCATACATGTTATAATCTAGTTACTTAAGACCATCCGTTATACCCACCATATACCACATATGTGGTGGGTGCCACATCAGCACCACATTCCCCTACCACTAACATGTGATACATACCATTATCACACCACTTCACCTCATTTTTTTAATTAAATTTAATTCAAAAATACATAAAAATTCATATGATTGTTTTTATAAAATACTAATTTTCATTAAATTAAAATACTAAATTACATTAATTAAAATGAAAAAAAATAACTTTAAAATTAAAAATTACATTAACTAAAATAAAAAAACAATAAAAATAACATTAAGAATTAAAAAGCTAAAAATACCAAACTTCTAATTTGTGTTTTTTAAACAAGATTATTCCATTTTAGGGAATTTTTCAATTTTTGTCAAGTTTTGACATGTCTAAAACGTTGATCATTTTTGTTTTCACATTGCTCCTTTGCCACATTAACTGGATTGATATCAGCTTCGCGTATATTGTTTATAACAAAGTTGTAAATTCCATTGAACTCAGAACATTTGGCCCTCATATCGCGCCATTTCAAGCATAATTCATCAACATTTCGAATTGCACAACCCATTAAACCATGGAAAACATTTTCAACATTTCTCCAAAAGGAACAGGAAGTTTGACTAGCGTCTTCTTCCGAAATTGTCAGCCATGCTTGTGCTAATTTCTTTTCTTCCTCTTCTGACCATTTCTTATTTTTGGGAGTCATGGTTTTTGAAGGATCAAACAACAAAAATGTATCTAAAGGGAGAAGAATTATATGAAAAATAATAAGAAGATGAGTGATAGTATTTATAAGTAAATGTTGAAGGAATTGAAAAATAGCCATTAGGAAGGGGGAAAAAAAGGTCAAACGAAATTTAATGCAAGAAATGAAACTATTGATCGTTTAGAATCGTTGTTCGGAGCACGAAGGGTCACGACCACGATCCACCACAAACCACCAGGATAGTGTGTACGGTCGTAGTTCGTGGCTACCTAGACCACGACCCACTTCATCGTCACCATACCGGTAGGCCTAATAAGTTGGTCCCAATACCACTAAGTAACTAATTTTTTAAGGAATAAATCTTGTGAGGTATGATAAGAAAATAAACAGAACACACGTAGTAATTACCTAATAAAATCAAAATTAGAGCCGTATTGATGATTTATTTGCTTTTTCTGCATAAATTAGGTTTTTTAGGTAGGATGCTACTACTGAACACTGTGATGTTGTGGTCGACATAGTGTTCATTGTTGGGTAGAAAGGTGGTTTTGTCAGGGTATGATGATGATGAATATTGATGATGGTTATTGAGTTATGACATGAATCGATGGATGTACGGATATCATGCTTCTTATGGACTGGCCCATTACTTTTTGGCCTCTACTTGGGCCCTCCCTACCCAACAGGTAGTTTATACTGTTCCCAATTTCCGGTATGTATTATATCAAAACTATGTTTTGAATTCAACATATAAATAAATTAATATATCAGTTATTACTAAACTTTGTTAGTAATTTTTATGAACTTGTAATCATAAAAATAACGAATTCTAAATGCATATTAAAAAAGATATTTACTGTTACACATATTCAAAGGCAAAAGCCAAACACAAACTTTCGTGTTAATATAGTTTGAGTGTATTTAAAATTTATTTTTATTAAATATTTAACAACGTACGTATAAAATGATCGTGCAATATCAAATTCGATGTGTTAATCTTTATCAATGCTAAAACAATATTTTTGTAGTGTGGTTGATGGTGTATTAAATATAAAAATAGTGTTTTGACGTGTGATTAGGGACAATTCAATCTTAATATTTTGTTAAGCTAACACTTAGGATGCTCAATTCTAAAGGACTTTATATTCTTCATACTTAACCCAATATTAATATATCTCAAATCTTAATTAGTCCATCATTGGTTGTTCGATAGACCACATCACAATGAACAATCTTGATTCATGAGGACGAAATGCATGTGACACATCAGTATAATCTTGAAATCTGAAACGCCACATTTATCTTCTATTCTTCTATGTTAATTATATTATGATCCGCTTTAAACGCAGACAATAATTAAATATATATCACAGTAATAAGTGGCTTTGTCTTAGATTGAATCTCAATAAAAAAAATGTTAGATTCATTGTTAGAGTTTTTGAACCAAACTTATTAGATAAAAATATTTAATATTTATATTAGAGCAATTTCGTTTTTTAATACAGTAATTTTTAACATCAATAATCTATGTGATCTTTGTTTTATCGCAAGATAATGTCACTTCTTGATTAAAACATGTTGTGTAGTAGTTTTATGAATTGACTGTGTTCGGCGTACCAACACCCATGGAGGCTCATATGGCTCTTCTCACATTGGCCATGTAAAACCAAAAGCAACAATAAGTTATTACATGTACCGACAACATTAAATTTTGCAAAGAAATTCGATTAACATTACAAATAAAGTGAATTGTAATAACCATAGACATCAAATTCAGACATTGTAACTTGGTCGATTTCAAAGTATTTTTCCTTATAAAAATTAAAATATGATTTTTCAAGCTACACCCAATCACATATACATATCTTCCGATCAAATAAATTATTACAAAAAAATGTTATTAACAAAAATATAATATTAGTTTTATAATTTGCTAAAGGTTAACACTAATAAATAATAATAAACTTCCACAAATCTTGCATTTTGGTCACTACATCCAACTAACAAATGAAATTCGGTTTAGAGGCTCGATTCTAGAAGTGCATCCATGACTACTTATAGTTGAATTTTGGGAAATGTTAAGACTTACTGAGATATGAGAGAATGGTCTGTGAGGCTACGGTTGGTTTCTATAGGGCAATCCAAATTCAAAATCGTTAGCACATATCTTTGCTACCTGCTTCAATTATTAAATTTAGATCAAACTTGTCAAAATCAAATTATATATAAAAAAACAGATATGTAACCTAACAATCAAACAACATATTTTTCGTTGAAATAAATATCATAAATCTATAATTTACATTTTATATAGTATTCTTAAATTATATATTACCTTTTCAGCTTTAATGGTCACTCACACCTCTTTATGTCTTATTGTTGTGACACGCATCTATATCGAAAAAAAAACTATAAAGAAGAATGTTAATAGAGTGATACTTCATTGAAAACGTAGCAAAATTATTCATAAGGCCACTATGATTCTTCTATAGACCTCTAGAAGGTCTATATAGTGACAACCGGTGTGACATCCATGAGAACGCACAACTTAAAATAACAGTTTTGAATAATGTAAGTGAAAAAATCATTTAGAATGCTTACCAGTTTTGATTGTTTCCACTTGGATGTGAACATTAACATTCTTGTAGAGAAATTGAACTTTAAATGAACCCTACATAGTCAAATCAACAAACATGACAACACAAAAAGAAGTCTAACTTGACATATAACCAAATTTCCAACAAATTTCAAAGTTTTTAAGGTTTTGTTGAACAATTTTTTCAATTTATCATAATTTTATTTGATTACAACTTTATATGAGTAATCAATAATCTAAATCAAGTGAACGAAATAATTATTCATTTAAATCCAGTAACCAATGGGCCAATGACCTAGCGGTATGGAGTGACCATCTCATATGAGAGGTCAGGGGTTTAAGTCTCAGTGAAGACATAGGTGGTTATTTAGGAGTAGATTAGTTAGTTTGCCGTTTCAAAAAAAAAAATCCAGTAAAAAAATTACAATATTGTGAAATTGCATATAATTTACATGTTTGCTTATTGTCTTGGAGGTACCCGACCACTTGGATATCTACTATTATTTGATTAATTAGTGCATAAATTACATTATAAAATATGAAATTTAACGATTGTTCAAATTCATTTACACTTGATTTAACAATAGAAAATGAACAAATTTATAATCATAAAAGTATGCTTAATTTAACAAATTTGTTATCAAAATTAATAGAAAACTAAGTTTCTTGAAGAAACAAGTTAAATACATAAAAACAAATAAAAAATAAAAAACATTTGAAGATCATGTCAGAAAGGTATGACCAATAATTTTTTTTGGCACTTTTCAATATAGACATGGTTAATATTTTCTTCAGGATGATAAGTACAAGTGAGTAGAGAAAACAAATTGATAATCATAAAAGTATGCTTAATTCAAAAAATTTGTTATTAAAGTTAATGGAAAGTATTCTTGTCAAAATAATCAATTATTAAGTATGTAGGATATTAACACTAAGGGATTTTGAGTTTTGCATTATCCTCAAGCTTCAATAAAAGCATCAACTAATGCTCATCACTTTTAAGTAAAAATATCTGCAATTTAAACTTAATTATAGTAAATATAATCAATAACGTTATAGAAAAAGGTAAGTTTAAGAATAATTAGATAAAGTTATTGAGTTAGATAGTTGGAAATCGAGTAATTGTAATTTAACATGTATGCGACCGATTATTATCTTCAAAATTGGAAGTATTTACTATATTAATAATAATTAAATACAAGGTGACTGTTTTGCTCTGGATGAATTTTGGTACCATCGATTTACACTAAGAAAGAAATACAATAATTAAAAAGATATATCACGTTGATTTGCAAACATATAGGATGGTCAGTGCATAAGTTATGGCTTTGAATTTGGGGAGGATTTTAATTTTAATTTAGGGATAACAGAAATTGGTGAAGGTTTGAGATGAAACATTGATGGACAACGTGTTTAACCAAACATTGGTTAAGATGACGTAAACAATTTGATCTAAGGGTGGAAAATGTATAAGTGAAACACAATCAAAAATATTTATTGCTTTAGATGATGAAATAAAGATTCTCTTTTAGACATAGAACTCAATCTTCTATTTTGTATATGTAAATGTCTTACACTTGGGTTGCGGTGACTTAGTAAGACATGTGGAAGATATGATGAATAACTTATTGACCCATGTTCAAACCCTGGCACTACTCAGCCTCTGTGGTCATGGAGTTTCGCGTGCAGTGACTCTATGTCATGAGGCGTAGCCTCATGTTTGCAGCGGGGGATTAGTCGGTGCGTGAAAGCTGGCCCGGAAACCCTCGTTAGGGAAATTCCCTTTACAAAAATGTAAAACTCTTAGTCTTTGGCTCTCTCTAGCGTCATTGTAATGAGTTTTATTATTTTAATATGTAAAATTGTGGATATCATTATATCTAAAAAATAATAATATTTCAATGGTAAATGCTTACTAAAATTTTTCAATAAATTCACCAGAAATTGTGAATTATTGTTTTAGAACGGTTAAAAGATTTATAAAAGTTTATAATTTCATAAAAAGTTATAGTTTGCTAATATTTATATTGAAGTTGTAATGAAATACATTATAACAATGCTGACAAATTTACATTCAAACAGAATAATAGAGTAAAAATGATTAAAATTGTAAATTCATATGAGTTTAAACCCAAAAGGCAAATAGATGAATACTTCAACATTTCATAAAACCCAAAATGTATTTAAATGATCAAAATTCTAATCCAACAAACGAATAGTATTAAACAAAGTAATCAAAAAACAAACCCAAAAACCAAATGGTATGTAAACATAATATGAAATCAACCTACTCAAATCACCCAACTACTCATATAAAATGATGAAAATCATATATTATTTTTCTTTCTTTGGAATTAACAGTTTTGGCATGTCTTCTCGATAAGTACGATCTGTCATTGATGTTAATGATCGTTTGGTTGAGGACATTGTCTCCTTATTATAACATTGTAAATATCTCCCAAGATGTGTTTTAATTCTTCATGTCTAGACATTTTTTTTAAAGGATGTCCACTTAGTTAGTGGACATGTTACAATACTTTTATCAAGATTCGAAGCCGGTGTGACGTTATCACCAATAAACAAAACTGCATTGTAAATATAGAATATAAATTCATATGTCAATCTAAAAGTTAATAATATTTTAAAGTATTTAAAATATTAGATTTAGTTATATTATATTTAAAACCTTTAAATTTAATGAGTCTTGACATCCGAATTTCGCCGATAAAATGTTAAACGAATCGGATTACGACGCTTATAATTGTAGTACATAGACATATGCTAGTTGATCAACTAAAATATAAAAAAATGAATCTAATAAGTGTAAGAATGTTACATGTTCGATGTTAATTTTCTTTCCAATTCAACAGTGATTTTATTATCAACATTGAAGTTTGAGATTGCATAACCATCAACATTGTTCTTCAAATTACAATGAGAAATTTGAATTTTGCACGACAACTTTTTATCCAAAAAGTAATTTCAAAGCAGACGGATAAATTTTCATATTACCCTCCTAAAAATGGAAAAACTGACGGTTATAAAAATAGATAGACAAAAAGTAAAAATTATTTTTATGTAAATGAAGTTAATACCGATAACCTCATTAAACTTTTGAAGCAACTCTTGTGTGCTTTTTTTTCCAGAAGTTGCTTTCCGTCACGATCAAATAACGTAAGTGACACCACGCCGGTAAAGTCTTGTACTATAATGGTGATTTTGAAACTAAAACCATTGATATAAACAAATTCAATAATATAAAATTTAAAAATTTAATCGAAGATTATAATAATATGTATAAAAGAGTTATTGAAAACCTTGGAACAACAGATATGTCTTTGTTTATGCAAGTTGAAGTGTAACAATAAAAAAAACTTCTTTATCCTGCTTTTGATCCGTTCCACCAACTTTGTCACCATGCATTAAAATGGCTTTTATGGCTTTCTTTTGACAAACATAGGTCAACATATTAAAAAATCGATATAAATGGTGTAACTTTGTTTCTGTAACTAAATGAATGAAACTAATATCTTAAAGTATAGTGATTAATTTTTTTATGACCTCTCAACAAGAACACAGTAATAACAAATAATAAGAACATAGTAAACGCAAGAAATTGAAGAAGAATAATGAGAATAGAGTAAAGTAAGAGCTTGAAAAAAGAAGAAAAAGATTGATGAATAAGAACACTGTAAATCATAAGACTCAATCCAAAATCGTAAGAATAATCACTTCAGTGTAATTGTGTGTGTGTGTGTGTGTATATATATATATATATATATATATATATGATGTTTTTGAAGAAGGAAATCATTATCTTCTAAAAAAATTGGGATCCTAATATATCATCTTGGAGATTTTCGGCTATTCATTTGGAAAAAAAGAAAGATATCAGCTATATTAATTCAAAACTTCAAACTAATTGACTTTCTTATTTAATCAGTTTTAAAATTCAAACAATAATCTCAAATTGATTCATTTTATGTGGGATATACTGGAAGATAAATTATGAATAATATTGACTTTAATTATGACTCTTAAATATTTTGTTGATTTAATGAGATTATATTAGATTTTATAGGTTAATAACTTAATTATTGATATTCTTGTTTAATGAGTTTTTAAATAAATAAAATATAAACGCGTTTGAATTTTGAAATCAAAAGCTATAAATAAGGGAGTTAAATTAGGAACAATATTAATTAGAGAAACTTATATCATGTATATAAATAGAATGATATATTTCAATTGATAAAGTATTTACTAAATTTAAAGATGCTAGAATTATTACAAGTTCTATAATTAAATGTAATTGTGTTTAAATTTTATTTGGCGAAGATGATGTCAGTAGTTTGATCTAATGGTGGAAAATATAGGATTAAAACACAATCAAGGGTCCTGATTGCTTGAATGGTGAATTAAGGGTTCTCTTTTAATAATATTTAAAGATTCTCAATTGTTCAAATAATCAACACCAAATAGTATGTGTTTCACTTCTTTTCCAATGTTCCATTATCTATCAGGGTTAGCTAATTAGGATTAATTATTTTTAATTGTCAACTGATTACAAAATACACATTTTCAATTGTCAAGTCTTATATACTTATGTGTGCATTTTGCCTTTGGAATTTCTGGATTTGGGTTGGAACGAACTCAAGGAAGCAGTCAGCAAGTCAAGACTATCAAACAGTAGGTATTTCCATTAACCCATTACTTCCAGTAATCTATTTGTTCATTTGTAGTTGTTTTGATGATTCACAAAAAACATACATAATAAAAAAAATTAACTCCACCATTTATAAACTTTTTAATTTATAAATGTCAGTCCCAAACCTAGATAGATGATGATGGTTTATAACGTTAAGTGTAATAAAGGCCATATGACTCCATATTTTTGGTTCACTTATAGCCCTAAAACTGGTTGAGTCACCTCTGCATATGATTGTAATAGGTCTAACATAATTTATCAGATCATATATTCACTTTTAAATTTTTTTTCTTTCATGTTGATTATATTACGTCCTGACCTTTCGAATATAGAGGTTTGTAGAACACGTTAGAAGTGTGCTAAAAAGTGAGTTAGGTCAGAACATAGAGCAGTATGGCAAACACAAGTTTAAATGTAGACAAATATTAAATATGTTTGGTAAAAATAGTTGGTATTTGAAAGGTATAAGTTTGAAGTTGTAGTTTTTATTTGCATATAAAAGAGTTGATAAGATGAATACGATGGGTTATATAATTCTACGTTTACCGTAAAATTTGATATCTATCTCATCGACTCGTTTATGATTATGTATCAAGGTTAACAATGAAACCGGTAAAATGTGTGTTTCTGAGAAAAAGGGTGGGAAATGAGCTGATGAGATGGGTATACTGGGTTACGTAAGATTAGATAGACAATTTTAAATTTCTTATAAACTTAAAAAATGATGAAGTTGTTGCTAGTTTATGTAATTATTATACTCAGGGCCGGATCAATACTTGGGCGAGTTGGGCTAAGGCCCAGGGTAGCAAAATTTTGAGGGCGTCAACTTTTCAATCCAGCTATACAAACAATATATATAACAGTGGCCCAAAAAACAACCCAATCCTCTTATTTTCTGATTTCCGTTCGTGTGAAGGCAGTAGGAACGTAGCAACTGAAGAGATTGTTGATCGTATTCTGAATTGCGCCTAGAAAAACTAAACGTTTTCCTAGAACCAAGTTGTAAGGATGCCATAACCTCTGATATGAGAGTTGGAGTTGTTTCCATACGTGACGTAACCAGCATTTGGTGAAAGTTTGAGATATCGCAGAAAGTCCTTCTGCCTCGTGATGTGCATGGAGCAAGCACTATCAATATACCATATTGTTTCTTGCTCTGAAGCACAGAGTGACTGCAAAATTAGTGACTTGTGGAGTTTTTTTTGGCTCCGAGTTAGGTTTTGGGACAAAGGCATGAGTTTTGGACTTTGATTGTGACTTTTGAGCAATAGATGTTTTGGATGGTTTGTTCCGAGATTCTTTAGGAAACAAACAGAAGTCCATGGTTCTTTCATCTATCCAATAATCATACTCAATGACATGAGGGTTCGGAACAACCTTTCTCGGAGAAGCAGCTTCCGGAACAGTAGGAATCACTGTGTCTCTCGGAGTTGCAGTTTCATTTTTGAGATTTTTTACTTTCCATAAAAGATTTTTTTTGAAGATTTTTGTGAAACTGTTTTCTTAAAAACTCGTTCTTTGGTTGATGATACATTTGGTTTTGAAATCTGTTGTTGTTTGAAAATTGTACCATCAGATTTGGCTATAAAAACTGATGAAACAATTCGAGGAGAGTTAGTTCTGACAGATTGAGTATCTACAATGGGCTTTTTCGAGGTAGGATTGACCACTTGCTTACATTCTACCTTATTAGAAGGATTAGAAGGCCTTTTGAGAATCTTGGTGGGTGCAAAGGTGCTATGACTCCTAGTTGGTGGAATGGCAGTCCGAGATACACTCTTTTTGGAGTTCTCACGAAATCTTGAATTTTGTCTCGATTTAATTTCCTTTTTGAGAGCATTTTTGGATTCTACCTTAGGATCAACAACATCTTTCCTTTTCAACATGGGTTTCTTTTTGGAGTTGAATGAAGACTTGGAAGTTTGACCAATAGAGGGTTTGTCAAACACAGGTTTGATTGGCATAAGTTTGGTTTTGGAGACCACTTGTGAATCAGACTCACATGAATTAGATGAATTATCAATGTCACTATCTAATGATGCCCAAAAAAACTCAGAAGTATCAGGTTCAATTGTCTCTGGAATGATTTCTTCAACAACAAAGTTGTTAGGAGGATCGTGGTTTGGAGTCTGAACAACAGTGCTTGGAATGCTAGAGTGGGATTCCAAGGTCTGATTCAGGTCCAGGTTTGTCAGAGGTACAAGAGGCATGGAATCAGGAAAATTGACAACTACAGGCTAAAACTCAAGAATCAGTGATGCAAATTGGTCAGAAGTCTCAGGAAGAGGTGACAAAGGTGAGACATGGGTGTCCGAATGTTTGATGTTTGGAACGTCTCCCATAAAAGTTAGGTTTTGCAACTCCTTCAAGGGACGAGAAATAGGTTTTGGAAACATGCTTCCGAGACCAGAAGATTTTGACCAAGGATGACGAAAATTGTGAGTCATCCGTTATTTTGCTTCAAGAATGTCAATGGAATTATGCAAAGCATCTATTTTAGCATTAAAATGTTTGTTGTCAGAAATTAAAACATTTCTTTCAGAATAAGTGATTTCACATTTGTCTTTAAGAATGATACATTCATCTTGTGACATTACAAGTTCTCATTCTAAAGACTCTATTTTCAACTTCTTATCCTAGAAACATAACCTAAGACGACTTAATTCACTCTCCTTCTTTTCACTGGCTTCTATGGTTGACTCATAGGCTTTGTAAATGATATTATCTGATTGGATATGAGTTAGATAAGGTTCACAGAGAGATAAATCAAAATTATTATCAATAATCATAAATTTTACCCGTTGAACGATGCTTCTGCCAGGTGGATCATTGGTAGCCATGTAGCAGTAGTTGGGTTCATAATCTTCCTCCGATCTAGATGACCAGTAGCCTTCATCACATTTAATTGCTTTTCTAGCCACTAGACACATGTTTCTACCATTACTTATGTCATCATCATCTCCACAAGACCAATACCCTTCCACATCTCTTGTTACAGTTGTAACAAAGGCTTTTTCACTCTCTGCCAATTCTTGAGCTCGATGTGCATTGTAAGCAGAGTCCTTGATCTTTGGTTTCTGTGGGACTTCAGCTAAACAATCTTTGACAAAGTGGTTCTCGTGACCACATTTGTGACATATAATCTTAGGTTTTTCAGACTTCGGAGTTTGTGAAGATTCCGAGGTGTGATTTGGTGTGGCAAGGTTAGGTTTGTAAGTTGGTGGGTTTTCTGAAGGTTTTTTGAATGGTTGAGGGTTATTTTCATGAGGATCCTGGAAACGGTTGTGATATGGCTTTTTAAAAGGACGATTGTATTTCATGGAAAGCAAAGCAAACTCTTGTTGGAAATGGAGTTCAGAGTCCATATCTTCAGGGTTAAGGTCACCATTTAATTGATAGTCGTTGTTGGTATGGTTGAAGGTGAGGGTTGAACAGGAAGGATATATGGAACAACAGTAGTGAATGGGTCCAAGACAACGGGGTTCGAAATCTGAGGATCGTAAGAACTAACAAGAGCTAAAGGACCTCTTGTGAGTTCTTGTAGAGTTTGTGCAACATTTGATTCATGGCCTTAAAGCTCATTGAACAATTGTTAGAGCTTCAGATTTTTCAGAGATCCATTACTCTGAAGACATGATTTCACATTTCCCCAACCCTTTCCGAGGTTGTTAATGAACTTGAGGTCGTATTCAAGTGGGGTTCGGACTATCCCATGAGCTGTCATGTTGTTGACAACGATTTGGTATCTGTTTGAGGCTGAGGCAACAGATTCACCAGGAGTTGTAGTGAAAGTGTCGAACTCATTGAAAACGGTGGTTAGACGCTTATCCTTCATGTTCTCTAATCCCTCTAACAAGTTTGAAGTGTGTCCCAAATCTCTTTAGCAGACTTGCACAATTTAATGTGCTTAAAAAAAAGGTGGAACGCCAAACACCATTTCCAAAAAGGCAACTTGATCTGCATGCAACTTTTCGAGGTCATTAGCAGTGAGAGGTGCTTGACGTCGTTCATCTTGTCCCATGAGAGTTGCAGCAACATCTATAACAGTTGTTCAAACTGCGACATGTGGACCTTCTTTAACGGATCTCGAGATAGCTTCACATTTTTTACCAAGTAAAAATCTTTCCATTCTGACTTTCCAATGATCATACTCTTCAACAACTAGTAGTGGGGCACGTGTAGGGCAACCCACACTATTTGCTATTTGCATTGAGTACATTTCTTGAGAGTTAGAAGAAGCCATTGAAGTTAAGATATACTGAGCAGAAAGGGTATATAGAAGAACTTTTATCCTGATCACAGAAATGATCGAAATACCAAGGTAATCTCAAATCAACTATATTCTGTTCTTATTTATTCAAAGGACAACCACTCGAGCTCTGATACCAATTGTGAGAACAAGGATCTGATTGCACAGGGACAAGGTTTGAAAACTCAAACCTTGAGTTAATGCTTAAGATCAATGTCTGCTTCTGATTAAGTGTTCCAATTAAGTCTGGCATGACCGGTCGGGACTGAAGATGTGAATCAACAAAGTATTTCAAGTATTAAATATGGAACCATGAGTATAATCAAGGTAAAGACGATAAATGAACAAGTAGAATGTTTGAAAAAGTTTGATTAGAGAGAAAGGTTAAAGTGAAGTAAGTGTGAATATAACTATCTTTGGAGCAATACTCTATCTTCTATTCTTGTCATCAAACAGTCCTTATATAGGAAAAGGAGATACAATGTACATACCAAGATACATACAAACGACTGGATAAAAGTATAACTCCTGACACTCTGATTATCCGTTTTGACAAAAAGACTAAGTCTTATGTAAGGTTACATCAAGTAAAAGACAAGAATAATAAATGCTTTGGCGGATGCACTATCTCGGAACATCTCTTCACTTCGCACCACAAAGTTGTCTGATTAGGTGTCTAAGCCCATAAATATAATTGGTATGTACTTGGACCGAGAGTAGCATGGTCCATTTGGGTTGCATATCACGAGGACAATTTGATAGGATGGACTTTTGAGAAGAGGTTATTTATGATTTATTAATATATTATAAATTCTAATATATTAATATGAAATCATATTATTTTATTAGTATTGATCAAGAATTAATTTGGAATTAATTTTGTGATCAAAATAGACTAATTAAATATAAGGGGATTGATTTGGTAAATCATTCATTCTTATGGTGTGGGCCAATGATTCATGATTCTTTAGGTTAGGCTAAACCCATGTGACAACCCATGGATGATCCATGGAGGTTTAAACCCATGGAGCCTAAGGAATATGTAAGGTCATTCACATTAGGATTTACATGGTGTAACCCTAATCTTGCCACACTATATAAGAAGCCACTTATCATCCAAAATTGGCTACTAGACACACTAGATCATTGAGCCGATTTTGATGCAAGAAATACTCTCTCAAAAGTCTCCTTTGTTCTAGGTGTGTTGTGATTCCATTTGAGGTGCAACACTTGGGGCACTAAGTTCTTAAAGGCCAAACTCAAGAAGTTCTACAAGCTACAACAAAGAGGTAATTCTATAACTCAATTTTATGTTGATTATGTCATTTGCATGCTAGTTGTAGGCTTAATGCTTTGGAAACAATATTGCATGTATAATTAGAGAAAACATAGATCCAAAGCATTTAGGGTTGTATGTGCACCATAGGATGTTGTAGTATACTAAAACCCATCAAAAACTTCATTTTTGAGTTTAATCACCATCTCAGACATCATCTATGTTTTGCACTAGTAAGCATTCCAGACCACCACTCCATTTCGTACTAGAGACTGATTTCGGATCTTCTTATTGAATGATTGCTAGAGGTTCACTTTTAGGTACTAACACTTTTCATGTTTCCAATTGTGAGGGATGAAAAGGAGTTGTTTGAACTTTCATGACATATATCTATAAGTTTTGAAAGGGTTTAAACACACACACACATATGCTATTTAATTAAGGTGTATAAGCTTAAGAAGTCTAGTTGGAGACTTATCGAAGCATCGCATAACAGATATCTGTAATTCATTAAGAAAGTCAATAGTATTGATTTCTAGAAGTCCAGTTGATTTCTGGGTACATGTCAAAGCTAGTGGGAGAAAAATGTGATGCTAGTATTACATGTTGACAGTACTGTTCGTAGGGAACAATGTTCTCAATTTGCAAGCTTCAAAGTTTGGGGATTGTTTTGCTACGATAGACTTAAGGGAGAGGGCACTCATACATTGTTTAGAATCTATAGGTTTAGATTACATAATCATAGACATATCTGAATATCATGTTGAAATGGTTCAACATGGGAAATTCCATATATGAAAATATTATAGCAAGAGATTGAACAAATATCGAACATAATGAACCGGGTCCCATATTCTTTGGATATAGGATCGATTACATATGTTGTAATATTCACTTATTCTAATTTTTCAAATGCCTTGATCATTGAGAGGGAAATGATTTGAATTTTGTGTGACTAGAGTTGATAAACATCTGTCAAGAACATTCTGAGGTTTACTGAAGATTGGTTGCTTGTGGATAGTTGAAACTTGAAAGTATGGTATTAATTTGGATTGACCATAATGACATGATTTTGGATTGAGATGATTCTTGATCAGAATTGATGGTTATATGAGATTGTGGAAATGTTTCCATAATAAGAGTTGATTTTTAATCTACATGTGAGTTGGAAAATTTAATATAAGATAAGTGTTCAAGGAGTATACCTTGAATTTGAATCTTCATTATAATGGAAATGTTTCTAGTAACAAAGTTCGAATGGAACATTTTGTAATATCGTTGGCTCAGTCTATGTGACTTTGAAGCCTCAACATCACTGAAGTCAATGCATGTAAGGTTGGAATTCCAATACATTTTAGACAGTGACAAGAATTTGGAATTGTGAAATGAGCATCTTTGGAATAGTGTACAGTCGATCTGTTCACAAAAGGAAGGACCATAGAGAGACATAGTATGCATGTTTATAACATGACATTACTGATGTTATTTAATTCAACTGGTTAGTTGATTACTCGAAACATTATACAATGAATAAAGTCTTAATTATTATGGTGATTAAATAATAAAAGTTTTATTTATATTTAATAAGTTTTGAGACCATAGTTAATTAGTTTATTTTTGTGTTTTCACTTTGCATGTTTTACTTACTGAATAATTCAATTATTCGAAATTCCACAATTGTTCATACATTTGGAAGTAAGCAATGAATTAAAACTATCATGAATTGAATTGTAGATTGTCTATGGAGATTAGACATTCCAATAAGATTGCTACAATGTTCATGAGTACTTAGGAAATGTAGATTTGAGTATTGGATAAACCCACACTCAGAGAATTACTTCATGGAATTTATCACAAGTAATTCTGAGACGATAATATCTTATGATCTTGAAACAAAGACATATGAGTTGTAATTTACAAGTTGGTTGTACATTGGTAATGCGTAGACACATCAGTAAATTGATGTTATAAAACGTATTGTCATGCATGATTTGATGAGTAAAAGATGCAAGAATATAAGTCAAATTTTATTCATTCCTTTTCCCCTAACTGGAAATGCGATATCTTTGGTCCCCTCGATGATTTGGTGTTGAAGTATACTATTGGGGCCAACCATGACTAAATTGATGTGTTTAATTAGAAGTCCTATATCATTACAAACTTGAAATAGAGAAACAAAGTCTTGGACAATGAGATTGATTCTATTCCATGTCTCATGTATGAATGATATCTAGCTGAATGATAGATTATATGATCCCTTATCTTAGGACACGTAACTGACTGTGTCCGAGTTCGGCATCCACTTTTGGAAGCTATAATTTTTTGATTGATTCAGACGTTATACTGGAAATTATAGTTATAGACTTATTCAAATGGGAGACTGTTGGATTAGGTGTCTAAGCCCATAACTAAAATTGGTATATACTTGATTAAGAAGTTATTACTTCATGGAACTTATCACGAGTAATCCTGAAATGATAATATCTCATGATCTTTAAATAGAGATATATGAGTTGTAATTTACCATTCGTTTGTAAATTGATAATGCGTAAACAGATTTGTAACTTGATGTTATAAAACGTATTGTCATGCATGATTTGATGAGTAAAAGATGCAAGCATATGGGTCAAATTTTATTCGTTCCTTTTCCCTTATGGGAAAAGCAATATCTTTGGGCCCCTCGATGATTTGGTTTTGACTTATAGTGTTGGGCCCAACCAAGACTAAATTAATGTGTTCAACTAGAAGTCCTATATCATCACAAATTAGAAATTTGGAAACAAAGTCTTGGATAATGAGTTTGATTTTATTCCATGTCTTATGTCAGAATGATATCTAGCTAAACAGAGGATTATATGATCGCTTATCTTAGGAGATGTAACTGACTAGGTCAGAGTTCGACATCAACTTTTGGAAGCTACAATTTTTTTGATTGATTTAGAACGTATACTGGCACTTATAGTTATAAATTTATCCAAGTGGGAGACTGTTGGATTAGGTGTCTAAGCCCATAACTAAAATTGGTATATACTTGAATTGATAGTAGCACAATCCTTTTGGGTTGCCCTCAAACCTAGCAATTGGATAAGATGACTTATATATATATATATATATATATATATATATATATATATATATATATATATATATATATATATATATATATATATATATAAAGAGAGATTAATTTATTATGTGAATAATAAATCAAATAAATGGTTTATTAATGTGTTATGAGAATAATACATTAACTAGATATCATATTTTTCAAGGTTCTAAATGGCGTGAGGCGTGGCGTGGCGGCAAGGTCAAGCCTCAAGCTTAACGAGCCATGGCGTTTTTCAAGGCGTGATGTACGACGGCGATTTTGTATTAATTTAAAATTATATTACCACATAAATATAAATTTATATCAAATATAACTACTTTTTAGAAGTGTTAGATCAATAACTAATAACAAAAAGTTAACAAAAACCACAATACTTGTATCTCCGATTTGAAAAGACATAACAAAGAGTAAAAAATTGTGTCTCAAACGAAAAAACACGCGCCATAACACGCCATAACGCGTCATATCACGCCTTGCCACGCGCCGCGCCTAATAGCAACGTTATGAAGCTTTTCGTAACGCCTTGGCGCGCGCCATGGTGCGCCTTTTAGAACATTGATATTTTTTAATTAATAATTAATCAAAAATTAATTAGAATTAATTTTGGGATTAATTAAAAATACATGGATTGTTTTGTTATTTATTAATAGTCGAGAAAGGAAGGCTCTAGAACCTCATGGAATGAGGTGGACGAAAATCTCTAGGGAAACCCTTAGAGATTTCATCCAAGGCTCCTTGGACAAGGGGATTGGACTGCTTGGTCACCAAGAAAAGGAATCTACGACTTATCCCTTTCACCCTAGCTTTGATACCAAATTACCTCAACTAGATAAGGAGTACCCATGCCCTTGATTTCATCCATGCCTTCCCTCCTCAAGCCTTGGACAAAGATCCCTCTCCTCTCTCCTAATTCATTCTCTTTCTAGTTTGGGTGTGATTTCATTAGAGGCACGACGCTTGTGGTCCTTGCTTCCAAGAGATCTACAAAGAGCAATTATAGTTGTTTGCTATAACAACTAAAAGGTATGTAATCCTAAAACCTCTTATCATAATTTCGAAAATAGCCTAGGGTTTGCAGGTTTCTTTTTGATGTTCTTAGTTATAGGTTCAATAGAGAAAAATAGATCATATTTAGGTTGCATGCAAACTTAAGGGTTTTAATTTTGTTTGTTTACCTAAATCCCATCAATAACAACATATATCGGGTCCATAACTAGAAAGACTAGATTATACCTGAGCCTATAGTATAAGCCTGACATGTCATTCGGGCCCTCAGCTCATATCTGGATTGCTCCCGAGCCCTTAGTATGAGTTTGGCATGCCAATCAGGACCTCAACTCATATTTGGAATGCTCATGGGTTTGTTGGCTACCGCACAAAGTAGTACAACCTCAACCCAACACAATATTTCGACATATGTAATAGATAAACATAAACATATAACCAACAATTATAGATAATCATACAGTTCTACTATTCAGCCACAAACCAACATAATATTATACTAACTAGGATAAATAATATAGTAGACCGAAATTGGTGTCTTCTACCTACAGTAAAGTGAGAAGAAACTCACCTCACAGTCTGACGAATAGCTGAACAATACATTGCTCTAAATACCGGATCTACAGGTCAACTATTCCATAGATAGAGACCAAGGCTTAACTATAGCTCAAAGTCAATGATAAAGGTTCAAAAGTTAACATTCCTTCCCAGTGGAGTACGCCCTACGTACCAAGAGAGTACGCCCCACGTACTTTGATATTCACCCAAAGCGGGGTGCTGACTGCATACTCGCAACATACCTCCAGGTACGCCCAACGTACATTGCCCAGTACCAAAAATTCATTAAGAGCTTATTCAGTTAAGCGCCTCCGTCCAAAACTCAGATCCAAGCCCAAATGAAGTCCTAAGTCATAAAGTTTCGTCCTTTATGACTTTGCATTGCTATAAAGTGTCCAATACCAGAAACCCTAACTCCTTAACCCATTAAGACTTCATAGCTCATGATTGAAATGATATTAACGACCAAGAACCCATTTTTATGACTCAAGCTACCCCAAACCTCTGAAAGAACAGCTCATGAAGTCTAGAGTAGACCATACTCAAGAGCACAAAGCAAAAGGGACCATAATGCATGAAGCTTAACCATAACATGAACTGAGAGCAATATTCATCAATGTTAGAGCATTTTACTTTAAAATAATGCCAAATGGTGATGAGATTTTGGATCTAAGGTGCTTAACTCTTCCAAGGTGTCCCTCTCTTCTTCTCATTCCTTCTTAATCACCAAAAGTACCTACAAAAGCTCAAGAACACTCTCAAGGTGGATTAGGGTTCTAGACGGACGAAATGGAAAGTGGAGGCTGAAGAGGAAATCAGAAATGAGGAGTTAATGATGTTTGTATATGGACCAAACCCTAAAAATTAGGGTTTGAGGATCCTTCACGTACGCGGTATACGCCCAACGTATTAATGCCCACACATATACGCCCAACGTACACAACGTACCCCAACGTACTAAGCCTTGCCCTGATTTTCTGAAGATGCCACTATAGGCCATTTGCAAGCTTTCTCATACACAAGGGCTAAAATCCATAAACCTTCATACTTTAGAGTTAATTTTGGAAATACCTCATTGTCGGAATGTTACAATTCTCCCCCACTTGAACTAGACTTCGTCCTTGAAGTCAGATGTTGCGAATAACTCAGGATAATGCTCCCACATCTCTGCCTCTGGCTCCCAGGTCCACTCGGTGCCTTTCTGATGTTGCCATTAAACCCTTACCAAAGGTATCTAGTTGTTGCGTAGGACCTTGATTTTGATCTCCACTATCACTACCCGCCTCTCAATATAATTCAGGCACTCATCGAGCTGAATATCATCCAAAGGGACCACTTCCTCGTCGTCCAACATGCACTTCTACAAATGCGAAGCATGGAAAGTGTTGTGGACCTGGCTAAGCTCACTCGGCAAACCCAACCGATAGGCCAAACTACCTACCCTGACGATCACACGGAACGGTCCAATACACAGGGGACCCAATTTCCTTGTCTTCCTGAAGCATATCACACCCTTCCAGGGTGAGACCTTTTGTAGCACCATACCACCGACTTGGAACTCCAATTCTGATCGACGTCGATCCGCATAACTCTTCTGTCGACTCTGAGTTGTCTGCAACCTCTGCCTAATCTGTTGGATGAGCTTTGTAGTCTGGATGACTACCTTAATCCTGCCCATGACTCTGTGACCAACCTCCCCCCAACAAATTGAGGTACGACATCTCCGACCACACAGAAGCTCGAAAGGCGGTACATCAATGCTAGAGTGATAATTGTTGTTGTAGAAAAACTACGGAAGATGTAGATAGGAATCCTAACTCCCACCAAAATCTATGACACAAGCCTACAACATGTCCTCAAGTGTTTGGATGGTCCGCTCACTCTAGCCATCGTTCTGCATATGATAAGTAGTGATGAAATGTAGCCTCGTACCCAGTTCTTTGTGAAACTTATGCTCTAATCAGGAAGTGAACTGAACATCTCGATCTCACATAATGGAAACCGGAACCCCATGACAAGCAACAATCTCATGAACATACACATCGACCAACTTTTCGAGTGAGGAGCTCTCCCAGATGGCCAAAAAGTAGGCACTCTTGGTCAATCTATCCACGATGACCCAAATAGAATCAAAACCCTTGGCAGTCTTCGATAGCTTGGTGATAAAATCCAGGGTGGTCTGTTCCCACTTCCACATGGGAATTTCCAAAGGCTGCAACTTGCCATGCGACATCTGATGCTCGACCTTGACCATCATACAGGACAAACACCTCTC
The DNA here is from genome assembly GCF_002870075.4 of Lactuca sativa. Taxonomy (NCBI): domain Eukaryota; kingdom Viridiplantae; phylum Streptophyta; class Magnoliopsida; order Asterales; family Asteraceae; genus Lactuca; species Lactuca sativa. The sequence continues at coordinate 323,386,903 of NC_056627.2, read as the reverse complement.
AACACACCAAGCTATCTCCCTCTTGATACAAAACCACTGGTAACTTAGTCTCAAATCCCGTTAAATCTTGGTGGCTCATAGGTGTATGGAAAACCGAGACTTATGTGGCTCCTACAAAACTATCTGCCTAACCCCTCCAGAAACCGGAACCCAAACCTGACCACACCGGGTCAACATTCCCCAACTATCGGTGACAAATATATCGATCTCACCCCTGATTCTCTCATGTTTCCAGTTCCTTTTCTTGACTCCCTCTGCTTGTGCCCCTCTGATCAAATCCAAAAGCGGAGAATCAATGGATATCGTTACACACATTACCCCGGTTTAAGATCCAGCCGACTTGCGGCTCAAAGCATCCGCGACCACATTCGCTTTACCCGGATGGCAAAGAATCTCGTAGTCAATCATTGACCACGAACTCGTAATGAGCATAACGAGTTTGAAACGAGGTCTTCTCCACATCCTCCTCTCTTACCCTCACCTGATGATACCCCAACCTTAGATCAATCTTGGAGAAACAAGATGCACCCTACAACTGTTATAAGAGGTCGTCAATCCATGAAAGGGGATAATGATTCTTTATTGTCGACTTGTTCAACTCCCAGTAATTAATGCGCATCCGGTGTGGACCATCGTTCTTCTTGACGAACAATATCGGTGCTCCCTACGACGAACTGGTCGGTCTGATGAATTGCTTGCCTAAACGCTCCTGAAGCTGAGAGGACAACTCTTGCAACTCGGGTAGTGCAGAACGGTATGACTCCTTGGCAATCAGAGTTATACCTGGCACTAGGTCAATCCTGAACTCCACCGACCTCTCGGGAGGCACACCGGGTAACTCCTTCGGAAACACATCAGTAAACTCCCTAACAAATGGCACATCTGAAACTGAAACCTGCTCCCCAACCCGAGTATCAACCACATAGGCAAAATAACCCATACAACCATGCTGAATGTACTACCGATCCCGAGCCGCCGAACAAAACCCTGATCCAATCCTGGTACCCTCTCCATAGATGACCAGTTCTCCCCCACTTGGGGTTCGAATTATCACTCGCTGGCCCTCATAGTCAATCATAGCACCAAATCTGCTCAGGTAATCCATCCCTACTATCACGCATACATCCACCATGGGGATATGAATCAAATCAATTGGATAAGGCAACCCGAAGATCTCCAGTACACAACTTTGATGCACTATGAATGTAGAAACCCCATGTTTGTTGGCGACAGAAACTCAAAATAGACACTCCAACTTGCTAAGGGTCATATCGAAATCCCTACTAAAAGACTGAGCTAAAAAGGACCGACTCACGCCCGAGTCGAATATCACATGAGCAGACAAGGAATTCACTAAGAATGTATATATTAGAAACATAAACATAAGCATACTATAAAATAATTGACAAAATGATAAATGAAAACATACCAGTAACGACGTTTGGTGTCGCCCTGGCCTCCCCTGTTGTGAGCTGAAAAGCGCGACCTCGAGCCTTTGGGGGCTCCGCCCTATCCTGGTGCACATCAGTGATCCTCAAAGCAGTTGGAGTTGGAGCTTGCATCGGTCCCGCAGTGAGCAAAGTACAGTTGGCCTTTACATTGCCAACCTACTCACAATGAAAACAGATCCTAGTGGTCGGTGTTGGAACATGCTGACGATAGTCCTTGGTGTAATGCCACTCGTTCCCATATTTGTGGCACCTAAAAGTAGGTCGCCAAGGATCCTCATGAACCTTGCCGCACTTTCCATAAGTGCGGCCCCTCTGACTCCCAGTTCTCACATCAGCGGCCTTGAACCGCTTCGTTGCAGGCTGCGACTACACGGGAGCCTGCTTCCACTCCCTCGTCTGGAGCTCCAACTCAATCTCCCACCGCCTAACGGCCTCCTGTAACTCCACAAGTGTACCATAGTGTTGAGTAGACACAAACTGGAGGATGTCCATCTTTAGCATGCTAACGTATCAGGTCCTCTGAGCATGCTCAAAAGCAGCAAACTCAGGGCAAAATAGTGATCTCTTAGTGAACATCTTGGTGATCTCCGTTAGTGACTCGGTCCCTTCCTCAAGTCCAAATACTTATGGGCCAATCTATCCTTCTCAGCCAATGGGACATATCTCGTTCTGAATATCTCAAAGAACTGCTACCATGAAACAATAGCCCTCTTCTACAAAGTTTAAGAGCTAGTAACCAAGCTCCACCAATCATTCGCCCTCAATCTGATAAGGTTTAGGGCGCACTTGACCTTCTGGTCAGCTGGGCAGGAAAAATTAAAGCAACATCCCTCAACATTGGACAAACACTTCATAGCAATGATCAGATCCTGAACCCCATCGAACATTGGGGGATTCATATTGTCGAAGTCCCAGTATTGGAAGGCTCGCTCTCTACGAATCCCAACGGTCACAACAGTTGTGGTCGCTGCAGCAACAACAGCCTTAGTAAGTGCAACGTAACGGTCATCAAAGTACTCCATCATTGCGGTCTTGATAGACCCAAACAACTCTAGTATCTGACCCCGAACAGTAGTCACAACCTCAGAAGAAATCAAAGCCCTAATCTCCTTCTCAATCAACAATTGCCTATCCTAGCCACTCGATCCAACTTCTGACTCAAATCTCCTCGAAACCACCATACTGAAAATAAACTAGAAAATATCAAATGAGACACATTTCATGCCATATGAGCTATTCCAAACAACAAAACCTAGGGGTTGTGACTTACCTGCTACATATACGGGTACTGTGCTTTCATTAGTACGGGCCCATACTACCTTCCTCACCTACCCGTATTTGTCTCGGAATATTATCAAAACAAACCTAACAACATACACTAGAATATGCATACATCCTATTCTCCCTCCCTGGAGAGATTCTATACATTACTCAACTGGTCGGATGCTCTCACATAACCCATCGATGAAACTTCCACCAATCCTGTAGCACTCATGTATGCTAATCTGTCACAACTAGGAATTTTGGTACCTTGTAACTACAACACCTATAACAACTATGAATCAATAACATGAAAGCATGCATGATGCTTATTTTATAACAACAAAACTTCATCAAATACTTCATTCTAGCACTACAAATGGTCAACAAAGAATTGGAAACCTTTGAAATCCCGGTTTAAGTCCATTTTGGACTAGGGTTTCCTTATTGGGCCTAATGGACTAATAAGCTTCCAATTTATCCATCTTGAATCTAGAACTCTCTAATGGGCCCTAATTGGACCCATATACATGAAACATAATATTTTGGGCCTTGATGGGTCACAACCAACTTAATTTAGCCCTAATAGGTCATAAAAATTATACCTTGATTTATTTGGGCAAAAAGCCCAAAATTTCTTTCTCTTTTCTCCTCTCTCTCGGCCCAAACTACAAACCCAAGAAGAAGGGTTGACTTTTGCTAGCCACCTCATTTTTATTTTGTGGATAATTAGGCCATTTATTCATCATACATCCAAGCCCTCTCTCATGTTTCCATGCACCCTCCTCTCTCTCTCTTTTCCTTCGGCCGAGAGCAAGAGAATAAACACACACACACAGACACACCTCACAAAACTCTCTCTAAATCACTCAAGAATCATCCACTCTTCTTCATCCAAAATCTCGAAAATTTGGCTTGAAGTCTAGGGATTTTCATCAAGTAATTCATTATCTAAGGTAAGTTGATGACTAATCCATGATCTAGCTACTTCATTTCATCAAAAATCTCTTCTAAATCCATTCAATCTTGTGATCTTGCATCTTAGAAGCCTCTAAATTCGAGATCATCCAAGAGAGCTTACTAGGATCGAAATTTTCTCCACTCCTCTCTTCAAAACCGAAACCACAACTCAAGGTGAGCTTCATACCCCTCACTTTTCGGTTTTCATATGTTTTATGGGGGAGAATACAAGAAAATATGTAGATCTATATGTATGTGTGATTTTATGCATGTATGTGTGTGATTTTATGTGTTTTTGTGATAAATATGTAACCAAAAGGGGTGTTAACTCGAGATCTATGACATGAGAAAGGAAACAAACATAATCTAAGTTATTTTACGCTAAACAAGTCAAGAAAAACAGCTTATAAGGTTATGAGGAACATATTCTAACATAAAACCCATTTTAGGGCTTAAATTGTCAAAAATATAAAACTTGGGTTAAAAATTGTCAATTCACGGTTTCTTGAGGGTCAAAAGGGCCAAAACAGTTTTCTATAATCATTTTTCTGAATATTAGAATTTTCAAAGGACTTGAAATGCAAATTTTTAGCTTAATGGGCTAAATTTGGGCTTTTTGGCCCAATAAGCCCATAATTGCGAAAAAATGAAGTTTAAAGGGGCTGAAATGAGACCTTCTGAAAAAAAGGGGATAAGAAGTGTAATAAAACTATTTCAAAGGTCAAAAATGCTTTTCCATTACAAAAAGGATAAAAAAAATGTAAACTTTTTGGATTTTGGGCCAAAACTGTAAAAGTTGCGAAAAATAGGGTTTTTACCGAGAAATACCATTTTAAAAGGGCTGAATCTGTTAAAAAAATAAATTTTGGGTTAAAAGCTACCATTGCAACAAATTTATGATGCAAAAGTGTCAAGAAATTGTTTTAAGGATTAAAATCGAAATTTTTTTATTTAAAGGGCTTAAATTGTTATTTTTAAAAAAGAAAGGAAATGAAAAGGTCAAACTTATATTTAGACAAACTATTTCATTAAGTCAAAATACAAAACTACGACTACCGACAAATCAAAAGACGAATACACGTTTGACTCCAAATATCGTGATACACGAATCGATTCGGTCTCGAATCGATACAATATAACTAACGTTAAAATCAAACTCTCCAAACTATACGCGATACCTTCGATGTGTAAACTTACAAACTTTGGGCTTATGAGTTTCAAATCATGCTTGTTGGGCCTTGCAAGCCCACCAACATGATCTTTAGGCCCAAAGGGATAACGCTTATATGTTATTGGGCCTTCAATGACCCAATATTTTATAAAAGGACTTTCAATAGCTTTTATGTGCTAGTGGGCCAAAGTGTCCCGTTAGAAAAGCTAGTAAGGTCACAGTAATCAAATGCGAGTTGGACCATCGTGTCTTTCGCATCCACGACAGCCTAAGATACTTACGATAGTAGTAGGACATAGTGCTCCTCTTCTCTTCGTTCGCTAAGGCTTACTATTATTCAAAGTAGACGGAATTAGGACGATATCCATTCGATACGACGATACAAGAACTAATAACTACGTATGTAACATCCAAAATTTCAAAGCAATTAAAACTTTTCAAAATCATCCATTTTATTAACATTGTTACAAAAAGGTTTTCAATACATTATTTAACAGAGTAATTTCCCAGGTTCATATCATAAAACACCAACGCGAGGAACGGTACGATCACGCCTTTGCCTTGCCACGGACTCTTGAGAACCTGAAACATAAAACCACAACTGTAAGCCCGAAAGCTTAGTGAGATACCCCCAGAATACCAACCACATATACGCCTTTCCAGGCCCTGACCTTCCGGTCCATGTGTCTCAGGGGACTTCCGTCCCTGCTGGGTAAACCTTCCGGTCCTACCCACGCCGACCTTCCGGTCCATCACACAATATAATCGCCTTCCGGCCCATAACATATCGCCTTCCGGCCCACAAGCATAAAATGCATACATAACATAACGAATGATCATATAACAGTTCACAGACAACAATCGATCAACAGATCACATATCATAGCACTACTCTAAACAAGATACCGGTCTAGCCGGTCACTAACATAACATTACTCTATGAATCGGTCAACATACTAAATGCATACATACGCCTTTCCAGGCTATGACCTTCCGGTCCACATAGTAACGCCTTCCGGCCCATAACATGCAATGACAACTACCCGGATTTCCATCCGATAAAAGGGTCGGCCTTGGTGCCGTAAACCCTAGCGATATAGTGAGGATAACTCACCTCGAAACTGCCGACTGAACAGATAGCTCAAGCTGCTCCGATCACTGATACGATCTCCACCTCTGGACAGCCACCAATGCACTGAACTCAAACAATAAACAACAATTACCAAAATACCCCTGGAACCACTGGTCAATCCTTGGTCAAAGACAAGGTCAAAGTCAACCCCTGACTGACCCTACTCGCCGAGTCAACCCTATGACTCGCCGAGTCCCCATACTCAGAACTTCACTCAACCCGCGATCTAACTCGCCGAGTCACCCCAAGACTCATCGAGTTCACGACTCTGAGTCCACTCGCCCTTGACTCACCGATTCCTTAAACTTCCCTTTCCACACGTCGAGTATCCCCTTTCTACTCGACGAGTTCCTCCTGGAAGAATCGCGGGGCCACCCCGACTCAACTCGCCGAGTCTGAAGAACAACTCGACGAGTCCCAGTTAATCTTCAAGCTACTCGCCGAGTCTGAAGAACAACTCGGCGAGTCCATGCCATGCAGACGAGCAACTGCTTCCTAAATTACGTATGGTCCCGAGATATACAATCATGGGACTTTCTGGACTTCTAAACATCTTATTACTGGGGTATAAACGTCTGGGTAATAACATAATAACCCATCTAATCACTAAGTGGGTTTCATAAACCCTAGATTCGTATATACATCAAAATAACAGAAATGGTCCGAGTATTACCTGAAAACGCACTCTCTGTGTCCCCCAAACCTCCGGACTCGATCCTCCTTGATATTCCTTTGGCCAAATTCTTCTTCTTCTTGCCTAACAAGTTCCTCCAAGTTCCAATAGCTTTCTCTCCTGCTCTAGACGTCCACAACGATTAGGGTTCTTCTCAATCGACCAAAAGACGGACAATGACGGCCTAAGAGGCGTTATATACGATCCAAAACCGAACGGTTAGGGTTTCTGCTGAACAACGTCGACTCGCCGAGTCCATATCTGGACTCGTCGAGTCCAGTCGCGAACCCGCGACCAGGTCTGCGCTCCTACTCGGCGAGTCTAGGCTCCAACTCGCCGAGTCCCCTCTTAAAACACCCCCAAAATCATAATTATATCAATATTTGAAATTCCAGGCTGTTACAACGTATATCTTCCGGCATCGGAAAACGTCGGGTTTTCCAGGGAAATCAATACTACTCGCTCGAAATTTCTATAACTATAATACAAAACACCCTTCATATATATGTTTTGAAATCATTCATGCATCAACTATGGATCTTCACACTTTGATAAACAAATGTCTTTTAAGAAAATATCGGATTTTCTGGGTTTTACAAACTACACAAATCATTTTATCACAACATTGCTTATGAACTCACCAACATTTCATATGTTGACATTTTTCCAAAATAACTTGTATTCTCAGGTAACAGGTAAGCAGAAGAGTAATATGAAGTAATGTTAGGATGTTATGTTGTTAAAAGCACTCAAACAATTTATGTTATAAATGTGTAATGTTAAAGCAATGTACTTGATGTGAACAATTCCAGTTGTAATATATTGATGCATAGTGACGTATATGTTATGATTCATGTATATTCATTTTGATGATATTCAATTAAAGTCACGCGAGCCCTTGGACGTTTTCGCCGTTTGGTTCGGGGGTGTGACATAATCATACATAACACTAGATCCTATAGATAGTTGAATACGTGATTCTACCCTAAGCCCTTCATCAAACAAGAACAAGAAATAAGGCTAAACCAAACATTCTTAGGCTTTAGAATCTTAGTTATATACAACTATGATGCATACACTAAGAAACTACAATAATGATGTCAATTCCATACAAGAAGGAAACCCTAGGCTATCAGGCATCAATTATCAGGCAATTCTATCATGTAATTCCTGAAGATCCTTAGCCTATCACTAGGATGTTGTTCTAACATAAACATAACATCAAATAACAATGTGGGTAATTTGGGGTATACTTTCTTGCTCCGACTGATCGTACACATCGCATCCTTCATTGTTTACTTTGGAAAATAATTTTGAAAATCAGTTTAAAAACTTTTGCAGTTCCCTAGTTTGAGTCTAGATTCACATGAATGCTCATCCAATTCTCTCAAACCAATGCTATGATACCAACTTGTAACACTCAAAATCACAACAGATTTCAAAATTTCAAAATCAACCATAAATCAACGTTGTTTACAAAAATAGTCATTGTTTCAAAAGCATTATTTCAAATCAGAGTTTTCCCAATACCTAGTGACATAAAATAGGGAGTTGTGGACGACCACACCTTTGCCTTTCCACGATCCTCTGAAGTACCTAAAACGATAAACTAAAGACTGTAAGTCAGATCTTAGTGAGTTCCCCCAAAGTACCAGCACACACACATAACATCATATATCGTGTGCATAGCTAGAAAGACTGGATTACCCCTGAGCCCACAGTATGAGTCTGGCATGCCATTCAGCCCCTTAACTCATATTAGATTGCCGTCGAGCCATTAATATGAGTCTGTCATGCTAATTAGGCCCTCAACTCACATTTGGAAAGCTTCCGAGTTTGTTGGCTACCGCACAAAGTAGTACAAACTTAACATAACACAATATGTCGACATATGTAATAGATAAACATAAACATAGAACCAAAAATCACAGATAATCATGTAAATCTACTAATCATCCACAAACCAAAATAAAACTATCGTAACTAGGATAAATAATCTAGTGGGGCAGCATTGGTGCCTTTTACCCACGGTACAGTAAGAAGAAACTCACCTTACAGTCTGGCGAATAGCTGAACAATACACTGCTCCGAATACCGGCTCTACAGGTCACATATTCAACAGATAGAGACCAAGGCTTAACTATAGCTCAAACTACCCAAAATACCCTTAAGTCAAACTTGGTTAACCCTGGTTAAATTCAAAGTCAACGGTCTATGTCCAAAAGTCAACATCCCTTCCCAATGGAGTACACCCTGCGTACCAAGATAGTACACCCAACATACTCTAATGTTGACAAAATGTGAGGCGTTGACTGTGTACGTGTAGCGTACCTCCAGGTACGCCCAACGTACATTGCCCGGTACCAAAACTTCATTAAGAGCTTATTCCATTAAGCCCTTCCATCTAAAACTCAGATCCAAGCCCAAAATGATGTCATAAGTCATAAAGTTTCATCATTTATGACTTTGCATGGCTATAAAGTGTCCAATACCAGAAACCATGACTCCTTAACCCATTAAGAATTCCTAGCTCATGCATGAAACGATATTAACGACCTAGAACCCATTTTTATGACTCAAGCTACCCAAAACCTCTGAAAGAACAGCTCATGAAGTCTAGAGTAGACCATACTCAATAGAACCAAGTAATATGGACCAAAATGCATGAAGCTTAACCATAACAAGAACTACGAGCAATATTCATCAAGGTTAGAGCTTTTTACCTTAAAATGATGCCAAATGGTGATGAGAGTTTGGATCTAAGGTGCTTAACTCTTCCAAGGTGTCCATCTCTTCTTCCCATTCCTTCTTAATCACCAAAAGTAGCCACAAAAACTCAAGAACACTGTCAAGGTGGATTAGGGTTCTAGACGGAAGAAATGGAAAGTGGAGGCTGAAGAGGAAATGAGAAGTGAGGAGTTAATGATGTTTATATATGGACCAAACCCTAAAAATTAGGGTTTGAGGATCCTTCACGTACACCCAGCGTACTAATGCCCGTGCAGGTACGCCCAACATACACAATGTATACACAACATACTAAGCATTGCCTTGAATTTACGAAAATGCCACTATAGGCCATTTGCAAGATTTCTCGTACACAAGGGCTAAAAATCATAAACCTTCATACTTAAGTGTTAATTTTGGAAATACCTCATTGTCGGGATGTTACAACAAAATTAGTTGGTATTTATAACCTAGAAACAGAAAAATAAAAGCTAAAAAAAGTTAAAAATTATAACTTTTATTTGTATTAAACTATTTGACATAAATAAAGATGCTAATGGAACCAAAAATGCTATTTATTTGTGTAAAATCGTCTAGGATTTTTATTTAGGGAAAATGAATTAAAAGGGTAATGAATTGTTTGTTTTGTACACACTTAGTCACCGAGTTTTGTTTTGTCTATATTGGCTCACTGAACTTGTTTTTTTTGTCCATATCTTATTACCCTTATGACCGGTTAGTATGGGTTTAGTCGGTTTATGGTGGTCTTTGCAGCCCCATCAGGATTCATTTCATCTTCTCCGGCGAGATTCCGGTTTCAAATCTGAAATTGAGTTTTTGTACAAGAGTAATATGGCTATAATTGTGTTTCTGTTGGTTTTGGTGTTCATCTTAGGGTTTTTGTACAACCTTTGCTCTAGAATCAAAATCGAAATATGAGTTCTTTATTTATTTTAACCAAGAACTCCAAATCTGTTATGGTTCGTTGGAAAATCTGATGAGCAATATCCAATGCATGAGAGCTCCCTAGTTCAGGAACCAATAAAGATTTAATCGTTGGAGGAGAACTCATCGAAACCGCATTAGGAGGAGTTGTGGTTTGTTGTGGTGATGGTCTGGAACCGGTATTAACATAGATGACAAGACCTGGAGGGCAATGATTGTTGATGGTGGCTTCGGGAGACCAGATTTGAAACTTCGATGAAGTCGGTGCCGAATGGTGTTGGGGTTCCATCCAGATGCAGGAAATATAGCAGAGGCGATGGAGGTTGATGTTCGGAATCTCGCCAAAAAAATTCGGTGGTTTGTGTCCGGAGAAGATGCTCTCCAAAAAAAGCATTGTTGGTCGGAGACTCGCTAAAGGAAATGATCGGAGTCTCATTGGAAATGCAAAGCATCGTTGGAGCTGCCAAATATGCTAGAAACATCTTACAGCAGGTTATAAAGATGGTTTTTGAACAGTTCAAACAAATTCAACGGGAAAATATAGACCAAAAAAATCAGTGACTAAATGTGTACAAATTAAAAAAAATAAGTTAATCTTTTAAGTCATTATCCATTTTATTTATTTCATTTTTTTTCTATTCAAAAATCATTACCAAAAATGCCAAATATAATTTACCTTTAACTTTTTTTCTTTCTTTCATGGTCATTTTACTATAGAAAACATAATATCACGTAAGTGTTTGTTTAAAAACAAACTTACTTTAGCTTTTAGCATAGAAATATGATTATTAGAAAAGTAGGCATCATAATATCAAACACAACAATTATAATGGTTAAGGGTCGTCTTATATATACATCACTAATGGTGTACCCGATCCGCCTTATTAATACATGGTCACATCAATGATGTGTGTATCCATAGAGTGTATAGTGACAACGCTTGATTGACAGGAATATTGTATGAACATTGTTTGTCCAAGTTATCATAGGAAATGATGTAAGAATTAACACAACCAAGTTCACATTAAATGATTTTATTCGGACACTCGATGTGGCCAATAGGAATAATATCATTACCATTGACACTTCAAGACCCCAAATGTATGCTTTAAACACTCAAATAATAGACTTCACAGTTATACAATCTTCGTTACCTTACAATGTAATTTCCGAAAGAAGAGTCATTGATAGATGCCATTTTATGCATCTTTTAGGATAGTCTTTATTAGCATTTTGCATCATAGTTTATGTTATTTCATGTGCATTAGCTTAAATAATGTTAACATCATGTCTTTCGTCAGAATTCCCGTACTGCTCATGTTTTGATGTCATTTTCTGGTAATTCAGGTGGAGCGGTATTTTGGGAGCAACTTTGATTGCGTTTGATGGATCATTGGAGCCAAACTGGAGCTGGGAACTTATAAAGGATGTTGAGGAATGATTGGAAGTTGCTTAAATCAAGGAAAAATGGACATTTCACGTGAAAAACCACAAATTCGATCGTGCTTCCTCAAGAAATTGATCGTGTGAAGTCTTCGAGGTTTGGTTGCCTTATTTTGAAGTTTTAGGAAGAAGAAGCAAAAGTTCGATCATTTTTGGTCCCAAAACATGATCGTTTTAATAGTTCGAAGTTCAAAAATTCCCTAAAATTAGTTAAATTCCAAACACGCGCCTGACACAATCAAAATCCAATAAATTCAATCATGTTTTTCATAAACACGATCGTGTTTTCCTCTTTCTTGCTCCAGAAGTTACCAGCTTGCATATAAATTCAACCTCTTTGATTAGTTCAAAGCAGAGACGTTCCCAGACGACGGAAATGCCTTTTGAATGAGATTTTCTGCACTTTTCATCACTTTCTAAAGATCTGAAGGTTGTTTAATCATCTTAATCGTTTAGTTTAGTAGGATTAGTCATTTAGTTTCTCTTTTTATTAGTTTTAATTCAATTTTAGTCATCTTTGGCTAAAACCCTAGTTTTCAGTTCTGCAAAAGACTAGTACTTTTCATGCGATCAAACATCAAATTTCGTTTTCATTGTGTAATTCTATTTAGATATTTCAGTTTTATGCTGAATGAATGTTTGATTTTGATTCTTGATAGTATAATCATCTACCTAGGGTTTAATCATTAATAAGTTGTTGAAATCCGTAAGTGTTTTGACAATCTGTAATAAGTAACAAGTAATAAATCGGTTCTACATTTGGATTTGACTTTATTGTAAACATCAATTTCATATTATTTACGCTTCCGAGCTTGTGAGAAGTATTGGGTATTACTGGGAATTTTACACTTGTCGTAATGCTGCTTTTTTGATTTGATTAAGAGCTTGTTTAATTGAACTAGTAAAAAGTTAGGGTTAACTAAAGAGTTTGTTTCGGTTAATTTAAATAGGTAAAAGAGAACTAACTAGATCTGATTATCAGTTTCACTACCAACTTAGATAGAACACATTTTGAATAATCGGAACTGGATTGATTGCATGATTAGGAAAGTCATAGCAAAACTGAATTTGTTTTTAGTATTGAATTTTATTTTAGTTTATTTCATTGCAATTTTAGTTTTAATTGATAATCAAAATCCCCCTTTTTATATTTATTTTTTTTACTAGTATGTGCCTTACGCAAAGAGGCATGACAACGATTTAACAAATTGGCGTTGTTGCTAGGGATACGGTCCTGCTAATAGTTTGTATGCCCAAAACTTTTCGTACATATACACCTCTAGTTTTTTATCCAGAAATTTAGAAACCCGCGAGGAAGCTGAAGAAGCTGACAAAAATTCAGAAGCAACAAGCAGGTTCCTCAGTTCCATCCTTTTCCATACTACTAGAAATCACCACAAGGTAGTCCCTTATGGAACGAACCTGAACCATGTTTTTCACTATTTCCTAAAGCGCCCCCGTCCTCACCTTCTCACATTCTATTTTAAAAAAAATACTCAACAACACCCTCAGTTAAATCTGAGAACACTGAATCATCTGATTTAAATTCTGAAGCAAAACTATCCATGATTGATGCAGGAGACGATCAGGAGAAGACTCTCATAGAATGGACAACACAACTGGTTACACAACAACCTCTGTGTATCACTTTTCCAGAAACGCATTACTTTGAATTGAAGTACGGTTTAATCCATTTGTTCCCTACTTTCCAAGGCCTTGAGAACGAAGACCCGCATATATTTCTCAAGGAGTTCCATGTTGTCTTTTTCTAGGATGAAGCCACATGTTGTTACAGAAGACCAGATCAAGTTAAGGGCATTCCCCTTTTTAGTTCAGGATACATGAAAAGAATGGCTATATGATCTCTCCTCTGGATTTATCACCACATGGAACGAGTTGCAAAAATTTTCCAATTTTTTTTTTCTAGAAGTAAAGGTGTCTAATTTAAGCAGAGAAATACTCACCATAAAATATGGAAAAAGAAAAGCTCTCCACACCCACTAGGAGTGCTTCAAGAAGTTACTGGTTTGGTGACCATAACATGAATTAGTGATTAACAACTTTACCAGTGCTTCAACAAGCTCCTCGCGGTTGGCACATATTTTTTGATGAAAATACCAAGAATTTTGTTTTCGCATGAAATGAAGATGAAGATTGTGTGTATGTTTGATCTAGTAGGAGAGTAGTTGTCTTTCTTATCTTGTATGTTGATGAAATTTTACTCATAGGAAACGACATCCCTAAACTTAATAGTGTAAAAGCATGGCTTGGGAAAAGTTTCGCTATGAAGGACTTGGGAGAAGCCACCTACATACTTGGTATCAAGATCTACAGGGATAGATCTAGGAGTCCAATATGACTTTGCCAAAATACATACTTATATATAATAGTAATCAAAGCAGCAATAACCATTATATTAATAATATGAAGTTTACATTGTATTCGATTCACATATGATTGACTCCAAAAGTAAATAGTAAAACAAAGACTTGACGCTACTATGCTCCGTCTTCTCGAAACCTGTACGTGTACTTGTCTACTAGTTTCCAAAGAATACAAGTGATTTTGAAAGTGTATCAACATTTAAATTGGTGAGTTCATAAGTATTTTATTTTAGAAAGTAAGTTCTTTGTTCTTTGAAAATGATGAGTTTGTTCCTTTACAAAATCCTATATTTTCTTAATAAAATGGAATATAGTCTTAGGCCTTAAGACCAAAAAAATATATAAATTTCTTAGTCTTAAAGAATGACATACAACGCTTTAAATTCGTATAAGTAAAGAGACCAATACTTGTTCCTACCATGATTACATAGTGCATACAAGTTACATATAATCAAATATCGAACGGACAATCGATTGGGTGATTCTGCCCTAAGCCCACAACCAAACAAGGAACAGGAAGTAAGTCGGAAATCATACATTTCACTGCCTATCGGATCTTCATTGTATATAACTCAAACATATCCACTAAGTAATCACACTGATATGTAAATAATCGTATTTGTTTATAGAAAATCCTATATTTTCTATAAAACTGAATTGTGAGCTATTTGTTTGTAAAATAATTGTGTTTATCCCAGAAAATCCTATATTTTCCATAAAACCGAACTATGAGTTGTTTGCTTGTAAAGTAATTATGTTTATCCCGGAGAATCCTATATTAGTTGAGTTGTAATCTTTAATGTTCCAAGACCAAAAAATAAGTGTCATACTTAGTTTGATAACATGTAGTTTTATTATTAAGTAAAACTAGTTGAAGACGTGTTTGCCTTATAACATGGATGTGTTGTTAATACCTTACCATAATTACTTAGTACATACGAATTATACATAATCGAGATCGAACAGATAGTCTATTGGGTGATTCTGCCCTAAGCCCATAACCAAACAGAGAATAGGAAGTAAGGCGGAAATCACACATTCCACTGCCTATCGGATATTAACCATATATAACCCTAATGTATATATGAAGTAATCATATAATTACTACCCCTTAAGATTGTTTGAAAAGCATGTTACTACCTAAACGAGTCGTTGTTTTCTCCATGTGAGTTCTTATAACCATACTAATATGACGGATATCCTGATATGACGTTCTTCAGACGTCAATACCGTTAATGACATTTGTCACCCCAGATAACTGTAGCTAACAATCAGGGCGCACGATTGTCAGTCCCATATAGATCTATACACAAACTCATGCTCTCCCTCCAGGAGAGTTTGGTTCATAAGTCGGGACTTCTTTTGGTACTTAGGTAAGTACACAAAGACATGTCTCACAAATCTTGTTACAACGAGTTCACGAGTAATACAGTGAAAAACCTTTTAGTAAACAAAAATGTAATTTTTTATTTAAACATGTTTATGATGATAATCATTTTGAACTACCCATAAATTATATCTATTATAATTTATATGTTTGTTTTCATATTATTTTCATGTTATATATGTAATAAAAACCTCGTTATTTTAACAACTTTAAAAGTTTATAAGTTTGGAAATAACGTTTATTTAGCATTTTTGTGTAAAGTGTTTATGAAGTATAATAGAACGAAATAAACGATTTATATTTTTAAACACAATAATCTCTTATGTTTTACTTGTATTCCCCCCCTAAAACATAGAAAAAGTTTGGAAAAGTGTAGGGGTATGAACTCACCTTGAGTGTGATAACGACTTTGATAACAGGAAAGAAGTGGGAAGTTCGAGCTAGAATACGGGAAAGTGATTGTATCCTACGAGTATTTAAACACAAAACTAAATGTGTGAATTTTTGATGAACTAGAACTAATGTGTTGAATAACCATAGAATAAGTGAAGAATACTTACCAAAGTATTATAACTATTATGAAGAGAATGGTCTATGTAGTTTCTTGATCTTAAAAGATAAATGGAGAAGAGTTTGATATTTGAAAGGGAATATGGAGTGAATTCATTTACTGGATTGTAAAATGAAGAATGATCTCAATTTGTATCTTTAATAAGAAGGAAAGGATAAGGGGTTGAGGTGATGTTTACGTTGGTTACTGGAATTATCTCCTTGGGAAGTCAAATAAAGATAAGATATCAAGATATTTAGGGAGTTTTTGGATGAAACTATGTAAATAAATAGGGTTTTCGGACTAGCCATGTTCTAGTAATGAGTTTTCGTTTCTAAGATCAAAAGGAAAATAGTTTTCGGATCTATAGTCAAAGGGAAAAGGGATTTCGGTCATGGTCTTCTAGAAAGGAGGTGTTTTCGGATCTAAGGTCAAAGTAAAAAGGGTTTTCGGACATAGTATCTTAAAATTTGTAGTTTTTGGACCTAAGAGAAAACACCAAGGGGTTTTTAGATCTAACTTCTTCAAGGTATGTGTTTTCGGACCTTTTAATGGGCCTCAAAATATTTTTTCGATCCTTAGGCTTTCTCATGAAGGGATGTCGGATCTATCATTCTAAAAACATATGATTACGGTCCTATAGGGTTCCAAGGTTTCTAAAAATAAAAATCCTTAAGTAATATACAATAACATGTTTTTAAACTTATCATATTGACTTGTGTTGATTCCTTTTGACTCCTTAGGGGTTGTTGACTTCATTTGTTTTTCAAAGGTTCATTATAACTTAGCTTTCAAAGTGTATATACATATAAACTTGTATAAGTATGCTCTTTCTTGGTTTTCAATGTTCCATTGCATCAAGTGTGTTGTGAATCTACTGATACCTGGGTGAAGTTTTGACTTAGTTTGCTCTAGGATTTTTTAGGTTGTCACATGTTTCCTGTTATAGGATCGATCATGTATGTCGTGATATGTACATGGTCAAACAGCTCACACACCACTAGTATGATGAGTCATTATCACACCAATCCTGGCAAAATTCATTGGACTATAGTCAAGAACATTATGAAGTATCTTAGGAGGACCAAATATATGTTCTTGATTTATGGTGGTAAATATGAGTTAAGCGCCAAAGGATATGTGGATACCAGTTTCCAAAATGACATAGATAACTCAAAATCTCAGTCTGGTTTTGTGTTCACATTGAATGGATGAGCAATGACTAGGAGAAGTTCCAATAAAGAGACTATTATTGATTCAACTACATAGTCAGAGTACATTATAGCAAATAAAGTGGCTAAAGAAACAGTGTGGCTAAAGAAGTTCATCAACGATTTAGGTGTTATCCTCGGTTGAGATCTTCTGTGATATTTAGGGTGCATTTGCCTTAATTAAAGAGCCTCGAGAGCACATACGTACAAGGCTTATTAAGAGAAAGTTCCACATTATTAGAAAGCTAGTTGAAGATGGAGACATTCTCATGATTCGGGTTCCTTCTGAAGACAATCTAGCCGATTCGTTTACCAAACCAATGTCAAAACTAAGCATGATGCTCATATAGGTTTATTGGCATTAGTTTGCTAGTGAATTGGTTTGATAACACAATTTTAGTTTAATCTCTTTTATGAATGTTGGATATACTGATTTAGTAATTATTAATAATAAGTTATCATGTTTGTTCATAATATTTGTGTTCCTACTTTTGCATGCTTAGAACCCCTTCCAGATTAATTTAGTATTCAAACTTCCACAATCAATCCTATTCTTGGAGGATAGTAGTGAATTAAGATTGTCATAGTATTAGTAGATTGTTTAGGGATATGAGCATTGCAAATCCTTGCAAACAATACTGATGAGTATTTGAAAATGGAGATTTTAAGTAGAGTAACCATGCTTAAAGACTACACCATATGGAGATTTTAAGTATACATGAGGTTTTGTTCTACAATCTATTGTTTCTTGGTTTTTCCCCAACGTTGTCTCTAATTAGCATATATACATGGTTTTACTAGGTGTTACATGACGAATAATATTGATCTATCTAATCAAAGTTTATTTGATCCTTCTGCTAGAAATGGAGAAGTAGATATCTCTGGTCCCCTCACTGATTTGGTGTTGACAGCAAATGCTTGGCCAAGTTGAGACCGAGTTGAATAGATTCGACAGTTAGTCTGAAAGGTCACCTCAAGTCAGAATTGGGAAACATAATCTTAAACCATGAGATTGACCTTGGATCCATGTCTCTAGTTAATAATAATAATATATCATGAAAATCAAAGGAATTTGAAGTTATGAGTCTTAGGATTGTTTTATCAAAGTTGCTATAAGGACAATAGTTGCATTGGAATTCCACTCATTGTTGTTCCTAGTAAGCATTAGACCGATCGATTGTTGATGTTTAAGTGCAAGTAGGAGTGATGGGGATTAGTTCCCATAGTCATAATAAAGCTCGATAATATTACTATAAATAACAGTGTCCTTTTGGGTTACACGCAAGAACAAAATGAAGCAGATCTGAAAAGATATTTATTTGAGGGACTTGTTTTGTTAATTAATTAATATTTTAATTAATTAATAGTAAATAAATGAAATATGGAATATTCCAAAATGATTTGAATATCATAGATAATTACTATTATATTTGGTATTTATCTTTAGGGTTTCAAATCACCTCCCTATAAATACCTATAAATAGAGGGCTGCAAATCAAGTTTTGACACTTGAGAAATATACCTCTAAGCTACCAAAGTTCGGAATCCTTAAAATCCTAAAGAATACCGAATCATCATTCCCACGTCGTGTCCATTTGATCTTTAAGTCGTGATCGAAGAACATAATTGAAACTTTGATTCCGTTTGAGCTCAAAGTTCGATGATTGCTTGGATATCATGTTTGCATATTGGGTGCGATCGTAGAAGAGGAACTCTCATTTGGATTCTCTAGTCTAATCCATTGGCTCGAAATAAAGAAGAAATTCACTAAGAAATAAAAGGTATTTTTTCTATCTATAGAGTTCTAATAAGTTACATAGATTAGTGGGTATAGATTCTTCATATTTTGAGTTTAGATTATATTTGTTTATCGTTTCCGCTACCATTTGTTTGATATAAAGAGCCTCAAAACATATCAAGAACAAGCAGGCAAACGCGTTGAGCTGGTTGGCATCTTTAGCATTCTCACAATTAGCTAAGCAAGTCCTGGTTGAAATAATGCAAACCAAAGCAATAGACAAGTCACAAACATTCTCGAGTGTTGAAGTAACAGGTGATTAGAGAAAACAAGTAATGGAATAACTGCTCGAGGGAAAACTACCAAAGGACGACAAACAATCCACGAAGATAAGAACCAAATCACTATCTTTCGTCATGCAAAATGGAAAGTTATACAAGAGGGGATACCTTACACCGCGATTATGATGCATAAATGTCAATGAAGCTAGATATCTAATAAATGAAATGCATGAAGGAATAGTTGGAGCACACGAAAAGGCAAGGCTGACTATTCAAAAAATAGCCAGATTAGGATATTACTGGCCCACCATGTATCAGGACACAGAAGACATAATCTATAAATGCGAGAAATTTCAAAAGCAAGCCCCAATACCGAAAAAATCAGCAACACCGACGATACGCATAAGCATCCTGTGACCATTCACGTAGTAGGGCATCGACATAGCAAGACATTTCCCGGAGCAATAGGGAAATGTAAAAACTTTAATATTGTCAATAAACTATTTTACAAAATGGGTGGAGGCCGAGCCATTGGCAGCAGTCACCAGACACGTCTTAAAATTATCCTGGAAGCAAATTATATGTCGGTTTGGAGTGCCACATACACTAATATCAAATAACAAAACACCATTTGCAAAGCCACATTTCGAGAATGGTGTGAAGATCTTAGGATCAATCGAAAGATTCACTTCGCTGATTACAAGTTTTGATTTTTATTTAGGGATGAGTTCTGGGAAATGACGATAATGAAGAAGAATAGGTGGTAGGTGAGATAAAGTTAATAAGGGGGCGAAAGCAAAAGGCACACACATGAAAGCATTTACCTTCAAACTTTATTTTTTGTTTTTGTTTGTCTAAATCAAATTGACATTAGAGGTGTATGTGTGTGTTTAATTTTTCTCATATGATGGCCTGAAAGGTTATTTTGTTTTTCTTTTAAAATATATTTATTTAAATTTAATTATAAAAAGAAATTAAAATTGTATAAATGTTTTTTTTTTTATATGTGTAAGGTACCCAACATGATAGAAATTGAAATCACATAAATCTTTGTTAGACTAAAAAAACTAGAGAATGAATTTGATTTTTTGGAAACTATATAGATCATTTTTGAAGATTTGTCTACTATAAATGCAATAATCTACCAAGAAAAAAAAATCTAAAATTTGAATATTACAAAAAAAATTAAAAAAATAAATTCCTAATATATAAATATAAGAAAGTATATTTTTATTTGTTTTTTTGCCAAAGTAATTGTTATTATCCTATTATATATACCATAAAGGTCGATAGACATGTTCACTTTGAAAGAAAAATGTTCCATAACGGGTATAAAATATGAATTAATAAATAATGGAGCGTGAGCAACTTAACACAATAAAGTTCACATTGGCTTAATGTCCCCTAATTTATTGTGACCATAAAGAAGCCATGTATGACCATCATCATTTGATAATAAATGTATAGAAATGAAAAAGTTAAAAAATTAAGAGATTTGGGAAAAGCAAGTGATTTGTTTATTAGATATGATTTTTGATTCTTATTGAATAATATTATAATATAAGTCTATTCCATAACGCCAATATAAATTTGGTCTAAAACATTTAATCAAGAAAATTTATTCTATTTTTTTTTAATATACATACATGCATATCTATATACACACATCCGTATCAAAGGTGTATTAAAATATATGTGAATTAACAATAATTTAAGAATAAATTAAAATATATGAATCACTGTTTTAAAATAATGTAGCTATAAATACTTAAGATTTGTGTTATGTTTTATCACTAAACGTAAAGAAAATTGGCTTACAACAAATTATGCCAAAAGAATCATGTCACGCAACATATATTTATATATTTATATGCATACAGCCTTTATAACAATTTTATTTAAAATATATATTGTATTGTTAAGTCGCTATACGGATTTATAACTCAAGTACATGTTTTCCAAAATTTCAAATATATTTATTATTTTAAGGAATATTAACCTCATTAACCATTTTGTTAAAACTGACATGATAGAATTACCATTATTATTTTTTTAATAACTACTTTTAAATTTGACTTCTAACATAAAGTCGGTTCGAAAATAAGGTTTTTAGACGATCAATATGTTTCAAACTAAAGGCTATGTTTTTTCAAAATTTGAAAATTTTAACGTAAAATACTAATATATGATACTCTTTAAATATGAAGTTTTTATAAATATTCGAATTCACATAAATGTAGTGAGCAGTTGGAAGTGTTAACCGAAAAATACTACATGAAGTACATAACCCTAAAACCCTCCATCACCTTTGTAACACCTCATTTTCACATTTCCGTAAAATACTACATGAAGTAAGATATATTACTTTTTAGCCAAAGTAATTGTCATAAACATGTAGGAAACATCACTGCAATTTCCGTAAATATATAGAACGTTCGAATCCGATTTCGTATGAAGAAGTTACGTTTCTTCGAAAGTTTCGCGATTAAACCGACCTGGTTATGCACGTCGTAAAATACGAATCAGAGATAGATTACTTAGTAGCCTTAGTGATCTTAACGAATGTGGTAGTAATCATAAAACCAAGAGCATACGTGTAGAGAACGTCCAAATCTGACTTTATGTAAAGAAGTTATGATTTTATAAGTTTCAGCATAGCAGTGTAGGCACAAAAATTGAAATTCAAATCGGTTGATTGTTAGCCGAAACAATCTAAACGATAATTGAAGATCTCGCTGATATGATTTTGTATATAAAGACAGTTAAGAACGGAATCTGTATGAAGAAGGTATGAATTTTACACGCTTGTTAGCAGTATAATCTTCATAGACAGTTAAATTTAAGATCGGACAGACTAGACAACACAGTCTAAATGAAAGTTGTAGTTCCCGTCGATAGCTACGGGTGGATATAAAGAACGTCAAAAACGGATATCGTATGAGAGATATATAATTTTTTAAAGATCTGTGATTTTACCCGACTTTGGAGGCCCAAGGAGCGCCACATGGCTTACTCGACTCCACCTAATGGAGTTAAAAAAAACTTGTTGTATGTGCTCATGGGACACATACATATATATGTTTAACAATCATCGTATGTAGTATTGGACGTGACTTGGGAACTACAAGACAATTTTTGAGACAAGTATGAGTATGTATGAAAGGTAGTAGAGGCCTATACTACCGGAAGTACATGACTCACACTTGGATCAGGAAAAGTCACGAAGTTGCTAAGGCACTTGTAGTTGAGTTTTTTGTCTGTATCCGTCATTACCATCGTTTCGGTGATGACTAAGAAAATGCATGTTATTTCGAACTTAGTGGTCATATCGAATCAAGACCAACTGAGATAAATCTTTGAAGTAAACTTGATGTAGTGTCTGAATTTAGTCAAAAGATTGAGGGGGAAGATCATCGAAAAAACTATCACAACCATCGATAAGAAATGCCACATATCATGATGTGGTTGTACCACATTAGAACATGAAGGAAGGTACCTTTTATGTTAAGTGTTTAACTCACAAGTACAATGTAACGTCCCGAAAATCCAAGGTAATTTTTTTTTTCATTTTTAAAATAGTAAATCATACAAATGAGTTGTTCCAAAGTCAATCAAAGTGAATATATCATTTAAACATCAGAGTAATATCATTAATCGTCAATGCGGAAAACTCTAGGGGTGTTGTGCAGTCATGTCGGCCCTTCCCTTTCGAACCGAAAGTGCCTCAAACGATAATTATAAAACTCTACGCACAAAGCTTAGTGAGTTCCCCAAAATACCACATACCATACATACATTTTCCATGGGATACCCCCATGGTCTTTTCCCTAAAATGCCATGGGCTACCACCATGGTCTGACATCCAAGTTCCATAGGTTACCCCATGGTCTGACATGCAAGTGCCATGGGCTACCCCCACGGTCTTCCATACAAATGCCACGGGCTACCCTGGGGGTCTTCCAAGCAAGTATCACAAAGACAACTAGCATTCCACATAACAAGTAATGAACCGACATTAGTGCCTTCGACCCATGGATATGGTGAGAAGACTTACCTCACAATTTGAAAGAATAGCTACACCGATCACTGCTCTAAAAGCTATCTTTACCGGTCACCTATACAAAGGAACCTAAATCTCAAACTATAAATCAATTTACCCAAAATGCCCTTAAGTTAAACTTTGTCAACCCTGGTCAAAGTCAAAGTCAACGGTCAAGGTACAAAAGTCAATATTTCTTCCCAGTGAAGTACACCCTGCGTACCAAGAGAGTACGCTGAGGGTACTCTGATGTTGACCAATAGTGGGGCGCTGACCACGTACGCGCAACGTACTACGAGGTATGCCCAGTGTATGCAGCCCAGTCCCAAAACTCCATTAAGAGCTTATTCCATTAAGTTCTTACATCCAAAACTCATATCCAAGCCCCAAAATGATGTCATAATTCATAAAGTTTCCAACTTTATGACTTTGCATGTCTATAAAGTTCTTAATGTCCAAAATCCTAAGTTCTTAACCCAATAAGGCATCACAACTCTTGCATGGAAGGGATAGAAGGGCCAAGATCACATTTTTATAGTTGATAATAACTTTAAGGGCCAATATCACATTTTTATAATTCATAGCAGCTTTATAATGGATAAAGTTTCCAACTTTATCCATTAGATTGGTCCCAACAAACAAGATCTAGTCTTTAAGTCTCAAAGGGACCCAAACGTTCATCTTTTTTGTATTAATCACTTTCAGATCTGAATCAAAATGATGTTTAGATGGATAAAGTTTGCAACTTTATCCATAACAAGGTCACAAACTTTCAAGATCTAAAATTTATGCACTAAAATGACCAAAAGCTCATAACATCCAAAACTAGCTAGATCTAACAAATGCATAATCAAGATTCAAAATTTATACCTCTAGAAGATAGATCAAGGTGAAAAAAGTCCAGATCTACAAGCACCAAAGCAACCAAAACTTCTCCAAGAAGTTCCTTCTTCTCCAAGGTGCACCATGCATACTCCAAAGCACTCAAAAACACCTTCTATTAGCATACAAGGCTCAACTAGGGTTAGGGTTTCATGGAAGGGGTGTTGGAGGGGTGGAGGCTGAGAATGGAGTGGATTTGGGGGAGTTAAGGAGCTTAAATAGGGCTCAAACCACAAAAATAGGGTTTGGGCACCGACTGCGTATGCCCAGCGTACTCAGGGTACCTTAGTATGCCCAGCATACTCAGGGTGCCTCAGTACGCCCCTGTGTATGCCCAACGTACTAAGCATAACTCAAAACCGACCAAACTTCAAATAGGCATAACTTCTTCGTTCTAAATCCGATTTTGACGTTCTTTATATCCACAGAAATGTATTGAGGAGATTTAAAATATTATATAAATATATTGGACTAAAAACTTCTTGAACAAAAATCCATATTTCATGCAATAACCCGGCCTATAAGTTTTCCCATTTTACCGTTTGACTCCAAAACACAATTCAAAGGTTTAGATCTCATAACCATCATTACCTCCTTCTAAAAGGTCTAAAAATTGCCTCCTTAAGGACCAATGCCTTTAGATAATCAACTTCCATCCCATAATCCTAAATTACAGAATGATCCCGAACAGGGTGTTACATACAAGAGCCTAGTTCGTTATACATCCTTGCGTCATGCAGTTGAAGGTCTTTAGAATATGACTATTGCTATGATTATATGCAGACCTCCCATAATCATAGGAGAAGGGATATGGTTATTAGTATGAGAAGGATAAGATAGATGAGAAATGTGTTAGGTGT
The DNA here is from genome assembly GCF_002870075.4 of Lactuca sativa. Classification (NCBI taxonomy): domain Eukaryota; kingdom Viridiplantae; phylum Streptophyta; class Magnoliopsida; order Asterales; family Asteraceae; genus Lactuca; species Lactuca sativa. The sequence continues at coordinate 323,361,809 of NC_056627.2, read as the reverse complement.
TAGATTCACGAAAACAAAGGTTTAGTACTCTAGGACCTTTTTGCAGTAATAGGTTATCAAAATAACTGTTAACGAGTCATGTTTACAGAATTTCGACTACACGTGATGAAGCAGAGAGGTTTGGGATTTTCATTGACAACGCCTCCCTACATGATTGGATTGTCGTTGAGATATCACAGACCTTACTAGAAGAAGTACTCAATGTCATTAATCGGGTCATGGATAAGTTAATCGTTAGGGTTAAGGAGCGAATTTATGCCATTCAAACTCTTGATGAAATGGTAAGGATTGCTCGTGAAAGAGAGCTCAGAAAGAGGAAACAAGGGCAAGACCCAACTCTACCAGTAGTAGCCAAAAGATTTAAGCACGCCAATTCAAGCTCTAAAGGACAAAAGGGTCCGCAACATAGTATGTGTAGGAAATCTCACAAGGGAACTTTTTGTGCTTCGGTATGCTACTGGTGCAGCGAAGAGGGACATTATAGCCAAGACTGTAAGCAAGAAACATAGGGGGTGCACATTTGTTTCCACTACAACCAGAAGTGCCACATAAAGGCCAAATGTCCTATCCTAAAACCAAAAGGTGCAATGCAGACACCAACACCTGCAACTTTTAGGATAATCAAAGGATGCCTGGGTGAAAAGGAACACACAACCAATGAAGGGGTTGTGTTGTTTCCTATCAAGGAAGAATAAGCGACACCGATGGAAGCATTTAATAATATGATGCTATGTCTGTTTTCTATGCATATGTATTAGTATGTAACCCATCAATCGTCGTTATTGCTTGTAAAATTCTATTACACAAAACATCCTATTTCTTATGCATATGCGCTAGTGGGTTTTAAAAAACATTGTGCTTCTCACAAACTTATCTTGTATGTGTAATGCTATGTGAGAAGATCACTTGAAATAGGCACAATCAGTAGTACTACGATAAGAATTTCGAAGGTTATTGGATATGACCAACATGAGTTTATTCAAAGTCAAATGAGCTACAAATCATGTAGACAAAGCTAGTTTAGACTTCGGCTAGTTACGAGCAGCAACAAATGATGGGTCGAAACCAAGTGGGGGAGAACCGACCCTTAAGTAGAAAGTGCGAAAAGTAGTTTGACTTTCGATTTCGGCGTCCAGACCCATGAGAGTTACAGTTTGAGTAAGCGGAAGTTGTTAGCTTCGACTTCATTGTGTGCATAATAAGTCTTTTATTAGATTGTCCATAGGCTATGAGTTTCTTGCTTCTCAAGGAAGGGTAGTTCTTTCCTCCTAAGCGACTAATATAATTTAGGAATTGGCCAAATTCCCAAGTATGACTCAGATATCCAAGAGAACCATTTAGGCTCGTACCTTCACAAATAAGGGTTTCATCCTCACAACAGAGAAGTAGCTAGATAATGAAAGCAATAGATGGCATAGTTTTCCATCGAGAGCATCGAGTACTCAAGACATATACCAAACTTAGAGATTTGATTCAAACCATAGTAAGAATTTAGTTAACCCGTGCCAAAGGATTTTATCAGTAGGATCAACATCAAAGGATAGAATGTTTTCGTAAGTACAATTAGAGACACATAGGAAGAAACCATTTGAAAAGGACTATGCCCATTAAGCATATTGTAATACTTCAATGTTACTTTAGGCATCATGGTAGACTATGTGTTTGGTTTGGTTATTCCTTTAGTCGATATGCATAAGAATCAATAGAAAACTAGGATCAAATTTCAACATTTGTAGGATAATTTAGGACGATGAATAGACTTTAATGTTTTAACGGCATAAATTAAGGACCTCTAATCGGTTGTAGCTTCAGTGTTTAGAAAACAAATATTGGTGGTGATAAGTAGATATGAAGGAAGGATGATGACTAGGACAATTAGATAATGGTTGTGAGTCTTCAAGAATGCCGAAGGGTCGATTGTGAGTCTTTAGGCCCGATGAAGATGATGACAAGAGAGGACTGGTATTGTAGTCCCAAAAGTTGGATAATATCACGACGTGTAGTGAGCATGCGTAGGAAGAAATTGTGCAAACAATAGTTATACCTTAATATAGGAAAAGTAGTTAGAGCACTGCAGGAAGATTATTGGTGACCTGGTGTTCATTATAATCTAGTAGGTTGGAAGATAAGAAAGCCTTATATTATAATGAATCCGTCACCAATACTAGAGTATTGGTTCTGGAGTTTCCGAACCAGTAAAAACCTGTTATGGTAGTTTCGCTTAAAATCCAAGATGTTGAAACACCTGAACTACATAAAGAAACCACTTGCAATCTATATTTGTGTGTGTTTTAATGACATGCCATAGACTTTTAAATGCATGTTTCGAAAAGTGTATTCCGTTAGGATGTGGTAGATAAATCTCTGTAGTTAAGCACTTTATATCAAGTCGACTACGTCGACATTTCAAGTCTGAAGTCGATCGTAAATCATAGCGTGTAATTTCTGGAAGTACAAACCGACGAATTCCTAGTTTTAGAAAATTTCACAAGGAATTTGGTAGTATGTGTAAGGTAGAAAACGAAGTTCTATGGCTAAATAAGTACAGATAGGAAAGTTCGATGCGGCAATATCAGTTAAGATCACGAATTGATCTTGATGAATCCAATAGGATGACGTCTAGGTGCAAGATTTCGGGGACAAAATCATTGTAAGTGGGGGATAGTTATAATACCTAATTTTCACTTTTACGTAAAATTCAATATAAACCATTGTTTCTATAATTTGAAGTAGAGATATATTACTCTTTAGGCAAAGTAATCATCATAAACATGTAAGAAACATCAATATGATTTTTGTAGACATATATAATGCCCGGATCTGAATTCGTATGAAGAAGTTATGCTTCTTCGAAAGTTTCACTATTAAACCAACACGACTATGCGCGTTGTAAAATACGAACCAGAGATAGATTACTTATTATCCTTAGTGATCTTAACGAAATTCATAGTAATCGTAAAATCGAGAGTGTACATGTAGAGAACATCCAAATCTGACTTCGTGTAAGGAAATTATGATTTTTAGAAGTTCCAGCATAGCAGTGTGGATACACAAATCAAAATTCAGATTAGTTGATTGTTATCCGAAACAATTTAAACGGTAATTGAATATCTTGTCGATATGATTATGTCGATATAAAATAGTCGAGAATTGAATATGTATGAAGAAGATATGAATTTTACATGGACGCTAACAGTATAATCTTCATAGATATTTAAATTTAAGATCATATAAGAATTAGCCAACGGAGTCTAAACGAAAGTTATAGTACTCGTTGATAGATACATGTGGATATGAAGAATGTAAAAAATGGAGATCATATGAGAGAGATATGAATTTTTAAAGATCTATTGTTTTACCGGGCTTGGGAGGCCCAGAGAGCGCCATGTGTCTTACCCGACTCCACCCAACCTACCTACCCCAGGGCACATGTAACATCTTGTTTTGAGAAGTTTGTTATGTAGGGATTATGGACAATAAATATATCAAATAAAGTCTTGAAGGGAATAGGTTTTAGACCATATTGGATGTTGTTAATATCGACTATGTGATCCAAGCTCTTGGTTTGTGTTTTGGATTCAAAGGGTAAAATGGGAAAAGTGATGTTTCAGACTTCTTTCATGGAATAAGGATTTTAGATTGGTATGGTTTAAGTTAAAATTAATTATATAGTATTGTAAGGATCTTCAATATCTTTCAGTGCATATAAAGAACATAAAAAACGGAGTTGAATTGAAGAAGTAATGGTTGTTTGAAGTTGAAGGGGGAATTGGGAACTTTTGGGTTACACTGGGCATAACTAAAATTTACGATGATCATAACGGGTTTTAATCAATTATCATGGGCATAATTTAAGTTACGCTGGGCGTAATCTGGGCAAATGAAAACCCTAAATCTAAGGTTTTGAGCCGTATTTAAGGGCCCTAACTTATGGGAAACCCTCTCATTACCAACCTTAATCACCTAAGATCATTCCTTGAGAAACCCTAGCCTCCTCTCTTTTTTTAGCCTTTGCATCATTTATGAGCTTATTTCTTCATTAGAATATTGAATCTTGAAGAGCAAGGTGGTGGCACGGAGTTCAAGTATAGATCCAGCAAGATCACATCATTCATGAACCATTGTGAGTAAAAAACTTCTAACTTGATCATGGATTTCATAAGTTTATCTATTTGTAATATTTGTCACTTTTTGGTCATTTTAATGCATAAATTTTAGATCATGGAAGTTTGTGACCTAGTTATGGATAAATGTGGAAAATTTATCCATCTAAACATCATATTGATTTAGATCTCAAGGTTGGAGACTTGGACTTAATGGATTAAGCTGAGAAAGATGCATTTTTGGTCCCTTTTAGACTTAAAGACAAGATTTTGGTTGTTTAGACCATCCTAATTGGTAAATTTGAAAACTTTATCCATTATGGAGCTATTAGGAACCAGATATGAGATTTAAGTGAATGGTATTAATGAAATAAGTGCTTAATATGAGTATTGGAACTTGAGGCAATACGCTAAGCGTAGTTCAGGCAACACCCCGTGTAGTCTAATTGAGGCCCGTTTTTCTGGATTGGAGCTCTACACCCAACGTAGAGCTAGAGTGTGTAGTGTGTAGGTCAACAACGGGTTGACCGTTAATTTTTTAACTAGTTGACTTTTGGTTAACCGTGATTAAAAGGTGGGAAATGGTCTTTTTCCCAATTAACAAATAAGGGTTAGCCCTGTTATTTTTGGACCTGTTATGTTGGAAAATTTCCTTAATTGTTAATTGGGGTTTTTTTAGTTATGTCTAGAGTGAGGAGCTTTTAATAGAAACAACGCGAGTGTGTGTTTTACCCGGCTATCGTTTGAGGTGAGCATTCTCATTATACTTGTGGGTCGAAGGCACCAATGCTGGCCCGCTTGATTGTGTTATGTAGAATGCTAGCTGCCTTTGTGAACTCTTGCATGTATGATTATGTTGAAATATACCCCATGGTTGGGCCAAGATTGTATGTTGGGTTGAAAAAAACCCAGGGTTAGGCCCATTATGGTATGTTGGGTTGAAATATACCCCAGGATTGGGCATATTATTGTATGTTTGTTGGAACCTAAAAGTGAAACTCTAGCAATCCTAAGTCCCAATGTCAATTCTAAAGTCAGATGGTGGTCCGAAGTGAAGATTGGTCCGGAATCAATTCATGTCCGGACTTGAAGGTATGTTGGTGATGTGGAGATTGAGAGTGAAGGCATTCTAGAATGAATGTTTATGTCCGGTATGTTTGTTGTTCCGAAATCAATATTTTGTCTTAATGCATTTAATGTAATTTTTCTTTTGTTTGATTTAACTTGTCATAGGACTTAGTTTTATTTGTCAAACACGGATATTCAGAGTGTCAAATGTAACTTTTTTATCCAGTCCTTTGATTTTAATTGGTTAGTACCATGTTTCATACACTCCTATTTATAGGAGCATTCAAAGTTGAATCAACTGACGGATTATTCAAACCTTTTAGCATATCCAAGTTACTTCACCTTTGTTGGGTCAAAAATATGGTTTATACTTTACTTTTCTGGGCATTGTATTTTTGTGTAATAATTGTGGAGTTTTCGGTCTAGTTTATGACCGAGTTTACGGCCGTAAACACCTTACGGCCGTAAACTCATTTACGGCCCATATGTTTCCGGCCCATATCCAACATGTATAAATAGAGGTGTTAGGGTGAGGAGTAAAGATTGATGAGATTGATGAACTAGAAGTAGTTTACGGCCAGAGAGAAACAGAGAGAGAAATCGTGTGTGTGAATCTCTTGTATCCGGATCATAATTCATATCAATACATACAAGATTCATATTAATTCTTCTTCTCCTTCTCTTCTATTTTATTTTGCATCATCCGTTTGATTGGGATTCTGCACCATCAAACGGATTTGACTGATACACGGGCAGATTAGGGACTTACAATTGGTACAATTGTAAGGAGGAGGTACACTATCATACCCTAGACCCTTGTGTTGATTCCTTTTAAACTGCATGCTTTGGTCTATCATATTTGCAACCACCTCACTTGAGAAATCATATTTTCTAACATCAAGTTTGGCGGTTTCAAACTTTCCTTTCAAAGATTCAACTTCAGCCACTAGCTCAGCATTTTGTTTGACTACATAATCATAGTTTTCACATTTGTTACTATAGTCTTCCTGAAGTTTCCTAAAGTCCTTGGTTTTAGCTTCTAACTCAGCCTTCAGGGGTTTCTGTCCTTTCCTGAGTTGATATCCTTTATATCTCAGGTCCTCAACTTCCCCTTTTAATAAATCAATTTGTTCCCGAAGAAATTTAATCATATCTTCACATGATTGAGAACATGAAACTTCACATGCATGAGAACACGACACTTCATTGACCGGAAGGTTTAAAGAACTCTTTAAAGCGTCAAGCTCTTCAATTACTTCAGCAATACTAAGACGATTGAGATCTTTTGTCTTCTTGATGATGGCCACGTTCATATCCCACGATTTTGGAAGTGAATTCAATAGCTTTTTGTTGATCTCGGACTTAGTCAAGAAGATCCCGGCTATATTCATCTCAGTAGTGAGTGTAGTAAACCGCTGCAACTGAGTTTCGAGCGTTTCGCCAGGGACATAATCGAAAAAGTTGAAATTTTGTCTTAACATATCCTGACGACTTTCTTTCATGTTTTCAGACCCCTCGTAGACTTTAAAATCAATTAATTAAAAAAAAACATCTAGAAGCAAACGTAAAATTTAAAATGCCTCTTTTTTTTTTTTTTTTTTTTTTTTTTTTTTTTTTTGTCAACCTTAAAAGTCAAATTTTAAAAATTAAACTCAAAAGTCAAAACTTGAAAAGTCAAACTTAAAAGTTAAACCGAAAAGTTAAATTTGAAAATTTAAAGGTTAAACGAAAAAGTCAAGTTTTAAAATCAAAGGTCAAGCTTGAAAGTCAAAGTCAAACTTTGAAATAAAAGGTCAAAAATAAAAAATAAAAACAATTATTATTATTATTATTATTATTTAATTAATTTATTTATTATTTTATTTTAATTAATTTTTTTTTTATTTTGGAAGAAAAAGGAATTTAAAAATAAAAGAAATTTAGTTTTTGGGCAGAAAGTGTCAAATTGGCGAAACTCCAAAAGATACCCCTCGAGATCACGATCAGACATTGACGACTGGAATGCCAAGAAGGCCAAGAATTCAACTCCCAAGGCCAAGCATCCAGCCCACAAGGCAAATAATTTGAATCCCAAGGGCAAGAAGGGAATGTCGGCCAAGAAGCCCAGTTTAAGAGATGCTCCTGTGAAGCCAAGACCGGTTAGGTCAAAGTCATCTAGGCAGACGGCTTCAAGTTTCAAATCAAGTGCTGAGCCACCCATCGGATCGAAAAAGAAATGGGTTAAACCCAACTACAAATGGGTTCCGAAGGCTCAATCTCCCAAATCAACTAACGATTCTAATATTTCTATGTATTCTGGTTGTGATAAACAGGACATGTCATGGGAGAGAGTATCGTGCAAGGATGACAAAGGTCGACCCGGTTTCAAAATGGACTGGGTTCCGAAGACCAACTGATCCTTCTCTGTGTCGGAGCAGCTATGGAGGCATATCATCAGACTTCGGTTTGTTGGTAGTGGATGCTCCTGGCATATGATTGGGGACATCTCTCAACCGTACAACACTCAGAACATTGTTTGGGAGCATGTGTCCTTTTGCCGGCAAGGAAGAAAGGAAGAGATCACTCATGGGGTTAGTGCTTAACGACATGAAGAATTTTTGGATCTATTCTGAGATTACGTGTGCTGTTCTCAGACCTTTTGGATGCAAATTCAATCGGTGACTTACGGTTTGCGTTTTCTTCTCTATACTCCTGAGTTTTTCTGAAGCTGATTCACTTTAAAGACTAATTTTTGTTTTAGGATAGTTTAAATTTGCGCATTTACTTTCGTTTCTCTCCTATGCACAAATTTAGGGGGAGAAATAAAAACAAAATAAAAATTAGAAAATTTAAAAAAAATCCAAAAAAATCCAAAAACATTAGAAAATCAGAAAAAGAAAATGTTGGTTATGAAATCTGCTTGAGGGAGATGTTCTGGGAAGTGATATTATCAAGTGATAACAGGCAACCTGAGTCTGCGTAACGTACCCGAAGTTGAAGGGTCTATGCTCTGACTTGATGCGTCGGTAGGCACGAAAAATTTTGTATGGACATGACTAGGCAGAGTTGAACTTAGGAAATTTATAGACTTGACAAATCTTGACCTAGTTAGATACGTTCAGCCTGACAATACGACGCTCGGATAGGTTGAGCAGGGAGATATATATGAGAATCTACTCGTCACATTAATTGAACCCGTACTTGGAACCATGGCTTAACTTTTCCTCGATGTGCGGATTCTGTCCTTAATTCCGGTTGGATGGGGCGACTGGTAAATTCCGATAAATTAGGTATGTAGAATATCATTTTCTTTCTTTCTTTCTGTTAGTCATATGTTGTCTCCTTTGCGTGATCTCTAATCCGACCTGGTACACAACATATGCAACTCTATTTCTCTGCAGGATATATATATATGTGTGTGAAATGTATGTGTGAAATACTTCTCATCTGTTAGCCATATGCTGTCTCCTTTGCGCGACTTCTAATCCGACCTGGTACACAGCATATGCAACCTTCTTCTTCTCAACCCCTCTGAAATAGGTAGAAATAGAATTATGTATCCCTTCTCTCTCTGAATGATTGTCTGCTCACCTGGTGTAAGGAGTACTCTGGAAGTTCTTGATGGCTGGGGCATATCAGGAAGCGGGAAACACGTTCCAGTACACCTAAAAATTGAACTCATACGGATTGTCTGTAGATCTCGCTGCTCAATTTAGGTGGACAACAATATCCCTGGTTGTAGTCAATTAAATGGTCATAAGGTAATTTCACGTAAGATTTAGGAGTTATAATAATTACCATAAATTTACAATTAGGTATATGCCCGAATCATGTCATTGGTAAAAGGTCCAAAATGTCACAAATCCTTCGCGTTTAAGTGGACCACAATACTGACAATCGGTCAGACGAAGATGTGAAAATAAGGGTACCGACAAGTAGAATAAGGCTGTCCAATAACTTTGATCCAAGCATCACGAAAGAAGTGGTAGTTAAAGTGTTTCTTAATTTATTTGACGTTGATTTTTTATTTTTAATTTTACTTTTATTTTTATTTAATTTTTCAACTTAAAAATTTATATTAATTTTATTTTACTTTTATTTTTCTAGCATTTAAAAATTATGGTGTGTTAGTTTTTATTTTAAAAGTTTTTTTAAATTAAATTAATCCTCAAAATGTTTTATTTTTATTAATTGGCGAAAAATTAGAAAGACTGGGTAGCTATCAGGCAGGAGGGTAAGAAAAGTGGAAAGGTAAAAAGGTAAAAAGGGGGAGTTCACGGCCGGAATCTCCCCACTCAACAGTTTCCGGCCGCAAACCACTCCCAAAAGCTCTCAAGGTGTCAAAAATCTTTTCTTCGATTTTCAGAAAAACGAGTATATCATCGTGAAGGTAGCATCGTGTAGATCTCGAATATATATTTTGTTTCTCGGAATCACATCGCATCGTGTTTAAAATTAAATAAACTCAAGTTGAGGAGTTTACGGCCGTAAGCTTAGGCCGTAAACTCTGAAAATTGATGATTTGGATTCGAAACTATTTTATTATGATGCTATTTCTCGTTATGTTCACGACTATGTGCTTTTCGTTCGTCATTTCAAAGAGAAAGATCAATTTTAAGCCTTTTTCGGTGTAGACATTCATAGGCCGTAAACTCCCAGTTTACGGCCCGTGAATTCGAGTGTAATTATTCTGGATTGTTTGAAAGATTTCTATGATAATTGTGCATCGTGTTTTCGAAGTAATTTCTAGGCCGTAAACTAGAGTTTACGGCCCAAGAACAATTGTCGATTCAAGCTGTTATTTTGACTGGGTAACAATTGCATGTTTTCCTCGCTTAAACCGTGAACCAAACCGTTTTTTTTAAGGGTTCCTTAGGCCGTAAACTAGAGTTTACGGCCCAAGAACCAAAATTGTCAAAAGGTTTAATTTTTTGGTAAGCATACATCATTAATAAATAATTTTTATTTTGATCAAAATTTTATTGTCATATTTTTGGTTAAAATAAGTTTTATTATTGGTGTCAGTTTCTTACAACTGTGTTTGAGTGCAGGAAAATGGCAAATCTCAAGTTTGCAGACATGCACAATCTGGCGATAGTTCTTGCTGATCCACCTGTCGTTCATTCATATATGATTTCAATGATTCACAGGTTGCGTGAATGCTGTGTTGCATCAGCATTGACAGTCAATCCAGTGATCTATCAGAACATCGTTCGTGAGTTTTGGGAGACGGCAAGGACGCAGATGGATGATGATGGAAATTTCACAGTCGCGGCGAAGGTGCAAGGACGAGATATTGTAATCGATGAAAGTTTTGTTCGAAACGCGTTGCTGATTGATGATCAACTTAACTACCCGACGGAAATTGGCATAGAAGATGTTCAGAGAATACTACGACGGATGAGTTATGAAGGAACCTACCCGCCAACGTTGAAAAAGCTGCTTCATCCGTATTGGAGATTTCTGGCTCATGTGTTCGTAAGTTGCATATCCGGTAGAAGGAGTGGGGCTGATGAAATTTCTCAACGCACAACTGGTGCATTGGTATCTTTGGCTTCTGGAATTCATTTCAATTTCTCAAAGTTCATCCTAGAGGAATTTGTCATAAACATCCGGGCTTCTACAAGGGATACCTTTCTCCAATATCCCCGCTTCATTCAAGTGTTTGTCGAGATGCAGTTTCCTGAGGTTAGAAAGGCGGGAGACACCTTGGATATGAAATCTTTGGGCCCTCACACTGTGGGACTCATTAAGCAAAACCGAAGAGGAAAAGTTGTCTTTCGAGGGCGTTATTGATTGGAAAATTTCGGAAAGTTTACAGAATTGGATGAGACGCTAGTGTCATACGAATCATCAGAACCGACTTCTTCTGAGAAAACGTCTACTGAGGGTTCGACTCCAGCAAACTTTGTGATAGATGTGACTGAAGATGATGAAGATTCACCAACTCAGAGAGATCAAAGTGCTTCTAGTCATGAACATGAGTCGAATGAAAGACAGGATGAAAGGGAAATAGGTACCGGTGATGATGGACATGACTCATTTGAAGATCTTGATCTTACGGGGTTTGATGATGATGATATTGCGGCTTCTTTAGCTAGTAGCGCTAATGTTGTGTCCAACGAGATATTTGACACGATTTTTCAAAATGTCGATGATAGTGTTTTGCCGTCAACTGAGATGAGAAAATCGAGCGAAACTCTTACTCCAACTTCTGAGCAGATGGTGTCAACTTCAATTCCAATGGAGGTAGTTGTGGGATGTTCCCCTCCCGTGTCTATTTCTCCTACATCTGAACCATTTGTTAGTGTAATACCTCCACAGGCTGACCAACCTCAATCTAAGAGGAGAAGACTTGATGAAAGACAATCCGAGCTAATTACTAGTTTGGTCAGTGGTCTTCCTACACCACCAAATACTACTGCTACTACACGACTTTCCACAACAAAGATGCTTGCAACTAGACCTAGTTCAGTTTTTGATGTTGGTGTCCCTTCAGCTCCGCCTGGTTTTCCTGTTCCAAGATTCAATAGAGATTCCGCTTCTGAGAGACTAGCTTTGCATATGGCAGAAGAACAGCTTCGTTCGCCTAGTCCTCAAGGAAAGAACATTTCTATGAGTGAAGGGGGTGCTTCTGATGATGATTCATCTGTTGATAGTTTACGAAAGGAGATCTCAGTATTAAGTCAGAAGAACATAGAGCTTGACATTCAAGTAGCTGAACTTCGTGCTCAGAACATTGAACTTCGTACTCAAGTGTCTAAACTTCAGTCAGATAGAACTTATCTTGGCGGACAACTCGCAGAAGTTAAAAGGGATAGGAAAGTAAAAAATAAGCAGATTTCTGACCTTCAAGAACATTTCAATCTGCTGACTTCAAGCTACTTCGAATTGAAAAAGAAATTGGAGGATGATTTTGGTGAGAAGTATAAAACAAGCGTAGAAGAACAAAGAATAAATTTACATGTGCAAGCTTATCCAGTAGATGTGCCAGCTGGTCAATCTTCTGGTTCTGCTGAACGTATTGGAGCTGTTCCTCCTATGGCTTCTCATATTCAAGAGATCATTTGGAAAAATCAAGAAGATGATACTGAAAGGGGGCAGTTATTATTCAAGCGAAATGTTACTCAGAGCAATTATAAAGGCGAATCCTTGATCACTGTCACTGATCTTGAAATTGTTCGGTTCAGAGATACTTTTGGAGATCGATCAGGTGTAGCTGCTTGGGGATTTCATGATCCTCTTCGACTTTGGATTATTATTCGCAAGAGCGGTAATTCAGACTTGTATAAGGATATTCGTGCTTTTAGTTCATTGACAAGGGTTGATCTTGCGGAGTTATCACAAACTCCTTTTATCAATCTATTAAACAATCCTCAGGTTTCGCAGTTCAAATTCTTTCTAGATGAGCAAGTAAAGAAGGGATTTCCTACAATGCCAACTGCTGAGTCATTCATTCTGGAACATCCAGATTTGTTTGAAGCTTCTTCTGATAAACCTCTACAGTTGGTTATGTGGCCACCCACGACTCAAGTTAAACAATTTCCCATTGTTCAAGGTTATAAAGATGGATCGCTCGGTTCTATGGAGTGCTGGGTTTATGATGAGAGTACTTGTGGTGCAGTCATTAAGCTCAAGAATGGGCGCATACGGTTGTATGATCGAAGAGACCTACTGCAGTTCAGGAAATGGGACATTCATTATCTGAGCAATTTTCAGATCAAAGTGGTTGAAGATATCTATGAGCAAGGGGCCAAGGCGTATACCAGGATGGTTGCTGAAATTTTGAGCAAGAAGATGTGGAATGGCGCTATGGGCCAAATGGATGTCATGCTGGTAAAGAAAGGAATGGGGCCGAGCTAGTCCAAACCAAGGGGGAGATTGAAAGACCCTATAAAATGGTTTGGTCTAGGCATAGTCATAGATAGCAGTAGATATGTAATTGTTCGTGATTTGTGTTGTGTTTACGGTCAGAATGGGTTTACGGCCGTAAACTCTTTACGGCCGTAAACACCTTACGGTCTCTAGTCAGGTCTTTAAATAGCGAGTTGTGTCAGTCATTGTGGGTTGTTGATACTCTCGTATAATTCCAAGTTGTATCAGACGTTTTATAGTATTAAAGCGTATGCAAGCTTGGTCTTTTGCTCTATATTTGTTTATTAATTCGTGTTTGCATTTGTTATTATCTTTGATCATTGGTAGATCTATTTTTCGGGACTTTACAACCTTTCTGAATATTCTTTCAAACATTATTCTTGTTCTTCATTTATTATCTTTACCATGATCTTTATTCTCATTCATCGTTTATGGATTGAAAATTTGTTGATTAATTTATCTCAAACTTGACTGGTCTATCTAGACGTGACTGGAACATTTATTGGCAAGCAGACACTGATCTTAAGCATTTACTCAAGGTTTGAGTTTTCAAACCTTTTCCCTACGCGTCAGATCGTTCTTGCTTTCACAATTAGTATCAGAGCTTGAGTGGTTGTCCTTTGAATCCATAAGATCAAATTATAGTTGGTTTGAAATTACCTTGGTGTTTCAACCATTTATGTGTTAAGGATAAAAGTTCTTCTATATACCACTTTTTCTTGAAGATATCTTAACTTCAATGGCTGCTTCTAATCCTCAACAAATGATTTCAATGCAAATCGCAAATAGCATGGGTGGCCCTACATGTGCCCCATTGCTAGTTGTGGAAGAATATGATCAGTGGAAAGTTAGAATGAAAGATTTTTATTAGCCAAAGAGAAAGGTGAAGCTATTTGGAGATCCGTCAAAGAAGGCCCTCATGTTCCCGTAAGAACAGTTGTAAGAGATGCTGCTGCTCAGCTTATGGGTCAAGATGAGACTCGTGCATCTCTTCTGATAGCTGATGATATTGAGAAGTTGCATGCTGATCAAGCCACCTTCTCTAAAATGGTGTTTGGTGTTCCTCCTTCGCTCTTTGAACACATTAAGTTGTGTAAATCAGCAAAAGATATTTGGGGAACTCTCCAGGATTTGATAGAAGGTTCCGAAAACATGAAAGACAAGCATCTCACTTCGGTTGTCAATGACTTTTACACCTTCACTATCACTCCTGGTGAATCAGTGGCCTCAGCCTCTAATCGTTACCGAATAGTAGTCAACAACATGACTGCGCATGAGATTGTCCGAACTCCTTTGGAGTACAATCTCAAGTTCATTAACAGCCTCGGTAAAGGATGGGTAAATGTGAAATCTTGTCTCCAAAATAATGGCTCCTTGAAAAAGTTAAAGCTCTATCAACTTTTTGATGAACTTCAAGGACACGAATCCAATGTTGCTCAGACCATAAGGGAACTCTCTGGAGGTCCTCTTGCTCTTATCAGCTCCTATGAACCAACCATTATGAATCCCTCCATCTCGGATCCTTTCAAACCCAGTATTCCATCAGTTCAATCTTCCTTACCTGTTTTACCCACACAAACATATCCTGTTGATGACTCCGAAGCTATAGATTCTGAATTCCGTTTCCAACAAGAATTTGCTATACTCTACATGAAATACAAACGTCCCTTCAGTACGTCTTTCAAAACATACCAAAATCGATTCCATGCACCTCACCATAATAATCCTCAACCCTAATATCCTCTGAAATCTCAACCACATTTGGAAAATCCCCCCTCATACAAACCGAACATCTCAAAACCAAACTTTACTTCGGAATCACTGCAGAATCCAAAATCAGACAAGCCAAAAATTGTGTGCCACAAGTTTGGACATGCAAACCACTTTGCAAAAGATTGCTTGGTTGAAGCTCCGCAAAAGCCAAAGATCAAGGACTCTGCATACTATGCCCGAAGAGCTAAAGAGATGACAGAAAGTGAAAAATCTTTTGAAACTGCTGTATCAAGGGATGTAGAAGGATATTGGTCATCTGGAGATGATGATGACGTGGTGACTGGAAGGAACATGTGCTTGATAGCGAGACAAACTGTTGAATGTGATGAAGGATATTGGTCATCTGGGTCGAAAGATGGAGATGATGTTGCTGAACCACATTACTGCTACATGGCCACCAACGATCCACCTGGTTGAAGCATCGTTCAGCAGGTAAAATCTATGATTACTGATGATAACTTTGATTTGTGTCTTTGTGAACCTTACCTAACCCAAATCCAAACAGATATGAGCACCATCGAGAAAGCCTATGAGTCAGCCATAGAAGCCAGTGAGAAGAAGGAGTGTGAATTAAATCATCTTAGGTTACATTTTGAGGATAAAAAGTTTAAAATCGAGTCTTTAGAGCATGAGCTTGTAATGTCAAAAGATGAATGTACCATTTTAAAAGACAAATGTGAAATCACCTATTCCGAAAGAAATGTCTTGATTTTTTTATAACAAACGTCTCAATGCTAAGATAGATGATTTGCATAATTCTATTGACATACTTGAATCAAATCTACAAATGACTCATAACTTTCGTCATCCGTGGTCAAAAGCTCCTGGTCTCGGAAGCGAGTTTTCGAAACCAATTGCTCGTCCCTTGAAGGAATTGCAAAATTTGACATTTATGGGAGAGGTTCCGAACATCAAAAATTTGGACACCCCTGTTTCTCCATTGTCACCCCTTCCGGACACCACACACCACTTTGCGTCCCTAATTCCTGAGTTTCAACCCATAGTTGTTAAGAGTCTCGATTCCACGCAATTTCTGCCTCTGATAAGCCTGGACCTGAATCGGACCTCTAACACTACAATTTTTGTCATTCAAAATCCGAACGCCAGCCCTCCTAACAACTGTGTTATTAAGGAGATCTTTCTAGAATCAACTTCATCTGAACCATTATAGTGTGTTTGGGCATCCCTAGATAGTGAAGTAGAAGAGAAAATTTCATGTGATTTTGAACCACAGGTAATTTCAAAATGAAATTTGGTTCCCATTAAGCCTGTGTTCAACAATCCTTCAGTAGGACAGACTTCGAAATCCTCGTCTCAAACCAAAAGAAAGCCAATGTTAAATAGGAAGGATATAGTAGACCCTAAGGTAGAAGCTCGAAATGCTCACAAAAAAGGAAGTTAAGACTAGACAAAATTCAAGATTCCTTGAGAACTCCAAAAAGAGTGTATCTTGGAATTTTCATTCATCAACCCATAGTCAAAACTCCTTCTCACCCACTAAGATCCTCAAGATACCTGCTAACTCTCTTAGTCCTGTAGAACCAAAGAAAATGGTCAGTACCAATCAGCGCAAATCCTGTGTGAATACCATGTCTGTCCAAAACACCTCTCTTCGGACTGTTTCATCCACTTTCATTGCTAAATCTGATGGCACAATTTTTAAACCCAAATTTTCTATAACAAATGTGTCATCAAGCAAATCAAAAGATGCTGAGAAAACAAACTTTTTAAAATCTTTAAAGCAACATATTGTATGGAAAGTCAAATCTCACATTGATAAAACAACAATTCTGAAGGTCACAGTTGTTCCCACTACTTCGGAAAAACCAGGTCCCAAGAAAGTGATTCCGAACCCTCAAGTCATTGAATATGACTACTGGATAGATGAAAAGGCATTAGAATTTTGTCTATTTCCTAAGAACTCAAAAGTCATTTCCAGGAGACACAAAGTTGTTCTAAAGTCACAATCAAAGACCAAAGCACGTGCCTATGTCCCTAAATCTAACTCGGAGCCTAAAAACTCCACCACTCACTAATTTTACAAGCACTTTGTGCTTCGGAGCAAGAAACAATATGGTATATTGATAATGCTTGCTCCATGCACATGACGGGGCAGAAAGATTTTTTGCGAGATCTAAAGCTTTCTCCTAATGCTGGTTACGTGACCTATGGAAACAACTCAAATTCTCAAATTCGTGGTTATGGAATTCTCACAAATGGAAATTTCTCTATCTCAAATGTGGCTTATGTAGCTGATCAGAAACATAATTTGATAAGTGTTGCTCAGCTCACTGATTCAAATAGACGTGTCGAGTTTTTCAAGAAGCACAACTATGTAATGACTGAAGACCAAGAAGAGTGTTTAATCTAGTCAAATCGCAACAAGAACATGTACCCACTTGACATCAACATGATTGTTGGCAAACCGCAACTCTGCCTTCTCTCCAAAGTCGTTCCTGACGTCAGTTGGTTATGGCACCAAAGGCTCGCTCATCTGAACTTTCAGTACATGAATGATCTCATATCCGGTGAAATAGTGAGACATTTACCTCTTTTCAAATTTGAAAATGATCATTTGTGTGCTGCTTGTGAGTGTGGAAAACAATCAAATAAGGGTCATCTTGTTATAATCGAAAAATCAATCTCGGAATCATTGGAGCTTCTACACATTGATCTTTGTGGACCATCCACTATAAAGAGTATTCATCATAAGAAATACATTCTTGTGATTGCTGATGACTTTACAAGGTTCACTTGGGTTTTCTTCCTAAGGCTGAAATCAGAAACAACCTCTGAACTTATCAATTTTATAAAAGGAATAGAAGTTCTCATCAAACTCCCAGTTAGGAGAATCCAAAGTGATAATGGTTCGGAATTCACTAATTCCACCATTGAAAAATTTCTCACCGAGAAAGGAATTGACCACAACTTTTCAACTCGTTACACTCCACAAAAGAACGGTGTGGTTAAAAGACGCAATAGGAATCTTGTTGAAGCTGTTGATTCATGCTAAAATTCACAAATCTACCACTCTACTTCTGGGTTGAAGCCGTATCAACTACTTGCTTCACTCAAAATAGGAGTATAATTAATCGATGCCTCAACATGACTCCTTATGAAGCAATGAATGGTTGGAAACCAAGTATTTCGTTTCTCCATGTCTTTGGATGTCTATGCTTCATCAAAAACAATCGTGATCAGCTTACAAAGTTCCAACCCAAAGCTGATGAAGCAATCTTTCTTGGGTATTCTTCAAAGTCAAAGGCGTATCGAATTCTCAACCGTCAAACTCGATTTATTGAAGAAAGTTTTGATGTCTCCTTTGATGACAACTTCGTTCGGAATTCTGCTCCCTCGCATGTTACAACTCACATTATGGAGTCCGATGCTCCAACCTCAGAATGTACGAGTGTTTAGATAATTCATGAAGTTGATTTCGAAACCCTGTTTGGACCTTCTAAAACAACACTTGATTTGGAATCTCAATTAAGTCAACCTTCATCATCCGTTCCTACCTCGCAACCTGTTTCCGGTCCTCTACCCTCTCTTTCTCCATTTGATTATGAACCCTTTCAACCTTCTCAGGTTGAAGGGGAGAATGGTCAAGGCTCACTTGAATCAAATGTTGGTGGTTTCCAAGATGCAGCTGTTGATTTCGGCAACTCCAATCCTATCAATAATGATGGCAACAAACATTTCTTTGAGTTTCCTTATGATGATGATGTCAAACTCTCTGGTTCAGAAGTTCAGGGGGAGCATCATCCTTAAATTCAAACCATTTAGGGGGAGCAACTAAATCCTACTATTGATATTGGATCATTTGTTGCTCAAGAACTTCCAAGGTTACACGCTTGGACCAAGGATCATCCTTCCAACCAAGTTATTGGAAACCCTAATGCTGGTGTACAAACTTGCTCTGCTACAAGTGTTCAAAATGAATGTCATTTTTTGGCATTTATCTCCATGGTTGAACCCAAATCCATCAAGGAAGCATTAGAGCATGCTGACTGGATTACAGCCATGCAAGAAGAGTTGACAGAATTTGATAGAAATGAAGTATGGTCTCTCATGGCTCCTCCTCTAGATCACCCTATTGTTGGTACTAGATGGGTGTTTCGCAACAAGTTAGATGACACAAGAGTTATTATTCGAAATAAAGCAGGATTGGTGGCTAAAGGATTTAATCAGATCGAAGGCCTTGACCACGATGAGACTTTTGCTCCTGTTGCACGTCTTGAAGCCATCAGAATCTTTCTTGCTTATGCTAATCAAAAAGGCTTTAAGGTTTACCAAATGGACGTAAAGAGTGCTTTTTCTTAATGGTGAACTTGACACTTAAGTATATCTTCAACAGCCTCCCGGTTTGGTTAATCTCTCATATCCGAACTACTGCTACACGCTCCGAAAAGCCGTCTACGGTCTAAAGCAAGCTCCTCACGCATGGTACGAGACCCTTACAGATTTTCTCAAGCATTCAGGTTTTTAACAAGGAATTTTAGATCCCACTCTATTCTGAAGATCAAATGGTAAGCATCTCATGCTGGTCCAAATTTATGTTGACGACATCATTTTTGGATCTACGGATTCATCAATGGTTGCTGACTTTGCAAAACTTATGATCAATCGATTCCAAATGAGCATGAATCGGGAGTTAAGCTTCTTTCTTGGTCTCCAAGTCAAATAGACTAACAGAGGAATTTTCAAACACCAAGAGAAGTACATTTCAAAACTCCTCAAAAAGTACTCAACGAACACCTGTGCCTCAACCAAGGTACCAATGGGCTTCAGACACAAGATCTTTGCCGACCCTTCAGGTGTAGCAGTTGATGAAAAGAAGTACAGAGGAATGATTGGATCTCTACTCTATCTCACAGCAAGTCGTTCGGACATCATGTTTGCAACATGTTTGTGTGCTAAGTCAAGTCAGCCCAAAGATGTCTCATCTCCTGGCTGTGAAACAAATTTTCTGATACCTTAAAGGTACAAAGAGTCTCACAATCTGGTACCCAGCAAATAAGAGCTTCCTTCTTCAAGCATATTCATATTCAAACTATGGTGGTCTTCAACTTGATAGAAAAAACACATTAGGTGGCTGTCAATTTTTAGGTGGTCGATTGGTTAGTTGGTCATCTAAGAAAGAGAACTGCATTGCACTCTCTACAGTCGAAGCAGAATACATTGTTGCTGCCAACTATACCTCTCAGGTTCTATGGATGAAGTCTCAACTCTTGGATTATAATTATCGTTTTCAACGTATTCCTATCTATTGTGATTCTGAAAGTGCCATTGCAATTTCACACAATCCAATTTAGCACTCCACGACGAAGCACATTGACAATCAGAAACTGTTGATTCTCAAAGTGAGATTGAGGGTGAAGGCATTCCGGAATGAATGTTTATGTCTGGAATGTTTGTTGTTCTGAAATCAACATTTTGTCTTAATGCATTTAATGTAATTTGTCTTTTGTTTGATTTAACTTGTCATAGCACTTAGTTTTATTTGTCAAACACGAATATTCAGAGTGTCAGATGTAACTCTTTTATCCAGTCCTTTGATTGTAATTGGTTAGTACCATGTTTTACATACTCCTATTTATAGGAGCATTCAATTTTGAATCAATTGACGGATTATTCAAACCTTTTAGCATATCCAAGTTACTTCATCTTTTTGAGTATTCCTTCAAACATTATTCTTGTTCTTCATTTATTATCTTTACCTTGATCTTTATTCTCATTCATCATTTATAGCTTGAACATTGTCGATTACTTTATCTCAGACTTGAATGGTCTATCTAGACTTGACTGGAACATTTATTGGCAAGCAGACATTGATCTTAAGCATTCACTCAAGGTTTGAGTTTTCAAACCTTGTCCCTGCGCATCAGATTGTTCTTGTTCTAGCAATGTTGGGTTGAAATTTTGTATGCATGAAAAGTGAACCTTTAGCAATCCGAAGTGAATCCAATTCGAAGTAAAGTGCATTCCAAAGTATGATGAGTTCTGAAATGAAGTTGCTTCCGAAATGAAGACTTATCCGAGAAACACCTTTTATTTAGTGCTATTTTGAGTTTGTATTTGCATTTAATGTCTCTTTTCTTTTAGTCCTTGTAATAATGTAAAGTTCATGGGACAAGATCAAGAAAATCTTGTGAGTAAGCTTTTTGACTTTTCAGCTTTACATTGTCCATGCAGTCTTTCTTGTTTGTCCTTTTGTCACCCCTTGTCTATTTAAGGAGATGTAATTTTCATGCAATGTAACAACTAGAACAATATTCTATTTCACATCAATACCAAGTATCTTTCAAGTCAAATCATTATCTCTATCACTCTCATTGTTCTTAAAATCTCTTTACATTGTTCCCACTTATTTTCACATACTTGAATACTTTGTTGAACTTCTTACTTGAAGCAACATACATTGATCTAAAGTTAATTCAAGGTTTGAGTGTTCAAACCTTGTCCGCGCATATATTCTTGCACTCTCAATTAGTATCATAGCTTGAGTGGTTGTCCTTTGAATCCATAAGAACTTATTATAGTTGATTTTAGATTACATTGGTGTCTCAATCATTTATTTGTTCAGGATAAAAGTTCTTCTATATACCACTTCGGCTCTAATAATTTAACTTCAATGGTTGCTCCTAATCCAACTCAACAAATGTATCGAATGCAAATAACAAATAGTGCGGGTTCCCAATGCATTCCCCGTTGCTAATTGTTGAAGATTATGATCACTACAAAGTTATGATGGAGAGAATTTTACTTGGTAAGGAAAAATGTGAAGAGAAATGGAGATCCGTGAAAGAAGGTCCTCATGTTCCTGTAAGGAAAATGGTTAGAGATGTTGCTGCTACTCCCATGGGTTAAGAAGAACAACGTCCAACACCTCTAACTTCATCAGACCTCGAAAAGCTTCATGCAGATCGGATTGCGTTCTCGGAAATGGTGTTTGGTGTTCCTCCTTATCTCTTTGAGCACATAAAATTGTGCAAATATGCCAAAGAGATTTGGGATACACTTCAATATTTTTTCGAAGGATCTGAGAACATGAAGGATAAGCATTTGACATACGTTGTAAACGACTTTGATACTTTCACTAAAACTTCTGGTGAATCCATAGCCTCTACAACAAATCGGTACAGGATCATTGTAAACAACATGACTGCACATGGAATGGTCAGAATTCCATTCGAGTACAATTTGAAGTTCATCAACAGCCTCGAAAAAAGATGGCGAAATGTTAAGTCATGTCTTCAGAGTAATTGATCTCCAAAGAAACTAAAGCTCTGTCAGTTGTTTGACGCATTGAAAGGCCATGAATCTAACGTTGCTCAAACTTTAAGAGAACTGTCAGGAGGTCCTCTCGCCTTAGTTAGTTTTGTTAACCTACTAATTCCGAACCCATATGTTTTAGATCCTTTTGGAAACATCCCACCTGTTTCATCTGCTCAACCAACACTTCCTACTCCACCTATCCCACTTGTTCCGAACCATTATTTTGAAGAAAATCTTGATCTCGATTCAGATGATTCCGAACTTTGTTTCCAACAAGAATTCACACTTTTGTCTATGAAGTACAAACGTCCTTGGAATACCAGTCGTAAGTAATAACCCAAAAATAGTACTAAAAATTTTCATTTAAAAACTATTAATTTCATTCATTGATTGTGCCAAAAACCATCAATCACTACAGTATTCCAAAACATCATAGTACAAATATATCAAGTGCGGAAATCATATGGGGAGGATGTTGTGCCATCATGTTCGGCCCTTCCCTTTTGAGCTGGAAGTACCTGAAACTATAAACATAAACTGTAAGCATAAATCTTAGTGAGCTTCCCAAATTACCACATATAGGATACATATAATATAACAACACGTGGTTGTGTCAGGTCCATATCAACCCTCGAGTCCGTATCAACCCAAAATAACAACAAGTAGCCGTGTCAGGTCCGAATCAACCCATGAGTTCGTATCAACCCCGATTATGTAGTAACTTCGAGCCCAAACTAGCTTAATACATAAATCACACAATCACATCATACAAAATCATACAATAACATATAGTTTTTCTCATACAATACAGTGGGTCAGCCTTGGTTCCTTCGGCCCACTTAAGGTGGTAACAAAGACTCATCTCACAGACAAAAGAAAATTTGAAATGACACATTGCTCTAAAACCCGCGCTACTGGTCACCTTTACAAATAACAATACCAAAACACAGACTACCATTCAAATACTTAATTTACCCCTAGGTCAAACCCTAGTCAAAATTCAGGTCAAAGCCAACCGAGTTAACTGAGTTGACTTAGTCAGTATGCGGGGCGTACTCCTTGTGTACGCAAGGTGTAGTTCATGTTGGATTTGGTGTCTAAGCCCATAACTATTTTGGTATGTACTTGACCCGATTGTGAGCATGGTCCTTTTTACCTACCTTCACCATAGCAACTAATAGGATGAACTAAGGAGAAAAAGGATTAATTGAGATTTATTAATATATTATATGAATAATATATTAAAATAGAAATCATATTGTTTAATTAATATTAGTCAATAATTAATAAGAATTATTTTTGTGGCTAAAACAGATTAATTAAATAAAGAGGACTGATATTGCAATTATATGATAGTTGCATTTGGGCTACGGATTCCTAATGGAAAGGGGATTGGACGAAATCTATGGGAAGCCCATATGGATTCCAACCAAGGGCTTTCTAGGGGAACTTCATGGGTTGCTTAAGGCCTATGCAGAGAGTTAGGGTTTCACCTGAAACCCTAGCAGCCTACACAAGTATAAAAAGGACCCCTAAGGCTCCCAAAAACGTGGCCAAAACTTCTCTAGTAGATCTTGGACGTTTTTGGTGCTCCTCCTCCTTCTCCTAAGTCATCTTGTTGCTCATGGTGTTTGTGACTCCATTAGAGGTGCAACATTTGAGGCACTAGGCTTTTAAAGGTCAAGATCAAGTGGAATTGAGATTGTTATTACTACATATCAATCAAGGTAATACCTAAACCCTTTTATTATGATAATATCGATTATTATATACTAGATCTAGGGTTTATGAGATTTAGATGATTATTGCATGTTCATTAGAAAAACTAGATCCAAAGCTTTAGGGTTTGCAGGTACACCATAGGTGTGATGTAGTGCTCATAACCCATCAGTGGTATCAGAGCCTAGGTTGTTTATCTAATGTATTTGATGCTATGTTTGATCATTCAAAGATGAAAAATTTTCGTTTTCTTAAGTTCTGACCAGGCTCACGACGTGAGCTCAGTTCTGACATCAGATTTTAGAATTTTTGCCATATTTTGATTTGGATAATGACCATAAATTGTTTTTCTAGATAAAATCTGATTTTTTTTATTATGATATTGATTATCCTAATCCAAATAGTAGATAATTATCAAAATTAAGACAATTACTTGTTTTATATGATAAAGATTAATTATTTGTAGTTTTGATTTAATTTATCTTGTAAGGAAATTGAATTACGTTAAATTTAGATAATCAATAATTATTTGATTAATTGAATTATTTGTAATTTGATCTAGGAAGTTTTAAAAAGTTTCAAAATTTGTCCTCAAGTTTTGGAATTTAACATTTAATTAAAAGGTATTAGTTTTGAAAATATTAAATTCTAAACCCTAGTATTTTTGAAAAGTTCAAATTAGACCCTTATGGTTTTATTAAATTAATTAAGTGTATAATTAAAAGAGAGTTAATAAATCCATAATGATATGGTTTGTATTTAATTAAATTAAAAGTATAATTTTGTTAAATTAGACCACATAGTATTTTAAAAGTATAAAATACACCCTTATATTATATAGAATTAAAAGTTTAATATTATATATGTATAAGTAAAATGTCAGTCTTACCGTTAGTAGGCCTCATTAATGAAGCTGGTCTATAAGGGGTGTTTAAGGAAACGGCCTATAAAATGACCGTCATTGGGTATCCACTCTTACCCACCACACTCTTGACAAGTGGTGGGTCGTTAGCCAAATGAGTAGGATAGGACACAACCTTCCATTATAAGTATAATGAAATACGAAGTAACTAAATATTTTATAAACTCCCAAATCTTAGTTACTTTAGGAAAAATGTGGAGTTGGTGCTATTCCATGAAATTACATTTTGTACCCTTGCTAATACATTAGTGGAGCGTGTGTGGTTAACTGGCACACTAATTGGGCTCTAAGCAAAGGTTGAAAATGGTGACTCGATGTTTGTCATAGATCGATGGAGCGTGTGTGGTTAACTGACATGTCAATTAGGTGACTGTAACATTGGGGGCACTATGTATATTTGCATGGTTATCCACAACTTGTTTGTGATCATCGGCACCTTAGTCACAAACGAAGGGCACACTCGAGATTTAAACATACCTTTGAAAAGTTCATTGAATCTAAAAAGATCTAGGAGTTTCAATTCATTTAAAATTTAATTTTCAATTTTCGTTTTTCATGGTGGAAATTGGTAAATCATCTTTTACCTACCTTCAAATGTTTTGCAATTTGGATTGCGGTTACGACATCCCCCTTCCAAATTATAGAATATTGTGTTGGGTCCTAGCCTTGATATTTCATTTGGGTATTATATCAAGGATTCCAATCAACTAACTTGAATTTTCTCCCATTTAGTAGATGTCAAAATCTATCAACTATGGTCTTCCTGAATCCGTTGGAAAAAGTTTTCTGCTTGAAGATGATGTTCCATGATTGGATTATGGAAATGGAAATCATGCTTCATTTCCTTCATCTCTTCCAATTATTCTCCCTGACCCACGTGTTCGAAAACTTGAAAAGTTCAAAGTCACTCAAGCCCTATTGGCAAAAAGACACGGAGATGGAAAGTCTGTATGCGCTCATGTCTTGGATATGAAGTTGCATATTGATAGATTGGGAATGTTGTGTGTCGATCTCTCAAGGAAGTTGGCTATTGACTTGGTTCTTCAGTCACTTCCTGAATCATATAGTGAGTTCATTAGAGAGTACTATATGATGGACTACGACATGACCCTCATTGATTTGACTTATTTGATTATTGCTACTGAATTAGAAATGATTTGGCGCACTGGTCGAGTAAATTTGTCTGGTAAATCAATATCCCATCCTTCTATAGGAAATGGCAACATTGGAAGTCCAAAAAAAATTTCTCTACGCAAGAGAAAGGCTGAGTCTAAGATAGTCCCGTGTACCATTCTATAAGAATCCATATGTTTCTACTGCCAAAAGAAGGGGCATTGGTTACAAAGCTGCCTTGACTACCTGAGAGATCTAAGAGCTGGGAGAGTCAAGATGTATGACTCTACTTCAGGTAAAATCCACTATTTAACTCTATTAAGTTCCTATTTGTAGATTCTTAATACATGATGTGATAAGATTACATTTTGATATTTTGTAGGATCAAAGAAAAGAGAGGAAGCTTAAAGGAAGAAGTGAGTTGAGTCTGATCGTGAAGAAATGGATTTCGATCGTATGATTTGATGATCAGATTTTTGGAGCTGCTACTTTTAGAGTTATGAAAGATTTTTTTAGGAATATGAAATAGCATAGTTTTCATTAGAATTTGCATTGTAAGTATAAGTTTTTCAGCACCTTTTTATAAATAAAATAAATTTTGAGTTTTGTCTTATTTATATATCCTTGCAATGTTATTTATGAAAATTGATGCTTGTGTGTTTCTATTGTAAGCAATATTAAGTGGATGTGATTCTTAGTTATGTTATTTATGGTAGTGTCATAATTTTTTCTAAGTAAGGAAAGATTCCCATCGCCTAAGTCTCAATTGGACAGAAGCTTGGAATCATATGATTTGAATCATGTGATGTATGGAAATCTTGGTACTTAGGAAATTAAGACTAATTCCTTGATC
The DNA here is from genome assembly GCF_002870075.4 of Lactuca sativa. Lineage (NCBI taxonomy): Eukaryota > Viridiplantae > Streptophyta > Magnoliopsida > Asterales > Asteraceae > Lactuca > Lactuca sativa. Next base: position 323,335,129 of record NC_056627.2, on the reverse strand, counting down.
ACACAAGTATGTGAGTCAAGTGAAGGACTAATGGACTAGAACACAATGTTGTGTATTGGTCAAGTCCACCACAAATAACAATAAGACTATTTGTCATGATTTACTAAAAGTTTAGTAAATATGGTTATGCTTACAAGATTATGTATAATTTTGAATTATTGAAAAGTTTCAATAATAGCAGAATGAATAAGAAGAATCAATTAGGCAGAAAGATAAAAGTTTCTCCAATCTGAAAAGATGGGAGAGTACTTTAGTATCATGTTTTATGATCGTCTTATTGATTGTGAAACCATATGACAATTGATCCTCTAGGTAAACATTAGTGCACTGGTATGACTAAGAAGAGGAATCGGAAATTGTTGAAATGGTTAAATCAATAGGTGAATCATACTTCGTTCCAAAATCAAGTGTTAGAGTCATACTCCAAGATTGTGACTTGAGTGACACATCTTAAGAAGTTCTAACACACTTATCGAATGTGAAGAATAAAATTGTTTTTCTTACTCTTGCACATTTGAAATTGGTAAGTTGTGATGTCATGGATAAGATAAAGACCAACTAAGACCAATTGTGTGTAGTGGTTTGTCTTGATAAGAATCCGCACTAACTCTTGGATATTTGTTTGTCAAGAAATGTTTCTTGACAAGAGAATCTTATATGTCAAGAGGTCAGTGGGAGTCTAAATGATCTTGAAAAAGGTTCAAGAACAAATCAAGAGTAAACCTATTAGACACTAGCGCACGACCTGAGGTTTGTAACCTATCGTGTTGACAAAAGTTTATTTCTATGCCATTCCAATAAAGTTATTTATGCATATGAGTTCTACGAGTTCTCAACTGATTGCATAGAGTCAATCACCTTGTTTAATGAAAGTACGTTGACTAGTATAGATGAGCTGCTAAATAACTTGGAAGCAATGGTGGGACCCTTGATGTAAAGAAAATAAGAATGAACAAGTTCTGTCCATAAGAGTTTGGATTTGACACAAACATTATCTTATGATTATGGTTATGACCAATTCACATGGATAAGAGCACATACACCATAAAATGTAAGTGTCATAAGGTTTCTCTCCTTCATGAAAACGATTGTGAGGAAACGCTTTCACTATGAGAGATTTTAAGGAGATAGCAATTGTGATATTTGCGTTCTCAAATTTGATTATGATTACTACATCCCTCTTCAGAGTTCGAATTGTGAGATTTGGCAATTAGTTTAAACATTTAAGACTTATTGCTATAAGTGCTGAAATTGTTTAGACGCACATATAAGCTATATAAGGAAAGGTGTATGAGGTTGAGAAGCTTAGATAAAGGCTTGTCGAAGCATATCGTATTAGAAATATGAACTTTGGAAGTCAATAAGTATTGCTTTCTAGAAGTCTAAATGTTTTCTGAATACGTGTCAAAGCTAGTGGGAGCATAAATGTTATGTTGATATGGAGATAATTATTATGTTAGTGGGAGCATGATTATTATTTTAGGTGTTTCATGTTAGCAACATTAATTATAGAAAAAAAAGTTTCAATTTGCAAAGGTTGAATAGTTGCTTTGCTATAATTATGGGAGAGAATATTATACTTCATTTCAAATCTAAAGTCTTAGATCGAGAAATTTTAATCAAATTTAGTCAAAGGACATATATGGATGTTATGTTGAAAAGATTCAACTTAAAAGGATTCTATATATGGCAATATTATAGCAAGGAACTGGTAAAGTATCACATTTTTCATTATGAATCGTGTCCCATACGCTTCGGGTATATGATCGATTGCATGTGTTGTAATATTCGATCGTTCTGAAATTTTCCAAATGCTTAGGGCAATAAGAGGGAAAAGGGACTCGAACCGGTTTGACTAAAATAATTGAACAACTATCAACGACAATCTAAGGTTTGCTAAGGATTGGTCACTTGTAAGTAGTTGGAAGTATAGTAATGAATGGACCATATTGACATTATTATGAATAGATAAGACTCTATTCACAATAAGTTTTCATATGGAAAATATGGAAATGTTTCCATATTAAGAGTTGGACGTTAAGAATTTATGTCTAGATTAGAAACTTTTATGCAAGAAGGATGTTCGAAGGAATGTACTTTGAATGTGAGACTTCACTTCTATGGAATTGTCTTATAACAATATTTAATAGAGCACTTTGTAATATCATTGGCAAAGTCTTGGTGGCTTTGGTACTGTGATGTTTCGAAAGGATCGTTGCACACAATGTTAGAATCTAACATATTCTAGTAGTGGCGAGAATTTTGTGTTCTTACACTAACGATAAGGATTAGGGATTGTGAAATCAGCATCATTGGAAATGTTTTCAATTGATCTATTTCACAAGGTATGGACCATAGGTAAACAGAGCGTGCATGCTTGGTGCATGGCACAACTGCTGTTATAATTCAAGTAATAAGTTGATTATCCAAAACATTATACAATGAATAATGTGTAATCAATATGGTGACTAAATATAAGGGGTTTTATTTATAGTCAAAAGTTTGGGGCCATATTGGATTCGATTATTATAGTGTTTCACTTTTCATGTTTTGACTTCCCGAATAAGAAGATTATTCAAACCATCCACAGTCGCTCATGCTTTTGAAGTAGGTATATATGAAAGAAGATTGTCATGAATTGGCTTTATATTGTATAAAGTGTATTAGACATAGCAAAAGTTTGTTGCAACGTTCATGAGTACTTATGAATTAAGATTTGAGTATTGGATTAAACCCACGCTCACTTGGATCGCTTCATGGATTTTATCATGAGTGATTGTTGAGACGATAATATCTTATATTCTTGAAACCAAGACGTGTGAGTTGTATTCTGCAAGTCGGTTGCATATTGATAATATGTAAACGCACCGGTAACTTGGTGTTGTAAAACATATCGTTGTGTGTGATTTGATGAGTAAGTACAAGCGAGCATTTGGGTCGAAGTTTATCCGTTCCTTTTACCCAAAGTGGGATAAAAGCGATATCTGTGGGCCCATCGATGATTTAGTGATGACACCCTAAGCGCTTGGCCGAGACGGCACTGAGTTGATGTGTTCAATTGTAGTCTGTTGTCAGTCGTCATAAATCGGAAATCAGGAAACACCACATGAACAGAGAGTATGATTAAAATCCATGTCTTAGTTCATACGATATCTACAATGGAGGAATATATGATCCCTTATCTAAAGGATATGTTTCTGATAAGATCAGAGTTTGACAGCGGCTTTTGAAAGCTACGATTGCTGATCAAGTTCCGAAGTCATACGCAATATAGTTATTAGAATTATCCCAGTGGGAGACTGTTGGATTAGGTGTCTAAGCCCATAACTATTTTGGTATGTACTTGACCCAATTGTAAGCATGGTCCTTTTTGCCTACCTTCACCATAGCAACTATTTCGGTATGTACTTGCATGTACACGATATGATTGATGTAGTGCTCATAACCCATCAGTTCGTAGTTAATCGAGGATAGGGGAGATGACCTTATACACGCAACATACCCCTCGGTACGCCCAACGTACGCGGCTGCTCAACATTCCTCTTATTAAGTGCTTATTCCCTTAAGCACTTATGTCCAAATTTTAGATCTAGACAACAAAATATGTTCTTAACCATAAAGTTTCCAACTTTATAGTTTAGCATGGATATTAAGACCGTAACTCCAAAAACGATAGTCTCTTAACCTATTAACACAATCTAGCACTTGCATGGAGAGAAACTAATGACAAAAAACCCAACTTTATGACGTAACGCCTCTCAAAACCTCTGAAAGGACAAATCGAATGCCTTGGAGTACCTTCTACTCATAAAGACCATGTTTGGGACAAAAGGGAGCAACTTTGAGCTAAAAATAGATCGATAAGATTTCTACACCAAGGTTGAATATTGTTACATCCAGAATGTGCACCAAGGGAACAAGATGTTGGATCCAAAGCCTTGAGTGAAACCCCACCACCTTAATGCTCTTCCTTCTACTCCACAAGCTCCAAATGAACCAAAAATGGATCAAAAAGCTTCAAAATGCACATAAACTCTTTAGGATTTCGAAACGAGGAAGGAGGCCGAAGATAAGAAGGTGCATGTGGCCATAAATGTGCTTAAATAGGGTCCGAACACTAAAATTTAGGGTTTGCACTCGGGTTGTGTACACCCAACGTACCAACATACACACAACCTGCTAATGCAAACCCAGGTACACCTTGCATATGAAGGTGTATGCCCCGTGTACTCAAGCAGTCTCTGAAAATACAAAATTGCCACCAGGGACTAATCTTGCAAATAAAATACAACTTCAAGGGTGAAAATGAATACCAGAATAATAGATGTTATGAATCTCCCCCACTTGAACTAAACTTCGTCCTTGAAGTCTGTTGCCATGAATAAATATGGGTAGTGCTCTCACATCTCCGCCTCAGGCTCCCATGTCCATTCGAAATCCTTCCAGTGTTACCACTGGACCTTGACCAGTGACACTTCTTTATTAGGCAAAGCCTTCATCTTCTGATCTAATATCACCACCGGTCTATCCACATAGTTCAGGAAATCATCAACCTGAATATCATCTAGAGGAACAACTGCGGACTCATCAGCCACACACTTTCGAAGCTGAGATACATGGAAGGTGTTATTGATTTGGTTGAGCTCATCAGGAAAATCCATTCAGTATGCAACCTTGCCCACTCCGGCTGAAATTTTGAAAGGTCCAATGAATCTGAGGCCCAACTTGCCATGTTTCGAAAATCAGATGACACCTTTCCAATGTGAAACCTTCAGAAGAACCAAGTCTCCCACGTGAGACTCGAGGTCTGAATGTTGCCAATCTGCATAACACTTATCTCGCCTTTGAGTGTCCCGCAACCTGTCGCGTACATACTAAATCAACTCAGTAGTCTTGAGTACAACCACTGTACTACCCATGACTCTATGCCCAACCTCCCCTAGCAAACCGGAGTCCTACACTTTCTTCCATACAACATCTCAAATGATGGTCAATCAATACTGGCATCGTAACTATTGTTGTAGGAGAACTTGGCCAGTGGGAGGTAAGCATCCTAACACCCTCCAAAATCCAAAAAACACGCCCGAAGCATAATCTTGAGCTTCTGAATCATCTGATCACTCTGGCTATCGGTATAAGGGTGGTATGTTCTACTAAAGTGCAACTAAGTACCCAAATCCTCATGACACTTCCTTAAAAATCAGGAGGTGAATCGAACACCCCGGTCCGAAATCACCGAAACTGGCACTCCGTGCCGAACTACTATGACCTAGACATAGATGTCCGCTAACTTCTCTGTGGATATACTATCGGAGATCGGTATGAAATGCACACTCCTAGTCAATCTATCACAATGACCCAGATAGAGTCAACACCACGTGCCGTCCTTGGCAATTTTGTCATGAAATCCATGGTAATCTCTTCCCACTTCCATATGGGAATGGGTAAGGGATGCATCTTGTTGTGGGGTCTCTGATGCTCGGCTTTGACTTTCTACAATTCAAGCACCGCTCAACAAACCAAGCTATTTCCCTCTTCATACTAGGCCACCAATAACTGAACCTCAGATCCCTATACATCTCTGTGACCCTTGGATGGATAGAATACTTTGACTTATGCGCCTCCTCTAAAACTGTCTGTCTCACCCCATATGATGTCGGAACCCATACTCTACCACACTGAGTTAACAACCCTCACTTGTCTCTTAAAAATAAGGGAACTTGTCCTCTGATCCGCTCAGTCTTCCAGTTTTCCTTTTTCAACCCCTCTACTTGATCCTTCCTGATCAAATCCATCAAAAACGAAGTGACGGTCATCTTCAAGTAGATATCCCAGATAAATGAACTCACGGTATTGTGGCTCAAAGCATAGGCCACTACATTGGCCTTCCCAGGGACGTACCGGATTTCGCAATCATAATCCTTTACCACATCCAAATAGGTTGGTGTAGATAGTACAACGAATGCCATACAAATAGTGTCTCCAAATCTTAGGGAAAAACCACGGTTCCCAATTCCAAATCATGCGTAGGTTAGCTCGCCTCATGAGGCTTCAGCTGCCTCGAAGCGCAAACAATCACGTGATCCCTCTACATAAGAACCACTCCCAAACCCAAAATTGAGGCATTACAATATACCACAAAATCATCCAAACCATCAGGGAGCGTGAGAATCGAGCCTCACACAATCTCTGCCTCAGATTCTCAAAAGCCAACTTCGTTTCCAACAAGAATTTGCACTTTTTTCTATGAAGTACAAACGTCCTTGGAATACCAGTCATAATGTAATAACCCAAAATCAATACTATTTTTTTTCATTTAAAACTATTAATTTCATTCATTGATTGTGCCAAAAACCATCAATCATTACAGTATTCCAAAACATCAAAATACAAATATATCAAGTGCGTAAATCATATGGGGCGGATGTTGTACTATCAAGCCAGACCCTTCCCTTTTGAGCTGGAAGTACCTGAAACCATAAACATAAATTGTAAGCATAAAGCTTAGAGAGCTTCCCAAATTACCACATACAACATACATATAACATAATACCACATAGTTGTGTCAGGTCCGTATCAACCCAAAATAACAAGTAGTTGTGTCGAGTCTGAATCAACCCCGGGTTTGTATCAACCCTGAGTTTGTAATGACTCCAAGCCTAGACTAGCTCAATACATAAATCACACAATCACATCATACAAAATCATACAATAGCATACATTTTTTGCTCATACAATACTGTGGGTCGGCCTAGGTGCCATCAGCCCACTTAAGGTAGTAAGAAAGACTCACATCACAAACAGATGAAAAACTGAAATGAAACATTGTTGTAAAACCCGTACTGCTGGTCACCTTTACAAATAACAGTAACCAAAACTCAAACTACCATTCCAATACCTAAAATACTCCTAACTCAAATCCTAGTCAAAATCCAGGTCAAAGTCAATTGAGTCAACTGATTTGACTCAGTCAGTATGCGGGGTGTACTCCTTGTGTATGCAGGGCATACTTCGCAGTTGACCGAGGATCGGGAAGCTAACCTTGTATGCGTAACGTACCTCTCAAGATGCCCAACGTATGTGGCTGCTCATCACCCCTCTTATTAAGTGTTTAATCCTTTAAGGACTTACGTGCAAATATTAGATCTAGGCAAAAAAAGATGTTCTTAACCATAAAGTTTCCAACTTTATGGTTTAACATGGCTATTAAGACCTTAACTCCAAAAAACCTAGTTTCTTAACCCATTAAGACAATCTACCACTTGCATGGAGAGAAACTAATGATAAAAAACCCAACATTTTGACTTAACACCTCTCAAAACCTCTAAAAGGACAACTCAGATTCCTTAGAGTACTTTCTAATCACAAAAATCAACTTTTGAACAAAAAGGGAGCAACTTTAAGCTAAAACTGGATCCATAAGATTTCTACACAAAGGATGAAGCTTTTTACCTCCACAAGGTGCACAAGGGGAACAAGATGCTAGATCCAAAGCTGTGAGTGAAACACCATTACCTCAATGCTCTCCCTTCTACTCCACAAGCTCCAAATGATACTGAAAATGGCTCCACAAGATTCATAATGCATAAACACTCTTTAGGGTTTCGAAATGAGGAAGGAGGCTGAAGATAAGAAGGTGCATTTGGCCATAAATGTGTTTAAATAAGGTCCAACCCCTAAAATTTAGGGTTTGCACCCTGTATGCGTACGTGTAGTGAAATTGTAACGAGTAATCAAATGTAAATCAGAGTAATTCAAGTAATGATTAGGTAAATAACACATGATGTAAATATGATCTGGTTTCAGCCTCTATTATTTTCAATGAACTCGAGTACAAAACAGATAACAGAAGTAGGAAAACTCTCTTACCTACACTCAAGTTCACACCCTATTTATAGGATACTGAAAGTACAAAAAGTACTAAGGAATAAACATTAAGTTTCAACTAAACAAATGCCTTAGTAAATACATACGAAATACAAAACATACACTTCGACTCTTACAATATTTCTACCCTTATAATCTCCCCCTTTGTAAACGAGTCGAACTACTCAATTCGTGAGAATCTGAGCAACGAAGTACATCATCCTTTGAATCTCCGTGTACCAAGTTAACACCTTCCTTAACTCTGTCTTATCTCATTCATTATTCTTCGTACAACTATTCATACAAACTATGAAATTCGTATATTGAGAAGCTATATAGCGTTCGATCTCTGAAGCTTGAAATAAAAATCTATTTGCCTTTCCCTTCGTGTGTTTTCCAGAGAATACTAGACCAAAAGGCTTCAAGCATAACTCTCCATCACCATATTTCTTCAATTCTGCTTGTGTCTTCGTAGTTTCCATAACAATAGTAATTTTTCTTCCCATTGCCGATGCCAACTCCACATCGGTCAATGCTAGACAATCATAATAATTGTCTATGAAAATCTTGATGTGTGCTAGACCAAGTCTGAAAACGTCTTTATCAGTTCCCTTGAGTTGAGAAGCTTCCATATCCTTAAGTATCAAAGCTACTTGAATCAAGTCGTTCAAGTTCATTAGAGGAAAATCAGCAACAGAAAAATCACATCTTTGATTATTTGCACGAACAACATGATATCTAAAGTTTTGAATCATGTTTTCGAACAAAACGTCCTTCGTTTTGCTCATAACTTTCTTGATCCTTGTCAATGACCAAACCTCATCTGGCTCCTTCCCAACAACTGCGTGAAATCTGATCTTTATGTAAATGAAGTCATCTTTGTTGTCGAACTTTTCAACAATATTGTAATGAGCCATGATGAACATCATCTCATTTATAGGAAAATCCAGTTGGCTCATGTCAGTGTTTGCAACCGAATAGCTTTTCCTTGGCTTCTTCTCAAAAGCATACATTTGATTTCATTCCACCCTAGATTCTATGCTTTCATAGCTATAAAGCTTTTTCGGATCTCCTTTCTCCATGCCAGGAGGATCACTTTCTCTTAGCCTCATTATGCTTTGTATTTGTCTCTGCTTTTCTATTTATGCTTCTATCTCAGCCTTCTTCTCTTCCTTGGACTTTTCAACAGCAACACCTTTCCCTTTACCATCATCTGAAGGCTTTGGTTTAGATGAGCTTAAACTCCCTCCTTCTATAGAAGAACCAATAACAATTCCCTTTATAATAGGTCTTGCTGTTGTTTTGATTGCTTCTGTTATGACTTTCGTAACAAAAGGAGTTGAGACTTGAGTAGATACAATTTTAGATGGAATTCCCGAAGTTACAACTTTCAATTTATCAGCAGCCTTTATGACATTCGAAACTTTGCTTTTGCCTTCATTGAATTTCTTTTCTCCCCCTTGCACCCCTGTGACAGTAGGTTGGGCATTCGAAGGAAGCATTTGAGCAAATTTCGTTATAGGTGCTACATCCTTCTGAATGACTTGATCAAGAACATTCAATTTTTGAGTAACAAACTCAGGAGTTAAAAATGATTGTTGGGTTGGCTTCGAATCAATACTTTTGAGTTCCCTAAGCAACTCCTTCAGCGTAGCAAATTGTTCTTTATCATCCGAGGCCTTGGCTTCGATAGTTGGTACCGCGGCTTGAAAAGTTTGAATGAAATTTGTCACTGCCCCATCAATATTATCCACCTTCTCTTGAATGGAAGTATAACGAACATTAACTTCACTAATTTCCTGAGAAGCCTCCTTCTTCATTTCTTCTAACTTGAGATTAACGTCTTCATGAACCTTCTTAACGTCTTGTACGAACATCACGTGACGTTCTTTTGTGATGTTGCGAAGTTCTTTGATTTCTGAATCAATCAAATCTCCTTGAGATTTCACCCGTAGCTCATTGTTTTTATCATTCGTGTCTAACTTCCTTTGCAACCTAAGCTCAACAGCTTTTAACATTACGTCTACCTCGACCCCAAAAACCAAACTCTTGGCTCCTGAATCGGCTTGTGGTTACAAAATCGAATTAAGTTTTCGATTTAGGATCTCAAATTGCTTTCCTGAAATCAGCATGTGATCAGTAACATCCTCCTCTTCAAAATCAAAATGAAGATCATCAAATGTTCCTCCAAAACCTCCTCCATCTGTTTCATCATCGTAATTTGGCTTTGGTGGATCAGTGGATTGTAACTGAAAAAGGGTAGGGATATGTTGTTGAAGGATGTTTTCAAATGTGGGTGATGTGGTGATAGTTTGAGTTTGAGTGAAGAAAAGAGGTAAGGAAGTATCTATAGTCGAAGAAACTATAGAGGAAGTGATAAGAGGAATAGCTTCAGAAACAAGATTTGTATTGTCGACACTCATATTAACTCCGACACCCGTATCAGATACGTGTGTACGAAAGTCAGAAATGGGTACCTCCTCAGAAAGTGACTTGGTAACACCAATTTCGAGTGGAATAGAAATAGTTGAGAAAATGGTGGTGGTTGGTGGTGCTAACGAAGAAATGATAGGAGTAGATACCGTTGGAGAAGTTGATACCAAAGGAGTATCTGGTACAATCTCGCTTTCGAATTACTTGTCAAGAATCACCAGTTTTCGTTTCTTGCTCTTCTTGGAAATGTTCTTTGTATCATCCTCAGCTCTTCTCTTTTTCGACTTTAGAGAGATAGGAGCAGGTATTTCACGAATCTTCATCCCCTTTCGGTTTAACTAAGCCTTTCGTATGATTGAAGATGAATCATCAGATGACTTCCTCAATCTTTTCAAAACACCGGATTTTGAAGGTACTAATTCCTTCGATGATTCAACAATAATCATCGCCTTCTCTATCACATCTTTCTTAGAATCCTTTACTTTATCATTATCATTTTTCTATGGAAAGTTTCCGTTTTTAGGGCTTTCATAAACAAGAGCAGCACCATCACTCTTTTTCGATTTCTTTGATTGTTTTGAAGACCCTGCATCAACTTCAAGTAAAACACCAGTTTCGACATCAGGGTTGATGGTCTTCAAATATTTCACCAACACTTATTTTTTGAATCAACATTCTTCAACATGCCATCTGGAATTCTGGAAATTGTAGGTAAAATTTCCGAATCATCCTCGACTGACTTCGGAAAGAGATACTTTGTAAATTCCACATTTTCTTCATCATCAGGAACTTGAATTCCTTCTTTTTCGTAAATTTTCTCAAAAATGAGACTCCAATACCTCGCACAGGATATACCCTTCACCATATTAGTATTCTCCAGGCTTTTCACAAACTCCTTCCATAATTGAGTCGCATAGTCAACACTGAGATCGTAGTATAATCCCATCACCATTGCATAGACTTCAAGTCTTCCTTTGTCGAGACCAACACTTCTGCCAGGTAGATACTGAAGATAAATGTCAAAGAAGAAATTCCACATGCAGGGTAATCCGGACTTCTTGAAGTCATTGATTTTTGTGAGTAGGGGCTGATGTCCAATCTCGTTGAACATAAACATGATCTGATCCTTATTTGGTTTGAAGAATGGTAGAGAATTGGGGATATCCAAGAACTGAGTGAACATTTTCTTGGTTAGACGAATCCGTTTCTCATTCACAAGATTAAAAGTAATCACATATGTAGCCTTGCTGTATGAAGCAGTTGAAGCAGCCATGGATAAACATGTCATCGAAACTGCGAAAGAGTTGAACATAATAGTAGCAAGACCAAAATTTTGAGGAGCAACTATCAGCATCTTCAACTCCTCAGGTTATAGTGAAATATCACCCTCGACCTGGTAATTAGTACTTTGTATCTTCATGATTGGTTGTGAAACAACTTCGTCAGTAGTGGTGGTTTGAGTAGCAGCCATTGTTGAAATCTTGAAGAGAATTTGGAGAAATTGAGAATTAGGGCTTTTGTTCGTCTGAGAGTTTTTGAAAGCGTAATGATCAAAGGAAAAAGAATTTCCTTTTATATGTAACCCCAAAAGAATTGCAAACGATTTCATTAATGATTTGGCCACGTCCTTCCTTGAAAATTGCACCACTAGCTGTTATACACGCCATGTCAAATAAAGTACCTTGAAACTCAGAACAAGTTGCCAAACGGTTACATCAAAATTGTTCGTGAGTACCAAGTGGATAAGATCGAAAACCTTCAGCATGGAGGTTAGGCTCTTTCGTTTTTGGGGTTAGTAACGAAGTCATTTGCTAGTCTTGCGAAATCTTCAGCCTGAGTTGGTATGACTCAGAACCTCAAGGATTTCGTGAGTGCAGTGTGCCAATGAAATAAGAGAAGAATCAAATTTAACGAAAAATTTGGGTCTGTGATGTAAAAAATAAAATTTGACACAAAAGTAGTTAAACCCCAAGCAAAGGTTACTTCGTTAATTATCAAGAGAGATAATCAACTGCTTATGTGGTTTCCCGTGAATTACAATCGAAAACTTATAGAGAAGTATCGAAGGGCTTCTTTTTCAAGGCTTCGTGGGTAGCTCAAAAATTTCGTTACATTTCATCCTAACATAAGGTGAGTAATTGCAACAGAAATTACTTGTTTGACCAGTGTAGTCAGTGAAAAATATGCTTTGGAAAATATTTGAAAGTGACAAAGGATAAGAATTGATACTCACACGGAAATCATATGCAGAAAATAAATTTTGCAACTGGATCCTGTTGGGAAACAAATTTTGTAGGCTTCGAACATTTGATCAAGACCACTCAAAACAAAAGAATATGATTTGGAGTATCGAAAAGTTTGGTACTGAAACAAATGTTTCGTGAAAATCTGGAACATAGTTCCCCGTCAATTCCTTAATTGGTTAGAAAATTGGGTTTCACTTTCATCACGGCCTCATGAATCAAGATCATTAGCATAGAGTTTTGATATGTCTAAGTCATGATTGGATTGTTCAATGACCTCTTGGACATACGTCATTGTGTGTGAAAAGTGTTAGAAATTTAAGATAAAAAAATTGGTTCAAGAATCGATTGTACCTCTGTTGTGAGTGGATCAAACAATAAACTCTTAACTCATTTGAGAAGAGTAATGTAGCTCAGATAACTAACGTGAATGCAAGCCTTATTGGGAAGAAACTTTCGGAACGAAAAATTTCATGAAGGCTTTCTAAATCACACATTGAGTCATTAAAGGCTTGGGTCTACATGCTGCAGCATGCTTCTAGGGACAACTTAACTAGTACAATGAAATTTTGAAAACATACCTTCACTTAGAAAAGCAAGCATGACCCTCGAAAAATATTCATGAAAACCTGCACTAAGAAAGATCAAAGAAACAAAAATCTTTTTGGATTTTATATTTTTGAAAAGAAAGAAAAATATTTTTTGTGATTTTATGTCTTTCGAAAAATCAAACAAATAACAAAAGAAAATCTTTTTGATATTTTTGATTTTTCGAAAAGAAATACAAACAAACGAAAATATTTTTGTGTTTTTCAATTTTTCGAAAATAAAGACAAACTAACAAAGATTTAACAATATACCAAACTAACGAAATTTTTCAACTCCAATTTATGAAAACGAAGTGTGTCAAAGCGCTTAACGTGAACAATAACCTCTGAATGATTTATACTATAAGACTCTGAATCATTCTGCACCGCCTCTGAATCGACACTTTTTCAACTTCTTTCTTTGTCATTCTTTCGAAATTAGTCCTGGAACAGAACTTGATTCAATCATGCCCAATCTTGTCAAAATTCTAACAAATGATTTTTCATACAATTGTGTTGTGAAAATATCGGCAAGCTGATCAATTGTTTTCACAAAATGAACTTCAATATTTCCATCTTCCACATGATCCTTAATAAAATGATAACGAAGTGCAATGTGTTTAGTTTTCAAATGTTGTACTGGATTATGAAAAATGCATATAGCATTTTGTGAATCACAATACAATGGAATCTTCTTCATGTTAATTGCATAATCACGCAATTGGCTCTAGATCCATATAATTTGCGAAGTGCAAGCGGCATTTGCAACATACTCAGCTTTAGCAGTTGAAACTGCAACACATGTTTGCCTTTTCGATTGCCAACTTACAAGTTTCCCATCCAATAACTGACATCCGCCACTTGTACTTTTCCTATCAAGAGTACATCCTACCAGATCTGAATCCGAAAAAGCTTGAATGAAAAATCCTGATTTCGAGGGATACTTGAGATAACGAAAAATATTTTTCACTGCAGTCAATTGTGGTTCTCTTGGATTTGCTTAATACCTAGCACAATTACATACATAAAACATGATATCAGGTCTACTTGTTGTAAGATAAAGCAATGAACCTATCATCCTTCTGTATAAAGTAAGATCAACAACAAGTTTGTCTAACAAAGGTGTTAGCCTTGTTCCAACTGCGATTGGTACTATTAACTTCGTGCTATTCGTCATCCCAAATTTATCGAGCAAATTCCTTGTATATTTTTCTTGATTAATGAAAATTCATTCTCCGCTTTGATGAATGTTTAAACAAAGAAAATTATTGATTTTACCCATCATGCTCATTTCGAATTGGCTTTTCATCAGACTTTCGAATTCACTAGACAAAGCAGGGTCATTAGAGCCAAAAATAATATCATCGACATAAATTTGAACAAGTATTAGATGATTCCCAACTTTCTTTCGAAATAATGTGGGGTCAACTAATCCTTGTTTAAATTTCGATTGTTTTAAGAAACTGTTAAGAGTTGCATACCATGCTCTTGGTGCTTGTTTAAACCCATATACAACTTTATCTAAAATATAAAAATGATCAGGATGTTTTTCGTCAACAAAACCTAGAGGTTGTTCTACATACACTGTTTCTTCGAATTCACCATTAAGAAATGCACATTTTACATCCATTTGATAAACATCGAAATCTTTATGAGCTGCATAAGCCAAAAATATTCGAACAACGTCGATTCTTGCGACAGGGGAAAAAGTTTCTTCATAATCGATACCTTCTTGTTGCGAATAACCTTTAATAACTAATCAGTTTTGTTTTTGAAAATCCATTTTAATCTGACAATAGAAACATCATTAGGTTTAGGAATTAATCTCCAAACCTTGTTTCGTTCAAATTCAGCCAATTCATATTACATTGCAACAACCCAATCAGAGTGTTCCATTGCAACCTTAATTGTCTTTGGTTCTATTTTGGAAAGAAAAACATTAAACATGCAAAATTCTTGATGAGTATTGAGTACCTCATTCTATGCACGAATTTGAGCTCTTTTCAACACTCCATCATGTGGATTCCCGATCACTTGTTCTTTTGGATGGTTTCTTGTCCATTTTTCAAGTGGTGCATATGGTGGATCAAAATCTAATGGTGCATCTTCGTACATTTCATCATTTTCGGATCCTGCAATAGAAATATTATCATTTAGTTCATGATATTCATCATTTTGATTAAGACATATTGTATCATTATCATTATGTTCCCCCTCGACAAGATTGTCATTCTACTCGGCAAGAATATCATTCTGATGCCCCCCCCTCAAAAAGTTCATTCATAATGTTATTCTCCCCCTCGAAAGGATGCTCCCCCTCATCATTTAAAGGTGTATTCAAATGCTCCCCTCCACTTGAGCATCTAGCATGCTTTCACCATTAACAGTTGAATCTGAGGTGATTGTCGAATCATCAGTATGTTTCGAAGATTCAGGAGTTTGATTATCAACAGCATGTACTTCAGCATCAACAACCCTGTCTAGAACACCGAAAATTAAATCTAATCAAAGTCAGATGAATTAGATTCTTCAGTGTCATCAGTTGATTCATTAAGAATTGGTTTTTGTTCAAATTGTTTTTCAACTTGTTTCATGTAGTAATCATCAAAAGTGATATTATATGTTTCTTCAACTTTCGAGTTCGTTAGTTTAACAATCTATATGAAACTGAATTGTTCGAATATCCCAAACATATTCCTTCATCAGCCTTAGCTTGAAATTTCGAAAGATTATATTTGAGATTCATTATAAAACACCTACAACCAAAAACATGAAAGAATTTGACATTAGGTTTTCGGTTATTGATTATTTCATAGGGAGTTATATTGAAATGTCTATGAATGAAAGATCTATTATGAATAAAAAATGCTGTCGAAATTGCTTCTGCCCATAAATATTGAGGAAGATTCGCATATGTCAACATTGTCCTCGCCACTTCGCAAAGTGACCTATTTCTCATTTTGACTACTCATTTTGTTGTGGTGTATAGGGCAAATAAAAGTTATGCGAAATTCCTTTTTTCGTTATGTGCGAATCCAACACTTTGTTCTTAAACTCAGAACCGTTATAGCTTTTGATTTTTCTAACTTTCTTCTTAAGACTTATCTCAATTTTCTTGATATATTCGATCATTGTTTGAGCGACTTCAGATTTTAACCTGAGAAAATACACCCACATAAATCGTGAAAAATCATCAACAATAACCAAAATGTACCGTTTCTTGTTGAGAGTTTCAACAGTTGATGGTCCACAAAGGTCAATATGAAGAAGTTCCAACGGTTCAACAATTTTCGAATCAATGATAATTGGATGCCCTTTACGATGTTGTTTTCCTTGTTCGCAAGCTGCACATAAAGTATCATTATCAAACTTAAACACAGGTAAACCTCGAACTAGATCTTCTGCAAACTGAGGGTTCGAAAGTAGACAAACTGAGGGTTTTCCAATTATGGGTTTGATGTCGAGGGTAAACATATCTCCATATCTTTTTTATTTCAACAATACTTCGTTTGTCTCAACTTTTGAAATGATGCCTCCTTCTTCATTAAACATAACTTGATTGCCAGTGCCCACAACAAGCTGTGAAACACTTATCAAATTATGTTGAAGACATTCCACATAAGCAACATGATTCACTATAAATTGACCATTTGTTACTTTTCCATAACCTTTAACTTGACATTTATGGTTATTTCCAAACTTCACTACACTAGAATTTTCTAAACTACGGAAATCACGCAAATTCCTTTCCTTCCAGTCATGTGACGTGAGCAACCACTATCAATATACTGTTTATTATCATATTGCTCATCACATAGCACCTGCAATCAGTGAAAGAATTTAGGTACCCAAGGATGGGTCCTTAGTTATTAGCTTGAAAGAGAGAATGAATTTTAGAACTTAAAGCCCAGCTTCGAACTTTAGTTTTGAAAGAATCAATTAAGTCGACATCATCAGTTAAAGATATCAAAATATAATTTTTCAATAGTTTTGGACTTTCACCAACTTTCTTCTCATTTTTCATAGATTTTTTTTCTTTTGAGATTGGTTTCCATCTTTGAACTGGAGTATTTGAATCTTTCGAAGATGAACATCCAAATGAAGTATCATTCAAATACTGTTCATAGGCCTTTTTGATTTGATGTTGCGAAAACTTCCCAAATTGATACTTTTTCCCATTATTTGCAAGCCAATGATTTATGGTTTCCACTTCAGATGTACCTTTCGTGTATGAAACTTTGGTCTCTTTTTGTCCAGATGGATTTGGAAAATTTGGTTTTTGTGGAATAAACTTTGAAGTTGTTTTGGAAATTTCTTTTACAAATTTTTTTATTGTTTTCATATTTTTGAACATTTTCAAATTTTCGAATATTTTCAAAGTTTCGAACATTCTCATATTTTCGAATATTCTCAAACTTTTGATTTGTTCTTTTTGAAGAAAATTTGTTGTTTACATTTGTTGAATTTGTGAAAGATGAATGTGAATTTGAAATTTTTTGATGACTGTTTGAATAATAATGCTTTTGAGAATTATTTGTTTGAAAATTTTTTGGTGATGATGATTTTGAAAACTTCGTTGGAAAATCCTTTGAATTTGACTTTTGATTTTCATACGAAATCGATGGAGCGGGATTTTTCTTTTTGTCTGAATAAGTTGAAAACTTTGATTGAACAGTTTTAGTCAACTTATTCTGAGACGTTTTCTTTGTTGGTTCATTTAATTGCTTTTCATTTGTCACAACATGCCAAAACATTCTTTTTCTCGCTTGTCTTTTCGAAATTCCTTTTTCTATCGAAAATTTGTCAACAAGATTTTTAAATTCCTGTGAATTAAGTTTGACAAATTGATTTGTTTCAACAAAATCCTCTTTTAAAATTTCTTTTGATTTTTTATTTACGTTAACCCATTTTTGTTGTGGCTTTTGTCTTGGAAAAACATACGAATTCATTGTGAGATTATTTTCGACAGTGCTTTGATATGAAAAAGAATCCTTCGTCTGATGTTTTCTTGTTATCTTCTTCAACCAATTTGTTGAATTCAGGTTTGATATTTTCCACATTCCCATCAGTTACAAACACTTGATTTGGGAATATAATATCATCTGTGCATTTGAAATTTGGATAAACCACTGTGTTGGTTTCCAAATAGTGAGCACCTTTGTCAGATAACACTCTGTCGAAATTTTCAGTGCCTCCAAACACTTGATCAACAACAATTCGTGGAATTTTTTTTCGTTAGAAACATTCTTTTCATTTTCAAAATTGTTCAACATATCTTTTTCATTCTCATCTTCACTATCATCAGTTTGACTGTCTCGTACATCCACATCATCAAAATCACAGACTTTTGAAGTAGAGGGTCTATCAGTGTCATCCTCAACCATCGAATTATTATAAATTTCTTTACCTTTTGACTTAGATGTGACATTAATGATTGATAACCAAGAACAATCGACACTTTCCTCCTCCTCAATTTCACTGATTTCGCTAAAACAATCAAAATTATCTTCGATATCAACAAAATTAGATTTAGAGTCAAGTTTCGAATACTCAATTCTTTTCAAAATTTTGATTTGTTCACTTTTTGTCAAACTTTCATTCACAATCTCAACAAGTTCATCAGCATTCAAAAATTCATCTATCTTAACAATACCATAAGCAAATCTATCATCAGACACTTTGTTAAAGTCTGATATGGTTTTTTCACAATCATAGGACAAAATATCAACCTTCTCTCTCTCAAAAGTAAGAAAAGGTAATAATTTCCTATGTTGTTCTTTAATAATATCACATGAATGATGCAATGCAGTCAATTTAGCATATGTTTGTTTGTGCAAGCAACATCCTTACATCTCAATCCAAATTCTCTCTATTATTATTGACATTTTTTATTTGCAATTCTAAATACTCTACCCTGCTACGTTTCGAATCTAGAAGTTTTTGGGTCTCTAGCAGTTAAGTATTTAATTTATTTGCTTCGTTACTAGCTGAAACAACAATAGTATCGAAATAAGCAACAGTATCATCAAATTCAACTATCTCAGTGATATGGGCATATTTAGTTATAAAATTCATGCCTTATGTTAATACTTTATGTTGTTTTTGTCTCATTTAATGAACAAAAGGTGCTTAATTAGTTTAGAATTTCATTTTTCAGCAACAATGACATGCTCGGATGGAAAAGGAAGCAGAACTAGCGATTGGAAGCTTGGATATTGGATTTTGAAGAAAGAAGGATGTTGCTGGACAGCTTGACCCATCGTCAGTGTTTTGGCCATATCTCATGAACCGTAACTCCGATTGACGAGATTCAAAATGTTCTGAAAACTAGAAACAATTTCGGATGACTTTCATGTTTTGAGAAAATGTTGATTCCAAACGGACTTGACGAGTAGGCCATCAACTCGACGAGTTGGTCAGAAGTTTCGCGATTCTTGACTTTGCCTTGCCGTACACGGGAATTAAGTGATGGACTCGTCGAGTAGGTCACTGGACTCGCCGATTAGCCCCTGTTTTTAGAATATATATATATATATATATATATATATATATATATATATATATATATATATATATATATATATATATATATATAGAAACGCTTCTCATTCGAACCCTAATGAATGGGGGAACCCTTGGGGGGTAATTTGCGACAAGAGGTGCAGCTAGAAGCCCTGGAACTCGTGAAACAACCCTAGCTTTCAATTTTGAGAAGATAAAAGGCAATTTAGGTTTACTCTTTACTTAATCTTTTGTTTGAACTATGTGTAAACTATTAGATTTCATTTTTGATAAACTTTCTGCTGTAATCATGAGCTAAAACTCATATCTTCTGTTTAGGGTAGATGAATTTATGACTATGTGCTATTTTTGTGGTTGGATTAATTGAAATTGGTGAATTTGTTTTGTTAAGCTTGTTAAAGATCCTCATGTGTTAATAACAACTATTTTCTGTTAATTAGCTAAGTAATTAAGCTGCATGAACATCTCTTAACTGCTTATCTCATGTGATTTATCTAAACACATTGTTATGTGCCTAGGAATAATGAATGTGAAACTAGGGTTAACTAGAAAATAGGTAAATTAATGGGTGAGCCTTGTATGACGAACCATCAACAAGAGGTTAATTGAATTAGTAATTTGATTAGCTAATTACAAGTCTTACTTAACCCGAATCAATAGTCTAGGAAACTCATTAGTTTAACCAATTGGCCAATGTTTGAATTAATTTGTTTTCTAAGGATTAGTAATAGCGAACGTGAACCTAATCACACTAATCGGTAGCCTATAATGAATAATCAATTGCACTTACCATGAAATCAACCATAGGAGTAAATGAGTCGAACCTAAACAGAACTCTTCTCCATTATTGAATTTAGTGATTGTTTATTTGCTTTAGCTATTAGTTGCTTAGTTTGAGTTTTATTTCATTGTTAAGTTTCTAGTCTTGCAAAACAAGAGAAACCCCCTTTCTATTACTTGTTTTATTTAGATAATACTAGCATTTATTTTAATTGTTTACCGTTCCCTGTGTTCGATACCCTACTTGCTTGAACTATATTACTAATCGATAGGTACACTGCCTTTCGTGTGTTTATTTTGTGTCTAAGTTAGTAGGATTAAAACTAGTTAGTTTCATACACATCACTCATAATCATAAGCTTGTAGAGGAATATGAAAAGATTGAAAAATAGAACGTACCTTTGTAGTCATTGGTGATTTGTCTCCGGATTTAGTCATGAAACAATGACCACTCACCTTTTCATTCTTGTCCTCCTCAAACTGTGCGAACATAGCTCCATGAGTTGGATTTCGCATTCCTTCATCATCAGAACCCGAGGACCAGATTTGATATGTCCCATCCTCTTCAGCCTCTCCTCGTGCAACCAAAGATGGCCCTTTAGCTTTTGCACGAACTTCCTCCAACTTTTTCCACATAATAAGCTTCGTCCTTGACTTTATTCTTCCTATCATCCTTCTTACGAAGCATACAATCATTTGCTAAATGATTTGCTCCGTTACAGTAATGACAATCAACACCTGAGTCTCCCTTAAGCTTGTTTTCATTCTTCGACTCTTTTGCCTTCTCATCATTTTTCTCAAACTTTTTCTTTTCCTCAGCACCGGACTTGCTCACAAAGATTCCCTTTACTTCACTCCGCTTCACCTTCAGATTAAACGGTTTCTTGAAAGAAAAAAATTAACTCGGTTGTTTGAGTAAAAAGCAATCGCCTCATCATCAAAGTTCATGAGAAAACCTTCTTCATCCGAATCCTTTTTCTCAACAGTCTCAACCTCAGATACCTTCGAAACAAGAGCCAATGGACCTCCCAAGCGTTGTTTCGACTCTTCCACCATTTCAGTTACTTTACTTTCGTGAGTTTTGAGTAGATTGTACAAATCATTCAAAGATGAATTGTCAAAGCTTTGTTGACTTTTTATCATCATGCTTACACTCCTCCATTCTTTATGAAGTCCCATCACGAAAGTAAGATTGAACTCCATGGAAGACCTTGTAATCCCATAGCGATTACACCTGTAAATAAACTCATTCAGATGATCATTGTAAACTTCAATTGTTTCATTCTCTTTCTGTCTGAATTCCTTCAGCTCAACCAAGAATTATTTAACAGAGTTGATCTTCGTTTTCTCACTCCCCTGATATTTCTCTTTGAGAGTATTCAAGATCTCTTTTGCAGTTTTACAACCACGAATGTAGTTGTAAACAACAGGTGGCAAAGCACCTCTCAACTCTCTCACATAATGCTTCTCATTGTTTTTAAGCCTTGTTGATTGTTCTTCTGCTGCAGAAGTTAATCCAAATGATCCTATATTTTGAGCATTCGATGGTGGTTGAACACTTCCTTTGATGCAATTCCATAACTCTTCATCCAATCCATTGAGATAGTCTTCCATACGATCCGCCCATTGATCATAGTAATCTGGAATCAGCATTGGAATTTTTGTTGATGATCCAAGCAGATGAGAATACGATTTCATTGTGTTCATGTTGAAGTTCGTCATTTTTGTACAAATGAGAATTTTCAGAAAACCTGAGGAACTTGAAAATTGAAAGAATGAATTGATCAGAAACTTGAAATCGATCACTCGATTATGCAATTCGAACACAGAATCTAAACAAAACTGTAGATCTAAGATGATTTTCAGAATCGAAATGTGCGGAATCTTTTGAGACAAACTTTTGACTAAAAAACAAATGATTCCAATGAAAATCAGATCATTGCAGTTTGATTCCTGATCTGATACAAATTGTAGTGAAATTGTAACGAGTAATCAAATGTAAATCAGAGTAATTCAAGTAATGATCAAGTAAAGAACACACGATGTAAATATGATATGTTTAAACTTCTATTACTTTCAATGAACTTGAGTACAAAGCAGATAACAGAAGTGGGAAAACTCTCTTACCTACACTCAACTTCAGACCCTATTTATAGGATACTGAAAGTGCAAAAAATACCAAGGACTAAACATTAAGTTTCGACTAAACAAGTGCCTTAGTAAATACATACGAAATACAAAACATACACTTCGACTCTTTACACCCAACATACGAGTGTATGTGGAACGTACTAATGCGAACCGGGGTATGCCCTGCGTATAAAGGCGTACGCCCGCATACCCAAACTGTCTCTGGAATTACGAAATTGCAACCGGGGACTAATCTTGCAAATAAAATATAAATTCAAGGGTTAAAGTCAATACTTGAATAATAAATGTTACAACTAAACCTTTTCAAAACTGATCTTAAGCTCCTCATCAAAGCAATCCTCAACATTTTCCTAAACTTATAAAAAATCCACCGGTATACCAACCCAACATCCCGAATCACTCCTCGGAACCTCGGGAAGTTTCGAAAACAGTTAAACCCAAAATTGTTTGGCACAAATGTGGTCTCAGAAACCACTTTGCGAATGATTGTTTAGCTGATATTTCTCAAAAGCCAAAGGTAAAAGATTCCGCCTATTATGCTCGTAGAGCACAAAAACTTGCTGAAAATGAAAAGGCTTTTGATAATATGGTGTCAAGAAATGTTGATGGGTATTGGTCTTCTGGTAATGAGGGTGAAGAAAAAACTGCAAGAAACATGTGTCTTATGGCTAGACAGTCGATTGGATATGATGAAGGCTACTAGTCTTCTAGTTCAGAAGCTAACGATGACGACGTTGAGCCAAAATTTGGTACATGGCAACAAACAATACACTTGGCAGAAGCATCATACAACAGGTAAAATCCATGATCACTGGACATAATTTTGATTTATCTTTTTGTGAACCTTATCTAACTCAAATTCAATCAGATATGAAAGTTATTTTAGAGCCTATGAGTCTGCCATAAAAGTTAGTAAGAAGCTAGATTGTGAATTGACTCGTCTTAGATTACATCTTAAAGACCGCGAGCTTAATATTGAATCAATGAGAGAGAACTTGTAATGACTAAGGATGGATGTATTATTTTGAGAGACAAATATGAAATCACTTTCAGTGAAAGAAACATCTTAGTTACTGATAATAAACATCTTAATGCCAAAATTGATGCGCTGCATAACTCTATTGATATTCTTGAATCAAACGAAATGATGACACTTAATTTTTGTCACCCATGGTCCAAAGCACCAGGTGTCGGAAGCGAATTTCCAAAACCCTTTGTTTGTCCCTTGAAGGAACTTCAAAACCTAACATTTATGGGAGCCATTCTGAACTATACTTATTCGGATACCCCTGTCTCACATTTGTCGTCCCTTCTTAATACTTTGAACAAGTTTCAATCACCGATTCCAAAGTTCAAACCCATCACTGTTACATGTCCTGATTTCACACCTATTCCACCTTTGATATCCATGGACCTGAATCAGTCTTCGGAATCTTTCCCTGACATCGGCTGTACTAGAGTTTAGTTTCCAAATCTAGCCTACCGAACAACTATATTGTTGAGGAAATCATTCCCGAGACAAATGGACATGACTATGAAAAATTTAACCTTTTTTGGGCGTCATTAGATAGTGATGTAGATGAAGAAATTTTGTGTGACAACTCATCTAACTCTTGTATCTCTGATGTGATATCGAAATCGAATCTAGTGCCAATTAAGCCTCGTTTCAACAATCCATCGAATGGACAAACTTCCAAGTCATTATCTGACTCTCGGAAGAAACCCTGGATAAATAAGAAAGATATTGTTCATCCAAAGAACGAAGTTAGGAAAGTCCTTAAGGAAGAAATTATGTCTAGGTGAGATTCTAGATTCCTTGAGATATCCGAGAAAAGATGTCTCTAACAGTCAATCCAGTTACTAGGAATCAAAATTCTTTCATGTCCGTTAAGATCCTTAAGAGGCCATATATGCCTACTAGTTCGGATGTTCAGAACAAATTTGTCAATAGTTGTAAAAAAGGTCACTGTTGAGACTTCTTCTGTGAAATCTGACTTTCCTCGGACAGTTTCCTCTTCTTTGTTTATTGCTAAATCAGATGGCACAATTTTCATACCAAAAAAATTTCCAAAACCCAATGTGCTTTCGAAAGCACAAAACAAAGGACAAGTTTCCAGGAATAGTTTGTTTAGAAACCTTCCAAAGACACAAAACAAAAGTTTGAATGGAAAGTGAAAAAGTATGAAAACACAATTGTAACATCTGTCAACACAGTTATTCCTACAACATCTCGGAAAATTGTTCCTTTTAAAAAAGCAGTATCCAAGCAACCATTGGTTGAATATGATTTTTGGATAAATGAAAAGACCATGACATTCTGCTTCTTTCCAAAAGAATCTATGAAAAAGCCTTCAATCGTTGAGAAATAAAAAACCAAGTCCAAAGCCTATGCCAAAGTCCCTAAATCTAACTCGGATCCTAAAAGCTCCAAAGCTCACTGATTTTGCAGACATTTTGTGCTTCGGAACAAGATACAATATGGTATATTGATAGTACTTTTTCCATGCACATGATTGGGTAGAAAGACTTTTTGCATTATCTTAAGCTCGCTCCTAATGCTGATTACGTTACTTATGGCAACAATTCAAATTCTCAAATTCAAGTTTATGGCGTCTTGACTAAAGGAAATTTCTCTATCTATAATGTGGTGTATGTAGTTGATCTCAAATATAATCTGATAGTGTCGCTCAAATCACTGATGCAAACACGAGAGCTGAATTCTACAAGAAGCATAACTACATTATGACAGAAGACCGAAAACAATATCTTGTCAAATTAGATTGCATAAATCCTTTAGACTTCAATATGATCATTAGAAATCCTCAAAATTTTGCTCTTTCAATGCTCGTTCCTGATGTAAGTTGACTATGGCATCGCAGGCTCGCTCATCTCAACTTTCGATACGTGAATGATCTAGTTTTTGGTGAAATGGTCCGAGGTCTGCCACTCCTTAAATTAGAAAATGATCATCTCTGTGTTACATGTGAATATGGGAAGCAATCAGAGAAAGGACATCCTATGATCATTAAAAAGTCCATTTCGGAACCACTAGAACTTCTTCATATCGATCTCTGTGAACCATCTATCGTAGGATGTCTATATCACAAAAAGTATATTTGTGTGATTGTTGAGGACTACACAAGGTTCACTTGGGTCTTCTTCCTAAGGCTAAAATATGAAACAACATCCGAACTCATTAATTTCATTAAAGTATATGAAGTTCCTGTTAAACTTCCTGTTCGAAGAATCTGAAGTGATAATGGCTCTGAATTCACAAATGCTACCATTAAGAAATTCCTCACCGACAAAGGTATCGACCACAATTTCTCTGCTCCCTACACTCCTCAGCAAAACAGCGTGGTTGAAAGAAGAAACCAAACTCTCGCTGAAGCCCCTTCGACTGATGTTAAACTTGGCAAACCTTCATCTGTATCTTTGGGATGAAGTTATCCCCACTGCTTGCTTCACTCAAAATCGAAGCATCATCAGTTGTCATCTCAACATGACACCGTATGAAGCAATGAAGGGTCGAAAGCCGAGTATCTCATTCTTACACGTTTTTGGTTGAAGATGCTTTATAAAAAATAACTGTGATCAACTCACCAAGTTTCAACCAAAATATGATGAAGCCATCTTTTTGGGATACTCAGCCAAGTCTAAAGCTTACAGAGTTATGAATCATAGAACTTGTGTACTTGAAGAAAGCTTTGATGTCACTTTTTATGATAATTTTATTCGGAACTCAGATCCTACTCATGTTACAACACACATCATGGAGTCTGATGCTCCACCTCCTGGGTCTCTGAATCCTAAAATTATCCATGAAGTTGATTCTGAAAGATTTTTCAGACCAATAGAAACTGCTCTTGATTCAGAATCTCTATCAAGATCGTCCTCGTCAATTGAAGCTCTGATTTCTCAAAAGGTCTCTGGTCTGACCCCAACATTTCCTCCATTTGATTCTGATCCATTTCAAACTTCTCAAGTTGAGGGAGAGAATATTCGTCCAAACCTCGAATCAATGTTGATGGACTTTAAAATGCAAGAGATCAATTCATTGAATTTGGTCCCATTCTGAACAACAACGAATACGATGCCAACTACTTTGACTTTCCAAATGATGACGAAACTGACATATCTGGTTCAGAAGTTCAAGGGGAGCATCATCCTCAAATTCAAACTGTTAAGGGGGGCAACATAACCCCATTGTTGACATCGGATCATCCATTGCACTAGAACTTCCGAGATTACATATCTGGACTAAGGATCCTCCTCCGAATTAAGTCATTGGAAATCTCAACGTTGGTGTTCAAACTCGCTCTGCTGCCAACATTCAAAATGAGTGTCACTTCTCGACATTCATATCAACAATTAAACCAAAATCCATCAAGTAAGATTTAGAACATTATGATTGGATTACAGCTATGCAAGAAAAGCTAGCATATTTTGACAGAAGTCAAGTGTGGACTCTTGTCCCTCCTCCTTAGGATCACCCAATTGTTGCTACAAGATGGGTCTTTTGGAACAAAATCGACGACGTTGTAGTTATAATCAGAAACAAAGTGAGATTTATGGCCAAAGAATTTACTTAGATCGAAAGACACGACTACAACTAGAACTTTGCTTCTATTACTTGTCTTGAATCCATCTAAATCTTTCTCGCTTATGCTGCTCAAAAAGGCTTTAAAGTTTACCAAATGGACGTCAAAATCACCTTTCTCAATGATGAACTTGATACTCAAGTGTATATTGAACGTCCCCCTAGATTTGTAAATATTTCATATCCAAACCACTATTACAAACTTCAAAAAGTTGGTAATGGCCTCAAGCAATATCCACGTGCCTGGTATGAGACTCTCACTGATTTTCTGAAGCGTTCTAGTTTTCAAAGAGGAATTAATGATCCTATATTAGTCCGAAGGTCAAGTGCAAACCATATCAAGTTAGTTCAAATATATGTTGACGACATCATATTTGGATCAACGGATTCAATGATGGTTGTAATTTTGCAAAGTTAAAGGTTAGTCGATTCCAAATGAGCATGAATCATGAATTAAGTTTTTCCCTCGGACTACAAGTTAAGCAGACCAACAGGGGAATCTTTATTCATCAAGAGAAATACATTTCCGAACTTCTAAAAAAATATTCAATGGACACCTTTGCCTCTGCAAAGGTTCCTATGGGTTTCGAGCACAAGATCTTCTCGGAACTATCAGGTGTTGTTGTTGATCATAAGACTTATAGGGGAATGATTGGATCGCTACTCTACCTCACTACAAGTCGTCCATGCATCATGTTCTCTACATGTATGTGTGCTAGATTCCAGGTTAATATGAAGATGTCTCATCTTCTAGCCCTCAAGCAAATTTTCTGATATCTCAAAGTAACAAAGAACCTCAGAATTTGGTATCCGACAAATGAAAGTTTCCTTCTTCAAGCCTATTCTGACTCAAACTATGGAGCTCTTCAATTAGATAGAAAAGTACATCTGGAGGTTGTCAATTTTTAGGTGGAAGATTGGTTAGCTGGTCATCCAAGAAACAAAATTGTATTACACTTTCAACAGCCAAAGCATAATATATTGCCGTTGCAAGCTGAACATCGCAAATTCTTTGAATGAAATCTCAGACTTTTTGACTATGGTTATCGATTTCAACAAATTCCCATCTATTGTGACACTTAAAGTACAATTACGCTTTCTCACAATCCAATTCAACACTCCATGACCAAGCATATTGACATTTGGTACCATTTTATTAAGGATCAGGCTCAAAAAGGATACATTGAGCTCATTTTTGTTCCATTTGATGATGAAATTACTAATGTCTTTACTAAGGAATTAGACGAAACCAAATTTAATGGATTTCTGGATAAAATGGGAATGATGATCCCGATCCACAATTCTTCCAATAGGCTTGTACTCTCTAATGGAAGCATTAGAAATTAAAATGACTCTGAAGTCAAATCCTCTTCTCCTCGGAATAGTTTCCTGTCGAAAAATATAGAATCATTATATATATATCTTTTTGTCTAACCTTTACATTCCAGCTTTAAGTTTTTTCAGCCTTCCTCATCACTTGAGGTTTTGACCGATATAGTTACATTAGATTACTTGAGAAATTCCCATCATGGAGTATTTTTCAAAAACAAGCATTTATTATGATGTTCACCTTGAAATTTGAATCCGAAACGGTAATGTGAGTTCATCACTTATCTTTCTCCGAGCTCTGTTCCTTCAGTCTCGAAACCTCATGTCTTTTTGAAACTGGTCATCTAAGATCTTCATGCAATTTTACCTCTGATATTCAGTTTGGGACCGAGCCATCTCGAATTCTAGATTATGTTCTAATGGTGTGTTCATCTTCTTTCCGAAGTATCTTGTGACATCTCATCTCGAAATTAGATTATTCTGAGATCCTCAGCAATAAAGGAATTTTAAGGTTATCATTAAAGTTTTTATTCTGAAATATTTTTTAGTAATATATTAACGGTAATTTTTCTTTATGATTATCCTCTTAATTCACAATAAATGTGCTTTGGCACACGTTCCAATAAGGCAATGAGTGAAATCTGAACTGAATCGACGATTTTTCTTTTGAACAAACAAACGTCCCATCTTTTGTTCGAAATGGTCATTTAGGATGCCTTTTAGGCAATACATATAATGCGACCCATTTCGTGTTCAGTTGTCATCATTCCATTCTTTGACCCGACCCGAAATATCCAACATATAAAAGGATTTTGCATCCTAATTGTTCCTACTTTTCACTTTTGCTATCATCTTCATATAGCCTTCTCTCTGTACTCTATTCTTCTGGATTTCTCAAACCTTCAATAACAACGTCTTCTTAAACTGCTCTTAAAGCTTCCAATCCTACATCGAAGAAGAAATCTTCAAAGGGATCTGCCTCATCTTCGTCTACTGAGTTCATCCTCATAGAAACAACCTAGTTGTTTTCTCTCGATCCAATGGATTACGATGAATCCATCCACATCATGATCAAATTCATCTCCGCCACCCTATCGCAGTTCCTCTCACCAAAATCCCTAACCCCAAACTTCCACTTCGTATTCTTCATAAAGCATTTGAACGCATAAAAATTGAAGATAATGTACTCGAAGTGAATATTGTTGATGATAAGATTATTCCAGTCCACAAGAAAACCTTTGTAACACCCATAAAAAAATCATGCCAAATTTAAACCTTTAAAAACGTTTCCAAACCATTAACCATTACAAAACTTGTTTTCAAAATAGTATAATGAAAGAGTATCCCAGAAACAAAGTCATAAACATGAGGAACTGTACGATCACACCTTTTCCTTCCCGCAACCATCTGATGTACCTGAAACAACAACTGAAACTGTAAGCCCAAAGCTTAGTGAGTTCCTCCAAAACACCGGTACACTGCAAATAACACATATATAAATAACAGCATGTATTGGGTCCACAGCTTTATAGAATGGATTACCCTGGGCCCACAGTATGAATTTGGATGGCCTTTCGGCCCACAACTCACATCTAGATTGCCATTGAGCCCACAGTACGAGTCTGGTATGCCCTACCCGGCCAGCAGCTCGTATCTGGAATGCTCCTGAGCCCACAGTACGATTCTGGCATGCCCTACTCGACCCTCAACTCGTATCTGGAATGCTCTCGAGTCCTCAGTTTGAGTTTGGCATGCCCCGCCCGACCCTCAGCTCATATATGGAATACTCTAGGGTTTGTTGGCTACCTCACGGATCAGTATAACCTCAACCCAACCCACATAATATGTCAACATATAACATAACTAATGCACATACAAGTAATTAGGTGGTAACATAGGTAGTCCTACAGATCTACCAAATTGGCATAGCACTAGCATGCATAACTAACTCATACTCAACATATCACCAACTACCAGGATATCAGATTCAATGGCCCGGCATTGGTACCTTATACCCCTTAGTATAGTGAGGTTAACTCACTTCTCAAACTCTCGAACCATGGCCACAAACTCCACCACCTATATTTACCATAAGACCATTTCCATAAATTTCTAATCTACCAAAATACCCCATAAGTCAACTAGTCAACCATTGGTCAAAGTCCAAGTCAATAGTGTGGTCAACAGTCCATGTGGACCCGACTCGTCGAGTGCAGTTCACCGACTCGTCTAGTTCTTCCAGAACTCGAGAAGTCATGAAATCCCTCGTTGACTCGTCGAGTTCATGCATGTCCAAATGTCGGGAAAGCCTAGCTAACTCACCGAGTCATCCTACTGACTCGCCGAGTCCATGCAGAAATCTTCGCACGACAACCTTCATCGGACTTGCCGAATTGGACATGCAACTCTTCGAGTCCCTTCAGTCCTTTCTCCATTCAGATGCTTTTTAAGCCACTCCAAAGCTCCATATTGTATATCAAGCTTCCCAAGTCATGTTTATCACGTAAAGTTGCAAACTTTATGTGCATGCAAGGCTCTAAAGGCTTAGAATGTCAAATCAAAGCTTATAATACGTTCATACGTGCTAAATCTGGAGACTTTATAACTATAGAGACCAAGATAAACTCATATTTGAAGTTGCAACCTCAGATCCTAGCCCATACCCAAAAATGTATAATATAAATGCTAGAAAAGCCCTAGTCTTAAACATAAAGAGCTCTAGAAAGAGTTAAGGTCAAGGTAACAACTTGTTACCTTCAAACTGATACCAATAAGTAGAAGAGCCAGATCCACCAACTCTTCTATGCACAATCCTCTTATACTTCAAGTCTTCTTCTTCTAAATCACCTTCCAAGCTTTAAAATCACACTAAATGGAGCAGACACACAAATTAGGGTTTCTAGACTCACAAGTGGATGTAAGGGGAGACTAAGGGGGCAAAGGATCCTTTAAATAGGGTAAAACAAATCCTAGAAATTAGGGTTTCAAGCTTCATCTCCAAATCATTGAGTCATGTCCTCCGACTTGTCGAGTTGGTCACTTAAACACGTGGCCAAAAACGTTCCTACTCGACAAGTTAGGGCATCCAACTCATCGAGTAGACCTTTCAAATATGAAAATAAAGTTGTAAAGTCCATACCTGAGAGTTGGGGCATTACAACTCTCCCCCACTTGAACTAGACTTCGTCCTCGAAGTCAGCTGCAGTGAACAACTCCGGATAGTGCTCCCGCATCTCCGCCTCTGGCTCCCAAGTCCACTCAGACCCTCTCTGGTGCTCTTATTGTACCTTTACCAAAGGCACTTCCTTTTTCTGTAGGACCTTCACTTTCCTTTCCAGTATGGCCACTGGCCTCTCTCTATGTAATTCAGGTGCTCGTCGAAATGTATGTCCTCCAAGGACACTACTGCCGACTCATCTAATATGCACTTCCGCAACTGGGACATATGGAAGATGTTGTGGATTTGCCTAGCTCCTCCGGTAGCTCTAGTCTATATGCTACCTTACCAACCTTGGCAATGATCCTAAATGGCCTAATGTAACGGGGACCCAATTTCCCCCTCTTCCTGATGTGGATCACACCCTTCCAGGGCGAGAGCTTCAGGAGTACCATGTCACCAACCTGAAACTCTAATTCTAATCGGTTCCTGTCGGCGTAGCTCTTCTATCTACTTTGTGTGGTCTAGAACCACTGTCTAATCTGCTAAATCTTCTCGATAGTTTGCAAAACTACCTCTGTCTGCCCCATCACTCTGTAACCAACCTCACCCCAACAGACCGAGGTGCAACATCTTCGCCCGTACAACAGCTCAAAAGGTGTGGCACTAATATTGGAATGATAGCTATTTTTTGTATGCGAACTCTGCAAGGGGTACATGGGAATCCCAGCTCCCACCAAAGTCGATGACGCAAGCCCTCAACATGTCCTCGAGGTTCTATATAGTCCACTCACTCTGACCGTTAGTATGTGAATGATAAGCTGTGTTAAATGCAACCGTGTGCCCAGCTCCACGTGGAACTTCTGCTAGAAGCGGGAGGTGAATCTAACATCATGGTCGGAAATAAGAAAAACTAGAACTCTGTGGCAAACAACGATCCCGCGGGCATACACGTTAGCCAACTTCTCGGCCGACGAGCTCTCACGTATGGCCAGGAAATGGGAACTCTTGGTCAATCGATCCACGATGACCCATATAACATCAAATCCCTTCGCCGTCCTCGGCAACTTGGTAATGATGTCCATCGTGATATGTTCCCATTTCCACATGGGAATCTCTAGAGGTTGTAGCTTGCTAAGCGGCCTTTGATGCTCGGTCTTGGCCATCCTACAGGTCAAGCACCTCTCGACATACCAAGCGATTTCTTGCTTCATGCACGACCACCAGTAGCTCAAACTTAAATCCCGGTACATCTTGGTGGCTCCCGGGTGAATAGATAAGTGAGACTTATGAGCCTCCTCCATAACCGTCTCTCTAACCCCTCCAGACATCGGAACCCATAGCCGACCGCATCAGGTCAACAATCCCCGACTATCCTGTACAAATCGGGCATTCTCGCTCCTGATCCTCTCCAACTACCATTTCTCTGGTCGCATGCTCTTAGCCTGAGCCTCTCTAATCAAGCTCACGAGTGGACAATCCACCGATATCCTCATATAGCTGGTGTGGAAGATCCAATTGACTTGTGGCTCAGAGCGTCCGCCACCTGCGATGCCTCATGTTCAGGTTCTACTGATCCATGATGTGTCTCAGGCTCTTGTGGTCCATGTATATGGTACAACGAACCACATAGAGATAATGTCTCCAAATCTTGAGAGCGAATACCACCGCTCCCAACTCTAGATTATGAGTAGGGTATCTCGCCACATATGGCTTCAGCTGCTGCGATGCGTAGGCTATCACCCGTCCTCTCTACATGAGGAATGCCCCAAGTCCCGTGATGGATGCATCACAGAACACTACAAAGTCCTCCACTACCTCCGGGAGAGTCAAGACTGGAGCCTCGCATAGTCGCTATTGGCGGATCTCAAACGCCCTCTGTTGCTCGGGGCCCCACCAGAACTCCACCCCCATCCTCGTCAAACGAGTGAGGGGTACTGACATCCTGGAGAAATTATGTATGAATCTCTAGTAGTACGCTGCTAATCCTAAAAAGCTCCTGATGTCTGAGGGGGATTTTGGAACCTCCCACTGCATAACCGCCTCGATTTTGTCCGGATGAACCAAAATCCCCTCCAGGTTAACAAGGTGTCCGAGGAACTGAACCTCTCGTAACCAAAACTCACACTTTGAGAACTTGGCATAAACTCGTTCCCGCCTCAAAACTCCCAATAACTCCCAAAGATGCTCCACATGTTGCTCTCTGGTCTTGGAATATACCAAGATATCGTCTATGAACACGATGACCGAGCGATCGAGCATCGGTCTGCAGACCTGCTTCATCAGGTCCATGAATACGGCTGGGGAATTGGTGAGCCTAAATGGCATCACCATGACTCATTGTTGGATTAGTGTCTAATTCCATAACTATTTTGGTATGTACTTGACCCGATTATGAGCATGGTCCTTTTGGGTTGCCTTCACCATAGCAATATGTAGGATAAATTAAGGAGAGAAAGGTTTAATTATGATTTATTAATATATTATGAGAATAATATATTAAAAGATACATCATATTGTTTAATTAATATTAGTCAAGAATTAATTAAGAATTAATTTTGTGGCTAAAAGAGATTAATTAAACTTAGGGGACTGAAGTTGTAATTATAAGATAATTATAATTGGGCTATGGATCACCTAATAATATATATGTTGGACGAATTCTTTGGGAAGCCCATTAAAAATCATCCAAGGGATATGTTAAAGGAGTCCATGGGCTGCTTAGGGCTTAAGTAGTTAGATTAGGGTTTCCTAGTTGAAAACCCTAATAGCCTACATGTATATAAAGGGCTCGTATGCCCCAAAAACGTGGACAACTTATTCTCTAGGGTTTCTAGTCGTTTTGGGCAGCCTCCTTTCTTCTCCTCTTCATCCAAGTTGCACATGGTGTTTGTGACTCCATTAGAGGCACTTGAGGCACTAAGCTTTCTAAGTCCAGTCAAAGCAAGGAATTGACTGTTATTGCCATATAACAATCAAAGGCATGTTCCAATCCCTACTTTCAGTTTATAATATGTTAGATCTAAGATTGTAAGTCTTGGATACATTGCATGTTCAATAGAGAAACCTAGATTCAAGCATTAGGGTTTGTATAAGCACATAGGATTATTCTTATGCCTAAAACCCATCAGTGGTATCAGAGCCTTGATTGGTTTCTGTTGTATGTGATGCTATGTTGAATTATTTACTGAAAAACAATTATTTGGCCTCTGCCCGACCTGACTCGGCGAGTCTGTGGATGAACTCGGCGAGTCCAGTCCCTGACTCGGCGAGTCTAGGGGTCAGACAGAGGGAATATCGGGATTTCTTGCTGTTTTGCTGAATGATTAATACCAAAAACGTATTTTGATGATAAAATTCGACTTTTTTTATATTTGGTTGATTATCCTTCATAAAAAAAAAGATAATTTCAAATCTTTTGAATAATAGTTTTCGTATATGATAAATATGGATTATTTAAATTATTTGATAATTATCTTATGAATAAAATGAGATTAGGTCAAATATAGATAATCACCAAATTAATTGTTTAATTTACTTTATTTGTTATTTGATCCCTTATGTTTTGAAAAGTTTCAAAACTTGCCCTCAAGTTTTGGAATTTAAATTTTGATTAAAAAGTTTAATTTTGAAACATTTAAATTCTGAACCCTAATGTTTTGAAATGTTTGAAAACTTGCCCTCAAGTTTTGGGATTTAAAAGTTAATTAAAAGTTTAATTTTGAAATGTTAAATTCTTAAAACCCTAATAATTTGAAAAGTTCAAATCACACACTTATGGTTTTATCAATTAATTAAAGTGTATAATTAAAAGTAATTTAATCCATATAGTTTTGGTTTACATTTAATTAAATTAAAAGTATAATTACTAAGTTAAACCACCTAGTATTTTAAAAGTGTAAAATACACCCTATACTATATATAACATTAAAAGTCTAATATTATATATATGTATGAGTAAACAGTCAGTCTTACCGTTAGTTGGCCTCATTTACAAAGCTGGTCTATAAGGGGTGTTTAAGGAAATTGTCTATAAATGGCGATTGAATGGGTATCCACTCTTACCAACCGCACTCTTAACTAGTGGAGGGATGTTAGCCGAACGGGTAGGATAGGACAGAAACCTTCCATTATAAGTATAATGAAGTACAAAGTAACTAAATGCTTTTTCAAATTCCCAAATCATAGTTACTTTAGGAAAAATGTGAAATTGTATGCTAATCCATAGAATTACGCTTCGTACCCTTGTCAAACGTTAGTGGAGCGTGTGTGGTTAACCGGCACACTAATTTGGGGATGACATTGGTAGCGAAGGGTGACTCAATGTTTTTCATAGACCA
Source organism: Lactuca sativa (assembly GCF_002870075.4). Taxonomy (NCBI): domain Eukaryota; kingdom Viridiplantae; phylum Streptophyta; class Magnoliopsida; order Asterales; family Asteraceae; genus Lactuca; species Lactuca sativa. The sequence goes on along the minus strand of NC_056627.2, from coordinate 323,299,121 downwards.
ATGGAGCATGTGTGGCTAACCGACACATTGATTAGGTGATAGTAGCATTGGGTGCACCACGTGATTCGCATGGTTATTCACACCTTATTTGTGATCCTCGGCATCCCAGTCACAAATAGAAGGGCATAATCGAGATTAAACATGCCATTGAAAAGTTCAATGAATCTCAAAAGATCTAGGAGTTTCAATTCATTTAAAACTTAAACTTCCTTTTCGATTTTCGTGGTGGAAATTGGTAAATCGTCATTTACCCACCTTCAAATATTCTGCAACTAGATTACGGCATCCCTCTTCTAGGTTGTAGAATATTGTGTTGGATTCTAGCCTTAATAACTCATTTGGGTGTTTTATTAAGGACTCAATCAAATTAACTTGGACTTTCTCTCGTTTTGTATATGTCTACTTCTGACAATCATGGTCTTCCCAAATCCCATGGAACAAGTGTTCCAAATGTAGATGACATTCTGAGATACGATCAAGGAAATGAGAGTCATGATTCACTTCCTCCACCTCCTCTAATTGTTCTCCCTAACCCACAAGTTTAAAGACTTGAAAACTTCAAGCTCACTCAAGCCCTTTTGGCAAGTAAACACGAAGATGGGAAACATGTGTGTGCACACGTCTTAGAGATGAAGTCACACATTGATAGGTTAAACATGTTGGGTGTCGAGATATCAAGTGAGTTGGCTGTTGACTGGGTTCTTCAGTCACTTCCTGAATCATGTAGTGAGTTCGTTAAAGAGTACTATATGATGGACCTCGACGTGACGCTTATTGATCTCACCTATTTGCGTATAGCTGCTGAATCAGCAATGATTTGGCGTGCTGGTCAAGCAAATTTGTCTGGTGAATCAAGCTCCTAAACTTCAATGGACACTTGCAAAATTGGAAGTCCGGAAAGAACTAAGTATGTGATTGTCCGATGTGTTGTGCCAAAGTAGTCCATTTGCTTTTCTTGCCAAGAAAAGGGGCATTGGAGACGAAGCTGCCCTATTTACCTGAGAGATCTAAGAGATGAGAGAGTCAAGATGTATGGCTCTACTTCAGGTAAAATCCATTATCTAACTTTTTTAAGTTCCTATTCTAGATTCTTAATACATGATGTGATAAGATTACATTTTGATGCTTTGTAGGATCGAAGAAAATAGAGGAAGCTTAAGGGAAGAAGTAAGCTGAATCTAATCGTAAAGAAATGGATTTCGATCGTATTACTTGAAGATTGGATTCTTGAGCTACTACTTGGAGTTAGAATAGATTGTTAAGAAATATGTAATAACATAGTTTTTCAATTGAATTGCATTGTAGGGACAAATTTTTTCCATAATAAAATGAATTTTGATTCTATCTTATTTATTTATCCTTGAAATGGCATGTATGAAAAATTGATGTTTGAAGGTTTCTATTATTAGCAATAATGGATTTGATTCTTAATTGTATTATGTGTGGAAATATCAAAAGTTTACCAAATAGGGAGAGTTTCTCATCGCCCAAGTTTCAATTGGACAGAAACTTGGAATCATGCAACGTGTATTGTATGATGAATGAAAAACTTTCACATTTAGGAAATTTAGACTAATTCTTTGACAAAGTGTCAATTGAAGGACTAGGAGATCAAGTACACTAGGTTGTGCGTTGATCAAGTCCACCACAAGAGAGATAAGATATTCATCATGATTTTCTAAAAGTTTAGTAAATATGATTATACTTATAAGATTAAGTGTAATTCTGAGTTGATTGAAAGAGTTTCAATGAATAGTAGAACGAATAAATAAGAATCAAGTAGGCAGAAAGATAAAAGTTTCTCAGTTCTAAGAAGAAGGGAGAGTACCTTTTATTGTGTTTTATGATAAGTCTTAATGATTAAGAACCATGTCTCCGTTGATCCTCTAAGTGAGTCTTAGTGTATTTGCGTGCCTAAGAAGAGGAACAAGAATTGTATAAATGGTTAAATCAAGAAGTCAATCATACTTCGTTCCAATATCAAGTCTTAGAGTTAAGATTGTGACTTGAGTGAAAAAGTCTTTAGTAGGTTTATAACACTTAACAAATGTGGAATTTGGAAAAGTTTTCTTATTCTTGCACATTAGAAATTGGTAAGTTGTGATGTCTTGGATAAGACAAAGACCAACTAAGACCAAATTTGTGAAGTGTTTTGTCTTGATAAATGCTACACTAACTCTTGAATATTTGTTTATCAATAAATGTTTCTTGATAAGAGAACCTTATAGGTCAAGGAGTCAGTGGGAGTTTTAATGTTTTTGAAAAGGTTTCGAAAACAAAATCAAGAATAAACCTTATCGATCATCACTAGCACACGACTTGAGGTTTGCAACCTATCGTGTTAACATTATTTTGTTTTTGTGTCATTCCAATTGAGTTAATTATGCATGTGAGTTCTATGAGTTCTCATTTGAATGCATAAAGACAAAGCACCTTGATCAATGGAAAGTACATTGATATGTAAGGATAAGTTGCTAAACTACTTGGAATACATGGTGGGCACTCGTGTTACCATAAGGCAAGAAATCAAGATTAAGAAAGTTCAGTCCGTATGAGTTTAGATTTGTCGCAAACCTTAGTTTTGGCAAATTCACATGGATAGGAACTCATACACCATAAAATCTAAGTGTCATAAGATTCCCTCCTTCATGAAAATGACAGTGAGGAAATGCTTTCACTAAGAGAGATGTTAAGAAGATAGAAATTGTGAAAATTGTATTCTCAAATTCGATTATGGTTACGGAATCCCTTTCCATAGTTCGAATTGTGAGATTTGGCAATTAGTTTGAACATTTGGAACTTAGTAACATAAGTTCTAAATTGTTTAAACATACATATGAGCTATCTAAGGCAAAGGTGTATAAGTTTAAGAAGCTTAGATAAAGGCTTATCGAAGCGTCTGGTATTAGAAATATGAATTTCAGAAATTCAATAGGCATTGTTTTCTGGAAGTTCATTTGTTTTCTGAATACATGTCAAAGCTAGTGGGAGCATAAGTGTTATGCTTATATGATAATCATCATGATAGTGGGAGAATAAGTGTTATGATTGTATGATTATTATGGCGTGTATTGCAAGTTAGCAATATTAATTATAGAAAACAAGATTCAATTTGCAAAGTTGCACGGGTTGAAAAATTGTTTTGCAATAATTAAGGGAGAGAATATTATACTTCATTTCAAAATCTGAAGCTTAGATTGAGAAATTTTAATAAATTTAGTCAAAGGATAAATAGTGTGTTCTCAAATTTCGATTATGATTACGGCATCCCTCTTCATAGTTCGAATTGTGAGAACGTGACACATTAAATATTATGGCAAAAGATTGATAAAGTATCATATCTTTATGTAAGACATTATGCATCGTGTCCCATACGCTTCGGGTATAGGATCAATTGTAACTGCTATAATATTTGACCATTCTAAAATTTTCCAAATGTCTAGCGCATTAAGAGGGAAAAAGGATTAGAATAAGTTTTGACTAAAATAATTAAACAACTATCAAAGGACGATCCAAAGTTCGTTGAAGATTGGTCGCTTGTGAGTAGTTGGAAGTATGGTATTGAATGGACCATATTGACATTATTATGAATAGATAAGATTCTATTAAGAGTGAATTGTCATATGGCAAATGTGGAAATGTTTCCATATTGGGAGTTGGATATTGAGAGTCTATGTCTAGATTAGAAAATTTTATGCGAGAAGGATGTTAAAAGGAATGTACTTTGAATGTGAAACTTCGCGTCTATGGAATTGTCTTGTAACAATTTTTGATAGAGTACTTTGTAATTTCATTGGGCAAGTCTTGGTGACGTTTGTGCTATGACATTACCAAAGGATCATTGCATAAAATGTTAGAATCTAACATATTCTATTAATGGCAAGAATGTTGTGTTCTTACACTAATGATAAGGATTGGGAATTGTGAAATGAGCATCATTGGAAAAGTTTTTCAATTGATCTATTTCATAAAGCATGGACCATAGGAAACAAAGTGTGCATGCTGGGAGCATGGGACAATTGTGCTTATAATTCCAGCAATGAGTTGATTATCCGAAACATTAATGATAAATAATGAGTAATCAATATGGTGGATAAATAGAAGTGTTTTATTTACTCTCACAAGTTTGGGGCCATATAGGATTAAGTATTATTGTTATGTTTCAGTTTGCATGTTCTGACTTCCAGAATAACTAGGTTATTCGAACCTCCACAGTCGGTCATACGTTGGAAGTAAGTATGAAGGAAGATTGTCATGAAGAGTCTGTAGATTGTATGAAAGGTTTAGACATACCACATGTTTGTTGCAGAGTTCATGAGTGCTTTGATAAGATTAGAGTATTGGATTAAACCCACACTCACTTGGATCACTTCATGGTTTTGTCATGAGTGATTAGTGAGGCGATAATATTGATTATTATTGAAACCGAGATGTGTGAGTTGTTATTTGTTGGTCGATTGCACATTGATGATAAGTAAACGCACCAGTAACTTGGTGTTATAAAACTTATTGTTTTGTGTGATTCGATCAGTGAATGCAAGCAAGCATATGAGTCGAACTTTATCCATTCCCTTTACCCAAAGTGGGATAAAAGCGATATATGTGGGCCTCTCGATGATTTAGTGATGACACCTAAGTGCTTGGCCAAGTCGGGACTAAGTTGTTGTGTTCAATTGTAGTCTGTTGACAGTCGTCATAAATCAGAAGTCGGGAAACAGTATAGAGAGAATGATTGAAATTCATGTCTTATGTCTATACGATATCCTAAGAATGGAGGAATATATAATCCCTTATCTAAAGGACACGCTATCTAATAAGATCAGAGTTGACAGCAACTTTTGAAAGCTACGATTGCTGATCAGGTTCTGAAGTCATACGGAAAATAGTTATTAGACTTATCCAAGTGGGAGACTGTTGGATTAGTGTCTAAGTCCATAACTATTTTGGTATGTACTTGACCCGATTATGAGCATGGTCCTTTTGGGTTGCCTTCACCATAGCAATATGTAGGATGAATTAAGGAGAGAAAGGTTTAATTATGATTTATTAATATATTATGAGAATAATATATTAAAAGAGACATCATATTGATTAATTAATATTAGTCAAGAATTAATTAAGAATTAATTTTGTGGCTAAAAGAGATTAATTAAACTTAGGGGACTGAAGTTGTAATTATAAGATAATTATAATTGGGCTATGGATCACCTAATAATATATAGGTTGGACGAATTCTTTGGGAAGCCCATTAGAAATCATCCAAGGGATATGTTAAAGGAGTCCATGGTCTGCTTAGGGCTTAAGCAGTCAGATTAGGGTTTCCTAGTTGAAAACCCTAATAGCCTACATGTATATAAAGGCTCCCTATGCCCCCAAAACGTGGACCACTTATTCTCTAGGGTTTCTAGTCGTTTTGGGCAGCCCTATTGTAACGCCCGTAGATTAGGGCTAGTCAATTTAGAGACGATAAGCATCAAAAATGACTTTTTGATGGAAGATTATCTAGAAGGATTAATCTTAACCAAGTTGTAGTATATGTCACAAGGTTTCCGTGCATATAAAGAACGCCAAAATCCGAGTTATAACGAAGAAGTTATGACCTGTCGAAGTTTCACGACAGAACCGGCACGACCCAGCACGACGTAGATATTGAATTTAAGGTAGATAGATATCTATCCTTAGTGATATAAATGAGAATTGAAGATCTCATCGATAGTAGTGCAACGACGGAAAGACAGACGAAAACGGAGTTCAGATAAAGGAGTTATGAGTTTATAACGGAGTTTTCCTGTCCCGGCCTACTAAAGATAATATATAAGTAATATACTTATAATATATTAAAAATAAAGTCAAAATTAGCCAATGGAGTCTAAACGAGAGTTGTAGAGCATAATCTCACCTTCGCGGAGATATAAAGAACATCGAAAACGGAGTCCGTATGCGAAAGTTATGAATTTCTGAAGTTCGGGGTGCGAAACCCCAAAACTGTCAGAGACCACGACGTGACAAGCAGTGCCACGACGTGGCAAGTGTCCTGACACCTCCGGAAGTCCCCCAGATGCAACTTGGGATGACGCATGCAGTGACGACCAAGCCCACGACGTGGAACAAGGTTGCCACGACGTGGCAAGGGCCAAATTTGCCCTATAAATATATTTGAAGGGCCAGACGTTTAGGGTTGCTATTTTCTCTCTTCTCTCTCCCGTTTTGCATCGATTTGCGTGCCAGAAATACCCCGAAGCCCCGGTATTGTTCTCGAGCCCCGAGGCAAGTACCGAGACCCCGAAGATCCCGAGAAGTGCGGTTCCCGAGCCGAAGCTCTGCCCGCGAGAAGTTCGATTTTTGAAGAGATCTTCTAGATATGCTGAGGATTACTACTTCTGCAAGTCGTAGTGCTGTCCGATAATCTTCTGATCAAGTGAGTGTATACAACTTTTCATAAACACGATAATAATACAAGTATGGTTTGATTGTATTAAGTATATTGTTGTTTATATGTGTGAGTGTGTGGTTACTTTATTCTAACGCATAAGTATGAAGTATTTGCTACGAAATACGTGCTATGTGTTTATATATTGTTATTTATTTGAGGTATTGGTGGAATGGAGGAACTATATAGATTTTTAATGAGTTAAACTATATATGTATTTTATATCTACAAATATGTTGGGTAGGACATGGGTAGATGAGATCCGTGAGTATGGATCAGATCAAGAGGTTAGTTTTTAGATCCGTGAGTAGGGATCAGATCAAGAGGTTAGTTTTAGATCCGTGAGTATGGATCAGGTAAAGAGATAAACTTGCTATTAGTCCGGGAGTATGGATTAAGACTAAGTTAATTGTCCTTAGTCCGGGAGTATGGATTGGGTACAGTTATAGATCCGGGAGTATGGATCAGATATGGATTAAGATTAAGTTAATTGTCCCTAGTCCGGGAGTATGGATTGGGTATGGTTATAGATCCGGGAGTATGGATCAGATCAGGATTAAGGTATAATTAATTGTCCCTATTCCGGGAGTATGGATTGGGTACAATTATTGATCCGGGAGTATGGATCAGATCAGGAGGTTAGTTTAGATCCGTGAGTATGGATCAGGTAGTTTTAGATCCGTAAGTATGGATCAGGTGAAAAGGTTAGTTTTAGATCCGTGAGTATGGATCGAGTGAGGAGGATAGTTTTAGATCCGTGAGTAAGGATCAGGTAAAGAGGTAAATTTTAGATACGAGAGTTTAGATCGTTTCGTTGTGAGGATCGATGGGGTGGGATAAGAGTTGTCTTTATACGGTGAAATTGTACAAGTTTGAATGTTCTATATTTATAAATATATGATATAACATTGTGGGATGAAAACCCTATATGCTCACCAGGCTCCCAAGCCTGACCCACTCAGTTTTCTTTGTATAACAGGTATCAATACGAAGACATATTTCACAGAGAGATTTAAAGGAGATATAAATCAATTGTGTAATTTAAATGTAAGTTCTGTTTATGCTTATATGTCTGTATCGGAACATGACATCCCGAGGTTTTATTATTAAATGAAAAATACATTCCCTTTGAGAAATGTTTTGATAAGTTATTATCATGTCTTGTTTTGGGAACAAATTCCGCAACCGTTATCTGTAAAAGATTACTCTGATTTTATAAAACAAAGCATAAACAAAATCGGTCTTTTCTGGCCGTGAAAATGGGGATGTCACACCTATTTCTTCTCCTCTTCATCCAAGTTGCACATGGTGTTTGTGACTCCATTAGAGGTGCAGCACTTAAGGCACTAAGCTTTCTAAGTCCAGTCAAAGCAAGGAATTGACTGTTATTGCCATATAACAATCAAAGGCATGTTCCAATCCCTAATTTCAGTTTATAATATGTTAGATCTAAGATTGTAAATCTTGGATACATTGCATGTTCAATAGAGAAACCTAGATCCAAGCATTAGGGTTTGTATGAGCACATATGATTGTTCTTATGCCTAAAACCCATCACTCATAGTGTCCATAATGAGTCTGAAACGTGGTCTTCTCCACGTCCTCCTCTCTAACCTTGACTTGATGGTACCGGGACCTCATGGGGATCGGGATCAAGTCGAACAGAGAAGATACCCCGAAGATATCTAACTCACATACCCAATAGACCGAAGAAGCGTAAACCCCGTGTTCGTTAGCGATAGAGACTCGTAACGGACACTCTAACTCTCCTACTGGCACACTGAACTCCCTACTAAACGTCTGAGATACAAATGACTGACTCGCCCCAGAGTCAGATAAAACCAATGCAGGCAAGGAGTTCACTAGAAACGTACCTAATCATAGGTATAAATAGATATGCATAAAACATATGCAATCAATTAGATAAGGGATAGAAACATACCAGCAACCACATATGGTGCTGCCCTAGCCTCCCTTATTGTAAGATGGAAAGAGCGACCTTGAGCCTTCGGGGGCTCTGCTCTACCTGGCCTCCCATCCATAATCCTCAGTGCAGCTGGCATGGGGGCGTGCACCGGCTTGGCGGTAAATAGCAGATAGTTGGCTTTCAAGTGGCTAACCTAATCACAGTGATAACTTAATCTCATACCCGGAACCGAGGCGAGCTGGCGAAAATCCTTCACATAATGCCCATCCTTGCCACACCTGTTGCACCTGCTACTAGCTCGACGAACCCCAAAATGACCCTTGCCGCAATTTCCACAAGTGCGGCTCTGCTGACCCCCAGTCCTAGAATCAGCAGTCTTAGATCGCTTCGGCGCCCGTTGTGATTGTGTCAGGGCCTGCCGTTGCTCCCTCATCTGCAGCTCAATCTCCAACTTATGCCGCCTAGCGGCCTCCTGCAACTCTAGTATGGTATCACATCGTTGGGTAGACACAAGCTAACGGAAGCCAGTCTTGAGCATGCTCATATAACGTGTCATCTGAGCCTACTCAGGAGCAAAATCTGGGCAGAACATCACCCTCTTTGTTAACATGAGGGTGATCTCCGTCACCGGCTCCCCATCCTATCTCAATCCCAAAAACTCCTGAGCCAATCGTTCCTGCTCGACCCGTGGAATGTAACGAGCGCGAAACATATCCCAGAACTGCTTCGAATTAATAGCAACTCTCTGATCATTAGTGTACGACCCCTTCGTTAATCTCCACCAGTCCTTGGCCTCGGACCTCAGTAGATTCAGGGCACATATGACCTTCTGGTCAGTAGGACATGAGCATGTAAAGAAACACTCCTCCACATCAGAAACCCACCTCATGGCTTTGATGGGGTCCTGGGTCCCATAAAAAGTAAGGGGCTTCATGTTATCGAAGTCCCTGTACTGAAAACCTCGAATGGCTCCTCCCCCGGCCACTGGTACAACTGATGTAGCTGTTACAACAGCTGTCTCTGCAAGGTCTGGATAACGCTCGTCGAAATACTCGACTATCTCAGTCTTAATAGACCCAAACATCTCTGGTAGCTGTGCCCGGAACAAAGTGGCAACCTCATCGTTCATGATCTCTCGAATCTTGGCGTCTAGCTCATCTACCCCCATCTGTACCACAACCTCAGGTGTTGCCGGCCCCTCCTGGCTGCCATCTTCTGATCCTGATCCTAATGCGGATCCAGCCACAAAGCGTCTTGTATCCAACATTCTGAAAATATACCAGGAAGATATCAGATAGTCTGCATGATAACAGGGGACCAACTCTTAACTAAACCCTAGGGGTTGTGACTTCCTTTCTACGCGTATGAGTCATGTGCTTTCAGTAGTACAGGCCCATACTACCTTCTACACGTTCCCATATTTGTCTCAAGTATCATCACAACACCTAACAATACACATATGCATGGTGGTCGCTCATTCCTCACTCCTAGAGGAAAGCTAACTATCTCATAACTAACCTACCAGCCTCACACAACCCACCCAAGAAACTTCCAGCAACCTTGCAGCACTCGTGTATGCTAGCCATACATAACGTTAGACCCTATAGACTTTTGAATACCTGATCCTACCCATAGCCCTTCATCAAACAAGAACAGGAAATAAGGCCAAACCAAACATTCTCAAGCTATAAGATCTTAGTTATGTACAACCGTGATGCATACACACGCAACTACAATAATGATGTCAATTTCATATAAGAAAACTCTAGGCTATCAGGCATCATGTAATCAAGAAATTCTATCATGCAATTCCCGAAGATCCCTAGCCTAGTACTGTCATGTTGTTCTAACATATCACAATATCAAGTAACCGTATGGCATTTTGGGGTCTACTTACTGGCTCCGGCTGATCGTACACCCTACATCCTTCTTTGATATTTTGAAAAACTTTTTGAAAATCATTTTGAAAATATTATCCTGAGTTTGAGACTAGATTTACACAAGTGTCTCTCCAATTTAGTCAAACCAAGGCTCTGATACCAACTTGTAACACCCATAAAAAAAATCATGCCAAATTTAAACTTTTAAAAACGTTTCAAACCCATTAATCATTACAAAACTTGTTTTCAAAATAGTATAATATCAGGGTAGCCCAGAAACAAAGTCATAAACATGAGGAGATATACGATCATGCCTTTGCCTTCCCACGATCATCTGATGTACCTGAAACAAAAACTGAAACTGTAAGCCCAAAGCTTAGTGAGTTCCCCCAAAATACTGATACACTGCAAATAACATCATGTACTGGGTCCATAGATTTACAGACTGGATTACCCCTAGGCCCACAGTATGAGTCTGGATTGCCTCCCGGGCCCACAACTCACATCTGGATTGCCACCGAGCCCACAGTACGAGTCTGGTATGCGCTACCCGACACTCAGCTCATATTTGGAATGCTCCCGAGCCCATAGTACGAGTCTGGCATGCCCTACCCGGCCCTCAGCTCATATCTGGAATGCTCCCGAGTCCTCAATATGAGTATGACATGCCCCGCCCGGCCCTCAGCTCATATTTGGAATACTCTAGAGTTTTATTGGTTACCGCACGAAGCAGTATAACCTCAACCCAACCCATATAATATGTTGACATATAACATAACTAATGCACATACAGGTAATCAGATAGGAACACAAGTAGTACTACATATCTATCAAACTGGCATAACACTAGCATGCATAACTAACTCATACTCAACGTATCACCAACAACTAGGATATCAGACCCAATGGGCCGACATTGGTGCCTTAGACCCCTTATTATAGTGAGGGTAACTCACCCCTCAACTCTCGAATCGAATTGACAAGGTCAAACTCTCGAACCACAGCCACGAACTCCACCACCTATATTTACCATAAGACCATTTCCATAAATTTCTAATCTACCAAAATACCCCATAAGTCAACTAGTCAACCCTTGGTCAAAGTCCAATTTAATGGTCAAGGTCGACAATCCATGTTGACCCGAATCGTCGAGTGCAGTTCACCGACTCGTCGAGTCCTTCCAGAACTCGAGAAGTCGTGAAATCCGTCGTTAACTCGTTGAGTTTCCCTGCAACTCTCCGAGTTCATGCATGTCCAAATGTCGGGAAAACCCTAGCTAACTCGTCGAGTCATCCTACTGACTCACCGAGTCCATGCAGAAATCTTCACACGATAATCTTCATCGGACTTGCCGAGTTGGCCATGCAACTCGTCGAGTCCCTTCGGTCCTTTCTGCATTCAGATGCTTTTTAAGCCACTCCAAAGCTCTATATTGCAGATCAAGCTTCCCAAGGCATGTTTATCACGTAAAGTTGCAAACTTTACGTGCATGCAAGGCTCTAAAGGCTTAGAATGTCAAATCCAAGCTTATAATGGGATTTAACTCAAAAGGGAGGGTTCATACTTGCTAAAGCTGGAGACTTTATAACTATATAGACCAAGATAAACTTAGATCTGAAGTTGCAACCTTAGATCCTAGCCCATACCCAAAAATGGCTAATATACATGCTAGAAAAGCCCTAAACTTAAACATAAAGAGATCTAGAAAGAGGGAAGGTCAAGGTAACGACTTGTTACCTTAAAAGTGATGCCAATAAGAAGAAGAGTCAGATCCACCAGCTCCTCTATGCACAATCCTCTTATGCTTCAAGTCTTCTTCATCCAAATCACCTTCCAAGCTTGAAAATCACACAAAATGGAGCGCACACACAAATTAGGGTTTCTGAATTCACAAGTGGATGTAAGGGGATGCTAAGGGGGTAAAGGATCCTTGAAATAGGGTGCAAAATCCTGGAAATTAGGGTTTCATCCTTCAGCTATAACTCGTCGAGTTGGTCACTTAAACACGTGGCCAAAAACATTCCTACTCGATGAGTCAGGGCATCCAACTCGTCGAGTAGACCTTTCAAATATGAAAATAAACATGTAAAGTCCATACCTGAGAGTCGGGGCGTTACAACCTTCTTCAAAGCAATCGACATTCTAGAAAAGCCCGAAGGTTTTCACATTCAAGAACCAACGACTGAAGAGTTTCAATCGTTTCTAAATCAAATTGGGTACAATGGAGAATTCAAAGCAAAAGAGTTCAATAAGTCTGATGTTCCCCGCCAATGGACTGTATTGATGTACTTAATCCTTCGAGTATTTTCCGACAAACATGGAGGTACAGACTGGATCTATGTTGTGTACAACATCTTTTCCGGAAGAGATAATTCAATTGATTTGACCGAGGTGCTATGGCTAGACTTTTGGAAATTCGTTGTCTAGAGGAAGCCCAATGAAATTTCTAGTCCAAGATTTTGGGTTCTAACACTATAACAATTGTACTTTGAGAGACTTGAAGCTAGGGGTGAGCATTTGGACCGGCCAGGACCGGACCGGCTCTTGTACCAGACCGGTTATGGAGAATTTTGTGGACCATGGACCGAACCGGATGAGTCGTGTCCGTGTCCGTGTCCGGGTCCAGGTTTTCCGGTTTTTGGACCCGTTTGGACCGGTACAACTTTAATTGCATAGAGTATAATAAGTAATCTACATTGATGTATAATATTATAACTTGCAAAATTAATATGTTTCCGTTTCACGCCTAACTAATCTACATTGATGTATAATATTATAACTTGCAATTTGCAAAAATTAATTTTCCAGATAAAAGCAACTAACATATAAATCAAGTTCACCAACAAAAGTTAAACAATTTTCAGACAAACATACAAAAGTATTACCGTAACAACAAAAATCATAGTTTAAACTTTAAAATCAATCAAACTAACAAATTTCATAAACTCATAATCTAATCTTCCATTGGCCTCTTCCCCATATCATTGTCATCCATATGTAACATATTTAAATCTTGTGCAATCTCTACATAAACACAAATGAAAATGTTGTTAGTATTTAATAAAAAGTAATAATTGTATAAAAAAAGAATAAAGATTGTAATTTTTTTACCCAAAGCTATATCATAATCATTCAAGATGTCACCACCGTTGTCAACTATCGGATTTGTAAACTTTATCACCCAATCTTGGGTGCATAACCAAGCTTCAACTATCAATTTTGATAAACTATTTTGATTCTCACTTACAACTCTACCACAAGTGCTAAACGCGGATTCGGAATTATAGTATAAAATAATACTAAAAAGCTGAAATATTTCAGCTTTGATAGCTCTACTTTGAAGGATTGTAACTCAATGAATATAATACCAAAATAAACAAAATTATAGTCTAAATTCATCTACAAATTGTAAACTAAATGTTGGAAAAAACCGTAGGTCAATCTGACTTAAAACGAATGAGTTATGGGTGTTTAAAAAACGTCCCAAATTATAAAATCTTGTTAAAAAGCTGAATTTTTTCAACTTTGATAGCTCTAGTTTAAAGGATTGTAGCTCAGTGAATATAATACCAAAATAAACAAAATTATAGTCCAAACTCATCTACAAACTGTAAACTAAATGTTCGAAAAAATTGGAGGTCAATCCGACTTAAAAGGAATGAGTTATGGGTGTTTAAAAAACGTCACAGCTTACAAAATGTTGCTGAAAAGCTGAATTTTTTCAGCTTTGATAGCTCTACTTTGAAGGATTGTAACACGGTGAATATAATACCAAAATAAACAAAATTATAGTCTAAATTCATCTACAAATTGTAAACTAAATGTTGGAAAAAACCGTAGGTCAATCCGACTTAAAACGAATGAGTTATGTGCGTTTAAAAAACATCACAAAAATCTTAATCATGTCCAACCGGTTCTAAACCCGGTTTCCATGGTCGTGCCTCGTGGCATGGCAGCACCCGTACTATTGAAATGGTTCGTCAGTAGAGATGTTCCCACAGGTGCCCCTTCTTCTAATGGTACTATAATTCCTATTCCTATCCCTTCATTCCCTCTTTTGGTCTATCTACATTCCAGGAAATTCATACGTTCCACGGACGGAGCAAAAAGCGGAGTCTTGGTCAGAGCAAGCCGACCTATTCTATTACCAGACATAATTGGGGGAAGCTCATCCGAAACTAGAGCTAGAAAGGCCTTATTTCGTTTCGTTCCTGTTCTTCATTTCCTTCTTATCGAAAAAAGGGGGATTTCTCATATTTAGAATCTTTCTGCGGTGTGCTCCGTTTACTATTCTTTCGAGCAATAACGCCCTCTTGATAAAACAAGAGGGAAGCTATTGCTCCTTTTTTTTATTTAGTAGTATTTGACTTACATAGTTTCTTTAGAAATAACAAGGTCTTTTGTTTGGTTCGATTAGCATGTTTTCTCTTTGTATTAATTTAGAGGTTTATATATTCTTTTCCCAATGTTTTATGAAGTTTGATTTACAATTGAATTTCAATCTAAAATAGATAAAAATGAAAATTTTTATTATTTATTTCTTTGATTTCAGAAATAAGAAAGAAATAATATGCTCTTTTTTTTCTGTTAATGGAAAAGCGCAAGGGAAAAGACTAGCAAGCCAATTGCAGTCTTAAGGGTTGGTGTTCAAATTCTCTTCTCATTGAAACCAGACCGGACCGGGAAAAAAACCAGACCGGACCGACGAGAAATCTTAGAACCGAGAACCGGCCCGTGGGTCCAAAAAAACGGTCCGGTCCGGTCCGGTCCGGTCCGGTTCATCGGTCCGGTCCGGTCCACCGGTCCAAATGCTCACCTCTACTTGAAGCCATTCCTCTCAACTTGGACATCAAAGAGGTATATTGTTCTTTTAAAGCTATAAAGACTTATAGGTTACCGAACCAATCCACTTCCGGACCTATCTGATGTTTTCCAGTACACATGTTAGCTACAGTTCCATCTGACTCACCATATCTCAAACATCATCGTAAGATTTCGGTTATGTTCAACCCAAGACAATCTACCCCAATCTCGGATGATCTAGCATCGGATGTGAACAAATCAACTTTGAAGGGATTAAAACTATAACTTTTTAATCTATAAAGATCGATTAGATCGTGAACAAGTATATGAATATGAAACTGCAAGAACACAAGATAAATAACAAGACGGAAGGCAATAATAAGAACAAACAGCTTGAATCAAACGTGTCGAATGATTAAATAAAATCCTTAGAAGAGCTCGATTAAGAACATCAACTGTAAAGGATTGGAATATTACAAGAGAGCAATATCGTAAACTCAGGAATGCCAAAACAGAAATCTTGAATCTTAACCTAATATGCATGAAAGCGACAACTTATATACAATACATAAAAGGCTCTCGGTTGGACAGGCCCAAACCGGAGAATACAAGGCTAATCTACAAGCCCAAAAGACGCAACACAAAACAGAACTTCTGCCCAACAATCTCCCCCTTTGCGTCAATTTGGAGCGAGACCATTACTTCGTACTTGGGCCGGCGGCTGAAGCTGGTACCTTCTTCTTCACGGTACTAAACAGACACTTGGTTATGGAAAGGATGGTCTGTCTAAACCGGATGTACCAATTGATCATATCTTCAAAGTATTTGATGTCATCAGCCGAATTGTCCTTACACCGCTTGACGATTGATAGGACGTGTTCCAAGCAGGTAGTGGTGTAGAGGTGCTTGTCAGCTAACGCGAACAGACATTTCTGTCCTTCGGCTCTGGTGAACATCACAGAGTTTCGCCTCGAATCTATCTTGCCCATTTTCATCGGCTTGACTTTCGGTTTCTTCTTAAACACTGTGGCAACCTCCTGATCCATTAGGGCCACCTCCATGATATAGCATGCCAGCATCCTTTTGACATGGTCCAAGATGGGACCATATTCGGCTTCGTTTGTCAGCAAGATGTTGTACAAGACTATCCAATCATGAGGGTTCAGATTTGGCAGATCCGCCAGAGAGATCATGTGAGCAGTTCTTGCAGATCCTCGGATAAGCTTGAACTAGACGTTTGTGAATCTCCCCACGGCAAATGGCTTCATCACCCGAACACTGACAATCTTCTGGGCGCTCCATGTAAGGAATTGAGGGCGAGCGGCCTCCAGATAAAAGTCAATGAGCTCCCTGTCAAGCTCATCGTTCGGATGCGGGACTTCGAAAATGTTGGAGAAGGCGTGGAAGATGAACGCCTTTCGAGTCAGCGGCATATCAAATTGCGAATCGACCGAGTTGATGCAGTCGAACGATATCACCGGCTCGAGCCATAGTATGCTTGGAGTCTCTATGGCCTCTTTTATCAGACGATCCCTGGTCCAGGCAGGGAAGAGCAGCTTTCGGCTCTCAAGGAGATCGTTGGCTTCTTTTTGTTTACGTTCGGCTTCTTCAGCTTCACGTGCCACACGACTGACATCGTCATCAGTATTGCGACTGTTCTTTCTCTTTAACATGTCCGCAATAGTCTCCTTGTCTTCATCTTCATCTTCATCTTCATCTCCTCCCTCTGCAATGTTTTTGCCCTTGTCCTTCACACCCGAACCCGAGGCATGACCAGTTGGGGGTGGTTCGGTTGTGTGAGTTGCTTTTGAGGTAGGAGGTGGTTTCGATCCTTTCTTCTCATCTCCCCCTTGTTTCGGAATGGACACGAAACTGGGTAGGCCTTCAATTTTACTCAAGAGAGCCATGGCCGGAGAGAGTTTCTCAGCGAGGGTACGCCTTACCGAGTGATTGAGGATGGGATCGTGTGCTTCCAGGATGTTGGATAGAGCGGCGTGGACATCCGAAACACACGTCTTGATGATTTCCCTTTCAGATCGAAGAGCCTCCAATTGTTGTTCGGAGTTGGAAAGTTGGGTGCTCTTGACCTTGAGGGCAGTAGTCTTACTCGCCAGGACGTCCATCAGTTTATTTTCAGCCGCAAGATCCTCTTGTAGCTTTGCCAAGCGGGCTTCAATGGAGGCACGGAGTGCCGAGTTCTCGTCGCTAAGGTTTTGTCTGAGGGTAGCGAACGAGGATAACTCCGTCTTCACAAACTGGGCCAATTGATTAACAAGTGGTTCCAGTGTTGTTTTGGTGGCTTCGGCGCTTTCCTGCATAGACTGCAGCAGGATTGTAGCGTCATGGAATAGTTTATCGACTTTTTCGGTCGCAGCCTCACAAGCTCGAGTGGAGGCGTCTATTGCAGCAGTAGCGGAGGCCACTGAGTCATGTTGAGCCCTAGAGAAGGCATCAACAATCCTCTGAAGGGCAGCTTCAGATAAGGATGACTGCTGATTGGAAGAGGAGGCGAGAAGTTGATCAACCTTCTCGTTCAGTGCGCGGAGATGCTTCTTTGTCACAGGAGCATCATCCTCCTCATCACTTTGAACTTGAAACGGACTATAGTAGACCGAATCAAAGTTCAGATGGTCACCACCGAGGTATTGATCATCGCCATCGGAGGCGTCTTCTGGAGATGGAGGTGGTGGGGAAGCTGGGGGTGTTATGGGTTTGGTTGGTGCAGGTTGAGTGGGTGGGGGGTGAGTTTCGGGTGGTGGTTGTGTATGGGTTTCGGTTTGTGGAGGTTCGGTTACAGGTGGGGTTTCGGTTGATGTGGTGAATATGGGTGGTGGTATAGGGAATGAGGTTGGTGGTATAGTAGGGGTTATGGTGGGAATGGAAATAGGAATTGTGGGTGGAGGGGAAGGAACTGGGGATTGGTGAAGTTCCATCTCTGGGGTTGGGGACCGAGGGGGTGTGTTGCCTCTTTGTGGAGATACGTCTCCTTGTGACCCCTCAGAGTCCGAACTCCCACCTTCGGATTCACTGGAGGTTGAGGAAAGGACGAGCGTCCGTTTCGGTTGAGTCTTCCTCCTTTTCGGTTTTGGGGAGGAAGCAGGCTTTGGTTGTTTGCGTTTCTTGGGAGTAGGTTTTGGGGCTTTTGATGGTTTCTTCCCCTTGTCTGCCTTCTTACCCCTTGCCACCGGTTTGTCGGCATCATGAATTGAGCGCAGCATGTCCGGTGTCAGTTCCCGCAGACCAGATGACCCTAACTCCTTGATCGCCTTGATCATACTGCTGTCTGATGGCACACTGCCATACATCGACTCCGGGATAGAGCCAATGAAGGAAAATTTCGATGCATCGGATACGATGATCTTCTTGGTATGGAAGGTACCAACAGAAGACATCGGTGCACCGTCAGCAGTTGGGACGTCAAACCTGTCCATGGCCCATCTTGTGATCAAGATCCAGAACCGGGCCAGCGACACTTCAGAGTGTCGAGAAGTGGAAGAAAGGCTCTGAATCAGTTGTTGCCAAAGGACAGACCCGTAATCGAGGTTGATCCCGTTGTAGACCCCATACATGATTGACAGGAAAAGACGACTGGCCCCGTCCGATCCTGAACTCCGCTCAGACAGTCCCTTGAAGAGAACTGTAAATAACCCATTCCACAGGGGCGGTAGGCATGACTTCTTGAACCTTGCAACGGAGGTTAGAACTTCCGTGTAGCCCATGTTGTAGAACATGCTGTATAACATGCCAACCGGAATCGTCTCCGGGTTAACACGTAATGGGTCTGCAGGAAACCCAAGCATGGTGCAGAAGCGGGGACGAGAAATCGACGTCTTGTGTTCTGCCACTTCAAAAAAGATTCTGTCGACACCCTTGTCGTAGTAGGCCGTAGCATAAACCTGAGAGAGAGCCACCATTGGCACCGATTCAATCCGGGACAATGCCGGAGCAAGTTGGGAGTATTTGAGGCATTCAATAACCGGCGACATGTAGGGATCGTAGGCTAGTGGGTTTAGATCAATGACAAGGCATTGTTGAGGTCTGATGGGAAGAATTTGAGAGGTGGCATGAACAGATGAAGATTCAGCCATTGTTGCAGGTGTGGAGAAGAAGATGACCGGGAGAGAGTTTTGGGAGTATTTTTGCTTTGGAAATTATGGGGGAAGTAAAGAGGTAAAAGGTGGTGTGGATGGCTTTTTATAGTAGGTAACAGGAGAGAGAAAGATCGTTTCAAATCTCTTGTGGAAATACGGAAGGGTTTTTGAGTGATTGATTGGTGACAGTTGGGACGTGCGATGATCACGTAGGAGAGAGAGTGTCAGATTCCTAGGATCACGCCGCCCAATAAGCGCCGGTTCAGAGAGAGGAACCGTTTCCATTTCCACACGCGCCATTAATGCCAGATGGATGACGCTTCAATACTGCACACGCGTCCAATAGTGTCAGAAAAAGCGCGGCCTCTTCAAATTCACGCGCCCGCCTTTTTACCGTCGTTTGAATTTCTATCCTTTGAACTTCCGCCGCGTCAGCATCTTTTGTCTCTTCCCCTTTGTTAATCTGCTTTCTTTTGAATAAAACGCCCACGTGGATTATTGGTAACCACAACTTCATTATGAACCATCTATTAAGTATCCAACCTGTAAAATAATTAGTAACGGAATTTTTGAAAATCTAGGATTTTCGTGCAAAGAGTGTAAGAAAAATAAAGAAATAAAGCAACTCTTTTTAGGATAATCTGTGATGTCAAGACTGACACAAAACTGATGATCCCGGGCACGAATCTCTTCCTTCAAGGTCAAGAGAGACCTCAAAGTGTTAGTGTGGAATCCCGTTGAATTACGATCAAACATTTATTAATAAATGTTGAAAGGTTTTTTTTTTAATAAGGCAACTTAAGGGTGGTTTCGCTTTGATTCATCAATCCAATTCTTGATATAAGAATGAATGTGAACAAAGTACTTGTGAGACCAGTGTAGTCTGTTGAACAAGTAGGTTTGAGTTGATTCTGTAGTGGCTTGGATTAATATGAAATCTCAGATAAAAATTTAAAACTGGACCCGATGGGAAGAAATGTTATGGTGTGTAACAATTTCATTGGAACCACGCAAAAACAAAAGAAATTGAGATTTCATGAAGGTACATTCGTCAATTCATTGGTTAAAACTTGATCAAGTTAATTGGTCACCGTCAATTCGTTGGTGTTGAATTTTGGGTTTCACTCAGTTCGTAGTGGCACGAAACTAAGATCATAAACACAGAGGTTGTGTAACCATAAACCTCAGTGGTTGTTTCTGAGAGTCTCAAGGGTTACAATGATGAAACGAATGTTATGGAGAAGTATAATGGGGATTGTGAAAGAAGATATAGTACCTCTGCTGCGAACATAAGGACCAAGCAGGAGACTCTAAACTCATGTGAGAATAGAGTGAGGTAGCTCACGATTAGAATAAATGAGTTAGCCTTATTGGGAAGACAAGGTTTGTGTATACCAGGTCATGAAGGCTAGTATTCAAAATCTTATGAGGCTTGGGACACATACAGCAGCATGCTTCTAGGGACACTTAAGTAAGGCATGGAATATATTCCCATAAACAAATGAGCACACTAAGAAAAATAAAATATTTTTGGAGTTTTTGAAATTGATGTAATAAATAATAAAAAAAAATAAAAAAATGAAAAATAAGACCAAAAAAAAATTTTAGAAGAGTAAAAAAATGGAAAAAGATTGAAAAACCGAACCCGAGCGTTCGGTTGGTTTCGGTTGGAAAAAGTTGAAAAACCGAACCCGAACCTTCGGTTGATTTCGGTTCAGGAAAATTTTGAAAAACCGAACCCGAACCTTCGTTTGATTTCGGTTCTTGAAAATTTTGGAAAACCGAACTCGAACCTTCTGGAGGTTTCGGTTCTTGAAAATTTTAAGAAACCAAAGAGTTTAGATATGCAAAAAAAAACATTTTACATAAAGAAAAACAAAGTTTGCACAAGAAATATACAACTCAGAAAAACTACCTTTGAAGTAATGAGCGAGTGAAATGGTTGAACTGAACCCGAACGTTCGGTTGGTTTCGCTTCTTACGTTTGAGATTGAGAGGCAGTGTGAGGAACTGACTCTGATTCCATCATACCTAGCCCTTGCAAAATTTTATTGAATGAAGCTTCTGGAAGAGCTTTGGTGAAGACGTCAGCCAGTTGATCAGTGGTTCTTACGAAGTGAACTTCGACATTTCCATCTTCCACATGATCTTTGATGAAGTGATACCGCAGTGCTATGTGTTTGGTTTTAGAGTTTCGGGTTATGACAGATCCTAATTGCACTTTCAGAGTCACAATATAGAGGGATCTTCTTCATATTGAGTCCATAGTCTCGAAGTTGACTTTGGATCCAAATCACTTGTGATGTGCAGGATGCAGCGGCAATGTATTCCGCTTCAGCAGTAGACAGCGACACACATGTTTGTTTCTTGGATTGCCAGCTGACCAACTTCCCATCAAGAAATTGACAGCCGCCAGTTGTGCTTTTGCAGTCGAGTCCACATCCTCCAAGGTCAGCATCAGAATAGGCTTGAACGAAGAAGCCTGAATTGGATGGATACCATAGACCTAAGGAAGCGGTTCGCTTGAGATAGCGTAGGATGTTCTTCACTGCCAGCATGTGAGGTTCGCGTGGGTTAGCCTGAAATCGAGCACAATAACATACAGAAAACATGATATCAGGCCTGCTAGCAGTTAGATACATCAGCGAGCCTATCATTTGACGATAGAGCGTGATGTCGACGGCCGGTTTATCTAGTGAAGGAGGAAGTTTGGTGCCGAATGCCATAGGGACTTTGACTTTTGAGTCTCCCATCATGCCAAACTTTGCTAGGAGAGTCTTCGTGTAAGCTTCCTGATTGATAAAGATGCCTTTGGGTCCCTGTCTTATATTTAAACCAAGGAAAAAATTAATAGGACCCATTGAGCTCATTTCAAACTTAGTCTCCATCAACTTTCTGAATTCAGCTGTTAAGCTGGGATTCGTAGAGCCAAAGATGATGTCATCGACATAAATTTGAATTATCATAAGGTGGTTACCTTCCTTTTTGCGAAAGAAGGTTGGGTCAACCGAACCTTGTTTGAATTTAGACATCTTTAAAAATTTTGTAAGCGTTTCATACCAGGCTCTCGGAGCTTGTTTGAGGCCGTACACAGCTTTATCCAGAATGTAGCAATGATTTGGATACTTTTCGTTCACGAACCCAGGAGGTTGCTCCACATACACCGTTTCTTCAAGTTCTCCATTGAGAAATGCGCACTTGACGTCCATTTGGAAGACCTCAAAGTTTTTGTGAGCAGCATAAGCCAGAAATATTCTAACCGATTCTAGCCTAGCTACTGGAGCGAACGTCTCTTCGTAATCTATCCCTTCCTCCTGACAGTATCCTTTGACAACCAGGCGAGCCTTGTTCCTTATGACATTACCTTCCTTGTCCATTTTGTTTCTAAAAACCCATTTGAGACCAACAACTGAAGCATCCGGAGGAGTTGGAATGAGGCGCCAGACTTTGTTCCTCTCAAACTCGTTTAGTTCGTCTTGCATTGCTTGAACCCAATCAGAGTGATCGAGGGCAGTGTTCACTGTCTTCGGTTCAACTTTTGATACAAATGAGTTAAACATACAAAACTCAACTTTTGAGAATAAGGATGTCTGTTTTGCCTTCAGTTGAGATCGGGTCAGAACCTTTTCAGATACATCACCAACTACTTGAGAGATAGGATGATCTCTGGTCCATTTTGTAAGAGGAGGGTAATTCGGATCAAAGGATGGATCTAGTTCAGCGTTGATCATCTCTTCAGGCTCGGATTGGCTATCAAAATCAAGCGTCATATCATCATGCTCCCCCTCAATTGATGAGTCTTGACAAACATGAGGTTCATGGGTTTCTTGTGGTGCTGGATTTTCAAGCATTGAAGCACCTTCGTGAGGAGGTACATCTTCGGTTGGAGAGATACCTTCGGTTGATGAAGGACCTTCGGTTGAAGTAGTAGAGCTTGGCTCCCCCTGGACTTGTGAGCGAGGCTCCCCCTCGACAAGAGAATTTGGCTCCCCCTCGACTGAAGCATTGTTGGTTGGAGATTCATCAGCAGGCAATTCTCCTTCATGCATTCTTCTTGCAGCATCTTCGACAATTTGCTTTATATGATCTATTTTGTTGTCGGCTGCTCCTGCTTCCGAGAAAGAAGCTTTTTCCGGTTCATCAAAGAGATCCAGAAAATTCTCGTACATATTGGCGATTGAGACTGTGACTTGACCAGTTTGAGGGAAGATTTCCCTGGCAGTGTCATCTATGGCCTGTAGCTTCTTGACATAGCTATCGTCGAAGGTCAGATAGTATGTCTCTTCAATCCTTCTTGATCGTTTGTTTAGGACCCTGTACGCCTTTGAAGTGAGTGAGTAACCCAGAAAGATTCCCTCGTCGGCTTTGACATCAAACTTGTTGCGGTGTTCTTTAGAGTTAAAGATGAAACACCTTGAGCCAAAAACGTGGAAAAATTTCACATTGGGTTTCCTGTTGTTTAGTATCTCATATGGTGTGAGCGTGAATCGCTTGTTGAGATAGGACCTGTTTTGTGTATAACAAGCAGCAGAAATAGCGTCAGCCCAAAAATAAAGAGGTAAGGAAGCGAAACTTAACATAGTTCGGGCAGCTTCACACAGAGATCGGTTTCGTCTTTCGACTATTCCATTCTGCTGTGGTGTGTAGGGAGCTGAGAAATTATGGCTAATTCCCTTTTCTGCAAGAAACGCTTCAAACTCCCTGTTCTTGAATTCGAGACCATTGTCGCTCCTGATGTTGCGAACGACCTTCTTGAGCTGGACTTCAATTTGCTTGATAAACACTTTCAGCTTTTGAGTCGCTTCAGATTTGAGCTTTAGAAAGAACACCCATGTAAATCTAGAGAAGTCATCAACGACAACAAGAATGTACTTGCTACCACCGATGCTTTCAATAGATGAAGGACCACATAAATCGATATGAAGCAATTCGAGTGGTTCAACAACTTTTGTGTTAATTATGGATGGGTGACTTTGACGACTCTGCTTTCCCATTTCACATGCAGCACATAAATGCTCTCTGTCAAACTTGAGCAATGGAAGACCCCTAACATGACCTCCAGTGACAAGTCGGTTGATATCTTTGAAATTGAGATGAGAGAGTCTTCTGTGCCACAACCAGCTTTCGTCGGATTCAGCTTTTGATAGCAGACAAATAGTTGGGTTTCCTTTGATGGGTTTCATGTTCAACGGAAACATTTCACCCTTTCGCTCTGACTTCAGAATCACTTTCTTTGTTGTTTTCTCTAAGATTTCAGAACCTTCATCATCGAATGAAACTTTGAGACCTGTACCTCCAACAAGCTGAGATACACTGATGAGGTTATGTTGAAGTCCTTCCACATAGGCCACCTTTCTTATGGTAAAATCACCATTCGTTATCATCCCATATCCCTTTATGGTGCCGAAAGAGTTATTTCCAAACTTAACGTTGCCACCATTTGCAAGAGATCTGTATTCCCTGAGTTCCTCCTTCCTTCCTGTCATGTGACGCGAGCAGCCACTGTCGATGTACCATTCTTCGTCAAACTGCTCGTCACTTATAACCTGCAAAAATTAAGCAGATTTAGGAACCCAAAGTTTCTTGGGTCCATGTGAGGTTTTCATGGGAACAGGAATAGTTAGAGAGATATCAACAAGATATGTTCTTTTAATTAAAGTTGTTTCATCTTTCTTTTTAATGGTGAAAACTTTTATTTTGTTAGGATTGGGTTTGATCGCTTTAGATTCAGGTTTGAATTCATCGACCTTCTGCTTTCCCTTCTGTTCAGCAGATGGACGTGGTTTTTGAGAACCCATGGAATTAGCGTTAGAGCAAGATGGAGATGAACAAGAAGAATTAGGACGAGAGGATTTGGATTTGGATAGAGGTGTCTTCCTTGCTGATGACTCTAGGTGACCCTTTTGCTTTTGATCGTGGGTGGGTTTAACCTTTGAGTCTTGTTCTCTTCTGACTTCAGAACCGAACCTCTGAGTTCGGTTGGAGTTGTTCTTGGAACCGAACCTTTGGTTTCGGTTGAAATCCTTTTCAGAACCGAACCTTTTCTTTCGGTTGGTAGTTTCATGCGAACCGAACCTTGGCTTTCGGTTGGTATCTTCTTGTGAACCGAACCTTGGCTTTCGGTTGTCGGAATCATCGTGCTTTCTTACGGGATTATTTTCATACTTCAGATTCTTGTCCTTGTGTGAATAGTATGCATTCTGGGAGTGCCAGAATTGTTTCCTTTCAGAAAGGTTTTTCCTGTATCTTAGGTTCCTTTCTATCTTTTTATCCCTCATCTGTTTAGGTTGATGATGAACGTTCGCTTTTGCTTTTGATGTTACCTTTGTTGATTCCTTTTGATCTTTAGGAGTTTTTCTTTGAAACGAGGGAGCAGAGGGGATATCTGAAGAAGATTCAGTTTGCCCTGAGGAAGTGGAAGGAGTTTCTGATGAAGTTTCACTTCGAGCTGTTGGTGGTGAAGGAATGTCTTCTTTCGCTGAACGATCAACCTCTTGAGGAGTGTCTTTTGTACCACTTGTGCTTGGTTCACTGAAATTATCAGGTTTGTTCAAGGGTTCAGGTATGTATCTCCCTTTCTTCATCCAAGATGTTCTTTCAGATAGACCAACAGTTTCGTTTCCATTGTCAATAGGAGCTTCCCAGAAGTACTCATCACAGCCATCAGCATTGTCTTCGTTAACAATAGCCGTGAGTTCAGCTGTTTGATGTTCGGTTACTCCACTCACTTTGTATACCTGATTCGGAGTGGTTCTGACCTTTTGATACACAACAGCCTTTTCAACTAATTTCGGGGACTTTTGTTGGGACAATCTAGCGAATTCCACAGAATTTTCAGAAACAAGATTTTTGTGATTTTCAGTTTCGCTTTTAACAAATTCTGAGCAGTCAACCGTATCCTCTACAGAAATTTCACTCATGTTTTCGTCCTCGTTAGGCTCAGATGCATTTTCAACATCGATTTTATTTTCTGAGCTTACCTTGGCATTTAGAGAGTCAAACTTTTGTATGGTTTCGGTTCTCAGTTTAAGTCTGTCATTTTCGTCCAAAAGATTTTTGAGCATGTCCTTGTGGTCTTTGGATTTAATGAAGGACTCAATTTTGTCCAGTCCAATTTGATAAGTTGGGTTGACATCATCAGACGAAATCACACTCTCACAATTGTAATCTTCGGCATCGATTTCATCCTCCTTAAATTCTAGGAATGGTAAAATCATATGATGGATCTTTTTGCCTATCTCACAGTCCAAGTGAAGCTGAGTAATATTGGAATATAAACGTTTAGCTATTAAACAAAAAACATTTCGTTGTTTTAACAATTTCAAATTGTCTCTCTGCAAATAAATGTTTTCGTCTTTGACTTTAATTAATCCCGACTCTTTTAACTCAATCCACATACGCCGCTCCTCACTCTTCGACGCCACCCTGCTTAATTGATCAGTCAGGTTAGAATTGGTGACTCGAGTTTGAGTTAAGCTACTATCTAAATGAGAAATTCTTGTGTTAACGTTTTTCAGTTCTTTCTCATATGAGGATGATGGTATTTTAGATGAAATAAAAACATATTGTACCTTCTTAATCAGTTCATCAAGCTCATTGAACTGTTGGCTAAGTGGTTTGGCCGTGAAGCACATATCTTCCTGCACCTTCGGTCCATTGCTTCCTCCATCGGTATTGTATCCCCTCATCTGAGATGCGCTTGACACCATGAAGCATTTTCCACCACTGCTTTCCTCCTTAGCCATATAAGCCTTTCCATGAGTAGGCTTCCTCACTTCTTCGTCTTCTGAGTCAGTAGACCAAACTTCGGTGCTACCGAACTCATCGTCATTAACCGAACCCTGCACAATAAGAGCATTAATAGAAGGGTTAGCGGTAGACTTTTTCTTTCTTAACTCATCCAATCTCTTCTGCAATACGGCTTCCTCATCCTTTCCGTCATCCTTTTCAGCCATCTTTTTAAGAACACAGTCCTTAGCATAGTGGTTCTTGCCACCACAGTAAAAACAGCTTACTCCGGAATCGCCATCTGCCTTCGGTTCCTTCTTGGACTCCTCAGTCTTCGGTTCATTGTTCACTTTTTCAGAGCTATAACTCCCCTGCCAGTTTCGGTTTTTGTTGCTGGGGAATCTCTTCTTTATGAACCTCTTAGGATTAGATACCATCATGGCATAATCCTCAGTTGTGAGGTCATATTCTTCTAAGTTGAGCTCTTCATCCTCCATCACGGCTTTACTTTTAGATAGGAGGGCCAACGAACCAAGACTAGACACAACGTTCTTCTCTTGAACCACAATGTTCTCTTGGGACTTTAGAATACCCACTAGTTTCGCCAAAGAGTATGATTTAAACTGTTCATGGGCTTTGACTGTGGAAACTACTGCTCTCCATTCAGATCTCAGTCCGTTCAAGAAAGTAACCTTTTGTTCGATGAGCTTCCTTTCAATGTCGTGTTTGATCATCTTGCTGAGAAGATGATTGAAGCGATCAAATGTCTGGGTCACAGTTTCTTCGGCCCCTTGCCTGAATTCTCCAAACTCAGATAGAAGCAAGGTTTGGATGGAGTGTTCAAGATCTTCGTCTGTTGAATACAGTTCGCGAAGTCTATCCCACACTTCCTTCGCCGTAGTGCATGAGCTGACTAGTCTGAATGTGTCGGACTGAAGGGCAAATCTGATTAACCTTAGTGCCTTAATATTGCACTGGAATTTATCTTTCTCATCCTGCGCAATATTCGTCACGTCCTTGAGCAAATCGTTGTATTCTTTTTGCGTCT
Source organism: Lactuca sativa (assembly GCF_002870075.4). NCBI lineage: Eukaryota > Viridiplantae > Streptophyta > Magnoliopsida > Asterales > Asteraceae > Lactuca > Lactuca sativa. The sequence continues at coordinate 323,271,214 of NC_056627.2, read as the reverse complement.
TAATAACTCTGGATGTCGCGGAGTGAGAAAACGGTCCATTGATAATGGCTTCCCATATGAGAAAACCATTGTCCTCCGATCCAATCACGTAATCTTCAAAATGATGTGCCCATACTTCATAGTCATGAGTGTATAAGATTGGAATCTTTGTCGTCGAACCTATGCTGTTGGAAATATTAATAGGGTTTGATTGCGTTGCGTCCATAATGATCATAAAACCTGTTCAAAGATCAGACTTGTAATAAAGCAGATTAGGGCAAAACAATAAATACTAAGATACGTCAATTAAGATGACGGCTCAATAAATATCGATGATTGCGGAAAACCCTAATGGAAATCTTTTTCACAGAAAAGATGTGTATCGATTACACAGCCTCCTGCTCTGATACCAATTGAAGGGATTAAAACTATAACTTTTTAATCTATAAAGATCGATTAGATCGTGAACAAGTATATGAATATGAAACTGCAAGAACACAACATAAATAACAAGACGGAACGCAATAATAAGAACAAACAGCTTGAATCAAACGTGTCGAATGATTAAATAAAATCCTTAGAAGAGCTCGATTAAGAACATCAACTGTAAAGGATTGGAATATTACAAGAGAGCAATATCGTAAACTCAGGAATGCCAAAACAGAAATCTTGAATCTTAACCTAATATGCATGAAAGCGACAACTTATATACAATACATAAAAGGCTCTCGGTTGGACAGGCCCAAACCGGAGAATACAAGGCTAATCTACAAGCCCAAAAGACGTAATACAAAACAGAACTTCTGCCCAACAAACTTCTCTAAGAGGACGTAAAAGCAGATGGCCAAACGAAAGAAATCACCCTCTAACGGGGGGATGATGTGACAACCGTCAATTTTCAGTCAAGTCAAAGTCAACGAAAGTCAACAAGTCAAACCGGTCCACTCATCTTGCCGTAAGTGCTAGAGCTTATGATAAGTAACTCCTAAACAACTCTCTATTCTAACGAGAGATCCTAAATCAAAAAGTGCGTACACCTAGATCTCCTTAACCTAAAACTGAGGTACGTGGCGAGCCAAACCGATAAAACAATGTCGCATACTCATCGGGAGTATGCAAGATCCTTAAACAGGGCTTAACGAGGTTTACGGACCTTGCAGTGCGTAGCCGGACACTCAAAAAGGTCACCAATGAAACCTCTCTCAATCGTTTTCACTCTATCTCTTCTTATGTTAAATCTCTCCCAAATCTCTCTAAGTATGTGAAATCTCTCCCACATATCTCTTTGTATGTGAAATCTCTCCAAGAATGTCAAATCTCTCCCAAATCTCTCTAAGTATGTGAAATCTCTCCCACATATCTCTTTGTATGTGAAATCTCTCCAAGAATGTCAAATCTCTCCCAAATCTCTCTAAGTATGTGAAATCTCTCCCACATATCTCTTTGTATGTGAAATCTCTCCAAGAATGTCAAATCTCTCCCAAATCTCTCTAAGTATGTGAAATCTCTCCCACATATCTCTTTGTATGTGAAATCTCTCCAAGAATGTCAAATCTCTCCCAAATCTCTCTAAGTATGTGAAATCTCTCCCACATATCTCTTCGTATGTGAAATCTCTCCAAGAATGTCAAATCTCTCCCAAATCTCTCTGAGTATGTGGAATCTCTCTCAAATCTCTCTCGAAATCTCTCCCCAACTTTCTATAATCACTCGGGGCATCCCGACCCTCGAATTTGGCGAAAACAGCCCAAAAACGGAAGTCTACGCGAAAAACGGACCTTAGGAACCGAAACCCCTCTTAGGAACCGAAACCCTCCTGATGAAGAAGGCTGTTGATCCGAACCGAAGGAACTGTTCACTAACCGAACCGAAGGTACTGTTCACTACTGTTCACTACAGTCCGTTCGGTTCTGCCATTCTTGCCTCCTAACTCCGAACCGAAGCTTCCCTGCTGAGCCTTCGGACCGAGCCTTCGGACCAGACCCTCGCCCTTCGCCTTCGCTCCTTCTTCTGGCTCGCGCCTTCGTTTCCGACTCAGCATCAGCATGGACCGAGCCTCGGCCTAGGACCGAGAGGTCTCGCTGGAACCTCAAATTCTCCCGGTTTTCGCATAGTTTTACGTTTAAGGCCCGTTTTTAATTATTTTAACGCGGGGTTTTCACCCAAAATCATATTTTAACATAATAAACCCTAAATATTCACAATTTAATCATATTTTCATAAAAACCTTTATTTAAATAATAAAAGCAAGTGGGTAAAGTACAAAGAGGTGGAGTGTTGACTTTGCTTTACTTTATGACACAAGCAACCACTCCCACACCCACTCTATGACCAGCCACACCTCCCCACCTTACCTAGGTCACATCAATGTACTTTCCACTCAATCATCACTCTTTCCCACGTTTTTGAGGGCTGAATATGCACCCTCTCTCCTCATTTTCTCTCATTTTCTCTCTTTTCACCAAAAAGAGCAAACTCTTTTCTCTCTCATTTTCCCTCTCTAGAACTCGAGATTTGAGGGCTGATTCTTTGGATTTCCTCCACATTTGGTAAGAATAATCCATTCTCTTTATGATTATCTCAATTATTTCCACTCAAATCATGGATATCTTACACAAACTCCATTATAATTGTGTTAGATCTTCGAATCTTCAAGTGATTCTTCAAGTGTTCTTGGATTGAACACTTCTCTTCTTCAACACTTACCTACTGAAATCACTTAAGGTGAGTTCATACCCCTACATTTTCACGTTTTCTCAAGTTTTTAGGGGGGGAATACAAGTTAAAATACTTAGAACATAACTACATTTTTCTAACAGCTTTCTTCAGAAAAGTTTCACTCCATTCACGGACTGTTTTGGACATCTTAAATATTTTTGTTTTCAAAACTGTTTTAGGTGCATGTAGTTCCACTTCTCAGCTTTAAAATGACTACTTGCACATCTCCATACGATTTTTCTACAATTTATGGTGATTTTTACAAAACTGCCTATCATTTCAAACATCAATCCGGACCAGTCTGTGATTATGGACTTTTTCACCCAAGTTAGAGGTCATTAAAAATTTTAATAAAAATTATGAACAAACTAGACTCATTTTCCAAACTCTCAGAAGTTACAGAACCTGATTTGGACATTTTATGATTTTTCTACAATTTTTCCAATAACAGTTACAGAAAATGTTATTAACAGAAAAACACAATAAATTTCATTTCACCTTGTAACATGTTGAGCAAGGTATACATCGTCATGTGATTATGTGTAGTTGCAATATATGACAAATTTTGTATTCTTACATAGACATACATCAGAAAACAAATGGATTTACACCTTCACAAGTATGACAAATATATATATATATATATATATATATATATATATATATATATATATATATATATATATATATATATATATATACACACGATATTACGAGGCTATATCCATTAAAATATAAACATTGATAAATTATGACAAGTAAGGCCTATGCTCATTTCCCACGAAATCAATCGATAGACTATAATAGGTATAGTTTAGGGTTATTCATATAACAAACACAATATTAAAGGTCTTACACTTACAAAAGAGTTATTGCCGCTATGGACGATTAAGATAATCTATAACAAGTATAGTTAAGCCATTATACCCCCACAAACGAACGCGTTAGTTATAATCGGTATAGTTATGGTAAATACATATTACAAACAAAGTAATAAACTATAATAGGTATAGTTTATGTTTCATCTACCCTAGGAACTTAATTACAAGAAAGGAACTCACCATCACCATCACTTTTGATAAGCTATTCATATGCATAGTTCAGGTTCACTAATCCCTATCACTCCCCGGTGAACTATGATATGTATAGGTTACACTCACCATCACCATCACTTTTGATAAGCTATTCATATGCATAGTTCAGGTTCACTAATCCCTATCACTCCCCGGTGAACTATGATATGTATAGGTTACACTCACCATCACCACCACTTTTGATAAGCTATTCATATGCATAGTTCAGGTTCCCTAATCCCTATTACTCCCCGGTGAACTATGATATGTATAGGTTATATCCACAATAGATTTTCGTATGGTTAGACTTCAACTATAATCGTTGAGCGTATATGCTTGAGTCATACAAGAATTTAGTCTGGATTGGCTTGGAATTGGTGGTGCCCGCCTCATCTCCTGTTCCTTGTTTGGTTGTGGACCTAGGGCGGACCCATTATATTCGACGCTTTATCTAACCTAAATCTTATATAACTTATATATGCTGGACAATTATAGGGGAAATCTACGGGTAAATCTAGAATACATCAACGCATCATATAGGATTATTCTGTATACACTTAATTAAGAAAATATTGGATTTTCTGGAGATCAAACTCTATCGATTTTAAAAGAGGAAAACGGTTTCTACTCCAAACAAAACTCTTATGAACTCACCAACTTAATTGTTGACACTTTTCAAAACTACTTGTATTCTCAGGGAATCAGTGAAACAGGAAAACTTCAGCGCTTTGAGGATGGGACGTTAAATCGTCAACAATTTATTTTGTCATCATATTGTAATGGATTTTGAAACATGTAAACAAATACTTTGGTGTAACTTTTTCAATTATATTTATGATGGTTGTATTTACTTTGAGCACTATTATACATATTGTTGTGATACTGAACATGAAGTCCTCCACCCCTGGACGTTTCCGCCATCCTTGGTTTGGGGGTGTGACAGATTGGTATCAGAGCATTGTTTATAGTGAACTCAGTATATCGAACCACATAAGATATACAAACTATAAATACATTGGGACCGAAAGTCTCTGATTTAAAGTTTTCAAAACAACTATACTTTTAGAAACAAATAATTCCTCGGTAAAAGTAGGAGCAGGTGCACACACACTAGGGTCAGTATCACGATGGGATGGGACAAAAGTAGAAATTGTTGAACAATACGAGTAGGCTTGGGGATGTATAGTCAGGACTGGGAATGACATAGCCTGATCAACTATGTCTCACCCAGAAATGATTACCATATGCCCAGGAATGGTCGTAAGAGTTGCAACAAGTCTAAAAACTTACCAACACTACCACAATGAAATACCATAGGGGTATTTGGAATTATTATAATTACTTATTTGAGAACTAAATAGATTTTTATCAATAGGTCAATAACTGCCTAGAGGATACAATAAAACTATATGTATCCAGGACGTCATAGGCTTAGAATCTGTGAATCTTTGCTTTACTTCCTGTTCTCGTTGGATTGGGGATTTAGAGTTAGGATCGCTTATTCGAAGGTCTATCCTGTCCCAAATACATGTGAATAGTATGCACTAAATAATATATTGAAGTACCTGATAAAGATCACCTTATAATTATCTAATTAGTACGTCTACTTAGTTATTTCTTATATCCCCATTTCTCGCAAAGATATTATGGCTGAATTCCTTCTCCACGACGACCCGTACTACCCTAACCACGGCAATACTGAACGGCTCGGAGAGGAGCCATAGAGTGAGTACCGAATCCCTTTGGATGGTCACCAAGCTGAAGGCTTTGCTGATGGTCCTGACCCCGACCCTGAAGTGGAGAACCTACCCTGATGGCCCTTGTTCCAAATCCTAACCCTCGTCCGGTGGTTCAAGGCCCAACGCCTCCTTGGGTAGAGTGCTTGGAAACCTAGAAAGAAGAACACGACCAACCTAGGTTGTTAAGTGGAGACATTCGAATCCTTCAGAATTCGGAGACTACACTATTCCAGGGAACCGTAGCATTGCCCAAAATCTTCCTTACGTTAATGAGATGTAGACCTATTATCCTCGAACCCTATACTACAAACAATTTACATATGGTAACTCCAAGAAATTCTTAATATATACCAAGTAATTTTAGAAAGGGATCAGGCGAAACAAATCACAAGCTGCATTTGAGTCATTACCACTAAAATTCATTCATAGGGACTTTGTTATGAATTAAATACAAAATACTTTTAAGTCAGGACATAATACAGACAAGTCTGGCTTGATAACATCTGACTTGTCACTACTATTAAAAACTTATCGTTTGTACGTCTCTACCAACTTATGACAGGACTATGCCGCCAAAGAAAAAGTCCAGACCCTCCGGGAGCACCGCCCCCTCCGCAGTTCGATCCCATAATGTTTCAAGTTGCCGTAACAGCAGCAGTGGCGGCAGCAATGTCGCAAATGGGTACAAATGGTTCCGGCGGCTTCGGATCCGGGAATACTAACTCGAATCAGGGGGACAGCACAGGACGCACTAAGGAGTGTTCTTACAAAGACTTCACAAATGGCAAACCCGATCCTTTCGACGGAAGCGGGGGCGTCATCGCGCTGATGCAATGGTTTGAAAGGACCGAAGCAGTCTTCGAAATCTGCGCTTGTCCCGAAGCGAGCAAAGTCAAGTATGCGGCATTCACTTTTACAAGAAAAGCTCTTACTTGGTGGAATAGCCGAGTTAAGTCACTTACTCCTGCAGTGGCTAACTCTATAAGCTGGGAGGATCTAAAAGCTTTAATGCTAAAAGAGTATTGCCCAAGAGGCGAAGTGCAAAAACTGGAAGAGGAACTCTGGAACCTCAAAATGTCGGGAATGGATCTCGAAGCTTATACTGCCCGATTCAATGACCTAGCACTCCTCTGTCCTGCAATGGTCACCCCAGAGGAGAAAAAGATAGAACGATACCTTTGGGGGCTATCATCCCAGATCCATGATAGTGTATTGGCCTCAAGACCAACTACCTTCGACAGCGCCAAGGAGTTGGCACAACAACTCATCGACCATCGAGCCAGCCGTGACACTTCGACAACCACGCCAATTGTTGCGATTCATGCTGCCACAACCCTCACCACGCCAACTCCCATAAAGCAATACGCTGGAACCCTTCCGAAATGTAACAAGTGTAGCTTCCATCACACTGGGGCTTGTAGAGAATTGCAATGCATGAACTGCAATAGAAAAGGGCACACTACTCGTTTCTGTAAGGCACCGGTACGACCCATCAACCAGTTCCCCGGCTCTGGAGTAAGCCCAGCCTGTTACAAATGTGGAGAAACAGGCCACTTTAAAAGGAACTGCCCAAGAGCAAGGGATGCCAGTGGTGGTGGAAGGGTACTTGCGATCACCGAAGGAGAGACCACCCCGGAACTGCCCGCAAATATTAGTACGTGTTTCTAACACCGACGTTTAAATTCCAAATTTCTTTATTTAATTAAGTCTAACATCGATTTAAGCATGCATAGTAGTAATGCCAAAGATTAAACTGAGAGCATAAACAATAGGAAATTCCAAGGCCGTCATAAGACCATTCTATGAATTTGCTTCGACTCCGCAATGGGACTGCATCATAGGGATGTAGGTCAAACTTTCGAGAACATGCTTCTACTTTATAGGTGAGCGGTTAAAATACATCTAGGTTTAATGTTAGCCCTGACTAGGAACTCTAATTCATTAAGAAGGATTACTAAGTTATTTATTATGATTTCCTCGCTTATACATTCCCCAATTATATATAACGAATACGTGGTAGATAATAAAATGTGAGAATTCTGACTTAGTTTCTTTTCCTTGTTGGGATGTGAAACTGAAATAGAATCACACATTTTACTATCCGCCCAGTATTGGTTATATCATAATGTGAATAAGCTAAGTTTTCATGTATGATAACTCGTCTCTTAGTCAGAATCAAAATAATGTAGAGCCGACCTTAGTCATTTTCAAACTCCTTGCCTGATTTCGAATTTCGGGACGAAATTCCCTCTAACGGGGGGATGATGTGACAACCGTCAATTTTCAGTCAAGTCAAAGTCAACGAAAGTCAACAAGTCAAACCGGTCCACTCATCTTGCCGTAAGTGCTAGAGCTTATGATAAGTAACTCCTAAACAACTCTCTATTCTAACGAGAGATCCTAAATCAAAAAGTGCGTACACCTAGATCTCCTTAACCTAAAACTGAGGTACGTGGCGAGCCAAACCGATAAAACAATGTCGCATACTCATCGGGAGTATGCAAGATCCTTAAACAGGGCTTAACGAGGTTTACGGACCTTGCAGTGCGTAGCCGGACACTCAAAAAGGTCACCAATGAAACCTCTCTCAATCGTTTTCACTCTATCTCTTCTTATGTTAAATCTCTCCCAAATCTCTCTAAGTATGTGAAATCTCTCCCACATATCTCTTTGTATGTGAAATCTCTCCAAGAATGTCAAATCTCTCCCAAATCTCTCTAAGTATGTGAAATCTCTCCCACATATCTCTTTGTATGTGAAATCTCTCCAAGAATGTCAAATCTCTCCCAAATCTCTCTAAGTATGTGAAATCTCTCCCACATATCTCTTTGTATGTGAAATCTCTCCAAGAATGTCAAATCTCTCCCAAATCTCTCTAAGTATGTGAAATCTCTCCCACATATCTCTTTGTATGTGAAATCTCTCCAAGAATGTCAAATCTCTCCCAAATCTCTCTAAGTATGTGAAATCTCTCCCACATATCTCTTCGTATGTGAAATCTCTCCAAGAATGTCAAATCTCTCCCAAATCTCTCTGAGTATGTGGAATCTCTCTCAAATCTCTCTCGAAATCTCTCCCCAACTTTCTATAATCACTCGGGGCATCCCGACCCTCGAATTTGGCGAAAACAGCCCAAAAACGGAAGTCTACGCGAAAAACGGACCTTAGGAACCGAAACCCCTCTTAGGAACCGAAACCCTCCTGATGAAGAAGGCTGTTGATCCGAACCGAAGGAACTGTTCACTAACCGAACCGAAGGTACTGTTCACTACTGTTCACTACAGTCCGTTCGGTTCTGCCATTCTTGCCTCCTAACTCCGAACCGAAGCTTCCCTGCTGAGCCTTCGGACCGAGCCTTCGGACCAGACCCTCGCCCTTCGCCTTCGCTCCTTCTTCTGGCTCGCGCCTTCGTTTCCGACTCAGCATCAGCATGGACCGAGCCTCGGCCTAGGACCGAGAGGTCTCGCTGGAACCTCAAATTCTCCCGGTTTTCGCATAGTTTTACGTTTAAGGCCCGTTTTTAATTATTTTAACGCGGGGTTTTCACCCAAAATCATATTTTAACATAATAAACCCTAAATATTCACAATTTAATCATATTTTCATAAAAACCTTTATTTAAATAATAAAAGCAAGTGGGTAAAGTACAAAGAGGTGGAGTGTTGACTTTGCTTTACTTTATGACACAAGCAACCACTCCCACACCCACTCTATGACCAGCCACACCTCCCCACCTTACCTAGGTCACATCAATGTACTTTCCACTCAATCATCACTCTTTCCCACGTTTTTGAGGGCTGAATATGCACCCTCTCTCCTCATTTTCTCTCATTTTCTCTCTTTTCACCAAAAAGAGCAAACTCTTTTCTCTCTCATTTTCCCTCTCTAGAACTCGAGATTTGAGGGCTGATTCTTTGGATTTCCTCCACATTTGGTAAGAATAATCCATTCTCTTTATGATTATCTCAATTATTTCCACTCAAATCATGGATATCTTACACAAACTCCATTATAATTGTGTTAGATCTTCGAATCTTCAAGTGATTCTTCAAGTGTTCTTGGATTGAACACTTCTCTTCTTCAACACTTACCTACTGAAATCACTTAAGGTGAGTTCATACCCCTACATTTTCACGTTTTCTCAAGTTTTTAGGGGGGGAATACAAGTTAAAATACTTAGAACATAACTACATTTTTCTAACAGCTTTCTTCAGAAAAGTTTCACTCCATTCACGGACTGTTTTGGACATCTTAAATATTTTTGTTTTCAAAACTGTTTTAGGTGCATGTAGTTCCACTTCTCAGCTTTAAAATGACTACTTGCACATCTCCATACGATTTTTCTACAATTTATGGTGATTTTTACAAAACTGCCTATCATTTCAAACATCAATCCGGACCAGTCTGTGATTATGGACTTTTTCACCCAAGTTAGAGGTCATTAAAAATTTTAATAAAAATTATGAACAAACTAGACTCATTTTCCAAACTCTCAGAAGTTACAGAACCTGATTTGGACATTTTATGATTTTTCTACAATTTTTCCAATAACAGTTACAGAAAATGTTATTAACAGAAAAACACAATAAATTTCATTTCACCTTGTAACATGTTGAGCAAGGTATACATCGTCATGTGATTATGTGTAGTTGCAATATATGACAAATTTTGTATTCTTACATAGACATACATCAGAAAACAAATGGATTTACACCTTCACAAGTATGACAAATATATATATATATATATATATATATATATATATATATATATATATATATATATATATATATACACACGATATTACGAGGCTATATCCATTAAAATATAAACATTGATAAATTATGACAAGTAAGGCCTATGCTCATTTCCCACGAAATCAATCGATAGACTATAATAGGTATAGTTTAGGGTTATTCATATAACAAACACAATATTAAAGGTCTTACACTTACAAAAGAGTTATTGCCGCTATGGACGATTAAGATAATCTATAACAAGTATAGTTAAGCCATTATACCCCCACAAACGAACGCGTTAGTTATAATCGGTATAGTTATGGTAAATACATATTACAAACAAAGTAATAAACTATAATAGGTATAGTTTATGTTTCATCTACCCTAGGAACTTAATTACAAGAAAGGAACTCACCATCACCATCACTTTTGATAAGCTATTCATATGCATAGTTCAGGTTCACTAATCCCTATCACTCCCCGGTGAACTATGATATGTATAGGTTACACTCACCATCACCATCACTTTTGATAAGCTATTCATATGCATAGTTCAGGTTCACTAATCCCTATCACTCCCCGGTGAACTATGATATGTATAGGTTACACTCACCATCACCACCACTTTTGATAATCTATTCATATGCATAGTTCAGGTTCCCTAATCCCTATTACTCCCCGGTGAACTATGATATGTATAGGTTATATCCACAATAGATTTTCGTATGGTTAGACTTCAACTATAATCGTTGAGCGTATATGCTTGAGTCATACAAGAATTTAGTCTGGATTGGCTTGGAATTGGTGGTGCCCGCCTCATCTCCTGTTCCTTGTTTGGTTGTGGACCTAGGGCGGACCCATTATATTCGACGCTTTATCTAACCTAAATCTTATATAACTTATATATGCTGGACAATTATAGGGGAAATATACGGGTAAATCTAGAATACATCAACGCATCATATAGGATTATTCTGTATACACTTAATTAAGAAAATATTGGATTTTCTGGAGATCAAACTCTATCGATTTTAAAAGAGGAAAACGGTTTCTACTCCAAACAAAACTCTTATGAACTCACCAACTTAATTGTTGACACTTTTCAAAACTACTTGTATTCTCAGGGAATCAGTGAAACAGGAAAACTTCAGCGCTTTGAGGATGGGACGTTAAATCGTCAACAATTTATTTTGTCATCATATTGTAATGGATTTTGAAACATGTAAATAAATACTTTGGTGTAACTTTTTCAATTATATTTATGATGGTTGTATTTACTTTGAGCACTATTATACATATTGTTGTGATACTGAACATGAAGTCCTCCACCCCTGGACGTTTCCGCCATCCTTGGTTTGGGGGTGTGACAATTTTTGACAAAGATTGGTCAGATTTTGTTGACAGGGCTCATACAAGACATTTGGAGCTCACCAAAGAACAAGTTGAATATACACTTATTTATGTTCATCAACGGGCTATCCGAAGTTATCTTTCCTTTCACCTTTTCAACCGATGAAGAAATTGATCACGCTTTCACTCCTTTCGAAGAAGCTCAAAAGACTATGTCTATAGGAGATGTTCCCGAATCTACAAATGTTTTTGATGATCCTCCTCCGAAGTTCACAAATGAAGAAGCTATCAAGCCTCCAACTGACGATGAACTCTCGGATGAGGTCATGTTCGAAGATGACAACACAATAGTTGGTGTTATTCCAATCTCTACCGCTTTCGATCTTCTACAGTAGCTCTCCTCCTCGAAACTGATTTATGATTTCAGTCTCTCCTCATCCTCTAAGGAATCTAAAGAATAAGAAAATGTTGAAGCGAATAAGCACTCCTCTCCTAAAGTTACCTGGGAAAGCGATCATGGTAAAAAGGTTCAAGCTAACCCAATATATGAATCCAAGCCCTCTGAACCACATGATGATGCAAATGATGATGAAGATGACAAGCCTGAAAGCTCTACCTCAGATACAGGATCTTCAGGTGAAAATATTGAAGATCCTTTTGCCCTGTTAGGACTTTGAGATAATGTTACCTAAGCTATCTCCAAAGTTGATTCCCTTGATCAGAAATCATAGGCCTTGATTAAAAGGTTACAAATCTTGACTCCAAGCTCGAGTTGGTCCCTAAATCTCTTTCCGAGGTCCAAGCTAATGCACCCTTGGAACTTGACCGAGCCAATCAGCTTGACCAACTTATTTCCCTTCGTCTCAAGCGCACGATCGAAGAAGTTGAAAATAAGTACAATCATAGTCTCGACCATTACATTTCCACCACCATCATTATGCTCAAGATGTTGGATTATGAGCATGGTCCTTTTGGGTTGCCTTCACCACAGCAATATGTAGGATGAATTAAGGAGAGAAAGGATTAATTATGATTTATTAATATATTATGATAATAATATATTCGAGGAGAAATCATATTGTTTAATTAATATTAGTCAAGAATTAATTAAGAATTAATTTTGTGGCTAAAAGAGATTAATTAAACTTAGGGGACCGGAATTGCAATTATAAGATAATTGCAATTGGGCTATGGATCACCTTGGAATAATAGGTTGGACGAATTCTATGGGGAAGCCCATTAGAAATCGTCCAAGGCATGTGTCCAGAAGAGGTCCATGGGCTGCTTAGTGCTTAGCGTTTCCAGTCATTTTTGGTGCCTCCTCTCTCCTCCCTTTTCATCCAAGTTGCTTAGTGGTGTTTGTGACTCCATTAGAGGTGCAACACTTAAGGCACTAAGCTTTCTGAAGCCAAGGATTGATTTTTATTGCTATATAACAATCAAAGGTAAGATCTAAACCCTAATTTCAGTTATAGTTTATTAGATCTAGGGTTTATGGCTTTGGATTATCAATTGCATGCTCATTAGACAAACTAGATCCAAATCTATTAGGTTTTGCATGTACACCATAGGATTGATGTATTGCTCAAAACCCTTCAGTGGTATCAGAGCCTAGGGTTGTTTGTTAGTGAATTGATGCTTATTTGATAGTTTAATGGTTGAAAAAATTGTTTTTTCCCTTCTGCTTGACTAACTCGGCGAGTCAGTTGATGAACTCGGCGAGTCAGGCTGACCCGGTGAGTCCAGTCTCTGACTCGGCGAGTCCGAGGGTCTAGCAACGTTTTTTGGCGATTTTCCTGCTTTTTTAGCTTGGGATACTTACCATAAACGTTTTTCATTAATAAAATCCGATTTTTATTGATTTTGGGTGAATATCCTTACCAAAATAGTAGATAATTACCATTTAATCAAATTTTTGTTACCTTATAAGATAATATTTAATTATTTGAGTTATTTGATGAATTATCCTGCAAGATATTTAACTAGGTCAAAATTAGATAATTGCCTTTAAGTTGTATAGTTTAAATTTGAACTTAAAAGTTTTGTTCTTTGAAATTTAAATAGTTAAACCCAAATGTTTTGAAAAGTTTCAAAACTTTCCCTCAAGTTTTGGAATTTAAATTTTTGATTAAAAGTTTAATTTTGAAGTATTTAAATTCTAAACCCTAATGTTTTGAAATGTTTCAAAACTTGCCCTCAAGTTTTGGAATTTAAAATTTTGATTAATAGCTTAATTATGTAATATTTAAATTCTAAAACTCTAGTATTTTGAAAAGTTCAAATTACACCCATATGGTTTTATTAAGTTAAATAAAAGTTTAATTGAAAGTGAAAGTTAATAAAACCAGCTAGTATTTTAAAAGTGTAAAATACACCATATGCTATATATATATATATATATATATATATATATATATATATATATATATATATATATATATATATATATATATGAGTAAAGAGTTAGTCTTACCGTTAGTAGGCCTCATTCACGAAGCTGGTCTATAAGGGGTGTTTAAGGAAAATGCCTATAAAATGGCGATTGAATGGGCATCCACTTTTACCCACCGTACTGTTGACTAGTGGAGGGTCATTAGCCGAATGGGTAGGATAGGACAGAAACCTTCCATTATAAGTATAATGAAGTACAAAGTAACTACATGCTTTTACAAATTCCCAAATCATTGTTACTTTAGGCAAAATGTGAAATTATATGCTAATCCATGAAATTACACTTCATACCCTTGTCAAACGTTAGTGGAGCGTGTGTGGTTAACCGGCACACTAATTTGGGATTGACATTGGTGGCGAAGGGTGGCTCGATGTTTATCATAGATCAATAGAGCGTGTGTGGCTAACCGGCACATTGATTAGGTGATAGTAGCATTGAGTGCACCACGTGATTCGCATGGTTATTCACACCTTGTTTGTGATCCTCGTCATCCCAATCGCAAATTGTAGGACATAATCGAGATTAAACATGCCATTGAAAAGTTCAATGAATCTCAAAAGATCTAGGAGTTTCAATTAATTTAAAACTTAAATTTTTTTTTCGTTTTTCATGGTGGAAATTGGTGAATCTTCATTCACCTACCTTCAAATATTTTGCAACTAGATTACGACATCCCTCTTCTAGGTTGTAGATTATTGTGTTGGATCCTAGCCTTGATGTTTCATTTGGGTGTTACATGAAGGATTCTAATCAACTTGACTTGAATTTCTCCCGTTTTATAGATGTCTGAATCTAACAATGGTGTTCCCAAATCCCATGGAACAAGTTTTCCAAATGAAGATGATATTCCATGATATGATCGAGGAACCAGGGATCATGCTTCACTTCCTCCAACTCCTCCAATTATTCTCCCTGACCCACAAATTCGAAGGCTTGAAAAGTTCAAGCTCACTCGATCCCTTTTGGCAAGTAAACATGAAGATGGAAAACCTGTGTGTGCACACGTCTTAGAGATGAAGTCACACATTGACATGTTAAGGATGTTGGGTATCGAGATTTCAGGTGAGTCGGCTGTTGACTGGGTTCTTCAGTCACTTCCTAAATCATATAGTGAGTTTGTAAGAGAGTACTATATGATGGAAACACGACGTGACCCTCATTGATCTCACCTATTTGCTTATAGCTGCTGAATCAGCAATGATTTGGCGTGCTGGTCAAGCAAATTTTTCTGGTGAATCAAACTCCCAAACTTCAATGGACACTGGCAACATTGGAAGTCCAGAAAGGACTAAGCATGAGATTGTCCCATGTGTTGTGCCAAAGGAGTCCATTTGCTTTTATTTCCAAGAGAATGGGCATTGGAGACGAAGCTGCCCAAACTACCTAAGAGATCTAAATGATGGGAGAGTCTAGGAATATGTCTCTACTTCAGGTAAAATCCTTTATCTAACTCTTTTGAGTTCCTATTCTAGATTCTTAATTAATGATGTGATGAGATTACATTTTGATGTATTGTAGGATCCAAGAAAAACAGAGGAAGCTTAAGGGAAGAAGTGAGTTGAATCTAATCGTGAAGAAAATGGATTTCGATCGCATTATTTGAAGATTGGAGTTTTGAGCTACTACTTGGAGTTAGAATAGATTGCTTAGGAATATGTAATAACATAGTTTTTCAGTTGAATTTCATTGTAAGGAAAAAGTTTTTCCGCAATAAAATAAAATTTTTTTTTGTCTTATTTATTTATCCTTGCAATGGCATGTATGAAAAAATTGATGTTTGAATGTTTCCACTATTAGCAATAATGGATTTGATTCTTAATTGTGTTATTTTTGGAAATGTCGAGAATTTACCAAATAGGGAGAAAAAAAAACTTTTATATTTGGAAATTAGACTAATTCTTTGACAAAGTGTCAAGTGAAGGACTAGGAGATCAAGTACACTAGGTTGTGCGTTAATCAAGTCCACCACAAGAGTGATAAAGATATTCGTCATGATTTACTAAAGTTTAGTAAATATGATTATACTTATAAGATTAAGTGTAATTCTGAGCTGATTGAAAAGGTTTCAATTAATGGCAGAACGAATTAGAAGAATCAAGAAGGCAGACAGATAAAAGTTTCTCCATTCTAAGAAGAAGGGAGAGTACCTTTTATCGTGTTTTATGGTAACTCTTAATGATTAAGAACCATATCTCAATTGATCCTCTAAGTGAATCTTAGTGCACTTGTATGCCTAAGAAGAGGAACTGGAATTATTGAAATGGTTAAATCAAGAAGTCAACCATACTTCGTTCCAATATCGAGTCTTAGAGTCATACTCCAAGATTGCGAATTGAGTGACACGTCTTTAGTAGGTTTATAACACTCAACGGATGTGGAATTGGAAAAAATCTTCTTATTCCTGCACATTTGAAATTGATAAGTTGTGATGTCTTGCAGAAGACAAAGACCAACGAGAATCAATTGAGCGAAAGTGTTAGTCTTGATAGGATTTCGCACTAACTCTTGAATATTTGTTTTGTCAATAAAAGTTCCTTGACAAAGAGAATCATATATGTCAAGAAGTTAGTGGGAGTCTCAATTGTCTTGAAAAGTTCAAGAGCTAATCAAGAATAAACCGATAGTTAATCACTAGCACACGACTTGAGGTTGGCGACCCATCGTGTTGACCTAATTTTGTTTCTGTGCCATTCCAGATTAAGTCAACTATGCAATATGAGTTCTATGAGTTCTCAATTGGATTGCATAAAGGCAAGGCACCCTGATCAATGGAAAGTACATTGATAAGGTAAGGGTGAGCTGCTTAACGACCTGGAAGCAATGGTGAGCACTCATTCTGCCATAAGGCAAGAAATCTAGATTGAACAAGTTCAGTCCATATAAGTTGGATTTGTCACAAACATTGTCTTATGATTGTTATGAAAAATTCACATGGATAGGAACACATACACTTTAAAATCTAAGTGTCATAAGGTTTCCCTCCTTCATGAAAATGATTGTAAGGAAATGCTATCACTAAGAGAGATTTTAAGAAGACTGCAATTGTGAAAATTGTATTCTCAGATTCGATTATGATTACGGCATCCCTCTTCATAGTTCGAATTTTGAGATTTGGCGATTAGTCTGAACATTTGGGACTTAGTAACACAAGTTCTGAATTTCTATAGACACACATGTAAGCTTTCTAAGACAAAGGTGTATGAGTTTAAGAAGCTTAGACAAAGGCTTATCAAAGCATCAAGTATTTAGAAATATGAACTTAAGGAATTCAATAAGCATTGTTTTCTGAAAGTTCATATGTTTTCTAGATATATGTCAAAGCTAGTGGGAGCATAAGTGTTATGCTTGTATGGTAATAATCATCGTGTTAGTGGGAGCATGATTGTTATTTCAAGTATTTCAAGTTAGCAATATTAATTATAGAAAACTAAGATTCACTTGGCAGAGTTGTAGGGGTTGAAAAGTTGTTTGCTATAATTAAGGGAAAGAATATTATACTTCATTTCAAATCTAAAGGCTTAGAGTGTGGAATTTTAATCAAATCTAGTCAAATATAAATGAATGTTGTGTTGGAATGGTTCAACATGAATAAATTTTATATATGGAAAGAATAATTGCATTCTCAAAATTTGGTTATGATTACGACATCCCTTTTCATAATCAAAATTGTGTGAACATGGCAATTAGAAATATTATAGCGGAAGACTGGTAAAGTATCGCCGATCGCGTCTTCATGTGAGACATTATCAATCATGTTCTATATGCTTTGGGTATAGGATCGATTTCATATGCCATAATATTCGACCGTTCTAAAATTTTCCAAATGCTTAGCGCATTAAGAGGGAAAAAGGACTAGAACGTTTTTGACTAAAATAATTAAACAACTATCAAAGGACGATCTAAGGTTCGTCAAGGATTTGTTGCTTGTGAGTAGTTGGAAGTATAGTGTTGGATGGGCCATATCGACATTATTATGAATAGCTAAGATTTTATTAAGAATAAGTTGTCGTATGGAAAATATGGAAATGTTTCCATATTGGGAGTTGGAAATTAAGAATTTATGTCTAGATTAGAAAATTTTATGCAAAAAGGATGTTCAAATTAATGTACTTTGAGTGAGAGACATCACGTCTATAGAATTGTTTGTAACAATTTCCGATAGAGACCTTGTAATTTCATTTGCCAAGTCTTGGTGACTTTTGTGCTATGACTTTGCGAAAGGATCGTTGCATAAAATGTTAGAATCTAACGTATTCTAGTAGTGGTAAGAACCTTGTGTTCTTACACTAACGACGAGGATTAGGAATTATGAAATGAGCATCATTGGAAAAGTTTTCAATTGATCTATCTCACAAAGCATGGACCATAGGAAACATAGTGCGCATGCTCGGAGCATGGGACAACTATTGTTGTAATTCAAGTAATAAGTTGATTTTCTGAAACAATAAGCAATGAATAATGAGTAATCAATATGGTGTTTAAATAAAAGTGTTTTATTTACACTCAAAAGTTTTAGGGCCATATAGGATTAATATTATTATTGCGTTTCACTTTGGATGTTCTGACTTCCAAAATAACCGGGTTATTCAAACCTCCAAGGTCGGTTATATGTTGGAAGTAAGTATGAAGGAAGACTGTCATGAATCTGTATGTAGATTCTCTAGAGTGTTTAGACATAGTAGAAGTTTTTGCTGCAGAGTTTATGAGTGCTTTGATAAGATTAAAGTATTGGATTAAACCCACGCTCACTTGAATCACTTCATGGATTTATCACGGGTGATTAGTGAGACGATAACATTCTATATTCTTGAAACCAAGACGTGTGAGTTGTTATTTGCTGGTCGGTTGCACATTGATGATAAGTAAACGCACAGTAACTTGGTGTTATAAAACTAATTGTTGTGTGCGATTCGATTAGTAGGTGCAAGCAAGCATTTGAGTCAAAGTTTATCCATTCATTTTCCCCAAGGTGGGATAAAAGCGATATATGTGGTCCCCTCGACGATTTAGTGATGACACCCTAAGCACTTGGGCAATCTGGGACTAAGTTGATGTGCTCAATTGTAGTTTGCTGTCAGTCGTCATAAATCGGAAATCGGGAAACAGTATAGAGAGAATGGTCAAAATTCATGTCTTGTGTCTATACGATATCTTGAGAATGGAGGAATATATGATCCCTTATCTAAAGGACACACTATCTGATAAGATCAGAGTTGACATCGGCTTTTGAAAGCTACGATTACTGATCATGTTTTGAAGTTATGCAAAATTATTATTAGACTTATCCAAGTGGGAGACTGTTAGATTAGTGTCTAAGTCCATAACTATTTTGGTATGTACTTGACCCGATTATGAGCATGGTCCTTTTGGGCCTTCCCCATAGCAATATGTAGGATGAATTAAGGAGAGAAAGGATTAATTATGATTTATTAGTATATTATGAGAATAATATATTAAAGCAGAAATCATACTGTTTAATTAATATTAGTCAAGAAATAATTAAGAATTAATTTTGTAGCTAAAAGAGATTAATTAAACTTAGGGGATTGGAATTGTAATTATAAGATAATTACAATTGGGCTATGGATCACCTCGGAATAATAGGTTGAATGAATTCTATGGGGAAGCCCATTAGAAATCGTCCAAGGCATGTTCCAGAAGGGGTCTATGGGCTGTTTAGGGCTTAAGCAGTCAAATTAGAGTTTCCTTGTTTGATAACCTTAATAGCCTAAGTATATAAGGAACCCTTGGGCACCAAAAACGTGGCTAACACTTGGATTAGGGTTTCCAGCCGTTTTTGGTGCCTCCTGTCTCCTCCCTCTTCATCCAAGTTGCTTAGTGGTGTTTGTGACTCCACTAGAGGTGCAACACTTGAGGCACTAAGCTTTCTAAAGCCAAGGATTGATTGTTATTGCTATATAACAATCAAAGGTAAGATCTAAACCCTAATCTCAGTTATAGTTTATTAGATCTAGGGTTTATGGCTTTGGATTATCAATTGCATGTTCATTATGTTGGATTAGTGTCTAAGTCTATAACTATTTTGGTATGTACTTGACCCGATGGTGCATGGTCCTTTTGGGTTGCCTTCACCAAAGCAACTTGATAGGATGAATTATGGAGAGAAAGGATTAAATATGATTTATTAATATATTATGGGAATAATATATTAAAGGAGAAATCATATTGTTTAATTAATATTAGTCAAGAATTAATAAGAATTAAGTTTATGACTAAAAGAGATTAATTAAACTTAAGGGACTGGAATTGTAATTATAAGATAATTGCAATTGGGCTATGGATTGCCTTATATTACAAGGTTGGACGAATTCTATGGGAAAACCCATTGGAAATCGTTCAAGGCCTTTAAGGAAAGGAGTCAATGGGTTGCTTAGGGCTTAAGCATCCAAATTAGGGTTTCCTTGTTTGATAACCCTAATAGTCTCACTATTTAAAGAGCCTTTATGCCCCAAAAACGTGAACAAGCTTCCTTCTAGGGTTTCCACACATTTTGGGCAGCCTCCTTCTCTTCTCTTCTTCATCCTCTTGCTCTTGGTGTTTGTGAACCATTAGAGGACTGACATTTGTGACTCTAAGCTTTCTAAAGTCATTACAAGGAGGATTTGAGATTGTTATTGCTACATACCAATCAAGCTATGATCTAAACCCTAATTATATGTTATATTGATTATCATATGCTAGATCTAGGGTTTATAGTCTTGGATAAATTGCATGTACAATAGAGAAACCTAGATCCAAGCATTAGGGTTTGTATGAGCACATAGGATGTTCTTATGACCAAAACCCTTCAGTGGTATCAGAGCCTAGATTGGTTTCTATTGTATTGATGCCTTGTTAATTTGTTCATGCTTGAAAAATTCGATTTTTGTGAGCCTGCCTGATGGACTCGGCGAGTCCCATTGTAGACTCGGCGAGTAGGCCCCTACTCGGCGAGTCCATATGGGTACTCGGTGAGTTCATGCGTCAGAAAGAGGGGATTTCGGGATTTGTTGCTGTTTTTCTCATGGATACTTGCCTTATCTGTTTTAGATCATTAAAATCCGATTTTTATTCATATTTTTGAGTATCTCCTTGATTAAACAAAAGATAATTACCACTTAATTAGATAATAACTTCCTTATATGATTAAAGTTGATTATTTGTATTGATTGGGTAACTTATTTTGCAAGAAATTGAAATTGGGTCAAATATAGATAACGATGAAATTAATTGTTTAATTTATATTATTTGTTATTTGATCCTTGTGTTATGAAAAGTTTCAATCTTCCCCTTTAGGTTTTATAGTTTAAATTTGAACTCAAAGGTTTAGTTTTGAAATTTAAATAGTTGAAACCCTAATATTTTGAAAAAGGTTTCAAAACATGCCCTCAAGTTTTGGAATTTAAAAGTTGATTAAAAGTTTAATTTAGGAATGTTAAATTCTAAAACCCTAGTATTGTTTTTTGAAAAGTTCAAATCACACCCTTATGGTTTTATTAATTAATTAAGGTGTATAATTAAAAGAGGTTTAATAAATCCATAAAAGTTTTGGTTTACATTTAATTGAATTAAAAGTATAATCGTTAAATTTGACCATCTAGTTTTTTAAAAGTGTAAAATACACCCTATACTATATATAACATTAAAAGTCTAATATTATATATATATATATATATATATATGTGTGTGTGTTAGTAAAAGTCAGTCTTACCATTAGTAGGCCTCATTCACGAAGCTGGTCTATAAGGGGTGTTTAAGGAAATTGCCTATAAAATGGCGATTGAATGGGTATCCACTCTTACCCACCGCACTCTTGACTAGTGGAGGGTCGCTAGCCGAACGGGTAGGATAGGACAAAACCTTCGATTATAAGTATAATGAAGTACAAAAGTAACTAAATCTTTTACAAATTCCCAATCCTAGTTACTTAGGCAAAAGTGAATTGATGCAATTCCATGAAATTACACTTTGTGCCCTTGCGAAGACGTTAGTGGAGCGTGTGTGGTTTACCGGCACACTAAATGGTTCTAAGCAAAGGTAGCAAAGGGTGACTCAATGTTTGTCATAGTTCGGTGGAGCGTGTGTGGTTTACCGGCACATCGAATAGGTGACTGTAACATGTGAGGGAATCATGTAAGTTTGCATGGTTATTCACACCCGCTTTGTGATCCTCGGCATCCCAGTCACAAACTAGAGGGGCATATCGAGATTTAAACATGCCATTGAAATGTTCAATGAATCTCAAAGGATCTAGGAGTTTTCATAGATTTAAAACTTAAATTTCTTTTTCGTTTTTCGTGGTGGAAATTAGTGAATCGTCATTCACTTACCTTCAAATATTCTGCAACTAGATTACGACATCCGTTTTCTAGGTTGTAGCATATTGTGTTGGGTCCTAGCCTTAGTATCTCATTTGGGTGATTTACTAAGGACTCAATCAATCAACTAACTTGAATTTGTTTTCTCCCGTTCTGTAGATGTCAAAGTACGACAACTATGGTCTTCCCAAATCCCGTGGAAGAAGCTTTCCACATGAAGATGATATTCCACGATTCGATCGAGGAACAAGAAATCATGCTTCACTTCCTCCACCTCCTCCAATTATTCTCCCTAACCCACAAGTTCGAAGGCTTGAAAAGTTCAAGCTCACTCAAGCCCTTTTGGCAAGTAAACATGAAGAGGGAAAGTCGGTGTGTGCACACGTCCTAGGGATGAAGTCACACATTGATAGGTTAAGAATATTGCGATCCGTTGTCTGTGAGGAGATGGCTGTTGATTGGGTTTTTCAGTCACTTCCTAACTCGTATAGTGAGTTCGTAAGAGATTACTATATGATGAACTGCGACGTGACCCTTATAGATCTCACCTATATGCTTATTGCTGCGGAATCAGCAATGGTTTGGCGCAATTGAAGAGCAAAGTTGATTGGTGAATCTGCCTTCAAGACCTCTATGGATATAGACAATGGCAACGAAAGACATGCTATGATCGAAAAGTTTGATTATAAGAGAAAGGCAATGTCTGAAGTAGTTCCATGTTCTGTTCCAAAAGAGTCAATTTGCTTTTATTGCCAAGAGAAGGGGCATTGGAGACGAAGCTGCCCTATTTACCTAAGAGATCTAAGAGATGGGAGAGTCAAAACGTATGGCTCTGCTTTAGGTAAAATCCATTGACTAACTCTTTTAAGCTCCTATTCTAGATTCTTAATACATAATGTGATAAGATTACGATTGATGTTTCGTAGGATCAAAGAAAACAGAGGAAGCTTAAGGGAAGAAGTGAGCAGAATCTAACCGTGAAGAAATGGATTTCCATCGCATTACTTGAAGATTAGATTCTTGAGCTACTACTTAGAGTTAGAATTAGATTTCTAAGAAATATGTATTAGCATAGTTTTTCAATGAATTGCATTGTAAGGACAAAATTTTTCCGCAATGAAATAAATTTTGACTTTATATTATTTATTTATCCTTGCAATGGCGTGTATGAAAAATTGATGTTTGAATGTTTCTATTATTAGCAAGAATGGATTTGATTCTTAATTATGAAAATATCGAAAATTTACCAAATAAGGAGAGTTTCTCATCGCCCAAGTTTCAATTGGACAGAAACTTGGAATCATGCAACTTGGTTGCATGATGAATGATAAATTTCATATTTGGAAATTAGACTAATTCATTGACAAAGTGTCAAATGAAGGACTAGGAGATCGAGTACACAAAGTTGTGTGTTGATCAAAGTCCACCATAAGAGTAACAAAGATATTCGTCATGATTTACTAAAGGTTTAGCAAAATATGATTACACTTATAAGATTAAGTGTAATTTTGAATTGATTGAAAATGTTTAAATCAATAGCAGAACGAATAAGAAGAATCAAGGAGGCAGAAAGATAAAAGTTTCTCCATTCTAAGAAGAAGGGAGAGTACCTTTTACGCCTTATGATAGGTATTAATGATTAAGAACCATATCTCAATTGATCCTCTAAGTGAGTCTTAGTACAATTGTATGTCTAAGAAGAGGAATCAAGAATTGAAGAAATGGTTAAATCAAGAAGTCAATCATACTTCGTTCCAAAACAAGTCTTAGAGTTAAGATTGTGACATTGAGTGATAAGTATTAAGAAGGTTTATAACATTCATCAAATGACGAAAGTTGTGAGGTCTTGGATAAGACAAAGACCAACTAGGACCTATTTATGAAGCGTTTTGATAAAAACTACACTAACTCTTGAATATTTGTTTGTCAAGAAATGATTATTGACAAGAGAATCTTATATGTCAAGGAGTCAGTGGGAGTCTTAATGGTCTTGAAAGGTTTCAAGAACAAATCAAAAATAAACCTCGTTGATCATCACTAGCACACGAGTTGAGGTTTACAACCTATCGTGTTGACACTATATTGTTTCTATGTCGTTCCAATTGAGTTAATTATGCATGTGAGCCCTATGAGTTCTCATTTGAATGCATAAAAGGCAAGGACCTTGATCAATGAAAAGTACATTGATAGGAAAAGGTGAGCTGCTTGACTACTTGGAAGACATGGTGGGCAGCCGGGCTACCATAAGGCAAGAAATCAAGATTAAGAAAGTTCGGTCCATATGAGTTTGAATTTGTCGCAAACTTTGGTTTTAACAAATTCACATGGATAGGAATGTTGGGTTTTGAGCATTCTAACACTCCTATGGTGTACATGCAACCCTATAAACCTTGGATCTATGTTTTCTCTATTATACATGCAAATAAGAACTTTCCAAGGCTTTAATCCTAACTAGCATATTATGAAGCAACTATACTACAAAGACTAGTCAGATGACATACCTTTTTGATGTAGCTTGATGTCTTCAAGCTCTAAGAGATTAGCCCCAATAGTGTGGAAGCCTCAAGTGGAATCACAAATCACCAAAAACAGCTTGGAAGACTTTAGAGAATATGGATATTTGGTTCTCTCTAGTGAAATCGGCCAGCCCTTCTTAGTGTACCCACACTAGTGCCCATTTCACCAACCAAGGACATCTTTATATAGTGTGGAGGATTAGGGTTAAACCCTAATACCCATGACCTTTCATTTCCTAGGATCCACGGGTTAAAGCTCCATGGACTATCCATGAAGACTTAGCCCAACCTAAATGAACTTGGCCCACTACACATATATATCTAAGAGTCCATATTTAATTAGTTCATTTTGATCACTTAATTAATTATAAATTAATTCTTGATCAATACTAATTAAATAATATGATTATATTAATATATTAGAAATTATAATATATTAATATAAATCATAAATATACTATTCTCAAAATACTATCCATATAAATTGTGCCGGTGAAGTGCAACCCAAATGGACCATGCCGGGTCGGGTCAACTACATACCAAATATAGTTATGGACTTAGACATTAATCCAACAAGGAACACATACACCATTAAAATCTAAGTGTCATAAGATTCCCTCCTTCATGAAAGTGACTGTGAGGAAATGCTTTCACTAAGAAAGATTTTAAGAAGATAGTGATTGTGAAAAATAATTCTCGAATTCGATTATGGTTACGGTATCCCTTTTCATGATTCGAATTGTGAGATTTGGCAATTAGTCTGAATTGTTTAGACACACATATGAGCTATCTAATGGAAAGTTGTATAAGCTTAGATAAAGGATTATCAAAGCATTAGGTATTAGTAACATGAACTTAAGAAATTCAACAAGTATTGTTTTTCTAGAAGTTAAGCTAGTTTCTGAATACATGTCAAAGCTAGTGGGAGCATAAGTGTTATGTTTATAATAATCATCATGATAGTGGGAGCATAAATGTTATGATTGTATGATTATTATGGAAAGTATTGCAAGTTAGCAATATTAATTATAGAAAACAAGAGTTATACTTTGCAAAGTCGCAATAGTTGAAAAGTTGTTTTGCTATAATTAAGGGAGAGAATATTATGCTTCATTTCAAATCTAAAGGCTTAGGTTGTGGAATGTTAATAATTTAGTCAAGGATACATAGTGTGTTCTCAAATTTTCAACTATGATTACAACATTCCTCTTCATAGTTTGAATGTTGAGAACGTAGCACATAGAATATTATGGCAGAAGATTAATAAAGTATTAAATCTTCATGTAAGACATTATGCATCGTGTCCAATACGCTTCGGGTATGGGATCGATTGCAAATGCTATAATATTTGACCATTCTAAAATTTTCTAAATGTCTAGCGCATTTAGAGGGAAGAAGGACAAGAATCGGTTTTGACTAAGATAATTAAACAACTATCAAAGGACAATCCAAAGTTCGCCGAGGATTGGTCACTTATGAGTAGTTGGAAGTATAGTATTGAATGGACCATATCGACATTATTATGAATAGATAAGATTCTATTAAGAATGAGTTGTCATATGGAAAATATGGAAACATGTCCATATTGGGAATTGAATATTGAAAATTGAATATTGAAAATCTATGTCTAGATTATAAACTTTTATGCAAAAGGATGTTCAAAGGAATGTACTTTGAGTGAGAGACATCATATCCAAGGAATTGTATTGTAACAATCTCTGATAGAGGACTTTGTAATATCGTTGGCAATAGTCTTTGTGACTTTTGTGCTATGACATTACGAAAGGGATCATTGCATAAAATGTTAGAATCTAACATATTCTATAAGTGGCGAGAATTTGATATTCTTTCACTTATGAAAAAGGATCTGGAGTTGTGAAATGAGTATGATTGAAAATGTGTTCATTTGATCTATTTCACAAAGTAAGAACCATAGGTAAACATTGTGTGCATGCTAAGAGCATGGGACAAGTGTAATAATTCAAGTAAGAAGTTGATTACCCGAAACAACAAATAATGAGTAATCAATATGGTGATAAATAAAAGGTGTTTTATTATGCTCAAAGGTTTGAGGCCATATGGGATTAGTATTATCTTTGTGTTTCACTTTGCATGTTTTGAATTCCTGAATAATTTAATTGGTTTAGAACAGTCAAATTATTCGAACGGGCCACAGTCGTTCATATGTTGGAAGTAGGTATGAATAAAGACTGTCATGAATTGGAGTGTGGATTGTCTAAAGAGTATTAGACATAAGCAATTGTTTGCTGCAACGTTCATGAGTGCTTATGAATATGATTTGAGCGTTGGATTAAACCCACGCTCACTTGGATCACTCCATGAATTGTATCACAAGTGATTGGTGAGACGATAATATCTTATATTCTTGAAACCGAGATGTGTGAGTTGTATCTTGCAAATCGGTTGCACATTGATAATATGTAAATGCACCAGTAACTTGGTGTCATAAAACATATTGTTGTGTGTGATTCGGTTAGTGAGTGCAAGCAAGCATTGAATCAAAGTTTATCCGTTCCTTTTATCCAAAGAAGGATAAAAGCGATATCTTTGGGCCCCTCGATGATTTAGTGATGACAAACGTAAATGCCCGGCCGGGCTAGGGCTAATTTGATTTGTTCAATTAGTCAGTCGTCATAAATCGGAAGTCGAGAAATGGTATAGAGAGAATGATTAGAAATCATGTCTTATACGATATCTAGAATGGAGGAATATATGATCCCTTATCTAAAGGACACGCGTATCTGATAGGATCAGAGTTGACAACGGCTTTGGAAAGCTACGATTGCAGATCAGGATCTAAAGTCGTACGCAGAATAGTTATAAGACTTATCCAAGTGGGAGACTGTTGGATTAGTGTCTAAGTCCATAACTATTTTGGTATGTACTTGACCCGATGGTGCATGGTCCTTTTGGGTTGCCTTCACCAAAGCAACTTGATAGGATGAATTATGGAGAGAAAGGATTAAATATGATTTATTAATATATTATGGGAATAATATATTAAAGGAGAAATCATATTGTTTAATTAATATTAGTCAAGAATTAATAAGAATTAAGTTTATGACTAAAAGAAATTAATTAAACTTAAGGGACTGGAATTGTAATTATAAGATAACTGCAATTGGGCTATGGATTGCCTTATATTATAAGGTTGGACGGATTCTATGGGGAAACCCATTGGAAATCGTTCAAGGCCTTTAAGGAAAGGAGTCCATGGGTTGCTTAGGGCTTAAGCATCCAAATTAGGGTTTCCTTGTTTGATAACCCTAATAGCCTCACTATTTAAAGAGCCCTTATGCCCCAAAAACGTGGACAAGCTTCCTTCTAGGGTTTCCACATGTTTTGGGCAGCCTCCTTCTCTTCTCTTCTTCATCCTCTTGCTCTTGGTGTTTGTGAACCATTAGAGGAGTGACATTTGTGACTCTAAGCTTTCTAAAGTCATTACAAGGAGGATTTGAGATTGTTATTGCTACATAACAATCAAGGTATGATCTAAACCCTAATTATATGTTATATTGATTATCATATGCTAGATCTAGGGTTTATAGTCTTGGATAAATTGCAAGTACAATAGAGAAACCTAGATCCAAGCATTAGGGTTTGTATGAGCACATAGGATGTTCTTATGACCAAAACCCTTCATATTAGACAAACTAGATCCAAAGCTATTAGGGTTTACATGTACACCATAGGATTGATGTATTGCACAAAACCCTTCAAAAGATTCATGGCGACATGATTACTGCTACCAATGAACTCATCAAGCAAACTCATGTTCGTCATGAGAAACATATTCAACGACTTGTAAATGTGATTCGTAAAAGGATGCCATGAACATGGTCATGCAAGAGTTATTCATCAAGCTCATTCGAGCAACTTGGAATGTTGTGGATGTTGCGAACAACAAATACAATGAGATGCTCGTTATTCTGGTGAAACATTTGCCCATCTTAAAGATCAAGCTCCAACAACCGTGGAATACGACGCTCTCACCAAACAACTTAACCCAAGTTTTTAACGAGTCTTTGAACGATTGGAGTAACTCAAGACTGATTTCGTGCTTGCATCGTAGGCAGGGTCGTCCTATGCAAGAGGGGGAGAAAGAGAAAGAAAAAATCAATGGAAACCTGTCATGGATTTTATGCTCTGAGATGAATCAACCAATGATGAAATGCTTGAGGTCGAAACTCTTGAACCTCTTGACATAGATGATGAAGAAGATGAAGGCTTAGCTGAAAATGTGATCTTAGGACTTCAAGCCCCAAGAAACAACATGTGTATGTCCTTTCGGAAGTGGAGAAGATGAAATGGTCCTCGATTTCTTGGCCATCATCTTTAGTAGAAGTGTTCAAACGAAGTTGAGAAATGCCAAAGCTTAAGACCAAGTTAACAATTGATGCATTCCGAGCAACTCAACCCATGCTTCCACCAATTACTGCTCTGAGGATCGCTCAAATTGAATCAACCATTGAATCCTACACAAGATGTTGACCAAATGGACTTACCAATCTCTCCACATGGTCATTTCTATATCAAGTACGCTCCTCTACATCCGATTGGTGATCCTCAATAATAATCAAAACTGAGCGTGAGAGATTGAGAACCTTCTACTCCGTCAATGCACGACCCCAAAAGGAATTATGGTCTCGGAAGGGAATTACTAAGATAATCAGATATGGTAACAAGGTTCAGAGCAAGTTCGATCTCAACTGCATGTTTTACAGATACTACGTTTCTCCGAACAAAGAATCCACCATCACAATAACGAATGTAGACTTTCCTTCGATAAACCCAAACGACATTCTCATCTTAGTTTCTCACTTTCAAGATTGCCAAATAAGTGAATAAACCATTGGATCCTACAATGCTTCAATAAGCTTCCTGAAGGATTATATTTTTGAAGTCTTTAGATCTGACATTGAATTTGCTCACCTTTTTAAAACAAAGAGCATTCTAGCAAAAATCACTACCGAACTTCCTGAAGCACAGATCCTAGTAGAAGACCCCAGTGAAGAACCGTAACTCGGTTATGTCTATCTGAAAAAGAAGACTAACTGAAAAGAATTCTTAAGAGTTCTTAGCAAACACCTTGTTCCAACAAAGATTCTTTGGAAGTTCATTACTAATGTTGCCAAAAGTGATTCATCTAAACATGTCAAGAAGAAATTCATTTAGCATCTCAGATAGTATATCAATGTCCAAAGTTGGCTCCAAAGTGCTTATCTCTTTGTATTTGATGAAGCTAAGTAAAGAGTTTATTGATTGCTCAGGTTAATTACGG
Source organism: Lactuca sativa (assembly GCF_002870075.4). Classification (NCBI taxonomy): domain Eukaryota; kingdom Viridiplantae; phylum Streptophyta; class Magnoliopsida; order Asterales; family Asteraceae; genus Lactuca; species Lactuca sativa. Next base: position 323,241,028 of record NC_056627.2, on the reverse strand, counting down.
GGAGATTGACGATACATGAAAAGTGAACCTTTAGCAATCCAAAGTGAAGCCAATCCGAAGTAAAGTGCATTTTGAAGTAAGGTGAGTTCTGAAATTAAGCTACATCCGAAACGAAGACTTGTTCAAGAAACACCTTGTATTTAGTGCTCTTTTGAGTCTGTATTTGCATTTAATGTTTCTTGTCTTTTAATCCTTGTTTTATTGTAAAGTTCATGAAACAAGATCGAGAAAATCTCGTGTGTCAACTTTTTTACTGTTCAACTTTACATAGTCCATGCACTCTTTCTAGTTTGTCCTATTATCACTCCTTGTCTATTTAAGGAGATGTAATTTTCATGAAATGTAATAGCTAGAACAACATTCTCTTTCACATCAATACCAAGTATATTTCAAGTTAAATCATTCTCTCTATCATTCTCATTGTTCTTAAAATCTCTTTCCATTGTTCATACTCATTTACACACACTTGAATACTTTGTTGAACTTCTTATTTCAAGACAAGGTTGGTTTACTAGACTTTACTGGACTCTTAATATTAGCAGTAGAAATTGATCTTAAGTTAATTCAAGGTTTGAGTTTTCAAACCTTGTCTGCACACATATTCTTACACTCTCAGATACACCCTATGGTTGGACCCATGATTGTATGTTGGATTGAAAGAAACCCCAGGGTCGGGCCTATTATTGTATATTGGGTTGGAAATTACCTCCGGGCTAGGCCTAATGATATGTTTGGTATGTGGTATTTTGAGGAACTTACTAAGCCTTGTGCTTATGGTTTATATGTAAAGTGTTTTCAGGTACTTCTGGTTTCAAGAGGAAGGGCTCGACTTGATCGCACTATATCCCCTGGAGATTTATTTCGCACTAAATATTCATGAATTACTCTGATGTTGCGAGATCACTATTATTCTAATCATTTTTTATATAATGAATGAATGGCTTGACTTATTTAAAAATGAAAATTTTACATTCTATTTTTAGGATGTTACAAGTTGGTATCAAAGCATTGGTTTGAGGAATTTGGGTACACTTTGGGGTGCGGTTGAACTCAAAACGAGTAATTAGTAAACTTTTTGAAAGAAAATAGTTTTTATAAAAAAAAGGTTTCTACAAAAAAATGGGTGTGATGCATGCAATAAGCCGAGCTTAAGTAAATATTTCCCAATATACCCATACATGTGTTATGCTTATTAGTTTGGCATGAATATATGAGAGTTGCATGCTAGATTAAGGCTAAGGATCTACTCAGGATTACATGATAGAATGTTAGGAGAGATGTTTGTATATGCCTGTTGATTGAGCTTTTAGAACAATATCCTAGTGTGGATTTCAAATGTTGGATAGAATGGCCTGATTTGTGATGCTTTGTAGCCTGGGAGGAATTAAATGGTATGGTGGATTTTGAATCTAAGTTGGTGGAATTGATTGCTAAGTTTATGCTTTAAAATTTGTATAAGATTAGGATCATATAGCCATGAAGGACTGATTTGGTCTTATTTTCTGTTCCTTGTCTGGTTGTGGTCTTAAGGTAGAATCATTCATTCGACAGTCTATGTGATCCAGTTTTGTGTATAATTTGCATGCATAAGGCAATCGATAGTGTTGGTGGAAGTTCCAAGCATCATAGAAGCAATTTAGGGGGATGTTTTTTTATGTTTTATGGCCTATAGAGTGTTACTGCCCGAATGTTGCTTGATTTGTGATTTGTGGGATGCATCTTGATGTGAGCTAACTATTAAATGAATATGTTAAGTTACAAGTTGCAAGGGTTAAATAATTATAGAATGATTGATTTGGCCCTATTACGCAATTATTGTTTCTAACCGTCGTAGGGTTGGGTCTTTTATTCGAAAGATTATTTAAGTTTTGTTGCATGTAATTGTATTCATGAAGTAGTTAGCTAATATTAGTAGGGGTTCTGTAACATCCCGAAATAGCGAGAGTAGAGTTGAAGGGCCAAAAGTGTTAGTTGGGAAAGAGTGACTCGGCGAGTCCATGGATGGACTCGGCGAGTAGAGTCGCGGCTTGACCGCGTGTTAAGTAGCCGACTCGGCGAGTCGATGAGTTGGACTCGGCGAGTAGGCGCTGGGTGGAGAAAACCCTAATTCTCAGGGTTGAGCCCTATATAAGGAACATTATGTTCCTTCCCCAGCCTCTTTATTTCCCTCTTGAGTTTCAGAAACCCTAAATCGCGAAGGAGCTCCATTGTTGAGTGGATTGGAGCATTGGAGAAGTTTATTGAAGGAATTTGGTGGGAATTGAAGGCTTGGGGCAAGGGGCTTTACTTGGAATCAACTTCATTGTAGTTGGGGGCGTCCATTGGAGGTAATATCCCGTCCTTGGTCTGATTGTATGTTGTTTCTTCAATTTGGGGGTTGTGGGATCTTGTCTAAGGGTGTAAATGGAAGTCTAAAGGGTAGATCTGAGGTTGCTACCTCAGATCTGGAAGGGAGGAGAATCAGAGAGCATGAAAGTCCATGTGTTGGAGTGTTTAGTGAAGCTTGCAAGTCCCAAACCCTAGTTATAAGTGATTAAGGCCTAGATCTCTTGGGATTCACGTAAAGTTTGCCACTTTACGTGATGGATGAGTTGTATAAGGCTAGATCTATGTTTTGGATCATTTGCATGGCCTATAATGCTTCTGAAAGGATTCAGATCGGTGGTACTCGGCGAGTCACATGGGTGAACTCGGCGAGTTGCTTGAAGATGAGCTGGGACTCGACGAGTTGGAAGAACAACTCGGCGAGTAGGTTGATGTTAGCCTTGGACTCGGCGAGTCTGTTCTTGGACTCGGCGAGTCTTGTCGAAGAGTTCCGATAATCTCAGGTCGAGTCGAGAATCGGTGAGTCAAGGGATGACTCGGTGAGTCGTGTGCGAGTGGACCCTGAGTTGGTGGGCTCGGCGAGTCTCGGGGTGACTCGGCGAGTTAGGTCGCGGATGGAGTGAAGTCTGAGTATGGGAACTCGACGAGTCATAGGGTTGACTCGGCGAGTAGGGTCAGTCAGGAGTTGACTTTGACCTTGTCTTTGTCCAAGGATTGACCAATGGTGTCCGGGGGCATTTTGGTAATTATTGTTGTTGTTTTGAGTTCAGCGCATTGGTGGTTGATCAGTGGTAGAGATCGTATCAGTGATCGGAGTAGCTTGGATTATCTGTTCAGTCGGCAGCTTCGAGGTGAGTTATCCTCACTATATCAAAGGGGTCCAAGGCACCAAGGCCGGCCCTTATCGGATTGAGATCCGGGTAGTTGTTTTTATGTTGCTACTTTATCATGTTGCATCCTGTGAGTTAGGATGGTATATGCTAGAGACCTGATTGAGATCGTTATCCAGAGAGATAGGGAGATGTTATGTTAGTGACCTGTTAGGTCGGTATCCTGGTTAGGATAGTGGCATGTTATGTGATCTGTTGATCTGCTTGTTATCTGTGAATTGTTAGATGATTGTATGCATATGTGCACAATGGAGGTTGGACTGGAGTTGGGTTGAGGCGGGTCCTGCTGTGTGCAGTAGGCCAAGACACCCAGGGCGGACCGGTTGTCCCGTAGGCCTAGCGAGCGGTCCAGACAGACTGAAGGCCCGGTGCGGGCGGACCAGTCATACTGTAGGCTCAGAGAGTGGACCAGGTGGATTGAAGGCCCGGGAACGGGCGGACCAATCACACTGCAGACTCGATGTATGCGGATTGACTCAGAGGGTGGACCAGGTGGACTGTTGGCCGGTGCGGCGGACCAGTCACACAGTAGACCCGGAGAGTATGGCTGTTCTATGATCGGATATGTTATGGCATGTTATGCGTGTATGGTATTTGTGGTTGGTATTTTGGGGGTATCTCACTAAGCTTTCGGGCTTACAGTTGTGGTTTCATGTTTTTCAGGTTCTTCAGGAGATCGTGGCAAGGCGAAGGCGTGATCGTACCGCTCCTCGTAATTTTATGGTGTTATGATTCTGGGAATACGATAAATATTTTGAATTGAAAACCTTTTTGTAAAGAATTGTTGGAATTGAGATGTTTTTGGAAAATTTAAAATTTGTTGTGTTTTCGGTCGTTACAAGTTGGTATCAGAGCCTTGGTTTGAGTGAATTGGAGGAACATTCGTGTGACTCCAGTCTCAAATCGAGAAGGGTTTTAAAAAGAGAAATTAAAATGGTTTTCAAATTAATTAAAAAGAGGACGCGGAGGTACGATCAGCCGGAGCCAGTAAGTAACCCCAAAATACCATGCATGTTATTTGTTTTTGAGCTTTGATAGAACAGCATGCTAGTGTTAGGCTAGGGATCTTCAGGATTTCATGATATGTTGCCTGATTTGTGATGCCTGTAGCCTAGGGTCCCTTATGGGAGATCCTCAGTGTTTCTCTAGTGGTGAGGGTTGATTATTGTTATGCTTGTTCTCTAGGGTATTGTGGTAGTACTTCATACAAATGTGGGTAGGTGTGGAAGGTAGTATGGGCCCGTACTACTGAAAGCACAGGACCCATACGCGTATCAGGGAAACCATGATCTCTAGGGTGGGTTGAGAGAGAGTTGGATCCCAGGGGGTAGGAAGAGTCTGAGATTTTGTGTGGTGTTTCTTTTCAGTATGGAGATTCCGAGGCATGATGAGAGTGGATCCGGGTCAGGATCGGGAGCTGGAGAGAGGGTTCCGGGCGAATCGGTGCCGCCCGAGGTTGTCGGTCAGATGAGCACGAGCGAGTTGGACGTGAGGATTCGTGAGATCCTGCGTGAGGAGATTGCGGAATTGTTCCGGGCTGAGTTGCCAGAGCTGTTTGGGTCGATCAAGACCGTCATGGTTGAGTATTTTGATGAGCGTTATGCGGCTCTCACCGAAACGGCTACCGCGGCGGCTACAGCAGCTGTAGCAGCGGTAGGGGGAGGAGCTAGTCGGGGTTTTCAGTATCGGGACTTCGATAGGACGAAGCCTCCCACATTCGACGGAGTTCAGGACCCGATTGTTGCCATGAGGTGGTTGTCTGACGTGGAGGGATGTTTCTTCACGTGTTCATGCCCTGCTGATCATAGGGTGAGGTGTGCTCTGAATCTGTTGAGGCTCGGGGCGAAGGATTGGTGGAGATTGACCACGGGGTCATTTTCAGAGGCGCAGAGGGTTGCGGTTTCTTGGGATCAGTTCAGAGAAATGTTCAGTACTCGTTATGTTCCGCAGGTTGAGAGGGAGAGATTGGCTCAGGAGTTCCTTGAGCTGAAGCAGGACTCGGAGTCGGTGACTGAGATCACCAGGATGTTCACTGAGAGGGCGATGTTTTGCCCAGAGTTCGCTTCAGAGCAGGCTCAGATGTCTCGGTATCTGAGCATGCTCAAGAGGGACATCAGGCAGTTTGTGTCTGCGCAGAGATGCGAGACCTTGTTGGATTTGCAGGAGGCCGCTAGGCGGCGTGAGTTAGAGATTGAGTTGCAGATGCGTGAGTTGAGGCAGGCTCCGGTGCAGTCGCAGCCGGCGCCGAAACGGTCCAAGACCGTTGATGTTAGAGTGGGGGATTTGAGCAGCCACACTTGTGGGAAGTGTGGGAAGGGTCACACCGGGGTTTGTAGGACCGGTGGTGCATGCCGCAAGTGCGGAAGGGATGGGCACTATGCGAGGGATTGTCGGCAGTCAGCGCCAGTTCGGGATTTGAGGATCTGCTATCATTGTCATCAGGTTGGACATTTGAGGGCCAATTGTCCACAGTTTGCTGCTGGATCGGTGCAGGCTCCAGCACCGGCCACTTTGAGGATCACAGGTGGAGGTCAGGGTGGAGCGGAGCCCCCAAGGGCTCAGGGTCGTGTTTTTCAGCTTGTTGCTGAGGAGGTCAGGGCAGTGCCAGAGACAGCTGCGGGTATGTTTCCTTCTTGATCTCTTGTTATCTTGTGATTATTGTGGTGTATGTTCATGAGCCGATAATTGTTTGGATTTTCGTTGTGATATTCTTCATTTTGCGGGTTGTGGTTGGGTTATGGATTTGTGTTTCGGGTTTTCGTCTTGGTATTCGTTGTTCTTGAGGGTTTGTTATGATTATGGTTAATGTTTCGGTGCTTTCGTTGGCTATCGTTCGTAAGGGTTGTTAGTGGAGATGTGGTATTGGGTTATATGTCAGGCAGCATCATCGTTCATGGAAGGGATAATTGGAGATCGGATTCTTCTTGAGCGGATTGATCAGTGAGGAGATGTGTTTTGCTAAGGGTTGTTTATGCTTGTGAAAGCGGCCCGTGTGTAAGTGGTCTCTTGGTGCAGGGTTGTTTGGGAAGGTCGTTGATGGCGGCTGGCGGTTGTTAGTCAGTGCTATAGTGGGGGAGAATTGGAGAATTCTCCGGGAGATCGATGAGTATTTGAGGGTGTTTAGCTGTTGGGTTTCAGCAGTGTTCTGTCAGCCTAGAGTATAGGCTGATAGGAGCGAGTGTCGGGCATGCGGGGCGGGATACAGACCTAGGGCATTGGTTGTGGAGGCCTGGAAGCAGGCCGGGATCGAGTATGTCGACGGAGTTAGAGTTCGGAACCCCTAGAGGGCTAGAACGGTATGCATGGGAGGAATTCTGAGGGGGATAGCATGGGTTGTTGATTGATAGTGAGCGGTCCGGATAGACTGGAGGCCGGAAGGCGTACCCGTCATACCGAAGGCTCGAAGAATGGTCCAGCCAAACTGAAGGCTCTGAGAGCGGTCCAAATTGGCTGAAGGTTCTGAGAGAGTGGTCTAGATGGACTGAAGGCCTGATGAGGCGGTCCAGTCATGCTGAAGACTCTGCGGGTATTGTTGGATCAGTTTGAGATTGCTGATTGTGTATGTTGCAGTGTGATTGCATTGGAAGGTCTGGCCCCGGGTAGTGATTTTGATGAGTTGAGAGAATGCATGGGATTGAGAGCCCTTGCAATGAGAGCCAGAGTATGTGAATCGCGGTTACGCAAAAAAGGGTGGTGTCGCAGTGGACGAGCACCGTGGCACGTGTTGAAGTAGCAATGTGGCCAAGTGGATTCCTTGGAAGGGGAAGAGAGAAAGTTGTGTAACTCCGAAGGGGAGTGCAAGTTCGCGAAAGTGAAAGCTGCAGAGCAGAGTTATGATTAGAGTAATTCGAGTATGATTTTGGGCATCGTGCTCGCGGCAGTAAAGTAGGAGCTCATCCGGTTTGGGATGTCTGCTGAGGTTGCGGAAGGAATTCCACAGGTGTAGAGCCCAGAGGCTTGGAAAGGATGCGGGGGGAGAGTCCTGAACTCTCTGTATGATTCTGTTCAGGGTATTGGTTATGTATTAGTGGTTCATCCTGGGGGATGTTTGAGGGTGTCATCAGTGTGTCGGGTTTTCCAAAACCTGAGGATACTGGAGCTAGTTCAGCATGTGCAAGTGTTTGTAAGAGGAGGACTCGTGGGAGTGCTCTGAGATAGAGAATGGGTTTCCGTCGTCACGGAATGGACAGAGTGGGATTCGGATCAGGGATCCGATGGTTCATGGTTTTCTAGCCTTTATGAGTCGAGTGATGGTTGTGATTTGGAGTAGTGTTTCAGTATGGGTAATTCTCAGGGGTTAAGCGAAGATATTAGAGAGTGAATCCGGTGCCCTATTTGAGACGGTGGTCAGGACACCGTGAGGGAAGGAAAGTGTATTCGAGTTCGTTTGGGTATGCCTTGTGGGGCCTGGTCTGGTTAAGGCCAGGTGGAGCATTGTGGGAGTATCCTTGGAGTTGAACTGCTATAGGCTTCGAGGGCGAAGCCTAATGTAAGTGGGGGAGAATTGTAACATCCCGAAATAGCGAGAGTAGAGTTGAAGGGCCAAAAGTGTTAGTTGGGAAAGAGTGACTCGGCGAGTCCATGGATGGACTCGGCGAGTAGAGTCGCGGCTTGACCGCGTGTTAAGTAGCCGACTCGGCGAGTCGATGAGTTGGACTCGGCGAGTAGGCGCTGGGTGGAGAAAACCCTAATTCTCGGGGTTGAGCCCTATATAAGGAACATTATGTTCCTTCCCCAGCCTCTTTATTTCCCTCTTGAGTTTCAGAAACCCTAAATCGCGAAGGAGCTCCATTGTTGAGTGGATTGGAGCATTGGAGAAGTTTATTGAAGGAATTTGGTGGGAATTGAAGGCTTGGGGCAAGGGGCTTTACTTGGAATCAACTTCATTGCAGTTGGGGGCGTCCATTGGAGGTAATATCCCGTCCTTGGTCTGATTGTATGTTGTTTCTTCAATTTGGGGGTTGTGGGATCTTGTCTAAGGGTGTAAATGGAAGTCTAAAGGGTAGATCTGAGGTTGCTACCTCAGATCTGGAAGGGAGGAGAATCAGAGAGCATGAAAGTCCCTGTGTTGGAGTGTTTAGTGAAGCTTGCAAGTCCCAAACCCTAGTTATAAGTGATTAAGGCCTAGATCTCTTGGGATTCACGTAAAGTTTGCCACTTTACGTGATGGATGAGTTGTATAAGGCTAGATCTATGTTTTGGATCATTTGCATGGCCTATAATGCTTCTAAAAGGATTCAGATCGGTGGTACTCGGCGAGTCACATGGGTGAACTCGGCGAGTTGCTTGAAGATGAGCTGGGACTCGACGAGTTGGAAGAACAACTCGGCGAGTAGGTTGATGTTAGCCTTGGACTCGGCGAGTCTGTTCTTGGACTCGGCGAGTCTTGTCGAAGAGTTCCGATAATCTCAGGTCGAGTCGAGAATCGGTGAGTCAAGGGATGACTCGGTGAGTCGTGTGCGAGTGGACCCTGAGTTGGTGGGCTCGGCGAGTCTCGGGGTGACTCGGCGAGTTAGGTCGCGGATGGAGTGAAGTCTGAGTATGGGAACTCGACGAGTCATAGGGTTGACTCGGCGAGTAGGGTCAGTCAGGAGTTGACTTTGACCTTGTCTTTGTCCAAGGATTGACCAATGGTGTCCGGGGGCATTTTGGTAATTATTGTTGTTGTTTTGAGTTCAGCGCATTGGTGGTTGATCAGTGGTAGAGATCGTATCAGTGATCGGAGTAGCTTGGATTATTTGTTCAGTCGGCAGCTTCGAGGTGAGTTATCCTCACTATATCAAAGGGGTCCAAGGCACCAAGGCCGGCCCTTATCGGATTGAGATCCGGGTAGTTGTTTTTATGTTGCTACTTTATCATGTTGCATCCTGTGAGTTAGGATGGTATATGCTAGAGACCTGATTGAGATCGTTATCCAGAGAGATAGGGAGATGTTATGTTAGTGACCTGTTAGGTCGGTATCCTGGTTAGGATAGTGGCATGTTATGTGATCTGTTGATCTGCTTGTTATCTGTGAATTGTTAGATGATTGTATGCATATGTGCACAATGGAGGTTGGACTGGAGTTGGGTTGAGGCGGGTCCTGCTGTGTGCAGTAGGCCAAGACACCCAGGGCGGACCGGTTGTCCCGTAGGCCTAGCGAGCGGTCCAGACAGACTGAAGGCCCGGTGCGGGCGGACCAGTCATACTGTAGGCTCAGAGAGTGGACCAGGTGGATTGAAGGCCCGGGAACGGGCGGACCAATCACACTGCAGACTCGATGTATGCGGATTGACTCAGAGGGTGGACCAGGTGGACTGTTGGCCGGTGCGGCGGACCAGTCACACAGTAGACCCGGAGAGTATGGCTGTTCTATGATCGGATATGTTATGGCATGTTATGCGTGTATGGTATTTGTGGTTGGTATTTTGGGGGTATCTCACTAAGCTTTCGGGCTTACAGTTGTGGTTTCATGTTTTTCAGGTTCTTCAGGAGATCGTGGCAAGGCGAAGGCGTGATCGTACCGCTCCTCGTAATTTTATGGTGTTATGATTCTGGGAATACGATAAATATTTTGAATTGAAAACCTTTTTGTAAAGAATTGTTGGAATTGAGATGTTTTTGGAAAATTTAAAATTTGTTGTGTTTTCGGTCGTTACAGGTTCTTCAATAGATGATCGCAGGATGAGGTGGGAATCCTGGGAGAGGCTAGGAAGGGCCTTAGAGGAATTGGTGCGTTGTTTAGCGGTGTGTATTTGTTGAGGACGGGTATATGTGATTTGATTGGACGGTAGTAGACATAAGTAGTTACTTAGACGGTCTAGGATGATTCTTGAGGAAAAATACTGATAGGTGTGGATGATAGTATTGGGCCCGTATTACTAAAAGCATAGGATCCATACTCGAGTCGAGGATGACTTCAAGGATTCTAAAGAGTTTAAGGAGGGTAGATTGTATGATTTGGCACCATGATTCACTATAGTATGTTTTTGTTATTATCAGATTATCGGTTATGGTTTTTCAGACTGAGGATGGGTCTGGTGATTGCTTGGACCTTAGTGGCCATTTTAGTCTGGGTTTTGAATAGTACAGACCTAGGTGAGTTAGTTGATTTTGAGGTCTTTAGGTCCTTTCTTGAGGTAGTGCCAAGTGGGTCGCAGGACTCAAGAAGGAAGCGATTGTGATGATCGGCTTGAGGATTGTAGTCAGAAGCTGAGTGATTAGCAGAAGGATTGTGACATCACTATCTTCGATGGGGGTTGTGTTCTTCTAGCTTTCCGTGTGCAGAGGAAAGAGAAACCAGACATGAGATTTTCAATGTTGGAATGTAGACCCAACATGTAGCTAGATAGTTGCGGTTTTTGGTGACAAGTGTCGCCTTATGGGAACGCATAAGAGGATTCTTGTGGTATGATTTCCTCGATATGAGATCAAGGGCACGATTTCTTTGAATTTAGTTATGTCAGGTGCTAGTTGATTGTTTCAGGTGAGTAGGGAAGTGAATTAGCAACGAAAAACTTTTATTATCCCTAATGTATCTCGATTATGGGAACGATTCCTCTTGAATTTATGAAGGATTCCCACGATGAATTGATAATTAGGGAGTTTCTGAGGTCTCTATCTAAGATTTAGAACCTTTTTGAGTTTGCTTGGTCTTTATCTAGAAGATCATCTTGGGTTGCGTTATTTATTCCAAGGGTCAGGGATGTTATGTATATGTTTGAGCCGATTTGAGTTTTGGTCTATTTCAAATGTTAGTTGGAGGTAGTTTCAACCCTAAGTGGGGGAGAACTAGGTATTCTTCATGGAGGATCATCGATCTATGTGAGTTGTTGGTTTTGGAATAATAGGTCATAGGGACCTGCGGTCCGGGTACGCTTGACCTTGGTCCAAGATTTCATCAAGTCGGGCATGCAGGGCATGTTGCCATCAGATGTATGTGCTTAGGAAAGTGTGAGTTGTCTTCACGTCAAGAAGTTGTTGGACTAGGAGCTCGTTGTATCCAATGTTTTCTTTCAGGATCATTGATGTTTAGGTCATGGGGCGTTTGGTTCGCTCAGGTTGAGTATCGGTTGTTGAAGCATTAATTGGCTCGTTGTATAGATTGCTATCTATAGTCTAGGATGATTAGTTGATGAGATGCCAATCAACTTCAGAGTTTAGTATGTGTAGCTCCATATGGGCTTTATTCAACAATGTATTGGATCAGTGGATTAGTTGTCAATGCATTCTCGATCGCGGTCCATTTCATTAATCGTCAAGGGCTAAGATTTTTTGAGAGTTTTTAGCTGTATCAGTGGAAGTTCAAGGGATGCGTCAACCTATCATCAAAATCTATATATTGAGCCTTTTGGTTCATGGGTATGGGTATCCTTAATTATTGGTTATCGAATTATTGTTCATAGTAGGCTCCGGTTTTGTAGTTGTCCTTGGTTATTGGGAGTTCAGATGTTGGAGTGGTATTGTTTACTTTTTCAGGTGTGGCTTTGGATCTACGCATAATCCAACTTTAGCATGTCGTGTTGACATGGTTGGCATTTGTATTTACCCGACCAAGATTTTAGCAACATTTCTGGATAACCTTGGAAGTTTTATCGAGCTAGTTACGTGCTGGTGGAGTCTGTTTAGTCTCAGTCAAGGGGTAGGAACTTGTTTTAGACATTTATGAGGATGTTTTTGTTAACAATTGAGATTTTTCATTTCGTTAGATCTACTGGTACTTCACCCTTTGGGTAAGGTCAGGAGGAAAAAGGAGTGCATTAGATCCAGAGTTGGTTTTGGGTTCTCTTGAGGGTGTACATTGTTGTAAGTTCATTAGATATTGTCAGGATAGGTGTATGTGGACTGAAAAAGATATCGAATGAGCACTTCGATCGAGTTATTGGCATGGTTCTTATTTGGTTTATATCCTTTGAATTAGAGCAAGAGTGCAATTGCCCATCTCATTCTTTGGTTGTGTGTGACCATGTTTTCGACGAATTTTGCATTGGTAGTAGCCTGTTATGTGAAAGGAATCGTGCATGATAGAGGGGTGTTGATTGGTTCCTTCAAGTCATTGGATTAATGGTTGAGCATCTTTGGGCCCCTATGGTTCTAGCCCATGTTAGTTTCGATTAGCGTTGAGAGGGTTGTTGATTGGTTCCTTCAAGTCATTGGATTAATGGTTGAGCATCTTTAGGCCCCTGTGGTGCTGGTCGTGAGTCTTCAGGACAATGATGGAATAACGAAAAGATCATCATAGTAAGGTGAGTTTATCGTTCTTGTGGCTAGAGGGTGCCACGATATATCGTGAAGCAGTGGTTGTATGACTCATATGAGTGGTACCCGGTCGTCATTTGATTGAGACTCTTAGGTCTCAGATCATTAATATTATTGGCATGAGTGGGTGATAGTGCATTTTTTGGGAGTCAGAAGACTTAGTGACCAACTGGTTTGGAGCATGTGGATAATAAAAGTTTGTTTTGGTTGATTATTAGTTGTGCATCGGAAGTCGCTTGATGGATATTTTCAAATGTGGTTCCATTTTTCTTGTGGGTTGTTTATTAGGAGTTTGGTTACCAATGTTGGGTATAAGTTCTAAAATCTCGAGTCAAGAAGTTCGTTGTCAATGTCTCGAGTGATTTTTCAGATGGATGTACCCCTGAGCCGATGAGGGATTTGGATGCAACGTGAGATTCTTGGATTAACCATCATTATTCTTGTGGGAGCAGCATGTTCGTGAATACTTGTCATGAAGTCAAGTGTGTATTCAAGGTTTTGGGCATAATTTCTAGATTTGGGATTGGGCAAAATTCACGATCGGGATGTTTTGAGTATTCTTTCTATAGGGTTTGGTGGTTTTCGTAGTCAGGGAACTAGGGGTAGGTACGACGTACGGATGATCATCAATCTTACAATTTGATTTCTGATGTTTAGACTGAAGGGTTCCTAGTTTCGAGGAGTATATTGTCGGAGATGGTTTGTGGTTGTAGTTTTTGAGAAGTTACCCAGTTTGAGTGGTTTTCACTAGGAGTTGGGTCTTACAGTTTGTGTGAGAAGGATAGTAGTTGTAGTTGAGTATTTTTCATGTTATTAGGTTGTTTGTTGGTAGTTGTGGGTTTTCCGAGTGATCTCTCGACTTCTATGTATAAATTTGATTTTGAAGTGGTTAGAGGGAGCTTGTGTAACATGTTGATAATGTTTCGGAGATCGTAACCAAGACGGATTTCGAGGATGAAATCCAGTTTAAGTGGGAGAGAGTTGTAATATCCTGTTTCGAGAAGTTTCTTATTTCAGGTTTATGGAAAATAAATAGATCAAGTAAAGGCCTTGGACTTCATGGGAATATGTTTTAGACCCTATTAGATGTTGTTAATATTGATTATGTGATCCAAGCTCTTGGTTTGTGTTTTAGAGTCAAAGGGTGAAATGGGAGAAGTAATGTTTCAGACTTCTTTCATGGAATAATGATTTTAGTTTGGTATGTTTTAATTCAAAAGTAATTATATAGGAATGTGGGACTCTTCAAGACCTTTCCGTGCATATCAAGAACGTCGAAAACGGAGTTGAAACGAAAAAGTGATGGTTGTTTGAAGTTGAAGGGGAAATTAGGAACTTTTGGGTTACGTTTTGCGTAACAGGTTTTAATGAATTATGTTAGGCGTAATTTAAGTTACGTTGAGCGTAATCTGGGCAGATCTAAACCCTAAATCTTTTGTTTTGATCCCTATTTAAGGGCTCTAACTTATAAGAAACCCTCTCATTACCAGCCTCCATCACCTAAGATCATTTCTTGAGAAACCGTAACATCCTCTCATTTTGTTTAGCCTTGGCATCATTTATGGGATTATTTCTCTATTGGAAGGTTGAATCTTGAAGAGTAAGGTGGTGGCAAAGAGTATAGAAGAAGATTTCAAGTATAGATCCAACAAGATCACATCATTCATGGACCATTGTGAGTAAAAAGCTTCTAACGTGATCATAGATTTCATAGTTCTAGCTATTTGTCATATTTGCTACTTTTTGGTCATTTTAGTACATAAAGTTTAGATCTTGGAAGTTTGTGACCTTGTTATGGATAAATTCGGAAACTTTATCCATCTAAACATTATATTGATTCAGATATGAAGGTTGGAGACTCAGACTCAATTGATTAAGTTGAGAGAGATGCATTTTTGGTCCTTTTGAGACTTAAAGACTAGATCTTGGTTGTTTAGACCATCCTAATGGATAAACTTCGAAACTTTATCCATTATGGAACTATTAGGAACCAGATATGAGCTTTAAGTGAAAGGTCTTAATGAAATAAGTGTTTAATGTGAGTATTGGAATCTGAAGCGGTACGTCATGCGTAATTCAAGCTACTCGCCGCGTAGCCTAACCGAGGCATGTTTTCTGGATTGATGCTCTACGGCCAATGTATCGCTAGAGTACGCAACGCGTAGGTCAACAAATGGTTGGCCGTTGATTTTTAGACAATTTGACTTTTGGTCAACAGTGAGGGGTTTAAGATTTGGAAGAGGCAAAATGGTCTTTTGCCCAAATAAGGGTTATCCCTATTATTTTTGGACATGTTAAGTTGGAAAATTTTCATAATTGTTAAATGATATTGTTTTGGTTATGTATAGAGTGAGGAGCTTTGGATAACAGCACGATGAGTGTATGTTTTACTCGATAACAACATGACGAGTTTTCTCACTCTACTTATGGGTCGAAGGCACCAATGCCAACTCACTTGATTGTGTTATGCAGAATGCTATCTATCTTTGTGACTCTTGCATAGATGATTGGGTTGAAATATACTCAGGACTAGGCCCAAGATTGTATGTTGGGTTGAAAGAAACCCCATGGCTGGGCCCATTATTATATGTTGGGTTGAAATATACTCCAGGGTTGAGCCCATTATTGTATTTTGGGTTGAAATATACCACATGGTTGGTCCCATGATTGTATGTTGGTTTGAAAGAAACCCAGGACTGGACCCATTATTGAATGTTGGGTTGGAATATACTGCAGGGCTAGGTCTAATAATATGTATGGTATATGGTAATTGGGGAACTAACTAAGCTTTGTGCTTACGATTTATGTTTAAAATGTTTTCAGGTACTTCTGGTTTCATAAGGAAGAGCCTAGTTTGATCGCACTACATCCCCTGGAGATTTATTACGCACTGAATATTTACGAATTACAATGATGTTTTGAGAAGACTATTATTCCGATCGTCTTTGAGATAATGAATGAATGATTTTGACTTATTTAAAAATGAAATTTTTACTTGTTATTTTTGGGACGTTACAGCGCAGCACGCATGGTAGGTGGGCGCGACGCGTACTTCTGCTATATATAGAATGCTTCTCTTTCATTTGTCTCCACACCTTCTCTCTCATTCCTCTTTCTCTAGTTCGATTTTTGGGTTACTTTTCGGAGTTTTAAGGGTTTCACTTTAGTAAAACTCTGGAGAATTGGAGGGCTCAGGAAGTAGAAGTTCTCGGGTCGAAGTTCTACCTGCAAAATTCCACGTTTTTGCTAGAAACCTCTGTAAGTGCAGCTACACTTACTATGCTTTTAGGAGAGCTTAATTTCATAATTATAATTGTTTTTAGGAAACTATAAATGCTAGATTTTTTATTATTTCCAAGTAATATTGATTAATCTACTTATGAGAGAGGTGTCTATAATGGTCACGTTGGCTTGATTGTTGGATTTTAGGAAGGCTATATGTCGAAATGGTCATGCCTCCCAACTATCCTGCATGGCTGATGCATATTTGATAAAAACTCTCGGTATTCATTGAGATTAATGAAAGATCTAGTTTTCATTATCAAATCGTCATAAAGATTAACAAGTTATAGTATTATAGGTTAATACTCATTAGACACGTTACCCGCCAAGTTGGATCGCCAATTGGAACACCCATATAGCTGTGAATCGTCTAAGTAATTGTCCAGATTAGTTTTTTCACTATATTATGTGCTCTAGTATATATCCTATGTATGTTAGGATATAGTTGCCATGTAGTATGCAATTAGGCCACTATACTAGTTTAGTTGGTTGCCTGTTATGTTGGACTGTTGGTATGTCGTATATGTGTCGATAAATTATGCGGGGAGTCGAGTGCAGACTAGCCTCGTGCTGAATACCAATAGATTCGGGCAGCCCAAGTTTATGCTGAAGGCCAAGGTGCAGACTGGCTTTACATTGTAGGCAAAAAGAGGCGGACCAACTTCGTACTAAAGCCCGAAGGCGGACCAACTTTATGCTGAAGACCGTTATGTGTATGCATTGTATATGTATTGTGGTATATGATATCTTGGGGAACTCACTAAGCTTCCCGCTTACCCAGTTGAATATAAATATTTTTCAGATACTAATATGAAGGGCAATGTTCGACTGGGCACACATGCATTTGCAAAATGTTTCTGCATAATGTAATTATACTATGATATATTTAATAAATACAAATGACAAATATAGGTTGAAATTGGGACATTACAAGTTTCGATCTGATCTTCATGATTACATTGAACATGTTCATATTTAATATTTGGATAACTAGTTTATTTTAATTGTCAGTTTCAAGATTTTTATTATTGTGTATTTTTTATTATTATCATTTTTTTCTTATTTGTATTAGTTTTTTAATTATTATTTTTTAATTTAATTAAAATAATAATAATAATAATGTGTTAGAAAAGATGAGTTTTCATAAAAAAAAATTAATATAAAATTGATATAACAAATAGATTAAGGGGCTGTTTGATTGTGGTCTTATCGGGTCCGGTCAGACGAAAATGTTTGACTCGGCCCAATCAGTTTGTTTGTTGTGGGTAAAAATACCACTTACTCGGTCCATTGATATCTGACCCGGTCAATAATAAAATGAAGCTGACTGAGACAACACATTTTCTTTACCCTCATGTGCCCTTCTCCTTCTCAATCCCTAGTCCCGTTCTTCCTTCAGCCTCCTACTTCGTTCCTTCCAGATTCTCCCATATGTGTGAGGATAGTCGATTCATCACTGGGAATGTTGTCCATCCTCTTATTCCTTTTTTTTTTCGGGTGATATGAAGCTATGATGATGTATGATTCTTCGTATACGACTTGGTTGATGCATATCGAGGAGATTGATTTCTTACTGAATCCGTTTTTGGTTCCTGGACTTCCGCTTATCAAGTATGTGCTCTTAATTTCTTCATTTGACGTGTGTAGAATCGAATTAGACAACACATTTTTCTGTAGAATCAAATTATATGAAGAATTTGCCCCAAAAATCATAAAAAAACCAAGACCAGTTCAAGCATTCCCAAAAATCATAAAAAACCAGGACCAGTTCAAGCTTTGTATTTGACAACGGATTTGCTTGCTTAATACTGATATACTCTAGTTCCGATGTAATTTCTTATGTAATATCCTAAAGGGATCCCCTGGTTATTCAATTATATCTCAAATGCTTTTCTTGTTTCCTAAAATGTCTTTCTTATTTCCTCTGGTTTTTTTATTTCTGAAATTAGATGCATATATGTATGTTTTTTCTGAAAATTGATGTTATTTGTGTATGTATTTTCTGAAATCAGATGCTTTTTGTGTATTTACTTGCCCCTGATCATTTTGGCATATTTGTGACAATCTCTAGTTTGATGAAATTTAGGGACAAGGATTATAAAGAACAAAACATGGTTAATGGATTTTTAATGACATAAATCTAGCCAACACATGGTCTGTTTGTAATTTCTATTGATTCGTTTAGCAATTACAAAATTTATAGAATGAAAAAAGAAATCCAAAATGATTTAAAGTCCAATGATTTGTTTGAAATATTATACTGTGGATTCCACAAAAGATTTTTAATGGTTATAACACTCAAATATATGTTTAGTTAAAAGTTTATTTTGGAGGATTGAAGTCACACCCCAAAACCGAGAATGGCGGAAACGTTCTGGGGTGGAGGACGTCATGTACAATATCATAACAATGCATAATAGTAAAGACAAGCAACAACATCCATTGCATTAATATAATAATTTGTAATACAAGCGTGTTCTGTACAGTTTGTAAGACACCAAAAGTATAATCAAAATAAAAGATGAGTCTTGTATGTGTTCCATCTTCTCAAAAGCTGCATTTGTACCTGTCTACTGTTGACCTGAGAATACAAGTTATTTTGAAAGAGTTTATCAGCATAAAGCTAGTGAGTTCATAAGTATTTAGTGTCATTGCTTGTATAAAAATGTTTACAACAAGGTAGTATGGTAACTGGTTTCAATGTTTGGAATAGTATACTCCCTAGAAAATCCTATATTTTCCAGTAAAAAGTAGTCTTCTACCAAGACCCGTTTGTTTGTATATTTGTTCCTTTGATATGTAAAAGTTTTCCCCAGTAAAACTATCAGTATGAAAATATAGTTTTAGACTTCATTTATGTAAAGTAATGGGAAAATAGTGTTTTACCCCAGCAGTGCCACTGCCGGCTAAGTGTAATAAAATACAGAGTCCAAGTGGTATTAAATGTACAATACACCTTGGGGAACCTGTTTTGCCTTTAATTCTTAATGTATTAATTAGATATCTGAATGTGAACTCGTATGTAACCATACTAATTGACGATCGAATAACTGATGACCCTCCGAGTCATATGTGGAATGGTGACATTTTGCCACCCCTGGGCCTAGTCGGCTCGGACTGTAGTTAGCAGTCGGGATGTGGGAGTGTCTGTCCCGTATAGATCTATACATATAACGCCCGCTCTCCCTCCAGGAGACTGTGGTTACACAGTGATAGCATAATGAAGTGTCGTATCGAGAAGTAGTATGTCACATTCTAATTATAGAATATTCTCTTGTATATTGTATAATGTATATTCTGGTATAATGTATAGCGTGTTCTCTTATTTAGTGTTCTCTTTGTATAGTATTTAACATGTATTGACTCATAACTGTACTGACTCTGGTAGGTGTCATTGTAATAGCAGTAATGAGCAGTAATCCTTAACTATACCTATTATAGTTAAATAGTAATGTTGGTTGCATGCCTTTGTTACACAAAGGTACTGAACTGAAGTGAAGACTTTTATATCCCTCACAAATATATATGATATATAACTAAGAATTCAACGACAGTCGGACAAATAACAGAATACCCTAAGTCCACAACCAAACGAGGAACAGGAAATAAGGTGAGCTATCAGTCCTAGGTCCTTCAAGTCTTACTTATATAAATATATTGGTGTAGATATGGTTTTAAAAGTAATGCAAGTTTAAAAGAGTAGAAAACAGTTTTGACATTTAAAATGTTTATTAAAAAGGTTCGAAACACTTTGAAAATCCAAGGTTTGATAGAAATCTTAAAAACAATAGTAAATCTTGCAGTCTGTTCGAGTTATTAATCACATGTGATTGATACAACAACTATAACAGTTCAACTTGTATCCCCCCTAAAAGCATTTACAATCATTTAAAAGGTTAATTAAGGGGTATGAACTCACCTGAAATGAGTGGTGTGAATGTAAGATTGAAAAGAGACGCTAAGTGTCAAGTGAAGACTTGAGCACACACACGGAACCTATTTAGCATATAAAGACACATATATGGATGCAATTAGTGTTTATATGGTTAATCAAGAGGGATAGCATTCTTATAGTTTAGGAAACATGTAACATCCTGTTTCAGATTGTCCGTGATTAGTGTTGGTAGGCACACGAGTCGGGCACGAGAGGGTTTCGAGTTGAGGCGAGTTGCTAGAAACGTAAGGGATCTCATTACCTTTCGATATGTATGAGGATTGTGGAATCAAAGTTTTATCTTTGAAACTATGGAAGTTGGAGGGTTGACAAGTTAAGTCCTTAAAGTCAAGAAGTTGGCAGCAAAGTACGCTGGGCGTACGTATGCGTACGCTTAGCGTACAGATGCGCGTGTTTCTTAAGCAAGAGCCACCTAGTACGCTGGGCGTACCAGGGGGTACGCTGGGCGTACTAGGCACAGAAGAAAACCCTAATTAAGTGAAGTGTCCCTATAAAAAGAAAGAGATGGTCTCATTTCTGGCCACCTTCCTCAGTTATTAAACCCTCTCAAACCCTAATATCCGTTCTTGAAGCTTGTGGTGGCCATGATGAGCTTGTTTGTGTTCTTGTGGACTTTTGAGAGTTAAGAAGGAGCATGGAAGGGAGTGAAGTCGAAGAGCAAGTTGTGGATCTGAGCTTCCTTGGGGCTAGAGCACCATTTGAAGGTATAAAGCTCCATGCTTTCCCTCTCTTTTTGTTTTGTGCATTTTAGGGTCCATTTTAGGGTTTTTGGTCCCAAGCTTGAGACTTTATGAGTTGATGCACTCCAAAGCTTAATAACCTGTCCTTTTAAGTGTATCTAGTGATGAAGAACCATAAAAATGAGATCTTGATCGTGTGAATCTACCCATGCATGAGTTATGAGCATTTTGGGGTAAGAAAGTAAGAGTTTTTATGTGTTGTGACCTCATCAGCCATGCAAAGGCTTAAAGTCGATAACTTGACGGAGTAATAGATGTTAGGAAGTCCAGATCCAAGAGATAAGTTAAGGTCTTAGCGGGTTAAGAACCATAAATTGATTTAAGCAAAACTGAGGGTACGCCCAGCGTAATCCTAGTACGCCCCGCGTACTGGGCTGAGGTCCCCGATCAGATTTGTGCATGCTTGAGTACGCTGAGCGTACCAAGAGAGGTACGCCCCGCGTAACCCCTCTGTGGGTTTTTGGGCTAGGTGATCTTTTGGGCTTTAAGTGTTGGGCCGGAATCCTTGGGCCTGCTTAGTGGAGCCTGTGAACAGAGAATTAAATTGATGTCTTGGGCCTCATGTTGGGCTTGTATTGTAGGGTGAGGTTGGTGTTAATTGTGGGATTTGACACAGAGTTAGAGGTTGGTGTTTGGCAAGCAGCATGATTGGAGGTTGATTCTTCGCGCCAGGTGAGTCTTCTCACTATATGTTACCTTGAGTGGTATTATGAGTTGACCAGAGGGTCTTATGTGTTATGTATGAGATTATGTGTTATATTAGAGATTACATGCTATGTGTTATTTGTATGTTGTATGACTATATAGACCGGACCGGAGGGTCCAATGATTCAGACCGGGCCAGAGGGCCCAATGAGCTATGACTGGACCGAAGGGTCCGACGAGCTGCGGGACTGGAGGGTCCCGCTGAGACATCTTGACCGGAGGGTTGGGTTTAGCCTCAAGTGGCGTATTTGTGGTATGTGGTATTTTGGGGAACTCACTAAGCATTTATGCTTACAGTTGTTGTGTTGATGTCTCAGGTACTAGCGAGGACCGTGGGAAGGCGACGACGTGACACGTACACACACCGATGGAGTTTATTATGCGTAGAGATCTTGGGATTTGTTTTGAAAACACTATTAATTATGGATTTGAAATTGTGATGTGATACATTATGTGTTTTTGAAAATGAAAATTATTTTTAAAATTTACGGTGTTACAAAACACTTATATGGAAGTGTTACAATTACAAGGATTGCATAAAAGGAGTGTATGGTCACCAAATGGAGCTTTCGGTCCAAGTGGTATGTTCCTAGGAGCTTTCGGTCTCAATGGTATTCTCGGTCCAAAAAGGTTCTCGGTCCGAAGGGGTTCTCGGTTTTTAGGGTTTTCGGTTAGGACCGAAAACTCAGGATCCTCGGTGCATGTGTTGTTTTTCAAGGGCTTTCAAACATGCAAAGGGGTTCTAAGCTTTATCCGAAGTCTTAAGTGAGTTTTGAGGTCTTAAAGGGACCTTTCTTTAGGGGTTTTCAGTTTAAGGAGATGCACTAAACCGAAAACTCCCTTTGTTCTTGGAAAAGACGATTTTAAGGCTTCTAAATCAAGTATCTTTACTAGATAACAAGTGTAGGAAGTAGATACTTACAATGTGGAAGCAAAGAAAGGTGTTTTCGGCCACACACACTAGTGTGTGCTCTTGGTGTTCTTGAAGAACACTTGAAGATCTAAGAAAAAGAGAAGATTTCATGGATGAAATCATGTAAAAACACTAGATTAAGTGTTGTAGGAAAGATTCTATGAAGAAAACACTTATATTTTGGTGGATTTGAAGAAATGAACTTATGATACTTTGAGAGAAAAAAACTTGGTGTTCTTGGGGTGGGAAGTGAAAAAATGAGGGAAAACTGTGTAAACTCATGCTATATGCATGAGTTCTTGGGAAAATGGTGTTTTCGGTCCAAACACCCCTTACTTGGCCGTAAACACTTAGTTAAGGTGTTGATTTATTTTCTTGTTACACCTCACTCATAACGACACTTCCTTTTATTAAATCGTTTGACAAAATTAAAAAAAAAAAAATAAAACACCCAAACGGCTTAAATCCGGCCAAAAATGTACTGAAATGTTTTTGACTAATTTTTGAAGTGTTTGACCGTAGAAATTATATAAATGAAAATTTTGGGTTGTCACAATTGATTTCATATAAAGAAAATGACATATTTATTGGTTTAGACTATTCATCATTATTATTCAAATATTAAATCAAACATACATTTAATTTGGCTCAAAACAAAAAGAAGGATAAAATGATCATTCTCAGCAGTCAACATAGTCAGTCAGATACGTAATCAAATAATAAAGTTTCAGTCAGAGGCAGATACAGTCACAACGTCAAACCCAATCAGGTTTTGACTCAGTTAAAACTAATTCAGTCAAAAACTATTAAACAACCTAAGTGAATTTCATCCTAATATCTGAAGGATCATTATGTTTACTTTTTCAATTTGAAACTATTCCTATTATATATATATATATATATATATATATATATATATATATATATATATATATATATATATATATATATATTACATTACCATCAAAATAGACAAGACAATTCTTTTATCATACCTTAAAATCAAAGGAAAAACAAAAACCGAAGCCTAAAATTTTTATGCTTAATAATAGTATTTGTCCAGTTGGTTGAGTGAGCCCGAGCCCCCTATTTTCTCTCTCATCATCAAAAGACTATAAAAAAGCTCTCAAAAACATCAGCTTTTATTTCCCTGTCTGCCATTAATTCCCATAAATATAACACATCACATCGCCTTCCTTTCCCCCTCATACCCCCTTTCTCCTTAAAATCAGACTCCCTTTTCTTCTTCCTTCATTTCCTTTCAGGTTTCATGGACCAAAAGACCCACCTCAAACCTAAACCTTTTTCTTCTTCATCTTTAACCTTTTCTTTAGCATAAATCACACTTGGGTTTTGACCCTTTTGTAGCTTACATTCTTGTTTTATCTGGGTTTTGTTTCGATTTTGAAAAACAGAAAAGAAAAATGATCACCGGTTCCGATCTTTACCATGTTCTCACAGCCGTTGTGCCACTCTACGTAGCCATGATCTTAGCCTATGGCTCAGTAAAATGGTGGAAGATCTTCACCCCGGATCAATGTTCAGGAATCAACAGATTTGTGGCTCTTTTTGCTGTTCCTTTGCTTTCGTTTCATTTCATCTCTACCAACAATCCTTACACCATGAACACTCGGTTCATAGCCGCTGACACTCTGCAAAAACTCATAGTTCTTGTGGTTCTTGCCATCTGGTCAAGAGTTAGCGCTAGAGGCTCACTCGAATGGTCGATCACTTTATTCTCACTTTCGACTCTTCCAAACACCCTCGTCATGGGAATCCCTTTGTTGAAAGGAATGTACGGAGATTTTTCCGGGAGTTTAATGGTTCAAATCGTTGTTCTTCAGTGTATTATTTGGTACACTTTGATGTTGTTTTTGTTCGAGTATAGAGGTGCTCGTCTTTTGATTGCTGAACAGTTTCCAGACACTGCTGGTTCGATTATTTCATTCAGAGTTGATTCCGATATTCTGTCGTTAGACGGAAAAGAGCCTCTGCAAACGGAGGCGGAAGTTGGAGACGACGGAAAGCTTCATGTCACTGTGAGGAAATCCACCAGTTCCCGGTCGGAGATCTTCTCACGGCGGTCGCACGGCGGAATGAATTCCGGGGTTTCCTTAACACCACGTCCTTCAAACTTAACAAATGCTGAGATTTACTCTCTTCAGTCATCAAGAAACCCAACTCCGAGGGGTTCGAGCTTCAACCACACCGATTTCTACTCCATGGTTAATGGGAAGAATGCTAGCGGTGTTAGCCCACGAGGGTCGAATTTTGGGAACGTAGGGTATGATGAAGAGAGTGGCAATAACACTGTTAGGGTGAATGGACAGGGAAGTACAGGGTATCCTGCACCAACTAATGCCGGAATCTTTTCTCCGGTGTCAGGTCCGGCGGGGAAGAAGAAAGGCGGTGGTGGCGATGGTGGTGGAAAAGATCTTCACATGTTTGTTTGGAGTTCAAGTGCTTCACCTGTTTCAGAAGGAGGGATTCATGTGTTTAGAGGTGGAGAGTATGGTAATGATCTTGGAGGTGTACCCCACACTAAAGGTAAGACCTTTTTTACCCTTTCATGTCTCTTTAAGCCATTTTCGTTGAATTCTGGTGTTTACTTTGCTAAAAAACGACTTTTTTTGTTGGGTTTTTTTCTACATATCTTGATGGGTCCTTTCATACCATGAATATTCAAGATTCTAACCTTATGGTTGGAAGGTTCTTGATTTAAGGGACTCAAGATTTGTAGGGTATCCCCAAGATTTGGTCCAAATTGATTCCATTTCTCACATGAACTCTTGATCTAGTTTTTGTGCCCTTGAATAAGACTAATGTTATCAAAACTAAATGGCTTATTAGTCCTTATATTATGGGAATGTTTTGTATTATTAGTGTAATTAACGACACCCAAAATCTTGGGTTTGATTCACTTAATTCCAAGATGGTTGTGTTTGTTTGTTTGTTTGTTGTTGATTATGTCGGAGAGTCCCCTTGAATCTTGGCCATGCATGTCTTCATCTTTTTTGGACACATGCTTCATTTATTTCCCTTCCTTTTGTTGCAACATGATTAAATTCGTCCCATGAAGTCAACTTCTTCGGTCAAATTTGAAATATTTCAATTTCGAATTCCACATGAGTCATTATTAATTTTTTCGTATATAAGATTATAAGATCCAGATTTGTGCGAATTTATAAAACCGCATGGCAGAAACATTTTTGATGTATTATCTGAAAGTATTCGTGTTAAATTTTGATATTTGAAATTTGTCGCTTTGCCTTATTAATGGTCAAACATTCTCCAATTTTATTTTATATACATATCTACTGAAACATTGGTCATTTTGTTTCTTTAATCACATATTCTTCGTTATCGACGTTTCATTCTTGTTTTATTCCTTTTTAAAATCCAAGAATCCCTTAAAACATGGGCCTCATGTTTCTACCCTTTGCACATGTGCTTCACTTATTCCCTTCCATCTTCCATAATCATCCCAAATGTTCATACAATTAAAAAATAGGACCAAAAGGTGAAAAACTAGAAAATACATTTTCTCATATTTAATTAGTTTAAACTAATCAATGAAAGTACATTGCTATTTCTTGATTAAAAGCCCACTAATTCTAACCCATTTGATGTTGAAACTAGATTACGACGATTTTGGCCGGAACGAGTTCAGTTTCGGGAACCAACCAGGCCCGAACGGTGTGGACCGCGAAGCATCGGTTTTGTCTAAACTCGGGTCGAGCTCGACTGCTGAGCTCCACCCAAAGTCTAGCCCTCATGGTGAACCTAAGGCATCGGCTATGCCACCGGCTAGTGTCATGACTCGACTCATTTTAATCATGGTGTGGCGCAAACTTATTAGAAACCCCAACACTTACTCAAGTCTCATTGGGCTCACATGGTCCTTAGTGTCATTCAAGTATGTGACAAACCAAGTTTATATTCTTTTTATCAAATACAAATGATTTATATATCATTTTCTTTTTTGTAGATGGCATGTTCAAATGCCCGCAATAGTTGCAAAATCCATTGCGATTCTCTCCGATGCCGGTCTTGGCATGGCCATGTTTAGTCTCGGTATGTTTACACATTTTTTCACTAGACGGTATAAGTATGTAAGTACTAGGTTAACAGACCTAGTACTCATTTTTTCACTAAACGATATAAGTATGTAAGTACTAGGTTAACAGACCTAGTATTCATTTTTTCACTAAACGATATAAGTATGTAAGTACTAGGTTAACAGACCTAGTACTTACACCTGCAAGCCTGATACTATATCATAGTATCAGACCTTGATAGTTGCATTGTGTCTGATACTTGCATAGTATCAGACACAATGTATTTTATTAAAGAGGCGAGTGTTTTCATAAGTGTTTTTGTTTTCTATGTTAATTTGTAGGTTTATTCATGGCATTGCAACCGAAGATTATAGCGTGTGGGAACTCAGTTGCGACTTTCGCCATGGCGGTTAGGTTTTTGACTGGACCTGCGGTCATGGCGGCTGCATCGATTGCGGTTGGACTTCAAGGAACTTTGTTACATGTTGCCATTGTCCAGGTATAGAAACTTGTTTGACTTTTGGAAGTCAAAATCTTGACCTTTATTTTAACTAATGAATTTGTTGTTGTTATTTAAATATTTACAGGCAGCTCTCCCACAAGGAATTGTCCCTTTTGTGTTTGCCAAAGAATACAATGTACATCCGGATATACTTAGCACAGGGTGAGTCTTGTACGTCATGCATTGAAAGTTGTATTATGGAAATGTACAAGCTTTTAATGCATTGTTTACATGTTTTGTGTTTTGTGTTGCAGGGTTATATTTGGAATGTTGATAGCGCTACCAATTACTCTGGTGTACTACATTGTGTTGGGGCTTTGAATGGATGCTGACTTTTGTCCTGTTTGAAGAAGGAAGGGTTTTTTTGGGGGTTCTCTAACATGTGAAATTACCATTTTGTTAACGTAGTAAAAGAGAAAAAGAGAGAGAAATTAGAGGGGAGGGGTGGGGGTGGAGAGGGAGAGAAATGTAATTTGATAAGAAGAAGACATTGTCTGGTAGTAGAATCAATGTTTGTCTCTCCAAGTTCTTTTGTGTATTCCAACAAGAAAAGCAGTGAAGGCTGAGATGCTTCTTCTTCTTCTACAGTTTTACTTTACTTCCTTTGCACTTTTGGCAGATATTTAGTACATTGGAATCCCAATGCGGCAATGCTGCAACATTTTGTCTTGTCACATAAAAGTTGTTCCCTTTTCCTTTTAAAAAGGGTAAAACATTTTTATCAATTTTGATTTTTAAATAAACAAGATACAAATCCTAAACATTTTGTAAAAATGTCAAATATTAAGTAACAAACAATGATTATTTTCACATGATTTATATTTACCATAGTAACACTAGTGATTTATACAACAAAAGCACATTTGTTACTAACTAGAAATGTGTCAAATTAAATCATACAGTTATTTTCAAACCAAACCATTTTATAAAAATCACAAAATAAATAATCAAAGAAATCTATTTGTGGTCTCAGCGGATATTTGGTACACAAAATAGAGAAATGAGCACAATCATAACCCCAAGATATTTTTTCAAACGTAGGAGATTAGTTCTTCTATTTTTCGGTTTATACCACCATGGGGGATGATTTCTCTCTCTCTTTTTTTTTTTTTGGTTCATCGTGATTTAGAGAATGATTTTACTAATTATGATCCGATCGAAATCTTCAACTTTATTTTGATGGAAGTACATTTCCTCTTACTCTTGCATTTTTTTCATCTAGATCTTCTCTTTTTTTTTTTTTTTAACATTGTCTATTTGTAGAAACTTTCTGTATTGTAAATTGGCAAAGAAATGTTAGAAAGTCACACACACTAAATATTTTAGTTCTTCAAGAACCATTCCATCAATGGATATTGTGTGTTGGAAGATCTTGAAGAATTACAAGGCAAAAATAGTTTGAATCATATTATCTAAAAACGGTTGTAAGTCTTTGAGCTTATTCTATATCAAGAAGCTTTTTGAAGTTTTATTCATCTTGAAGATTAATAAATAATTTTTAGTCAATACTTCTAGCAAATATGAATTTTTAATTGATTCTCAAATCTTATAAAGATGCAAAGTGAAAATGGAAATGTTCATTTACAAGGTATGTCGGTGTGGTTCGGGGGTGACATTTTTGGGCTTGGGGGATTGCCCAGGGTTGAGGAAGCCTCTCTCTCATAAGCTTAAGAATTTGTACATATTTTGTTGTGTATATTTTTAATTGATTGAGTTGAAAGGATTGAGAAATATATTAATTCTATGTGTTGTAGTTGAAAAAAATGAAATAAACAAGAGCGAAAAAGCTGATATAAGAATATATTGAATGAGTTGGGAGGGACCCTCTCCCTCAAAGCCATCAAAATTTATTACATCTTGAAGTCAATAATTTTATAATAACTAATTCTCACCTTGAAAACTTTAATAAAAAATAAGAAGATCAACCACTCTATATTGATTGTAAGTGTAAGTTGGAGATGTGCTAATGGAAATTTTATTCATGTTTTAGCAATTGTTAATTCTCAAACCAAGTTTATTAAGATAAACACAATCCTTCGATTTATATATAAAAAAAGCACAAGGCAATTCAAAAACATAATATTTTTTCCAACCAACAATAACAAAGATAAAACAAAATATAAATGCGAAAATGTAAAAGTTAAAGGAAAGAAATAACACAGTGAATTATAGTGGTTGGAATCTACAAAAGCTTAATCCATTTCGTCAGGGCATCCCTCTAAATCTCCATCAGCTACCCAACGATATATGGTTGATCGAGTAATAAAATAGCTTAAGACTTTTACTTAGTCTTGAAAAGCACAATATTTGCATTTCTAGTAATGTCATACTCTTTGCAAGAGGAGATTGACCACTCAAATAAATACTCTTGAAGTCTTAAACACTTAAAGGATAATGATCTGTGATGAAAGCACACAACGAATAAAATAAATGCAAATGATGATTTTAATCAAGGTGCGAGGAAGACATGAAGAAGTCAATAGTAAAATTGAAAGCTTGAAAATGAATGTTAGAAATGTATATTATGATTTTCGTCACCTCCACATGTATATTATGATTTGGCCCTCGTGTGATGGTAGGAAGTTACGTCGGGGGCTATTCCCGGCTAGCATTGGGAGACCGCCTTTGGGAGTGAAACTTCTCGGAGGATCTGTTAGTAGAGATGCTAGTTTTATTAGCAGTTTAGCTATAAATAAAGCCGAAAATGATGTGAATTTGACGCATCTTCTTCCACAATTGTCTGACCCAGAGTGAGCTCCTTCTGCTTCTGTCTTGTATGGGTATTGCTAAACTTTTCTTTGGGCTGTGGGCGTGCCAACCCGTTCACATGGAGGAGGCTGCTATATTCTTTGACAGTGGGTGGCGCGGGGCGATTGAGGACATTGTGGTTTGTGATGACATTTTCTTTGATTACATACAATGGCAAATTGTTTCCTTACGCATTAGGTTTGGTGGTTTGGGTTTATACTCGGCAGTAGAGACTACCCCATATGTTTTTGTTGCCTCAAGGACCCAATCTTGGATATTGCAAGACCACATCTTACGGGATAGCGACATATATGGTAGGGATTTTGATTATGATTGTGCCTTGGCTTCTAATCGTAACAAGCTTCCGAATATTGACCTTAACAGTTTTACTACTAAAGACACCACCCCTGCTAAATCCTAGAATACACTAGCGAGTGTTATTTTTCGTAAAATTGTCCAAGATATGGAAGTACATCTCGACATGACGGTTCGACAGAAAGCGTTTTCAAGTGCTTACGTGCACCACATGCTCAAGATTTTATTTTAGCTATCCCTATAGATGGGCTTGGCCAACATATGTCTCATGTGGAATATCATACTATCCTCAAATATCGACTCATGATTCCAATATTCCTAACCGTTGAGATATGTACGGTGTGTCGCAAGGCATGTTTGGACTCTTTTGGAGAGCATGCAATTTACTGTAAAGAACTCCCGAGGTTCAAATACAGGCACAATATGGTTAGGGATGTTTTGTTTGACAGATTTAAGCATGCCGGTGTTTCCACCAAGAAAGAGGCACCTGTGAATTTCTTGATTGACATGACAAAAGGAAGGTCAACCCTTAGACCGTCTGACATTTTGATTTTTGGATGGATCGGAGGGAAACACGCATGTGTGGACCTTACAGGGGTATCCCCTCTCGTGGGCTTGAGGGTTGGGGGTTTCACGACAAGATAGACTGCTTTAAAAGTTGCTACAGACAAAGTCACCAAACATGAGAAATCGTGCATGGAAAATCAATACGTGTTCATACCATTTGCATTTGATACGTTTGGTTTTTCCTCGCCCCAGATACGATGGAACTTCTTAATAAAGTACAACAGATCATGCATAACAATGTTATATCCCCTAGATCTATGGATGTAGTCTTTAATAAATTAGCTTTACCATACAAAAAGTCTTTGCAACGCAACTTGTTGCCCGTTTTTCATCTCACTCGTTGTACGATGATAATTAAATGTTTCATTAATTTGTCTAAAAAAATGCAATAAAAGCGAAATCAAAAGATGCCAAGCCGTCCTGGAAAAGACCAAGTAGAATGCAGATTACTATGAACTTCTTTTTAAATGCAAAATATTATTACCCACAAAAACTAGCAAGACGCTAGAATAAGCAAACTACAAAACTGGTTTAATTAAGGAGAATAAGACCATCATGACTAATCTAGAAGCTTGTACTTTGATCTAATATTGATCTAGTTAAAGCCCATAAATATAATATCATCCGATTTTCAAAGGAGTGGATCTCTCTCTCTCTCTCATATTTATTTATTTATTTTAATCTGTCCATTCATCGTCTTCTAAATCAACTAGATAGTTGTGTAAACAAGCGAACATCTCAAGAAAAAAAACTTGTTTCTTGTTAGGGAAGGGAGCATTTAACACCATATGAAGATCAAAACGATTATAAGGAACCAACGGTAAAGTTGAGACCACAAAACCATCCACCTCCACACTACTTTAGCAAAGTCACAAAAAAAAACATGATATATTGTTTCTTCTTTTCTGTTACATAAATTGCATCTAGTCAAAGCGACCGAGACACCTCACTTCACAAGATTAACCGAGAGCAGGAACTTGTTTTGAACATCCTCCAAACGAAGCAATTAACCTTTAGAGGTACCCACGACACCCAAATGAACTCCAAATCTAGAATCCAAAGGTCCATATTAGCCACCACAGTCCTCAAAGACTTGATAGAAAAAATGTCGGAACTGTCGCCATTCCACATCCATTTGTCAACAACATTAATGAAATGAAAATTCACCATCAAGTCACATATATCTTTCAGTTGCTTCGCCTCCTTACCTCTTCCAATTGGTCTAAACCAACACCACCTAAACTACACACCAAAAGTTGATACATTTCTATCACCAACAAGACAATTCTTATTATATACCACAACGTAAAGATTTGGAAACTTATCTTTAAGAGCAATCGAATCGCAGTAGAGATCTTTCAAAAAGAATGTATTATCTCCCTTACCCACAACCTTGCAAAAAAGACTATCCAACGACAAACTATACTCTTCAAATTCAATCTTGATGGTAGCAATATTTAACTACACACCCGGGATTGAACTTTTAGCAATCAACTTACTATCCACAATAGCAAGCTTATGAAAAGCTTTGACCCAATTAAACCAAAGCTCTTTACTTTCCTTCTTTAACCTCCACCACCACTTAGCAATGAGTATTTTCACAATATTTATTTTTCAAAGAAATGAATATTATCACAATTTTCAAGGCTTATAAACTTTTCAAATAAATACCTTAACTATAACACCTTAATTTTATAAACCTTCTATTGTTTATAAAAAAATCCATATATTAAAATGGAGTGTCTAATATTTATTTTTCTCATATAATTTAGCTAAATAAAGTTCAATACATATCGATGGAAGGCAAACGGGCAACAAGTTGTGCCGCTAGCCCTTTCTGGATGGCAAAACTAATTATTTTGAAAACAACATCTGTGGATCTAGGAGATCTGATATTAGAATGCATGACCCGTTGGACTCTGTTGAGGTGCTCCACAGCCTCTGGTGCGAGAAAACAAAATGTATCAAATGCAAAAGATACAAACACATGTTGATTTTCTAAACAACACTTGTTATAATTTTTTTTAACTTATAACAAAGTATAAAGATAAACTTTGTCACTTGAAACTTTTATAAAAAAAATATTGCTTATACAATTTTATGAAGATCTCACATTCAATAAAAATACTCTTTTTAAATATTTCAACCAAAGTTATTAGGAGTATTATCATTCAATATTATTATCCTACAAAAATCTTAATTTGATCTTATAATACTTCTTTACCTAAACTTGTCACCACATACATTCCGAATGCTTTGCCAAGCTTCCTTAGGAGGCATTTGGATTACATAATGTTTTTGAAAGGAATAGAATCTGTCGAAGGATTGTATTATGAAGTAAATGGAAACTAAAGAAAATGGAATCTATTATGTGTTTGGCTGACATGGAATGCAATTTGTTTTCTATTTGGTTTGCAAATTTGACAAAAGAATTGGAGAGTAAAGTATGTAATATGACCAAAATATCATTTTAGTGATTTTTTTGTAAGTTATTAATTTTTTTTAATAAAAATGAAAATCATTTAAAAAAAATAATTTGTAAATGCTTTCAATGAATATAAATTACACAATATCTAAAATATTATATTATGAACACAACTAAAAATCATAACTCTTTTCAATAAAAGTATTAACCACCTAACTATAATAATATAAAGCAACAAAAGTCAATCTAAATTTCAAAAACTAAACCACACACAAATATGTAAAATAATATCCAATTATGTAGTTGATGCCCGTTTCACTCTTGCAACATAAACTTCACAAAATCTTCCCGATCTTGTGTTTCCAAATTCTAAAAACTTAACACAGTTTCAGGATCACACATTATTTTCCGACTTGCTCTGAACTTATCCAATGCACTCAATGATTGCATTTTGGTAACTTCAGAAATCACCATAGAAGCTTTCTTTTGTACATCTGTTTCTCCTAGTATAGCTTGATTTATGCTATTGTCCACTTGTTCTAGTTTTTCTCCAAGCACTTTAGCTGCAATAGTGATTCCCTCAACAATAAGATCAACTCTATTTTTCCTCTTTCTTGAGCGCGCGCTTGTAAATTATTCACTTTGGGTAGGTTGTGTATTTTGGCGTACTACCACCGGTTGGTCGTAATCATCATCCATTTGTTTTGTTCTTTCTTCACTGTTTGCATCTTCTTCCATTTGGAAAAAATCTTTGGCTTTATTCCCTTGAGCTCTATCGTTTCAAAAAACAATGAATAAATCCTCATAATGAAGAAATGTCTTATTTCTCCACTTACCTACCTCTTTATGAACCTATTATGTATCATAAAAGTTTAGTACATAAAAATGCAAAGTTATCATAATAGAATCTATATAAAAATCCAAATAATGTACCTGTATGTAAGACTCCGAAACTGTGGGCTCGGCTATTATGGAATGTATGGAGCTATTATAACCGAAGCCAATTGTGTTTGTACCATTTAACATATCATAAACGACCTGCCAATCCTTTTCATGGTTTTGATCCTTGACTCAATGTGTGGTTTACCCATTATTCCAAATTTAGGAATTTTCCTTTAATGCTTTTTCTAGATGTTGTAAATAGTCGGATTTGAAACCATTATCGGCTTCAAATCCTCTGATGTTCATTATATTTACCAATGCTTCCACAAGCTTGACATATTCGTTAACTGTCCAATTATAGTTTATGCTTTTTCCATCACACTTAGTATTACACGCATAAAATTTAGATAAACTAATAAAGAATACAATTAAATTACACAACCAATTATATATAACAAATATAACTAGTAAAAAACAAATCAAACTTTATCATTTAAAATAACAAACATAGCACCATATTCTTCATAATAAATGATAAACAAAAGATAAAGACAAATTATTTTCGAATCTCGATACAACACATCAATGTGTAGCACTCAAAGAATCAAACATAGTTTGAGCTAAATTGTTTCGAAATATAGTCCACTCGGTTGACACACCAATAGAACTGATATTATCATCATCTCCCGCCCTGACATCTTAAGTTCCTTCATCCGGTTGAAAGTTGTTCTGAAATGGATCAGTTGACATTTCTTTCCTTATATAATTATGAAGAAGACAACATGCAATTATGATCTTATTTTTTAGGTTAATAGGATGATATGAGTTGTCCTTTAAAATTCCCCATCTTGCCTTTAAAATACCAAAACATCTTTCTATGAATTTTCTTGCAGATGAGTGTCTCATGTTGAAGATTTCTTTTGGTGTAGTTGGTTGGTGTGCATCACACCAATCATTCAAATGATATCGTTGTCCTCTATAAGGGGCTAAGAAACCTTTTGCATTTGTATAACCAACATATACCAAATAATAACCTAAAAGTACACTTTAGTTAGTAGAATAAACTAGTAATACAAATCTAGAACATTATTTACACATACTCGGTCTCAAAACATTCAATCCATGTTTCCTAAGAAGGACATCTCGAAGTACTCTACCATCAACAGCTGAGCCCTCCTATCCCGGTAGAACATAGATAAATTGCATATCTTATGAAAACACCCCTAATACATTTGTGGCAATGTCATTTTTTCGCATTTTGTATTTAGGCATGTCTTTAGTTGGCACTAAGAATTCTATATGTGTTCCATCTAAAGCTCCTAGGCAGTTCTACACAAAATAACAAAATTTCTAGTGAATATGCCCTACCAAGCAAATTATGCGATGACCAAAAATTTAAAAAATTTATATATACCTAGAATCACTTCCATCTTTGATTGATAGAGTTCTCCAGAATGGGTTCAGGTTTCTTAAGCAAATGTGAATGCAATCTTATCACCTCATTGCAAACTCGGGTAACAAGTCTACTAATTGTTTCTCCCGAGCGATGGAACCGACATCTGATGACCCGATTCTTTACATTATAGGCATGAATGTGTAGAAATATAGCCACTTGTTCGTCAATGTTCACATATCTACTTGCTCTTAATCCACTTAGCGTCTCAAGCATGTTACACAACTTTGTGAAACATATCCTACTCATCCTTAGTTGTGATATGCACATAGTGTCACTTTCATAAGTGTATCTATACAATATTGATCGTCGATCTAACTCCGATGATATGTTTAGGATACATGGTTTGCCCCTCCTATATTTGTGTAGCAAGTTGCAAACCATTATAAAAAACCATTTAACGGTAGTCATAACTTCGTTCCAAAACATAGAAATTATTTGCTTTATCTTCATCTTATGTTTGCTTTTTGTTAGACTAAGTCGAGCCATTCCCTAATCACCGACTGTTAAAAATACAAAAACTAAATGATGTTCTGATATTAATAGGTTGTTTAACGGAAGTTAGAACAAAGCGATATTATAAAAGCATGTATATGCTGAATACATATAAAAAGCATAACAATAGGCCAAGACTTTTCACATACTTAACAACTACACTTTTCAAATACAATTGATATGACAAGTCTCGTAAAAAGCATAACAATGAACTTTCACATAGTATAAAAATTAGACACTTTCACATAGTAAAGAAACTATGAATTTTTTTCAACTACCTCATTATATGATAGTTGCTTTTTTCATATAGTAAAAAACTACGCATTCGAATGGTCATAAACTATACTACCACATAGTAAAAAACTAGACTTTTTTCAACTAGACATTTTAATAAGCAGGCATTCATGCATGCATGGTTTTTTTCTATGAAAGCATATGTGGATTGTATATAAAAAGTAGGAAATACATCGAGCAACTTGTGTGCAAAGTAAAAAAAAAAAAAAAAAACTAGACACTGCAATTATAAT
Source organism: Lactuca sativa (assembly GCF_002870075.4). Lineage (NCBI taxonomy): Eukaryota > Viridiplantae > Streptophyta > Magnoliopsida > Asterales > Asteraceae > Lactuca > Lactuca sativa. Next base: position 323,205,009 of record NC_056627.2, on the reverse strand, counting down.
TGATCAGATGGATCTGGTGATCAAAATCATTCTCCAAAATGATTTATGACCAGGTAGGTATACATGTGTAGCATGGTGGATTGAGCCGGATGGTATTTGTAATTTACTGATTTTCGGTGATTATGGCAAAAGATTGGATGCGCCTAGTGAAAAAGATGGATTTATGGAGTTCATGTGTGTTGAAGGAAATACATAAAACGAAGTATGTAAAGGAGTGCATACTTTCTAGGATAATTACAACAAAGGAAATGTACATAGAGAAAAATCAAAGTTATACAAAAACAGATTGAATAACTTACTTGGTAAAAAGGACGACCCAACAACAACCAATGGCAAGAAATCGAGAACGATGTGCAATGGTTAGAGAGATAATCGAGTGAACGGTTTATATACAGAAAAGAGATAATTATGGAGGAGATAGTTGTAATCGTGGAAAGATAATGGTAATCGTGAACTTTTGATTTGAGAGGCGAGGCTAATTTTGTACTTTTTATAAAACAAAAGGAAAAGGAATTTGAAATCTTTGATCCCACCTAAAGAATGAGCAATTTGCGTGGGCGCCGAATTTAATGAAATTTTAGAAAATTCCATTCCCTTAATTTTTTCATCCAAACACCATTTTCATAGGAATTTAGATTCTAATTCCACCACATTCCTTTAGAATCCTTGAGCCAAATATGTCCACATTCATTTGTTTTTAGTGTTTGATTTAGAATTCGTGATTTCTTATTTATGCCATAATAATCTATGACATAAATTAAAAGTAAGGAATGGATCAACAATTAATCATCAAAAATCATGTAGAAATACTTGAGAAATTAAAAGGGTTTAATCATTCAGAGATGAGAATAGAAGATGTTGTTTTACATGAAAACACTTCATATTTCTAATGTTCTTACTGATGAAATTCTACCTTATCCCACTAGTGAAGGACAAAATCATCTCATAAAGGGTTATGGAAGATTATGAATTAAATGAATGTAATTGCAGAAATTTTATTTTGAATACATTAGATGATTCCCTCTATAATATGTAATCTACATATTCTACTACGAGAGATATATGACAATTACTGGAAAAGAAATACAAGATAGAAGTACCATGTTCCAAGAGATTCATGGTTGGGGAATTTTCGAATTTCTGAATAATGGACACCAAATCTGTCTCTAAAAATAATAGAGGAATTCCAAGTCAATATCCATGATCTTGAAATTGAAGGCATAAGAATAAATTCTAACTTTCTTGTTGGTTCAGTTATTGAAAAACTTCCTACTCCGTGCAAAAAATTCAAGTTGAATCTTAAACACTTGATTGATGATATAAGTTTTGAGCAACTTGTATTGAGGATTCGGGCTGAAAAAGACAATACAATGACTAAGAAGGCTAATGCAGGAAACAAGTGCCAATTTCATCAGCGAATGAAGTACATCCAATTTAAAGAGCACAAACAAGAAAGGGAAACATGGGGGATCCCAAAACTCCTAAAAATATGGCAAAATCCATAGCCTAAACAAGAAAAAATTTAAGAAAATTTATGGTAGTTGTTTTAATTGTTGAGAATATGGTTAAACTGATGTTGTTGAATTACAAAATCAGTTTTTTTGCAATGATTTAACCAACAAGGTTAGAAATTATGTGGACTAGTAGGTTGATATTGGAGCCACATGAAACATTTGCAACTCCCAAACCATGTTCTCTACATATCATGAAGTTGTTGATGTTAAAGAAATATATATGAGAAATGCTACGACCGCCAAGATTGAAGGAAAAGGAAAATTTGTGTTGAAGTTGACTTATGAGAAATAATATATACATAGTAATGTATATCATGTACCTGAAATTGCTACAAATATTATTTATGATATGTTTCTTAATAATAAGGGATTCAAGCTTTTGTTTGAGTTTGATAAATTTTTTCTCACTAAGGGTAAGGAATATGTTGGAATGAGCTACCTTAGTGAGGGGCTCTTCAAAGTCAATGTTTTAACTATGTAATTGTAACGCCCATAATTTCAGGCTAGAGATTTAGAGTATAATAATAATAATTATACATTTTAACAAACAATGAAAATCCTTGATTAGGGTAATTGTTCTTCGTATGTGTTGCGAGCCAATAAATAAATATCATACACACATTAAGTGGACAAATATTAAGAGTATATAATATTTGTTGGAAATATTAATATAAAAATGATTGTTAAGCGATAAAATAACATTAAAAGTAAAATATTATTTAGGATACAATAGTCTTAACAGAAGTTGTAGTAGTCATGATCATGAGCCTATGAATAAAAAGAACTATTAAATCTGACATCGTATGAGGAAGTTATGATTGATCTAAGTTTCACGTTCGACACGATATAGTGTATGTGTCATAAAAAGTGAATCAGAGATAGGTTGCGTATTAGCCTAAGTGATCTAAACGAAAGTCAAAGTAATCTTCAATAGGAACACGTCAATTTAAAGAACGCTAAAATCTGTCTGCGTATGAGGAAATTGAAACAAATTTGGTTGATTGTTAGCCAAAACAATATAAATAAAAGTTGTAGTACTCTTCGATATGAAATCGACAGTATAAAGAACATTGAAAACAGAGCTGGTATGAAGAAGTTTTAAATTTCGCAGCGTTATTTACAGTCTAAGCCTTCTCACACCATAAAATGAAAAATAAAGTGAAAATTAGCTGAAGAAGTCTAAATGAAAGTTGTAGTACTCGTGACAACTATGCGTGGATATCAAAACCATAAAAAACGGAGTCTGTATATGAAAGTTATGATTTTTAGAAAAGTAAAAAATTCAGACCGCCGGATGGGAGATACATGGCACCGCCGGATGAGCGATACTTGGAAGCATCTCCCTCCACCTTTCCTCCCCATGATATGGCATCAGATTGTGACATGTGCAGGCGTTGCGCTCCCCTCCTGAAAGGCAGCGAAGCTTTGGAGTGCCAAAAAGCTTGGAGAAATAGAGCTTTCAGTTTCGAAGTTTTGCCCGCGTAATGTCCAGTTTTTCTTCAAGCAACCTGTAAGTTGAGTTATGTTACCGTGCTTTAAGTATACCTTATATTTATGTTTATAATCATTATTTTGAACTTATAAATAATATTTATCAGTAATACGAGTTGTTTTACTGACCGATCTACTTACGTGAATTATGTGAAGGCTAGATTATTGAGGTGCTTCAAGTGAATTTTCCAAACAATATATTTTTTATATGCCAAACGGATCCTACATCCGATATGATCTTACCTTGGTTGTTTCTTATCAGCTATACATTAGTGTTCTTGTGGGATTATTGATAAATTTGAGAAAACATTAAAATTATTTAACTTCATAAATACGAATGAATACTAAGGTTTAGTAATATTCGTGTTTAGGTAGATTTAAAAGGGAATTGAAAGTGTCAGTCAAAGAGATGACTTTCCTACGAGTCTTCCACCTATATCTGGTGAGTACATTGTTACTTTCAAGAACATAATTTTAATACAAAGTATTTATTTAAAGGTATTAATGATCCGTTGAAAGTTTATTTGTGAATTAATTGCTTATTATTTGGAATATTTATTAAATGTATATTTGATAACATATACAGTGTGAACCAGATATGGTTAATTTTGTGTTAAATGTTTATATGATATTATTATATGATAATCTTAAAAATAAGTATTATTACTTAAAACATTATTGTATATTAAAATACCTCATACTCCGTGTTAAAAATATACACTAACTTATGATAGTATTGTCTAAATAGAGTTATTTTTAAAGTTAATTTCATGGATTGTAATTGGATCTAAGTGTAAAACTAAGACATGTAATGAATATTTAGACCTAGTTACGTGATAAAAGAATAATTGCATATTGTATTGCGATAGTATGGAATAAATAGGAAAATGTTTTGGAAATCGATCAAAAGCATTATAGTCTCACCTAGTAACGAAATAAGATCTGCAAAGGATGCTTAGTTCGATTTAAATCAAAAGTGTGTTTAGTATACGCTATAGTGTAAAGATATTACATAGGCATGAAATTATGTTGATTACATTCATTGTAATCTTGTCTAGTTATACACTAGGACTTAAAGGGGATGCTTAGTTCAATTAAGTTTGGATATTGGGTGACATCATAGAAAGGGTGTGTGTGATAGGAACAGAGAGTAGAACTCTATTACGTGACACTATTGGGTGTTGATGTACGGTTAGCATATCGAAGTACGATATTGTACTCCTTTCGATAGCTAGATATGGTGGGTTCGATCAGGCAACTAAAACAATATGTATGGTCATCAAACAGAGTAGGATGACAACACTTGACATTCTAGAGAGTTTGTAAATTACGTTGCTATTGTGGATTTATAACCCATAGAAGTAGATAAAATAGGGATGTCATATTCATCAAATACTCTGATGGCTTAAGTGCCTTTATAACTTATACCAACTAAGGAAGCCCCTGGATTTGTAGTCAAACCATTGCTCTAAAAAATTCATAAGGTGAGTTGATTCTTATTGATAATCGTGGACTAAGATCTGTGAGAAATGGTTGGGATGGGTATGTATGGGTTTAATGTTTTATAGATATCTAAGTTATGGGATATATCTATATTGTTTGGTAATAGTTGGTTTTACTTTGATAATTATTAATTATTATCATTAATAATATTATGGGATTGAAAACCCTATGTGTCTCACCAGGTTTCCCAACCTGACCTACTCAAATTATATGCATCACAGGTAACATGGTTAAAGCTGCTGGAACTTGTTTAGGATGTCGAGTGATTAAGAGACAACCTGCAATTGTGTTTAGGACCAATAGGTCTTCACATTGTAACAATGTTAAGTATTGATTATGACATCGTTAGAGTTTTTTTTTTTAAATTTTTTTATTTTGAAAAATATTTACTCAAAGATATTTTAATAAAACATAAAAATTTTCGCAATATGTATTATTAAACTGAGATTTTCCGCAAACAAAAATACTATGATTTGAAGGCGTACATAAACGCTTTCTTTTTGTTCTAAAAAATAGGATATGTCACACTAGTATGGTGTTGAAACACCAAATAATGATTTTGTAAGTAATTAAATAACATAAACTAGCACATGTTCTATGTAAATGCTTGAGTTTTTTTCTTTGTGGCATTTTGGTTTAGGACATGTTAACTTTTATTCTATTCAAAGAATGATTAAACTTTTAATGTCAATGTTCATTAGAGGAAATCATTAAGTGTGAGGTTTGTGTAGAATCAAAGTATTGTCACCATCCTTAAAAATCATTTGAAATATCTAATGGTACTCACAAGTTAATTCTTACTGATTTATTTGATTTCAGAGCAACTTCTACATGAAAAGGAAATAATTATTTCAATGCTTTCTAGATGATTAGATTGAGTGTTGATATGTTTACTTATTAAATACCAAAGATGAAGCCTTGCATTCTTTTAAGAAATACAAGGATAGAGTTGAACACCAACTTGATAAAAAGATTAAAATTTTAAGGTCTGAAAGAGGAGGAGAATATGAGTCCAATGAATTTGCTGAAGTTTCTTCTTTACACCGTATTAAAAAGAATCTAGGTAATAGTGTATCCTAACTAGAATATACTAAAGTTCTTGAAATCTTGATATATATTATGAATTGTACTAGACCAAAATTGGCATATAGTATAAGTAGATTGAGCTGATATTATCATAATCGTAGAAAATATGATTAGTATCCATTAATCAGAATGGTTAGATATCTAAAATACACACAAAAATAATGGGGTGCATTACGCGAGATATCCTCCTGTTAGCAAAGGATATTATGATGCAAATCAGATTTCCAATACCTCTGAGGGCAAATCCATAAGTGGTTATGTATTTACACTTGTTGTAGCCGCTATATATTGGAAATTATGTAAATAAAATGCGAACACTTGTTCTATAATGGAAGCATATTTTGTAGGTTTAGAAAAAGTTGGTGAAGAAACTGAGTGGCTCAAAAACTTACCTATAGGGTATTACTTTGTGTCCTAAACATGTTATTGTTGTTTGTATACATTATGATATCATGGTTGTACTTAGTAGAGCACACAATCATATATACTACAACAAGTCAAAACATATTCGAAGTAGACATAATACAATAAGAGACTTACTGAAAAATGGATCTATTTCCATTAGTTATATAAATTCAAAGGAATATATAGATGATCCCATGATAGAAGTACCTAGTAAAGAAAGAAAATTATCTTCACATCAAGGGGAATAGTCTTAAAGCCAACACGGTGAGTTACCACTTGGCAGAAACCTAACCTCATAGTATTGGAGATATATTGGTCCGAGTTCAATAGGCAAACTAGACATGGAAGACTCAAAGTAGTAGAAATACTCATGTATGCTCATTCTTATGATTTTTTTTCCATTGAAGATTTATGGATGAATATTTTATTCTTAATAATACTTATAGCTTTCATAGTGTAAGACTATGGATAATTCCATATTAGCATTACCTATGTAATATGGATATGAGGTCACCACTTCGACAAATCATAAGACTAAGTTCTTTAAAAGTCTGATGAAGATAAGAGTGTTCATAACCGAAATGAACACAATGGTAAAAATCAATTTATGTTTAAATATGACATGTGATATACTTTTTATGTAGTTCAACTACGAAGTGATTAGTTCAAGGCTTAAATTCATTACTTTTTATGTAGTATTTACTATGAAAGGTTCAAGTCTTACATCATCTTTTTCAGAAGCATATCATATCTGGCCTTCCTTATTTGAATAAAATAATTCACATACGCCGTGATTTCATCCATGTAGAAAATCCCATGCTGGAGTTGATGAATGAACATGTGTTCAATAGGATCAACACCCATTGGCAAGGATTTGTCAATAACTTTGGTATCATACACAAAAAGGAATCAGGCGTTGTTAGGAGTTCTTTTCCTCGACATTGAAGTAGACACTAAGGACGAGGAAGGTTTAGTGGAAGTCTTTGACATTAAATCTACACTTTTAACCTTTGTGATAAGTCTCTCTAGTACAAGCCCCAACTCCTCAACATATTTACCTTTCTGATTGTTGACAAACTCTAAAAGATGCAACCACTTGCTGTACCCAAAATTCAGCAAATCATTGGCAAAGAAAACTCACTATTTTGGCCTGCAACTTGGCCACATTGTTAGACATGATGACGAAGTCATACGCAATAATAGTTTTAGACTTATCCAAGTGGGAGACTGTTGGATTAATGTCTAAGTCCATAACTATATTTGGTATGTACTTGACCCGACCCGGCATGGTACATTTGGGTTGCATGGCATCATGTACTTGAATAGACTAAATGAGAGAAATAAGACACTTATGGTTATTAATATATTATAAGTTCTAATATATTAATAATAAAAATAATAATATTTAATTATTATTGATCAAGAATTAATTTAGAATTAATTATGTGATCAAAAGAAGACTAATTAAATATAGGGGTTGATTGTGTAAATCATCCATAACTTATATAGTGGGCAAAAGCTCCATGGATAACCAAGTTGGGTTAAACCCATAGGATGCTCCATGGAGGTTACATAACTCATGGGTCATGGAAACGAAAGGTCATGACAATTAGGGTTTACATGGTGTAACCCTAATTGTAACATACTATATAAGCATCATATTATTCAACAAAATCGGCCACTAGTGTGTGTAAAAGAAGGGCTAGCCGATTTCATGAAGTGTGGATTTCTCTCTAACTTATTCCAAGAGCATTTGATGTTGTGTGAGCCATTTGAGGTGTCACATTTGAGGCACTAGGCACTCAAGCCCCATGGAGTCAAGCTACACTACAAGAGGTATGTATTCTATCTATATTATTACCCAAGTATCTATGATTGTATGCTAGATAGGGTAATACCTTGGAATATTAGTATTTGCATGTATATTAGAGAAAACATAGATCCAAGGTATTTAGGGTTGCATGTACACCATAGGAGTGTTAGAATGCTCAAAACCCAACAGTGGTATCAGAGCCACGGGTTGTTTTCTGTTATATTGATGCAAATATTTTATTTTCAAAGTTGAAAAAAAGAAAAAAAACATGAAGTTTGTCAAATTTTAAGATAATTACTTGTTCTTGTGAAAAATTAATTATTTGTAAAATTTGAATAATTTGCTAGATGAGTTGAATTAGGTCAAATTTAGTAAAAGATAAAATGATATGATTATTTTATTAGTTTTAAAAGTTTGATCTAAAGAGTTTTATTTTTTGAAACCTCCATAAGTTATGGATATGAAAAGGTTTTAAAAAAATTGATTCAAAGTTTTTATGGAGTTACAAAATTTGGTGTTAATGTTTTAAAGAATTCCACAACACCAAAAGTTTTTTGTGTTACCTTGTTTTATGAATGAATTTAGATTAATGGAAAAAACTTATGTGATAGTTGGTTTTAATCCAAAGTAATCTAAAAGAAGTTCATAAAATGTGTTTATGTAACTTAAAAGTCACATTTATGAATCTTAAAACTCATAAAGGTTGTCATAGGTTACAAAATGAAGAGTCTTTTTCCTCATTAAATTGTTTTATGACTCCATAACTTGTCCTCAAGTTATGGATGTTCAAGAGTCTCTTCATTAAAGTTTTTAAAACTTTAATTAAACTCATAAGTTATGAAAATCCAAGAGTTTTGAATAGTTTCAAAAATTACCCTCAAGTTTTGGAATGTGTAAAGTTTTCCCCATGAATACTTTAATTCCAAGTTAAGCCCTTAGAATTTTAAAAGTTAAAATTCAACCCTTATACTTTATAATATTATAAGTTAATAATATATATATATATATATATATATATATATATATATATATATATATATATATATGTATATATAAGAGTAAAGTCAGTCTTACCGTTAGTAGGCCTCATTCACGAAGCCGGTCTATAAGGGGGTATAAGGTTACTGCCTATAAAATGGTAGTTTAATGAGTGTCCACTCTCACCCACCGCTTCCTTGACCGGTGGAGGGTCGTTAGCCGAACGGGTAGGACAAGGACTAGAATTCTCCCTTCATTAAAAGTATTAATGATAAATACTAAGTAACTAAACTCTTATAAATACCCAATCTTAGTTACTTATGAAAATGTGAATAAGGTGCTAATCCATGAAATTACACTTTGCACTTTGTTTAAGTCGGTTAGTGGAGCGTGTGTGGTTAACCGAGACAATAACTTGTATTTAAACAAGGTAGGCAAAGGGTAACTTAATGTTTATCATAGTATCGATGGAGCGTGTGTGGTTAACCGACACATTGATTGAGGGGTAGACACTTAAGGGTACCAAGTAATTTGCATGGTTACTTCACACCTTGTTTTGCGATCCTGGCATCCCAGTCACAAAACCTGAAGGGTACACTCGAGATTGAAACATGTCGTTGAAAAGTTCAATGAATCTCTAAAGATCTAGGAGTTTCAAATCCAAGTAAAACCTAATAATACATTTTGTTTATCTTGGTGGAAATTGGTGAATCGTCATTCACCTACCTTCAAATATTTTATAGCTTGGATCACGATATCCCTCTTCTAAGTTATAAAATAGTTTGTTGGGTCCTATCCTTAATATTTCATATTGGGTGTCATATTAAGGACTTTATATCAACTATCTTGAATATCTCCCAAAAGATGTCTAAGTTCAAACATCTATGATCTTCCCAAATCTCTTGGAACTTTACTTCTTTCACCTTCTCCAATTATTCTCCCTAACCCACAAGTTATTGAAAAGCTTAAGGTCACTCAATCCCTATTGGCAAGCAAGGTCTATGTGTGATCACATCTTGGAGATGAAGTCACGTATTGACAAGCCGGGAGAGTTGGGTGTCAAAGTCTAGAGGAAGTGGATGTTCAATCACTTTATAAGTCACATAGTGAATTCCTTTGGGACTCCTATGAAATAGACTATGACAAGACCCTTAATGATCTTATCTATTTGCTTGGTGCTGCTAAATCAGAAATGATTTGGTGTACTAGTAAAGCAAATTTGATTAGGAGATCAACTTCCCAAAACTTTATGGACAGGGACAATAGTGACATAGGAAATCCAGAAAAGCATTCTCTTCCCAATGGAAAGGGATTGGCCATAGTCAACTTGGTTGACCAAATGGTAAAGTGAAAGGCTATGTCTGAGATAGTCCCATGTACTATTACCTAAGGGTCCATATGTTTCTATTTCCAAAGGAAGGGGCTTTGGTTATGAAGCTGCCAAACTTACCTAAGGATGGTAAAGTCAATAAGTTTGACTTTATTTCAGGTAAATTCCATTGTCTAACTCTATTAAGTTCCTACTTGGAGATTCTTATTACATGATGTGACTGGGTCACATGTTCATGTTTTAAGAATCAAAGAAAAGTAAAGAAACTTAAAGGAAGTATATGCTGATTCTGATTGCGAAGATGGATTTCGATCGCATGGTTCGGTGATCAGAATTTTTGAGTTGTTGCTTATGAGTTATGATATATTGCTTAGGTATAGATAACAACAAGGTTTTTATATAGATTGTAAGGATAAGGTTTTCCGCAAAGTTTTAAAATAAAAGGAAAATTTTTTGATTTCATTTATTTTAAGTATCCTTACAATGACATTTGTGGAAAAATTGTTGCTTATAAGATTGCATTGATAGCAATATTGAAAATGGATTTGATTATTCCGTCTGTGGTAGTTTCTAATTTTACCAAATAAGGAAAGATTCTCATCACCCAAGTTTAAATTGGACCGAAACTTGGAATCATGCAAGTTGTGTAGTATGATGAGTGAGAATTTTCATCTTTGGAAAATTAAGACTAATTCCTTGTTCACATGTTTAAGCGAGTCAGGTGAAGGACTAAGGGATCGAGTACACATTCTTGTGCACTGATCAAGTCCACCACAAAATATCAATAAGACTATTCGTCATGTTTTACTAAATTTTAGTAAATGTGGTTACACTTACAAGTTTAAGTGTAATTCTGATACATTGGAAAATTTTCGATGTATGGCAGAATGGATGAGAAGAATAAAATTAGGCAGAAAGGATAAAAGTTTCTCAAATCTGAAAAAATGGGAGAGTATTTTAGCATCATGTTATGTGATCATCTTAATGATTTGGAAATCATGTCACAGTTAGTCCTCTAAAGTCATCTTAGTGTATTCTTATGACTGAGAAGAGGAATCATGAATTGTTGAAATGATGAAATCAAGAAGATGAGTCATGCTTCGTTCCAAAAACAATTCTTAGAGTCATACTCCAAGATCGTAACTTGAGTGACATATCTTAAAGGAAGGTTTATTAACACTAGTCAAATGTAAGAGTAACGTGTGTCCTACTCTTATACATTTGAAATTGGTAAGTTGTGATGTTTTGGATAAAACAAAGACCAACTAAGACCAATTGTGTGAAGTGTCTGTCTTGATAAAGAATACAAACTATCTCTTAAATATTTGGCAAGATAGTCTTATATGTCAAGAGGATAGTGGAAGTCTTAAAGATCCTGAAAAGAATTTCATGATCTAATCAAAAATAAAAACCTATAGTTTAACACTAGCACACAACGTGAGGTTTATAACCTATCGTGTTGACATCTGTGCCCATTCTAGTTAAAGTTGGCTTTGCATATGAGTTCTTAGAGTTCTCAATTGGTTGCATAACAACTTGGAAGCAATAGCAGGCCCTGGAGCTGCCAGGTGGCAAGAAATTAAGATTGAGTTCAGTCCATATGAGTTTGGATTTGTCATTAACCATGTCTTGTGATTATGGTTTTGACAAATTCACATGGATAAGAACACATACACCATAAAATCTAAGGGTCATAAGGTTTCTCTCCGATTCATGAAAATGATGGTGAGGAAACATTTCCACCAAGTAGATTTGAAGTAGATAGCAAAGATCTAAACAATTGAGACTATGATTATGACATCCCTTTTCATAGTTCTAAAATTGTTTAGACACATATGTGAGCTATCTAAGATAAGGTGTATGATTTTGATAAAGTCTTATCAAGGAAATCTTGTCTCAGAAATCTGAACGTTGGTAAGAAAGTCAGTAAACTATTGACTTCTAGAAGTCCAACTGATTTCTGAGTACATGTCAAAGCTAGTGGTAGCATAAGTGTTATGCTAATAATCATCATGTTACTAGGAGCATGATAATTATGATAAAGGTTGCAAGTTAGCAATGTTAATTATAGAAAACAAAAGTTTCAATTCATGGAGTTGCAGGGGTTGAAAAGTTGTTTTGCTATCATTAAGGGAGAGAAACTTATACTTCATTTCAATTCTAAAAGCTTAGATTGATATTTTAATAATCTTTAGTCAAGAATATATATATATATATATATATATATATATATATATATATATATATATATATATATATATATATATGAATTTTATGTTGGTTTGGTTTAACTTGAGAAAATTCTATATATTGTGTTCTTAAAATTCGATTATGATTACGACATCCCTCTTCATAGTCAAGTTTTGAGAACATGGCAAATAAAAAATATTGTAGCAAAAGACTGGTCTTGAATCATGTCTTTATGTGAGACATCATGAATTGTGTCCCATTTGCTTTGGGTACATGATCGATTGCATGTGCTATAATATTCATCCTTTCTAAAATTTTCCAAATGCCTGGAGCATTAAGAAGGGAAAAGGTCTAGAATTGGATATGACTAAAATGATTAAGCAATTGTCTAGGACAATCTAAGGTTTACCAAAGATTGGTTGCTCAGGGACAGTTGGAAGTATAGTGTTAATTTTTGGAAGAACCATATTGACATATTCTGAAAAAATGCAACTCTTGTTCAGAAATGATAGTCAAAATGGGAATATGGAAATGATTCCATAGGTGGAAGTTGTTCAATTTGTGTAAGATTAGGAAAAATTAATGCAAGAAGGATGTTTCCATGGAGTTGATCTCCATTGGAATACTCTGTAATGTCTGTTGACAAGGCTTTGTGACTTTGTGCATAATCATTACAAGAGGATTATTGCATATAAGTTTAAAATCTAACATATTTCGATAAATGATAGGAATTTGGAATTCTTACATTTTCGATAAGGATTTGGGAGTGTGAAATTAGAATCATTGAAATTATGTTCAATTGGTTTATTTCACAAAGTATGGATCATAGACAAACATAGAGTGCATACTTAGTGTATGGCAAAGCTATTGTTTAGAAAACATAGTGTACATGCTTGGAGCATGGGACAACTTGTGTTTTTTAAATTTAAGTATAAAGTTGATAAAACCGAAAAAATGAATAATGAGTACTCAGTATGCTGATAACTAAAAAGTGTTTTATTTATATTCATAGTTTTGATACCATATTAGATTCATTTATTCTTGTGTTTCATTTTGCATGTTCTGATTTCCAGAATAAACTAAGTTATTCTTCCTGAATGACTAAGTTATTCAAACCATCCACAATCGGTCATATGTTGGAAGTAGATATGAATCAAGACTGTTATGGGTTGGCTTGTAGAGGTCCAAGTTGGTGGACAAAGTGGTGCTACAACACTCATGAGTGCTCATAAGTTCTGAGTATTGGATTCAATCCGCGCTCATTTGAATCACTTCATGGATTTTATCACGAGTGATCATGAGACGATAATATCTTATATTCTTTAAACCTAGAGATATGAGTTGTTACTATGAGTTGATAGTACATTGATTGCACGAAAACGCATTGGTAACTCGATGTTATAAAACGTGCCTTTGTGTATGACTCAAAAAGTAGTAGAACAGGCCATATGAGTCGAAGTTTATCCATTCCTTTTACCTTCGGGATAAAAGCGATATCTATGGGCCCCTCGATGATTTAGTGATGACACATGTGAGTGCTTGGCCAAGCCAGGACTGATTTGATCTGTTCAATCAGTCAGTCGTCATAAATCGGAAACCGGGAAACAAAAAATGGACAGAGAGAATGACTATTAATCCATGTATCATTCCATATGATATCTAGAATGTAGAAATATATGATCCCTTATCTAATTGACAAGTCATTGACAAAGTCAGAGTTCAGTAACAAGGTCAGAGTTCGACAACAACTTTTGAGAGCTACGATTGCTAGTTGGGTTTCGAAGTCATACGCAATAATAGTTTTAGACTTATCCAAGTGGGAGACTGTTGGATTAATGTCTAAGTCCATAACTATATTTGGTATGTACTTGACCCGACCCGACATGGTCCATTTGGGTTGCATGGCATCATGCACTTGGATAGACTAAATGAGAGAAATAAGACACTTATGGTTATTAATATATTATAAGTTCTAATATATTAATAATAAGAATAATAATATTTAATTAGTATTGATCAATAATTAATTTAGAATTAATTATGTGATCAAAAGAAGACTAATTAAATATATGGGTTGATTGTGTAAATCATCCATAACTTATATAGTGGGCCAAAGCTCCATGAATGATCAAGTTGGGTTAAACCCATAGGATGCTCCATGGAGGTTACATAACCCATGGGTCATGGAAACGAAAGGTCATGACAATTAGGGTTTACATTGTGTAACCCTAATTGTAACATACTATATAAGCATCATATTATTCAACAAAATCGGCCACTAGTGTGTGTAAAAGAAGGGCTAGCCGATTTCATGAAGTGTGGATTTCTCTCTAACTTATTCCAAGAGCATTTGATGTTGTGTGAGCCATTTAAGGTGTCACATTTGAGGCACTAGGCACTCAAGCCCCATGGAGTCAAGCTACACTACAAGAGGTATGTATTCTATCTATATTATTACCCAAGTATCTATGATTGTATGCTAGATAGGGTAATACCTTGGAATATTAGTATTTGCATGTATATTAGAGAAAACATAGATCCAAGGTATTTAGGGTTGCATGTACACCATAGGAGTGTTAGAATGCTCAAAACCCAACATTAACAGTGTGAATCATAAACATAAGATTTTCTAACTCATCAACTGGAAGTGGTTCAACTTCTAACATCATCAAGTTAAGGGGATGAAGCACTCAAGAATATTAAAAAATTTCTTGAAAGGACCAGGCAATCTTATTCTAAGGATATGGATACTGCCAAATGTTCAATGTGAGTGAGTGAGTCAATGATATTTCAACGGTTGTTCTCATTGATGAGATACTTAGAGAGATTTTGACACATTCAATAAAATGCTTCTCAGGACATTTTAATGTCAGTGTAACAGTCTAGAATCAAAAGATTCTCCATCAATTCCTTTTAAAAGGTACAAACACGAAAATTAAAAATAAAGGAAAAAGAAACAATCAATAAAGAAAAAGACAAAAAGAGAAACATGCAACTTTTTCAAGAGGATTATAAAGTCATGATTTTAAGAATCTTTTGAATTGAATACTCATAAAAATACTTTCACTTTTCAAGAAATCTTCCACATAAGACTTCCCTATAAAAGAGATACATATTATCAAGTAATTCATACACTCAAACAAATCGAAATATAATAACAATCATAAGATATGAAGACAGAACTGATCTTATTGTTTGAAGATTCCATTTTTCTGATGGATTCCAAGATTCATATGAGTCACCATGAAAGGAGATCTGAGAGAACACAATATTTGTAACCAACGAGTTAAGAAGTTCTAATGTTTGTAACCTTCGAGTTACGGAAGTCAGCTGGAAGATACTCGAAGGAATAAAAGATTAGGAGCCACAAGATGTGAGACTAGAACAATTGTCTTGAAAATAAGTTCTTTAGATCTTAGATGGGGTTAAGTATATCAGTGAGAGCATCTATGAAAATTAGACGTGCTATACTCATTGTCATCACTGTACTCAGTTGCATCTGGAGAAGGCTTCTAAGGAGGAATCAAGAGCAATCAGAGCATTCTATTCAGACACAATTCTTCCTTTTCTTGTGTCAACAGTATTATGCTTAGTGCCAAATTCTCCAAACATCACCTTGGAACTAAAATTGTAGCCGCTAAAGAAAAGATGCAGAGCCATCGAGACAAGTTATACAACCAAGCTCAATGATAAAATCTGCTAATGAAAAAGCTGCAACGTCAACATTGAATATAGAAGTTGAACAATCCTGAGACTTTTGCTTGATAGGAAAGAGTCATGATGGGTTAATCATTAGAAAGACGAAGACATGAAATGTATACTCTTTTGGTAAAAGAAGCTAAAAACTTGTATTTTTGTGTTTTTCTGATGAAAGCAAAAAACTCATTTTTGTTTTATGTAGTTTTTGTTTTTGAAATTAAAGTAATAAATCACTAGAAATACAAGTACATACATTGTTTTTTTAGACATCAACCATATCCAAGACATAAATGTCATTTTTCAAGATGACAGTGAGTAAGATCAAATTTTTTGAATCAAGGATGTTCCCTTCATCCTAATTAAATTGAACTTTGTAACCAACGTCACACAATTGGCTGATTGAGATGAGATTATGTCTAAGCCCCTTCACATACGAAACATTCAAAAATTTCATGGACGTGCACCGTATCATTCCAAATCCTTCCGTTATTCCTTTGTTGTTGTCTCAAAAAGTCACTAGAGGGACATCCTTTTCAACAAACTCATCCAGGAGAGACTTAAATCCTGCCATGTGTTTAGAGCACTCACTATCACGATACCAAACGTACGCCTAACCCTACAATGCTAGGTAAAAAAATTAGAACGCACTGATCCATTTTTCAATGGGTCTTTTCACCAAGGATTTAACATCAAAAATATTATAAGAAACAACAGGGAGACAATTTAAGGAATTATTATTTTAATCCATTTATCCTTTTTTATGTGAATATTATCAACTCTTGTAGTGTTTTCTCTAAATGTACAACCACTGATCTTGTGAGAGGTATCTACACATCAATAACAAACCCTTATCCCATGATTTTTATTTTTATTGAAAATTTTCAAACATTTAGTTTTCCAAGGAGATGAAATATTTTCATGTATTTTGTGAACTTTTGAACAGGATATAGAAACAGAGGTTTTATCAATGTGACAATATGTGGAGATGGTTGACCGATACACTGATGTACTTAAAGATTCATTAGTATCAGAAGAAATTGAGTCTTTAAAGTCACAACTACTAACGGTAAAATTAGGAGAAAAACTAAGTATTTCGTGTGTTGAGTGAAATTCTCATTTGAGATAAGAAATTTAAGATACAGTTCAATGGTAGAAGTAGGAATATCGGAATCAAGATTTCTAATAGTAGGATCTAGAGTTGTTTACTTAGTAGTACACATAGTGAGACCACCAGAGTTAATTATGCAGTGTTTATCAACAAGAGTCTGATTTATGTATATATTATTGACAAATCTTGATGTATAATCATTTTTAATTTCAGTGAGTGTAGAGAAATTAGGTTCAATTTCGACATGTTTGTAAACTTTAACGACTTCATATATATTTCCACCAAGGATTTTCTCAAACTGATCATGTATCTGGACATCTGTGATTTTGTTTAGATTATGATGAGTGTATGCCTAATTATCAATTATACCTTGTAACGTATTTGCATGTAGTTCATCATTATCCTTTTTTGTGTGGAAGTTAGCATTTGTAAGAGATAGATTTGTGACATTAATGTTTGCACGGGCAACAATTATTTTAGTGTCAGTCAGTTTATTCATAAGAGTCTCAATTTCTAGTCTAAATGAGTGTTTTTCTTGGCTAATAGTTGAGAGTTCAATAGATAAGTAATCAAACATCATGCATTTTTCATTATTAGAGTAGTTGACGAATTTATTTACCTGATACAAAGAAGATGAGTCCCAGTATATGATCTTTGAATCTTTTAGCAACTTTAGCTATATCAGCTTCAAAAGTTCTCAAGTTGTCGCTTCCTTTATCAGATATCGACGAATCAAACACTTGCATTTACCTTTATCCTCATCATATAATTCTTCATCATCCACCCAACTTTACACCTCACCTACCAAGATTTTCACATCAATGTTCTGTCTTTTTAGAGAAGCCAATAACTCCTTATACTTTTCCTCATAATCTTCATTTTTTTCTACCTTCTTAGACTTGCACTTCCTTTCAAAATGATAAGTACTTCCACAATTGAAGCACTTTGATCCTTCCTTTTTCCCGCCAATAAATTTTTTACTGGTATAATAGCCTTTAGACGCCGATGAGTCAAACTTTGATGGAAACCTTCTTAAACTAGATGGTTTTTTTTCATTTGACTAATATAGTTTTTAACAATCAGAGCTTCACCTTTGGATTCATTAGATAAGTCGTTGTCATTATTTGGGGCAAACTTCTTTGAATAGAGAGCAACATATCTGTCTCTGTGAGTGTCTCGCGTGATTTCCATGCACAAAATCTTTGTTTCTTCATGATTACGAAGATTGCCAAACAATAAAGATAAATCCATGGTTGCCATTTTCTCACTATTCTCTAAGACACCAACGTGATGTTCCTAACTATCATGCAGTGAGTCAGGAAAATTGAGAACTAACGAGTTTCTAGTTTTGTGTATGTTGAGGAGACACATATCGTTAACCAGTCAATTAAATAGATTGAAAACTTGAGTGAGAGATTCATTTTTCAGCTGAAAAATACTCATACCGTCGATTTAGGTTGTTCTTGTTTACAAACTTAACTTCAGCGGTTCCTTCATACACTACAATCAACGTATCCATCATCTCCTTGGCAGATCTGCAATTCTAAACAAAATGGTAGATGTCATAGGGAAGGGCATTTCCTATGGAAGCACGAGCTTTGACATCAAAAGCAACAATACATTTATCTTTTTTCATTGAATTCATGAACATGTTTTTCAACCTCGTTACCAACTTTAACGTTTTCCTTCATGGGTTGATACATAAGAACACGAGGACCATATTTTAAAATACTCATGGAATATTCCATGGTTTCAAGAACCATCATGGCTTTTGATTTCCACATGGTGAAGTTTTTCTCATTAAACTAAGGTATTTTGTGACTGTAAGTGGTTTAAGTGAGATTGGATGAAGAAGAAGAGGACATTGTTAATCGATATTAGTGACCTGTTTTGATACTAGTTGTAGACTCCTTGATCAAAATCAATTACCAGAAAATATAAAGAAAAATGGTTTATCAAAAAACGCTTTTCACTAAGAAAGTTCTCACAAAGAGAACAAGCATAAAGCTAGGTTTTGCGAATCAACAAATGGCACGAACCCTTGATACATAGTTTTATAGTAAAGCATGATTGTGAGAATCCCTACATTTTAGGGATTTCACCTAATCTACGTAAATATATGAATATATCCAATATCTCTAACAAATCGGATCTGATAACTAACTACCCATATATCTATAAATACAAAGTATCACATTATCACACTTATGCAGCTTTGTAGATCACAACGTCACATTGAAGGTGGTGAGACGTTGGCTCTGTTGGAAGTTAGCATGACTAAGTTTTTACTCATCAGATTCCAAGGTTCGACCTTACAGTCTTGGTCTATCAAGTGATGGAAAGGTTTTCTTGTTATGACATTCCTCATTGCACAAACTACATTATATTTTCTTTTCCTTCTTTGATACTCCATGTTTTCCCACTTTTCACTCACATCTCTTACTTTTTTATTTTTTGTCCTTCCGGGTATCCTTCTATTTTTTAAGGGGGAGGGGGGGGGGGGGTTAAAGGTGTGATATAGCTAGTTTCAGGCCATATATTGTGGGAAATATTTTCAACTTGTAGGTCTTCATATACATTTCCCTAGTGAAAAATGGATCCACATATATCTCCACATCTCTATTAAGATACCAAATTATAACCACATAATAAACACACCCATAACCATTAAGTTGCCACATCTGGCATGAACATGCTCTTTTCTCCAGATCTACATCATAAGCCTTAATTCCTTACCTAGTCTTAAACTGGTTGAGTCCACTTGGTAATACCTCCCAAAACCTTTGATTAATCTTTAATTCATTCAACTTCATCCTTACTTCAGGTGCAACATAACTTCACCATCCCTTTATTTGAACAATTTGTCTATCATATACATGCTCAATTCTTCAAGAATTGTGATGATTGTTTTTTCATGTCTTTACTTATGACTGGACTGAAACTTTCACGTGATCCATTCTCCATATTAGCACACCATATACGAAGTTGATAGTATGCTCTTGACCATGTTTTAGGGTCCTTGTCCATCAAGTACTTACTTGTTGCTAGACTTAATGCCCTAATATCCTTCATTACTTCCTTGAATCTTATTTTATTGTTGAATTATAGGCATCACAAAACAAATTAGCAAATTCCAACCTTTTACTAAAGTTGGACACAATGTGCTTGCACATTTCCTATGCTCAACTTGGGGTATCAATTCCTCAATGGCTTCCATAAGACCCTATGACAAGATGTAGTTTAGTTAGATATAAATCACATACTCTATGAGAGAGAAGACATCAAATATTGATGATCATACCTTGTGTTGGTCAGACATTAGAGTGAAGCCTTTTCCCATACCCAAATTGAGACATCACTTAACAAAGAAAGAAACCATTTCAACTTTTCCTTGTTTTCAACACAAACAACTGCCCAAACAATTTGGTATATTTGGTCCCCAACATCTTTCCACACAACACATAGCAATTCATATTTCGCCAGAAATGTAACCTTTCAAGAAGCAACCATCAATCGCAACTACCCTCATACAACCTTCTAACCACACCTTCTTCCACCATCAAAATAAAACTAATACTTGCTAAAATTATTTGTACCATTTGACATTGTAAGTTCATACATGTTGACTGTTGAACCAAGGTTTGATCTTCTAATTTCCTCTCCATAAAACCAAAGTTTAGCATAATTCTCAACAAGAGTACCTTTAAGAATATTCATGGCATGCTTCTTGGCCCTTCTACAATAGCTTAAACTAACATCAATACCAAATTTTTTTATGACCATTAATCTTAACTGCCTAACTGAGAGTTTTTGTCTATGCAAAATCTCCTTGGTGTAGTGGCTACCAATACATTAGGAAGTGACAATTCAATCTAATTTGTAGTTTCTAGCACTTTGATGGTAAACTCTTAGAGATTTTATTTGGAAAGAAACTTGCCCACAACCTAAAAGGTACAAGCTCATTTACAACACAATATTAGAAGCCTTTTACTCTCATTCGATTTGAAATATAGTTGATATCTATTCTTAACAACATAAACCATATATAATAGAACAAAATAACCATAAATTTCATTTCATATTATAATCAAACAATATAAATAAAATCCGAAAGATAACTTTGTGAAATGACAAATAATAGAAATTCGGATCTATACTATTATGGATCATATTATGTATCCTACTAAGTGATATACAAAAATTAGGACATGTGTTACAGATAAATTTCTTTAATCAACAACAAATATTTGTACACAATTTTATTATCAACAAAACTTTCAATTAAGTGTGTTTGACCGGATTCTTTTTTATTACGACATGATTTTTAACATGTGTAAATTTCAATACACTTTTTATAACTATTGAGACTTCTTCGATGTGAAAATTTGGTTGGCTTTATATATATATATATACACACTAGGTGTGAGACCCATGTATTACATGGGTTTAATTAAAAAAACATAAATATAAAATTTTAATAATTTGAAAAGTTTGAATTTATAAGATAAATGTGAAAAATTTGAATTATTAAAATTAATGAGACTCTAATATATTGAATACATTACATATATAAACTCTTTATAATAAATACTTTACATATATTACCTTACACATTAAATGTAGAATTTTAATTTAATAAAATAAAAAATACAATAAACTGACAAGTGGAAAATAGAAATTTTAAAAATTCTAGAAAATGCCATGTGTCCAAATGAATGAGAAGAGGACATGTGGCAAAAAAAAACCTTCATTTATTATAGTATATATATATATATATATATATATATATATATATATATATATATATATATATATATATATATAATTTTTTTAATATTCATGACAATGAAGCTTTTGTTTATCATGGAAATTCTTGAGATAAATTATATTTTATATTTTGTGCAATATTTTTTTTATACTTAACAACTAATTTTATGACAATATGTTTTAAAACAAATAATAAAAAGTTCAATTAAATTAAAACACTATAAAGAATATAGAGAATCGAAAAAAATTACAAAAGATTTAAGGCATGATTCTTATGTTCAAAATAAATGCTTGGTATCGATTTAATGATGTAATAATAATATATATTTGAAAATGCATATCATCCGTTTTCTTTTATATAAGTTACAAGCTACACAAAAATCAAAACATCATAAAAGCACACAAATTAGAAAGTATCACACATTATTAAACACAATTAAATTTCAATAGGAAAATATAAAAATTGAGACTATTATTTGGTTTATTTTGCAATCTTGTGTAACTTTTAAGGAAATGAATATGGATGGGGTTGAGTTGATCTCATTTTTATATGTTTGTATCTTCATCTTCTTCACTCAATATGAATACATGCACCACAAATGTAGAGTTCTGAGTATTCTTAAATTTTTATTCTCCAACTTATGCACCAAACTCTGACAATCTCATCTACATATGAGAACACACACACACACACACACACACATATATATATATATATATATATATATATATATATATATGGGATGGTTCAAATAAAGACACTAGATAAAGTGAAGATGTGAAGACACTAAATTTAGGTTATTATTCTGGTATGAGTTTTATATATATGTTGTATAATAACATATTTTAATATGAATATTAAATTATGGTTATTCCTATATTAATTTGTAACGATTACAAATGTGAGTATTAACATATGATTATTCGTATATTCATTGTTGAATAATGATATAAGACAATATATATACAAGATTCATAACATTATAATAACATAACGATAGTGTCTTCATGTTTTCACTTTATTTGGTATCTTCATCTGAACACACACACACACACACACACACACACACACATATATATATATATATATATATATATATATATATATATATATATATATATATATATATATATATATATATATATATAGCATTTTGAACTTGTGACAATCAAACCCATGGGTTCCCCCACACTTCCCGCAGATATCATAGTTCCCTTGACTTCCAGTACCCAAGTTGGCAGCCTCGAGCTCTTCATTCATCGCTGAATGAGACCTCGTTCTCTTTCTGAGTCACATTCCCACATCAAGATCTCCCCCCAATAGTTATTTCAGCAGTGTCTCTCATAATCTGCAAAGTTGCAGGTCACTCCTCGAACTTGGAAATTAGCATGCCAATGATCCGATCCACGATACCAGACAACTCTTCCTGTAATATATGTGAAACTTCAGTGGTAATCATCTCCCGTATCTAATAAACAGTCATCCCCGACCCATTTTGGCCATCAACTTTGGATCCTGAACCACATCCCCTCATGAGCTCAATATTGAAAACGACCCGAAAACATCAGAAATGCCACAATACACATTGCTACAACCACATGACGAGACTACCCGTCAGGGTTTGTGACTTTCTTGCTATGCGTACGGGTCGTAACTTTCAGTAGTACGCGCCCATACTACCTTCCACACCTACCCGTATTTGTCTCAAGGATCATCATAACCACCTAAAACAATTACAACAACTAGGATACGCATACATCCTATCCTCACCCTCTCGAGGGAGGCAAAACATTCCATATCAGGACGGCTGCTCATACACACTTATTCATAATGATACTCCCAACACTTGCTAAAAACGCATCATGAGTACTACATACTTCTTAAGCTATCCTAGGATCCACACCTCACCCGACCATTAACTTCCGAAAGACCCCCATTGGTGCCAATTAACTACTTCATAAATACAATCACATGCAAAATAACTTAAATAACCTTATATTAAAAGATTACACCCTACAATGGTTGGACTCAGACAAGAGCTGCGCAATACGACCAAATCCTTCACTCTAAAATTATTTAACCCATGCAACATGTGACTTAATGTATTCAATTAATAGTTAATTCATACTCGAAAGAGTCCGACAAACAATAAGCAAGAAAACTCTATAGGAATAAGGCATCATACATCAGGAAATTCCATCATGCAATTCATGAAGATCCATACCCTACAACTAGCATGTTGTTATACCATAAACATCATATCAAATAATAGTATGGGTAACTTGGAGTATACTTTCTTGCTTCGGCTGATCGTACATATTGCATCCTTCCTTGGTTACTTTTGAAAAAAAAATTGAAAACCATTTTAAAATTTTTGCAGTTCCTTAGTTTGAGTCTGGATTCACACTAACATTCATCCAATTCTCTCAAACCAAGACTCTGATACCAACTTGTAACGTCTCAAAAATCTTATATTTAAAAAAAAACAACCCATTTCATCCATAATGTGCTTACAAAACCATTGTTTCAAAAGTTTTAATTAAAATCTGAGTATCCCAAGATCCAATGTCATAAAAACAGGAATATGTGCATGATCATGCCTTCGCTTTCCCACGATCCTCTGAAGTACCTGAAACAATAAATAGAAACCGTAAGCCAACGTTTAGTGAGTTCCCCCAAATTACCATCACACAAGACAACAAACAATAACATGCAATTATGAGCCTTCAGCCTGATTGGATCGCCTCGCAGGGCCTACACCCTATCTGGACCGCTCTACGGGCCTTCGGCATGACTAGACCACCTCGCAAGGTCTACAGACTATTCGGACCCCCCCTCGTGGGCATCTTGGCCTTCAGCACAAAGCTGGACCGCCTCAACCCAACCATAATATGTCGACATATGTAACAGCTAAACATAAAAAACAAATCCAGAAAAGATAGATAATCGTACAGATCTACAATCAATCATCTAACTGATGGGTTTTATGCATAAGAACAATCCTATGTGCACATAAAAACCCTAATGCTTGGATCTAGGTTTCTCTATTGAACATGAAATGAATCCAAGACTTGCAAACCCTACTCTAGCATACATAATTCGAAATTAACACTATAAGAACGGATCTAAGTGATTACCTCTTTCAATTGGCTTGAAATCCTTTGAATCTTCTTGTTCTTGAGCTTAGAGTCACAAGTGTAACTCCTCTAATGGCTTACAAACACCACAAGAAAGAAGGCAACTATGAGAGAGGAGGAAGGATGCTTAATTTTGGCCTAGGGTTTCTCTTGGAAAGCAAGTAGCCACAAAATGAAGGCTAGGGTTCTTATTTATACGGTAGGCTGCTAGGGTTTCAGTCTAAACCCTAATGGGAAGCTTAGTCACCAAGCAGCCCAAGGAACCTTCTAGAATAAGGCCTTGGACGAAAAAATGATGATCCTTCATCATAATTTCGTTCCCCCTTAGTCCATTAGGTTTCCCAGCCTAAAACTCAACTATCACACATTTGACAGTTTATGCCCCTTTATTTAATTAATCTCTTTTAGTCACCAAATTAATCCTAATTAATTTATGACTAATACTAACTAAATAAATATGATTTCTCATTTAATATATTATTCTTATAAAATATTAATAAATCATATTATCCTCTCTCTTATCTAATTACCCTGTCAAGTTGCTTCGGTGAAGGCAACCCAAAAGGACCATGCACAACTGGGTCAAGTAAATACCAAATATAGTTACGGGCTTAGACACTAATCCAAAAGTCTCCCACTTGGATAAGTCTAGTAACTATATCTCACATATGACTTCAGAATCCGATTTAGCAATTGTAGCTCTTATACGCCGTTGTCAACTCTGATCAAAATGTTGTCCTTTAGATAATGGATCATTTAATCCTCTGTTCTAGATATCATGCTGACAATCACATGGAACATAGTCATACTTATTGTTCAGCATATTGTTCCTCGATCTCTGATTTGTTTGACATAGAACTTAGTTGAACACATCAACTTTATCCTGACCGAGCCTGACACATAAGTCAAACCAAATCATCAAGTGGCCAGACATCGCTTTTATCCTCTCAGAATAAAATGAACAGATAAAATTTGATTTATATGCTTTTATTATTCACTGGCTAAATCATACATAACAATGTGTTTTATAACATCAAGTTACTGATGCGTTTACGCATTGTCAATGAACAACTAACCAATAAGCAATAACCATATCTCTAGGTTTAAAGATTATATGATATTAGAGTAAATTACTAAAATCGTCCCTATGGTTTTGTCAAAATTTCACGTTTGGTCCCTAACTTTTTCTTTGCACTCGGACCGTCCCTATGGTTTGATTTCATTGCGTTTTTCGTCCCTGTGGTTTGATCAAAATTTCACGTTTGGTCCTTAATTTTATGTATGTAAGGGACGAAAAACGCTACAAAATCAAACCATAGGGATGATCCAAGTGCAAAAGAAAAGTTAGGGACCAAACGTGAAATTTTGACCAAACCATAGGGACGATTTTAGTAATTTACTCATGATATTATCGTCTAGCGATCACTTGTGATAAATTCCATGAAGTGATATAAGCAAACGCGGGTTTATTCCAATGCTCAAATCACATTTCATATGCACTCATGAACTTTGCAGCAAACCTTTGCCATGTTTAAAACCTTTTAGACAATCTACAAAAAAATTCATGACAGTCTTCTTTCATATCTACTTCCAACATATGAGCGACTATGGACTGTTTGAATAATCTTATTATTCAGGAAGTCAAAACATGCAAAATTGAAACAACAGATAAATAATCAACACAAGATGGTATCTTTACTTATAAAGAACACACCTTTATATATTCATCAAATGTCAAGTACAAATTTATCCATTACACGTTTCCTATCTAATCTAAACTTATATCGTCCTTCAGCCCAATGCTCCTAGCTTGTTGCAAGTGCTTCACCCTACTCAGTCCCTTCGTAAGGGGATCTGATGGGTTATGTTCTGACGATACCCTCTTCACTACGAGGAGTCCCTCTTCTACCCGATGTCTAATGAAATGGAATTTTCTGTCGATATGTCTGGATCTGCTGTGATCCCTAGGTTCCTTGGTTAAGGCAACCGCTCCTTCATTATCACAGAAAATCTCCATGGGCTCCTTTATGGATGAAACAACTCCAAGGTCTCCAATGAAGTTCTTCAACCATATTGCCTCTTTCGACGCTTCACTTGCTGTAATGTACTCTGATTCACACATTGAATCAGCTACAGTCTCTTGCTAGGAACTTTTCCAAGTCACTGCTCCTCCGTTAAGGGTAAAGACCCAGACTGACTACGAATGGTAATTATCCCGATCCGTCTGGAAACTAGCGTCACTGTACCCTCGTATCCTCAAGTCATCACTCCCACCGAGGACTAGAAACCATTCCTTGGTCCTCCGAAGGTACTTAAGAATATTCTTGACAGCAATCCAATGCGCTCTACTAGGGTTCCCTTGATATCTGTTGACCATGCTCAAAGCGAAGGCCACATCAGGGCGAGTACAAGTCATAGCATACATGATAGAACCAATTGCGGAAGCGTAAGGTACTCGGCTCATATCAGCTATTTCTGCCACTATACTCGGGCATTGAGTCTTACTCAACTTGGTATTGCATTGGATTGGCAACTCCCCTTTCTTGGAGTTTTCCATACTAAAAAGCTTTAGTACCTTATCCAAGTATGTATCCTGACTGATTCCTATTAGTCTTTTACATATGTTTCTTACTATCCTTATTCCTAGAATATATGTAGCCTCTCTGAGGTCCTTCATAGAGAAACACTTCCCAAGCCCGGACTTGAACTCCTGCTAGGTTGGGACGTCGTTTCCTATGAGCAGTATGTCATCGACATATAATACGAGGAAGCTTACTATACTCCCACTGGCCTTGACATACACACATGACTCATCTTCACTTCACAGAAAACCAAACTCTTTGACCTTCTCGTTAAAACAAAGATTCCATCTGCGAGATGCTTGCTTTAATCCATAAATGGATTTCTTAAGCTTACACACTCTATTTGGATGCTTCGCATCAACAAAACTCTATGGCTGATTCATGTAAACATCCTCAGCCAACTTTCCATTAAGAAAAGCGGTTTTCATGTCCATTTGCCATATTTCATAATCATGAAACGCATCTATTGCGAGCATCACCCTAATAGACTTTATCTTTGCAATTGGTGAGAAGGTCTCATCATAGTCAACTCCGGGAGTTTGAGTAAAGCCCTTCGCAACCAATCTCACTTTATATGTGTGCACATTCCCATCCATGTCTGTCTTCTTCTTGAAGATCCACTTGCACCCGACTGTCTTACGACCCGACACATTATCAACCAAATTCCAAACTTGGTTGTAGTACATGGACTAAATCTCGCTGCCCATTGCCTCTTTCCATTTAGCAGACTCTGGGCATGCCATGGCTTCCTTGTAGCTGCTAGGTTCGTCCAAGTTTACCAGTGTACTATCACTAATAAATGTACCCTCTTCAGTAGTAATATGGAATCCATACAACTGGGTTGAAACACTAGCCCTACTGGAACGTCTAAGACGTAAGGACTTGTCAACAGGTTCAATAGGAGTTTCCTCCTCAGGTTGAGTGCCAGTATTAGAAGTTCCTTCATCGCTTTTTTCTTGAATCTCTTCAAGATCAATTTGCCTCCCACTGTCCTCTTAGCTTATGAGTTTTCTTTCTCGGAAAACCCCTCTCCTTGCAACGAAGACAACATTGTCACTCGGTCTGTAGAAGAGATAGCCAAAGGACTTCTTTGGACAGCCGATGAAGTAAAACTTCTCACTACGAGGTTCGAGCTTGTCGTGATTCTCTCGTCTTACGAAATCCTCGCAACCCCAAACCTTGATATCTGCATTCGAGGGAGCTTTCTTTGTCCACATTTCGTGAGGTGTTTTGGCAACCTTCTTGGTGGGAACTAAATTAAGGATATGGGAGGCCGTCTCTAAGGCGTACCCCCAGAAAGCTATTGGTAACGAAGCCCGACTCATCATAGAACGAACCATGTCCAACAAGGTCCGATTACGTCTCTCAGCCACACCATTCAATTGTGGCGTTCTCGGAGGCGTCAATTGCGAAACTATTCCGTATTCCTTTAGATAGTCGTGAAACTCAAGACTTAGGTACTCTCCTCCTCGGTCTAACCGAAGCATCTTGATTTTCCTGCCTAGCTGATTCTCCACTTCATTCTTAAACTCTTTGAACTTTTCAAAGGTTTCTGACTTTTTCTTGATTAAATAGATATATCCATATCTGCTATAATCATCCGTAAAAGTCACGTAGAAGCGGCAAGCATCCCTTGTGGTGGATCTAATGGGCCCACATACATCGGTGTGTATGAGATCCAATAGACCCTCACCCCTATCACAAGAGCCAATAAAGGGTGACTTGGTTATCTTCCCAAGCAAACAAGATTCACACACGTCATTATCCCTAAGGTCGAATGACTCCAACACTCCATCTTTTTGGAGTTGGGCTATGCGTTTCTTGTTCACATGGCCAAGGCGACAATGCCACAAGCATGCTTCGTCTAAACTATTAGACAAATCAACATTCAACACATCATTTCCTAAATTGTCCACAACCAACACAGATTCATATATTCCATTACAAGGATATGCATTGAAATAAAAAACACCATTCAAATAAACATTAATAGAACCATTACTATTATCAAATGAGTATCTGAAACCTTGTCTATATAATCTATGAAAAGAAATGATGTTTCTTGCCATATTTGGCGAATAGTAACAATTATTTAAATCTAATCCTAACCCATTACTGAATACTAAAGAATAAACTTCGACTTTGGTCACAGGTGACGATCTTCTGTTTCCCATAATCAAGTTTATCTTCCCATGTTCCACCTCCCTACTTCTTCTTAGGCCCTGCAAATCAGAACAAATGTGGAAACCACATCTTGTATCAAGAACCCATGAAGTAGCAAGTGATGAGTTGTTAAATTTAATAGAATACATACCTGCATAGGTGGGCTTTATCTTCCCATCTCTAATGTCCTGCAGATATTTGAGGCAACTTCGTTTCCAGTGGCCCTTCTCGTGGCAATAAAAACACTCTGCTTGCTTAGGGTCAGAGGAGGGTTTAGCAGGACCTACTTTGGTTCCACTAGAAGAGGAACCATCTTGGGACTTTCCCTTTTGGTGGCTCTTAGAAGGAGGCTTCCTCTTCTTACCTCTCCCTTTCCCTATTGCCAACACAGGGACCGAATCAGTAGGAGTTGATACAATAGATTTATCCTTTAGGTTGCACTCAGCAGTTCTCAACAACCCTTGAAGCTTGCTCAAGGTGACCTCCTCTTTGTTCATGTGGTAGGTCATTATGAACTGGTTGTAGCATGGAGGCAAGGAGTGGAGAATGATGTCGATAGCCAAATCCTCATCAAAGTTAACATTCAACTTTAGAAGATGATCAACATACATCTGCATCTTCTATAGATGCGAGGTCAAGGATTATCCGCTCCTCACCTTAGCGATGATTATGTTAGTGATGATCTCATAGCACTCTTGTCCCACGCTTTGGTGATACCTATCCATTAAATCTTGATGCATCTCAAATGGATACATGTCCACATAGGACTTCTGGAGTTCTGCGTTCATAGTCGCGAGCATGATGCAATGAACCTTTGTAGCATCACGTTCATGAGCCTCAAAGGCAACGATTTCTTCAGCAGTGGCAGTTTCTGGATTGATCTTTTCAAGATTCTCGTCGAGGACATACTCTTTGTCCTCGTATCGAGTGATCATTCGAATGTTTCGGATCCACTCGTTGAAGTTGTTGCCATTAAAGATCACTTTCCCACACAAATTCATGAGTGAGAACCCACCAGTAGCTGCAGGAGTGTTGTTGTTTGCGTTCGACATCTGAAAATAGAAAAGAACAAGTTTGATTAGAAAGAATCCCCAATTAAACATCCAAATGAAAAAGTAGGGCTAGGATCCAACAACATTATTTACAACTTAGAAAAGGGATGCTGTAATCTAAATGCAAATAATATTGAAGGTAAGTGAATGACGATTTACTAATTTCCACCATGAAAAACAAAAGGAAATTAAGTTTTAAATGTATTTGAAAACTCCTAGATCTTTGAGATTCATTGAACTTTTCAATGGCATGTTTAAATCTCGATATGCACTTCAAAATTTCGACTGGGATACCGAGGATCACAAACAAGTTGTGAATAACCATGCAAATAAAAATGGTGAACCCAATGTCTCTATCACCTAATCAATGTGCCGGTAAACCACACACGCTCCATTGATCTATGACAAACATCGAGCCACCCATCACCACCAATGTCAATCCCAAATTAATGTGCCGGTTAACTATGAACGCTCCATTAACGATTGACAAGGGTGCAAAGTGTAATTCCATGGAATAGCATCATTTTCACATTTCACCCTAAAGTAACTAAGATTGGGAATTTGTAAAACATTATAGTTACTTTGTAAATTCATTA
Source organism: Lactuca sativa (assembly GCF_002870075.4). NCBI lineage: Eukaryota > Viridiplantae > Streptophyta > Magnoliopsida > Asterales > Asteraceae > Lactuca > Lactuca sativa. The sequence continues at coordinate 323,173,594 of NC_056627.2, read as the reverse complement.
TACTTGTAATGAGGAATTAAGTGCCCTATCCTATCCGTTCGGCTAACGACCCTCCACCAGTCAAACAAGAAGTGGGTGTGATTGTACACCCATTAAGTATCATTTTATAAGCAACAACCTTATACCCACCTTATAGATTCGCTTCGTGAATGAGGCCTACTAGCGATAAGACTAGCTTATTCTTATACATATATATTAATTAATCTTGTAATAATATAATAGTATAGGGTTGAATTTTGAACTTGTAAAATTCTAAAGGTTTGAAATTTAAAATCATTCAAAATTAAACTTTAATCATAAAATTTAAATTTCAAAACGTGAGGACAAGTTTTGAATTTTTCAAAACACAAGGAATCAAATAACAAATAATATAAATTAAACAATTAAATTTATGATTATCTATATTTGACCTAATCCAATTTTAGACACAAGATAATTACCAAATAATTTAAATAATCCATATTTATCATATAAAGAAACTATTATTTAAAAGATTTGAAATTATCTTTTGTTTTGGTAAGGATAATCATTTGCATACAATAAAATTCGGATTTTATTATCAAAAAAACAATTTTGGCATTAATCCTATAACAAAACAACAAGAAAATTCCGATACATGCACTGTCTGACACCCGAACTCGCCGAGTCAGTCCTGGAGTTGCCGAGTTGGGCCAACTCGCCGAGTCCAGATACTGACTTGCCGAGTTGAGTTGGGCAGAGGCAAGAAAAATGATTTTGAGCAGAAATACGACAATTGCATCACATACAATAGAAACCAATCAAGGCTCTGATACCACTGATGGGTTTATGTATAAGAACAATCATATGTGCTCATACAAACCCTAATGCTTGGATCTAGGTTTCTCTATTGAGCATGCAATGAATCCAAGACTTGCAAACCCTACTCTAGCATACATAATTCGAAATTAACACTATAAGAACGGATCTAAGTGATTACCTCTTTCAATTGGTTTGAAATCCTTTGAATCTTCTTGTTCTTGAGCTTAGAGTCACAAGTGTAACTTCTCTAATGGCTTACAAACACCACAAGAAAGAAGGCAACTATGAGAGAGGAGGAAGGATGCTTAATTTCGGCCTAGGGTTTCTCTTGGGAAGCAAGTAGCCGAAAATTGAAGGCTACGGTTCTTATTTATACTGTAGGCTGCTAGGGTTTCAGTCTAAACCCTAATGGGCAACTTAGTCACCAAGCAGCCCAAGGAACCTTCTGGAATAAGGCCTTGGACGAAAATATGATTATCCTTCATCATAATTTCGTTCCCCCTTAGTCCATTAGGTTCCCCAGCCCAAAACTCATCTATCACACATTTGACAGTTTATGTCCCTTTATTTAATTAATCTCTTTTAGTCACCAAATTAATTCCTAATTAATTTATGACTAATAATAACTAAATAAATATGATTTCTACTTTAATATATTATTCTTATAATATATTAATAAATCATATTATCCTCTCTCTTATCTAATTACCCTGTCAAGTTGCTTCGGTGAAGGCAACCCAAAAGGACCATGCACAACCGAGTCAAGTACATACCAAATATAGTTACGGGCTTAGACAATAAACCAACACTAACTAGCATAACACCATCCTATAAACCAGGATATGTAACCTAGTGGGACGGGATTGGTGTCTTCGACCCACAAGTACAGCGGGGAAAACTCACCTCTTAGTCCGAAAGATAGCTGTATAAATCTCTACTCTGAATATTGGCTCTACTCGTCACCTATTAATTAAACCATAGCCTAACCTAACTTAATATCAAAACACCCTTTGGTCGAAATTGATCAAACCCTGATCAAGGTCAAAAGTCAAACAAACAGCCGAGTCAACTCAGTTGAGTACACTAGGTGTACTCAACTATACGTGGGGATACTCATCTTGACCAAGGCATCTGGGCATTGACCGCATACATTCAACATACCATTTGGTATGGCAAGCTTACGTATCTAGCTAACTCAACTTCTTAATAAGAGCTTAATCCATCAAGTCCTTACGTCTAATTCTAGATCTCAGCCCAAAATATCATTATAAGTTATAAAGTTTGCAACATTATGACTTTGCATGGCTAGAAGTGCTTAATACCAACAAACCCTAACTTCATAATCTATTAGGATTTTCTAGCACATGCATGGGGAAGAACTAAGAACCAAGATCATATTTTTATGCTTCAAGACATCTCAAAATGTCTGAAAGGATGGTTTATTCGGGCTAAAGCATGCCATACTCATAAATTTCAAGATTTGGGACCAAAATGCTTCAAGACTTAAGAGCTAACAAGATCTAAAGAAATGCAAGCCAAGTTCATAACTTTATACCTCTTGGAGGTTACTAGATAGATGAGGATTCTAGATCCAAGGCTTCTTCAAGATTCCATGGTGATTCCACTTCCTTCCATCTCCTTCAAGGTCATCAAAATGAACACCAAAGGCCTAGAATGCTCAAACAAAGAACTAAGGTTGCTAAGGTCGAGTGAAGTGAAGGAGGCTGATGAGAGAAAAGACTTGGAGACCATAGAGATGTTTAAATAGGGTCCAAACCCTAAAAATTAGGGTTTGTGATCCTGCCACGTACGCCCAGCGTACGATATGAGTACACCCAATGTATGTGCCCCACACCCATTATTTACAAAAATGCCATGTTGGTCCTTTTTGCAACACTTATCATATACAATGGATAAAATGCAATAATCTCCATAATTAAGGTTAAAATTTTGAAATACCTTGACATCAGGATAATACATTATGAGACTAAATGTAAACAAAAACTCAAGGCTGGAAGGATCTAAACAAATAACTCATCAAGTTTCAAACTTTATGCCTCCAAAGGATGCTTGAAGGTGAAACATTCTGGATCCAAGATGCCTTGAGCCTCCAAGTGATTCCACTTTCTTCTCATTCCTTCAGGAACACCAAATATGCACTCTCAAGCTCAAAAATGCTCACACAAAGGATTACGATTTATAAGGGATGATTTTCGGAGGTGAAGGCTAATGAGGGAAAGGGTCTTGATGGATTAAGGATGTTTAAATAGTGCTTAAACACTAAAAATTAGGGTTTGTACATTTGATACGTATGTCCAGCGTACTCGTGAGTATGCCCAGCATACTCGTGAGTACGCCCAGCGTACTCACACGAAGGCACGACTTTTGCTGATAGGTCATAGGGACCAATTTGGAATAATTTTAATACTTAGGGTCAAAAATGAAATTACCTTAACAAGGGGTGTTACAGGGAACTAAAATGAAGCAATTACCTGTTACAAGATGATCGAATAAGAATCAGGTTTTTGTAAGATAATATTCAAAAACCTATAAAAATCAAGAATTTGTTCATAAAAAGAATCTTCTGATGTTATTCTACCAATGTTTCCACCAACAAATGTGTAAAATTCTTTCCATATATGATACATCGTTATATTTTGAGATGAATATACTAATATTAAGAGACTATCTTCTGATTAGCAGTGTCATTGTTGGATGAACCCTAACATACCCTACATAACAAAGCTTCAGAGGACTCAACACCATCTTCATAACATCTGAAAACAAACCGAAACAAAAAAACTTAATTTTTAACTCAACACATGTAGAAAGCAGTGTCCATTAATACCAATACCCCAAACTCACCTTTCTATGCACTTTGCAGAAATCCCCCACTGAACATCAAGAAAGCCAATTAAAGATCCAAATACACTATGAGCGCTTCATGAGTCACCGGTTAGCTGTTACGATATGTAATTACTCATTAAAATACTAAGATTTTGCTTTGTTTATTGTTATAAAGTTTATCGTTGTTTTTTTTAAAAAAAATAGTTTATATATTTTAATTCGTTACACGTTAGGGCTAAGAGCCTTTTTTTTGGCTCTTCCTGAGCATTTGAATCCTCAGGACCGGCCATATATATATCATATCATATCATACTATATTCATATTCATACTATATTATAAAGGAAACATTTTTCCTTTCACCACATTCATTTGAAACTCCCATGTATTGTTCCTTTCACCATATTCATTTGAAACTCCCATGACTTTTCAATTTTTTTCTAATAATATTATAAGTTGGTTAATAATGTTAAATAAATATAAAACATAAAGTGTAATCATATATAAACTAAATTTCAATATTAAAATAATATCTTTACTTATACTTATAAAGTTATGTTTTTTTTAACTTTTAGCATATTATAATTAATTTATTAGTTTTAATATATTGTTGGATGTAAACCATTATCATATTAAAGATACAATTTTGGAACAATTTGTATAAAATATTTAAATTATTAATTTGAATATAACATCACAGAACTCAACTTAAATATAAATTTTAGTTTAACTTAAACAACCCAAATAATATTTTGTAAATCGTTAAAAGTGATTAAGTGTAGTGCCTTTCTAATAATGATTATAATTTGGTTAATAAGGTTAAATAAATATGAAACCTAAACTGTAATCATAAAAATACTAAATTAGAATTTTAAAATAATATCTTTTACTTCTACTTATAAAGTTATGTCTTTAACTTTTAACATATTATACTTAATTTATTAGATTTAGTATGTTGTTGTATGTAAACCATGATCGGTTTAAAGCTACAACTTTAGAACAGTTCGGACAACATACTTAAATTGTTAATTTAAATATAACATTACAACATCAACTTAAATATAAATTTTATTTCCACTTAAAAAAAATCAAAGAATATTTTGTAAATAGTTAAAAGTGAAAAATTATAGTGATAAATGAAAAAAACAAAATTGTAATCTCAATTTAACTAAAATATTTCCTAAAGATATTTTTATAATCGTTAAAAGTTTTCAAATAAGTAGCTTAAAATAACTTACAATAACAATAGCTAAAAATAACTATATATAAATTATTATATTGTTACCTTTAAAATAAAAAAAACAATGTTTTGATGTTTTAAATAATTATAATGGTAGAAATTAAAACATTAAGCTAATAAATTTTAAGAAGTTAATTAACAATAACAACAACTATAATAACATTAAGCCATATATTATATTTAATTTTATTCATGTGTAACTCGCAGATAGAAGTCATTTAAACGATTGAGATTATGCGGTTATAATAGATGTATATATTATCATATAATTCAAAATAATCAATATATTATATCAAATTTAACAACAACGTTATTGCTATATTTAAAAAAACAACTTAAAATAACTTACAATAACAATGGTTAAAAATAACTTTATATAAATGATTATATTGTTACCTTTAAAATTAAAAAAACAATGTTTGATGTTTTAAATAATTATAATGATAAAAATTAAAACATTAAGAAAATAAATTTTAAAAAAAATAATTAACAATAACAACAACTATAAATAACATTAAACCATATATTCTATTTAATTTTATTCATGTATAACTCGTGGGTAGAAGTTATTCAAACGATTGAGATTATGTATTTATAATAGATGTATATATTACCATATAATTCAAAATAATCAATACATTATATCAATTTAGTATACGAATTATCATATCAAATTTAACAAGAACGTTATTGCTATATTAAAAAAACATATATTTGTAAAGACTTCAACTATATAGGTGTTTCTATGCAACATGTGGGCATTCGCCTAATCATCATATCATACTATATTATAAAGGAAACATTTTTCCTTTCACCACATTCATGTGAAACTCCTATGTTTTTTTTTCCTTTCACCACATTCATTTGAAACTCCATGACTTTTTAATTTCTTTCTAATAATAATTATAAGTTGGTCATTAAGGTTAAATAAATATCAAACCTAAAGTGTAATCATATATAAACTAAATTTCAATATTTAAATAACATTTTTACTTCTACTTATAAAGTTATGTTTTCTTAACTTTTAACATATTATACTTAATTTATTAGTTTTAATATAGTATTGGATGTAAATCATTTTCATTTTAAAGATATAATTTTGGAACAATTTGTATAAAATATTTAAATTATTAATTTAAATATAACATTATAGGGTCAACTTAAATATAAATTTTAGTTTAACTTAAACAACGCAAAAAATATTTTGTAAATAGTTAACAGTGATCAATTGTAGTGTCTTTCTAATAATGATTATAAGTTGGTTAATAAAGTTAAATAAATATCAAACCTAAAGTGTAATCATATATAAACTAAATATCAGTTTTAAAATAATATCTTTACTTCTACTTATAAAGTTATGTCTTTAACTTTTAATATATTATACTCAATTTATTAGATTTAAAATGTTGTTGTATGTAAACCATTATCGGTTTAAAGCTACAACTTTTGAACAGTTTGGACGAAATACTTAAATTATTAAATTTAAATATAACATTACAGTATCAACTTAAACATAAATTTCAGTTCCACTTAAAAAACCAAAGAATATTTTGTAAATAGTTAAAAGTGACAAATTGTAGTGATAAATGCAAATTTTAAGTTCTAATCTCAATTTAACTAAAATATTTCTTATGGATATTTTTAGAATCGTTAAAAGTTTTCAAATAAGTAGCTTAAAATAACATACAATAACAATAGTTAAAAATAACTCTATATAAATGATTATATCTTTACCTTAAAAAAACAATGTTCGATGTTTTAAAAAATTATAATGATAGAAATTAAAACATTAAGCAAATAAATTTTCAAAAATTAATTAACAATAACAATAACTATAAATAATATTAAATCATATATTATATTTAATTTTATTCATGTGTAACTCGCGTGTAGAAGTTATTCAAACGATTGACTAAACTACAATATTAAAATCTCACATTATATTTCTACTTATAAAAGTATGACTTTAACTTTTTTAACATATTATAGTTAACTTATTAGTTTAAATATATTGTCGTATGTGAGCAATTATCATTTTAAAGTCACAACATTTGTATAATTTATGAGTTGTTGCAAAATAGTTAAATTATTAATTTCAATATAATATTAAACAATTAACTTAAATAAGAATTTCAATTAAACTTGTAAAAAATTGAGAGACTGTTTCATAAATAGTTAAAGATTATAAATTATAGTGTAAAACCGAAATTGTAATCCTAAATCAACAAAAAAAAAAAGCATGAAACTATTTTTTTATAATCATTAACAATTTTCAAATAAATAGCTTAAAAATAACTTACAATAAGAATAATTTAAAGTGATATTATATAAAAAACTATAATATTTTCTTTAAAAACAAAAGCAATGTTTATTGTTTTAAATAACTATAATCATAGAAACTAACAATATTCATCAAATAAATTTCAAAAACATTAAATTTCTGAAACCAAATTAAAATAATTAAGAGTTTTGAAATACGTTATTTTAAATAACTTACAACAACAATAGTTAGAAGTAAAATTATATACAAAAATTATATTGCTGTCTTTAAAAATAAAAACAAATTTTGATGTTTTAAATAATTACAATGATAGAAATTAAAATCTTAAACAAATAAAGTTTTTAAAATTAATTGATCATAACAACAACTATAAATATCATTAAATCATATATTATATTTAATTTTATTCATAAACAACTTACATGTAGACGTCATTAAGACACTTAGGATTATACAGTTTTGAAAGATATCTACATTATCATATAACTCAAAACAAACAATGATTATATCAACTTATTATAAGATTTATTATATAAAATCTAATAACAATGTCATTGATATATTTAAAAAACATATATTTATAAGAATTTCAAATATATTGTTGTATTATGCGCAACGCGCGGGTATTCGCCTAGTATCTTATAAAGCTAGCATTTTTCCTTGAACCTCATGCATTTGAAACTCCCAAAACCATTTTTTCTTGAACCTCATGCATTTGAAACTCCCAAGACTATTCAACTTATACGAATTAATTTATGATTAATTGAAATATTATGATTTGTAACTCTTAAAACTCTTCAAATCATTCTATTTAATTAATGAGTTAAAAGAAATATTTAGCCTATATAAGAAATTAGTAGATTACATATTGCATGTATGTCTACACAAAATGATAGATTATATTTGTAAGGTTTGAAGAGTTGTGTAAGTGGTTCAATGGATGTAAGAAAGCAATTGCAACTTTTCTACATATAAATTCATGTAAACTTAAATTAGGTGCATGTAAAGTTTCAGATATTAACCAAGGTTCAAATTTAGGTATTTTTGTAAACGTATACTTGAGATCATTTTTTAAGTTTATGTGTTATGCATCTTTCTATAATCACATGATGATGAAGTGGGATTGATAATTACTTTTCATGAACTTTTGGTAAATCAACCATCAAGCTATTTATAAGTTAGAGCAATTAACTTTATTAACATGTATGTATGTTTATATTGTCTCTCTCTTTTTTATGTTAAGAAAATATATTTTATGTACAAGAGAACATTATTCAACATGTATTTTATGCTATGTATATACTTTGTTATTTGTATCGCTTATTTTGTGTAAATAATATCGATGAAGTTTTGTATAATTGATTTTGATGAAAGGGGTTTAAAATTATTATTCCAAATAGTTGATGATAATGACGAATTAGAACGAATGATTTTTAACATGATATGACTTTATTGTTGAAAACCAATAATTATGTGTGTTGTAAAAATGAATTCTTTATGTTATACTAAAACTTATATGGATATACCCAATTTTAAATGTTTTTATAGTAATAAAAATAAATTATCTTATTACATTTGTCAATTTCCTTTTCCCCTATTCGTTCTTTATCTTAAAGAAAAAGTAAAATAAATGAAATATTAATATTTTTATAAGAAAATATAAGTGATAAAAATATACCTCAAGTGTAACACTCCTCCTCCCCTAATCCACTCTTAACATATTTTTTTTAAGAATGGTCGCAGTATATAACAATTACTATAGTTTTGAAATTCAAATCATCATTTTATTTGGACCGTTCATTCTCTTCAAATATTTCATAACTTTAAGGAAAAAAAATAAAAGTACAATAAAAATGTATGATAGTTTTTTTAAATATAATAATGATTTCAAATAAGTATTTTAAATTAGTAAAAAGTAATAATGTTTAAAATAACGTAAAACTAAAGAATAAACTATATTATATTAAAAAAATATTGTTATTTGAAATAATAATAATAATAATAATAATAATATAAGAAATAAAAAATATTCAAATAAATTATTTATAAATTAGTTAAAAATGCATACAATTTAAAATAATTTTAAATCAAAAACTTAATCGAATTTGATTCAAACACAACATTTTATATCTTTCTTATCGTATATTTAAAATTATTATAATATTAGTTACAACTTAGTATAAAAATTATTATTTCAATGATAAATACTTATAATATTATTTTTATAACATATTAATATTAATTTTTATATTATATTATTTGACACAAATCAAGAGTTTAAAACTTCAACTACAACTCAATATTTTTTTTATTTAAATGTAATTATGATTTAAAGTTTAAGGTAATTTGCCTTTAAATTCTACACTACATTCAAAAGTTTTTTAAACTTATGGTTATTAATGTGCAATGCTTTTTTATTATCCACTTATTTATTATGCACATTGTAGCTATATTAGTAGTATATAAGTAAGTTTTGATTGAAAAATCATACGTTTGAAAATATTTGTGATTCAAAATGAAAGAGTTGAAAAAGAAAATAAGTTTTATTGCATCAATGATTATTTGAATACATAATTTTATAACAATGTTTCTATATATCAAATGTAATTTGATTTCTAAATATTCATTTTGAATAATTAATAAGTGTTTAGTAACTTTTGCTTTATGTAAATGTAATAATGTTGTAGTGTTTTTTATTTTATTAAAAGCTATAATGTTTTTCATACTATTTGTTATTTGTTTTATATACAAATCAGCATATGTTTTATGTATAATTTCTACAACTTAAAACGTTCTATAAAATCATTAAAAGTTATAGTATTTATTTTTTCATAATATTTTGTTTTTCATACATAGAAATCAATATATGTTTGATACATAATTACACAACATAAAACGGTCTATAAAATCATGAATTAATAGTGGAAATAACTAATGATATAAATTAAATTAAAATTAATAAAACTAATATGTTAACTATAGAGTTTTTTTTTTTTTTTTTTTTGCTATTGACATTGGTTTTACATGTATAAATATTTAATCACAATTTGTTAAATGTTATTATTTTAATTAAATAATTATATTCATGCACAACGCACGGGGATTCGACTAGTATATATATTATAAATGAAGCATTTTTCCTTTCACCACATTCATTTGAAACTCCCATGACTTTTCAATTTGTTTCTAATAATAACTATAAGTTGGTTATTAAGGTTAAATAAAGATCAAACCTAAAGTGTTAATCATATATAAACTAAATTTCAATATTAAAATAATACTTTTACTTCTACTTATAAAGTTATGTTTTTTTTTAACTTTTAACATATTATACTTAATTTATTAGTTTTAATATATTGTTTTTGCTAACCATTTTTATTTTAAAGATACAATTTTGGAACAATTTGTATAAAATATTTGAATTATTAATATGAATATAACATTACAGGGTCAACTTAAATATAAATTTTAGTTGAACTTAAACAACCCAAAAAATATTTTGTAAATAGTGAAAAGTGATTAATTGTAGTGTGTTTATAATAATGATTATAAGTTGGTTAATAAGATTAAATAAATATCAAACCTAAAGTGTAATCATTAATATATATACTAAATTTCAATTTTAAAATAGTATATTTACTTCTACTTATAAAGTTATGTCTTTAAGTTTTAACATATTATACTTAATTTATTAGATTTAATATGTTGTTGTATGTAAACCATTATCAGTTTAAAGTCACAACTTTTGAATAGTTTGGACAAAATACTTAAATTGATAATTTAAATATAACATTATAATGTCAACTTATATATATATATATATATATATATATATATATATATATATATATATATATATATATATATATATATATATATATATATCGGTTCCACTTAAAAAAACTAAAGAATATTTTATAAATAGTTAAAAGTGATAAATTGTAGTGATAAATTCAACGACTAAATTGTAATCTCAATTTAACTAAACTATTTCCTGAAGATATTTTTATAAACGTTAAAAGTTTTCAAATAAGTAGCTTATAATAGCAATAGTTAAAAATAACTCTATATAAATGATTATGTTGTTACCTTTAAAATCAAAAAACAATGTTTGATGTTTTAAATAATTATAATGATAGAAATTAAAATATTAAACAAATAAATTTTAAAAAATTAATTAACAATAACAACAACTATAAATAACATTAAACCATATATTATAATTAATTTTATTCATGTGTAACTCGCAAATAGAAGTCATTCAAATGATTGTAATTATGCAGTTATAATAGATGTATATATTATTATTTAATTCAAAATAATTAATATATTATATCAATTTAGTATACGAATTATTATATCAAATTTAACAACAATGTTATTGTTATATATATATATATATATATATATATATATATATATATATATATATTTGCAAAGAATTCAACTATATAGGTGTTTTTGCGCAACACATGTCATTTCACCACATTCATTTGAAACTCTCATTATCAGTTTAAAGCTACAACTTTTGAACAGTTTGGACAAAATGCTAATATTGTTAATTTAAATATAACATTACAATGTCAACTTAAATATATATATTTCAGTTCCACTTAAAAAAACTAAAGAATATTTTGTAAATAGTTAAAAGTGATAAATTGTAGTGATAAAGGCAAAAAAATAAATTGTAATCTCAATTTAACTAAACTATTTCCTAAAGATATTTTTATAAACGTTAAAAGTTTTCAAATAAGTAGCTTATAATAACAATAGTTAAAAATAACTCTATATAAATGATTATATTGTTGCCTTTAAAATCAAAAAACAATGTTTGATGTTTTAAATAATTATAATGATATAAATTAAAACATTAAACAAATAAATTTAAAAAAAAATTAATTAACAATAACAACAACAATAAATAACATTAAATCATATATTGTATTTAATTTTATTCATGTGTAACTTGCGGATAGAAGTCATTTAAACGATTGAGATTATGTAGTTATAATAGATGTATATATTATCATATAATTTAAAATAATCAATATATTATCTTAATTTAGTATACGGATTATTATATCAAATTTAACAAGAATGTTATTGCTATATTTAAAAAAAACATATATTTGTAAAGACTTCAACTATATAGGTATTTTTGCGCAACGCGTGTCATGACTTTTCAATTTCTTTCTAATAATGATTATAAATTGCTTAATAAGGTTAAATAGATATCAAACCCAAAGTGTAATCATATATAAACTAAATCTCAATATTAAAAGAATATTTTTTTACTTCTACTTATAAAGTTATGTTTTTTAAATTTAAACATATTATATTGGATTTATTAGTTTTAATAGGTTGTTGTATGTAAACCATTATCATTTTAAAGCTACAACTTTTGAACAATTTGTATAAAATACTTAAATTGTTAATTTAAATATAACATTACAGGGTCAACTTAAATATAAATTTTAGTTCAACTTAAACGACCCAAAGAATATTTTGTAAATAGTTAAAAGTGATAAATTGCAATGTCTTTCTAATAATGATTATAAGTTGGTTAATGTGACATCCGCTTTTTCACGGCCAGAAAAGACCGATTTGTTTATGCTTTGATTTTAAATCAGAGTAATTGTTTACAGAAAACTGTTGTGTAATTTGTTCCCAGAAAACATGATAAATACTTTATCAAAGCATTTCCGAAGAAATGTATTTTATTAATTTTAAAACATTTGAGATGTCCTGGTCAATACAGATACATAAGCATAAACAAAACTTACTTTTATTTACACTAATGATTTACATCTCCTTTAATCTCTTAGTGAAATATGTCTTCGTATCGATACCTGTGATACAAAGAAAACTGAGTGGGTCAGGCTTGGGAGTCTGGTATATATATATATATATATATATATATATATATATATATATATATATATATATATATATATAACATTGTGGGTTGCAAACCCTATATGCTCACCAGGCTCCCAAGCCTGACCCATTCAGTTTTCTTTGTATCACAGGTATCGATACGAAGACATATTTCACTAAGAGATTAAAGGAGATGTAGAACTCATAAATTTATATAATTTCACCATATAAAAACAACTCTTATCCCACCCCGTCGATCCTCACGACGACACGATCTATACTCTTGTATCTAAAATTTATCTCTTTACATAATCCATACTCACAGATCTAAACTAACCTCTCTATCTAATCCATACTCCCGGATCTGGTATATCTGATCCATACTCCTAGATCACTAACTGGACCTATATACTCTCAAACTAGGGACAATTAACGATTTCTTAATCCATACTCCCAAATTAATAACAAATTTATCTCGTTTATTGACAGTATCGTTTTCGAGACCCCTCTCGTAGTATATGTCAATGGGTTTTTAGAGTACACCGGTGAACATCAAGTTCACAACACCTACAAGTTTCGAGCTTGCTAGTGTTCCACTGGACTGTCTAGAATAGTCTGTGGTTGTCATCCCTACTCCGCTGAATGACGGGGCCATCGCTTGGGTAAAGGTTTCACTCATTTTTCACCTATCACCCTCATCTCAAGATCTATATCACCTCTTTGTCTCATCATCCAACTCATCTTTTATCACACACCAACTATTTCATCTACCCATGTCCTACCCAACATATTTGTAGATATAAAATACATATACAATTTAACTCATTTAAAATCTATATAAAACATCCATTCCATACCCATCTCAAATAAATAAACAATATATATAACACATAGCATGTATTTCATAGCAAATACTTCATATTTATGTGTTGGAAGAACGTAACTACACACTCACATGACTAGACGATGCTCGGACAACACTAAGGCTCTTAAAATAATATTCTTCGATGAAACCGGGATGCTTCCTTGGAAACCAGGCCTCTCGCGGGTAGAGTTTCGGCTCGGAAACTTTACTTCTCGGGATCTTCGGGGCTTCGGGACTTGCTTCGGGTGTCGGGATTGATACCGGGGTTTCGGGGGTATAGCTTGCACGTAAAACAAGGTAATACGGGTGAGAGAGAAGAAATTTGGCAACCAAACTCGGCTGCCCTTGTGATCTATTTATAGGGTGAATCTGGTCTCGTATGCAGCGCATTCCATCTGGGAATGCAGGGCGCCATTCCCCAAACGCAACGCATTCCACCTGAACGTTGCACGTAGGAGCGAGGTTCCGGGCTTTATTTCTTATCTGTTGACTCAGCATCGACATGGCCACTCCGGAGCCAAGCATTGAACGCGGGGCGTTCCCTTCTGACACGCCTCAGTTTACGTGTCTCGAACTTCGAAAAATCATAACCTTCGCATACGATCTCCGTTTTCGACATTCTTTATATCCACGCGTAGGTGAGATTATTCTCTATAACTCTCGTTTAGACTCCGTCAGCTAGTTTTGAATTTATTTTTATTATATTATTTTTAGTAGGTCGGGACATGAAAACTCCGTTAGAAATTCGTAACTTCTTTATCTGACGTCCGTTTTCGTCTGTCTTTCTTCCTTTGCACTACTATCGATGAGATCTTCGATTTTTGTTTAGATTGTTTCGACTAGAAACCACTCGATCTCATATTCGAACTTTGGGCTGCATACCGCTAAGCTGAAACTTAGAAAAATCATAACTTCCTCATACGAATTCAGATTTGGACATTCTTTTTATGTACGCTCTCAGTTTAACGTATTCTACGACTTTCATTTAGATCGCTAAGGCCAAATATCGCTCTATTATAAATTCACTATTTACGTCGCGCTGTGTCGTGTCGGTTCTGTCGTGAAACTTCGACATGCCATAACTTCTTCGTTATAGCTCAGATTTTGTCATTCTTTATATATTCGGAATCCTTGTAACGACTATTATAGCTTAGTTAAGATTACTCCTTCTGAATAATCTTCCATCAGAAAGTCATTTTCGACGCTTATCGTTTCTAAATTGACTAGCCCGGATCTGCGGGCGTTATAAATATCTCCCCCTTAGGATGATTACGTCCCGGAATCATCAACGAAATAGGACTTGTATAATGATTCCATACGTTATCTCTTCATCCTAGGTAATAACCATTACTTCTATGTTTCCTTGAAAGAGTATCTAATTCTTGGACTTCTCGATAGCAGGTAGTGCTCAATCCTACATCTGCTCTTCGTACTATGTTGGACTTTAAATTTTAACCTTCAAGTCACAAAATAAATCCTTATTGAGGACTCCTTCTTGTTTTTTGGATAAGTACTTTCCTTTATCTATTGTAACAGACCGATGGGTCATGTTCTAACGACCTCTCATCGTATGAAGCAACATTTAGAATCAAGTCCCTTAGAGTCAAATTCCAGAATGAATATACCTTCCCTCATATTCTAATGTGATATAATCATATTTTAGAATGTAGCATCTCTAGCTACAAACTTCTTTATTAACGAGCGCGATGTTATCGGTCGCATTGATTTCAATCTTCTGAATAAAACGGAATCAATTACTAACTTCTTGGCAACCTTGTGACTTTCCCTGATCCAAGTGTGAGTCCTGTGCTTCCGGTAGTATAGGCCTCTACTACCATTCACACATACTCATACTCGTACCAAGTATTGTCTCACAGTTTTCCAAGTCACCATACAAGAAAATCACACAATCATCCAACCCAACATATAACAAAACCAGGGTTTATATTATTTCTTGAAACTATTACCCAGAGGTTCAATTTCACCCTATACTATGCCTCTAATAGGCCGTACCACAAGTTACTATTCACTTTCCTACTTTATAACTTGATATTTGGATATAAAATCCTCATCCTTGATTCCTCGTGTTATTGTTTGCTTCGTCGAGGATCATTTGGAATTTCCTTGGCTTTGGCGGTGCCTCTAGCCTTGCTGCTTCATTTTTCCTTGGGCAGTCTCTAGTTGACTAGACATGTGCCCCTTCCCTCCGCGTTCGTAGCATACCTTATCACTATGTGTACAATCCTTGGAATAGTGGCCAATCCTTCCACATTTGTAACAAGTCACCGCTTCGTAGCATCTCTCATAATGCTTTAGTGGTACCATTGGCTTTGTAGCTTCTTCCCTCTTTGGGCAGTCCTGTTTGAACTGCCCTTCCTCGTTACATTTGTAACACACCCTTGTTTTGAATGTACACTCATTGGCGTAATGCCCATACTTTCCACACTTAAAACATGTCACCTCCTCGCCACATTTTCCAGAGTGTTTCTTTTTGCATTTCCCACACCATTTTTCTTTACTTCCTCTTTTGCTTGACTTCGAGAACATGTTTCTCTTGTTGGACTTTGAAGACTCCTCAAATTTCCTCTTCTTTCCAATTTCAACCTTGTTGGTGGTCCTATCGTTGATCATTACTTCAACTGACTTAGCAACCCAGATAGTTGCCTTAAGAGTAGGTGCCTGGCGTACTGACACAGTAAGTTCGTCCTTACTTTATTGAAATAAACGCCTTGTTTCTTCCATCTGTTGATCCAAAATCATCCACACCATTACAAATATTCCTGCCATTATGATTGGCTCAGGTGTAGCTGTTAGGTGCACTCCTAATCACTTGTGGCTCAAGCTGCGGGTTATCGTTTCCCAATCCACTTTGTGTGCATGCCATTTCGATCTATACACCAAATTAGGCGAATTTAGATCTCTATTACGATAGACGTTCAAATCATCCTTATCACTCCAAAACGTTTACATGCTAGTTCTAATATCGTAGTCGCACGCCTAGAATCCTATACGCATAAGGTTTCCAGATCTGATCGGCAACAGACCATAGATCTAAACAAATAATATCATATATGGCAAACATATATCATTTAGCGCATAAAAGCATTTTAGGCATCATTCTTAAAATATACTAGTGCTTGTGTCAACTTAGGTGTACTACTTAACATATCTTAGACACACTCCTCACGATCATTACTTAGCATTCTAAGTTTAAGTCTAGAAATTTCCTACAAACTCTTAGTTCACTTAAACTAATGCTCTGATACCAACTGTGACATCTTCTTTTTCATGGCCGGAAAAGACCGATTTGTTTATGCTTTGTTTTTAAATCAGAGTAATTATTTAAAGAAAACTGTTGCGGAATTTGTTCCTATAAAACCTGATAAATACTTTATCAAAGCATTTCCGAAGAAATGTATTTTATTCATTTTAAAACATTTGGGATGTCCTAGTCAATACAGACACATAAGCATAAACAAAACTTACTTTTATTTACACTAATGATTTACATATCCTTTAATCTCTCAGTGAAATATGTATTCGTATCGATACCTGTGATACAAAGAAACTGAGTGGGTCAGGCTTGGGAGCCTGGTGAGCATATAGGGTTTTCAACCCACAATGTTATATCATATATATATATATATATATATATATATATATATATATATATATATATATATAGATAGAGAGAGAGAGAGAGAGAGATAGAGAGATAGGTTCAGGTGTTTAAAGTAATTATTGTGTTATTGTATGCATAAATGTGGGCCAATCAAAATTAAATAATTAATTAATTAAATAAAGGTAATTTAGTAATATGATTAATAACTTCCAAAAATAATCCCTATAATCATGGTATTGAATTTTAACCTAATTTCTCCAGGTTTTTATCTAATTGACTTTTTCTAACCCTAAATTTATCCCCTTCATAAATCGGCCTCACACCCTTACCACCGGCTGACCATAGCAACTCCATATCTTCAATTCGACATCAACCCAACTTCACTTTCTTTGTTTCCAGATTTCCATTCCCGATTTCTAACCCTTTCTCTCCGAATCAACATATCACAGACCAAATACGAAATTCCAGGTAAACATGAAACCAAGAACAAGTTCGTTGTGAATCACAGTCAACAAATGTTCGAAGGTAACTTAATTTTGACTTTCGTTAGACCGGTGTTCTTCCAATTGAGTCCTGATTTCATTCGTAGGTGGTCAAGCCTCAACCAAACACATGCTTGATTCCGAGACCCGTCTCATAGCGAATGAAGAACCAAAGAAACGTTTTTCCGTCGAGGAGATCCAAATCAAACCGTTGCCCTCCTGTAGCAATAAAAAAAGCGATGTCGACTAACACAGAAGATGAGATTAGGAACGAGAAGAGTCCTCCCCCTCTTGATGAAGACGATATAGCTCTTCTCAAGACTTATGTGAGTTAAATCGCGATTCTTACAAACTAAAGACCTAATACTTGTTCCACTCGATGCCCTTATTTAATTGGCTCTTGTTCTTTTTAACTTGTTAAACCATCAGGGTGTAAAGGAAATGGCCAAAAAGGATCAACGATTTATGTGGTAAGCTTATTTTTCTGAGGTTTCTGACTCAAATAAGCTTGTATGAAGACTCTGCTTTTTTGCCTGTTTTACTACTTAGAACATTCTTCTTTGTAGACTATCTGTACATATATAGATAATTAGAATTTCTTTATATAATTCCAATTCAAGTGGAATTTGGGGGTTTTGAGTGATATGGAGATCATCTGTGTTTCTTTCAAATGGTCTAATTGATGCAGCAAAGGGACTGATTCAAATGGTCTAATTCATATTTCAATTTATGTTTTTTTTTTCTAATTTAACACTTCATTTATGTGGACAGTGCAAGATCTTGACAAGGTTGAATGTTGAAAAGGTATCAAGTATGTTTATATAGATGATTCAATGGATAATATTGGTGAGATTCCAATTCTATTGGAATGGAATCACGTATTCCAATTCTGTTGGAATGGAATCACGAATTCCAATTATGTTAGAATCACAGAAGTTGATGCTTGAAGAACGGACCACAAAATTGAAACGGGCCACATTATTCTTTTAGAATGTATTAGTCATTGTTAGATTTTGATTTTTTCTTTCCCATTTTGAAAGTTTTTTTAGTTTTATTATTTAACAATAAATATAATTCTTAACAATTGTTACCCGTATTCTATAAGAAATAATGCATTTTTTGTTTTTTATTATTCAATTGATTGTTCAAGAATTTATTATTCTATAAGAAGTTCTTAAAGTCATGATCAAGAAATAGGTTCAAGAATATTTTTATTATTTATTGTTTTTGAATATTTTTATTTTTGAGTAAATAATTAAATAAATAAACATATTCTGTCAGAATATCTGAATTAAAATAGTTATAATTCGTAAATTTTGATTTTTAAAATTAATAGAATCTATGATCCCTTAAAATATGCAATTTTCCTTTATTAAATCTATATTAATTGACTAAAATACCCTTGTAATTAAATTAAATGATATTTTTCAATTACATTTAATCCAATAATATATATTAATAACTTTCATAAAATAAGTAAATTGATTGGCCCACGGTTATGAATACAATAATACAATAATTACTTTGAATAGAATAATCTAGGCCTATATATATATATATATATATATATATATATATATATATATATATATATTAGAACTCCCAAACGTATACAATTTCACCATATAAAAACAACTCTTATCCCACCCCGTCGATCCTCATGACGACACGATCTATACTCTTGTATCTAAAATTTATCTCTTTATATAATTCATACACACGGATCTAAAACTAACCTCTCTACCTAATCCATACTCCCGGATCTGGTATATCTGATCCATACTTCTGGATCACTAACTGGGTCTATTCCATTTCGGACTAGGGACAATTAACTATTTCTTAATCCATACCCCCAGATTAATAACAAATTTATCTCGTTTATTGACAGTATCGTTTTTGAGACCGCTCTCGCAATACATGTCAACGGGTTTTTAGAGTACACCGGTGAACATCAAGTTCACAACACCTAAAAGTTGCGAGCTTGCTGGTGTTTCACTGGACTGTCTAGAATAATTTGTGGTTGTCATCCTTACTCTGCTGAATGACGGAACCATCGCTTGGGTAAACGTTTCACTCATTTTTCACCTGTCACCCTCATCTCAAGATCTATATCACCTCTTTGTCTCATCATCCAACTCATCTTTTATCACACACCAACTATTTCATCTAGCCATGTCCTACCCAACATATTTGTAGATATAAAATAGATATACAGTTTAACACATTTAAAATCTATATAAAACATCCATTCCATACCCATCTCAAACAAACAAACAATATATATAACACATAACACGTATTTCATAGCAAATACTTCATATTTACGTGTTGGAAGAAAGTAACTACACACTCACATGATTAGACGATGCTCGGACAACACTAAGGCTCTTAAAATAATATTCTTCGATGAAACCGAGATGCTTCCTTGAAAATCTGGCCTCTCGCGGGCAGAGTTTCGGCTCGGAAACTTTACTTCTCAGGATCTTCGGGGCTTCGGGACTTGCTTCGGGTGTCGAGATTGATATCGGGGCTTTGGGGGTATAGCTTACACGTAAAACGAGGTAATACGGGTGAGAGAGAAGAAATTTGGCAACCAAACTCGGCTGCCCTTGTGATCTATTTATAAGGTGAATTTGGTCTCGTATGCAGCGCGTTCCTTATGGGAACGCAGGGCGCCGTTCCACGAATGCAACGCATTCCACCTGAACGTTGCGCGTAGGAGCGGGGTTCCGAGCCCTATCTCTTATCTGTTGACTCATCATCGACATGGCCACTCCGGAGCCAAGCACTGAACGCGGGGAGTTCCCTTCTGACACGCCTCGATTTGCGTGTCTCGAACTTCGGAAAATCATAACTTTCGCATACGATCTCCGTTTTCGACGTTCTTTATATCCACGCGTAGGTGAGATTATTCTCTATAACTCTCGTTTGGACTCCATTGGCTAATTTTGAATTTATTATTATTATATTATTTTTAGTAGGGCGGGACAGGAAAACTCCGTTAGAAATTCATAACTTCTTTATCTGACGTCCGATTTCGTCTGTCTTTCTTCCGTTGCACTACTATCGATGAGATCTTCAATTCTCATTTAGATTGTTTCGGCTAGAAACCACTCGATCTCATATTCAAACTTTGGGCTACATACTGCTAAGCTGAAACTTAGAAAAATCATAACATCCTCATACGAAGTCAGATTTGGACGCTCTTTTTTATGCGTGCTCTCGGTTTAACGTATTCTACAACTTTCGTTTAGATTGCTAAGGCCAAATATTGCTCTATCGTAAGTTCACTATTTACGTCGCGCTGTGTTGTGCCGGTTCTGTCGCGAAACTTCGACAAGTCATAACTTCTTCGTTATAACTCAGATTTCGGCATTCTTTATATATTTGGAATCCTTGTCACGACTACTACAACTTAGTTAAGATTACTCCTTCTGAATAATCTTCCATCAAAAAGTCATTTTCGACGCTTATCGTTTCCAAATAGACTAGCCCGGATATGCGGGCGTTACAGTTAATAAGGTTAAATAAATATCAAACCTAAAGTGTAATAAAAAATATTTCAATATTAAAATAATATATTACTTCTACTTATAAAGTTATTGTTTTAATTTTTAACATATTATATTTAATTTATAAGACTTAATATTTTGTATGTAAACCATTGTCAGTTTAAAGCTACAACTTTTGAACAGTTTGAAAAAATACTTAAATTGTTAATTTAAATATAATATTACAGGGTCAACCTAAATATAAATTTGAGTGCCACTTAAAAATTCCAAAGAATATTTAGTGAATAGTTAAAAGTGATAAATTGTAGTGTTAAATGCAAAAACTAAAGGATTAATGTCATAAAAACCATCAAGTTTACAGGGTTTTGTCGGTTTTACCTAAAGTTGAAATTTATGTCCGTTTTTACCTAAACATTTTCGCAAAAATGTTCGGTTTTACCCTTTTACCGGTGATAACAGGTTTTCCAGGTTACCATTATATTAAATTCGCAAAAAAACCCTTAATTTTACCATTTTTTTTGCGTTTTTACCCTTAAGTTTATAATTTTTGTACACTTTTACCTAAGTATATTTTTTTTTCATAATATACATATTCATATGATTTTTCTACTTGAATACGTATAATATGAAAAAAAATATACATAGGGTAAAAGTCTAAAAAAATTATAAACTCAAGGGTAAAAACATAAAAAAAAATTGTAAACTTAAGTGTTTTTTGCGAAGTTAATATAATGGTAACTTGTTATCACCGTTAAAAGGGTAAAAACCGAACTTTTTTGGAAAATGTTAGGGTAAAAACGGACATAAAATTCAACTTTGGGCAAAACCGACAAAACTCAGAAAACTTGAGGGTTTTTATGACATTAACCAAAAACTAAATTGTAATATCAATTTAACTAAAATTTTTCCTAAAGATATGTTTATAATCGTTAAAAGTTTTCAAATAAGTAGCTTAAAATAACTTATACTAACAATAGTTAAAAATAACTCTATATAAATGATTATATTGTTAACTTTAAAAACAAATAAACATTATTTGATGTTTTAAATAATGATAATGATAGAAATTAAAACGTTAAGCAAATAAATTTCAAAAAATTAATTAACAATAACAACAACTATAAATAACATTAAATC
The DNA here is from genome assembly GCF_002870075.4 of Lactuca sativa. Classification (NCBI taxonomy): domain Eukaryota; kingdom Viridiplantae; phylum Streptophyta; class Magnoliopsida; order Asterales; family Asteraceae; genus Lactuca; species Lactuca sativa. Next base: position 323,150,953 of record NC_056627.2, on the reverse strand, counting down.
ATATATTATATTTAATTTTATTCATGGGTAACCCTGGGTAGAGGTCATTCAAACGATTGATATTATGTAGTTTTAATAGATGCATATATTATAATATAATTCAAAATAATCAATATATTATATCAACATAGTTACGAGTTATTATATCAAATTTAACAACAATGTTATTGTTATATTTAAAAAAATATATATATTTGTAAAGATTTCAACTATATAAGTGTTTTTACGCAACGTGCGGGCATTCCCTTAGAGTGTGTGTGTGTGTGTGTATGTGTGTATATATATATATATATATATATATATATATATATATATATATATATATATATATAGCTAGATTATTGGTGTATTCTAGCACACAATAAATATAAAAAACATATTAATCTAGCTATATATATATATATATATATATATATATATATATATATATATATATATCAACCTATTAGTATAACAATTACCATTTATTAACCATAAGTTATAAAAAAAATAAATAAATAAATAAAACTCTTGTACTGTTAAATAATTTGAAAGTCAAAGTTGAAATTTTAAGTTTTTATAACTAATCTATTATAATAAATGAAGGTTTTTTTTGCCACATGTCCTCTTCTCCTTCATTTGGACACATGATATTTTCTAGATTTTATTTTCCACTTGTAATTTTATTGTATTTTTTATTTTATTAAATTAAAATTTCACATTTAATGTGTAAGGTAATATATATGTAAAGTATTTATTAAAAAAGATTATATATGTAATGTATTTAATACATTAAAGTCTCATTAATTTTAATAATTCAATTTTTTTTTATTTTTCTTACAAATTCAAACTTTTCAAATTGTTAAAATTTTATATTTATTTTTTTAATCAAACCCATGTAATACATGAGTCTCACACCTAGTCATATATACACATATGTTACTAAACTTTTCAGATATAGTAAATGTTTCAAATGAGTATATTACAAGGAAATTGGCTTATAAATATATTGATATAGATTTGTGATTGTTTACTTCTCTTATAACAATATGAATTTTTTTAATAATGTATTTTTGTTTGGAAAACAAGATTTATCGACAAATTTATGTTTTGCCTTTTTATAATATTCGTGTCGTTTTTTTTTGTTGGATCATCAACGTATCAAAAAAAAAAAAAAAGAATTATATATACCTCTCTTCGTAAATTATAAAAGAAACTAAAATAAGTTTACATTAATGGCTTGTTTATTCTTTCGCTTCATTATAATCGTATTTTGTTAAAGATTCAAAATCATAATTCCTTTTTCACTTTTTCCGCTTAGTTTTTTCAAATTTAATCCTAAAAGAGATTTTATTTATTTATCGTTGAAGTTTTGTTTTCACTTGTAAAAGGTGGCCATAATTCCACATAAGGATATTGATTTATAATGTAATTATCTTTTTATTTTGTTTGTATTTGGATAATTTTTTTGATACACATGTAACAACTTGTTGAATGTGTTCATATATAACAATTATTATTGGCTTTTATATAGTGTATACATGACAAAGATAATTATAAAGTAGAGTAATAAACTATTGGTTTTATTCACGTTTAGGCAATTTCTTTTTTTTTTCACGGTCTTTTTTTTTAATTCACATTTGACTATCCAACTTGTTGAACTTGTAGACATAATACCATTATTTTAGAAATTTAAATATGTGATTAAAGTCGTTCGTCTATCTTGTTGAAGTTGTTCATATAATACAATTATTTCTGAAATCGAGACATTTGATTCGTTCTGATTCAAAAACATCGTTTGTTTCTTAGGATGGGGTTTGAACCAGACAATTAGATTTCTGTTTTACGATTATTATCCTAATGGAAGTTTGAGTTCGCTCCTTCATGGTGCATAGACTAGGAAACGAGGAGCAAAGTAGGAGATTAGGTACGGGGTTATACTAGGCATGACTCATGCTCTCGTATCTACATCATGACCGTGTGCTCATTATTTAACATGGAAATGTGAAGCCATGAATATGTTATTGGGTCCGGGCCTACAACCCTACCTTGGTGATTTATGATGGATAATCTCAGTTGGCTCCCACTATCCCACTTATTAAACCTCATACCTAGTCACCCATTATGCTCTTCGTTTCCCAGTCCCCACACAATGGAGGAGTGAGTTCAAGCTTCCATTAGGAAAATAATCGTAAAACATAAGTTTAAATGTCTGGTTTGAACCCCCAACCTAAGAAACATATGGTGTTCTTTTGTCATATTAAACCAAGTGTCTCAATTTTAGAAATAATGATATTATATGAAAAACTTCGACAAGTTAGACGAACAACTTCAACTACAAAGTTAAATTTTTGAAACAATGATATTATATGAACAACTTCAACAAGTTGGATGGTCAAATGTGAACAGAAAAATGTCTAGATGTGATAAAACCAATATTTCATTACCCTCCTAGGTAATTATCGTTACTACATATATTTCACGTAAGCTGTAACTTGCTATAACCGGTCATAATAATCATATGTGAACATTTTCAAAAAGTTTGTAACCTAAATGTGAATTTTTTTTTACCAAAATATGAACAAAACAAAAAAGCGATTACCATATTAAGTTAATTTCGCCTTATAAGTTTGTCACTACACAATAATGATTCTACCTTAACATCTCTAAATATTATTAAAAGATAACCTTTAATTAACCAATGAAGCAATCAAGGCCCTTGATTGTATTTCAATCATATGATTTTCACCATTAGATCAAATTGATGACATCATCTTCTCAAAATAGAATTCAAACATTTAATTATAGAATCTTTAAATTTACCAATTACATTTCAATCACAATTACATTAAATTATGGAATCTTTAATTATAGAATCTATTTATATTTAATTATAGAATCTATTCATACTTTCGAAAATATATTTCACAATTCGGGCATAATTACATTTAATTGTAGAATCTTTAAAATCAGCAATTATGTTATCAATTAAAACATATCATTCTATTTATATATGAGACATCGGTTTCTCCATAAATCTGGCCAAAAACATGAATAACCGCCTCCATCTTTCTCCTCTATTTTTCTCTTAAACCAAAAATACCTAATCCTCTTCTTCTTCATGTCAATGGTTGTGCTTCAATTGATGTTTTGTGTGTTCATAACAGAATGTAGCACCATAAGGTGGTTCCTTTTTCTCATGTATTCTTAGAATTTGCATATTGCCTCTTCCTTGCATCTCCAATTATCACACCTCTGTTTTGGCTTCACACAAATCTCTACAAATTGAAGCAAGAATCTCCTTCAAGACATCTTTTGACGATCTATGTCATCATTAACCCTAATTAATATTGTTCATAATTTAATTCCATTATTTATAGTTTTTAGCTTCAAAATTTAAACATGATTAGTTTTTTCTTTTTAAAAAAAAACTCATTAAACAAGCATATCAATAATTATGCTATCTTTAATATATATTAAATGAAAAATCTTATGATATCATCTGAAACAATTTAGGTCATTGATTGCATTTCAATCTTATGTTTTCCACCCTTATATCAAATTGGTGACATCATCTTCCCTAAATGGAATGTATTTAATTCCAATAAAAATTTTCCAATTGTCAAACAAAATTAACTTAAATCCATTGAAATAGAATGTATTTAATTTTAATAAATTTCCCCTATTTTAAATCTTGAATTTTTGGTTATAAAGGTTTTAAAATAGTCAACTTTAAAAACATATTACTGAAAATCATTTCAATTAAGACATTAAATATCAACCATTAATATAAATCCGTTTATATTAGCAAACCATTAAGATAAAATCCATTTTTATTAGGAAACATTAATACCAAAAAATCATATTCAAATTATCACATACATATACGATTCATCCTTGAATTTGCGGCTCACACTTATTTTCGATCGATGCTTTTCTTCAGACCTTCTCCTACAACATCATTCTTATTGTTTATCACTTCCATCATCATTATCTGCTTCAATCCTTCATTCTTGTGCACTAGAAGGTCAGTACCTTCTTTCGCTTTTTTATATTTTTTCGATTATTTTTTGTTCCCGTATCAAATATACGTATTCATATATATTTTGATATTCTTTGTCACAACTTACATGAAATCGATTAACGTCATTCAATCTAGATTAAGTCAAACAAAACAAAAATGTATAATTTTTCATATTAAATTCTTAACCTATTAACTTGGACTCAATACTCAACAACCTCTATAAACTGTAATAGCTATGTGATTTTTTTTACAATTTATAGCAACATAATTACCATGAAAAAAGAACTTTTAATTTAAACTACAACTTAGTTTTTTATCAGTAACAACAATATACAACACTTAATATCAACATCATTTCCTACCGGTTTCTCTAAATATTAATACATGAACCATATCAAAAGTAGGCTAAGAAGTTAGAATCTAAACTAGGAATAATCTTATTTCCTTGAATATCATATTTACGGTATTATAGAAATTTTTTATTTGATTGTAAAATCAAATTGCATAATTACAATCAACATTGTTTTTATTAAACTTTTTATTTAGGTATGAAACAACAGTAAGTATATTTTTGAAGGAACATTGTTTAAAATAATTTGTATAATTTAAATACATGTTAATTTAGTTCATTTTTATACTTTCCTATAACATTGGATTTTTTTTGTCATGTTACATTCAAAATATGGGTAATTAGAACAGACACCTTAAGTGTTTGACGAAATGTCTCAAAGAATTTGACACAAGTTCTCTACGCTCACCTCACAACCATGTATAAATTTTGGTTTTTTTTCTAGATTTTTAGCATCATGTGTTTTTTTATGTTTGCAACTTTGTAGTGTTACATGTTTTTTTGTCTCATCCTCAGGTTTTTCTATCTCTTATAGGGCTTCATTTTTTATATTTATTGTAAACTATCGATTCAATCTATGTCACTTTGTTATGACTTTTATCAGCGTGATAAGATTTTAATAAATTGTCCATTTCTTGATCTTTTAAAAAAAGATGTTCTAACTGGATTATCATCTACGACCGTGATATTCTATTTTGTTGATGAAGCGATCTATGATTTGGCCATGATGGTTTTTATGGATTATGTTTGGACTGATAATTGTTCTTGTCATCAAAAAAATACATCCAACAAAAATTGAAATTTTAAATTAATACCATCATTTAACTTTAAAGGATTTTTTTTCAACTTTGATGGCATGTAACAAAGTTTTGGCTGAAATTTTCAATTTTGTCGGCATATAACAGGTTATGACTTAAATAATGATATTAAATATCTGGGCAATCAGGTTTTCTTCGGTTCTTAAATTATTTTGCAAAAAATTGTTCAATTTCGTATTATTGATCTCACAAAAGGCAAGTCTCATGTCTCTTTTAGCATATCCATTGAGTTTAATAGTTTATTGTTCATATTTGTTTTTTTTAAATGTTAAATCTTGTTTTAGTGAATGCAAGTAGTAGGAAATAAAGGTGCAAGAAAAGAAAAATACTAAATATGGGTTGATCATGGTTATTTCAAGCCAAAATAAAATTCTAAAGTAACAAATGCTAATCTAAAAGATAAACACTTGTAATGCATAATACATATTATACTTCCCAAATAAGTAACCAAAATCTAACCTCATCCCCAAATAAATTACATATTAACTAACATTAATAAATTATGATTATAGTGTCTTGATTTTTAATTATACATTATAGAGAGTCGGTTAATATGTAGTCATTATGTTTATATTCGTATCGGTTTTGAATTACAAAAACTATATTCAAATAATAAAAATGAAATGTAACATATACGATGGTAATAATGCAAAAATAACCTTCAAAATTGGTTTGATACACAAAAATAGTCTAAAACTTATTTATAAAAGCAACAAGAAATAATTACGAACTTTCAAAGAGAAATGAGAAATTACAACTAACTTTTAAAAACTATCAAGAATGTATAATATAGAATGATAATAATGCTTAAAAACACCGAGTTTGGTCTGATGCGAAAAAAAATTAATTTTATATGAAAGTAGGATTACAGTAATACTAAAAGAGCATATATGTTTTTTATCTGATGCTAAAGTGGCCGAAACATACTTCTAAATTGGCAAGAAATGGCAATGAACTTTTAATTCATCTTGAATAACCATTTAATAGATATATGTGAAAGATATGAATACTCGGTAGTTAAGACCATAGACCTTACTCAAACGTCCGCAAATGTCTTGAAGTAAGCATTCATTTTTCCATTATTTTATCATTGTCATAAAATAAAAATAAAAAATCATCATTTGTTTAAATTGTTTAATTCGTCTCATAATAACAAGTAAGTTGTGTGTCAGTTATGTATTTTGACATTTTCAATGAGTTATGGGCAATATCTAAATCGAGCAAGCATAAATGTTTTTATATTTCTTTGTTAGAGTTTTTTTTTATATTTAATATTGTATGTGTGTGTGTAGGGGGGGGGGGGTGGGGGGGGGGGGGGTTTATGTGGTTCATTTCAAATAAACATAAATAAGTTGCTATTTTTTAAAATAAACAATTCTATTTCGCAATATAACCATAAAATAACAATGTATTTTGAAAGTACATTGTCAAATGTTGGATTATACTTGCGTAGACCCGTTTTGCGCATGGTTAAGATCGTTCAACTAATAAAACAAAAAATATTGTCTACAAAGAGGTCCTTCAACAATTATATATATTTACCAATCTCAGTGTATTTTATACACATTTCGATAATATCAATAACCCTGATTTTTTTATAATTATTCTGCAATATCTATATACATTTATATTTTATTTATGTGCTTCCCGCGTTTGACGCGGATCATAATCTAGTTATATATAAAGGTCAAAAAAAAAAAAGTTAATCGCCGAGATCATTATTATTCTTCTCAATTTATTTGCTTTTCTCAAAATATTTATACTTCTCATTTGTCGATAGATAATTCATTTGGTAATTTAAATTGAGGATTTTATGAGAAAAAAAATAACGTAATTTGGAGAGCATTTAATATTTAGTTTTATTGAATATATTTTTGGAAATTTAACATCTGTTTTGGTCGTTATCACTCATACTTCAGATGACGTTTTCTGAAGGTGATTTTGACATAATTGATCTTGATATAAATTGGTCGTGTGCCTTCTTATTTTTCTCGAAAACAAAGCATTTGCAACAATCTAAAATTCTAAATGATAGGATCAAACGATTAACTCTATTATAACCACAAATCAACATATTTGAAGATCCAAATGATGAAATGAATCACAAGATGATCATGTTCATGTACAAACAAGCATCTTTCTACGTTTTGATGATTGATCCGAACCCAAATTACTTTTAATCAAGCAACCCAACGCTTCCTTCAAGCAATGAATCAAATCACCACAATCATCTCCTGGATAATCACATTCCACCAATACGACGTTCCTTATACGCCCACCCATCGCAACCAGTTCCATTCTTGAAGGACTCAGGTGGAGTGATTTTAGGGTTCGGATCATGTCGCTAAGAAGATCTGATCGGTCATCACAACATATTGAAGCCTTGATTACTATTCTTCCATCGCTTTGATTGTTATTCAACGAGATTACTGTGATTTCATCCGTTTCAGAAGGTAAGCCTTCGAGATGTTCGATTTCTGAAGTTGTTTGTTTCAGCTCCTTCAACCTTTGAATCACTTTTGCAAGCAGAGATGCTTTATCTGTCTACATCGCGTTATTAAAAACAAAAAGTAACATAAATCAATCATATGATCTGATTTTGCACCGGTTTTGATAAAGAAAATAGAAACCCTAGTTTGATAAAGTTGAACAACTTTGAACTTTCCTAAACACGACATGAAAAAACCCTAAAAGAACGTGTGATTTGGATCCCGAAAAAGCTTCTAAATGTTATTCGAGATTCAATTACCGATATGAACATGAACCAGTAATAATAAGGAAGGAGAATTTACTTTGGAATTGCAAGGAAGAAGTGTTCTAAGGCGATTAAGATGAGAATTGATTCTCTCTCTCCGACGCTTCTCAGCTTCTTTGTGATTTATGGAAGCTGACGTCGACGATGAGAAGGAGCGAGCAGGTAGTGGCGAATCTGTGGTCACCAAGTCATCATAACCATAACGATCTGACTGCAACTGCAACGACGGATTACAGGTTTGGAGCAGCATCTGCGGCGAGAGGTGATGGCGATTTGACATGTTTCCGGCGGAAATGGTGGTGGTGGAGGGATGGTAAAGGTCTGAGTGCATGCTTTGTCGGGAGTGAGTGTTTGTGGGGCGGGTGGTGTACTTCATGTGTCTCTTCGGTTATGATGGAACGCCTTTTGACCGAAGGTCCGCATGGTTTTTTCCTCTCTTGTTCCTTTTTAAATTATTTATTCCATAACCTGAATGTTTTGAAACATAGTTTAATTATTAAGTACTAATTAAAACCTAACTTATAATACTAGTAAATATACAAAATACGAGACTTTGGCCATATAAAGAAAAGGGTGAGATTTATTAATAAAGAAAAGAAGTTATTTCGTCTCCATGATATTTTCGTTGCTTGGCAGGTAAACTAAATAGCCTATTTTAAGAGTCGTCGGACAAAAAATGTATACATAAATTTATATGTAATGATGTTTAGGTTGAACTAAGTGTGAGGGTGTTAAGAACGCTTGTTATGTTCGCTATACTAGCTGGAACACTGCCCCTAGCGCTCGCTACCCTTTGATCGTTAAGCTTTTGGCGAGATGAGAGAATGCGTTTGTGCAACATGGTAACTTATTTGATATCTTAGAAATGATATTAGGAGATAAAGTAAATTATTTGTTAATATATTATATGATTAATATCTTATTTAGAAATAGATGTTTGATATATTAATTGATTATGTGATTAATAAATTAATACAACATCAATACTTAAATAATTGATTTGTTAATTTATATGGTTAATAAATTAATAAGAAATCAATAAAGAATTAATTAACTATTTAATCATAATTAATCTAGAATTAATTTGGGATTAATTACAATTAATTAAAGATGCAGTGGTTAAATTGTAATTGTTTAATAGTTGAAAAAAAAACAATTCTAGAACAATGCAAAGCATGAATGGTTTTAGAGGAATTTCTAGGGTTTATGAAAACCTCCTAGTTGTATATAATGAAATGATTTGAACTAAGATTAAATCTATTATTTAATCAATTCAAATATGACTTTGTCTGTAAGTTACCTAAATTATAAATAGGACTCTTTGACTCTTTATTCTCGTGCACAACATTTCTAAGATGCTTATGAACGAAATTTCCTTCTACTTCATCTCTCTCCTCTTCATTCTAAAGTTTCTAGGGTTTTGGGTGTGAGCCCACAAAAGCATCAATCGACTAAACCCAAGAATCCTATTTCTCCACAAGAATAGTGTTGGCTACAGAAGACCTTAAGGAAGTATACTGAAGCATTTCCTCACCACCTCTCAGGGGCTTCTAAAAACCAAAAGCCAATCAGATTACCTTCTCTTGTAGGAAACCAAACAAGTCTTCTCCAAAGCAAGTGTATAAACCCTATGAAACTAAGCTTTTAAAGAGAGATCACCACACCAAACATCATTCCAAAACAAAATAGAAGACTTGTTACCAAGCTGGCGTTTGCACAAGGAAAAAATGCCAATACCTTTTTAAGAAAGTTGTCTAACATCAATAACAATCACTTTCCATGGAGAAGACATGGACCCATTAGTGATCACCTTATCAATACGACCATCAACCCTATTAATACTGACTTTAGCCCACAAGTTATTTAGAATTCATTCTAAATCACCATATCTATTTAAAAAAAGAGAACTATTAAGAGCAAATATACTTCCAATACCTAAACCCCCAAGATCTTTACTCACCAAACACTTTCTCGAAGAAACCCATGTCATCTTCTACTTTTCCACATCCCTACCTAATAAAAAATTATTTCGAAAAGATTCCAATATTTTTCCACGGCAACCGATATTGTATAAAGAGACATGTAATAAGTAGGTAAATTACCAAGAATTGCTTTAATCAATGCCAGTCTGCCACCAATAGAGAGAGTATGAGCCTTCCAACCAAAAATTTTATTTTAAAATTTAATAACTACACCCTTCCAATTAGTAATATGTGACATATTACAACTAACCGAAACACCAAGATATGTATAAGGAAAAGCCAAAGGCGAAATCCAAATCCATCTCATTAATCTCACCGTCATAAACACCTATACCTAACAACTTACTTTTCTGAACATTTATTTTAAGAACTGGGGAGAGAGAAAACAATGCAACATACTAATCAAATTACTAGCATTGCAAAGAGACCAATCCTCTATAAAGATCACATCATCAACGTATATGTGATGAGAAATCAAAAAACTATTAGCTCTAATAAAAGCACACTTGAATAAACCAATATATAGAGCCTTCTGAATGACTACATGTAAGCCTTTTGTTGGGAAATTAGACGATACTTGTCAAGACTCAGAACAAATTTGATGCCACTTGCCAAGTTATGATGAACCTTGTTAGGAAGTAATCCGGATAACACATGAAACCAAAAGCATAGAAAGACACTGTATTTACGTGGTTCACTCAAAGAGACTTACGTCCACGGGCAGGAGAGGAGTAAGGAGAAGAGTATTCTTTATTCACAGAGTTCTCAAACAGAGATTACAAGTACAACTCAATGTGGATTCATTATACTCACTAAGGATGTTGGATAAGGTGTCTAAGTCCATAACAATATTTAGTATGTACTTGACCCGACTTGGCATGGTCCATTTGGGTTGCATCAACATCTCAACTGTTGGATAGACAAAATGAGAAAAAAGACACTTACGATTTGTTAATATATTATAAGTTCTAATATATTAATATGAAATCATATTATTTAATTAATATTGATCAAGAATTAATTTTGTGATAAAAAAGAGACTGATTAAATATATGGGGATTGATTTGTAAATCATTCATTCTTATATAGTGGACTTATGGTTCATGATTCACTAGATTGAGCTAGGACCCATTAGGTGCTCAATGAAGGTTATAACATATGGATCATGGAGGAAAATGAAAAGCCATGCACATTAGAATTTACATGGTGTAACCCTACATGTGGCACACTATATAAAGAGCTCCATAGCTAGCAAAATCAGCCACTATTGCAAGACAAGGAGGGCTAGCCAATTTTGTGATCAAAGCGTTCTTCTCTCAAGTTATTCCAAGAATTGTGGTGTTGTGTGAAACATTTGAGGCATCACATTTGAGGTGCTAGGCACAATGTCTTAAGGAATCCAAGCAACTACAAAGGTATGTCATTATACTAGTTTTTATAGTACAAGTTCCCCATGCCATGCTAGTTAGGATGAAAACCTTGGAAAAATTCTTATTTGCATGAATATTAGAGAAAACATAGATCCAAAGTTTCTAGGGTTGCATGTACACCATAGGAGTGTTAGAATGCTTAAAACCCATCAAAGGATACAAAATACACACAAATGACTTATCATGCATCCCTATTTATACCGAAGGGATCGGACCTAAAACCCTTATGGGCCAAGCCTAGTGGCCCATTAGCTTATACGTCCATGAAAGGTGTCAACCAATCACAATCAGCCATGCAGTAACTTCCGGAACATTCATTCGTGACATATAACACATGAGTATCAGCAACGCACATGATGGAGCACCATGATCCATATTGGAGCATCATGATGCATAGGTGGCACATCATGAATACTAGTGGCCCAACATCCATAATGACGGCACAACATGGTGTATTTCTTGAGCATCACCAACTTATGACCATCCTTAAACAATATTGAGCATCATAGAGGTCTTCATATCATATGTGGCTCATCAGGGATACTATGACCCATCAAGGAACCAAAATGGTGCACCTTGCACCAAGATGGCACATCTTGCATGATGTGCCACCTATGAGATTACACCCTTTTTGGAAATGAGATGTGGTAAAAAAAAGTCTTCGACAAAATGAACAACATCATGCTCAATATTCGACAATAAAGCCTTCAAAGGGAGAAAGAAAAATAAGGATGTCAAAAAGTCTCATGGGACCTCGTTCCTGTGGGGGCCCATCTTGTTTGGGGGTATTTATTAAAAAAAATCGAGGTCGTGGACAGGGGCGAGGGCAAGGTTAACCCCCGTTTTAACTTTGGGGGCGTGGCGGGGGTGGGCAATCTCGTCCTGAAACCCCTATGGGGACCCCATTAATAAATTATACATATATTTACATGTATTAATTATATAAATATAATAAACAATAACATGATTTTGAGCTTCCAAAATTCAACAAAAAAACATGTTTTTAAGTTAGTATAATGTTTTTAAGATGTCATAACTTTTTTTGATTTTTAACATGTAAAATTCCAATATAAATAAATATTTGTTAACTAAAAAATAGTTTCTTTTAGCCCAAAAAAAGGTGACCCAAAATAAACCCAGGGCAGGGACAGGGACGGGAGAATGGGGAAATTTCGGGGGCGGGGGCGGGGGATGCACTATCCGTCTCGTTTTCCCCCGTTGAGATCCCTAAAGAAAAACCATTAGGACCCAGGGCACGATTACTACCACAATCCTAAATTTCATGTTTAATCTCTTCATGAGAAATCTGGACTTATAACAAATCGGTTTGATAAGGAAACAACCGATTTAGTAAGGTGGCACGACACCAAACTCGAGGGCTCACCACACGAGAAAAAAGACGTCTAAAATGATCAAAGAATTCATATCTAATTAGGTTTGGGTCTTCAACCTAATTACCATATTTCAAAACACCTTTAATCACCATCTGCCTTCGGTTTTTCTTAAGAATACCATGGAAAAATTTGATGTTTTCACCCATTCGACCACCTATTTGACCTTTGATTTTTGAGTTAAATATTTAGCTTCATAATTAAGCATTTTAGCAAACGTTTTTAGTAAGTCGTGTCTAATTAACATATCATCTTTAGAATCAACACCTTGAACAACTAACAACTCCGTAGTTGTGATAAGCTTGTTGAGATTATATTTTTCCCCCTTATGCAAAGACCAGATGGAATGATTCCATTTTCGAATGACCGACTTAAGATGTTGAATTTTTTTTAAAGGCAACCATACCATTAAAATCATTAACATCAACATTATTCCAAGTCTCTACCACAAGCTGATGAAAACCCTCTATATCTAACCAATAATTATAGAATCGAAAAGGAGTAAGACCAAAATCAACGACATTTCCCTTTTAATAGAATATGACAATGATCAGGAATAAAATTTCGAGACGCCAGCAAAAAATCTCAAGAAAACATTCTAAGAGAAAGAATCTATCAAATTTACTCATTTTGGAATCTAACCTATCAGTCTAAGTAAAAGAATAGCCTCCCAAATCAACATCTACGAAATTCGCATCCAAAATAAATTCATTTTTAATCAACATGTCTCTAATTAAAGATAGAATAATCTTGACCGTAGACTTCTTTTATTTATTAACGAGTGAGGTGCTTAAACAAAAATAAACAATAAAGGAGAATTTGTATGTAACCAAACCCCTTCAACAACAAAAAATTTATCATAAAAAAAACTTTATGTTTTTGGAAAACAAGTTTATTCAAAATACATAAAATGCCACCCAAAAAACCTCTATCTAAAGAATAAGTAAAATCAAAGAAAGTATTACCCCGCAATTGGCAGATCGCCCAAATACCAATATGCCCAACTTTGGTGTAACTTCCCGATTTTCAACCCATATTTTCACTTTTATTTATTAAAATATATCAGAGTATAATTACAATGTTCGGAAACATGTTGCGAATGAGCGTGGGTACAGTCGAACCTTTCCTTCTTACGAGTCAATGAAGTACCTGGATAAGCACGAAGCTTAGGCCTTATTTGGTAGCCTCTTAATTGGAAAATTATGAGGCAATCCCTTAATTTTTAAGATCCAGACTGTTTGATAACATTTGAACTTTTTGATCTTAATTTATAAAACATCTCTTAATTTTTCAGATCATGGGACGTGTCTGAACTAAAATAAAAGAACGTGCCTCTCTCTTTTACCCTTGTAATCGACTTGTTTCCCTATTCTCTTTCTTTCACAAACGCCGACCCATCCTTCCCACTACATCTTCGATCGTGCGTGCTCTGTTATCCCCTTCGGCATCAGCCATCCACCGCCTCTGCTTGCGCCGCCATCTCTGACAACATCAGACCTTTCTCATTCTCTCCCGCTTTCTATTCATACTTCACATGACGCCTCCTTGCTCCCTCCCACTACATCTCCGATCTGCAACACTCCGCTAGTCCCTTAGCCACCAGCCGACCACCGCTTCCTCCTGCGACGCTGCCTCCGCCAACGCTGTTGGGAGCGCCACCCTCTAGCTCACTCAAAGTCATTAATAACAACTCTTAGTAAGGTTTTTCTCCTTCTGATCCCAACAGAATGTGTTAAAAAATCATATATTGTCATGAATCTCATAGAGAACAAACTGGGTTTGTGATTTACTGATTCTATTCCCATAAACATTTTCTCCTTCTTGAGAGACATTCAATTTCGTTTCTTATGCATAAGAATTTTGGTTGAGATCGTAGGAATAAGAATTGTGGATCAATTTTAAAATGATTGCAAATTTATGAGATTGAATACAGATAGCGAAAGGGGAATTAAAAATGGGAGATTTGGGTAAGATATTTGAATTTTGTTCTTTATCTGTAAAATATTTTTTTATCTGTAAAATATTTTTTTAAAGGCATGGTTTTGTTCTTTATTAAAAGAATAGCTCCCATGAAGATGGAAAGAGTGAGATTTGGGTAAGATATTTGAATTTTGTGAAGATTTATCTTTCATATGGGCATCTTGTAAATTCATATTCTAACTCTGTGGTGGAAAGTGAAAAGGGAATTAAGATTTATACACAAAGGGAACGGATAACTTATGATTTACTGATTGTGTTGCATTGTGCTTTGGCGAATAAGGATACACTTGATTAAATATGGAGGTCTTTGAGAATGACAAATCAGAAAATGATTAGTATAAACTATGGTTGTATACTTTCTGCATATTTGATGTTAGGGTGTTTGAAGAAGGTGGGAGAAGTTATTCATCAATGGAAGACATCTGCTACAACAAATTTTGATGTTTCTGTAAGTGAGAGGGTTTTTAAAGGGTTTAAGGAAGTTGGGTTGATTGAAAAAGGCAGAAACTTTTCAAAAATTGTTATCATCATATACAAAATAAATATGAATGTATTGTGCTTCTAAATACCAACATAATTCAACCTCAAGTCCAAACACATGGTCATATTTGGATTTTAGTATGATTTTGTGGATTTAAAAATATTTATGTTTGATTGAGATTTGTATTTAATTATGGTTTATGCTAAATTTTTATTTTGTATGGTGTTTATATTTTTTTCTTATAAAACAGAAGGGTAAAATGACCACTTTTATAATTTAGCACAACAATTCAGATGTCCCAACCAAACAGCTTGTTAAACATTCAACTCTTAAAATTTCAGACCCTCTTAAAAATTCAGACCTCTTAAAAATTCAAATCTTAAAATTTTAGACTCTGCCAAACAGCCCCTTAGTGAGTTCCCCAAAATACAAGATACCATTATATATATATATATATATATATATATATATATATATGTATATATATATATACCCACACACATACACACAATGCATACACATAATGGCCTTCAGCATGAAGCCGGTCCGCCCTTTGGCCTTCAACATGAAGCTGGTCCGCATTTAGCATAATGTTGTTCTGATCGAGTCTATTGACCTTCGGCATGAGGTTGGGTTGCCCTCAACTCCCCACATAATATATCAACACATAAAAACAATACAACAAGAAATAATCCAATACTATATGCAACTAACCGAACTAGCCTAATGACATACTACATGACAACTACATCCTAACATATAGAGGATATACACTAGATCACATAATATAGTGAGAAAACTCACTTGGATAATTTACTTAGACGATTGACAGCTATCTAGGTGATTCGATCTGCGCTCCAACTAGTTGGTAACGCGCTTAACTAGTATTAACCTATAATACTATAACTTATTAATCCCTATATCAATTTGGTATTGAAAACTAGATCTTTCACTAATCCTAATGAATACAGAGAGTTCTAACAAACAAGGATTAGCTAGGCCGGACAGTTGGGTGGCAGGACCATTTCAACATAGAGCCTTTCTGAAATCCAACAACCAAGCCAATATGACCATTCTAGACACTTCTCCTATAAGCAGATCAATTACTATTTTAACTTGGAATTACTGACGAATCTAGCATTTGTAGGTCCCTAATAACGATTATAATTGTGAAAATGAACTATCCTAAAACTTAATAAGCATAGTTGCACTTACAGAGGTTTGTAGCAAAAAACGAGAATTTTGCAGGTAGGACTTTAAAACCGACAACTCTTTTTTGTTGGGCTCCTAGCTACTCTAGAGCATTGCAAAAGTGCTCTAAAACTCACAAATATTGGACTCGGGATAGGAGCGATGTCCAGAGAGTTTCTAGAGTGAATAATGGGTAAGGAATGAAAGAAAATGCATGCATTCTATTTATAGCAGTAAAGCACGCCACGCCCACCTACCTAGTGATGGGTTTTATACATAGCAAACAATCCTATGTATTCATGCAACCTTAGTTTGAGGATCTATGTTTTCACTATTAGACATACAAGCACTGAACACAAAAACTATAAACCCTAGGAGGCACATGGAATTTTCGAAATTAACATATAATTATGGTTAGGATACATATATTGTAATAACAATCAAATCCTTAAAGATCTTGAACTTTGGTAGCAAGGGCCACAAGCGTCGCGCCTCTAATGGCTCACAAACAAACCTAGCAACCAAGGAGTACTATGGAGAGAGAGAAGTATAGTAGAATTTCGGCCCTTAGCCTTTCTTGGAGTGCATGGGACGAAATCCAACCCAATAGGGGATTATATAGGTGATAAGGAAGGTTTAGGAAAAGGCAGGTGTATCTTAGATAACCCTAATCCCTTAACTTCCTTCCTAAGGCTTCCAAGGCACCCTTAGAGCCCAAGGAAACCCCAGTACACTCTAGATTTCGCTCCCCACCTCTAAGGGAGGTTCTAGGATGCTCAATGCTCAACTTTTGAACATTGTCGCATTTAGTCCATACAGTTTCAATTAATTCCTTTAATCCTAAAATTAATTCCAAATTAATTTCTGATTAAATATTAATTAAACAATATGATTTCTAATTAATATATTATTTCCATAATACATTAATAAATCATTTATCTTGATTTCAAATTAATATATTAACCAAGTAATAAATTAATAAATCATTCTTCTCTCTTCAACAGTTATCCTATACAATTGCCAGGTTTGAAGGCAACCCAAAAGGACATCGCTACTATCAATTCAAGTATATACCAATTATAGTTATGGGCTTATACACCTAATCCAACAGTCTCCCACTTGGATAACTCTAATAACTATAATTGCAAGTATAACTTTGGAAATTGAATAACAAATTTTAGCTACCAATAGTTGTTTCCCGATAGTTGTTTCCCAATTTCCGATTTATGACAACTGACTAACTGAACAAATCAAATCAGTCCTGGATTTTCCAAGAGCTTAAGGGTGTCATCACTAAATCATCGAGGGGACCACATATATTGCATTTATCCCATATTAGGTAAAAGGAATGGATAAACTTCGACTCATATGCTTGCTCTATTTACTCATCAAATCACACACAATAATATGTTTTATAACACCAAATTAATGGTGCATTTACGTATTATCAATGAGCAACCGAATCGTAAACTGCAACTATATGTCTCCGTTTCAAGAATATAAGATATTATCATCTCACTATCACTCATGATAAAATTCATGAAGTGATTCACATGAGCGTGGGTTTAATCCAATACTCAAATCTTATTTCAGGAGCACTCATGAACACTGCATCAAACTTTTGCTATGTCTAAACGCTTTAGACAATCTACAGTTGGATTCATGACAGTCTTACCTCATTACCTACTTCCAAAGTATGATTGACTGTGGATATTTGAATAACCTATTTATGCTGGAAGTCAAAACATGCGAAGTGAAACACAAGAATAATTGAATCCAATATGGCCTCAAAAGTCGTGAGTATAAATAAAACACTTTTTATTTAATCACCGTATTGATTACACATTATTCATCGTATAATGTTTCGAGTAATCAACTTAATACTTGAATTGAAACAATAGTCATCCCATGCTCCAAGTATGCACACTATGTTTACCTATGGTCCTTACTTTATGAAATAGATCAATTGAACACATTTTCAATGATGCTCATTTCAAAATTCCTAATCCTTATCACAAGTTTAAAAATACCAAATTCTTGCCACTATTAGAATGTGTTAGATTCTAACATTTTATGCAATGGTCCTTTCGTAATGTCATAACACCAAAGTCACCAAGACTTTGCCAATTAAATTACAAAGTATTCTATTGGAGATTGTTACAAGACAACTCCATAGATATGAAGTATCACATTCAAAATACATTCATTTGAACACCCTTCGTGCATAAAAGTTTCTAATATACACATATTCTTAATATTCAACTCCCATTATGGAAACATTTCCATATTTTCCATATGACAACTCATTTTAAGTAGAATCCTATATATTCATAATAATGTCGATGTGGTCCATTCATTACTATACTTCCAATTGCCCACAAGAGACCAACCTTATATTGTCCTTGAAAGTTGTTTAACTTACTTTAGTCATATCCGGTTCTAGTCATTTTTTCCCTCTTAATGCCCTAGGCATTTGGAAATGTAACACCCATAAAAAATCAAGCCAATTTAAAACTTTTTTAAAGATCCATAAACCATTAATTATTAAAAAAATGTTTTCAAAATAGTTTAATATCAGAGTATCCCATAAACCATAAGTCCAAAACACGAGGACGTATACGGTCACGCCTTCGCCTTGTCGAGATATCTAAAGTACCTGAAACAATAAATTGAAACCGTAAGCACAAAGCTTATTGAGTTCTCCCAAAATACCAACGTCATATAAATATAACCATATCATATAACAAATACAGAACAACATGCATAATGAGCCTTCAGCCTGACTGGACCTCCTCGCAGGGCCTACAGCCTATCTGGACCGCTCCCAAGCCTTCGGCATGACTGGACCGCCTCGTAGGGCCTACAGCCTCTCCAGACCGCTCATCGGGTATGTTGGCCTACAACACAAAGCAGTATCGCCTCAACCCAACCCTCAATCAAACAAACATGTGCACATAAATATCATACGCTAGCTCATATCATATAACAGTCAAACCGATCTAACAAATCACTAATCATTGCAACATCCCAATAACCGGGATACATACCTAACCGGTCACTAACATAGCATCATCCTACAACCAGGACACTAACCTAACCAGGTCACTATGCATAAACATATCACCATCCTAACTACCAGGATGTAATCAATAAACATATGATGCCATAACCGGATACAATCCATAAAGGGTCGGCCTTGGTGCCCTAGACCCTGTTGATATAGTGAGGATAACTCACCTGACATTGCTGAAGTCCCGTGGATGAAACTCCAGCTGCTGGTTGGCAGATTCTTGAACTACCAACATCAAACAACACCCAATTAATAATTGGGTTCCAAGCCCAATGGCCAACTCACACTCCAAAGGCCCAAAATTCAAGTATGGGCCAAAGCCCAACATCTGGAAATTTGGGCCCAAACCTTTACATGGTCATAACTAAAGGCCCAACTACTTAGTCCAATCCAAACATTTGGCATTTCCAATAGCCCAATATCATATAATCATCAAGGCCCAAACTATGGCCCATCTACGACCCAATTTTCCAAATTGGGCCTAAAGCCTCATATGGGCCTTACGCTAAAGCCCATTAAATTATTATAGTCTATTTGCTTGTTCTTGGATGGCCCATTAATATCCCAATTACCAAAACCCAATAGAAAGGTCTAACTCAAGGCCCAATTAAAAATTAGGGTTTCTTACATGAAATGATGATTAGGGCTAAGTGTTCCTACTTAACCCATTAAGGACTTAATCCATCAAGTGCAATATTGATTTAGGTTGATTGCAAATTATTATTAATTAATAAATTAAGTTTAGTGAACGATTCAAGTGCGGGCCCCGATTAAATTCCCAAAATTAGGGTTTCACATAAAATGACAACTAGGGTTAACTGTTTCTCACTTAACCCATTAAGGACTTAATCCATTAAGTTCATCACTCTTCTAAATAAATCATATGGTGTGATTGTGCTTTACACACAACTCCCATTCCAACGGCCCAAATGTGGTTCTCGATAAGTCCAAGCCCATAAATCCAATATTAGGGTTTTCTAAACCCTAATTAGGGTTTCCAACCCCATCTTAGCCCAACAGGCCCAATAGCTAGGTCTTTTGATCAAGTAGGGTTTATTAGACCCATCTTAGCCCAACAGGCCCAATAGCTAGGTCTTTTGATCAAACGAGTTTTCAACTTCTGCAACTTTGCGAATTGAAACTTTTATTTTCTATAATTAATATTGCTAACTTGAAACATAATAGTCATGCTCCCACTAACATGATAATTACATCTTTACCTGCATAACACTTATGCTCCCACTAGCTTTGACATGTATTCAGAAAACAACCAGACTCCTAGAAATCAATACTTATTGACTTTCTTACCAAAGTTAAAATTTCTGATACGTGATGCTTCGATAAGACTTTATCTAAGCTCATACACCTTTTATTAGAAAGTTCATATGCGTGTCTAAACTATTTCAGAACTTATATCAATAAGTTCCAAATGTTCAGACTAATTGCCAAATCTCACAATTCGAACCATGAAGAGGGATGCCGTAATAATGATCGGATTTGAGAATGCAATTTTCACAATTGCTATCTCCTTAAAATCTTCCTAGTGAAAGTGTTTCCTCACAATCATTTTCATGAAGGAGAGAAACCTTATGACACTTAGATTTTATGGTGTATGTGTTCCTATCCATGTGAATTTGTGATAACCATAATCATAAGACAAGGTTTGTGACTTATCCAAACTCATATGGACTAAACTTGTTCAATCTTTATTTCTTGCCACCTGGTAGCACAAAGGACTACCTTGTCTTCCAAATAGTCAATCAGCTCACCCATACAGATCAATGAACTTTCACCAATCAAGGTGCTTTGCTTTATGCAATCAATTGAGAATTCTTAGACCCCACATGCATAGTTAAATTTACTGGAATGGTACAGAAACAAGAATATGTTAACACGATAGGTTATAAACCTCAAGTAGTGTTCTTGATTTGTTCTTGAAACTTTTCAATGAACTTTCACCAATTAGGTTTATTCTTGATTTGTTCTTGAAACTTTTCAAGATCATTAAGACTCCCACTGACCTCTTGACATATAAGATTCTCTTGTCAAGAAACATTCATTGACAAACAAATATTCAAGAGTTAGTGCGGGTTCCTATCAAGACAAAACCACAACACACGATTGGTCTTAGTTGTCTTTGTCTTGTCCAAGACATCACAACTTACCAATTTCAAACGTGCAGGACTAAGAAACATTTCTGCTCCACACTTGATGATGTGTTATAAACCTACGTACGACATGTCATTCAATACACAATCTTGGAGTACTACTCTAAGACCTGATTTTGGAACGAATTATAATTCTCCTTAATTGATTTAACCATTTCAACAATTTCCGATTCCCCTTCTTAGCCATACAAATGCACTAAGGTGTCCTTAGAGGATCAATTGTGACACGGTTTCATAATCACTAGGTTAATCATAAAACACGATAATTAAGTACTCTCCCTTCTTTTCAGATTAGAGAAACGTTTATCTTTCTACCTAATTGATTCTTCCTATTCGTTCTGCTTTACATTGAAACCCTTTCAATGATTCAGAATCACACTTAATCTTTTAAGTATAACCATGTTTACTAAACTTTTAGTAAATCACGACGAATAGTCTTATTGTTCTTTGTGGTGGGCCTGACCAATGCACAACAATGTGTACTGGACCCTTTAGTCCTTCACTTGACTCACATACTTGTGTGAACAAGGAATTAGTCTTAATTTTCCAAAAGGTGAAGGTTCTCATTCATCATATAATACAAGTCGTATGATTCCAAGTTTCCGTCCAATTGAAACTTGGGTGATGAGAATCATTCCCTATTTGGTAAATTTTCGACACTACCACAAATAACATAAATAAGAATTACATCCACTTTGCTAATAGAAACATACAAACATCAATTTTCACAAAAGTCATTGCAAGGATATATAAATAAGACAAAAATCAAAATTTATTTTATTTATAAAAACGTGGAAAAACTTGTCCTTACAATGCAGTTACAAATGAAAACTATGTTACTGAACATTTCTAAGCAATTTATCCTAACTCTCAAACAGCAGCTCAAAAATCTGATCTTTGAACCATGTGATCGAAATCCATTTCTTCGTGATCACACTCAGCTCACTATTCCTTTAAGATTCTTCTTTTATCTTCAATCCTACAAAACAATAAAATGCAATCTTATCACATCATGTATTAAGAATCTATAAATAGGAACTTAATAGAGTTAGATAGTGGGTTTACCTGAAACATAGTCATACATCTGACTCTCCCATCATCGCGATCCTTCAGGTAGATACGACAGCTTGGCATCTAATGCCCCTTCTCTTGGAAGTAGAAACGAATGGACTCTTCTAGAACAGCACATGGGACAATCTCAGATTCAACCTTTTTCTGTACCATCCGGTCAAACGGTTTGACTATGGCCAATCCATTTCCATTGGGAAGAAAAGACTTTTCTGAACTTCCAATGTTGCCATTTTCAATGTCCATGGAAGTTTGGGAGGTTGATCTACTAGTGAAATTTTCTTTACCAATGCGCCAAATCATTGCTGATTCACCAGCAATAAGCAAATAGGTAAGATCAATGAGGGTCACATCGTGGTCCATCATATAGTAATCTTGAACGAAGTCACTATATGATTCGGGAAGTGATTGAAGAACCAATTAAATAGCCAACTTCCTTGAGACATTGACACCCAACATTCCTAACTTGTCAATATGCAGCTTCATATCCAAGACGTGAGCATATATGGACTTTCCTTCTTCGTGTTTGCTTGCCAAAGGGCTTGAGTGACCTTGAACTTTTCAAGTCTTCGAACACGTGGGTCAAGGAGAATTATCGAAGGAGGTGGAGGAAGTGAAAACGATTTCTGTTTCCATGATCCAATCATGGAACATCATCTTCATGTGGAAAGCTTTTTCCAAAGGATTCGGGAAGACCACAATTGTTAGATTTTGACATCTACAAAACGTGAGAAATTCAAGTTAGTTGATTCAATCCTTAATATAACACCCAAATGAAATATTAAGTCTACGACCCAACACAATATTCTATAACTTGGAAGAGGGATGTCGTAATCCAGTTGCAGAATATTTGAAGGTAGGTAAATGACGATTTACCAATTTCCACCAGGAAAAAAGAAAATTTGAAAATTAGGTTTTAAATTAATTGAACTCCTAGATCTTTTGAGATTCATTGAACTTTTCAATGGCATGTTTAATCTCGATTATGCCCTTCAAGTTTGTGACTGGGATGTCGAGGATCACAAACAAGGTGTGAATAACCATGAAAATTAGCTTGGTACTCTCGAAGACGTATATCACCTAATCAATGTGTCGGTTAACCACACACGCTCCATTGATCTATGATAATCTACGAGCTACCCATTATCATTCTTTATTGGTCCCATATTATGCCGGTTAACTACACATGCTCCACTATCGACCAACAAGGTGCAATGTGCAATTTCATTGACTAGCACCAAATTCACATTTTTCCTAAAGTAACTACGAATTGGGAATTTTGTAAAAGCATTTAGTTACTTTATATTATTCATTATACTTATTAATGTCATATCCTACCATTCGACTAATGACCCTCCACTAGTCAAGGAAGCAGTGGGTGAGAGTGGACACCCATTCAATCGCCATTTTATAGGCAATTTCCTTATAGACCAAATTCATGAATGAGGCCTACTAACGGTAAGATTGAGTCTTCTTATACATATATATATATATATATATATATATATATATATATATATATATATATATATATATATATATATGTATATAAAAGTATTAATCTTTTAATATTATAATAGTATAAGGGTGTAATTTAAACATTACCAAATACTAGGGTTTTTAATCAAATTTAAAATTTTCGAAAAAATAATACCTTTTAATTTTAAAATCTTAAATATTAAAACTTTGATTTAATAATTATCCAAAATTAAACAATTAATTTAAATTATTAAATCTTAAAGGATTATCCATTAAATCAAAATAATTAATTTAACCTAATCCCTTTATTCCCTAGATTTCGAAAATTTGGGAAGAGATATTTCAAAATCTTTAATTATTCGTTTAACAATTAATAAGATAATTACCACAGATAACATTATCCTACTCCCTAAAATTTTGAAATCTAATCTTGGGGAGGAAGGTATTTTCTAAAACCCTAGGGCTTACCAACCCTAAAATCGAAAATATGGGGCCAAAGGAAAAGGGTTCAAGAAACCCTAACAAATTTTAAAAATCCAAGCCCTAGGGTTTATTTAACATAAACCCTAATTTTTCAAATTCATACTTTTGTATAAAATCTAATTAAAACAACAACCAACAAGCTCTGATACCACTAATGGGTTTTATACGTAGCAAACAATCATATGTGTGCATGCAACCCTAATTTGAGGATCTATGTTTTCACTATTAGACATACAAGTATTGAACACCAAAACTAGAAACCCTAGGAGGCATATGTAATTTTCGAAATTAACATATAATTAGGGTTAGGATACAAACCTTTATTGTTATATTGTAATAACAGTCAAATCCTTGAAGAACTTGAACTTTGGTAGCAAGCGCCACAAGCGTCGCGCCTCTAATGGCTCACAAACAAACCTAGCAACCAAGGATTACTATGGAGAGAGAGAAGTAGAGTAGAATTTCGGCCCTTAGCCTTTCTTGGAGTGCATGGGACAAACCCTATAGGGGTTTATATAGGAGATAATGAAGGTTTAGGACAAGGCAGGTGTATCTTAGATAACTCTTATCCCTTAAGTTCCTCCATAAGGCTTCCATGGCACCCTTAGAGGCCAAGGAAACCCTAGGACACTCTAGATTTCGTTCCCCGCCTCTAAGGGAGGTTTTAGAATGCTCAATGTTCAACTTTTGAGCATTGTCACCTTTAGTCCCTGTAGTTTCAATTAATTCCTTTAATCCTAAAATTAATTCCAAATTAATTTCTGATTAAATATTAATTAAAAAAAATATGATTTCTAATTAATATATTATATCCATAATACATTAATAAATCATTTATCTTGATTTCAATTTAATTTGTTAACCAAGTAATAAATTAATAAATCATTCTTCTCTCTCCAACAGTTATCCTATTCAATTGTCAGGTTTGAAGGCAACCCAAAATGACATTGCTACTATCAATTAAAATATATACCAATTATAGTTATGCGCTTAGACACATAATCCAACACCAAGTGCACCGCGCCCTGTGGTAGGTGGGTTGGGTGGACCTCGGCGTGCCACGTGTCGCCTCTTGGAAGGTGTTGCGTCACCCCTTAGTAGGTAAAATCACATATGTTAAAAATTCATATCTCACATATGAGCTTCGTTTTCGACGTTCTTTATATCCACACATAGCTATCGACGAGTACTACAACTTTAATTTAGAATCTATCGGTTAATTCTTGTCCGATCTTAAATTTAATAATCTATGAAGATTACACTTCAAGTGACCGTGTAAAATTCATAACTTCTCCATACGAACTTCGTTTTCGACTGTCTTTATATCGTCGGGTTCCTATTAACAAGATCTTCAACTCTCGTTTTGATTGTTTCGACTAATAATCAACCCATTTGAAATTCAATTTCTATGCTAACACAGTTATGATGAAACTTCGGAAAATCATAACTTCCTCATACGAAGTTAGATTTGGAGATTCTTTATATGCACACTCCCGGTTTTACGAATACTACGACTTTTGTTTAAATTGTTTGGGCTAATAAGTAACCTATATGATATTCACTTTTCACGCTATACTGAGTCGTGTCAGGTTTAATCGTGAAACTTCGAAGAAGCATAACTTCTTCATAAGAAGTCGGATTTAAGCTTTTTATATATCTACGGAAATCGTATCGTTGTCTTCTACATGTTTATTATGATTACTTTTTCCAAAAAGTAATATATTTCTATCTTGAAGTTTATAAATGACGATCTATATTGAATTCTACTGAAACGTGAAAAATGGGGTTTTACATTTGGTCTCATGAACAACGAGAAAATTGACCTAATGATAATTACGTAAATTCTTATTCCATTTTATATTCTCCAAATCACCAAACCCCTCAACATTAATGCTTTCAAGATTTTCTCACAACATTTATCTTCTTATTCCACTTTATATTCTCACAACATTAATGCTTCAAAGAACATTCATTGATAACTAAAATGATCTCCATTTGCAGCAATAATTCTTTGAAGATTTTTCTCACAACATGTCATATCCTATCCTAGGCATTTCCAACAACAATTGTAGCTTGTAATTGCTCAATTATAGAGAAACCTTCAGGATTTTAAGATAAATATCAGTTGAACTAGCTTCCTCCTCCTTGGTATTGGACCCATTAAGCTTTACATTAATAATATCATCAACAAGACCTCTAAAAGTAGACATATTAATGACAACAACCACCATACTAGCCTCTTTGAAACCGGACACGTTGCTGTTAACAGCCCCATGTACAATAGCTCCAACCGATACAACAACAGCGACAACAAGGGGTGCAAATTGTGAAACCAAGAGGGTAGTGAGGGTTTGAGTTTTTAGATAGTTGTATGTTCTACTTAAAAATTAAAGAAGTTTGATCACAAACAACTAGTGTTGCAATCTTAACATTCTCCAATTTCATGTTAGGGCCTCTTTAACAATGAGTGATTATAAATTAAAAGGATCACTATCAAGTAAATCTGCACTCTTAACTTCAATCATAGGAGGTACCATGGTCCCAACAGGAGACTTCATAAAATCTCCAAGAGGGTTTTTCCTACTATATGAAATAAATGAACCACCATTAAACTCAACATATTGGGATTGGGGTGGTTGGCCTTTCTTGTTATTTTTTCGACCAGGGAAAATCCGAATGCAAGGGATATTGATGTTGATTAGGTTTTATGTCTTATTTGCAAAGTTAGTATCGAATTCATAGATCTGTTTGCCACTTGTGATGTTGGGACTTTATTATGACCTATGATTGGTTCTTGTTGAATATTCAAGTGTATTCGAAGGCGTTTGGCTAAGCTTATTTAAGAAGCTTTTTAAATTATCACCGGTTCCACATCGGTATAAGTTAAAACTAATATTTGGATAGAGACTTTTAAAAAAATAATTTATAATGGTTCCACACCGGGGATAAGTCATTTTTTATAAGTCACTCCTCACTGACTTATCAAAAGTTTGTCAAACATTTTTTTAGAAACACATTTTTGATACTGCTATAAGTCAATAAACTAATAACATAAAAATTCATTTTAAATAAACTATTCCACACATCCTCTTCATATCGGCTAAAGATTAGATATGAGCAAGTGAAGTTTTGTTATAAAATAGTATAAGTTTTGATGCGGTGATGCTTACTAATATTCAGATGATTTAGTCTTTCGCAAAGCCATTGTTTTTAAAATCCAAAACCAAGAAAGAAAGGCTTGTTTCATAATATTGTTTCACAATCTTATATTTTGGTTTTTAGTAGATGCAATAAAAATAACTTCATTTGGGCGGGATAGATTAAAGACGCTAATATAATTTTTTGACTCGTTGTATTCTTTTCTAGAATCTTATTATCCTTTGAAAATATAATTTTTTGATTTGTTGGATTCTTTTCTAGAATCTTATTATCCTTTGAAAAAAAAATATTGTTAAAAAATAAATGACATCCTTTGCAACCAATCTTTATCTCATTTGGCGAGATTGGTCTCCTATATTTCCACTTTTTTAAAATATCAAAATTTTATCTTTTAATGTCCATTTATTTTTAAATTTTTTAAACCTAAGATTTTGGAAGTGTTTTTTTTAAAGATTTGATAAAAAACTAGATGGAATTAGATGTGTCGTTGGCACTGTATACCTTGTTTTTTTTCGTTATTTGAAATTGTAGTAGATAAGCAACCATATTATAATATTTATGAAAGAATATTACATATATGAAACGGATGTTGATATCATTTACATAGTAATGAGTAGATTAGCAAAAGATGATCGCATCAGACCACAACATTAGCAAAAGATGGTTTCTGGGAAGATGCTGTAAACATAGGACCGCATTACATGTAGGGATGGAATATCATATATCTAATACCTTGTAGTACTTTCTGATACCAACAAAGTGATTTTAAAAAATAATTTGAGATATGTATTTTAGAAAAGGTAATAGAAATAAGAGTAAATTACACTAAAGATGAAATTGAAAACTCACATGAAAGTACATTGATATATCAAAAAACACCAAATAAACATTAAACAGGTGAAAAGAATGATAAGTGCAACATGATGTCCACAATTCGGCGTTTTTTCGTCCCATATTGATTAAAATGTTGATGCAAGTCTATAAAAACAAAACACAAATATATTCTTTTATTAGTTTTAACTCTACTAAAATACTTATAGTTGTTTTTAATAGATAATATTATATTTACTTATTACTTTTGTGTGATTCAAAATTCTACTAAACCAATCTGATGTCTGCCTTAAAACCTGATCAACATGAAATATGGAAAAGACGATTATACCCTTAACACAATAACATACAAATACATAAAACCCAAGAAGGAAAATGTGAATTTGAAAAGTACCCTTCGAAGACCATGCCTTTTATCCTCTCCTACTATATCGTTTTATAAAGAAATCACTCGTTTTTCATACTACCCATACAAAAAAAAGATCATTTATAATAAAAAAAAATTCAAATTCCATTCACAAACCTCAAAGTTTGCGAATGGATGCCTCTGCTGTTGCATTTTGTAAATTCTCACAAACGGTAATCCTTACTTCCTCTTCCTGAATCCTAAAACTCACCATAAAAACAATACCATGATTCTTGTTATTAGTGTGTGTGTGTGTGTGAGAGAGAGAGAGAGAAAAAGAGAGATACTTTGACAATTTCATACCTCCTTTTGTGGTATTCCACATCATAGGTAAGTCATTATTACTTTCTTATGGCATGTTATTATTCACTATCAGTAAGTGTAGCCTCTAAAGAGCATTAGTCATTCACATCCATTCGCACACATTGCGAAAAAACGAAAAAAATAAAACGACCAAATTGGAAAAAAAAAATGGCAAAATGGTCATTTTGACAAAAAAAAAAAAAACTAAGAAAAATTAAACCTTCTGTTTTAAAAACATTCATATCAGTATTTTTTGTCAACCTAAGTATGCTAAATTATGAAACAACTTTTTTTGGTAAGAATAACAAACTTGACCAAAAAGGTCAAAATGGTTATTTTAAATAAATAATAATAAAAAAAAGAATGAACACTCCAAAGTAAGAAAATTCTATTGCTAGTCATTTAATATAAGAAATTTAAGAAAACTAATCCAAGAATGCAAAGTCATACAGAAAACGACCAAATTATGACTAAATAACTTATCTCATGTCAAATGGTGAAAGAAAATACTAAAATTATGAAAAAGTAATGTTTTTTTTTTTTTTTATCAATTTGTTATTATATTATAAAAATACAAAAACTTGAGATGATATATATTAACCTTACTAAAGGCATAGACAAAATGTTCACCACGGTAGATATAATGAAATGTCCATGTATCTTGCAAATCCCAAACAATAAGCTCTTGATTTGGAGGCTGCATTGAAAAATCCTGAAAGAAAAACATAGTTTTAATGTCATTTTTTTTATTTTACATATATATGGAGGAGGTGACAAATATTCCATCCAAAAAAAGTCAACTAATATTGCAAGAAAAAACATGAAATAATTAACCGCAATATAATCACATGATATGGAGTAAAATGAGAAGATAAAATAGGAACACACGGCTCATTGATTTTTGTGGATCATCAACTTTATATATTATTAAAAAAAGTCAAATCATAAGTTGACAAACATGATATTCCTAAATTTCCCTTTAGTATACTTCTTACAGTTACAATTCTTCTCTATTTGATCTCGTTCATTCATTCTCACCCCCTCTTCCTTCACCACCATTTTATCGGTTTGTCTCATACAAAAAAAAAGTTACATATTATTGTCTATTTAAGGTTGCAGTACTCACCCGGTAGAAAGAAAGTATCTATATTTAATATTCTAGTCAATAGACTGTATTCTTCAAAATGTTCAAAACTAGCTATAGTGCTCTAATGAGAAAAAAACAAATATATGATGCTATAATGAACAAACAAATAAAAGTACATTTCTATTTTATTACATTATAGTATATAATACTCCTCAATCATAACAAAAATAGGGCTATCTTGTAAATAACAGAGCAATATCGTTAGTAATATTTTATAGTAGCTACTAATACTTGTCCATAACTATTTCAAGCATCTCTTAGTCCAATTCATTTCCTGGAAACTTTTTGCCTTCAATGTTCTCACTAAATGTCTTCAAAATTCTGCAAAAAAATATATATATATTAAGTGTCAAAAGCTTTGTAAGCATCTACAACTTCTTTAAGAGATTTGGAAAATGCTAAAAATTATACGTATCACATGTTCCAAAATTTTAACTCTCGGAGTTACCTATGTGGTGAATTCGAAGTTAATTGATTAGATGTATCCCACTCCTGAACAGTCTCTTTGAACTTCAACCCGAATTGTAGTTGTGTGTAATATGCTTAGCCCAGGTAAAACCTACCTTTAACCGAAAATCTGAAAAAACACAATTGAAGTAAAGTTAATGAAAATGAAATTTTGATGAAGGGGACCCACAAGCATACTGGTAATAAAATTTATAAAAAAAAACACTATATTGGATGCACTTTTGACAGTGGCTAGATTGAATATTTGAACTTTGTATTTCCTTCTTCATTATTGTTTCTTGTTTCCCTGTAGCAACACCTATAAAGAACATGTTGAATTTGATAAGCTGCAAGGTTGATTGGTATGAATGGAAAGGGAAAAAACATTCACAAACATGACTCAAGCATTTTTATCGAGCGGATGGTGTGCATGATGGAATTTCCTTTCAAATCTTCCAAATATTGCAGACATTAACACCGAAAATTCTTACTATATCGTTAAAACTTAAAATTGAAATAAAAAAGAAGTAAAATGCGTTGAATCATGCTGTAAGGTATTTACCCTTTCGAAACCGAAGATTCAAATACCATCACCTTTATAACAATTTATCAAATCAACCAAATCAATAATCAAGAAATTGTGTAGAACAACAGCAAAAGTAATTGAACAATAACTAGTATGATTTGTACCTTTGGAACCGACCCAGGTTGAATTTTGTTTATGGCGTTGCAAAGAAGCGATGTAACTACGGGAAGTGAAGGATTCAACAGATGAAGGAGCGCTTCGCGATTGCAGGGATGGTTCGACAATGATCGAATAAGGCAAGGGAGGTCTGGTATGGGAGGTAACAGAGCAACCATCAGACGTTAAATTGTGGTTGACTCCTCATAATGGCTTTAGTAGGAGCAGTATATCCCACCTACAGAAGCACAACAATTTTAAAATCCACCAAAGCAAATAATCAAATTGTTTGATCAGCTTACAGACGTTCTAAATTCGAGAGACCATAGTCAATTAATAAGATTGATCGGTGGTTCAACTTAGATAATGTTTAATTTAGGGTAAAATAGATGAGCAATAGATATTGGCATACAGAAGGAGGTTATCTAGCGTTGGTCTATGCGGACGTGAAGCAACAGAGCGAAGAAGAAAGGAGAGCAAGGTTATCGACTGATATCTAAGAAAGGGAGCTTCAGAATGAGAATAGATCTAATCACAGGAGAAAGATAATGAATGATGTCCAAGGCGGTGCAACATCTGATTGGGTGGAAGAGGCAGTGGTGGGAAAAGTGGGATAAGAAGGAAGAGAAGAATACGATTTACTGTGGCGCTTGAATGAGAAGAAGAAGTTCGGTGGCAAAAGATGAAAGAGAAAAAAGTATCATGTAGCCCAAGTTTTTAAGCTTTTATGTATATATAAACTAGGAAAAGGCTCGTGCGTTGCACGGGTCATTCTTTTTAGAAAAATAAGGGTAGAATAATATGATAGACGAAAACTACAAAAAAATAAAGAAAAATGATTAAATTTAGCAACTTTTTAGAAAACATTTGACAAAAGTCTGAATGCTAAAAAGTTCGGGTTGATAATAGAATAAAGAAAAGTATCAAAATAGAATAACCTTGAAAAATGAGAGACAAAACTGTAAATGGATTAAAGAAACGGAGCACTTTTGAGAAAATATAAAAAACATGTGGGAAAAATCAAAACTGAATCTTAAAAAAAAATGATACAAGAATACGGTAGACGAAAATGATAAAGACTAAAGAAAAACGGTTGTAAAGAAATAAAAGTGAAAGTGTAGTGGTAAAAATATAAAGAAGTAAAAATAAAGTGCCAAAATTCCAAAGAGGAAGAGTTTGTTGAAACTTTAGTGGCCAAATTATAAAAAAGTAAAAATATAGTGGTTAAAAGTGAAAATTTAGTGGCAAAAATATAAATAAATAAAAATAAAGTGTCAAAACTATAAAGAGAAAAACTTTGTTGAAACTTTAGTGGCAAAATTAAAAATAAAAATAAAAATAAAAATAAAATGGTAAAATTATAAAAAAATAAAGAAAAATGGTTTTAAAGAAGTAAAAGTGAAATTTTAGTGACAAAAACATGAAGAAGTAAAAGTTAAGTGGCAAAATATAAAAAGAAAAAGTTTGTTGAAACTTTATTGGCAAAATTAAGAAAAAATAAAAATATAGTGTTAAAAGTATAAACATAGAAAGTTTCCTGTTGAAACTTCTCATGTCCTTTAATATATATATATATATATATATATATATATATATATATATATATATATATATATATATATATATAATGAATAAACTAACAAAGTATTATTTTAACAATTATTTTATTCTCAAATCAAAATTAATTAAAAATCAAGATTATAATTTACGAGAATATTTAGTTCTACAAAACTACAAAACTAAAGACGACTTTCTTTTATGATTATAAATGATATGCAATTTAGTGAATATATATATATATATATATATATATATATATATATATATATATATATATATATATATATATATATATATATATATATATATATATATATATATATATATATATGGTTAGGTTATTTTGTTTTCACTATCTATTGTGTGCATGTGTGATTGATTCTGTACCAATTATTTTAGTTATTTTAAGAAAGTAATTGATGTATATTACATGTTGAAGATATAATGGGTATTAATTACATCTTCAGCATTTAATATGCATTAATTATTTTCTTAAAATAACTAAAATGATTGGTTCAGAATCAATCATACATGCACACAATAAATAGTGAAAAAACATTTGAACTTAACTATATATATATATATATATATATATATATATATATATATATATATATATATATATATATATATATATATATATATATATATATATATATATTCAATAGAGAACCATTATTAATAAAAGAACAAATAAACCAATCCAAAATGTCAAAATTTAAAGCGATCAACGGCAAAAAGAATGGTTGTAGACTTTTACAATTGACGCACATACACCAGATTATAACAAAACATATTTCCTTTTTTTTAGTTTAATTTTATTATAACAAAACATACTTTCTTTTTTTTAGTTTAATTTTTTTAGACCATTTTTTTATTGAAAAAAAAAACCGAATATATTATTGTTCGTGATTTTCCATCATCTTTCCATAGAGATCTATATTGATATATAAAAAATGACTTTTTTTTTTCAAAAAACTCACTTCATTTTCTTTATTTGTTGAAAAGTTAAGGTCTATCTTTTTTGTAGAAAAAAAATCAATAAATATATCAAAATTCATATTTTTTGGTACTCTTTAAACATAGATTCATATTGATGTTTAAAAAAAAAATCAAGATTTCAGTTTAAATTCACATTGTGAATCTGCTCAGATTCACAATGTGAATAATAGTAAGTCAGATTCACAATGTGAATAAATCAATTTGTTGATTTTACAAAACTAATTTATGAGTAATGATAACGTTAAAATATTATAAAACTACATGAAATATATTTCGATTAATATGCAAATTTCACTAAGTTAATTTGCGAATGATCAAAAAGTTGAAATAGTTAGTCAAATTCACATTGTGAATGTTACAAATTGAAATATTTACAGTTTAGATTTACAGTGCGAATCTAAATTTATCAAATTTTTTAAATCGGTGTTGATGTTTATTATTAGAGTGCAAAAAATTAATATTTTTGATATAATTATTTTTTTTTGGATAAAAATAAAATTAAATATTTAAAAAAATAACAAAATGAAGTAGGTTTTTTTCGAGGAATTTTTTTTCATTTTTTGTATATCAACATGGATCTCTATGGAAATAGGACGAAAAATTGTGAACAACGGTATATTCGGGTTTTTTTCGATAACAATTGTTGCCTAAAAATATTTAAATGAAAAAAAGATGTGAGTTTTTTGGTAACGATGGTGGATTTTTTGGTATAATTCGGTGTGTGTGCGTCCAATGTACAAGTGTACATCTATTTCTTTGGTCGTTGATCATTATAATTTTCGACGCTCACGATTGGTTTCTTGGTTCCTTGTTAATTATGGTTCATTTGAAGTTAAAATAAAAGTATAGATCTTGAGATTCAACCTGATCCATATGTTTTTCAATTGCCGCTCTAATGTTCCAATGTACCGACAGCAACATTATATGCTTAATCATAAAAGATTATACATATAAGTCTGTTTACAGATTGAGTAATCATATATAATTATGACAGTTGGTGGCAGAAAAGGTGGTGGTGACAAAGGTGTTAGTAGTATAAGTGACGGAAGTGACATTGGTGGGGTCGGCTGGTGTCAGAGATGGTAGTAGTGGTGGTGGAGATGGTGGAAGAGGAGAAAGGAACAGGCGACGCTATATAATCATATATGATTATAACAGACCTGCCGCACCGGTACGCCGGAGGGTTAGAATGGCAGACTTGAAATATGTGGCTGAGGTTGAATCTCAAGTTCTGTATTTTATTTTTAATCTCAACGGAACATACTTCTCTCTCTCTCTCTCTCTCTCTCTCTCTCTCTCTCTATATATATATATATATATATATATATATATATATGTGTGTGTGTGTGTGTGTGTGTGTGTCTGTGTGTGTGTGTGTGTGTGTGTGTGTATATATATATATATATATATATATATATATATATATATATATATATATATATATATATATATATATATATATATATCAAGGTTGCAAAAAACGCACGCCGTAGGCTCGACGGTGGACGTGGTCATGAAATTAATCGGCTAGGCGGGAATTAATCTGAGACCATTAATTATTAAAAAAAAGATATTAAAAAATTAATAAATATAAAACTAATCCTAAGAACATAACATCAATAAATATAACATTATAAATTAAAAAAATTATTAAAAAATAATAAATATAACATTATAACATGAAACTATGATTACAAGGGAAAAAAAACCTTTGATCCTTAATACATCACATCTAAAGACTTGGTGCAATCTTGTTTACTTAATCTTACAGTTACATTTCTAACTGCAAAAGATAGGTATAATATTCATGAAGAAACAACATTACAATTTACATTTTACAATTACAAATTCAAAACAAAAATATTTTGATAATCAGTGAATCAATCAAACTGCATGGTTTATCTTGGATCCAATTTGAAGAGTGTAAAGAAAAGAGATGCCCAAACTATTAATGCAACTTAAAATAGGTTCAACCTTTACTAGCAACCATATCTGCACTCATGATGAACCTGTCTGGTTGAATGCTAATGCTAATGCTTTCAAACAAAGAAATGCCCTTTTCCACATATCAACTATAGAAAACACAATCTTGAACGCTACAACCTCCAACAAATGTGAATCAAATTTCACTGAGACAAAACATCAAACAACTGGTGTGCACCTTGATTCGCTATGACCTGCACAACATTTTCATAAGAGATTACGAGCTTTTATGTAATCATTATCATCAATTTTCTAAATCACGCCTGAGATTTCAACATTCATTCAATAAGCATAAGAAATCATCAGCGTTTGAAGAACGTACACAATATCATTATACTTACAGAGAGAAATGCAACAGGAATCAAGTTCAATTTTAAAAAGAAAATGAATTTATAATCAACAGTTGGGTCTTTCTTAACTTGCTTGGTCAAATTCATAACTTAGAATCAGCTCATATCTCATTTATAGGTCAAATCGTGTGCCAGAGTCAGATCTTACCTGAACCAGTGAACAAACTAGAGGGAATTAGGTCCACACAAAGGATTCCCAACCTTAAAGACGATGCCTTTATATCGTTATCCATGTGCTTGGAAGATTCAGAAGGCGATGTCGTCGAAGGAGGAGTAGAAGGCGTCGCTGTTCACTTCATTCTTCCATTCGTTCCTTAAGACGATAGAGTGAACTTCAAAAACGAAAGTTAAACTGAATGCGATGGAATGGAGAAGAAAAGAAGAAAAAA
Source organism: Lactuca sativa (assembly GCF_002870075.4). NCBI lineage: Eukaryota > Viridiplantae > Streptophyta > Magnoliopsida > Asterales > Asteraceae > Lactuca > Lactuca sativa. Next base: position 323,114,046 of record NC_056627.2, on the reverse strand, counting down.
TGGATTTAAACCACCTGTTATGTGAAAAAAGACGATGAAAAGAAGAAAAAAAAAATGAGTTTTCTAAGGAAAAATCCTACATCCCACATCGTTGGTGGGGAAATAATAATAGGCACATATATTCTATAAACAGGAGTGACAATCCCCTTCGAAAAGTAAAACAACTGTGCCTTAGGTTGTTGGCTCCATTGGGCCAACCACTTTAGAGTGGGCTGAAATTACTTGGTCCAAATTGGTGTCCAAGTTTTGATTTAGTTTGGTTTGGACCGAATTGGACCGATTTTGACCGATATTGACCAAGGCCGATTAATTAACCCTCTAACACCTATTCGTAGGCAGTTGGAGGCTGCCAAGCGCCTAGGCGCCGATTAATCGACCGCCTATACCAATTTTTACAACACTAATATATATATATATATATATATATATATATATATATATATATATATATATATATATATATATAAGAGACATTTTTACTTGCACCACATGCATTTGAAACCTCCATTACTTTTCAATTTTTTTTTAATAATTATTATGAATTGATTAGATAATATTAAATTAATGCCACAATTAAATTCTAATAGTAAATTTAGTAAACTAAAATATTAAAATATCATCTTTTACTTATATTTATAAAATTATGACTTTAACATTTTAACATATAATAGGTAACTTATTAATTTGGATATGTTTATGTATATAAGCAATTATCATTTTAAAGTCACATCTTTTGTATAATTTATGACTTTAGGCAAAATAGTTAAAATGTTAATTTCAATATAATGTTAAACAATTAACTTAAATCAAAATTTCAGTTAAACTTGAAAAAAATGGAGAGACTATTTTATAAATAATTAAAAGTTATAAATTATAGTGTTAAACCTAAATTGCGATCCTAAATTAGCAAAAAACCATGAGATTATGTTTTTTTATAATTTTCAAATAAATGAATTAAAAATAATTTACAATAATGATAGTTAAAAGTAATAATAATAAAAAAAATATAATGTCATCTTTAAAAAAACAATGTTTGTTATTTTAAAAAATTACAATAAAAAAACTAACAATATTCATCAAATAAATTTAAAAAAAGTTAAATTTCAAAAACCAAATTAAAATAATTAAAAGTTTCCAAATACGTTATTTTAAATAAGTTACTACAACAATAGTTAAAGTAACATTATATACAAAAATTATATTGTTACCTTTAAAAACAAATACAATGTTTGATGTTTTATATAATTACAATGATAAAAATTAAAATCTTAAAGAAATAAAAATTTTAAAATTAATTAATCATAAAAACAACCATAAATATCATTAAACCATACATTATATTTAAGTTTATTCATGAGTAACTCGCAAGTAGAGGCAGTTGAGACAATTAATATTATAAAATTTTCATATAATTCAAAATAAAACCATGTTTATACCAACTTATTATAAGATTTATTATATAAGAGCTGACAACAACGTCATTTATATTTAAAAAATATATATTTGTAAAGATTTCAAATATATTGTTGTATTATGTGCAACGCGCATGTATGCGTCTACTTCATATATAAATATATATATATATATATATATATATATATATATATATATATATATATATATATATATATATATATATATATATATATATATATATATATATTTACCATATTTGATGTTTGACCAACTAAGTTCATATGGTACGCATTCGTCATCGTATATACTTAATAAGAAATATATGTTCATCCATAATCCAAAGCTAGAGGGACTCCTGCGCTTTGTGCAGGTCAGAATGATGCATGTAGATCTAACGTATTGTAATTCATTTTGCATCCTAGCTTTCATCCGGAAGTAGAGAAACAAAACTGTAAAAAATAATTAAATCAAAGTGTTGATGTAGCTGTTGTATTTCAGTTAATCCAATAAAGTTCATTGTAGGTTACCGCTCTACTTACATATTCATGCATTCATTTATGATTGTAGGGACAATTTTCATGTCATTACTTGTTGGATCCCTTTTTGGTGTTAAAGATATCTTCTTTGTTGTGTTTAATTCCACTGCTGATGCATCATCCTGTGTTTTCCTATCAAAGCTAATCTCTAAAGGACCATAGTTTACTTTATATTTTTATCTTTACACTATACTTTCGGCACTTTTGTTGACAAGAACATAATGCATATGACAGGGTAGGTTTATTGAAGTTGTTTCATTACAAAGTAGTAATCAAGTTCGAGTTTTGTATTTAATGTGAAATCTATGATTGATAATTATATGAAAGGTTGTGTTGGTGTTTTGAAATGATAGGTATCTTTCAAATTTCAAAACTATTAACTAAAAAAAATGTTCAACAATGGAGATCTCTATTTATGGGAGTTTTTGCTTCTTAAGCTTACGATATCTTCTCTTCTATATCAACTCCTTCTCTCTTTATCAAACATTTTCAAACATGGTTTTTAACTATACAAGAAATACTTTTCAGACTTTCAAAAGTATCATTACTACGGTTAGCAGAAAACCTACAAATCTTACAAACCTTTGTGTTGACCATAACTACATGTAATATCAGGAGATCATTGAACCAACTTTTAGCAAAAGAAATGTTCATGGATTTCGGGCAACCTAGTTTTTTGTGGTTTTTGTTATATCGGCCTATCTATGTAGGCAATTCACGTGCTTAATTGTTTATTATTATCTGTATGAACCATGTATTCAAACTTGGAAGTGGAATGTAACTAATATATTGTTATTGTTTTACTTGTGATGTATATTCAGTTTCCTTGTGATCCATCAACTAAGTCGTACAGCCCGACATGTTCCGCCGCCGTGGCTGGGGGTGTGATAGATTGGTATCATAGTTAAATTGGCTATTGAAAACTCATATCCTCGAAAGAGGAAATACAACTATAGCTACAAACTCCTCATAAAAGTATTATTAATAATTATAGTACTTATCGACTACTTACAAGAGAGGTAACTGGTTTGAAGGGCCGCTTGGGTTGCTGATTTCAGAACAACTTAATTGCTAAAATGGTCTTGCACTCCGATGTTTCCTGTCTATCCCCCATCCGTGGTTGGTAGTCTTGGAGTACAAAACAAAAACTAGTAATACTACAAACCTAACCAACAATAATATATACCAGTTATATATACTCTGACCCGTGATGAGAACACTTAATAAAAATTCTAACATACCTTCAACTAAAAACACCTAATAAACCCTTTAGGTCAAATGCCTCAACTAAGGTTAGAATCGTATATAATTCATACCATAAATAAACCTAGAATGCACGCCTTTGTTATTTATGTTCGAGCCGATGCACAACCAACCTTTAACGACGAGTTTGATAGACTACAATGGTTGAGAGTTTTAGAGATTGAAGGATGTTCTCAAGGATCGTTGCAGATACCTAGTAGCTTAGAATCCTTATAACACATACATTTTGAAAATCATAAAAATACTTAATTTCTGTTATCCTAGATTTATCAAAATCCGAAGAAGAACAAAGAACCAATAACTCCGCTACCTTCGTAACATAGAAACCCATAGTTCCCAGTCGATCGTTCAGTAGTCTCCAAAATTCTCTCTCACCTATCTTCCAAAGATGAAAAAGATACTTCCGAAGATGAACCATTTAAAGAACCCACTAAAGTGGAGGAATCTGAAGAAGAGAAAGTAACAATCAAAGATAAGAAACCAGTTGGAAAAAACATAGAAGGAGAAGGTCTAACAGATGAAGAGTCCACCATACAAACACCATAGTGTACTACCTCTACTGATCAATTTTAGGTGGAGCGCTCTGCATGGATACTCCTAAGGAAAGGATTCCCCTTCAATCGCAATGTGATACTCCCACCTAAAGGAAGCAAACATCATCACAAGAGCCAGGATGGTTCACAAACACTCTAGGAGAGAACTAATACTATCAAGGAGCAAAGCTGACAAGTCATCCATAACTGCTCAAGTCCGTTCCTCTTATCGACAATTCTGTCAATAACATTGTGCTTTTCATAATTGAATAGAGTGTTCAAATTAAGCTAGTAAATTAAATCCATGATACTCAACATGGATGTGGTAGAATACGCCAGTCATTCTCTAGGCAGAGAGTCAGAGAACTCAAGGAAGAACAACATGAAGAAAATGGAACTGCCCATACATTATGCCATCAGCTCAATTAACCAAAGAAAAGTTGTTACCAATGGTAAAAAAAAAATCCATAATCTAGTGTATAGAGTCCAACTAACCTAAAGTAGACTGGATGTCAAACGATTGTAACAGATCAGAGGATGCACGAAACTCATAACCAACTCGAGGAGCTAGCCAATCTGCTAATCGAACATTTTAAATCTCTAGCAAGGGTGAATAGTACCCTTAGGTTAAGGTTAGGAATCATAAGAAAAGAGATTATATGAAAACATTTATCCTTGTTTTGTATCTCAGTGGACAAAGCATTTCCATTACTAACCCTATCCATGTTTGGAAACTGGGTGTAACAAGATGTAACCGGAATACAAGTGTTTATGCTATTGAGTTGTTTCAAAGGTCATAAATATTAACATTCTCGCTCTATCATTTGGAAATATGTAGGATTTCAATTCTCTCTTTATCATTTGGAAATATATAGGATTTTTGGAATTGATCACTATCTCTTTATCATTTGTAAATTTTGTAGGATTTTTGAAGTTGATCACTATCTCTCTGTTATTTAGAAATATGTAGAATTTCAGGAATCGATCGCCCTTAGGATTTTATAGCCTTAGAATTACTAATTTAGCCTTTCTTATTGTTCCTTGTTTGGTTGTGGAATTGAGTTAGAATCATTTATTTGACTGTCTATTAAGTCCTATGTTTGTATGATTGGAATATGCGAAGCAAATGGCGAAGATGGCGGAGATCTTTACGAGGCGCAGTGGTGTTGGGAGAGTAGTCTAGGATGAGCTCCTAGATGCTTAGTCGTGGTTCTGAGGAATCTATAGGGTGAGTGTAGAGATACCCTTGAGGAATAGAGTTCTTTTGAATTAGGGTCTTAAGAGGATGACTTGAGGCAAATATGGATTGGTTTGGAAGGTAGTATTGGGCTTGTACTACTAAAAGCATTGGATTCGTACATGAGGTAAGAAGGGATCTTAGGGTGCTAAGGAACTTGTAGGAGTGTGTAAGTGTTTGTGTATGCATTTTAGCCTGTTTTTGATAGTTTTCTTGTGTGTTTTAGTATGGTGGTTATCCAAGGTTCAGGCTCCAGCGATCCCGAGAGGCCGAGTGCCAGTAATGATGAGATTGGTAGGATCATTGTCGTCGAGGCGGCCGCAACGATTAAAGAGGCCACACCAGAGATGTTAGGGTCTATTAAGACCATGCTGATTGAGACTTTCGATGAGTGTTATGTCGTCGTCAATGAGGCTGTTGTTGCCGCAACCATAGCTGTTGCGAGATTGTAGATGGGTTATTCTTTGTGGTACCGGGAGTTCAACAATATGAAGTCACCAGAGTTTGACGAGAACCAGGACTTGATTTTCGCCATGAGATGGATTTTCGAAGTTGAAGGTTTTTTCTACACTTTCTCCTGTCTGGAGAATTTGAGGGATCGATTTGCGTTGAACCTACTTCGCTTTAGAGTGAAGGATTGGTGGAAGTTTGTGACGATTGACTATTATCTTGCGGTGCATTCCGTAGTGACTTGGGTGAGATTCACCGAGATGTTTAGAGATGATTTTGTGCCAGTCATTAAGAGAGAGAAAGGTTGGCCCAGGAGTTCATGTCTCTCAAGCAGAAGACATAGACGGTGACTAAGATTACCAAGATGTTCCATGAGAAGGACCTGTTTTCCCTTGATCATGTGTCTTTGGAGCAGGCACGTGTGAGTCGGTATCTGATTATCCTGAGGAGAGATATTCATGAGTTCATGGTGAAAATTTCATATCAGACATTAGCTGAGCTACAGAACAATGCCACGAGGAGAGAGATTGAGTTGGAGACTCAAACGAGAGAAAAAGAGGGAGAATCAAGGGAGAGATAGGAGGCCAGTGTAGCTGCATCCAACGATTAAGCGGTTCAAACCTGCTGACTCAAGTGATGGAGGACAGAAGGGCCGCATTTATAGTAGGTACGGCAAGGGGCATTATGGACCATGTCGGTCAGGGATTTTGGATTTGATTCAATTACAACCAGACGAGTCATTTGAGGTCTGAAAGTCCTTAGCTTGCATCGAGGACAGTTTAGGACTCTACTCCTACTACCATGTGAATTATTGATGGACGACATGGGAAGGCCGAGGCTCCGAGGGCTCAAGGGAGAACATTTCAGCTGATGGCAGAGGAGCCCCGATCAATATCGAACATCACGGCTGGTATGTGTTTTTTTATTATTATTTTTTTGATTGATTTTGTGTTGCTTATGGTATTGCTCATGTTTGGTACTTTCCTTGTGAATTATGTACCTGCTCTAGTGATATTCAACTGGGAAGCGACTCAATCTTTTCTGCCATCATCCTTTTGTCGTGACTTTAGCATTGCATGTGAGGCCTTGAGTAGAACATTGAGGATTTCTGTAGCAGATGAGCGTGCGATCTTTGCTACAGACATTTATCGAGGTTGTGTGTTGGAGATTTTTGGTGTTGGGTATTCGATTGACCTTATCCCTATTGCGATGGGAGATATCTACGTTATCATTGGTATGGATTGGTTGAGCTGGTTTTGGGCTCTAATTGACTGTGAATGGAAATTGGTGACGGTTCAAGATCCTATTGGGGGACTGCTTACCATTTACGGCGAGGGTACCAGATCAGGATCGACTTTCTGCTCTGCCACCAGGGCGAGGTAGTACTTACAACATGGGTGCATGGGTTATCTAGAAAATGTGGTGGATACCCTGATTGACAAGAAGAGCTTAATTTCCATCTCTAATGTTCTTGTTGTGCGTGACTTCCCCAATGTTTTTTTCAGAAGAGTTGCCTGGTGTGCCTCCTAAGAGGCATGTGGAGTTTCAGATCGACCTGAACCCGGGTGTGGTGCCGATTTCAAAGGCACCGTATAGCCTTGCGCCACATGAGATGCAGGAGTTATCCTATCAGCTTCAGGAGTTGTTAGGAAAGGAGTTTATTTGGCTGAGTAGTGCATCATGGTGAGCATCGATCCCGTTTGTCAAGATGAAGGACGGTTCGCATCATATGTGTATTAACTATCGACAATTAAGCAAGCTGATGGTGAAGAAACGTTATCCATTGCCAAGGATTGATGATCATTTGAATCAGTTGCAGGGGTGACTTGGTTTTCCAAGATTTATCTAAGGTTTGGTTACCATCAGATGAGGGTGTGAGAGGAGGATATTCAGAAGACGGCCTTCCAATCTTGTTATGGGCATTATAAGTTTGTGGTGATGCCTTTGGGGCTCACCAATGCAACTGGGGTGTGATATAATATTTTGTGTCATCATCCTTTTTTCGTGATTTTAGCATTGTACTTGAGGCTCTGAGTATACCATTGAGGATTTTTATAGCGGATGAGCGTACGGTCTCTACTACTGACATTTATCGAGGTAGTGTTGGAGATTTTTGGTGTTGGGTATTCAATTGACCTTATCCCTATTGCGATGGGATATGTCTACGTTAGCATTGGTATGGATTGGTTGAGCCGATTTCGGGTTCTTATTGACTGTAAACAGAAATTGGTGACGGTTCGAGATCCTATCGGGGGAGTGCTTACCATTTATGGCGAGGGTACCAGATCAGGATCGACTTTCTGCTCTGCCATCAAGGCAAGGTAGTGCTTATAGCATGGGTGCATGGGTTATCTAGAAAATGTAGTGGATACTCAGATTGAAGAGAATAGATCGATTTTCATCTATGATGCTCCTGTTGTGCGTGATTTCCCCGAGAGGCAGGTGGAGTTTTGGATCGACTTGATCCCGGGTGTGGTGCCGATTGCCAAGGCACCGTATAGCCTTGTTGCACATGAGATGCAATAGTTATCCTATCAGCTTCAGGAGCTATTAGGAAAGGAGTTTATTCGGCTGAGTTATGTGTCGTAGGGAGCACCAATCATGTTTGTCAAGATGAAGGATGGTTCGCATCACATGTGTATTGACTATCAAGAATTAAGCAAGCTAATGGTGAAGAGCCACTATCCGTTGCCAAGGATTGATAATCTTTTTGATCAGTTGCAGGGGGTGTATTGGTTTTCCAAGATTGATTTGAGGTTAGGTTACCATCAGATGAGGGTGTGAGAGGATGATATTCAAAAGACGGACTTCCAAAGTCGTTATGGGCATTATAAGTTCATGGTGATGCCTTTGGGGCTCACCAATGCACCAACAACGTTCATGGATCTCATGAACCGGGTGTGCAGGGCCATGCTAGACAGGTCAGTGATTATCTTTATCGATGATATCTTGGTATATTCGAAGACCATAGAGAAGAATGAGGAGCTTTTGTGCCAGATTCTTGAGGTTTTGAGGATGGAGAGACTATATGCCATGTTCTCCAAGTGTGAGTCCTGGTTGTGAGGTTCAGTTTCTGGGACACCTCGTCAATCAGAATGGTATCTTGGTTGACCCAACCAAGATTGAGGAGGTTATGCGAGGGGAGGTTCTGAAGTCGCCATCTGATATTCAGAGTTTCCTCGGTTTGGCAGGATATTCTTGGAGATTCATTCGAGAATTCTCCAAGATTGTTGTTCCTATAGCTAAGTTGACAAGGAAGGATGTTGTGTTTAGACGGGGCCCTGAGTAGCAGGTGTCATTTGATACTCTTCTACAGAGACTTTGTGAGGCATCGACACTTCCCCTCCCTGAGGGAGTTGAGTATTTTGTAGTTTATTGTGATGCATCCATTTTGGGATTGGGTGTTGTGTTGATGCAGAAAGGGCATGTGATTGTGTGAGGCAGCTAATGCCTCATGAGGCAAAGTATCCCACCCATGATTTGGAACTCGGGGCGGTGGTTTTCGTCTTAAAGATTTGGCGCCACTATCTTTTTGGGTTTCGGTGTACTATCTACATGGACCATAAGAGCCTGTGATATCTTATGGATCAGCCTAATCTAAATATGAGGCATAAGAAGTGGGTTGATGTTGTGAAAGATTATGATTGTGAGATTCTGTATCACCCAAGAAAGGCCAATGTGGTGGCTGAATCCTTGAGCCGGAGAACTGTCAGTACCCCACTTTAGGATGTGTTTTTGAGGATGAATGTGATGACTCTAGTCTTGGAGATGATCAAATATATACAATTGGAGGCCTTAAAGTAGGAGAATCGGAAGGGTGAGCAGGTGGTTGATCAGGTTTCAGCCTTTAATATTGACATTGGGAGGTTATTGAATCTTCATGGACGGTTTTGGTTACCGTATGTTGGTGGGGCTCGACGGGTGTTGATGGATGAGGCCCATAAGTCGAGATTCTCCATTCACCTGGAGGCTACAAAGATGTATATTGACCTGAAGCATAGTTATTGGTGGTCGTGTATGAAGAGGGATGTGTCCTGGTTCATGGAGTGGTGCTTGACATGCTGGAAGGTCAAGGCCAAACATCAGCACCCTCATGACAAGTTTCAGCCTTTAGAGGTTCCACTATAGAACTGGGAGTAGGTCACGGTGGATTTCATTACAAATTTGCCAAAGACTGCAAAGGGATTTGATGCTATCTTGATGATTGTTGATCGTTTGATGAAGATTGCTCACGTATTAGCCATAATTGAGAGATCTTCTTCCGAGAAGCTGGCCAAGATTTATGTTCGAGAAGTGGTGGCTCAACATGGGTGCCGATGTCTATTGTGTCAGACCGGGATGTTCTTTTTACTTCCAGATTTTGGAAAAGGTTTCATGAAGATTTGGGAACACGATTGCATTTCGGTACCGCATATCATCCACAGACAGATAGGCAGAGCGAGTGGAATATTCAAATGCTTGAGGATATGTTACATGCATGCATCATTTATTTCAGTGGCAGCTTGGACTCCCACCTTCCTTTTTCGGAGTTTTCTTACAACAACAACCATCATGCCAATATTGGCATGCCTCCCTTTGATCTTCTACATGGGAGGAGTGTTGGAATCCTGTTTGCTAGGGAGAGGTCGGACAGAAAGTCATGGGGAGCACTAAGATAGTGCTCAAGATGACCACCCTTATTCAGCAAGTTAGACAATGATTGTTGACGGCCTAGAGTTGCTAGAAGAGTTATGCAGATCGGCGACGCTGTGAGTTGGAGTTTCAGATTGGAGATTTGGTGCTCCTGAAGGAATCACCTTGGAAAGGTGTTATCCAATTCAGGACGCGAGGTAAGTTGGGCTCCAAGTTTATTGGCACTTTGAGAGTGGCAACCCGAGTGGGAAGGGTGGCTTACCGGTTAGAGCTGTCTGAGGAGTTGATCCAGATTCACGACACCTTCCATGTTTCTCAATTGAGAAAGTGTGTGGCTGATGAGAAAGTTGTGGTTCCTTTGTAGGACATTCAAGTCGATGGTCGTCTGAATTACATTGAGAGATGGCGATTTTGGATCGGAAAGTGAAAACCATGAGGAACAAGGTAGTGAACTTGGTTAAAGTTCAGTGGCAACATCCGAAAGGCTCTTAACGGACTTGGGAGCCTGAGGATGAGATGCGTGAGCATTATCCAGATCCATTCATAGAGGCTGAATTCGAGGAACAAGTCTGATTCTAGTGGGGATGAATTCTAACACCCGTTGTCAGGTATTTTCATTTCCAGTCCCTTATGTTTTAAAAAGTTTGCAAAAGAGGTCCTTACGCTGGGCATACAAAGTCGTACGTCGGGCGGAAGTCAACATACTGTGACGGGTTAAAATTTGAGTACGTTGGACATACATATGTGTATGTCGGGTGTACATCTTTGTATGCAGGTGTACTTGTGCATTCCCCAAACCTAATCTTTTGGTTTGTGACCCCTATTTAAGCATCATAATCCCTAATGGACCTTCTTTGACCAACCTCCACATCCTCCAAACCATAAAATCGAACCCTAGCTTTTGTGAGTGAGATTTGAAGCTTGAAAGTGATTATTGAGTTTTCTTGATAGAGAAGAAAGATCATTCAAGAGGAGGTAGTGCATTCTAGCTTTTAGATCCTGAATCTCCATCTCCTTGTCCACCCTTTCTGTTGGGTTTTGAGCACTATAACACTCCTATGGTGCACATGCAACCCTAAATGCTTTGGATTTATGTTTTCTATAATTATACATGCATTTTCAATTTTCCAAAGCATTCTCCCTAGCTTGCATACAATTAAAGCTATATAATATAAAACTTAGTTTAGATGTATACCTCTTGAGTAGGGTAGAGTCCTTGACCTTTGAAAGCTTGAGCACCTCAAGTGTGATGCCTCTATTGGTTCACAAACACCATATGCAAGAGGAGGCTTGAGAGAATAGGTTAACAAGCTCAAAATCGTGTATCACTCTCTTGGAATGATGGGGCCACCGATTTGGCTCCAGGGGCTCTATTTATAGTCTTGTACATGCTAGGGTTACACTTTGTAAACCCTAATAACCCATGACTTTCCACATTCTCATGCTTCATGGGTTTAACCTCCATGGACTATCCATGGATTAGTTTAGCCCATAATCATGGATCATTCGCACACACTATTAGAATCATTGATTTACATAATCAATCCCCATATATTTAATTAGTCTCTTTTGACCACAAAATTAATTCCAAATTAATTATTGATCAATACTAATTAAATAATATGATTTATTAATATATTATACTTGTAATATATTAATAAATCATAAATAACCTCATTATCAAAAGTCCATCCTATCAAATTGCACTGGCGAAGGCGATCCAAAAAGGACCATGCTACAATCGGGTCAAGTACATCCTAGTTATAGTTATGGGCTTAGACACCAAATCCAACACTTTTAAGGTATAAAGTTCAAACCTTCGAACTTATTTTGATAGATCTTGTTTAGTCTTGGATTTGAGTTCATTTTGTCCTGAAACATTGATCTTTGTGAGTATGGAATACTTTGGAGCTTATAGGCTGTCCTTTTAGACGTTTTAAGATGTTTAGAGTCATAAAAATGTTTGCTTGGCCCTTTCCTTCCAAATGACCATGTAGAAGCCCGCAAAACAAGAATACGCCCCCCCCAATATGCCATCCTGGGAGGGGTATTATACAAGAAAGGATATACGGCCCCGTGGCCCAAATGTATATACAAGGCTTCTAGAAAACATGCTCTTCACGAAGCTCATACTGGATCGGCAGGGGACCATGAGGGAGCAAGAGCCCTTATGGGCAAGATACTCCGAATGGGACTCTATTGGCCAGCCATCCATGATGACGCAATCAAGCTCACTTGCACATGCATAGAATGCCAAACCTTTTCCTCGGTGCAAAGCGTTCCCCCGACGCCGCTAACAAGCATCGTTAGCCCCTGTCCATTCTACCAATGAGGAATTGACATCGTAGGACCATTCCCAGAAGTCCTTAGAAGAATCCAATATCTAGTCGTAGCAGTGGACTATTTTACAAAGTGGATAGAGGTGAAACCATTGGCATGTATTGCACGAAGGCACATGATCAAGTTTCTACGGAAAAACATCATCACAAGGTTTGGAACACCAAAAGCCTTAATCAATGATAATGGTCTACAGTTTGCTGAAACCCGTTTAAAGAACGATGCGTGGGGAAGGGCATCGAGCAAAGATTAACATTTGTGGCACACCCTCATTTCGAATGTACAAACGGAAGTGTCCAATCGGACACTTGTAAATGGAATCAAGAAACGACTTGGGAAAGCCAAGGGCAACTAGATACACGAGCTCCCGAGGGGCCTGTGGTCATACAGAACCACACCTCGTACAAGCAAAAACGAAACCCCATTCAGTCTAACATACGACGCAGAAGCAATGTTACACGCTGAATTAATGATTCGGTCGATACAAACAACACACTTCCAAGAGTAGGAAAACGACAAAGACCTAATGCAAAACTTGGACCTCCTTGAGAAGCATCGAGAGCTATCTAGCATGCGCCAAGCTACATACAAAAAAGGTTGTGGAAGGATATTACAACCAGTGAGTGAGAGATAAGGCTTTTTGAGTAGGAGATCATGTACTACAACGAAATGAAGTCAGCCACGCATAACTGCGCGAAAAGTTGGGATCAACATAGGAAGGACCATACAAAGTGGTTGAGACACATCGCAATGGGTCTTACTCCCTTGAAACAGTCGAAGGGTGATCGATACCGAGTACACGGAACACAAGGCACTTGAAGATGTTCTATTTCTAAAAGTCATTTCAAGATACTGCCAAGAAGACCCCTATGCAGAAGGGGTAGCACACATCCCAAAGTAACTAACGGACGAATTGATCACCCGGATCGGCAAGCGGACACTCAGTGTAGTCCGACCAGGAACCTTAATGTGTCAAAATACCAACATCTTAACATGATGATGGCAAGAACTAAGTGTATCTTAAAGTTAAAAACCGTAAGTGTGTTTAATAATACAAGCGCTCATTTCATTTTATCATTTAAAAAGAAATTTTCATTATGCAAGGGATACTAAGTATATCCATACTTTAGCATGTTATCACGATACTTAGTGTATCCACACAAAACACAAACCGCATCGTTTTCTCAAGATACTCAGTGTATCCTAAACATTTAAAATGCATTAGAGCATAGTATATCCTAAATAGAAACACTGAGAATTTAAAAAAAAGACCAAGAAGCCAAAGGCTCTAGCACAAAAAAACCAAAACAAGGCAATAATAGGGCCAAACATATACAAATGCACAAGCACCAAAACATAAAATACCAAAGCTACATGGTTCATTACACATAGCAAAATGTGAGCCACGCAGAGCCTGGAAATAACACAAAGAAAAGACAGAAGTAATAAAAGAAATAGAAAAACATTTTTTCACACCCTAAACGATAACTCCATGGAACGAGTTCAAATCAAAGACCAACATCACCAACTCAACGCCCACCTCTACCAACACCACCATCACCATTGTCGTCGCCATGCCCACACCCTCCTCCACCAACACCACCATCACCATCGACGTTTATACCCCCACCAAGAACAATCCCACCACCACCATGTTCGGCCCCATCCAGAAGACCATCACCATCATCAAAAGCACAACAGAGCGGCGGAACCCATCGAGGAGAACGCCAACAGAGCAACTTTAAGACTGCATGTACGACTCGAGCGGGAATTTCTAGCCTCTGGATCATATGTCCTAACATCTGTCTCAGCTTTCAGGCTAGTACGACCAGATTCCTCACCTGCAACGAACGTAGCTTAACTAATCCGGCTGATGCCACCTGTGAACTTCGAATGTTCAATGAGTTTATCCATAACACGAACAACACCAACATGTAACAACCAATCATGATCATCCCCCAATGAATCCAACTCTACCCGCGTCGCCTTTAACTACCAGTCATGATCAGAAAGATCACGCTCCAAACTCTCATTAGGAATCATCAGACCCTCATTCTATTGAGTTAGAAAATCAATCTGAGCTTTTAGTGACGACCTGACCTCCTCGACAAACATCTTTTCAGCCACAAGCAGGTCATACTTCTGGTCAAAACCTTGTGCAACCCTCTCTAGCTCTGCAACCCGACACTTAGAGTCAACCTCACTGGTCATAAGACTAGAATGAACTCGCTCAAGATCATCAAACTACTGAATCCGCTGGGAGCCAATGACCAAGTAACACATAGCCTATGCAGTGGCATAATCCATATTTTGTGAAAGATCATAGCCACCCATGGCGTCCATATCACATGTGTTTTCCGGAGGAAGTGCATGGCGAGCGAACTCTAGAGAATTTGCACGAACAGATAGTCAAGAGTCAATACACATATTCCACATCGGAACAAACAAAGACGCACCAGGGACAACAAGCCTATGTGAGTCCTCTGTAGGAGCAGGCTCATGGTGCGAAACCTTTATCCCACCTTCTGATGAGTAGGGAGTGGTAGGAAACTCGTACACAATAGTCACCGACACGATGGGCTACTTAAATGCCCCTTGACAACCCTCATACCGTTGAAACATCATCATCGAGTATCACCACCAGAACACCAGGATCGGAAGAGATAGAGGAAATCAAACATGAAAATCCACGCATCTGCATGATGCGCCTCCCGATCTGGCCATAACTACTTCCCGAGGAAGTTTCACCCACAGCATGGACATCCTTCTGTGTTGCCATGGCATGGCGAACACTCAAACTGATCACTTCCTTGCTATCTTCCATTACTTCACCTAAGGGACCCTCAGTTGGCTGAACGACCAGAGAAGTTGGCAAGGGAATGATCGGAGGTGGTCCAATTTCTGTCTTCGAGAAACTCCCCAAAGTCTAAGCCACTGCGACCGACGGTCGGCTAAGACGACGAGGCGGAGGAAGGGTCTCATGTAGGTCCACCACATGATGCCCCAACTTCCCCTAGTACCGCTTCTGGAGCATGGAATCCATGGAAACAGAACACTCAGTACCCGAGCACGTGGTAACCAGTCATACTGTTATTCTTTTAAAGAGGAAAAACATGGGGGATAAGGAGCACAAGAACAACAACACTACCGTTGTGTAACATCCCGAATCTCAGGTATTATATTTATTTTTGGGATGTAATAAGTGACTCAACGAGTTGTGTGCCCGTCTCGTCGAGTAAGGTTGGATTGATCACGTGGGTTTAATGACCAACTCGACGAGTCAGAGAGCCGACATGCCGAGTTGGCGCTATGTGAGGAAAGCCTAAATCTTCGGGTTATGGCCTATTTAAGGGGCCTTAAGCCCTCATTTCTGCCTCACCATCCATCTTACATCCTTGAGAGAAACCCTAATCGTCCACTTGAGCTAGAGAATGAGAGTGAAGCTAATCTTGTGATTATTAGTGCACTTTTGAAGAAGAAGTGGAGAGAATCAAAGATTGGATCAAGAGGGGGCTTTGGATCTAGAGGTTCATCAGGGTTTTGCTTTAGTTGGAGGTAAAAAGATGCAAACTTGATCATTTCCTTATGAGATCATGGTTTAGGGAGTTTCTAGGGTTTTTTCCCATCCTTTTTGTGTCATTGAGTCCCTTGAGCATGATTTGAGGTTGACACCTCAGATTTGGATTATGGGAGGTCTTGTGAGTCCAAAGACCTAAACTTTATTGAGCTAGAGACAAGATCTTGTGCACTTAACCCTTGTTGGAGCTTGTATTGGCACTATGGAGCAAATATGCCATGCATGAACGTAAAGATCGAAGCTTTACGTGACATTTGAGCCTTAGGAGACTAGATCTAGAGTTTGGAGTGTTGGATCTGCCTTAAAATGTCTGAATGAGAATACAAAATGAATGGACTTGCTGAGTCAATAAGGTGACTCGACGAGTCTGCTAGGGGTTTCCCCGATGAGTCTGCAACAAGGGTAACTCGACAGGTTAAGTTAGGCTTTCGCGATGTTTTGAGGAACAATGGGGACTCGGCGAGTCACATAGGTGCACTTGGTGAGTCAGGTTAACATGGACAGTTGACTCGAGTGCTAACTTCTGTTGACTTTTGGGTTTGGTCAAGGCAGGGATTATGCAGACCATGGAGGGGTAAAATGGTCTTTTACCCATCTCAGGAGTTAAAGAGGGACTATCATGAGTTTATTTGAAGTTGTGATCTTTATGTGTTAATTAGAAATGCTTATTACATGTAGGTCGTGGTTAGACTATTCGAGGAGTATTCAATTTCCTTGCTTTCTTACGAGGTGAGTATTCTCACTATACTTACCTAGAGTGGTAACCTTTGTGTGACCGGAGGGTCTTATATGCTTACATTGAGTATTGTGATATCCTGCATTATGTCTGTGATTTATGATCTATATTATTCTGAGCTTACTGATTTAGGACCGGAGGGTCCATCTGAGTTGTGGGACCGGAGGGTTCCACTGAGACACATTGACCGGAGGGTCTTATCTGAGTATATCCATGAGAGGCTAATAAGCTATGTGTGGTATTTTAGGGAAATCACTAAGCTTTGTGCTTACCATGTAATGTGTTATGTGTTTCAGGTACTTCTCAAGAACACGGGAAGGCATCGGCTTGATTGTACACACACAAGTGGATATATGATTTAGAGGATCCCGGATCGTGTAATGAACAATTTATGAACATGTGTTTTGATAACTAAATAGTTTGGAGTTTATGTGATCGTGATAATGAAATTAATGTGTTTTTTAAATGAAAATTTTGTTTGGAAATTTACGGTGTTATAAGTTGGTATTCGAGCTTTGGTTTGAGGGATTCGGGTGTACCGTTGGGTATGTCTGAACTCAAACTGAGGATTTGAGAAAAAATTTCAAAAGAAATGATTTTTCTAAAATGAGAAAGAGTTTTAAGTGAAAATGAGTTGGAGCAATGTGTACAATCAGCTAAATCCCGAACGGCGATTTCCCAAAATACTCTTAGTTATTTGTGTTATGAGATATTTATGAGATATTAGTGACGCATGCTAGAGAATAGGCTAAGTAATTCATGTTTAGGGCTAGAGTTGCCTGATTTGTGATGCCTTAACCTAGGAATTATTGTTATCTGTTATGTGCCTTGAGTATGTGTTGAGTAAGAGTATCTAGCAGGAATCACTTAGAGGGAGAGTTCTGAGTAGAGAGATAATCTAGGAGAGATACCTAGATGAGAATATGAGAGATCTACTGAGAGTGTAGTCTGTTATTCATGAGAGTCGTAGTACTTGTGAATTGGGATCCTAGGAAGAGAACTTGGGGTGACTACAGGTTGGTGTGGAAGGTAGTATTGGGACCATACTACTGGAAGTACTGGATCTATATGCAACCCATGTAAGAATCCTTAAGGTACTAAGGAGCATGTAGGGGCGGGAATCGAGTGTGAGTATGCTCGAGTGAGTCTCTGATGATTTTGTGTTGTGTTTCGGAGACATCATGGTGGGTACGCGCCACAACCCGAGGGTAGTGGGACTAGTGACGAGGAGATCCACGTGATCATCCACGAGGAGGTGGCTGTAGCTATTCAAGAGGCGATATCGGAGATGTTTGGGTCTATTAAGACCATCGTGATTGAGACTTTTAAAGAGTGGTATGTCGCTACTGCTTCAGCCATCACAGTTGTCGTCGCTGCCAGGCCAATGGGAGGTAACTCGCTGTTGTTTTAGGAGTTTAGCAACACGAAGCCACCAGAGTTTGATGGGACACATGATACGATTGCTGCTATGAGATGGATCTCTGATATTGAGGGATGTGTTTACACGTGTTTGTGCCCAGAGCATTTGAGAGTTCGGTTTGCGCTGAACCAGCTTTGCTTTGGAGTGAAGGACTGGTGGAAGTTTGTGACAACCAATTTTATTCCTGCAGACCATGCTCTAGTGACGTACGAGAGGTTTACCCAATTGTTTCGAGTGAGTATGTTCCCCAGGTGGAGAGGGAATGGTTGGCCCAGGAGTTTCTGTCTCTTAAGCAGAAGACAGAAACCATGACTGAGATTTTGAGGATGTTCCATGAGAGGACGTTGTTTTTCCCTGAGCACGTGTCTACCGAGCAGGCACGTGTGAGCCGATATTCAAGCATACTGAGGAGGGATATGTGGGAGTTCGTGGTAAACTCATCGTACAGGACATTGGCTGAGCTTCATACCAATGCCAGGCGAAGGGAGATCGAGCTTGAGTTGTAGGCTAAGGGGGGGAGAGTCCCAGGGGAGTGACCGTAGACAAGTGCAGTCGCAGCCGGCGACGAAGCGGGCTAAGCCCGCTGATGCAAGAGCTGGGGGCCAAAAGGGCCGCACTTGTGGTAAGTGCGGCAAGAGTCACGAGGGATCATGCCGGGAAGGGATTTGCTACAAATGTGGCAAGGAGGCGCACATGGCGAAGGATTTCCCCAAGAGGTTTGCAATTTGCTTTCACTGCAACCAGACTGGCCATCAGAAGGTCGAGTGCCCTCAGATCATTCAGGGATCAGCTCAGGGTTCTGTACCTGGTGCTTTGCTTGGTACTGACAGTCGGCCGGTGAAGGCCAAGGTTCTGAGGGCTCGTGGGAGAGATTTTCAGCTGACACCGGAGGAGGTCCGCGCTGCACCTGATGTCGTGGCTGGTACGTATTCCCTTATTTATGTTATTTTGAGATTTTTTGTGATTATTTTGTGCTATCTATAGGTACTTTTCTTATGAGTTATGTACTTGCTTTGGTGTTATTTGACTCGGGTGCGAGTCGATCCTTTGTGTCTTTAGCGTTTAGTTGTCACATCAGTATCCGACGTGAGGAGTTGAGTCAACCTCTGAGGGTTTCTATAGTCGATGAGCATGCGGTTTTCGCTACTGATGTATTCCGAGGATGTGTACTGGATATTTTTGGTGTCGAGTTTCCGACAGACCTAGTACCTATCGCGTTGGGTGATGTTTGTGTCAATGTAGGCATAGACTAGTTGAGTCAGTTTGGAGCTATGATCGACTGTGAGCGTCAGATGGTGACTATACGAGACCCTAGTGGGGGAGTGCTTATGGTGTATTGTGAGGGTAGCATTTCTGGGTCAGCTTTCTGCTCTGCTGCCAGAGCGAGACAGAGTCTACACCAGGGTTGTATGGGCTTTTTGGCGTATGTGATGGATACACGGGTTGCTACAGGGAGGCCGAGTTCTCTCTCCGAGGTTCTGATAGTATGAAAGTTTCCAGACGTTTTTTCCGAGGAGTTGCCGGGAGTTCCTCCCTAGAGGTAGGTGGAGTTCCGGATTTGATTTGGTTCCAGGTGTGACGCCTATTGCCAAGGCACCTTATCGCCTTGCGCCGCCAGAGGTGCGGGAGTTATCCTAACAGCTCCAGGAGCTGCTGGGGAAGGGGTTCATCAGACTGAGTAGCTCACCGTGGGGAGCTCCAATGTGCATTGATTATCGAGAGTTGAAAAAGCTGACGGTCAAGAACCGTTATCCACTTCCGAGGATCGACGATTTATTCGATCAGTTGTAGGGCCATCTTGGTTCTCCAAGATTGATTTGAGATTTGGATATCATCATATGAGATTTTGCAAGTAGGATATTAAGAAGACGACCTTCATGACTCGTTATGGGCACTACGAGTTTGTGGTGATGCCTTTTGGGCTCACCAACGCACCGGTGGCTTTCATGGACCTCATGAACCAGGTGTGCAGGATTATGTTGGATCAATCGGTGATCGTGTTCATCAATGATATTTTGGTGTATTTGAGAACCAAAGAGCAGCACGAGGAGCATCTTAGAGAGATTCTTGGAGTATTGAGGTCGGAGATGCTTTATGCCAAATTCTCCAAGTACGATTTCTGGTTACGAGAGTTCCAGTTCCTGGGGCATTTCATTAATTAGAATGGTGTCGAGATCCCTGTCGGAGATCTGGAGTTTTCTGAGTTTGGACGGCTACTATCGGAGATTTATCAGAGATTTCTCCAAGATTGTTGTTCCTCTTACCATATTGACCTGGAAGAGTGTTACTTTTATCTGGGGGCCCGAGCAGCAGGCCTCATTTGAGACACTTCGCTAGAGATTATGTGAAGCCCCGGTGTTAGCCCTTCCCGAGGGAGTGGAGGACTTTGTAGTCTATTATGATGCATATATATCAGGATTGGGTGCAGTGCTGATGAAGAGGGGGCATAGGATAGCTTATGCATTGAGGCAGTTGAAGCCTCATGAGACGAGGTATCCCACGCATGATTTGGAGCTGGGGGCAGTGGTGTTCGCCCTCAAGATATGGTGCCATGATCTGTATGGGGTCTGGTGCACCATATACACAGACCATAAGAGTCTGAAGTTCCTTATGGATCAGCCCAACCTGAATATGAGACAAAGGAGATGGTTAGATGTAGTGAAAGACTACGACTGCGAGATTTTATATCACCCTGGCAAGGCTAACGTGGTAGCCGATGCCTTGAGCCGCAGAGCAAAGAGTGCTCCAATTCGAGACATGTGTATGAGGATGACGGTGATGAGTCCAGTCCTGGATACCATCCGAGAGGCTCGGGTGGAGCCTGTGAGGCCCGAGAACCTCAAAAGGGAGCCAGTGATCAGACAGGTTTCCGAGTTTGAGACGGAGAGTCGGGGGGCTTCTGACTTTCCGTGGGCGGAATCGGGTGCCCTATACAGGTGGAGCTCGGCATATACTGATGGAGGAGGCACATAAATCGAGATTCTCGATCCATCCAGGAGCCACTAAGATGTATTTGGATATGAAGAGAGATTATTGGTGGCTTTATATGAAGAGGGATGTCACGTGGGTAGTTGAGAGGTGCTTAACCTGTCGTCAGGTTAAGGCGGAGCACTAGAGTCCCCATGGCCCGTTACAGCCTCTAGAGATTCCCCAATGGAAGTGGGAGAAGATTTACATTGATTTTATCACCAAATTACCGAGGACTGCACGAGGTGTCAACACGATATGGGTGATTGTGGACTGGTTGGCGAAGAGTGCTCACTTCCTTGCTATCAGTGAGAGCTCTTCCGCAGAGAAGTTGGCTGAGATTTATGTGAGAGAGGTGGTGGTTTGACATGGAGTGCTGATATCGATAATGTCAGATCAGGATGTGCGTTTTACTTCCAGGTTCTGGAAGAAATTCCATGAGGAGTTGGATACCAGATTGCACTTCAGCACTGCATATCACCACTGACAGACGGGCAGAGTGAGCGGACGATTTAGACGTTGGAGGACATGTTGCGTGCATGTGTTATGGACTTTGGAGGAAGTTGGGACACTTATTTGCCCTTGTCTAAGTTTTCTTATAACAACAACCATCATTCCAGTATTGGCATGCCTCCCTTTGAGCTCATTTATGGGAAGAGGTGTCGGACTCCCATCTATTGGGGGAAGTAGGGCAGAGGGTGATGGGTAGCACTAAGATAGTGCTCAAGATGACTGAGCATATTCAACAGGTCAGACAGAGGTTACTGACAGCATAAAGTCGCCAGAATAGTTACGCGGACTGGTGACGATCCGAGCGTGAGTTCTAGGTTGGATACTTTGTCCTCCTGAAGGTATCCCCATGGAAATGGGTGACCCGATTCAGGAAGCAGGGAAAGTTGGGTCCCAGATATATCGGTCCTTTTAGAGTGATCACCAGAGTGGGTAAGGTAGCTTATCGGCTAGAGCTACCTGCAGAGTTGAGTCAGATTCATAACACCTTCCATGTGTCTCAGTTGAAGAAGTGTGTAGCCGATGAGACGACGGTGGTACCATTAAAGGAAATTCAGGTGGATGTGAACCAGAATTATATTGAGAGGTCGATAGTGATCTTGGATCGGAAAGTGAAGGTTCTGAGGAACAAAGAGGTGCCCCTGGTTCAGGTCCAGTGGCAACATCGGAAGGGATCCGAGTGGAATTGGGAGTTGGAGTCCGAGATGCACGAGCAGTATCCAGAGTTATTTTTGGAGCATGACTTCGAGGGCAAGGTCTGATTCTAGTGATGGAGAATTGTAACATCCCGACTCTCAGGTATTATATTTAATTTTGGGATGTAATGAGTGACTCGATGAGTTGTATGCCCGATTCGTCGAGTAGGGTTGGATTGGTCACGTGGGTTTAATGACCAACTCAATGAGTCAAAGAGTCGACTCGCCGAGTTGGCGCTGTGTGAGGAAACCCTAAATCCCCGGGTTGTGACCTATTTAAGGGGCCTAAAGCCCTCATTTCCGCCTCACCAGCTACCTTACATCCTTGAGAGAATCCCTAATCGTCCACTTAAGCTAGAGAGTAGGAGACAAGGTAATCTTATGATTATTAGTGCACTTTTGAAGGAGAAGTGGAAAGCATCAAAGCTTGGATAAAAAGGAGGCTTTGGATCTAGAGGTTTATCAGGGCTTTGCTTCAGTTGGAGGTAAAAAGATGCTAACTTGATCATTTCCTTATGAGATCTTGGTTTAGGGAGTTTCTAGGGTTTTATCCCATCCTTTTTGTGTCATTGAATCCCTTGAGCATGATTTGAGGTTGAAACCTCAGATCTGGATTGTGGGAGGTCTTGTGAGTCCAAAGACCCGAACTTTATTGAGCTAGATACAAGATCTTGTGCATCTAACCCTTGTTGGAGCTTGTATTGGCACTATGAAGCAAATATGCCATGCATGAACGTAAAGATCGAAGCTTTACGTGACATTCGAGCCTTAGGAGACACTATTAGAAAACAGTCCTTTAATGACACGCAAACAATGACACGCGGTGATTTACAATACACAAAAGCATGTGCCCTAAAAATAATGTCATCTCTTCTAAAATTTAAAGGATCAGGACACGCTTTTGTGTGTGCCCTAAAATTAATGTCCAACAAAAAAAAATTAAAAACACAGAGGGCACTTATTTAAAAATGGGCGTTTACTAGAAATGTCGCTTTATATTTTTTTTTAATGAAAGGCAGTTCTCTTCTTTTGCAGCTGGGGGAAACGAAAATCCCAAAAGTTTGAAAGGTCGCCATTGTTATCCTCTACCTTATTTCCATTGTTCTTTTCTATCTCTCTCTCTCTCTCTATCTCTATATATCTATATGTCTCACTCTAATACCCAAAAAACCCTAATATCATCACCAATCCTCTTTTCTCCCACAACAAAATCGCAATATCACCAAATCTCTGATCCCGTCTTTTGAACAGATCAAACCTGCAGGGTTTCTCGATTTCTCTATGTTGATGTGTGGTGACACAAACAAAAAAAAGAGTGTAGCACCTCTATCTTTCAATTTCATTTGTCGGTTGCTTCAAATCGACTCTTTCTTTCTCTCACATAGGTTTCTTTATGCGTTCCCTTCACCTTCGTTGATGTCGTTTTCCAAGGCTAGTCTGGATAATCAGCATCATCGATAAGTGGATACTTGCGTGCTTAACTCCTCTCAACCCTACATTAGCCTCACGTGATAATGTAATTCACGAAACGCCTTTATTTGCTGATGAAAGTTTCCTTCTTGCTTGCTTCTAGTCAGCCTAACATCACGTTGAGACGGAAGACTTGGTGGTGAGTTTTCCTTGTGATCGGTGGAGTTTCTCCCAATGATGCTTTCTACTCTTACATCCCCTTTAATCGACACCTCTTCTTCTTTGATGCTTACTCACCCTAAATCAGGTAATAACGACATCGACCTAGCGGTAGGGTTTCCTTCTTGACAGTGGTGGAGTGTTTCCCCAAAGCTACTTGGTTTGAAGCGCTGATGAAATGTGCCCTTTCCACCTCTACTTTCATTTGCCGACTCACCCTCTGTTAATATTGTCTACTAATAGCTTCAGTTGCTAGCTCCTGATGTGGGTTTCAGTCGCCATCTCCTTATTTTTTTTGCTACTTCTCTCTCTAGACGCTTCAGGTGAGGTTTGAATTCAATTTATTATTGTATTATCTATGCTTTATGATGCTTGCAAATTCAAGGGTTTGCATGTTGGTTCTTCATAGTTGATATCCCTTATTTATTAGGTATTGTAGGGATTGGTCTTGAAGAGGAATGAAAACCCGCGATTCATGGTTCAAACATTTGTCTAAGTCATAGGAACAAACAATATATATCTGATGTCATATCGGTTCTTTATTGGCCCAATGTCTTCTATCTTGTTCACTAGACAAAAGGATAAAAGTTTTGATGCTTTCACTTTGTAAGATGATATATATGTTGGATTAGTGTCTAAGCCTGTAACTATATTTGGTATGTACTTGACCCGGTTGTGCATGGTCCTTTTGGGTTGCCTTCTCCAAAGCAACTTGACAAGGTAACTTAAGGAGAGAGAAAGAATATTTTGGTTTATTAATATATTATAAGAATAATATATTAAAGGAGAAATCATATTTATTTAATTAGTATTGGTCATAAATTAATTAGAAATTAATTTGGTGACAAAAAGAGATTAATTAAATAAAGGGGTATAAACTGTAAAATGTTTGATATTTGAGTTTTGGGCTAGGAAACCTAATGGACTAAAGGAGGAACGAAATTATGATGAGGATCCATCATATTTTCATCCAAGGCCTTATTCCAGAAGGTTCCTTGGGCTGCTTGGTGATTAAGTTGTCCATTAGGGTTTAGACTGAAACCCTAGCAGCCTGTAGTATAAATAAGACCCCTAGGCTATGAAAATCGGCTACACTTGATTCCAAGAGAATCCTAGGGCCAATTTTAGCATCTCCCACCCTCTCTCATATTGCCTTCTTGCCTGTGGGGTTTGTGAACCATTAGAGGAGTTATAATTGTGACTCTAAGCTCAACATCAAGAAGACTACAAGGATTTCAAGCTATTTGAAAGAGGTAAACACTTAGATCTATTCTTATGATGTTATTTTCGAAATATATATGATGGATCTAGGGTTGTAAGTCTTGGATTCAAAGCATGTACAATAGAGAAACCTAGATCCAAGCATTAGGGTTTGTATGAGCACATAGGGTTGTTCTTATGCATAAAACCCATCAATATATGCTATCTGTTCTTGCAATTACAGCAAAACGTACTTGGTGCAAAAGTAGAAGACTATGCCTAATCCACTAATTGATTCTGTTATTCTCTAGAAATTTGGTTAGGGTTTACTAACTCATATATTGTTTTAACTGTTTTGATTCAGTTCATCTTTATATTCTATTTGATTAGGGGTTATTGTTAATAACCAAACAGTAGCCGGAGGGGGAAGAAGCATTAGGGGAGGTAGGAGGTAACCAGAAAAAAGCATGTTCAAACTGTTACGCCTTCATGCTAACTGAAATATGGAAGTTTCTTGCCAATTTCGAAGAGAAAAAGAAAGGTATATGTTTGTCTTTCACAATTTCATTTTTTTCAGCGTATGGTTTTGTTTTTTCATTTTTATAATAATTTTCATAAGATTCTTATTTGGTTACAAATATTTTGATTTGGAAGTGCAGTAACTAGCTTCAATTGACAACAAGCTTCTTCTAATCCTCGTGACTGATTTGAAGTTGTATTTAATGGGTTGGTAATGGCTTACTCCTACCCTTTGTTCGGGACAGTTGATATTTCTGGCTACCATTCTTAGTAACAGGTGATCAAAAAAACCTATTCTAATTCTATTTCAAATTTAGTATAAATTAAAAGAATAATCTTTATTGGTCAATGTTGTTTTAACCAGTTTTTGTTTCCCAAAGATTCAATAGAATATTGGATTTCCTCTACAGGAGAAGGTCAATATTTGGTTATTTTGGGCAATGGTAAGTAAATGTAAATCCCCATAGTTTGGTCAAACTTCAGGAACTCATGTCACTACTTTCTCTGGGCATACATTCTTGAAGATTCGTATAATCAATAAACATATCTTCATTGTTTTTCTTGTGCAACTGTTGTAAGGAAGGAAATATCTGATGAGATTGATCGTGAGACAGGACGAAGCAAACAGATTTCATCAGTTCCTACGCATCTTTGTGTTTCCACCTAGCAACTGCCATTTCTACAGTGGCCCCACCGAGGTCTGTCAGTTGTTGAAGGATGTAAGGCCATATTTTTTTTAAACAAACAAGAAAGCTTGATAATACTTTGAAAGCGGTTTCAAAAACTGGAAAAGTTGAGAGTGTTGCAAGAGGTGAAAAACTTGAAAATGCTGTTGTGGAGATTGATAGTTCTTTGGAGTCTTCAGCATATGCTTCATTGGGACGGAAGAGACGTGTTTGAGTTACTGTTAATACTGGTATGGCTCTCACTCTTAATACCTGAGCTCTCTATCAAATTGCTTCTGATATTTTGATTAGCTTAAAACTATAGTTGAGGTATTTGTTTTAAGATGTTATATTAGCTAGAGATTGTTCTATGCTCTCTAATATAGTGATAGTAAAACTTTTATATTAGCATACATGTGCTAACTCATTTAAGATTTAGGGTGTAAATTACTTTCTTATTATTCGGAGGTTGTAGAACTAAATTAGATGATACACATAGATATAGAATCATTTCTTGCTTATTTAAGTTTCATTTAGTTCCGAATGATAGTAAATGAGCATTTTACCCTTTTGTCCGGAATTAGTACCTAATGAAAAAAAAATGACTTTCTTGTTTGACAACTGCTTGTACTATAGGTTATAAATGACAATAACTTGTAAATATATAAGATAGTTAATGGAAAATGCATTGGGATTTTGACTTTTCAAGTACAGCTAGCAAATGAGAAGCAGCTTGTTGATCATTACAGCTCCAAGCATCCAAAGGAGAAGCCTCCAAGAAACTCTGAAATATCCGATCTGTATGCATTTGGATTGATGCAAAGGTTTGTGTTGTCTGTTTTTCTTTTTCATTTGCATGATGATGATATGTCTAGTGTTTCTTTTGCTTTGACATTTTCATTTCTGACCGAGTATAAAAATGTTTGTTGATATGGGTAATAAAATAAGTCTACTGAGACGATCAAGAAAAACTTATTGCAATGGTTGCTAAGGCTCCAATTTGTGAATTAAGTTAATTTAGTAAGTTTATGTGTTTTTTGGGCATTCTGATCATGTAGGTGTTCAAAACAATAGAAATTTTTTAAACATATTTCTTTATTTTAAGACTCATTTCACCATTTTTGTTATTACATACATAATGGTAGGTTGGTGACTCAGCAGAGACCTGAATTTAAAGTCGTATTACAAGAAGTTACTCAACTTGTTGAAGAAAAGCTTGCATCAAATATCAAAGCATTGAAGACCACATTTGGTGCTACTCAGGTAATAGATATGGGGACAGTGTTTGACTTTATGAACTATCATGTTTGACTACTAAAATATCCTTTTTCGGCTGAAAATAGATGGCGACTTTTTATATTTTCTAGAAGAGGCTGCATCCATAGCTGTAAGTATATTTTTTTCACATGTATTTAATCTCTTCGTTGATGTATATTAATGTGACATGATATTTGAATCTTTATACTTTCAATATTGGAATCCAGATAAACTTTGCACCCCAATGACTAAAGCTAAGAAGGCTGGAGAGGATCTAGTTGTAATTGACTTACAAATCTCTTTGCAAATCTTGTTCTCAAACCTTTTTTATATTAACAAAGAAGAAGTCTTTATGCAGAAAGCGTATGCAAAATACATGAAGGAATATTATATAGGAAGTTAAGCAAGTGTTGAATCGTTTAACCAAGAAAATCTGAAAAAGACAAACCCAAATGTGTATGAATCTGCTGACCGGTTATGGTGGTTCCAAGTTTGTAGTGAAGTTGCATATTTCCAGGTGGCACCTTCAAATGATAGCATATGTTCTTCAAATATTGACATAAGGCATGTACATATCAACAAATGACACATTTTAATCATTAATATATAATCCAAGTTTCATGATTTTTTTATTTTAATTAACAGGTATCATTTGGATCTATGCAAAAATGTATTTGGAGAAGGTGTGTATCCGGTTGTTGATGCAACAAATGTTTACTATAAGGGCAAAAACATTGTTGGTATGAACTATGAAAATTACTATTTATATGTAAATTTCAGGGTTAATTTATTATTGGTGAAATTTCATGAAATATATATGTATGATCAACATTAGGCACACATTAGATTTTCTGAAATATTTAATCAAAAAAACTCCCACTTGTTGAATTTTTGAAATATTTAATCAAAAAATGCCCAGCATCTCACATGCATATATTGGTGATGCATGTAGTGACTGAGAAGAAGTAAATGTATATGGTGATCTTGGTGTTTAATAATATGTTAATGAGATGAGAGGGAGAGGGAGAAGTAAGACTAACCATATATTCAAAATCCTATTTACAAAATGATCCAAAGAATCATTTTCCTAAGCTTAGTGGCCTAATTGGCATTGGCAAAGAAAATAGACAAAAAAATTTAGTTGGATGACATACCGGCTCTATCATATCATCTTGTATTGTATTGCATGTTAATTTACCGATTTACCATGTGCATGTTCTCACAGCTCTACCAACCTCATTCCATGCCTTGAAGCCTTTCAAAGTTCCTACATCAGGTTATTCTTTTTAGAAAGGAAATTTTCAAAGGATAATTTATTCATGGGTTTCTTTTAATGTTGTACATGTTTTGTTTTCTATAATAACTATTATGAAACATTAGCAATGTGTTACATTTACTTACTATTGGAATGATTATTTGTATTTGACATATTAGCGCAATGAATTATCTTTATTGTTTATGGTATTTTATTTGTATTATGAGACTTTTAATGTGTTATTTAATTTGAAAATTAGTAAATCTATCAAAAATATATAATTATAAAAACATTTAACATTATGACATGCAAAAATGTGTGTCTTCTTCCTTATGACATGGGCTTCCTTGATACGCATTGTGTGTCATAAACACGCGTGTCGTAATGTTACAACACGCAAATGCGTGTCGTCTTCCTTTATGACAAGGCCATCCGAGTTGTAGGACCGGAGGGTTCCACTGAGACACATTGACCGGAGAGTCTTATCTGAGTATAACCATGAGAGGCTAATAAGCTATGTGTCGTAATTTAGGGAACTTACTAAGCTTTGTGCTTACCGTGTTATGTGTTATGTGTTTTAGGTACTTCTCAGGATCACAGGAAGGCACCGACTTGATTGTACACACACGAGTGGTGATATGATTTGGAGGATCTTGGATCGTGTTTTGAACAGTTTATGAACTTGTTTTTTGGTAACTAAATAGTTTGGAGTTTATGTGATTGTGATAATGAAATTAATGTGATTTTTAAAGGAAATTTTTTTTTGGAAATTTACGGTGTTACACATTAGACATAGTGAAGAAAACCGACATTTCACCACGGGTACACCAACTCAGACTCATCCCAACTACGACAAGCAATACCTACGATAATCCATCAGCAACCACTTAAAGAGTCTTCAAGAAGTCAACAGTGGCTTCATTGTGACGAAATAGCTATGGGGTAACGTCCGAAAATTATTCGCCCGGTGGTGCTCTCGACCGAGTAGCTCTTGGTTAACCCATAGCCAGTTCTTCGGTGTGTTACTGTCAGGAACGAGGCTATGACCCCCACGATGAGCCGATAATGTGTACTTGTCGCCGGTAGCTCCAAACCGGAACAAGTACTTGAAGACAAAGAAATCTAGGATGATGTTGTTGGCTCGATAGATCATCTCGAAGGCCACCATTTTATGGATTGCGTTAGGGTTCAACATTTGGATGTTGCACCTATTATGAAAGATGAGCTCCTCTTGGAATTCAGTTAAAGCTAAGCGAAGACAAGCGTCGAGCATTTTCAAGTAAACGTTAACCTTCCCAGACGGAGGAGAAGTAATCACGGCGCCAGGGACTGGGAACTCTACCCTATCGGCCAGAGACAAACCATACGTCTCCTGCAGATTCTCGAATTCATAGGTAGTGCGAATAAGACTAGCCGGAGTCGCCATAGCTGGAAACTACAAGAAAAAGAGAAGAAGGATGAAGTACAAAAAAGTGGGAGAGACGAAAGAGTTCTTCTGAGATATAAGAAAGGAGATAGGAGGCGAGACTTTTCAAAAACTTGACAAGTGACGTAACCGCCAGACGGATAATGTCACACCCCCAAACCGGAACGGCGGAAACGTTCGGGAAACGACAGAGAAGGTTGTTCAGATTCGTGAACGATTGAAAGCTTCTAGAGACCGACAGAAAAGCTACGCTAACAAGAGAAGGAAACCTTTGGAATTCCAGGTTGGTGACCGTGTTCTTTTAAAGGTCTCACCCTGGAAGGGCTTGATACGCTTCAGAAAGTGTGGAAAGCTAAATCCAAGATACGTAGGGCCTTTCGAGATTCTCGCTAGAATCGGCCCTGTAGCTTACAAACTCAAACAACCTCACGAACTTAGTAATGTACACCTTACTTTCCACGTATCTAACTTGAAAAAGTGTCTGTCCAACGAGAAACTTGTAATCCCACTCGACGAGATCGAGATCAACGAGAGCCTCAACTTCGTGGAAGAACCAGTAGAGATCATGGACCAAGAGGTCAAGCAAACGAAGCAAAGTCACGTATCCCGATAGTGAAGGTTCGCTGGAATGTCAAGCGGGGATCTGAATTCACTTGGGAGCATGAGGATCAATTGAAACTGAAATATACTCATCGTTTTACTTAGTTATGGGTAATTGCTTAAACTCTAATTTCGGGACCAAATTCTCTCTAATGGGGGGATGATGTGACAACCCGAAATTTCTATCTTGTAAAGTCAGACTTGTTTCTGCTATCTTTTAACATTGTTAAGAGTCCGTTTGAGTGTTCAAAGCCTAGTACATTCAAGGATTGGGTGTTAGGAAGTATCTTCTAGAGTTCAGGGTGCAACATTCAGCCGGAAAACTCCAACACTTGGAGTTTACGGCCGTAAACTCATGGCTGGCCGTGAACTCCTTCCTTATGTAGGATATTCCTTCATTATTCTTCATTTCTTACACTTCCAACTCAAGAACACTCATTTCTCTCTCAAGTATCATCAAGAACACTTCTCTTTCCCGACAAATTTGTAAGTGATTCTTC
Organism: Lactuca sativa; assembly: GCF_002870075.4. Lineage (NCBI taxonomy): Eukaryota > Viridiplantae > Streptophyta > Magnoliopsida > Asterales > Asteraceae > Lactuca > Lactuca sativa. Next base: position 323,082,686 of record NC_056627.2, on the reverse strand, counting down.
CATTTATTAGTTGATATCTTTCTTAATCTAGTAAAACCCCTTGATTCCATCCGTGAAATCGTTTCTTTTTGGGTTAGATATTCAAGAACACACACCAATTCTTTAGGCCTTGAAACCCCCTTCAAGCTTCAAAACGTAAGTATCCTTTTCCATATACTAGTTATCCAGTAGAAGCTCTTGAATCCCCATGAAACAAACACCTTTTAGGCATGATCTTCAAGAGATCACGACCGTGAACCCTTCATGTGGCCATGAACCCTTCAAGTGAGCTTGATAGGGCCGTAAACCCTATTTAGACCAAGCTTGGGCCGTGAACTGATACCTTAAGTCCACAACCAAACAAGGAACAGGAAATAAAGTGAGTTATCAGTCCTAAGCCTTTTCAATCTTATTTATATAACTATATCTATATAGACATGATTTTGACAATATATAAGTTTAAAATAGTTTGATAAAGAGTTTAGCATGCAAAAGAGTTTTAACCATTTAAATGGTTATAGATGACTTGATGTCAGTTTATAAAATGTTTTGAAATAGTTTGTTTGATAATACAGTTTGAAGTATAAGAAATCCACTTGTTTGATAGCTAATAATCACATGTGATTGATACAATAACTATAATGTTTTATACTTGTATCCCCCCCCCCCATAAAATCATTTAAAATGTAAGTTAGGGGTATGAACTCACCTGATTGTGAGTGATTCGAATGTAAGATCGATATAGGATGCTAAGTGTTAAGCGAAGTCTCGAGTACAAACGGATCCTACTAAACATATAATGACACATATATGTATATAATTAGTGTATATAACAACTAATCATGTTAGGGAACCACCTTAGGGACTAGGAAACACTTGGAATGAAGTGTTACAATCATATATGATTGTTCTAAAGGTGTTCACGGCCACACAAGGATGTGTTCACGGTCAAGGACTACTCACGGCCACGAACACTTGAAGTGTTCACAGCCCAAGCTTGGTCTAAGAAGGGTTTACGACCCTATCAAGATCACTTGAAGGGTTCACGGCCACATGAAGGATTCACGCCCGTGATCTCTTGAAGATCATGCCTAAAGGTGTTTGTTTCATGGGGATTCAAGAGCTTCTACTGGATAACTAGTATATGGAAAAGGATACTTACGTTTTGAAGCTTGAAGGGGGTTTCATGGCCCAAAGAAGTAGTGTGTGTTCTTGGTGTTCTTGAAGATCTAACTTAAAAAGAGATGATTTCACGGGTGGAATCAAGGGGTTTTACTAGATTAAGAAAGATATCAACTAATAAATGGAAGAATCACTTACAAATTTGTCGGGAAAGAGAAGTGTTCTTGATGATACTTGAGAGAGAAATGAGTGTTCTTGAGTTGGAAGTGTAAGAAATGAAGAATAAAGAAGGAATATCCTACATAAGGAAGGAGTTCACGGCCAGCCATGAGTTTACGGCCGTAAACTCAAAGTGTTGGAGTTTTCCGGCTGAATGTTGCACCCTGAACTTTAGAAGATACTTCCTAACACCCAATCCTTGAATGTACTAGGCTTTGAACATTCAAACAGACTCTTAACAATTCTAAAAGATAGCAGAAACAAGTCTGACTTGTGATTGAATTGAATGGCTTTACAAGATAGAAATTTCAGGTTGTCACAGATAAGCGGTCACATCGCCGAAATCGAAGCGACAAATGAACGACTTCCCAACACGTGTAATGGCAGTTAAGTCCAGAACATCATTCCTAGCTAGCAAACGCTATGACTACTGGACTAGGGGACTTGATGACGCGCCTCTTGGCACGGGCCACGAGTAAGGTCCCCGGGCCTGAGGATTCTCCAGTTAGCTTAGTCAGGCCCAACATGGCCGACTCAGTAGAGCTCCAGCGCCTAGGCGTTCCCTCAAGGTGGGACTCCCGCACGAGAAGTCTGACACTTTCAAGGACACCCTCCACTACATGACAAATGTAACGGCTCCAGGTGACAAAGAGTATGCTCATAGCATTATCGCTTGAGCTAATTATTGGCCCGAACACAACAAGAGACACGACTAGCCAATCAGAGTAACGACACCTGTCAGGACTACAGTCTTTGTCTCATGTACGGACCAACGAGGATCCTCAGTATAAAAAGACCTACATCCCGCCTTGAGAAGTAAGTGATCTCTCTCAGTTCTCATCACTCACACCTATATGTCTCCTAATGACTTGACCATCAAAGCGTTTTCCCGAGACCTCCATCCGGAGAACGGCTGACGGTCTTGCTTGTTGTGACTTAGCAGATTCGTCCGACATAGGAACGCATCCTTATAGCCGGTGGTCGGAGCCAAGGTCACATCATGTTCTAAATTTCAATAAACAAAATCATCCATTTTGGACCGGATGATTATTTTTTAAAATCAAAATTAGTTTTATTATTTATATTAAATATCTCATTTATAATACTTAATTTAGTCAATATTTTTTAAAATTTTAACTATTACTTATTGGAAGTAAAAATAAAATTGCCAGATTAAATATAATTCTCAAAAGTAATTTATGACTAAGTTATTAAATAAACTATACTCCCTCCGTCCCAAAATAATAGTCCACAGACAAAAAACACGCAGTTTAAAAAAACATTAATTACCATTAACTTTATTAAATAAAATGACAGTCTTACCCTTATGTTGCATTTAATTCTATGGTATTTGCATTTAATTTTATGGTAATTTAACTAATAATGAGGGGTATTATGGTAAAAGACATATTTATTTTTAGAAGTAGACAATTATTTTGGGACAAACCAAAAAGGAAACATGGACTATTAATATGGGACGGAGGGAGTATTATTTATAAAAGAAATCATAAAAAATTGAATTATTTTGTTATAATATTTAAAAAAAAAAAACAATAATTATGTTTGAAATAGATTATGTACTCGTTTTCAATTAACTTATGTTAAACAGATTTCGAATTCATATTCTGCTTTCACGGAAAAAAATAAATAAAGATTCGTATTATGAAATCTCAATAAGATGTCCTTACGAAATCTCAATAACATGTCCTAAAACGAAGAAAAAAAATCCAAAATTTTAAAAAATTATTTTGTTTTGTATGAAAATCTAACAAAAATAGAATTTAAAAATATATACAAAAGCATTGAAAAAACAATGGAACTAAGATTTACTTAGGCGATTAGAAGAATATTTTTTTCTAATTATTTGGGAAAATAAACATAAATATCATTTGTAATCGATATCCATAAAACGCTTCGGGAATAATGATCAATGAATAAAGTTGGATCATTTGCTGACAGTGACTATCCGGTTATTTACTGTGTAAATATGAAGTAATTACTATAAATATATAAGTTAATTTTTTTGTAAAAAATGGGAAGAGAGACTGTGAAGTGTATGAAAAGAAGCAAGGGGAACAAGAAGCAGACAATTACTGAGAGTTTGCAGTAAAAAACAAAATAAAGTTGTCGGAAAGACGTGCACACTCTTCCTCTGACGATCGGCGTGGCCCTGATGTTTGTCGCCGGCAGGAGAAACCAGTAATCATTATTTCCATCTAACATCACTTTTTTATTTTTAATATTCATTAATTTTATATCATGTCTTTTTTATCAAAGCATAAAACACAACATGTTTTTTTTAAAGAATAAAACATAATATTATTTAGACATGTCCGATCTATCTTTATTTTTTCCCTTATAAATGAAATAAAAAATTAAAAAATAGTGTAAATAATATTTTATTTTTAACCATACTTCATTTTCTATCGTATTTTTTATTCCAAAAAATATATTTCTAGAATATATTTTATTTTTATAATTTATATATACTGTTAAATACACCCATATACTAATTAAACTCTATATTTATGATTAATTAATATAAATTAGTATATAACATGATATTATAAATATTAAATATTGCATTTAAATTATAATTAGTAGATAAAATAAACTAGAAATGTATAAAAAATGAAAGAGACTAAAATTGGCAAGCAAACTTCACCTCTATTTTTGGAGATATGAATAATTGGGGAATACTATTCATATCTCAAAAAATAAGGGTGAAAATGGGGTAGGATTGGAGAAGAATGAGAGAAGAAATGAGGAATAAATAGAGTTTGGGAGTGGGTTGGAGATGCCCTTATACAAACTCTCATTTGATAGTTGTTATCTAGAAAAATACTGGCTGGAAAAGTTTTTTAGCGGAAAAAAAACAATAATGTTTGATTGTATATCTGATTGAATATACTGAATAATGAAAAAGAACCATATTATCTTGTTGTTTTACACTGTAATTATGGTTGTTCACTATTTGGATAAAACGAATTGTCCAATTGGACAATTTTGATTGAACTATTTGGTTTGGATATTCGATTTTTTAAATTGGTTTTCAACAAAACCGAATTATTATTTTAGATTTCGGATAGGTTTTGGGTTATAAAATAAGAACCGAATAGTCTAAAAAAACCGAATAAACATTTATTATTTATTTATTTATACTATATATCTATAATTATCTATTAATTTTGTAATTTATTTTTTCAAATAGGTTCAAAACATTTCACCCAATAAAAAAACATCAATATGTATTATCTCTAAAAAAATTTCTATATATAAAATATTTAACTATAATATATATGCTTAGTAGTTGTTTATAAATTTCAAATCACAACTAAATAATTTTTTTTCGTTTCTTGTGTAAAATTGGGTAATATTATAATTATATGTTGTTTTAAAATGTTTTGGTTTTCGAAAACCAAATTATAAAAATCGATCCGACGGAATTGTAATTGAATTGATCGGATCAGATTTGAATTTAGTTTGGACTATTCGGATCCATGTTTTGAAAACCAAAATCAATTTGGATTCACTTGATTCAATCGGATCAAACCGATGTATCAAAACGAACACCCCTAGCTATAATTGATGAAATTGCTGAATAATTATAAAAACAAATAAATTATCATACAAAATCAAATTACACAATTATAAAAAAAAAAAAATTCAAGATATATATTTGTTCTTATGCAAATCAAGATTACTAATAAAACTGAAAAAATAAAAAATTTATACAACTAAATTAAAACATAAAAATGGCGACTTTTTTTGTTACAATTTAATAGATAGAAAATGCATCGATGAAAAAAAAAGAAGATTAAAAGCATGTCTTTTTTAAGGACACAATTGTCCAAAGTTTCATTTAGCAATAAAGATATGATTTTGAGTTTTTATGAGAAAAACATATCTTATTATGAAATATCTATTTTTTGTATAAATCGAATATTTTTTTCGGCTCATTCAGTCAGGAATTTCTGTTTAAATCTGTAAAGATGTTTATCAAAGAGGAACTAAATATGAATACTTAAATTTTACATATTTTTTTATTTTTAAATAAGTAATTAATTTTATCAAATATTAAATAATATTTTATTTCTAACCTATTAAATTATTTCTAATGATTATATAATATTTTTAAATTTTTTTTATTTTATAACTATAATTTAATGATTTTTTTTATATTTTATATATTTTGAATACAAATCTTACATAATTGTACATGGACAAATCTGAGATTGTATTAAAATAAAAGACCCTCTAATGACGAGCTACATAAGGATATAAGTTTAACAAGAAGTTGGTTACACTAGATATAAACCATAAAACTACCAAAATCAATAGAAGTTGGTTACACAAGATATAAACCATAAAACCACCAAAATCAATACGAGGGCAAAACCATAACTCTTACACAACTAAATTATATCACCGATCTAGCCAACTATAAATTCGAGTTTTCTTCATCCTTCTATTCACTCAAATAAATGAAAGGACCCAACCTTTGTTTTCCAAATCAATGTAAGATTTATGCTCATTTGAGTGAAATTTGTGGTTCTGGTAGCACTAGATTACCCATAAACGACGTTACAAACAACATTAACCAATGACCTTGAGTATCATTGTCTTGCGATTCCACGTCGCTATAGTATAGTGACATGAGAGGAAGTTAATCAAAGATTGGTCATTGAAGCTTTTCAACTCATAAGATCAACCCTCAACACTTTTTGGACATTTGTAAGTCATAAAGATCGAAGTTTTACTACTTTCCATCATTAGATCTATATGAGATATTTGTGTTTAGGTTCAATTTAATAAAGTTTTTGTCTTTTTATAGCTTGGTCTATGGAGTTTGGAAAACTCCACAAACATAGAATCATGTTTTACTTCAGATCTGACCTTCTGGTGGAGCCTTGAGTGCATTCATGCATTCTGTTTTCTCCATGTATGAAGAAAAGTGCATTCTTAAACTTTTTTGAATATGGGTTTTAGATTTTCCTTGTTTGGAGAATTTTGATGGATAAAGTTAGAAAACTTATCTATTAATAAACTATTGAGAATCATTTTTGAGAACTAGAGCCTTTACTTAATGGATTAAGACGAATTAACAATTGGAAATCAGCCTGCATGTGGCGTGTCTACGAGCTTTGCCTAATCTGCGTATGTTTAAGCCAAATTCAACTATTTTGTCTTGTAGTGGGCATGGGGAGCCCAAAAGGGGCGTTGCATGCCTTTTGACCAAAATATTGACTCTTTGACCTTTTGACCAAGTTTGAATTTGGGTCAAATTTTAGGGATGACTTGTAGACTGAGTTTTGACCTCTAATTGGTGTTAAGGAGTTCTCTAGACCCGCCCTTCCTTTTTCTCCTGTAAATTATGGTTGTTTACTCGTAACATATGCATTTTTGTATATTTTTAATTGAGTGGGTTAGGAAATATGGGTTTCCATGTGCTGTAGGTTAGGAAAAATGAAAAATAGAGTAGAGAGAAAAAGCTAATGTGGAGCAGATATATCAAGCGGTTCAATAGGTTGGGAGGTGGATCCTCTCCACCTTAACGTCCTTACATTCTAACATTTTTACTGATTGTCCAAATTTTCTCTTTTTGAATAATAAATCCTAAAAGTCTTGTAATCGTATTTGAATTTGACTAATTATCGGTTACCCCGTGGACACCCGATTATCCTCTTTATGTGGCAAGAGAAATCTTCATTAAAGTTACTATATTTTGGGTATCCATTTTCAACCACCCATAATTCAAACATCGTTTATTATTAAGACATGCTTTTTTTTTAAAATAATAAAGTAGTAAAGACTTCAAATTGTATTCAATTTTGGGAAATTACTCGATTGCCCAGTTTATTTCTGGTGGAACTGCCAAGGTCGAGTCTTGGTGGATAAGTTACATGTTTAGTTGGTGTTTGGGGACTTAAAAATGAGATAATATCATGTTGTACCTGAAATTTGTTCTTTGAAATCAATGGCTTAGTCTTCTTCAAAAACCACATGGGTATGCAATGTCCATAAATTAGCTTCACGAGGTGTTAACGTTAGGTGTGATTGTAAAGATTAGTGTGGTATGTAGATTTCTTGGACTCCAAAAAGCTCAATTGTAACGCCTACAACTTCGGGCTAGACATTTAAGGTATAATAATAATAATTATACTTTTTTATCAAACAATTAAATCATCAGAGTAATTGTTCTTCAGACGCGTTACGAGCTAATAAATAATTATCGTGTACACGATATGTAAACAAATATTATTAGTGTATAATATTAGTAGAAAAACTTAATATAAAATTTATCGTTAAGCGATAAAATAACATTAACAATAAAATATTATTTAGGATAAACAATCCAAAAAGGAGTAGAAAGCATAACCATGAGCACATGAATATAAAAAAAGCTTAAATCTTACGTCGTATGAGCAAGTTATGATTTTTTCGAATTTTCCCCTTCAACACGATACAATGTATGTGTTATAAAAAGTGAGATAGAGATCGGTTACTCGTCAGACAAAACATTATAAATAAAAGTTGTAGTACTCTTCGATACAAGATTGGCAATATAAATAACGTTGAAAATGGATTTCATGTGCGAAATATATGAAATAAACGTTGTCCCTAAGCTTATTATGAAACGTCTTTCATACCGTAATTTTTTTAGAATTGTAAATTTAAAATAGAATGAGATTAGCTGACGGAGTCTAAATGAAAGTTGTAGCTGATGAGTTTTAGCCATAACAACTTTCCTATGTGCACATGCAAAACCCTAATGCTTGGATCTAGGCTTTCTAATTAAACATGCTTTGAATCCAATACTTCTAATGACTAATTAAGTATAAGAACAATACAAAACAGATCTAGAACCATACCTTTGAACCTCTTGTTTGATCTTGTTGTCTTGGAGCTCTAGAGTCACAATTGTCACTCCTCTAATGGCTTACAAACACCAAATAGCAAGGAGAATGATTTGAGAGAGAGGAGAGGGGAGGAAATTTGGCCAGTGATTCTCTACTTGAGATGAAATGCCGATTTCCCTTTCCCATAGGGTCTATTTATACTTGTAGACTCCTTAAGGGTTACAACTTAAACCCTAGTTGGATAATCTTCTCTTAAAGCAATCCAAATCCATTCCTTAGATAACCTTGGACGATTTTAAGCTATCCCTAGCTTCTAGAATTCCTCCATCCTCTATCCAATAAGGATTTACAGTCTAAAGTTTAACTATCAAACAATTGACAGTTTATACCCTCTCATTTAATTAATCTCTTTAAGTCACCAAATTAATACCAATTAATTTATGACTTATATTAATCAAATAACAATATTATTATTCTTTATATTATTCTCATAATATATTAATAATATTTATTCTCTCTTAATAAATCATCCTATCAAGTTGCTATGGTGAAGGCAACCCAAAAGGACCATGCACAATCGGGTCAAATACTTGCCTAATATAGTTGCAGCCTTAGACACTATTCCAACAGTAGCACTCGTCGATATGAACGAAACTTGGGCCCTAAGCTGAAGATGTAACATGCCTATTAAAAGGAGCGACGCACCCTCCCTCCAGCCTTTTATAAATAGCAAGCCAAGCCTCTGTAATTTATTTCTCATTCTATTCTCGAGTTTCTATAACACTCGTTTCCTCATGTATATTTCTTATATTATTAAATTATATTTTATTATGGGAAAAATTATTCCTACGTGGGGTGTAGTTAGCCACATACGTATGGCGTAGGTCAACAAGTCCTTGCAAGGGTTTAACGCCCTACGCATGGTGTATACATATTTACGCAGGGCATAAGTGCTTTGTTTTCAAACCCTAATTATGAGGTTATGAGCCCTATTTAAGGACCTTAACTCTTTGAGAATCTCTCCATACTCAACCTCCATCATTTCCTTCATTAACCTCGAAACACTAGCCTCTTAGTGTGATCTTCGAAGCATTTGAGTGATCCATTGCGTGTTTTGGTGAAGAAGGATGCCCCTGAAGGTGTTACTAAGAGTCCATAGCTTGTAGATCCAGACTCTACTCGTCTTCAACATTCTCCAGGAGGTATAAAGCTTGAACCTTGATGATTCATTTGTTAGATCTAGCTAGTTATGGGTTTGATGAGCTTTTTGTCCCTTAACATTGGTCTAAGTGAATATAAGTTACTCCAAACCTCATGAGTGGCATTTCCATCCCATCTTTCCATGCTTATGTCTTTGGGCATTGAATTGTGTTTTGGACTTAGGATTTGGTATCATGCTCCATTAAGCCATGCAAAGGCATAAAGTTGAAGACTTTATGTCACACCCAAAACCGGAACGGCGGAAACGTTCGGGGGTGGAGGACGTCATGTTTAGTATCACAAGACATGTATCATAGTAAGCAAGTAATGAACAACCATTTCATTAGAAAGAAAGTGTTTACAATGTGTGGGTTCACAAAACATAGAATACATATGCAAATAACAAGACAAGACTTGAAGCTATACTGCTCCATCTTCTGATTTCCCAAAGCGAGTACCTGTCTACTAGTTTCCTGAGAGTACAATTTATTTGAAAGAGTTGATTAACAATTAAGCTAGCGAGTTCATAAGATTTTAGTGATGTAAGCAAGTTGTAGAAAGTTTGTTGAAAAATGTAGTAAGTTATAAGTTCTGTTTTAGAAAAGTTTGCCTGTTCCTCTAGAAAATCCTATATTTCCTAATTTGATGAAAGATACCTAAAAATGATTCTACAATCCTTTCTATGAGTACTAAATGGATACAAGTTATATAAAACTCAAAGTAAACAAACAATCGACTATACGCATCTACCCTAAGCCCACAACCAAACAAGGAACAGGAAGCAAGGTGGATAGCACACATCCCATTGTTTGTTAGGTCCTTGTTGGATATAACCCTGGTGTATTCACTTGTTACTCATGGAGTTAATTGTAATAGTTCCTTTATATTTTATGAAAATATTCTTTAAGAAAACCCTTATTTCTTATAATAAAATAGTGACCACAGTGATTACTTCTATAATTACTTATTTTATATTGGCTATATATAATCTAATATCGAATTGATAGTTAATTGGGTGAATCTGCCCTAAGCCCACAACCAAACAAGGAATAGGAAATAAGGTGGAAAGCACACATCCAACTACCTATTGGTATTAATGATATATAACCATGATGTATAAACTGAGGTATTATAGAGTCAATCACCTAAAGTCCTTTAAGTTTATAATGGTTTAATAAAATGGATTAAACCCTTTACTGGTAAGTTTCTAGTTTCATATACCAAAAGTTCTGATTTGAAAAGTATGCTTTGTACTAGAAAACTGTTCATTGAATTTGTGTCCTATGACTTGACCCATACCTGGTACCCCTTATGATGACTTAATGTATACGAAACATATATATATATATATATATATATATATATATATATATATATATATATATATATATATATATAAGATCAAATAGATAATAGGCTGGGTGAATCTGCTCTAAGTCCACAACCAAACAAGGAACAGGAAGTAAAGTGGAAAGCACACATCTTATTACCTGTCAGATCCTATTAATATATATATATATATATATATATATATATATATATATATATATATATATATATATATATATATATATATATCCCTTGATGTTTACATTAAAGAATCACAAGGTTAGCATTATGGTCCCTTTCTACTGAATGTACTAGACCCGACTGTTCTGTTTGTCGTTTGTAAAATGTAAGTTTTCCCTAGTTTATAACTATCTTAGCTCGAAAATAGTTTGCATTTGACTTTCTAGTGGTATTGTAACTTTATGAAAGTAATGAGAAAATGTAAGTATTGTAGTATTGTATATAGTAACTACTATTGTACTAATTGCGTTAAATTGATTATTAAGGTATAATGTGATGGCTAGATCCCATACTAAACGCTCTCCCTGTCAAAAGATTCTGGGAACCAAACGCGACCCCTGCAATCAATAAAGCCGTGTACATCCACATTAAAGTTATATGATCATGTATACCCAATTTAACTATCAACTTTTGTTTAGAAAAATGAGTTAGTGATTCATTGGTATAATTAGATCATGTAGGTGTTCCATGCTATAACAACTTAGTATGTTCGTTCTGTTATAGTATCTTAGTATCTTCTCTTGTTATAGTATCTTAGTATGTTCTTTCTGTTATCGTGTATTGTATCTAGTATGAACTGAACCTATAAACTATACCCCTTATAGTTTACTAATGTTTTACTTGAACTGTTATTGAAAAGACTCATTTGTCTACTAAGTTATGCTTATACTTTTAAAAGAATGGATTTTTGTTAAACTATGAAATAACACAACTTTAAAAGAGTTTTTGAAATGTTTTGATCACTTATAAAAGACATAAGCAACATTTTGAAAGATGTTTATAACAAACAATTACACAATTATCATTGTGTTCAACTTGCATTCCTCCCCCCCCCCCCCTAAAAGCATTTAAAACAGTTAAAAGATTCATTACGGGGTATGAACTCACCTGATGTGGGTGATTCAACGAATACGCACGTAAGGATGATAAGTTCCACGAATGAAGTCCCAAGACTTAACAAATCCTAAATGACATATATTGGCATGAATATAGTGTTTATAAGCAACTATATGAAAGGAAACACCTTCCGGGACTAGGAAACACTTTGACCAAGTGTTGGAATCACATGTGATTAGACTAAGGAGTGTGGAATGGCACTAACAAGAGTTTACTACCATGGGTTTACGGACAAAGGGAGTTTACGACCGTAAACTCATGGTCAAGCATGCATAAGTGTTTGTTTGAAGGCTAGGGAAGCTTGAGGGACTTTTGCTCTACACAAGGATGAGAAAGACCAAACCAATGGAGGCTTTTGATGAGTTTACGGCCAAGCAAGGAGCTTACAGCCGTATACTCATGGACATCATGAAATTGGGGTTGTTTAAGGTCCTAAATACATCAAGGAATGGTTCTAGGTCAAAGGCTTTCTTGTTTGGAAGAGTTTAAGGTCCAAATATGCCAAAACATGGAGTTTACTGCCTATGAAGACCTTGGGCCATAAACTCATGATCTTTAAGGTAAAAGGCATGTTTCAAGGTTGTAATTCAAGGCCTCCTACAAGATATGAAGTGTAGGGAAGAATACTTACGATATAGAGGCTTGAAATGGTTGATTTTGGCCAAGAACACTAGTGTGTGTTCTTGGTGTTTCTTGAAGATCTAAGAAAACATGATTTCCATGGATGAATCATGAGGATGAAACTAGTTAAGAAGGATTAACAACAAACTAGAGAAAGAACACTTACGTTTTTTATGAATCTAGGATGAAAATCGGTATGATACTTGAGAGAGAACTCAAGTGTTCTTGAGGAGGAAGTGAAATAATGAAGAAAAGTTGAAGGATATGAGCCTATTTAGGGGAGTTTACAGCCCTCCTTGAGTTTACGGTTATAAACTCAAGTGCTTGAGGCATTGAACTCTTCTTGACGAGGCTAAGTGTGACATCCCCAAAATCTCGGCCAGAAAAGACCGATTTTCATTTATGCTTTTAAATATTTTCAGAGTAAATCCTTTTGATTTGAAAGAGTTGCGGAATTTATTCCCAAAAACAAAACATGATAAAACAATGTTTACCGAAGCATTTCATAAAAGAAATGTATTTTCATTATAATCAAAACTCGGGGTGTCATGTTCCGATACAGACCAATAAGCATAAACAAATACATTACAAGCCATGTAACAAATATAAACATATACAGACTTGTAAACAAAACAACTTGATGGTTCATCCATCTCATGCCCTTCCGCCACTTCCTGTAATACAATTTAAAACTGAGTGGGTCAGGCTTGGGAGCCTGGTGAGCATATAGGGTTTTCAACCCACAATAAATAATCATATTTAATTTTCACCAACCAACAATAAACCAATTACCCATTCTCGTTATTCTCACTTTATGTCCCTAAAACAACTAACACAAGGGACCTAGTCTAAGAATATTTCATCGGGGCGACAACACATGCTTCGGGGGTACCTCAGCAATATAAGTCAAATAAGGCAACCATGAGGGGGATGGAGTACAGCGAATGAACACCCGAGTTCATTAACACCTACAGGTGGCGAACCTGCTAATGTTTCCACAAGACTGTCTAGAATAGCCAGTGGTCGTCATCTAAACTCCGCTAGATGACTAAATCAAACAACAACGAGGCCTCTCATCTGTTTATTACACACCAACTATCTACCCATGTTCTACCCAACATATTAGTAGATAAAATATACATTTTTATACATAGTTTTGAAAAGCTGTATAGCATGCTTTAATCAACACATAATCCACATAACAGATGAGGCACACTCACACATAACACATATCTCATAGAGAATAAATCATATCTATGAGATAGAAGAGAGTGAATACACATTCACACACATAAACAACAATATTATACACATAACACGTATTTCGTATAAAATACTTCATAATTATGCGTTAGAAAAAAGTAACTACACACTCACACTTATAAACAACAATATACTTAATACACTCGAACCAAAATTGTATTATTATCGTGTTTATGAAAGGTAGTATACACTCACTTGATCAGAAGATGATCGGACAGCACTACGACTTGCAGAAGTAGTAATCCTCAGCAGATCTGAAAGATCTTCACAAAAATCGAACTTCTCGCGGGCAGAGCTTCGGCTCGGGAACCGCACTTCTCGGGATCTTTGGGATCTCGGGACTTGCCTCAGGGCTTGAGTATGATACCGGGGCTTCAGGATATTTCTGGCACACAAAACGATGCAAAACGGGAGAGAGAAGAGAGAAAATGAACAAAAGACTCGGCTGCCTTCGGATCCTATTTATAGGAGGCTGGAGCCTCGGAGTACGCGGGGCGTACTGCAGTACGCGGCGCGTACTGCTTCCGAAATCTTCATTGCATGCGTCATCCGAGCCACTTGCTGCGAGTGTCGACACTGCGGAGTACGCGGGGCGTACCTCGGATCAGACCGGTGACTCCTTCGGATAATGCTTCCGAATTAAAGATTAAAAATAAATACAAATTATTTAATAAACTTCGGAAATTCATATCTTCTTCATACGAACTCCGTTTTCGACGTTCTTTATATCCACGCGAAGGTGAGACTACGCTCTACAACTTTCGTTTAGACTCCGTCGGCTAATTTCGACTTTATTTTTATTATTTATTTTTAATAGACCGTGACAGAAAAACTTCGTTATAAATTCATAACTTCTTCGTTTGACGTCCGTTCTCGCCTAACTTTTTATCGCTTCGATACCAACAACGAGACCTTCAATCCTCGTTTAGATTGCTTCGACTAAAAACCGCTCGATCTCAAATCAAGTATTTCGGGCTGCACACCGCTGAGCCGAAACTTCGATAAGTCATAACTTCCTCATACGAAGTCAGATTTGGGCGTTCTATATATATTCGGAAACCTCGTTTCAACTACTACAACATCAACCAAAGATATTAAGTATATTTTACACTTAAATTTTGACGCTTATTTTTATTCATAATTAATCAAACCACATAATTAAGCAATTAAGCGCAAAACACATAATACTCAAATAATACAATCTTATCATTTCAAAACGGGTTACAAAGGTTAACCTAGACTATTACATTGCTAAAAATGGCAAGCCCGGAAACACAGACGTTACACTAAGTCTGGATTAGTTCAAGAGTGTCTCTAGCAGGTACTTCCTAACACTTATTCCTTAAGTGAACTAGGCTCAATCTCCTTAGAATGACCTTCAACAATGCTAGAACTCATTACCAATGAGTCTGACACTCAGTTAAGTTGACTAACTGAGCTTTTTAGAGCAAAATTTTTTCGGGTTGTCACACTTTATCACTTAGGGTGTTAGTTGGGACTAGATATGAGAGTGGGACATTTGGCCTTTTTGGATTAAGGACTTAATAGGAAGTTGTCAAATCAGAGCAGATACGCGGGGCGTAATCTTGGCTACATATGTCGTAGCCTGATTATGCCCTGATTCCATCCAAAGGTTCTATGTTGGGTGTAGAGCATGGTATGAATGGTGTAGCTACAGAATGGATTTGTGTTCAAAATGGGTTTTAGGTCATGTTGGGTGGATTATGGCCATGGAAGGGTAAATGGTCTTTTACCCAGAAAAAGAGAGTGTTTATGGACTAAGACCCTTGGGTGTGAATTATCGCTTAATTTCTAATTAGGGTTTTATGGTGTATTGATTAGTGTGGGGAGTTCTAGTTACGACAGCTCGAGTGTGATATTTGGTTGTCTTCAAATTGAGGTGAGCCTTCTCATTGTACTTATGGGTAAAAGGCACCAATATTGACCCATTGGATTGTGTTAGCTAGTATGCTCGTTGTCTTTGTGATACTTGCATGGAAGACCCGGGGGTAATTAATATGAAAGACCACGTGGGGATAGTCCATGTCACCTGTGTGTAAGACCTTGGGGTAGCCAAGACACGTCAAGGGAAGACCATATGGACAGTCCATGACAATGAAAGACTTTGGGGGTAGCCCATGACACTTAAATGAAAGACCACGGGGGTAGATCATGACACCTGTATGCAACACCATGGAGGTAGCCCATGGCTATATATATATATATATATATATATATATATATATATACATATATATATATATATATATATATATATATATATATATATATGACATGTGGTATTTTGGGAAACTCACTAAGCTTTATGCTTACGGTTTTGTGGTTTCGCATTTTCAGGTACTTATTGTTCAAGAGGGAAGGGCCCAGCATGATCGCACAACACTCCCCTTGATTTTATTATGCATTGACTTTTGATTTCACTCTGATGTTGAGAACACTTTGTACTATGGTCAAGGTTCTAAATGGTGTGAGGCGTGGCATGGCGGCAAGGCCAAGCCTCAAGCTTAATAAGCCATGGCGAGCCATGGTGTTTTTCAAGGTGTGATGTAAGGCAGCGATTTTGTATTAATTTATAATTATATTACCACATAAATATAAATTTATATTAAATATAACTACTTTTTAGAAGTGTTATATCGATAAATAATAATAGAAAGTTAAAAAAAAGCACAATACTTGTATCCCCGAAAAAACACACGCCATAACATGTCATAACGCGCTGTGGCACACCATATCACGCCTTGTCATGCGCCACACCTAACAATATTGTTATAAGGCTTTTCGTAATGGCGACGCCACGCCTCATTCCATGGTACGCCTTAGCGCGTGCCATGGCGCGCCTTTTAGAATATTGACTATGGTTGCTTGGAACAAATTGGTTGTATTTTAGGTGTTTGAAAAATAAAAATTTTACCACTGTTTTTGGGATGTTTCAAGTTGGTATTAGAGCCTTGATTTGAGGGATTCATGAAAACCTTCAGCGTGTCAAAACTCAAACTGAGTAGTTCATAATATTTTCAAAAGAAAAATGAGTTTTCTAAAAAGATTTTTAAAAAGAAAACGGATACGATGCATGCAATCATCTGAGCTCAAGCAAGTGATTCCCAAAACACACACACACACATAAGTACTATGACTAGTATGATTGTTATGTGAAATTTCATGCTAGAGTACGACTATGGATACCTTCATGAATCGTATGCATGAATTTCCTGATTTTTGTGATGCCTTATAGCCGAGGGGGTGGATGTTATGTATTACCCGATATTTATATCGGCTTGGTTAATTGCTAATTGTATTATTTAAAAAATGTATACGATTAGCATCATATATCCCTAGAATGATTGGTTTGGCCTTACTTCATGTTCCTTGTCTAGTTGTGGGCTTATGGTAGAATCATTTATTCGACAGTCTTTGTGATCCCATTTTGTGTTTGGTTTGCATGCATAAGGCAACCGATGGTGTTGGTATATGTTCTTCGTTATGTATGAGCAAGTGAGATGAGGATTCCTAAAAGAGTTTAGGTAATGTTGTAGCGAGTTGTGTATGTTGGTTATCATAGAGTGGTGTGATTTGCCTTAGTGGAGTGACTTAGAAGGTTTGGGACTATCCATGAGAAAGTACAGATAAGTGTGGAAGGTAGTATTAGGCCTGTAGTGTAACATCCTGATGTTTAGGTACTTCTAAATTCATCCCTATAATTTTATTTATGAAATTTTGGTCCCTAAGTCCCAAGAGAAAGTTATTTGAAGCCCTAGTGGCAATTTCGTAATTATAGAAGGAGAAGTACACCACACGTACATGTGTGTACGCTGTGTGTACTAGGGCGCGCCCTAGTACGCTGGGCGTACACTTATGTACGTGGGGCGTACTAGCTAAAGAAGGAAACCCTACATTTTAGGATTTGGGTTGTATTTAAGCAAAATTAAGCCTCATTTCTCTTCTCATTTCCATCCTCCATCACCATATTCGTGTTCTTTTGCAAACCCGAGCCAATTTTGAGCTCTTATAAGGTTTTGTGTGAGTTTTTGTGTGTTCCAAAGGAAGAAAAATGTCATGGTGAAGCTTGGAAGCTTGAAGTAAGCTTGGATCTGGGAGTTTTGCATCCTTCTCCATCATTAGAAGGTATAAAGTTCATACCTTGATGACTTATTTGCTAGATCTCATTCTTGGGTGTTTTTATGTTACTTTTTGGTCCCACAAGTCTCATCTTGTGCATGGTTTGTTCTTGTTGATTTGGGCTATCCTTTTAGACCCTATGAGGAGTCCTAAGCAATAAAAATGTGGTCTCATTTGTTAGTTTTGCTTCATGCATCTTTTAGAAGGTCTTAATTGATTAAAACCTTGTGTTAAGCACTTTTTGGACTTATAAAGTCATAAATTTGGAAACTTTATGACTCTAGAGTGCATTTGGACCTTAGATCTGAAATATGGACTTAAGTGCTTAAGCCTTTAAGCACTTATTGGAGTTCGGAGGCTACGAGGGTATGCCCCGCGTACTCGGTCAACCACCCCGATGAGTAGTAAACTGTGAGGCTTCGCATACGCCATGCGTACCTCCGGAGTACTCCCTGTGTACTCGCACTGGTCAACCTTCTTGAGTTGACTCGACTGGGTTGACTCAGTTGAATTAGTGGGTTTGACCAATTGACTTTGACCAAGTTTGACCTTGAGGGTATTTTGGGATTTTTATGGAATTGGTCACTTGGTGGAAATAGATATTGGTTAGAGAGCTGATATTTAGAGTCGGACCTCATTAGTTATGTTCAGTTTATGAGGTGAGTTTTCCTCACTGTACTTTTGGGTCGAAGGCACAAAGGTTGTCCTTTTGGATTATTATCCGGATTTATCGCATGATTGTATGTTGTAATGATCTGTTAGATCTGTATCCTGATATGTAGGATGATGCTAAGCTTAGTGATATGTTAGATCTGTATGACTACCTGTATATATGCTAGTTAGAGTTTGATATGGTATATGTTGAATGCCAAAAGACCCAGGGCGTCCTGGATAGACTGCAGGCCAGCGGGGCATACCATTCAGGTTGAAGGCCCAGAGAACATTCCAGATAGGCTGAAGGCCCGGTGAGGCGTACCAGTCATACTGAAGGTTCTACGAGCGTACCGGATAGACGGTAGGCCGCTAGGGCATTCCAGTCAGACTGAGGGCTCTGTGTGTATGTTGTTTGTCGTTGTTATTATTATGTGTTGTGTTGGTACTTTGGGGGAATTCACTAAGTGTTGGCTTACAATTTTGGGTTATGTTTCAGGTACTTTAGAGGATCGTGGGAAGGCGAAGGCATGACCGTACACACCCTTATGTTTTGGATTTATGATTTTGGGAAACTCTTATGTAAAACATGTTTTGAAAACTATGTTGTAAACAATTTGTGATTTTGGGTTGGTTTTTAAAAATTTAAATTTTCATGATTTTTATAGATGTTACACGTACTAATGAAAGCACA
Source organism: Lactuca sativa (assembly GCF_002870075.4). Lineage (NCBI taxonomy): Eukaryota > Viridiplantae > Streptophyta > Magnoliopsida > Asterales > Asteraceae > Lactuca > Lactuca sativa. The sequence goes on along the minus strand of NC_056627.2, from coordinate 323,063,471 downwards.
TGATATGTACTCGAGTTAAGGATTGTCTATGAGATTCTAAGAAGCTTTCGTTATGAGAGATCCCTCGAGTACATGTTTTTAATCATTGTATGTTTGTATTTCAGTATGGTGGCCACTCGAGGAGGAGGTTCTGGTTTCGGTTCTAGCTCTGGTGCATAACCAGTTGATGAGAGGATGTGTGAGTTCATCTCATTGGAGGTTACTCGTGGTATTATGGAGGCCACCCATGTGACTTTCGGTACCGTCAAGGAGGGGATTATTGAGTTGTTGGATGAATATGTAGGGGATTTTCAATCTGAGATCACGACATATCAGCTGGGGGCTCAAACTCTATTTTTTCGAGATTTCAAGGTTTGTGGGTCCCGAAATTTCTTCGGGAAGAAGGACCCCATTGCTAGCCGTAGGTGGATCGTTGACATGGAGAATGCTTAGCGGACGAGCTTATGCCCTCAGGGGTCTAAGGTGGGATTCACTTCCTGCCTTTTAAGGGATGGAACCCGCGACTAGTAAGAGGAGATTGGTCACTCCTTGGGACCCACGGTGGTGGCAACCATGACATGGGATGAATTTGTGATGAGATTTATAAATGAGTTTGCATTGTCTATTGAGGTGCAATAGCTGGCGAGGGAGTTTTAGGAGCTTTTCTAGACTACTGAGACCATGGCGGAGATCAGCGCCATGTTTCAGGAGTGTGATTTGTTGGTTCCGCACTATGAGGCAGATGGGGAGATGAAGAAGACGAGATACCATGATATGTTGAGGGATGACATTCTGGAGTTGGTGAGCATCTCAAACTACAAGAAATTGTAGGAAATGATTGCCAGGACCCAAGAACAGGAAATTTATTTGTAGCTTTTTGAGAAGTGGAAGTCAATTCAGGTTCAGGCGACAAAGGGTTCTAGGAAGAAGCCCAAGGATTTTGATTCACGATCCAGAGGCCAACATGGCCGAAGCCGTTACCGCAAGTGAGAGAATCCGCATGATGGGGTGTGTCGGGTCAGTGGTTTGGGGTGCTAAAAGTGTGGCAAGGTGGGTCCGACCAAGGATTATACCCATGTATTAGGTTTGATTTGTTTACATTGCAATCAGATAGGCCACAAGAAGGCCGATTGTCCAAGAATGACAGGAGGAGCAGTTTCACCAGCCACTTTCAGGATCAGCGATGGCTGCATGGGTAAGGCGGAGGCTCATGTGGTGAAGAGCAGGGAGTTTTAGTTGACAACATTGGCGGCTAGAGCCGCATCAAATGTGGTTACTAGTATGCATATTTACCCTATCTTTTACTACTTTCCTTATTTATGCTTATGTGTTATTTGATCATGTTTAGCGACATTCTTAGTGAATGGTATGACCGCTCATGTCTTGTTTGATTCGAGGGGCTACCTGATCTTTTGTATCTTGCGCTTAGCAAGAAGTTTAGCGACACTCCAGGGACTCTAGATTACCTTTGGAGGTGGAGATCTTTGGTGATCGTTTAATTAGTGCTTCGAGGGTTTATCAAGGTTGTGTTCTGAATATGTTCAACGAGAGATATTCTATTGATTTGGTTCTGATTCCTCAACGAGGGTCGAAAGTTATTGTGGGTATATATTGGTTGGGCCCCAATAGGGCAATGATTTATTGTGAGCACCAGTTGGTGAGGGTTCGAACCCCAAGTGGACGAGGATTGGTTATTCATGACGAGGTTGATAAATATGGAACACCTCTTTGTTCAGCTGGGAAAGCTTGGAGATACCTTCAACAGGTATGTTTTGGATTTTTTTACCTATTTTATGGACACTCAATATGTAGGGGTGACGGTCCTAGGTGACATGCCTATTGTTCGAGAGTTCCCTGATGTGTTTCCCTAGGAATTGTCGGGAGTGCCTCTTGAGAGGCAGGTGGAGTTTCAGATTGATTTGATTCTTGTTGCGACACTGATAGCCAAGTCATCATATCTCTATCACCCCCAGATATGCAGGATTTGTCTACAAAACTTTAGGAGCTGTTAGACAAAGGGTTTATCAGGCCGAGTAGTTCACCATGGGGAGCACCGATCGTGTTTGTGAAAAAGAAGGACAAATCACAGAAGATGTGCATTGACTACCAGGAGTTGAATAATTTAATGGTGAAGAACTGTAACCCACTCCTAAGGATTGTTGTTAGAGCTTCCAGCAACGTTCATAGATCTCATGAACTGGGTATGCCGACCGATGTTGGATCGGTCGGTGATTTTGTTCATTGATGATATTATGGTCTACTCTAAGACCAAGGAGCAACATGAAGAGCATTTGCGGGAAGTTTTGGAGACCTTAAGAAGGGAGAGGCTTTGTGCCAAGTTCTCCAAATGTAAGTTCTGGAGGCGCGAGGTGCAGTTTTTGGGGCACATCGTCAATCAGAAGGGGATATTGGTCGATCAGGCCAAGATTGAGGCGGTGATGCGATGGGAGGTCTCGAGGTCATCCTCTGAGATCCATAGTTTTATATTTTTAATAGGCTATTATCAGAGATTTATTCATGATTTATCTAAGATTGATGTTCCATCGACCCACCTGACGAAGAAGAATGTTACTTTTTGGTGGGAGCCTGATCGACATGCAACTTTCGAGACTCTAAGACAGAAATTATGCGAGGCTTTGATTCACACTCTTCTTGAGGGTATGGATGTTTTTATGGTTTATTGTGACACATTGATTTCGGGATTGGGAGCAATGCTCATGAAGTGAGGTCATGTGATTGCTTACGCTTCGAGGTAGTTGATGCCTTATGAGGCGAATTACTTGACGCGTGATATGGAGTTGGGCCTTGTGGCTTTCACCCTCAACATTTGGAGGCATTAATTATATGGGTTTAGGTGCACTATTTACACTGACCACAAGAGCCTGAGATATCTGATGGATCAGCTGAATCTGAATATGAGGCAACAGAGGTGGTTAGATTTCATGTAGGATTATGACTATGGGATTTTGAATCACCTGTAGAAGGCCAATTTTGTGGCTGATGCCTTAAGCCACAAGGCAGTGAGTGCACTTATTAGAGATTTCTGTCTAAGGATAGTTACTATCTCACCACTGCTAGAGTTGACTAGGAAGGCTAAAGTAGAAGAATTAAAGAGGGAAAATTGGAAGGAAGAGATCATCAAGGGTCAGATTCCGTTATCTGTCAGGGATAGTCATGGGTTATTGACTCGATGTGGCAGGGTTTGGGTTTCGGTTGATGGAGGGCTTAGACAGACATTACTGGAGGAGGCTCATAAGTCGAATTTTTTGATTCATTTGGGAGCCCTAGAGATGTACAAAGACTTGAGATTGAGTTATTGGTGACCCTGTATGAAGAGGTAGGTAGCATTGTTTGTGGAGCAGTGGTTGAGTTGCTAGAAAGTCAAGACTGAACATAAGAGACCCCACGATAAGATGCAGGTGTTAACCATTCCCATGTGGAAACAAGAGGAGATCACCATGGATTTTATCATGAAGTTGCCGAGGTCGGTACGTAGGGTTGATTCTATTTGGGTCATAATTGATAGATTGACCAAGAGTGCTCATTTAATACTCATTGTTAAGAGCATTTCCACCAAGAAATTGGTTGACATCTATATTAGGGAGGTGGTGGTTTGGCATGGGGTGCCACTTTTGGTGGGTTTAGATCGATATTTTCATTTCACCTCTAGGTTTTGGAGGAAATTTTATGAGGAGTTGGGTACTCATCTGCATTTAAGTACAACATTCCACCCCCATATCCTGGATAGAGTGAGACTATTCATACACTCGAGGATATGCTTAAGGCGTGTGTGCTGGATTTTGGCGGGAGTTGGGATACTTACCTTCCATTGGTTGAGTTCTCCTACAACAATAACTATCATGCCAGTATTGATCAAACACCTTTCGAGATGTTGTACGGAAGTGTCGGACACCGGTTTGTTGTGGGGGAGGTCGGACATCGGTTTATGGGGAGTACTGGGGTAGTACTTGTTGGATTAGGTGTCTAAGCCCATAACTATAATTGGTATGTACTTGACCCGAGAGTAACATGGTCCATTTCGGGTTGTATATCACCAGGACAATTTGATAGTATGGATACTTGAGTAAGAGGTTACTTATGATTTATTAATATATTATAAGTTCTAATATCTTAATATGAAATCATATTATTTAATTAGTATTGATCAAGAATTAATTTGGAATTAATTATGTGATCAAAAGAGACTAATTAAATATATGGAGATTGATTTGGTAAATCAATGATGCTTATCGTGTGGGCCAATTGTTATTTAGGATGGGCTAAACCAATATGGTAGTCAATGGATAGTCCATGGATGTTTAACCCATGGAGCCTAAGTAATATTAAAGGTCATGGGCATTAGGGTTTGCATAGATGTAACCCTAGACATTGCCACACTATAAAAGGACTCCCTTAGCACGCAAAAGTCGGCCACTAGGGTTCTTGGAGTTCATTAGAGCCGATTTTGGATCTAGCAACATCTCTATCAAGCTCTCATTTGTCCTAGGTGCGTTGTGAACCGTTTAAGGCATCACACTTGGGGTGTTAAGTTCTTAAAGGCCAAATACAACAAGTTCTACAAGATACATAAAGAGGTAAACTCTTAACTAGTATTTTATGTTGTTTATGTCAAAAGTATGCTAGTTGTAGGCTTAATTCTTTGGAAACAATATTGCATGTATAATTAGAGAAAACATAGATCCAAAGAATTTAGGGCTGTATGTGAATCATAGGATGTTGTAGTATACAAAACCCAACAGTGGTATCAGAGCCATGAGTTGTTTTTTGTTATATTGATGCAAATGTTTGATTTTCAAAGTTGAAAAAAAAAACATGAAGTTTGTCAAATTTTAAGATATTTACTTGATTTTATGAAAAACTAATTATTTGTAAAATTTGAGTCATTTTACTAGAAGAGTTGAATTAGGTCAATTTATTAAAAGATAGAATGATATGATTATGTTATTTGTTTTAATAGTTTGATCTAAATGTTTTTAAGGAGTTATAAATTGTGTCTTAAAATTTTGAACTCAAAAGTCTTTTTTAAAGTTATGATCTTAAGAGTTTTGAAACTTCCATAAGTTATGGATGTGAAAAGTCTCATTCATTAACTCTTTAAGTTATGAATTCCAAGAGTTTTCAAAGGTTACAAAATTTGTTATAAATGGCTTTGAAGAGTTTCATAACTTTCCCTCAAGCTGTGGAACTTGGAAAGTCTCTTTTATGGAATTCTAAAAGTTTTCAAGTGTTACAAAACTTTCCCTCAAGTTTTGGAATTTGAAAAGTTTTTTTATGAGACATTGAATTCTAAAACTAAAAGTTATTTAAAAAGTTTTCAAAAGTGTAACTCATGGGTTCATAACTTAATAATAAATGAAATAGTTTTAATTTTGTTTTAGCATCTTGGTTTTGAATAATTCATATTACACCTTTATGGACTTTATTAATAGTTAATTAAAGTGTTTAATTAAAAGAGAATTAATAATTCCATAATGACATGGTTTAAGTTTAATTAAATTAAGAGTATAGTTTAATTAATTGATTAAACCACTTAGTATTTTAAAAGTTTAAAATACACCCTTATACTATTATAATATTAAAGTATAATATATTATATGTATAAGTAAAAAGTCGGTCTTACTGTTAGTAGGCCTCATTCACGAACCCGGTCTATAAGGGGAGTATAAGGTTACTGCCTATAAAATGACGGTTTAATGGGTGTCCACTCTCATCCACCGTTTCCTTGATTGGTGGAGGGTTGTTAGCCGAACGGGTAGGATAGGACATTAATTCTCATTAAAAGTATAATGAAAATACCAAGTAACTAAACACTTATAAATTCTCAGTCTTAGTTACTTAGGAAAAATGTGAATTTGGTGCTAACTAATGAAATTGCACTTTGCACCTTGTTAAGTTGTTAATGGAGCGTGTGTGGTTAACCGACACACTAATCTGGGATTGACAGTGTGTGGAAAAGGGTAGCTTGATGTTAATCATAGATCAATAGAGCATGTGTGGTTAACCGACACATTGATTAGGTGATCTGTAACATTAACTGTACAAAGCTATTTTGCATGGTTATTCACATCTTGTTTGTGATCCTCGGCATCCCAGTCACAAACTTGAAGGGAACAATCGAGATTTAAACATGCCATTGAAAAGTTAAATGAATCTCAAAAGGTCTAGGAATTTCAGTTCATTTAAAACTTAATAATCAATTTCGTTTTTCATGGTGGAAATTGGTAAATCGTCATTTACCTACCTTCAAAAAATTTTCAATTGGATTACAGCATCCCTCTTCCAAATTGTAAAATATTATGTTGGCTCCTAGCCTTAATATATATAGTTTGGGTGTTATATTAAGGATTTAAATCAACTAACTTGAATTTCTCCCTAATAGATGTCTACTTCTGACAACTATGGTCTTCCTTATTCTTTTGGAAAAAGCATTCCTAATGAAGATCATATCCCACATGGTGGTCAAGGTGAAATATTAATCCCTTTTTCGTGCATTAGTGGGACTGGAAATCATACTTTACTTCCTCCACCTCCTCCAATTATTCTCCCTAACCTACATGTTCAAAGACTTCAAAAGTTCAAAGTCATTCAAGCCCTATTGGCAAGCAAACACAAAGATGGAAATTATGTATGTGCTTACATCTTGGAGATGAAGTTACATATTGATAGGCTGGGAATGTTAGGAGTCGATGTCTCAACGAAATTGGCTATTGACATGGTTCTTCAGTCACTCCCTGAGTCGTATAGTGAGTTCATTAAGGACTACTATATGAAAGATCACGACATGACCCTTATCAATCTTTTCTATTTGATTGTTGCCGTTGAATCAACAATGATTTGGCACACTGATAAAGCAAATTTGATTGGAAGATCTACTCCGCAAACTTCCATGGACATTAACAATGGAAACATTGGAAGTCCAGAAAAGATTTATCTTTCAAAGGGAATAGGAAAGGCTAAGTCTGTGATTGTCCCATGTACCATTCCCAAAGAGTCCATATGTTTCTATTGCCAAGAGAAGGGGCACTGGTTGTGAAGCTGCCATATTTACCTTAAAGATCGCAAAGATGGTAAAGTCAAAAAAATTCACTCTACTTCAGGTAAAATGCACTATCTAACTCTATTAAGTTCCTATTTGGAGATTCTTAATACATGATGTAATGTAATTACATTTTGATGTTTTGAAGAATCGAAGAAATGAAAGGAAACTTAAAGGAAGAGTAAGTTGATTCTGATTGTGAAGAGATGGATTTCGATCGCATGGTTTGATGATCGGAATTTTAAGCTGCTGCTTAAGAGTTATGATAGATTGCTTAGGAATAGATAACAACATAGTTTTCATATGTATTTTCATTATAAGGATAAGTTTTCTGCAATTTTTATAAATAAAGAAAATTTTGAAATTTATCTTATTTTTAAAACTTCCTTACAATGACATTTGTGAAAAATTGTTGCTTATATGTTTCCATTGATAGCAATATTGGAAAATGGATTTGATTCTTTCATTTGTGGTAGTATAAAAATTTACCAAATAAGGAAAGATTCTCATCACCCAAGTTTCATTTGGATAGAAACTTGGAATCATGCAACTTGTATTGTGTGATGAATAAAAATTTTCATCTTTGGTAAATTAAGACAAATTCCTTGTTCACATGTATACGTGAGTCAAGTGAAGGACTAGGGGATCGGATACACTTGGTTGTGCGCTGGTCAGGTCCACCACAAAGAACGATAAGACTATTTGTTATGGTTTACTAAAGTTTAGTAAACATGGTTATGCTTACAAGATTAAGTGTAATTTTGAATCATTGAAAAAGTTTCATGTATGGTAGAACGAATAAGAAGAATCAAATTAGGGAGAAAGATAAAAGTTTCTCCAATCTGAGAAGAAGGGAGAGTACTTGACTATCGTGTTTTATGATTATCTTAGTGATTATGAAACCATATCACAATTGATTTTCTAAGGACATCCTAGTGCATTTGCATGGCTAAGAGGAATTGTGAATTGTTGAAATGGTTAAGTCAAAAGGTGAATCATACTTCCAAAATCAAATCTTAGAGTCACATTCCAAGATTGAGCTATGAGTGACATAATATTAAGAAAGGTTTATAACACTTATCAAATATAGAGTAAAATGTTTTCTACTCTTGTACATTTAAAATTGGTAATTGTGATGTTTTGGATTAAGCAACGACCAACTAAGACCGATTGTCAGAAGTGTTTGTCTTGATAAGAAACCACACTAACTCTTGAGTATTTGTTTGTCAAGTAATGTTTCTTGAAAAAAAGAATCTTATATGACAAGAGGTCAGTGGGAGTCTTAAAGATCTTGAATAGTTTCAAGAACTAATCAAGAGTAAACGAATTTTTTATCACTAGCACACGACTTGAGGTTATCGATTATGATTACAGTATCCCTCTTCATAGTTCAAATTGTGAGAAATGGCAAAAGGTCAAAACATTTGAGACTTATTGCTGTAAGTTCTAAAATTGTTTAGATACACATGTGAGCTGTCTAAGGAAAGGTGTGGGATTTTGAGAAGCCTAGATAAAGGCTTATCGAAACATCTCGTATCAGAAATCTAAACTTTGGTAAGAAAGTCAATAAAGTATTGATTTCTAGAAGTCTAGCTGATTTCTGAGTACATGTCAAAGCTAGTGGGAGCATAAGTGTTATGCTAGTACGATAATAATTATTATGCTAGTAGGAGCATAATTATTATGGTAAGTGTTGCGAGTTAGCAATGTTAATTATAGAAAACAAAAGTTTCAATTCACAAAGTTGCAGGGTTTGAAAAGTTGTTTTGCTATAATTAAGGGAGAGGAACTTATACTTCATTTCAATTCTAAAAGTTTAGATTGAGATTTTAATCAAATTTAGTCAAGGACATATATGAATGTTATGTTGAAAAGATTCGACATAAGGAAATTCCGTATATGGAAATGTTATAGCAAGAGACTAGTAAAGTATCAGGTCTTTATGTAAGACATTATGCATCGTGTCCCATATGCTTCGGGTATAGGATCGATTACATATGTTGTAATATTTATGTGTTCTGAATTTTCCAAATGCCTAGGAAATTAAGAGGGAAAATGGACCAGAACTTATGACTAAATTTGTTAAACAATTGCTAAGGACAATCCAAGGTTCGCTAAGGATTGGTCACTTGTGGGCAATTGGAAGTATAGTAATGAATGGACCATATTGATATAATTTTGAATAGATAGGATTCTATTAAGAATGGATAGTCATATGGAAATTATGAAAAAATTTCCATAATGGGAGTTGGATATCAAGAATCTATGAGTAAGTTAGAAACTTTTATGCAAGAAGGATGTTTAAAGGGAATACTTTGTAATGTCTGTTGCCAAGTCTCAGTGACTTTTGTGCATAGTCATTACAAAAGGATCATTGCATATAAGCTTAGAATCTAACAGATTACAGTAAGTGGCATGGGCTTAGTATTCTCGCACTTACGATAAGGATTTGGAATTGTGAAATGAGTTTGGAAATGTTTACAGTTGATCTATTTTCACATAGTAAGGACCATAGATACACATAGTGTTCATGCTTGGAGCATGGGATAACTATTTTTTAATTCAAGTATTTAGTTGATAAATCGAAACATTATACAATGAATAACGTGTAATCAATATGGTGACTAAGTAAAAGGTGTTTTATTTATATTCAAAAGTTTTGAGACCATATTGGATTTGATTATTCTTGTGTTTCACTTTTCATGTTTTGAGTTCCTGAATAACTATATTATTCAAACTATCCACAGTCGATCATACTTTGGAAGTAGGTATTGAAGCTAGACTGTCATGAATGGGTCTGTAGATTATCTAAAGGCGTTTAGACATAACACAAGCTTGCTGCAGTGTTCATGAGTACTTTTGGAAAAAGATTCGAGTAATGGATTAAACCCACATTCATCTGAATCACTTCATGGATTTTATCACGAGTGATTGTGAGACGATAATATCTTATATTCTTGAAACCAAGACATGTGAGTTGTAGTTTTCAATTCGGTTGCACATTGACATATGTAAACGCACCAGTATCTTGGTGTTATAAAACATATTGTTGTGTGTGATTTGATGAGTAAGTATAAGCAAGAATTTGAGTCAAATTTTATCCATTCCTTTTACCCTTAGAGGGGTAAAAACGATATATGTGTGCCCCTCAATGATTTAGTGATGACAACCCTAAGTGCTTGGCCAAGCATGGACTGATTTGATTTGTTCAATTAGTCATTCGTCATAAATCGGAAATCAGGAAACAAAACATGAACAGAGAGAATGATTATAATGCATGTATCAGTTCATACGATATCTAGAATGGTGGAATATATGATCCCTTATCTAATGGATGTGTCATTGACTAGGTCAGAGTTCAACAACGTTTTTTAAGAGCTACGATTGGTAGTCGGGATTTTGGAGTCGTACTTGCAATAATAGTTATTAGACTTATCCAAGTGGGAGACTGTTGGATTAGGTGTCTAAGCCCATAACTATAATTGGTATGTACTTGACCCGAGTGTAGCATGGTCCATTTTGGGTTGCATATTACCAGGACAATTTGATAGGATGGATACTTGAGTAAGAGGTTACTTATGATTTATTAATATATTATAAGTTCTAATATATTAATATAAAATCATATTATTTAATTAGTATTGATCAAGAATTAATTTGGAATTAATCATGTGATCAAAAGAGACTAATTAAATAATGAGGATTGATTTGGTAAATCAATGATTCTTATAGTCTGGGCCAATTGTTATTTAGGATTGGCTAAACCAATATGGTAGTCCATGGAGGTTTAACCCATGGAGCCTAAGTAATATGAAAGGTCATGGGCATTAGGGTTTGCATGGATGTAACCCTAGACATTGCCACACTATAAAAGGACTCCCTTAGCACCCAAAAGTCGGCTGCTAGAGTTCTTGGAGTTCATTAGAGCCGATTTTGGAGCTAGCAACATCTCTCTCAAGTTCTCCTTTGTCCTAGGTGTGTTATGAACCGTTTGAGGCATCATATTTGGGATGCTAAGTTCTTAAAGTCCAAATACAACAAGTTCTACAAGCTACATAAAGAGGTAATGTCCTAACTAGTATTTTATGTTGTTTATGTCAAATGTATGCTAGTTGTAGGCTTAATGCTTTGGAAACAATATTGCATGTATGCTTAGAGAAAACATAGATCCAAAGAATTTAGGGTTGTATGTGCACCATAGGATGTTGTAGTACACAAAACCCAACAGTACTCATGACCACCAAGTTGATTCAGTAGGTGCGAGGTCGACTGTAGACCATGCAAAATCATTATAAGAGTTATACTGACCGACAATGATTAGACCTCGAGTTTCGGATGGGAGATTTCGTTCTTTTGAAGGTGTAACCTTGGAAATGCGTCATTTGATTCCTGAAGCGGGGCAAGTTGGGCCCCCGGTATATTAGTCTCATCAGAATTATTTCCTGGGTGGGCAAGATTGCGTACCGTTTGGATCTGCTTGATGAGATCAACCAGATCCACAACACATTCCACATCTCTCAGTTGCGGAAGTGTTTAGCTGATGATTCCGAAGTGGTTCCTTTGGATGATATTCATGTAGATGAGCGCCTGAACTATGTAGAGAGATCGACCACGATCCTTGATAGGAGGAGATGATGAATCATTACCCATAATTATTTGCAACATCGAATTTCGAGCACGAAGTCTGATTCAAGTAGGGGAGAGCTATAACACTCATTTCCTTAGGTATATTACTTGTATTATTAATGTCTTACATTATATTTTATTTTGAGAATATTGGTCCTACGCGGGGCGTTGGCCAACAAGTCTTTGTGAGTGTTTAATGCCCTATACAAGGCGTTTACATATTTACACCACACGTAAGAACTTAGGGTTCAAACCCTAATTATGGGGTTTTGATCCCTATTTAAGTACCTTAACTCTTTGAGACCTTGCCCGTACTCAGCCTCCATCCTTTCCTTCATTAATCTCAAAGCCCTGCCCCTTCGTGTGATCTTTGAAGCATTTGAATGATCCTTCGTGTGTTTTGGTGAAGAAAGAGGACCTTAAGGTGTGATTGGGAGTCAATAGCTTGTAGATCCAAACTCTACTCTTCTTCAACATTCTACAAGAGGTATAAAGCTTGAACCTTGATGATTCATTTGTTAGATCTAGCTAGTTATGGTTTTTATAAGATATTGTCCCTTGAATTTGGTCCAAGTGAGTATGAGCTACTCCAGACCTCTTGACTGGAATTTTCAATAATTTATGAGATTGTAGAGTGATAAATATAGGAGCTTGGTCACTCTTATCCTTCCATGCTTGTGTCTTTTAGCATTGATGTGTGTTCTGGACTTAGGATTTGGTATCGTGCAACATTAAGACATGAAAAGGCATAAAGTTGAACAGTTTATCACTTAGTGTGTTACTTGGGACAATATATGAGAGTTTGACATTTTGTCTTTATGGATTAAGGACTTAATAGGAAGTTGTCAAATCAGAGTAGTTACATGAGGTATAATCTGGGCTACATAGGGCATAGCTTAATTTTGTCCTGATTCCATCTGAAGGCTTTACGCTAGGCCTAGAGCATGGTACGCATGGCATAGATCCAGAATAAATATTTGGTCAAAATGGGTTTTAGGTCATGTTTGGTGGATTTTGGCCATGGAAGGGTAAAATGGTCTTTTACCTAGAAAAAGAGAGTGATTATGGTCTAAGACCCTTGGGTGTGAATTATTTCTTGATTTCGAATTAGGGCCTTATAGTATATTTATTAGTGTTGGGAGTTCTAGTTTTGACAGCTCGAGTGTGAGATTTGTTTGTCTTCAGATTGAGGTGAGTCTTCTAATTGTACTTATGGGTCGAAGGCACCAATGCCGACCTCACCGGATTGGGTTAGGTAGTATGTTAGTTGTCTTTGTGATACTTGCATGCAAGACCCCTGGGGTAGTCCGTGGCATTATAAAATACCATGGGGGTACCGCAAGACACTTGTGTGTAAGACCTTGGGGTATCCAAGGCACTGCAAGGGAAGACTATGGGGGTAGTACATAACAATGAAAGACCATGGGGGTAGCCCATGACACTTGGATGAAAGACCATGGGGGTATCCGATGACACATATATGCAAGACCATAGGTGTATGCGGTAGCCCATGGCAATGTATGTGTGACATGTGGTATTTTGGGGAAACTCACTAAACTTTATGCTTACGATTTTGTTGTTTAACATTTTCATGTACTTCTAGTTCGAGAGGGAATGACCCAACATGATCGCACAATATTCCCTTTGATTTTATTCCGCATTGACTTTTGATTTCACTATGATGCCGAGAACACTTTGTACTATGGTTATTTGGAACAAATTGGTTGTATTTTGGGTGTTTGAAAAATAAAAATGTTACTACTTTTTTGGGGATGTTATTGTTTCTCTCTCTATAAACTCTTTCTCTCTCTAAAATTATGGCCTTTTGAGTCCCGAAGTATTCGCAAAGAAGTGCTGCAGCGATGGAAATTCACATCAAGAAGTGTTTGGTGTCAGAAGTTCTATTCACATCTTTATAGGTTTTTCGCTAAACAACCTGTAAGTTGAGTTATGCTTATCGTACATTAAGTATAACTTATATTTATGTTCGTAGTCGTTATTATGAGCTTATAAATAAGATTTATCAGTAAATACTAACTGTTATACCGATCTATCTACTTACGGGAGTGATATTTAGGATAGATCTATGAGGTGTTTAAAGTGGATTTTCCAAACAATGGATCTTTATATACCAAACTGATCCTACATCCGATACAATATTACCTGGTTGTTCCTTATCAATTATAAGTCAATATTCTTTTGTGATTATTGATAAATTTGAGAAAAACATTATAAGGATTAAACTTTATAAATAAAAACAAATAGTAAGGCTTAGTAATATCCGTGTTTAGGTCGTTTTAAAAGGGAAAACTAAAGCATCAGTTAAGGATCTGAATTTTTCGCGAATCTTTCACACCAGTCAGGTGAGTACATAGTTACTTTCATAAACATGATTTTAATACAAAGTAGTTTATTAAAAAGTATTAAATATCTCTTGAAAGTTTTTATGTGAATTATATGCTTATTATCTGGAATATATGTTAAATGTATATTTGATAAACATACACTATGTGAACTAGAGATGGTTATATACGTGTTAAGTGTATATATGATATGTTACATGACAATATTAATAAAAGTATTATCACTTAAAAGATTAGTGTATATTAAATACCTACTACTCTGTGTTAAAAATATACATAAAATTATAGTAGTATTATCTAAACATGGTTAGTGTTGGAAGCTGATTACACAGATTGTAATCTTGTCTAAGTTTTCAAACTAAGATGTACAAGGAATGTTTATATCCAATTAAGTTGGATAATAGTATAGTCATAATCTATATCACGATAATATCGTGAAGTATTTAATAATAATAAATAGTGAACTAGTCTAGTTGTAAACTGAGATTTATCAAGGATATTTAGTTCAAATTAAGTTAAAAGAGTATTTAGTTATACCCTGTATTGTAAATATATTACACAGGTAGGAAATTGAGTTGTAAGTTATGGGTATTGAAACCTTGTATAGTTTTAAACTAAGACATATAAGGGGATGATTAGTTACAATTAAGTTGGATAAAAGTATAGTCGTATACTGTATTGAGATAATATGGTATAAACAGGAAAATAGTTTTGTAAGTTGATTACAAGTATTATAGTCTTGCTTAATAATGAAATAAGACTTATAACGGATTCTTAGTTCTATTATGTTTAAATATTGGGTAGCATCATATTAAGGGTATGTACGATAGGATCAGAGAGCAGAACTCTATTATATGACACTATCAGGTGTCCATGTACGAATTACATACTGGAGTATGATATAATATTCCTTTGGATAACTAGATATGGTGGGTTCGATCAGGCAACTGAAATGGTATGTCTGGTCATCTCCCAGAGTAAGATGACAACACTTAATTATTATAGACGGTCTTGTGAATTGCATTGCTAGTGTGGAGTTATAACCAATAGACGTAGATGAAATGGGATACCATATTCATCAAATACTTTGATGGATTAAATTGCCTTTATGACTCACATCGGCCAAGGAAGCACTTGGATGTGTAGTTAAACCATTATTCTAAACGATTCAGTATATGAGTTGATACCTCCTAATAATCATGGACTAGGATTTGTGAGATATGATTGGGATGGGTATGTATGACTGTAAGGTTTTATAGATATGTAAGTTATGAAATATATCTATATTGGTTGGAAACAATTGGTTTTGTAGGTTTGATAATTATAAATTTTTATCATAATAATATTGTGGGATTGAAAACCATTTGTGTCTCACCAGGTTTCACAACCTAACCTACTCAAACTATAAGCATCACAGGTAACAAAGTTAAAGTTGTTGAAACTTGATTAGGATGTCGAGTGATTAAGAGAACATGTAATAGTGTTTAGGACAGTTAGGTCATTACGTTGTAACATAAGTTGTCTATTGATTATGACAACCTGCAATACTGTTCAGGACATGTGAGTACATATTTACTTTCCGCAAAATGTTTTATTGTATTGAGATTTTCCGCAAACAAAGATATTACAATTTTTTAAAGCGTAAAGAATTTTTTTTTTTGGTTCCTGAAAAATAGAGATGTCACATCAAGGCTCAAATTCCTAGGTTGCCTTAATTTCATCATAAAGCTAATGGATTTTTCCATTTCCATTACTAGTTTATGTTTTAGGTTATTAAAGTGGGAAGTCTTCATATATGTTGTAATTTTCTATCACGCAAGATGAGAAGAAAGACTACAACTTTTTTTATTAGATTGTCCCACCATTGTACAACAGGTGATACAAAGACAAGATGTTGGAAGTGTATAATCTAAAAAATGATGTTGGATCGACCCTCATTTTTAGTGTGATATGTGGACTTCGTGTATTAACCCAACATTTGCATGATTATGCATCTCCAACATATCGTCTTTATACAACTTGTTAGGCAATGAGGGTCAATCCAAGGAAAATTTATAGGCAATGATGGGTCAATCCAAGGAAAATTTATAGTCCTTTTCATCGTACAAGATAAAAAAAATTAACAAAATTTTTAAAGATTTCTTAATTTTATAACCTAAAACATAAGCTAGTAATGAAAAATAGGAAAATTCATTAACTTTACCATGAAATTTGGGCAACCTATGAATCCACATCCTAGATTATTTGTAGTCCAAGAAGTGCATATACTACACTCATCCTTTCAATCACCACAACCCTAACACCCAACAAAGTTGATTCATGGAGACTACTTACACTTGTGGTGCATAAAGAAGACGAAACCATTGATATAAAAATAATGATTTGGGGTACAAGTTGTTATTCTTTCATATTTAAGTCCCGAAATGCCAACTAAACATGTAATTTATCTATCTTGAGTGCAACTCAATACGATTTTCATTAACCGAATAACCAACCTGAAATCTGAAGAACTTGAGCCAATTAATCCGTTTTTTATTCGGTTTCATTTTTTTTCGACCTCTAGGTTCTTGGTTTTTTTTAGATCACTAAAGTTGGTAGTGTATGTTTACCTTTTTTTTTTTATTTTTTTTTATTTTTTATCACTAAAGTTGGTAGTGTATGTGTACATTTGTTACCCAAAAAAACCCTAAAATAATAGTATCTCAAAAAAGAGGTTTTTGAATGGTTGAATATAAACACTCAACCCATAAAATGTTTTCTTCTCTTTTATTTTATTTTTTATCATTTGATGGAATTGTTTTTTAAGTCAACAATAATAATCATTATATATATATATATATATATATATATATATATATATATATATATATATGTAGAGAGAGAGAGAGAGAGAGTGTATGAGAGAGAGCTAGGTTCAAATGTTGATTGATATCTATTGTGCGGACGTGTGGACAATGCTATTCTGTAAGAATGCTAAAGAAAATATGTTGTTTGATAATATGAATACATTCAATCTTACATAACTACTCTCATTGAGTCGTATTCCGTAAGAATGAAAATGAGTGAAAAATGATGTCTGTGAACAAAAATAAATAAGAATTATTGAGAATGCATAAAAATGACAATAGTTGTGTGATTTTGAATGTATTCACGTTACTAAACAACCTAATAACCTATTCTCTTAGTAATTCAAATAGAATAACACTGTCCACACGCCCGCATAATAAATGTTCATCTACATTATAACACACACGCACACACACACACACACACACATATATATATATATATATATATATATATATATATATATATATATATATATATATATATATATATATATATATATGTTCATGTGAGCCGACCTAATTTTGTGAGACCCTGAGACGCAATCCTAAACACCCATTTTATAGATAAAAAAAATTTCAAATGCAAAATAATTGAAAATTTTCGATTTCTTTTAAAATATTATTTTCGTCATTTATATTCCCCCCCCCCCCAAAAAAAAAAAAAAATTACCGTTTTTTTACATATTGTAGTAGAATATTAGAATATTTTACATATCTACCAAATCTAGTAGAATACTAGAATATTCTAACATTCTGAAAATCAGATTATAATATTTATAGTGTAAGATTTTATTAGAATATTTCACATAATAAAAAAAACAGTAATTTTTGTTTATTTATTTATTATTATTTTTATAGGTAAATAAAATGACGAAAATAATAAGTAAATATTTTTTTTCTTCGGATTTTTCATTTTATTTTGCTTTTTAAAATTATTTTTAGATTGCGTCTTACGGTTTCACAGAATTAGTATGGTTTCAGATGAACCTGAACCTCTCTCTCTCTCTGTATATATATATATATATATATATATATATATATATATATATATATATATATATATATATATATATATATATATATATATATATATATATATATATATATATATATATACCCACATATAACCTTTTATTCGAAAATGTTTTATTTTCATTCACTATATTAAACTTCAAAACTATAATTTCTGTTTACTTTTAGTTTTAGTAGTATTTGTTTTTAGTTTGTATATTGTAATATATTTATTTTGTTTGATGTTATAATATTTTATAATTTTATAAATGTGACGTGTTCATAATAGTTTTTCTCTATACATAATGTATTTTAAAAAGTTATATTGTACAACTTTATAAAATATAAGTTGTGTCTAGAAAAAAATTGTTTTCTATAAATTATTTTTTTTCATTTCACAATGATAGGGTATATTATGTAAATAGATAAAAGACTTGTAAAAATAAACAATGATTAAAAAAAGTTTATAAATTATTATTTGATAAAATTGTGAAAATGTAATATGACACCATGACAGAACGAAAAAGTAATACATGCGATCGACGATTGCATATGCTTAAAAATTTATCTACTCAAATGGTATAACACATTTTATCACGTCGAGTCTTAATATTTTTACTCTGTAAAAACCTCAAATTAAAAATACTTTGAGTAATTAAAATCATGACAAAAAAACAATTTAACAATGAAAATCTTACATTAGAGGAAAAAAATTATAAATCCTATATCCTATATGATTGTCAAAATACAAGTATGTCAATTTTTAATAATACAATATCGTCCACATATTGCTTTGAGCATATTTCTACATTTATGCAAAGGAAGGGTGGGAATTTGACCAAGGTTGTTGGGGGACCTTTTCTCTCGTCTTAAGTTATGATCAGGCTCGAATCTTGAAACCAAGTCCAATGGACCTGCAATTTTGTGTTTTGCAGGCCCATTTACACACTTAAAACATTATCTTTTTTTGTTTATTCTAATAAATACTATATTATACATCTTTTTGTATTTTCGTTTGTTAGTATATGTATTACTAATTTACTATATATATATATATATATATATATATATATATATATATATATATATATATATATATATATATATATATATATATATATATATATATATATATATATATATATATATATAGATGAATACGCTAACCAAAAATACTAGTTTAAATTTGTATTATATTCAAATATTTTATTAAATGTAATGTTTTTTTTTAATAAATTATTATTTTGAAAAAATCAGTTATTTAATTTATAATTACTATTATCATTAATAATTTAGATACTTGATATATTAATTTAAATAAAATCATATAATGATCAAAAAAATATTATTTTATAATTATATATTATAATATGTTTTTTAGTGTACACTTTTAGTGTTTGCTTGATGTTGAAAAGAGTTTTAGTGGAACTTTGCACAATAAATAATGTAATTTATTGAGTTAAGGTTGGAGTTGGTGTAAGGAATCAATCGATATTGAGGTTGATGAGAATCGTACTGTGGAACATGACATGAGGCATTTGGCATAGGTGATGCTGGAGATTGTAAATTTCCAATTCTGATATATCTTCCTTTATGCAAGAATAAGGGAAAATTAATGACGGTCTTATTGATTTGGACTTGGAAAGTGAGTTTGTCAAGAAAGAGTGAGGTATTTATAGAAATAACGCTTTTTTGCTTTAGACTTCGAATCATAAAGAAACGGAGAAGATAAAGTCTTTTTTAATCCAAACCAGTCAAAACTACAACTTGAAGTTAGCAGTGTAGTTGGGAGTCGATGGAAGTGGAGAATCAACCAATAAAATCAACATAGTAGGAGCATCCAGTAGAAAGAAGTATTGGTCAGTGGCCAACATAAAACTTCGGTAACTAAAATACAAGGACGTGTCAAAGAGGTTGAAACTATTAGAAATAAATTATAGATGGAAGCTCATGATTATTTTATTTTAGGCAGTGTTGTAAAACTCGTCGAGTTGGCCGATTACTCTTCCGAGTACTCACTACTCGGCCCCTTACCGAAGCGAGTTACGGAATCCCGAGTAGTCCCCGATCGACCCTTAGTAAACTGAATAATGTTGTAAAATATGGTCAACCCGGTGATTAATATGTATAATATACTTAATGATTTATTCTGTAACTCGAATACGTGTCATTATTAATATATATGTATCTTAAATTTTCAGTATTTATTCACAAAGTGAGACCATTATGTGTTTTTTAGTTTTTGTGTATTCACATGTATCTAATTTTGTTATATATTTCAATCAACTTATGATTTTAACATATATAATTTCCCTAATAATATTTCTACATGAATTACCGAATCCGAGTATTCCCCAAGTACTCCTGAGTACTCCCGAGTACTTGCTACTCGGTAGTCGGCCGGATAGGTACCGAGTAACGAGTTCTACAACCTTGATTTTAGGTTCTTAGATTTCTAAGTTGTAATACGCACGTGGTTAGAAACAAAGGTGCAACTAGCATCTACACATAATGTGTATATGTATGAGGAGGTTTGGATAACCATGATGCATGACTAGCTTCCCAAGGGTAGTGGAGTTTGACGACGACCGCATAGACACAACCCTTCATGCAAACCTAGGCCATGTCTTTGAATGATGAGAGGGTAGGTACTCAAGCATGCGATCCTAAGAAAGAAAAAAGCCATGCATGGAAATAGTTTGTGAGGAGGCTCTTTGCAATACCCACAAATATAGGGGTAAGATCGGGTCCAAGATCAGAAATGACACCTTCGTCATGGAGAAGTGTCGCACCAAATGATAACCGATCAATACAAACCTAAAAGAACGTATATTTCGATTTTTTTGACGAATGGACCCATACTCTTTACATGGATGAGCAAAAACTGTACCGAATTGAAATCGAAAAAAACCACAAAAAACCACAAAAAACAAAAACCTAATTAAAAATTGATGTTGTTGTTTTTGTTTATACATACAACCGATCATTTGTAATCCGATATAGTTTTATATACTATACTGAGATGCATTAACCTAATTGCAATGAAGGTTGGGTCATAAGTGAACTACATGAATCTATTAAACAATAATTAAATACGTAATATATTATTGATAACTACTTATCTACTCTAATAAATGAAAGTTTTTTTGCCACATGTCCTCTTCTCTTTAATTTGGACACATGACATTTTCTAGAATTTTTAAATTTTTTATTTTCCACTTGTCATTTTATTGTATTTTTCATTTTATTAAATTAAAATTCCACATTTAATATGTAAGGTAGTATATATGTAAGGTATTTATTAGAAATGATTTATATATGTAATATATTCAATACATTAAAGCCTCATTAATTTTAATAATTCAAAATTTTTCTTATTTTTTATATAAATTCAAACTTTTCAAATTGTTAAAATTTCATATTTAATTTTTTCAAAATAAACTTATGTAATACATGGGTCTCACACCTAGTCTACTCTAATAAATAAAGGTTTTTTTGTCACATGTCCACTTCTCCTTCATTTGGACACATGACGTTTTCTAGAATTTTAAAATTTTTATTTTCCATTTGTCATTTTATTGTATTTTATATTTTATTAAATTAAAATTCCACATTTAATATGTAAGGTAGTATATAAGTAAGGTATTTATTAGAAATGATTTATATATGTAATTTATTCAATGCATTACAGCCTCATTAATTTTAATAATTCAAAATTTTTCTCATTTTTTATATAAATTCAAACTTTTCAAATTGTTAAAATTTCATATTTATTAGAAATAATTTATATATGTAATTTATTCTAAGTCTTTTTTTCATAATTTTGTTTTGAGAAATCAAATATCTTTCTACAATTTCTTCATACTAATCTTCCTACTTATTAAATCAAAACAAAACAAGTGTCAAAATCAAAGAAGAAAATTAAGAGAAAATTAGTGGAATACATGTGGCATTATTTTATAGGAGTAGGAGGATAATTAGGATAAAAAAATAGAATAATATTAAAATTTTCTTTTGTCTTTTAAATAATTATAAAAAAAATTATATAATATTAAAAAGCATAACATTTAAATTGAAAAAGACATTACAAGACCACAAAAATACATAACTTTTTTTCCTAAATACACTACTTGTTATCATCGTTAGCATCGTAGACCGTCAAGTCTTGTCCAAGTTGTTTGTGTTTTTTATGTCTTGAATATCAACAACTCTATTCAAATATTTCGTTGAATTATCCACAAAGTAATCGTGATATAGACGTTTGTGTCTTTCCTCGCGATTTTGATTTAACCTCACGTTTCTTGTTAGTAGAGAGGAGTACATCTTCTTATAGTAGCTCGTTAATGTAATACTTGTACATGATGATGATGAACAAACATCATTATTGGAGCACGATTCAAACAAATTCATAAAAAATTGTTAATTTGTATTAAAGGATAAGAAAGATAAGAGTTAGGTTATGGATAATGTTTTGTTTTGTTACATTATAAGTGACATCTTCGTTGTTTCATAATTTCACATGGATAATACATAATGTTTTTTTTCTACAACATATTTTTTGAGCAATAGCAAACCATCAATTTAATTTTTTTTAGTGTTTATGCTTCTTTCGTAAGAGTTGAACCTATGATTTATCTCGATTATCAAAATGATAGAGTTGAAGAATCATAAACGAGTGGAGTTAACAGTAGATGACCATAACTCTCACTATGTGATCACATGTCATAAAGACACTCATACTCAACTCGGAAGGACCACACACCGAACACATCTTTATGTGTGTGTGCGTATATATATATATATATATATATATATATATATATATATATAGTGAAGAAAAATGATATCCCGAGGATATATTTTGGACAAGGTTTGATAACAATGGAGGCTAGTAAAGATTTCCAGTCAAATGTGGAATATATCCAGTCAAGCCTTGAATAATGATAACCATGTATTCAATGCAAATAATAACGATGATAATAAGATAATAAACAAAGAGAATGTATTAAAGAGAGAATGAAAGATGCGATTCTTGATTCATAAAGGTGAACATTATTTTTAAGTTGACACTTCTATTTATAGTAATACGAGATACAAAAGACAAAATAGACAAGTGTACTAACGACGTAAATTGCAAATCAACAGCCTGAATTCTGACATGGAGTTGTTGTTGGTCTTGTCTCCTAAGTCTTACATAAGACAAACAATAATAATACAAAATAGTACTTGTCTAGGATCACTGACATTCTCTCTACATCGTAATAGCAACATGCTCGGAACTTCCTAACATCAGATATACCCCCATCTCAGAAACACATTAATCTCGGATAGTCTAAGGGTAACTTTCATGAACTAACAATCACCCCCTAAGTGACCTTATCTATAATTGCTACACTTAAGCTTCATTGTCAAAGGAAAACAAGTATGCCTTATGAAGCCATTCTTGAACCTCCAACCACCAACTGATCTTCTCGATAAATTCTTTCTTCACTTCCTCATATGCTTGTGTCTTTGTAGTTTTGGAGATGAACTTCTTGAGCAAAAAAGTGTGAACTAAGTGCTTTTTCCTTGCTCTGAAAATTATGTCTGTCTTGAGTCTTTTCTTCTGAAAATATATCCGAGTTCTGGTTCAAGGATAGGACCGATTTGAAGCTCTTTAATTCCATCCATATCCAAGTTAAGAGGAGGAAGGAATTTTTTAGTTTTAAACAACAGAGAAAATTCAATGTCAACCAGAGAACACTCAACAATTTAGTCTCTCTAAAAACTCAAGGAAGATTGGTAGGCACTTCTTGTAAGATCGGTTGTTTTCTTCTGTTTAAAGCGAGTTGCATTGACAAGAACATCATTTGGATTGATTGTCGTAAATTCAACGTTCGAGATCTTTATCTTTTTCAGAGAATGTAGTTGGAATTTAAGACCAAACTTGTTAAGGAAATTCATCCCACATCCATCGACCCTGGCGATTCTTCTCTTTGACCATGCTTCCTTGATTGGTAGAGCATTTTTGGCATAAAAGTTCTAAAATTGTTCCCTTTGGTTATGATTTGTATGGACATTTCATCGAATGGATGAAGGCTTGGGAACTTCTTGTAGAATTGATCATGGGGAGAGATTAGAAGGTCAAGTTGTTCAAAATAAGTGGTTGGTAGAGCATATCTCACAAACGGAACATAGTGAAATTCGTAAAGACGACCTTCAGGGAAGTAGGGAGAAATGCCAGAGAGAGGACTCAGATTGTCCTTGACTGCTTGAAGAAAGATACTCTCTTGGATTTCTTTGTCAATTTATTCTGAAACCAGCCCTTGGTTTGTTAATCGAATTCATTAGGCTAATAGACTCAACTTCTATGCATTTGCCTTTGTTCTTAATAGGAGATCCTGGACATGAGATGTTTGTATCTTTTTGTGTAGCAGGAGTCACTATCACTTTCGAAATTTGAGTGACCAATTTCGGAGCAGGCAATCCATCATTGGTTTACATTGGAGAGTTTTCACCTATTTGAGAGATGAGCGAATGAGGGATCAGACTTTCTTTCGGTTGAATAGATTGGAAGGCATCAACTTTAAGTTGAGTTTTAATCTTGGACTCTTCGATGCTTTTGTGGACTAAGGCAGCAAGTATAGACAACCATGTTAGCCACTTATCTTTCTTTTCATCGAAAATGATCCTTTCAGAGGAAGATTGTTCGATATTAACCACTTGTATCTCATCGAACATGGTCTTTATTGAAATGATACCGAATATCAATGTGTTTGGTCATGGAGTGTTGGATCGGATTATGAGAAATCACGATAGCACTTTGAGAATCATAGTAGACCAGAATCTACTTGAATTAGAAACCATAGTCTAACAATTGAGATTTCATCCATGAAACTTGTGAGGTGCAGATTGCAACAACAATGTATTCTGCTTCAGTTGTTGAAAGTGCAACACAATTCTGCTTCTTGGATGACCAACTAACCAATCTTCCACCTAGAATTTGACATCTACCGGATGTGGTTTTTCGATCAAGTTGAATTCCCCCATAGTTTGAGTCCGAGTAATCTTTCAAAAAAAAGCTTTCATTTGTAGGGTACCAAATGTTGGGTTATGAGCATATCTACATTCTTATGTGATCATGCAACCATAATTGCTTTGGATCTAAGTTTTCACTAATTGAACATGCAAATTGAATACCAAAGCAATAACCCTAGATCTAGCATACAATTTCGAAATTCATATACAAATTAGGGTTAGAAGATTACCTCACTTGTTATGTAGCACCTGGTTCCTGGTACGTAATCCTTGTAATTAATATTTCTTAATTATGCATTTTGCCTTGGACTCGACGAGTTGAAGGACCAACTCGCCGAGTAGAAGTGGGATGAGGCACGGGGTCTAAGATTTGGACTTGGCGAGTAGACCCTGTTTGGGCAAAAACCCTAATCCCGGTGTTTGCACCCTATTTAAACGCTCTAATTTGGCTTCCTTTGTCCCTAACACTTACAGAGAGCCGTAGAGCGAAACCCTAGCCCCCATATTGTTCTTGTGAGTGATTTTACGCTTTGTGAAGAAGGTTTAGAGCTTAGAAGAAGAAGGAAGAGGTTGAAGTGTGCAAGAAGAGGAGGTAGATCCGGAATCTACACTGTGAGAAGCTTCCATTCAGGTAGAAAAGCTTTTACCTTGATCACTAGTTTATTAGATCCCCTTTTGTCCCAAATTAGTGGTTTTCAAGCCCTAAAACCTCAAGCTCCATGTGTTATGCTCTATGTTCTGAAAGGACTTCAAATTTGGACCTTATGGACACCTTGGAAGTGTAAAGTCTCTGTGGTTGGGGTTAGTGAGGTCCCTATTGGGTGTATGACCTCTTAAAGAGCTTGGATTTGCCTTTTTGAGCTTATGGGGCCATGCATGCACGTAAAGTTTGCAACTTTACGTGATAAGCATGCCCTAGGAGCATAGATCTATGGTTTAGAAGCGTTGCATGTATCAGATTTGGTCTGTATGGGAAGTGGGTCGAAGGGACTCGGCGAGTCCCAAAGTGGAACTCGGTGAGTTCTATGAAGATGGTCTTAGACTCGGCGAGTTAGATGAACAACTCGACGAGTCCTATGAAGATTGCTTGGAACTCGACGAGTTGTTCTTCAAACTTGACGAGTCATATGAATTGTTACTGAGTAAGAGGGGTTTAAGTGTTGAAGGTCCAACCCTTCGTATCTGCATGCGAAATTAGCAATTTAACGTGTAGCAATTGTCCCAGAAACCTAGATCTTCCTAAGGGATGCTCTGGTGAGGATTTGGAGGCGAGTAGGAGGTCTGCTCGTGGGGACTCGGCGATTCGGATCGCGACTCGGTTCTATAGTCCCAAGTAGTGAGTCAAGGGTGACCCAGTGAGTGGGAAGAGGGACTTGGCGAGTAAGACCGGGTTAGTAGAAGAAGGCCTTGGCGAGTCCAGTCAAATGGAAGTTGACTTTGACCAAGGAGTTGACCTTGGACCAGGGGTGGGTCAGTCGATTGACCTAAGGGTATTTATGAGGGGCTAATCTATGTTTATGGATTTGTAGCCGGAGGATTACCGGTGCAGCAATCAGATGTCTAGCAGTCAGACTTTCGGTAGCTACTTTTCGAGGTGAGTTTCCTTCTAGTAGGAACGCGTCTAAGGCACCGAGGCCGGCCTGTATAGACGATATGTTAGTATCGGAGTGTGGGCAGAGCCCGTATCTC
Organism: Lactuca sativa; assembly: GCF_002870075.4. Classification (NCBI taxonomy): domain Eukaryota; kingdom Viridiplantae; phylum Streptophyta; class Magnoliopsida; order Asterales; family Asteraceae; genus Lactuca; species Lactuca sativa. The sequence goes on along the minus strand of NC_056627.2, from coordinate 323,036,880 downwards.
ATAGTTGAGTTGATTATGTTATATGCCAGCATGATAGAATTGATTATACTCGTTGTCTGTGTGATACTTATATGTTATGGTTTAGTAGCTGAGTATGGGTGAGGCCCATATCTCTCAGATATTGGAGTGTGGGCGAGGCCCGTATCTCCCGGATAGTGGAGTGTGGGCGAGGCCCCTATCTACATGAGTGTGGGTGAGGCCCGTATCTCCATGAGTGTGGGCGAGGCCCGTATCTCCATGAGTGTGGGCGAAAAACGTATCTCCTAGCTGTTCATTGTATGATTGTATGGTATGAGGCATTGTGGGGGAACTCACTAAGCTTCGTGCTTACAGTTTATAGTTTTGGCTTCAAGTACCTCGTTAGCAAAGGGGAAGGAGCTGGCACGGTAGCGACACATCATACACACCTCTTGTTTTCCGCACTAAGAAATTGTTCTGGGATTTGTACTCTGACACTATGGTTGCTCCCAAGTTTTGGTTTCCAGACACGTAATATGTTTTAAGAAACGATATGATCGAATGTCGTTTATTTTCAAATGTTTTGCAAGGTGTTTAACTAAAAATGAAATTTTTGGACTTAAAAAAAATTGGGTCGTTACATGTTATATAGTAATAACAAGTATAACCTTGAAGATCCTTGACTCTTGAAAGCTTAGTGCCCCAAATGTTGCACCTCTAATGGTTCACAAACACCCAATGTATCAAGATGAGATGAGAGACAAGGAAAATCCGCTAGGGTATCTAATACACAAGCGTTGGCCGAAAATTCCATGTGGTTGGGCTCTTTATAAAGCTGTAGGCTGCTAGGGTTTCTGGAGGAAACCCTAATTCTTGCTTAAGGCTTAAGCAACCCATGGACTCTTAATTAGAAAGCCTTGGATGAAATCTATAGGGCCTCCCAATAGGATTTCGTCCACTCCTAATTAAGGATTCCAATATCCTAATTTTACAACTATCAACGATTTGCAAAATAGCCCCTCCATTATTAGTCAGTTCCTTTAATCCCAAAATTAATCCCAAACTAATTTTTGATTAATCACTAAGTAATAATATGATTTCCAAATAATATATTAATAAAATCATTTGAGTACCAATTTATTATTTTAAATAATAAATACTACTCTCTCTCCACCGGTCATCTTGTCAAGTTGCATGAGTGAAGGCAACCTAAAAGGACCATGCTACAATCAAATCAAATACATACCAGTTATAGTTATGGGCTTAGACACCTAATCCAAAAGTGTCCCACATGGATAAGTCTAATAACTATTATTGCAAGTATGACTTCAAAATTTGACTAGCAATCGTAGCTTTGAAAAGCCGCTGTCAAACTCTGATCTAGTCAATGACGCGTCCTTTAGATAAGGTATCAAGTATTCCTCTGTTCTACAAGATATCATATGGACATGAGACATGGATTATAATCAATCTCTGTCCAAGAGTTGTTTCTTAATTTTCGATTTATGATGACTGACTCAGACTACAATTGAACACATCAACTTAGTCCAGGCTTGGCCAAGTGCTTAAGATGTCATCACTAAATCATCGAAGGGCCCACACATATCGCTTTTATCTCATTTAGGGTAAAAGGAACGGATAAAATTCGACTCATCTGCTTGAACCGTTTACTCATCAAATCACACATAAAAATACGTTTTATAGCACCAAGTTATTGATGCATTTACGTATTATCAATGAACAACCAACTCACAAACAACAACTCATATGTCTCCGTTTCAGGAATATAAGATATTATCGTCTCAAAATTACTCGTGATAAAATCCATGAAGTAATTCTCTGAGCGTAGGTTTATCCAATACTCAAATTCCTATATCAAGCGTACTCATGAACACTGCAACAAACTTGTGCCATGTCTAAGCTCTTAAACAATCTACAGTCGAATTCATGACAGTCTTAATTCACTGTTTACTTCCAAAAGCATGATAGACTTTAGATGTTTGAGTAACACACTTAGTCAGGAAGTAAAACATGCGAAGTGAAACACAAAATAATGTAATTAACTATGGTCTCAAAACCTTTGAATATAAATAAAACACTTATTATTTAATCACCATATTAATCAGACTTTATTCATTGTATAATGTTTCGAGTAATCAACTTAATACTTGAATTCAAAACAACAGTTATGCCATGCTCCAAGAATGCACACTATGTTATCTATGGTCCTTTCTTTGTGAAACAGATCAATCAAACACATTTTAAATGATGTTCATTTCACAATTCCAAATCTTTATAACAAGTGTAAGAATACCAAATTCTTACCACTACCAGAATCTGTTAGAGTCTAAGGTTACATGCAATGATCCTTTTGTAATGTCAAAGCACCAAAGTCACAAAGAATTTGCCAATGATATTACAAAGCATTCCATTGGATATTGGTTAAAAACAATTCCATGGAAATGAAGTCTCACATTCAAAGAGCATTCGTTGAATATACTTCTTGCATTAAAGTTTATAACTCACACATATATTTCAATATCTACCCCCCATTATGGAAACATTTCCATATTCCCATATGACCATCAATTCTGAACAAGAGTTACCTCAACTCAGAACATGTCAATATTGTCCTACTAAATTTATACTATACTTCCAACTTTTCACAAGAAACCAATCTTTGGTAGACCTCAGATTATCCTTGACAGTTTTTAACAACTTTAATCATATCCGGTTCTAGTCCTTTTCCCTCTTAATGCCCTAGACATTTGAAAAAACAGAACGATTGGATATTACAGCATATGCGATCAATCCTATATCTGAAGTATATGAGATTCAACACATAATGTCTTACATAAAGACATGATACTTGATCAACCTCTTGCTATAATATTTCCATATATATAATTTCCTATGTTTAATCACTTCAACACGATATTCATATACGTTCATGACTAAGTTCCATTAAAACTTCAATCTAAACTTTTAGATTTGAAATGAAGTATAAGTATCCTCTCCCTTAAATCTTTCTATAGCGAAACAATTTCTAAACTTTGCAACTTGCAAATTGTAACCTTTGTTTCCTACAACCAGCATTGTCTACTTGCAACACTTAGTATCACAATTATGCTCCCACTAGCATAACAATTATACTCTTGCTAGCATAACAATTATGCTCCCACTAGCTTTAACATGTAACTAGAAATCAACTGGACTTCTAGAAATCAATACCTATTGACTTTCTTACCAAAGTTCAGATTTTTGATGTGTGGCGCTTCGATAAGTCTTTATCTACACTTGTCAAGCTCAGACACCCTTCATTAGATAGTTTATATGTATGTCTAAACCTTTTCGAAACTTATAATAGTAAGTCTCGAATGTTCAAACTATTTGCCATTTCTCACAATTCGAACTATGAAAAGGGATGCTGTAATCATACTTGAATTTGAGAACACAATTATCACAACTGCTAACTCTAATGATATTAATCAATCCTTTAAAATCTACTAGTGAAAGCGTTTCCTCACAATCATTTTCATGAAATAGAGTGAAACCTATTGCTACTTAGATTTTAGGGTTTAGGTCACTTTTGGTCACTTAACTTTTGGTTTTGTGCTCATTTGGTCACTTAACTCTTTTTAAGTTTTAAAAGGTCATCAAACTTTTGACTTTGTGCTCATTTAGTCACTTAACTTTTGGTTTGGTCACTTAACTTTTAGATTTTTGCTGATTTACTCACCTAACTTTTAAAATTCTGCTCATTTAGTCACTAAACTTTTGAAAAAAAAATAAAAGTTTAGTGACCAAATGAGCACAATTTTAAAAGTTAGGTGACTAAATATGACCAAACCAAAAGTTAAGTGACTAAATGAGAACAAACCCAAAAGTTTGATGAAATTTTAAAACTTAAAAAGAGTTAAGTGACCAAATGAGCTCGAAACCAAAAGTTAAGTGACCAAAAATGACCTAAACCCTAGATTTTATGGTGTATGTGCTCCTAACCATGTGTATTTGTCATTTCCAACCACTATCATAAGACAAGGTTTATGAAAAATTCAAACTCATATGGACTGAATTTGCTTAATCTTAATTTCTTGTCATTCGGTAACACAAGGACCTACCAACGCTTCCAAGTTATTGAGCAGATCATCCATACATATCAATGTACTTTCACTGAGCAAGGTGCTTTACCTTATGCAATCGAATGAAAACCATAGAACACATAAGCATTGCCAACTCAACGCAAATGGACACAAAAACAAGAATGTGTCAACACGATAGGTTATCAACCTCAGGTCGTGTGCTAGTGATTACTAATAGGTTTATTCTCGATTGTCTTCCTGAAACTTTTCAAGATCAACAAGACTCCCACTGACTTCTTGATATATATATATATATATATATATATATATATATATATATATATATATATATATATATAAGATTCCTTGTCAAAGAACATTTCTCGGCAAATAATTATTCAAGAGTTAGTGTGGGTTCTTATCAAGAAAACATTTCATATAATTGGTCTTAGTTGGTCTTTGTTTTAACCAAAACACCATAACTACCAATTTCAAATGTGCTAGAACAAGAAAACATTTCTTCTCTACATTTCATGAGGTGTTATAAACCTACTTAGAACATATTACTCAAGGTACAACTTGGAATAACTAGAGTATAACTCTAAAACTCAACTTTGAACGAAGTATGACTCATCTTCTTGATTTAACTTTTTCAAGAATACTTGATTCTTCTTCTCAGTCATATAAATGCACTAAGGTGTCCTTAGAGGATCAATTGTGTTGTGGTTCCATAATCATTAGTGTAACGCCCCATTTCTGGTATGTGATTTAAATAAAGCAATTTTTATTTCTTAAGAGGTAATCGATGAGTGAGTAGCCCGACTCGTCGAGTAAAGTCAGGAGTTGCACGCGGTTTAAGTTGGCGACTCGACGAGTCCATATTCCCGGACTCGTCGAGTCTGCTAGTTAGGATGAAACCCTAATTTCAAGGGTTTGCACCCTATTTAAACATCTTATGTGCCCCAAGACCAGCCTCCCGCACCACAAAGAGTACCATACGAAACCCTAGTCGTTCTTATGCATTTTTGGAGCATTTTTCTCACTTGTGAAGGTTTTAGTGTATCTTGAGGATTTGAGGAAGAAGAGAGAAGAGAAGTATTCAAGGGGAGCAAGTAGATCCGGATTTCTGGTTGCATTTCAGTCCCCTTTGAGGTATCAAGATCGAATCTTTGCTTATTATCAATTAGATCTCTTGAAAAGTTTGCTCTTGTTGATTTTGAGCCCTTTTTAAACTTAAAGGTCGAATTAAGAGTTGATATGATGAATGGAATTCAGATCTAAGCCTTCCAGAGCCTCTTAAGCTCAAGGTTGCCACCTTTATTGAGCCAAGTTTCCATTCCAAGCTTAGATCTCTTCTTTTAGCTTATTTTGGGTATTTGAGATTCATATTAGCATGCATGCACATAAAGTTAGAAACTTTACATGAAAAACCAGCCCTAGGAGCCCAGATCTATGAATGGAATGCACTGGATTCGAGCAGAATCGACTGTATAGTAATGACATGCATGAGACTCGGCGAGTCGTTCTTTAGACTCGACAAGTCGAGTCGCGAGTCCCCGATTTACCCATTTGAGAGTTTAGGGTGGAATCAGTGAGTAGGTAATGGACTCGGTGAGTTAAGGCTCAGATCTAGTAGTGGAGGGACTCGACGAGTTGTTCATACAACTCGGCGAGTCAAGGACTGATTTCATTCATAGGATGAAGGAGGACTCAACGAGTTGTTCATAAAACTCGGCGAGTCAGATGAAGATGGACTTGATGTTGGTATCGAATATGGACTCGTCGAGACCTTGCTAGACTCAACGAGTAGAAGCGTATAGAGGATTGGAAATAAGGACCGGGACTCAGTGAGTTGGTGGCCCGACTCGGCGAGTCAAATCAACTGATAGTTGACTTTGGCCAGAGGGTTGACTTTGACCAGGGGTAAAATAGTCATTTTATCCTATGTTTAGTTATCAGTAATTAATTGAGTATTTGTGGGAAATGTAGGCGGGAAGCTACGGAGCATCAGCAGCAGTCAGTTTCTGAGTAGCATTTCTTTAGCCAACTTTCGAGGTGAGTTTCCTTCCGGTAGGAACGGGTCTACGGCCACAATGTCGGCCTGTTTAGTTAGCAGTAGTTCCGGACCTCGGTCCGATGCAGTAGTTAGAATGCTTGATGTCTTTGTGATTCAAGCATGTTTTGTGTTATGTGTTCCGGACTCTAGTCCGATGCAGTATGCCGTATACGTGTTCATGCTATTTGATATGTTTTTGCTATGCTATGTTCAGTCAGTTTCCGAACTTCGGTCCGATGCAGGGGACAAGGTCCCAGTCTGTTTCAGACTTCGGTCTGATGCAGTTTCCGGACTTCAGTCTGATGCAGACGGCAAGGCCCTGGTTAGTTCCGAACTTCGGTCCGATGCAGTTTCCGGACTTCGGTCTGATGCAGTGGGCAAGGCCCAATAGTTGTTTATATGTTATTGTATGGTATGTGGTAGTTTGGGGGAGCTCATTAAGCTTCATGCTTACAGTTCAGTTTTGGTTTCAGGTACTTCCGGTAGCAAGGGGAAGAGCTCGGGATGATGACATCGCACACAACACAACTTCAGTTTTATCCTGGGGGTTTTATTCAAATGTTTTGATATGATTGATACAATTTTTATTTTGACACAATTACTTTGACTTTTGAGTTACTTGTTCTATGGTTCTTAGTATATATAACATTCGATGATGTGATTTTTTTAATATTAAAACAAAATTTTTTGGGTCGTATTTTGGGTCGTTTCAAGTTGGTATCAGAGCCTTGGTTTGAGGGATTCAAGCACACTTTCGAGTATGACTGGACTCAAACTAAGGAAATGGTAAAAGATTTTATACGAAAAATGTTTTCGAAAGGATTTTTGAAAAAGAAACTTAAAAAGAAAAGAGTTTTGAGAAAAAGGAAAAGGGTGTGGTGCATGCGATCAGCCGAGCTCAAGTAAGTACTCCTAAATTACCCATACAAGTTTATGTTATGGTTATCAGTTTTAGTTTTAGTAGAACAGCATGCTAGAATAGGACTAAGGAACTAGGAGGATGCCTTATGTGCCTGCTTTATGTGTTTTAGCTTTATGAGAATTGCATGCTAGTATTGAGTAGACAGCAGTAGGATAGCTTGTTTAGGTTATGCTTGATAGCATGAGCTTAGCATTGTATGATAGTACAGTTTCTCATTATGAGGATAGAATTGCTTGAGTAGTTTCCTGTGTCTAAATGCTACTTGGTTTGTGTTTTGTGAGACTCTGAGTGATAGGAGTTAGCCATTAGGTGAATACGTCACATCACATATGACCAGGGTTGAATAATCTCAGAGTGCTGGATTTGGCCCTAATGCGCAGCTCTCGTTTGAGTCTAACCGTTGTAGGAACGAGTATTTTACTCGAAGGATTATCTGAGCCTCGTCACATGTGGTAGTATTCAGGTGATGACTAATTGGCATTAGAAGGAGGCCTTCAGCAGTTGAGGACTGGTTTTGGGTTGAGTCAGAGGTTTCCCTAGGGAAAGCCTAGGATGAGAGTAGCAGAGATCAGTAAAAATAGTAGTGACTTGGTGGAGTCGAGGCGGTTCTTGAAGAAAGTACGGATAGATGTGGAAGGTAGTATGGGCCCGTACTACTGAAAGCAGAGGATCCGTACTTGAATCAAGGAAAGCTGAGATGAGACCAGGAAACTTGTAGTAGTAGTGATCCCTCGAGATATATCAGTTTTCCTGACGTTTATTATGATGTGTTTTCAGAATGGTGGTGTTACGCCCTAGACAAACAGTCGGCAGTTCAAGTGCTGGGGAGGGATCAGGATCAGGCTCGGGGGCCGAGCATTTGGATGAGCAGACTGGGGAGTTTCTATCTTCAGAGATTACTCGCATCATACTTGAGCAGACTCCTGTGATCTTTGGTTCGATCAAGGAGGGTATTTTGGAGCTGATGGATGAGAGGTTGAGCACCTTCCATGCCGAGGTGGCGACCATGATGGGGTCACACACACTCACCTTCAGGGAGTTCCGGGCTTGTGGAGCTCCAGACTACCATGGGTCGCGAGACCTCATAGCGAGTACCAGGTGGTTGGCGGATATCGCCAATGATTTCTGCACCAGCAGATGTCCCGAGGGAGACAAGGTCAGACTAGCATCCTGTTTTCTGAAGGACAGGGCACGAGACTGGTGGGAGGAGATTGGGCATGTCATCGGTGATGACGCAACACTTGATGCGATGTCTTGGGCTGATTTTACTACCAAGTTCATAGCCGAGTTTGCACCGGATATTAAGGTGCAACAGTTAGCCAGGGAGTTTCAGGATCTCACCCAAACTACAGAGATAGTGGCGGAGATTACCGCCAAGTTCAGGGAGAGGGCTCTTCTCGTTCCTCAGTACGCAGATGATGAAGAAATGAAGAAGGTCCGTTATCATGAGATATTGTGGAGTGATATCCGCAAGTTTGTGAGCCGGTCCAGCTATGAAACGCTGGATGATATGATTGCGAGGGCTCGTGAGAAAGAGAGAAAGATTTGGAGATAGAGAAGAAGAGGAAGCTAGAGGCGGCATCCGACATAGGGAGTTTGGGCAAAAATCCCAAGGTATCGGATCACAGATCTAAAGGACAGCAGAGCCACAGTCGGTGTGGCAAGTGTGGGATATTGCATGATGGGGCATGCAAGGCAGGGAGTCCCGGTTGCTACAAGTGCAGCCGGACCAGGCATACGAGCAGAGATTGTATAGCTACTGCCACCGTTACCACAACATCTGATCTGATTTGCTTCCATTGCAATCAGAGGGGACATAAAACATGATACTAAAGTACTCTCCTATCCTCTCAGATTGGAGAAACTTTTATCTTTCCACCCAATGGATTCTTCTTATTCGTTATGCTATACCTTGAAACTTTTCAAGGTATCGCAATTATACTTAATCTTATAAGCATAACCATATTTACTGAACTAACAGTAAATCATGATGATGGTCCTATCGTTCTTTGTGGTGGATCTTACCAGTCGACATCAATGTGTGCTCGATCCTTTAGTCTTTTATTTGACTCACATATACATATGAATAAGGAATTATTCTCAATTTACCAATGATAAGGATTCTCATACATCACACAATTCGAATTGTAAGATTCCAAGCTTCTGTCTAGTTGAAACATGGGTTATGAGAATCCTTCCTCACTTGGTAAATTATGACATTACCACAAGCGATATAACTAATAATCAAATCCATTTTCAACATTGCTAATAATATACACACCATTTTTCATAAATGTCATTGTATGTAATCATAAAGCAAATAAGAAAAAACCAAACTTACTTTATTGATAATGCACGGAAAACTTGTCCTTACAATTCAAATACATATGAAAACCATGTTTTTATATATTCCTAAGCAATCTATCATAACTCGTAACTAGCAGCTCCAAATTTGTATCATTGAACCATGTGACGGAAATCCATTTCTTCATATTAGAATTAGCCTTTACTTCCTCTTAAGATTCCTTCATTTTCATAGATTCTGCAAAACATCAAAATGCAACTTATCATATCATGTATTAAGAATCCATAAATAGGAATTTAATAGAGTTAGATAGTGGACATACCTGAAGTAGAGTCATACAATTTGACTTTATCATCTCTAAGATCTCTCAGGTAGTCTGGGCAGCTTCGCTTCCAATGCACCTTTAATTTGTAATAGAGACAAATGGACTCTTTAGGAGTGACACGTGAAATTATCTCAGAATTGGCCTTTCTCTTACGGTTAAAATTTTTGACCTTGGCCGATTTCTCTCCCTTAGGAGGAGAAACCATTTCTGGACTATCACCGTTACCATCACCAACGTCCATGGAACTTTGGGAAACAGATCCTCCAAATAGATTTGCTTGACCAGTGCGCCAATGCATTGCTGCTTCAGTAGCAATTAGAAAATATGTCAGATCGATTAGGGTCACATCGTGATCAGTCATGTAGTGGTCCTTAAGGAACTAACTATATGACTCAGGAAGCGAATGAAGAACCAATTCAACAGCTAGGTTCCTTGGGAAAACGACAACCAACATTCCCAGTCTGTCAATGTGTGACTTCATCTTCAGGACGTGTGAACACACAAAATTTCCATCCATTTGTTCTTATGCCAATAGGGCTTGAGTGATCTTGAACTTTTCAAGTCGACGAAGACGTGGGTCAGGGAGAATCACTAGAGGATGTGGAGGAAGAGAAGTATGATTTCCAGTTCCACCAATGTATGAAGAAGGGAATGATCTTACACCTTGATCGACACGTGTAAGATCATCTTCAGATGGAAAGCTTTTTCCAAAAGGATGAGGAATATCATAGTTGTCTGAACTCGACATCTATAAAGGGAAAAATTCAAGTTAGTTGATTTGATCCTTAATATAACACCCAAATGAAATATTAAGGCTAGGACCCAACACAATAATGTAAAATTCAGAAGAGGGATGTCGTAATCCAATTTCAAATTATTTGAAGGTAGGTAAATGGTGATTTTCCAATTCCACCACGAAAACGAAATTTTAAATGAATTAGGTTTTAGATGAAATTCCTAGATCTTTTGAGATTCATTGAACTTTTCAATGATATGTTTAATCTTGATTGTGCTCTCACTTTGTGACTGGGATGTCGAGGATCACAAACGAAATGTATATAACCATGCAAATTACTTTGGTACTTTCTATGTCATTTATTTCCTAATCAATGTGTCGGTTAACCATACACGCTCCACTAACAACCAATAAGGTGCAATGTGCAATTTCACGGGTTAGCATCAAATTCCCATTTTTCTTAAAGTAACTAATATTGGGAATTTTATAAAAGTGTTTACTTACTTTATAATCCATTATACTTTTAATGAGAGTTTAATGTCCTATCCTACCCGATCGGATAACGATCCTCCACTAGTCAAGAGTGCGATGGGTAAGAATGGATACCCAATGACGGTGATTTTACAGGCCGCTTCCTTAAACACCCCTTATAGACCAGCTTCGTGAATGAGGTCTACTAACGGCAAGACTAACTTATCTTTTATATATATATATATATATATATATATATATATATATATATATATATATATATATATATATATATTAAATTTTTAATTTTATATAGTATAAGGGTGTATTTTAAACATTTAAAATACTAAGTGGTTTAATCCTTTATTAAATTAAACTTTTAGTTTAGTTAAATTTAAACCTTATATGGATTTATCAATTGTTTTTAATTTAATCTTTTAATTAAATTATTAATAAAGTCCATAAAGATATCTTATAGGTTTTTCCATTTAAATTTCTAAAAATAAACTTTTAATTTCAAATTTATATTATAAAACCAAAAGGGTGTATTTTAAAACCTTTCAAAATACTAGGTTAAATTTTAAATCAAAATAATCTTATCATTATCCAAATTTAACAAAATCATTTAATTATGATAATGATATCATATCACCTTTTAGAAAATTCAGTTTTAGGTATTAAAAACGAATTATGGTAATTATAGTAATCAAAAGGAGATCTGAAAATTGAAAAATTAGGGAACTGATGAGCCAACTCGTCGAGTTCCTGTTTCAGACATCCAAAAACAAGTTTATTCTTAATCAGACAGTTCACTATTGCATCAATTCAATTGAAAAACATCTTAGGCTCTGATACCACTATTGGGTTATGAGCATATCTACATTCCTATGTGATCATGCAACCCTAATTGCTTTGGATCTAAATTTTTCACTAATTGAACATGCAAATTGAATACCAAATAAATAACCCTAGATCTAGCATACAATTTCGAAATTCATATACAAATTAGGGTTAGAAGATTACCCCACTTGTTATGTAGTTATAACAAGTACAACCTTGAAGATCCTTGGCTCTTGAAAGCTTAGTGCCGAAAATTCCATGTGATGGGGCTCTTTATATCGTTGTGGGTTGCTAGGGTTTCTGGAGGAAACCCTAATTCTTGCTTAAGGCTTAAGCAGCCTATGGACTCTTAATTAGCAAGCCTTGGACGAAATCCATAGGGCCTCCCTATAGGATTTCGTCCACTCCTAATTAAGGAGTCCAACAGCCCAGTTCTATAACTATCAACGATTTGCAAAGCAACCCCTCCATTATTAATCAGTTCCTTTAATCCCAAAATTAATCCCAAACTAATTTCTGATTAATCACTAATTAATAATATAATTTCCAAATAATATATTAATCTTATAATATATTAATAAAATCATTTTGAGTACCAATTTATTATTTCAAATAATAAATCCTACTCTCTCTTCACCAGTCATCTTGTTTAGTTGCATGAGTGAAGACAACCCAAAAGGACCATGCTACAATCAAATCAAATACATACCAATTATAGTTATGGGCATAAACACCTTATCCAACACCAAATTCGAAGGCTCTTTGTTCCTTTAAGATATCGGATAAATTTGTTTCACCGCCAAAATGTGAGATATTTTGGATTAACCTGGAATCTAGCACACAAACATGTCAATAACATGATGTTTGGTCGACTTTGTAACGCCCGCAGATTAACGCTAGTCAATTTAGAGACAATAAGCGTTAAAAATGACTTTTAATAGGAGATTATTTAGAATAAATAATCTTAACCAAAGTATATTATGTGTCACAAGGATTCCGTATATATAAAAAACGATGAAATCCGACTTATAACGAAGATGTGATGACCCGTAGAAGTTTTATGACTAAACCCACACGACGCCGCATATCGTAAAAAGGAAATTTTTGTTAAAATACCTTTTAGCCTTATCAATCTAAATGAAAGGCCTAATATATGTTAAACCGAGAGTGTGCATATAAAGAACGTCCAAATCTTACTTCGTTAGAGGAAGTTATGATTTTTCTAAGATTTTGCATAGCAGTATATAACCCGAAAATTGAATTTTATATCGATCGATTTTTCGTCAGCACAACCTAAATGAGAATTGAAGATCTCATTAATAAGAGCTAAATGATATAAAGACAATCGAAAATGAACGTCAGATGACAAAATTATGATTTTTTAACGGACTTTGACTGTCTAAGCATGTTAAAATATAACTTTAAAAATAAAGTCAAAATTAGCCAACAGAGTCTAAACAAAAGTTGTAGATCACATTGCTACCTATGCTTGGATATAAAGAATGTCAAAAACGGAGCTCGTATGCGGAAGTAATGGATTTTAGAAGATAATTAGTTTTTGGAGTAACAGCGAGTGACACGTGACGTGATTCATCTCTTGAACGCCCCATGTTCAGACTTCAGACAATCTATAAATAGAAGGCACAAATCACTCCATTCTTCACACATTTCGAACCTATTCTCTCCCCATTACCGCCAAACCCTCTAAGCCTTTCCTTAGCACCTCCTAGGTGTTAGTAGCGAGTCTCAAAGTGCCAGAAGTCCCCGAAAAGAAGATCTTTCAACTCAGAAGTTCTGACCATGCAGAGCCCGGTTCCTCACTAAACTTCCTTGTAAGTGAGATATGCTAACCATACTTTAAGTATAACTTATGGTTAAGTTCATTATCGTTATTATGAACCTATAGACAAGTTTATTAGTGATTCCAATTCGTTATACTGATTGATCTACTTACAGGGATGATGTTTAGGCTTTGATTTAGTGAGGTGTTTAATGTGGGATTTCAAGACAATATACTTTGTATATCAAACAGACCCTACCTCCGATATGATCCTACCTGGTTGTTCCTTACTTAATAGATATTGAGTAGACGTTGAGTTAATGATGAATCTAGACTAATAATTAGTCACAATAAATAATAAAATAAAACTTAGCAATAATAATGTTAGGTTATGTCAAAGGAAAAGACAGCTGTTAGAAGCAAACCGCTGCCCAAATTTCAAGTCGTTACTTTAACAAGTGAGTGCATAGTCCCTATCATGAACATAATTTTAACACATGTATTGATAAAATTATTAAATATATGTTGAAAGTTTATATGTTAGTTATATGCTTCTTATCTGGAAATATGTGTTATATGTATATTTGATGATATACGCTATGCGAACCAGGCATGGTTCTATGTGTGTTGAGATGTATTTACATGATAATAATAATAGAAGTATCATAAATGAGAAGATAAATTTATGTTAATACTTAATACTTTGTATAAAATATTACACTAAATTAGGATAATGTTGTCGAAACAGAGTTAGTATTGAAAGTTGATTATAAGCATTGTAGGCTTGCTTAGTGATGAAATAAGACTTAAAAGAGATGCTTACTTCAATTAAGTTTGGATATTGGGTAGTATCTTATTAAGGTTACGTGTGTGATCGAAATGGAGAGTAGAAACTTTGTTCGAGGAGATTGATGATTGGTGAAGTATGTCCTATGTACAAAAAGTACTTTCTATGTACCAAGTCTTTTTCAAAGCTCTATGTATTAGGTGTTGCTTGTGTCGGGGTATTATTATGTTCCGGGGTACAAGTTCTACTAATACCAGGGTACTATAATATGCCAAAAGTACTATCATGTAAAAAGTCTTTTTTTGACACTATTGTGTGTCGGGGTACGGGAGTGTATGGGAGTACTTTATTAGTATCTCCCCATACTTTTCTTTTGATGATCTTTGTGTGTCCGCGTTTCCTTTCACGAAGTAATTGAGGGAACTTCGTAGACTGCCCATTAGAGTGTGTCAGTAATAGACGACTACCAGCTATGTCTGATGTTGTATTGCTGGATAGGGTGAGTCTAGGGGTAAAATACCTCACGATGCCAGTGTTGGATTAGGTGTCTAAGTTCATAACTATTTTTGGGATGTACTTGACCCGGTTGGCATGGTCCATTTGGGTTGCATGGCATCATGGACTTAGGTAGACTAAAATGAGAGAAAGGACACTTATGGTTTATTAATATATTATAAGTTCTAATATATTAATAATATTATTTAATTAGTATTGATCAAGAATTATTTTGGAATTAATTAAGTGATCAAAAGGAGACTAATTAAATATATGGGTTGATTGCGTAAATCATCCATTCTTGTATAGTGGGCTAATGATTCATGGTTTATCAAGTTGGGCTAAAACCCATAAGATGCTCCATGGTGTTTTTGAACGCATGGATCCAAGAAATGAAAAGCCATGTCAATTAGGGTTTACATGGTGTAACCCTAATTATGACACACTATAGAAGCATCATGTTGTAGACCAAAATCAGACTAAGTAAGAAAAGGGAGGGCTAGCCGATTTTTAGAGTGTTTGCATTTCTCTCTAAGTTATTCCAAGTGCTTTGGTGTTGTGTGAGACATTTGAGGCATCACACTTGAGGTGCTAGGCTCACAAGGTTCTCAAGGAATCCAAGCAACTAAAGGTATGTATTTCTTACTAACTTTTATGTTTAAAAGTTCCCCATGTATGTTAGATAGGTTATGAACCTTGGAAAAACAAATTTGCATGTATCATAGAAAAACATAGATCCAAGGTTTCTAGGGTTGCATGTACACCATAGGAGTGTTAGAATGCTTAAAAACCAATAGTGGTATCAGAGCCTAGGCTTGTCTTCTTGATATTTGATGCAAACTTGCTGAAAAACTCGAAAAATTGGTTGTTTGTATATTGGACTCGCCGACTCCATGGGGGACTCGACGAGTCCATGCCTATATTTAACCAACTCACCGAGTCAATTCATGCACTCGGCGAGTTGGCTTGTCAGAGTGCATTTTCCGACTTTTGCTGCTGGAAATGGACTAGAAACATTACCCTAAATTGTTTTGGTCTTATTAAACTTGTTTTAGATGGTGTAATGGTTATGCTAATCCATTTTAAATAGCTATTATCAAAATTTAAAGTTTTATATGGTTAATTTTATGATTCTTGAAATTGTTGATATGCATGTTCATGAACTTATGAGTTTAGAAGATCATAGGAATTATTTGTAACTTGCTTGTTAGTTTAATTCTTGATCATTATGTTTTTTAATGGAATCCATAATTTGTCCTCAAGTTATGGATTACCAAAAGTCATTCTTTTAATGTCCATTATGAAACACACAGGTTACATAAAATGAAAAGTCTCTCATTTTAATAAACCATTAACTCATAAGTCATGAAAGATGAAAAGTTTTGAAAGTTACAAAACTTGCCCTCAAGTTTTGGAACATGTAAAGTCACTCTAAAAACTTTAGTTCAAACCCCTAAAATTCTAAAAGTTAAAATTCAACCCTTATACTTTATAATATTATAGTTTAGTAATAATTATATATGTATAAGAATAAGTCATTTTACCGTTAGTAGGCCTCATTCACGAAGCCGGTCTATAAGGAGGGTATAAGGTTGTTGCCTATAAAATGGCAGCTTAATGGGTGTCCACTCTCACCCACCGCTTCCTTGATCGGTGGAGGTTCGTTAGCTGAATGGGTAAGACAAGGACTTAAAATCTTCATTAACAATATGATGAATATAAAGTAACTAAATGTTTTTATAAATTCTGAATCTTAGTTACTTTAGGAAAAATGTGAATAAGGTGCTAACCACTGAAATTACACTTTGCACTTTGCTTAAGTCAGTTAGTGGAGCGCGTATGGTTAACCGGCACACTAGCTGGACTTAACAAGGTAAGCAAAGGGTAACTTAATGTTTATCATAGTATCGATGGAGCACGTGTGGTTAACCGACACATCGATTGAGGGGTAAACATTAAGGGTACCATGTAATTTGCATGGTTACTTCACACCTTGTTTTGTGATCCTCGGCATCCCAGTCACAAAACCTAAAGGGCACACTCGAAATGGAAATATGTCATTGAAAAGTTCAATGAATCTCAAAAGAATCTAGGAGTTTCAAAACAATTTAAAACCTAATAATTTATTTCATTTTTCATGGTGGAAATTGGTGAATCGTCATTTGCCTACCTTCAAATATTCTATAGCTTGGATTACGACATCCCTATTCCAAGTTATAAAATATAGTGTTGGGTCCTAGCCTTAATATTTCATGTTGGGTGTTATATTAAGGACTTTAAATCAACTATCTTGAATATCTCCCAAAAGATGTCTGGTTCAGACAATTATATCTTCCCAAAACTCTTGGAACAAGCCTTCCTAATGAAGCTGATGTCCCGTGACTAGTTCATGGAAATCATACTTCAATTCCTCCACCTCCTCCAATTATTCTCCCTACCCACAAGTTCAAGTTCACTCAAGCCCTATTGGCAAAAAACGTCTATGTGTGATCACATCTTGGAGATGAAGTCACATATTGACAAGCTGGGAGAGTTGGGTGTCAAAGTCTTGGAGAAAGTTGGTTGTTCAGTCACTTTCTAAGTCACATAGTGAGTTTCTTTAGGACTACTATGTAACAGACTATGACATGACCATTAATGATCTTATCTATTTGCTTGGTGCTGCTGAATCAACAATGATTTAGAGCTCTGGTAAAGAAAATTTGATTAGTAGATCAACTTCCCAAACTACCATGGACATTGACTATTGGTGACATTGGACATCCAGAAAGCTTTCTCTTCCCAACGGAAAGGGATCGGCCATAGTCAACTCGGTTGACCAAATGGAAAAGAGAAAGGCTAAGTCTCAGATAATCCTGTGTACCATTCCAAAAGAGTCCATATGGTTCTATTGCCAAAAAGGAAGGGGCATTGGTTGCAAAGCTGCCCTAACTACCTGAAAGATTTGAGAGAAGGTCTAGTCAGAAAGTTTGATTCTACTTTAGGTAAGCCCACTATCTAACTCTGTTAAGTTCTTTATTGATGATTCTTAATACAAAATGTGACTCGATTACATTTTGGTGTTTGGCAGAATCAAGCAAAGGGAACTTAAAGAAAGAGTATGCTGAATCTGATCGCGAAGATGGATTTCAATCGCATGGTTCGAAGATCGAATTCTTGAGCTACTACTTAGAGAGTTATGATAGATTGCTAGGATATATGTAATAGCATAGTTTTCATTTAAAGTTGCATTGTAAGGAAAAAGTTTTTTCCGCATTTATAAATAAATAAAATTTTGTTTTATTTTATTATATCTCCTTGCAATGGCATTTTATGAAAAATTGATGTTTGTATGGTTCTAGCAATAATGGAAATGTGAATTTGATTCTTTCATTTTTGGAAGTGTCTAAATTTACCAAATAAAGAATATTCTCATCAACCAAGTTTCAATTGGACCGAAACTTGGAATCATGTAAGTTATATAGTATGATGAATGAGAAATTTCATCTTTGGAAAATTAAGACTAATTCCTTGTTTACATGTATATGTGAGTCAAGTGAAGGACTAAGGGATCCAATACACATTCTTGTGCATTGGTCAAGGTCCACCACAAAAGATCGATAAGACTATTCGTCATGATTTACTAAAGTTGAGTAAATATGGTTATACTTACCAGTTTAAGTATAATTATGAAACATTGGAAAAGTTTCGATGTATTCCAGGACGAATGAGAAGAATCAAATTAGGCAGAAAGATAAAATTTTCTCAAATTTGAAAAGATCGGAGAGTACTTTAGTATCATGTTTTGTGATCATCTTAATGATTATGAAACCATAACACAATTGGTTCTCTAAGGACATCTTCGTGCATTCTTATGGATAAGAAGAGGAATCATGAATTTTTGAAGTGGATAAATCAAGAAGACGAGTCATACTTTGTTCCAAAAACAAATCTTAGAGTCATACTCCAAGATTGTAACTTGAGTGACATATCTTAAAGAAAGGTTTATAACACTTGTCAAATGTAAGAGTAAAATGTGTCCTACTCTTGTACATTAGAAATTGGAAAGTTGTGATGTTTTGGATAAAACAAAGACCAACTAAGGCCAATTGTTTGAAGTGTTTTTCTTGATAAAAAAATCTGTACTATCTCTTGAATATTTGGAAAGTGAGTCTTATATGTCAAGAGGATGGTGGGAATCTTAAAGATCTTGAGAAAGCTTCTAGATCTAATCAAGAAGAAAAATCTATAGTTTATCACTAGCACACGACTTGAGGTTTATTACCTATTGTGTTGACATATTCCTATTTCTGTGCCCATTCCAGTTAAAGTTGGCTTTGCATATGAGTTCTGAGAGTTCTCAATTGGTTGCATAACAACTTGGAAGCAATGGCAGGCCCTTGTGCTGCCAGGTGGCAAGAAGTTAAGACTGCATAAGTTCAATCCATAAGAGTTCGGATTTGTCACTAACCTTGTCTTGTGATTATGGTTTTGACAAATTCACATGGATAGGAACACATACACCATAAAATCTAAGTGTCATAAGGTTTCTCTCCGATTCATGAAAATGATGGTGAGGAAACGATATCACTAAGTAGATTTTAAGTAGATAGCAATTGTGATATTTGCATTCTCAAAGTCGTTAGTGGAGCGTGTGTGGTTAACCGACACACTAACATGGATTTGTGAGAAATGGAAAAGGTCTAAACAATTGAGACTATGATTACGACATTCCTTTTTTCATAGTTCTGAAATTGTTTAGATACACATGTGTGCTATCTAAGAAAAGGTGTATGATTTTGATAAAGTTTTATCAAAGCATCTTGTATAAGAAATATGAACTTTGGTAAGAAGGTCAATAAAGTATTGATTTCTAGAAGTCTAACTGATTTTTGAGTACATGTCAAAGATAGTGGGAGCATAAGTGTTATGCTAATAATCATCATGCAAGTGGGAAACATGGAGGCAAGGACAAGATCAGTCCATGCCATTTAATGGCGACTGAAGCTTTTACAACCTGAGCAATGGGGGCTCAGCAGACAGAATCTTGCCAATCTTGGTCCGCAGAGTGGCCCGAAATGAGATTCAAGGCAGAACAACCCTACATTAGATTACCGAAGTTGTCGCCGATGCGAGAATGCATACCCTCCGCACCATTCGTCTAGAAGATGCTCGCGAGAGATCTAAGATAAACCATGAAACCCTGCTGCAAGCACTGGCTGAATCACGAGCCGAAGTCATAGAGCTCCAAGTACGCCAAAGGGTGTACGAAAGACACCTACTTGATGTGGAACGTCGACTGGCTGAACTGAGAGTTCGCCAGAGGGATGACCGTCTCCAGTGGTAGACGCTTTACTTTATTGTCCTTGTTAGAAGGAATCGTTTTCTGTCTATGCCCGATGTGGCATTTTCTATGAAATTGTCTTGTACTGTCGGTACTTTGCTTAGGTCTTTATGCTGTCAAGGACTATCTTCTCTGGATATGATGTAAGACCTTTTGCAAGGTCATTTTCCTGAATCTTTACGTCATGAATATCAAAGATATTGACAGTCGGCTAACTTCTGTGTCATTCTTTATTCAAGTACCCTCATCATACTTTCATTTGAGTCGATCTAAAACATGCTTTAGTCAAGTCATTAGACTATAGCAATTTAACTCCAGAGACATTTCCAAGTCTCTTTCAGTGGTTGGATCTTGTTATTCACCAACCCACGATACCTCGGCTTGAACGAAAAACGTCTTGAGGCCATTCTACGAACGTACTTCTACTCATTACTAGGACTGCATCATAGGGATGTAGGTCAAACCTTCGCGAACACACTTCCATTCCGTGCTAGGACTGCATCATAGGGATGTAGGTTAAACTTTCGAGAACATACTCTTACTCTTTTCTTGAGCAATCGAAGTACATCTAGGGTCAACCAGAATCGCTCACAAAATCCTTATCTTTCGTGCTAACAGAACCATGTCGTTATCAAGAAACAATTAGCTTCATACGTACATCTCTTTCTTCTAGGTCGTTTTCCCAGTGAAGCCGTCATATCAGAACACCGAAGTACTCATGCATGGAGTACCTCATAGTTCTTTTCTTTCCGAAGAAATTCCCGAAGTACCACTCGTGCAGTACGTCAAGTTTAATCCAAGGATTCATGCGGTTGATCTATCACCGAGGAGTGTATACATAAGAGTGATATATAATCAAGGTTCTACAAGTTTAGAATTGATGATTCCACTTTAACTTCTTTTTCCTCGATGGGATGTGAGCTTAAAGAAGAATCAGTTATCTGACTACCTTTTCAATCTTAATTATATACGACTTGTATACACGAAATTGTGATTGTGAAACCATGTATGAATTCTAAAATGAACTTCAGGACGGAGAACTGCTCAAGACTACGAGTAATCACATCGTCATGTGAACAAACTTAGAACCCAGTATGACTCCCGTAAACGGATCGCCCTATAGTCTAAACACTCCGGAGACACAAGAACAGTGCAAACAACTTAGCAAACTACACAGAAATAGAATTACAAGGCCAGGCTTCTCACCCTGGAGAACCCCGGTCTTATTCTTCGAGAGATCGGTGGATTGCATCGTATGTACCTCGAATATCGAGGACTCCGTCAATATTTCATTAGAAATCATTATCTCTGCCTCGCATAGATGAGATGGTTGAGAAAACGCAAGGAAAGAATTACTTTCAGAAATGGATATGAGATCCGAATATCACCAGTTTGAGTGTTAGGGAAGGATGTCCGGAAGTCTACCTTCCGAACTCGATGCGGACACTTCGAGTCCATAGTGATACCTTTCGGATAGGACCAATACGCCCATAGATTTCATGAGCTAAATGAGTAGGGTACGTCTTTCTTACTTGGATCAGTTCGTCATTTCTCCATATAATGGCTTACTTATCTACCCTCGTAGTAAGAAGGAACCTCTGGAAACATTACCCTCGGAGATACTTTTCGCAAAGTTCTCTGAACTCGAGTTTTGGAATTGAAGAGTCACAATTTCCTAAGACACACTATTAGTGATGTGGAAATTCTTGAGTACTCTGTCAATGGATCCGAAATAGTTAGGGAATTGGTCGACACCAGAGACGCCGACAGACATTCGCCAAATTCTAGGTCCTACAGACCTACTGTCTTAGTTCATTCATAACTCCTCGCAAGTTACAGAAACCTGTACGACTTTTACCCGGTAAGGGGTGGCTCTTGACTGGGAAGTTAAACAAGAAAAAGAAACCTTTGGAATTCCAGGTGAGGGACCTAGTTCTTTGGGAAGTCTCACTCTGGGAATGGCTTAATACGCTTCGTAAAGCGTGGAAAGCTAAATCCAAGATAGATAGGACCTCCGAGATTCTTACCAGAATCGGTCCTGTACCTCGCAAACTATACCTACTCCGCGAACTCAGTAACATACGTTTACTCTTCGCATCTCGATCGTGAAACCATACCTTTCCGTTAGGACTTTAGTAAGTCCACTCGTCGAGATCCACGCCTTCATATTAGAACCGTAGTGACCCTCAACCGAGAGGTCAAGCAGAAGAAGCAACACTATCGCCCATTAGTGAAGGTTTGTTGGGATACCAACCGAGAACCCGATTTCACTTAGGATCGCTAGAACCAATCGATTAGGAAGTTTCCTCCTCACAACTCGATAATTCGTACCTACTTCCTTGCCTAAATTCTAATTTCGGGACGAAATTCCCTTCAACAGGGGGATGATGTGACAACCCGAAATTTCCATTATGTACAAACCATATTAAGCCAATAGAAGTTAGAACAGTTCAGTGAAATTCCAGACTTCGGGTATAAGTTTGGCAGTTTTTCAGGATTTACACTTAAGGAGATATCAGGAGAGTGGATGCACTAGCTTTTTGTGCAACACTGTTAGTCCAATACTCTAGGACATTAGAGTTCATTCCGGGAATAAAAATATTTTCTGCGAAAAATCCAAGGACTATATATAGAAATCTGAACCAAAATAATTCATTAGTTACATTTCCAATTAGAGAAAATCCAAAATTCTCTCTCACGGATCTTCGGGTTTTTATCCCAAATTGTGATTACTTCGATCTAGTTATATTATATAGCTAAGATTGTGTTTAGAAACATCAAAATCGAATCAAAACCCCAAGATTTGGGAGTTTACCGCCCAAGAACACTTAGGGAGTAAACTCCATTTTAAGGGCCAAAAAGTGTCCCGATGTCCCTCAAAGCCTTGGAACTCAAACTGGAAGCCACCATTGCATGTTTAGGACACAAAATCAATTAGAAACAATGGCTAGAAGTGAGTTCACGGCCTAGGATGTTCTTGGGCCGTGAACTCCATTTTTAAGTGTCAAAATGCCTTTAAAACCTCCCTTAAGCTAAGAGACTAATTTATACATGTACCTAGATGAGTTTAGGACTAGCAAACAACCTTAAAGCACCAAGAGTAAGTTGTTCAAGGCCCAAAAGGTTCTAGGGCTGTGAACTCCATAAAATGGTGTCAAATGGTGCCATAAACTCTACAAAAGCCTAGTTTAGTTCCTAGTTAATTTAGGGACTTGAAAACACCATAAACATCCTCCCAAGGGAGATTACGGCTGTAGTCTCCAAGGGATATGGTCCCAGGGCCATAAAATCCTCAAAGGAGTTAAAAGGAAGCCCAAACACTTGTTTAAGCCTTGAAGCAATTCACCAGTTGAGTTGTACTAATTTTAAGCCTCATTTAGTGACCCAAATAGAGGTTACAGCCAGGAGCTTACTCTCCAGGGCCGTGAACTCCAAAACATATGGTAATTTGACCATAAACTCCCATTAGAGGTTTTGCACTCCTTTGTTGCAACCCATTAGCCTCCTAGCACTTGACCAAAAGTGTTTTCCTCGAATTAGGATATTTATACATGTTTAATTAGTGTTATAATCACTAATTGTTATTATACATATGTCTTCATATGTATTTAGGGTCATTGTGTGTGTCTAAAGTCTTCACTTGACACCTAGCGGTCCTACCTCTTCAGTTCATCCGTATCACCCTCAACAGGTGAGTTCATACCCCTTAATCAATGTTTCAACTATTTTTAAATGTTTTATGGGGGGGATACAAGAAGAATCATGCTACTTATTATATCAATCACATGTGATTAATAAGCAACATTCAAATGATTTACTACTCATTAGCCGTTTTACCAAACAGTTTACTTCAAATGATTTTCATAAACACTTTATATGTTTAAAACTCCTTATTAAACTGTACATTTTACTCTTTATGTTTCATTTCAAACTCATTTACAACTGTGTTTCAAACAAATGTTTATTTATACTTAAACTGTTTTATCAAACCCCTGCTTTCAAACCGTTTTATAGATTGACATCAAGTCGATCTTTTCTTAGAAAAGATTTATATTCAAAGGTTTTACAAAACTTATTTTATGATTTTATATTATAAATTGCATGCCTCTATATGCATAGTTATATAAGTAATGTTTAAAAGACTTAGGAAGGCTATCCACCTTGTTTCCCTTTCCTCGATTTGGATGTGGTCTGATAAGATATCGGGTACCCGTCCAAAGGTCGTTTAAATATTAGTTATATATCATGTGTACATATATAGTCATAAAAGGTCTTTCCAGTTCATCCAATGCCCTTGGGTAGCAAGGGTATACATTCATGTTCATACGTACCAGTTATGTTACTAGTAAGCTACCATATGGGTAGTTTAGGAAGATACTAGAACTATTACTAGAACACAATATCATACAATGAGTCAGTTCATTCATGAGTCAATACTTGCTAGATAGAGAGAACATACATTACAGCTAGAACATTAGAGTACATTACTATACAATTACATGATTACGTTTACATAGAGATTCTATTATAAGCATGCCTATATATGTATAGTTATATAAGTAATGTTTAAAAGACTTGGGAAGGCTATCCACCTTGTTTCCTTTTCCTCGATTTGGATGTGGTATGATAGGATATCGGGTACCGTCCGAAGGTCTTTTAAGCATTAGTTATATATCATGTATACATATATGGACATAATAGTTTCCTTTCAGTCAGTTCAGTACCTTTGGGTAGCAAAGGCATACGTTCATATACTTTTACATGATTACGCTTACATAAGTACATATACATGAATACGTTAACAAAATTTTGATCCACTGTATCGGAGCATGCCTTAAATGTCATGGCCCGAGTTGTAGCCAGAGTCTCTTGGAGGGAGAGCATGAGTTTGTGTATAGATCTATACTGGATTGACTATCCTACACCTTGCTGCTAGCTACAGCCGGACCTGCAGGTCTGCGGGTGCCAAACGTCATTTCTCTTATTACGACCTAACCTTGTCGTTATTATTAGTTGATAGTATGGTACAATTACTCACATGATACCTTAATATAAATCCGGTTGAAGGTAGTTAGTACAACAGTAGTTCCTATAATATAACACTTCAGTACTACATTAATTTCCCCTTTTCATATATTTAGTGATCATTTCACTTAAACATTAAATGTAAAAACTATATTTTGTTAAAGATAGTTACACTTGGGAAAATTACATACTTTTACAAGAAACAAACATTTAGAACAGTTAAGTCTTGGTAGAAGACTACATTGAGAACAATTAGGTCTTGGTAGAAGACACCCTTTATAAAGTAGTAGGAATCATAGGGATTTCTAGGGTTTTTCAAAACGTTTACAGTTGTTTTACAAACATTTTTACACTTACAGTTCATATACATTTTCAATACTTACAATTCTTACATACAAATTAAGACACTAAAATACTTATGATCTCACCAGCTCCAAAGCTGATACCCGCTTTCAAAATTACTTGTATCCTCAGGTCATCATAGACAGGTACCGATGCAAGGATTAGGGAAGATGGAGCTCTTTGAAGACTCATCTTTCATTTTGATTTATGCTTAAGTGTTTATCAAAATTTGACGAAACACACTTGTATAATAATTATATTATTAATGCAATGGATGATGTTGTTGCTTGTTTACTACTTTACATTGTTGTGATACTGTACATGACGTCCTCCGCCCCAGAACGTTTCCGCCATTCTTGGTTTTGGGGTGTGACAGATTGGTATCAGAGCATTGTTTATAGTGAATTAAGTATATCAACCCATAAAAGGTATACTAACTATAAATACATAAGGGATTAAAAATACTATGACCAAGAGTTTATACTTCAAATAATAAAATATTTAATAAAGTATACGTGCCTGCATTCATATTAAAATTAGTTTCACTAGGACAGTACAAAAGAATTACGATTGTTGGGCAACACAGGTGGGCTTAGAGACATATGGTCAAAACTGGAAAGATATAGCCTGATCACCTATATTATCCGAGGGTGGACTAGCATGTGCCTAAGTGTAGTTGTGTGGTTGCAACAAGTATAAAATCTTACTAACCCTACCACAATGAGAACAGTAGAACATAACATTAAACTTAAAATACTATAGGAGTATTTGGTGTTACTATAAGTACGTTATACTTGAGAACTAAAACGGGATCTTCATTACTAAGTTGATAGTTGCTAAGTGGATACACTAAGGATATATGTAATTAGGATGTTATAGACTCAGAATCTGTGAAATTTTACTTTACCCCGATTCTGTGTGAATATGGAGTTAAGATCACTTATTCGAAGGCCTATCCTGTTTCGATTACATATAACTGGTATGCACTTCACAAATAGCGATGTAACTGATGAAGATTTTCTAAATAATTATCTAGATAGTTCGTCTAATAATTATTTTCTTACCCCAATTCTCGCGTAGATAACATGGCTGGACTCCATCCCCACGGCAACCCGTACCTCCCGAATGAGGTCATTGCTGGTTGGTTTGGAGAAGAACCAGAGAATGATCATCCTATCCCTATGAATGATCACCATGATGAAGAACTTTCGGACGATGCTAACTCCGAACCAGAGGTTGAGAACCTACCCCAGGCAGCTCCCGTTCCAATTCCAAACCCTCGTCCGACTTTTCATGGCCGACGCCCGAGTGGGTGGAATGCTTGGAAACATGGAGCCAAGGACAAGATCAGCCCATGCCATTTAATGGCGACCAAAGCTTTTACGACCTGAGAAATGGGGGCTCAGCAGACAGAATCTTGCTAATCTTGGTCCGCAGAGTGGCCCGAAATGAGATTCAAGGCAGGACAGCCCTAAATCAGATTACCGAAGTTCTCGCCGATGCGAGAATGCATACCCTCCGCACCATTCGTCTAGAAGATGCTCGCGAGAGATCTGAGAGAAACCATGAAACCCTGCTGCAAGCACTGGCTGAATCACGAGCCGAAGTCATAGAACTCCAAGTACGCCAAAGGGTGTACGAAAGACACCTACTTGATGTGGAACGTCGACTGGCTGAACTGAGAGTTCGCCAGAGGGATGACCGTCGCCAGTGGTAGACGCTTTACTTTATTGTCCTTGTTAGAAGGAATCGTTTTCTGTCTATGCCCGATGTGGCATTTTCTATGAAATTATCTTGTACTGTAGGTACTTTGGTTAGGTCTTTATGCTGTCAAGGGCTATCTTCACTGGATATGAGGTAAGACCTTTTGCAAGGTCATTTTCCTGAATCTTTACGTCATGAATATCAAAGATATTGATAGTCGGCTAACTTATGTGTCATTCTTTATTCAAGTACCCTCATCATACTTTCATTTGAGTCGATCTGAAACATGCTTTAGTCAAGTCATTAGACTATAGTAATTTAACTCCAGAGACATTTCCAAGTCTCTTTCAGTGGTTGGATCTTGTTATTCACCAACCCACGATACCTCGGCTTGAACGACAAACGTCTTGAGGCCATTCTACGAACGTACTTCTACTCATTACTAGGACTGCATCATAGGGATGTAGGTCAAACCTTCGCGAACGCACTTCCATTCCGTGCTAGGACTGCATCATAGGGATGTAGGTCAAACTTTCGAGAACATACTCTTACTCTTTTCTTGAGCAATGGAAGTACATCTAGGGTAAACCAGAATCGCTCACAAAATCCTTATCTTTCGTGCTAACAGAACCATGTCGTTATCAAGAAACAATCAGCTTCATACGTACATCTCTTTCTTCTAGGTCGTTTTTCCAGCAAAGCCGTCATATCAGAACACCGAAGTACTCATCCATGGAGTACCTCATAGTTCTTTTCTTTCCGAAGAAATCCCCGAAGTACCACTCGTGCAGTACGTCAAGTTTAATCCAAGGATTCATGCGGTTGATCTATCACTGAGGAGTGTATACATAAGAGTGATATATAATCAAGGTTCTACAGGTTTAGAATTGATGATTTTACTTTAACTTCTTTTTCCTCGATGGGATGATAGCTTAAAGAAGAATAAGTTATTCGACTACCTTTTCAATCTTAATTATATACGACTCGTATACACGAAATTGTGATTGTGAAACCATGTATGAATTCTAAAATGAATTTCAGGACGGAGAACTGCTCAAGACTATGAGTAATCACATCGTCATGTGAACAAACTTAGAACCCAGTATGACTCCAATAAGCGGATCGCCATACAGTCTAAACACTCCGGAGACACAAGAACAGTGCAGACAACTTAGCAAACTACACAGAAATAGAATTAGAAGGCTAGGCTTCTCACCTTGGAGAACCCCGGTCTTATTCTTCCAGAGATCGGCGGATTGCATCGTATGTACCTCGAATATCGAGGACTCCGTCAATATTTCATTAGAAATCATTATCTCTGCCTCGCATAGATGAGATGGTTGAGAAAACGCAAGGAAAGAATTACTTTCAGAAATGGATATGAGATCCGAATATCACCAGTTTGAGTGTTAGGGAAGAATGTCCGGAAGACTACCTTCCGAACTCGATGCGGACACTTCGAGTCCGTAGTGATACCTTTCGGATAGGACCAATATGCCCATAGCTTTCATGAGCTAAATGAGTAGGGTACGTCTTTCTTACTTGGATCAGTTCGTCATTTCTCCATATAATGGCTTACTTATCTACCCTCGTAGTACGAAGGAACCTCTGGAAACATTACCCTCGGAGATACTTTTCACAAAGTTCTCTGAACTCGAGTTTTGGAATTGAAGAGTCACAATTTCCTAAGACACACTATTAGTGATGTGGAAATTCTTGAGTACTCTGTCAATGGATCCGAAACCGTTAGGGAATTGGTCGACACCAGAGACGCCGACAGACATTCGCCAAATTCTAGGTCCTACAGACCTACTGTCTTAGTTCATTCATAACTCCTCGCAAGTTACAGAAACCTGTACGACTTTTACCCGGTAAGGGGTGGCTCTTGACTGGGAAGTTAAACAAGAAAAAGAAACCTTTGGAATTCCAGGTGAGGGACCTAGTTCTTTGGGAAGTCTCACTCTGGGAATGGCTTAATACGCTTCGTAAAGCGTGGAAAGCTAAATCCAAGATAGATAGGACCTCCGAGATTCTTACCAGAATCGGTCCTGTACCTCGCAAACTATACCTACTCCGCGAACTCAGTAACATACGTTTACTCTTCGCATCTCGATCGTGAAACCATACCTTTCCGTTAGGACTTTAGTAAGTCCACTCGTCGAGATCCACGCCTTCATATTAGAACCGTAGTGACCCTCAACCGAGAGGTCAAGCAGAAGAAGCAACACTGTCGCCCATTAGTGAAGGTTTGTTGGGATACCAACCGAGAACCCGATTTCACTTAGGATCGCTAGAACCAATCGATTAGGAAGTTTCCTCCTCACAACTCGATAATTCGTACCTACTTCCTTGCCTAAATTCTAATTTCGGGACGAAATTCCCTTCAACAGGGGGATGATGTGACAACCCGAAATTTCCATTATGTACAAACCATATTAAGCCAATAGAAGTTAGAACAGTTCAGTGAAATTCCAGACTTCGGGTATAAGTTTGGCAGTTTTTCAGGATTTACACTTAAGGAGATATCAGGAGAGTGGATGCACTAGCTTTTTGTGCAACACTGTTAGTCCAATATTCTAGGACATTAGAGTTCATTCCGGGAATAAAAATATTTTCTGCGAAAAATCCCAGGACTATATATAGAAATCTGAACCAAAATAATTCATTAGTTACATTTCCAATTAGAGAAAATCCAAAATTCTCTCTCACGGATCTTCGGGTTTTTATCCCAAATTGTGATTAATTCGATCTAGTTATATTATATAGCTAAGATTGTGTTTAGAAACATCAAAATCGAATCAAAACCCCAAGATTTGGGAGTTTACCGCCCAAGAACACTTGGGGAGTAAACTCCATTTTAAGGGCCAAAAAGTGTCCCGATGTCCCTCAAAGCCTTGGAACTCAAACTGGAAGCCACCATTGCATGTTTAGGACACAAAATCAATTAGAAACAATGGCTAGAAGTGAGTTCACGGCCTAGGATGTTCTTGGGCCGTGAACTCCATTTTTAAGTGTCAAAATGCCTTTAAAACCTCCCTTAAGCTAAGAGACTAATTTATACATGTACCTAGATGAGTTTAGGACTAGCAAACAACCTTAAAGCACCAAGAGTAAGTTGTTCAAGGCCCAAAAGGTTCTAGGGCCGTGAACTCCATAAAATGGTGTCAAATGGTGCCATAAACTCTTCAAAAGCCTAGTTTAGTTCCTAGTTAATTTAGGGACTTGAAAACACCATAAACATCCTCCCAAGGGAGATTACGGCTGTAGTCTCCAAGGGATATGGTCCCGGGGCCATAAAATCCTCAAAGGAGTTAAAAGGAAGCCCAAACACTTGTTTAAGCCTTGAAGCAATTCACCAGTTGAGTTGTACTAATTTTAAGCCTCATTTAGTGACCCAAATAGAGGTTACGGCCAGGAGTTTACTCTCCAGGGCCGTGAACTCCAAAACATATGGTCATTTGACCATAAACTCCCATTAGAAGTCTTGCACTCCTTTGTTGCAACCCATTAGCCTCCTAGCACTTGACCAAAAGTGTTTTCCTCGCATTAGGATATTTATACATGTTTAATTAGTGTTATAATCACTAATTGTTATTATACATATGTCTTCATATGTATTTAGGGTCATTGTGTGTGTCTAAATTCTTCACTTGACACCTAGCGGTCCTACCTCTTCAGTTCATCCGTATCTTTCCAGTTCATCCAATGCCCTTGGGTAGCAAGGGTATACATTCATGTTCATACGTACCAGTTATGTTACTAGTAAGCTACCATATGGGTAGTTTAGGAAGATACTAGAACTATTACTAGAACACAATATCATACAATGAGTCAGTTCATTCATGAGTCAATACTTGCTAGATAGAGAGAACATACATTACAGCTAGAACATTACAGTACATTACTATACAATTACATGATTACGTTTACATAGAGATTCTGTTATAAGCATGCCTATATATGTATAGTTATATAAGTAATGTTTAAAAGACTTGGGAAGGCTATCCACCTTGTTTCCTTTTCCTCGATTTGGATGTGGTATGATAGGATATCGGGTACCGTCCGAAGGTCTTTTAAACATTAGTTATATATCATGTATACATATATGGACATAATAGTTTCCTTTCAGTCAGTTCAGTACCTTTGGGTAGCAAAGGCATACGTTCATATACTTTTACATGATTAGGCTTACATAAGTACATATACATGAATACGTTAACAAAATTGTGATCAGTGGTATTGGAGCATGCCTTAAATGTCATGGCCCGAGTTGTAGCCAGAGTCTCTTGGAGAGAGAGTGTGAGTTTGCGTATAGATCTATACTGGATTGACTATCCTACACCTTGCTGCTAGCTACAGCCGGACCTGCAGGTCTGCGGGTGCCAAACGTCATTTCTCTTATTACGACCTAACCTTGTCGTTATTATTAGTCGATAGTATGGTACAATTAATCACATGATACCTTAATATAAATCCGGTTTAAGGTAGTTAGTACAGTAGTAGTTCCTATAATATAACACTTTAGTACTACATTAATTTCCCCTTTTCATATATTTAGTGATCATTTCACTTAAACATTAAATGTAAAAACTATATTTTGTTAAAGATAGCTACACTTGGGAAAATTACATACTTTTACAAGAAACGAACATTTAGAACAGTTAAGTCTTGGTAGAAGACTACATTGAGAACAGTTAGGTCTTGGTAGAAGACACCCTTTATAAAGTAGTAGGAATCATAGGGATTTCTAGGGTTTTTCAAAACGTTTACAGTTGTTTTACAAACATTTTTACACTTACAGTTCATATACATTTTCAATGCTTACAATTCTTACATACAAATTAAGACACTAAAATACTTATGATCTCACCAGCTCCAAAGCTGATACTCGCTTTCAAAATTACTTGTATCCTCAGGTCATCATAGACAGGTACCGATGCAAGGATAAGGGAAGATGGAGCTCGTTGAAGACTCATCTTTCATTTTGATTTATGCTTTAGTGTTTATCAAAATTTGATAGAACACACTTGTATAATAATTATATTATTAATGCAATGGATGATGTTGTTGCTTGTTTACTACTTTACATTGTTGTGATACTGTACATGACGTCCTCCGCCCCAGAACGTTTCCGCTGTTCTTGGTTTTGAGGTGTGACATTTAATCATATTTAGTCAAGGATATATATATATATATATATATATATATATATATATATATATATATATATATATATGAATTTTATGTTGGAATTGGTCAACATAAGGAAATTCTATATATGGGTCCATTATTTGCATTCTAAAATTCGATTATGATTACGACATCCCTTTTCATAATCTGAGTTATGAGAACTTGGTAAATAGAAATAGAAATATTATAGCAAAAGACTGGTCTAGTATCATGCCTTTATGAATCGTGTCCCAATGCTTCAGATATAGGATCGATTGCATATGATATAATATTCATATGTTCTAAATTTTTCCAAATGCCCAGAGCATTAAGAGGGAAAAAGTACTAGAACTAGATATGACTAATTTGATTAAGCAATTATCGAGGACAATCCAAGATTTACCAAAGATTGGTTCTCAGGGATAGTTGAAATTATAGTGTTAATTTTGGAAGGACCATATTGACATATTCTGAAATGAGGCAACTCTTGTTCAAGAGTAATATTCAAAAGGGGAATATGGAAATGTTCGCATAGGTGGAAGTTATTCATTAAATATGTGTAAGATTAGGAAACTTAATGCAAGAAGAATGTTCAAAGGCAATGAACTTTGAATATGAGACTTCGTTTCCATGGAGTTGATCTCCATTGGAATACTATGTAATGTCTGCTGACAAGTCTTTGTGACTTTGTGCATAATCAATACAAGATGACCAATGCATATAAGTTTAGAATTTAGGTAAATGGCAGGAATTTGGAATTCTTGCATTTGCCGTAAGGATTTGGGATTGTGAAATTAGTATCATTAGAATTATGTTCAATCGATCTATTTCACAGAGTAAAGATCATAGACAAACTTAGTGTGCATACTTGGTGTATGGCATCACTAATGTTTGGAAAAACAGAGTGTGCATACTTTATGTGTGGCATGACTAGTGTTTAGAAAAAAAACCATTATGTACATGTTTGGAGCATGGGACAACTATTGTTTTAATTCAAGTATAAAATTGATAGTTTGAAACAGTATGCAATGAATAATGTGTAATCAATATGGTGATAAATAAAATATGCTCTATTTATATTCATAAGTTCTGAGACCATATTTGATTCGATTATTCTGGTGTTTCACTTTGCATGTTTTGACTTCCAGAATAAGTAGGTCATTATTTCCAAATGACTAAGTTATTCAAACCATCCACAGTCGTTCATATGTTGTAAGTAGATATGAATCAAGACTTTCATGAAGCTGGATTGAAGATGTCCAAGGTATGGGACATAGCACAAGTTGCTGCAACATTCATGAGTGCTCATAAGTTCTGAGTATTAGATTCAACCCACGCTCACTGGTATCACTTCATGGAATTTATCTCAAGTGATCATGAGATGGTAATATCATATAAGTCTTCAAACCTAGAGATATGACTTGCTGCCTATGAGTTGGCTATACATTGATTGTATGCAAATGCATTGGTAACTCGATGTTATAAAATGTGCCTTTGTGTATGATTTAACAAGTAGTAGAACAAACATATGAGTCAAAGTTTATTTGTTCCTTCTTGGATTAGAAGCGATATCTGGGCCCCACGATGATTTTGTGTTGACCCATGTACCGGGCCCAGTCAGAAGTAAGTTGATGTGTTCAATTAAGTTCTATGTCAAACAAATCGGAAATCGGGAAACAAACTGCTGGACAATAAGTAAGACATTGTTCCATGTATTTGCTTGGGTGATATCTAGAATAGAGGATTATATGATCACTTATCTGAAATGGTGTATCATCATCATTTTAGTTCCGCGACACCTTGAAAGAGCTACGATTGCTGATCGGTTCCTGAAGTTATTCTTGCAGATATAGTTATTAGACTTATCCAAGTGGGAGACTGTTGGATTAGGTGTCTAAGTTCATAACTATTTCTAGGATGTACTTGACCCGGTTGGCATGGTCCATTTGGATTGCATGGAATCATGCACTTGGGTAGACTAAAATGAGAGAAAGGACACTTGGTGTTTATTAATATATTATAAGTTCTAATGTATTAATAATATTATTTAATTAGTATTGATCAAGAATTAATTTGGAATTAATTAGGTGATCAAAAGGAGACTAATTAAATATATGGGTCGATTGTGTAAATCATCCATTCTTGTATAGTGGGCTAATGATCCATGGTTTTTCAAGTTGGGCTAAAACCCATAAGATGCTCCATGGTGTTTTTGAACCCATCGAACCAAGAAATGAAAAGCCATGTCAATTAGGTTTTACATGGTGTAACCCTAATTATGACACACTATATAATCATCATGTTGTAGACCAAAATCGGACTAAGTAAGAAAAGGGAGGGCTAGCTGATTTCTAGAGTGTTTGCATTTCTCTCTAAGTTATTCCAAGTGCTTTGGTGTTGTGTGAGACATTTGAGGCATCACACTTGAGGTGCTAGGCTCCCAAGGTTCTCAAGTAATCCGAGCAACTACATGTATGTATTTCTTACTAACTTTTATGTTTAAAAGTTCCCCATGTATGCTAGATAGGTTATGAACCATGGAAATGTTTTTTGCATGTATCATAGAAAAACATAGATCCAAGGTTTCTAGGGTTGCATGTACACCATAGGAGTGTTAGATTGCTCAAAACCCAACAGTAAGACCACTACTAGGCACTATTATCTAGATCACCACCTTGAGTTAATTGTCTTGGTGTTTTTATGAAAGAAGGTTCATGGTGAAACTTATTCCAATACCCTCATTTGATGTATTTATTGATCCTCGTTTGCTGCCAGGGAATTTCTGAAGCAGCGTCGTCAGTTTGTTGTTCATATTGATCCTTTAGGCTAGATCTTGTAAGATCGTTGTATAGGATCTATACGTGGGAATCGACGGGATAGGATAAATTGTTTGAGAGATATGATTTATCTGTGCTAATGATAATAGTTGGATTTACAGGTTTGAGATATACATTATTATCACATTGTGGGATTGAAATCCCTATGTACTCACCAGGTTTCCCAACCTGACCCACTCAGTTTATCATATCACAGGTGGCTATATGAAAGATACATTATGTTGAGAGATTCAAGGAATACTAGGCCACCAGTTTAATTACTATAAGGCTTGTAATATTTCGTTATGCTTATGTTTCTGTATTGAAGATGACATCCCAATGTTTTAACAAAAATAAAATACATTTCTTCGAAAATGCTTTGATAATATCATTATCATGTTTTCTAGGAACGGATTTCGTAATAATATTCTTCAAAAAAGGATACTATGATTTTAAAATAAGCATAAATAAATTTTTTAAAATGATCATAAATTTGGGGATTTCACAGACTTGTGGTGAGGTATAGAAAAGATCCAATCATTCCCCTATACTTCTTTTGATAAACGACTTCACCATATGGGTCAGAGAAGAACTTGTACCCGAAACACATTGAAACTTTTGTAGAGGCACAATTGTCCATTGAATGTTTCTTCATAAGTTCGAAAATACATCTATCTTGGTGAATGAAGATTCATCGATTTTTTTGTTTGAATTGCAATCCAAGAAAGAAAATTAACTCACGATCCATGCTCATCTAGAATTTAGTAACCATTAGTTTGGCAAAGTCAACAAACATCACCGGATTAACTGATCCATAAATGATGTCATCGACATAAATTTGAACTAACATGAGATGTTTTCCATTTGATCTTCTAAACAAGGTAGGATCAAGAACTCCTCACGGAAAA
Organism: Lactuca sativa; assembly: GCF_002870075.4. Taxonomy (NCBI): domain Eukaryota; kingdom Viridiplantae; phylum Streptophyta; class Magnoliopsida; order Asterales; family Asteraceae; genus Lactuca; species Lactuca sativa. The sequence continues at coordinate 323,000,836 of NC_056627.2, read as the reverse complement.
CCAGATCACTTCAGAAAACAAGTAAAAGTATCATACCAGGTGCGATGAGCTTCCTTGAGGCCATACACAACTTTATGGAGTTTATAGAAGTAGTTTAAATATGCTAAATTGACAAAACCAGGAGGTTGTTGAATGTAGACTTCACTGATGAGTTCACCGTTGCGGATGACACTTTTGACATCTATATGGTAAACTTTGAAGGCCTTGTGGGAAACATAAGCGAGGAAGATTCAGATGGCTTCGAGATGATAAACATGTGAAAATGTGTCATCGTAATCAAGACCTTCTATCTGTGTGAATCCTTTGACCATAAATCTCGCTTTGTTCTGTATTATCCATCCTATGTCACCGAGCCTGTTTCTAAAAACCAACGAGTTCTAACAATTGGGTGATCCTAAGGAGGAGGGACAAGAGTCCACACTTGATTTATGTCGAACTCTACTAACTCTTCTTATATGGTTGTAATCCAATCAGAAAGTTCTAGAGCTTCTTTTATAGATTTATGTTCAACCGTTAATTTGAATGTCGAGAAGTGACACTCAGTTTGAATATTAGCAGCAGAGCGAGTTTGAACTCCGACGTTTAGATTTATGATAACTTGATTTGGAGGGTGATCCTTTGTCCAGATATGCAATCTCGGAAGTTTTTGTGCTACAGATGATCCGACGTTAGCAATGGGTTTGTGTTGCTCCCCTTGAACAATTTGAATTTGAGGATGACGCTCCCCCTGAACTTCTGACCTAGACATGTCAGCATCTTCATCGTTCGGAAAGTAAAAAAAAAAAGCTAGCTTCATCTTCATTGTTGTTTGGAATCGGATCAATTTCTGTAAATTGATTTGTTGCATCTTGAAAACCATCAACATTTGATTCGAAGGTTAGATTACTTCACCACGCTTGAGGAATAGAAGTAGCGTAATTCCCCCTCAACCCAAGATAGGAATACTTCGGAATGAAAAGGTGGAAAAGTTGGGGTCGGACCAGATATGTTTTGAGAAAGGGGAGGATTTGATGATGAAGATGCTCTTGATCGAGATACCAAGTCAAGAGTTGTTTCTATAGGTCCAAACAAACTTTCAAAATCAACTCTATAGATGACGTGAGGATTCGGAAACCCAAGAGGTTGAGCATTGGATTCCATTGTTGGCAAGTAATATTTTCGTCCTTAACACTTTGGAGCATAAGGATCTGTCCCCAGTGTGGTTTCCATAATCTCCCTCATGTATATCTTTTTAGACCTCTGCAGCTTTGCGGTCTTCTAAGCGTCTAAGGTATGGGCCTGCCATGGATATCATGTATAGTCTTCCTTGGATCATCACAAATCGTGAGACCCTCATCTTGAATACTTTGTCACTTTTCTCTTCTCTTGGGATCGTCCCATTTTGGAGATATTCTACAATGGGTTGGATCCAGGATTTGGAGTATGTTTGAGGATCCTGATGATTTGGATTCCGAGGAAGTGGTTGAGGGTCATGATCCCTGATTATTGTCGTGTTGGTTGTTTAGTCATGGTGATTGGTATCATTTGGTTTGTTGGAGAGATATTCTATCTTCAGAGTCAATATATGGGTTATAGGGATCCTGACTTATGGCGGGATCCTAAGGGGAGATCCAAGGTTGGCTAGTGCGTTTGCCTCAGCATTTTCTTCTCTGGGAATTAGGCTTAGGCTAAAAACTTCGAATTCGGAGGCCATCTTTTTGAGGATTTGGAGGTATAGAGCTAGTCATTTGCCTTTTACTACATCATATCCATTAAAATGATTAGTTAATAAAAAGGAGTCATTGAATACCAGAAGATCCTTGTCCAACTCTATCCCATGATCAATGCTTCATATTTAGCTTCGTTGGTGGTTGCATCAAATTCATAGTTGACTGTCTGGGGTATGGTGTCCCCCCTATGGTGATTTTAGTATGATCCCTAGGCTGGTTCCTCTAAAGTTTGAGAATCCATCAGTAAAGAGCGTCCATATTCCCATGATTTATTCTTTTTGGAGTTCCTTGTTTTCCAACTCTGCTGCAGGTTGTAGATCATCACTGAACCACCATGTCATCAATGTAAACTTCCACGGTGTCCCTTAGTTTATCCTTGAACATCCGGTTAACTAGCCTTTGGAATGTTGCACCTACATTTTTAAGACCAAAGGGCATAGTAGTATAACAATATATACCTTTAGTTGTTATGAATGTGGTATCCTCCTGGCCAGATGGTTCCATTTGAATTTGTTGGAACCCTAGTGATGCATCCATGAACATTAGCAGTTCATGGCTAGCCATGACATCTATCATGGAATCTATGTGTGGCTGGGAAAAAGATCCATACGGAAAGCCTTGTTAAGATATGTATAATCCATACATACTCTTCAGTTTCCATTCTTCTTTTTCATTAGGACCACATTGGCTAGCCACCTTGGGAACTTCAGTTCCTTGATCGTCCCTATTTGAAGAAGTTTTTCTACTTCTGCTTGGATGATTTGATTTCTTTTCGGTGTAAACTTCCTTCTTTTTTGGTTTATTGGTCTAAAAGAAGGATTAATGTTAAGTTTATGAGTTATAATATTTTTGTCTATACCTTCCATGTCCGTGTGCTTCTAGGAGTACATTTTTCTTCTATCTTATAGGAACATTATTAGTTCTGGCTTGATATACTCTGGTAATGTGGATCCTATGAGGACTTTGGCTTCAGGATCCTTGAGGTTTAGGAGCACTTCCTTCATATTTTGCTCTCTTGTTTCTAGCACACCTCGTCACCCATGCTTTAATTTATATGCGTGTTGTGGTACCATTGAAGGTTTCACTGGGGTCTTGTAGCACTCCTTAGATTTGTGTTGATCACCTTGGATTTTTACTGTCCCGCATGGAGTGGGATTTTTCTCCTCGACAATATGCTTTGTTTCGCCACTGAATCCTATTAGTATTAGGGGTCTTCTGGCTATTTCTCTTTCAGGAATGTTCATTCTTTTTCAAGGCATCCAGGAGTATATTGTTGACTCAGGATCCTCCGTCAACAAGGATCCTTCTGACAAAATGGTTGGCGATGTAAAGAGTGATCACCAGTCCATCGTGGTAGGGATCTTGGACATCCGTTCTATCAGTTTCGTTAAAGGTAATCTGCTTCTCGCTCATGATCGACGTATTCTTCTAAGGCCTTTCTTCTTTCTCTATTATGACACTTTGGCATGTCTTTTTGCTGCTGAATAAGAGGTACCACAAACATAAGATCCTCCAGAGATTACATTGATTACCTTAGTGTCTGCAGGAGGGATCCTGGTTTTTCTAGGGTGTTACGAGGATACTGATCCTTTTCTGTGGATCTTTCTTTTCTTCTTCCAAGGATCTCCTTGAGGTACCCATTGCTAAGTAGGTAACTAATCTCCTTTCTTAGGGCTATGTAGTCCTCTATAATGTGACCAAAGTCCTCGTGGTATGCACACCATTTCGAATATTTTTCCAGGTGGTGGACTTTTCCCCCTTTATTGGTCATCTCTCTTTGTCGCCAAGATCCTACATAGCAAATATGAAATCTTAAACATCCATATAAAAATAGTAGTCGGTGATCTTAGGAAATTCTTCTTCATCCCCTTCATCTTCAATGGCATTAACCCTATGATGATTTGGTTGCAATAATGTTTAGATTTATAGGATCTCTGGGCCGAGGATTCAGCCTTCCTATTGGGGTTATCATATGAGCTTGGTGGGCTTCTCCTCTTTTGGTTCTCCTTGTCTTCTTCGATACTTATGAACCCTAGTGCTCTGCTCCTTACGTCATCCATTCTTTTTCATGGAGTCATTACAAGGTCTTTGTATAAAGGAGAGTATTTCTTCAAGCCCATTTTGAAGGCTTCCACGACACTTTTCATATCGATGTTAGGGATACTCAGAGCTTCCCTAACAAACCTACTCATGAAATCCCTGAGGGATTCCTTAGGAACCTGAACCACCCACTAGAGATCACCACTGATCATCTCAAATGTTCTTCTCCAAGAAAATTGGTTGTTAAAATGTTAACTAAATGCGCAAATGAATTAATATAGTAGGGAGGAACATTTAGCAGCCATTTCAAGCCCGATCTTGTGAGGGTTGAACCAAAACACTTAAACACGAAAGCTTCCTTCAAATGTGTGGGAATGGGTATGACATCCATTCTTTCCATGTATTGTGCCACATGTTCTTCAGTATCCATAGTCCCATCATAAGGCTCATATTGGGAGTTTGGAAGCGCTTTGGGACTTTAGTGTCAGCAATCGAACGAGTGAATCTTTAAATCATGTGGCTTGTTGGAAAGACTTTCGGTATAGGTTGGATTACTCCGGGTACGCTTGGGATCATATGTCTTAGTTGTTGAAGCTCTTTGACCATGATCAGTAGGGCTATTCATTATTTGGATAAAACCAAATTATCCAATTGGACAATTTGGATTGGACTATTTGGTTCCGATATTCGGATTTTTGGATTGGATTTCACCAAAACTGAATTATTATTTTGGATTTCGGATTGGTTTTGGATTATAAAATAAGAACCGAATAGTCCAAAATAACCGAATAACAATTTATTATTTATTTATTTTTAATATATCTATAATTATTTATTAATCTTATAAATTATTTTTTTAAAAAAAGTTTTAAAAAGGTTTCACCTAATAAAAAAATTAATATGCATTTTTTCTCAAAAGTTTTTTATCTATTAAATATTAAATTATAATATACCATATTAATAGTTGTTTATAAATTATAAATTACAACTAAATAATTTGTTTTTGCTTCTTCTATAAAAATTGGATAATATTATAATTATAGATTGTTTTAAAATGTTATGCCTTTTGAAAACCGAAAAATAAAAACCGATCCAAACAAATTGTAATTGGATTAGATCAGATTTGAATTTAGTTTGGACAATTCGGATCCATAATTTGAAACCCGAAATCAATTTGGATTTACTTAATTGGATCGGATCGAACCTATCTATCCAAACGAACACCCCTAATGATCTGGCTCATTCCTGTATCAACATCCATAGAGTTAGTAGTAAAAGTGTTATTATTCTCGAAGTTACGAGGTTCCTTGTTATTAGGAGTAACGAAGGTTTTGACGGGATCCTAGATCGTATGAGCTTGCTCTTTTGGAGTTGCACCCTAAGCGGGAGCAGAGGCCGGTGTTGAGGATCTTAGGCTGCAAGATCGAGAGTGTTGCTTGTTGAGGTTTGTGGATCTTTGCCCTCATTCTTTCCATTTCCTTGAGTACCATCCTGTTGTCCTCCTGCTGCTGACTGACTTGTCGTTCTAATCTCTCCATCATAACAAAGAGCTTGTTATGGGAAATTAGTATAGGAGGATCCTGAAATCCTTGGGTAGCGATTAGAGAGGTGTTTTTCTTCGGAAGGTTTTTAGAGGAAATAAGAGGAATGGAGGAAGAGGAGAAGGTCGGTTTGATAGACATGATTCTTGAACAATTGTGAACACCACGACCCCACGGTGGTTGCCAAATTGTTTCGCTAAAAAATCGATCAAGTGCAATACGACCAATTTGTATGAGAGGTTGGTATTTGGATAATGCAGGTGTAGAATAATCACCTTCCTTATTGAGTTTTATTGATTAAAATTGAAGATTACAAAGATGATGAAGGTAACACGAGTACAAGTATAGTAGTCAAGCTAATTATGTGTCTAGTGTGTGATTTATAGGTTTTATTTATATTTTAGGCTAATAACCAAGAATTCCCAGATTTCTGTGATCCTCCGTGAACAAGTATTTGCACGTTGTTTAACATGTTATTCTAGGGTCTTAAGCTTGGTTCAAGTCATTCTCCGTTGAGAATAAGTCTTGTGTTGACTACTATGACACATGTGAGTAAAAGAAAGTATAATATAATCGTTATAAGTGTTAGGAAATATTAGTGATAGAAATCAGGATCCTATGATATAGTTAAGGATTTGAAGACTTTGAGAATATTAAGGATCCTGAATATGATTATGGGATCCCCCCCCCCCCCCCCCCCCAACACCAGTGATACTAGGACCCCATGACGAGCTACCACCTCATGGATATATATATATATATATATATATATATATATATATATATATATATACATATTCCCTCTTGAACAGGAATGAAATGAGCACTCTTGATCAATCGATCCATGATGACCTAAGTTGAATCCACTCCTCACGTTGTCTGTGATAGTTTCGTTATAAAATCCATTGTGATCTCTTCCTATTTCGATATGGGAACACCCAATAGCTCCATCTTTTCATGAGGTCACTGATGATCCGCCTTGACTTTCCTGCAAGTCAATCACCTCTCCACATACCAGACCCCATCCCGCTTCATGCAGTGTGACAACTAGATATTTCGAATCAATGTAATACCCTAAAAAGTCAAGAATTGTAATCTCTTTTGATATAATGAAATTATCATAAAAAATAAAATGTTCAAAAGTCATCTACTGGATTTCATAAATGATAGATATCGTTTCCAGGGTTTCATAAATATAAAGAATACTAAAATCCGAGTTACAACGAAGAAGTTATGACCAACCTAAGATTCACAGCAAAACCGTCAATACGGTTAAATGTAAAACGAGAAATTTCAATAAATTACTTATTAGCCTTAGGTATCTAAATGAAAGTCATAGATATCATTAAACCGTGAACATACATAAAAAGAACGCGCAAATCTGACTTCGTATGTGGAAGTTATGATTTTTCGAAGTTTCGGGATAGCGGTAGACAGCTAAAAACTCGAAATAGAGATCGAGCAATTTTTAGCCGAAACAACCTAAATGAGCATCGAAGATCTCAACAATATTAGTTTAACGGTAAAAATTCTGACAAAAACGGACATCGGATGATGAAGTTATGGATTTTTAACGGACTTTTCCTATCCCGGCCTGTTAAAATTGTATTATTAAAAATAAAATCAAAAATAGCCAATGGAATCTAAATGAAAGTTGTAGAGTAAGCTCTTACCTACGCGTGGATATAAAGAACGCGAAAAACAGAGCTCGTACGCAAAAGTTATGCAATTTAGAAGTTGGAAAATCCATTTACGCCCCGCATACCAGAGGATAGCAACCTCGTCCCCTTGGCCACAGGCTCTCCCATCGGACCTCCCATCCGAAGTGCGTCATGCATGACATCCGGTACGCCCAACGTAACCCTGAGGTACGCCCCGCGTACGGAGGGTTTCCACCCCCTATATAAAGGGTGCGAGGGTTCCGGGCATAATTGCTCATTTTCTCTCCTTCTCTTGCGTTTTTACCCCGTTTTGCGTGCAAGAAATATCTTGAAGTCCCAGTTTACATACCCAAGACCCTAAGGAAGTTTTACGCTCCCGAGATTCCCGAGAATCCCGAGAAATCCGCTTTCTCCTGTCGAAGTTTTGCTCGGTTTTCGTCTCACCTTCTTCAATCTATCAAGTGAGTTCACACCCCCAAAACTACATTTTCAAATGTTTTGTAAATGCTTTTATACACTTTTAAGGGGGGGGGGGGAATACAAGTACACACACGGTTATCCTCGTGTGAAAAACATCAGTCTTTTGCTATACCTTTGTTGTATAATAAATCATATGTGATTTATAACTATCATACGAAAACGTTCTCATACAACATATCACGATAACACTTTGTCTTTTTGGAGTGAAACATGTTGTTATATAAATATCAAACACTTTATTTATATTTTGAGTATAAATGTTCAATAATGTTATTACAAATGTTATAGCTTACATACAAAGTCGTCACTAAACTAGGGTTTATCTTACAAACGAATCACACATTTGGAAAAACTATAATAGATATAGTTTACTAGATATTCATGAGATTTTATATACTATAAGTACTATATCAAGGAAATACTTTCATATACAAGAACAAATGGACTTTTCATACATAAATCTATTTGATACTAAGTTTTGTGAGACATTCAACTTCATGTACTTTCAAGTATGAAGTTAAAGTCTTGTATTATATACTATAATCTCTTGTAGGGAGAGCGTGACACTTGTGTATAGATTTATATGGGATTGACAATCCCGCACCTAAATTGTTAGCTACAGTTAGACCGGCAGGTCTGGGGTGACAAACGTCATAACATTCCAACGCCTGAAGAACGTTGTTACAGGCAGTCTGGGTCAATAACATAGTTATAAAACTCACATGGAGTATTACAAACACGTTGATTTACGGGGTTATTAAATGCCTTAGTGATTTTATACATACATAAATCTACTATTCTAGGCATGAAAAATACTATTGCTTTAGAGTTTTGGAACTTTTAAACTACCACACACTTATGGAAAAATATTGAATTTCTAGAAGCAAATATTCAAAAACAGTCGGGTCTTGGTAGAAGACTACTTTTATACTAGTAGGAAATATGGGATTTTCTAGGAGTTTTCAAACATCTACAAACAATTTCATTCAAATTTATACAAACATTGACATTAAATACTTATGAACTCACCAGCTTAAACGCTGATCTACTCTTTCAAATTTACTTGTATTTCTCAGGGATTCAGTAATACAGGTAAACTTCAGCTTTTGGAGAAGTGACGCTAAGGCGTCAGTTTAAAACTCATTTTGTCATCATATTGTTATTTGTTGAAACAAGTATCATTCAACAATGTAACTTTTAAAGTTTATATATATGATGGTTGTTTTACTTTCTTTACTATGTATTCAAGTGTTATGATACTACATGAAGTCATCCGCCCTCGACCGATTCCGCCGTTCTGGTTTAGGGGTGTGACAGATTGGTATCAGAGCATTGTTTATAGTGAACTATGTATATCGAACCACATAGGATATACAAACTATAAATGCATAGGGACTAAAATTCTCTGTCAAAACGTTGTCTCACCTACACCACGTTTCATTTAACTTAAGTTATTGGGTCGAAAAAGCACAAATACATGCATACAACGATTTATTTTCATAGTTAGAACTATACAAGAAGTATTAAGACAAGTTGGACACTACGACTAGGCCTCAGAATATGTAATCAGATTTGGGACGACTATAGCTTGATCAACTATATTTATCCGAGATTAGGCTAATGTATGTCGAGTAATGGTCGTAGTGAGCAACAAGTCAAAACTTACCAAAATAACACTGGTATCAAACATACAAACTTAAATACTATAGGAGTATGGTAAATTCAATAGTTTAACTTACATGTTTAGATTTACGTGTTTTAATTTCTAGACAATTCTCATATCTCTATTCTCGTACAGACGCAATGGTTGGATTCTATCCACCCGGGGATCCCTACTACCCGAATCAGGGCAATGGAGGATGGGTAGAAGAGGACCCCGAAGAAGATGAGGAACCTATAGAGTTGGAGGAAGGGGAAGACTTTGGGACAGACTCAAAGCCAGAAGTAATCAACCCATCAGTTGCTCAACCTCCCGCATTTAGGAGAAACTTTCAGGGACCAACTCCCATTTGGGGAAGTCACATTCACCATTGGAGCCGACAGCAAGGATTACGTCCTCCCTACGGTATTTTTCGGGACTTCTACAATGTCAGGGGTGGAGGTTCAGCCGACCGAGCACTCCCAGTCATGGTGGGAAAACTAGCCAACTAGTCCTATCAATTCGGGGTTCAAGCAAACCGGATTCATGAAGTTAATGTGGAAGTAGCAGTTCACACTTCCGACATCCATCGACTGGACAGGTTGCAGGATAATGCCCAACTCTACACCGACACATTCCAAGCACAACTGATTGCATCGCTCTCTGAGATAAGGGAAATGAGGGAACAACAATCCGCCTTCGATAGGCGTCTTATGGAAGCAAAGCAATCAGACACGGAGTCGAGCTCTAAGCGCAACCTACGTCGCAAGTAGTACTTTCCCGAATCCCAAAACTTTTGTTATAGAATAGGAACTCAGCTAAAAGTCTTACTTTTCTTTAACTTTTGTATCAGAGACTCTTAGTAGGGTCGAAATTTTACTAACTTCAAAATATAACTCAACGTATGTTTAATATATATGAAGAAATTTCTTTGTGTGTTAATTCATTGAATACCACTCAGATTCATAAGTTTATCTATCACTATAAAAACTTTTATTATGAATCAAGCTCTAAAACCTTGGGTAGGTCAGTCAAATTCATAAATTGATGAATATAGCAAATTTATTAACACACGACTTCCAATCATTGAAGACTTATGCTCTTCATTCTATTTCTTTAGCAGCACGATGCCGCCCCGTAGAGCTACACGCCGTGTCAACAACGCAACACCACCACCACCTCCATCAACGGATAATGCCGCCTAGATAGCTACTATAACAGTTGCAGTGATAGCAGCAATGACATAGATGAGTAATAATGGGTCCTGAGGGGGAGTAAATAGTTCTATGAATGGACAACATCAGGGTCGTTTGGGGGATTGCACCTTCAAGGACTTCACCAATAGCAAGCCCATATCTTTTAATGGATCCAGAGGGATAATGGCTCTATCGCATTGGATAGAGAAAACATAAGCAGTTTTCGAGATCTGTGCATGTCTGGAAGGGAGCAAGGTAAAGTTTGTTGCTTGTACGTTCTCCGAGAGAGCTCTGACGTGGTGGAATGGCCATGTCAAGTCACTAACTCTGGTAGTGGCTAATTCTATGGGCTGGGAGAATCTAAAGCAAATGTTAATGCAAGAGTACTGTCCAAGGGGCGAAGTACAAAAGATAGAGCAGGAACTTTGGGGCCTTACTATGATAGGCTCGGACATCACAACCTCTACCAATAGGTTTACTGATTTGGCAATCCTTTGCCCAGGGATGGTTGCCCTAGAGAGCAAGAAGATCGAGAGGTACATCTAGGGACTGTCACCCCAGATCCAAGGAAGTGTACTAGCTTCCAAACCAGTCACTTTTGATAGTGCCAAACAGTTGGCATAAGCTCTTGTTGACCATGGAGTCTGCCAAGGCTTCGCAACTGATGTCCCGGAGAAAACCATAAGAAACAACAACAACAACTTCAGTACCAACAACAACAACAAGAAGAAGTTTTGGAGCAAGAGGAAGAGTTAGTTTTCACAAGAACCTTTCAAGAAGCAACAAATAGTGGTAGTCCATGCCGCTACTACCCCCACTGCTGCTCCTGTTACCTCTACGCTAGCGAAGCAATATGGTGGGAACCTACCGAAGTGCAGCAAATGCAATTTCAATCACAACGGAAATTTTCGGGAGATGCACTGCAACAACTGCAACAAGAAAGGGCACACTGCCCATTTATCTAAGGCACCGACACGACCAATCACCCAAGTCCCTGGAGTGGGTGTGGGCCAGGCGTGTTATGGGTGTGGTGAATCTGGAGACTACAAAGGACACTGCCCTAAGGCAAGGAATGCTGACGACATAGGAAGAGTGCTGGCAATAGGGCAGAATGAAGCAATAGGTGATCCCACGGTGGTTACGGGTACGTTTCTCCTCAATAATGCTTATGCATGCATACTCTTTGATTGTGGTGTGGAGAGGAGTTTCATGAGTCATAAATTCAAACACATACTAAAACAGAACCCTCAATCACTAAATAAGATGTTTACAGTAGATATGGAAAACGGTAGAACTGAAAGCACAAACAATATGTACGTAGGCTGCACACTATCTCTAAACGAACATTCATTTCAAATCGATCTAATGCCGAGCAGTATAAGGAGCTTTGATGTCATCAACGGTATGGATTGGTTAAGCCTGCACCATGCCGATATACTTTGTCATGAAAGGGTCATTTGCCTAAATCTGCCAAACGGCGAAACTCTTGTCATTTATGGTCACAAACCCGGTACCAATTTACAAATCATCTCTTGCATCAAAGCCCAGAAATACCTGCGTAAGGAGTACCATCCCTTCTTAGCCCACGTAATAGATAAGGAAAACGAAGCGAAAGACCTCAAAGACATTCCATAAGTCTGCGATTTTCCCGATGTCTTCCCTGAAGATCTTCCAGGAGTCCCACCAGAATGACAAGTCGAGTTCAGAATCAATTTAATTCCAAGAGCCACCCCAGTAGCTAAGTCGTCGTATCGTCTAACTCCAGCTAGGATGCAAGAATTATCCAGCCAATTAAACGAACTACTCAGCAAAGGATTCATCAGACCGAGCTTCTCACCTTGGGGAGCACCATTCTTGTTCGTAAAGAAAAAGGATGGATCTTTCCGCATGTGCATTGATTACCGGGAACTCAGCAAGCTCACTATCAAGAACCGATATCCCCTACCACACATTGACGACTTACTCGACCAACTTCAAGGAGCGAGTTATTTCTCGAAGTTCGATTTGAGATCCGCATATCATCAGCTACGAGTCTTGGAAGGAGATGTTCCCAAAACAGCCTTTCGAACTCGTTATGGTCACTATGAGTTTGTAGTGATACCCTTTGGATTAACAAATGCACCGACGGTGTTCATGGACTTAATGAACCGAGTGTGTCGTTCATTCCTGGACAAATTTGTGATCGTTTTCATAGAGGATATACTCATTTATTCAAAGAGTAAAGAGGAACATGGTCAACACCTCCGACAAATCTTGGAAACTCTAAGGAAATAGAAGCTATACGCAAAATTCTCAAAGTGCGAATTTTGGATTCGGAAAGTAGATTTCCTAGGTCACGTGGTTAGCAAAGACAGGATACATGTGGACCCTTCCAAAATCAAAGCAATTGAGAACTGGTCAGCTCCCAGAACCCCAACGAAAATCTGACAATTCTTGGGCCTTGCTGGCTATTACCGAAGGTTTATACAAAACTTCTCGAAGATTGCTAAACCACTTACCACCTTGACCCAGAAGGGTGTAACTTTCAATTGGGAAGAAAGACAAAATACTGCGTTCCAAACACTGAAGCAAGCACTATGCAGCGCACCTATATTGTCCTTGCCAGAAGGAACAGAAGACTTTGTGGTCTACTGTGATGCATCTAATCAAGGTCTTGGATGTGTTCTAATGCAACGAGGAAAGCTCATCGCCTATGCCTCGAGACAACTCAAGACGCACGAGGTCAACTACACTACACACGACCTCGAACTGGGAGCAGTTGTTTTCGCGCTAAAGATCTGGAGACACTATCTCTATCGCACGAAATGCACAATCTTTACTTGTATTTCTCAGGTATTCAGTTATACAGGTAAACTTCAGCTTTTGGAGAAGTGACGCTAAGGCGTCAGTTTAAAACTCATTTTGTCATCATATTGTAATTTGTTTTGAAACAAGTATCATTCAACAATGTAACTTTTAAATTATATATATGATGGTTGTTTTACTTTCTTCACTATGTATTCAACTGTTACGATACTACATGAAGTTATCCGCCCTCGAACGATTCCCCGGTTCTGGTTTGGGGGCGTGACATGCATGGCCAACAATAATCAAGTCAAAGGTCTCTATACATCTTTGTCGCACTGAAATTAATAGAAAACCCTGCTAAGCTTAGACAATTGGCCCTTTGTGGCCCCTATGATTGCAATGAAGCAAATAAAATCAGATACGTGGGTGGTGGTGGCGACGATGCAATCCTTGCTGTAGTGACTCGTATTGCGGCATTTGAAGTAGCTAGAATCACCCACCCAACAAACCCCATCATGCGTCATGCCGCACTTTCCACAATGGCTCTGGCCCTCCTGGCCCCTCAATGGAGAATAAAAACCTTGGGCTTCTTAGATCAAGATATCATCAATGAAAACAAACACCGACGGATCCAGTGTCAGCCTGCGAACCCTGTTCATGAGATCCATGAACGCTGCTAGTGCATTGGTGAGCCCAAAAGGCATCACTATGAACTCATAATGACCATAAAAAGTCCTAAAATCCATATTATGAACATCCTAATCCCTAAACCTCATCTGGTGATAACTTGTATGAAGATCAATCTTGGAGAACCAATATGCACCTTGCACCTGGTCGAACAAATCATCAATCCTCGAAAGCAGATAACGGTTCTTCACTGTTAACTTGCTTAACTCCTGGTAGTAGATGCACATCCTGTGGGAGCCATCTTTCTTCTTCACAAACAGTATCGATGATACCCATAGTGAACTACTTGGTTTGATAAACCCTTGTCTAACAGCTCCTACAACTATGTACACAACTCCTACATCTCCTTTGGTCCTAACCGATTAGGTGTCATGGCTATCGAAGGGGCACCTAGAACCAAATCAATATGAAACTCAACCTGCCTCTCCAGAAGCACTCCTGGAAAGTCCTCTGGGAACACATCAGAATACTTTTAAATATTGGCACATCATCAATCGTCCTCTTTATCTCCTGTTGGGTATCCAATACATACACCACAAAACCATAACAACCCTACAGAAGGTACCTCCTACCTCTCGTAGTTAAACAAAGAGTTGGCCCTTAATGAGCACCCTCACCATAGATGACTAGTTCTCCCCCACATGAGGTTCGAACCTGAACTAACTGGAGCTCATAGTCAATCATTGCCCCAATTGGGCTTAACCAGTCCATCCCTATGAGAACCTTGCTCTCACGTAAAGGCATATGAACCAAATCAATCGGATTCCACTCGCTAAATAACAACAGAACACAACCCTAATGAACCCTCAATACTCGCACTAGACGATCATCAACGATCTCCACCTTTAATGGATACTCAAGCTCCCTTAGAGTGTCACTGAATCTCTTGTTGAGTGTAAGAGATAGGAACAATCGGGTGGTGCATGAATAAAAAAGAATTAAAGTTAAAACATCGTTCACTAGGAACGTCCCTATATAACAACATAAATATAATAAGAATAAACATGAAAAAAATAAATGAAATAAGGGGAAAATACATACCAGTAACCACATTTGGTGCTGCACGAGCCTCTTCGACTATTAGCTGGAAAGCTCGACTCCTCACAACTGGTGCATTCGCCTTACTCTGGCGGTCATCGATGATCCTCAATGTAGTTGGAGCGGATTCTGCAACCACTCCTCCTGCTAAGCTCAGACAATTGGCCCTTTTGTGCCCCCTATGATTGCAATGAAGCAAATCAAATCAGATACGTGGGTGGTGGTGGCGATGATGCAATCCTTGTTGTAGTGACTCGTATTGCGGCACTTGAAGTAGCTAGAATCACCAACCCAACAAACCCCATCATGCGTCATGCCGCACTTTCCACAGCGGCTCTGGCCATCCTGGCCCCTCGATAGAGAATAAAAACCTTGGGCTTCTTAGTTTATCCCTCTAATACCTGAGTTTAAACTGGCTTCCTCTTCCTCACAGTATCCAGATCAATCTCCCGCCCGTATTCCTGAGCTATCATTAAATACAATATCCTATAGCCGGACATGCTCATAAACTCTCGTATCTCATCATTTGACATATCATGGTACCTGGACTTCTTCATCTACTCGTCTGCCACATACAGCAGAACCAACAAAGCCCTCTCATGGAACATAGCGGTGATCTCCACCATAGTTTCAGTAGTTTGGCGAAGGTCGTGAAACTCCCGCACATGCTGTTGAACCTCAATCACTGGTTCAAACTCATCCCTAAACATCGTAACAAATTCATCCCAATTATTTGCCTCACTAACCTCGCCTCCCAAGGCATAACCTACCTCCTCCCACCAATCACAGGCTTTATCTATTAGAATATAGGATGCAAGTCTGACCTTTGCCTCCTCTAGACATGAGCTAGTCCGGAAAGCATTCGCGATGTCTGCCAACCATCGCCTGCTAACAATGGGGGTCCTTCTTTCCAGGTAACTCAGGAGCCCTATATGCATGAAAATCTTGAAAAGTAAGATAGCGTGCACCTAACATAGCCACCATCTTAGTACGGAATATACACATATGCTCATCCAACAACTCCATAATTCCATCCTTGATCATACCAAAGATAACATCAGTCTGCTCTAGAATACCACCAGTGATCTCAGACGAAATGAGCTCCTGCATCTGATCCCCAAGAGTTCGGCTCCAGAGCCCGAACCTGATCCCTCACCAAGACCTGAACCACATTGAGTGACCAAGATTTTGAAAATAAGCATTACAAACCATCATAAAACACTCGAAGAATTTCAAACCTAGTGAGTTCCTTAGTATCCTCGTGAATCCCCCCGATTCGAGTACAAATCCTGTGCTTCTAGTAGTATGGGCCCAATACTACTTTTCACACATATATGTACTTTCCTCAAGAGTCTTCCTGATTCCTCTAAGTGACTCTCTTACTACAAAATATTTTCCAATCTAACATACTTCTTAGGTTCTCCTAGGATTCCCTTCCCACAACTCTCTAGCATTTGCTAGAAAAGAAACCCCCACTAACACCCGCTAACTACCTTACGAATATAATTACATGCAATAGACATTAGATAGATCTTTTACTGCAATATATCACACTAAAATGGTTGGACTCGGACAACAGTTGTGCAAAAGAGGTAAACCTAACCATATAAAATTATCTAATTCCTATAACATGTAACCTAACATATTCTCTTGATAGTTAACTGGTATTGATGGTGGTTCCCAAAAGCATAGAGCAAGCACCATTCGAGCATCGAGTTCTAACCAGAGCACTGCCTAAAGGGTGATAGCTTCATTTTATTTACTTATTTTTATAGTTTATTTTAGTACATTTCATTCGCATTTTAGTTAACTTTCATGCATATTTTCCCTTTTGTTATTTTTATGACCATTTCAGGGTACTTTCTAGTTTCTTGAGCATTATTGCAGATTTTCTTGGAAACTAGCGGGGCGGCACTCTTGCAAGGCAATTGGGCTTGAAGGGAATTGGAGATTTCATGCTTGATGGCTATGAAGGTGATTCATGGGGTGGACTTGTCAATTGCTTGAAGGTTTGGAGAGAAATAAACATTTAAATTTGCAAGATGCGGGAGTGTATTCAAGCATGCATAGATTATTAATCGGGCAAGTTTACGAGCTATGAATCATTTGGAGAAGCCAAATTGGGCTTAAATTGAAGAAAACTTGAAGAAAAATGGGCTAGGAGCTGATTGGGCTCGCACTGGGCCAAGTGGGCTAAGCTATGGAGGCCCAAAACCTCAAAGATGCTACATTCAGGGACCACCCGCGCAACCCACCCGCGCAACAGCACGCGGGTCGCGCAAGGCTCTGCAGGGGCAGTTTCGGAAATTCTTCTTTTGAGCTATTTGAGGAAGGTTGGTGCCCATCTTTTGGAGACTCTTGGACATCCGATTTTTGAAGATTCTCTCTGGAGTTTTGGAGATTTTTGAAGGCCAAGAACCCTTGAATAACATCATATTTTTACCTCTTGATTCTTGCTTAATGTTTGGTACAATTTTCTCTAACTTTGTTTCTTTGTGTTTAGCCATGCTTGGCTAAACTAATCTTGGTTGACTTTTGGTTAATCCTTTGAACTTTTGTTGAATGTTGAAGAATCCATGAACATGTTCTTAAATCTTTATGGGAATGTTTTGTGTTTTAACATCTTATCACTACTTGTATGTTTTAGTTCATGAGTTTAAATGTGTTTGTGGTGATTAGTTGGCTAATTTCTTGATTAAGTAAAGGATCCTCAAATTAGCAAGCAACAAATGGTTTTTGTGTTGTTTTTGCTTCACACAATCATAAAAACATTTCCTCCAACATGGTGGTGAAAGCATTTGACCCCTCTTGGATTTGGTGACTTTTTGGTTCTTAATGCTAGTTGACTTTCACTAATTACATGCTATTTGGAATTAGTGACTTTGACTAAGGAAATTGTTATGAGCTTCTCTAGCCATTTCAACAATTAAGAAAAGTCTAGGTAATCTCAAGCTCCTTGGATTACTATAGCCAAATTAAGGATTTAAATCAAAGTATTGCACCATTGGAGTCTAATGATATGTTCATCAAAAGTCAAAGTGAGGAAACTTTAAGTCAACCATCTCTCCCTTATTGATTTTACATCAAACTCTTATTTTTGTTGCATTTGTCTATTTAAATCATAGTTGATTCTAGTTTGTTTCAAGTATTTCAAAACACCAAAACCCCCCCATTTTATTTTTATTGTCATTTTACAAGTACTTTTACAAAGAGATTTTTCATAGAGTTATAAATTGAACCAATCTCCGTGGATTCGATCCCTTTACCACTATACACTATTTTAATGTGTAATATTTAGGGTTATTATTTGTGTTGGCCTCGACAACCACCAAATTTTTGGCGCCGTTGTCGGGGATTGGTTTTGATTTAATCAGTTTGTTTCTCTATGCCTACATCTCATTGTGCAGGTACTCTAATTTAAAACCCGGAAATTAAAAAAAAAGTATGATTTGGAAATGAACACTCCTTGCACTGAAGACCAACTTTCTGAGCTAGCTCAGTTAGTTATGATGATTGAAAGTGACCAAAGTGTGCAGTCCACACCTCTTTTTTGCGATTTTTGTGCCCAAAATGGACATCATTCCGACATGTGTCCATATTTACAAGGAGAATGGGAAGAAGTGCAAGATAAGGGAAGCTACTACCGGTCAAACCAATGGAGTTATGATAAGCCTCAACATGATCAATGGTGGGACAACAACCAAGTTGGGGAAAATAACCATTACCAAAACCCATACCAAACATGGGGAAATAACCAATACCAACCAACTCCACTGTTCCAAGAACCCTATCCTTATCCTCCTCAACAAACTGAAGCGCCAAGCATGTCCTTAGAGGACATTGTGAAAAGCATTGCCACTTCTACCCAAATTTTCCAGGAAACAACTCAAGCTAGCCTCAAAAGCTTAGAGCAACAAATAACACAAATTTCTCAATCATTGAGTATGGTGGAATCTCAACATAAATTACCATCTGAAGAGAGCCCATGTCATAACGCATGTTGCATTCCTTTGAAAGATGAGAAAACTTTTGATGACCCAAGAGTGTTATATGAAGAAGAGGAAGAAGAAGTAGAAGTGGAAGAGGTTGTTAAAGAAGAAGAAGAAATTGAAAAAGCTGACAATGAAACTATAGAGGAAGTGATATGGGTTAATGAAAGAGAGGTTGAGCCACCCACTACCATTGAGAAACTAACTCCATTGGTAGACCAACCACAAGAGTTGGAAGCGATAAATTTATCGGACCCTTCAAAGGATACCTATCCCGAGAAAGAAGACGCCCAACCGGTCACCTACTCAACCACCATGTCAAAGAGGGAAGAGTTGGTCACCTTACTGAACATGTACAAGAAAGAATATGGTTGGATGATTTCTATTATCAAAGGTCTATGTCCGGTATGGTTCTCCCGTAAAAAGAAAGTCAAATACAAGAAAAGAGTCCCAATGGAGGTGTGGAAATTAAAAAATGTAGACACGGGGCAAATTTGCAAGGTTAATGGACATCGATTGAAGCCATTCAATGAAGGTTTTGATTCAAATGTCCAAGATGTCGTCCATTTGGACGCCCCAAAGTGTTAAAGTGAAGTTTGGAGGCGTCTCGCCAAAGACGTTAAAGAAGGGCATTTTTGGAAAGCATTGTGTTTTCGTGTTTTTAATTTGAACAAAATGAGTTTTGAAGATGTTTATGGGATTCAAAAGAGTTGTTTTTTGAAGAAATCAAGAGTTTCTAGGTGTTTGGGGGTGTCCGAAGCAAGAACGGGTGAAAAACGAAGAAAAATGAAGTGAAAATGAAGATCAGCATCAGCGGGTTGCGCGACCCGCGTGCTGTTGCGCGGGTGGGTTGCGCGGCCAGGTGTGATGAAGCGACATTGGCCCAAGACTTAACTGCAAGGTCTGCGCGACCCGCGTGGGGACTTGCGCGACCCGCGCACTGTGCTTGGCAATTTGGGCTATTTTTGGCTATTATTTGACCAGGTGTTGACCAAAGGTTTTAATGAGTTGACCTTTTGACTTTTCTTGACCAACATTGACCGAAATTGACCCTTTTTGACCCATAGATTAAAATGTTCAGCTTCCCTTTTTCTTCATTTAATCATCTTGACCTCCCACTCCATTCCTCTCATATAACCTTCCAGCACCCACCTTGCCGGAAAATTCAAGATTGTCGGAGTTCTACTGGTCGTAATTTCACGAAACCACCGCCACAAACATCTCCCGTCATCCAATCCTCCGATTTAGGTCATTTTTGCCCTTACCTTAAGCATTGAGGACAATGCTTGTTCTTAAGCTTGGGGTGGGGCATTTCATTTTCCTTTTATATTTTTTTTTCATGCATTTTTAATTAGGTTGCATAACATTTTAGATTTAAGCTAATTTTCATTCATTTTTTTTTAAATCCAAAAAAAAAATTTATTTTTTCTTTTTCACCTTTTATATTTTTGCATAACATTTAGCTTAGACATTAGCATTCATGCATTTTTGTTGTCTGTTTATTCCCACCTCTCTTGGATGCCATGGAACAGGTTCATAGTTATTGTATCATTATTGGTCCAGGATCTTGTTGCTATCTCACCCATCGAACCGGGACCACTAGCTGCAGTTTGGGATTTCATACTTGGGATCAGATGTTGGTAGCTTAAAGGGGTAAGTGATCATGGACAGGTAGTTTTCATGAAGAATTATGCATACAATACTAATGACTGTAGGATATACTATAGCAATGGATGTCTTAGCCTTGCGGTCACTACCGCGGAGAGGATCACACTTGATCATGTTTGAACTGTTAGGATGAAGCATTGGTGCTTGTCCCCGAGTAGAATCCATATCCGGTCTCTTTACATCACCATATCTTTTTGCGATTTTCTTAGAATTTAGAGAGTCTTTTAGTCCACATTTGGACATTTTCATTATCTTTGAAAAACCACAAGTTTGAAAAGGAGCTTACATTACATCTTTATGCTCCACACATGGTCATTTTCACACTTAGGCCATTCGAATTATATCATTACCCTTTCGGTTCCACCTACACACCTTTGGGAACCAAATTTTGAGTCAAAGGGTTTTATTAACAAAAAAAAAAAAAAACAAACAAACAAAAACAAAATGAAGCATGCAAATTTTCAATTGCAACTATCTTAGATAGGTGGCCGGTTCAATTATTGAACAAATTTCCCAACATCTTGGTCACCCGACGTTTGATATTCATTTGTATAGATCTGTTTTATTGTATATAGATCGAGTTGTTATTTATTTTTTTTCTTTCTCACAAATTGGTGATGTTAGAGAGACTGTCGAGTCGGATACTACGGGAGGTTTGGGCCAACACTAAGTGAACTGATTCCTACAACGGTGCCCGAGCGATTAAACCTAGTTACACATGAGAGAAACCGGCAAATGTGAGATCAGAGTGTACACTTAAAGAAGAGCTCCACCCGAGCCCATCCAGTTGCTTTCTCCCTACTACAGATGTTCTTCATTGTATACATGTTCCATTGAGGCTGCGACTGCTCATCCCTCCTTACTCACCTAAAGGAGTTGTTCTGACCATGTTGACTAACGTCGAACAGGTTCCATGGTTCTATCCATTCTTTTTATTTCTAGGGTAGTTCATCCCAAGTTCATTTAGTCTTGTCTTACTTGAGGACAAGTAAGGTTTAAGCTTGGGGTGATTTTGATAGCTTCATTTTATTTACTTATTTTTATAGTTTATTTTAGTACATTTCATTCGCATTTTAGTTAACTTTCATGCATATTTTCCCTTTTGTTATTTTTATGACCATTTCGGGGTACTTTCTAGTTTCTTGAGCATTATTGCAGATTTTCTTGGAAACTAGCGGGGCGGCACTCTTGCGAGGCAATTGGGCTTGAAGGGAATTGGAGATTTCATGCTTGATGGCTATGAAGGTGATTCATGGGGTGGACGTGTCAATTGCTTGAAGGTTTGGAGAGAAATAAACATTTAAATTTGCAAGATGCGGGAGTGTATTCAAGCATGCATAGATTATTAATCGGGCAAGTTTACGAGCTATGAATCATTTGGAGAAGCCAAATTGGGCTTAAATTGAAGAAAACTTGAAGAAAAATGGGCTAGGAGCTGATTGGGCTCGCACTGGGCCAAGTGGGCTAAGCTATGGAGGCCCAAAACCTCAAAGATGCTACATTCAGGGACCACCCGCGCAACCCACCCGCGCAACAGCACGCGGGTCGCGCAAGGCTCTGCAGGGGCAGTTTCGGAAATTCTTCTTTTGAGCTATTTGAGGAAGGTTGGTGCCCATCTTTTGGAGACTCTTGGACATCCGATTTTTGAAGATTCTCTCTGGAGTTTTGGAGATTTTTGAAGGCCAAGAACCCTTGAATAACATCATATTTTTACCTCTTGATTCTTGCTTAATGTTTGGTACAATTTTCTCTAACTTTGTTTCTTTGTGTTTAGCCATGCTTGGCTAAACTAATCTTGGTTGACTTTTGGTTAATCCTTTGAACTTTTGTTGAATGTTGAAGAATCCATGAACATGTTCTTAAATCTTTATGGGAATGTTTTGTGTTTTAACATCTTATCACTACTTGTATGTTTTAGTTCATGAGTTTAAATGTGTTTGTGGTGATTAGTTGGCTAATTTCTTGATTAAGTAAAGGATCCTCAAATTAGCAAGCAACAAATGGTTTTTGTGTTGTTTTTGCTTCACACAATCATAAAAACATTTCCTCCAACATGGTGGTGAAAGCATTTGACCCCTCTTGGATTTGGTGACTTTTTGGTTCTTAATGCTAGTTGACTTTCACTAATTACATGCTATTTGGAATTAGTGACTTTGACTAAGGAAATTGTTATGAGCTTCTCTAGCCATTTCAACAATTAAGAAAAGTCTAGGTAATCTCAAGCTCCTTGGATTACTATAGCCAAATTAAGGATTTAAATCAAAGTATTGCACCATTGGAGTCTAATGATATGTTCATCAAAAGTCAAAGTGAGGAAACTTTAAGTCAACCATCTCTCCCTTATTGATTTTACATCAAACTCTTATTTTTGTTGCATTTGTCTATTTAAATCATAGTTGATTCTAGTTTGTTTCAAGTATTTCAAAACACCAAAACCCCCCCATTTTATTTTTATTGTCATTTTACAAGTACTTTTACAAAGAGATTTTTCATAGAGTTATAAATTGAACCAATCTCCGTGGATTCGATCCCTTTACCACTATACACTATTTTAATGTGTAATATTTAGGGTTATTATTTGTGTTGGCCTCGACAACCACCAAATTTTTGGCGCCGTTGCCGGGGATTGGTTTTGATTTAATCAGTTTGTTTCTCTATGCCTACATCTCATTGTGCAGGTACTCTAATTTAAAACCCGGAAATTAAAAAAAAAGTATGATTTGGAAATGAACACTCCTTGCACTGAAGACCAACTTTCTGAGCTAGCTCAGTTAGTTATGATGATTGAAAGTGACCAAAGTGTGCAGTCCACACCTCTTTTTTGCGATTTTTGTGCCCAAAATGGACATCATTCCGACATGTGTCCATATTTACAAGGAGAATGGGAAGAAGTGCAAGATAAGGGAAGCTACTACCGGTCAAACCAATGGAGTTATGATAAGCCTCAACATGATCAATGGTGGGACAACAACCAAGTTGGGGAAAATAACCATTACCAAAACCCATACCAAACATGGGGAAATAACCAATACCAACCAACTCCACTGTTCCAAGAACCCTATCCTTATCCTCCTCAACAAACTGAAGCGCCAAGCATGTCCTTAGAGGACATTGTGAAAAGCATTGCCACTTCTACCCAAATTTTCCAGGAAACAACTCAAGCTAGCCTCAAAAGCTTAGAGCAACAAATAACACAAATTTCTCAATCATTGAGTATGGTGGAATCTCAACATAAATTACCATCTGAAGAGAGCCCATGTCATAACGCATGTTGCATTCCTTTGAAAGATGAGAAAACTTTTGATGACCCAAGAGTGTTATATGAAGAAGAGGAAGAAGAAGTAGAAGTGGAAGAGGTTGTTAAAGAAGAAGAAGAAATTGAAAAAGCTGACAATGAAACTATAGAGGAAGTGATATGGGTTAATGAAAGAGAGGTTGAGCCACCCACTACCATTGAGAAACTAACTCCATTGGTAGACCAACCACAAGAGTTGGAAGCGATAAATTTATCGGACCCTTCAAAGGATACCTATCCCGAGAAAGAAGACGCCCAACCGGTCACCTACTCAACCACCATGTCAAAGAGGGAAGAGTTGGTCACCTTACTGAACATGTACAAGAAAGAATATGGTTGGATGATTTCTATTATCAAAGGTCTATGTCCGGTATGGTTCTCCCGTAAAAAGAAAGTCAAATACAAGAAAAGAGTCCCAATGGAGGTGTGGAAATTAAAAAATGTAGACACGGGGCAAATTTGCAAGGTTAATGGACATCGATTGAAGCCATTCAATGAAGGTTTTGATTCAAATGTCCAAGATGTCGTCCATTTGGACGCCCCAAAGTGTTAAAGTGAAGTTTGGAGGCGTCTCGCCAAAGACGTTAAAGAAGGGCATTTTTGGAAAGCATTGTGTTTTCGTGTTTTTAATTTGAACAAAATGAGTTTTGAAGATGTTTATGGGATTCAAAAGAGTTGTTTTTTGAAGAAATCAAGAGTTTCTAGGTGTTTGGGGGTGTCCGAAGCAAGAACGGGTGAAAAACGAAGAAAAATGAAGTGAAAATGAAGATCAGCATCAGCGGGTTGCGCGACCCGCGTGCTGTTGCGTGGGTGGGTTGCGCGGCCAGGTGTGATGAAGCGACATTGGCCCAAGACTTAACTGCAAGGTCTGCGCGACCCGCGTGGGGACTTGCGCGACCCGCGCACTGTGCTTGGCAATTTGGGCTATTTTTGGCTATTATTTGACCAGGTGTTGACCAAAGGTTTTAATGAGTTGACCTTTTGACTTTTCTTGACCAACATTGACCGAAATTGACCCTTTTTGACCCATAGATTAAAATGTTCAGCTTCCCTTTTTCTTCATTTAATCATCTTGACCTCCCACTCCATTCCTCTCATATAACCTTCCAGCACCCACCTTGCCGGAAAATTCAAGATTGTCGGAGTTCTACTGGTCGTAATTTCACGAAACCACCGCCACAAACATCTCCCGTCATCCAATCCTCCGATTTAGGTCATTTTTGCCCTTACCTTAAGCATTGAGGACAATGCTTGTTCTTAAGCTTGGGGTGGGGCATTTCATTTTCCTTTTATATTTTTTTTTCATGCATTTTTAATTAGGTTGCATAACATTTTAGATTTAAGCTAATTTTCATTCATTTTTTTTTAAATCCAAAAAAAAAATTTATTTTTTCTTTTTCACCTTTTATATTTTTGCATAACATTTAGCTTAGACATTAGCATTCATGCATTTTTGTTGTCTGTTTATTCCCACCTCTCTTGGATGCCATGGAACAGGTTCATAGTTATTGTATCATTATTGGTCCAGGATCTTGTTGCTATCTCACCCATCGAACCGGGACCACTAGCTGCAGTTTGGGATTTCATACTTGGGATCAGATGTTGGTAGCTTAAAGGGGTAAGTGATCATGGACAGGTAGTTTTCATGAAGAATTATGCATACAATACTAATGACTGTAGGATATACTATAGCAATGGATGTCTTAGCCTTGCGGTCACTACCGCGGAGAGGATCACACTTGATCATGTTTGAACTGTTAGGATGAAGCATTGGTGCTTGTCCCCGAGTAGAATCCATATCCGGTCTCTTTACATCACCATATCTTTTTGCGATTTTCTTAGAATTTAGAGAGTCTTTTAGTCCACATTTGGACATTTTCATTATCTTTGAAAAACCACAAGTTTGAAAAGGAGCTTACATTACATCTTTATGCTCCACACATGGTCATTTTCACACTTAGGCCATTCGAATTATATCATTACCCTTTCGGTTCCACCTACACACCTTTGGGAACCAAATTTTGAGTCAAAGGGTTTTATTAACAAAAAAAAAAAAAAAAACAAACAAACAAAAACAAAATGAAGCATGCAAATTTTCAATTGCAACTATCTTAGATAGGTGGCCGGTTCAATTATTGAACAAATTTCCCAACATCTTGGTCACCCGACGTTTGATATTCATTTGTATAGATCTGTTTTATTGTATATAGATCGAGTTGTTATTTATTTTTTTTTCTTTCTCACAAATTGGTGATGTTAGAGAGACTGTCGAGTCGGATACTACGGGAGGTTTGGGCCAACACTAAGTGAACTGATTCCTACAACGGTGCCCGAGCGATTAAACCTAGTTACACATGAGAGAAACCGGCAAATGTGAGATCAGAGTGTACACTTAAAGAAGAGCTCCACCCGAGCCCATCCAGTTGCTTTCTCCCTACTACAGATGTTCTTCATTGTATACATGTTCCATTGAGGCTGCGACTGCTCATCCCTCCTTACTCACCTAAAGGAGTTGTTCTGACCATGTTGACTAACGTCGAACAGGTTCCATGGTTCTATCCATTCTTTTTATTTCTAGGGTAGTTCATCCCAAGTTCATTTAGTCTTGTCTTACTTGAGGACAAGTAAGGTTTAAGCTTGGGGTGATTTTGATAGCTTCATTTTATTTACTTATTTTTATAGTTTATTTTAGTACATTTCATTCGCATTTTAGTTAACTTTCATGCATATTTTCCCTTTTGTTATTTTTATGACCATTTCGGGGTACTTTCTAGTTTCTTGAGCATTATTGCAGATTTTCTTGGAAACTAGCGGGGCGGCACTCTTGCGAGGCAATTGGGCTTGAAGGGAATTGGAGATTTCATGCTTGATGGCTATGAAGGTGATTCATGGGGTGGACTTGTCAATTGCTTGAAGGTTTGGAGAGAAATAAACATTTAAATTTGCAAGATGCGGGAGTGTATTCAAGCATGCATAGATTATTAATCGGGCAAGTTTACGAGCTATGAATCATTTGGAGAAGCCAAATTGGGCTTAAATTGAAGAAAACTTGAAGAAAAATGGGCTAGGAGCTGATTGGGCTCGCACTGGGCCAAGTGGGCTAAGCTATGGAGGCCCAAAACCTCAAAGATGCTACATTCAGGGACCACCCGCGCAACCCACCCGCGCAACAGCACGCGGGTCGCGCAAGGCTCTGCAGGGGCAGTTTCGGAAATTCTTCTTTTGAGCTATTTGAGGAAGGTTGGTGCCCATCTTTTGGAGACTCTTGGACATCCGATTTTTGAAGATTCTCTCTGGAGTTTTGGAGATTTTTGAAGGCCAAGAACCCTTGAAGAACATCATATTTTTACCTCTTGATTCTTGCTTAATGTTTGGTACAATTTTCTCTAACTTTGTTTCTTTGTGTTTAGCCATGCTTGGCTAAACTAATCTTGGTTGACTTTTGGTTAATCCTTTGAACTTTTGTTGAATGTTGAAGAATCCATGAACATGTTCTTAAATCTTTATGGGAATGTTTTGTGTTTTAACATCTTATCACTACTTGTATGTTTTAGTTCATGAGTTTAAATGTGTTTGTGGTGATTAGTTGGCTAATTTCTTGATTAAGTAAAGGATCCTCAAATTAGCAAGCAACAAATGGTTTTTGTGTTGTTTTTGCTTCACACAATCATAAAAACATTTCCTCCAACATGGTGGTGAAAGCATTTGACCCCTCTTGGATTTGGTGACTTTTTGGTTCTTAATGCTAGTTGACTTTCACTAATTACATGCTATTTGGAATTAGTGACTTTGACTAAGGAAATTGTTATGAGCTTCTCTAGCCATTTCAACAATTAAGAAAAGTCTAGGTAATCTCAAGCTCCTTGGATTACTATAGCCAAATTAAGGATTTAAATCAAAGTATTGCACCATTGGAGTCTAATGATATGTTCATCAAAAGTCAAAGTGAGGAAACTTTAAGTCAACCATCTCTCCCTTATTGATTTTACATCAAACTCTTATTTTTGTTGCATTTGTCTATTTAAATCATAGTTGATTCTAGTTTGTTTCAAGTATTTCAAAACACCAAAACCCCCCCCCATTTTATTTTTATTGTCATTTTACAAGTACTTTTACAAAGAGATTTTTCATAGAGTTATAAATTGAACCAATCTCCATGGATTCGATCCCTTTACCACTATACACTATTTTAATGTGTAATATTTAGGGTTATTATTTGTGTTGGCCTCGACAACCACCAAATTTTTGGCGCCGTTGCCGGGGATTGGTTTTGATTTAATCAGTTTGTTTCTCTATGCCTACATCTCATTGTGCAGGTACTCTAATTTAAAACCCGGAAATTAAAAAAAAAGTATGATTTGGAAATGAACACTCCTTGCACTGAAGACCAACTTTCTGAGCTAGCTCAGTTAGTTATGATGATTGAAAGTGACCAAAGTGTGCAGTCCACACCTCTTTTTTGCGATTTTTGTGCCCAAAATGGACATCATTCCGACATGTGTCCATATTTACAAGGAGAATGGGAAGAAGTGCAAGATAAGGGAAGCTACTACCGGTCAAACCAATGGAGTTATGATAAGCCTCAACATGATCAATGGTGGGACAACAACCAAGTTGGGGAAAATAACCATTACCAAAACCCATACCAAACATGGGGAAATAACCAATACCAACCAACTCCACTGTTCCAAGAACCCTATCCTTATCCTCCTCAACAAACTGAAGCGCCAAGCATGTCCTTAGAGGACATTGTGAAAAGCATTGCCACTTCTACCCAAATTTTCCAGGAAACAACTCAAGCTAGCCTCAAAAGCTTAGAGCAACAAATAACACAAATTTCTCAATCATTGAGTATGGTGGAATCTCAACATAAATTACCATCTAAAGAGAGCCCATGTCATAACGCATGTTGCATTCCTTTGAAAGATGAGAAAACTTTTGATGACCCAAGAGTGTTATATGAAGAAGAGGAAGAAGAAGTAGAAGTGGAAGAGGTTGTTAAAGAAGAAGAAGAAATTGAAAAAGCTGACAATGAAACTATAGAGGAAGTGATATGGGTTAATGAAAGAGAGGTTGAGCCACCCACTACCATTGAGAAACTAACTCCATTGGTAGACCAACCACAAGAGTTGGAAGCGATAAATTTATCGGACCCTTCAAAGGATACCTATCCCGAGAAAGAAGACGCCCAACCGGTCACCTACTCAACCACCATGTCAAAGAGGGAAGAGTTGGTCACCTTACTGAACATGTACAAGAAAGAATATGGTTGGATGATTTCTATTATCAAAGGTCTATGTCCGGTATGGTTCTCCCGTAAAAAGAAAGTCAAATACAAGAAAAGAGTCCCAATGGAGGTGTGGAAATTAAAAAATGTAGACACGGGGCAAATTTGCAAGGTTAATGGACATCGATTGAAGCCATTCAATGAAGGTTTTGATTCAAATGTCCAAGATGTCGTCCATTTGGACGCCCCAAAGTGTTAAAGTGAAGTTTGGAGGCGTCTCGCCAAAGACGTTAAAGAAGGGCATTTTTGGAAAGCATTGTGTTTTCGTGTTTTTAATTTGAACAAAATGAGTTTTGAAGATGTTTATGGGATTCAAAAGAGTTGTTTTTTGAAGAAATCAAGAGTTTCTAGGTGTTTGGGGGTGTCCGAAGCAAGAACGGGTGAAAAACGAAGAAAAATGAAGTGAAAATGAAGATCAGCATCAGCGGGTTGCGCGACCCGCGTGCTGTTGCGCGGGTGGGTTGCGCGGCCAGGTGTGATGAAGCGACATTGGCCCAAGACTTACCTGCAAGGTCTGCGCGACCCGCGTGGGGACTTGCGCGACCCGCGCACTGTGCTTGGCAATTTGGGCTATTTTTGGCTATTATTTGACCAGGTGTTGACCAAAGGTTTTAATGAGTTGACCTTTTGACTTTTCTTGACCAACATTGACCGAAATTGACCCTTTTTGACCCATAGATTAAAATGTTCAGCTTCCCTTTTTCTTCATTTAATCATCTTGACCTCCCACTCCATTCCTCTCATATAACCTTCCAGCACCCACCTTGCCGGAAAATTCAAGATTGTCGGAGTTCTACTGGTCGTAATTTCACGAAACCACCGCCACAAACATCTCCCGTCATCCAATCCTCCGATTTAGGTCATTTTTGCCCTTACCTTAAGCATTGAGGACAATGCTTGTTCTTAAGCTTGGGGTGGGGCATTTCATTTTCCTTTTATATTTTTTTTTTCATGCATTTTTAATTAGGTTGCATAACATTTTAGATTTAAGCTAATTTTCATTCATTTTTTTTTAAATCCAAAAAAAAAATTTATTTTTTCTTTTTCACCTTTTATATTTTTGCATAACATTTAGCTTAGACATTAGCATTCATGCATTTTTGTTGTCTGTTTATTCCCACCTCTCTTGGATGCCATGGAACAGGTTCATAGTTATTGTATCATTATTGGTCCAGGATCTTGTTGCTATCTCACCCATCGAACCGGGACCACTAGCTGCAGTTTGGGATTTCATACTTGGGATCAGATGTTGGTAGCTTAAAGGGGTAAGTGATCATGGACAGGTAGTTTTCATGAAGAATTATGCATACAATACTAATGACTGTAGGATATACTATAGCAATGGATGTCTTAGCCTTGCGGTCACTACCGCGGAGAGGATCACACTTGATCATGTTTGAACTGTTAGGATGAAGCATTGGTGCTTGTCCCCGAGTAGAATCCATATCCGGTCTCTTTACATCACCATATCTTTTTGCGATTATCTTAGAATTTAGAGAGTCTTTTAGTCCACATTTGGACATTTTCATTATCTTTGAAAAACCACAAGTTTGAAAAGGAGCTTACATTACATCTTTATGCTCCACACATGGTCATTTTCACACTTAGGCCATTCGAATTATATCATTACCCTTTCGGTTCCACCTACACACCTTTGGGAACCAAATTTTGAGTCAAAGGGTTTTATTAACAAAAAAAAAAAAACAAACAAACAAACAAAAACAAAATGAAGCATGCAAATTTTCAATTGCAACTATCTTAGATAGGTGGCCGGTTCAATTATTGAACAAATTTCCCAACATCTTGGTCACCCGACGTTTGATATTCATTTGTATAGATCTGTTTTATTGTATATAGATCGAGTTGTTATTTATTTTTTTTTCTTTCTCACAAATTGGTGATGTTAGAGAGACTGTCGAGTCGGATACTACGGGAGGTTTGGGCCAACACTAAGTGAACTGATTCCTACAACGGTGCCCGAGCGATTAAACCTAGTTACACATGAGAGAAACCGGCAAATGTGAGATCAGAGTGTACACTTAAAGAAGAGCTCCACCCGAGCCCATCCAGTTGCTTTCTCCCTACTACAGATGTTCTTCATTGTATACATGTTCCATTGAGGCTGCGACTGCTCATCCCTCCTTACTCACCTAAAGGAGTTGTTCTGACCATGTTGACTAACGTCGAACAGGTTCCATGGTTCTATCCATTCTTTTTATTTCTAGGGTAGTTCATCCCAAGTTCATTTAGTCTTGTCTTACTTGAGGACAAGTAAGGTTTAAGCTTGGGGTGATTTTGATAGCTTCATTTTATTTACTTATTTTTATAGTTTATTTTAGTACATTTCATTCGCATTTTAGTTAACTTTCATGCATATTTTCCCTTTTGTTATTTTTATGACCATTTCGGGGTACTTTCTAGTTTCTTGAGCATTATTGCAGATTTTCTTGGAAACTAGCGGGGCGGCACTCTTGCGAGGCAATTGGGCTTGAAGGGAATTGGAGATTTCATGCTTGATGGCTATGAAGGTGATTCATGGGGTGGACGTGTCAATTGCTTGAAGGTTTGGAGAGAAATAAACATTTAAATTTGCAAGATGCGGGAGTGTATTCAAGCATGCATAGATTATTAATCGGGCAAGTTTACGAGCTATGAATCATTTGGAGAAGCCAAATTGGGCTTAAATTGAAGAAAACTTGAAGAAAAATGGGCTAGGAGCTGATTGGGCTCGCACTGGGCCAAGTGGGCTAAGCTATGGAGGCCCAAAACCTCAAAGATGCTACATTCAGGGACCACCCGCACAACCCACCCGCGCAACAGCA
Source organism: Lactuca sativa (assembly GCF_002870075.4). NCBI lineage: Eukaryota > Viridiplantae > Streptophyta > Magnoliopsida > Asterales > Asteraceae > Lactuca > Lactuca sativa. The sequence continues at coordinate 322,968,997 of NC_056627.2, read as the reverse complement.
CGCGGGTCGCGCAAGGCTCTGCAGGGGCAGTTTCGGAAATTCTTCTTTTGAGCTATTTGAGGAAGGTTGGTGCCCATCTTTTGGAGACTCTTGGACATCCGATTTTTGAAGATTCTCTCTGGAGTTTTGGAGATTTTTGAAGGCCAAGAACCCTTGAAGAACATCATATTTTTACCTCTTGATTCTTGCTTAATGTTTGGTACAATTTTCTCTAACTTTGTTTCTTTGTGTTTAGCCATGCTTGGCTAAACTAATCTTGGTTGACTTTTGGTTAATCCTTTGAACTTTTGTTGAATGTTGAAGAATCCATGAACATGTTCTTAAATCTTTATGGGAATGTTTTGTGTTTTAACATCTTATCACTACTTGTATGTTTTAGTTCATGAGTTTAAATGTGTTTGTGGTGATTAGTTGGCTAATTTCTTGATTAAGTAAAGGATCCTCAAATTAGCAAGCAACAAATGGTTTTTGTGTTGTTTTTGCTTCACACAATCATAAAAACATTTCCTCCAACATGGTGGTGAAAGCATTTGACCCCTCTTGGATTTGGTGACTTTTTGGTTCTTAATGCTAGTTGACTTTCACTAATTACATGCTATTTGGAATTAGTGACTTTGACTAAGGAAATTGTTATGAGCTTCTCTAGCCATTTCAACAATTAAGAAAAGTCTAGGTAATCTCAAGCTCCTTGGATTACTATAGCCAAATTAAGGATTTAAATCAAAGTATTGCACCATTGGAGTCTAATGATATGTTCATCAAAAGTCAAAGTGAGGAAACTTTAAGTCAACCATCTCTCCCTTATTGATTTTACATCAAACTCTTATTTTTGTTGCATTTGTCTATTTAAATCATAGTTGATTCTAGTTTGTTTCAAGTATTTCAAAACACCAAAACCCCCCATTTTATTTTTATTGTCATTTTACAAGTACTTTTACAAAGAGATTTTTCATAGAGTTATAAATTGAACCAATCTCCGTGGATTCGATCCCTTTACCACTATACACTATTTTAATGTGTAATATTTAGGGTTATTATTTGTGTTGGCCTCGACAACCACCAAAGGGCCATCCTATCATATCATCTGTAATTTGTACTAGCATGTAGTTCTAGAGGCTCATATAGTAGGCATACAAAGGCGTCTCACCTAACACGCAATTCTGATCAGACCCATAACCCTTATCTAGTATGCTATACACATATGCACATATTAAAAGAAATCAACATGTGTGGGTATTTTGGAAAATACTTACTTGAGCTCGACCGATTGCATGCATCACACCGCATTTTTTATAAAAACACTTTAGACGATCTTTTCCTTTTTACCAATTCCTCAGTTTAAGTTCAGAGACACCCGCTGACTCCCTCAAACCAAGACTCTGATACCGAATTGTAACGTCCCAAAAATACTAAGTAAAAGGTTTTGTTTTAAATCAACCATTCTTTTCAAAACCATCAAAGTATGTCAATGTAGAAAATAGTTATTAGAGTACAATCCAAAATCATAAAATATAGAACACATGTGGATGTTGTGCCATCATATCGGGCCCTTCCCATTCAAACCAGAAGTACCTGAAAACATCTTAAACATAAACCATAAGAACAAAGCTTAGTGAGTTCCCAAAAATACCACATACCATACATACAATGAGCCCCTCCTAGAACAGATATGTCAGTAACATGTGATGGGCCCCGCCCACACATTTATCACGCCCCTCTTGGCATCGGACCCTACCCGACATACATACAAACATATACAATACATGTATGAATCACACACATGGATAGCATCCTATAAACATAAATAAATGCATTGGTGCCTTCGACCCATGAGTATAGTGAAGAGACTCACCTCAATTCGACTATATACAAGTCACACATTCGAGCTGCTGCTACAAAGGTTCCTTACACTAGACATAAGCAAAACTAACCCTAATTAATAATTAGGTTAATAACCAAAAATCAACGGTCCATTTCATATTCTCCCTCACTAGGGTAAAAGTTTAGTTTACCCTTTCCAAATTGGACCCACCCAAATATGGCCAAGGCCCAAAATGGCCCAAGAGCATTTTTGGGATACCACACATAATCTCCAACGAGATTCTGCCCTGGTGGGTCAAAGGTGAGATTCGTTGCAAGGTGTTTGAGGGAGCGATCTCATGACTGGTGGGGGAAGGTTGGTTATGCTCTGGGGTCACCGGTTATTGAGGCTATGACCTGGTCTGATTTTGTGACCAGATTTCAAGTAGAGTTTGTACAGGCTGCCAAGGTGCAACGGTTGGCGAGGGAGTTCCAGGTGCTGCACTTGACGACTGAATCTATAGCAGATAGCACCACCAAGTTTCAGTAGAGATCTTTACTAGTTCCACAGTATGCCACAGCCGAGGAGATGAAGAAGACTCGATACCACGACATGCTGAGAGCGGATATCAGGGAGTTTGTTAGCTTTTTAGCCTACCGTACATTGAAGTATATGATAGCTAGAGGCCGGGAGCAGGAGATTAACTTGGAGCACCTAGGGAAGAGGTAAGCAGAGCAGGTGCAGACAGTTGAGGGTCCTGCAAAGAGACCCAAGACTTCTGATCAATGATCTAGATGCCAGTCGGGTCGGGGTCGATATGGTAGATGTGGGAGAATGCATGAAGGGACTTTCCGAGAGAAGGGTGATAGTTGCTTCAAATACGACAAGACTGGGCATTTTATCAGGGTTGTCCCCAAGGATCGGGTCTGATTTGCATCCATTGTAATAAGATGGGCCATAAGAAGGATGATTTCCTAAGGTTGATGAGAGGGGTAGTGGCGACACCCGCTCCAGTTACACTGAGGATCACATATGCCTATCAGGGCAAGGCGGCGATCCTTATGGTGAAGAACATGGATTTTTTAGCTGACAGTCGAGGAGGCACGTGTGACTCCTGATGTGGTTACATGTATATTCTCTATTTATTATTCACCTTGATTATTGTTTATGCTTATGTTTCATGTTGTGATGTTTAGGGACATTCTTAGTGAACATATTGCATGCTCTATTTTTTTATTCAGGTTCCACTCAATCTTTTGTGTCTCTTGCGCTAAGCAAGATATTTGACGACACTCCTGGTGAGCTAGATTTTCCTTTGGAGGTTGAGATTGTTGATGATCGTGTAGTGAGAGTTTTGATGGTTCATCGGGGTTGTATACTAGAGATCTTTAGTGAGAGATATTCACTTGATTTGGTTTCCATTCCGTGACGCAAGGCGAAAGTGATTGTAGATATAGGTTGTTTGAGCCCTAATGTGGCGATAAGTGACTGAGTCCATCAGTCAGTACGGGTTCGAACCCCAAGTGAGGAAGAACTACTTATTCATTGTAAGGTTGCTCAACATGGACCATCTCCCTGTTCAGTTGCGAGAGCTAGGAGATATCTTTATTAGGGTTGTTCTAGATTTGTGGCTAATGTGTTGGATACTCATGAGGAGGGAAAGAAGATGATTGATGATGTACTAGTCGTTCGAGAGTAGATCGATGTGTTTCCCAAGGATTTTCCTGGAGTGCCTCTGGAGAGGCAAGTCAAGTTTCTGATTGATTTGGTTCCTGGTTCAGATCCGATATCCAAGGCACCCTATCGATTAGTACCATATGAGATGTAAGAGTTGTCTACATAGTTGCAGAAGATGTTAGACAAGGGGTTTATTAGGTGTGGAAGTTCACCATGGGGAGCACCTATTCTTTTTGTAAAGAAGAAGGATGGTTCTCACATGATGTGCATCGATTATTAGGAGCTAAACAAGCTGACAGGGAAAAACTGTTACCCATTTCCGAGGATTGATGACTTGTTCGATCAGCATCAGGGTGCATCTTGTTTTTCGAAGATTGATTTTCATTCAGACTACCATCAAATGAGAGTTTTAGATGAGAACATTCAGAAGACAGGTTTCAGAACTCGATATGGTCATTGTGAGTTCGTGGTGATGCCTTTTGGGCTCACCAATGCACCAGCGGCATTCATGGATCACATGAACAAGGTTTGCAGACCGATGTTGGATTGGTTGGTGATCGTCTTGATTGATGATATCGTGGTCTATTCTAACACTAAAAAACAACATGAGTATCACTTGCAAGAGGTTTTGGAGACTTTGAGGATGGAGAGGTTTTATGCCAAATTCTCCAAATGCAAGTTTTGGTTACACGAGCTGCATTTCTTGGGTCACTTTGTCTATCAAAAGAGTATATTGGTGGATATGGCGAAGATCGAGGTTGTGATGCTGTGGGAGGTTCCGAGGTCTCCATCTAAGATTCAAAGTTTCCTTGTCCTACCAGGGTATTACTGGAGGTTTATCGAGATTTTTTTCCAGGAACACAGTTTCGTTGACCAAATTGATGAAGAAGATAGTTACCTTTCATTGGGCGCCTGAGCAGCAGGCGAAATTTGAGACTCTAAGGTAGAAATTACGAGAGGCTCTGATTCTTCCCCTACCCGTGAGTGTTGGCAACTTTGTGGTTTATTGTGATGCTTCAATCATGGGATTAGGTGAAGTGCTTATGCAGTGGGGTCATGTGATTGCTTATGCGTCGAGGCAGTTGAACCCTCATGAGGAGAATTACCCTACACATGATCTACAGCTGGGGGTTATGGTTTTCGTCCTCAAGATTTGGTGAAATTACCTTTTATGTGGTACTTTTGTACCATTTACATGGATCACAATAGCTTGAGGTACTTGATGGATCAGCCAAATTTGAATATGAGGTAGCGTAGGTGGCTTGATGTAGTGAAGGACTATAATTATGAGATTTTACACCACCTTGTGAAGGCCAACATGGTGGCCGGTGCACTGAGATGCAAGGTGACTAGTGCACCTATTCGAGATATATGTTTAAGGATGACCATTATCACCCCACTGTTGGAGCAGATTCGTGAGGCACAGATTGAGGCTGTGAAAGAAGAACACCGAAAGAGTGATTAGATCGTGGGGTAGATCCCATCTTTTCATTATGACAGTCGAGGGTTATTAACCTTGTATAGGAGGATAGGTTCTTTATTTGGGAGGCGCATGGCGGGTATTGATGAATGAGGCTCACAAATTGAAGTTTTTGATCCATCCTGGTGTGATGAATATGTATCGAGATCTTAGACTTGATTATTGGTGTCCCTGTATAAAGTGGGATGTGGCATGGTACGTGGAGAGCTATTTGACTTCCCAAAAATTCAAGGCCAAACACCAGAGGCCTCACGGCAAGTTACATACCGGATATTCCCATGTGGAAATAGGAGCAGATTTTCATGGACTTCATTCCAAATTCACCATGGACAACACATGGGATAGATTTGATTTGGGTCACCATGGATCTATTGACCAAGAGTGCACACTTCATCCCTATTTAGGAGAGTATTTCTCCAGAGAAGTTGACCGATATCTCCATTCGTGAGGTGGTAGCACATCATGGGGTGCCAGTTTCCATGATCTCAGATCGGGACGTTAGTTTCACCTCCATGTTTTGGAGGAAAATCAATGAGGATTTGGGTACTTGGTTAAATTTTTTGTACAACATATCATCCCCATACAAATGGAAAAAGCGAGAAAATGATTCGAACGCTTGAGGATATGCTTCAGGTATGTGTGTTGGATTTTGGTGGGAGTTGGATATGTATCTACACTTGGCCGAGTTCTCCTACAACAATAGTTATCCTGCCAGTATTGAACAACCTCCTTTTGAGATGCTTTATAGGAGGAATTTTTGAACCCCGATTTGTTGGAGCGAGGTCGTACAACAAGTCATGGGGAGTACCGAGGTAGTAATCAAGAATACTGAGTTGATTCAATAGGCATACGAGAGGCTTCAGGCCACGCAGATCTGTCAAAAAATCTATGCAGATAAACGTCATTTGAATCTTTCGTTTTAGGTCGGGGACTTTGTGCTCATGAAGGTGTCGCCTTGGAAAGGCGTCATCCGGTTCAGGAAGCGGGGCAAGTTGAGCCCTTGATTCATTAGGCCTTTCAGGGTCCTTGTCTGAGTGGGCAAGGTGGCATCCTGGTTGGATTTTCTAGACGAGGATAGCCAGATCCACGTCATCTTCCATGTCTCCCAGTTATGGAAGTGCTTGTATGATGATTCTTGAACTATATGGAAAGACCATTGATGATTCTTGACATAAAGACCAAGGCCTTCCACAACAAGATAGTGGAGCAGGTGAAGGTGCAATGGCATCACAAAAAGGGTTCCGAATGGACATGGGAACCCGAGGATGAGATGCGAGAGCATTACCCCGAGTTATTTGAAGTGACAGACTTCAGGGACGAAGTCTGATTCAAGTGGGGGAGAGTTGTAACACCCGTTTCCTCAGGTACATTTCCTTATGTTATTAAAGCTTATGATTTTTTAGAAATATGGTTCTACGTAAGGCGTAGATGACTAATTATGTAGGGCATAATTCATTAAACCCATGCGGAGATGCATGGTGTAACCCTAGTTATGGTGGGTGTAATCGCATAGGGTTCAAGCCCTGATTTTTTGGGTTTTGAGCCATATAAGGACTCTAACCCCTTGACACCCAACTCAAAATCCTAACCCTTTTGAGCTAAATTTGAGCCTCTTGTATTTTTTGTGGTACATTTTGAAGAAGGAGAAGCCCATCTTTAAATTTTGGTGAAGCTCAAACTTGTAGATCCAGAGTGTTCATTTCATTTTCCAACTCCATAAGGTATAAAGCTTTCACCTTGATGGTTCATTGAGTTAGATCTTGTTAGCTTCTTGGTTTTCATGGTTTTTGTCCCATGATTTTGGTTCTTGTGAGTATGAGCTACTCCAGACCCTAGGGTTGCTATTTCAAAATGTTTCTAAGGTTGATATATCATAAAAATGGGATCTTGGTTTCTACATTTCACCCATGCAAGAGTTTTTGGACATTAAAAGGCATAAGGAAGCTATGGTTGGGGTTTGAACTCTTTTTATCCATGCAAAGGAATAAAGTTGAAAACTTTATCACTTTAGACGTTTATTAAGACCAGATCTGAGCAATAGGGTGTTGGTGTTTATGGACTAAGAGCTAGAAATGGAAATGGCTTAACAACATAGTATGTGGGGCGTCACTTGGGCTACACCCACCATAGACAGATGATTCCCTGATCTTTCCACATAAGGCTCTATGCAGTGCGTAGAGCATGATGTACGCATAGTGTAGCATCAAAGAGTGTACTTGGTCAATTTGGAGTTTTAGCCAAGATGAGTGGGGTCTAGTCTTGGAAGGGTAAAATGATCTTTTACCCTAGAAATAGCAAATGTAATTAGGACCTTAAATATGGTTTACCACCTTAATTGTAAATTAGGGTTTGGTTTTGGATATGTTTAGTGGGAGAGATGGTAGCTTGTGTGTGAGATCTATTCGTTTACCAATCGAGGTGAGTCTCTTCACTGTACTCATGGGTCGAAGGCATCTATTTCTGACCATTGGATTATCTTTGTAGGATGCTAGCTTTCTTTATAACTCTTACATGTGTATGTATGTTTTATATGGGTTGGGCACGATTATGTGTGTTATGGGTTGGGCCCGAATGATATGGTTCGGGTCGAAATGATATGCGTTGATCCCAAATGCATGGTTTGGGCCCAGAGCATGTATGTTGGGATGGACCAGTTCTTGTTTGATATATGGTATCTTAGGGAAACTCACTAAGCTTTGTGCTTACGATTTCATGTTTATGTTTTCAAGTACATCTGGTTCCAAGGGGAAAAGCTCAACATGATTGTATCGCATCCACCAGTGTTCCGCATCTCATGATTTGTTTTGTACTCTTATAATTATTTGATACATTTTTTTATACGTGATTTGGGTTTTTGAATGAATCAATGGTTGTTTTGGGTTGACTTAACGAAAAAAATTTACTTAGTATTTTTTGGTACGTTACAAATATGAATCAATATATAGTTTACTCGTTGGCATTCACCATATGAATATGAACATATGATATTGACATGTAGATTTGAGTAATTTTATTAATATGAGTGAAAATTCACTTGTGAAAGTCATTCAATTCTTTTGTAAATGATCAATGTTGAAATAGTAAAAAAAATATAAATGACTTTACTTAGATTCACATTATTCGAATCTCATAGGTGGATATGAATTCACTTGTGATTGTCACAAAGTTCATTTATGGATGATAAAAAATTGAAACAGTAAAAACAAACTACAAGTGAATTACTTAGATATCATGTATTTTTGTACACAATGTCAAAGTTACATTGTGGATGCAAACAAGTTAATTAAATAAAATTTATATTCATATTGTGATCTCAATAGCAAAAACTTTGAAAATTCGAATTCAATCAATCGTAAAAGAAATCAGAGTAAAAATGAACACACAATGTAAATAAGATCTTATTTCACCTTGATTTATCTGGATTGGTACAAGTACAGATGTAGAGAGAGAGAGAGAGAGAAAGTACAGTACGCACAATGGAAAAAACTACAAAAGACTTATGTACCTAATCTATTTATAGAGTACTCGACGCATACATAAAACATATCATGACTTCGACATTAATAGCGAATCTATAAATATGCCTGATACAATACATACACTATCGAAGTAATGTTGACCTTCGATATTGACATAACATTCTATAATAAGAAAACTACCTAAGCTTCGATATATCACAACAAATATGACTCTACAATCACCCGCTTTTTGATCAATATCTAATCTTCAAACTGAGGGTAGTGTCTTTATTACTTGTACCAAAACTATTTTGATTTCCATGCACCTGACGATGATCTTCCTTATCTCTGCTCTGTCATCATTCATATTTTTCTTACAATTGTTGATGCAAAGAATCATACTAGAAAGATTATGATCTAAATATCTTTCTACATCGCCAGTATGGAAGAAAACCTTCGTTTTCCCACCCTTCACATTCTTCCCTTGAAAAATAACTCCCAAAGGGTGATTGATTATTTCAGCATCTTCATAATCATTAATGTTGAATTTCCCTTTCAAAAATGACTTGTTAACCTTTGAATTCTTGTTAAAAACATTTTCTGACTTAAAATATGTTAATGCAAGATTAGCAAAGTAACAGTCTAAGAAGCTCTTGATGTGACCATACCCAATGGTGTATGAAGCTTTATCTTGAACCTAGTGATTATTCATATCTCCCATAATCTTCATAATTGTGATGAGATCATTCAAATTCATCAAAGGGAATTCAGCAATGGTGAAGTCAACCATAACATTGTTTGACTTGACAACACTATATCGATAGTTTTGCAAAACTCCTTCGAACATTGCATTAGGAGTTATTGATATCAGTTTGACAATTTTCACCAAAGACCATACATCTTCTTCCTTTTTACCAAGAACAACATCAAAATGAATCTTCATCTTCTCATTCTCCTAAATATCTTTAAAATTATCATCAAGCTTGAACTAACCAAAAGTGAACATAGGATGAGTAACTGGAAAGTTCAGATGGTTGAAGTCAGAGTCTTCAATTGCGAAACTTTTCTTTGGTACTTTGTAAAATGCATCTGCTTCTCCATACACCACATTTTCTATATTTTCATAACACACACCTTGTTTGGATTTTCCTTATCAAGACCAGGTGGTTCATTCACTCTCATTTACATGATGTTGTTCAGTTGCTTCATCTTTTCAAACTCAAGCTCTTGAAGTTACTTTTTCTCTTCTATAGTAGGTTCCACATGAACACCTTTTCCATTATCTTTTGGATCAGAAGTAGTAACATGTTTGATTGTTGAAGAACCTGAGCCCCCTTCACTTATGTTCAAAGCTTTCTTTGATTGTAGCTTTGACATATCAACTTCGACATTTGATGTAGTAGTTTTTGTCGAAGTTGTCATAATGGCTTTCATTGGTAGTGAATTTGGAATTGAGTAGGGAACACCTTCCCAACTACTTTTCCTTTATCTTCTCCACCATCTTTCAATGAACCACCACCCTTATCTCCCCCTTGTGACACGTTCATATATGGGCGTGGATCATTGGTGATTAATCGAAGAACAATATCTGATATCGGAGAAAATTGAGTTTTAAAACATGATTCCAATGAAGAAATCATTGAGAAAATCCATTCCTGAGATACTGAAGTAGTTGCTGGAACATCAAAATTCGATAAGCTATTATGAAAACTCGTAAGAGAGCTCTCAATATTTGCAAACACCTTTCCATAAGATTCCTTCTTGAGGTTCATTTCTCCAACATATTCCTTATTAAAGGCTCGGATGTCTTCAACCAAAATTTGTGTATCCCCTAAAAGAACATCAATACCATTTTTCACACCATCACAAAAGTGATTCAGCTTTTTGACTTATTTTGTAAACAAATCAGTCAATTCTTGAACACTTAAAATAATTGAATCTTTTGATGAGGTAACCATATGTTCAAATAATCTATGCCTTTCATGAGCAACATTCTGTAATTACTTGACTTCATGTTTATAAGTACTAGATTGATCAGCAAGACATTCTTCTAAACTCGTAATTGCATTGTTTATCAAAGTCTTTGTTCTTGACTCTTGAGACTTCAATAAAATTTCAACCTTTTCACCTCTTTAAGAAGACTTCCCAGCATTATCATTCAAAAACTGAAGAATCGCGTTAAGTGTGGAGTTCATAATTTTATTGGCATTTTCATCAACATTATCTTTTTCAGGATCAAACTCTAGCTCAACAAATTCAACAAGTTCATCTTCTTCTTCATTATGTGGCGTTCTTGGTCTATTGATTGAGAGGATAATAAAGAAGTGATAGGATCATTTATGATACCTATAAAAGTATGTGAAAAAAATGGAACTGTTATTGGTGTAATAGTCAAAGTTGGTGGTGGAGAAGAAAGTGGTGGTGGTGGAACTGTTGAAGTATCTAGAGAAGATGTCGAAGTTTTCTCATCCATAGTAACATTAGAGCCCTTATTAGATAACTTCTCAAGGATGTTCGAAGACATACCCACCTCCATATTAGACTTGAAAATAGGACCTTCAGGTGGAGTGATAGTAGTTGTCTCAGGAAGCAAAGTAAAGATTGGTTTATCAGAATTGATGTTTATATTCACATTAGATGCATTTGCAGTGACATCATGATCTCTTGTCTCCTCGATATCTTATTCAACAGTGGCACTCTTTCTAGGTGAAACATGGAATGTGAGATCATCATTTACAAAAAGTTCATCTTTTGTCGCTTCGCTTGAGTGATCTACTTCAAAAGTATTTGGTATTAGCATAGCTGTGGTAGAAGACTCTTATACTGTTTGAGCGCTAAGCTTCATAAATTGTTTCAACAACCCAACAACTTTACATTTCCTGCACTTTTGTGTTTCTTTATCAGTAACATCTTTTATAACAACACCTGAAGACTTATATTTCAATTTTAACTTCTTTAATTTTGTATCGACTATCTCAGGAACTGTCTTCTCTAACACCTACTCCTGAATCACCCTGAAATGTCTTCTTAGAGACATCTTTTACACTCTTCATAGAACCCCCTTGACAGAATTCTTAGAAATGGTCTTTTTAGAAAACAACTTTATCAAAAACTACTTTGGGCTTCCATGTTGAATTCTTCTTGAGAATATTAGAATCTTTAGATGTCCTTCTGGTGGCCTTAAATGTCATTTTCTTTGGAAGAGAACCTAGACATGTAAGATCCATTGAAGCTTTGTACTGAATCAACAATGGATTTAATTCAACCCAGTTGGTGCATTGCGTCAAGAATCCTTCCCACAAGAGGTAAAACAACTGGATCATCAAGAGCAGCTTAGGAATATAAAGATGGAAAAATTGAGCAACCTTAGCATCTCCAGGAACCAAAATCACTGCTTGACTATATGCTTCGTGTAAAATAAGACTCCAAAATCGAGCATTGGAAATCTTTATAGTCTTCTTTTAGTGCTTAAGAGATGAGGTAAACTCAACCCACAATAACAAAGCATAATCAACCCTCATCATGTAATATAGACCATCCATAACATAAGAGAATTAAAGTTTCGCCTTGTTTAGACAACAACTTCTTCTAGTTAAACAATGAAGGGTAAATCCAAATAAAAAAAATCCATACACTTGGAAGATTTGACTCATTAAAGCTACTAATAAAGGAAATCAGAGGTTCATAGCTCATTTCATTTAAAATTAGAAGTACTTGTTTAGACGTAGGAACTTCAAACGAACCTTCTCAAGGCAATTGAAGAATTTGGGTAACTATTTACTGTTCAATTGTTTGTTACCTTTCGATTCCATCTTAAACGTTATAATCTCCATTTTCTTGTTGAATATAGCCATAGAACCTACGGGTGATAACCACTTCATCAGAATAGAAAAGGAAGTTGTCAAAGCATGTGCGAGAATAGAATCATTCAAACATTAAACCAACATCTTTAAATTTTCAGGGTATGCTTCAATCAACGGATTAAACCAGACATAATTGGATTGAATCTTCATGTTGGGTACAAAAACTTCATCTTCAGTGGTGTTGAATTGATCGACTGTAACACCCTGTTTGAAAGTACTCGGTTGGGGTCTTGGAAGCCAAAGGGTAGGGGAGATTTGGTCTTCTATGCGTCTCGGGTTTTATCCATAAGGTTTTAGGCTGGAAGGTGTCGATGGGATTGTAGGGCTTCCCGACACCTTTTCGTGGATATAAAGTTCGTCAGAAACAGACTTAGAATGAAGGAGTTATGACACTTTGAAGTTATTGTCAATTTTAGCCCCTAATGGAAATTTGTAACAAGAAGATCCCACGCATGCAAGGTGGCCAGCACAATAGTACATCCAACGTAAGTTGGGGTATACCCAACGTATATGGATTAACGGATCGCGGGTGATTGGAGACGTACGCCCAACATACGAGGAGTACGCCCAGAGTCACTAAACCCTAATTTTTAGTGTGTGACACTATATAAAGAGCATTACAGCCTCTAGGGTCAACCTCCCTCTCATCCTTGAACCCCTCCTCGAAACCCTAAACCTAATTTTGAGAGTGTGAGCTTGTAAGGCCATCTTGGAGTTCTTTTTAGTGTTCTTGAAGAAAAGTGATCACCTTGGAGTCTCATTAATCAGGGAAGAGCTTTTGGATCCTAGTTTTCTAGCTCATTTTCAAGTCTCTGAAGGTATAAAGTTTCTACCTTGCTATCTTATAGCTTGAGATCTAGCTTAGGGCTTCAATGGTGCTTATTATGAGCTTATGGGGTATCACTTGGGAGTTGAGCAACTCCAGAGCTTAGGGAGAGTAGATTTGAGGTCCTTTGGTCCATCTACTTCATAAAAATGCAATTTTGATGAGTATTCTAACCTCATGCATGAATCAAGACCCATGGAAAAGGTCTTAATGGGTTGTTGGGAGTATATGAAGCATGCAAAGGCATAAAGTTGCCAACTATATGCCTTAATACGTCTTAATGGACTTAGATATGAGGTTTGAAGTTGAAATCCTGAGTATTAAGCACTTAATGAAAAAGTAGCTTAACAGAGGAAGTACGTTGGGTGTACATGCAGGTACGCACAATGTACACCACCTTTATTCAGTACGCTTAGCGTACATAGGAGTACGCCCCGCGCACTCATCAGTTTTGGGCTCGTAGTGCTTTAGGCCTCGGGTTGGGTCAAGCAGTGAATTTTGGGTCTTTGGGCCTTAATGGGCCATCAGGAGTCAGATGTTTTGGGCCAGGAAAATGCTTGGACTTAGGATAAGTCCCATTAGATGGATTGGGCCCAATTGAGCAAATTGGGCCATTGATAGACCACTAGTGGGCTTGGAGAGCCTACTTAGTGTTGGGTTTTGTTTTGGGGTTTGGGCCTTAGTTTGGATCATACTGGGCCAGGGGTAGAATAGTCATTTTACCCCCATGCATGGATTAAGGATCATGGTATGGGACCTAATTTCTAATTGGGTATGTTGATCGGTATTGATGGTTCAGGAAATGGACAAGGAAACAACTAAGGATTTCTTCATGGAGCTTCTGCATTTGAGGTGAGTTTTCTCACCATACCAATGGGTCTAAGGCACCAAGGCCGACCCATTTTATGATAGTTGGTGTACTTGTTGTGTAGAGGTGTGTGGCACTGTTATGCATTGATATGTGGTAGAGATAGCTTTTACAGCTAGTGGTAGAGATAACCTTCAGGGCTAATGGTAGAGATAGCCTTCAGGGCTAGCAGTAGAGATAGCCTTCAGGGCTAATGGTAGAGATAGCCTTTATGGCTAAGGGTAGAAATAGCCTTTGTGGATAATGGTAGATATCTTTATAGCTAATTGATATGTGTCATGTGGTAGAGGTAGCTTTATAGCTAATTGATATGCATTATGTGGTAGAGGTAGCTTTATAGCTAATTGATATTTATTATATGGTAGAGGTAGCTTTTAAAACTAGCATGTTATGTGGCTTGTGTGTGGGGTATGCTCTGGGTAACTCACTAAGCTTCGTGCTTACATGTTTGTTTATGGTTTCAGGTACTTCAGATCCTAAGGGCAAGGGCAAGGCGAGATGGCGGAACGTGCACTCTCTCACAGGCATTTTATGGGACACTCTGATATTTGGAATAATAGTCGTATTTGACTTATGTTTTGAAAACAATTATAACTGGGATTCTTAATGTATGGAAATATGTTTGACTACTCTACAAATGAAAATTTTACTTTGAAAATTGGGTCGTTAGGATTTGGTATCAGAGCCTTGGTTTGAGGGATTCGGGCACACTCTCGAGTGTATCAGGACTCAAACTAAGGAAATGTTGAAATTGTTTTCAAAAGTAACATTAAAAGGTTTTTCAAAAGGAAATGAAAAGATGAGAGTGCAACGTGCGCGATCAGCCGAGCCAAGTAAGTAGCTCCCCAATGTGCTAGTCATGTTATACTGATATTCGAGCTTTGATGATCATATGGAACTTGCTATGTGTATGCTCTTAAAATTATATACGGTCCGGAGCGTATAGCCTTAAAATGATTGATTTGGCCTTATTTCCTGTTCCTTGTCTGGTTGTGGTCCTAGGGTAGAATCTTTATTCGAAAGTCTATTTAATCCTTTTCTGTGTATAATTTGCATGCATAAAGGCAACCTGTTATGATTGGTCTAATTGATATGAGTAGAGCAAATCTTAGGACAACCTGAGATTGATGTACGCGTTAGTCGTGGGATATGGTTTGGTTGTGGGACGAATTGGAGTTATCAGGTAGAGCAGTAGGGAAGCGTACAGGTGGGTGTGGAAGGTAGTATTGGGCCCATACTACTAGAAGCACAGGACCTGTACCCGAACTAATGTTAGATCTGACAACTTCAAGGAGGACTGGTGTGGGAAGATCCCTTATATGGAAATCCTGATCGTTGTGATTTATGACATTTCAGTTCAGCATGGTGATGACACGGTTTAGAGCGGGGGGATCAGGATAGGGATTTTGATCCGGGATAGGGCCAGGCAACACTACCGATGTGATTGATGAGAGGTTGCACAAGCTTATCGCAGCTGAGGTTACAAAGGGCATCCTTGATGCTACCCAGTCATTTTTGGGACGGTCAAGGAGGGCATGTTGGAGATTATGTAGGAAAGATTCAGGGCATTCAGGGCTGAGATTGTTGCAGGTCAGGTTGGGGCCCAAACTCCCTCGTTCTGGGAGTTCAAGGCGTGTGGGGCGCAAGAGTTTTTTGGGGCCAGGGAACCCATTGTTAGCCGATGTTGGATGGTGGATATCGAGAACGCCTAGTACACGAGCTCTTTCCCGGATGCAGAAAAGGTGGGATTTGATTCTTGTATGCTGAGTGACAGGGCCCGGGATTGGTGGGGTGAGGTTACGAGTCAAGTGGGAGCAGCCGGTGTGGCTGAAATGACCTTGGCCGACTTTGTTCGGCGATTCGACTTGGAGTTTGCACAAGCTATTGAGGTGCAACGACTTGTGAAGGAGTTTCACGACTTACAGCAGACCACCGAAACTGTGGCGGAGATCACCGCCAAGTTTTGAGATCGAGCGTTGTTGATTCTGTATTATGCCACCGATGAGGAGATGCGGAGGACAAGATATCATTTCATGCTGAGGGATGATATTCGGGAGTTTGTGAGCCTTATAGGGTGCAAAACCCTTAATGAGATGGTAGAGAAGGCCCGAGAATGGCAGATGGAGTTGGACTTCCGTACTAAGCGGAAGCCGGAGCAGACGCAGGTAGCGAGGGGTCAGGCTAAGAAGCCTAAGACCTCAGACACTTCCAGCAGGGGTAAGCAGGGTCAGGGCCGGTGTGCCAAGTGCAGTAGGGTGCACGGTGGATCTTGTCGTATCTCGGGCACAGGATGCTATGCATGTGGCTAGCAGGGTCACTTGAGCAGGGACTTCCCCATAAAGGGCTTGATTTGTTTTCACTACAACCAGACCATCTATAAGCGGATAAACTGTCTGAGGTTGCAAGGAGGAGGAAAGGAGGTGACAGCACCCGGACCCGCCACGATGAAGATTACCGATGGCCGCCCTGCCAAGGCGGATACTCCAGCGGTGAAGAGCTGTGCATTTCAATTGACCACTGAGGAGGCTCCGGCAGTGCCAGGCATTGTGGCTGGTACATGTCTATTATTCTATGCTCTTTATTATTCATATGAATTGTGTGAACATTTTGCTTGTATGAGGACCTTTACGGTCAATGGTATGTCGGTACATGTTTTGTTTTGATTCGGGTGCTATGCGATCGTTCGTGTCTCTTGCGCTTAGCAAGAAGTTTTAGAATGCTCCGGGAACCTTGGTTTCCCGCTCGAGGTAGAGATTGTAGATGACCTTACAACGAGTGTCGCGAGAGTGATATTAGTTGGAACAGCTAGAGTCATTGGCATTGTTGGGATTCGAGAAGTGCTAGTTGGTTTTCAGGAGTCATATTCTTTGAAAGAGGGTTTAGAGAGTCCTTCATTTCTCATGCGTCGAGCGGACCTAGATGAATCTAAGTGGGGGAGAAACTTTCAGATATCTAGGTTAGAATCGAGTGTGAGACGAGGATGCGTTTCACATCCCCATTGAGGGAGGAAAGGCGGCCTTAGGTGCCGACTGAGCACAGGATAGCAAGGGATGGGAGTTCGGGAACTTCCCCAATGTTTGGATCGCGTCTTCTTAATGCCATTTAGCAGAATCTGGAGGAGGGAACCAGGTAGAGTTCTATTCAGTGTTTGATTTCATCTAGGAGGATAGACTATGTGGGCGCTCAACGCTGAGATGCGTTCGGATTGATAGATGGGCGACAGGACTATGGTCATGGATCATGTTTGTGTATGGAGTATTCTAAGTCTATGGGTGTAGCTATACCATTCACAAATTCATTCAGAAGGCTTAGACCAGTTCGTAATGTCATGGGGAATCCATAGCTTGGGCGGAATCAGGACTGGAGATGATTATTCGATCGGGTACCAGTAGTCGAGCCGGGTGGTTATGAGAATTCAGAATGGTATTGGTAGAGGTTGTTGATGCAAGGGTTGAGAACATGAGTTGCAGGATCTTATGGATAAACGGTATGTGGCGCAGAGGAGCTACGGTCGGGTGGTCCTAATATTTGATCTCTTGAGAACCTGGTGGTGGGACTGGGTGCAAGATTAGAAATCTCGGGGATCGGTTAAGGGTGTCTATTTACAGGCCAGGTCATATTAATCGGATGTTATGATGCATAATGGATCTCGAGGTAGTGGTGGAGTATCGACCCGTTTCGGAGAGCACTCTGAATCGGGGTTCTCACAGAATCAGTTCAAGATTTTGATTCCGTGACGTGGGATTCGGGAGCATAAGGATGCCAAGGGCGTCAAAGGTAGTATACCAGGGTAATGAATGGTCTGGGTTTGATAGTAGCTCAAGCTATAGCAATGTACCTCGAATGGTTCTATCAATGATGGGACCACAACGTGTTGAAACCAGGAAAAGGCGGGTCAAAGGAGGTCGGGTATGATGTAAGACTATAGTTTTTCTGGTAGCGTTCATCTTTGCATCAGGATCAGGGGCCACAGATTGCTAGCCTGTCATGATCGGATGGATTGAGGATCGAAGGAGTTGCGAGAAGAGATATTGACAGGGCAGTTGTTGTCGGACAAGGTTTCCTTCGGAGGTCATGTGGCTCTGGATTAGCAGTCGGGAAGGTGTCCGGTGTTTTGGATAGTTGGTAGGCAAGTCGGGACCAGGAAGGCCGAGGTCGTTTTTCAGGAAAGCAGCCGCATGGCAACAAGAGGAGTAGGAGCGACTTCAGTGATTTGGAGTCTATGTATGGAATTGCGGGTAACTCGGTACTCGCAGTTGGTCAGCGACTTCTGTGCTATAAGAAGCCTCAAGGTACTATGAGTGGGAAGAATTCTGTCTAGGCAGGACCCTTGTGGACTTAGTTCAAGGATGATTCGCTGTGGGCAGTCTGTCAGGGAGACAGACCATCTCGAGTCTTTAGGTTTTAGATGGAGCGGATATGATCAGGTTGCAAGGAAGTCATTCATCTTCGGAATTTAAAACCCTGCGAGGGTTAGTTTTGATTGTCTCAGGAAGACTGGGGTATTTCCGGATTATGGTCGTGGTGCTCAGGTTGTGTGGTGTGTCAGGGATGGTAATACATGACTTCGAGGACGAAGTCTCGTTTAAGTGGGGGAGAGTTGTAATGCCTTTTTGAAAGTACTCGGTTGGGGTCTTGGAAGCCAAAGGGTAGGGGAGATTTGGTATTTTATGGGTCTCGGGTTTTACCCATAAGGTTTTAGGCTGGGAGGTCTCAATAGGAGCGTAGGGCTTCCCGCCACCTTTTTGTGGATATAAAGTTCATTGAAATGGACTTAGAATGAAGAAGTTATGACACTTCGAAGTAATTATCAATTTCCGCCCCTAATGGAAATTTGTAACAAGAAGATCCCATGCATGCAAGGTGGCCAGCACAATAGTACGCCCAATATAAGATGTGGTACGCCCAGTGTAGATGGATTAAATGATAACGGGTGATAGGAGACGTACGCCCAGCGTACAAGGTGAACGCCTAGAGTCACTAAACCCTAATTTTTAGAGTGTGACACTATATAAAGAACATTACACCCTCTAGAGTCAGCCTCCCTCTCATCCTTGAACCCCTCCTCGAAACCCTAACACTAATTGTGAGAGTGTGATCTTGTAAGGCCATCTTGGAGTGCTTTTTAGTGTTCTTGAAGAAGAGTGATCATCTTGGAGTCTCATTAATCAGGGAAGAGCTATTGGATCCAGGTTCACCAGCTCATTTGCAAGTCTCAGAAGGTATAAAGTTTCTACCTTGTTATCTTATAGCTTGAGATCTAGGTTAGGGCTTGTTTGGTGTTTCTTATGAGCTTATGGGCTATCTCTTGGGAGTTGAGAAACTCCGGATCTTAGGGAGAGTAGATTTGCGGTCCTTTGGTCCATCTACTTCACAAAAATGCAATCTTGATGAGTATTCTAACCTCATGCATGAATCAAGACCCTTGGAAAGGTCTTAATGGGTTGTTGGGAGCATATGAAGCATGCAAAGGCATAAAGTTACCAACTTTATGCCTTAAGACGTCTTAATGGACTTAGATTACTAGTTTGATGTTGAAATCCCGAGTATTAAGCACTTAATGAAAAAGTAGCTTAACAGAGGAAGTACGTTAGGCGTACATGCAGGTACGCACAACATACACCACCTTCAGTCAGTATGCTTAGCGTACATAGGAGTACGCCCCGCATACTCATCAGTTTTGGGCTCGTATGGTTTTGGGCCTTAGGTTAGGTCAAGCAGTGAATTTTGGGTCTTTGGGCTTTAGTAGGCCATCAGGAGTCAGATGTTTTGGGCCAGGAAAATGCTTGGACTTAGATTAAGGCCCATTAGAAGGATTGGGCCCAATTGAGAAAATTGGGCCTTTGATAGACTACTAGTGGGCTTGGAGATCCTACTTAGTGTTGGGTTTTGTTTTGGGGTTCATGCCTTAGTTTGGATCATACTGGGCCAGGGGTAGAATAGTCATTTACCCCCATGCTGTTGGATTAGTGTCTAAGTCCATAACTATATTTGGTCTAGGCTTTGCATTGTAATAGTTGTTTTGGGTTGATAGAGTATTTTGGTTGGTTTACTGTTTGTTTACGAGTCTGTAATGAGTTTACGGCCGTAAACTGTTTCCGGTTGTGGTTCCCTATATATACAGGGTTAGTCAGTCGTGTTTTCGTTGTTGATGCCTAGTAGTTCATGGTCGTATATCGAGTTGTACCAGACGTTTTCAGTAATAGAACGTGTGCAAGCTTGATTTCTTTCCCTTTCTACTCTTATTCTCTTTTATTCGATTGTGTTTGCTATTGATCACTGGTAATATCATTCACAGGACCTTACAATTGGTATTAAAGCGGAACCAGCGTCAAAGGCACTCTACAATCGATCTTGGGGCGAGTTTTCATTGGTTTGAGACTAAAGTTCATGATTTCTGCAAAAAGGGTTTTTAGTTTCGTCGAAAAACTTCAAGATTCAAAGCTTTCGGCCTGAGCTTACGGCCGTAATCACCGTTTACAACTGCAAACTCATTAAGGTTCTTGGACCGTAAATCGCATTCTTGAGCCATGAATAAGGAATATTCATAAACCGAAAATTGATTATTCTTGGGCCGTGAACTTTAGACCGTGAACTCCTTTCGACCGTAAACTCAGAGTTTACGGCCGTAAACTATTATCTGACCATGAACTCTGTTTACGGCAGAAATTGCATTTTGACTGTGTTTGACCTGAAGCTTAATTTAATCATAAATAATTTAATTTCTGTCTCATATTAATTAAATAAAAATAATGGATTCTCATGGTCAAACAAATCATCACGAGCTGGATTCAGTTATGGGCACAACCTCCCGAATTCCTAGACTTTTATCCGCTGAAGGCTTCCCAAAATGGAAGTATAGAATTGAGCAGTACATAAAAATGAAGGACTTCAAAATCTGGAGAAGCATAATAAAGAATCCTGTCAGAATAACCACTATTGTTACAGGCCAAGTGGTTGAGAAGAATATGGAAAACTACACAGATGAAGACTTCGAGAAGGTTGAAGAGCAAGAAAAGGCTTTGGATACCTTGACCATGGCATTATCTCCAGACATTGCTCAAGGTTTCAGGGTGTACACTTCTACTAAGGCTTTGTGGGAAGCCCTAATTGAGGTCTATGAAGGGAACGAAGATATGAGGGAGAGTCGCCAAGATATGTTGCGACAACATTTCAATATGTTTAACTACGTTCCTGGAGAAAATCTTGAAGCACAGCTGCTGCGGTTCACATCTCTTAACACTAAAATAACTGTAGCCAGGATTACTTACACAAAGTCTGAGATAAACAAGAAGATACTGAATGCTCTCCCAAGGTCTTGGGACAGGAACGTAGATGTCATCAAGAAGACTAAGGATCTTAGTCAGCTCTCTCTTACTGAAGTGATGGCTGTCATCAAGGCATGTGATATTGATGACAAGCAACGAGAGATCAACCATGTGAACTCATACTCAGCTGCGAATCTTGGAATCTCTACTAACAATGCTCTTTCATCCTTTTCTTTTCCTTCTTCAAGTCAATCATTTGCTACTCAGCAAACTCAGGTTCAGAACTTCCCCACTCCATCAGCTTCCTCTGCATCAGCCATGCCTTTTTTACAGAACCAATCGTACGTGGCTACTCAAGCTGCTTCATCCTCCAATGTGGCTTCTTCTTCAAGAGGAAAGGAGGGTGATGAAAATCCCGTGCTTGTTGCAGGGCTTGTCAATTGCTACAATGCACTCATAGCCAGGGATCTTCCACCCCAACTATCATTTGCTGATCTTGATCATATTCACCCTGAAGACGTTGAAGAAATGGATATTACATGGCAAGTTGCCATGGCAGTTTTTAGAGCAAAACAGTTTGCTAAAAAGACTGGAAAGAACAACTAGGGAATGAGTGCTGACAAGAAAGTTGGGTTCAGCAAGGGAAAGCTGCGGTGTTTCAACTGCCACGAGCCAGGGCATTTTGCTCGTGATTGTCCACAGCCAGACACCTTAAGAAGGGCCTTATCGCAAAAAGTCTCTTTGAAAGGTCACTCTCATGAAAAGAAAAATTTCCTCTCTGTTGTGGATTTTCCTCACTAAGCTTTCAGGAAAGTCGGGACAAGGACTCTAATTGTAACAGAGACAACCCCGTCTTCTCTTAGCTATATGCTAAACACTAGTCTTTGCCTTTCATCGCTGCGTTCTGGTTAGTTCAGGCCGGTCGATAAAATCCTCCGAGTGACTGACCATCACTAACAACTTGTGAGCTCGCAGGGCTCATAGGATGGGATCGAAGAGGAAAGCCCTTCTCTTTATTTCATTGACGGGTTGGAGAAATGTTCACGACGTAAGTCAGTGGAAGCAAACGGGAAATCGGCTGCCTAAAGGACCCTGTGGTTGAAGGCTAAGTTCATTCTTCGATATATCTCACTCCGCTATGCTAGAAGACTGAGTAGCTTCAGTTGATTACCAACCTCGAGTTCAACAACTATTGGGTAAATCTTAAACCTATTGAATAACGATAGGACAATATTTGCAGTTGGGAACAATCGAAGCGGTGCTTAGGTAAACAGCGAGAAGGCTATGGTTGCACAATCGTTCGACTGGGAGGATCAGATGCAGGCCCTGAACTTATCTGGACCTGAAAATGCCCACCTGGCAAAGGTCAGTGATGATGCTCCAGCAGAGATTGTTGCAGCTGAAGATAAAATGATGGAGCTGCAGTTTGCGTTGATGGTATCTTCTTCTCTTGAACCTAATACAACCGAGGTAAGTCAACCATCATGCTCTCAAGCCTGTATTGATTATGTTAAAGCTCTGCATGAGAAAATTGAGACATTAGGTAATGAAGTAGAGAACCTTAAAATTCTCCGTAAACTTAATGATTCACTAAAAAGGGAAGTAGAAGACCTTAGATATGAAGGCTACCAACTCAGAAAAGGTCAAAAACCTCTTAAAGCCCAATTAGAATATAAAATAAAGGACTTTAGGAGACTTCAAGAGGGCTACAGTAATAAATGCGAGAACTATGATTATATAATGAAACAGAACGCTGAACTAGTGGCTGAAATTGAATCTTTAAAGGGCAAATTTGAAACCGCTGATTTTGATTTTAGAAAATTTGATGTATCGAGTGAGTTAGTTTTAAATATGATAGACCACTGCATGCAATTTAAATGAAATCGGTCAAAGGGTATAGGGTATAATCAAGTGTCTCCTCCATTCAATCATACATATCAGTTTCAACCTTTGTCCAAAGAAGAGATTGCCAATGAATCATTTATGGTTTATGGCAAGTCGTCTGGTTTTGTTTCGGGAGGATTTATTAATGTTGAAAATACTAACATTTCTACTTCTCCTGTAGATCAATCCTTGAATCAGTCAAAGCACGAAGTTGAAGGATCTGTTTCTGAAAATAAAACTGAGTCCGAACCTGAAGTTTTAGTTTTTAATAAAGTCAATAATTTTTCTGATGTTTTAAGTGACAATGGTTTTTGTGGTGTTTCTGTTTCTTCTGATACTGTTTGGAATGGTTTTCAAGTGTCTGATATTGTTTTAAATAATGTGATTGGCAATTTTGATGTTAGTGATGAAAAGGTTGAAAAACCACGAGTTTCACAATCTTCTCCATCTAATGTACCCTCACTTGCCTCACAACCTAATTCTTATACATGTTCTTGTGAGAGAAGCAAGGGTGTTAGTATGGAAAACAAATCTGATCAGTGTAGTACAAGTTATAACAATAACAAACAGATTTGTTTCAATTGTGGTGTTGGTGGCCATATAGCTAGAAATTGTCAAAATCGTATGTTTGTACATTTCAAATTTCCAAGAGGAGAAAACGAATTTAGAAGAAGGTATTTAAATAGAAATTCCTCTAGAAATCGTTCCCGGAATGATGATTGGAAAGATGATCAGGGTAGAAAACGGGCCGTTTTTCAAAAACATAACAAAGTCCCAGGCAGTTTGCCAAAACCGAGTATGGCCAAGCCAAGGTCGGTTTCATCAAGAAGCAGTGGTGGGTCTTCAACCAACTCTGGTAGAAAACCCACATGCTTCAATCAAACTGATAATCATTCAACTTCAAAACCACTCGGGACTATTAGAAAACCTAATTATCAATGGTTGCCCAAACTAGCTTCCAAATTATCATCCGTGTCTTCTAAAAAATCTTTAAATGATAATAAATCTGAGAAGGCATCGGGACCACCCAGGAAAATTATGACCTGGGTTCCCAAATCTAATTAAACTTGCACATCTTGCAGGGACAGTTGCGGGGAAATGTCGTCAGACCCTGGTTCGTCGACAATGGCTGCTCCCGGCATATGACAGGAGATATCGCCCAATTGCACAACATTCAATCATTTAATAGGGAATACATCTCCTTTGCGGGTGGAGAAGGTGGCAAGATCACTCAAAGTAGAACTATCACAAATGGAGTTTTAAGTTTCGATAATGTTAATTTCGCTCCCGAACTGAAGCATAGTTTGTTAAGTGTATCTCAAATCTGTGACAAGGGCTATTATACGCATTTGACTAATAAGGAATGCATGATTCTCAAGCCAGGATTTGTCATCACAGAAGAGTGGATACTTGTAAAATCTAAAAGGGATGGGAATGTCTATATCATTGATATGAATAGCAATCTTCCAGAACAAGTTACGTGCCTTTTCTCCAAGATCTCCGAACAAACTGCAATGTTGTGGCACAAAAGACTTGGTCATGCTAACGCCAAGAACTTAAATCGTCTTGCGAAAAATGAGATGGTCCGTGGATTGCCTGCCAAAGACTTCATCACGTTCGAAAAGTTTGTGTCATGTGCCCAAGGAAAGCATCATAGAAAACCACACCTGCCAAAACAGGTCAACTCAATTAGCTAGGTGCTTCAATTGCTACATATGGATTTGTTTGGACCAGTAAATGTTCTCAGCATCAATAGAATTTCTTATTGTCTGGTTGTGATTGATGATTTCTCTCGATTTACGTGGGTTTTCTATCTATCCAACAAAGCAGGAGTTGCTGATTTGATTAAGAAATTCATTGTATTGATTGAGAACCAAACTAACAATCGGGTGAAGGCGCTTCGTACAGATAACGGAACAGAGTTCAAGAATTCTGTACTCGATAACTTTTGCACAGAAAAGGTATCATGCGTCAATACAGCTCTCCTCACACACCCCAGCAAAATGGTGGTTCTGAAAGGAGAAACAGAACGTTAAAAGACGCCGCAAGGACGATGCTGTGTGATTCATAACAACCAGTTTTCTTTTGGGCCAAGGTGATAAACACTGCCTGCTATGTTCAGAATCGTGTGTTGATCAACAAATCTCAGATGAAGACCCCGTATGAGATTTTATATGGTCACAAGACATCCGCCAGTCATTTTCGTGTATTTGGATGCCCTTGCACCCTTCTTCACTTAGAGACCAACCCGAAGTTTAATGCCAAGGCCAATGACTGTTACTTTGTGGGATATGCTGCTCACACTGCCTATAGGGTCTACAATAAGAAGAAAAAGCAGATTGTGGAATCTTATGAGGTGCGTTGCTTGGAAGAAAATGAGACGGACGCTAGAGTAGGTCCGGATTGGTTGATTGATTACACATCGCTATTCAAATCAATAAATGTGTCTTCGACTGGCTCATCTGGATCTGTTTCTGGTTTGAATAATATTTCTGAAGATGAAGACGAAGAAGTTGTCTATAGATCTCCATCTGCATCCTCTTCATTATCTAAATCTCCATTCCAAATTGATACTCCTGATGTTGAAACTACGCCACTTACTCATATAGAAAGAGAGTTCATGCCTAATGGTGGTTGTCGAGGCCAACACAAATAATAACCCTAAATATTACACATTAAAATAGTGTATAGTGGTAAAGGGATCGAATCCACGGAGATTGGTTCAATTTATAACTCTATAAAAATCTCTTTGTAAAATACTTGTAAAATGACAATAAAAATAAAATGGGGGGTTTTGGTGTTTTGATATACTTGAAACAAACTAGAATTAACTATGATTTAAATAGACAAATGCAACAAAAGTAAGAGTTTGATGTAAAATCAATAAGGGAGAGATGGTTGACTTAAAGTTTCGTCACTTTGACTTTTGATGAACATATCATTAGAATTCAATGGTGCAATACTTTGATTTAAATCCTTAATTCGGCTATAGTAATCCAAGGAGCTTGAGATTACCTAGACTTTTCTTAATTGTTGAAATGGCTAGAGAAGCTCATAACAATTTCCTTAGTCAAAGTCACTAATTCCAAATAACATGTAACTAGTGAAAGTCAACTAGCATTAAGAACCAAAAAGTCACCAAATCCAAAAGGAGTCAAATGCTTTCACCACCATGTTGGAGGAAATGTTTCTATGATTGTGTGAAGCAAAAACAACACAAAAATCATTTGTTACTTGCTAATTTGAGGATCCTTTACTTAATCAAGAAATTAGCCAACTAATCACCACAAACACATTTAAACTCATGAATCAAAACATACTAGTAGTGATAACATGATAAAACAAAAAACATTTACATAAAGATTTAAGAACAAGTTCATGGATTCTTCAATATTCAACAAAAATTCAAAGGATTCAACAAAAAGTCAACCAAGATTTGTTTAGCCAAGCATGGCTAAACTCAAATGAACAAAGTTAGATAAGATTGTACCAAACATTTGATAAGATTCAAGAGATGAAAAGAAGATATTCTTCAAGTGTTCTTGGCCTCAAAAAGTGCTCCAAACTCCAGAGAGAAAGTCTCAAAATTGGACCTTCAAGATCAAGCTAAAGAGGCACACCCACCTTCCCAATATAGAGCTCTTAGCAAAATCCCGAAATTGCCCTTGTCAGGAATCCACGCGGGCCGTGGGGAATCTTACGCGGGCCGCGGGCTCTGACGGGTATTTTGGGCTTCTTCAAGTCTTGGGCCCCCACAACTAATCCATTGGCCCAGTTCAAATCCAATCAACTCCTAGCCCATTTTTCTTCAATATTGCTTCAATTAAAGCCCAATTTGTCCATCCACATCACTCTAAATTTCCGCAAACTCCCAAATATTGATCTTGCACAATCAAGAATTCTCCTGCGTCTTTCAAATTTAAAGCTCAATTCTTCCAAGCCTTCAAGCAATTGACAAGTCTACCCCATGAGTCACCTTCATAGCCATCAAGCACGAAATCCCCAATTCCTTTCAAGCCCAATCGCCTCCCAAGAGTGCCGCTCAGCTAGTCTCCAAGAAAATCTGCAATAATGCTCAAGAAACTAGAAAGTACCCGAAATGGTCATAAAAATAACAAAAGGGAAAATATGCATGGAAATTAACTAAAATGCGAATGAAATGTGCTAAAATAAACTATAAAAGGTAGTAAATAAAACAAAGTATCACCTAATGATGCTTCCGCTGCCTCTTCAAACTTTTATGGAACTACTCTTTCCTGAACTTATCTCAAATGAGTTTGTAGCAGAGCCCTCTGGAGTGGCTCAATCAGCAAATGAAGGAGGTATCAACATTCACACTCTTCCTGTCTCTCTCAATGATATCAGCCAAGAGATACCTTCAAGGATTCAACGCGATCATCCGATCAATAACATCATTGGTCAGCTAGGCGACGATGTTAAAACTAGAAGTCAGAGTGGAGACGTTAATACTTGTTTGTACTCTTGCTTTATCTCTCAAATAGAGCCCAAGAATGTTGAAATGGCTCTGATTGAGCCCAGCTGGGTAGATGCAATGCATGAGGAACTGCATCAATTTGAAAAACTCAGTGTTTGGAAGTTAGTTGAGTTACCAAAGGGCAAGAAGTCTCCTCACACACGATGGGTTTATCGCAATAAGTAGGACGATTCAGGGTTATCGTGTGAAATAAAGCCCTATTGGTGGTTCGCGGGTTTCGACAAGTCAAGGGTCTTGATTAAATTGAAGTTTATGCTCCAGTAACTTGCCTGGAGGCCATTCGTATCTTCCTAGAATATGCTTCTCACATGAACTTTACCGTGTATCAAATGGACGTCGAGACCGCCTTCTTGTATGGCAAGGTAAAGGAAGAAATCTACGTTGATCAACCTCCTGGGTTCGTTGACTCAAAATTTCCTAATCATGTCTCCAAGTTGGACAAGGCATTGTATGGGTTACATCAAGCTCCTAGAGCGTGGTATGCAACTCTAACCAAGCATTTGCTCGAGCATGGTTATTCTCGTGGCACTATCGATCAGACCCTGTTTATCAATCATGTAGGCAATGATCAGATACTTGTGCAAATCTATGTTGACGACATTATCTTTGGGTCGATTAGTCCGCAACTCTATAAAGAATTCGAAGGTGTAATGAAGAAACGGTTCGAAATGAGTTCGTTGGGAGAAATGACCATGTTTTTGGGGCTTCAGGTTAAACAGAATTCAACCGGAATCCTGCTACATCAAGCCAAGTATGTGGAGCATATTATTGAGAAGTTCGGGTTTCACGACGCTAAATCTGCTTCAACACCAATGGCTAAAAAACCTCTTCTGACTCCAGATCCTAACGGCGAATCTGCAGATCAGACCCACTATCGATCGATGATCGGATCACTGATTTGTCTTACTGCAAGCCAACCTGACATCATGTTTGCAGTTTGTCAATGCGCACGTTATTAGGCTAATCCTAAACTTTCACATCTTATTGCTGTCAAAAGAAATTTTCGGTATATCAAAGGCAGCCCAAAATTGGGTCTTTGGTATCCGAAGAATTCTGAATTTGATCTATATGCTTTTGCTGACAGTAATTATGAAGGCTGTAAGCTTGACAGGAAATCAACCTCAGGAGGGTGTCAATACCTAGGTGACAGGCTAGTTTCGTGGCAATGCAATAAGCAACACACTGTCTCAACTTCCACAGCGGAGGCGGAATACGTTGCTACATCAGCATGCTGTTCTCAAGTTATCTGGATCCAACATCAGCTGTTGGATTACGGTTTGAATTATTTAGAAAACCCATTTACTGTGATAATGAGGCCGCCATTCAATTTGCCAAAAATCCAGTCAAACACTCTAAAACCAAGCACATCGATATTAAAATTCACTTTATCAGAGACTGTTATGAGCGTTCTCTAATCCGGCTGGAACAGGTCCCTACTACTAATAATGTGGCGGATTTTTTCACAAATCCATTTAACAAAGCTTGTTTCGATGTGCTTGTGGGTTTTCTGAAAATTATTCGTTTTGAGGATTAAGTTTTTTTTTCTTTTTCTTAATTTTTCGTCTTTATTTTTGGCAGGATAGATTAAATTTGCGCCTTTTATTTTTATTTTAGTTTTCTTTATTTTATTCTCACCCATGCACAAATTTAGGGGGAGAAATAATCAAAAATCCAAAAACAATAAAAATAATAAAAAAAATACAAAAACATTAAAAATCCGGAAAATTAAAAAATTTGGTGTTAGTCTTGTTTGCAGGTGTTGTGATGGGAAATGAAATTAGCAAGTGATAACGGGCAATCTAAATCTGCATAACGTACCTAAGTTGAATCATCTACGTTCTGTGCTCGATGCGTTGGTAGGCACGAAAAATTTTAAATGAACTTGACTAGGGAGAGTTGAACCAAAAGAATTTAAGGACTTGACAAACTTTGACCTAGTTAGATTCGTTTAGCCTGACATCATGACGCTCAGATAGGTTGAGCATGGAGATATACATGGGAATCTACCGGTCACATTATATAACCCGTATCTAGAACTATGGATTCACTTTTCCTCGATGTGCGGATTCTATCCTTAATTACGGTTGGATGGGGTGACTAGGGAATTCCGATAAACTAGGTCTGTAGAAGGTTATTTTCTTTCTTTCTGTCTGTTAGTCATATGTTGCCTCCTTTGCGTGATCAATAGATCCGACCTGGACTATAACATATGCAACTCTATCTCTCTGCATCTTCTCTCTATGCAATTCTTTCTATTTGTTAGCCATATACTGTCTCCTCTGCGTAACTCAAAATCCGACCTGGTACACAGTATATGCATCATTCTCTTCTCAATCCCTCTGAAACTTCAGTTAGTCATATGTTTCATCCTTTCGAGACTAGAAGAGATCCAACCTGGATGTACAGCATATGCATTTTAAATCTATCTTCTCTCTTAATAATTGTCTGCTCACCCGATGTAAGGAGTATTCTGGAAGTCCTTGATGGCTGGGGCATATCAGGAAGCGGGAAACACGTTCTAGAACAATTAAAATTGAACATATACAGATTGTCTGTAGATCTCGCTGCTTAATTTAGGTGGACAACAATATCCCTGGTTGTCGTCAGATAAATGGTCATAAGAAAATTTTATTCAAGAATTAGGGCCAATCATGATAATAAAAATTATAATCATCTATATGAGTATGTATCATGTCATTGGTAAATTGTCCATAAATTGTCACAAAATTTTCATGTTTAAGTGGACCACAATACTGGCGATCGATCAGACGAAGATGTGAAGATAAGGGTACCGACAAGTAGAATAAGGTTGTCCAACAACTTTGATCCCAGCATCACAAGTTCATTCTCTGTAATTAATTTTTTAAGTTGTATATTTTAGTTGGAGTTAATTTAATTAAATTTTTTTTATTTTTATTTTTATTTTTATTTTTAATTTATTTTATTAACTGTTAAAATCTATCAATTATTTTTAATTTTAAATTTTGCAAAGTTAATTTTATTTTATTTTGTTTTTATTTTATTTAATATTTTAGTTTTAATATTAATCCTCAAAAGATTAAAAAAAATGAAAATATTGGACTGTATTGGAGACTGCCTTATACTATGTGGTTATCAGATAAATGAAAAGTGGGTATAAAAAGGGGTTTACCGCCGGAATCTTCATCATTTTCTTGATTCCGGCCGCAAACACCCTCTCATACTCTTTCTCCTCGAATTTTTTTTTCATCAAATCTTGCGAAATTAATCCGATAGTCTTGAAGGTAATGTGTTTTCGACCAGGAATATGCATCTTGTTGCGTGATTCATCGTGTTTTTAAGGCTGAAATCGAAAAAAAGGGTTTTCAGAGTTTACGATCGAAGCTTATGGCCGCAAGGTGTTTGCGACCGTAAACTCCCCAAATAGTCATCAATTCACGGCCAAGGGTTTACGGCCGTAAACCCTCGTTGACTGCAAACTCTGACGTTGACTGCAATTTTGACCTTGACCTAATTTTTAAAAAAATTGTTGTTTCATTTTGGGGTCAAAATTAAATCATTTAAAATTTTTGTTGCTCGTTCGGCTCTCTTGTCTTACATGGCATGTTTAGTGCAGATCAATGGCGAACCTCAAATTTGTAGACATGCATAATCTGGTTATTGTCTTGGCGGATCCTCCACCTGCTCACTCAGACTTCATGTCAATGATCCACAGACTCAGGGAATGCTGTCTGGCATCAGCCATCACTGTGAATCCGGTTGTTTACCAGAATTTGATCAGAGAGTTCTGGTCGACTGCTAAGATGGAAATGGATGATGCTTGTCTTGTTACCATTAAAGATGTCGTAAAAGGACACGAGATTGTGATCAATGAGAGTTTTATCAGAAATGCGTTGTTGATTGACGATCAACCAAACTTTCCCACGGAGATTGGGATTGAGGATGCTCAGAAAATTCTAAGGAGGATGTGGTATGAAGGCACTTCTCCTCCAACTTTGAAGAAGCTCTTACCTCCATACTGTAGATTTTTGGCACATGTCTTCGTTAGCTGCATTTCAGGAAGAAGATCAGGAGCTATTGAAATTTCTTTGAGGAATACTGGAGCGATCGTTTCTCTTGCTGCTGGAGTAAAGTTCAACTTTTCAAGATTTATCTTGGATGAATTTATGGTAAACATCAGGGCCTCAACCGGGGATACTCTCTTATTGTATCCTAGGTTTATTCAATTGTTTATCAATACTTAGTTTCCAGATATGGTGAAGGAAGGCGATACTGTTGATATGAAATCTCTGGGTCCTCACACTGTAGGGCTCATCAAGCAGAACCGTAAAGTGTTAGGTCAAAATATGGTTTATAATTTGTTTTTTTGGGCAATTATATTTTTGTGTAATATTTTATGAATTTATGGTCTAGTTTACGGCTGAGTTTACGGTCGTAAACTCATTTACGGCCCATGTGTTTCTGGCCCATGTTCCCCTAGTATAAATATAGGTATTAGGGTGTGAGGAAGGGATTGATGAACCCTAAGGAGTTTACGGCCAGAGAGAAAGGAACGTTTGGGTGGGTGAATCTGGTGTAAGGAATTTAATTCATATTATCAATACATTGAGATTCATCTTATTCCTCTTCTTCTCCTTCTCTTCTATTTTTATCTAACATCATCCGTTTGATTGGGATTCCGCACCATCAAACGGATCTGACTAATAAACGGGCAAATTAGGGACTTACAATTGGTATCAGAGCCAAGTTGAATCAGTCAATTTTGTCAGATTTGGGGCATTATTTGATCTTATTTTCGAAATATTTTTGCTTTTTTGGATAGATCTCGCAAAAATAAGGGGGTTTGTTCTTTGTGTTTTTCATAAAAAAGGGTTTTTGATTGAGTTTTTGAGCTTCAAAGTCGAGAAATCAGTGTTTTTGGTCGGAGTTTGCGGCCGGCGGCTAGGGTTTCGAAGGTTCACCGCCAGGAATTTACGTCCCGAAGTTCGCGGCCGAGGTTCACGGTCCGAGCTTGCGGCTCGGAGTTTACGGCGTCGGCTTGCGATCCTCGGTGGTTTACGGCTCGCACGAGTTCAGACCTCGTCCTCGCAGAACAACAGCTTCCTCGCCTCGCCTTCACATATAAAAAAAAAACAGGAACAGAAGCGCAGGTGCCAGGGTTCGAACTCAGGACCTCTGGTTCATTACCTCAGCGCTATACCCATCTCGTCTAGCAGCACTTTTGTTCCTTACCTCGCAAATATAATTCAAAACCACTCCCTGTCGCATCCAGTTTCGAAATTTTGTCACTTTTTACCCCAAAATTCAATTTCATTTATTTTTAAATTCCTTTTTCATCCAAATAAAAACCAAAATAAAATAATTAATAAATAAGTAAATAAATAAATAAATAAATAATAATAATAAAATATTTAAAAAAAATATTTTTGTTTTTTTATTTAAAATTTTGATTTTGACTTTTAAAATTTGATCTTTGACTTTAAACTTTGACTTTTTCGTTTAATTTTTTAAATTTTCAAATTTAATTTTTCGGTTTGACTTTCAAGTTTGACTTTTTCAAGGTTGACTTTTTCATGTTTGACTTTTGAGTTTAATTTTTTTTATACTTTTTTTTTTACTTTTAAGTTTTATTTTAGCTTCTAGTTGTGTTTTTTTAATTGATTTTAAGGTCTACGAGGGACTTGAAAACATGAAAGAGAGTCGTCAAGATATGTTAAGACAGAATTTCAACATTTTCGATTATATCCCTGGAGAAACCCTCGAAACTCAGTTGCAGCGATTTACTACACTCACTACTGAGACGAATATAGCTGGGATCTTCTTGTCTAAATCTGAGATAAACAAAAAGCTATTGAATTCACTTCCAAAATCGTGGGATATAGACGTGGCTGACATCAAGAAGACAAAAGATCTCAATCCTCTTAGTCAGGCTGATTTAATTGAAGAACTTAACGCTTTGAATTGTCGAAAAACAATGAATTCAGCAAACCTTCTGGTCAATTAAATGTCATGTTCTCATTCATGTGAAGTTTCATGTTCTCAATCATGTGAAGATACGATTAAATTTCTTCGGGAACAAATTGATTTATTAAAAGGGGAAGTTGAGGACCTGAGATATAAAGGATATCAACTCAGGAAATGACAGAAACCCCTGAAGGCTGAGTTAGAAGCAAAAACCAAGGACTTTAGGAAACTTCAGGAAGAGTATAGCAACAAGTGTGAAAATTATGATTATGTTAAGAGACAACTTGTTGCTGTAACTGAAGAACTTGACGCTTTAAAAATCAAGTGTGGAAAAACTGATGTCAGTTTCAAAAATTATACTGCGTCAAGTCAGCAGTCGAGTCCTTATATGAAACCCAGTTAAGATTCAAAGAAAATCAAAACAAGGGTCTAGGGTATGATAGTGTACCTCCTCCTTATAATCATAACTACATATCCATCCCTATAACACAGGACGAAACTGACAGGGAGCCACATCTTCGATATGGCAAACGAGTTGGATTTGTGTCAGGATGAGTTATTAATGTTGAAAATACTGATGCTTCTGTTACATGTGCAGGTAAAGTAGCAGAGGATGAGAACAAGGAGAGTTCTTCTGAACAAACAAACGAACCCTTGAACTCTAAATCTGTTGCTTCTAATCAGCCTGCCGTTGGTAAATACAGGCCACCAATTCCAACTCAACAGAGTTCTTGTGGCAAGTGTGCATGTGGGAACAACAAGAGACAAGGCAAGGA
The DNA here is from genome assembly GCF_002870075.4 of Lactuca sativa. NCBI lineage: Eukaryota > Viridiplantae > Streptophyta > Magnoliopsida > Asterales > Asteraceae > Lactuca > Lactuca sativa. The sequence goes on along the minus strand of NC_056627.2, from coordinate 322,934,658 downwards.
TACGCCACCAGGGGAAGGAAGAAACAACTTCATAGTGAAGAAAAAGACATGTTTTCACTGTGGAACACCTTGTCACATTGCCCGAAATTGTCCAAATCGCGCATACGTTCCTTACTATGTGCAAGGCTGGCAGAACGCGCCAAGAGGGAGATACTCCAAAAGAAACCCCTCAAGGTCACGTTCAGACATTGACGACTGGAATGCCAAGAAGGACAAGAATGTAACTCCCAAGGCCAAGAATCAAACTCCAAAGGACAAGCATCCGAATCCCAAGGGCAAGAAGGAAATGTCAGCCAACAAGCCCAGTTCAAGAGATGCTCCTGTGAAGCCAAGACCGATGAGGTCAAAGTCATCTCGGCAGTCGGCTTCAAGTTCCAAATCAAGTACTGAGCCACCCATAGGATCGAAAACGAAATGGGTTAAACCCAACTACAAATGGGTTCCAAAGACTCACTCTCCCAAATCTCCTAATGCTTCTAACGTTTCTACATCTTCTGTTTGTGATAAGCAGGATATGTCATGGGAGAGGGTATCGTGCGTTGATGACAAAGGTCGACCCAGTTTCAAAATGGATTGGGTTTCAAAGACCAACTGATCCCGCTCTGTGTCGGAGCAGCTATGGAGGCATATCATCATACTTCGGTTTGTTGGTAGTGGTTGTTCCATGCACATGATAGGAGGCATCTCTCAACTATACAACACTCGGAATTTCATTTGAGAGTATGCGTCCTTTTGCGGGAAAAGAAGAAAGGAAGAGATCACAAATGGGGTTAGTGCTTAATGACATGAAGAATTTTCGGATCTGTTATGAGATTATGCGTGCTATTCTTAGACCTTCTAAATGCAGATTTAATTGGTGAATTACGGTTTGCATTTTCTTCTCTATACTCCTGTGTTTTTCTTAAGCTGATTCGCTTTAAAGACTGATTTTTGTTTTAGGATAGTTTAAATTTGCGCATTTATTTTCGCTTCTCTCCTATGCACAAATTTAGGGGGAGAAATAAAAACAAAACAAAAATTAGAAAACTTAAAAAAAATTCATCAAAAAAAAATGTTGGTTATGAAGTGTGCTTGAGGGAGATGTTTTGAGAAGTGATATTATCAAGTGATAACAGGCAACCTGCGTCTACGTAACATACCAGAAGTTGAAGGGTCTATGCTCTGATTTGATGCGTCGGTAGGCACGGAAATTTTTAAATGGACTTGACTAGGGAGAGTTGAACTTAGGAAATTTATAGACTTGACAAATCTTGACCTAGTTAGATACGTTCAGCCTGACAATACGACGCTCGGATTGGTTGAGCAGGGAGATATATATGGGAATCTACTCATCATATTAAATGAACCCGTACTTGGAACTGTGGTTTAACTTTTTCTTGATGTGCGGATTTTGTCCTTAATTCCGGTTGGATGGGGCAACTGGTAAATTCCGATAAATTAGGTCTGTAGAATATCATTTTCTTTCTTTCCGTCTATTAGCCATATGTTGTCTCCTTTGCGTGACTTCCAATCCGACCTGGTACACAACATATGCAACTCTATTTCTCTGCAGGTTATATATGTGAAATACTTCTTATCTGTTAGCCATATGCTGTCTCCTTTGTGCGACTTCTAATCCAACCTGGTACACAGCATATGCAACCTTCTTCTTCTCAACCCCTCTGAAGTAATAAGTAATTGAATTCTGAATCTATCCTCTCTCTGAATGGTTGTCTGCTCACCCGGTGTAAGGAGTACTCTGGAAGTTCTTGATGGCTGGGGCATATCAGGAAGCGGGAAACACGTTCTAGTACACTTAAAATTGAACACATACAAATTGTCTATAGATCTCGCTGCTCAATTTAGGTGGACAACAATATCCCTGGTCGTTGTCAGATGAATGGTCCTTAAGATATAGTATCTAAGAAATTAGGATCAGATATAAATTTTAGGTTTTTAAGTTCATCATGTCTTGTAACAAATAGTATGTCCTAAATTTGTCACAAATTTTTCGTGTTTAAGTGGACCACAATACCGACGATCGACCAGAAAAAGATGTGAATATAGAATGTACCGACAATTGGATAAAGGCTGTCTAAAAACTTTGATCCCAAATCACTCTTAAAGTTAGATATCATTTTTATTTTTGTTAAATTTTTCATAGTATCGTCTAATTTAAATATTAGGGGAGAATTAAAAATTAAAAATAAAAAAAATCAGAAAAATTCAAAAATCAAAGAAAAATCAGAAAAATTAAAAATACAAAAATAGTGTTATTTCTGTTTTATTTCTTGTTCAGAAAAATCAAAAATCCAAAAATATTTTTCTTTGTGTTTTAATTTGTGTGCTAAGTTTTCTTTTAGTTTTGTTTTGTCTTGAAAAGTGATTTCAGGTATAGATAAAACTCATGGAATTTGTGTTGAAGATTTCTGAGCCAAAGCCTCGTCTGTGAGCATCGAAGAATTCGCATTCGAAGGAGCAAGAAATGAAGATTATTCTTTCAACATTCAATCCTTCAACCCCAAAAGCAAGGTGAACCTGCAATTGAAGATTATGTGACGGATTGCATTGAAGCCTCCTCAATCAATCTGCTGCTATCTTTGTACCTGCTAAAGTGATCCAGAAGATTTGTTCTCTCTGAAGATTCTTAAGCTGAAAGCCCTATCTTTCAAGAATCAGTACATCAAGCCTCCTCACCCAACGTGCGTTCGATGCCAAATTCTGAAGAAAAGCCTAACTGCTCAAGATGAAGTCAATCATTGAAAATTCATCAAGTTCATCTTGAAGTCATGAAGAATTTGAAGATTAATGCTGAAGCCAAGTTCCCAATGAAGATTATCAAGAAAGCCAACTACTTTTTAGGGGGGCTTGTTGGGTCAATTAAGAAAAGAAAGCTATAAACCAAGGGGAGATTGTTAGGTCAAAATATGGTTTATACTTTGCTTTTTTGGGCAATTATATTTTTGTGTAATATTTTATGAATTTATGGTCTAGTTTACGGCTGAGTTTACGACCGTAAACTCATTTACGACCCATGTGTTTCCGGCCCATGTTCCCCTAGTATAAATATAGGTATTAGGGTGTGAGGAAGGGATTCATGAACCCTAAGGAGTTTACGGCCAGAGAGAAAGGAACGTTTGTGTAGGTGAATCTTGTGTAAGTAATTTAATTCATATTATCAATACATTGAGATTCATCTTATTCCTCTTCTTCTCCTTTTCTTCTATTTTTATCTAACATCATCCGTTTGATTGGGATTCCGCACCATCAAACGGATCTGATTGATACACGGGCAAATTAGGGACTTACATAAAGCAAAAATTACCTTTCAAGGAAAGTATCCTCTGGAGAAATTTGGACAGTTTGTTGAACTGAATGAGTCCTCGGAATCTTATGGATCGTATGACAAGGCATCTTCTGAGCCTGCATCTTCAAAGAAATCATCTCCAAATGACAATGTTATTACCATATCTGATGATGAGAATAAAGAAGAAGAGACTCTGACTCCTGAAGCTAATGTGGCGGAAGAACATGATTTAATACCTGCTCATGTTCAAAGTGATTATGTAGAAAGGACTGTGGCAACTGACACGGAAGATGAAGGAGATAAAAATTATTCTTTTGACGATCTTGATCTTACCGGATTTGACAATGATGATATTGATGCGTCTCTTGCAAGTAGTTCTAATCTTGTGATAAATGAGAACCTTGACTCGATCTTCAACAACGTCGATGAAGTCGTTCCTCCAACGACAGAGATAAGGAAGTCTGCTGAAGTTCTTGAAACTACACCTCCTATCTCAAACCAAATGGTGACTACTTCCACTCCAATGGAGACGGTTATTGGATTTCCTCCTCCTGTTTCTCTTACTCCTACTATAGAGCCATTTGTGAGTGATCTTACAACAACGCAGAATGGTCAACCCCCATTGAAAAGAAGAAGAAGGGATCCAAAGCAGAGTGATCTAATTGCGAATCTTGTTAGTGGCCTTCTAGTACCACCTACCGCTACTCCTAGTCTTACTACAACCAAGCTCTTTACTGTAGGACCAGACACCACTTTTGAAGTTGGTGGATCTTCTTTTCCACTAGGGTTTTCTCCTCCTCGACCTGATCACGATGTTGTTTCCGCAAGATTAGCGATGCATTTGGCTGAGGAGAAATTTTTAATGCCTCCCCCTCGTGGTAAAGGTATTTCTATTGGGGATGGTAGTTCTGGAGAAGACAATCTCACTATCCCTGGGTTGCAGAAGGAGATCTCAGTGCTCAGTCAGAAGAATATTGAGCTTGATATTCGTGTTTCATATCTCCAAGTGGAAAATACAAAGCTAAATGTTCAAGTCTCTAAACTTCAATCTAACAATTCAAAGCTCGGTGTGCAAGTAGCTGATCTTCTTGAAGACAAAGCTTTAAAGCCAAAGCAGATTTCTGATCTTCAAGACCATTTCAATCTTTTGACTTCAAGTTATTTTGAGCTAAAGAAGAAGCTTGAAGGAGACCTCGGTGAAAAATATCAAACGTCTGCTGATGAATATCAAATTAATTTACATACTCAAGCCTTTCCGGTTACCATGTCGACTGCTCAGACATCAAGGGTTGTTAATCGCGTTGAGGAGGAGCCTCCCCAAGCTCCTCATGTTTCAGCAATAATACGTGATTAAAAGAAACCTTAATCAGAATGCTTCTTGGGATGAACCAACAATTACTGTTACTGATCTTGAGGTTGTTCGGTTTAGAGATACATTCGGTGATAGATCTGGAATTGTTTCCTGGGGATTTCATGATCCTCTTAAGATGTGGATTGTGCTAAGAAAGAGTGACAATTCTGAGCTTTACAAAGATAGTCATGATTTCAATTCATGGACTAGGATAGATTTGACAAAATTGTCACGAGCTCCTTTCTCGAATCTCACAAATAATCCACAGGCGACCCAGTTCAAGCACTTCCTTGAGGATCAGGTTAAAAAGGGATTTCTTGCCATGAAAACTGTTGAGTCCATTATGTTGGAGCATCCTGATATTGTTGATCCTAAGACTAACAAACCTCTGCAAGTTGTGATGTGGCCTGCAACTAAACAGGTTAAACAGTTCCATGTGCTTCAGAACTATCAAGATGGATCTCTAAGCTCAATGAAGTGTTGGGTTTTCGATGAGATTACATCAGCTTCTGTCATCAAGCTCAAGAATGGAAGCATCTGTCTCTATGATCGTAGAGATTTGTTACAATTCCGAAAGTGGGACATTCATCACCTGAGCAATTTTCAGATATTGGTTGCAGAGGATATTTTTGAGGATGCTGCTAAAGTATATACGACCATGGTTGCTGAGATTCTTAATAAGCGTATGTAGAATGGGGCGATGGGGCAAGCAAATGTTATGGTAGTCAATAAAGGTTAACTACAAGCTAGCACCAAACCAAGGGGGAGATTGAAGGGCCCAATTAGTGGTTTGGTTTAGGCTTTACATTGTAATAGTGGTTTTGGGTTGATAGAGTATTTTGGCAGGTTTACTGTTTGTTTACAAGTCTGTAATGAGTTTACGGTCGTAAACACCTTATGGCCGTAAACTGTTTCCGGTCGTGGTTCCCTATATATAGAGGGTTAGTCAGTCGTGTTTTGGCTGTTGATGCCTAGTAGTTCACGGTCGTATGTCGAGTTGTACCAGACATTTTCAGTAATAGAACGTGTGCAAGCTTGATTTCTTTCCCTTTCTACTCTTATTCTCCTTTATTCGATTGTGTTTGCTGTTGATCACTGGTAAGATCCATTCACAGGACCTTACATAGAAAGAGGTAATTATGATTTATTAATATGTTATAAGAATTATATATTAAAAGAGAAATCATATTTGTTTAATTAACATTGGTCAGTAATTAATTAAGAATTAGTTTTGTGATGAGACGAAGTTAATTAAACTTAAGGGGTTGAACTATAATTATGTGATAGTTGCAAAGTTGGGCAAGGAAAACCCTAACAGATAGGGTGGACGAATTCTAAGGATAAGGCCTTAGGAATTCGTCCAATGTAGGGGTTCTAGAATTATCCTTGGGCTACTTGGTGGCTAAGTAACCAGATAAGGATAATCACTGAAACCCTAATTTCTATACCTATATAAAGACCCCTTAGGCTATGGCTTTCGGAAAACACTTGAACCCTAGAAGTTCTAGAGCCAAAATTCTCTTCTCCCTTCTCTCTCTCTCTCTCTCTCTCTCTCTCTTGTTTCCTACAATTTCTATTGGTGTTTGTGATTCATTAGAGGCACAACACTTGAGGTGCTAAAGTTCTCAAGGCTTCAAGATCTTCAATCAACAACAAGGTAAACATCTAGATTTGTTTTGCTATGTTAATTTCGATAATATACACTAGATATAAGGTCTAAAAGTCTTGGATGAATGCATGTACAATTAGAGAAACCTAGATCCAAGCATTAGGGTTTGCATGAGCACATAGGATGTTCTTTTGGCTCAAACCCATCAGTGGTATCAAAGCTATGTTTGGTTTCTATTGTATTGATGCCTTGATTGTTCATTCATGCTTTAAATTCGATTTTAGGGCTGTCTGTCTAATGAACTCGACGAATTACATGGGGATCTCGACGAGTTGGATGAACTCGACGAGTTCCAATGTGGACACGACGAGTTAGCTATCAGACACAAAGATTTTCGGGATTTCTTGCTGTTTAGCTTAAGGATAATTGCCTAAATCGTTTTTTACTAATAAAATCCGAATTTTATTACTGTTTTGTGAATATCCTTAACAAATCAAAAGATAATTACCAATTGTTTGAATAATAAATTCCTTATTTGATAATATTTTATTATTTGAATTAATTGTGGAATTATCTTGTAAATTAAATGATTAGGTCAAATTTAGATAATCATTAAATTAATTGTTTGATTTAAAATTATTTGCTATTTGATCCTTTATGTTTGAAAAGTTCAAAACTTGTCCTCAAGTTTTGAAATTTAAATTTTATGATTAAATGTTTAATTTTGACTATTTAAATTTCAAACCCTAGAATTTTACAAGTTTAAAATTCAACCTTATACCTTATAGTATTATAAGATATATATATATATATATATATATATATATATATATATATATATATATATATATATATATATATATATATATGTAAAACTTAAATGCTAGTCTTACCGTTAGTAGGTCTCATTCACGAAGCTGATCTAGAAGCGAAGTATAAGGTTATGGCCTATAAAATGGACATTTAATGGGTGTCCACTCTCACCCACCACTTCCTTGATTGGTGGAGGGTCGTTAGCCGAATGGGTAGGATAGGGCAACCCTTTCTCATTAATAAGTAGAATGAATAATAAAGTAACTAGATGTTTTTACAAAGTTCCCAATCTTAGTTACTTTAGGCAAAAGTGAATTGATGCAATTCCATGAAATTACACTTTGTACCCTTGCTAAGTCGTTAGTGGAGCGTGTGTGGTTAACCGGCACACAAATTGGGTTCTAAGCAAAGGTGGTAAAGGATGACTCATTGTTTGTCATAGCTCAATGGAGCGTGTGTGGTTAACCGGCACATCGAATAGGTGACTGTAACAATGAGGGCACCATGTACATTTGCATGGTTATTCACACCCGTTTTGTGATCCTCGTCATCCCAGTCACAAACTTGAGGGGAAATTCAAGTTTTAAACATGCCATTAAATAGTTCAATGAATCTCAAAAAGATCTAGGAGTTTTCAATACATTTAAAACTTAATCTCTTTTTCATTTTTCAAGATGGAGAATTAGTGAATCGTCATTCACTTACCTTCAAATTATTTACTTGTTAGATTACAGCATCCCTTTTCTAACATATAAATAATGTTGTTGGATCCTAGCCCTAATTTCTCATTTGGGTGTTTAATTGGGGATTCATTTCTAATCAAACTTTGTTCTTTTTCCTTTCCATATGTCAAACAACAACAATGCTTCCGGCTCGAATTCCTTCGGATCGTTCTCACACATGAACTTGTGTGGGAGAGTGATCTTTGACGGGTCCAATTTCAATGATTGGATCTGCAACATCTAAATGGTCACTCGTTACGAGGACAAAGAATATGTCCTTGATGAGAAGCCGAAGGAGATCAACCTCAACACATCTACTGCCGAAGAGATCGCCGCCTTTGAGGCCCATGAGAGTGATGCCACGAAAGTCCATTGCATCATGCTGGCGAACATGACTACAGAACTCCAGAAGTCCTATGAGGACATGTATCCCTATGAAATGCATCAAGACTTGTTGGACCGGTACCACCAAAGTGCGAGGCAAAAAAGGTATGATATCATCGCTTCGATGATCACCACCCAAACCGGGTAATGGAGATTTCCTTTACCACTCATCGGCAAAAGATGCAGAGATATGTTGATCGCCTACTAAAGTTAAATGTTAACTTTGATGAAGAGCTGGAAATCGACATCATCCTTCACTCCTTGCCTCCCTGCTATAACCAGTTCTGCATGACCTACCACATGAATAAGGAAGAGGTCACTTTGAGCAAGCTTCAAGGCTTGCTAAGGACTGCTCAGAGCAATCTCAAAGATAAGTCTGTTGCAACAACTCCCGCTCCTGATGCTGCCCCTGTTTTGGCTATTGGGCAACGGAAGGGTAAGAAAAGGAAGGCTCCCTCAAAGATCCACCACAAGGGAAATTCCCAAGATGGTACCTCTTCTAGTGGAACCAAGGTTGGTTCTGCTAAGCCCAACTCTAACCCAAAGGAGGCAGAGTGCCATCACTGTGACAAGATCGCATTGGAAGAGAAGCTGCCCCAAATATCTGCAAGCTATCAAGGATGGGAAGATTAAGCCGTCCTTCGCAGGTATTTACACAATTAAATCTAATGATTCATCGCATGCTATTTCTTGGGTTCTTGATACAGGATGTGGTTTTCACATATGTTCTGATTTGCAGGGACGAAGAAGAAATAGGGATGGGAGCATGGGAAGATAAATCTAATCATAGGAAACAGAAGATCGTCGCCTGTCACCAAGATTGGAGTATATTCCTTAGTGCTTAGTAATGGATTAGGTTTAGATTTAAACAATTGTTGTTATTCTCCAGATATTGCAAGAAACATCATTTCATTTCATGGTTTATATAGACAAAGATTTAGATATTCATTTGATAATGACAAGGGTTCTATTTATGCTTATCTTAATAGTGTTTTATATTTTGAAGCATTGCCTTGTAATGGAATATATGAAACAGTGATGGTTGTAGATAATTTAGGAAATGATGTATTGTGTGTTGATTCTTCCAATAGTATGGATAAAGCATGTTTTTGGCATTGTCGTCTTGGGCATGTCAACAAGAAACGCATAGCCCAACTCCAAAAGGATGGAGTGTTGGAGTCATTCAACCTTAGGGACGATGACGTGTGCGAGTCTTGTTTACTTGGAAAGATGACCAAGTTACCTTTATTGGAACTTGTGAAAGGGGTGAGGGTTTATTGGATCTCATACACACCGATGTGTGTGGGACCTTTAGATCCATCACAAAGGATGTGAGCCACTTCTACGTGACTTTTACCGATGATTATAGTAGATATGGGTATATCTACTTGATCAGGCACTAGTCAGAAAACTCTGAAAAGTTCAAAGAGTTTAAACAAGAAGTGGAGAATCGGTTGGGCAGGAAAATCAAGATGATTCGATCCGATCAGGGAGGAGAGTACCTAAGTCTTGAATTCCATGACTACCTCAAGGAATGCGGAATCGTTTTGCAATTAACGCCACCTAGGACACCGCAGTTGAACGGTGTGGCTGAGAGGCATAATCGAACCTTGTTAGACATGGTTCGTTCCATGATGAGTCGTGCTTCACTATTTATCTCATTCTGGGGGTATGCCTTAGAGACTGCCGCCTGTATCCTTAACTTAGTCCCTACGAAGAAGGTTGCGAAAACACCTCACGAGATGTGGACAGGGAAAGCTCCCTCGTTGGCACATATCAAGGTTTGGGGTAGCGAGGCTTTCGTAAGACGAGAGACTCACGACAAGTTTGAACCTCGTAGTGAGCGGTGTATTTTCATCAACTACCTGCAGTCCTTTGGATATCTCTTTTATAGACCGAGTGACAATGTTTTCTTCGTTACGAGGAGAAGGGTTTTCCGAGAGCGAGAACTCATAAGCCAAGGGGACAATGGGATACAAATCGATCTTGAAGAGATTCAAGAGTGGAGCGATGAAGGAACCTCTAACGCTGGTGCTCAACCCGAGGAGGAAACTCCGGTTGAACCAATTGACGAGTCCTTACCTCTTATACATTCCGAAAGAGTTAGGTTTCAACCCCAGTTATATGATTTTCATATTACTACATAAGGGGGTACGTATATTAGTGATAGTACACTAATAAATTTGGACGAACCTAACATCTATAAGGAAGCCATGGCACGCCCGGAGTCTGCAAAGTGGAAAGAGGCGATGGACAGTGAGATTCCATCTATGTATGACAACCAAGTTTGGAATTTGGTTGACAATGTACCAGGTAGTAATACGGTCGGGTGCAAATGGCTCTTCAAGAAGAAGATCGACATGGATGGGAATGTCCACACTTATAAGGCGCAACTGGTCGCAAAGGGTTTCACTCAAACTCCCGAAGTTGACTATGATGAAATCTTCTCACCAGTTGCGAAGATTAAGTCTATTAGGGTGATGTTGGCCATTGCCGCATTTCATGATTATGAAATATGGCAAATGGATGTTAAAACCACTTTCCTTAATGGGAAGTTGGTTGAGGATGTTTACATGGCTCAGCCAGAGGGTTTTGTCAATGCAAAGCATCCTAATAGAGTGTGCAAGCTTGAGAAGTCCATTTTTGGACTTAAGCAAGCGTCTCACAGATGGAATTTTTGTTTCGATGAGAAAGTCAAAGAGTTTGGTTTCCTACGAAGCGAGGATGAATCATGTGTATATGTCAAAGCCAGTGGGAGTATAGTAAGCTTCCTCGTATTGTAAGTCAATGACATACTATTCATAGGAAATGACATCCCAACACTGCAGGAGGTTAAGTCCTGGCTCGAGAAGTGCTTCGCTATGAAGGACCTCAGATAGGCTGCCTATATTCTAGGAATAAGGATAGTGAGAACCAGAAGTAAGAGAATAATAGGACATAGTCAGAACACTTACTTAGGCAAGGTACTAAAACATTTTAGTATGGAGAATTCAAAGAAGGGAGAGTTACCAATCCAAAGTAATGCCAAGTTGAGTAAGACACAAAGTCTGAGTACCGAAGTCGAGATATCATAAATGAGTCGACTACCATACGCTTCCACAATTGGCTCAATTATGTATGCTATGACTTGTATTCGCCCTGATGTGGCCTTCGCCTTGAGCATGATCAGCAGGTATCAATGGAACCCTGGCAAAGCGCATTGGACCGCTGTCAAGAATATTCTTAACTACCTTAGGAGGACCAAGGAATGGTTTCTAGTCCTCGGTGGGAGTGATGACTTAAAAGTGCGAGGGTATAGAGATGCCAGTTTTCAAAGTGACAGGGACAACTACCATTCGCAGTCGGGTTGGGTCTTTACCCTAAATGGAGGAGCAGTGACTTGGAAAAGTTCCAAGCAGGAGACCGTAGCTTATTCAACGTGCGATCAAAGTACATTACAGCAAGCGAAGTGTCAAAAGAGGCAATATGGTTAAAGAACTTCATTGGAGACCTTGGAGTTGTGCCGGCCATACAGGAGCCTATGGAAATTTTCTGTGATAATGAAGGAGTTGTTGCCTTGACCAAGGAACCATGGGATCATGGTAGATCTCGACATATCGATATAAAATCTCACTTTAATCGACATCGGGTGGAAGAAGGACTCCTCGTAGTGAAGAGTGTGTCGTCAGAAGATAACCCAGCAGATCCGCTTACAAAGGGACTGAGTAGGGTTAAGCACTTGTAGCACGCTAGGAGCATCGGGCTGAAGGACGATATTAGTTTAGATTAGATAGTTTAGAAACATGTAATAGATAAATTGTAATTAACATTTGATGATTAAATAAAAGAGTATTATTTATTAGTAATGTTACTGTCTTATGTTAATTGTTTACCTATTGTTTCATTTTGCATGTTTTGACTTCCTAAATAATAAGATTATTCAAACGGTCCACAGTCGTTCATATGTTGGAAGTAGGTATGAATGAAGACTGTCATGAATTTGTGTGTAGACTGTCTAAAGTGTGTTAGACATAGCAAAAGTTTGCTACAACGTTCATGAGTGCTTATGAACTTGATTTGAGCATTGGAATAAACCCACGCTTGCTGGAATCACTTCATGGAATTAGTCACGAGTGATCACAAGACGATAATATCATATGGTCTTAAAACCTAGATATATGGCTTATTATTTGCTAATTGGTTGTGCATTGATAGTCCGTAAACGCATCAGTAACTTGATGTTATAAAACACATTGTTGTGTATGATTTGGTTAGTAGATAGTAAATGCATATAAGTCGAAGTTTATCTGTTCCTTTTATCCTAGGAGGGTAAAAGCGATATCAGGGCCCCTCGATGATTTGATTTGACTTATGTGTCGGTCCCGGTCAGGACTATATTGATGTGTTCAATTAAGTTCTATGTCAAATTAATCTGAGATCAAGAAACAAACTGCTGGACAAATAAGTATGACTATGTTCCATGTAATTGTCGGCACGATATCCAGAACAGAGGATTATACGATCCATTATCTTAAGGACAGGTTATTGATAAGATCAAGAGTTTTGAGAACTACGATTGCTAATCGGATCCAGAAGTTACATTAGCATTTATAGTTATTAGACTTATCCAAGTGGGAGACTGTTAGATTAGTGTCTAAGTCCATAACTATATTTGGTATGTACTTGACCCGATTGTGCATGGTTCTTTTGGGTTACCTTCACCAAAGCAACTTGAATGGAGGAATAATATAGAAAGAGGTAATTATGATTTATTAATATGTTATAAGAATAATATATTAAAAGAGAAATCATATTTGTTTAATTAACATTGGTCAATAATTAATTAAGAATTAGCTTTGTGATCAGAATAAGTTAATTAAACTTGAGCGGTTGAACTATAATTATGTGATAGTTGCAAAGTTGGGCAAGGAAAACCCTAATAGATAGGGTGGACGAATTCTAAGGATAAGGCCTTAGGAATTCGTCCAATGTAAGGGTTCTAGAATTATCCTTGGGCTGCTTGGTGGCTAAGTTACAAGATAAGGATAATCACTGAAACCCTAATTTCCTTACCTATATAAAGACCCCTTAGGCTAGGGATTTCGGAAAATACTTGAACCCTAGAAGTTCTAGAGCCGAAATTCTCTTCTCCTCTCTCTCTCTCTCTTTTTTTTTTCCTACAATTGCTATTGGTGTTTGTGATTCATTAGAGGCACAACACTTGACGTGTTAAAGTTCTCAAGGCTTCAAGATCTTCAATCAACAACAAGGTAAACATCTAGATTTGTTTTGCTATGTTAATTTCGATAATATACACTATATCTAAGGTTTAAAAGTCTTGGATGAATGCATGTACAATTAGAGAAACCTAGATCCAAGCATTAGGGTTTGCATGAGCACATAGGATGTTCTTTTGGCTCAAACCCATCACATGAATGGATTAAGGATCATGGTGTGGGACCCAATTGCTAATTGGGTATGTTGATCGGTATTGATGGTTCATGAAGTGGACAAGGCAACAGCTAAGGATTTCTTCAGGGAGCTTCTGCATTTGAGGTGAGTTTTCTCACCATACCAATGGGTATAAGGCACCAAGGCTGGCCCATTTTATGATAGTTGGTGTAGTTGTTGTGTAGAGTTGGGTGGTACTGTTATGCATTGATATGTGGTAGAGATAGATTTTACAGCTAGTGGTAGAGATAGCCTTCAGGGCTAATGGTAGATATAGCCTTCATGGCAGCGGTAGATATAGCCTTCAGGGCTAATGGTAGAGATAGCCTTTATGGCTAAGGGTAGAGATAGCCTTTGTGGCTAATGGTAGAGATAGCTTTATAGCTAATTGATATGTATCATGTGGTAGAGGTAGCTTTATAGCTAATTGATATGCATTATGTGGTAGAGGTAGCTTTATAGCTAATTGATATGTGTTATATGGTAGAGGTAGCTTCCATAGCTAGCATGTTATGTGGCTTGTGTGTGGGGTATGCTCTGGGGAACTCACTAAGCTCCGTGCTTACAAGTTTGTTTATGGTTTTAGGTACTTCAGATCCTAAGGGCAAGGTCAAGGCGTGATGGCGTGGCGTGCACTCTCTCACAGGCATTTTATGGGACACTCTGATATTTGGAATAACAGTTGTATTTGACTTATGTTTTGAAAACGATCATAATTGGGATTCTTAATGTATGGAAATATGTTTGACTACTCTAAAAATGAAAATTTTACTTTGAAAATTGGTTCGTTACATCGACGTCAGTATTAGCAGTAGACATGATTATCGAGAAGCGGATTTTGATGATAATCAGAAAATAGGGTTAGGATTCTTGCGTAAATTTAGGGAATCTGAAAGACCAAATTGAACCACCGAGCTGTCTTTTATAACTGGCGTAAAATTTAGTTTTGAACCAAACCCCAATAAAGAAATGCCACGTGTAAAGTATGTAACTGAAACAACATCGTCTCTATCTTGACCGTATACACATAATCAGTATTCTTATCGATCCAAGATAAAGCAACAGTAATGTCACTTCCCAAGGGTCACCTCGATATCACCAATAAAACCAAAAGTCACCAAGCTTCGATAGTTTCCAAGGACCAAACTTCGATAGTTAAGGTTGGGCCTCATTCACTTACGGGAATAATAAATGAAATCATAAGCCAGACTTTGTGAAATCTTGGTATAGGTTGGTGATACCCAAAACTTCGGGGATTTCAGTACCATTGTGTTCCAAAAGAAAAGATAGAACCAAAATAAGAAACTTTTGGATAAAGTGTGATATAAAAAAAACTTTGATATAAAGGCAGGAAGATCTCGGGCATAGATTCTCTTCCTTCTATATCAACAAAGAAATTGAAGTGCTTTTGTGGTTTCCCATGAATTACAATCGAATACTTATAGACAAGTATCGAAGGGCCTCTTTTAACAAGCTTCGAAGGAAGGTTAATTTTCAAACAAGTTCGCAACTTAACGTAAGAGCGAAACATCATAAGAAAATACTTGTGTGATCAGTGTACTCAACATCAAGTAAGCTTTGGAAAAAAATTAATTGACTAAAGATTGAAGTAAATGTACAGAAGAAAATCTCATTTCAAAAGAATTAAAGAATTGGATCTATAAGGAAGAAATGACTTGGGATAAGTACATTTCATTAAGATCATGCATAAGAAATGAAAATGAGATTTTGAACATTTGAAAAGGTACATCGAAACATGAGGTTTCATTCGTCAATTCCTTGTAAAAATCTTGAACAATAAATCGTTCACCATCAACTTCTTTAGGTCTAAGGTTTGTTGGGTCTCACTCGCATCATAGGAAAATGATTTGAGATCACAAACACATATTTTTGGCACACCTACATTCTAGTTGTTTTTTACTTGATATGTATTGGGATATGTGTCATGTCTTGTGCAATGTGTTAAACATTTTGATTGAAAAAGATTAGATAAAAGAATTCATTTTACCTCTGCGAAAAATAGGACCATGTTGCTCATAAGCATGCACAAGATACTATAATAAATCAAAAAATAAGAAAATATTTTTGGATTTTTGAATTTTTTAATTAAAAGACAAAAATAAAGAAAATATTTTTGTATTTTTTTAGAAATAAAAGACAAAAATAAAGAAAATCTTTTGTGATTTTTGAATTGTAGAGATAAAAGACAAAAATAAAGAAAATCTTTTTGGAATTTTTTTTTTGAAATTTTCTATTACAACAAGGAAAATAATACCTTCACAAGTCCTTTGATTATGATAGCGAATAGTCCTTCGATACACCTTCGCTTGTTGGCAACAATGTTGAACGATTCAAAGAAAATTTCAAAAACAAACCATATTGAAGCTCTGAATATGAACAGTAAACTCTAAATGTAGCTGTATCACTAGCGAAGTTTAATACAAACCTTAGATTTTTAAAGAAAAGAAAATTTAGTTAGAGGTTGGAACATAACAAGCTTCCATCATTCCTAATCCATTTAAGATTCTCAGAAAAGATTTTTCGTCAAGTGGTTCAGTGAAAATAGCTGCCAATTGATATGTGGTTTTAACAAAATGAACTTCGATATTGCCATCCTCAACATGATCTTTGATGAAATGGTATCGAAGTGCAATATGTTTTGTTTAGAATGATGAACTGGATTATGACAAATACGAATTGCACTTTGAGAGTCACTTGCAAAGTACAAGCAACAGCAACAACAATATACGCAACTTTCGCTGTAGATATCAAGACACTTGACTGCTTCTTCAACCTCCAATTCACAAGCCACCCATCAAGAAATTGACATCCTCTTATGGTGTTTTTCCGATCTAGTTGACAACCCCCTAAATCCACATTTGAAAATAATTGAATGAAAATCTTGTATTTGCTGGATACCATAATCCTATAGTCGGAGTGTGATGTAAATATCGAAATATATTTTTGACAGCATGTGGTTCTCTTGGGTTTGCTTGGTACCTGGCACAATTACGAACTGAAAACATAATATTAGGTCAACTTGCAATTAAATACAATAATGAACTAATCATGTTTTGATATGTCTCCAAATCAACGGTTGGCTTATCCATCGAAGGAATTAAGTGAGTACCACATGCCATGGGAACCTCCGCATCTAAAAATTTTGTCATACCAAAGCGCTCAAGCAAGTTCCTTGTGTAATTTTCTTGATTTAAAAATATTCCTTCTTTGCTTTGGCTAATGTTCAGTCCCAAAAAAGTAATTAATGTTACCCATCATACTCATCTCAAATTGACTTTTCATTAATTCTTCAAATTCCTTTGACAATGAAGGGTCAGTAGAACCAAAAATTATAAAATCAACATAAATTTGAACAAGCATAAGCTGATCCCCAACTTTCTTTCAAAATAATGTGGGATCAACTTATCCTTGCTTAAATTTAGCAATCTTCAAAAAATTGGTTAAAGATGCATACCAAACATGTGGTGCTTGTTTTAACTCATAAAAAAACTTTGTCAAGGATATAACAATGATTACGAAACTTATCATTCACAAATCCAGGTGGTTGCTCAATATAGACAGTCTCTTTGAGTATACCATTGAGGAAAGCACACTTCACATCCATTTGGTACACATCGAAGTTCTTATGAGCTGCATAAGCAAGAAAAATGTGAACTACTTCAAATCTTGCGACAGGAGCAAAGGTTTCATTGTAATCAATTCCTTCTTGTTGAAAATAACCTTTCACAACTAATCTTGCCTTATTGTGAACCATGTTAGCTTCTATACCAACTTTATTTTTGAAAAACCATTTTAAACCAACCACAGAAACATTTTCTAGTTTAGAAATTAACCTCCAAACTTTGTTTCTTTCAAATTCAGCCACTTCATTTTGCATTGCAACATCCCAATCAAGATGTTCTAATGTAGTCTTGACTGTTTTCGGTTAAATTATAGAGATAAAAACATTGAACATGAAAAATTCTTGATGAACATTAAGTGCTTCATTTCTTGCTATAACATGTGCTCTTCTTAACACACCATAATTAGGGTTACCAATAATTTGTTCTTTGGGATGATCAGGAGTCCATTTCTCCATAGGATGAAATGATGGATCAAAATCCAAATGAGCATCCTCAAATATTTCTTTAGCCTCTAAAAATTCTTTTGCAACATATAAAGTATCATTAATGTCATCATTTTCATTACATGGACATCCATTATTATCTTCAATATGTGTTTGACTTGGCTCCCCCTAAACAAATGCATTCTTTATGTGATGCTCCACCCCAACACCAGTATTCGAAGCTAATACCTCTCCCTTGACTTGAGGTTGTGTTGTCAAGTGTTCCCCCTCAACTTAACCAGATGTCAAAGTTTGACTCTCTTCGACATTAGCTCTTGGTGTCGAAAATAGTTATATGTGTGTCCATTAGTAATAATTGAGTCATCAGAATGCTTCAATACTTCAAATACTAAATGTCCTTCGATATTAAACTCAACATCAATTGCTCTGTCAGAAATACCAAAAAGAAGATAAAAGTCATTATCAAAAGTACACATTTGTTCAGATTCCTCATTAGAATCAGAAAGTATCAGTTTCTGGGGAAATTCATGGTCAACTCTTTTAACATAGTAATCATCGAATGTTAAATTGAAAGTTTCTTCAACACGTCACATTCGTTTATTCATCACCCTATATGACACAAAGTTTTTATAATATCCAAAAAAAGATTCTTTCATCAGCCTTTGTCTGAAACTTCGAAAGATTATCTTTTATATTCATGATAAAGCACCTGCAACCAAAAACATAGAAAAACTTTACATTAGGTTTCCTTCTGTTAATGATTTCATAAGGTGTGATGTTAAATATTCGATTAATGAAAGAACGATTTTATGTGAAACGAATGGTAGAAATTGTTTCTGCCCAAAAATATTGAGGTAAATTTGCATAAGTGAGCATTGTTCTAGTAGCTTCATACAAAAATCGATTTCTCCTTCCGATAACATCATTTTGTTGTCGTATGTAAAGAGACGAAAATTTATGAGACGTTCCAAGATTCATCAAGAATGAATCGAGAACTTGTTTCTTGAATTTCGTTCCAGTATCGCTTTTGATGTGTCAAACATTCTTCTTCAAACTCATTTCAATAATTTTCA
The DNA here is from genome assembly GCF_002870075.4 of Lactuca sativa. Classification (NCBI taxonomy): domain Eukaryota; kingdom Viridiplantae; phylum Streptophyta; class Magnoliopsida; order Asterales; family Asteraceae; genus Lactuca; species Lactuca sativa. The sequence continues at coordinate 322,915,903 of NC_056627.2, read as the reverse complement.
TGAAATCAATCATCACTTGAGCAGTTTCATATTTCTGTCTAAGAAAATCAACCCAATTTGAAATGCGAAAAATCATCTATTATGACAAGTATGTACTTCTTCCCATTGATGGACTTAATAGTCAAAGGTCCATACAAGTCAATGTGTAGAAGTTCCAATGGTTCAAAGATATTCGATTCGATGACAATAGGATGACCTTGTCAATGTTGTGTGCCTTGCTTACAAGTTGCGCACAAAGAATCATTATCAATTTTAGAACAGGTAAACCTCGAACAAGATCATTTGTAACAAGTTTATTCAAATTATTGAAATTAAGAAGTAAGAAAGCCTTTGATGCAAAAGCCAACTGAGATCCGAAGTGGCCTTCGATAGTAAACAAACATAAGGTATGCCAACTATTGGTTTTATGTCAAGAATGAACATATCGCCTTTCCTCTTAAACTTTAATAAAACTTCCTTCATTTCTTTGTTTGAAATCACACTTCCTTCTTCAACAAGGAGAACTTGATTCCCAGTACCAACGATAAGTTGAGATATGCTTATAAGGTTGTGTTTCAAACCTTCGACATACATGACTCTATTCACAGTAAACTTCCCATTCGTCACCTTCCCATATCCTTTCACTTTGCACTTTTGATTATTACCAAACTTCACAACTCCAACATTTTCTAACTTCTTAAAATATCTTAGGTTCTCTTTCCTTCCAGTCATGTGATGCGAGCATCCACTTTCAACGTACCAGTTTTCATCATATTGCTCATCACATAGAACCTGCAATCATTCAGAGAGATTTAGGTCCCCAAGGCTTTTTGGGTCATTGGAGATTAGTGTGAAATTTTGTGTGTAGTGTCGAATTAAAAATCCAACTACGAACTTTTGTGTTGATTTTGTTAATTAAATCAACTTCATCAATTTTGGAATACAAATAAAATATTCAATATTGAAGCATCAACTTTGATTTTCTCGTTTTCAACCTTTCTTTCATAAAAATCAACTTTTTTTTATCTGTTTTAACTTCTTTCCATTGTGATGACTTCGACAATGATTCTTGTAATGAAGTACTTCCACCCATTGATTCATTCAAATACTTCTCATAAGCCTGATTGACTTGTGCTTGAGAATACTTATTTGATTGAAATTTCTTTCCTTTATTTTCAAACCAATGATTGAAAATTTTCATTTCGTTTTTGCCTTTGACAAATGAAACTTTTGATTTATACAAAGAAGATGGATTTGGAAATCATGGACCATCAGGTTTGAATGTTACATGAAACTTTCCTCAACATTTTGGTTTGAATAAAAACCCTTTATTTGTCACTTTCAAATTATCTTCTTTCAATTATTCATTAAATTTTGGATCAACTTTATCCTCATTTCCTTTTGTAACAAAAATTTATTTGGAAATTCTTTATTAAATTATAGATAAAGGACCGAGTTTTGTTCAAGAAAATGTTTTCCTTTTTCTTTCAAAATCTTTGTGTATTCCATTGAATCCTCAAATACTTGAGCTTCAACAACTCGTGGAATTTTTTTTTTCACTTGAATCATCATCATTGTCACTTTCATTATTTGTTATGTATTCGACAACAACAAACTCTTGAGAATCATCAATTTTGGTTGTCGAAGATGAATCACTGTTTAGATTCAATTTTGAATCATCATTTTCTTCGATTTTGGCTAACAAAGTGATTTTCATGGCCAACAATTTACGAAAGGGAGTAATTTTCGGTGATGTTCCTTACAAATATCTAACGAATGATAAAGACGAGTAAGTTTTCGATACAACCTTTTAGTTGTGTTACGATATATGTTTCTTTGTTTAACTAGAAAACTATTATCTATTCTCAAAGAGCCTCTATCTATCATGATATTTGTAAGTTTGAAGTCTAAGCTCTCTATCCTAGCCTTCTTCTCTTCCAAACTATTCCTAGCTTCATAAAGCAAAGCTTTATTTTTCTCTAGTTCGCTACTCATAGAAATCAACATATCATTCAAGTAAGAATATGTATCATCAAAATCAGAAAAAATAGCATTGTAATAATTTAACGGAACATTAAGAGAGAAAAGAAGATCATGTACCTTCTTAGTCATGGGAGATTTCGAAGTTGTTGACACAAAACATCTTACCTCAATCAACTCTTCTTAATCTTCACTTTCTTCTCCATTATCCTCCATAAATTCTTCCTAATCATTATCCTTCTCTGAATGATCACCAATATGCTTTATGAACATAACCCATGAGTTGGATAAAGCATATCCTCGTCGTCAAAACCAAAAGACCAAATCTGATAAGTTTCATCTTCATCATTTGAATTCTTCGCCACCAGGGAGAGATTCTTTGACATTGCACGAAGCTCCTCAATCTTCATTGCATAGTAGGCTTCACCTTTTACATTCTCCCTCTTCTCCTATTACTTTCTTAACATGCAATCCCTTGCAAGATGGTTTTTCCCATTACAGTAAGTGTAGTAATAATCGGAATCCCCTATTAATTTCTTCTCAACTTTCTTCTCTTCTTTCTTTTCTTCCACCTTTTCAACATTCTTATGACCAACACCAGAATTCGACAATGACTTCTTAACTGAGTTGTTATTAAAGTTTCCACAAATTGGCTTCTTATAGAATTTCTTGACCCTATTATTTGAATACTAGGCAACATCTTTGTCATCTGAATTCATCAAGAAACATTCTTCATTCTCATCAGCTTCACCTTCAGAATAAGCTTCCTTCCTAGTGGTTTTCGAGACAAGTGCCAAAGGACCTCCAAAGTTTATTTTTCTATTTTCCTCTGCAATCTCTTTCACCTCAGACTCGTGAGCTTTAAGAATGTTGTAAAGATTCGACTGTGAGTAAGTTTCAAAGTTCTCTTGAGTCTTTACCATCAGATAGATATTTTTCCATCCCTTCTACAATCCAAGTATGAAAGTAATGTTGAACTCGAGAGTGGTATAGACGACATTGTACCTGGTGAACTTGTAAATGAGCTCCTTGAATCGATCGTAATAATCTTCTTTAGATTCATTCTCTTTTTTAAGCCAACTACCTCTGATAAGCATGGAGTCATTGAGCTTTTCTTAGTCTTCTCATTTCCTTGGAATTTTTCCTTGAGTGTGTTCCATATTTCTTGTTCAATCTTGCAGCCACAAATATGGTTGTACACGACCGGTGGCAGAGCTCCACATAAATCATGAATGCATCTCTTGTCACTAGCCTTTTGTTTTTTCCCCTTGAGCAATCATATCTTCAGTAGCACCAGCCATTCCTACATCTTGAAGACGATCAACACGATAAGGACCAACACTAATCGATTTCGAGAGATCCCCATCGATTACATTGAGGTAATCTTCCATACGATCTGCCCACTGAACGTAGTATTCAAGTAGCAACATTGTAACATCCATAAAATTTTGAAAATTTTAAAACTTTTACATAACTCCAAACCATCATTTATTACATATTGTTTTCAAATTTGATTTCACATCAGAGTTTTTCCCAGAAATCATAACATGAAATACGAGGAGGTGCACGATCAAGCCTTCGCCTTTCCGCAATCGTCTGAAGTACCTGAAACACAACAAAAAACTATAAATCCAGAGCTTAGTGAGCGTTCCCCAAATACCACCACATACACATAACCAACAACAACATGCACATATGAGCCTTTAGCCTGACTGGACTGCCTCGCGGGGCCTTCAGCCTATCTGGACCACTCACGAACCTTCGGCATGACTGGACCGCCTCACAGGGCCTATAGCCTATCCGGACCGCTCACCGGGCCTTCGGCCTGACTGGACCGCATTGCAGGCCTACAGTCTATTCGGGCCGCCCTAGGTTTGTTAGCCTTCAGCACAAAGCATGATCGCCTCAACCAAACCACACACACACATGTCGACATATACATAACTCATAAACACATAATCAATCAACAGGCAAGCACAGATCATACAGATGAATAAGCATAACATCCTAAGATAACCTGGATAACAATCCAAAAGGGTCGGAATTGGTGCCTTCGACCCATAAGTACAATGAGGAAAACTCACCTCACAAGTAACACTGACTGATAAGATCCAACTCTCAAATCTCAGCTCCTGACTCGAATGCCTACAACCAACAAGTAGCCATCCCTATCAAAACCCCGAAATACCCAAATGCCCTCAAGGCCAAACTTGGTCAAAGACAAAGTCAACGGTCAAGGTCAAAAGTTCATGTTAACCCAACTCGTCGAGTGCACCTAACCACTCATCGAGTTCCTTCAGTACTCGATAAATCGGGAAAACCCTAGCCAACTCGTCGAGTTGGCTGGACAACTCGACGAGTTTTCCCCCTGTTAAACACATTCGGATGATTCTCGATTTCAGGGACGCTAAGGCTCAGATCTGAACTCCAAATGTGTCTTAAAGGATAAAATTTCCAACTTTATCCTTTGGGACTGCCCCAAATGCTTAAAATCTCTTATCCAAGGCTTGAAAACTCATGCTTAACCATTAAGCCCAAAACCCTAGAGATTTGGAACCCATCCTTTCTAGAAGAGGTTCCAACCTCAAAAACGTCCCAAAGATTGATGCTTTATAGACATGCATGTCCAATGCATGTCTTGAAGCCAAAATGGGCCAAAAAGGGGAAAATATGCCCTAAAATCCATGCATGGCATCAAAGCTTGACAAAAAGTCAGATCTAACCCACTATGAGGTCATCTTGCCCTAGAGATTCATAAAGTTGCAAACTTTATGAAGTCCATGCATGCAACAACCAAGAACAAGGAGGAGAAAGGGCAAAACTTAAGATCTAGCTACATATATGGATAAAAATCGGATCTTGAATACTCAAAACAATCCACAAGAGTGCCAAGCTGGAGACTAAAGGCTTTGCTTGCTAGATCCTTGATTCCTTCACACACTCCTCTCCTTCTTTGCTTCAAAATGCCACAGTAACTAACAATATGAGAGGAAATGAAGATTAGGGCTCACAAGGTCGATATTAGGGTTTGGAGGCTAATAAGAGATCAACCTTAAAGACTTAAGGAGATTATATAGGGTGCGAACCCTAAAATTTAGGGTTTCTCATCCATCCGCCAACTCATCGAGTTCTTCCTTACCAACTCGTTGAGTTGGTCTAAAAAGGTCTACGGCCCAAAAGCTTTCAACACGGCGAGTTGAGGCCATCAACTCGGCGAGTTCCAAGGGGATTTAGCCTTGCATGAAATAAATCATATATCTGGAAGTCGGGATGTTACAAACATCGGAATCGTTGTGGAAGATCCAAGCAGATTAGCAAAGTTCATCATTGTTTACACATTCAAATTCGCCATTGAATCAAGTTGAAAAGAGGATAAACTTCAAAAGAAAGAAATTGGATACAAACGATTAATTAACGATCACTAAATCGTTAAATCATAGGGATTAATTGAAGAATTATGTTTTCACTTGCTGAAAGATTGAATTGGAACAAGTGATTCTATTAAATGAAAAGACGAACGAGATTCTTCAATCGATGTGTCAATTCATGCTCTAATACCAATTGCAAAGTCGTATTTAATCAATCTTAAAAGAAATCACAATACAAATGAACACACGATGTAAATAAGATATTGTTTGATCAGCTCGATTTATCTGGATTGGTCCAAGTACAAATATAGAGAGAGAAAGTACAGTGCGCACAATGGAAAAAGCTACAAAAGACTTATGTACGTACTCTATTTATAGAGTACTTGACGGATACAAAAAAACATTTTAGGACTTCGACATTAATAGTGAATATATAAATATGCATGATACAACACATACATTATCGAAGTCATGTTGACCTTGTTGACCTTTGATAGTGATATAACATTCGCTAGTAAAACAACTACCTAAGCTTCCATATATCAGAACAAATATGAATTTACAAACTTTGAATTTTTTATATATTATATAAATGACTATTTATAATGCTGAAAAAATATTAATTTTGATATATATATATATATATATATATATATATATATATATATATATATATATATATATATATATAGAGAGAGAGAGAGAGAGAGAGAGAGAGAGAGAGAGAGAGAGAGAGAGAGAGAGAGAGAGAGAGAGAGAGAGAGAGAGAGAGAGAGAGAGGAATAAGAATTTTCAGAGTGATGTATTACTTTTAAAAAGTGCTGCCAAACACTTGTTCAGTAAGTTTGTTTCATCTGTTGTCTGGCTTTCCCTCATTTAAAAATATGTATTTGTCTAACAACGAAAATCTCATAATTAAAATAACATAACTTTATATCCAACATAAACTTATGCCAAATCTCATATACACAAACATACAAAAACAAGAGTTAATTTTTAACTTTTGCATTATTTAATTACCCATGTTTTACTTTTGTAATATAACTAAAAATAATATGGTACACTTATATAATTGTAAAGAAACCTTTACTGTAATAAAGTGGTAACAAAACGAATAAAGTGATCATGTTTCGACTGCAACACACAACAAAGTTTTGTTTCTCATAAAAAAAAATATTGTTTATATTATTTTTTGTTAATTAAATAAGATGAGACACCCGTATAATACACGAATTTATTAAAAATAAAAGTTTAGTATAAATTTGTAAGCATTCATATTTTTTAAAATAATGTTTTTATATAAATACAAAAGATATAATGAATAAAATAAGTAATTCCATATATACACTAATAACAAAACCAATGTCATATTTTATTTTAAAGAATGATCTACTTTCAATATATAATATTTTACATATATAAACCATCCGAAAATAACGGATGCAATTCTAAAATTTAATAGAATTGTCTACTTTATATATATATATATATATATATATATATATATATATATATATATATATATATATTAAGAATGATCTACTTACATATATAATACTATACATATATAAAGCCTCGGAAAATAACAGATAGATAACATTTATTCTAAAATTTAATAGAATTGTCTACTTTATATATATATATATATATATATATATATATATATATATATATATATATATATATATATATATATATAGAGAGAGAGAGAGAGAGAGAGAGTCAGGTTCATGTAAGACAATTATATTTTGTGAGATGGGAGATGCAATCCTAGCGATTCATTTTGTAGATAAAAAAACATTTTTAAAATACAAAAATTTTGAAAATATTTTTTTAAAATATTATTTTCATCATTTTTTATCCAAAATAAATAAATAAAATTATATTTTTTTTGAAACATCTGTGAAATATTCTATAGAATATTAGAATATTTTACATATCTAATAAATTTAGTAGAATACTAGAATATTTTACAGTGAAATATCCTATTAGAATATTTCACGTATTTTTCAAAAAAATGGTATTTTATTTTATTTTATTAAGGTAAATAAAATGACGAAAATAATAATTAAAAAAAGATTTTTTGGATTTTTCATTTTATTTTGCATTTCAAATTTATTTTTAGATTGCGTCTTACGGTTTCACAAAATTAAGATTGTCTCAAACGAACTTAAACCTATATATATAAACTTTTAGGAAAATGTGGATTTTAAATTAAAAAAAAAAGATAGAAAACACAAAAAAATACCAAGTAGAAAAAGAAAAAAAAATGTAAATATCAAAAAATGATAGGTGTCAAAATCAATAAAACATGACATTTAACAAAAATAATTTTGATTTATTATATTAGATATGATAATATATTTTCTTGATAAAGTTATAATATTATTTTAAACAGTTTATTGTTTTTTACTGTAAATGAAATATTAGGTCCATGATTCGGAAACACTACATGCAAATGGTGAATCTAGAAAAAATGTCATGGATACCACACACGGTTTTAAAAAATTTGCACTACGCCAAAAATATAGGTACTCCACGAGACTACATGTTATCAATTCCTTAGCAGTTAGCACTATTTTTCTTTTCGATTGGAAGGAGTGAAATTTGATCCACTTATCCCCCTGGAGCACGACGTAAGCTTTGTGGATTCAATCCCTTTAAAATGTATTATATTGTGTTAATGATGATGAAAGTTTAATATTGTGTTAATGATGATGAAAGTTTAATGGTTGGGATACAAAATTCTAAATAAAAGTGAGTTCCAAATATATTTCTTGTGTTTACTAATTTATTTTTTACGTGATGTACACTTTATTATTTGTATAAATACATTATATATTAAATTTTCTAGACAAAAAAAAAAAATAACACTTGCTTTTTATTAATGGATTGGCTAAAAAACATCTCATTTTACCATATAGACATCCTAATTAAGTTTTGAAATATTTTTACCCGTTAAAATTGTATTGTTTTCCAAAAAAATAATTATAAATAATTAATTATAAGTTAACTTTTTATAAAAATGTCTAAGGGATGTTTTATTAATTATTTTGCAATTTTACATATTTGTCCACTAAGATGGCGGTTCCCAATTTAAAATAAATAAATAAAAGTTTCACTTAAAAATATGATGTGTTCAACAATAATTTTTTAAAATATTTTAGAAGCTTTTAAAAAAAACTAGAATTTAAAGAAATTTTTTTGTTTTGAATTACAAGTTGAAAACTTTTATTTTAAATAAAAACTAATAATTTAAAAGCTATTTGAGTAGCTAAGGGATAAGAGATTTTACTTTTTAGTTTTTATATAAGTTTATATACTTAGAAGTTTCAGTTTCCTAGTTTGCTCAACACTTTTAAAAAATAAAATAAACAACTACAATATTAAGTTTGCAACTACCAAAATTAGAATTTTATGTTATTCTAAACAAGTTTTATGATAATTTAAAGTTCATTCAATATAACTATTGTTATTTTTTTAACAATATTTATATTATTTTAAGTTATCTATTCTTGAACATCAATCTAATACCTCATAATCTACACCTTAAATCTTAATACCAAGTAAAACTTAAAATCTCAACCTTTTGAGATAATGCATATATCATTCTACTAAACCAAAAACATTTTGGTATTATTTTTAATTTATACAATTGATTTTATAAACATAATATAAATATCATGCATGATCAAAACACAAGGTTCTAAATAACGTCAGGTGTAATTTAGCGACAATATCAAAACTCAAGTTTTTACGAAAAGATGTTTGTAACGCGTAACTTAAGACGACATATATATATATATATATATATATATATATATATATATATATATATATATATATATATATATATATATATATATATATATATATTCATTTTTATATAATATTGTATGTGACTTAAGACGATATTTTATTAAAATATGACGTCAACGACAAACCTTGGAACCATAACAAAGTTATGATGAACTTTCTAGAACCTTGTCAAAAAAATATAATGTTGTAATCGAATATTGGTTACCTCGTTAACATGAATTTTTTATTTATATAAAAAATTTGTAATTTTTTACCGGCTTTTATAATAATATTTTTTTTTTCTTCTCTTTTACCAATTTCTATACAAATTTACCAGTTTACATATTTTATTCTTAAAAATACAATTATATATTTCGTTAAAAATCCGCGTATAAAAATATGACCAAAGATCGTTATATAAACAAACCCTATAAGTATAATATGAAATGCTATATTTCTAATGGTTGGAGCACTTCAAAAGTGTAGTGATAAAATCCAATTGAGGGGAAAATTACTTTATTCTTTTACATAGAAATGATTTGCTTTGTAAGAGAATAATTTATATTGAGATATGAAGATTCGGCTTTTTCATCCCTTTATTGGAAGAATTTATTCGGTGTAATAATGCATCAACCATATTCATGGGACTAGTCAAAGATTAAAAGAAAAAAACATTTCACAAATTACCATATATGAAGATTAAACTAACTCGATACATCGAAATTAATTTCAAACAAGAAATAAACAAACTCTTAAGAGACTGAGGTAGCAAAATCGACAAGTCAAAAGGGTTGAATACATATCAAAATAGATAAAAACAACATTCTTATTGTCTCACGTTGTTAGAAGTCCGTTGAAATGTGTACAAATCGATTACAAAACATACAATTTTGTTTGTGCTTATAAAAAAATGCATGTCTTCGGGTATAACGTTGATAGAAAAATAATGGGGATAAAACTTTTGAGAATTAACTATTATTCAACAAGTCTCACTTAGGATCGTTTGATAGTCATTGACTGAGTAAAAACTTCTGATTGAATCCATATCTAACTGAAACTATATTGTTTGATTATTTTTTTGATTGACTGCGGTAAATGATAAAAAATTTATCATATTATCCTTATGTTGTCTCTTATGCTCGACAAAATTATTATAAAAAATACAAACTGCCACATAAACTCTAAATTAACAATAAATCATTTAAAATTAAAATACAAATTGTCATACAAAATACAAATACAAATTGTCATGCATACAAATTTAATGTTAAACATCTTGCTCAACTATTTAAAAAATTATTAATATTATTAAACTTTTAAAACAAAATAATCGCGTGTTTTCAAAATAAAAAAAATACATTTGCCTCCACTCGCCATTCTTCCTTTGTCATATGAAACATGTTTGTTTTAGGATAATAAATATTCTTAGTTTTGTTTTTGAATTTTCAATTAAACTGCATACTTGCTTTTTAAATAGTGATAACCATATTTCATTTGTTTTTGTCAACTCAAAGTCATGTTCATTTTTTAGTTTTTCGGTTACAACATTCCATGAGGTTTCTTTCAGACCACTATCCTTCCGACCGTTACTTGTTAGTTCTTGTATACATGCTTCAAGAAAAATCTTTTGTTCGCAGTATTCGAAGACCAACTAGCTCTACCTCTTTTTTTTTTGTCATGTCTAAGGAATATAAGAATGATAAAAATGTTTTGTTGCATAGCAAGATCAAGAAACAAGCATACACATAAAGGGTTGGTTTGGAATAGACACAAATATACACATATATACACAAATATACATAAATTATGTACTCATTTTTTCCCGCTTAACACAATTTAACAAACCATATACTTATTTTTCACACAAATATACACGATAAACACAAAACAAATTTTTAGCACGATTTAACACATGCATACACACAACATATTAGAATTTCATTTAACCAAAAATTCATTAACACAAACACACATACAGAAAACAGATTTCAACCAAAAGTTCATTAACACAAACTCACATAAACACAAGAGATTTATCATTGAATTAACACAAACACACATATACATAAACATAAAACATGAATAACTAAAATACACACATATTTTATGAGTTCATGGATCATTAGGGCAGAATGGAGGAAGCGTAGTCGGACGAATTGTAACAACCGAAAAGTACAACCAATTTTTAACTTTTTCAAAAACATCTTGATTCTATTAAATCTTTACAAAAAGATTTTCAATACAAAACATTTAACGTGTTCCCAGAATCACAATACTACAAAATCACGAGGAGCGGTACGATCACGCCTTCGCCTTGCCACAGTCTCCTGAAGAACCTGAAAAACATGAAACCACAACTGTAAGCTCGAAAGCTTAGTGAGATATCCCCAAAATACCAACCACAAATACCATACACGCATAACATGCCATAACATATCCGATCACAGAACAGCCATGCACTTCGGGTCTACTGTGTGACTGGTCCGCCGCACCGGCCTACAGTCCACCTGGTCCACCCTCCGAGTCTATCCACATACATCGAGTATGCAGTGTGATTGGTCCGCCCGTTCCCGGGCCTTCAATCCACCTGGTCCACTCTCTGAGTCTACAGTATGACTGGTCCGCCCGCACCGGGCCTTCAGTCTCTCTGGTCCACTCTCCGAGCCTTCGGCACGTCTGGTCCGCCCTTTCGGGGCCTACAGCCTATCCGGGCCGCTCGCTAGGCCTTCGGGACAACCGGTCCGCCCTGGGTATCTTGGCCTACCGCACACAGCAGGACCCGCCTCAACCCAACTCCAGTCCAAACAACCATGTGCACATATACATACAATCATATAGCAATTCACAATCAACAAGCAGATCAAACAGATCACATAGCATATCATCCCCCTAACCAGGATACCGACCTAACAGGTCACTAGCATAGCATCACCCTATCTCTCAGGATACCGATCTCAAAAAGGTCTCTATATACCATCCTAGCTTTCAGGATGCAAACATAACATAGCAACAACATAACAACAACTACCCGGATCTCAATCCGATAAGGGCCGGCCTTGGTGCCTTAGACCCTGTTGATATAGTGAGGATAACTCACCTCGAAACTGCCGACTGAACAGATAACCCGAACTGCTCCGATCACTGATACGATCTCTACCACTGGACAACCGCCAATGCACTGAACTCAAAACAACAATCAACAATTACCAAAATGCCCCTGGAAACCACTGGTCAACCCTTGGTCAAAGACAAGGTCAAGGTCAACCCATGACTGACCCTACTCGCCGAGTCAACCCTATGACTCGCCGAGTTCCCATAATCAAAACTTCACTCAATCCGCGACCTAACTCGCCGAGTCACCCCGAGACTCGTCGAGTTCAACAACTCTGAGTCTACTCGCACACAACTCACCGAGTCATCCCTTGACTCACCGATTCTCGACTCGACCAGAAAATATTGGGACTCTTCGACAAGACTCGCCGAGCCCAAGAACAGACTCGCCGAGTCTAAGGCTATCTTCAACCTACTCGCCGAGTTGTTCGTACAACTCGCCGAGTTCCAGGCCATCTTCAAGCAACTCGTCGAGTCCACCCATGTGACTCGCCGAGTACCACCGGTCTGAATCCATAGAAAAGCACTCCAGGCCATGCAATTGCTCCAAAACATAGATCTAGCCTCCTACAACTCATCCATCACGTAAAGTGGCAAACTTTACGTGAATCCAAAGAGATCTATGCATTTTGCACATTAGGGCTAAGGTTTGGGACAAGATAACTTCATCCAACACTCAACACAGGGACTTTCATGCATTCTAACTCTTCTCCATCCCAGATCTGAGGTAGCAACCTCAGATCTAGCCTCTAAACTCCAATACATCCAAAGGATATGATCTCAACACCCCAAAAATGAAGAATCTAGACAATAGCAGCTCAAACAATGGAAAGATACCTCAAAAGGAAGCTCCAGGAGAAGATTATCCCGAATCCTTGCAAAGCCCTTTGATCCAAGCCTCTTCTCCTTTGGAATTTCTTCAACAACCACCTCTTCAAGCTCCAAATTGCTCAACAATGGTGCTTCTCCATGATTTTAGGGTTTCTGGAACTCAAGGGGGAACAAAGAGGCTGGGAGGAAAACATAATGATCTTTATATAGGGCTCAACCCCGAGAATTAGGGTTTTCTCCACTCAGCGCCTACTCGCCGAGTCCATCTTACTGACTCGCCCAGTCGGCTACTTAACACGCGACCCAATCGCGACTCTACTCGCCGATTCCACCCATGGACTCGCCGAGTCACTCTTTCCCAATTTACTCTTTTAGCCCTTCTACTCTACTCTTGATATTTCGGGATGTTACACGAATAATAGAGAAACACAAACAGATTACGTGAAGACGAAGCTGAGTCGGTGGTCGCGTAGCCGGAGGAAGACGTCAAAGGAAGGATGGTCGGAGGCTATAGAGGAAATATCATGGATGCACACTTTTTTTTCTCCGTTTCTGTTTACTATGAAGTAAGTGATTATATTGTGGTAGTATTGGAATTGCTTGTAATGTTTCCGGTCCTTCAGTTTGGAAGATGGGACCGAATCTCTAGTTTTTATGGACCGAATCCTTCATTAGGACCAAGTCCAACATTTTCTAACCCAAATCGAACATGTCAATTTAGATTTTTTAGACCTAGTCCATCTTTGGACCCAATTAGAAGCCATTTCAAACACACCCTTAGATGTTTTTTGAATGTATAAAAATCATTTTTTGTTGATTTGCTAGAGGAAAAACTCTCATTTATTTATTTGCATCTATCTATTATTTTCAGTTTGGGTTATGAGGTCTTTAGTTTATGGAGGTATGTTGTTTTCAAAAAGTAAATCTCTTATTAATTAGTGTAACTTTAAGTAAGAAAAAAGTGTAATTCAACGATCATCAATAAAATCTCTTTTTAGGTCCTACATGTTAATTATAATTGTTAGGATTTCATGGTTATGAATTGTCATACTATAAGCTTTGAGTATACGCTTGCATTTGACAAACCATACATAATTGTATTAAATTTGAGAACTATTAAAGAAATGATGCTTACGAGAAGTGGTTATTGTTCTCAACATGATGAGACAAGATTCAATCCAGATGCCTTATAATGGAAGTAGGTCACCCTATACTCACAATAAGGCAATTCATGTAACGTCCTAATTTTTAGAATAATTTTTTTCATTTTAAAAATAGGATAAACATCCATTTTCATAAATATATATCCATGACAAAACCATAATTTGTTATCAAAGCTATACAGAAAAACAACACGTAATCTTGAATCATGAAACTGTTGATGTGTGTGTATAGTCCCTCAATCGCCTTCTCAAGATCTAATAAAAGTACTTGAAAAACATTAATCAACAACTCTAAGCACAAAACTTAGTGAGTTTCCTAAAATTTCACATATAGCACCTCACAACCAAACATATATAACAAATATGAGTTATCAACAACCCAATGGTCTATCAACAACCTTGAATTATCAACAACTCTAGCAGCTATGGGTTATCAGCAACCCTATGGACGATTAGTAGCCCTAAGTTATCAACAACTCTAACAATTATAGGTTATCAACAAACCTATGGGTTATCAGCAACCTTATGGGCTATCAACAACTTTAACAGTTATAATACAAGAAATACAGTGAGAATACTCACGTGAGGTAAACAACAACCTCAAAAACATAACAACTAACATAAGGTACCTAATGTCAAACTGAGACCAGTCCTTAGTCAAATATTGAATTCTACCAAAGTTTGACCAACAGTCAAACTGGCCAAAAAGTCAACAATCAACGGTCAAAGTTGACAGTTAAACATCATTGACCACAACTCAACAGCCAAATCCCTTGACCGTATCATGGTCACTAAAGGACAAAACATTTGGGAATAAGTTCCAAACAAACGTACATCAAAATCCAGAAACCACATCATGCTCCCTAAACAACCACACGGTTGCTCTGTTGCAGCAGGTCCAAGAAGACTTAATCCATTAAGTCCAATCTTCCAACTTTCATATATGAATTCGTATAATGTCAAATGAATAAAGTGTCCAACTTTATCCATTAGGAGGCTCCAAACAAGCAAGATCTAAAGCCCTAAATCATAAGATGTCTAAAATTCACTTTTCTTCATACATGAAGTAAAGAGAGCTCTTGCATGCACTCTCTACTTCACCAAATGACCATATATAAACCCAAACATCAATTAAAATCTCAAGAGTACTCCAAAATCTATGGAACACGCCTCAAAGGGACCAAAACTCACTAAAATGGACCATAACATTAAATAATCATAGATCTAATGAAGAAACACAATAAAGTTTGGAACTTTTTTACTCACGAGGTTCTAGAAGTAGTATGAGAGTTGAATACTTCGTTTTCAAGACTTCAAACATCAAAATTTCTTGATACCATCACTCTAAAACACCAGATGGGCATCAAAATGGATGAGATGAGAGAGGATAATGTTAATCTATGAAAAAAGAGGCTATGGTTTGCTCCCAAAGATCCCTTGATGTGATTGAGGGTGTAAATGACCTAAAACATGGAGTTGAAGTCTTTAAATATGGGGGAAAACCATAATTTTGTAGGCTTGGGCTACACAGCTCACCATGTCGTGGTATCAATCTTGCCACGTCGTGGTTACGGGCTTTCCAATATTTCGTTCCAACTTTAAATAATCACAACTTCTTCATTCCAAAATTTTTTTAGTTATATTTATATGCACGTAAAGGTATTAATAAACCCTACAATCTTTTCCAATTGTCTCTACCTTAAAACATACCAAACTAAATTCATTAATTCATGTAAAGTGTAACGCCCTATTCCGAATCGTTTCCTAATGCGGGGTGGTGATCGAAGATCGGGTATCATCAGGCTTAGGGCCTTTGAGGAAAAGATATTTAGACCTATTTGGGTGTGATTAATGTAACTGAGATGATCCAGGATTTCAGTTTGTGTTTTGAGGCCAATGGGTATATCGGTAAAGTGTCAGTTCGGGCTTTTATAGAAATTGGATTTTTGTTCAGAAATTTTTAAGGCAAGTATGATTTGATAGAATTGTAGATCTTCTCGTTACCTTTTCGTGGATATAAGGATCATCAAAACGGACTTATAACAAAGAAGTTATGGCCTTCATAAGTTTAGTGATTTTAGGGTTTAATCGGGTACGCAGGGCGTACCCAAGTGTATGCATGGCATACTAGTGAGAAGTCCAGTACATGGGGTGTACATAGGTGTATGATGGGTGTACTAAGCTTATGCCTCACGGGTATTCTTTGGAGTACGATGGGCGTACCAAAATTACACATGGCGTAGTCTAGTCAGACCCACACCCTAGTTTAAGGTTGTGGACCCTATTTAAGCTCCTGAACTCACCACCAAACCTTATTATCTTCAACCTTCATCTCTATAAACTTTATAAACGAAACCCTAGCCCCCATGTGAGTGGTTTTTGAGCTTTTGGTGGTATTTCATGCATTTTGGTGATCTTTAAAGAAGAAGGAGCTTCTTGGGAAAGTGTGGGATTGCTTGGAGCTTTTGGATCCAACCTTTGTGCACCTTGATCTATCTTTTGGAGGTATAAAGTTTCTATCATAATGAATTTAGGTGTTAGATCTAGTTTAAGGAGTATTTTGGGTTCATTTTGGTCCTTAGAGTCATCCTTGTGAGTATGGGCTACTCCAAGAGTTTTGTATGCTGGATCTTGACATTTGGGAGGCCCCTTATTCATAAAAATGTCATCTTGATGAGTTGTATTGGACCATTCATGAGTTTGGGTGCTTATTGTGGGTTATATTAAGGTTTTGGTCCCATTAAGCCATGAAAAGGGAGTAAAGTTGCCATCTTTACGTGTAAGAGATCTCATTAGGGTCATATCTGAGTTTGGAAGTCATTGTTTTAACCATTAAGAGCTTAATGTTGATTTTTGAGTCTCTGTCGAGTACGTTGGGTGTATGTGGAGGTAGGTTCAACATAATGTTGAATTCTGCATCGATCTCTTGTACACTATGCTTCGAGGGTGAGTACGCGCGGCGTACTCCCCAGTGTGTCTTTTTGGGCCTTTTATGGTTTGGGCCTTGTTGGGCCATTGGATTTCTGACTTTGGGCCACGGATAGACTAAGAGTTTTCATGGAAGTAGGTTCATGATGGTTTTGGGGCCCAATCAGGTTATTGGGCCATAATGGGCTTTTGTTGCTATTTATTTGGGCTTTGGTTTTGGGCCAAGTAAGAAAAGGGTAAAATTGTCATTTACCCTTTAGGAAGTTGGATGTTGGAGTGGGACTTGGATTTTGGGTTATCAGGTTGATTATTGATTAATACTTGTATTATTGTTAGTTAGCGTGAGGTTATCCGATTCAGCGACCCGAGCAGTCATTTGATTATCAACGGATTCAGGTGAGTTTGCTTACTGTGTTTAACGGGTCGAATGCACCAATTGTGGCCCATGGTTTATTATGTTAGGATGCTAGATGTCTGCGTGATTCTTGCATGTGTAGCATTGGTATGTATGCCGAGCGGGGCTCAATATCGGGTGAGGCATGATGATTGTATTGTATGTTGTTATCTTTGTGATTATCGCATTTGTTAGTACGATTATGTGTTCATATGCTTATATGTGTATCGGGCGGGTTTCGATGTCAGGCAGAGCCTGATGATTGACAGATCTGTAAACCGAGTAGGGCTCGATGTCGGGCGGGGCCCAAGGTTGGGAGGGACTCGATGTTGGGCGAGGGACCAATATGTGAGTATTATGTATGGTATGTGGTATTTTGGGGAACTCACTAAACTTTTTGCTTATGGTTTTTATGGTTATGGTTTCAGGTGGTTCTGGTTCGGAAGAGAAGGTTCCGACTTGATCGCAGTGCATCCACCCATGTTTCCGCATTATGATGATTTTGGGATTGTACTCTGATACCTGTTTTCTTATAAAGTTCTTTTGAATATTTAGAAAAAGAATATTGAATGTTGACTTAAAGATAATTAATATTTTGGTCGAATTTTAAATGAAGTTTTTACCTCATAATTTTGAGACGTTACAAGTTGGTATCAGAGCCTTGGTTTGAGGGATTCAGGCACACTCTCGGGTATGTCTGAACTCAAGTTGAGGAATTGATAATATTTTGAAAGAAAATGAGTTTTTAAAAAAGATTTTGAAAAAGAGAATAAATTTCTAAAAGGATTTTATAAAAACAAAGGGGTGTGATGCGTGCAATCGACTGAGCTCAAGTAAGTGATTCCCAGAATACCCATACATGATGATATGTTATATGATATGGATGTTTGCATGCTAGGATAAGGCTAGGGATAATTTCAGATATTTAATGATAGATTGACCTGATATGTGATGCTTTGTAGCCTAGGAAGCATTGGATGTTATGCTAGATTGGGAATATCTTTTGGTTTTTAGTAATTGTTGGGTGTACGAGGAGTATGTTGGTTGTACAAGGGTTGGTTTTGAAACCCTAATTTTCGTATTTGTACCCTGTAAAAGCTTTATGTTAGCCCTTTTCCCTCATTTATAAGTCAACCTCCACACTCTAAAAACCCTAAATCAACCTTGTAGCCTCTTGGAGGTGTTCTTGAGCTATTAGGAGGCTTTGATGCTCATTTTTGCCCTTGTGAGGGAAAGAAGAGAAGATTGAAGTTGTTTTGCTTGGTTGGAAAGATTTGGATCCAAAATCATCACCTTGTGGAGAAGCTTTTTGAGGTATCAAGTTTGCATCTTGGTTTGTGTATGATTAAATCTCTTCATGGCTAGTTTATTATGATTTTGGTCTTCTTTTTGAGATTATGGATGAGTTAGGTTGTTTAAGGGTTCATACTTTCAGATCTAAGTTTGTTTTTGGTATCCTTGAGCATAAAAGTGCAAGCTTTATGTGTATTATGGAGTCATGCATGCATTAAGTCGACCATTAAGTCCCTTTTAAGCTTAAGAGCTTCTTTTAGCCATGTATGAACGTAAAGTTGGCAACTTTACATGGTATTCAGCTCAAGGAGATCATATCTATGTTTTGGAAGCTTTGTATTAATGGATTAACTGAAAATCGAGTTTGGGCTGAATAAGGGTGAGTATGATGGGCGTACAAGCAGGTACGCACAGCATACAAGCCTCTAAGTGAGTATGTTGTGCCTACATGCATGTACGCCCCACATACTCGGTATGAATGAGCTTTGTGTGTTTGGGCTTCGGTTTGGGCTATCTTTTGGGCTTTAATTACTTAGGGCTTTGTTGGGGCATTTATAAAAACGTGTTTGGACTGGGGAAATATTAATGGGTCATTTGAACTCGATTTAGTTCATTTTGTGAAAAACTGAGATATGATTCCGAAAAGAATCATTAAAAATCAAAAAAGAAAGAAGAATAAGATTCTATCCAATATTAGACCTTGAAACAGAACCTTGTAGGGTAAGGCCCAAGTAAGGGTATGGGCCCAATTTGGAAAATTGGGCCATAAGTGGGCTTTAGATAATTATTGGTTTGTGGGCTTTGATGATGGAGAGTTTGGGCCTTAGTCTTGGACCAAAATAGGTGAGGGGTAAAATGGTCTTTTTACCCCATATATGGATTATTTGGATTTGATTTGGAACCCAATTGTTAATTGGGTGTTATTTGTTTGATAGCATGGGGATTCTAGCGGATCAGCAGTTAGAGATTTTATTCGTGGGTTCAGCTGTCGAGGTGATTCTCCTCACTGTTCTATGGGTCGAAGGCACCGATGCTGGTCCATTTGGTTTGTGTATTGTAGAAAGACCAGGGGTGGCCCTTGGAAATCTGTATGAAAGACCAATAGGCGGCTCCTGGCAATCTGTATGCAAGACCAGAGTCTGAACTCTGGCAGTTAATTAGTTAAGTAGTTGGAGATTGTATGTTAGTTGTCTTTGTGATGCTTGCATGGAAGACCGGGATATGGCTCATGGAACTTGTCTATAAGACCCAGGGTTGTGGCCCCTGGCTTGGCAAGGAAATACCATGATATGGCTCGTGGCATAATGGTAAGACTATGGTTGGCACGTAACACCTCCTATTGTATGCATGATATGGCTAGCTTGTATGTTATGTATGGTATGTGGTATTTGGGGAACTCACTAATATTTGTTCTTAAAGTTTGTGGTTTGTGGTTTTAGGTGCTTCTGGTTCGAAAGGGAAGGGTTCGGCTTGATCGCAACGCATACACCCGTTTTTTCCGCAATTTATGATTTTGGGATTATACTCTGATGAATATTCTATTTTGAAATACTTTTAAATGTTTGACTAAAGGATAAATGAATGTTTATATATATTAAAAATGAAAATTTTACCCTATGATTTTTGGGTCGTTACATTTTACTTAAGGGGTCATATATATTCCTTATTTTTAGGGTACTTACAGTTGCTCTCTTAGCAACCTGTCTACTTATCGCTTTTATTATTATTTTCTATTTGGGATTTTTAGATTTACTTTTGGCAACATACTTTTGGATGCTTTCCTTGCAAATCACTGATTATAACATGTTGTCGTTGCTTCCCTAGCAACTTACCGTTGCTTTCCTAGAAACTTACTAATCATAGCATGTTGTCGTTGCTTTACTAGCAACTTACTAATCATAGCATGTTGCGTTGCTTTCTTAGCAACTTACTGTTGATTTCCTAGAAACTTACTAGTCATCCCAAGGAAGTTCCTTCTTCATTGTCATAAATTTTGACTCCTAAAGGCTTTTATTATTTTAGGGAATCTAGAGGGTCAAAATTGTCAAAAAGGAGAAGTCTTGCTTATGCGCATGAGGCTCATGATTCGCACGTCGCGCATAGACAACAGATCAACATTAAAGTCGATTTTGGCTTCATTTGAACATTCCTTCTATCTTTATCTTCTTTGTCGCTATTAGGGTCCACACGCAGGACACATACTTGGCCCTCCTGCTTCCTTTCGTTGATTTCTTCATTTTCGTTCGATCCCTCTACTACCAGCTAACCCCTATGCTTAATCCTAACCTAAATTATGGGCTGAATTTCGAGTTCTTACAGGATTTTATCATTTTACAAATTTTAGTTATATTTTGTGAAATTGATGAGTAATATAACATCATATACTACCAATTTTACTTCCTATATGCTCAATTTTGGGTATAATTCATCTATTAATTCTCATTTTTAGTTTTTACAATTTTGAATATTTAGAACTAAAATCAGAATTTAATGTTGTTTTGGATGAAATGAGAAACCTATACGTGTTCTAGAGGACTAGCCAAACATCCCTAAATGGTTTTTAGGTTGGAAATTGGACAAAACAACGGGTTGCCATGCCAGCTGTTCTTCGTGTTCTTGGGGCGTGCCACACAGATATGTGTGTGCGCGGCATGCTCCTACATGCAGCGTGCATCTACCTTATCTTAATCCCCCTTTTAAGTTATCTTAACTTATTACTAATTTTCTCTTTTCATTTTTTTTGCATATATGTCGAGAGGAGGTCGACAGGCTGTGGGTCAGTTACCTCCTAAATGTCCAACACATCCTTTCCTACAGTTCCCTGATGACCTTCCTGATCGAAGCACTTTAATTTCTCGCCTTATCGACCTTATGTCCAAGAAGGTCAGCATTCCTCAGACTCTTTCTGGGAATGTGGCGGATAGTACTGGTTTGGCGGCTCGTCTGGCACCATTTCTCATCTGGACACTGCGGGATGATAACGGTCTCGAGCTTTTCATCTGCCACGGATGGCTGCGGGTCATTGGGATTCAGGAGGCGATCTACCAGGAGCTCTGTTGGGAGTTCTTTTCGACAGTCATCATCAACAATGAGTCGAGGCTCTAGGCTGATCGATCGGTGTTTTCTTTTCGCCTGGGAGGCGTATCCTGCTCTTGTAACCTTATAGAGTCGGGGAGACTTCTAGGGATTTACACTGCTGAGGAGACTCTGAGTCCTCATTTTATGCATTCTTAGATAGTTGTATCACTTCTCCTCCGTAAGAGTATGACTACATGTAGGTTTGGGCCCATGCTCGGCGGATTTATGTCTCACGGTTGGCCAAGGAGAGCGCCTTCCTTTCTCCTATTTATCAGTTGCCTTACCGATTGGGCGCATCAACCATTTTTCACATATAAGAGTGTGACAAGGTTCCTTTTGGCGACCTTTTCTACATGTGATGCCTCACTCAGACGGAGGTTTGTCTTCATTTCCCTTTCGCCCATGCTCTCTACTTATCTGGCATGGCTCTAAGTACTACGTCCTCGAGCAGAATTTGCGAGGGTCACTGGGTTACTAGGTTGGCCATATACTATGGGGTTGACACTAGTGGGATGGTTACTATATCTATCCGAGAGTTGAGTACTACTGCTCTAGAAAAGATGCAGGTTTTGTATAGGGAGGCGGGACAGCCTTGGAGGATACCAGAGGATGGCATCGTTGAGCCGATTTAGCAAGTAGAGCCGGAGGTCATTCCTGGGCCTGCCTTTGGGAGGCGTCGGAGACCTAGGCACACGGAACCTAATTGTCCAGAGCCTACTCTTGATGACATGATGCGGGGTCTTGCCGCTGCATAGGAGGAGCGTTGTAGGATGATGGGTTTGCTTGTCGCGGTGATGTGGCATCTGGGGATGAACCATATGCCCTTCCCTAGAGTGGATCCTATTGTACCACCGCCTTCTCAGCCATGCAACACTGGTCACGATGGTGTCGGTACTTCAAGAACACGTCCCGAAGATACTGATGATGGTGATGACAACGATGCCGATGACAAGGAGACCGAGACGGAGTCGGAGAGTAGTGAGGAGTAGGTTTGTGGGTTTAATTTGTATTTTCATGATATATTCTGACATATTTTACTTGGTTTGGGGATTTTATTTATATATTTATGGTTTTTATGTTTTATTTGTCTATCACAATTCAGTTGTTGTATTGGTTCAGTCAAGACTAAGCATAGTTGATCAGGCTACGGTTAGGAGTGACTCAACTTCTTCACACTGAATTTTTCCTGGATATTTATCTTTATGTGTTGCATTTCTGTATATTTGGGATTGGCGGTTTATTATTATTTTGTACTTCTAGACTATGTATGGTTCGACTAGGTAGGAAAATTCGATGGGCACGACCATTTTGGCATATAGTTGTTCTGAAATCTAGCAACCCAATATGACAGTTCCAATCTAGTCACCTTTCCAATACATAATCTATCGGTAGAAAGTTTTATAGTATAATTTTTTTATAGGTTTGAGGACAAAGCCAATCGGAGTATATGACCTAGGCCATAGTCGTAATTCCTAAATAAATACTAAGTCGTTGTTCCTAAGGAAATACTAATTCGCTATAGCAAAAACATATGCTCTAATACCATCTATGTCACACCCCTTGCCCGACCTTTACCGGAAACACCGAGCAGTGTGACGGTATAACGAGAGCCAATATTACTAACATGAGAATACATGCATTTTGAAATTCCACATAATGTTGGTAAGTGCACGAGGTTTTATTTTTGAATTTTTATAAGAATCCTTTTCTTTGAGAAAACATTTCTTAATTATTAACCTAGCTTTCTATCTTTTTAGGATATCTAACGATCCTAACGTATTTTAATTAGGATATCTTTTATTAATCCTAATTTACTATCTTTTTATCTAATGATCCTAACGTATATATTTTAAATATGATATCTTTTATTAATCATAATTTACTATCTTTTTGGGATATCTAACGATCCGAACGTATTTTAATTAGGATATCTTTTATTAATCTTAATTTACTATCTTTCTATCTAACGATCCTAACGTATTTAAAATAAGATATCTTTTATTAATAATAATCTACTATCTTTTTAGGATATCTAACGATCCTAACGTATTTTAATTAAGATATATTTTATTAATCCTAATTTACTATATTTTTAGGATATCCAACGCTCCTAACGTATTATAATTAGGATACTTTTTATTAATCCTAAATTACTATATTTTTAGCATATCTAATGATCCTAACATATTTCAAATACCGTTCCAGGCATCCCTAATCGTAATTTAACTCTAAGGCAATTTTTAATGTATTATTGTGAGCCCCTATAATCGATGTTATGACCGTAAATGTACCCTAAACCACGACACTTCACCGGACATCGAATAGTAACTTTTACAAGAGGTATCCTGTCAAGATTGTAGCTAGCAATCATAGGTGGGGTTGTCATGGCCCCGTATAGATCTATACATAACATCCTAGCTCTCGCAAGACTAACGATTATAAGCATTGGGGATATTCCGAATTTAATCAAGGCGGTAGCTCGGCGGTCGATTGGCGATAAGCGATTAATCAGACTCGACGATGATTAATCGGGGACCCAAAATTATTAATAAAGTTATTTAAAAAATCAATATTTCCTAAAAAATTAAGTATTTGGATATTATAAACTCTAGACATAGATCATAGATATTATTGGGCATTATAACCTCTAGACATAAGATCGTAGCTTAAAACTAGGAATAGTATCTACAATTATACTACCCTAAGGCATCTAGCTTATTATAAAATGATTTGACATTTATAAAACAAATATTTTTATAAAACCATTTGATAAGCATGTATTCCTCCCCCTGAAAACGTTTTAAATAGTAAAATAAGGGTCGTGAACTCACTCTAGTAGCGTATCGAGAAGCACCCGAACTGTTGCACCCAGAGTCTCTTGCCATCGAGAGGCTATCAAAGTATCAAGAGAGAGAGAGAGAGAGAGAGAGAGAGAGAGAGAGTTTAGACATTTGTTTGAGATGAAAAACCAGTAATCAATCACCTCTATTTATAGTATTTCAAGACCTTTAATATATTTATGTTGTAATGTAAGTTTCAATATGAATGATGACATCCTCGAATTTTAATATAACTAAATAACTTTTGTTATCTCAATATGTTTTATATAATTGAGAATTTTCGGATCTCCATTATTAAAGCGTAAATAAAAGTTTTGATCGATTTTGAAAAATGGAGGACGTGACACTAAATTTTCCAACTTTACCCCTTAAGACACTCCAATCAAGCAAAATCTAAATTTAAAATTTCAAAAAGTTCAAGAATGCATCTTTTTCGACTTAATCTATTTAATCTAAGCCTTCTACTTTCATATTTGAATCAACATGATGTTTAAATGGAT
Source organism: Lactuca sativa (assembly GCF_002870075.4). NCBI lineage: Eukaryota > Viridiplantae > Streptophyta > Magnoliopsida > Asterales > Asteraceae > Lactuca > Lactuca sativa. Next base: position 322,890,640 of record NC_056627.2, on the reverse strand, counting down.
AAAATTTCCAACATTATCCATTATAAAGCTACAAACATCCAAGATCTAAAACCTTAAGTTGAGAAATGACCAAAAAACTATCTTTCTTTATGCATGGAGTAAAGAGAAATCTTGCCTTTACTCTTTACTCCACCAAATAAGCATATAACATCCCAAACTTCAATCAAAATTCCAAGAGTTCTTCCAAAAAATGGAATAAGCAACAAAGGGACCAAAACTTACTAATATAAACCAAAAACCCAAAAATTCTTACATCTATGGAGGAAACATAATAAATCTTGAAACCTTACAGTTTACCAAGCTCCAAAGGTGTTAAGAAGGCTGAAATATTCAAGGTCCATGCTTCCTTGCCCAAGCTTTCATGCGTCATCACCCAAGAACATTATAGGAGCAAAAAGGAGCACCAAAATGAATTTAGGAGAGAGGATGAGCTCCAAACACTTTAATGGAGGCTAGGGTTTCATTAGAGGTGTTCAACAAGAGGTAGAGTCTGAATATGATGAACTATAGGGTTAACGGCCTTTAAATACTACAAAAAAAATCCTTAAAACATGCAACCCATTTGGAAGGAGGCTCCTCGCGTTCATTAAAGGGTGCTCCGTGCTTCTTAGATACATTGCATATTTTACAGTTTCAAACTTCAGCTTCAAACAATCGTAACTTCTTCGTTCTGAACCTGATTTTAGTGATCTTTAAATGAACGCGAAGTTCTTGACAATCTTCACAATTCTGTCTAATTACTTTTGACTTAAAGCTTATCGAACTTAATTTATTAATACATGAAAAAAGTCATAAATATCACTTTTTCTCATTTTACCCCTTTATAGCTCCAATACATAATACATTGGCTTCAATCACTTCAACCAATATTATTAACATATAATAAGGTCCAAAATTTACCTTCCCGAAACCGGATGTTACAAATTATTGTCGTGAGGATTTAAGGTGGACAAGATAACATAGCCCGAGAAAACTTAGTCTAGATTTTTGGAATGGTTCTTGTCTGATTTGTTTCTTTTGGTTGGAACAAATTTTCAAATATTTATCTTATTTTCTAGGTATGTGGAATCACATTATCATCCAGTGTTGTGTCGGTAGCAGTCTAGACCGCGGTGGGGTTTGCGTGTTATTGAGTTGTATGGCTCGTGTTATGGTTGGAAAGTGCTGGGGGGGATTTTGAATAGGTTCCTGTAGGTTAGTAAGATTGTGGTTGTGTGCCTATAGGCCCAGTATGGTTCTGTTCATGAGTCTTAATGCCCGTGGTTGGATGATGGCAAGAATGGTGTGGAACCGTTAGGTTATGTTCCCCATGATTATATCGTGTCATGACGTATTGTGAACCATTAACGTTACAAATTAAGTGGATGAGACATTTGGGTCTTGGTTCGTTAGTCTTTTAGCATAACTATGAGCTAGATCAGTAGGGTGTTGCTATCGGTGGCTCAGTGATCGACATGTTTGTATCGGGTATTTGTAGGGTATAAACTTAACTGAAAAGTCATGGTTGCTCTTGAACTGTTCCTTGTGATCTTATTCCTAGTGGATCATTTTTCGTTTTTTTAGAATGGTTTCATGTGAGTTAAGTTACCAGTGATTAATTTTGTTATAGGTCTCTAGGATGATTTGTCAAATGGTTGTACACCTAAGCTGTTATGGGAGTTTGGATGCCATGTGATATTTTTTGATTGACCGTTGCTATGCTCGTAGGAGTGGTGGGTTAGTGATGATTTGTCAAGAAGTCAAGTGTGTTTTTGAGGTCTTTTGGGTAAAATTTATGGATTTGGATTGGATAAAGTTCACAATTAGGATGTTTTGAGTGTTTGTTCTGCATGGTTTAGTGGTTTTCCTAGTCAGGGACTAGGGGTAGGTATGTCGAATGGATGACCATAAGTATTAGGTATCATTTATGGGGCTTAAATTGATGGGTTCTCGGTTTTGTGAGTATATTGATGGAAACAATTTGTAGTTCCAGTTTTGAGAGTTTCCCAGTTTAAATGTTTTTCGCAATGAGTTGGGCCTTACAGATGCGTAGAGAGATGTAGTAGTTGTAGTTGAGTGTTTTCAAATGGTTGGGTTGTTGGTTGGCATCAGTTGGGTTCTAGGTGGTCTCTCGAATTTTCGTTATGGATCTTTTAATTTTTAGAAGTGGTTGGAGGAAGCATATGGATTGTATTGGTCTTGTTTGCAGAAATTCTAACCGATTTGGATTTCGAGGACAGAATCAAGTTTAAGTGGGAGAGTTATAACACCTAGTTTCGTGATGTTTCTAATTTTGGGATAGAGGACCGTAATATGATCGAGTAAGGTCTTGGGCTTCAACAGATTAAAGTTTAGACCTTAATGGATGTTAATAATGTTGGTTAAGTGATTTAAGCCTTGAATTGTGCTTTGGAGCCAAAAAGGGTAAAATGGGGAAAAGTGATATTTTGGGCTCTTTACGTGTATTAATGAATTAAGTTCGGTATTCATTAAGTAAAAAGTAACAATATATAATTGTGGGGCTTCTTAATACCTTTGCATGCATATAAAGATCACTAAAAATGGATTTGGAACAAAGAAATTAATTTTTTTTTTGAAGTTGGAATGGAATTTGGGAAAGCCCTTAACCACGACGCGGTAAACCTGTTACCACGGAGTGGTGAGTTGTGTAACCCAAACCCATAAAATTTAGGCTTTTCTCTGTATTTAAGGGAATGGTTTCATGTTATGGGGTCATTTTGTAGCCTCCATCATATCAAGAACTCCATGGGAGCAAACCATAGCCTCCCTTTTCATAGATTCAGTTCCTTCTCTCTCATCTGATCCTTTTTATGGTGTTTTTTGGGCTTTTGAGTGTGTTATCCTTCAAATACTTGGTTTTGAAGCTTTTTAACTGAAGGCGGACTCTATGCTGAAGGCCAAAAGAGACAGTCCATCTTTATATTGAAGGCCCAAAGGGAGGTCCAACCATGTGGTGTAGGCCTTGTGTGAATGCATTGTATGTGTATTGTTGTGTGACGTATTTTATTAAACTCACTGAACGAAGACGTGACTCTACACATCCATCACCATTTTAATGATTTTAGATTTCTCGATACATTTCTATATAACTCTGATTTTGAACTAACATTTACAAACAAACAGTTCTGCCTTGAATATATCTTATGAAAATGTGTGATTATTCTAGTTTAAAAACGAAAAATTTATTCCAATAAAATTGGGACGTTACAATATCAAAAGTTTATGTTGTACTAATATAAATTAACTATACTTGTATTATGAAACCAAAATTGAAACATGTTTTTACCTTTAATTCAAAACCACATAATTATATTTTAAAATTAAATAGCAACATACTATTATTTTTACAATTGCATATTTATTTTATAACAATAAATAATACTTTTTTGATAAAAATAAATATATTAGTTTAAGAAAAATAAACATAAATTTTGAATATTGCATCACGTAAAAATAAAAAAGCAAGGTTTTAAAAACCGTTCGACGGTAGCTCGACGATCGACTGGTGTTAAGAGATTAATTGGTCTTGGCGGGGATTAATCGTGAATTAATCGAGGACCATAGATTATTAATAAAATATTAAAATTAATCAAATATTAATATATTTAAAAAAACAAGTACTTCAAAATTAGAAAATAAGAAATTTTGTAATTTGAAAATACGAAAATATGAAAATTTGAACATTTTGGTATAATATTTGTAATTTTGAAAAATTGAAAATTTTGGAGTAATAAAAGTTGATTTTTTGATTTTTTTTTTAATTTTAAATTTTAAAATTTTTGACTTTTTTGGCTTTTTTTTTTTTTTGGCTTTTTTGACTTTTTTTTTACTTTTGTTGACCGATTAATCCTGCCAAGACTGATTAATCCCGTCAAACCCAATTAATCCTAAATTTCCGATTAATACCCTAATTCTCGACGGTTGGAGAACGTCAAACGATTAGCCACGATTAATCCCGATTTCTGCAACCATGTAAAAAAGTAATAAATGATGTTTTTTATGTCAATTTTTTAGATAAAAAATAGAAAACAAAAATATGTAATGATGTATTGTAGTTTAAAATATTTAGATAAAATTTAAACAACAAAAAATATTTATATATTAAATAAAATATATTTGCATGATAATTAAAATTAGTAAGTTTTTTTATATAAGTATTACATTTACTATGTTTTAGTTTTTTTTTTGCCTTTTTATTTGATTTATGGTAATTAAAACAAGATTAAATACACTTATTCTGAAGTTCACAAATGGTCCTTAGACAAAATTTTACAAATGATCCTTCGAAGAAGTTTCACAAAATGTATGAAATTGTCCATATCCAAAATTCCCCCAACTTAATGGCTCCATCAAAAAGACCACTGAAGTGCAAGGTTTCCTCCAAAGTAACCATTCATGCAAAAAGAAAAAAAGGTTTCATAATGACTGTTTTGGGGACAAAATCAAAACCACAAGGACCATTCATGTAACATCCTTATTCCTGCTTGAAGATCAAGATTTTATTTTGGTGCATAGAAGAAAGAATCAAGTGTAGATCCATCAAGGTTTCTTCATTTCTGTACCTTTATGATTTTAAAGCTTCAAACTTTCCTTTTAGTTTGCTAGATCTTGCTTATTGTCATTTTATGCACCTTTGGTCCGTTTTTGGTGGTGAGCTTGGAGTTCATATGACTCCAACTTCTTTTGAACACTTAGGATTGTTTATAGATTGTTTATAGATCTTTTGGACTTTGAATGTTGGTACCATGTGCATATCCTCTAAGCCATGCAAGTTGTGCTGGCATTTTAGGTCATTTTAGAGCATAAAGTTTAGATCTTGCTTGATTAGAGAGTCTTAATGAATAAAGTTGGAAACTTTATCCTTTAAGATATTGTTAAGGACTAGATATGTAAGTTTAGGGTTTTAACTTAATAGATTAAGTCATTTCACCTTGTGAAGAAGGTATGGACACGGTGTGTCTTTCCTTGCCACGACACTCTTTTAGGGTTTTCTGAGACGCGTTTGTTTTTAGCCTGAGATCCTGATTAATTTGTCTTTTAGTGGGCACAGGGTACCTGTTTGACCATTTTTTGACTTTGTGATTTTTTGGATAAATTTGAACTTAGGTCAAACTTTAGGGTGTATGACATTAACTAATGTGTGACCGTTTATTAATGTCTAGGTAGCTTGTGAGACCAACCTTCACATTTTTAGCGAGCTATAGAGATTATATCTTGTAGCGAGTTGATGCCGGTCTAGCTTTGTGTTGAAGGTCAAGATACCAGGGGTGGACCAACTTTATGCTAAAGACGAGGAATGGACCAACTTTATGCTGAAGGTTAAAGGAGGAGGGCCAACGTTGGTCTGAAGGACAATGTTTGTATTCTTTCATGTATTTTGTGTTGTATGGAATTTTTGAAAACTCACTAAGCTTTGCCTTACAGTTTTGGATTAAAGGTTTTTAAGTGCTTTTGAGGATCGTGGGAAGGCGAATGCAAGATTATACACATTTATCAACAACTTGTATGGATTTTTGAAAACTCACTAAGCTTTGACTTAAAGGTTTTTAGGTGCTTCTGAGGATCGTGGGAAGGCGAATGCAAGATTGTACACATTTATCAACAACTATCTTGTTTGAGATTCCACATTGTTATGATACTCTGAATTTTGGGTTTATGTTTTTGGAACAATGGTTTTATGGATGATTGGTTTTATGAAAATGGATTTTATCTTATTTTAAAAATTAAAAAATTTACTTTGAAAATTAGGACGTTACAATTTATGAAATGTTGTCTTTTTTATAATTCAAAATTAGTTAAAATAAAATAAAAAAAGGTATAAAGGTCTTTTTATATGGGTAATTGACCACCTATGATTGATATTGAAACGACGAGGACCTTCTATGAGACTGAAAAAAATTAGAGACTAAATTCAATATTAGGGAAAATGGCTTGCGAGGGTAATTACCTTTTCATATTGTTCACCTTTAGGTAACTTCAATTTTTTGTACACATTTGACCGTTTAACTTGTTAAATGTGTTCACATATCATCATTGTCACTTACTATAGCAGGTGACAATAGTAATATATGAACACATTTAACAAGTTAAATGGTCAAATGTGTACAAAACAAGAAAGTTGCATAAATGTGAATAATTTTTTTTTACAAATTTCTTAAGAATTTTTATAATTTCTTACAACATTTTTATGATATTTTTTTCCTATAGTTTTTTTAATACAATGTTTTAAACATTGCTTATAATTTTTTTTATAACTTTTTTTATACTTTTATATAATTTTAATATTAGTGCTTTTAAACCAAATATTTTATAAATGTTTTAGGTTTTTCTTACAAGTTTTTAACTTTTTTTTTTTACATTTTTATATAATTTTCTTATAACTTTCATACATTTATTTCAAAACTTTCTTTTACAACATTTTAAAGTGTTTCACAAATATGTATAACAATTTAATATATTCTTATAGCATTTTAAAATACTTTCATTAAATACTAGTTCAAAACATTTTATTAAAAAAATTAAAAGTTTATAAACTTCTAATTAAAAAGTATTAAAAAGTTGGAACAATTTTAAAACATTTACATTATATAGATTTTTTTTTCTATTTTTTTATTTGCTAAGTAATATTTTCTTTTTATTTTTTTAAAATACCCTCCATACTTATTTTTACATATTTAATTTATTTAATTTTATTGTTAGATATTATTTACTTTAAAAATATTGTATATGCTTAAAAAAAAATACAATAGACTATATAAAATATTTCACAAAACAAAAACATTATTAATTAAAAAGTGAAGTTTAAAATTGATCAATATTTAATTAATATCTAGAAAGTTATGGATATTTTCAAAATAACATTTGAAATAAATAATACAAAAAAATATGAAAAATAAAATCGCTATTAAAAGTGAGAAACATGACTTATCAGAGTAATTAACTTTTCGTTTTGTTTATATTTAAGCAACTTTCATTTTTTGTACACGTTTAACCATTTAACTTGTTAATTTGTTCACATATTACCATTGTCATCTGCTATAGCCGGTTACAATGACAATATGTGAACACATATAACAAGTTAAATGGTCAAATGTATACAAAATAAAGAAGTTACCTAAATGTAAATAAAACGATAAAGATGATTACTCTCGTAACTTATTTCCCCTTAATATTATGAAAAAATCACAAAGACCATTTATGATTATTTGTCTTTCATTAATAAAAAAATATATAAAAAAACATAATATACTTTTGGGAAATTAAGTAATATAACCATAGTTTAATATGTATTTAAAGAAAAATAACCAAAAAATGTTTTTAGCAAAATAACCACTTGATCCGGAATAAGTATTTTGGACCAAGAAAAAACATTTTTTTTAACAAAAAAGTACATTTCAGACTTAATTTTGGATTCCAGACTGAAATTTCGGATTTCAAAAAAAAAAATTGGAATCTTAAGAAATTGTTCGAAATCCGATGAACCATTTCGAATTTTAAAAAATTCGTTTTTTTACTTAAAGTTAACAAAAAATTAAACAAACATAATAAATATGAAGTATATATATGATATTAATTCATAAAATTATTTTTTATTGAAAAACGTTAACATCAAACAATTCGAAATGAAAATTTCAGACATAGGTGAAGATATTCTTTCAAAAAAAAAGGGAAAAAAATAACTCCAGAGACTATCATTCTTCTTTATTTCTGCTGCTACGATGGTCATCTCTCTCTCTCTCTCTCTCTCTCTCTCTCTTCTACTGTTATGAACCACCTGTCGGACCATCCAAATCACCACCGATGACGAAGATCTAAACATCTCGCCGCCACGACGGAGATCTATATTTGCTAGTTGTTCGACAAGAAAAAGAGAGAGAAAGAGGGTGAAAACAGATCTGAAAACTTAGGGTTTCATAAAACTAGAAGGGTGGCGACGCTAGGGCTTTTGCTATGTAGACACCTCGTCAGAGAAGAAGAGAGACAAGCGGTTTGATGGTTCCGATGCCTGAAACTAGAGTTTTATCGAGCCACAGACGTCATCGATCGCCGATGACGAACAGATCGAAGGCGTCGTCAGATGAGAAGATAAAAGACAAAGGCGATGATGGTTCCGACGAAAAACGAATAGAAAGAGGGAGAGATTGAGTCCGGTTTCCGACAGATCTACGTCGTCCTTAGGAGGGTTTCTTGTTCGCTGGAAAACGATTTCTCAGATTTTGCAATTGATTTCTCGATTTCTAGCAAACCCGACTCAGTTCATCTATCTTCTCAGTTCGTCCTTCGCCCTTCGCCCATTTCTCAGATCTATGACACCAGAAACCCTAGCCTCAAATATCGAAACCCATTTCGTCGGAAGCCTCCATCGCCGGTGGTGGTGGCTGGTGGTGAAGGAGATGAGCAACTTTTTGTGTGAAACGAGAGAGAGAGAGAGAGAGAGAGAGAGAGAGAGAGAGAGAGCTTTTTATTCTCTTTTTTCCGTTATAAAAAATTATAAAAATAAACTAACAAAGGAAATTTTTCTTTTTTATTTTCCTTTTAATTAGAAAAAATATTTAAATAATAAAAAAACTGAAAAAGGAAAAAAGCAAGGGCAAATTCGTCATTATGAAAAAGTTCATAGCAAATTGGATCAAACTCGCAACAAAATGAAAAGTTTGGACCTTTGGTGCTTGTCCAAACATTTTTTGACCAAAGTGACAATTTTGAGCAAACCACAGAGACCATTTGTGCAGTTTAGGCTATGTTTGGCGGACTAGCTAAAAAGCTAGATGTTAGCTGAAAAGCTAGTTGTTAAATAAAAAACTAGCTGATAGCTGAAAAGCTAGCTGATAAAAAATAACGTTTGGTAAAACTAGCTGAAATATATAAAATTACATAAAAGGACATGTAAGAATATGTGTTTCTATAATTAATTAAGGGGTGTATTTGGAAAATTTTAAAAAAGCTCCTAAAAAGCTAGTCTAAGTAGCTTTTCAAAAAGCTAGCTTATCAGCTACTTTTTGGCTTACCAAACCCGACAACATAAAAAAGCTCGAAAAATAAGCTAGCTTATCAGCTAGCTGTGGCGCGCCAAACACAGCTTTAGTCTTGTATTAATTAGGTGCCTCAACTAAATGTTTTATAAATAATCCACTTGTAAAAACTTAATAAAATTTGTATAAATTTTTTATGAGAAATTAAACATTCTTTTATTTTTATTTATCTTATTACCTATATGAAATAATGTTAAAGTATTTTTAATTTTTTTTTAATGATATTTATCATCATTTCATATAGATAGGAGGATAAATAAAATGGAAAGATAAAAAGATTTCTCATTTTCTTTCAATGTTCGAAAAATAAAACTACGATCCAACCAGGCCGTTAGGCGGTTATCGGTAATACTGTTTGGGCACCAATTCTCACGTATGCGTGACTTGGTTACAGCTTATGACTATTATAGTCTATGACAATGATAACTTTGGTCCCTCTATTTTTATGAAATTACAACTTCCTGCTTAGTTTATGTAGTACCAAAGTGGACCTTTCACATAAAGGAAGTCATGTGCTCTTTATCCTACATATGCGATAATTCAAACATTAATTAGAAAAAAGTGCATAGCTACCATGTATATATACGTGTGTACTGTGTAGGTATGACTTTCATGTACTTATATAACTTGTTCTATCTTTTGTCTCGTTTTTTTATTTATATGCATTGATGAATTTCAATCAATTTTCATGCTTTAAAGTCGGATCTATCAACCGAATTAATAAGTGAATCAATAAAGACACAATATTAGAAACTAACTGCGATCATGATAAATACAAAGAAAGCTATGACTTTTGGCACTGGTAAGTATCAATCTTCACTCATCACTTTGTATGCATTTATGAACTTCGATGACCTTCTAATGAATTAAAAAGTTATATATAAAAACCCAAAATAACAAATTTGTTATTTGGAAATTTGCTCAAAATTATATTATTGACTGACTCACAAACATCTGTAGTGATTTATTTGATGACATATCACTTAAAATTCGAATGTACAGTTTTAAGGCCGTTGTAAAAAAATAATTAATCAACCCAAGGAAAATATTAGACGAAATTACTAACTAGTTAACATTAAGAGCACAGTTAATTTATAATTCTCTATTTTATCTCATTGTGTATAGTATATGGCTCCTTTGTAATATGTTTACCTATATATTGACATCTATACATGCAACTCTAATTAACGGGGTTTCCACATAATCTATCATGGTATCAAACCATTATACCCCACGACTCATCTCCTTGATTCACCCTAGATTTATCTTCTGTTTACTTTTTTCGATCAACCCCACTATAGGGTAAATCCAACTCCTCCGGTGGCCTCCATCAGTTCTTGGTGCGTTCCTCCTCACAGCTACCGTCATGGTTCTAAATAACGCAAGGCGTGACTTGACGACATACCCAAGCCTCAAGCTTTGAGAAACATGATGAGGTCATGACGTTTTTCAAGGCATGACAAGGCAGCAAAATTTTATATGTGTATATATTTTTACCATTATCAAATAATATAAAAAAACCATATATTAACAAAAAAAACTCCAATGTTTTCACATGTCAATATACATGTTTATCTAACATATATATATAGTCATCGATTGACAATCATACTAAGAGTTTACAAAAGTGTCAATTTTCAAGACATCCGTGAACATTGCAAAAGCATGTTACATCCTTAGATTAGTAACCGTCTTCATTTATATCCACAAAACCTTCTTCATCAGAATTAAATTCAAAATCTTCTTCACATTCCACTTGTTCTTCATCCGACACAAAATCATCATCATGGAGTTCTCTAGCCTGTTGGTTTGCATTATCAATTGCTTCTCCACCAACCTCCAAACCCTCACTTTCTTCCATTTCCTCATCGTCATCATTAATAGCAACAATCCACGATTGTGCCTTACTAGTATCAAGAGAACGCAATACATCTCTATTTTGGTTCTTATTTCTTTCCCATTTGTTGATGAGTTTGGAATTAAACTAAACAAATACAAGATTGTGCAATCTTTGACTATCAAGCACATTTCTATTCTTTGTGTGTATCTGATTAAAAAAGTCACAATAAACTTAGATAATAATAAAATTACTTATTATGTAACAAATTATTACTTACCCCTTCAAAAGTACTCCAATTTCTTTCACAACCGGAGGAGCTAGTGGTTAATTAGAGGATCTTTATAACCATCTTTTGCAAAGTCGGAGTTGCATTTCCATAAGTCATCCACCAAGTACCTAACAAATAAAAAGAAACATGAAGCTGTTTTTTGTCTTGTTTTACAAGTATTTTCTATGCACTTTTAGAAGTTTTATAACATACATGGATCATAAGAACTGCTATTTTCGGAACACCCATTTGCTGCCAATATTCTTCCAAAATCTCCTTTTTCCTTGTACTTTGGGAGCTCCATATTTATCACCTGATCTTGCTTGTCAATGTCATCACGAAAAAACCTTTCAAAACATATGAAAATTGCATCTAAAACCATGACATTATCGTTTATGCTTTGATCTTTATAGAAATTATAAGGATTTAACAAGTAAGCTGTCATGTGTAGTGGACTATCAAGCCAACCTTTTGCTCTTGTCTCAATAATTTCTATGATAGAACGATAGTTAATCTCCACATTTTTAAAAGCCATTTTTATAGCTTCTTTGGCTTGCTGAAGTTCTGCATACAAGAAGGCCATTGATGCCTTTTCATCTCCATCAGCTAGTCGACGGAGTTTGACTAACAAGGAGAAAAACTTTAAGCATAAGTTTACCCCATTCCAAAAAGATTGACTTATCACAATTGCATAAGCTTATGTTCCATTTTTTCTGGACCATTTTGATTGTGTCTATTCATGACTAGTAAACATATGTTTTAACTTTTCCGGCTTCTCTATCAAACTTTGCAACGTAAGAAATGTTGTAGCAAACCTAGTAACTCCCGGCCTCACGATGTCCTTACACTTTGTAAACTTTCGCATTAATGCCAATGTCCAATGATGTGCATAAATGAAAATAGTTAAATTTTTTTCCTTAGCAATCCATTATTTGAATTTACCTTCTTTACCAATTGCTTCAAGCATAAGATCGATTATGTGAGCAGCACAAGAAGCCCAAAACATGTTTGGCCACTTCTCTATCAGCAATTTAGCAGCCGCCATATTATTGGCAGCATTGTCTGTCACAACCTGTATCACGTTTTGTGCCCCAACATCTTCAATACACTTGCTTAGCTAGAGTATATTCGGACTCGGTGTCATCATTGCCCTCCATAGGCTCCGCCTCAAAAGCCACAATCATCTCTGGTGTGTCAGTAGGGTCAGAAGCACAATGTATTGCATGCTTTTCTATTGGTATAGAAGTTGCACTCCATGATCCTATGGCCGCCATACTCTTAGGCAAACCTGCATAAGACATAAAACAAGAAAGATGTGAAGATCAATTAAATACAATATAATATCCAGTTATAAGTATGTAATAGATAGTACTCATAACTCCTGAGTCTCCCTACTATGTCGTAAGTAACGAATAATGGTTCCTAAGCTAGAAATCCTCGAGTGTAGATATAGGTAAGCTAGAAGAAATCAGACATAGAAGCCTCTAGAAATAAATCTCTGGGTATATAATCCTTATCTATGCATCCAATCCAGAAGTCCTCGGCGTTTAGATTACCAACCACTGTATCCGAGTTTGGTCGTGCGTCGATCGAACCATAATAAAACTTAGTTGTGCATTCTAAGTCTAGTTATGGTACGAATGATGTACTATACCAACTCTAAACATGGCTTTGACCTAAATTTCTGAGTTGTGATTTCATGGATTTGTGTTGGTGGGTAGTAGATATATTTTTCTGAGCATATTATATTGTTCTATATCTTTAAATCTTTGTAGGGTTGTGTATATTTTAATAATTTTTAGTGTTTTGTACTCCAAGGCTTTCAAGTAAGGATCAGTCGGGTGAGAAGTACCAGAGGGTAGGACCATTTCAGCATATAGTCGTTCTGGAATCCAGCAACCCAAGTGATAGTTCAAACTAGACATCTCTCCCATAAGTAGTCAATAAGTAGTGTAAACAATATTAATACTTTTTAATTCTTTAGGCTTAAAGGGTTAAACCTAATTAGAGTGTAGCCCTATATTATAGTTGTATTTCCTAAGGAATTACTAGTTCTCTATAATCAAAAGCTCTAATACTAATTTGTCACACCCCCATTTGGCGGTGGAAACATCGGGCTATGGGACGTTAGAATATTGGATTTCAGGCCACAAACATACATTCAATAATGCAATGATATATTAAAAATTGTTTCTATTTACTTATTAAACAAAATATATTACAAAGCCACTCGAGGTACAAATAGGTAACAAAAGCAAAGTACAATAGTAAAGCACATAAACTTTGAGCTGTATCACCGGGGTTACCTCCCTCTTCATTCTAGTTCCTTCTCCTAAGAATACATTTGGTTTTTTAAAGGCCAACATAATGTTGGGGACTCAACGGGTTTTATTTTTATAAAACGTTGTGTGGTTATTTTAGTTACCTTATGTATCCTAAACTCACTTCCTCGACTTTGTGTGTACTTGTCACACCCCAAAACCAAGAACGGCGGAAACGTTCCGGGATGGAGGACGTCATGTGAAGTATTATAACAGTGTAAAGTAGTAAACAAGCAACAACATCATCCATTGCATTAAAATTAAAGTTTTAATACATGTGTGTTCTTTCATAATGTACAACAATAAAATGAATAATCAAAATAAGACGAGTCTTGACTGTGCTCCGTCTTCTCAAAACCCGGCCACCGTACCTGTCTAACTGGTGACCTGAGAATACAAGTTATTTTGAAAGCGAGTATCAGCCTAAAGCTGGTGAATTCATAAGTATTTAAGTGTCATTGTCTTGTTTTGGAAAACTGTTATGAATGTCTGGAAAATCTTTAAATGTAACAATTGATATAAGTTTGAAAACCCTAGAAAATCCCTTATTTCCTACTAGTATGAAATGTAGTCTTCTACCAAGACCCAAATGTTTTGTTATGAAAATGATGGTCTTTCCTTCTTTTTGACTATTACAAACAGTACTTAGTCTAACTCATCATTTATGTGGATGTATCACAAAATAAAGTAAAATAGGAAAAAGGTATGATAGTCTTCTACCAAGACCTGAATGTTCTGTAAGTAAAATGATAGTTTTTCCTTTCTATTGACTAGTACTAAAAGTATTTAGTCTAACTCTTTGTTTATGTGAATGTATCACAAAATAAAGTAAATAGGAAAATGTACTAATGTAAGTGTTATCCTTTGGTACTAGGACTAACACGACATCGCGGTAAGCGAAATGTATAACCTAATGAACATCTGAAGACTGTCCAATTGTCCTCTATAGCAGCAGCAGGGCGGAGGAAAGGTTAATCCCGTAAACGTCTTCCTAATATAAGTATTAACCGTAGACCTTCGTAGATGGTCATCAACCTCTGTAGCAAACAGTAGGCTCGAGGAATGGTTAGTCCCGTAGCTGACTCCTAATATAAGTAGTATCCGTAGGCATCCGTAGATTTTCATCACCCACTGGTGCTAACAGCTGGGCTCCGGAATGGTTAGTCCCGTCTAGACATCCCCTTGAACTGGGATGGGCCGGAAAATTTACATAAAAGGTACGAATAAATCTTCCTCGTAACTCTAGGTATAAGTATCCATGTAAGTGAATACAGGAAAAATGTATCTATGTAAACGTAGTCATGTATCATGTAAGCCTAGGTAAATTTACTCATGTATCATGTAAGCATATGTAAGTGTACTCATGTATCAGGTAATGTACTGGTATAAACTCATGAATGAACTGACTCTTGTGTGATTCCTTGTAATAGGAATAATGTTTTGTATCATCTAACTATCCCTGTGATAGTTAACTGAAAGGTAATTGGTTGTTCAAGTAGGTTTATACACTCTTGCTACACAAGAGTGTGGGAAACTGAATGAAGGATGAAAACTATAATCTCAAAACATTTATATGAACATAAGTGTATAAGTATAGTTTTGTTCAAGAAGGTAAAAATAATGTTTTTGTAAGATATCTAAGAGTTTTGAACAATAATTAAGAGTGACTTGATGCCATTTTAAATAAACATTTCAAAACTAATACTTTTGTTATCAAGGTATTTTAAGATAGAAAACCATTTCATGTATCACATTTTGAAGTATATGAAATCTACTGGATGAAAACACAGTTATAAAATACATAAGAGTGATTTAATAACATACTCTTTTCTACTTGTATTCCCCCCCCCCCCCCTCCCCCCATTAAAGCATTTAAAAACATTTAAAACATTGATTTAGGGGTATGAACTCACCTGTTGTGAGTGGTTCTAACGGGTACGCGTTTATGGATGAGAAGTTCCACGAATAAAGTCCCGAGACACAATAAGTCCTAAATGACATATAAGGACATGTATTGACATGAATATAGTGTTTATAACATTTATATGAAAGGAAACACCTTCCGGGACTAGGTAACACCTTGACCAAGTGTTGGAATCACATGTGATTCAACATAGGAAGGTATAAAGGCACTCACATGAGTTTACTACCATGATTTCACGGCCCAAGGGAGTTTACGGCCGTAAACTCATGGCTACTCATGTGGGAATGCAAGTTTGAAGGCTAGGGAATGATTTAGGGACATTAGCTCTAATTTAGGATGAATAAAACCCACTTTCTTTGAAGTTATAAGGAGTTCACGGCCCAAATGAGTTTACTATCGTAAACTCATGGCCATTTATGTTTATGAGGGTCCTAAAGGTCATAAGGAAGCAATCTAATTTCAACCCTAAGCCTTTGGAAGTGTTTGTGGCATCAAAACACCCTTAACTTGAGTTCACGGCCCATGGACCATTTGGTCATGTGTTTGCGGCCGTAAACACTCATGGGTGTTGATATTTTTATTGTTTTGGGTCCTAGACACATCAAGGTAAGGTGTTATGTTTGTCTCTTGGCTTAATGAAGGTCTTTAGGGCATTTTGGCACCCTAATATGGAGTTCTCGGCCCAAGAACTTACTTGGCCGTGAACTCACTTTCAACCCTTGATTTTATTTGTTTTGGATGTCTAAACATGTCATGGGTAGTCTCAAGGTTCATTTCCAAGGTTTGGAGGGACATTGGGCACACTTTGGCCCTTAAAAAGGAGTTTACTCCCCAAGGTGTTCTTGGGCGGTAAACTCACATATCTTAGTGTTTTGAGGTTGTTTTTTTGTCCCTAAACTTATTTATGTACAAGTCCAAACTAGTTTCATGGCTTAAGGAAGGACTAGGCACCATTTGGCTCTTGAAAAGGAGTTTACTCCCCAAGATGTTCTTGGGCGGTAAACTCATAGATCTTGCTGTTCTGTCGTGATTTTGATGTTATTAAGCACAATCTAAGCTATATAATACAACTAGATTGAAGTACTCACGATTTGGGATAAAAACCCGAAGATCCGTGAGAGAGAAAATGGCTTTTCTCTAGTTGGAAATGTAACTAATGAATGAATATGGCTCAGATTTCTATTTATAGTCCTGAGATTTTTGGCAGAAAATATTTTATTCCCGGAATGAACTCTAATATAATAGAGTATTGGAATAATAGTGTTGCACAAAACCCAAGTGCATCCACTCTCCTAATATCTCCTTAAGTGTTAAACCTGGAATACTCAAACTTATACCCAAAGTCTGGAATTTCTCTGTAAGTGTTCTAACTTCTATTGGCTTGATATGGTTTGTTCAGAATGGAAATTTTGGGTTGTCACAGTACTATCACTACTTTCTTAGGTTGTTTCCTAGTATTAGTCTAATAGAGTTGGTTTTAGTTTAAAGTTACAATGAGTTCCTATAATCGAGCTATCACTGCTGAGTGTTCCCCAAAAACCATGATGCTTCATCGGACGTCGTAAATATGTTTAGAAAGTTATGCTATCTTCGACTTGCCATTAGGTTGTAGCTAGAAACCATAGGTGGGAGTTTCAGTCACGTATAGATCTATACATATCTCTCCCACTCACTTAAGATTTAACGATCATAGGCTCGGGGCTAGCTGAAAATCTTTCAGCATGTTGATGAATCATGTCTCATCTAACTCTTGTTGTGGGGGCGTCCTCTAGTCAATCGTGTTGTTATTCCTTGTTGTATTTATACGAGTTACTTATTATATATTATTTGTCTTATACATACATATATATACACACACACACATACATATATATATATATATATATATATATATATATATATATATATATATATATATATATATATAATTAGTGTGTTTTGCATAGCCAAGTATTTGGGCAGAACAATCCCTAGGTACTAAGCTTATCTAAAAGGGTGGCCATAATAACGACATGAGTATCGACATTTCCTAGAAACTAGCCAACATAAGAACTAGATCTGAGATTTTCTATCAGTTCGAATCAGTATAACAACTAGGCACAATATTAACTTTAAAAGTTGGGCAGATTATCTATCAGACGTAATATCATCCTAATGTTATGAGCATACTTATCTAACTAAACTTATACAATTAGTAATAACTATGTTATAGTTGCATTTTAACATGTATTCCCCCCGAAATGGTTTGGAAAATGGCGTCGTGAACTCACCTGTGAGTTATGATACCATTGTTGTAGGGTGGAAATGGAAGTATGAACTTCGAGAGGCGCTTGCGGGTAGTGGCACACTGATCGATATAGTGTGTGTGTGTGTGAGAGAGAGAGAGAGAGAGTTCGAGTGGTGTGGAAATGAGGTTGACAAAGCCAACTATTTATAGCCAATTTTGGCGTGCACGCCACTCAATATGCGTCGGGCCTTTGAGCATGAGCCACAGGGGGTGTCACGTGTCGTCCTTGTTCCATGTCACCTCGTATCCAAGCGCACTGCGTGCAAGCACGCGTGACGGTAAAAATTAAAAGTTTGAACTTCCATCACTCTCGAATACGAACTCCATTTTCAACGAACTTTATATTCGTGTAGGTCTATGTAACACTCGTGTTTCTAGCCTAGGCATTTATATTGAGGTGATAGTCTAGGTTAATCTTTGTAACTCATTTTGAAGAAATGAAAAGGAATTATGTGAATATTATGTGAATTGTGTGTTTTATGCTTAATTATTAGCGTTTAATTAATTAAGAATAAAAATAAGCGTCAAAATTAAAGTGTAATATAAGTCCGATATCTTTACATAAATTTGTAGTGGCCGAAACAAGGATTTCGGGGATATAAAGAATACCAAAATCCGAGTTATAACGAAGAAGTTATGACATGTCGAAGTTTCGCGACAAAACCGACACGGTGCTGAATGTCGTAAAAAGTGAGTTTTTGATAAACTACTTTTTAGCCTTAGTAATCTAAACAAAAGTCATAGTATTCTTCAAACCGAGAAGTTCGATAAAAAGAAGACCCAAATTTGACTTCATATGAGGAAGTTATGATTTTTCGAAGTTTCAACTTAGCAGTAGACAGCTAAAAACTCGAATTTTAGATCGAGCGATTTTTAGCCGACAAAACCTAAACGAGAATCGAAGGTCTCGTCATTATAGCACAACGGTAAAAAGTCTGACGAAAACGGAAGTCGGATGAAGAAGTTATGAATTTTTAACGGATTTCCTGTCCCGATCTATTAAAAATAATAATATAAAACTTAAAGTCAAAATTAGCCGATGAAGTCTAAATGGAAGTTGTAGAGCGTAATTTTAGCTACGCGTGCATATAAAGAACGTCAAAAACGGAGCTCGTATGCGAAAGTTATGGATTTTAGAAGTTTTGTCGCGAAAAACGAGAAAAATCCCCAAAACCGAGGAATTTCGCACACGTGGACTTCGGCCACGTGTCCTCGCTTCGCATACGCCACGTGTCCTGCTGAGTCACCTGAGCTGCTGAGTCATCCGAGCACATGGCCTTATCCGA
Source organism: Lactuca sativa (assembly GCF_002870075.4). Lineage (NCBI taxonomy): Eukaryota > Viridiplantae > Streptophyta > Magnoliopsida > Asterales > Asteraceae > Lactuca > Lactuca sativa. The sequence continues at coordinate 322,871,682 of NC_056627.2, read as the reverse complement.
ATTGGTCCATTGAGAAGGCGACACGTACCCTCTTGCACGAGACCGAGCCCTCGCAGCATGCCACGAACCCTTTACTTCGGACCCTAGACCTCGGTCCAATCATAAGTTGCCACCAAGCCCCTCGCAGGTGTGAGCCATGCGCAACCACGTGCGAGCCTTCCCTGCGAGCCCTCGGATCTGCGAGGCGTGGCTTCCTCTCAGCTGTCCGATCAGAAGCTCTCCCCTATAAATACAAGGGTGCGAGACCTTCCGGGTATACTTTGGAAAATTGTCAATTTTAACCCCTAAACCCATATTTCTTTCATCTTAACGTCCCGCGAAGCCCCGATATCGATTGTAAACCCCGGAATACTCCACAAAGTGCCCGTGAAGCCCGAAAAATTTATCTTTTCGGTTTCGAAGCCCAACTTTTGCAAAGCCCGGTTTCTCAATAAAACTCCCGGTTTTATTAGAAACGATCGTTTTAGGAAACAAATTGATGCCCGATTATCACCAAATCAAGTGAGTGTATAGTCATCTTCATCTTACACCTAGATATGAAGTATTTTATATGAAATACGTGCTACGTGTAATTATATTAATTGTTTAACTGAGGTGACTGTTGAGTTGATGTTTTATACATGTTTTAAACTGTATAAGTATTTTTGTCTACAAATATGTTGGGTAGAACATGGGTAGATAGTGATGTGTGATAAAATAAAATTGATGAGAGGCCTCGACGTGTTTTGAGATCCAGTCATCTAGCGGAGTTTGGATGACGACCACAGACTTTCTAGACAGTCCAGTGGGAAACATTAGCAGGTCCGCAACATGTAGGTGTTAATGAACTGAGAGTGCTCATTCGCTGTACTCCATCCCCCTCATGGTTGCCTTTAGGACATGTATGGCTGAGGAAACCCCTTAGTAGTAGTGTCCATCCCGATGATATTCTTAGGCTAGGTCCCTTGTGATAAGTGTTTAGGGACGTAAAGTGAGGATAACGGGAACGGGTAATCAGGGTTATTGTTGATTGATGAACTTAGTAAGTTTATTATTATTGTGGGTTGAAAACCCTATATGCTCACCAGGCTCCCAAGCCTGACCCACTCAGCTTTTTATGTAACAGGTAGTGGACCCCGACCATAGTCGGAGGACTACGAGAGATTTTTGGATTATAGGCCAGTAGTTGTAAATAACTGTTGAAAGGCGTATAATGTCTTGTTTATGCTTTTAATCTGTATCGGAACATGACATCCTGAGGTTCATATATATATATATATATATATATATATATATATATATATATATATATATATATATATATATATATATATATATATGGAAAATATATACCTTCTTAATGAAGGGTTTTGATAAACTTTTATCATATGTTGTTTGGGGACCAATTCTGCAACATCTTTTAAAAAGATTTCTCTGATTTTATTTTAAAAAGCATAAATTAAATAGGTCTTTTCTGGCCGAGAAATTAGGGGATGTCACAGTCTAGATGTACTCTATAACTTTCCTTTTGGTTGTTTTGGCTAGTTCTGACTTTCGTTTTTTGTCTAGTCTTTAGTACCGTTATGAATTTATAAAGATCATAACTCTCTCATATGGTATTCGTTTTAGGCATTCTTCGTCTCAGAATTACTACTTTGAGTAGTACTACGATTGTCTTGTTGGTGACTTTTTCCAAAAGTCAACCATTCTCCTGGTATTTTTCTTCGTTGCAAATTGTTACGTATGGTAGATATTTATTTACTAGAAAAGTCACATCTCACTCATACGAAGTCGGATTTCTGTGAAATTTATATTTTTGGGGTCGTGGTAGCTTATATAATGTAAATTGCTAACCCGCTCTCAAAGTGACGTGACTTTTCGTGCACTTATTTTTGAGCCTAAAGGTTGACGTAATTATGGATGAAAATTTGAATATATTGAAATATAGTGGATGGTTACAAGATTGTCATTATTACATTTTTGTGTTTTATCGTTAAATACTAATGGCGGTTGATGACATCTTTTCTAGGTTGTCATAGGTACTCTCCTAGACCTCATCATACGGCCGATAATGACGAAAACAAAGCAAAACGAATTTATAGTGTTAGCCACACTATCTACTCAACAACTAGTTCCTTTTGAACTTTGCAACTCTTCATGATCCAAATATGAATCCTATGCTTCTAGTAGTACGGGACCATACAACCCTCCACACTTATACTCGTCCCAAGAGTTGTCTTGTAGTTTCCAAAACACTTTTCAACACTACTCCTGATGACCATGAAACATATATGTATGTGTCCCCCCACGAGCACATACAATAGATATTCCTATACTCTACTAGGATTTTTAGTCTCTACCGACACCCTACCTCATAAAGCATATGCCCTATCAAAAACATATTATACTTCCTAGACTCTCCTTCTAGGATTCCTCCCACTTAACCCTACTATTAGTTGATGAAGAACTCCTATCAATATTAACAAATTATCGGAAAAACACAATTACATGCCACTAAAATCAAACAGCCTACCGACTAAAAGATCCGACACTACAATGGTTTGACTTAAACGAGAGTTGTGCAATAGTGCCAAATCAGGCAATCTAAAAATATTTAATTATGGGAGCATGCAACATAACGTATTTGTCAAATAACTAATTAATATCAGTATAGCTTTTAAGCAGCAAATAAAAAAGCAAAACCCAAGGCTATAAAACATAATAAGTATCAGGAAATCCTTACCAAAAATTCATGAAACGATCCCTAGCCTACATACTAGCTTGTATTTCTAATAGTTCATATTCCAACAAACATAACCATTATAGATATTTTGGGAATCACTTTCATTTTTGAGCTCTGGTTGACGGCCCGCATCGCATTCCTTTTTTTTCTAAAAAGATTTGTTAATTACGTAGATCCTTAATTTGAGTTTGGAATCACACGAGCATTCATCCAATTCTATCAAACCATGGCTTTGATACTAACTTGTACTGTCCCGATTTTTAATATAAAATTTTCATTTTTATTTATTCGAGTACATCATAGTATAATTACATTATGCGGAAAACATGATGCGAATACGCGTGTGTATAATCAAGCCTTTACCTTTTCACAAATCAATGAAGTACCTAAAAATATTTATAATCAACTGGGTAAGCACGAAGCTTAGTGAGTTCCCTAAAATACCATATACAACATTACATATACATGTGTACAAACAATGGCTCACAACCTTTTTGCCGATCCACCAACTGGCTCATGACCTTTCATCGATCCACCAATAATATGTACATTTTAGACTTACAGCATATGTGCCATTTCATCTTCAACACTCGGGTTTATAGGCTCCCGACTTGTCAACGTTTCGCTATCAATCCCTAACTTAACCGTAACGAATACTTTATTACAATAGCAGTTGCGCATATAGAGACTACACTTTCTTCTCTACTCATATAAGGACCTTAGAGGCTTTACTCTTTACTCTACTAGTTTCAAGTACACTATCATTAGGAATATAGAGACTATCCTGCTAGCTCTTATATCCTAACATACATGGATATATATTGTAATACATAGTACAATGAGATAACTCATCTGGACAATTACTCAGACGATCGACAACCATCCTTCTGACAATCCAACTGGTAGGTAACGTGTCTATTACATATTAACCTATAATATTATAACTCATTAACATCTATGACAATCTGGTAGAAGATAGATCCTTCACTAATTCCAAAATCTACTTTCATGGCTATCAAATAAGGATCGGCTAGGCAAGACAGTTGGGAGGCATGGCCATTTTGGCATATAGTTTTTATGAAATCCAACAACCAAGCCAACATGCCCAATTTAGACACCTCTCCCATAAGTAGACAAATTATTATATTTAATTGAAATTAATGACTAATATGATACTTATGGGTTTCTAATAATGGTTATAAACATAATTATAAGTTACCCTAAAAGCCTAGTAAGCATAGCTTAACTCACAAAGATTTCTAATGAAAAAAAACCCAAAAGATCGCAAGCTAACTTCGAACTAAAAGCTTCTATTTCACTAGGTTCTTTGATGCTCCAGAGCATCACTAAAGTGAAGTTTCCCAGACTCTCAAAAAGCCTCATAAATCGGACTAGAGAAAGAATAGAGAGAGAAGATTTGGTTTAAGAAAGAATGAGACCCCAAACTACAATTTATTGAAGTTATAAGGGGCGCGTCATGCCTATGGGCCACGCTAATCCATTCGACGGTTGCCACGTTTCAAAAAGCAGATGGTCCACACCGACCTTCTAGAAGACATGTGCCTCGTCCATGCGCGCACATACAAATTTTTGTTTTTTCTAAAAACCGTATCTCTCTCATACAAACTATTTTTCAAATTTTTTTTTTATGTCCAAACATAGCTATAGACGAGTACTACAACTTTCATTTAGACTCTGTTGGTTAATTCTCACTCCATTTTTTATCCATATTTTTACAAAGGCTCAGACTATAAAGTCTGTGCGAAAATCATAACTCCTTCATACAAACTTCGTTCTGCATTATCTCAATATCGATGGATTCGGTTTTATGAGATCTTCAACTCTCATGTACATTGTTTTGGATAATAATCAACTGATTTTAATTTTGATTTTATGTCGCGCACTATTGTATCGGTACTTCGAAAAATAGTAACTTCCTCATACGAAGTTAGATTTTGACATTGTTTATATGCATGCTCTCGCTTTTATGACTACTACAACTTTTTTTGGATTACTTAAGCTAATAAACAACCTATCTTCGGTTCAACTTTTTAGACATGCTTTGTCGTATAGGTCTGAATGCGAAACTTCGATGAATCATAACTTCTTCATATAAAGTCAGATTCAAGCATTCTATATATATCTACCGAAATCGTATTGACATCTTTTACACGTTTATTTTGGCTAAACAGTAATACATATATCTACTTTGAATCTTATAAACAAACGGATTATATTGAGTTCTATTGTAGAGTGAAAATGGGGTGTTACAAATGTGTATATCATTTGTTCTCATAGGATGATTTGGGTACCATTTGAGAATGGAAACTACTTATACATTTATGAGGAAAGATGTATTAATGACATAAAGGTAATATCTTATAGGTTTTCTACATCTAAACGCATGATTACACGCAATGGAAACAAACAATATTTCTTATGTGTTCATGCAACTTAGAAGATCTAAGTTTCATGCTATTAATGCTACTACTATAAGAAATAAGAAAAAGCATATACCTCTATGGAAACTAATGATCTTCTTGATTGAGACATTGTTCTTGCCACCTTTCATGGATGATAAGACCCAAATTAGAGTCCCTCTATGGTTCACACCCAAGAATACCAAAGAGAAAAACAAAATAAAACTAGGAGAAAAACAAGTTCAGAATTTCTACAAACCCTAGGAGGGTTAAGAAATTCGATCACCTTAAAGAGAAGAGGGAAAGAGCCGAATTTTTCAAAGGGAATGAGTAAATAGGGTTTGATCCCTAGCACCCTTTTTATAGGTTTTAGTTACTTTGAAAGCAAGTCCAAAACCTTGGATAAGCCCTAAATTTTGTCCACCCCTATCCCTTTGGGTTTTTTAATATTCCAATTAATTAGCATTCAAGCCCTTGAATTAATTAATTCCATAATATTTTCCATCTAATTTATGATGCCATGAAAAATTAATAAACTATTTTTCTAAATTCTTTTTCTTTTTTATTTGCTCAATCGGATATTGAGGGAAACCCAAAAGGATCCTGCTTTTATTAGAAATATTACCAAAAATTAATGACCTTGGACACTTTTTCCAACAATATTTACGCTTAAAGCATATCATTATCGGGGTTATGTAGACTGATTGACGAAAAGTGCTTATTTTCTTAATGTTCATGACTCTTATTCAATGGAACAACATGCAAAGTTTTACATTGTTAAGTTTATTTTGTGAGATGGTGTACTGATGAAAAGAGTCTATGATCTTGATTCTTAGTTCACTTCCAAGTTTTGGACGAGTATTCGACAGGAGTTATGAATACAGATTGTCCTTAGTACTGTATATCATCCCCACACCGATGGCCAAATCTAGTGTACAATTCAAACATTAGGATGTTTTGAGGGAATGTATACTTAATTTTTGTAACATCCATAAAATTCATGTAAATTTCAAACTTTTAAAACAACCCATAAATCATCATTGTTTACAAAATAGTTTTCAAAACATGTTTAATATCAGAGTTTTCCCAAAATCATAAAACAAAAAACAAGGAGGTGCACGATCACGCCTTCGCCTTCCTGCAATCCTCTGAGGTACCTGAAACATAATCCAAAATAGTAAGTCCAAAGCTTAGTGAGTTCCCCCAAAATACCAACACACAACAAATAGTACATATACAATAACAACATGCACTGGGTCTACAACTAATAGATCGGATTACCCTGAGCCCACATCATAAGTTTGGCTAGCCCTCAGGCCACAACTTATGTCTGACTTTTCTCCCCGACCAAATCAGTCCTCAAACTGAATACCACTAAGCCCTCAGTACGAATCTGGAATGCCCTTCCCGACCTTTATCTCGTGTCTGGAATGCTCATGAGCCCTCAGTATGACTCTGACATTCCCTCCCTGACCCTCAGCTCATATCTAGCTTGCTCTAGGGTTTGTTGGCTACCCCACAGAGCAATGCAACATCAATCCGACCCATATAATATGTCGACATATAACAGATAATAACATATACAAATAATCAGACAGTATCATAGGTAGTCCTACAGATCTACCAGACTAACATGTCAGAACTAGCATACATGTCTATTCCATACTCAGCATATCAATAAATACAAATTTATCAACCAATGAGCCGGCCTTGGTGCCTTCGACTCGTAAGTACAGTGAGGAAAACTCACCTCATAAAGTAGACAGAATTGATAAGGCTAGACTCTGAATCTCAACTCTCTACACAATACATATATCCACTAAGTGACTAATTCCATCAAAACCCCGACATACCAAAAATGCCCTCAAAGTCAAACATGGTCAAACTCAAAGTCAACTGGTCAAACCCACCAAACCAATTGAGTCAACTCAACAAGGGCTGACTCATGCGAGTATGTGGGGCGTAACCCATAGATACGCTAAGCGTACACAAAGCCTAGCTCGCATTGACCAGCTTGCGGGATGGCTAAACGAGTACACAAAGCGTACTCCTACCTAGGCGGGGCATGACCTCGCAAACCTCAAATCGCCATTAAGTGCTTAATGTCTTAACCACTTAAGCCCATACTTCAGATCTATGATCCAAATGCACCCTAGAGTCATAAAGTCTCCAACCTTATGACTTTTCACGTCAATAAAGTCCTTAACACAAGGTCTTAATCCATTAAGACCTTTTACAAGATGCATGAAACAATTCTAGCCATTGGGACCTCATTTTTATTGCTTAGGACCCTTCCTAGGGTTTAGAAGGACAACTCAAAATGACAATAACCAAACAAGCATAGAATGTGACCTTTAGGACAAGGAAAGCCACATAAAACTCCAAAAAATGGGATCTAACAATTAGGACATCAAGGTATAGACTTTATACCTTCTGGAGCTTCACAAAAGGACAAAGATCCCATATCCATAAGCTTGATTCCACTTCAAGATCTCTTGATGCAACTTCTGCTTCCTCTAACACACCAAAAACACACTCTTGGGCTCAAAACACACTCTAAGGGGCTAGGGTTTTGCAAGGACGTCTTAAAGGACGTGGAGGCTGAAAAAGTGGAGAGAAATGAGTCATAAGGATGCTTAAATACCACTCAAACCCTAAAATTTAGGGTTTCTTTCAGACATTAGTACGCCCAGCGTACATAAGCGTACGCCCAACGTACCCTCATGTACGCTTAGCGTACTACCCCTGCCCAAAATTACAATATTGCCACTAGGGCTTCAAGGCACCTTCTCTTGGACTTAGGCTCCAAAATGTCATATAATAAAATTACAGGGATGAAATTAGAAGTACCTGAACCTCAGGGTGTTACAATTTTAGTGGAAGTTGCTATATCTACTTTCCTTTGGATGGAGTTTTAGTATAATAATGTTTACCTTTCATCGATTGGAATGGCTATATTTGAGGCTTTGTAAAGACGTAAGTATTATACGCCTCCTTGTTGGCAAGAAATGGGTAAACATATTTTAGTGGGTCATGGGTTGATCCAAATTACTCATAATAAGATATGATTTATACAAGAAAGAATGAAAATGTCATAATATTGGAAAATGTCATATACCGATAAATAAAGGCAAGCAATTGAGTTCTTTGTGGTTGATATGTTCATTTTAAAAGTATCGCCTTGGAAAGAAGTTTTGACATTCCGTAAGCAAGGTAAAATAAGACCTTTTGTTGGGCCCTTCAAGATACTTTTGTGAGTGGCAAATCAAGCTTATCATTTGGAGCTACTAGAGGAAATCACCAAAATTCATGATGTTTTTCATGTGAATTATCCATGTAAGTGTCTTGGTAAACATGATGAGACGGTTCCCTTGGTAGAGGTAAAGCTTGATAAATGGTTGAGATACACTAAGGAACCATAAGTGATCTTGGACAAAAGAAATGTGAAGCTTCGAAGTAAGATTGTAGACTTGGTGTTTGTTAAATGGAAGCATCACTGAGGTCCAGACTGGATTTGGAACTGGTGTGATAAAAAAATGAAACCGAATAACCGTACCAAACTAAATGATGTTTGGTTTATTTGGTTTGGGTTTTTTTCGGTTTTTGGTTAATTTAGTTCGGTTAACCGAATGAGGATACCTTATTTGATTTGGTTTTGGCTAAATTTTTATTATTTTGGTTAAACTGAAAAAACCGAATAAGCTATTTAATTAACATATATTTTATAGTTTATAGCTATAAACTAACAATTTTTATAGATTAGTTGCTAAAAAAGGTTTTCATACCTCATTATTTAATTAATAACCACAATAAATGTTTAATTGTTTTATTTTTGTATTAAAAACAATGACTTATTAATCAAATGTCAATTAACCAACGATCTTTTCTTTCCTTTTCATACGTGACTAATGCTATATTAATCTACATATACACCTTGTTTGACTGCATTCACACTTCAAGATAACACGTCGTGAAATACCGAATATAATTTGTTATGTATTCGTGTTTTTCATTTGGTAAAAGTTTAGTAAGTTTTTTTTAGTTTAATATTTATTTTTACATGAACATTTTTATTTGGTTTAACCGGTAACACAAACCAAATAAAGCAAAACCAATTAAACTGAATCTTATTTGGTTTGTTTATGGTTAGTTTTACATTATAAAAAAATCAATAAAACCGAACAAATTAAACTGAAAACAAAAAAAAATCAACCAAATAACACCCCTGCTTGTGAGAACAATGAAGAAATTAAAGCCAATTATCCAGAACTCTTCAAGTGACAATAATTCCGAGGATGAAATATTCAAGAGGAGAAGGTTTGTAACTTACATATTTCTATATCAACTTAAATTACCTACAAATGATATGTTGCATTCTTTGTAACAGTAAATGTATAGTGATTTATGGGGTAAAAGAGCCCAAAACTAGTTTAAATGGTTTGAACATTGAAGTAAAAGTTGGAACACGTTAAAATAAGTTTATGTAAGGTTTTAAAGTTGTTAAAGGTAAATAAAACAAAGTGCAGTGCTCTATGGGCATAAATGTGTAAAGTTTAGTGCGTAAATGGAAAATATAGGTCCAAACTGAAATTTGAAAGGTTGAACGCATCTTAATATAGTTATGTGAGGTGTTGGAAGTAGTGGTAGCTAAGTACGTTACATTTTAGGCCAAAGCATTACAAAGTATAATGACTAAATATGAAAGAATATGAACACATGTTTTTATGAGGTGAGTGTTAGAAAGATATAGTTTTAGGCTAAGAGGTGTTCACCAAATCACATAAACCGCTCAAACTGCCAACACCGCATAATGCAGTTCAAATCTTTCGCGGTGCAGTTTCTGTTCATAACTTGGTTAAACCCGTACTATGTCGTGTGCTTTGCAGTTTTGAAATACAAAATCATAGTTATAACCGCACCGTACTATATATATTGGATTAGGTGTCTAAGGCAATAACTAAATTAGCATGTACTTGAAATTATTACCAAAGTCCTTTTGGGTTGTCCTCAAATCTAGTAATTGAATATGATGACTTTTAGAGAGAGAGACTGGTTTATTGATTTATTATATGATTAATAAATAGAAATAAATGAATTTATTAATATGTTATAAAAATAATATATTAACTGGAAATGGTATATTTTGATTAAGAACTAATCAGAAATTAATTAGAATTAATTTTGGGATTAATTTGGATTAATTAAAAGTGTAAGGGCCTAAGTTGTAATTGTTCAATAGTTGAACAAAATGGATTCTAGAACCCACCATAAAGGTGGATGGTTTTAAATCATTCTAGGGTTTCTAGAATGTCCCTTAGAGATAAACAGGAAGTAAGATAACTACCTAATTATATATAATAGTATTATATTCCAATTAGGGTTATCAGGGTTTCCTAGTTCAGCTATAAATAGGATCATTCACTTGCAATTTCGGCTACACTCTTTTGATCAAGAAGCTAGCTGAAATTGACCTATTCTCCTCCCTCCTCAAAGTGTTCTATAGTTGCTATGGTTTGGGTGTGAAACATTAGAGGCGCGAGATTTCTGGTGCTAGCTTCCAAGTGACTACAAGAGAAATTGGATTTGATTTTTTTACTATAACAAATCAAAGGTATGTAAATTTCCGTTATATGAAAGACATAGATCCTTTAGGTTGCATGTGCCTTAATATGATTAATTGTCAATTGTTTTTCTGCTTAGAACATTGTTGTTGTAACCTACGATTTCCATCAATATATGTGTGTGTGTATATATATATATATATATATATATATATATATATATATATATATATATATATATATATATAGAGGTTCATATGTGGATGAACATCTATTATGCAGACGTGCGGGCAACGCTATTCTATGTGAATGACTAAGAGATCTTGTTGTTTGGTAATCTGAATACGTTCAACCACACATACATATTATCATTATCACACATTGCCACTAATTAAATCTCTATAATGCTAACATGGTACTTTTATGATTCACATTCTGTCAAAAAGTGTTTTTGATAATCGTATTCTATAAGAATGAGAATGAGTGAAAAACGATGCGTGAGAACAAAACTGAATAGAAATTAGTGAAAACGCATGAAAATGACGATATTTATGTGAGGTTGAATGTATTCACATTACCAAACAACCTTAGTCATTCTCATGGAGTAGCAATGTCCGCACACGCCCGTATTAGATGTCATCTACATTTTAACCTAGCCATATATATATATATATATATATATATATATATATATATATATATATATATATATATATATATATATATATATATATAACAATTTTCACAATTACTTACCGAAAAAGTTTAGCACAATTAATCTGTTCCAAGATGCAAACCTCTTCTCACCATTTTTACTACAAATAAAATGGTCATCATTAAATAAAGTTGGAGAAATTATATCCTCCTACCTTTTTTTCCTACTTATCCTCCTACCTACGTGAAATGGTGACAAATGTTGTATTTTGATAAAATTAATAACATTATAAGTCGTTTGTCGTTATTTCACATGGGTTGGAGAATAAATAGAAATAAAAGTAGGAGGATATTTAATTTCTCTTAATAAAATGTATAGAATTGTTAAAGCTAAAGTTTATATGGACGAAATTTGTTGTCTTTTTCACGTCTAAATAAAATCAAATTAGAACAAAGAATAGCAACCAACTTTGTATACACGCTAAACTAAACTTATTCTATGGTTTAAGGTTATTTTCGGTAATTTCTAACTTGGATGACATGTTTAAAACTAGCACAAAGTTATTTATTATATATATATATATATATATATATATATATATATATATATATATATATATATATATATATATATATATAACCCTCTTTATTTAAGGTTATTGTCATTGTTACCTTGTGAACTATCTATTTTGGTCTAATTTGATCATTCATCTTTTTTTGTATTACAAGTTTTAAAATATCATATTAATATTAACGAAAAAGTCATCTTTGGAGTGAAGAAGGGTATAACCTGTTAAAATTGTGACGTGTCACAACACATGGCCTTTTGGTGAACTAGAACATCATAACACAACCTTTTTGTTTTAATTACATATTCTCATTTATCTCAAATTTATTAATATTAATATTAACATGGATGTTTGTTTTAAACAACAAACTAATCTACTCCTAAACTACTCCTATTTCCAAATTTGTCTTCAACGAGACTTGAACCCTCGACCTCAATGAAAGAAAACAACGTCTGATACCGCTAGGCTAGAAGCTTTTTGGTAACATGGATGTTAATATTATGATTAGTAGTAGTAATCTATTTAATTTAAATTTAAGGACAAATTCACCTCCTACCACCAACTCTTCGACCACGAGGCAAAACCGCCGCCTAATCCCAACTGTTCCAAACCCTAATCTTTCGTCATCTCGTTTATCCTTGGAAGACATAAACCTTTGACATAAAAATTAACCCACTTCATGAACTTGAAACTGCATTCCAAAAGAAGTTTAACCTTCCAAAAATATTCTTTCTTCTCTTGTAAGAATTCAAGCACTTGTTCTAACGCCAATTTTGCAAACCCAAATTCTTCCCCGGTTATATATGTGCCAAGTACGAATATGTGGAAATATGTGATTACAATATATTATATAAGCATACATACTAGGAAACGAAGGAGGACTTGAATATATTTTTGTATAACAACACAACAACAAATTGGTTATATCACATAATACCATACATAACAACATACTTTCAACATTGGAATCACTAAGGAACTTCAACATAGAAAGAAATTAATTTAAAAAAAATCATAGTCAAGATCATACAGGGTCGAATACCAATTAACTTCACACCCAAACATAATACTTGGCACCAAGATCCTCCTTTTATATCCCAGAATGTGCCAAAGTCCTATACTCACCCCCTGACTTTAATTGGGCATCAATTATAACAACTCCTCCGATTGTTTCACTCAGCCCCCATAGGATTTAGGAATTGATACCCATAACGTACTACAATACAATAAAAACCATAAGACCAATCAAAGAGATACTTAAGAACTAACATGAATCATTATCCATATAAACTCACATATTGTTTAATCTATTTGGTTAATCAAACCGAAAACCTTGATCCAACTTTGACTTTCCAAAGTACAAACACTTTTCACAAGCTCCCAACGTGTTTTATATAACTCTTGGAGTACACATAACAAATATCATTATTAAACATTATCATTTACCTTATATAAACTCTTCCTAATTTGACAATTACACTTAAAAATCCTATGTACAACTCTATTTTCAAGTCATATTTTACCCCACTTAACCTCAAAATCATATACTAGAATAAAAATAAAACTTGTAGTGCTCTTCACTAGATTTCAAATTCTTCTGACCTAGTATTTTTGTTATTTTCTATGATTTTCTATGATTTTTAAAAATACAACAACTATAGACTGTCAAAATTTAGTTTGACAACATTGTACCTGTAACATCCCGAAATTCAGATAAAGTTATTTCACCCATCTCTTTTGTCAAATTGTCAAGTTTAGCCCTTGAGTGGAAATTGTAGCAAATGAGTACATTGGGCGTACTGGAGAGTACGTTGTGCGTACTCATGCGCTTAATTTGGACGCGGACTCGCCTAGGTACTCTAGGCGTACCGAGGGTTACGTTGGGCGTAGCGGGCCCAGATGCAAACCCTAATATTTGGCTTGAGCACTATATAAGGAATGCTAAGGCTTTATCCTCGGCTACCAAATCAGAGAGTGAAACCCTAAGACAACATTTCCTTCGTCCTAAAGCTTGTGTGTGAGTGTTTTGAGCTAAAAGTGCCTTTGTGTGTTAGTGAAGAAGAAGGAGAGGAGCTTGTGGAGGCTAGGGCTTGAAGCGCAAGTTTGGATTTGAGTTCTTCAGAGGGAGGAGCTTCATCTAGAGGTATAAAGCTCAAAACTTTCCTCTTTATTTTGGTTTGGTGTTGCATGGACCAATTCTAGGGTTAAAAGTCCCAGAGGTGGAGACTTTATGAGTATAAGGGACTCCATGGACCTAGATCTGTCCCATTTCAGTGATATATGTGTTGTAGGTCCATAAAAATCCCAACTTGATCGTTGTTATGGGGTCATGATGAGTTATGAGCTTTTCTAGGGTTGGAAATTGCATGTTATGGGTGTTGGTGACTATTACAGCTATGCAAAGGCTTAAAGTCACCAACTTTATGGATTAAGAGGCTTAGGGATGGCCAGATCTGGAAGTTGGGCGTTTGTCTTAACTGTTTAAGACCCCAAAAGCTAAGGAGTATGAAACTGGGAGTTACGCGGGGCGTAATCCTAGTACGCGCGACGTAAGGGGTCGTGTTCCCCGTTTCTGTGAGGTCGCCAGGTACGCCCAGCGTATAGGTTTGGTACGCGCAGGATAACCCGGAGAGTTGAATTTTTTTTACTTTTAGGGTTTGGTCAACTTTAGGGTCTTTGAGCCATGAGAGGGGTAAAATGGTCTTTTACCCTTCTGAGAGTGTTAAGGGAGGGAATAGTCCAGCCTTGAGAGTTGTATTGATTAGAGTGCTTATTCCATGTGATTAGGCGAAGGCTAGACCAGATTTTACCGAGTTCAAGATTACCGAGTTACCCAAGGTGAGTCCTCTCACTATACTTTACCAAAGAGTGGTAATTAGAGCTATGTGACAGAGTATCTTGTATGCTTTTTGTATGATGTGATTTCTATGTGATTTGTGCTATGTATGATTCAGAGTTACAGAGTTATGACCGAAAGGTCCACAGAGTTAGGACCAGAGGGTCTACAGAGATATGGGACTAGAGGGTCCCACTGAGACACATTGACCAGAGGGTCATACAGAGTCATAGCCTCGAGTGGCTAATATGTGTTGTATATGGTATTTTGGGGAACTCAATAAGCATTTATGGTTACAGTGTTGTGTAATGTGTTTCAGGTACCAGTGAGGATCGCGGGAAGGCGCCGGCATGATCAGTACACACATGAGGAGTTTTTATATATTATGATATTGGGATGTGCTACTATGGATTGATATGTGATACAATCACATTTTTATAATATTTCTGAATGAAAGTATGTTTTTGAAATTGTGAAAAATTATTTGAAAATTTTGGGCGTTACAAGTTGGTATCAGAGCTTTGGTTTGAGGGATTCGGGTGCACCTTCAGGAGTATCTGAACTCAAACTGAAGATTTGAGAGATTTTTAAAATAAAATCACAAAATTTTTCTCAAAGAGTAAAAAGTTTTTGGAAGGAGTAGAGTAGAGCAGTGTGTACGATCAGCTAGCGCCCGAACGGTGATTTCCCAAATTACCCTTACATTATGAGTTATGAGATATGTTATGATATGATATGCATGCTAGAGTAGGCTAGGTATTCTTATTAGGAATAGAGTGGTCTGATTTGTGATGCCTTAGCCTAGAGGTTTTGCTGCTAGGAGATGCTTGAGAGTGAATAGATAGCAGCGAGGAGCTTATGAGAGATCCGCTAGAGAGTAGAATATGCATAGAGAGATTAGAGTACTTGGAACTTGGGATCCTAGCAGGAGGACTTGGGGTGAATATTGATGTGGTGTGGATGGTAGTATTGGGCCCATACTACCGAAGACACTGGATTAGTGTGTAGCACAAGTAAGAATCCTTAGGGTACAAGGGATCGAGTAGGAATGGGATATCAAGGGTGTGTACACTCGAGCGAGTCTCTAATATTTTCTGTTGTATTTCAGAGAGACATCATGGTTGGGACACGCCACACACCTGAGAGCAGTGGTGTTAGCGATGAGGAGATCCGCAGATTGATTCACGAGGAGGTGGCTGCTGCCATCCGAGCTGAGATACCAGAGATGTTTGGCCGTTTGGGTCTATCAAGACCACCCTGATCGAGACTTTTGATGAGCGAGACGCTGCTCTTACTGATGTTGCTGTTGTTGTGGCCACCGCAGCCATTGCTGCTACGAGGCCACAGGGGGGTGACTCATTGCTGTATCAAGAGTTCAGCAATACGAAGCCACCAGAGTTTGATGGGACGCGGGATCCGATCGCTGCGATGAGATAGATTTCTGATATTGAGGGATGCTTCTACACGTGTTCTTTTCTGGTGCATTTGAGAGTTCGGTTCGCGTTGAACCAACTTCGCTTGGGGGCAAAGGACTGGTGGAAGTTTGTGACAGCACACTTTTCTTCTGTAGAGCTTGCCGCGGTGACCTGGGAAATGTTCACCGCTATGTTTCGTAATGAGTACATTCCCCCGGTGGAAAGGGAATGTTTGGCCCAGGAGTTCTTGACCCTCAAGCAGGGTACCGAGTCTGTTACAGTGATCACATGGATGTTCCATGAGAGGGCGATGTTCTGCCCTAAGGACGTGTCTTCCGAGCAAGCACGCATAAGTAGATATTTGAGCATTTTGAGGAGAGACATCTGCGAGTTCGTGGCGAACTCGACATACCGGACATTTGCCGAGCTTCAGGAAAATGCTCGGAAGAGGGAGATTAAGCTCGAGCCTCAGGCCAGAGAGGAGGCGGAGTCTCAGGGGAGGGATCAACGACCGGCACAGTCCCAGCCGGCTGCAAAGTGGGCCAAGCCCGCCGATTCGAGATCAAGGAACCAGAAGGGCCGCACTTGTGGCAAGTGCGACAAGAGTCATGAGGGGGTGTGTAGGGCAGGGTCTTGCTACAAGTGTGGCAAGGAGGGGCACATGGGCAAGGATTTCCCCAAGGGGTTTGCAGTCTGTTTTCACTGCAACCAGACCGGACACCGGAAGGCCGAGTGTCCACAGTTGTGGGGGTCAGCACAGGGAGCATCACAGGGATCTGCCCCTGCAGCCGTACGAGCTACAAAGAGTCGGCCGGTGAAGGCCGAGGCGCCGAAGGCTCGCCGGAGAGCCTTCCAGTTGACAGCGGAGGAGGTCCGCGCAGTGCCCGATGTTGTGGCTGGTATGTATTCTTTTATCTATTTATTTTGAGTTGTGATGTTATGCTTATGTTATGATATGCGTAGGTAGATTTCTTGTGAGTTATGTACCTACTTTGGTGTTATTTGACTCGGGTGCGAGTCGGTCTTTTGTGTTGTTAGCCTTTTGTCAGCACAACAGTATCTGTCGTGAGGCATTGAGTCGACCTTTGTGAGTTTCCATAGCTGATGAGAGAGCGGTGTATGCCACTGATGTGATCCGAGGATGTGTACTCAAGATCTTCGGCATTGAGTTTCTGATTGATTTGGTCCCGATTGCGATGAGAGATGTCTGTGTCATCATGGGATGGACTTGTTGAGCAAGTTTGGAGCGGTTATCGACTGCGAGCGATAGCTGGTGACCATATGAGACCCTAGTGGGGGAGTTCTTTTGGTTTATGGCGAGGTCACCCGTTTTGGATCTGCATTTTGTTCGGCCGCCAGAGCGAGGGAAAGCCTACAGCAGGGTTGTAGCGGGTTTGTGGCTTATGTGGTGGATACGAGAGTAGGTGCAGAGAGACCGAGGTCGGTCGATGATGTCCCGATAGTGCGTGAGTTCCCAGATGTTTTCCTTGAGGAGTTATCGAGTGTGCCTCCCGAGAGGCAGGTGGAGTTCTGTATCGATTTGATTCCGGGGGCAGCGCCTATCGCCAAAGCGCCCTATCGCCTTGCGCCACCAGAGATGCAGGAGTTATCCTCACAGCTGTAGGAGCTGCTGGGGAAGGGGTTTATTCGGTCGAGTAGCTCGTCGTGGGAAGCGCCGATCCTTTTTGTCAAGAAGAAGGATGGTTCACACCTGATGTGCATTGATTACCGGGAGTTGAACAAGCTGACGGTCAAGAACTGTTACCCCTTACCGAGGATCGACGATTTGTTCGATCAGTTGCAGGGAGCATCATGGTTCTCCAATATTGATTTGAGGTCTGGATATCATCAGATGAGGGTGCGCGATGAGGATATCCAGAAGACAGCGTTCAAGACTCGTTATGGGCATTACGAGTTCGTGGCGATGCCTTTCGGACTCACCAATGCACTGGTGGCGTTCATGGATTTCATGAACAGGGTGTGCAGGCCGAGGTTGGATCGTTCAGTGATCGTGTTCATTGATGATATATTGGTGCATTCGAGATCCAGAGAGCAACATGAGGAGCATTTGAGGGAGATCCTTGGAGTTCTGAGATCGGAAAGGCTTTACGGCAAATTCTCCAAGTACGATTTCTGGTTATGAGAGGTCCAATCCCTAGGACACCTCGTCAACCAGAATGGGATATTGGTCGATCCGGCCAAGATTGAGGCGGTGATGAGTTGGGAGGTGCCGAGATCCCCTTCAAAGATTAGGAGTTTTCTGGGGTTGGCCGGTTATTATCGGAGATTTATCAAGGATTTCTCCGGGATTGCTTTTCCTCTCACCAAACTGACCCGGAAGGGCGTGGCTTTTAGTTGGGGCCCGGAGAAGCAGGCCTCATTCGAGACACTTCGCCAGAGATTTTGCGAAGCCCCAGTGTTAGCCCTTCTGGAGGGGATGGAGGATTTTTTGGTATATTGTGATGCGTCGATATCGGGAGTGGGTGGGGTGCTGATGCAGAAAGGGCATATGATAGCATACGCATCGAGGTAGCTGAAGCCTCATGAGACGAGGTATCCTACTCACGATCTGGAGTTGGGGGCTGTGGTGTTCGCCCTCAAGATCTGGCGTCACTATTTGTATGGGGTTCGGTGTACCATATACACGGACCACAAGAGCTTGAAGTATCTGATGGATCAGCCCAACCTGAACATGCGCTAGAGGAGATGGTTGGACGTGGTAAAGGATTGTGAGTGTGAGATCCTGTACCACCCGGGCAAGGCTAACAAGGTAGCGGGTGCCTTGACTCGTAGGGCAGAGAGTGCCCCGATACGGGATGTTTGTATAAGGTTGACAGTGATGACTCCGGTGTTGGACACCATTTGGGAGGCCCAGGTAGAGGCCGTGAGACTGGAGAACTGCAAGAGAGAGCGATTGATCGGGCAAGTATCTGAGTTAATTGCCGATAGCCGAGGGCTTATGACCTTCCAGGGTCGGATTTGGGTGCCATTTGAGGGCAGGGCACGTACCATTTTGATGGAGGAGGTGCACAGGTCGAGGTTTTCAATCCATCCCGGGGCCACTAAGATGTATTTGGACCTAAAGAGAGACTATTGGTGGCCCTGTATGAAGAGGGATATGGCGTGGTTTGTAGAAAGGTGCTTAACCTGTCGCAAGGTTAAGGTCGAGCACCAGTGTCCACATGGAAAGTTGCAGCCACTTGAGGTTCCCTAGTGGAATTGGGAACAGATTTCCATGGATTTTATCACCAAATTTCTGAGGACTGCGAGAGGTGTCGATGCAATTTGGGTGATCGTTGACCGGCTGACAAAGAGCGCTCATTTGCTTGCTATCAAGGAGAGCTCTTCCGCAGAGAGGATAGCGGAGGTGTATGTGAAGGAGGTGGTATCGCAGCATGGTGTACCGATCTCGATTGTGTCAGATCGAGATGTGTGTTTCACTTCCTGGTTTTGGAAGAATTTCCATGAGGAGTTGGGTACTAGGCAGCATTTCAGTACTGCTTACCACCCACAGACGGACGGACAGAGTGAGCGGAAAATTCAGATGCTCGAGGACATGCTTCGGGCATGTGTGTTGGACTTCGGAGGGAGTTCGGACACGTATTTTCCATTGGCTGAGTTTTTGATATTGTCATATTTAGTCTTATTTTTAGGCAATATTTAAGTACATTTTTATTAAAAAGTTGGTAATTTGTTTAGAATAATGGTACTTATGAGCTTAAATGTTATTTACAGCCAAAAAGAAGACATTTTGAAGAAAAGGGGACTGAAAGTGTTAAAGAAAGAAACTTTGGGAATTAAAAGAGTAAAAGTGAAGTAAATCTGGAAAAAAGGTTATTCACGACGTAAGACTTAAAGGATTCACGACGTGAATCGTTGGTTCTAGAAGATATGTACGCGGGTGAAGGAATCCTTGACGGGCACGGTTATCTACAACTCACGACGTGAATTGCTTACTATTCACGACGTGAATTTATGGATATCAGCAACTATATAAATCCTTGACAATTACGAATAGATAGAGCTTTTGGCAGAAGAAAGGAATTCCAGAAGACGATTTAGAATGAAAGAAAGGTTCTGGAAGAGGGTTTTCAACACCAAAAGAAGTAAAGGTTTATTTTTAGTTAAATAAGAACATGTCTTTCATTAGTTTTAGCTGTGTTGATTTATCTGCTATGATGAGCAGCTGAATCTAGCTACTCTTGTTTAGCTAGATGAAGCTTTAAACTTATGAATAGTTATATGCTTATGGATTAAGTTTAGTTGGTAAAATTTGTTTGTGTTTGATTTATATAACCTAGCATGCTACTGTTTATTTATCTAATTGCTTGATTGCATATTCTGTGTAGCTTAGTGACCATTAAACTGCATGAACATGTTTACCTAATAATTTAGTGAACATTGAATTGTTAGAGCTAGGATTGACCAATCTTAGTTAGTAATTAGAATAAATAAAGCTTAACTGTGCTAGAGAACGTGTATTGTGACCATAATTGCGTTTATACAACAAATCTTACATAGCATATTTACATTCATAATTAGTTCTGTGTTTAATTATGTGTGAACATACATGGTTTGACATGCATTAGTTAATTATTGGTAAGATAGAACTAAATTACTAATACAACTAAAAACCAACTTAATAATTCGTAATCATTAGCTAGCCATAAGGGAGAAGTGGATTCAAAACTAAACAAGAGTGTGTTTTTTATTTATTGAATTTGATTTAAGTTCATCTGATCTTGTAAAACCAGATAAAACCCCATATTAAACTTGTTAATAAATTAGGTTAATTTAATAGTAAGTAAATTAATTAGAACACTGTTCCCTGTGATCGACACCCGACTTACCCAAGCTATACTGTAATCTGACTAGGTACACTGCCTATAAGTGCATAGTTAGTTAAGTTTGTTAGGTTATAAATATTAAAATTAGTGAGTACTTTTGTGCACATCAGTTTTCCTATAACAACAGTCACCATTCGAGCATTGGTATGCCTCCCTTCGAGTTGTTGTATGGGAGGAGGTGTCAGACTCCCATCTGTTGGGGAGAGGTAGGGCAGCAAGTGATGGGCAGGACTGAGATAGTGCTTCAGATGACAGAGCAGATACAACAGGTTAGATAAAGGTTGTTGACGGCTCAAAGTCGCCAGAAGATTTATGCGGATAGGCGACGATCCGAGCTTGAGTTCCAGGTGGGACACATCATGCTCCTAAAAGTGTCTCCTTAGAAGGGAGTGATTCGATTCAGAAAAAAGGGCAAGCTGGGACCCCGGTATATTGGTCCGTTTAGAGTGATCGTGAGGGTGGGCAGGGTAGCATATCGTTTGGAGCTACCTGCGGAGTTGAGCCATATTCATGATACCTTCCACGTGTCTTAGCTAAGGAAGTGTATAGCCGACGAGTCGGTATTGGTGCCGTTGGAGGATATCCAGGTGGACGCAAGTCTGAATTATGTTGAGAGACCAATCGCGATCTTGGACTAGAAGGTCAAGGTTCTGAGAAACAAGGAGGTGCCTCTGGTTTAGGTCTAGTGGCAACATCGGAGGGGGTCCAAGCTGACTTGGGAGTCGGATTCAGAGATGCAGGAGCATCATCCGGAGGTGTTTTCGGCATGAGACTTCGAGGGCGAAGTCTGGTTCTAGTGGGGGAGAATTGTAACATCCTGAAATTCATGTAAAGCTATTTAACCCTTATCTTTTGTCAAGCTGTCAAGCTTAGCCCTTGAGTGGAAATTGTAGCAAATGAGTACACTGGGCATACTGGAGAGTACGCTGCGTGTACTCATGCGCTTAATTTGGACGCGAACTCGCCTAGGTACGTTGGCCGTACCCAGCGTTACGCTGGGCGTAGCGGGCCCAGATGCAAACCCTAATATTTGGCTTGAGCACTATATAAGGATTACTAAGGCTTTATCCTCAGCCACCGTATCGGAGAGTGAAACCCTAAAAGAGCATTTCCTTCGTCCTAAAGCTTGTGTGTGAGTGTTTTGAGCTAAAAGTGCCTTTGTGTGTTAGTGAAGAAGAAGGAGAGGAGCTTGTGGAGGCTAGGGCTTGAAGTGCAAGTTTAGATCTGAGTTCTTCAGAGGGAGGAGCTTCATCTAAAGGTATAAAGCTCAAAACTTTCCTCTTTATTTTGGTTTGGTGTTGCATGGACCAATTCTAGGGTTAAAAGTCCCAGAGGTGGAGACTTTATGAGTAAAAGGGACTCCTTGGACCTAGATCTGTCCCATTTCAGTGATATATGTGTTGTAGGTCCATAAAAATCCCAACTTGGTCGTTGTTATGGGGTCATGCTGAGTTATGAGATTTTCTAGGGTTGGAAATTGCATGTTATGGGTGTTGGTGACTATTACAGCCATGCAAAGTCTTAAAGTCACCAACTTTATGGATTAAGAGGCTTAGGGATGGCCATATCTAGAAGTTGGACGTTTGTCTTAACTGTTTAAGACCCCAAAAGCTAAGGAGTCTGAAACTGGGAGTTACGCGGGGCGCAATCCCAGTACGCGCAGCGTAAGGGGTCGTGTTCCCCGTTTCTCTGAGGTCGCCAGGTACACCCAGCGTACAGGTTTGGTACGCGCAGCGTAACCCGGAGAGTTGAATTTTTTTTACTTTTAGGGTTTGGTCAACTTTAGGGTCTTTGAGCCATGAGAGGGGTAAAATGGTCTTTTACCCTTCTGAGAGTGTTAAGGGAGGGAATAGTCCAGCCTTGAGAGTTATATTGATTAGAGTGCTTATTCCATGTGATTAGGCGAAGGCTAGACCAGATTTTACCGAGTTCGAGATTATCGAGTTACCCAAGGTGAGTCTTCTTACTATACTTTACCAAAGAGTGGTAATTAGAGCTATGTGATAGAGTAACTTGTATGTTTTTTGTATGATGTGATTTCTATGTGATTTGTGTTATGTATGATTCAGAGTTTACAGAGTTAGGACCAGAGGGTCCACAGAGATATGGGACTAGAGGGTCCCACTGAGACACATTGACCAGAGGGTCATACAGAGTCATAGCCTCGAGTGGCTAATATGTGTTGTATGTGGTATTTTGGGGAACTCAATAAGCATTTATGGTTACAGTGTTGTGTTATGTGTTTTAGGTACTAGTAAGGATCGCGGGAAGGCGTCGGCATGATCAGTACACACATGAGGAGTTTTTATATATTATGATCTTGGGATGTGCTACTATGGATTGATATGTGATACAATGACATTTTTATAATATTTATGAATGAAAGTATGTTTTTGAAATTGTGAAAATTTGTTTGAAAATTTTGGGCGTTACAGTACCAAATACACCTTTTACCAAATACACTTTTTACCCTTCTTAAAGCATAAATACTTATAGAAATATATGGTAAAGGGTTGTTCATTACAGACCATCTTTAAAATATAAATGAATATTTGTCCTCCTATGAAAGTTGATTTTTGACTAATGAGAAAACATAAAGAAGAACGATGCACTTTTATGAGAAATTGAATATCCTTCTATTTTTTCTATTTATCTTTTTTCCATACGAAATAATGACAAATGTCTTAAAATGTTATTAATTTTATCATTTTTTTATGACAATTAACTCAATTATAAGTGCTCGAATTTGTTAAAAATCAAACCTATTTATAGAGTTCACTTTCCTAGTTTTATTGTTTTGAATTATATTTCAAGTAGACGAATCTCCGTGCGTTGCGCAAAAATATATTTATATAGTTTTTTTAACGGAAAACACATACATCCACACAATTATTTAACCCTTCTCCTAATTCTATAAATTGTGATTTAATATTTATAAATGA
Organism: Lactuca sativa; assembly: GCF_002870075.4. Classification (NCBI taxonomy): domain Eukaryota; kingdom Viridiplantae; phylum Streptophyta; class Magnoliopsida; order Asterales; family Asteraceae; genus Lactuca; species Lactuca sativa. The sequence continues at coordinate 322,847,716 of NC_056627.2, read as the reverse complement.
AAAAACAATGTTAATAAATATATATAAAACATATATTGATTTCTATATGTAACGAATAACAAATAGTATAAAAAATAAATATTTGATGATTTTATTAAACATTTTAGGTTTGAAAATTGTATGTTAATTTATGTATTTAATGAATAACAAATATATGAAAAACATAAATACTACAACTTTTAATAACATAAAAACACTACAACGTCTATTATAACATTTGTAACAAAAAAAGTCTGATTAAACACTGATAAATCATACAAAAAATATATAGAAGATACATACATATATATATATATATATATATATATATATATATATATATATATATACACATACACACACACACACACACACACTTAGACAGACACATACATACATGCTATTAAAATAATCATGTCGCTATTATTAATTTTGAAATAACTATATTTATACAAAGTTGATATAAAAACTCATTATAGTATGTTTGATGCCTTTAAGGCATACAACAACAAATTACTAATAATATTAAACTAATTATGAAAGAATATTAATTGTTTCAAGAAAAATCCGCATAGTAATAACCATGATGTGACAAAACACTTTTTTTTTCAAATCTTAATATTTTAATTAAAAATATCTTAAAACACGTGATTTTTGTAAGAAAACTTATTTATATATTACTAATACAGATACAATGTATACAAATGAGAGGAAAATAAAAAGTCACTACCAATTACTAACCATAAGTTACAAAAACTTTTGAGTTTTAGTGATTAATAACTTTATAGTTGAAATCATAAGTATACACAAATTAGAAAACTTTTTTGTTGTTGTGAAAGTTTCAAATGAATATGGTTTAAGTAAATTTCCCGCGATGCGCTTAATAGAATTATATATATGTATATATATATATATATACAAACACACATAGAGTGTGTGAGAGAGAGAGACATACATACATGCTATTAAAATAATCATATCGCTATTATTAATTTTGAAATAATTATATTTATATGAAGTTGATATAAAAACTCATTATGGAATGTTTGGTGCCTTTTAAGGCATACAATAAAAAATTATTAATAACATTAAACTAATTATGAAAGAAATTTTGTTAAGCTTGTAAACTTCTTATTTTAAGCCACTTCATATAAGATTTATACAACTTGCTATAACGATGGACTTGAAATTAAGCTTTTATGATATACATTATGGAACATATCAATATACTTAGCATGTATTACTTTAATCAATTAAAACATGTATTACTTTAATCAATTAAAATATGTGGTTCAAACAAACTTTTATAAATGTACAAACGTAGATATAAAAGGAAACAAAAATCTAAGAAAAAACAAAGCATATTGAAATATTCATAACAAAAACGAAGAGATAAAAACAAATAGGCTAATGATAATGTTCTCACATATAACTTCAAAAATTGCAAACCACAACTTGAATTCCATGTCACTACTGGAAAAAAATATAACATGGTCAAACTATGAGTAAAAAATTATATATTCATCCACAACCTTGACTTTCAAACCACAACGGTGTTCTTGAAGGAAATATGAATGTTTGAAGGGTTCACGGCCGTGAACGGATAGCGGCCCTTGAAGGTTTGAAGATTTGAAGGGTGTACGGACGTGAACTCAAGAACAACTATATTTGAATCGATGAAAAGGCTGATGTTAGATGCTCCAAAACATGTTTTAAGGTGGATGGAGTGATAGATAAAGAGAAGACTTGAGAAATCTCGGGTTTTCGGGTGGGGGTTTTTAGAGAGAGAAAGTGTGTTTGCTGCCAGAAAAGTATGAATGAGGGTAGGAACCACATATTTATAGGCTGGGAGTATGGTTGGTGGTGAGGTCCAGCCGTGAACGGGTTTACGGCCGTGATCGGGTTTACGACCGTGAACACCATTTATGCTGGAAACTGCTAATTTTTCGAAGGAAACATGGGTTTTCGCGCGATTTCGATTCCGACTCTTATAATAAATTAAATTATATAACTTAATGATTTTACAAACCATAAGAATTTTGACGGAACTAAATAAAATGTGAATTTATTTAACGGAAAACAGCTAGCTTTAACGGAAAAAGGTTTGGGTTGCTACATCATCACCCCGATAGAGGGAATTTCGTCCCGAAATTCAAACATAAAATACAAATCATGGACTCGGAAAAAGATGAGGATACTTTCGTTTCATTTGATCTTCGCGCACCCAAGTGAATTCAGGTCCCCGCTTGGCATTCCAGCGGACCTTCACTATCGGTATGCGACTTTGTTTCGTTCTTTTCAATTCTCGATCAATGATTTTGACTGGTTCTTCCACAAAATTAAGGTTCTCATTGATCTCGATCTCATCAAGAGGGATCACAAGGGTTTCGTCGGATAGACACTTTTTAAGGTTCGAGACATGGAAGACGGGATGGATATTGCTAAGTTCTTGGGGTAAGCGAAGTCTGTATGCTACGGGACCTATCCTAGCAAGGATCTCGAATGGTCCTATGTATCTCGGATTCAGCTTTCCATGCTATCCAATTGAAGCCTTTAATCGTTCCCGGATTTATACGATCTTTCTGTAGTTTCACGGATGATTTCTGGGCCAGTGAGAGAGATATCAGGGACTTGACCTCTAGCTAGCTGCGTGTCACCCGCCTCAACCCAATACAGGGGTGATCTACACTTACGGCCATAGAGGGATTCAAACGGCGCAACCTTGATACTAGTAAGATAGTTGTTGTTGTAGGAGAACTCGACCAAGGGAAAATGGGCATCCCATGACTTGCTAAAGTCTATAATTCACACTCTCAACATGTCTTCCAATGTTTTAATGGTCCTCTTACTCTGTCGTCGGTCTGTGGATGGTAAGTTGTGCTCATATCCAGCGTAGTTCCAAGAGCCTTCTATAGTGATTGCCAGAATCTCGAGGTGAACCTGCTATCCCGATCAGAGATAATGGACACAGGCATACCATGTAGACGGATTATCTCTTAGATGTGGATTCTTGTCAGTCTTTTTATCTTGAATGTTTCTTTGATTGGCAGAAGTGGGCGGATTTAGTCAATCTATCGATGATTACCCAGATAGCGTCAAGGCCATTCAGGGTCTTGGGAAGCTTGGCAATGAAGTGCATTGTGATTCGTTCCCACTTTCACTCAGGTATTTCTGGATGCTGAAGTAGACCTGAGGGCATTTGATATTCTACCTTCACCTTGGCGCAAGTCAGACACTTGCCCACAAAGGTAGCAATCTCTGTTTTCATGTTTGGCCACTAATAGAGCTTTTTAAGATCCAGATACATCTTATCCGAACCTGGGTGAACGTCACTCATCACAACCTCTCTGTAACCACCGAACTTTGGGGTCCACATCCAGTTCATGAAATAATAGACTTCGTCTCCCTTGATCTCTAAGTTCTTCTCCATTCCCCTTAAAGCTTCATCCATCATGTTCTCTGGTTTTAAGGCTTCCAGCTGAGCCTCTCTAATTTGTGCGGACAGATGGGAATGGATGGTCATTGTAAGTGCCTTCACTCTACAACCTGAATAATATTTCTGGCTGAGGGCATCTGCTACCACATTGGCCTTGTCGGGATGATAGCATATTTCGCACTCATAATCGATGAGTAGCTCTACCCACCGCCGTTGCCTCATGTTCAATTCTTTCTGATCGAAAATGTGTTGTAAGCTTTTATGGTCGGTGAAGATGGTGCACTTGGTTCCGTATAGATAATGTCTCCAAATCTTTAATGCGAAGACCACTACTCCCAACTCCAGATCGTGAGTTGTACAATTGACTTCGTATGCTTTCAGCTGTCTCGAGGCATAGGCAATAACTTTTCCTCGCTGCGTGAGCACACAACCTAGGCCCTGATTGGATGCATCGCAGTAGACCATGAAGTCCTCCGTCCCCTCAGGCCTAGACAAGATAGGTGCACTACATAGGGCCTGCTTTAATGTTTGGAATGTAGTGTCTTGCTTTTCTCCCTAACTAAAGGGTGCACCTTTCTGAGTCAGGGTCGTTAAAGGCTTAGCAAACCTAGAGAAATTCTGAATAAACCTGCGATAGTAGCCATCGAGACCCAAGAATTGATGGATTTTTGTGGGCGTCTTCGATACTGACCAATTATTGATCGCCTTGATTCTCGAAGGGTCCACGTGTATGCCTTCCTCGCTAACCACGTGACCGAGGAAAGTTACTTTTCTAATCCAGAATTCGCACTTAGAGAATTTTGCATATAGCTTCTCCGCCCTTAGAGTTTCCAACACTAGCCTCAAGTGTTGTCTGTGATCTTCTTCACTCCGAGAATAAACAAGTATATCATCTATGAACACTATCACAAACTTGTCTAGGAAGGGGCGGCACACCCGATTCATTAGATCCATAAATATTTTGGGTGTGTTGGTTAGACCAAAGGGCATAACTACAAACTCGTAGTGACCATACCGAGTCCTAAATGTTGTCTTAGGTCTCACGTCTATCTTTGAGAAATAGCCAGCTCCTTGAAGTTGATCAAAGAGGTCATTGATTCTAGGTAGGGGATAACGGTTTTTGATGGTAAGCTTGTTCAGTTCACGATAATCTATACACATCTGAAAAGATCCATCTTTCTTTTTCACAAACAAGACCGGGGCTCCCCAGGGCGAGGAACTTGGTCTGATGAATCCCTTGATGAGTAGTTCATTGAGCTGGCTGGATAACTCTTGCATTTCTGCCGGTGCTAAACGGTAAAGGGATTTGGCTACGAGCGTAGCTCCATGGATTAAGTCAATTCGGAACTCGACTTGGCACTTGGGAGGGATTCCAGGAAGATCTTTTGGGAAAACATCAGGAAAGTTGCATGCTTCGGGGATGCTCTCGAGGTCTTTAACTTCCTGCTTCTCATTCATGACATGGGATAGGAATGCATGGCACTCCTTTCACAGATATTTCTGGGCTTTGATGCATGAAATGATACGAAGGTCTGAGTTTAGTTTATCACCATAGATAATAAGGGCTTCGCCAGATGGTAGATTGAGGCATATGGCTTTTTCGTAACATAGGATATCAGCACGATTGGGGCTCAACCAATCCATGCTGATGATGACATCAAAGTTTTTTATGGAAACTGGCATAAGGTCGATTGGAAAAGGATAGTCATTTAAGGTAAGGGTACAGCCTATGAATACGTTGTTAGTGCTTTCTTTCTTTTCATTAGCCATCTCAACAGTAAATGTTTCGGTTAAAGTTTGGGGGTTTATTCTTGAGTAGATGCTTAAATTCATTACTAACAAAACTTATCTCTGCACCGGAATTGAAAAGAATACATGCATAAGAGTTGTCGAGGAGGAACGTACCCGTAACAACGGTGCGATCAACGACCGCTTCCTCCTGGCCCATGGCTAGCACTCTCCCTATGTTGCCGGTTGTTGTTGTCTTGGGGCAATTTCTCTTGAAGTGCCCGGTCTCACCATAGCCATAACAGGCTTAACCAACGCCCGCTCCAGGAGCTTGATTGGTTGGTTGGGTTGGTGTCTTGCAAAATCGAGTTGTATGTCCCTTCTTACCACTTATATTGCACAACATGTCGTGGCACTTCCCATGATGATGAAAGTTGCACTTGTCACACCTTGGAAGGGTACCAGCATATCTACTGGCAGGTGCTTGAGTTGTAGGAAAAGCGGCAGGAGTGGTAGCAACATGGACTGCTACTACTTGTTCTTTCTCAGAGGGCTCCTGCGAAGACTGGCCCTTATTCTTGTTCCAAAACTTTTTCTTCCCACCACTCGCCTTTGTTGGTTCGGGAACGGCTGCCACTGCATCAAGATCAACCCCATGATCTATAAGAGTTTGCACTAAACACTTGGCGCTGTCGAATGTGAGAGGTTTAGCAGCCAAAACATTTCCTTGAGTTGGGGGCGTCAATCCCCAAATGTACCTCTCTATTTTCTTGCTTTCCGGGGTGACCATCCCCGGACAGAGAAGAGCTAGATCGTAAAATCTAGTTGTATACGCAACAATGTCACAACCCTTCATATTCAGGTTCCAAAGCTCGTGCTCCAGCTTTTGCATCTTGCCCCTTGGGCAATACTCCGCCAACATTAGCTCTTTCAAATTCTACCAACCCATGACATTGGCTACCGGCAGAGTTAGGCATTTGACTCGGCTATTCCACCAAATCAGTGCTCTATCGGTGAAGGTGCAAGCGACAAACTTCACATTTCTTGCCTCGGGGCACATACAGATCTCAAAAATTGATTCGATCTTCTCGAACCAACGAGTGAGGGAAATGACACCTCCATTGTCGTCAATGGATTTTGGTTTTGCGTTCATAAAGTCTTTGTAGGAACACTCCTTCTGATGTCCCTGACCACCATCAAGATTAAGGGGATGGGTACCACTTCCTGATCCGCTACAGCCGCCAAAATTAATTTGCGTCATTGCAGCAGCTACAGCGGCTGTAACTGTTGCTCGGAACATAGCAGGATCGAACTGAGGAGGTGGTGACATAGGATCCGTCGGAGGGTTGTTGCTCTTTCTGTTGGGTCTCTTCCTGGGAGGCATCTTTATCTAAAAGATACAAGGGGAAAATGATGATAAGCCTCCTACATGATCATGAATCGAATATTTTCGAGCAAGATATATCTTAATCCTACAGCGATAACAGAGATCTACAATAAATGTTTACTATCATAAACAAGGAATTACAGGTCTTTCATTTGAGAGGATTAGTACTACTTGTGATAATTATGTGTAGTGTTATAGAACCATAAAATACTCCTATAGTATTTTAAATATGTGCTTCATTAGTATAAGATTTGGTGAGTTTTAGACTTGTCGCAACACCACAGTCACTCCCAAACAAATGTTAGTCATATCTTGGAAAAATATAGTTGATCAGGTTATATTGGCCCCACATATGACTACATAACTATTCAGGTTTAACCCTAATGTCCAACTCACCTTAAATACTTTTATTTAGTTTTTATCGTGTCATAGCTTCTTGTACATACGTATACTTGTATACTTCTTGTAAAATACTTATATTTTAAAGTATACTTTTAATTTCAAAGCACTTCGGACCCTTTAGTGTTTATAGTTGTATACCATGTAAGGTTCGGTATACTTAGTTCACTATAAACAAGAGCCCTGATACCAATCTGTCACACCCTCAAACCGAAATGGTGGAAACATTTGGGGTGGATGACGTCATATGTAGTATCACAAAAATTCCATCCTAGTAATCAAAGTAAACACAACAATTACATTGAATATATAAAAGGTAATTACATCTGTTTGATTTATATTTATATACATCAAAAGTAGAAAAACAATAAAGACGTGACTCTATACGCTCTGTGTTCTCAAAAGCCTGCTAGAGTACCTGTCTATTGGTTTCCTGAGAATACAAGTGATTTTGAAAAGAGTATCAGCATTAAGCTGGTGAGTTCTTAAGTATTTTTTTGTAATGAAAACCTGTTAAGGAATAAGTGAAAATGTTTATATGCTTCCAAGAAAATCCATCAATGATCTATAAGTAGGAAAACTCTGGCTATCACCAGTATGTATACAATGTTCTGTTGGAAAACCCTGGTTACTACCAGTATGTATAATAGTTTCACTAATTAAAATAAAAATAATGAAGAATGAAATCCTATAAACGAAAAGTTAGTTGATACTATTGTGAGTCATATACCCATGCTTGATATGACTGCTGACCTCTACGACGTTCTTCAGGCGTCAGACGGTATGATATTTGTCACCCCATGCATGCCTGCCTAACTGTAGCTAGCAGTTTAGGTGTGGGATTGTCAGTCCCGAATAGATCTATTCACAAATCTCATGCTCATGTCCAGGAGACTATGATTATACTAAAAGATAAGATTTAACCTGTACCTCGAAAAGTACAAATGAAGAGTTGTCTCACAATCTTGTATTAACTAGTTTACATATAGTTCTGTATTGTTCTTTTGTAATTGAATCAGTTTGTATACTTTATAGAGTAATAATTATACTTAAATAACTATTCGGTAATGAATTCTTGTTACCCGAGAAATATAAATGAATATCATAAACTAAGTCTGTCATAGTTTATATGCTTAACAATGTATAAGCTCTGAATTTGTAAAACTACATATTGAAACCCCAAACTATACCTATTATAGTTTGCATGAATATTATGTATTTAGTTCATGAATTGATCTGAAAACTATGCAATTTGACAGTAAGTTGAAAACGTCCCTTATCCTCAGGATGATACAAAAGGGATAAAATATCTAAATATTTTATAAAATGTGAAAATGTATGGGTGTATCAATTGCGTCAGTTTTAATCGTGTTGAAATCCTTTTGTATAAATTCATAAAATCATTTGTGTTTCACTTGTACTCTCCCACTGAAAATAATAAAAACAGTAAAAGCATAGGAGGTATGAACTCACTGTTGGTTGCATGAAATGTCGGACAACGAAACTGGGAGTAAAGACCCTCGGGTTGATGTACATGGCACTTAACGGGATCCTAATATCAATTAAATACATATTTGCATTTTATAAGCGAAACCATTATTTATAATGTTGGAAAAACACTTGTTTTGGGTTTAGAAATGTTACCGGGACTCGATTGAATCGGAGAAAGCGGGTTTTCAGCCAATTTCACGACTTGGGAAAGTTTGCGGCCGTGAAGGGGATTACAGTCGTGATCTGTTCTCGGCCGTGAATAGCCACTTGAAGGGTTTACGTTCGGGAACGATGTTCTTGAAGGAAATATGAATGTTTGAAGGCTACGCGGCCGTGAACGGATTGCGGCCCTTGAAGGTTTGATGATTTGAAGGGTGTACGATCGTGAACTCAAGAACAACTATGTTTGAATCGACGAAAAAGATGATGTTAGATGCTCCAAAACGTGTTTTAAAGTGGATGGAGTGATAGATGAAGAGAAAACTTGAGAAATCTCAGGTTTTCGGGTGGAGGTTTTTAGAGAGAGAAAGTGTGTTTGTTGCCAGAAAAGTATGGAAGAGGGTAGGAACCACGTATTTATAGGCTGGGAGTATGGTCGGTGGTGGGGTCCAGCCGTGAACGGGTTTACGGCCGTGATCGGGTTCACGGCCATGAACACCACTTGGGCCGGAAACTGCTGATTTTTCGAAGGAAACTCGGGTTTTCGCGCGATTTTGGTTCCGACTCTTATAATAAATTAAATTATATAACTTAATGATTTTACAAACCATGAGAATTTTGACGGAACTAAATAAAATGTGAATTTATTTAACGGAAAACAGCTAGCTTTAACGGAAAAAGGTTCGGGTTGCTACAAAGACAACATACCTCTCTAGTGGTATCGATTTCTATGTGAAATTGAAATAGTCATTCTATGTATACCTTGTTTTCTAATTACATAAACAAATATGAGTAACCAAACATAAAATTGTTATCTTTATGTAGGAAAAATATTTTAGTTAACTAACAAATTAAATAATATAAGTATAACAGTTAAGAGTTTCAAAACATTAATATTTTTATTAATCAATCAATTAAGTAATACATGTTGAAATTTTTACAATCATTATTAAAAAACATTTGAAATATTATATTTTAAATGAATTTTGGTTGAAGTGTTTTGACCTCCATTATAATATATATATATATATATATATATATATATATATATATATATATATATATATATATATATTGAGAGAGAGAGAGAGAGAGAGATAAGGAGAGAGATGGAAAGTATAATATATGTATGAGTTTTAACTAATTATCTTTCTGAAACGGTACAATTACAAAACAAAAAAAAACATATTTAGCATTACGACTGTATTACAATAATCCAAAAACGAAGAAAATATAAAAACGAATTAGTATAACAAACTTACAAATTAAAAGCTCTAATATAATAGCATATCTCCAAAAGTGTATTACAATAATAATAAAATGAAAAAAATATAAAAACGAATTAGTATAACAAACTTACAAATTAAAAGATATAATAAAATAACATATCTCCAAAAGTGGTCATAAGACCTCAACCCAATACAAAAACTTTTAAGTTTGTTTTCTTTCTGAAATTTGTATATGATTTGTATGCATGTCTTCCCAAAAGATTGTCTTTCTTATAGTAAACTTTTCACTAAATGTTAATTATAGATGATATAATTTATAAAACTTTTGAGTGTTAAATCATAATTAATAAAACATTTGAGTTGCATTAGTTAAAAAAAACGGTTTTAAATGAATGTGGTTTGAGAAAGTTAAAAAAAAGGTTTCAAATGCATGAGTTTAAAAAAAATGCTAATTTTATAAGTATATATGATGATATAGATAAATTTATTTGATTCAAACCCTTTAAATATACCTTATTTTTAATTAAGCAATTTACTTTTCATATTTATGGTAAATATCGTGTTAGCAAAGTAATTTACTTTTCATTTCTAACAAAAGTAAATTTCTTGTTAGAAAGATATTAAATACAATGAATTAAATTATTTACCTGTAGGTGAATGAAATAAGTACTCTCAAATATGAGTCTAAACAAAAAAATTTAATGCATCCACCAAATATCACAATTGTGGCTTAAGTATGTCCCACTGATGGAACTTGTATTGTCATTTGAAGTATCATGAACTATATTATATTTTTGTAAAACATCTAAAATTACATTGAAAAAAATTCATTCAAAAAGATAAAGCTCATCCCTAAATGTATCTAGCGATATGTTTGGAGAAAACATGTAAATTTCAAATAAAATAATGAATGCATGTATACTTTAAAGGCTTAGCGGCACAGCTTGTTGCCCGTTTGTCATCTCACTCATTGTACGATGACAATTGAACTTGTTGATGTAGTTGAAAATGAAAAGTATTAAATATACTTTTAAAAAAAAAATGCATATATAAATCGTTTAGAATATATATATATATATATATATATATATATATATATATATATATATATATATATATATATATATATATATATATATATATATATATATATATATATATATATATATATATATATATATATATATATATATATATATGAGTTAAATCAAATCGTTTGCAAAAAATAATGTTCCAAAACAACAAAAACAATTAAGATCTTCTTTATTTCAAGTAATGCTTGAATAAAATAGCTAGTCATACGTATATAAATAAAATAATTAAATTGATAATGACATCATATACTTATAAACATTTGTTTTTTTATTTGAATGAATAGTCTAACGATGTTACTAAAATATACTCAATCATGGATATTTGTGTGTGGATATATGTCCGGGGAGTACACGCCTACACACATGTGCTTAGTAAGTAAATTACTATTTTTCAAAACTACTCACATCTACGAGTATAAAATGAAATGACGATTACAAGGAGCGGTAGACTTGTCAATAACGATGGAGATCCAACACCTCAAAATGTCGGAATTGGAGCTGCTCATTTTACTATATACGAAGTTTGGTTGATGGTGTAAACTATGCGAGATCAATTACGACGTGATTTTAGGGAACTTCGAACTCAAGAGATATAAAATTCTAGTGGCAGAATGCCATTGATCAACGACCCAATAAACGGTCAACCTATTTCTACTCCTAAATCAGCCCTTCAGGAAGGAAACAATGACTTTGAAAGTAAACAAGGTCCACAACCTCCTCCAGAAAGACCATGCGACCAAAGGAATATGTAACATACAGTTTTGAGGTATGTTATATTATAATTTAAGATTTGAGTTTAGGGAGTCTTCACGGTGTGGGAAGGATGGTCACGATGTGACGAAGCATTTTCTGTTTGTGGGTCTTTGACTCACCATGACGTGGCAAGGAAGGCCACGGCGTGGCCGCCACTGACATATTAAACCATAATTATCTAGGTTTTGCATCCTATTTAAAGGAATGAGGAGGCTAGGGTTTTCTCACCCTCAACCTTCACCACCCTCTTTAACTTAGAAGATACCCTAATTCCTTTTCCTCCATTGTTGAAGCTTTCTTGAGTGCTTTTGAGAGTTTTTAAGGAAGAAGAAAGAATGAGTTAGCCAAGGATCAATAAGAAAGTATCCATCTCCCTTCCTAGCTCGATTTTGGCCCCTTGTAAGTGTTCAAGGTCCACCTTTTCAATTATAGAGGGCTACATCTTATATTGTGTCCCATTTTCTTCTTGACCTTCTGAGATAGAATGGTGAGATTTTATAAAGGTTGCAACTTTATGAATCTCTGGATCATTTGGAGTAGTTCATGGTTTAGATATGAAGTTTGGTGGGTTGTTTGAGCCATGCATAAGATTTTGGTCATAAACCCCCATGTTGACCTAAGTTAAGTCCAAGACATGCATTGGCCATGCATGTCTAAAACTCACCAATCTTTAGGTTGGTTTTAGTGTTTTAAGCTCTTCTGGAGCAAATGGGCTTAAGACTTAAGGGAGTAAGTGCTTCTTGATTAAGCCCATTTGATGGTTGTGTCTTTTGGACCTAAGATTTGAGATCTAGACCCCTTGGTGAGTCTCAAGGGATAAAGTTGGAAACTTTATCCATTGAGATCTGGACTTTGGAAACTTTGGGATCGAGGGATTCGACTTAACCCATTAAGTCACTTTGAACCCAATGCCCACAGCGTGGCCTGAGTTGCCACGACATGGTGACTAGGGAAAACATGTCTTTTTTTCATTCGAGGGCCACGATGCGGCCAAGGATGGCCATGACCTAGCAAGTCAACTTTGACCATTGACTTTGACTTTTGACTTGCATTGACTTTTGGTCAAACACCTAGTCTTGGAAGGAAAGCTAAGGATATACTTTGTACGGATGTGTAGGTGGTTTATAACATTTGTTTTCGCGGCAGTAGGAGCAATAGCAGTTGATCATCGTTTGTTAGGTGAGTCTCTTCACTGTACTCGTGGGTCGAAGGCACCAATGTTGGCCTACTGAATTATATTTGTAGGATGATAATTGTCTTTATGACACTTGCTGATATGCCTGTATGTGCTTGTTGTCTATTTTTGCGGATATGATTGTATGCTTAGCTGTAAGGGGTTAAATATACACATTACCGGTTGAAAGATACCGAATGGGGTGAAATAGACTTTGTTTTACTTCCTAGTTGTTATGTATGTTTAATATGAGGTATTATGGTGGAAACTACTAAGCTTTGTGCTTACAGTTTTATGTTTATGGTTTCTGGTACTTCCAATTCCAAGGGGAAGGGTCCAACATGATCGCACCGTCTCCACTAGCATTCTGCATTTTATGTCATGATTTGTACTCTAATAACTATTTTATACGTTATCACAATTTGATGGATTTTGAAATGAATGAATAATGTTTCCGTTGGTTTTAAAATAAAATTTTTACATAGTAATTTTTGGGTCGTTACAGAATGGTAATTTCACAAGACTGTGCAAATATAAGGACTTTTTGACTTACAAACCGACATCATTTCATGGGAAGGACAATCCAATTGGAGTTATGGACTAGATTTCTGAAATATAGCTACTTCATTATGAGTGGTTCCAATAGGAAGTTACATACCATCTATGTTGTGTGCCAATTTAAAGGTGCAACAGTTTGTTGGTGGAACACATTAGGAAAGATGATTAGCCCTAACAAGCCACTGCATGTAACATGGGAAGAATTCTTGGTACATTTCAAGCACAAGTTCTTTTGAGCTCAAAACATGCTAGAGTTGGAGAACCACTTCCTAACACTGAAGAAGGGGAGCATATCCATTTTTTAATATAACAAGGATATCACACACAAGATGGAGTTCTCCTTGCATATTGTCTCCGACGAACTAGAAAAGATGGATTTGTATGCAAAGGGACTACCATGGGAGTACTTTGTGCCATTATATCAAACACCTACTCTCTAGGCCGCCATCTAAGTTGCCAAGTCTATTGAAAACATGATAAAAGGAAGTACCACCAAGAGAGTTGAAGTTGGCGAGAAGAGTAAATTTGAAGGATCCTTAGGAAACAACAACAAAAACAAGTTCTCAAAATCAAACACCAACAACAATAAATCTGGGAGCAACCAAGAAGAATTATGGTATGACCAGTGCAAAAAGAAGCATTTTGGTGACCGTGTCATATGCTACAAGTGCAAGAAGCCAGGTAATGTTTCTTCAAATAGCCTGATAAAATGAAACATTTGCTATAATTACGAAGAATGGGGCACATGAAAACTAAGTGCCCAAAAGCTAAGAAACCAACCCAGAAGATCCTTCTAGCAAAACCCAAGGTCTGAAGCTAGAAATTGACCCTCAATGAAGACAAAGAAGATAATGACGTTGCTTCAGGTACAATTATAGCAAATCAAATTCATGTCAATGTTTTATTTGATTCAAGAGTAGATCACTCCTTTATTTCGTATATATTTGGTAGAAAACTTAAATTATCACCACATAGATTAAATTCCCCAGTAATGGTAGAAGTAGTTGGTGGTAGGAATGTATTTGTTAGTAATAAGTTAGAAAGCGTAACCATCAACTTAAATGGAAATAAATGCCATAAAGCATTGTTACCCTTTGAGTTAAATGCGTTCTATGTCATTTTAGGCATGGACTAGTTGGGGGAAAATCTTAGATACATCTTATATGGAAGGAAGATGGTGCGGACCAATCCTGGTGGAAGACAACCATCCGTCGTATACGGTGATAAGAGAATACCGAATTCTGGAATATTACAATGATGAAATCTATAAGATGCTTTAACAAGGGATGTACACCATTCTTTGTGTATGTCATCGATGCAAAGAATGAAAAGAAGGCAATGACTAAAATACCAGTGGTGTGTGATTTTCGAGAGGTATTTATAGATGATTTACTTATATTACCACCAAAGAGACATGTAGAATTCAGAATTGACTTACTACTAAGCATGACACCGGTTGCAAAAGAACCTTACCGTTTAGCACCTGCAAAAATGAAGGAGTTAATTACACAAATCTAGGAATTATTGGACAAAGGTTTCATTAGACCTAGTTAATCACCCCAGGGAGCTCCAGTACTCTTTGTGTTCGGGTGCAAAGTTCTCCTTGGATGTGTTGTTTTTGAGTCAATAGTCTTGAGGCATCGAACTCCTTCGATGTTTAGATGAATCGAGTTTCGCTATGGGTCAACTGGTTTGAAGAATCGAAACTTGGAACATGTTGGAAGCGGATTAGAACGGATCGTTCAATGTATAGGAGGAATCGCTCGACATGAGAAGGCTATTCCGATGTCTTCGCTATGATCGTGCTTTGGTTAATTGATTTAGAGATCGAAGTCTTCGATATTGGTGATATGGTTTAGATGTCGAACACACCTTCACTATTTGGTCGATTTGTGAATGGATTCGCTTTGGGTTAATCGGATGTGATGTCAAACACAAGTTCAATCTGTGGATAGAGTGTTCGATGTATGGACAACAAGATTCGTTGTGTGAGTTCTAGTCACGCATCTGAGAAACGAATTGAGGAAGAAAAGAATAATTTTTTATTTAAGTCCTTGAACTTTCAAAGAAGTGGCAATTTTCACCCAGTTTTGAAATGGGGATAAAA
Organism: Lactuca sativa; assembly: GCF_002870075.4. NCBI lineage: Eukaryota > Viridiplantae > Streptophyta > Magnoliopsida > Asterales > Asteraceae > Lactuca > Lactuca sativa. The sequence goes on along the minus strand of NC_056627.2, from coordinate 322,832,222 downwards.
TTTTGTGAAGAATGCATAATTTTTGTTTCGAATCCCTAAAGTTTCAACGAATTGGCAAAAATTACCCACTTTCGACATTGGGGTAATTTTCAGTGACATGGGATATTTTTCAAGTTCAGTCCCTGAAGCTTATGCGAATCGACACTTTATGCCCAATTTTTCATTTAGGGTAAAGTTTCGCAGTGGAAGATGTTTTTGGTGCAACGGGTCCCTACATAATTTTACAATTGACACTTTATACCCAGTTTTGAAAATTCTTGCAACTTTCACCTATAAGTCGAAAATTTTCACAAAATTTGGAATTGTTTTTGACTTTTCGTGATTGTGATCGTGCAAGATTTTCACGGTTTCATTTTTGGCACACATCGCGGGGGAGATTGGTCAAGATAATTCCTTGACCTCTTCTCATCCTTTGTGGGTTTTATAATCACTTGTTGATTTAAAAAAAGGGAGAATGTATAAATGGCTATTCGAAGACTCTCGGGTATTCATTACAGATTTGAAGACCGGTATAACTTCAAGGAGGAGTTGGTCTTGATCGCACGAGCTCGTTTGGAAACTGAAGCCGGGGCATCTAATCCTAACTTTGAGGGGGAGAATGTTAGGGTGAAAAGTTCTCCTTGGATGTGGCTTACCCTTTTGTGATGTGTAATGGGTATAGCCTTTCCTATAATTAGGATGTGAGTGGCTCCCATGTAGTGTAAGAACTTGTAAAACCCATTTTTTGAGGGTTAGTTTAGTGAGAGAAAGAACAAACCCACGTGTACTCTTACTATTGTCATTGAGCTTAAATGTGATTATATACTCCTCATGTTCTTGATGTTTGAATGAGTCACTAGATCCTTTCAATTCCACACATATCATCATAATTAGGATCACTACACTTTGTAAAGAAGAAATACGGTGCGATGAGAATGTGTATTGATTATCAAGATTTGAACAAGGTCATGATAAAGAATGGATGCCCACTACCTAGAATAGATGATTTGTTTAATCAATTGCAAGGAGAAAAAAATGTTGACAAGGAAACCTTTAAAATAAGGTATGGTCACTACAAATTCTTTGTTATGTCGTTTGGGCTAACAAATGCTTTAGCAACATTCATGGACCAGATGCATCGAGTTTGTAAACCTTTTCTCCATAAATCAATAATAGTGTTCATTGATGACATCTTGATTTACTCAAGGATGGAAAAGTGATTCCAGAAAGGAAAAGAGCGAGATCGTTGAAGATTGAGGTGATTTCAACGATTATAGAGATGATCAAAGAGGCTCAGACAAGAGCTTTTGTAGAAGATGTGAAGAAAGAAGAATGTTTGGGAAAGACGTTAGTATTTAAAGAAGACAAACGAGGGTTGAAGGTATTCAAAAATCGTATTTGGGTGCCGAAGATGGGCTAAATAGAAGATATTCTCATGGAAGAATCTCATGAAACGATGTATTATATACACCCACGAAGAACCAAGATGTATTTGGACCATAAACCCTATTACTGGTGGCCAATAGTGAAGATTGAAGTGGAAACTTACATGGCTGAATATGTGACTTGTTCGAGTGTGAAAGCATAACATCAGAAGCTATATGGAGACTTGGAATCTTTACTGGTGCCCATGGGTAAGTGGGATGACATTACCATGGATTTCATAACCAAGTTGCCAAATACAAAAAAGGTCATGAAATTATTTAGGTTATAGTAGAACAGTTGACGAAGAGTGCAAATTCCTTAGCCGCACGAAAGACCTAATTTATGGAAAAGTTGGCAGGAGCCTACATAAAGGAGATTGTCAAGATTCATGGTGTACCCATATCGATTGTATCAGATAGAGATAATCGATTTAATTCTTGATTCTGGAAGAGTATACATGCCGAAATGAGTATGGAACTATTTTTAGGTGCTGCCTGTTATCCATAAACGGACGAATAAAGTGAAAGAAATATCCAAACATTGGAAGATATGTTGCAGGCGTTCACTTTAGAATTCACTGGTAACTTGTATGATCACCTACTATTAGTAGAATTTGCCTACAACAATAGTTATGACTCAAGCAACAAGATGCCTCATTATGAAGCACTGTATGGAAAAAAGTGTCGGATGCTATCTTGTTGGTTAGAATATGGAGAAAAGTACTTTGTGGGTCTTGAAATTGTTCAAAAAATTGTTGATAAAGTCAAAAACCATCCGAGAAAGAATGCTAGCTACTCAAAATCGTCAAAAGAGCTATGCAGATCAGAAGCGACAACCTGTAACTTCTGAGGTCGGTGATCAGGTGTTACTTAAAGTATCTCCATGGAAGGGACTTATTAGATTTTGAAAATATGGGCAGTTAAGTCCTCGTTTTATTGGATCGTTCAAAGTACTTCAAAGGATAGGGAAACAAGCATACAAGCTTGATTTTCCAGATTAACTGAAGGGTATTCATAACACCATTCATGTCTGTTATTTAAGGAAGTGCTTGGGAGGAGAACCTAACATGATTCAACTTTTTGAATTAAGGATTGATAAGAATAAGAGGTTAGTTGAGGAGTCTAAAGGGATTTTAAATCGAAAAAGGAAAAAGTTGTGGCACAAGATGATCGATTTGGTAATTGTGCATTGGAAGCATACTATCGGGCCAAACCTTACTTGGGAAAGATAAAGTGACATGGAAAGTCGCTATACACAACTGTTTTTCGTTGTATGATTCCATGACGGAATTATCCCAAGTGGGTGATAATTGTAACACCCATAATTTTCGTTAGACAAATCGTCTTCAGGTACATTAGTGAATTAATGTAAAATTCTATTATAAATAAATAAATAAGAAATATTCTTACATGTTGTGTGCTTACAAAAGTGTTTTTGTATATGATATTGTATTAATGTTATACAGATAAATATTGTAATCATATAATATTTGCATACAAATACGGTTAAAAACATAACGAAAAATCTAAAAATAACAATTAAAAATAAAAACATATTTTGGATAATGATCTAACTGAAATTCATAGTAGTCATGAATATGAATCTGTCAATATAAAGAACGCCAAAATCTGACTCTGTATGATAAAGTTATGATTTTTCAAAGATTCACGTTTGACAGGATGCAACTATGTGTGTCATATTGGTTTCTCGTTGGAAAAAAATCTAAATGAGAGTTGTAATACTATTCGATCTGAAATCGTCGATATAAAGAACATCGAAAAAGAAGCTCATATAAAGAAGTTACGAATTCCACAACACCAATATAGTGTAAGCCTTTTGTACCATAAAATGAAAAATAAAATGCAAGTTATCCGATGAGATCTAAATTAAAGTTGTAGTACGTTTCGTTACGAAATCGTGGATTTAAAAATCATCGAAAATGGAGCTCATGTGCTAAAGTTACAATTTTTCGAAATTTCGAAAATTATGACCATCCGGAGAGCGGCACTTGGCTCCACTAGGTAGTCGACTGATGTATTTTATACTCACTAAACCTTTAAATTTATAACCTTAACGGATTTTAGCATCCAAAACACAATAGGCAATGTACCTCGTCACGTAGTAGTATAGTAGAGTAAGTAACAGGTCGATCACAAGGAACAATGATTTTTAAACTAGAAACTAATGGTAATAATTAAACTAAAAGAAATAACTTTATTTGGGGTGTTTATATTTGATTTTTAAAGTCAGAAAAACTTAATTTAAACACTTAACTATAATACATCAAACAAGAGAAAACAACTAGAAAACAATTGGAAAACGATTTTTAATCAACAATAAAAGACACTTCTGTTTAGCTTCAAATCCCCTTTTTCCTATGGTCGATTTCAAGTTAATGGATTTATTCTGTTGGTTACCAAATTATAGTTTACTAGTTATCATGATCTAATTACTTAGCATATATCAACTTATGAACTGTAATTTACAATGGTGAAGCAACTTAAGAACACCAAATTGATTTTAAGATATATATATATATATATATATATATATATATATATATATATATATATATATATATATATATTAATAAGATCTAAGAATTAACTATCTAGAATCAAAACAAGTAAATTTAGCACATATTTGTTGGATTAAGGTGTCTAAGGTCCTAACTAAATTGGTATAATGTTGATGATTAAAAGTAAGGTCCTTTTTGAATTGCCTTCATAACCAGAAAATGGTTTGGATTGATCAAAAGAGAGAGATAAATGATTTATAAATATATTCTATGATTAATATATTAATTAAAAATAGTAGTAATTAATTAAGAATTAATTTGGTATTAATTATGGGATAATTAGAATTAATTAAAGGTGCAAGGGCTAAGTTGTATATGTTTAATAGTTGAACAAAAGAGAGGATCTAAAACTTCACTGGAGTGTGCATGGTTTTAGAGGCTCTTGATAGGGCTTCTAGAAGCCTCCAATCGATAAAAATAAACTACATAATTACTAATTTTAAATATTATTATTTTAAGTTCAAATATAGGGTTTATAGGATTATCAGGCAACTATATAAAAGGGTTTACTCCATGTATTTTTTACCTAACCTATTCCAAAAGAGAATTTCAAAAATTCTCCTTCTCCCCCTTCTCTCCATGAATCCTACGTTTTCTTGAGTTTTGGGTGTGACACACTAGAGGCTACCATACTTTTGGAGCTAGTTAACCAATGAGACTACAAGGGTTTGATTAGCTTTTATCAAATCAAGAACAAGTTATGTGGTTCTATACATGAATTTGATTTCATAGAGTTTATAGTTTTTGGTTGATAAGTATGTTGCTATTAATAGTGAAAAGACATAGATCCAACTCAGGCTGTATGTAGGGACGTGCTTCGGGCCGTAATCGACCCGAACCCGAATAGCCCAAAACCTGAATTGGATGAAAAGTAGGAACCGAAACCCAGACCGATTATACTAATACTAGACTGGTCCGGTTCAGGTAATATTGGGTTTCGGGTCGGGTATTTACCCGAAAGGTCCGAAATAACCCAAATAAACATTAACACTATGTTTCTGACCCGAATAACCCAAATCAACCGAAATGACTCAAATAACCCAAATAAAAAATTATATATCTAGTTCAGGAAAAAAAATACTAAACGTTTATAATTCATATTCCAAAAATCCATAATTCAGAGTCCAAAAATCCATAATTCATGATTTAACATTAAACATTAAATATTAAACATCCAAATTAAAATATGAATCTTAAGTTTTTTGCAAAATAACAATGACCAAATACAAATTAACGATTCGGTAATATTGATTTGTTGTTTTCCCTTTCCACCTCCATTGTTTATCGCGTTTTTCAACTCTTTCGTGATGTCATCATCTTTCAAAACTTCATCAATGTTGTCTACCATTGGCTTCCTTGATTTCCTTACCCAATCTTGGGTGCAAACCAATGCCTCTAATATATTAGTGGACATATTTGTTCAATATGGATCTAATATCCGTCCACTTGTACTAAAAGCCGCCTCGGACGCCACAGTAGAATTTTGTAGTCCCCAAATATCTACCAACATAAACAAAGAAAGTGTTAAAATACAATTATAGAAAAAGCATACAAATAAATAAAGTTATAGCTTTCGCCATACGAGCTAGAATAGGGTAAAGAGATGCATTTGGTTTCCACCAAAGTAGAATGTCAAAATCTTTATTGTATTTAAGTGACCGCTCGTTTAGGTATCGTGTCAACTCCGTTTCTGTAGATGTCGATGGGTAATCCGCTTGTACTATTAAATCACCCATGAAGTCATTCTCATCATCAAACATAACTACGTCTTCATGAGCACGTGTTTGAATTTGAGAAGACTCGGTATTGTCGAATTTTGCTTTGTAGAAATTAAAAAAATTCTCAGTTTTTTTTTCAATGCCCTGTATTAAGGCCTTAGCCTTCAAAGTGACCTCCGAGTTTAATATGGGAGGTTCTTCGGTATTCTTCAACCTAATCAACTTCTCAAAGTCTTGTTGAAGAAACTCAAACTTCAACCGTGGATTTAATACGATCGCAAAGTACAAAAAGTCATTTAATTTTTCAAAGTCGCCCCAATACTTTTCATATTTGTCAATCATATCCTTCCTGTTCAAGCAAAATTGGGGAGTTGACACCCAATCTCTAATGTGCTTGTACACATCACATATTTCTGCAATAAAAAACGATGTGTCATAGGTTTTGTTGACGTAGATATTATGTCGGTTTTTACCTTGAATTTCTCAAGAAATCCAACCATAGCTCTACAAATTTTGAAATCTTCTTCTACGGGGGACACAACATCTCGAACATATGTAGGATCTATTAAAATAAAATAAGTGTAAACTGAATTTTAAATTGTGTTCTACATGCTGGAAAAAAGTTTAGGCAAATTGGACAGATAATGAAGAAGATATGACAGTTCAAAGTGGACAAAAAAATCTACAAACATGCTGAATCAGAAAGAACAACTTCAATACCCCATGTTTAAGGGTCTGTATCTCATTGAATATACAACCAAAAATGACATAAAATAGTGTAAACTGAATGTTAACTTGTTGTAACACCGTGATTTCCAAAAACAAAATTTTTCATTTAAATAATCAATTTAATATTAAAACACTTCTTTAAAATCTTATTCACATTCGAATTACAAAATATAGTTTCATTTTCATTTGAATAGACAACCAGGATCCTCCAAAGCACAACTCTTTCTTCGGTGTGTACAATCGAACCGTTGCCATCCCGCGTTACTATAAGAACCTGAAACAACATAACATAAACAACGTAAGCACGAAGCTTAGTGAGTTCCCCAATATACCTTACGCACATACGCCTTTCCAGGCCCTGACCCTCCGGTCAACATAACATTGCCTTCCGGCCCGGACCTTTCGGTCCACATAACATTGCCTTCCGGCCCGGACCATTCGGTCCACAATATATATCGCCTTCCGGCCCATAAGATAATTGCCTTCCGGCCCATACACATATATAGCACATAATACAAATACTCAACCACATAAAGCACATACACCATATATCATACCTGACCTTTCTGTCACATAATACTTTGCCTTCCGGCCCATATATAAGCATGTATATCACGCGTAGCAGCTAACTTTCCATTTATAGCATATAAACATAACACATAACATACTTGACCTTCCGGTTACACAATCAAACCCTTCCGGGTGAAGTATAGTGAGAAGACTCACCTCGCAGTCACTGGAAGATAGCAACTCCTGAAATCCCTTACACTTGATCCTCCGAGCTACAAGCTCCCTGTCACATCATATGTCTCTTATTAATACTTCTATCCTCCTCATTAGTTGACCCTAAGAAATCACACCAGTCAACTCTAGTCAACAGTCCGCTGTCAACTCGACTGGACTCGGCGAGTTCCCTGACGACTCGGCGAGTCTGGTCGTCCTTCAATCCTCTAAGATTCCCCTTCTACTCGTCGAGTATCCTCTTTGACTCGACGAGTCACTCCTGGAAGAATCGCGGGGCCACCCCGACTCCACTCGCCGAGTCTGAAGAACAACTCGGCGAGTCCCAGTGAATCTTCAAGCTACTCGCCGAGTCTGATCATCCGACTCGGCGAGTCCACGCCATGCAGTCGATCGAACTGCTTCCTGAGATACATATATTCCCGAATAAACAAACATGGGACCTTCTGGACCTCTAAGGGTCCTAATACAAGGTTATAAACATTGGGTAACGACACAACAATCCGTCTAATCTCCAAATGGGTTTCACAAACCCTAAATCCATGCACACATTCACATCACAGAAAATAATCCGAAAGGTTACCTGAATCATGCACCCTCAGTGTCCCCAAGCCTCAAAACGTGATTCCCTTGTTGTCCCATTAGCCAAAACCTTCTCCTTCTTGGACAATAACTTCCTCAAATCACCAATGATCTTCAATCCTTGCTCTAGCCGCTCCAGTCGCCTAGGGTTCCTCCCAATCGATCCAAAGTCGTGAAATGACGGCATAATAACCCTTATATACGACCCAATACTGAACGGCTAGGGTTTCCGCTGAACAGCGTCGACTCGCCGAGTCCATACCTGGACTCGTCGAGTCCAGTCGCGAACCCGCGACCAAATCTGCGACCCTACTCGGCGAGTCTGGCTCCCACTCGCCGAGTCTCCCCTTTAAAACACCCCAAAATTGCAATTTAACAATACTCGAGATTTTGGGCTGTTACAATTCTCCCCCACTAGAATTAGACTTCGCCCTCGAAGTCTCACTCTGAAAATAGCTCTGGCTGCTGCTCCCGCATCTCACGTTTCGGCTTCCCTAGACACCACCGATCTCTTCCGAGGCCGCTACTGAACCAATACCAGCGGTACCTTCTTGTTCCTCAGAACCTTGATATTCCGATCTCCGACGGCCACTGGCCTCTCGACGTAACACAAGCTCGCATCCACCTAATCGTTCTCTAGTAGAACCATTGCTGACTCATCCGCTATACACCTCTTCAATTGCGACACATACCAGTGTCATGGATCCGTCCCAATTCCGTTGACAGCTCCAAACGATAGGCCACCCTTCCTACCTTCGCACCTTCACGAAAAGACCCAACATACCGGGGCCCCCCAATTTACCCCTCTTCCTAAATCGAAGCACCCCATCAGAAATACGAAGTCGCTGACCTGAATCATATGCTCGTAACGGCGTCTGCCTGCATAACTTTCCTGCTAACTCTAGACGATCACTAACTCTCTTTAACCTGCTGAGTCTGCTTTGACAACTAAAGTACGAACTCTGAACTGCTCATCACTCTCTGTAATCGGAAATTACCCACGATGCACTCTGCTCCAAATCTCAACGATCACTCAATCCATAAGGGTTAGGAAACCCTGAACCACCGGATCCCCGATCCAAAGCCCACTTTGCCCATTCCGGACCGACTGAGAGATCCGTCCTCCCTCTCAGATCAACTCTCACAAGTTTCCTCTTGCCATCACATACACCTACTGAACTAGTCCCAACACCCGCAGGTGGAAAGACCCGACACACTGATGATATCCTCGAACATCTCCCAATATGAACCACTACATCCACCCTACACTCTGATCAGATTCACACTGAGAATTTAAGATTTTCTCTCTCCATGCATCCTTTCTGAGCCTCAACAGACATCCCAACCGGATGGGTTCCTACTCCACTGCCGCGAACACGATGCTCACAACCATACTCGAAATACTCTATCCATAACTCTGCTCTGCAGCTTTCACTTTCGTGAACTTGTACCCCCTTCGGAGTTACATACCCTCCTCTTTTCCTTTTCCACGGAACTCTCTTGAACATAATGCCACTCCAACCGGTGCCACGGTGCTCGCCCCAAGCGACACCACCCTTTTTGCGTAACTGCTATTCACATACTCTGGTTCTCATTGCAGGGGCTCTCAATCCCACGCACTCTCTCCACTCATCAAAATCACTGCCTCCGCTAAACAAGATCAATAACCCGGGGCCAGACCTTCCAATGCAATCACACTGCAACATACGCGATCCGCAAATCCCGAGCTAATCCAGCAATACCAACAGAGTCTCCAGTATGACTGGACCGACCCTCATAACACATACTAGCCACTCGAGGCTATATCTCTGTGGGTCCGTACACCCAAACTCTGCGAACCCTCGGGTTCTAACTCTGGGAACCTTCCGGTTCCCGCTCTAGAAACATGCACAACATAATCCCGTGGGATTAATGCAGTACAACCCATCACGTACCTCAAACGTACCAATACTCTGATCGCAAAATTCCGATTACTTACTCAAGCTTGATCCCGACCTCCTCTCAGGTCTCCACAATCAAATGCCCTAGGTCTGTATCTCGCCCCACACACTCAGCACTCGCTCTCGTCGGCCTATACTTTGCGCTGACAAACACTGCTGAATCCCAACAGCTAAGCACCCTTACATACTCATCGATCTCCCGGAGAATTTTACAATTCTCCCCCACTAAAGCACTGACTAACTACCACCGGTCGTCATTAACGACCTTACAGAACAATCCTGTACAAAGAGAACAATTACACACTGACTGCTTCCCACAAGCACAAGCAACCCTCAGCAAAACACACCTCCTCCCTGATCAACCCACTCACAAGAATCTAGCCCTTCAATCATCCACTCCCCGACTGTAGATGCTACCCGACAATCAACCCAGTGCCGCGTCTCCCCTAACAACCCCCACGAACGATAACCAAAGGAATCCTCGACAATAACCCATAACCAAACTCACAATCTGCCCAAAGGATGAACACCACATCGAAAGCCGCACAAGACTACTGACACTAAAACACCAATTATAACCATACCCAACCATCAGGGAATAACGAATGCCAAAGCGAAAACCTGAAGCACCAATCCATAACCATGCCAGACCCGCGAAACAACGAATACCGCATCGAAATCTATACAAGATACCAGCACAAACAATAAGCCAAATCAATGCCCGACAATTAAGACATCATGAAAGCATCATACCCGCAGCTGCCTCCGGCACTGCTCCGTCTCCCTCTGCCGCAAGCCGATAAGTACGACCCTGAGTCCTAGGGCTCTGCTCCATCCTGTCCTCCTCCTGAACTCCTCAAGGTGGCCGATGCTAGAGCCTGCACCGGTCCTGCAGGAAACTGTGGACGGTTGACCCTCAAATGTCCAACCTGCCGACACTGATAACAATTCCTGAAATCTCGAATTGGCACTGACTGCCGACAATCCCGTGCACCGTGCCCCTCCTTTCCGCACTTGCGGCATGCACCACTGGGCCAACAAGCTCCGGTGCCATCTCTCTCACACTTCCCACAAGTGTGACCGCTCCGATCCCCCATTCTAACGTCTACGGTCATGGGCCGTTTCGGCGCCGACTGCGACTGCATCGGGGCCTGCTTCATCTCACGCAACTGCAACTCAACTTCTAACTCACGCCACATGGCGGCCTCCTGCGATACCATCACGGTCTCGCGCCTCTGCGCAGACACGAACTGTCTGATACCCCCCCTTGAGCATACTCGGATATCGGGACATCTGAGCCTGCTCCGAAGCGAACTCAGGGCAAAACATCGCCCTCTCAATAAACATCCCGGTGCTCTCAGTCACCGACTCCAAATCCTGCTTCAGCTTAAGGAACTTCCGAGCCAATTTCTCCTTTTCATCCCGCGGAACATAGCGAGTACTGAACATCCCTCTAAATTGATCCCATGAAACTGCAGCCCTCTGCGCATCGGAAAATGACCTCGTGGTCAATCTCCACCAATCCTTCGCCCCGAGCCTCAATAGGTTCAGAGCACACCCCACCCTCTGATCAGCAGGGCATAAATTCGTGGAGAAACACCCCTCCATGCCTGATAACCATCTCATAGCAACAATCGAGTCCTGAACTCCATCGAATGTGGGAGGCTTCGCATAATAGAAGTCCCGATACTGAAAACCCCGACTAGCCCCTTTCTTTGCCGTTGCTACAGCCGCTGTAACCGCCGCGGCAGCCGTCTCTGCGAAAGCCGCATATCGCTCATCCAACTACTTCAATCATAGTGGTCCTGATCGACCCAAACAATTCTGGCGACTCAGCCCGCAACAATGTAGCGACCTCATCACGCAGGATCTCGCGAACCCTCGCATCCCGCTCGCTCGTGCTCGTCCGATCGATAACCGGATAACAAGATAGCCACAAGCATCATCCACTACGAACCATGGTACTCATCCCATGACATCCCTCCTCAACATGCCTCGGTGTATGGTACCTGAACCATAGCACCACTCCTCAATCTGCTCCAATGTATGGTGCCCGGACCATAACATCACTCTGTATCCGCTCCGATGTATGGTATCCGAACCATAACATCACTCCTCAATCTGTTCCTTAGGACCTTTAGAATGCCCCCTGTATCAAGTATGGGTCCTCTGCTTTCAGTAGTACGGGCCCATACTACCTGCCACATCTACCCATACTTTCCACACGGACCATCCCAGAGTTCCTAAGTAGCTGATAAACCTGCTCTTTCACCCATCTCATCGTGCGTGCTCGCTTTCCAGCGAAATCCTCTACTCTACCAGCGCACTCATTTGGCTAGGTTTACTCCCTAGTCCCTTCCGCCGTCCTCCCACTTCTTTGCTATCAGCTGCTGAAGAGTTCCTAATGATGCCAGCCCTCTACCTCCTGAGTATCGTCATACTCACTTAGTAGCTGACTCCCATCATCGACAACTCCACAAAGCACAAAGCAAGCAGCATTCGAGCATTGAAGCATACATAGGACTCCCCATCTGTGGTAGCTCCACCTTCTCGGCTCATCCTCGGAAGTACCTCTGTACCCCGTAACTTTACCCCTTGTGCGTTCCAACTAGATACTCTCACTCATCACATATACACAAAAGCATAACGCACATATAACAGCAAACCCTAGACTAAGGCATCACACATCAGGCCACTCTAGTCCTAAGATATGAAATACCTAGCCTGTCTCTAGCATGCAATAATGTCTCATAAAGTGCATAATAGATATGTCATAACACAAAAGTAAGGGTATTTTGGGAAATCACCGTTTGGCTCTGGCTGATTGTACACACTGCTCTTTCTTGCTTTCTCTTTGAACTCTTATTCACTTTAGAAAACCATTTATTTGGAAAACCTTTTCTTACTTCCTCAGTTTGAGTCCAGATTTACCCGTAGGCGCGTCCGAATCCCTCAAACCAAGGCTCTGATACCAATTTGTAACACCGTGATTTCCAAAAACAAAATTTTTCATTTAAATAATCAATTTAATATTAAAACACTTCTTTAAAATCTTATTCACATTCGAATTACAAAATATAGTTTCATTTTCATTTGAATAGACAACCAGGATCCTCCAAAGCACAACTCTTTCTTCGGTGTGTACAATCGAACCGTTGCCATCCCGCGTTACTATAAGAACCTGAAACAACATAACATAAACAACGTAAGCACGAAGCTTAGTGAGTTCCCCAATATACCTTACGCACATACGCCTTTCCAGGCCCTGACCCTCCGGTCAACATAACATTGCCTTCCGGCCCGGACCTTTCGGTCCACATAACATTGCCTTCCGGCCCGGACCATTCGGTCCACAATATATATCGCCTTCCGGCCCATAAGATAATTGCCTTCCGGCCCATACACATATATAGCACATAATACAAATACTCAACCACATAAAGCACATACACCATATATCATACCTGACCTTTCTGTCACATAATACTTTGCCTTCCGGCCCATATATAAGCATGTATATCACGCGTAGCAGCTAACTTTCCATTTATAGCATATAAACATAACACATAACATACTTGACCTTCCGGTCACACAATCAAACCCTTCCGGGTGAAGTATAGTGAGAAGACTCACCTCGCAGTCACTGGAAGATAGCAACTCCTGAAATCCCTTACACTTGATCCTCCGAGCTACAAGCTCCCTGTCACATCATATGTCTCTTATTAATACTTCTATCCTCCTCATTAGTTGACCCTAAGAAATCACACCAGTCAACTCTAGTCAACAGTCCGCTGTCAACTCGACTGGACTCGGCGAGTTCCCTGACGACTCGGCGAGTCTGGTCGTCCTTCAATCCTCTAAGATTCCCCTTCTACTCGTCGAGTATCCTCTTTGACTCGACGAGTCACTCCTGGAAGAATCGCGGGGCCACCCCGACTCCACTCGCCGAGTCTGAAGAACAACTCGGCGAGTCCCAGTGAATCTTCAAGCTACTCGCCGAGTCTGATCATCCGACTCGGCGAGTCCACGCCATGCAGTCGATCGAACTGCTTCCTGAGATACATATATTCCCGAATAAACAAACATGGGACCTTCTGGACCTCTAAGAGTCCTAATACAAGGTTATAAACATTGGGTAACGACACAACAATCCGTCTAATCTCCAAATGGGTTTCACAAACCCTAAATCCATGCACACATTCACATCACAGAAAATAATCCGAAAGGTTACCTGAATCATGCACCCTCAGTGTCCCCAAGCCTCAAAACGTGATTCCCTTGCTGTCCCATTAGCCAAAACCTTCTCCTTCTTGGACAATAACTTCCTCAAATCACCAATGATCTTCAATCCTTGCTCTAGCCGCTCCAGTCGCCTAGGGTTCCTCCCAATCGATCCAAAGTCGTGAAATGACGGCATAATAACCCTTATATACGACCCAATACTGAACGGCTAGGGTTTCCGCTGAACAGCGTCGACTCGCCGAGTCCATACCTGGACTCGTCGAGTCCAGTCGCGAACCCACGACCAAATCTGCGACCCTACTCGGCGAGTCTGGCTCCCACTCGCCGAGTCTCCCCTTTAAAACACCCCAAAATTGCAATTTAACAATACTCGAGATTTTGGGCTGTTACACTTGTGATCTACATGCTGGGAAAAAATCAGGCAAATTGGACAGATAGTGAAGTAGATATGACAATTCAAATTTGACATAAAATCTACAAACTTGCTGAATCAGAAACAACAGCTTCAATACCTCATGTTTAAGGGCCTATATCTCACTGAATATACAACCAAAAATAGCATAAAAATAGTGTAAACTGAATGTTAACTTGTGATCTACATGATGGATAAAAAACAGGCAAATTGGATAGATAATGAAGAAGATATGACAATTCAAAGTGGACATAAAAATCTACAAACATGTTGAATCAAAAGGAAAAATCTTCAATACCCCATATTTAAGGGCCTATATCTCATTGAATATACAACCAAAAATAGCATAAAAATAGTGTAAACTGAATGTTAACTTGTGATCTACATGTTGGAAAAAAAATAAGGCAAATTGGATAGATAATGAAGAAGATATGATAGTTTAAAGTGGACATATAAATATACAAATATGCTGAATCATAAAAAAAAACAGCTTCAATACCCCATGTCTAAGAGCCAATATCTCATTGAATATAAAACCAAAAATAGCATAAAATAGGTGTAAAATGAATGTTAAGTTGTGATCTACATGCTGGAAAAAAATCAGGCAAATTGGACAGATAATGAAGAAGATATGACAGTTCAAAGTGGACATAAAAATCTACAAACATGCTGATTTTTTTAAAAAACAAAAAACAATGGAATGGAATGGAATATGGAATTACCTTTAACTTCGAACTTTCCAAAAACCTTCGCCAACTCCTCCGCATTCTTCAATAACTCGTATGTTGAGTTCCATTGGGTTGAGGAATCATTGCACAAAAACTTTTTGGATTCCACATTTAACTCTTTCATGCATTCTTTGAACCTTTGAATCCAATGAGTGGAATTCCTAATATATCTAACGGCCTTTTGCATGCACTTAATACTTGATTGGTGTTCATCAAACCCATCATTAACAATAAGGTTTAGGATGTGAGTCATACACCTTACGTGTAATTGTTTCCCCCTATCGTATAAGTTTGGTAGTTTTTTCATTAGAAATTTAATTTCTTTATTATTTGAAATAGAATTATCTATGGTTATGGTCATTACATTATTGATACCCCACTCTTCAAGACAAGTCAACAATGTGCGCCCAATGTCTTCTCCCCTATGACTATCTAAAGATTTAAAGTTGATAATTGTTTTGTGCATGACCCCATCTTTATCAATAAAGTGGGTCGTGACCACCATATAGCTCGATCGTTGACATGAACTTGTCCAACAATCGGTGGTCAAATGAACATTCGTTAGGGGATGAGTAAAGAACTTATTCAACTTTGCCTTTTCTTCAACATAGTAATCGACAACTCTTTTTGAAACTGTGGTTCTGCATGGCAAAACCACTTTCCCGTTCAATGCATTGGTATACTCAATAAATGCTTCATTCTCTACAAACTTGAATGGTAATTCTCCAACTACAAATAACCTTAACAAAGCTTTTTTTTATTCTTTTCTCATCATGTTTCCAAGTGCCAATACTATTCTCCCCATTTTCATTTTTTTTGAAATTTAAAGTGCATTGATTTTTTAAATTTTCTTCTAAATTTTTTGGGTTCTGTTTACATCTTTTTGTATGTCTAATCATACTAGATGTACCGTTTTCGCCGGACTCACTTTTGAGCAACGTCTCACACCATTTGCATTTGCTATGTTGAACGTTGTTAACCTTAACTTCATCATAATCGGCCCAACAAGCCGCTCTTTTGGTATATTTCTTTCTTCTTCTTTGTTGTTTGACCTTTTCCATCTTTGTTATCAATTTGAGTGTTATCAACCAAAACATCTTCATCATAAATCTAAAACACAATAACAAAATAATTTTAATATCATAAAATAGCAAAATATGCTCTTTAACATTGAAATACAATCATTAATCTAAATTACAATAAGACAATGATTTACAATCACATAATACATTGAAATAGATTAGCAATTTTAACATAGCATATTGTATTTAATATGATAAAATAGCAATGATAACAATTTGAAATAATAAGATCATAACAATTAAAAGAAAAACATTAGATTAAGATAATAATGCTTACTTGAGTTTGTTGACTTGGAACCCAATTGTCCATGATTTAGAATGATTCCTTGAAGATGAAGATTGGAATTCGATTTCTTGATAGTAGAGTGTAGGTCAATTTCTTGAATGTTTGACTTGATTTTTTTTTTGGTGATCGATGACAGTAAACTAGGAAGTAGGAACGATCGATGAGAGCAAAGCCGATGAATCAACGAGTCGATGGAAACTGGGCAGTGGGCAGTGGGTACGATCGACAACCACAAGGGTGAAACAGTGATTGACTACGGCAAACTCGCTTTTTTTAAAACTTCAATGATAGCGGGATTGGGGATACGATCATAGCAGGATACCGGTCTTTTCTCTTTTGCACGACGATATTACTTGCTATGCAATACGCACGGCCAAAGTGACCTTTCATTTTCCGGGTCGGTCTTTTTGGCCCAATTAAATCTTTATTCGGGTAACCCGAACCGAATAACCCATAACCCAAATTGGGCAAAAATAAATACCTGAGAACCGACTCAAATAACTTATTCAGTCCTAATTCAGGCCGGCCCGGTCCGAGTTTCGGTTTCGGTACGGGTATTCGGTTCAAACGCACATCCCTAGTTGTATGTACCCTTAAGAGTTAAATTTAAACCTTGTGTTTTGAGAAGTCTTAAAATAGACCCTATACATATGCACAAGGGTGTGTTACTATATGTATCATTAAAAGTCTATTGAGTCAATAGTTGGCCTCATTCACGAAGCCACTCAATCAGAAAGGTATAAGAAAATGGCCTATAAAATCACCATTAAATGCGTGTCATTGTCACGCACCGCTTCTTTGTGTGGTGGAGGCTCATTAGCCGAAGGGGTTTGATATGACATAATCACATTAAAAGTATAATGTATAAAGTACTAGAACCTTTTATAAAATCTCACTCTAGTTACTTTAGAAAAAATGTGAAATTGTATGTTAACCCATGAAAATGCACATTATTTCTTTGCAAGTCATTAGTGAAGTATGTGTGGTTAACCGACACACTAATATGGGAATACAAAGATGAAATTATGGCACATACTCAAATCTATGGATGTTGATGTAGCATGTATAGTTAACCATCAAGCATGTCAAGCGGGTTTGCGTGGTTATCCACATCTAGTTTGTGATCTTCGCCATCCCAGTCACAAATTGAAGAGCATAATCTGACATTAAACATACCATTAAATAGTTTAATGAATCCCAAATGATTTAGGAATTTCATATTAGATGAAATTGGTAAAATGCTTTACCTACCGAAATTAAATTCACAATTAGATTAATACATACCTCTTCATAATTTCGAATTGTTTTAATGGATCCTAGCCTTGAATATCAATTTGGGTTAAAATATTAAGGATCAAATCAACTAACTAAAATCGTATCTCTTGCTTTATATGTTTGGAAATGGTTATCTTCATCCTCCTCCTCCAATTACTCACAACTTAACTCTCTTGTTTATCATCTCAAAAGACAAGTTTATT
This sequence comes from Lactuca sativa, assembly GCF_002870075.4. NCBI lineage: Eukaryota > Viridiplantae > Streptophyta > Magnoliopsida > Asterales > Asteraceae > Lactuca > Lactuca sativa. Next base: position 322,814,302 of record NC_056627.2, on the reverse strand, counting down.
GGTCCAAACTACATGGATTGGTTGCACTATTTAAAGATGACGTTGAGATATGAGAACAAAGAGTATTATGTTGACACTCCAGTCCTAGAAATTGACAAAGAATCTACTACTCTTGAAGAATTGGTAATATAATCAGTACGTTGACAACACTACAAAGGTTGCTTGTATTATAATTACAACCATGGCACATGAGCTCCAAAAGACCTATGAGGACTATTAGACTTATAAAAAGAACCAGGCTCTTTCTAAAATGTTCCTCAAGAAAGTGAGATAAAAGTGTTATGTGGCCACCAAGACTCTTATGGCATGCAAGTTGAAAGATGGGGAATTTGTGTGTGCTCCTCTGCAGAAAATGCAGAGACACATGGAGTGATTGGAGAAGCTCAATGTCAACTTCAACAATGAGCTTTCCATTGATAGTGTGCTTAACTCCTTGCCTAGTAGTTATGATTAATTCGTTTCGAATTATCATTTGAACAATATTGAGACCATATTGATTGAGCTTCACCATCTATTGCAAATATTTGAAGCAGTAATGACGAAATCTCATTCCAACAATGTTGCATCTGCCCCAATCATGGCTATACAACAGGTCAATTCCCAACCCAAATGGAAAGGGAATGCCCACATTGGAGAGTCTAGTGGGTCAAAGTGAAAGACTAACTTCGATGCTCCCACTATTGAGGATATGAAATAAGCCATGTGCTTTCACTATAGCTAGAATGGCCATTAGAGAAGAAGTTGCCCCAAGTACCTAAAAGATGTGAGAGAGGCTAAGGGCAAGTTGTTGAACTTTTTATTTGGTATGTACTCTATCCAAATCAATAACACTTGTATTTTGAATTCTTGAGTCCTTGATATAGGATGTGGTTTCCATATTTGTTCTGATATGTGGTTTCGAATTTAGGGAGTAAAGGAAAGTGAAGAGGTCGAGCATGGGAAGTTGGAGCCAATCATGGGGAATAGGTAAAAGTCAGTTGTTACTAGGATTGTGATGTTTGAGCTTATGTTTGATTGTGTTAGGGTTGATTTAAACAATTTTTATTATTCATCATAAATGACAAGGAACATAATTTCATTTCATGCTTTATTTAGACAAGGATATCATTATGGTTTTATTAATAATGATGGTATAATTTCAGTTTATCGTAATGCTACATTTATTTTCAAAGCTTATCCTTGTGATGGTGTGTTTGAAACTAGTGTTTGTGTAAATGAACATGGCAATAATGTTTGTAGTATTGATTATTGTCATGGTTTAGACAAGGCGTTATTATGGAATTGTCGTCTTGGGAACATCAACAAGAAACATGTCGCCCAAATCCAAAAGGATGGATTGTTAGAATCGTTTTACCTAAAATCAGATGATGAATGCAAGTCTTGTTCGTTGGGCAAGATGACTAAGTCACCTTTCACATGAACTTGTGAGAGAGGTAAACATTTGTTAGACCTCATCCATACTGATGTATGTGGTCATTTCAGATCCACCACAAGGGATGCTAATTGCTACTATGTGACGTTTATTGATGATTATAGTAAATATGGGTATATTTACTTAATCAAGAATAAATCGGAAACCTTTGAAAATTTTAAAGAATTTAAGCACGAGGTAGAGAATCAATTAAGAAAGAAGATAAAGATGCTCCAATCTGATAGAGATGGAGAATATCTTAGTATTGAGTTCAAATACTATCTAAAGGAATGTGGAATTGTTTCACAATTGACACCCCCTAGGACACCAAAACTTAATGGTATAGTTGAACGGTGTAATCGAACCTTGCTAGACATGGTTTATTCCGTAATAAGTTCAAATTCCATCCGTATATCGTTCTGGAGATATTCTTTAGAAACAACAACCTATATTTTAAATCTTGTACCTATTAAGAAGGTTGCCAAGCAACTCATAAGATATCGACGGGGAAACCTCTCTCACTCACACATATCAAGGTTTGGGGTTTTGAGGCTCCCATTGGGCATGAGACCCAAGATAAACTAGATCCCATATTTGAGGGATGTGTTTTCATTAGCTATCCATAAAATTCTTTTGGATACTTGTTGTATAGACCTTGTGAAAACATGGTCCTCGTAGCTCGAAGGGGAGTCTTTCATGAGAGAGAGCTTATATCACAAGAGGACAGTGGGAGTGCGATTGATCATGAAGAAATTCAAGAGTCATCCGATGAAGGAACCTTTGATGACACTAGCTCTCTACCTGAGGTTGAACCTATTGAGCCCATTAACAATTTCTTACCTCTTCGTCGATCTAGTTGAGTAAGCCAACTACTCGAGTTTTATGGTTTCCATATAATGACAGATGGGGATATGTTAACAGGGACAACACACTAATAAAATTGGAAGATCCGAGTAACCACAAGGAAGAAATGACACGGCCTCAGGCTGAAAAATAGAAAGATGCAATAGAAAGAGAGATTCAATCCATTTATGATAACCAAGTGTGGACCTTGGTTGATCAAGCACCTAGTTGGAAGACTGTAGGTTGCAAATGGATCTTCAAGAAGAAGACCAACATGGTTGGTAATGTACACACCTTTAAGCCAAGGTTGGTTGCAAAGGGCTTTACTCAAACCCAAGAGATTGACTATGATGAGACCTTTTCACTAGTTTCTAAGATTAACTCAATTAGAGTAATGCTTGCAATAGCTACTCATTATGACTATGAAGTATAGCAAATGGATATTAAATTTTTTTCCTTAATAGGAAACAGGTTGTGGATGTTTATATGACTCAAACAAAAGGTTTTGAACATGCCAAATTCCCTAATAAGGTGTGCCAACATAAAAAGTTCATATATGGACTAAAACAAGCATCCTGTAGCTGGAATATTTTCCTCCATGAAAAGGTCAAAGAGTTTGTATAGCAACCCGGATTATGATGACATGTGCAGAATAGTAAAGATCAAGTGAATCACTCAATCATGAAGAACCCAAAGAGTAAATATAATATGTTTAAGCTCTCATTAGATCTAGTAAATTATTACAAAGTGGGTATTACAATAATTCTATCACTAGTCTAATCTCTCCAAAATGGGTCTTACATAAAATGGGAGCTACTCACTTCCTATTTATAGGAAAGACTAAACCCATTACACATCACAAGAGGGTAAGCCACATCCAAGGAGAACTTTGCACCCTAACATTCTCCCCCTCAAAGTTAGGATTGGATGTCCTGACTTCAATTTCCAAACGAGCTCCAAGCAATCAAGACCAAACTCCCCCTCGAAGTAACACCGATCTTCAAATCCGCTTTGGAAAGGAATATTCGAAAAGCTTTGAATACACATTTCTTCATTCTCCCCCTTTTTATAATCAAAAAATGATTATAAAGCCCATAAAGGATGAGCAGCACTCAAGGAATAAACGTGACAAAACTCCCCCTCGATGTGTGACAAAAATGCAACCGCGAAATCTTGCTTGAAAAACAATCACAAAAAGACGAAATTTTTTTCCAAATTTTGTGAAAATTCTGAGTTTTGGGTGAGAGTTGCAAGAATTTCTTAATCAAGGTAATAACTGTCAATTTTGCAAATTCTATAGGGACCCGGTACGAAAAATCAACTTCAAATGTGAAACTTTACCGCAAATGCGAAACTGAGCATAAAGTGTCAATTCGCATCAACTGTAGGGAATGAATCTAAAAAATCTTCCCACTTCACAGAATTACACCCCTAATTCAAAAATGGGTATAAACTGTCTAAATTTTTGAACTTTAGGGACTCGAACTACAACATCTTCACTTCTTCACAGAAAATTACCCCAATTCGAAATTGGGTAAAATCTGTCAAAATGCTGAAAGAGCAAGGACTCGAATTCGAAATGTTGAATTCTTCCTCCCCTATTGTTCTCGACGCAAATGGAAACACATACACCAGTCGAATACAAGTTTGACTCCCATCTATTGCGTTCGACTCTATGTGCTTTCGATTACCAAGCAAGTAATTTCGACTCCAAGCAATTGTGTTCGACTCAAAGCGATTTTTGTTTTTCTATCACACCAACGTTTGACTCGAACTCCAATCAACCTACTCCAGTGGACCTCAAAAATTAACTCACTCGATTGGAACGTAGATACATCACCGGTCGAAATCAAATTCAAGTGCTTTCGATCCACAAGCAGGTCCACATCGAAGAGCTTTCGACTCCAAGCTCTAATTTCTGACCTATCTGTTTTCGACTCCAACAATTAACCTCAAAATTGATTTCGACTATAGAAACCAAAATATGTTCCTGATTCGAATGGAATCATCAGTCCAAAATCAATACTCGACTCGAACAAAGTAATACCAATCAAAAGCAACTTCAAGCAAACACATGTACCAATCAAAATCAACTCTAAAATTGACTCAATTTCGACTCAAATAATCGTTTGACGATCCTCAGGCAATCAGTCAAAATCGAGATAGTCAAAATCATACTTCCGACTTCTACTGTTCGACACCCAAAATTAGTTATTGATTTAAACTACAACAGTCGAAATCAAGTACCCATATGCAAAAGAACAACATTCGAAATCACAATACTCGACTCGAATAAATTCCTGACTCATCTGCTTTCGACCATGATCCACAAATCAAGTTCAACTTGATTCGACACTTAGTCAAAATCGAATTCGATTTCAACTGACTATAGGTTCCGGTCGTAATCAACTTTAAACACCAAGTATCAAGTCTCGATCGAAGTGACGCAAGTAGATCAAATTTCAATTTTCACTTCGATTTCAAGTAATCGCTTTCTCATTCGACTTCAATAAATTTTCCTTAACAATCGAACCTCCATCTGTGAATCGAAACCCCCAGTCACTCGTGATACGATCCTTATACTCGATATCAAATTCAAATAGCCTTCAATTCGAGTTCAGTCATTTCTGATGTCCAAAAGTGAACCTTCCAATGAATCACTAATCCAAAATTGAGATCTAAAATAAAAATTCAATACCCAAGCTACGAGAATTCCAGTTTGAGACCTCCACAAAATAAGAATACTTCCAAGCTGTTGTATGAAATTGATAAGAAAGAATCACGATTTTGTAGATAATCCACAAGCTATATTCGTATCTTAAAGAGATGAAATCGAAAAATCTTTTGACTCGAGAACAAAGATAATTAGATATCTGGATGTGAATGAATTGATTTTTGGTCAAAAATTATCTAATGGACTAAATGAGTGGATTAGACTTCAAATAAGATATATGAACTCTAACAGATCCAATGTTTGGGCTTGAATCACTTAATAGTAACTAGATTTTATTCTAGGCTTGATCTAAAAAAATTATTGGATCACTAATGGGCTCGAAACAAATTAGATCTAACGAGTCAAAACGATCAAAAATAAAAAAACAAAAAGCACGAATTGAAAATAAGATTGAATTCAGGTTTTGAGAAAACTTGAATCGGTCCTCATCGGATCTTCAAGAACCAGGTATCGATCTCAACATGAATTTTTTGGAATCCATTTGAGAATTTGAGAAATCTTCTTGATAATTCTTTTTCCATTTGCAGTACTCGAACTAAGCATTGAAGATCTCGGCTCTTTGGTTGGAATAAGAAAATCTCCAAATTTCACATTGTACCACCCACGATGCATGTTTTACAATCCGTTCTTCTCATTTTTCCAAGATCTAACTTCATCTTCATAACGACTTTGAGAATCTTCAACAGTTTGGGGTTTGGAATTCGAATTCATTGCAACATTTGATGATTGTTGCTTTGGAACTCAAATTTGCTTCATTAATTTCGGCTTTAAGACAACATTTGAAGAATTTTGTTTAGAAACCCAAATGTTCGAGTTTTTGATCTTCTTCTTCTTTTTCTTCTTTGTATTTTTGGATCTTGAAGTTTTGAATTCAAGAACAACATCATTCTTGACAACTTCAACTTTGCAATTTTAAATCAAATCTTTTGGAGTTTGATACATTTGAACTTCTTGGATCGAAGGCTTTCTATATGGCACCATTCCTTCAAACAAATCACAAGAACTCAAGCAATCATCGGTTTAAACTCCAATTGAACAAAAAAATTTCACATATTCATGAAAATCACATTGAATTCCCTTTTCTTGAACATCATGAACATCTTCAACAAATTTAAGAGCATGAAGATCATTTGGGTCTTCGATAAGAGAAATGTATTCCTTTTTGAATAAGTTTCTTTCTTTTCCTTCCTTTTGATTTTCACACCAAGATAACATAGTCATAGAAATTTCAATCAAACTTCCAATCTTACAAAGAAGTTGAAATGTCATTTTTCCATGATCATCTTTCTTGTCTCCATAAGAAATCAAAGTTTCCCATGTAATCAACCTGCCTTTCAACAATAACCTATAAAATTGATTCTCATTGGCTTTGTATTTGACATCCAATTATTACAATCCAAGAATCATAATGCAAACGCATAATTTTTGATGAATTAACAACAAATATCACAAGAACTTGGATTTTTCTAGAGAGAGAAAGTGATTATTAATGAAATCTCTAGAGAGAGAAAGTGAATATGAACCAAGTTCTAGAGAGAGAAAGAAAAATTAACAAGTATTAGAGAGAGAAAATTGAATTTTGAATCAAATTAAGGAATAAATTCGATTTCTAGAACAAAAATCTCTCAAAGATGAAGAACTTACAACAATGAAGATTCACCAAATCAAAAATGTCATCATGGATCAATTCTTGAAAAGTTCAAGAACACCTAACGTGATACTAATTGTAGTGACCCGGATTATGATGACATGTGCGGAATAGTAAAGATCAAGTGAATCAATCAATCATGAAGAAAAGAAAGAGTAAATAAAATTTGTTTAAGCTCTCATTAGATCTAGTAAACTATTAAAAAGTAGGTCTTGTAATAATTTTCTCACTAGTCTAATCTCTCCAAAATGGGTCTTACATAAAATGGGATCCACTCACTTCCTATTTATAGGAAAGGCTAAACTCATTACACATCACAAGAGGGTAAGCCACATCCAATGAGAACTTTGTACCCTAACAGTTTGGATTTTCTAGAAGTGAAGACGAGTCTTGCATGTATGTCAAAGTTATTGAGAGTATAGTGACCTTCCTAGTCTTGTATGTGGATGGCATACTTCTACAGGAAATGATGTTCCAAACTTGCAAGAAGTTAAGTCTTGGCTTGGGAAATGTTTTGACAGAAACAAACATAAACGTTTACTAGGACTTAGCCAGAGTACATACTTGGATAAACTTTTGAAACTGTTCATTATGGATAATTCCAAGAAAGGGGACTTACCCATGAATCATTTTGTAAACATAAGCAAGCCTCAATGTCCAAGTAGTGATAAGAAAATAGATACGATAAGTTGAGTACGATATGCTTCTACTATAGGATCGATCATGTATTCTATGACATGTACTCAACCTGATGTGTCTTATGCTTTGAGTATGGTTATCAAATATCAAGAAAACCTCGTTTAGCACATTGGACTACAACGAAACACACTCTTAAGTATTTATGAAAAACAAAAGATATGATCTTACTTTTTGGTGGCAAAGATGAACTTAAGGTGAGTGGGTATAGTGATGCTAATTTTCAAACAAATCAACATAATAGTTATTCGCAATCTGGCTGGATATTTTTATTGAATGGTGAAGCAGTGACTTGGAAGAGTTCCAAGCAACATACTTGTGAATTAGAGTACATCGCAACAAGCGAGGCAACAAAGTAAGCAATGTGGTTGAAGAATTTTATTGGGGATCTTGGAGTTGTTCCATCAATCCAAGAGCCATTGGAGATATTCTGCGACAACGACGGTGCAGTGGCTCTAACTAAAGATCTAAAGGATCATGGTAGATCCAGGCATATCAAAAGGAAATACCACTACATCAAACATAAAGTAGAAGAGCACGTACTCATGGTAAAACGTGTATCGTCAGAGGATGATCCTATCGATCCTCTCATCTGTTTATTACACACCAACTATCTACCCATGTTCTACCCAACATATTAGTAGATAAAATATACATTTTTTTAAACATAGTTTTGAAAACCTGTATAGCATGCTTTAATCAACACATAATCCACATAACAGATGAGGCACACACACACACATAGCACATATCTCATAGAGAATAAATCATATCTATGAGATAGAAGAGAGTGAATACACATTCACACACATAAACAACAATATTATACACATAACACGTATTTCATATAAAATACTTCACAATTATGCGTTAGAAAAAAGTAACTACACACTCACACTTATAAACAACAATATACTTAATACACTCGAGCCAAAATTGTATTATTATCGTGTTTATGAAAGGTAGTATACACTCACTTGATCAGAAGATGATCGGACAGCACTACGACTTGCAGAAGTAGTAATCCTCAGCAGATCTGAAAGATCTTCACAAAAATCGACTTCTCGCGGGCAGAGCTTCGGCTCGGGAACCGAACTTCTCGGGATCTTCGGGATCTCGGGACTTGCCTTGGGGCTCGAGAATGATACCGGGGCTTCGGGATATTTCTGGCACGCAAAACGATGCAAAACGGGAGAGAGAAGAGAGAAAATGAACAAAAGACTCGACCGCCTTTGGATCCTATTTATAGGAGGCTGGAGCCTCGGAGTACGCGGGGCGTACTGGTCCGAAATCGTCATGACGTTCGTCATCCGAAGCCACTTGCTGCGAATGTCGACATTTCGGAGTACGCGGGGCGTACCTCGGATCAGACCGGTGACTCGTCCTCGGATAATGCTTCCGAATTTCCAATTAAATTTAAATACAAAATATTAAATAAACTTCGTAAATTCATATCTTCTTCATACGAACTCCGTTTTCGAAGTTCTTTATATCCACGCGAAGGTGAGACTACGCTCTACAACTTGCGTTTAGACTCCGTCGGCCAATTTCGACTTTATTTTTATTATTTATTTTTAATAGGCTGCGACAGAAAAACTTCGTTATAAATTCATAACTTCTTCGTTTGACGTCCGTTCTCGCCTAACTTTTTATCGCTTTGATACCAACAACGAGACCTTCGATCCTCGTTTAGATTGCTTTGACTAAAAACCGCTCGATCTCAAATCGAGTATTTCGGGCTGCACACCGCTAAGTCGAAACTTCGATAAATCATAACTTCCTCATACGAAGTCAGATTTGGGCGTTCTATATATATTCGGAAACCTCGTTTCAACTACTACAACATTATTCAAAGATATTAAGTTTATTTTACACTTAAATTTTGACGCTTATTTTTATTCTTAATTAATCAAACCACATAATTAAGCAGTTAAGCACAAAACACATAATACTCAAATAATACAATCTTTATTATTTCAAAACGGGTTACAGAGGTTAACCTAGACTATTACATTGCTAAAAACGGCAAGCCCGGAAACACAGGCATTACAATTTTCTCCACCTTAGAATGATTCCGTCCCCGGAATCACACATCAACAAACAAATGCGGATAGCGGCTCAACATGTCACTCTCCGTCTCCCAGGTGAGATTCGGCCCATTCGTGTGTTTCCATCGGACAAGCACTAACCCAACCATTTTGCGTCGCAACTTCTTAGTCTTTCGGTCAACAATTGCCTCTGGTTCTTCAATCAACCTTTTGTTCTCATCAACTCTCAATTCAGAAATTGGAATTATGTCGGGAACTTCTCCCGTGAACTTCCTCAAATAACACACATGAAAAGTGTTGTGAATTCCATTCAGTTCCTCGGGTAATTCGAGCTTGTAAGCTTGGTTCCCAATCCTCTGAAGAACTTTAAACGGTCCAATAAACCTTGGACTCAACTTTCCCCTTTTACCAAATCTTATAAGTCCCTTCCACGGTGAGACTTTAAGCAAAACCGAATCCCCAACCTCAAAAGTCATCGGTCTTCGCTTCTTGTCAGCATAACTCTTTTGACGATCCTGAGCTGCTAACATTCTTTCCCTAATTATTTTCAACTTTCCAGCAGTTTGATGAACCAACTCCGGTCCCATAAACTGCTTTTCCCCAGCCTCAAGCCAACAAGACGGCGTACGACACTTCTGCCCGTACAAAGCTTGATAAGGTGTCATCTTTATGCTTGAGTGGAAACTATTATTATAGGAAAATTCTACCAAAGGTAAATGTTCATCCCAATTACCTAGGAATTCCAAGGTACATGCTCTCAGCATATCTTCAAGTGTTTGTATTATTCTTTCACTCTGACCATCAGTCTGCGGATGGTAAGTTGTGCTTAAACATAACTTGGTACCCAATTCCTCTTGTAGACTTTTCCAAAACCTTGAGGTGAAACGGCTATCACGATCCGACACAATCGTTAACGGAACACCGTGAAGCCTCACAATTTCCTTCACGTAAGAATTTGCAAGCTTCTCCATAGACCATTTCTCCTTGGCTGCTATGAAATGCGCACTCTTAGTGAATCGATCAACGACCACCCAAATCATGTCGTGACCATTCTTTGTTCTGGGCAGTTTAGTGACAAAGTCCATAGCAATGTCTTCCCACTTACCCATAGGCACAGACAATGGTTCTAAACTCCCGTAAGGTTTCTGATGTTGTGTCTTGACTCTCGCACAAGTCACACACTCAGCCACATACTTTGCAACATCAAGCTTCATCGTCGGCCACCAGTAGTAGGGTTTCAGGTCCCTACACATTTTAGTGCTACCCGGATGAATTGAGTACATGGTTTTGTGAGCTTCTTCCATTAGAAGATCCCTAATTCCTCCTGACTTAGGTACCCAAATACGATCTTGGAAGACCTTCAGTCCATGACCGTTTGTACCAAACACCAACGTTTTACCCAAACGTTCCTCCTTTCGGTCATTTTTCTCAGAAGCTTCCTCTTGAGCCTTCTTTATACTTTCCACAATGGTCGAGACAACTTCAATTCTCAACGCTCTTGGCCTTTTCCTTTCAAGATTGACCTTCCGACTGAGAGCATCAGCAACAACATTAGCTTTACCGGGGTGGTAAAGTATCTCACAATCGTAGTCCTTAAGTAATTCTAGCCAGCGTCGTTGCCTCATATTCAATTCCTTCTGATTAAAGAGATATTGGAGACTCTTATGATCAGTAAAAAGTTTGCACTTCGTGCCATAGAGGTAATGCCTCCATATTTTCACAGCGAAAACTACCGCTGCCAACTCCAAATCATGAGTCGGGTAATTCTTTTCATGCTCTTTCAGCTGTCGAGACGCATATGCTATCACCTTTTCTCTTTGGGTCAAAACACAACCCAATCCAACCCCAGACGCATCGCTATAAATAGCAAAGTCTTCAATTCCTTCGGGTAGAGAAAGTATCGGTGCCTCGCATAGCTTCCTCTTTAACTTCTCGAATGCTTCTTTATGCTTATCACTCCAAGCATAAGTAGCTCATTTGTGGGTCAAAGCTGTTAATGGACTAGCGATTGAAGAAAAGCCTTGGATAAACCTTCGGTAATATTCGGCTAATCCTAAAAAGCTTCGAATCTCCGTGGGACTTTTCGGTTGTTCCCACTTCATCACAGCTTCGATCTTCGCTAGATCAACCATTATCCCTTCTTGGTTGACCACGTGACCCAAGAATTGGACTTCACGAATCCAAAAATCACATTTGGAGAACTTTGCATACAGTTTCTCCTTCTTCAAAACTTCTAACACTTCTCGCAAGTGTCTGCCATGTTCCTCCTGGCTTTTCGAGTAAATCAGAATGTCGTCTATGAACACTATCACGGATTTATCAAGGAACGGGTTACAAACCCTATTCATCAAATCCATGAACGCTGCCGGAGCATTGGTTAGTCCAAACGACATAACCAAGAACTCGTAGTGTCCATATCTAGTTCTGAATGCAGTCTTCTCAATATCTTGCTCTCTTACTTTCAGCTGATGATATCCTGACCTTAGATCGATCTTCGAGAAATAGCTCGAACCTTGCAATTGATCAAATAGGTCATCAATCCTCGGCAACGGATATCTATTCTTTATTTTTGCCTTGTTCAGCTCTCTGTAATCGATGCACATTCCCATACTTCCATCTTTCTTCTTCACAAATAACACCGGAGCTCCCCAGGGCGATGAACTAGGTCTAATGAAACCTTTGTCCAACAACTCCTGAAGTTGCATCATCAGCTCCTTCATCTCCGTTGGTGCTAATCGATAAGGTGCTTTTGCTATTGGCGTGGTTCCTGGTAACAAGTCTATTCTGAACTCCACTTGTCTATCAGGTGGTAATCCAGGAAGATCTTCGGGAAACACTTCCGGATAATCACACACCACTGGAATACTCTGCATCACCTTCTTTTCCTTCTTAGCATCGATCATGAATGCTAAATATGACGTACATCCCTTGGTCAAACACTTTCTGGCTTTCATTAGAGAAATGATTCCAGAATTCACTCGCCGTTTGTCCCCATACACCATAAATGAATCTTTCCCAGGTGGGTTTACTTTAACTATCTTCTTCTTGCATAAAATTTCGGCATCATTGGCGCTAAGCCAATCCATTCCCAACACGATGTCGAAACCATTAAGCTCGATAGTCAATAATTCCTCGTGAAACTTATTCCCATTAAGGTCGATTAAAATGTTTTTCATACGATGGCTAACAGGTACAAACTTGCCACTAGCTACTTCGACTAATAAAGCATCATCTAGTCTATCAATAGGCAAAGCTAGCTTTCTACCAAACTCATGCGAAATAAAGGAGTAGTTGGCTCCAGAATCAAACAAAATTTGAGCAGGTAATTCATTTACGAGAAAGGTACCTGAAGCGACATCAGCTTCATCTTTAGCAGCCTCGAGTGTCATCTAGAAGGCTCTCGCCTTCGGCTTTGGTGGAATGTTGGGCCTAGCTGCCTCCTTCTTCTTCGGACAGTCTTTCAAAATATGCCCCTCTTCATTACAACCAAAACACATCCTTTTGTTGTTCGGATATTCATTGGCAAAATGTCTAATCTTTCCACACTTGTAGCAGGTCACATCCTCGCTACATTTCCCATAGTGCTTTTTCTTACACTTATCACACCACTTCGCTTCGCCTCCTTTTCCTCCAAACTTTTTCGAATCAGATTTCGAAAATTTGCCCTTCTTACCGGAACCAGATGTTCCCTCAAACTTTCTTTTCTCACCAACCTCAACCTTGACGGTGGTTCTTCCCTTTATCATGTTCTCAACAGACTTGGCAGCCCAGATAGCTGCCTCTAGAGTAAGTGCCTGACGTACTGGCACCTCGTACTCCCATGGGAGTCCCTTCGCATACCGGTCCACCTTTGTCAACTCGTCTGGAACGATATGCAAGGCAAACTCCATCTTATCGGTGAAGCTATTGGTGTATTCATCAACTGACATGCTGCCTTTCGTCAATTTCAGAAACTTGTTCTCCAACTCCAACAAATTTTGAGCCGAGCAGAATCTGCGCTTGAACTGCACCAAGAACTCTGCCCATGACAATTGCAGTGGCTCATTAGGGCTTAACGTCTTCCCTAGAGTGTTCCACCAATGAACGGCTCCACCTCGGAACTGACGCACGGCATAGATAGTTTGCAACTTACCTCTGCAGCCACACGTCATGAAGGCTAACTCCATTTCGGAGATCCAATCCATAACCCCAATCGGATCCTCCTTTCCATTGAAGGTCGATGGTTTGCAAGTTAGAAAGTCCTTGTACTTGCATCCCATTCCATCATTCCTTCCGTCATGGTTGCTTTTCCTAACTATCGGTGGGTTGCCTTGACCAATAGACCCACTGAAGTTTCCACCTTCCGAGTGCCCTTCATTTAATTCAGGCTCCTCCACACGAATTGACAGTTCTTCCCGATTCTGTTGAAGCAACCGTCTAGTTTCATCCATCTGACGATCCAACATCGTCTGAATCATCATTTGCACACCAGCCATGGTTATTGGCTCAGGTGCTGCTGCGACGACAGGTACTTGCTCAATCACTGGTGGTTGATTCCTGTTTTCATCAGCATTTCCAACTCCACTTCTTGTTCTCACCATTTTGATCTACACACCGAATAAGGTGAAATTAGATCCTCAATCATGATAGATATTCAAATCTTCCTTACCACTCCGAAACGTTTACATGCTAGTTCTAATACCGTAGACGTACGCTTAGAATCCTACACATACAAGGTTTCTAGATCCGGTTGGCAACAGACCATAGATCCGAACAAATAATATCATATATGGCAACATATAACATTTAGCACATAAAAGCATTTTAGGCAACTTTCCTAAAATAAACCAGTGCTTGTTTCTAAAACATAACAGACACACATCTCAAAACTTCACTTAGCATTCTAAGTTTAAGTCTAGAAATCCTACAAATTACTAGTTCGCTTAAACTAATGCTCTGATACCAATTGTGACATCCCCAAAATCTCGGCCAGAAAATACCGTTTTTCATTTATGCTTTTAAAATATTTTCAGAGTAAATCCTTTTGATTTGAAAGAGTTGCGGAATTTGTTCCCAAAAACAAAACATGATAAAACAATGTTTACCAAAGCATTTCATAAAAGAAATGTATTTTTAATTATATAATCAAAACTCGAGGTGTCATGTTCCGATACAGACCAATAAGCATAAACAATAACTTTACAATTCATTCAACAAATATATACATATACAGACTTGTAAACAAAACAACTGATGGATCATTCATCTCATGCCCTCGCGCCACTTCCTGTAATACAAATAAAACTGAGTGGGTCAGGCTTGGGAGCCTGGTGAGCATATAGGGTTTTTAACCCACAATAAATAATCATATTTAATTTTCACCAACCAACAATAACCCAATTACCCATTCCCGTTATTCCCACTTTATGTCCCTAAAACAACTAACACAAGGGACCTAGTCTAAGAATATTTCATCGGGGCGACAACACATGCTTCGGGGGTACCTCAGCAATATAAGTCAAATAAGGCAACCATGAGGGGGATGGAGTACAGCGAATGAACACCCAAGTTCATTAACACCTACAGGTGGCGAACCTGCTAATGTTTCCACAAGACTGTCTAGAATAGCCAGTGGTCGTCATCTAAACTCCGCGAGATCACTAAATCAAACAACAACGAGGCCTCTCATCTGTTTATTACACACCAACTATCTACCCATGTTCTACCCAACATATTAGTAGATAAAATATACATTTTTTTATACATAGTTTTGAAAACCTGTATCGCATGCTTTAATCAACACATAATCCACATAACAGATGAGGCACACACACACACATAGCACATATCTCATAGAGAATAAATCATATCTATGAGATAGAAGAGAGTGAATACACATTCACACACATAAACAACAATATTATACACATAACACGTATTTCGTATAAAATACTTCATAATTATGCGTTAGAAAAAAGTAACTACACACTCACACTTATAAACAACAATATACTTAATACACTCGAACCAAAATTGTATTATTATCGTGTTTATGAAAGGTAGTATACACTCACTTGATCAGAAGATGATCGGACAGCACTACGACTTGCAGAAGTAGTAATCCTCAGCAGATCTGAAAGATCTTCACAAAAATCGACTTCTCGCGGGCAGAGCTTCGGCTCGGGAACCGAACTTCTCGGGATCTCGGGACTTGCCTTGGGGCTCGAGAATGATACCGGGGCTTCGGGATATTTCTGGCACGCAAAACGATGCAAAACGGGAGAGAGAAGAGAGAAAATGAACAAAACACTCGGCTGCCTTTGGATCCTATTTATAGGAGGCTGGAGCCTCGGAGTACGCGGGGCGTACTGGTCCGAAATCGTCATGACGTTCGTCATCCGAAGCCACTTGCTGCGAATATCGACACTTCGGAGTACGCGGGGCATACTCGAGTACGTGGGGCGTACCTCGGATCAGACTGGTGACTCGTCCTCGGATAATGTTTCCGAATTTCCAATTAAATTTAAATACAAAATATTAAATAAATTTCGTAAATTCATATCTTCTTCATACGAACTCCGTTTTCGACGTTCTTTATATCCACGCGAAGGTGAGACTACGCTCTACAACTTTCGTTTAGACTCCGTCGGCTAATTTCGAATTTATTTTTATTATTTATTTTTAATAGGCCGCGACAGAAAAACTTCGTTATAAATTCATAACTTCCTCGTTTGACGTCCGTTCCCGCCTAACTTTTTATCACTTTGATACCAACAACGAGACCTTCGATCCTCGTTTAGATTGCTTCGGCTAAAAACCGCTCGATCTCAAATCGAGTACTTCGGGCTGCACACCGCTAAGTCGAAACTTCGATAAATCATAACTTCCTCAGACGAAGTCAGATTTGGGCGTTCTATATATATATATATATATATATACATATATTCGGAAACCTCGTTTCAACTACTACAACATTATTCAAAGATATTAAGTTTATTTTACACTTAAATTTTGACGCTTATTTTTATTCTTAATTAATCAAACCACATAATTAAGCAATTAAGCACAAAACACATAATACTCAAATAATACAATCTTTATTATTTCAAAACGGGTTACAGAGGTTAACCTAGACTATTACATTGCTAAAAATGGCAAGATTAAGAACTTCGAGTATGCTAGGATCATGGGGCTTAAAGATGATATTAGATTCTTGATTTTAGTAGTTAGTTGATTTATGAAACAATGTAACAATAATAAATTGTAATTGAATGGTGATCAATTAAGTATAGATTTGTTTATATTCAAAGTGTGTGATACCATTTGCCAATTAGTTTATTATTATGTTTCACTTTACCTGTTTTACTTCTATATTAACTTATTCAAAATACCTCGGTCGTTCATACTTTAGGAGTGAGTATTGATTTACGACTGCTATGAAATGTTCATAGATTGTCCATAGGGATTAGAGATTACATAAGTATTGTTGCGATATTCATTAGTACTTAGAAAATAGGAATTTCTAGTATTGGTCAAACCCGTGCTTAGATATTACTTCATGGATTTAATCATGAGTAATTCTAAGATGAAAATATCTTCTATTCTTAAGATAGTGATATATAAGTCATAGTTTGTAAATTTGTTGTGCATTTGCTTACTACAACACATCTCGTAACTAGATGTCATAAAGTGTAATTCCATGCATGATTTTCTTAGTAAACTGTATGATTATATAGTCAAAGTTTATCCGTTCCTTTTGCCTTACCGGGAATAGCGGTATCTTTAGGCCCCCCCCAGTGATTTGATGTTGACATTATAGTGATGGGCCCATCTGGAACTAAATTTATGTGTTCAATTAGTAGGCTGATGTATCATCATAAATCCAGAAACTGTGAAAAAGAATCTTGGATAATGAGATCAATTCTAATTCATGTCTCATGTCCATATGGTATTAGGAAGAACGAAGGGATAACTGATCACTTATATTAGGACCAACGTCTAATACGAGTTTGTTCGTGTCTTTCAAAAATACTATTATTGGTTATTCGGAGTTATACTTGCAAGTGTAGTTAACGCATATCCAAGTGGGAGACAGTTGGACTAGGTTGCTAAGGTCCTAACTAAATTGATATAATGTTGATGAATAAAAGTAAATTCCTTATTGGGTTTCCCTCATAACTAGGAAATGGCTTGGATTGATCAAAGGGTAGAGATAATGATTTATTAATGTATTACTCCCTCCGTCCCATATTTATTGTCCACTTTTGAATTTTGAAGTCTTTATTCTCCAACTTTGACCTTAAATATTTTTATATGTGTTATATATTACTTGATGAAACTTATAACAATGAAAAGACATTTAAAAGACAACCTATTCATATATTTTGCATCAAGCACTATATATCAAAAACAAAAATACTTAAGGTCAAAGTTGAAGAAAAAAGATTTCAAAAATCAAAATTGGATAATAAATATAGGATAGAGGGAGGTTGTATATGATTAAAATATTAATTAGAAAGAGTAGTAATTAATTAGACTTAACTTGGAATTAGTTTTGGGTTAAATGGAATTAATTAAAGGTGCAAGAGTTGAGTTGTAATTGATCAATATTTGAACAAAAGAGAGGATTTAGAACCTCCCTGGAGTATAGACGGGTTTAGAGGCTCTTGATGGAGATTTTGGAAGCATCCAACTGATAAAAAGAAACTAGATCATTACTGATTTGAAATATTATTATTTTAAGTTCAAATCGTGGGTTACTGGGATTATCAGGCAGCTATATAAAGCGGTTTAATCTGGGATTATCAGGCGGCTATATAAATCGTGGGTTTCTGGGATTATCTGGCAGCTATAGAAACTAGTGAGTTACCCCCAAATTTCTAATGTTCAATGAAGGACCAAAAGTGTAAATTTAGGAAAGGGACTCGACAAGTAGGTCCGCTTACTCGCCGAGTCAGAACGGGATTCTGTTGCGGTTTAAGTAGCCAACTCGCCAAGTCGGCGGCTTGGACTCGACAAGTTGGTGCTAAAGAGAGAAAACCCTAATCCGGGGGGGTGTTCCCTATATAAAGCACATTATAACCCACCCTCAGCCTCTTTACTACCCTTTTGAGATCCAGAAACCCTAAATCGTGAGTGAGAGCCCTTTCAAGCAATTTGGAGCCTAGATAAGTGATTTTGGTGGAAAGGGCATGAAGATCAAGAGGTTTGCTGCAAAGGAGGGGTGTAGATTTGGGATCTACTTCAGTTGGAGCTTATATTGGAGGTAATAATCTGTTTCTTGGGCTCTTTTTCATCTAGATCTATTATCATGTGAGATTTGGGGCATTTTTGGTATGATTAAGAGCTACTTCGAGTTAGAGGCTTAGATCTGAGATTGCTACTTCAGATCTAGGCTTGTGATGGTCCATAATGTCATAAAGTTCCAGTCATTGAGTTATTGGTGAAGCCCCTTTGTCTAAAACCCAAGCCCTAATGTGTTTTGGGCCTATATCTCCATGGTTTCACATAAAGTTTGCAACTTTATGTGAGGGTTAGATTGTAGAAGGGTGGATCTATGGATTGGAGCCCCTTAATGGCTCGAAAAGCCTCTGAATAGATTAAGAACTTAAGAGACTCGGCGAGTCACATAGGTGTACTCGACGAGTTGTATGAACATGTGCATGGACTTGGCGACTTGGAAGAACAACTCAGCGAGTCTGTTGAAGATTGCCTTGGACTCGGCGAGTGTGACATCCCCAAAATCTCGGCCAGAAAAGACCGTTTTTCATTTATGCTTTTAAAATATTTTCAGAGTAAATCCTTTTGATTTGAAAGAGTTGCGGAATTTGTTCCCAAAAACAAAACATGATAAAACAATGTTTACCAAAGCATTTCATAAAAGAAATGTATTTTTCATTATATAATCAAAACTCGGGGTGTCATGTTCCGATACAGACCAATAAGCATAAACGATAACATTACAAGTCATTCAACAAATATATACATATACAGACTTGTAAACAAAACAACTGATGGATCATCCATCTCATGCCCTCGCGCCACTTCCTGTAATACAAATAAAACTGAGTGGGTCAGGCTTGGGAGCCTGGTGAGCATATAGGGTTTTCAACCCACATTAAATAATCATATTTAATTTTCACCAATCAACAATAACCCAATTACCCATTCCCGTTATTCCCACTTTATGTCCCTAAAACAACTAACACAAGGGACCTAGTCTAAGAATATTTCATCGGGGCGACAACACATAATCCACATAACAGATGAGGCACACACACACATAGCACATATCTCATAGAGAATAAATCATATCTATGAGATAGAAGAGAGTGAATACACATTCACACACATAAACAACAATATTATACACATAACACGTATTTCGTATAAAATACTTCATAATTATGCACTAGAAGAAAGTAACTACACACTCACACTTATAAACAACAATATACTTAATACACTCGAACCAAACTTGTATTATTATCGTGTTTATGAAAGGTAGTATACACTCACTTGATCAGAAGATGATCAGACAGCACTACGACTTGCAGAAGTAGTAATCCTCAGCAGATCTGAAAGATCTTCACAAAAACCGACTTCTCGCGGGCAGAGCTTCGGCTCGGGAACCGCACTTCTCAGGATCTTCGGGATCTCGGGACTTGCCTCGGGGCTCGAGAATGATACCGGGGCTTCGGGATATTTCTGGCACGCAAAACGATGCAAAACGGAAGAGAGAAGAGAGAAAATTAACAAAAGACTCGGCTGCCTTCAGATCCTATTTATAGGAGGCTGGAGCCTCGGAGTACGCGGGGCGTACTGGTCCGAAATCGTCATGGCATTCGTCATCCAAAGCCACTTGCTGCGAATGTCGACACTTCGAAGTATGCGGGGCGTACCTCGGATCAGACCGGTGACTCGTTCTCGGATAATGCTTCCGAATTTCCAATTAAGTTTAAATACAAAATATTAAATAAACTTCGGAAATTCATATCTTCTTCATACGAACTCCGTTTTCGACATTCTTTATATCCACGCGAAGGTGAGACTACGCTCTACAACTTTCGTTTAGACTCCGTCGGCTAATTTCGACTTTATTTTTATTATTTATTTTTAATAGGCCGCGACAGAAAAACTTCGTTATAAATTCATAACTTCTTCGTTTGACGTCCGTTCTCGCCTAACTTTTTATCGCTTTGATACCAACAACGAGAACTTCGATCCTCGTTTAGATTGCTTCGACTAAAAACCGCTCGATCTCAAATCGAGTATTTCGGGATGCACACCGCTAAGTCGAAACTTCGATAAATCATAACTTCCTCATACGAAGTCAGATTTGGGCGTTCTATATATATTCGGAAACCTCGTTTCAACTACTACAACATTATTCAAAGATATTAAGTTTATTTTACACTTAAATTTTGACGCTTATTTTTATTCTTAATTAATCAAACCACATAATTAAGCAGTTAAGCACAAAACACATAATACTCAAATAATACAATCTTTATTATTTCAAAACGGGTTACAGAGGTTAACCTAGACTATTACATTGCTAAAAACGGCAAGCACGGAAACACAGGCGTTACAACGAGTCTGTTCTTGGACTCGGTGAGTCTGGTTGCAGACCCCAACCTCTTTTGGGTAAAGCCTTGGATTACGTGAGTCGGTCGGTGACTCAGTGAGTCGGACAGGATGGGATTCAGAGATCACTGGACTCGGCAAGTCTTGGAGCGACTCGGCGAGTTAAGTTATGTTATGAGAGTTTTCTGGGAATGGGAACTCAGCGATTCGATGGGTTGACTCGATGAGTAGTTACAACCAGGAAAGTTGACTTTGACTGAGGACTATGACTTTAACCAAGAGTTGACCATTTTCACTTCCAAGGGTATTTTGGTAATTCTGGTATTTATGGAATTGGTTCTTTGGTAGTGTTCTGTGGTGGAGTTCATGTCGGTGGATGGAGCAGCTTGGCCTTATCTCTTCGGTCGGCAATTGCAAGTGAGTTATCCTCACTATATCGACAGGGTCTACGACACCAAGGCCGACCCTTTATCGGATGGAAATCCGAGTATTGTTTGTTACTACTTTGATAGATCTGCATCCTGGTATTTAGGATGGTGTTATGTTAGTGATCTGGTTAAGGTCGGTACCCGGTATTTAGGGTAATGCTATGTTAGTGACCTGGTTAAGGTCGGTACCCGATATATAGAGTAATATTATGCTAGTGACCGGTTAGGTCGGAATCCTGGTTAGGATGTTGATATGCTATGTGATCTGTTAGACTGTTTGTCTGGTTAGGGATTTGTTATGTGATTAATTGTTGTATGTGCACATGGTTGTTTGGCGGGGATTGGGTTGAGGCGGGTCCTACTTTGTGCTGTAGGCCAACATACCCAAGGCGTACCAGATATTCCGAAGGCCCAGCAAGCGGTCCAAATAGACTGAAGGACCCAAGAGGGCGGACCAGACGTACCGAGGCTCGGCGAGTGGACCAGGCCGACTGAAGGCCCAGTGTGGGCGGAGCAGTCATACTATAGACTCAGAGAGTGAACCAGGTGGATTGAAGGCCCGGTGCGGGCGGACCAATCACACTGTAGACTCGATGTACATGGCTAGACTCAGAGGGTGGACCAGGTGGACTGAAGGCCCGGTGCGGGCGGACCAGTCACACAGTAGACGCGATGTGCATGGCTGTTCTATTTGTGATATGTTATGAGTATGTTTATGTGTGGTTGGTATTTTGGGGGTAACTCACTAAGCTTTTGGGCTTACAGTTTAGTGTATTGTTTCATGTACTTCTGGAGATCTTGGCAAGGCGAAGGTGTGATCGTACCGCTCCTCGTGTTTTATGATTTATGTGATATGGTTCTAGGGGATACTCTGATGTTTAAACTATTTTGAATACAAGATGTTTGAACTTAATGGTATTTGAATGAGATAAAATGTTTTTAATTTGGCTCAAATTTTATGGGTGTTACATAATCCTTGTATTTTCAGCCTAACTTATTCTATAATAGAATTCTGAAAATTCTGTAAGAGTATTGGGTTGGACACATTAGAGGCTGCCATACTTTTGGAGCTAGTTTTCCAAGGAGACTACAAGGGTTTGATTAGCTTGTTTCGAATCAAGCACAAAGTATGTGGTTCTATTCATGAATTTTATTTCATAGTGTTTATAGTCTTTTGTTTCATAAGTATGTTGTTATTAATAGTAAAAAGACATAGATCCAATTTAGGAAGCATGTACCCTTAATATTTAAGTGAAATTCCACATGTACAAAGTAAGTGTAACCTAAAAACCCCAATAATATTATGTACCAATAATGCTCTCTAGCATAATTATAGCAACTAACTTTTACCACCTAACTCTAGGGTATGTTCTATGTTTAGATCTAGCAATTTATATGTCATAAACAACTAAATAACAAGTTCATGCAATCAAATTAATCATCTAACTAAATAAAACTTGAAGGAAAAGCAAAAAAGTTTAGAACTTTAATATACTAGAATGATGATCTATCAAACACAAGTAAAGTCTAAATTCATAACTCCACAAAATAAGAATCAAACATAGTATAAGGTTTCATCTAATCTAAACAAAAGTAAAGTGTTATTAGCCCATAATTAACTCAAACACATAATAAAAACGAAGTAAACTAGGGTATAAATGGCGTAAACTAGCAAACCGACTGATTTCTTGTGCTCTTAGTGTAGATCTCTTCAAATGCTTGATCTCAAATTGATTCCTTACCTCCTAAAGATTTCTCAGAAGTTTTTAGTCTCAACTCTCTAAGAATATTGAATCCCTCTCCGAATTCACTGCTAAAATTTGATATATATATAGTGTGATGTCCGTAGCTTTGGGCTAGTTAATTAGAATAGAATAAGCGAATAACGACTTTCTGATAGAAGATTATTTAGGACAAATAATCTTAACCAAATTCATAGTATATGTGACAAGGATTTTGTACACATAAAGAACTCTGAAATCCAACTTTGTATGAAAATGTTATGCTTCTTCGAAGTTTTGCGATTAAACCGACACGACTCTGCGTATTGTAAAAAGTAAATTCTTAATAGATTGCTTATCAGCCTAAGCAATCTCAACGAAATTCGTAGTAGACGTAAAACTGAGAGCGTGAATATAGAGAACGCCCAAATCTGACTTCGTATGAGAAGTTATGATTTTTTGAAGTTTCAGCACAGTTGTGTTAGCACAAAAATCAAATCCGACGATATAAAGATAGTTGAAAATAGAGTTCATATGTAAAAGTTATGAATTGTACACGGTTGTTAACAATGTAATCCTTGTAGACTATTAACTTTAAGATTGGATGAGAACTAGCTGACGGGATCTAAATGAAAGTTGTAGTACTCAGAAATACCTATGCGTGAATATAGAGAAAGTCGAAATTGGAATTATTATGGCCAAGATATGAATTTTTGAAGTTTATGACCACACTTATTCCCTTCCACACTACTTTACCAAAATTGAACACATGTCATCATCTAAGAGGTTCGACCATGCCAGGGCACGGCGCACACCTGGCCTGGGCATGATGCGCTCTTAGATAATTGATAAGGGAGGAGAAACAAACAAACACAGTTAATGATTTTATTAATTTTGAGAAGCATAAATTCTATGAAAATCACAAACGAAGACCAAATAAACCCACACGAAACTTAAGAAAATGAACCTTTTTGCATTTTTTAGCATTTGGTTTAGCTGGGCATTTCTACAAATAGGTGGTGGCCACAGACACAAAGAGACACATGCAGAGGGAAACTACAAACCATAATTTGGCATGAAGAACGTGACAAATAAACATGGGAAGCTATGAGAAGTTTAATTGTGAAGCTAAAAATTCAAAACTAGGGTTTCAAATTTTGTACCAAAGCAGGAAGAGGAATATTAAGCATCGATGCATCAATACCAGCTAATATATTCACAACAAACCCACATAATTGAAATTTGACTCTGATTCAATCTGTTAACAGAACTAATTTCAGTCATACTTGTTGTAAAGCATTGGTATGAAAATTTGTGGACTATCATCTCGACCATCCATTCAGTTTTAAAGCATCAGACGTTGATGCTACGATTGAACACAATGGAAGAAAGTTATGACTGAAGAAGATGAAAGGACTCAGAGGATCGGATTAATGTTATTGGGTAAGAGAGAGACAGAAAAAGAACCAACAGAAGAACACGTAACAAACGGTGAAAGAGAAGTCGATAACTCAACACGCTTTTAGCCAGAGCCGATGAACTGTACCAAGGTACTATTCACAAGCATCCTTGGAATTTTGTTGTATGATAAATGTTTTATACAAATTTGATAAGCTCATAATATTTTCCCTAAAACATATACACAATATCTAAATATCATTTTTATAATTTGTATCGCGTACGAAAGATTCTTATTTATTTATGATTATCTTATTCAAAGATTTATTTATTCGATAAAACATATATTTATAATCTATAATCCTTAAAATGTTTGGCAACATATTTTTTTTCCACAAAACCCTCCTGTTTACCAGAGTAATGGAGGAATGTAATATTCATATGTGAGTATAAAGGTACGTATATTCTCGCATATTTCAAATCTTCTGCTTAAGTGCTCTAGCGTACCGGGACGACGGAACAGATAATATTCATATATGAATAAATATATGAATATATAAGTATATTCATGTATGAATATGGTGGTTGGTGGCAGAGATAGTGGTACTGGCGTTGGTGGTGTCGGTGGGTGACTATGATGGATATTCATATATAAATAAGTATATATATATATATATATATATATATATATATATATATATATGTGTGTGTGTGTGTGTGTGTGTGTGTGTGTGTGTGTGAGTGTTTATGTATCTATTTTCAAGTGATTACGGTGGCGAGGGTGGTAAACGCCAGAAGATACATACATTTATAATCACATATGAATATTGAATTCCTCTGTCGCGCCGGTATGCGGGAGAGTTTTACGACAAAAAGATATATGTGACCGAGATTTGTCCTCAATTATATAATTGTTCTCATTTGAACCTAAGTCTATCTCTCTTTCACACACACACACACACACACACTCTCTCTCTCTCTCTCTCTCTCTCTCTCTTTATATATATATATATATATATATATATATATATATATATATATATATATATATATATATATATATATATATATATGGAAGCATCCAATCGAGAATATTTGTTATTGCAAGAACATTTGAGAACAAATTTTGACCACACAATTTTTTTTTAAAATTAAAATTATCGTACAATATTAATATAAACCAAGAAATAAGTAAAAAAATAAAAATAAAAAAAACTCACTAACCAACACCACTCACCACCCAAACAATACCATCCACCACCACCACCCGTCACTGCGACCCATCTCAACTACCCATCACCACCACCCACGAAAACCACGACCCAACATCATCATCACCATCCGTTACCGCCAACCATGACCATCATCCACCACCCATCACCACCACCCGCCACCACCAACCCCACCCACCACCATCACTACCACCCACCCACCTCCACCACCCATCACTACCACCCACCCAACACTATGACCACCACCTGCCACTACCACCACCCATCACCACCATCTGCCACCACTACCACCCATCACCATCGACTACCACCACCCACCACCATTACTCCCACCCATCATCATCACCATACCCACCACAACCACCACCCATCCACCTCCACCACCCGCCACTACCACCAACCACCACCCATGACTCGCTACCACCACCCACCACCATTATCCATCACCGCCAACCACCACCACCCACCACCATTACTCGCCACCACCACCCATCACCATCATCCGCAACCATCACCCCCACCCACCACCTACCACCATTACCACCATCCACCATAACTACCAACCACCCACCTCCACCACTCATCACTACCACACACCTACTACCCATCATTATGACTATTACTTGTCACTACCACCACCCACCACCCATCACCACCACCAATCACCACCACCCATCATTACAACCAATCACCACCACCCGCCTCCACCACTCATCACCACCAACCACCACTACCACTCGCCACCATCACCATCACCTCCACCCACCACCTACCAAAACCACCGACCACCACCCATCATAACTACCCGCCACCATTAACCCACAAAAACCACCATACACCATCACCACCCACACCACCAAACATCACACACCCACCCACCACCACCACCTATCAACATCACCTTACTTCACCAACCTTCACCACCACCTGCCACCTACCACCACTAAACATCACTACACACCACCACCACCCATTGCCACCACCTATGATTATGTGTCTATAATCACATGTGATTATATGTATTTAATCACAAATGATTTATATGGACAATATTCTTTTTTGTCCATATAAATCATGTGATTAGATACATATAATCATGTATGATTAGATATATTTAATCAAATGCGATTAGATATATTTAATCACATATATCATTATCGTGTTCTCGATTCAATAATTATTTTTTGACAACTTGAATCATATGTGATTAGATACATAAAACCACATGTGATTATATGTATCCAATCACATATGATTTATATGAACAATATTCATTATTGAGTTTTCATTTCAATAATGTTTATGATATATTTAATCACATATGACTATAACTATTTAAACATATATGATTAATGTGGACACAAATTTGTTTTAATTTTCTTGATTCAATAGTTGTTCTCGTGTATATAATTACATGTGATTGTATATATTTCATAACATATGATTTATTGAATCAAGAACGTGAAAACAAATCTATTTCACATAAATCATATGTGATTAAATACACGAGACCAACTATTGAATTAAAAACGCAAAAATTAATATTGTCCACATAAATCATATGTGATTAAATAAATATTATCACATGTGATTATATGTACCTAATCACATATGATTTATACGGACAAGATTCATTATTTCTTTCTCAATTCAACAGTTGTACTCATGTACTCATTTCACATGTGATTATATGTATCAAATCACATATGATTTATGTTGATAATATTCATTTTTGCATTTTTGATTCAATATTTTTTCTCATGTATTTAATCATATGTGATTGTGTGTATTTAATCAGATATGATTAATGTGGAAAAAGAAAAACTACTATATCGAAAACGCGAAAATGAATCTTATGTACATAAATCATATGTGACTAAATGTACAAGAACAACTATTGAACGAGAATGCGAAAACGAATAGTCCATATAAATCATATTTGATTACATACATATAATCTCATGTAACTAAATATACAAGAACAACAACTGAATCAAGAACTCTAAAATGAATATTTTCCACATAAATTTTATATGATTTGATACATATAATCACATGTGATTATATACATTTAATCACATATGATATATGTAGACAATATTTATCTTTGTGTTCTTGATTCAATAGTTGTTGTTGTGTATATAATCATATGTGATTATATGCATCTAATAACATATGATTTATATAGACATCATTATTTTTGGGGGGACAATATTCATTTTTTCCTTCTCGATTCAATAGTTGTGCTCATGTACTTAATCACATGAGATTATACATATAATCACATGTGATAAAATACATGAGAGCAAATATTGAATCGACAAAGAGAAAATGAATTGTGTCCACATAAATAATACGTGATTAGAGTCATATAATCACATGTGATTAGATGTATTTAATCACATATGATTAATTTGGATAAAGATTTGTTTTTGTGTTCTTGGTTCAATATTTGTTATCATGTATATAATCATATGTGATTGAACATATCTAATCACATATGATTTATATAGACAAGATTCATTTTTTCCAAATTAAATCATATGTCATTAGAAACATATAATCAGATCTAATTAAATGTACATAATCACATATGATTACAAAGGAAAAAAAACAATTGTTGAATAAAGAATGCGAAAATGAATCTTAGCCACATGAATCATATGTGATTAGATACACATAATCAAATGTTATTATATGTATCTAATCACATATAATTTATGTAGACAATATTCATTTTCGTGTTCTCGATTCAATAGTTGTTCTCGTGTATTTAATCATATGTGATTATACATATCTAATCACATATGATTTATGTGAATAAGATTCAAAGTCGCGTTCTCAAGTCAATAGTTGTTATCATGTATTTAATCATATGTCATTTTATATATTTAATCACATACGATTAATATGGACAAAGAACAACTATTGAATCGGAAACACAAAAATGAATCTTGTGCATATAATTCATATGTGATTAGATCATATAATCACATGTGAATTCATACACAAGAACAATTAACGAATTCAGAACGTGGAAATGAATCTTGTTTGCATGTCTCACTAGAAAATAAACTATATTATGCCTTTCCTTGTTCACTTTACCGGAATAGGGTATATGTGACAATAACATAAAACAAGTAATGCCTACATAATAAGATAGTTAGTGTAACTCACCTCCTTGAACTTGAAAATCAGCTAGGGTGAGCAAGATGGATCCTTTCCTTTCCGAGAACCTACACAACAATTATAACATTATTTAGCTTGTGCTTTATAGTATTACTCTTATAAAACTTATGTATATATTTTCTTATTTTCTATTTGATTGTAGTGATATTTTTGGGATCTGTTTTCTTACCTTTCAAACCATTCTTAAATTTCAATAAAATAATATTGGTAAAGTTCCTCTTTTATCTTTTTAGAAATATTAAGATCTCGTTCTAATGATTTTTCTTTGATTTTATATTAAATTTACAAGTTAGTAACTTTAAGCTGTCACTTTCTGGACCACTCATGTAGCATCCATAAAAATTCATAAAATTTAAACTTTTCAAAACAACCCTTTTTCTAAATAAGTGTTTACAAAAACCATTGTTCCCGAAACATTATCTAAAAATCAGAATCGCTTTCAACATAATTTTCAAAACATTTACATTATCATAGCTTCCCATAAATCATAAGTCCAAAATGCGAGGATGTGTGCGGTCACGCCTTCACCTTGACACGATCCACTGAAGTACCTGAAATCATAAACCAAAACTGTAAGCACAAAGCTTAGTGAGTTCCTCCAAAATACTAATCACACAATCGATTACATATATAGAATAACAACATGCAATGGGTTTACAACTAAAAGATTGGATTACCATCTAAGCCCACAATATGAGCCTGGCTTTCCTATCGGGCCCACAACTCACATTTGGCTTGCTCCTAACCCACAACATAAACTTGGCTTGCCCTCAGGGTCCACAGCTTATGTATGGCTTGCTCCTTACACCGATCAGTCATCAAACTGAATTATCAATGTTTAGCCCTCAATATGAGTCTGGCATACCAACCAGGTCCTCAGCTCATACTTGGAATGCTATTGAGCCCTCATTATGAGTCTGGCATGCCCTACCCGGCCTTCAGCTCATATATAGATTACTCTAATACCCTCAAGCCCTCAATACGAGTCTGGCATACCAACCGGGGTCCTCAGCTAGTATCTGGAATGCTCTAGTGTTTGCTGGCTACAACGCAAAATAGTACAACCTCAACCTAAAACAATATACTGACACATACGCAAATAATCATGCAAATAGAATCATAGGTAGTCCTACAAATCTACCAGACTAGCATATCAAGAACTATTATATATAGGCACATCTATTCCATACTTGGCATATCAGCAATAGCAAGTTATCAACCAAAATGGTCGGCCTTGGTGCCTTCGACCCGAAAGTATAATGATGAAAACTCACCTCAAAATGTCGAATCATACTGAAAACCTCCAATTGCTGGCTCACAAAAATCCCAAACTAACACAACAAAACAAACATCCGATCAACAATTGGATTACCATCCTTGAATAATGATCCATACTTAGGGTAAATTTCCATGTTACCCTATCACTAATTGGGCCAAGACACAATCCAAATTCTTGATCCAAAAGGCCCAAATTACCTCAAGGCCCATAATTGGACCAATTTTCCAAATTGGGCCCCAACCCCTTATTAGGCCTTATCGAAAGGTTCGATCCTCTGTTTAGCCCAAAATGCACTTATCCAGATGGTTCATTAGGGCCTAAGTATCAAAGCCCAATAGATGGACCAATACCCAAAGCCCTAAGTCCGAAACCCAAACAGAAGGCGTATGCGGGGCTTACCCCTTCGGTACGCTGGGTGTACTTTGCCTCGCATTGACCACCATCGGGGTGGTTGACTCAGTATGCGGGACGCACCCTCTCAAGGCTTAAAACTCCCATAAGTGCTTAACAGATTAAGCACTTGAGCTCAAACTTCAGATCCATGATCCAAAGGCACTCTAAAACAATAAAGTCTTAAACATTAAGACTTTGGTCGTCTAGAAAAGACATCCTACAAAGAACAAGGGACCAAACTAGGTCAAGGGACCTCATTTTTATGCCTTAGGACCCATCTAGGGTCTGAAAGGACAGCCCAACACGTCCAAAACAAAGCATGCACAATATTGGGACAAGAAGAATGCCAAAAAACAACCAAAACAAGATCTAAACAATCCAAGCATAAAGGTAGAAGCTTTATACCTTTTGGAACTTCACAAGAAGATGATAATCCCATATCTACAAGCTTGCTTCCTTCCTTGACTCCTTTGATGCACTGTCTTCTCCTTTTGGCACACAAAATCACACTATAAGCTCAATATGCTCACTTTATTGGGGGGGGGGGGGGGGGGGGGGTTAGGGTTCTCTCAAAATGGCTAAAGTACTTGGAGGCTGAAAGAGTGAGTCAAAATGACCCAAGATGGTGCTTAAATACTCCATAAACCCTAAAAATTAGGGTTTTACCCGGACACACGTATGCCCAACGTACATATGGGTACTCCCAGCATACTAGGGTGCGCCCTAGTACACTTAGCGTACTCACATGTACGCCATGTATATTACTCATGCTCCAAAATTACCATTTTGCCACTAGGGCTTTCCATGGACACTTCTTTCCAATCCAAGGACCATAAATGATATAATTAAAACCCATGGGATGAGTTTGAAGTTACTTGGAATACGGGGTGTTACAACTCTCCGCCACTTAAATTCAATTTTGTCCTCGAAATTATTCCTTACCATCCCCAACAAGCCCGAAATCCTGAGGGGCACAACCACAACCATGAACATACAATGTGTAGATGTATGTTGTAAAAGTCGAATAGTGTGTATTGTAATATTTCGCATTTATATGTTATTTTACTAAGTCAATTTTCTATGCGAAGTGTAGTATGCGAAGTGTAAATGTATAGACTTAGTATACTTTTTGTATGTTCCCTATAAATAGGGACTTAGGCTTGAAGTAGAGGGTGAGATCGAAACACAATATCTCTCTTCAGCTTATTCTGTAATCAGTCTTAATCAATATGAGATCTGATTAATATTTACTTTGTGTGTTCATCATCTTTCATCATTCAAATCTATCGTTTCTTTTCTTAATTCTCGATAACAATTCTCTTCAATTGGTATCAGAGCGGGATTCAAACTGCTTAGATCTGATTTTCGTATAAGAATCATTTGCTTTTTGAGTTGCAAAAATTACTCAAAATTTTCCGCGCATTTTTGGTTTTGAAAATCACTTTTGATCTTCAGATTTGAATCGATTCTGTATTTGAATTGTTAAGTCGAGTAATCGATTAGTGATTTCTGATCAATTCATTTGATCGAATTCTGAAATTCATCAAGTTTTCAAGTTTTCAGATATTTTCTGTGTTCATCAATGGCGAACTTCAACATGAATACAATGACTTCTTTCTCTCACTTGTTTGGTTCCTCAACCAAAATTCCGATGTTGATTCTAGAATACTATGATCAGTGGGCTGATAGAATGGAAGATTAATTAAATGGAATTGATGAAGAACTTTGGAATTGTATCGATGGAACAGTACAAGCTCCTGCTAATGTTCAACAAATTGGATCATCCACTGCATCTCCTGATGTTGAAGAACAACGAAAACGACTGAAGAATAATGAAAAGAGGTGCATGAGGGAACTAAGAGGTGCTCTACCTCTTGTAGTTTACAATTACATTCGTAGTTGTAAAACGGCCAAAGACATCTGGAATACTTTAAAAGAAAAGTATCAAGGTAGCGAAAAGACGAAGATCAATTCTGTGAAGCAATGTCTGGTTGAACTGAAGGAATTCAGACAAAAGGATGCAGCAACTCTCGAAAGTTACTATGATCGTCTGAATGAGCTTATGTTTCAATGCAATAGGTATGGTATCACTAGATCTCTCATGGAATTCAATTTAACTTTCATTATGGGTCTTCGCAAGGAATGGCGAAGTGTGAGCATGATGATTAAGAATCAACAAAGTTTTGATACAACTAAATTGAATGATCTCTATAATTAACTGAAAACACATGAATGTGAGGTCGCAGAAATGTATGAAGAATCAAAACTAGCTATTGGTGGTCCTTTGGCTCTTGTTTCAAAGGTATCAGAAACTGATGAAAAAGATGGTTCAGATGAAGAAGGATTTTTGATGAACTCCGATGATGAAGCTGTAGCATTCTATTCAAACAACAGAGTTAAAAAGTTTTTCAAAAAGCCTTTTAATCCAAAAGGAAAGATGAATGATGCGAAAAATGTTGTCACAAGGACTGGAGGGGAAGAGAGGAAGAAAATGGAGAAAATTGATGAAAAACAGAAAAATGCGAATGAAGAGAAAAAGTTGAAAGGTGATTCAGGAATTTATTGTCATTATTGCAATGGTGCGAATCATTTAGCAGCTGACTGCATGTTGCAAAAGAAAGAAGAGAAGAAAAAAAAAGTCAAAGATGAAGCATACTACTCCGAGAAGATTGAAGAATTACGTGCTAAGACCAAAGGAGTGTCATTAGTTGCTAAGGGAGAAATTGCTGAAGAAGAAAGTGGAACTTATCAGATCCGGTCTTCAGGATCTGATGATGAGGAAATGAGGCATCCCACACATGGAGCAATGTTCGCAAGTTTTGAGGATTGCGAAGAGAACATTTCAGGGAGATGTTTGTGTCTAAATCCACTGACAAGTCACCCATGACAACCAAGGTACGTGCAATTCTTGAATCTTTTAATATTCCTTTATCTGCTTATGATGCTGAAATTGTTTCATTTGATGATACTGTGGCTTATTTTGATTCTGTTATTGTGTCTGCTAGTAATGAAGCTAAGAAATTAAATGTGCAACTTAGTGAGACATGAAGAGATTTAGAAATAAAGAAGAGCAGAGTTGAAAAATTGGAAATGCAAGTCAAAAATATAGATTGTGATAGGAATAATCTTACTAACGATGTTAGGTTATTACTAGCACAAAGAAACATATATTGTAATTCTGCAAAACGACTGTATGCAAAATTAATAGCTTTACATCATTCTTCTGATATTAGCAAAGAACAACATATGAAACTTTTACCTTTTCTTGAGTATGAACGTGAAAAAGTTGATGTTGTTTCTTATGATTGCGAAAGCACAATTGCTCAATTTGACAAAATACCTGATGATAGATATACTTATGGTATTGTCAAAATTGATGAATTTCTGAATGCTGATGAGTTGGTTAACATTGTCAATGAAAGTTTGACAAAGAGTGAACAAGTGAAAATCATAAAGAAAACTGAAAATTCAACTCTTGCCTCACAATTCAATTATGCTGATATTGATGAAAACTCTGATAATGTGAGTGAAATCAGTGAGATAGAAGAGGAAGAAGAGGTTGATTGTTCTCAATTGTCAATCATTAATATCACGTCTAAGATCAAAGGTAAAGAAATAATAGATGATTCAATAGTAGAGGATAAAATTGATAAATCTTCAACTTCGCAACATTGTAAATTTGATAATGTGGAAGTTGAAAGCTGGAAATCTGATGACACGGATGTAAATAAAGAAGAAAAGAAAGTTTCAACAGAAACACCTCAAAGGGTTGTGGTTGATCAAGTGTTTGAAGATACAAAAGAATTTGACAAAATTTTAAATGATAAAGGCGCACATTATTTGGAAACTAACACTGTGGTATTTCCAAATTTTGTATGTACTGATAAAACCATTTTTCCAAATCAAGTTTTTGTCACTACTGGAAATGCTGAGAAAGTTCATCCTGAGTTTAATAAAATGATTGAAAATGATAATCAAAAGTCCACGATTGAAGGTTTTTTCACAAATCAAAGCACAGAAGAAAACAATTTAACCCAAAATCCTTATGTGTTTCAAAAACAAAAATCAGCACAAAAATGGGTGGTTAAAGGTGAAAAATCAAACAAAATTTTTGAAAAAGTTGAAAACCCAAAGGTTGAAGTGAAACTAAATTCTCATGAATTCAAATTGATGGTTGGAAACTACTCAACAGAAAATAATGTTTCAAAAAGAAAAGCAAGAAAAGCAATATTCTGGCAAGTTGTGTCTAATGAAAAATCAAGAGATGAAAAAGAACAAATTTCAAAAACATCATCAAGTTTTCATAAACAAATAAACTCTGTTGACAAGGTTCCATATATTCGCAAATATAACAACAATCGAAAATTTGAGAATTCGCAAAAATTTGCAAATAATCAAAAGTTTCAAAATGTTGGCAAATTCACGAATGTTTCATCAAGTTTGAAGAACTGAACTCAAGCCAAAATGAACTTTTCACCAAAACAACCAAATTTTCCAAATCCTTCAATATCAAAACCAACCAAAGTTTCATACACAAAAGGAAAATCTGATGTAAGTACGATCAATCATTGGTTTGAAGGAAAAGGAAAGAAATATCAAAGTGGGAAGTTTTCAGAAGAACAAATCAAAAATGCATTTGATAAGTTCACAAATAATTCTTCAATTGATAGAGCATCATCTCATAATTCGCAAGTTCCAGTTCAAAAATGGAAACCAGTTATCAAAAATGCGAATGTTGTGAAGGATAAGATTACAATTAATGGAAATCCAAAATTATTGAATGCCTATATTTCAATATCTAGAACTGATGATGTTGATATAATGGATTCTGTTACAAACAAAGTGAAAACATGGTTTTTAAATTCCAAAAGTTTGTTTCATTCTACTAATGATGGACCCAAAAAGTCTTGGGTTCCTAAAATTTTCCAATAAATGCAGGTGATATGTGACGAGCAATATGATATGAAATGGTACATTGATAGTGGTTGCTCTCTTCATATGACTGGAAGAAAGGAAAATTTGCGAGATTACAGAAGATTGGAAAATGCTGGAGTAGTCAAATTTGGAAATAATCACAAGTGCCAAGTGAAAGGATATGGGAAAGTCACAAATGGAAACTTCACAGTAAACAGAGTGGCCTATGTTGAAGGACTTCAACATAATTTGATAAGTGTGTCACAACTTGTTGTAGGTACTGGAAATCAAGTGGTATTTAATGAAGAAGGAAGTATCATTTCAAATGCAAAGACGAATGAAATACTCCTCAAATCCAAAAGATATGCTGATATGTTTACACTGGACATCAAACCGATTGTGGGAAAACCAACTGTGTGTTTACTATTAAAAGCATCCAATGATCTTAGCTGGCTTTGGCATAGAAGATTGTCACATTTGAACTTTCGAAATCTAAATAAACTTGTAACTGATGATTTAGTTCGAGGGTTACCAATACTAAAATTTGACAATGATTCTTTGTGTGCAGCTTGCGAACAAGGAAAACAACATCGAAAGGGTCATCCGATTGTGATAGATTCAAAAATAGTAGATCCATTGGAATTTCTTCACATTGATCTATGTGGACCATCAACTGTTGCAACAATAAACAAAAAGCGGTATATTTTAGTTGTTGTAGATGATTTCTCTAGATTTACGTGGGTGTTTTTTCTCAGGTTGAAATCTGAAGTTGCTCAGACGATGATTGATTTTATCAAAAAGATTGAAGTTAGTCTGAAGAAGAATGTATGAAAAATTAAAAGTGATAATGGTTCTGAGTTTAAAAATCAAACTCTTGACATTTTTCTTACAAGCAAAGGCATTTCGCATAATTTTTCATCACCATATACGCCACAACAAAATGGAGTAGTTGAAAGAAGAAATCGATCTCTATGCGAAGCTGCCAGAACCATGTTAACATATGCGAATCTACCTCAATATCTTTGGGCAGAAGCTGTGTCAACAGCATGTTTTACTCAGAATCGATCATACATTCATCGAAGATTTAATGTTACTCCATATGAAATAATCAATAATCGGAAACCTAATGTAAAATTCTTTCATGTTTTTGGTTGCAGGTGCTTTATCATGAATCTCAAAGATAATTTGTCCAAGTTTCAAGCTAAAGCTGATGAAGGCATCTTCTTAGGATATTCACAGAATTCAGTTGCATACAGAGTGCTAAATAAACGAACAAGAAACATTGAATAAACTTTCAATTTGACATTTGATGATTACTATCTTAAACAAATTGATAGTAAATTCGATAATAAACCAATACTTGTGGATTCAAATACTCAAATTGATAATTCTGAAATAAATGATTTTGATTATGACTTAATTTTTGGAATTTCTGACAAGGCAATTGATGCAGAAAATAATGCTCCTGATAATCAAACATCAGAATCCTCAAAACATACTGATGAATCAACGATAACTTGTGAAAACACACCAGCTGTTCGTAGGGAACAAGAACATCAAGTTGAGGGGGAGCATTCGCAAAATCAACAAGAACATCAAGTTGAGGGGGAGCATTCACAAAATCAACAAGAATATCATTTTGAGGGGGAGTATCAAGATGCAGATCATGTTGAGGGGGAGCATGATGAAACAGAGACAATTAATCTTGATACAAATGAAGAATTTCATGAAGTTAATGATAACTTTTCTGTTGCAAGATCTGAAAATGAAGATATGTATGAAGATGCACCATTAGAATTTGATCCAAATTTTCCACCACTCGAGAAATGGACAAGAAGTCATCCAAAAGAACAGGTAATTGGTAATCCACAAGAAGGTGTGTTGACTAGAGCTCAAATTCGTGCGAAAAATGAGGAATTGAATGAAAACCAAGAACTTTGTATGTTTAATGTTTTTATTTCGAAAATAGAGCCAAAAACTGTAAAGAATGCTATGGAACACTCAGATTGGGTTGTTGCTATGCAATCTGAATTAGCTGAATTTGAACGAAAAAAGGTTTGGAGATTAGTTTCTAAACCTTCTGATGTTTCAATTGTTGGATTAAAATGGATTTTTAAAAACAAAACCGACAAAGATGGCAACATTATTCAAAATAAAGCAAGATTAGTGGTTAAAGGTTATTCGCAACAAGAAGGTATTGACTATGAAGAAACATTTGCACCTGTTGCAAGACTTGAAGCAGTTTGCATATTTTTAGCATATGCAGCTCACAAAGACTTTGATGTTTATCAAATGGGTGTTAAATGTGCATTCTTAAATGGAAAACTTGAAGAAACAGTGTATGTTGAACAACCACCAGGATTTGTAAATAGTGACCATCCTGATCATGTGTATGTCCTTGACAAAGTTGTATATGGG
Organism: Lactuca sativa; assembly: GCF_002870075.4. Lineage (NCBI taxonomy): Eukaryota > Viridiplantae > Streptophyta > Magnoliopsida > Asterales > Asteraceae > Lactuca > Lactuca sativa. The sequence continues at coordinate 322,776,385 of NC_056627.2, read as the reverse complement.
TTAAAACAAGCACCAAGGGCCTGGTACGCAACACTTACAAATTTCTTGAAACAATCTAAATTTAAACAAGGATCAGTTGACCCCACATTATTTCGCAAGAAAGTTGGGAGTCATCTAATGCTTGTTCAAATTTATGTTGATGATATTATCTTTGGTTCAACTGATCCAGCATTGTCAATTGAATTTGAAAATTTAATGAAAAGTCAGTTTGAAATGAGCATGATGGGAAAAATTAATAATTTTCTTGGTTTAAATATAAGACAGAACAGGGAAGGAATCTTAATTAATCAAGAAAAATATACGAAGAACTTGCTTGAAAAGTTTGGAATGCTAAATAGCACAAAGCTCAGAGTACCTATGGCAGTAGGAACAAGACTAACTCCTTCGTTAGATGCTCCTGCTGTTGATCTGACATTGTATCGTAGCATGATAGGGTCTTTATTGTACTTAACTGCAAGTAGACCTGATATTATGTTTTCTTTTTGTTGTTGTGCTAGATATCAAGCTAATCCAAGAGAACCTCATTTGACTGCAGTGAAAAATATTTTTCGATATCTAAAGGGAACCGTTTCTGTAGGACTTTGGTATCCTGCGAAAACAGGATTTTTCATTCAAGCTTTTTCAGATTCCGATCTAGGAGGATGTACTTTGGATAGAAAAAGTACGACTGGTGGATGTCAACTATTGGATGGAAAGTTAGTGAGCTGGCAATCAAAGAAACAGACTTGTGTGGCTATATCAACCGCTGAGGCAGAATACATATCTGCGGCTGCTTGCACTTCGCAAATTATTTGGATTCAGAGTCAACTTCGTGATTATGCAATAAACATGAAAACGATTCCTTTGTATTGTGATTCACAAAGTGCAATTCGCATTTGTCACAATCCAGTGCAACATTCAAAGACAAAACACATTGCTCTTCGATATCATTTTATTAAAGATCATGTGGAAGATGGGAATATTGAAATTCATTTTGTCAAAACAACTGAACAACTTGCTGATATTTTTACAAAACCTCTTGATGAAAAATCATTTGTTCGAATTTTAGCAGGTTTGGGGATGATTAATGCGAATTCAATTTCATCAACACAAGAGTAACAGTTTTGTTCAGCAGATAAGAGTCAACATCATTCAGAGGTTACTGTTCATTCAGAGGCTTCGCATGGCTTCGCAACCACATCTTTTCGCATTTGAGCTCATAATCACTACGGTAAGGTTTACGCATAATTTTTTTTTTTAAATTTTGAAAAATCAAAAATCCAAAAAGATTTTATTTTGTTTGTTCTTTAATTTTGAAAAATCAAAAATACAAAAAGATTTTATTTTGTTTGTTCTTTAATTTTGAAAAATCAAAAATACAAAAAGATTTTATTTTGTTTGTTTTTTAATTTTGAAAAATTCAAAATCACAAAAATATTTTTGTTTTCTTTGTTTTTTAAATTGTGTATGTTGAGAATTTAATACAGGGCTACAATGCGAAGAGGTCATACATTTGTGTTTGTGAGGGAAGGTATTAAATTTCTTTTACAAACTAGTTAGGATGTCCCTAGAAGCATGTTGCTGTATGTAGACCAAAAGCCTCAACATGACTCTATGTGTGACAAGAAAGCTTTAATGAAATTCTCTTAAGAAAATTTCTTCCCAAAAAGGCTTATATTCGCATAAGTCAAAACGAGCTACCTTACTCTTCTCAAATGAGTTAAGAGTTTTCTGTTTTGTCCAAATATAACAGAGGTACACTTCGATTTTTAACCAATCTTTTTAAACCAAACAATTCTTACATTCCAAATACTCAAAGATTTGTCCTTGAGGTTTTTGATCAAACCAATCAAAACCTAGACAAATCACAACTCTGTGTTTATGATCTAATATCATGAGTCCGTGATAGAAGTGAAACCCAAAATTTCATAAACCTTAAGGAATTGACGGGGAACTTTGTTCCAGATTTTTACGAAACCTTTGTTTCAGTATCAAAAATTTCGAAACTTCAAATCATATTCAATTCGCATGTGTGGTCTTGATCAAATATTTACAACCAAGAATATTTGTTACCCAACAAGATCCAAAACAAATTTTCTTTTGAATATGATTTCAGTGTAAGTTTCATTCGCAAATTCTTGTCATGATAAATATTTTCACAAGCCAACTTGTCACTGACTACACTGGTCAAACAAGTAATTTCATTTACAATTTCTCACCTTATGTTAAGGCTGATATGTAATGAAATTTCAAACCAACCCAAAATGCCTTTTAAAAGAAGCCCTTTGATACTTCTTTACAAGTATTCGATTGTAATTCACGGGAAACTACACAAGCAGTTGATTATCTCTCTTGATGATTAACGAAGCAACCTTTGCCTGGGGCTTTACTGCATTCATGTCAAATTAATTTTTTTTTGACATCACAACATTCCAAATTTTCTTGATTCTTATCTTATTCCATTGGCACAATGCACACACGAAATCCTTGAGGTTTTGAGTAAAACCAACTCAGACTGATGATTTCGCAAGTCTGGCATATGACTTCACTTTAAATCCCAAAAGTGAAAGAGCCTTGCTTCCATGCGAAGGGTTTTACCGGTTCGGATTGTATAACGGATACTTGACAGGCTGTATACTCAAAATGGTTGGTATTCTATCCGGTTTTCTAGGAGATGTGACATTTACTTTTTGAAACATAGTCATCTTTTACAGTAATGATCCGAGTTTCAAGGTGCCACATCAGATAACATTAAATATATCCCGCTTTAATTTCAAAATCAAGTTTGAGTAACCTATAAAAGGGGGATCAAGAACACTATGTACGGTTACGCAAACAAGAATTCTCACAAAACTTCAAAGCTTACACCTTGATCCAAACTTCAACTTTCTTTCAAACCCTAACAATGGCAGCCACAAATTCCAACACTGATGAGGTTCTTTCTCAATCACTTATGAAGATTCAAAGTACCAATTACCAAGTTGATCCCACCGTTTCTGCGTATCCAGAAGACCTGAAGATGCTTATCGTGGCTTTGAAACGATCACCGTTATCAACTGCCATGTTCAGATCATTCCCCGTTCCAATGGTGTGGTTATCTCGTGCTGCTTCCACGGCTTCATACAATCATACGGCGGATGTGATTACTTTCAATCTCATCAACAACAAAAGGGTTAAACTGTCAAAGAATTTGTTCGTGGAGTTCTTGCAGATTCCAAACAACCCTCCCTTTGTTAAGCCTGTAAACTCTCAGATCATTCATATGTTTAATGAGATGGGACATCAACCGGAGTTGGAGAAGATCAGTGACTTCAGGAAGTCGGGATTGCCATGCATCTGGAATTTTCTTTTTGGCATTTTTCTACGGTGCCTTACCGGAAGATCAGTCGGCTTGGATAGAGGAAGAGTCGAAGTTTATGCCATGGTAATGGGTATCTACTATGACATCAATGTCGATTACGCAACTCAGATGTGGAAAGAATTTGTGAAAAGCCTGGAAAACACAAATTCGGAGAAAGGGATCTCTTGTGCCAGATACTGGAGTTTAATTTTGGAGAAAATTTACGAGAAAGAAGTTATTCCAATAATGCAAGATGTCGAAGTTGCTGAATTTTCCTTCTACCAATTTCCCAAAGTGGTTGAAGATGATGAAGTCATTTTTACTCGTGTGGCTCGTATTCCGGATGCGATGTTTCGCAAAGTTTCTCCCACTCACAAAGTGTTGGTGAGATATTTGCGAAACATTGATACAGCTGATCAGACCGGCGTATTACCCGATGTTGCTACTCCGTCGAAGAAGAAGAAGGTTAGCAAGAAAAGTGCGAAGGGTTCATCCTCCCCAATTATACAAGATGAAGTTGTTCCAACCGAGGAAACTTTGTCCAAATCGAAGAAGGAAATTTTACCTTCCAAGTCTGGGGTTCTAAAACAAATTCGCAAAGCGGAAGTGAGTAGTAAAGGAGTTACTATTCGTAGTATTCCTGCACCAGTGTCTCCAGGAAAGAAACGCCAACGGGATAAAGATGTTGTGAAAAACATGCAACGCACGCTGGTTAAGAGGAGAAAGATGGTGATTCGCAATGAATCATCAGATGAAGAAGTTGTCCCAGAAACTCCACCTGTCACAACTATGGTAAATGTCTCTTTACCAATACTTTCAACTTCGCAAATTTTCACTCCTATTTCACAAACCCAACCACTCGAAATAGCTCTTACCAAATCAGTTACTGAGGAGGTACCTATTTCGGATATGGTTGTCAACGTATCTGATATGGGGGCACCTATCCCGAGTGTTGCATCCACAATACAAACATCCTTACCTATCACCACATTATCCACCACTTCATCCATCTTTGATCATGCCCTTCAAAATCCATTTACCACACTTTTTCCATCCCAATCACCTGAAAATCCTCCACCTTCACAACAAATGTCTGATCCTGAAGTCGAAGGCGGTGCTTTTGGAGGAATTCAAGATGACATTCCTTTTGATTTAGACGAAGAAGACATTCCTGATCATATGCTGATGACAGGAAAGCAGTTTAAAATACTGAATCAAAAGTTAAAGGCTATTATCCAATCGCAAGCCGATTCTGGGAGAATGTCTTCGATATCAGCAATGGAGGTTGATGTCATGATTAAAGGTGCTGAGAAAAGAATCATGGAGAAAGTAGATCAGTCCGATAAAAACAATGAGCTCAGAGTGAAAGCACAAGGGAACAATTTTACGTCTGCAGTTCAAGATCTTAAAGCTGCTACAAAAGAACGACACATTCTTTTTGTACAAGACGTCAAGAAAGTTCGTGAGGATGTCAACTTCAAAATTCAGGAATTGAAGTCTGAACTTGCGAAGGATCTTCAAGATGTGCATTCGAGACAAGCAGATCTTCAAAAGCAAATTGTGGAAATTTCTTCTCAACTCCACAAACTCAATAATATTCCTGTTGTTGAAGATCAGAAAGCTGCCATAATGGAGAAGTTTGATCACTTGATCAAATTGGTCACTGAGCTTAAATCAGCCGTTTCGCATTCATCATCTTCGCAAATCATTACTCCTGAATTCTTGTCTCTAAAGATTAACACTTTAGAACAAGCTATTCAAAAGGCTCTTGCTCCGCTTACAAACTTCACTTCTTTACTTCCGAAGGGTGCTCCACCTGTTTTCACAGGGGTGCAAGGGGGAGAGAAAAGTCGAAGCAAAGAAGACGAGGCTAAAATAGTGGGAAAAGTGATTTCGACTCAACTGGTTGCTACTCTTCCCATTCCTACAAAACCGATTTCTTCAACAACAATCACCACAAAAACAATTTCCAAGGGAATTGTTATTGGAGAAAACGAAGGAGGTTCAAGCTCAAAACCTCAGAAAGATGTATCAGGAAAAGGAAAAGGCATCTTGTATGAAAAGTCGAAGGAGGAGTTAAAAGCTGATGCTGAGGCTGAATTGGAAAGGATGAGACAAGTTCAGAGCATCATGAGACAAAGGGCAAGTGATCCTCCCTCCATGAACAAAGGAGATCCTGCGAAACTTTACTCTTACGAAACAATAGAGTCAAAAGTTGTGGGTAGGGAGATGTATGAGTTCGAGAAGAAGCCTAAAAGAAGTTACGATATTGCGAACTCAGATCATTGTCAGCTGGACTTCCCAATTAACGAAATGTTGTTCATCACAGCTCAATACAAGATCAGTGAGAAATTCGATAATCCGGATGACTACACTCATATGAAAATCAGATTTCATGCTGTTCCTGGGAAGAATCCAGATGAAGTTTGGTCCCTGATGAAGATCAAGAAGGTGCTTACAATAAAGAAGGATGTTCTGTTTGAAGACATGCTTCAAAACTTTCGATATTTTGTCATCAGAGCTGACAACAATCAATATGACTTCACAGTTGCTGATTTTCCGTTGATGAACTGCAACGATCTTATTCAAGTAGCTCTGATACTGAAGCATATGGAAGAAAACAAACTCAAAGGCTCTGAGACAGATGTGTTCAAAGTTGGATTCGCTCACGTAAAGACATACATCGATAACTATTTCGATTGTCTTGCTCTTACTGATGATGAATTGGCGAATGTGCTAGGAAGAGAAGTTAAAGTTCCATGGGAAGATACTTTGACACAATCTGCTCTGTCGAAGTATGTTGTGGGTGAGATATGCCTGAAACCTTTTGGCATGGTATTTTCGGGAAGAGACACTAAAGGAAAACCGAAGAAATTCCTATTCAAAGCTTCAGAGGTTGAAAGATACAATTCTTCGCAATATACGCACTTCATTGTACGTATGAACAATTGCAAGAAAAATAACGAAGGAGACAAGAAAGAATTGAAGAAGGAGATCTCCTGGTATGGAGATGTGCGAAGAACAATTCACTCTGCAATTCAAAAGCTTTTGAGTTGAATTGCATCGACTGTTTACAAAGGGGGAGAATGTAGATGTATGTTGTAAAAGTCGAATAGTGTGTATTGTAATGTTTCGCATTTATATGTTATTTTACTAAGTCAATTTTGTATGCGAAGTGTAGTATGCGAAGTGTAAATGTATAGACTTAGTATACTTTTTGTATGTTCCCTATAAATAGGTACTTAGGCTTGAAGTAGAGGGTGAGATCGAAACACAATATCTCTCTTCAGCTTATTCTGTAATCAGTCTTAATCAATATGAGATCTGATTAATATTTACTTCGTGTGTTCATCATCTTTCATCATTCAAATCTATCGTTTCTTTTCTTAATTCTCGATAACAATTCTCTTCACAATGACCTTCCAATGACGACCAAACCCAAAAGAAATCTTTTCAACCCGAAGAAGACGAATCCATAGTCCCATGCAGCAACCCAACCCTTCCTTATATGAAACCTCAAGACTCGAAATAGGTCTGACTCCTTGACAGATCACCTTTACTGAACCAATGCTAAATTCATGACACTTATCCATCAAATTATATATTCAAATGATGAATGATAACAATTCCATGAATACAATGAGATACATGACATGAATTTCCTTAACTTTCAGAATGATATGCGGCTGCTATAATCCTGAAAATCCCATGACCTGTCCGACCTTCATACCGATAGAACCATCCCAGAGTACAAACACATAAACTAACTCCTGACCCTCCAGCCGATGCCCTTGACATACCGACTCCTTAACTCACACCTCCCTGACTTACAACCCTTGCACAGATACACTTGCGATTCTCAACACAAGTTCCCACCAAAAGTCATCCCGAATTGGCCATCCATAAAATTTCTCATAAGATCTTCCCTAAGGCTGATGAGCGTCCATTCATGAATCCTACCCCCAGTCCATGACTGGAGACACCACAAAACATGCAGAAAAGATCCTTAAATCACAACAATCACAAACCTCTCCCAATACAAATCCATATGATGTACCAAAACCTTAAAATAACCTTTGACTCTCTGCCATGCAATTACCAACCTCCGACCTGAAGATGATCAATCCAAGAATTTTCTCATTTCATTCAATCCCTAACAACAGCTTGCGAATAAACGGAAATACGATGCATACATTCCACAAATACTTTATGATACCTGACTGATACCCCCAACAACCCTTGACCGCTCCCTATCCAAACCAACTGATTTATGGGTTTTTCGATCCCCCATCAACACGTCAATACTGAGAGTATCACAAACAAAAGAAATGAATAATCTTGTCCATTAGGCCCACAACCTATGATTGGAATACCCCTACCAGGTCCTTAGCATAGGTCTGGATTGCCTATGAGCGCATAACATGAGTCTGGAATGCCCTCCCCGGCCCTCAGCCCATGACCGGAATACTCCCGATCTCATACTGACCCTGTCGGCATTACATTGCTTACCCAACACTCTGGGCCTAAAGATACTCACATCCTTCCATTGCCTTGAAGGACCTAATCAATGTCCGACATAACACCGAACGAGCACAATAATGCTACAACCCTATCACGCACGATTCATTTTATAGAACAAGCTTCTACCCAAGCAAAACCTTAAGAAACCATGGTCGCACACGACATGAGGATAGGATAATGATCGGATTCTTGATCCAATTCGAAGGCTATAAATGAACCAAACCATGCACATAAGTCAAACTAACCCTAATGCTACCTTGAACAAGCCACAAATACACAAAAAGAATTACCGTCATGCATATTCTTAGGGCACCCCTAACCTCAAGATTGATCGAAACAAGATCCCATAATTGATTGAGGCTGAACGGATTCTACCAACACAAAAATAAACCGAGAAGGCTTCCAAGGCAATCCCGGAAGTTGCCAAAACCTGAGTCTGCTACAAATCAGAATTTCACTGCACCATTGAGGGTAAACATACCTAAAGACCGAAGGAACATAAACCCACTACAAATGACGATAGCTGACGCATTCCTTGATCTTTAACTATCACCACTTAAATCCTTCGAGGAATTTCCATTGAATGACAAACTCAACGACCAATGGTCTAGGACACCTTGACACCTAAACCATAGAACTACAACCCACCTGGAGCTGAACATGCCTGCCTCTCGAAAGGGTTCACCGATCAACATCTACCTAACAAATTTGAAAGTAGAATTCCGAACAACGAATTGAAAAACCCCTCAATGACTGACACTCAACCTGAGAATCCCAGTTCTCCCCCACTTAGAACTCGAGCCACCACCCACTGGTGGTGAAACCAAAACATAACTTAACCGGCCCAACCATTACCATACTTGACCATGGAATGAATAACGTACACAAAATAGTACTCCAGATACAGATCAAACGAACCCCAAGAGAAACCTAAATTCCAACTGAAGACCTATGAATTTCCCAATTATAACCACTTACAAAGCATAAGCAACTACCAATTTATGATCCAGACATACCTTCCTTATTTGCAGTCCAACTACAATCCAACACTTGGCTTTCCTATCTCCCAAGAATACAGGCCCTTGCTCGCATTGCTAAGGCACTCGTGCCACATCAATCCATCTGCACACATCGATGCTAACATACTGTCGCCAACCACTTTGACCAACAGACCCCAAGCTAAGAATCCAACCTAACTCGGGAGGTCACAAGCCTGCCCTGTAACAGCCCAAAATCTCAAAGTATTGTTAAATTGCATTTTGGGGTGTTTTAAAGGGGAGACTCGGCGAGTTGGAGCAAGACTCGCCGAGTAGGGTCGCAGATTTGGTCGCGGGTTCGCGACTGGACTCGACGAGTCCATTAGGGACTCGGCGAGTCGACGCTGTTCAGCTGAAACCCTAGCCGTTTCGATTCTGGATCGTATATAATGTCTTTAGGGCCGTCATGTCTCGTCTTTTGGCCGATTGAAGATAACCTAAACGGCTGTGGGCATCTGGAGCAAGGGTGAAGGCTAGTGGAAGCTTAAAGAGGTTGTTAGGCAAGGAGAGGCTAGGTGGTGATCAAAGGAGGATCAAGGGGTTGAGCTCTGAAGGTTGGGGACGCAGGGATCACGTTTTCTAGGTAATTCTCGGATCATTTATGTAGTTTTGGTGTTGTACACGAATCTAGGGTTTGGGAAACCCATTTAAGGATTTGATAGATTATAGAGTTGTTACAAGTGTTTAAATCCCTGTAATAGTATGTGTAAAGGTCCAGGAAGTCCCATATCTATATATTGCGGAATCATGCGAATTACAGGAGGCAGTTGATTGACTGCATGGCGAGGACTCGCCGAGTCCAATGATCAGACTCGGCGAGTAGCTTGAAGATTCACTAGGACTCGCCGAGTTGTTCTTCAGACTCGACGAGTAGCTTGAAGACTTACTGGAACTCGTCGAGTCGTTCTTCAGACTCGGCGAGTGGTGTCAGGATGCCTATACTCGTCGAGTTACCCTTTGTACTCGACGAGTCCGGTCAAAATTGACCGTTGACCTGTATATATCTTAGAGGGGTCAGTTGTCTTGTTTGATAAGATCATTAACTAGGGCTGTGGTATTATAGGGAACCTGCGGACTAGCGGATTGTGTGCGAGTAGCTCGAAGAGGTTATAGCCTGCGTACTACGAGGTGAGTCTTCTCACTATACCTCACCCGGAAGGGTTTGATTGTGTGACCGGAAGGTCAAGTATGTTGTGTGTTATGTTTATATGCTATGAATGGAAAGTTAGCTGCTACGTGTGATATACATGCTTATATATGGGCCGGAAGGCAAGGTATTATGTGACAGAAAGGTCAGGTATGATATGTGATATATGTGCTTTATGTGTTAGAGTATTTGTATTATGTGTTATATATGTGTACGGGCCGGAAGGCGATTATCTTGTGGACCGAAAGGTCCGGGCCGGAAGGCAATGTTATGTGGATCGAAAGATCCGGGCCGGAAGGCGATGTTATGTGGATCGAAAGATCCGGGCCGGAAGGCAAAGTTATGTGGATCGAATGATCCGGGCCGGAAGGCGATATTATGTGGATCGAAAGATCCGGGCCGGAAGGCGTATGTGTGTAAGGTATATTGGGGAACTCACTAAGCTTCGTGCTTACGTTGTTTATGTTATGTGGTTTCAGGTTCTTACAGTAACGCGGGATGGCAACGGTTCGATTGTACACACCGAAGAAAGAGTTGTGTTTTGGAGGATCCTGGTCTTCTTTTATAACGAAAATGAAACTACGTTTTGTAATTTGAATGTGAATAAGATTTTAAACAAGTGTTTCTAATATTAAATTGAATAATTAAATGAAAATTTTATTTTTGGAAATCTGGGTGTTACAAATTGGTATCAGAGCCTTGGTTTGAGGGATTCGGACGCGCCTACGGGTAAATCTGGACTCAAACTGAGGAAGTAAGAAAAAGTTTTCCAAATAAATGGTTTTCTAAAAGTGAAAAAGAGTTCAAAGAGAAAGCAAGAAAGAGCAGTGTGTACAATCAGCCAGAGCCAAACGGTGATTTCCCAAAATACCCTTACTTTTGTATTATGGAATATCTATTATGCACTTTATGAGACATTATTGCATGCTAGAGACAGGCTAGGTACTTCACATCTTAGGACTAGAGTGGCCTGATTTGTGATGCCTTAGTCTAGGGATTGCTGTTATATGTGCGTTATGCTTTTGTGTGTATGAGATGAGTGAGAGTATCTAGTTAGAACGCACAAGGGGTAAAGCTACGGAGTACAGAGGTACTTCCGAGGATGAGCCGAGAAGGTGGAGCTACCACAGATGGGGAGTCCTATGTATGCTTCAATGCTCGAATGCTGCTTGCTTTGTGCTTTGTGGAGTTGTCGATGATGGGAGTCAGCTACTAAGTGAGTATGACGATACTCAGGAGGTAGAGGGCTGGCATCATTAGGAACTCTTCAGCAGCTGATAGCAAAGAAGTGGGAGGACGGCGGAAGGGACTAGGGAATAAACCTAGCCAAATGAGTGCGCTGGTAGAGTAGAGGATTTCGCTGGAAAGCGAGCACGCGCGATGAGATGGGTGAAAGAGCAGGTTTATCAGCTACTTAGGAACTCTGGGATGGTCCGTGTGGAAAGTATGGGTAGATGTGGCAGGTAGTATGGGCCCGTACTACTGAAAGCAGAGGACCCATACTTGATACAGGGGGCATTCTGAAGGTCCTAAGGAACAGATTGAGGGGTGATGTTATGGTTCGGATACCATGCATCGGATCGGATACAGAGTGATGTTATGGTCAGGGCACCATACATCGGAACAGTTTGAGGTAGATGTTGTGGCTCGAGTGCTACACATTGGAGCAGATTGAGGAGTGGTGCTATGGTTCAGGTACCATACACCGAAGCATGTTGAGGAGGGATGTCATGGGATGAGTACCATGGTTCGTAGTGGGTGATGCTTGTGGCTATCTTGTTATCCGGTTATCGATCGGACGAGCACGAGCGAGCGGGATGCGAGGATTCGCGAGATCCGGCGTGATGAGGTTGCTGCATTGTTGCGGGCTGAGTCGCCAGAATTGTTTGGGTCGATCAGGACCACTATGATTGAAGTAGTTTGATGAGCGATATGCGGCTTTCGCAGAGACGGCTGCCGCGGCGGTTGCAGCGGCTGTAGCAACGGCAAAGAAAGGGACTAGTCGGGGTTTTTAGTATCGGGACTTCTATTATGCGAAGCCTCCCACATTCGATGGAGTTCAGGACTCGATTGTTGCTATGAGATGGTTATCAGACATGGAGGGGTGTTTCTCCACGAGTTTATGCCCTACTGATCAGAGGGTGGGGTGTGCTCTGAACCTGTTGAGGCTCGGGGCGAAGGATTAGTGGAGATTGACCACGAGGTCATTTTCTGATGCGCAGAGGGCTGCGGTTTCATGGGATCAATTCAGAGGGATGTTCAGTACTCGCTATGTTCCGCGGGATGAACAGGAGAAATTGGCTCGGAAGTTCGTTAAGCTGAGGCAGGATTTGGAGTCGGTGACTGAGAGCACCGGGATGTTTGTTGAGAGGGCGATGTTTTGCCCTGAGTTCGCTTCGGAGCAGGCTCAGATGCCCGATATTCGAGTAAGCTCAAGGGGGTATCAGACAGTTCGTGTCTGCGCGGAGGTGCGAGACCCTGTTGGAGTTGCAGAAGGCCGCCATGTGGCGTGAGTTAGAGGTTAAGTTGCAGTTGCGTGAGCTGGGACAGGCCCCGATGCAGTCGCAGTCGGCGCCGAAACGGTTCAGAACCGTAGACGTTGGAATGGGGGATCGGAGCGGTCACACTTGTGGGAAGTGTGAGAGAGATGGCACCGGAGCTTGTTGGCCAATGGTGCATGCCGCGAGTGCGGAAAGGAGGGGCATGGTGCACGGGGTTGTCGGCAGTCAGTGCCAATTCGGGATTCCAGGATTTGTTATCAGTGTCGGCAGGTTGGACATTTGAGGGTCAAATGTCCACAGCTTTTGCAGGATCGGTGCAGGCCCTAGCACCGGCCACCTTGAGGAGTTCAGGAGGAGGACAGGATGGAGTAGAGCCCAAGGGCCCAGGGTTGTGCTTATCGGCTTGCGGCAGAGGGAGACGGAGCAGTGCCGGGGGGCAGCTGCGGGTATGATGCTGTCTTGATGTCTTGATTAGCTTGCGTTGATTGTGGCGTATTGTTTGTGCTGGTAGTGTGGATTTCGATGCGGTATTCGTTGTTTCGCGGGATTGGCATGGTTATGGACTGGTGCTTCAGGTTTCGTTCTGGCATTCGCTGTTCCCTGATGGGTTGGTATGGTTATAGTCTGGTGTTTTAGTGCCGGTAACTTTGTGCGGTTTTCGATGCGATATCCATCCTTTGGCAGATTGCGGGTTTTGGCTTCGGATTATTGTTGAGAATTTCGTTGGTTATCGTTGGTGGGGTTGTTAGTGGAGATGCGGCACTGGGTTGAATGATGGGTAGCATCTGCAGTTGTGGAGTGGATAATTGAAAGATCGGATTATTTTGAGCGGATTGATCAGGGAGGAGAGGTGTTTTGATGAGGGTTGCTTATGCTTGTGGGAAGCAGTCAGAGGGTAAATGTTCTCTTTGTGCAGGATGGTTCTGAAGGGTCGTTAATGGCAATCGGTGGCAGTTAGTCAGTGCTTTAGTGGGGGAGAATTGTAAAATTCTCCGGGAGATCGACGAGTATGTGAGGGTGCTTAGCTGTTGGGATTCAGCAGTGTTTGTCAGCGCAAAGTATAGGCCGGCGAAAGCGAGTGTTGGGTATGCGGGGCGAGATACAGACCTAGGGCATTTGATTGTGGAGGCCTGAAAGGAGGTCGGGATCGAGCTTGAGTAAGTAAACGGAATTTTGCGATCAGAGTATTGGTACGTTTGAGGTACGTGATGGTTGTACTGCATTAATCCTACGGGATTATGTTGTGCATGTTTCTAGAGCTGGAACCGGAAGGTTCCCAGAGTCAGAACCTGAGGGTTCGCAGAGTTGGGTGTACGGACCCACAGAGATATAGCCTCGAGTGGCTAGTATGTGTTATGAGGGTCGGTCCAGTCATACTGGAGACTCTGTTGGTATTGCTGGATTAGTTTGAGATTTGCGGATCACGTATGTTGCAGTGTGATTGCATTGGAAGGTCTGGCCCTGGGTTGTTGATCTTGTTTAGCGGAGGCAGTGATTTTGATGAGTGGAGAGAGTGCGTGGGATTGAGAGCCCCTGCAATGAGAACCAGAGTATGTGAATGGCAGTTACGCAAAAAGGGTGGTGTCGCTTGGGGCGAGCACCGTGGCACCGGTTGGAGTGGCATTATGTTCAAGAGAGTTCCGTGGAAAAGGAAAAGAGGAGGGTATGTAACTCCGAAGGGGGTGCAAGTTCACGAAAGTGAAAGCTGCAGAGCAGAGTTATGGTTAGAGTACTTCGAGTATGGTTCTGAGCAACGTGTTCGCGGCAGTGGAGTAGGAACCCATCCGGTTGGGATGTCTGTTGAGGCTCAGAAGGGACGCATGGAGAGAGAAAATTTTAAATTTTCAGTGTGAATCTGATCAGAGTGTAGGGTGGATGTAGTGGTTCATCTTGGGAGATGTTCGAGGATATCATCAGTGTATCAGGTCTTCCAACTTACGAGTGTTGGGGCTAGTTCAGCATGTGTATATGATGGCAAGAGGAGAATTTGTGGGAGTTACTCTGGGAGTGAGGATGGATCTCTCAGTTGGTCTGGGATGGACAAAGTGGGCTTTGGATCGGGGATCCGGTGGTTCAGGGCTTCCTAACCCTTGTTGGTCGAGTGATTGTTGGGGTTTAAGAGCAGAGTTGCATCTTGGGTGGTTCTCGGTTACAGAGAGAGATAGACAGTACAGAGTTTGGGCTTCAGTCGACAGAGCAGACTCAGCAGGTTAAGGAGAGTTAGTGATCGTTTAGAGTTAACAGGAAAGTTATGCAGGCAGACGCCGTTACGAGTATGTGATTCAGGTCAGCGACTTCGTATTTTCTGACGGGTGCTTCGATTTAGGAAGAAGGGTAAATGGGGGGCCCCGGTATGTTGGGTCTTTTCGTGAAGGTGCGAAGGTAGGAAGGGTGGCCTATCGTTTGGAGCTGTCAACGGAATTGGGACGGATCCATGACACTGGTATGTGTCGCAGTTGAAGAGGTGTATAGCGGATGAGTCAGCAGTGGTTCTACTAGAGAACGATTAGGTGGATGTGAGCCTGTGTTACGTCGAGAGGCCAGTGGCCGTCGGAGATCGGAAGATCAAGGTTCTGAGGAACAAGGAGGTACCTCTGGTAGTGGTTCAGTAGCGACCTCGGAGGATATCGGAAGTGTTTAGGGAAGCCGAAACGGGAGATGCGGGAGCAGCAGCCAGAGCTATTTTCAGAGTAAGACTTCGAGGGCGAAGTCTAATTCTAGTGGGGGAGAATTGTAACAGCCCAAAATCTCAAAGTATTGTTAAATTGCATTTTGGGGTGTTTTAAAGGGGAGACTCGGCGAGTTGGAGCAAGACTCGCCGAGTAGGGTCGCAGATTTGGTCGCGGGTTCGCGACTGGACTCGACGAGTCCATTAGGAACTCGGCGAGTCGACGCTGTTCAGTTGAAACCCTAGCCGTTTCGATTCTGGATCGTATATAATGTCTTTAGGGCCGTCATGTCTCGTCTTTTGGCCGATTGAAGATAACCTAAACGGCTGTGGGCATCTGGAGCAAGGGTGAAGGCTAGTGGAAGCTTAAAGAGGTTGTTAGGCAAGGAGAGGCTAGGTGGTGATCAAAGGAGGATCAAGGGGTTGAGCTCTGAAGGTTGGGGACGCAGGGATCACGTTTTCTAGGTAATTCTCGGATCATTTCTGTAGTTTTGGTGTTGTACACGAATCTAGGGTTTGGGAAACCCATTTAAGGATTTGATAGATTATAGAGTTGTTACAAGTGTTTAAATCCCTGTAATAGTATGTGTAAAGGTCCAGGAAGTCCCATATCTATATATTGCGGAATCATGCGAATTACAGGAGGCAGTTGATTGACTGCATGGCGAGGACTCGCCGAGTCCAATGATCAGACTCGGCGAGTAGCTTGAAGATTCACTAGGACTCGCCGAGTTGTTCTTCAGACTCGACGAGTAGCTTGAAGACTTACTGGAACTCGTCGAGTCGTTCTTCAGACTCGGCGAGTGGTGTCAGGATGCCTATACTCGTCGAGTTACCCTTTGTACTCGACGAGTCCGGTCAAAATTGACCGTTGACCTGTATATATCTTAGAGGGGTCAGTTGTCTTGTTTGATAAGATCATTAACTAGGGCTGTGGTATTATAGGGAACCTGCGGACTAGCGGATTGTGTGCGAGTAGCTCGAAGAGGTTATAGCCTGCGTACTACGAGGTGAGTCTTCTCACTATACCTCACCCGGAAGGGTTTGATTGTGTGACCGGAAGGTCAAGTATGTTGTGTGTTATGTTTATATGCTATGAATGGAAAGTTAGCTGCTACGTGTGATATACATGCTTATATATGGGCCGGAAGGCAAGGTATTATGTGACAGAAAGGTCAGGTATGATATGTGATATATGTGCTTTATGTGTTAGAGTATTTGTATTATGTGTTATATATGTGTACGGGCCGGAAGGCGATTATCTTGTGGACCGAAAGGTCCGGGCCGGAAGGCAATGTTATGTGGATCGAAAGATCCGGGCCGGAAGGCGATGTTATGTGGATCGAAAGATCCGGGCCGGAAGGCAAAGTTATGTGGATCGAATGATCCGGGCCGGAAGGCGATATTATGTGGATCGAAAGATCCGGGCCGGAAGGCGTATGTGTGTAAGGTATATTGGGGAACTCACTAAGCTTCGTGCTTACGTTGTTTATGTTATGTGGTTTCAGGTTCTTACAGTAACGCGGGATGGCAACGGTTCGATTGTACACACCGAAGAAAGAGTTGTGTTTTGGAGGATCCTGGTCTTCTTTTATAACGAAAATGAAACTACGTTTTGTAATTTGAATGTGAATAAGATTTTAAACAAGTGTTTCTAATATTAAATTGATTAATTAAATGAAAATTTTATTTTTGGAAATCTGGGTGTTACATGCCCACTCCTTCTCACTCGAAAGACTGAAGGGAAAGATCCTTGGCACCGATAACGACAATCTAATCCGACAATGCCACTTAAATCCCAGGTGCGATTTCCAAGCCAATCATATCAACCACTTCTTCTCTGTGTCTCGAGGCTTGAGGCACAACTTCCAACAAAACCCTCGAGACTTCTAAAACTATAATTTACTCTCATATAAAAAATACTATTATATATTTGTCAGTTTAAATCATAGAATTGTTAAGTCCATTACAACAATAAGACCGCTCGTTATGGGCAACAAGCCTTGGCTTTCTTCCGAGGTGGCAATCAAATAACGACGCCATAATGCCGGAAACACTACCCCTGGGTGGCATTTTTTGGTGTTATGGCATTAGCCGTGTTCATGGTAATGGGAGGGAACAGGAGAAATTTGCTTGCATTTTTGTCACACATTCATTTTTAGACCGTTGTTAAATGATCACAAACCTAATATTTTTTCTCATTTATATCTACTATAAATACACATATTTTATCTCAATTTTACCTACAAAATCCATCAATTTCTCTCAATTACAAATCTCTTTCAATTTCCTTTTGTTTTCTATTTTTCTATTTACAAAAAATGGATTATTTTGATTTGTTCCATCCATACAATGATGATAACGACAACGATGATATATTCGTGAGTATGATGTACCGATATTCTATGAACATGTTACTGCCAGAGCCAACTCCACTATTGACACAACGTGCGACGTCAAACAGAGATCGTATAGAAGGGCATAGACGTCTAGTACACGATTATTTTGCGGATAATTGTGTCTACCAACCTAGCGATTTCAAAGAAAGGTTTCGTTTGCGAAAAAATGTGTTTCAACGGATAGCCAATGCATTGGAAAGCAAATATCGTAAATAGACTTTTTAGATAATTGTTTTTAGATAACATAAGTACATATTTTTTACAAATTAAATATATGTTTAGGTATGAATTTTTCCTAATGAGGTATGATGCGAGAGGTAAACGATGTTTTACAGGGTTGCAAAAATGTGTTGCTGCAATCAAGCTTATGGCTATGGGGGAGTCGCTCGATTCTATTGATGACTATATGAGAATGTCGGAGCGAACTACATGAGAAAGTTTATATAGATTGGCGAGAGTGTTGTCGAAACCTTCGGTGACAAATACTTACGCAACCCTTCATTGATATGCAACAACTATATGCAGCGCATGAAGAACATCATGATTTTTCGGGTATGCTTGGAAGCATTGATTGCATAAAGTGGATATGGAGAAATTATCTTGTGGTGTGAAAATGTCTATACACAAGTGGTCATCTTGGATCACCTTCGTTGCTATTAGAGGTTGTTGCTTCACAAGAGAAATTATCTTGTGGGAGATCATATCTATGATGGTACCGAAGATGAATAATTTAGGGAAAAAATATATTTTTTTCATCTTTTATTGTTTTTTAGGTTTTTAAATGTTTTGTCATTTTTTGTAATTTTTTAATGTTATTTTTAATTTAGGATTTATTAAAATGTTATTTTTAGTTTTTAAATGTTATTTTTAATTTATGATTTAATTTATATGATAATTTTAAATATTATGACATCAATAAAAAACAAATGGGAAAAACAGAAAATTAAAAACATAAAAAATAAAAAGAATAAATATAAAATAAGGGGTGTTATTACTTGTTATTTGGTGTTGTCCATTTTCATATTGGATGTTATAACATCAAAGTATGAGTATGATGATGATGTGATACTTTTTTGGTGTGATAAGATGTTGACCACACCCAATAGCTTAAGAAACATAATTTTAGACAAAACTGCAAGATTGGTCCATGTGGTATTCAAAAAACTTTGGATAAGGTCCAAAAAGTTTCCAACTTGCACCGAAGTTGCAAAATCAAAGTTTTTTTTTTTTGGGTTTTTGGTCCCTAATACACTTGAAAATTTGATTTTACCCTTTTCATTTCGTTTTTCTATTTTCTTTATATATTTTGGTATTTTGAATAATTAAAAATAAACTTTGGATCATATCCTCCCCTACCCCTCTATCTCTCTTACACACAACTTGTTCATTAAACACCGTAAAAGGCCCATAAGATTGACGTTGACTAGTGAATATTGACCAATCGGGTATTTCTTTTAATATCCTTTCCATCAGAGCTCAAACAGATAGATCTTTATTTCCTATGTATTTCATTCTTCAATATCATTCTTTGTATTCATCGTGTTTTTGAAACATTACAAAATTGTATTCTTCAAATTATCAGATCGCACGAACACACAGTCTCCATCTTTAGTTCATCATTTTAAATCAAATATAAAAAATCGGTATGCTCATTCATCGATGTTCTTCACAGAAAAAAAATCTATTGTTCTTCATATGTTCATCGACTCGAATCCCAAAAATTCACCATCATCCATCATTGAAACCGAGAATAACCAGACTTAATAATATCGGATTCGGCAGAGATATGTCCTTTCATCTTCGTCTTCTGTTTAAAACCTTTGAATCGGACCTTGAAAACCTTAAACACAGGCCGTGAAATATGAGAAACACATTGATCTGGTACAAAGGGGAGGGGTATGGAATGAGAAAGAGACATCGGGATGTGGGTTGAAATCATATGCGTCATAGGAGAAGGGTCATCGGCGAGGGAGGCGTGACAGAGTGACTGCTGTTGAAATGGACATTGTTGATGTTATTGTATTGAAATCTTCGATGGTGTTGGGTTTTTGTTACAATGAGTGTTTATGTGAGTTTTTGTTATTTTGGATCACTCATTCTTACATGTATAAGACATAAATAAGAGACACAGAGAAAAGGAAGGTGTTTTCCATCTGAGGTTTTTTTTTTTTTCATCTGCAAAGGATTTGCAGGTGAAAGGTTAAATGAAGAAGACGAGAGAAAGAGAACTAGAGTTAAAGAGAGAAGAAGGGTATAGTGGAGAGAGAAGTATGTGTATGAGAGAGAGAAAAAAATGGTATAATGGAGAGAGAAGTCTATGTATGAAAGAGAGAGAAGGGTATCGTGGAGAGAGAAGTCTCTGTATGAGAGAGAGAGAGAGAGAGAGAGAGAGAGAGAGAAAGAGAGAGTTAAAGAGAGAAGAAGGGTATAGTGGAGAGAGAAGTCTGTATATGAGAGAGAGAACTGTGGGTTGATGGGGGATAATTATTTTTTTTTATTTTTAATTAAATAAAATAGTATTTGAATAATTATAAAAATACAAAAAAGAAAATAAAAGGATATATCGTTTTTTCAGGTTTTTTTGGATCCAAAACCCAAAAAAATCTTGATTTTAGACATTCGGTACAAATTGGAAACTTTTTGAATCTTATTTAAAATTATTTGAATACCACAGAGACCGATTTTAAGTACATTATCACTTATTTATCTTATACCAACACAATTATTTCAGTTTCATAGAAATTGCGATAAGTTTTGATGGTATTTGTTGATTTTTTGGAAACCGGAACATGATTAGTACAAATTGAATAATAATAAAAAATTCTTAAAAGTAGATTTAAATTTGGGAAAAGCAAAAACCATTGGTCAAAGCTCAAAGACTAAAATTGTTGGTTAGCAAAATGTTTATAAAAGAGTTTGTCCCTCCCGCTAATAAGGACAGCCTGGAAGCATCCAAAGAACCAACCCCACTCACCACCATTACACTCGAAATAAATACACCCCATAAATAATAGGGTCATCTAATCATCTCCCAACAGTACACCCATTTCTCAATTTTATATTTTATTAAAATTTTAGCATATTCTTGATAAAAGTTAGACATTAAACCATATATTTGTATGTATATTATAAAAAGGCAAAAATAAAAACATATTTTTTTAGATCGGGGACTTTCGAGTTTTCAGACTAGATTTTGCATACCGATTAATCATAGCTGCAAAAACAAGGCCGTATCTTATGTCTTAAAGTCACTACAGACGAACCTACATGACCATAAAAACTGAGAAGTATCTGAATTTGAATATAAATCAAATTACTCACAACATCAAACACATCTATTATCAAGTCACCACACAATGTAATTGCTTAAGAAAACAAAAGTTAAACCGTTAAAGACTATTCATTTAAAATGTTTATTTAAGTTATATGGTAGATTAAACAATATATATTACAAAAGATAACAAGTATTAAATTTGATGAAAGAGGGTTCAAATGGTTGCTCTTTTTGTTAATTTAAATGAAAAAGGAAGAAAACCAAGCTTGAAAAAGCAAGGCAAAGAAAGAAGGAATGGTTGGTTTCCATTGCGCCTTTCTTTTTCTTGTTTCTCTCTGCTAAGCATCTTTTCTTTCCTTCACTTTTTTGGGTTCTTTTCTTAGTCTCCCAATCTCTCAAACACTTGCCACTTTACCTTGTTGTAAAAAATAAAATCTCTGGGTTCTATACCTCCACCATTTCTTTATAATCTTCAGGTGGAAACACTTGTTCAATTCTGAATTTTAGTAAGTTTTTCTCTTTCTGACATTATTATCCTTATTTTTTTTTGTATGATCAGAAAGTTTATTTGCTTTTCAAGTCTTGAGCTTTTCATCCCCTCTCTTTTGCAGGAATTCGGTTTTCGAGAAATTTCAAGCAATTGGACCTCCAATTTCCTTGAATTGTGGAAAGATTGCATTTTGTTCAATTATTAAGCTTTTGTTCTTGAGTTTCTTGAAACTCCATACCATAAAGCCTTATTTTTTTAATCTCTTTCTTGTTCTTTTTTTTGGTTTCGTGAATCCATGGGACTTTGTCATGGAAAACCCAATCAAACCCTCGAAACCCAACTCGAAAACTCCAATTTCCCGAATGAAATCGAACCAACAACACAAAATTCCCAAACAGGGAAATCGTCATTCCCTTACTACAGTCCAAGTCCCTTCCATAACAGTAACGCCTTCAAGAATTCACCTGCAAATTCGAATTCAAGTGTGAGTTCGACACCGCTTCGCATATTCAAACGCCCTTTCCCACCTCCATCACCTGCAAAGCATATTCGATCGTTGCTTGCAAGACGACATGGGTCTGTTAAGCCTAACGAGGCCTCAATTCCTGAAGGGAATGAATTCGAAGTTGGATTGGATAAAAATTTCGGGTATTCTAAGCAGTTATTAAGCCATTATGAGCTTGGAGAAGAAGTGGGTAGGGGGCATTTTGGGTATACTTGTACTGCTAAAGGAAAGAAAGGGAGTATGAAGGGCCATGATGTTGCCGTTAAAGTTATCCCCAAATCCAAGGTTTGATTTTCATCCACCATTGTTTATACTTTAGATATAAACCCTTCATCATCTTCATCACCTAGTTTTCTTATGTTAACATGATAAAATAGTTGAATTGCTAAAATTACGTGGATGTGGTAAAAATTTTGAAGGGTTATATGCAAGAAATAGCAACCTACTTTCTTTTCATTTGTTTATAATAGCATTTTCATTCAAATACTAAACAACTTTCATTGCTTTAATTGATCTAATTTGGTAGATTTTTCAAAGTAAATGTCTTAATACATTTTTTTATAGAAAAAGATGAAAGTAGGATGCTATTTCTTGTGTTTAAGTCAATTTTAAACACTTTTGAGTTTTGAGCTCCTCACTAATTTCCGTGGACCCTTCACTACCTTTGAGCTCCTCACTAATTTCTATTTCTAAAAGCACATAGTGTAGTTGACTTATGAGGTCAAAATGATTATGTTTTGACTTTGTAGTTGATTTAAATACTTTAATTGTGGGACAATCACCTTTAACTTTATGAAAAAGCTACTAAAACAATCTTTGGTGTTTAATATGTCAAGAAATTAGGGTTAAAGCATTCAATCTAAAGGTACTAGATTCCAAATAGTGAAAATTTGTGTGTGTGTGTGTTTATTTATTATTATTTTTATTCTTATTGAATGATTGATGTTTATGCAGATGACCACAGTAATTGCTATTGAAGATGCAAGGAGAGAAGTGAAAATATTAAAGGCTCTAACAGGGCATGACAATCTAGTTCAATTTTATGATGCTTATGAGGATGAAGACAATGTCTATATAGTTATGGAGTAAGTGTCCATTCTCCCTATTTTATATAAAGCTTTCATTGCATCAATAGTTTTATAAATATCTTCTTGTTCTATTATATATTTACAAAGAGATTTGAACACACAAAGATGCTTTTGGTGCTCATGATTTCCCGATGTTGTCATTATTAGAGGGTATTTGAGACATTTGATCAATAACGATCACTTCTATTTTCTGTTTTTGTAGGTTATGTAAAGGAGGCGAACTATTAGACAGGATACTTGCAAGGTATTCATAAAATTCAATCTTATAAAATTTGGAGGGTATGTAAGCTGATTATTATTTGTAATTGTGTTTTTAGGGGTGGAAAATATTCAGAAGAAGATGCAAAGGCTGTTATGGTCCAGATTTTAAGAGTCACAGCCTATTGTCATCTTCAAGGTGTTGTTCATCGTGACCTCAAGCCAGAGGTAAAAAAAGAAAAAAAAAAAACTTTTCATAATCTTTCGTTCTTTTGTATGTGTTAACTTTTATAGTCATTTATTTCAATATTTAGCTTCTACTATAGTACAATATATACTAAATGATCTTTTTATTTGACTTCTGTGTGTTCAATAAAGTATTCTTTTGCCTTTAAAAAAAGGCAAAACTTTCTAGTTTAGATTGTAATATTTTTTGGAAAGTGTCCAATCCAACTTTACCAAATTGACCTTTAGCAACCATTAGTCCATTACAAGATATTTGTGAAGTTGATTGTGTTCCACAGGTTTACTTAATTTTGTTTTGTCAAAGGCTATTTTAAGTATTTGATTATTAGTCAAAAGACTTTAATTTGACTATGTGTCATATGCATTTTTTGGGGGACAAATACAGTTTTTTTGTAGTGTAAAATGCAGAATAACACAACATACTTTCACCATTATATCAATTTAGCCACTGAACTATCATTTTTTACGATTAATTCAACAACAATTTAGTGGCTAAATCGATTAAAGCTAATGTTCATGAGCTAATTCGATAAAATGGCGTAAGTAAATTCCACTTTTTTTATACTTTGAATTTATAATTTGTTACTTATATTTCTTTTGTGTCACTTCAGAATTTTCTATTTACATCAAAGGACGAACATTCCCTCCTTAAAGCCATTGACTTTGGACTCTCTGACTACGTAAAGCCAGGTATCTTATCATTATCATTACATGATTATCATTATCATTATCATTATTATTATTATTGTTATCATATAATGATAATTATTTATGTGCAGATGAGAGGTTGAATGATATTGTTGGAAGTGCATATTATGTAGCACCTGAAGTTCTGCATAGATCATATGGGACTGAAGCTGATATGTGGAGTATTGGTGTTATTGCATATATTCTTCTATGTGGAAGTCGACCCTTCTGGGCCCGCACAGAGTCCGGAATCTTCCGGGCTGTTCTTAAGGCGGACCCCAACTTTGAGGAAGCTCCATGGCCCTCTTTATCATCTGATGCAGTTGACTTTGTCAAAAGGCTTTTAAACAAAGATTATCGCAAGAGACTTACAGCTTCACAAGCCCTAAGTAACGCTTTCACTAAATAAATAAATATATACATATATATCTCAAATACCCTTTTACTATATCATATATATATATATATATATATATATATATATATATATATATATATATATATATATATATATAATAAAACGAATCTTGTGATTAGGTCATCCATGGCTTGCGAATTATCATGATGTGAGAATACCTTTAGACATGATCATCTTCAAGACTGTAAAAGCGTATATATGTTCGTCTCCTCTTAGAAGAGCTGCTTTAGGGGTATGTAATATGTTTTCCTTTTTTTTTTTTTTTTCTTTTCTCATTGGATAAATGATGTTTAAAAATATTTATTATGCCACGTGGCAGGCTGTTGCAAAGACACTGACAATTACCGAGCTAGGTTATCTTCGTGACCAATTTATGTCACTAGGGCCAAACAAAAACGGATTCATATCCATGCAGAATTTCAAATCGGTTAGTTTTTTTTTTTTTTTTTTCTTGGGTCAAATGAAAGTTTATATTTTGTTGTGTCGTTCTAAACTTTATAACATTCTGAAGGCTTTGATGAAGAATTGCACGGATGCTGTAAAGGACTCCCGCGTGCTAGATTTTGTCCATATGGTAATTTCCTCAAATACCCTTTTAGTGGTTGAGATAAATAATCAAGTAGAAAGAATCGTGATAAAAGAGCTAAATAGAAAATATTATCTTTTGTTTTACAACAGGTGAGTTCTCTTCAATATAAAAAATTTGATTTTGAAGAATTTGGAGCAGCAGCCATTAGCATTCATCAGCTAGAAGCAATGGAAAATTGGGAGCAACTTGCTCGTCGTGCCTATGACCTTTTTGAGAAAGATGGCAACCGCCCTATCATGATTGAAGAACTTGCCTCGGTACACCCCCTACCCTACTTTTTGCTATTCAAGATTCTGTAAAAAAGTTATTCTTTTAGCAACCCCTGAGCAGATCAGCAGATCATGTACACAGTGGTCTGCTAGGTGGCTGACATAAAAGCGAACGGCCCACAAGGCACCCAATCCACTTTTGTGGGATATATTATATAATATATATTTATATATTATGTATTAAAGATTAAAGATTATAACATATAGATATATTGTTGATGTAAAAATGCAGGAACTTGGGCTTAGCCCATCGATACCGGTTCATGTGGTTCTTCAGGATTGGATAAGACATGCGGATGGGAAGCTTAGTTTCTTGGGGTTCATAAGGCTTCTACATGGAGCTTCATCTCGTGCATTCCAAAAGGCGTGAGTTTATGTCAAAATAACAATACATCATATTATGCCATTACAAAAATGGCTCGAGGATATAAAAGTCTTTCAAGAAATAGAAACAAGGAAACACGTACGTATGTTAAGTTATGCCAAACAAAGTCTCGTATTGTTTGTTAAAATCTAGAGAATTGTACAGAGGTAGGAGGTCTCACTTCTCAGTGTGTTTAGTGTAGAAGTAATGGTTGAGTGAGTTTTGTGCCGATTTTATGTCAACTTTTTTTTTCTTTCTTTTTTCGTTAGGTTGCTTGTGTTTAAGATGGCTTCTTGTTGTGTACTAAACACTTTTATATATGTTATCTTAATAATGGTCGAAATGACTTCTTTGGGGCATGTTTGTTTCCTTGTACATAATTGTTATATGGAACATGATTGGATAAGCTTTTTTATCTCTTGTATTTACGTCTTTTGCATATACGATAATCAATAGTAATTTTATTCTATTTTTTTTGGTTCAATGAAAATTTACATTTTGTCTTATTGATATCAGTTTATGTACAAGTTCAATGTATGTTAAATACAATATTATTACTTGTACTCTCTTGCATAGCAACCATATCTAAGTGATCATGATTAAAGTACAAGCTATTTGGATTTTTTTTATTTCTTAGACTTGATTGATATTTTCTTAAGTCGTTATTGCATAAATATTTCCATTGTTTCTCATCCCATTCTTTTCGTTTGTAAGGTGAAAAACACTATTACTCTTTACTCGGATCCATACCTGGTCCCACAACATCTCGAGTTGTTGTTTTCAACTCTTTCTTTCTACACATGGGTATGTTATACGCACCCACTCAATAATTATAGAACACTAACTCAACTAAAACATGGGTAAGGACCCCACAAGAAGGTATAATGCAAAGAATTCATTAGGCTTTAGTTGGCAAAAAGAATTAATTTGATTCTAAAAAGTGAACCCCACGTGTCCCCATCATAAGAAAGAACAAATGCCTTCTTATTTTATGATGGAAATATTACTAGTTTGATGGTTGCTTAATTAATAAAACTATCCAATTATTGATTAAATGTTCAATAAGAACAAAATACAAATACTAACGGACCAAAAATCACGATTCTGAATTGATTTCGGGTCGGTTGCTAACAAACAAAAAATAAAGAAAAATCATGTATATTATATATTAAAACAAAGAACAAAATACAAATTCACTTTACTATTTATGCTAAACTTGGTATTCAACTCCAATTAACTATTTTCTTTTCTCAATATATAGTTTAGGGATCTCTGGTACCATGTTTGCAACTTTATTGATGAGATCAATGTTTTAATGAAGAGATATTGGATCAAAAGTGCTAATTATTCGATTATGTAGCCAACCACTTTATAGTAATCTAAGTGAATATCAAAGTCTTGATATTGATGGAAGATAGTATAATCTTTGGCTATTTGATTTTGTATTTTATATTTCTTTTCAAAATTAATTATATTCTTATTGAGCGGTTTCAACGCATTAGACAAATTCTTTTTTAGAAAAAGACTTACTCAACATATCCCATATTATACTCTTAAATCAATACATTTTGTCTCGATAACACTAACTTGAATCTTTAAACTTTGACTGATGGACACAGATCCAAAAAACACCGGACTTAAACCGTCAACATTTGACTAGATACATTGTTTCAACAATACATGGTACTGTTTAGGGATGAGCGTAGGCGGGTACCCGCCTCATTTGGCGAGAACCGGAACCGGAACCGGAACCGGCGGTTCCTAGAAAGTTAGAACTGGAACCGGAACCGCTCTAGGCAGTTCTTAAATGTTTGGAACCAGTCCCGGAACCGGCGGTTCTGGTTCCGGGAGCGGATAACCCGGTCGCATTAATTTTATTAACTTTTTTCGACAAAACCGCAATTTAGTTCGATCCAAATCAAATCAATTTGGACCAAAGACGGACAAAATCGGACCAATATATTCTAAACTGGTCTAAGTAACACACACACACACACACACACACACATATATATATATATATATATATATATATATATATATATATATATATATATATATATATATATATATATATATATAAACCGGTTCCGGCGGGTACCCAGCGGATAGCGGTTCCGAAAAAACGAGAACCGGAACCGGAACCGCTTAAGGCGGTTCCATAACTTTAGGAACCAGAACCGGAACTACTTAAGGCAGTTCCAGTTCCAAAACCGGCAGTTCCGAGGCGGTTCCGGTTCTAAAAGCGAGTACCCGGTTCCGATTGATATCATATAAGTTGATGTATTACCTATCGGGAGAAAAATAAGTATGCCACCTAACAACCGATTGATATCAACCAAATAACATCATATAACAAACAACAACAAGAATATATCTACAAGAGCGACAATATATGTTAATAGAAACAACACATCAAATCGAAAACAAATGAAGATAAGCATATAACGCGGTTTCATTATGGATGGAGTAGTAACAAATGAAGATAAGCATATAACATGGCTTCATTATTGATGTGGTAGTAACACCCACAAGAAGAAATAAAAGCCGATATTATTGGTACAAACAAAAATTACAAAGTGTTAGCTTATAACCGATGCTTCTAACTCATAAAAATTTCTTGAGATAAAACGACTAAATGTACAGAGGAAAACAATTAATAAACTTGACAAAGATGTTGTTTGTTTTTTCATATAAAATAGATATGCAGGCTTTGGACCATATCTACATACATCTGTAGTAAAAGAGATAGATCAAATATCTAAAGTCTGCAAAAATCTAAAGTCTGCAAAAAAAGACTGTTTGTTTTTAAAAGATTGCATTCTGCTAAAATAAACAAAATGATAAACTATATATTTTATCTTTGGTTAATATTTTTTCAATAGCAGGTCTAGAACTAAACACCACATGGTTCACTATTTAAGTGAAACCGTTAGAAAATGAAAAAAAAAAAATTAGTTGGGGGTCTAGGTCGGACCATATTAACATGATAGAAAATGTAAAAAACAAAAAATGAAAAAGTATTACTTTTGTATGCTCTTTTAATTGCAGTCTTTCTAATTCACATGATAAAATTTTATACTTGGTCGTTATGTCAACGAACTTAAATCAACTCTTATATGTTAATGTTGATCATTATCTTCTTCTACTTTTATATATCATTCATTTAAAAAAAAAAACTTGAATAAAAACATTTTTATTTTAATTTCTGAAACAAATGACAATTAACAAACCAACAATTAACTAACACAATTCTAAGAGGGTGTTTGACTTAACTTTTTAGAAGTCAAAAGTCCTTTTAGGAAAAGATAGAAAGCAAAAGATATTTGGCAAATGCATTTTAGAAGCTACTTTTGGATTTGGGTACAAGGAAAAATGAACTTTTTGGAAAAGTCAGGAAAACCTGACTTTTTGTGACTTTTCCAAAAAGGATTTTTGCCTCCTGAAAAGCCAAGCCAAACACCCCCTAAAACTTGGAAGTTGAAATGTGAATCAAAGGCTTGAAATTTGGAAGTGAATTCAAATAAAGTTATAAACAAAAACCAAAAAGATGAAAAATGAATTTTGAAATTGTCAAATACATTAAGAAAATACCCCCTTAAATCAAATAATAAAGCTCTTGGAAGTTGTAACTTGGAAAACAATAAACAATTGTCATTTATCAAATACATTAACAAAATTGTCAATCTCGTTGAATCGGTAAAAAATTCAAATAATAATGAACATTGAAAATGATTAATTGAATGTAATTAAACAAAGTTACAAAGACCTTAAATCAAAGACAAAAGTAATACAATTTTGAAGTGAGAATCGTACAAACATGTTCAAGTGTGAGTCTGGTCGGTCGGTCTGTGGTGTCGTAGTAAAAAGGCGGGCAGGCGAGCGACGAGAGTCGGCTGGTTGAGGGCACAGATAGCGCCAAGGGCATCGATCACATTCACAACGACCTTTACAATTGTTTTAATTTTTCATAACTTTTTTTTTCCTTTTCTGTTTAATTAAAAAAATTTAATGAGTCATTGTTTTTTTTGGCTTACTACATAGAGATTGAGTATTTGATTGCGTATTGAAATATAAATTTTAGGCTTCTAAATTTTTTTTGTTCCTTCTAAATACTATATAGTTCACTCAAAATTTGTAAAGTGGGTCATATTTTTTTTGTTAAATAAATCTCTATATTATGTGAAAAATTAGGTGGGGCTTCATCAAACATAAACTCGTTATTGTATTTTCTATAATAAAATTATTTTTTGAACTTAGAACTTTTATGATTTTATTATAATCGGTTAACAAAACTAAAATGGCTAAAATGGCATATTTGGACAATAATAAAACAATTACAATCTTCATAAAAATTACTACCAAACATGTTCTTGGAAATCAAATTATGATTTACAATTTATTAAGGTGACAATATTAAAAGATATTTAAAAAAAACTAAAACAATCGCTTTAAGCTAGGTTTATTTGAAAGACAAGTTTATGTTTTAAGTTTGCGTAATCATATACTACTTTGTTTATTGGTAGTTAATGTAATGTTTTTCCACTTTGTTGGCCACATTAAAGAAGCATACTAAATAAATTAACGTAGCTATTTGTCAAGGGTGCTTTTTAGGCTAGAAGATTTTGGTCAACATTTACGTTAATAAGAGGACGTGCAACATTTTAAGGTCTGCGGTATTCTTAAAGATAAGCAGACTGCGAAGTCTAATGTGTACGCGTGGTCTACACGACGCGGAGAAAAAAGATCAAGAAGATCTATAGACAAAAAAACAAACGTCACCTAAATCCATTTATGCAATCTTGTTAATGTATGATACTTGTACAAGTCATCCGATCAATCTCTAAATAAATCCAAGTATGTTACTTAGAAGTTGCATACTTGTATCCTACAACTTTTCGTATACATACGTGATATTTGATATATTGGGGCTTCAAGCCCATATTAGACAATTTGTTGTACAAAACTTTGAAGTCGTATATCTATACGTCACATGCTATGTTACTTATTGAGTTTAACCTCTCTAGATTTCCTTATAGACAAATACAAGTAGATATTTATTTTAACATATGATGTGTAATGGATAGTCTATAAGATATACTTGAAAATCATTCTATTTAATAATGGTGCCAAAAGCTTTGATAAGTGCATCGGGCTTATACTTGAAATACAAATTTAGTTTTACATTTACAATTCCTAACAAACCAAACTGACTATCTACACCACTAGACCTGATCAGCAATAACATAAGTTAGATAAGTAAAGGCGTCGAACACATAAGGAACAAAAGTCTACTAATATATTAATATAATCTTATTATTCAATCTCAAAAGAAAACATATAATGGGAATTAAATAGTGTCACTAGCATTATCATACAAATTATTAAACAAACATAACAACCACGTCTAACTATATAGATAACATAATCTGAAGGTACTCATACTTGTATTTAATCCATCTTAGTTCAATTAATTAATATCATTTAAATGATATTGGTAAATTATCCATTGATTCTTAAATTGATTTAATCAGATGGTCAAGTCACTAATCTTATGATTCTAAGTTGTCTATCAGCAAAGATAGCTCCATAGACTCAATCTATTCAATCATATTATGTAATGACTCAATATGTATGATTAGTCCCAAGGTTAGTGGCAACTTCTCAGATCTGTTTACGCCTCAACTGATCAAATTTTGATCTCCCAGTTGTTATAACTAAATAGTTGATTCAAGATACATAATCTGAACCTAATGTTTAGATCTTGCACTCACTTACATAAACATAACAAAACCTACATTAATACACATGGTTTTTTAATTGAGCATTAACATAATAAATTAAATAACTCTTAATACCAAATATCAATTAATCATTAAAACTAGGGTTTCACAAAGAGTAAATAATCATAAAGGGTTTAGGGCATGTTCGGCAAAAGTAGATGTTAGCTGAAAGCGGTTAGCGGGTAGCTGGTAGCGGATAGCATGTAGTAGGTAGCTGGTAGCGGGAAGCGAGAAGCTGTAGCTTTTATTTGTTATATGAGTGTTTGGCAAAAATAGCTGGAAACTTTTGAAATATATAAAATTACATAAAAGGATAGTTGATTAAAACTAAATAAATATATAAATATATTTTTAAGGGTAATTATGGAAATTGATTTCAAAAGCTCATTAGCGTTTTGTTAAACGCTACATAAAGTAGCTTTTAGATTTGGAGTGTTTTGTTTAAACTAAAAGCTAAACACTTGTACTGTCAAACGAAGCTTTTTGTTTAAACTAAAGCGTTTTGTCAAAAGCTAAAAGCTAGAAGCTCTCAAACGCTTCCAAAAGCTCTGTGCCAAACACACCCTTAATCTGAAATCTTAAAAATAACATGCAAGCAATCAATAAGCTAACTAATTACAGATAGAAAAGTAAACAAACTAATAACCTTATGATTCTTCCTTCGATCTTTGGATTTTTGCTTCCATATCATCCACCCGATTGTTATAGCCCTTAGACCCTAAAAATGGCCTTCTCTGGACGTTTCCTTCAGAATTCTTCTTATTTTATGATGTGTTTATGCTTTGGATGATTTTGAGACTATATTTATAGTTTCTTAGAATTGACTTAAATCGCGGTGAGAAATACTAAAATCGGAAAATA
Organism: Lactuca sativa; assembly: GCF_002870075.4. NCBI lineage: Eukaryota > Viridiplantae > Streptophyta > Magnoliopsida > Asterales > Asteraceae > Lactuca > Lactuca sativa. The sequence goes on along the minus strand of NC_056627.2, from coordinate 322,744,021 downwards.
TATTCAGAATCTTCTGAATTCCTTCCATGCCTAACTCCAACCGACTTCCTTGTTCAATACTTAACAAAATTATGTCCAAAATGACCATTTTCAGCTACTAAATCACCAACATGTCATTTTCAGCTACAAAATATAAATACAAACCAATTAAACACCTTATGTTCGTAAAAATACCAAAAATGACCATTTTCAGCTACTAAATCACCAACATCAAAATATCTCACACTTGGATTTTGTTTGTCCTTAAGCAAACTATATATAACTCAAGTCAAATTTGAAATTTTCATTACATAAGATAACCCTATTCGAAACCCACCAATTTTATTAAGTTTCAATGCACATATTTGTGTCTAAATCCTAATAACTTTTCTAACTTTAAATACTCACAATCTTCATAAATGCTCCCCACTTAGTATGAACAATACGAACTTTTGCATCCCTTCAAATATACCCTTATTAAAAACTCCTTAACCTCAAGGTATTTTTTTCAAGTTCCCATATTTTAGATATTATCTCGTAGTAATGTTTCTATATAGGATACCACTTTCCACATTTCTTTGATACATAACTCTCTCCTTGATATAACTTTATTGCATATAGTACCAAATTTACTAACTTTAGCTTGTGACTTCCTATGGGAGATTTTTGAGTACATGTTATTGCTCCTCCCAAAAGGCACTAAAAGAAGTCCATGACTTTCAATACAATCTATGTAATGATAATTTTACCCGATGGTCCTTTACCAAATGGCTCATGGTCACTAGACATTAAATTTCCTTAAGGGTTTACTATCTCAAATTGTAAAGGCCACAGACTAACATCTCCCCTTGAGCTCAACTAGAAAACTTGACATCAACCTTTATTAGTTAAAATATATTTTTGAATTGTAACGGCCACATATTTCACATATTTCATATTTATTTCCTTCATTTTTATCCTAATTGTGAAACTTGACATCAACCTTTATTGGTTAAAATATATTTTTAGGTAGGGGTATATTTCAGCAAACAATGCACAAATATATTATCCTCATACAACACAAGTTCACATTTTGTTTCATGATTTCACTAAAACTATAAATTCACATATATACTATAACATATCCATTAAAAGATATATGTGAGTGCCCTCAATGTTTAAAAAAAGGCTCTATAATGCCCTTAATGAAGATAAATCATGACGCCACTACATACCACCACTCAACATGAAATTTGTTTGAATTTGAGTCATAAACGTTATGTATGCTTGTCACATACTGAGTATTCCATACATATCGCATGCCTATGTGATGTCCCTAGGAACCCTACATAACCCTTATACCAACCTTCCCACAGATACATGCTAATTGGTTTCATCATGCCATAGGCTCATCATGGAAGAAAAAATAGCTCCAAATTAATTGTATTGAGCTTGTAGTTACCTTCATTATCAAGCCATATGTAACGTACAATTTTCACAACCAAAATTTTTTATTTTTATTTAAGTAAATCTTCCCATTATAAATCCGTTATGGAGAAAACCATTTATTTGAAATACAATTATAAAAATCAGGATAATATTAAAGCGTGAAATCTTCATTGTTATTGATGAATGTGTACAGTCACTCCTTCGCCTTCCCATGACGACTGATGATACCTGAAACAATTAGCAACTGGGTAAGCACAAAGCTTAGTGAGTTTCCCCCAAAATACCCCATACGATAAACATACAAGCATGCATAACTGCTGCTCTTCGGCCTTCGGGCTGATTGGACCGCCTCGCAGGCCTTTAGTCTATCCGAGTCAGAATATCAAGGTTTTTTGGCCTATCGCCTCAACCTAACCGCTCCTCCCGACCCTCCATGCATTCTGCTTACAACCGCCTTGCACTGGGTTTCTTGGCCTACAACACAAAGCAGAACCGCCTCAACCCACTACCACCATATGTCGACATATAAACAATCAGGATCAAGTAGGCACATAATTCAAGCAAACATCAATCCTACAGCTTACTACCGCCTACTATCCCTCTCACAACATCCTGTCCCTCTACTAACTAACCTCCATGAAATGTGTAACCATAAGTACCAGAGGTGAGATAGCCACCCGAACAAATGATCCTACTATAGAGCCACAACCAAAAAAGGAACATGAAAGAAAGCCTAAATCAAGAGTTCTTAGGCTATCCTACATGACAACATACAATCCGTATGGCACTCCACTGGATAATAACCAACAAGTACAAATAACATACAGATCCAACAATGCACTATAGCATAGCAACATCCTATATACCATGATACCGATCTAACAGATCATTACAACATAACAACATCCTATATAACAGGATACCAATCTAACAGATCACTATAACATAGTAACATACTAAGTATCAAAAATCCAAAGAATGCATGACCGTATATATTCAGAGGTGAGATAGCCACCCGAACTGGTGGTCCTACTCGAGAACCACAACCAAATAAGGAACATGTAAAAGAGCCTAGACCAAGAGTCCTCAGTCTATCCTACATGAATATATACAGTCCCTAAAGCATCCCTCTACTAATAGATAACCAAAACTAGTGGGCCGACATAGGTACCTTTGATCCACGATACAATGAGGCGAAACTCACTTGAATCAAAGAACTCTGGACACTGCGATACAATCCTTTTTTCAGCGCTGCTCGATCCCGTGAATCCACTAACACCAAAACCAAATAGAATCTCAATCAACAGCCCAAAATCCACAAGTTGGACTCAAAGTCAAACTGGTTCAAAAAGCCAACGGTCAACGGTCAACGAAAGTCAACAGTCAGCAGATTCGCACGACGTGACCATATATGGCTCACGTCGTGAGCCACTACAGGACAAAATAATCGAGTCTCACAACCCTCACGACGTGACATGCATCTCCTTACGTCGTGAGATCAGTCTGGAAGACATTTTGATCCAAAAACTTGTGAATCCATTAAGCCACTAATCCATCTTTTCTAGGAGGCTTCCTAACACTCCAAGCATCATAACTATCAATGCTTTAAGGTCTTGTAGGTCCAATACAAGACTTGGGCTCAAACTAGGTCATTCATGGAGAAAAAGACGATAAATTCTCATGCATGAACTCTAACATCATTCAAACTCCAGATCTATAACATATAAGCACTAAAGGACCCATAAAGTTGCCAACTTTATGGAGTCGCAACACCTAGACTCTTAAGATATTGGATAAATATGCATAAAACCTTTGATCTAGCAACATGGAAACATAAAGCTTGGATCTTGGTTACTCACATTGGTCCAGAAGTGTAGCTAAATGTTGCAAATGAAGCTTCCAAGCTGCAACTATACTTTCATGATGATCTTTTCCTCTTCAAGGCACCAAAACTCAACCAAAAGTTCAAGAATAACAATGAGAGGCTAGGGTTAGGGTTTTACTGAGTTTAGGGACGAAGGAGGTTGTTTAGAAACCCTAAAATGAGCTTTATGGTGTTTAAATACGAAGGAAAACCCTAAAGATCATGGTCTTGGGTTGCAATGTATCTCACGTCGTGAGCTCTCTTTGCTCACGTCGTGAGCTCAGTCTAAATCAGAGTCTTCATTTAACCACTCCTCACGTCGTGACCCTTCTATGGCTCACGTCGTGAGCCTTGGTTTTACCCCAAAACCTTGCCTTGACTCTTTGAAACCCTAAATCGATCCGATACGGAGAACCAAGTGTTACACCATACCTTTAATTTAACTAGAATACAACGTTTAAGGAAAAACACACTATCACCAATACAACTCCTTTATCCCAGTGGTCAATAAGCTAACCAACTGGCATGATATTTATTTCCTTGATCAAAATGGTCACAACATTTATAGGTCATGACATACTCCTCCCCAACTTGCAAGAAGTCATTATATTGATGAGTAGAACTTCGAATTCTTCAAAGGATCAACATACTGTGTAGCCACATACTACACTCCAAAGTATCAAAACATACCAATATGCGAGAATCTATTGTGCCTACTCCGAGTCTACCCAATATCCTACCCAATAAAGGTGGATCAATCCTCGACATATTGTCTCCCCCTAAGGGAAACACACTCGTAAGCCCTTCCTTGAAGGACTCCACATAATGCACACATATATCCTGAGTATGTTCCGCTCTAATACCACTAGCCACATATTGAGAGTTTGATGCCTTCTTCCTACTTGTGGGACGTCTTGACCTCATATGACAACAAGACCAATCTTCCTACATACACATGCCAACGGGTTTACCATACCTTGAACTCATCATGGAAGCCACAATATCTCCCTACCAGTTATGTAGAAGTCAATATGGTTCTTTTCACCACTAAGCCCCCTTAACTTAGCCATAATCCATTGTTTATACACAATGTACTATCACTAATGTGACCCTTTCGATCCAAATTGGCAATGAAGCTAAAATGTACAATCTTCATCTTCACAGTCCATAAGATCACACCATTTACGGTCTATAAGATCACACCATTTCACAATCTTAATGGTATGCTATCTATACCGGGTCTTAATTGTTTTTTATTGTTACTTCTTACATATGTTTTCGGCACAATGAGCATTTTGTTCAATGTAAAGTAACCAATTTATTTTGATATTCAATATTTGACCAAATAAATTTGCAACATTAACCATCATATATATTTGAACCTATGAAGCTCTATTTTAAAGGGTGTTTAGCTAAACTTATTTAAACTCCTTTTTAGTTTATATAGTATAAACAAAAAAAATGTTTGGATAGAAATAATTTATCAAGATGTCGTACTGAAAATAAGTTAATAAGTTAAAATCTATAAGTAATTATTACCTTATAAGTTATAAGCAGTGTTCTAAAAGGCGCGCCATGACGTGAGGCGTGTCTTCGCCGTTACGAAAAGCTTCATAACGTTGCTGTTAGGCGTGACACGTGGCAAGACGTGATATGGCGCGCCATGGCGCATTATGACGTGTTATGGCGCGCGTTTTTTCGTTTGAGACACAGTTTTTTGCTCATTGTTATGTCTTTTCAAATCGGAGATACAAGTATTATGGTTTTTGTTAACTTTTTGTTATTAGTTATTGATCTAACACTTCTAAAAAGTAGTTATATTTAATATAAATTTATATTTATGTGGTAATATAATTTTAAATTAATACAAAATCACCGCCTTACATCACGCCTTGAAAAACGTTATAGCTCGCCATAGCTCGTTAAGCTTGAGGCTTGGCCTTGCCGCCACACGACGCCTGAAACTTTGGTTATAAGCCATACGTTCACAACGGCTTATACCAAACACCCCTTAAGAGACATTGACCCAATGTTCGTAAGCAAAATGCGGATGATCATGATATCGTCACCTTTCAAAAAAATTGAAATTACTTTTTCAATTTCTACTGTATATTGATAAAAATAATACACGATTTTGTATTTATTTTTCGGTAAAAAGTATAAACTTTCGTATCCGTCGGTAATTAACTAGTCGATGATGATAAGCACGCTTTCCTAGCCACCAAAAGACGAAGTAAACTGAAAGAAGAAAAAAAAAACGCACAGCTTCGTCCGACCACAGTCGCCGGAAAACTTGATTCTTACTCAGCTCCGGTACTTTTATCTTGCTTTTATGATTTCAATCTTAAAAATCAGCTTTTATATCTGTATGTGCGTGCATCTGTTTCTGATTGTGAATCCATATGCTAGAATGATTTTTGGTTCCCCGTTTCATGCTTTCAATCAGCAAACAATCTGATATGTTACTTTTCAATTAGTAATCAAAATGTTTTACTTCGAACTGATTAAAGTTTGTTCATAAGTATCGGGTTTCCATTTATTTTGTGTGATTCTACAAACAGGGGAAGGAGGAACTATTCTAGGGCTTGGTTGATAAAAAAAAAAGAACTGCGCTTTTGTATGATATGTTGTACTTGGTGCGTGAGAACCTCTTTATCGGCAACATCAATGCAGCTGCAGAAGTACTTTTGAATGGCAGTGAAGGAATCACCCATATCTTATCAGTTCTGAGCTCGGCTTCTATCAGCTTTTTCTCAGAATGGAAATCGAGTTTCTCAGTTCCTACCAAAGAGATTCGCACTGTGTACATGGGGGATTCAGATTCAAATGAAAATTCCGAGGGTGATGTATCAGATAAAACCGCATTATCCTCCAAGAAGATTCTTTATGTACTCGAGAATGCAGGAAAGGATTTGAATCTGGTGAGGATGGCTGTGCCATTGAGAGACATGGAGAGCGAGAATTTGCTTGATTCTTTAGAAGTTTGTTTGGATTTCATTGATGAAAGTAGGAAAAAGGGTTCAGTTTTAGTTCATTGCTTTGCAGGTGTATCCAGAAGGTAAATCAAAATCTTTCATACTAAATACTAAATACTAATTTCTCATTTTATCTATCACTTTCATGTTCATACACCTCTATACTTCTTGTATCTATGTCTATACCCTTTGTGTTAAAACTTATTTTCTTGATCATGTTTGACTTATAAGTTATAAGTTATCATTTATAAATAAAAATCCATCTCTGTTTTATTTTTGTGTTTATTTAGTGTGTGTTCGTTACAGTGCGGCCATCATCACAGCATACCTGATGAGAACTGAAAGACTTTCTCTAGAAGGTTTGAAAACAGCTAATTTTTCAGTATTTATCGTCTTATTTATTAATCATTTTACATTTTCTTTCATTGGATATAAAATATCTCTTTCCATTTTTGTCCACCTAAATATCCCTCCAGATGCACTTGAATCATTACGCCAAAGCAATGAATCTGTTTGCCCTAATGATGGATTTTTAGAACAGGTAAATAAAAAATTAAATACAATTAATAATAATAATAATAATAAACAATATGAGTGTCTGGTTTTATATTTCTTTTTCTGTTTGTAGTTGAGCATGTTTGAAGATATGGGTTTCAAGGTTGACCATTCAACCACTATATATAAACGCTTCCATTTGAAGGTTTTAGGTGCGTGTTTGACTCTTTTCTTACCCAAATTCTTTAATTTCTAAATATATTTTGTAATTCTCAACATTTGACGTTTATGCCCTTGTGGTATTTAGGCGACTCATACAACCGAGGAGAGAAAATCGACACCACAAAGTTTGCTGCTGACCCTGGCTTGTCCAAGAAAGAAGTCACTATCGGGACCGGAACGCCATCACAGAAAGAAGTGATTCCGATTCCGATTCCGACTCCGACTCCGGCGTCTGCATTCCGGTGTAAAAAATGTAGGAGAGTTGTTGCATTGGAGGAGAATGTTGTGAGTCATGTTCCAGGGGAAGGGGAGAGTTCTTTTGAGTGGCATAGAAGGAGAAGTGATAACTATTTTAACAAATATGATGAGCTTGAATGCACCTCCATTTTTGTTGAGCCTCTTCGTTGGATGAAAACAGGTTTGACTGACTTTGACCCTTACTATTTGTGCATTATATTAAAAGCATCGTATTTACATTTTTAAGAAATGTGAAATATGATCCAGTGGAAGAAGGTGCATTGGAAGGAAAGCTGTGGTGTAGCCACTGTGAAGGGCGGTTGGGTTACTTTAATTGGTCAGGAATTCAGTGTAGCTGCGGGAGCTGGATCACTCCAGCCTTTCAGCTCCATAGAAGCCGAGTTGATATCAGCACTCTTTAAAATAAAATATTAAAAAAAAACTTTTATGCTCTCTTTCTTCAATAATATTATACAGAAATCACACTCATCGTTTAATTGTTTGTTATTTCTATATCATACAATTCCATTACAAATGGATATTTTATCTCTATGATCCAGGGTTCAAACTCATGTGTGTCTGCGTATTGTTGCTAATGCTATCTTGACATATTTTTCTCAATATCATTCATGAATTATTGATCATTTTTTTTATTGGACAGATATATATCGTTATCAACTTCATGAAAAAAGTTATTGTGTAGTATTTTAATATATCTTTATCAACTTCATTCGAAAAGCTATGGTATAATATATTTTTTTAGTATATGCCTCTTTAATTTCCTTATGAGTCTGAAAAAGCATCGTGATGTGTTTGAAGATATGATCTTGAAGGCATATGTTGCAAGTGGAGTATATATCCAGATTCGGAAGATAGGTTATGTTTGGAAAATAACTATTTTGGTACCCTTTCCGACTATGTTTTCTTATGTGAAAATAACAATAACCATTTTTTTTTTCAAAATCTATTTATTAATTATGTGCAAAAAGCATCATTTTTGGTAAGAGAAATTAAATATTGCTATCCTAAAATATTATTAAATTTCATTAAATGAGCATTAAATGTTATACGGAGGATATATAGGAACAAAAAGTAGGAAAATATTTAATTTCTCTTTTCGTAAAATAATATGTAATAACTAGTTATCATGTAATAAATGATCAAATGATGAAACGTTACTGTTTTTTAGTCATGTTAGTGGTTAATCCAAAATAAAAATATGCAAACATCGATTTGTGTTTGTGTGAGTATTGTCATTATTAGCGTATAATACGAAATAAAAGAATCATATATAAGAACATATTGTTTATAAGATATATTTTATGGTAACTTCTATGGATTATATAAAAAACTTAATTTTAGAACACCATCCCCCTCTAGGAATGGATGAGAGAAGAGAAACTTTGTTGCCATACCTTCTAACCTAATAAAAGAAAAATTCATGATTCTTTTAGTGTTAGGTTTACCTTATGATAAAATATATCCTCCCCTATAAACATAAGGTCAATTGATTGGACCATGTGTTGTTCATTTTGACTCTTTTGTTTTGCTTTATTGCACAACAAATCAAAAATATACTTAAGATATGCTTTTTAGATACATTTTTCTTCCCATCTACATAATTGATAATCCCACCATTGGAAATTAACAATGAACATTGGAAGCAAATTAATAATTAATGGAAGTGCTGATCATACGTTGGATATCAACAAATAATTAATGGAAGTGTGGAACATACGTAGGATAACACATCCACACGCATCTCATTTTCTTATTGGTTTCAAGGTTTTGGTTGTACACTGTATCATTGAAGTCAAAGTGATTAAGTAGAATTAACATAGCTTAGGTATTAATTATAATAGAAAATTATACTGTATATATCAAGATAATATAAATGCAACTACAAACATATTTGGTTTTGCAACTAATAAAAACCATGTTTTACTACACAAACAGAATTAGAATAAAATATTATATGACAATTTGTTCAATTCTGAAAATGGAATAAAGCTAGAGTTAAAGCAGGGATAACAAAGAAATATACTTAATGCAACGTATATACCAATAAACCATGGGTGGGATTCCAACGCTAAACTTCCAATAACATGGTAATGTCACCATCATTATAAGATGTATATATATAATAAGCTTAGTTTGTGAATACCAATATCTCGGAGATTTTGTTTATTTAAGAGTCCTTATATTCAAGACGATAAGAAAAGGTACTACACATGCTCAATAAGACATTAGTTGTTTGCTAGGTAACTATACATTTAACTGTTAATGAAAATGACTTTATTGTTCATGTATTCATGACAATTAAGTTTGTAGTATGTTAATTACACGTACCATTGTTGTATGCTTCTTTTCATCATTAATTAAGTTCGAATTCAGTTTTCACAACTTCAATATTATGTTTAATTTTCGCACCATTGATTCTAATGCCTTACAGAATTTCACAACGATAAAGTTTTTTGGTGTTGATAATGGAAAGAGTTGGACCATCCACAACAGTCAAGTACGAGTGTTTGCTTTTTGGTATGTTGAAACTGAATTAATTTCCTTGTTTTTTGTTTTTCTGCATTTTGTCATGTAGTTCAAACTAGTTAAAGAGATTACGCTTAACATGATTTAATTTGTTCATCATTCTTAGATATGGATGATACACTATACCCCATGAGCTTAGGTCTTAATTCTGCTTGTCGCAAGAACATTGAAGGTACCCAAGAACCCATTATATACATATCTAATGGCATAAGATGTGATTATAAAATTTTGATTGTAAATGGCTATAACATATAAAAATTTTGTTCCAGAATTCATGTTGACACACTTGAACATAGATGAATGTGAAGTCCCCACTATGTGCTTAGACTTGTATAGAGAACACGGGACAACCATGGCTGGTCTCAAGGTAAATATTTTCAAGTACAACTTCACATTTCACAAATAAAAACTCTAAAGATATTTTCAAGTAAAAAGATAGTAGAATGCTGACTCTGGTACCTTTTTCAAGTACTATATGCGCATTTATGATTATGTCTAATTTGAATATCGTACATGATTTTTTCTTGACACAGGCTCTTGGTTACAAGTTTGATGATGATGAATTTCATGCATTAGTTCATGGAACCTTACCTTATCACACTCTTAAACCCGATCTGGTGCTAAGGAACATTTTGCTATCGATGCCACAACGAAAAATTGTACGCCTTAGAAGCTACTAGATGATCTTTTTTTTAATACCTTATACTAAAAATATGTCCAAGTACAACTTTAAAGATAAAAATATAACATGTTATATATCTCAACTTTTAAAAAAATCATTATATTTTTGCAATCAGAAGGAAACAATTTATTTCATTTTGGATCTGGAATAAGATACTCATTTGACTATGAAAAGTCATATGAAGCTAGTGTTCTATTATTAGATTTTACTAAGTTGTTTTAATTAGTTTGTCTTTTTGTTTCAGATTTTCACAAATGCGGACAAAGCGCATGCAGCTCAAGTCCTGAGTAGAATGTGCTTAGAAGATTGCTTTGAAGGAGTCATATGCTTTGAAACGCTTAATAATAATCCAGTAGAAGAACCACAATCAATGAAATGTAGCATTAATGAAACTGACGACATTAATAAGCTCAGCTCTGCAACTCGAATCATATGCAAACCAGCTCTTGAATCATTCCAAGCCGCTGCTATCATTGCCAATATCGACCCTAACAAAACCGTAAGCTAAACTCGTTCTTAAAGTTTAATCCTTTAAATGAAGTAGAAGTAGAAAGCATATATATAATGTAGAAAATGGGAACTATATATTTCTTGATTGCATAATTAAAAAGGTTAACATTGTTTAATGTTTAGTTTATCTATCTTCCCTCAGATTTTCTTTGATGATAGTATCCGGAACATTGCCACTGGAAAGGCCGCTGGATTTCATACTGTCATCGTAAGTTGTAAACATTTTTTTTGCGCTACACCTTCATCCATTAATGTGTCAAACATGTATGCTTCCACTTTTATGGTCATGGCTTTATATATATGAATTGAAACTCATTATATGGAAGTTTTAATGTAATTATACCTAAAAAACCAAGTAGTTCTTTGAGTAATTCTAATATTAATGATATAAGTATAAGTTGTACAGGTGGGAAGGTCAAGTCTTGTGCCAGGTGCAGATCATGCCTTACGAAGCATCCACAATATGAGAGAAGCATTGCCTGAATTATGGGAGTGTGAAGGAGAAGAATATACAGAACAAATGATGATACATTCTACTGCTGTGGAAACCGTTGTCAAAGCTTAGGATGTATAACTTTACATCGATACTTCATATGTATGTTTAAGTTTTTACTTCAACTTTGTATGCTTAATATTAAATATGCTCAGAAAACTGTCGAAATAAAGGTGTTGCAACATACAAGCCATCGAAGATTCGTTGTGTTCTAAATGTTAGTTGTGTTTATATATTTTATAATCAGTGGTATCAAAACGTTTAAAGATGAAAACACATACATGTTTGGCGTTCCTTCTTAAACTACCTTGTCGTCGTTATAGGTTGATCGATCTTCTTGACCGATCTCTTCATTCCACATAATCGATCTTTTTTAAGCCAAAATACCTTCTACTTGATGGATTCTACAAAAAAAAAAAACTTCCTTATCGTTTTTTAAGACGACAATGCCTTATAAAGTTAGAATCGTTTTTTTTTTTGTTCTCTATATGAGCCCATTAATAGATTGTTTCACGCTTCAGACATTAAACCAATTAAACAAGCCCACATATTTGGTTCACTTAAGCCCATATATCAATTCCATTAAACACAATTGTTTCATACTAAAACTTTTAAATAGCCTCTTATTCGATATTTTTATATCATTATAACATTTTTTTTTCTTATCAATTCTCCATCCCAAACAACAAGCAACTAAGTCCTTCAAATCAAAATTTCAATATCTTATAAGTGGTAGCAGCGAGAAGTTCTATGTGTGTCATGCTATTGATTATTACAGTTCTATCCTTTATTAATTTTATCTTAAAGATCAATATGAAAAAATAACTCAACTTTATGAAACAGTAATTTATCAATGAATTAGACTCCAATAATAGTTCTAATCCAAACAAAGGAGATGGAATTAACCAAACATTAATGACCTGTTTTATTTATTCATTCTAATACGATTTATTCTTTAAATATTTTAATATTTTCTAATTAAGATGGTTATAAGATATAACATTATAGTTATAGAATCTTACTAAAAAAATAAGAATATTCACTTGGCAGTAAATTATCCTCAACTATCAATCGTTTTTATGTAAACTTCACTGCACATAAATAAAATTATATAAATAAAATTTTTGTAGTTAAAATATAAACAAACATATGTTATTGAAAAAATATGATTAAAATTATAAATTACTTTACATTTTTTGATTTTTTTCTATTTAAATCTCACATTTTTTTTGTTTTTTGCACTGCGAAGGGATATTCACCTAATCTAATGTTAAAGCAATCAAGTTACGAGAAAAAAAAAAACTACATTAGTTTGCAACAAGAAATGTTTTGGGGACATTCTTTTTGGTTGTAATGTGATAATCAAAACTATTATCAACAAAATAGTCGTTTGATTTACAATTTAATTTATAACATTATATTTTTATATCAGCTTACATTATATTTAAGGAGCTCTTGGACTATACTCCTATGGGTATATAAAAATTGCAATTTCATCCATGCTTTTCTAAGGTTTCAATTTCAAAAGAATTTTTACTTTAAATGTATATAAAATCTAAAGGATTTCGACTTTCATTCATGTTTTTCTAAGGTTTCAATTTCAAACGCTAAGAATTAATTAGCAAAAGTAATTGAAATAAACAAAATTCAATCACCCATTAACAAAATAAACAAATGATTATGATGTAACTAGGGAGCATCTAAGAATTGCCTAGACTATATATATATATATATATATATATATATATATATATATATATATATATATATATATATATATATATATATATATATATATATATATATATATATACCTGTTGATAGTAATATGATATTAAGTATAAATCTTATATTAAATTGATATATAAATTTGTAATTATTTTGAACCATATTATATAGAATATACATCTAGCAAAAATAATATCATTCGATAGCATCTACCCGCATTTTGCATTTAAATAAAACTAAACATGGTTTTCGATTTAGTATTACAATTTAATGTTATGACTGATTAATTTAAAATTTACTTATCTACTGATTTATTTTAATTTCGATGACGATGGTTAACTGATATATGAACCATTATTTATAAGTTAATGCAATGTAATTATTACGGTTAATTAATTAAAAACCGTTTATTTGAAAGAAAATGAATTATAATAAAAAATAATTTTTTGATTTTGTTTGTTTAATTTGACTTGTTCGTTCTATATTTACAATATTTAAATATTTTTAATTATTTTGATAAATAGTGTCTGAATTTATATATTTTTAAGTTTATGTAAAGTTTGATTTATGTTTTAGATGTAACATAATATTTAAATGAAAAAATAAGTGTATTATAATAATCATGTTAAAAATCTACTAATAATAAGATAATATTTTGCATTTAATAACATATTTTATATTAAAATATTACTTATATTAAGATGAAAAAGAAAAAGTTATGGAGGTTTCAAATCCATATGGTGCTACAAAAAATGTTTATTTTATAATATAATATGATATGATATGATGATATGTTGATTTATGATTATAAAATTGTTTAACAACACGTGAAACTAAATTGTAAGAATGTCCCTTCATAGTTAACTGCCAACAAGAAGACAGAGAGACCTGAAGCAGCGATGATACATAATGAACAAGTTGAGAAAGATGACTATTGAAAATTACAAAGGCTTGTCGACAGCGATGATACATAATGAACAAGTTGAGAAAGATGACTACTGAAAATTACAAAGGTTTGTCGACAGGGGAATGACGAGTCAACAAGGAAGGGAGAAGATGTTGTGGTTCTCCTTTACCTTTTGTATCGAAGATGTTCTCTTTTATTATTTTCTAGACATAATAACGAGAATTCATTGCTCGATTACTTGAATAGGCCGCTTTGTACTCGCTTTCAAAATCGATTTCGAATGAATCGATTGAAGATGAAGAGGACCGGTGGTGGTGGTGGAAGGAGAAGTTGTGCGTGGATTGAAAGAGAAGTCACGTCCAGGGGCAAGGAGAGGAGAAAGACAAATACGTGGTGAAAAGGACCAAATTGGTAGCTTTTCTTGGAGCACTGGATCGTATATGATGTGCAAACAACCCTAATAAAACAAGATGATCCAACTGACTCGGACCGAGTCAGAAAAAAACCTGGATCATAATTTGGATTCTTACACACAAAATACATGGTGAAAAGGACAAATACAACCGGGGGCAAGGAGAGGAGAAAGACAAATACGTGGTGAAAAGGACCCAACTGGTAACTTTTTTTGGAGCACTCACCGAATCTCACGTGCAAACAACTCTAATCAAATATGATGATCCAACGGACTCAGATCGTGTCGAAAGAAAAAACCTAGACCGTATAGATCTACAAGAAACAGGCCTAAAGAGTGATCATATTTAGGATTCTTAGACACAAAACATGCACCTTAAAACTTTGACCCACTCACGAACACACAGGCATCATAAATTCAATCCATGTTAATTGAATATTTCGACTTTAAAACACATGTCAACTAATCTTTAAGACACACCAACCAATTTGGGTCCCAATTACCAATTTACCAACACTTTCTGACATTTGGCAACCACTTTTTAGTGCATCATATCTTAATTTATTCTCTTGAAAAGTTAAAAAAGAGTGGAGACAAGTTCAAATGTGGATGACGATGAGACACTTAACCCAAGACATATTATCTCAAACTTCTTTTAATTTATATGTGTCAAAATGCGAAGGCATGACAGGTTTATAGAATGGTCTTTAAATATATGAATATGCTTTCCACAACAGAAACAGGATAAAGTGGACCATTTATAATCATATACATGTTCCTTAGTTGGCTGTGTTAAAGTGAACCAGGTGTCACACCATTTTTGGTTACAAAGTGCTAATTAATTACCATTCACCGGCAAAAAAACAACTGCATAAAAATTTAGAAATTGTGAACAATTTTGCAATTATCTGGACAACTTCACAATAGAACAATTCCACAACTACTATCATCGCAAACTAGAACTTTCTTCAAAAATAAATAAATAAATAAATAAATAATAAAAAAAATAAGTGTAATGGGACCATCGAGAAAGCAATTTCACTATGACTAGTTTATTTAGGGGCTGTTTAAATTTTTAAGATATGAATTTTAAGAGGTTTGAATTTTTAAGAGGGTCTGAAATTTTAAGAGTTGTATGCTTAACATGCTATTTGGTTGGGTCTTCTGAATTGCTGTCCTGAATTATTAAAATGATCATTTTACCCTACGGTTTTATTTTTTTATTGAATTCAACAGTTTGTTTAGAAATTAACCTAATAAATTTCTTAAATATGTACTAAAAAAATATAAACAAAATATAAAATCCAAATTTAGCATAAATCAAAATTAAACACAAATCCAAATCAAACATAAATATTTTTAAATCCACAAAATCATACTAAAATCCAAATAAAATCATACAAAATTAATTTAACCCCAATTGATTCGCAATCTGGTCACACAAATTATGCATGTATTCATTGCCTTGTGAACCTCATTTCATATTGTGTACATTTTGGCTATCATTCTCTCCCCCTTGTGCTTGAGCATTGTTCTCCTCGAACGCCGTAAACAACTCATCATGAATACCGCATTTCCTTATGAAATTGTGGATTGCAAAACAAGCAACGACTATATCTCTTTGCATTGAAAAAGGAAAAGAAGTCATTTGCTTTAGGATTGGGAATCTCACCTTCAAAACACCGTAAGCACGTTCAATAACATTTCTGAGTTGCGCATGTGCATGATTGAATTTTTTATTCCTTAGTTAACGCACGTCGCCGTTGATAATCGGCTAACCAATACCTCATGTTGCGGTAAGGAGTCATAAATCCACGAGTGTTGGTGTATGCAACATCGCAAAGGTAATATTTATCTATACACATGAGTGAAGGAAGTATTATATATAGAAATTTAAAATCGTATTTTAGAATAAATTTAAAAAGAATTACAAACCTGGAGGAGGGAACGGAAAGCCTGAAGTCGGGTTACATGCAACTTCTTTCAAAACTCGCGAATCATGTGTTATACCCTCCCAACCGGCCTATACGAATGTGGATATCATATCAAAATCACAAATTCCTAAATTTTTTTGAAAGCATTCACCTTTTCCTCTTCCCCTGTAGCGAGTTTGTTGATTAGCAGGCACGACTGCATGTACACGAGTTCCATCAAGTCATTCATGTCATATGAAAATCTAGTTCAAACCAAAGATCAAGTAATCCAAAAAACCCATCTAGATCAAACCAAACATCAAGTAATCCAAAAAAACCATCTAGTTCAAACCAAACATCTAGTTATCCAAAAAAACATCAAAACATTCAAAACATCTACTTAGCGAAACATTCCATAATGTGCTCCAACAGTCTTGACCCAATTCTCACAAATAGTTGGATCAATGGTTAACCACACGTGCCTCTTATCCGCACCTTCACCAAAAAGAGCAACAACAGTAGTGTATCTTGGATCAAATATTCCCCATCCTAACTTCTCTAACTTTTCCATACACGCATCCAAATTTGAAGAAGCATGCTTTTCCACAAATATTTTAGCAATTGTGGCAATATCTTCCCCGATTTTAAGCAATCTTGAATTCGATGCATCTTTACCCTTATATTTACTTTTATTTTGACTCTTTGCCGTATCTATAGTCTTTTGTTTTTTTGATTGAGCGAATAACTCGTCACTGAGACCTGCAGTTTCTTGTTGAGTGTAATCGATGTCATCAAAGTCATGCAAACTATAGTGGCTTGACTCTTGAGTAGGACGGGGAAGGGTAGAAGTTGGTCCCTAACTATGAATGTTTGTCGCAGTCACGCCTTCAAACAATTGTGTACAAAGGTCGGGGAAGGAAAGTGGCGATCTTCTCAAAGTTTCAACATGTTTGTTCGACTGCTTGAAAATTTTTATATTAGATTATTAAAGCCTAATAATAATTTTTATAAATAAAAATACAAAATACCTTGATTTCTAGTTGCCATTCTTCTTCTGAAAGATTAAAGCTGTTGGTTACGGGATTACAAACATTCCCGATTTTGTTTTTTAACTTCAACCAAGCTGAAAACTTTGACTTTAAGTAATCGTAGCGATTCTTCATTTGCTTTTGGTCCAAAAAAAATTATGTTAGTTTGCTAATTTTTCAGCTATAATCCTCCAAGAGAGTGCTTTCAAACTACCCCTTCCTGACCATTAACCGTAATTTCTTGCCAACATGCTTTCAGAAAAGCTCTTTCAATAGCTTCTACCTTCCAACTAATCCTAGGCTTCTTTTGTGACATGTATAGTATAATTTCAATAACAAATCAGCATATAACAACACAAATCAACACATAATATTACAAATCAGCACATAACAATATAAATCAACACATAACAACAAAAATTAACACATAAACAGCAAAAATCGGCACATAATCAACACATAACAGCAAAAATCAGCACAAATGAGCACATAACAGCACAAACAGCCTCTAAATCTAAAAAAAACTTCATTCTTCTTCCATATTTTCAGTTAAACAACACAAAAAGCAGCAAAAACAACACAAAAACGACACCTATTAGCTTTTCCAGCAAGAAATCAACACATTTTTTAGAGTATTATTTCAGCAAATCAAAACATATATTGCAGAAAATCAACAAATCAACACGTAGATGGCGAAGGTAGTGAGCGAGCAAAAAAAACAAGAGAAGAAAGAGGAGAAACAATGATTCCTGAAGAATGAAGCATGAACCTGCTTTGTTGCTGAAGGACGATAACGCCGAAGGAGAGGCAGGGTGACGACGGCCGGAGAGATACAATGGGGATGAGCGATCTACTGTAGATGGAAAAGGTAGAGAGCGAGCAGAAAAAAAAAGCGAGAAAGAAAAGGATGCGTGGGTTTAGGTTAGGATAAAAGCGTCTCTTTTTTTTCAGATGAGTTTTTAAATCTGATTCGGTAAGTGGTGTTTTTCAGATTCAGACGATATATTAAGTGGTAAACAAACACTCTTAATCTTATAGATTCAAATCTATCTCTTATTAAGAGGTATTAAGTGGTAAACAAACAGGGCCTTAGGCTGGAGGGACTCATGTTGCTTTTGTCGAGCTCCACCTCAGCCATAGCAAGGAAGATAGGGGGAAGAAGTGAGAAAGAAGAAAAGATGGCGTGGGCTACCAAGTGAGGGAGAAGAAAGAGTGAAGATGAGAGGAAGAAGAAGAAAGCTCGACGTGCCATTATCGACTTGCCCTTTCAAGCACAACATGATGAATTTACGAGCCGATATTCGCCGAGTCCATGTCACCATTGTCGAGCCATTGTCGAGTCCACTCCCCCTGGTCTTACACAAGGATGTTGTTGTACATTTTTTTTTCAACTGGCAAATACAAATATTATAATCTACTCCTAAACGAACACCTAATTCCACCTATGTCCACCACGAGACTTGAACACTCGACCTCAAGAAGGAAGGGCACCACCTGATACCGTTAGGCTAGAAGCCATTTGGTGGATGTTGTTGTATATATACACCCTAATATACTATTTTTGTCTAAACATTGACATCTAATCATTTTTAACAATAAATAAACATTGTTTTTTGAAAAAGCTCTCTCTCTCTCTCTCTCTCTCTCTATATATATATATATATATATATATATATATATACATATATACCCCCACACACAAGTAGGTTCATGCGAAAATATAAATATCTTGCGAAAACACAAAAACATATTTTATCTTATGAGAATCAAACACAAGTACTATAAAAATTAAATTTATTAGCAATAAATTAAAGGTAATAAGTTTACATTGGATTGTGCTATGATAATATAGATTTAAAGACGGTTTTAACAACTATTTTTTTTCATGTCCTTAACCACTGTTAAATTCATGTTTTCATAATAAAAATGTCAAAAATCATGTTTTGCTAATATGAAACAATTTCTCAAATATCATCGATTATCATCATGTAGTTCGAAGTTTGGATGAATTATTGTCCAAAATATAAGGTTGAGGTGGCACAATCTCATAGTTTTCTCTTGTTTTCGCGTTTTTGCAAAATATTTGCATTTTCGCATGAACCCTCCCCCCCCCCCACACATATTGTAACGACCCGTTCCCGGTATGTTAATTCATTGGTAATTGTTGTGAGTTTTGCAAGAGGGACTCGGCGAGTTCATAGCCTGACTCGCCGAGTAGGGTCGCGGCTGCGAGCACGCGTGAGCCGGGGACTCGGCGAGTCCATATCCTGGACTCGGCGAGTCCATCCGTCTGGGTGAAACCCTAAATCCCCGGGTTGCCCACTATTTAAACCACCTTATAGCCCCATTCTCGCCTCCCTCACCCTGAGAACACTGTGAGAAAGAACCCTAATCCACCCTTGTGTGAGCTAAGTGTTTTGTGCCATTTTGTGAAGGTGTGAAGAAGGAGAAGAAGAAAGAAGCAAGGAGAAGAGTTGGAGTGCAAAGATCCAAGGGCAAATCTGAGTTATTTGAGGTATTTTCGGAGTTCCCTCTTGTTATATGCTTTAAACTTCCATTAGGGCTCTCCTAAGAGCTAGTTGATGCTTGTTCCAAGCCTTATGTTTGCATGAATGCCTTAATAAGTCGAGATATCTTTAGATCTGAATGATGGGGTGTTGTAGAGCCCAGATCTACTGTCTTTTTGGAGTTACTTTGCATATTAATCATAGATCTACCCATTTTATGCATCCTTTAGCCTTATTTCCCTTATTCATGAGGTTGTGCACGTAAAGTTGGAAACTTTACGTGGTAAATCAGCTTAATGGACTCAGATCTATCAATTGTATGTGTTGGATTCAAACAAAATCGAGTAAAAATCAGTTGCATGGCGGCAACTCGGCGAGTCGGGAAGAACGACTCGGCGAGTTGGGTCGCGAGTTCCCGAGTCCTTCATTTTGATCAGTGTCGAGTGAATCCAGTGGGTTAGAGAGCGGACTCAGCGAGTTGAGGGTAGACTCAGTGATGGAGGGACTAGGCGAGTTGTTCATACAACTCGGCGAGTCCAAGACAATCTTCTTAGGATCATGAACAACTCGTCGAGTTTGTTCATACGGCTCGGCGAGTCGGATGAAGATTGTCTGAGTTCTTGGATCAAGAGGGTACTCGTCGAGTCGATGCCTCACTCGACGAGTAGCAGCGTGTAGAACTGAGAAGTGAGAGTAGGACTCGGCGAGTTGGGTGACCCAACTCGGCGAGTCAGCCCAAAGAGAGTTGACTTTGATCTGGGGTAAAAGAGTCATTTTACCCAGTGCAGTGTTTAGTATTTGATTGAGTATGTTTATGGTCTTGTAGCCGGGGAGATACCGGAGCAGCAGCAGTTAGCCCTCAGAGCTATTCACTCAGCAGCCAGTTCACGAGGTGAGTCTCCCTTCAGTAGGATCGGGTCTACGGCCACAATGTCGGCCCGTGTAGTTATCAGTAGTCTGGTCTTTAGTTTGATGTAGTAGCTAGCTGGCTTGACGTCTTTGTGATTCAAGCGTATTTGTGTTATGTGTTCCGGACTTCGGTCCGATGCAGTCAGTTCCGGACTTCGGTCCGATGCAGTTAGTTCTGGACTTCGGTCCGATGCAGTCAGTTCCGGACTTCGGTCCGATGCAGTTAGTTCCGGACTTCGGTCCGATGCAGTCAGTTCCGGACTCCGGTCCGATGCAGTTAGTTCCGGAATTTGGTCCGATGCAGGGGACAAGGTCCCGGTCAGTTCCGGACTTCGGTCCGATGCAGCTAGTTCCAGACCTCGGTTTGATGCAGTGGGCCAGGCCCAGTATGTGATTTATATGTATGGTATGTGGTAGTTTGGGGGAGCTCACTAAGCTTCGTGCTTACAGTTTCAGTTTTGTTTCAGGTACTTCCGCTTGTAGAGAGAGGAGCTCGGGATGATGGCATCGCACACACCACAGCTTCAGCTTTTATCCTGGGAGTTGATTGGTTCTTGATTTTTACATACGGATATGATACAGTTTTCCGCATAGTGTTTTTATTATGATTTTGAGATACATCATGTATGGTTTATGATATGACACTCAGATTATGGTTTTTGGTTATGTTGAAAAACAAAATTTTTGGGTCGTTTCAAGTTGGTATCAGAGCCCTGGTTTGAGGGATTCGGATACACTTCCGGGTGTATCTGAACTCAAACTAAGGGGAAATAAAAAGATTTTAAAAGGAAAATGTTTTCTAAAAGAATTTTGAAAGCACTTAGAAAGAAAGAAATTTTTTTTACAAGATAAGGGTGTGGTGCATGCGATCAGCCGAGCTCAAGTAAGTACTCCCAAATTACCCATACAAGTTATTTGTTCAGTTTTAGTTTCAGTAGAACAGCATGCTAGTATAGGACTAAGGATCTAGGAGGATGCCTTATGTGCCTGCTTTATGTGTTACAGCTTTATGAGTATTGCATGCTAGTATTGAGTAGACAGCAATAGGATAGCCTGTTTAGGTTATGCCTGATAGTATGAGCTTAGCACTGTATGCTAGATCAGTTTCTCGTTTGAGAATAGTTTTGCTTGAGTATGTTTCCTTTATCCGAATGCTGCTTGCTACGTGCTTTGTGGGAGTTCTGAGTGATGGAAGTTAGCCATTAGGTGAACACGTTACGCCACATGTGATCAAGGTCGAATAATCCCAGAGTGCTGGAACTGACCCTATTGCGCAGCTCTTGTTTGAGTCCAACCGTTATAGGGACGGGTCTTTTACTTGAAGGATTATCTGATCTTCGTCACATGTGATGGTGTTCAGGTGGTGGTTAATTAGCATTATAAGGAGACCTTCAGCAGCTGAGGACTAGTTGAGTTGAGTTTGAGGTTTCCCTAGGGCAAGCCTGGGATGAGAGTAGTAGAGATCAGTAGTAGTAGAAGTAACTTGGTGGAGTCAAGGCAGTTCTTGAAGAAAGTACGGATAGATGTGGAAGGTAGTATGGGCCCGTACTACCGGAAACAGAGGATCCGTACTCGAATCAAGAAAGGTTGAGACAAGACTAGGAAGCTAGTTGTAGTATCAATAATCCCTTGGGATATTTCTGTTTTCTGATATAGTTGTGATGCGTTTCAGAATGGTGGTTTTGCGTTCGAGACCAGCAGCCGGCAGCGGAGGTGCCGGGGAGGGATCAGGTTCAGGCTCGGGGGATGAGCGCATGGATGAGCAGACCCGATAGTTTCTTTCTTCGGAGATTACGCGCATCATTATAGAGCAGACTCCTGTGATCTTCGGTTCGATCAAGGAGGGGATTCTAGAGCTGATGGATGAGAGACTGGGCACCTTCCGTGCCGAGATGGCGGCCATGATGGGGTCGCGCACCCTTACCTTCAGGGAGTTCAGGGCATGTGGAGCTCCGGACTATCATGGGGCGCGGGACCCCATAGCGAGCACCAGATGGTTGGCAGATGTGGCCAACGCTTTCCGTACTAGCAGATGTCCCGAGGGGGACAAGGTCAGATTGGCGTCCTGTCTTCTGAAGGACAGGGCACGAGATTGGTGGGAGGAGGTCGGGCATGCCATTGGGGATGACGCAGCATTGGACGCCATGACCTGGGCTGGTTTCTCTACCAGGTTCAGGGCGGAGTTTGCACCGGTCATTGAGGTGCAACAGCTAGCTAGGGAGTTTCAGGACCTCACCCAGACTACAGAGACAGTGGCGGAGATCACCGTCAAGTTCAGGGAGAGGGCTCTTCTCGTTCCTCAGTATGTAGCTGATGAGGAAATGAAGAAGGCCCGTTATCATGAGATGTTGCGGAGCGATATCCGCCAGTTTGTGAGCCGGTCCAGCTGTAAAACGCTGGAAGATATGATTGCTAGAGCTCGGGAGAGGGAGATTGACCTTGAAATGGAGAAGAAGAGGAAACCGGAGGCGGTTTCGGGTTCAGGCGGTTCGGGCAAAAAGCCCAAGGTTTCGGATCACAGATCTAGGAGTCAGCAGAGCCACGGTCGATGTGGCAAGTGTGGGAGATTGCACGAGGGAGCGTGCAAGGCAGGGAGTTCCGGTTGCTACAAGTGCGGTCGGATTGGGCATTTGAGTAGGGATTGTACGGCCCCTGCTACTGCCGTCGCAGCATCAGATCTGATTTGCTTTCAGTGCAATCAGAGGGGACATAAAAAGTCCCAGTGTCCGAGTCTAGCTTCAGCGGGGAAGGTGGCTGCACCTGCCCCTGCTACCTTGAGGATTACAGATGGCCGGCAGGGCCGAGGATAGGCGCCAGTGGCAAAGAGTAGGGCGTTTCAGATGACAGCAGAGGAGGCGCGAGCGACTCCTGATGTGGTGACGGGTATGTATCTCCCCTTTTATCTCTTTATCATTATTGATTAAATGTTGCTTATGATTATATGTTTTATTCAGGGTCGTTCTCTGTGAACGGCATTTCTGCTTTGGTATTATTCGATTCGGGGGCTACCCGATCATTCGTATCTCTTGCGCTTAGCAAGAGGTTCAGTAGAGCTCCAGGGGAGCTGGATTGTCCATTAGAGGTTGAGATAGCGGATGATAGGACCGTGAGAGTCGGAAGAGTGCACAAAGGGTGTTCTCTTCAGTTATTTGATGAGCAGTTTTCAGTGGATCTGGTACCTATTCCCCTGCGAGGGAATAAGGTTATTGTGGGTATGGATTGGCTAAGCCCCAATGGGGCGGTGATTGATTGTGAGCTTCAGCTAGTGAGGGTTCGCACTCCCAGTGGGGGAGAGTTGGTGATTCAGGGAGAGAGGCCACATCGAGGACCGACCTTTTGTTCCGCCGCAAGGGCGAGGCGCTATGTTCAGCAGGATTGCGCCGGTTTTGTAGCTTACGTTTTGGATGCCCGGGAGAAGGGCAAGTCGACAGTGGATGATGTTCCTATTGTTCGAGACTACCCGGACGTGTTTCCCGAGGATTTGCCGGGGATACCTCCTGAGAGATAGGTTGAGTTCAGGATCGACCTCATTCCTGGTGCGGCCCCGATAGCCAGGGCACCGTATCGACTAGCTCCCCCTGAGATGCAGGAGTTGTCTACACAGCTGCAGGAGCTGTTAGACAAGGGTTTCATTCGGCCGAGCAGTTCGCCTTGGGGAGCGCCGGTCCTGTTTGTGAGAAAGAAGGATGGGTCGCATCGTATGTGTATTGATTATCGGGAGTTGAATAAGGTAACGGTGAAGAACCGTTACCCACTCCCGAGGATAGATGATTTGTTTGATCAGCTTCAGGGAGCGTCTTGGTTCTCCAAGATCGATCTACGCTCCTAATATCATCAGATGCGGGTTAGAGATGAGGATGTACAGAAGACTGCTTTCCGGACCAGGTATGGTCATTACGAGTTTGTGGTGATGCCATTTGGGCTCACCAATGCTCCAGCCGCGTTCATGGATCTCATGAACCGCGTGTGTAGACCGATGCTGGATCGGTCAGTGATAGTGTTCATTGATGACATCTTGGTATATTCCAAGACGCAGGAGCAGCACGAGGAGCACCTGCGGGAGGTGCTGGAGGTTTTGAGGAGGGAGAGACTTTTCGCAAAGTTCTCCAAATGTGAGTTCTGGTTGCGCGAGGTGCAGTTCCTTGGTCACCTCGTCAACCAGAAGGGTATTCTGGTAGATCCGGCCAAGATAGAGGCCGTGATGCAGTGGGAGGTCCCGAAGTCTCCATCTGAGATTCGGAGCTTCCTAGGGTTGGCAGGGTATTATCGGAGATTTATTCAGGATTTCTCCAAGATAGCAGTGCCGCTCACCCGACTGACCAAGAAGTCAGTGGTATTTCGTTGGGGTCCGGAGCAGCAGACAGCATTCGAGACCCTCAGGCAGAGATTGTGCGAGGCTCCGATCCTTACCTTGCCAGAGGGAGTAGAGGACTTTGTAGTCTATTGTGATGCCTCGATCACAGGTTTGGGAGCAGTTCTGATGCAGCGAGGCCATGTGATAGCTTATGCCTCGAGACAGTTGAAGCCTCACGAGGCTAATTATCCTACCCATGATTTGGAGCTGGGGGCAGTTGTGTTTGCCCTCAAGATTTGGAGGCATTACCTTTATGGGGTCCGTTGTACTATATACACGGATCACAAGAGTTTGAGATATCTTATGGATCAGCCGAGTTTGAACATGAGGCAGAGGAGGTGGTTGGACGTGCTGAAGGACTATGACTGTGAGATCCTTTATCATCCAGGGAAGGCCAACGCCCTAAGCCGCAAGGTGTCGGCGGCCCCTATCAGGGATCTGTGTATGAGGATGACAGTGATCACTCCACTGTTGGAGCGGATCAAGGAGGCTCAGATGGAGGGCCTCAAGGAGGAGAGGCAGAAGTGTGAGAGGATAGTGGGCCGAGTAGCTTCATTTGATTACGACAGTCGGGGTTTGTTGACGCTTCATGGTAGGGTATGGGTACCGTACTGGGGTGGAGTACGGCAGGTATTGATGGACGAGGCTCATAAGTCTCAATTTTCTATCCACCCAGGAGCGACAAAGATGTATCGGGATCTTCGACCTGATTATTGGTGGCCCTGCATGAAGCGGGACGTCGCCTGGTACGTCGAGAGATGCCTGACCTGCCGGAAGGTCAAGGCGGAGCACCAGAGACCTCACGGCAGGATGCAGCCGTTAGACATTCCCGTGTGGAAATGGGAGGACATTACCATGGATTTTGTCACCAAGCTTCCCCGGACCGCACGTGGGGTGGATTCGATATGGGTAGTAGTGGATCGGTTGACGAAGAGTGCCCATTTTATCCCGATCCAGGAGAGTATATCGGCGGAGAAGTTAGCCGATATTTATGTGCGTGAGATTGTGGCACGTCATGGAGTGTCGATATCAGTGGTGTCTGACCGAGATGTCCGTTTCACATCCATATTTTGGAAGCGGTTCCACGACGAGATGGGTACTCGTCTCCATTTCAGCACCGCTTTCCACCCTCAGACAGACGGGCAGAGCGAGAGGACGATTCAGACTCTCGAGGACATGCTTAGGGCATGTGTCCTAGATTTCGGTGGCAGTTGGGATGCGTATCTTCCGTTAGCGGAATTCTCGTATAACAACAGTTATCATGCGAGCATTGATCGACCTCCCTTTGAGATGCTGTATGGGAGGAAGTGTAGGACCCCGATTTGTTGGGGCGAGGTCGGTCAGCGAGTCATTGGGAGCACAGAGGTGGTGCTCAAGATGACTGAGTTGATCCAGCAGGTCCGTAGTAGACTGCAGACTGCTCAGAGTCGGCAGAAGAGCTACGCCGATAGGAGGCGTTCGGACTTGGAGTTCCAGGTGGCGGATATGGTCCTTCTGAAAGTCTCACCTTGGAAGGGTGTCATCAGGTTCCGGAAGAGGGGCAAGTTGGGCCCCAGATTTATTGGTCCTTTCAGGGTTTTGGCCCGGGTGGGTCGGGTTGCTTATCGGTTAGATCTTCCTGAGGAGCTTAGTCAGATCCACAACACTTTCCATGTGTCTCAGTTGAGAAAGTGTCTGGTGGATGAGTCAACAGTCGTTCCCTTAGAGGATATTCAGATTGATAGCAGCCTGAATTATATTGAGAGACCGGTCGCAATTCTGGACCGGAAGACCAAGACCTTGAGGAACAAGGAAATTCAGTTAGTAAAGGTGCAGTGGCAGCACCGGAAGGGGTCTGAGTGGACGTGGGAGGCTGAGGAGGAGATAAGAGAGCACTACCCAGAGTTATTTGCAGATCCAGCCGTAGCAGACTTCGAGGACGAAGTCTGAGACAAGTGGGGGAGAATTGTAACGACCCGTTCCCGGTATGTTAATTCATTGGTAATTGTTGTGAGTTTTGCAAGAGGGACTCGGCGAGTTCATAGCCTGACTCGCCGAGTAGGGTCGCGGCTGCGAGCACGCGTGAGCCGGGGACTCGGCGAGTCCATATCCTGGACTCGGCGAGTCCATCCGTCTGGGTGAAACCCTAAATCCCCGGGTTGCCCACTATTTAAACCACCTTATAGCCCCATTCTCGCCTCCCTCACCCTGAGAACACTGTGAGAAAGAACCCTAATCCACCCTTGTGTGAGCTAAGTGTTTTGTGCCATTTTGTGAAGGTGTGAAGAAGGAGAAGAAGAAAGAAGCAAGGAGAAGAGTTGGAGTGCAAAGATCCAAGGGCAAATCTGAGTTATTTGAGGTATTTTCGGAGTTCCCTCTTGTTATATGCTTTAAACTTCCATTAGGGCTCTCCTAAGAGCTAGTTGATGCTTGTTCCAAGCCTTATGTTTGCATGAATGCCTTAATAAGTCGAGATATCTTTAGATCTGAATGATGGGGTGTTGTAGAGCCCAGATCTACTGTCTTTTTGGAGTTACTTTGCATATTAATCATAGATCTACCCATTTTATGCATCCTTTAGCCTTATTTCCCTTATTCATGAGGTTGTGCACGTAAAGTTGGAAACTTTACGTGGTAAATCAGCTTAATGGACTCAGATCTATCAATTGTATGTGTTGGATTCAAACAAAATCGAGTAAAAATCAGTTGCATGGCGGCAACTCGGCGAGTCGGGAAGAACGACTCGGCGAGTTGGGTCGCGAGTTCCCGAGTCCTTCATTTTGGTCAGTGTCGAGTGAATCCAGTGGGTTAGAGAGCGGACTCAGCGAGTTGAGGGTAGACTCAGTGATGGAGGGACTAGGCGAGTTGTTCATACAACTCGGCGAGTCCAAGACAATCTTCTTAGGATCATGAACAACTCGTCGAGTTTGTTCATACGGCTCGGCGAGTCGGATGAAGATTGTCTGAGTTCTTGGATCAAGAGGGTACTCGTCGAGTCGATGCCTCACTCGACGAGTAGCAGCGTGTAGAACTGAGAAGTGAGAGTAGGACTCGGCGAGTTGGGTGACCCAACTCGGCGAGTCAGCCCAAAGAGAGTTGACTTTGATCTGGGGTAAAAGAGTCATTTTACCCAGTGCAGTGTTTAGTATTTGATTGAGTATGTTTATGGTCTTGTAGCCGGGGAGATACCGGAGCAGCAGCAGTTAGCCCTCAGAGCTATTCACTCAGCAGCCAGTTCACGAGGTGAGTCTCCCTTCAGTAGGATCGGGTCTACGGCCACAATGCCGGCCCGTGTAGTTATCAGTAGTCTGGTCTTTAGTTTGATGTAGTAGCTAGCTGGCTTGACGTCTTTGTGATTCAAGCGTATTTGTGTTATGTGTTCCGGACTTCGGTCCGATGCAGTCAGTTCCGGACTTCGGTCCGATGCAGTTAGTTCCGGACTTCGGTCCGATGCAGTCAGTTCCGGACTTCGGTCTGATGCAGTCAGTTCCGGACTCCGGTCCGATGCAGTTAGTTCCGGACTTTGGTCCGATGCACGGGACAAGGTCCCGGTCAGTTCCGGACTTCGGTCCGATGCAGCTAGTTCCAGACCTCGGTGTGATGCAGTGGGCCAGGCCCAGTATGTGATTTATATGTATGGTATGTGGTAGTTTGGGGGAGCTCACTAAGCTTCGTGCTTACAGTTTCAGTTTTGTTTCAGGTACTTCCGCTTGTAGAGAGAGGAGCTCGGGATGATGGCATCGCACACACCATAGCTTCAGCTTTTATCCTGGGAGTTGATTGGTTCTTGATTTTTACATACGGATATGATACAGTTTTCCACATAGTGTTTTTATTATGATTTTGAGATACATCATGTATGGTTTATGATATGACACTCAGATTATGGTTTTTGGTTATGTTGAAAAACGAAATTTTTGGGTCGTATTTTTGGGTCGTTTCACATATATATATATATATATATATATATATATATATATATATATATATATATATATATATATATATATCAAGATTGTGAAAAGCGCTCAATGTTAGTTAGTGGTAGACTAAAGTTAAGGGACTAATCGACTAGACAGAGATTAATCACGGACGCTAAATTATTAATTTGTTGAATTTTAAAAAACTAAATATGACTAATATCACAACAAAATAGGTTAATATGATTAATACAACACAAACTATTCCTCAAATAGTTTTATTGAGATATAAGTTCTTCAAAGTGTTGACATTTCCTCGTTTGCTACTATTTCACTCATTATATATGGAGATATTAATCACGAGGCGCCCTCTATTTGGTCGGATAGTGCCTAAGTACTAATCATAGATTAATCGGGATTCTTACAACATTGATAGGAGTAGCTTCAAATGAAGACGCTAAACAAAGTAAAGACGTGAATACACTACTTTTATATTATTATTTTGCTATGAATCTTTATTTCACAATGAATATATTAATAATCAAGCATTAGCATTCACATTTGAATTACTACAACACTATACATATACAAAATTCATAATAGAATAATAAAATAAAAGTAGTGTTTTTACGTCTTCACTTTATTTAGTGCATTCATTTTAATCATCTCATCTCATCTCACATATATATATATATATATATATATATATATATATATATATATATATATATATATATATATATAATCTCATTATTTTCAGAAAAATTAACGATTTGCTCACATTACCTGCTCAAGAGGTTAAATATGGCTAAAGTGAATAAAACTATATATATATATATATATATATATATATATATATATATATATATATATATATATATATATATATATATATATATATATATATATATATATATATATATATATAACATCCAAAAATCACAATAAAATATTTTCATTTTAAAATTGAGGAGAAATCATTGTTTTCAAACAAACTCAAGTCATAAAAACCGAAGATCAAATACAAATGTACCAAAACAAATGTATCATAACATCTCCAAACATGTTAAGAATGTGTACGATCACACCTTTGATTTTCCCCCAATCATCTGAAGTACCTGAAACATGAAGCTCAAATTTTAAGCCAAAGCTTAGTGAGTTCCACAAAAAACTACTACACAAACATATAACAACATGCATACTGGGTCCACAACCATCAGGCTGGATTATCCTTGAGCCCACCACATGAGTCTGGCTTGCCTTCCTGGCCGACAACTCATGTCTGGATTGCTCCCGAGTCCACAACATAAGTTTGGCTTGCCTTCCTGGCCCATAACTCATGTCTGGATTGCTCTCGAGCCCGCAACATGAGTCAAGCTTGCCTTCCTGGCCCACAACTTATGTCTGGATTGCTCCCGGGTTTGTTAGTTTCCGCACAGAGCAGTGTTGCCTCAACCCAACCATACTATATCAACATATACATAATAAATAACATACATCCATCAAACATATAATCATATAACCAGTCAACAAACTAGAAAGCAAATCTAAAAATCAATATTTTATAATAACATCCTATATACCAAGATAGATAACCTAGTGGGTCGATATTGGTGCCTTCGACCCACAAGTACAGTGAGGAAACTCACCTCTTAGTCTGAAAAGATAGTTGAACACAACACGACTCCGGATACCAACTCTATAGGTCACATGTACAACAAATAGTGACCTAGTCTCAAACTACTGCTCAAAATACCCAAAATACCCCTAGGTCAGAATTGGTCAAAAGTCAAATTAGTCAGTCGTAATGTCGTAGCTAGCCTCTAGTCACCTCGTGGGGACTACATGACAAAATAGTTGCATGGCCGCCATCTGCCACGTCATGGTGACCCTTCGCCACATTGTGGGGACTGTTCAGAGCAGATTAATCCAATAAGCTCTTAATTAATAAAACCAACCATTCAATCTTCACAGAAGGCATTTTATCATCCAATGCACCACAAAAATCATTGTTTTATAGACATGCATGTATTGAGCTCAAGTTAGGTCAAATAGAGTTAAAAGGGGCCAAGATTTCATGCAAGAGTTCAAAACTCTATAAAACTTCAGATCCAACACTCCTAACCACAAAAGGACTCTATGGATCCATAAAGTTGCCAACTTTATGGAATACCAACACTCTAATGTGTCCCAATATGAAGAATAAGGCATAGAAACCTAGATCTATGCACAAGAAACTAAAAAATCTAGAACTTAGGGACTTACAAGAGTCCAAAAGATTTATAACAAGATGATGAGATGAGTTGGTTGCTGAATCCAAGTTCAAATGAAACCTTCTTCTTCTTCTAATCCCCAAAATCAACACAAAACGCTTAGAGAGCAAAAATGGAGGTTAAGGTTTGCTTGGAGGCTGATAGGGTGTGATGGAGGTTGAGGGTGAGCAACCCTAGCCATCATATTTCCTTAAATAGGGGCGCAAACCCCGAACATTAGTGTTTCACATTAAACAGTTGCCACACCATGGCCATAGGCTGCCATGCCATGACGGGCATTTAAAATTCGTGATACATCGACCATCACCACGTTGTAGGATTCCCTCACCACGACATGGCCCCGCCCAAAATCTAAAATACATTAAATTTAAATACCTCCAAGAATCCGGAGGTTACAATTCTCCCCCACTTGAATCAGACTTCATCCTCGAAGTCCGCTGCTGCAAACAAGTCTGGGTAATGCTCCCTCATCTCTGCCTTAGGTTCCCAGGTCCACTTGGAACCCTTCTGATGCTACCACCAGACCTTGACCAATGGTACCACCTTGTTGCACAAGACCTTCGTCTTCTTATCCAAAATCATCAGTGGTTTCTCAACATAATTCATGCAATCGTCAACCTGAATATCATCCAAAGGAACAACTATTGAATCATCAACCACACAGTTTCAAAGTTGGGAAACATGGAAGGTGTTGTGAATTTAACTGAGCTCCTTAGGCAAATCCAACTGGTAGACTACCCTGCCAACCCTAGAAATCAATTGAACCGACCGAATATATTGAGGCCCCAACTTTCCCCTATTCCTGAAGTATATTACACTCTTACAGGCCGATACCTTCAGTAATACCATGTTGACGACCTGGAACTCCAAGTCCGATCAACGTCTGTCAGCATAACGCTTCTGCTGACTCTGTGTTTTTTGCAACCTCTGCCTGATTTAATGAATAAGCTTGGTCGTATGAAGAACTACTTCGGTCTTCCCCATAACCCTGTGACTGAACTTTCCCCAACATATCGGGGTACGGCACTTCCTCCCATAAAGAAGTTCAAAGGGCGGTGCATCGACACAAGAGTGATAGCTGTTGTTGTAAGAAAACTCAGCAAGAGGAAGGTACGAGTCCCAAATCCCACCGAAATCTATGACATAAGCCCTCAACATATCCTCAAGTGTCTGAATGGTCTTCTCGCTCTGGCTGTCATTCTACAGATGATAAGTAGTGCTAAAGTGTAATCGCATACCCAGTTCCTCGTGGAACCTCTGCCAAAATCGAGAAGTGAACCGGACATCTCAATCTGATACAATAGAAATAGGAAAACCATGTCAGGCGACGATCTCGCACACATAAACATTGGTCAATTTCTCAGCCGAGGAACTCTCCTGAATGGCTAAAAAGTGGACACTCTTGGTCAGACGGTCCACTATAACCCAAATCACATCAAACACCTTATCCGTCTGAGGTAACTTGGTGATGAAATCCATGGTAATCTATTCCCATTTCCACATGGGAACCTCCAATGGTTGAAGCTTTCCATGTGGCCTCTGGTGCTCGGCCTTGACCATCCGATAGGTTAAGCGCGTCTCAACATACTAGGTTGTCTCCCTCTTCATATACGACTACCAATAACTAAGTCTCAAATCCTGATATATATTGGTGCCTCCAGGGTGTATCGAAAACCTAGACTTATGAGCCTCCTCCAACACAATCTGCCAGACCCCACCAATGTAGTACCCAAACCCGACTGTACCGGGTCAAAAATCCATGGCTATTGGTAAAAAAACCTATCGATATCACCCTAATCCTTTCCTGATTCCAATTCTCCTTCTTGAATCTTCCTTACCGAGCCTCCCCAGTCAAGTCCACAAGCAGAGAATCGAAAGGTATCCTCATACATAAGCTCTTAGCAGAAGAGCTAGCTGACTTGCGACTCAAGGCATCAACGACCACATTCACTTTCCCCGAGTGGTACAGAATCTTGCAGTCGTAATCCTTGACCACGTCAACATACCTACATTGTCTCATGTTAAGATTCGGCTTATCCATGAGATATTTCAAACTCTTATGATTCATGTAGATGGTACATGGGACCCCATACAGATAATGTCACAAAATCTTGAAGGCAAGCACCACTGCCCCTAATTTCAAATCATGCGTATGATATTGCACCTCATGCGACTTCAGTTGCCGAGAAGCATAAGCAATAACCCCCCCCCCCCTCGCTGCATAATAACTGCTCCCAAACTGGTGATGAATGCATCAGAATATACAACAAAATGCTTAACACTCTCAGGGAGGGTCAACATTGGGGCCTGACATAACTTCTGCCTCAAAGTCTCGAATGCAGCCTGCTGTTCGGGCCCCCAGCAGAAATCCATGCCCTTCCTCGTCAGAAGAGTGAGGGCTGCAACAACCTTGGAGAAATCTTGAATGAATCTCCGATAATACCATGCTAATCCTAGAAAACTCCTAATCTCCGAGGGAGACTTCGGAACCTCCCACCGCATAAGAACCTTAATCTTGGCCAAGTCGACTAAAATCCCATTCTGGTTAACAAGGTGTCCTAAGAAATTGACCCCCTTTACCAAAACTCACACTTTAGGAACTTGACATCCAATTGTTCTCGCCTCAAAACTCCCAGAAGCTCTCGAAGGTGCTCCTCATTTCGCTCCTTGGTCATGGAATAGACTAGGATATCATCAATAAAAGCAATAGCTGATCGATCGAGCATCAGCTTCCATACCTGATTCATCAAAACCATAAATGACGTAGCCACATTAGTGAGCCCAAAATGGCATCACTACGAACTCGTAATGACCATAACGAGTGAAAAACATTGTCTTCTCCACATTCTCTTCTATAACCCTCGTCTGACGATACCCGTGTTGGGTTTTGTATACTACAACATCCTATGGTGCACATACAACCCTAAATGCTTTGGATCTATGTTTTCTCTAATTATACATGCAATATTATATCCAAAACATAAGCCTACAACTAGCATAAAATTGACATAATCAACATAAAAAGTGAATTATAGAATTACCTCTTTGTTGTAGCTTGTAGTTTTGGCCTTTAAGAACTTAGCACCCCAAGTGTGATGCCTCAAACGGTTCACAACACACCCTTGAACAATTGGATGACTTGAGAGAGATTACTAAGCACACAAATCGGTTATGAACTCCAAGAACACTTGTTGTATCCGATTTTAGCCATGGGGTTATGTATATATATGTAAGAATCCAAGAGTCGTGGGTAAACCCTAATCCATACACTTTGGGTTATGATCCATATTTCATGTGGGCTAACCCTTCATGGAAACTTACATAAGCTTAGCCCATCATGGATCAATAGCCCAAACCATATATATATATATATATATATATATATATATATATATATATATATATATATATATATATATATATATATATATCATTGATTTACATAATCACTCCCCGTTAATCTAATTAGCCTCTTTTGATCACTAAATTAATTCCAAATTAATTCTTGATCAATACTAATTAAATAATATGATTTCATATTAATATATTAGAACTTATAATATATTAATAAATCATAAATAACCTCTTACTCAAATATCCATCCTCAAATTGTCCTGGTGATATGCAACCCGAAATGGACCTTACTACTCTCGGGTCAAGTACATACCAATTATAGTTATGGGCTTAGACACCTAATGCAACAACCCAGACCTTAAATCGATCTTGGAAAACCAAGATGTAGCCTGAACATGATCAAAAAGGTCATAAATCCGTGGAAGTGGGTAACGGTTATTCATCGCCAATTTTTAACTCTTGATAATCAATACACATGCGATGAGACCCATCATTCTTCTTCACAAATAGAATCGGTTCTCCCCAACGCGAACTCCTCGGTCTGATAAACTGTTTGCCCAATAGCTCCTGAAGATGAGAGGACAACTTCTCCATCTCTGGGTGATGCCAATCGGTACGACGGATTAGCAATCGGGGCCACAACAGGGACCAAATGGATCCTAAACTCAACCTGCCTCTCAGGAGGCATACCAAGAAATTCCTCTGGAAACACATTTGTGAACGCTCTAACCACTGAAATATCTGAAACTAAAACCACCTTCCCACCCCAGTGTCGACCACATATGCAAGATAACCCAAACACCCATGCTGAAGATAATGTCGAGCTTTGGCTGCAGAACAAAAGGCTGATCCAACCCTGATACCATGTCCATAAATGGTCGGTTCTCTCCCACTTAGGGTTTGAACCACCACTCGCTGACCCTCACAATCAATCATCGCACCAAACCTGCTCAACCAGTTCATCCCTACTATTATGCATAAATCCCTTTTGTGAATAGAGATCAGGACAATCAAGTAAGGCACCTCAAAAATCTTTAACATAAAAGCTCGATAAACACTTGATGCCGAAAACCCATGTTCGTTAGCAATAGAAACCCACAACATACACTCTGACTCTCCAGAAATCATATCAAAATTCCTACCGAAGGACTAAGGCACAAAAGACCGACTCTCACCCGAATCAAAAAGTACAAGCGCATGCAAGGAGTTCACTAAGAAGGTACCTAACATAATTATAAACATAAGCAAACCATAAAATAATTGATAGAAAAATAAATGAAAACATACAAGTAACGACGTCCGGCGCCACCCTGGCCTCTTCTGGATTAAACTGGATAGCACATCCTTGAGCCCTCGGGGACTCCGCCCTACCCTTGCTAATTGGTTGTGCATTGCTAATGCGTAAACGCATCACTTGATGTTATAAAACACATTGTTGTGTATGTGTAAAATCTCGGAGTATCAGAAGTAGAGTTGAAGGGCTAAAAGTGTAAGTGTGAAAGGGCAACTCGGCGAGTCCACGAGTGGACTCGGCAAGTAGGGTCGCGACTATGGTCGCGTGTTAAGTGACCAACTCGGCGAGTAGCATGGGTGGACTCGGCGAGTTGGTGCTGAGTGGAGAAAACCCTAATTCCGGGGGTTGAGCCCTATATAAAGAACGTAACACTTCTTCCCCAGCCTCTTTACCTTCCCTTTGAGTTCCAGAAACCCTAAATTCGTGTGAGCTTTCCTTGGTGAGATTAGAGCCTTGGAGGAGGTAACCTTGGAAGGAAATTGAAGAGCAAGAAGATTGGAGCAAGGGGATTTTTAGAGAATTGGTTCATTCATCAGTGGGAGCCTTCATTTGAGGTAATAATCCTCTGTTTGAGCTTTTGTGCATCTAGATCTATCATTTGTGGGGGTTTTGGGGCATAAATGAGGTCCATCTCAAGTTTGGTGTATGATCTGAGGTTGCTACCTCAGATCTAGGTTGCTAATGATCCAGAAAGCCATAAAGTCTATGCTCAAGAGTTGTTGGTGAAGTTCTTTTGTCCCAAACCCAAACCCTAGAGTGTAACATGCTTAGATCTACTTGAATTCACGTAAAGTTTGCCACTTTACGTGATGGATGGATTGTAGAAGGGTAAATCTATGGTTGAGAGCTTCTGCATGGCTTGGAAAGCCTCTGTATGGTTTTAGATCTAAGGGTACTCGGCGAGTCACAAGGGTGTACTCAGCGAGTTGCGTGAAGGTAGGCTGGAACTCGACGAGTTGGAAGAACAACTTGGCCAGTTGGATGAAGATAAGCAGCGACTCGGCGAGTTGGAGGAACAACTCGGCGAGCCTGTTGAAGATAGCCTTGGACTCGGCGAGTCTGGTCGTGGGGCCCTAACCTTTCTTCTGGTTGAGCTATGAATCGGTGAGTCAAGGGATGACTCGGTGAGTCGAGTGTGAAAGGACTTAGGGTTGTGGAACTCGGCGAGTCTCGGGGTGACTCGGCGAGTTGAGTCGCGAATTGGGGAAGTTCTGTGCATGGGGACTCGGCGAGTCATCGGGATGATTCGGCGAGTAGAGTCAGTTAGGGGTTGACTTTGACCAAGGGCCGACCAGTTGATTTTCAGGGGCATTTTGGTAATTGTTGGCTTTTGTTTTGAGTTTAGTGTTTTGGTGTTGACCAGTGGTGGAGATTGCATCAGTGGTCGGAGCAACTTGGGTTTATCTGTTCAGTCGGCAGTTGCGAGGTGAGTTATCCTCACTATATCGACAGGGTCTACGGCACCAAGGCTGACCCTTTTATCGGATTGAGATCCGGGTATCGTTGTTATGCTATTGCTTTGTTGTGTTACATCTTGGTAGTTAGGATGGTATATGTTAGAGACCCGGTTAGGTCGGTATCCTGGATAGGATGATGTTATGCTATGTGAGCTGCTAGATCGGTTTGATTGTATGCGAATTGTCATATGTTTGAATGTTTATGTGCACATGGTTGTTGGACTGGGGTTGGGTTGAGGCGGGTCCTGCATTGTGATGTAGGACAATATACCCAGGACGGACCGGTTGTCCCGAAGGCCCAGCGAGCGGTCCGGATAGGCTGTAGGCCCCAAGAGGGCGGACCAGACGTGCTGAGGCTCAGTGAGTGGACCAGGCCGACTGAAGGCCCAGTGCGGGCGGACCAGTCATACTGTAGACTCAGAGAGTGGACCAGGTGGATTGATGGCCCGGTGTGGGCGGACCAATCACACTGTAAACTCGATATGTATGGCTAGACTCGGAGGGTGGACCAAGTGGACTGAAGGCCGATACGGCGGACCAGTCACACAGTAGACTCGAAGTGCATGGCTGTTCTGTGTTCTGTTATGATATGGCATGTTGTGCGTGTATGGTATATGTGGTTGGTATTCTGGGGGTATCTCACTAAGCTTTCGGGCTTACAGTTGTGGTTTAATGTTTTTCAGGTTCTTCAGGAGACCGTGGCAAGGCAAAGGCGTGATCGTACCGCTCTTCATGATTATGTTTTATGATGTGGTTCTGGGAAGACTCTGATAATAATTGTATTGAAAACCTTTTTGTAATAATATTATGAAAATGGGTCGTTTTTGAAAAGTTAAAATTGTTTGGAATTTTTAAGAGCGTTACAGTATGATTTGATTAATGAATAGTAAATGCATATAAGTCGAAGTTTATCTGATCCTTTTATCCTAATAGGGTAAAAGTGAGATCAGGGCCCCTTGATGATTTGGTTTGACTTATGTGTCGGGCCGGTCAGGACTGAATTGATGTGTTCAGTTAATTTCTATGCCAGACGAAT
The DNA here is from genome assembly GCF_002870075.4 of Lactuca sativa. Lineage (NCBI taxonomy): Eukaryota > Viridiplantae > Streptophyta > Magnoliopsida > Asterales > Asteraceae > Lactuca > Lactuca sativa. The sequence continues at coordinate 322,705,518 of NC_056627.2, read as the reverse complement.
CAGAGATCGAGAAACAAACTACTAGACAATAAGTATGACTATGTTCCATGTGATTGTCTGCACGATATCTAGAACAGAGGACTATACGATCCCTTATCTAAAGGGCATGTTACTGATAGGATTAGAGATCGATAGCGTCTTTGAGAGCTACGATTACTAATCAAATTGTATTAGTCTCTAAGCCTTTAACTATATTTGGTAAGTACTTGACCCGGTTGTGCATGGTCCTTTTGGGTTGCCTTGACCAAAGCAACTTGACAGGATGATTTATGTATAGAGAGGTTAATATGGTTTATTAATATATTATATGAATAATATATTAAAAGAGAAATCATATAGTTTAATTAATATTAGACAAGAATTAATTATGTGGCTAAAAGAGATTAATTAAATATCGGGGACTTAAACTGTCAAATGTGTGATAGATGAATATTGGGCCGAGGAGCCTCATGGACTAGGCATGGACGAAATTAGGGATGTGTCCATCCTAATTTTGGCCATAAGGGGCCTATTCCAGAAGCTTCCTTGGATTTCTGTCAATTAGGGTTTAGACTAAAACCCTAGTAACACTAGTATAAATAAGACCCCAAGGCATCCGATTTTTGGCAACTTGAACCCTATGAGTCTTCATAAGCCGAAATTGTGCCTCTCTTCTCTCTCCAATATCATCCCCTTGCTTGTGTGGTGTTTGTAAGCCATTAGAGGAGTGACATTTGTGACTCTAAGCTCCAAGATAAGAAGATTCAAGCCATTGAAGAAGAGGTAATCATCTAGATCTGTTTTCTTATGACAATTTTGAAATATGTATGCTAGATCTAGGGTTTATAAATCTTGGATGAATTGCATGTACAATAGAGAAACCTAGATCCAAGCTTTAGGGTTTGCATGAGCACATAGGATGTTCTTTTGGCTCAAACCCATCAGTTTATTTCCACAAGTGAAATCCCGTAGCAAAACAAGTCCTATATAGCAATTTGTATAGTATATATGCAACCAATTAGCTAATATAATCATAGGAACGATTGGAAATTGGACTAATTTGTAAGTATAACTTACAAATATGTGTGTTAGAAGCTAAAATGGAAGCTGTATTGAGTTCACTGTAACACCGTAAAAATTTAAACAATTTTTCGCATTTTCAAAACACATTCCCATTCATATTTATTATAAAAATCTAAATGTATCACATCTCAATTCATAAAACATATCCCAAGATCAAAAGAACATATAAAACTCCGTGTGTGTGTACGAATCATGTCGGCGCCTTCCCACGATCGTCACTCATAACACAAAACATTGTAAGCATAAATGCTTAGTGAGTTCTTAAAAATAACACATATAACACATATTAGCCACTCGAGGCTATAACTCTGTGGGCCCTTGGGCCCTAACTCTGTGGACCCTCTGGTCCTAGCTCTGGGGACCTTCCGGTCCTAACTCTGATATACACACGACATAAGTCACATAGAAATAATGCAGTGCAACACATCACATAGATAGCATACAAGATACTCTATCTCATAACTCTGGTTACCTACTCAAGGTAAAGTATAGTGAGAAGACTCACCTCGGGTGTCTCGGTAAATCTCTGACTCGGTAAAATCTGGTCTAGCCTCTGTCTAATCACATGGATAAACACCCTAATCAATATCACTCTTAATGGCTAGACTAAACTCTCCCTTGGCACTCTCATAAGGGCAAAAGACCATTATACCCCTCCCATGGCTCAACGACCAAAATATTGACCAAACCCTACAAGTCAACAAAAGTCAACCCTCTCCGGGTTACGCTGCGCGTACCAAACATATACGCTGGGCGTACCCGGCAATCTCACAGAAATGGGGGAACGCGACCCCTACGCCCCGCGTACTGGGATTACGCCCGATGTAACTCCTAGTTTCATTCTTCTTTGATTTTTGGGTCTTAATCAGTTAAGACTTGTGTCCAAATTCCAGATCTGACTTCTCTAATAGGACTTAATCCATAAAGTTGGGGACTTTAAGCCTTTGTATGGATGCGGAAGTCACTAACACCCAAACCACCCCATTTCCAACCTTTAGAGGTCCAAATCTCATGCATGAACAACTTTTGACAACCAATACTGGATTTTTATCACATAACAACCCTAAATGGGCTAGCATGGGACAGATCTCGGCTTTTAAGAGCTCATTAACTCATAAAGCTATCAACTTGGGGACAAAAACCCTAAAACTTCTCTTACAAGGTATGAATAGAAAAGATGTAAACCTTGAAGCTTTTTACCTCAAAATGAAGCTTCTTTCACTACTGATCTCGGATCTACAAGCTTTAGCTCTAACTCTTCCTTTTCCAAGGCTTTCACTTTGCTCCAAATGGTCGGGAACACACTACAAAGCTCTCCTAGACACTCCCTTGCTATATGAATGAGATTTAGGGTTTAGGAATGATAATTCTCTGGGAAAGGTGGCCAACAAAAGGGCCATAAGGTTGCTTAAATAGGGAGGCTCAAGGAATTAGGGTTTCTCTTCTGGGCTGGGTAGGCCCCGCGTACCTGGCAATCCTTCACCATCCGAACGCAGACAAGTACGCTGAGCGTACGCCCCGCGTACCTGCCAACCAAACATCTTCGGATCACTCTTTTCCAAGGAGATACCTTCAGGAGTATGAAATCTTCGACCTGAAACTCGAGCTCGGATCGTTGCCTATCCGCTTAATTCTTCTGGCGGCTCTGGGCGGTCAACAACCTCTGCCTGACCTGCTGTATCTGCTCTGTCGTCTAGAGCACTATCTCTGTACTGCCCATTACTCGCTGCCCTACTTCTCCCCAGCAGATGGGAGTCCGACACCTCCTCCCATACAACAGCTCAAAGGGTGGCATACCAATGCTCGAATGATGGTTGTTGTTATAGGAAAACTCAGCCAAGGGTAAATACGTGTCCTAACTCCCTCCGAAGTCCAATACACATGCCCGAAGCATGTCCTCGAGCGTCTGAATCGTCCGTTCGCTCTGCCCATTAGTCTGTGGGTGGTATGTAGTACTAAAATGCATCCTCGTCCCCAACTCCTCATGAAATTTCTTCCAGAACCTGGAAGTGAAACGCACATCTCGATCTAAGATGATCGAGATCAGTACTCTATGCCGCGATATCACCTCCCTCACGTACAACTCTGCTAGCCTCTCAGCAGAAGAGCTCTCACTGAAAGCAAGAAAGTGAGCGCTCTTCGTCAACCTGTCCACAATCACCCAAATTGCATCAACACCTCTTGCAGTCCTTGGCAATTTGGTGATAAAGTCCATGGTAATCTGTTCCCACTTCCACTCGGGAATCTCTAAAGGATGCAACTTACCATGCGGACGCTGGTGCTCGGTCTTAACCCTGCGACAGGTCAAACACCTCTCTACGAACCATGAGACAACCCTCTTCATACAGGGCCACCAATAATCTCTCTTCAAGTCTAAATACATCTTAGTGGCCCTGGGTTGGATTGAAAACCTCGATCGGTGTGCCTCCTCCATCAGAATGGTACGTGCCCCGCCCACAACTGGCACCCAAATCCGACCCTGGAAGGTCATAAGCCTTCGGCTATCGGTGACGAACTCCGATACCTATCCGATAACCCGCTCTCTTTTATGGTTTGCCGGTCTCACGGCCTCAGCCTGGGCCCCTCGAATGGTGTCCAACACCGGAGTCATCACTGTCAATCTCATACAAACGTCTCGTATCGGGGTGCTTTCCGCCCTATGACTCAGGGCATTGGCTACAACGTTAGCCTTGCCCGGGTGATACAGGATCTCACAATCGTAATCCTTTACCACATCCAACCATCTCCTTTGGCACATGTTCAGGTTGGGCTGATCCATCAAATACTTCAAGCTCTTGTGGTCCGTGTATATGGTACACCAAACCCCATACAAATAGTGACGCCAGATCTTGAGGGCGAACACCACAGCCCCCAGCTCCAGATCGTGCGTAGGATATCTTGTCTCATGAGGCTTCAGCTACCTCGATGCATATGCTATGACATGCCCTCTCTACATCAGCATCGCGCCAAGACCTGATATCGACGCATCACAATATACCACAAAGTCCTCCATTCCCTCCGTAAGGGCCAACACTGGGGCTTCGCACAACTTCTGGCGAAGTGTCTCGAAGGAGGCCTGCTGCTCCGGGCCCCAACTGAAAGTCACGCCCTTCCGGGTCAGCCTGGTGAGAGGAAACGCAATCCTGGAGAAATCCTGAATGAATCTCCGATAATATCCGGCCAACCCCAGGAAACTCCTAATCTCCAAACGGGATCTCGGTACTACCCAGTTCATCACCGCCTCAATCTTGGCCGGATTGACCAATATCCCATTCTGGTTGACGAGATGCCCTAGAAATTGGACCTCCCGTAACCAGAAATCACACTTGGAGAATTTAGCGTACAGCCTCTCCGATCTCAGAACTCTGAGGATCTACCTCAAATGCTCCTCGTGCTGCTCTCTGGACATCAAATACACCAATATATCATCAATGACCACGATCACTGAACGATCTAACATCGACCTGCACACCTTGTTCATGAGATCCATGAACGCTTTCGGTGCATTGGTGAGCCCGAAAGGCATCACCACGAACTCATAATGCCCATAACGAGTCCTGAACGTCGTCTTCTGGATATCCTCATCACGCACCCTCATCTGATGATATCCAGACCTCAAATCAATCTTGGAGAACCAAGACGCTCCCTGCAACTAATCGAACAAATCATCGATCCTCGGCAAGGGGTGACGGTTCTTGACCGTCAGCTTGTTCAACTCCCGGTAATCAATGCACATCCGGTGTGAACCATCCTTTTTCTTGACAAAAAGGATCGGTTCTCCCCACGGCGAGCTACTCGGCTGAATAAACCCCTTCCCCAGCAGCTCCTGAAGCTGCGAGGATAACTCCTACATCTCTGGAGGTGCAAGGCGATAGGGCGCCTTGGCGATAGGCGCTGCCCCCGGAACCAAATCGATATGGAACTCTACCTGCCTCTCGGGAGGCACACCCGAAAAATCCTTAGGGAAAACATCCGGGAACTCTCGCACTATCGAAACCTCATCAACTGACCTCGGTCTCTTTGAATCAACCATCTTATCCATCACATACGCCATAAACCCACTGCAGCCCCGCTGTAGACTCTGCTTCGCTCTAGCGGCCGAACAAAATGCCGACCCAGAACACGTACCCTCACAGTATACCGTAAGAATTACCCCACTAGGGTCTCGTATAGTCACCAGCTTCTGCTTGCAGTCGATAACCGCTCCAAATCTGCTCAACCAGTCCATGCCCAGAATGACACAGACATCTCCCATAGCAATCGGGACCAAATCAACCGGAAACCCTACACCGAAAATCTCGAGTACACATCCTCGAATCACATTAGTGGCATACACTGCTCTCTCGTCAGCTATGGAGAATCACAAAGGTCGACTCAATGCCTCACGACAAATACTGATGTGCTGACTAAAGGCTAACGACACAAAAGACTGACTCGCACCCGAGTCAAATAACACCAAGGCAAACACATAACATACAAGAAATGTACCTACGCATATCATAATATAAGCATATCACCATAGACTTAGAATAAACATAAGAAAGAATACATGGTTAGAGACGTGGAAGGTAGGGTGTATGTTACTTAGTTCTTAAGGTAGTCAGAGTTTGTAAGCTACTGGACCGATTCTAGAAAGAATCTCAAATGGTCCTATGTACCTTGGGTTCATTTTTCCACACTTTCGAAATCGTATCATGCCCTTCTAGGGTGAGACCTTCAACAAGAAGCGGTCACCAACTTGGAATTCCAAGGGTTTTCTTCTTTTGTCAGCGTAACTTTTCTGTCTATCTCTGGAAGCTTTAAGTCGCTCCCGAATTTGTACGATTTTCTCTGTGGTTTCCCGAATGATTTCCGGACCAGTGAGAGTACTGTCAGGAACTTGACCTCTATCTAGTTGGGTATCACCCACTTCAACCCAACAGAGAGGTGATCTGCACTTACGGCCATAGAGGGCTTCGAATGGAGCAGCCTTTATGCTAGTGTGATAACTGTTGTTGTAAAAGAACTCAACAAGGGGTAAATGAGTATCCCATGCCTTTTCAAAGTCTATCACGAAGGCTCGCAATATATCTTCTAGAGTTTGAATCGTCCTCTCACTTTGTCCGTCTGTCTGTGGATGGTAGGTTATACTCATGTCCAACCTAGTTCCCATAGAGTTTTGTAAAGACGGTCAGAAATAATAGATATTGGGACACCATTCAATCTAACTATCTCTTTGAGGTAAGTTCGTATTAGCTTCTCCATCTCGTCATTTTCTTTTATTGGCAAGAAGAGTGTGGATTTGGTCAATCTATCGACGATTACCCAAATAGTGTCATAACCACCCAATGTCTTGGGTAACTTAGTTATGAAATCCATCGTAATCCGCTCCCACTTCCATTCAAGGATTTCAGGTTGTTGCAATAGACCTGAAGGTTTCTGGTACTCTACCTTGACTTTAGCACAAGTAAGGCACTTGCCCACAAATGTAGCAATCTCGGCCTTCATGTTAGGCCACCAGTAAAGTTTCTTAAGGTCTAGATACATCTTGTCTAAACCTGGATGAATGGAGTATCGGGTTTTGTGTGCTTCATGAAACAATAGACTCCATCAACCCTGATTTCGAAGTTCTTATCCATTCCTCTCAAGGTTTCACCTGCCACGTTTTCAGGTTTCAAGGCCTCGAGTTGAGCCTCTTTGATCTGTGTGGACAAATGTGAATTGATTGTCATGGTCAACGACTTTACTCAGCGCCCCGGGTATTTTTTTTCTGCTAAGGGCGTCAACTACTACATCAGCTTTACCAAAGTGATAAAGGAATATCGCATTCATAATCGTTCAGTAGCTCCACCCACCATCGTTGTCTTGTGTTTAGCTCCTTTTGGTCAGAGATATGCTGAAGACTTTTATGGTACGTGAATATTGTGCATTTTGTGCCATATAGGTAATGTCTCCATATCTTCAGAGCAAATACCACTACTTCTAGTTCAAGGTCATGTGTTGTATAGTTGACCTCATGTGTCTTAAGTTGTCTCGAGGCGTAGGATATAACCTTTCTTTGTTGCATAAGAACACATCCAATCACTTGGTTAGATGCATCACACTACACTATAGAGTCTTTTGTCCCTTTAGGAAGAGACAAGATCGGTGCATTGCACAGGGCTCACTTCAGCGTTTGGAAAGTTGTTTCTTGCTTCTCTCCCCAGCTAAAAGTTACACCCTTTTGTGTCAGGGTGGTAAGCGGTTTAGCAACTTGGGAGAAATTCTAGATAAATCTGCAATAGTATCCAACAAGACCTAAGAATTGTTGGGTTTCTGTAGGTGTTTTGGGTGCTGACCAGTTCTCGATTGCCTTGATTTTAGAAGGGTCCATGTGTATTCCCTCTTGACTGACCACGTGGCCCAGGAAATCTACCTTCTTGATCCAAAATCCACATTTTGAGAACTTCGCATAAAGCTTCTCTGATCTCAGAGTTTGTAATACTTGACGAAGATATTGGCCATGCTCCTCTTCGCTTCTTGAGTAGATAAGGATGTCGTCAATGAAGACTATGATGAATTTGTCCAGGTAAGGACAACACACTCAATTCATTAAGTCCATGAACACAGTAGGTGCATTCGTCAATCCGAAAGGCATCACTATAAACTCGTAATGACCATAACGAGTTCTAAACGTTGTTTTAGGAATATCATGCTCCAGAATTCGTAGTTGGTGTTACCCAGATCTTAAGTCTATTTTCGAGAAGTAGCTCGCACCTTGAAGTTGCTCGAACACATCGTCAATGCGAGGTAGAGGATATTAGTTCTTAACGGTAAGTTTATTCAGCTCGCGATAATCTATGCACATACGGAATGATCCATTCTTCTTCTTCACGAACAAGACCGATGTTCCCCATGGTGAGGAGCTTGGTCTTATGAATCCTTTGCTAAGGAGTTCATTCAGCTAGTTGGACAATTCCTGCATTTCTGATGGTGCAAGACGATATGGGGATTTGGCTACAGGGGTAGCCCTAGGGATTAAGTCGATTCTGAATTCGACTTGTCGTTCAGGTGGCACTCCTGGGAGATCGTCGGGAAATTTGTCAGGAAAGTTGCAAACCTCAGGAATGCTCGCGATGTCTTTCACTTCTTGCTTTTTGTCTACCACGTGAGCTAAGAAAGCACAATACTCCTTGTGAAGATACTTTTGTGCCTTTATACAAGAAATGATCTGAAGGTTTTTTCCGGGCTTGTCACAGTAGACGATAAGAGTTTCGTTATTCGGCAAGTTCAGGCGAATAGCTCTTTCATAACATAGGATGTCAGCATGATTAGAACACAACCAATCCATACCAATAATTACGTCGAAACGTTTGATAGAGACCGACATAAGGTTTATTGGGAAAGAAAAGTTATTCAAGGTAACGGTACATCCTATGTATATATCGGTAGTGTATTCGGATTTCCCATTGGCCATTTCTACTATGAAGGGTTCATTTAGCGGTTGGGAGTTTTGTTTTAGTAGGTGATCGAAATTATGGCTCACGAAGCTCTTCTCAGCACCACTATCAAATAGAATGCATGTATAAGTATTGTTAAGAAGAAACGTACCAGTGACCACCATAGGGTCTGCCACAGCTTCTTTGTGACCTATTGCTACTATCCTTCCAACTCCACCGACATTTCCAGCTTTCGGACAATCTCTTTTGAAATGTCCAACTTCCCAGCATCCATAACATGCTTGACCTACTCCAGCGGCAGGCACTTGGTTAATCGGTCGGGGTGGTGATTTATAGAATCGGGTTGTATGCCCTTTCCTGTTGCAGTTTTGAAACTGCATTTCTCGGAAATTTTTTGTTGTGGTGGAAATTACACTTGTTACATTTAGGGAGATTACCAGCATAAGGCTTAGTTGGTGTGGGGTTAGCAGGAACAACACCTGGTACAGTAGTAGCATGGACTGCTACTAACTGTTGCTTTTTCAAGGGTTCCTGAGAAGATTTTCCCTTCCTTTTATTTCAGGCTTTCTTGTTGTTGTTGTTGTTGTTATTGTTGACGTTGTTTCCCTTGGGTTGTTCTAGAGCAGCAACAACAGAGTTTTGATCAGATCCATGGTCAATAAGCGACTGTGCTAGCTCTTTAGCACTGTCAAAGGTAACAGGCCTGGAAGCAATGACACTCACCTGAATCTGAGGCGACAGCCTCCCGCTGTACCTTTCAATCTTTTTGCTCTCCAGAACAACCATTTCTGGACATAGAATCGCTAATTCACAGAACCTATTAGTGTAGGTTGTTATGTCTGAACCAACCATAGTAAGACCCCATAGCTCTTGCTCGAGCTTCTGAATTTCACCCTGCGAGCAGTACTCCCGCATCAGCATTGTCTTCAAGTTTTCCTAACTTATTGAGTTAGCCACTACTAAAGTTAGTGACTTAACATGGCTGTTCCACCATGTTAGGGCTCTATCAGCAAAGGTAAAAGTAGCGAACTTAACCTTGCTACCTTCTGGGCATGAGCAAATCTCGAAGACTGCCTCTGTTTTCTCAATCCATTACCTTAACGCCATAACACCACCAGTCCCGTTAAAGGTCTTGGGTTTGGCGTTTGAAAAGTCCTTATAGGTACACTAACGATGGTACCCGTGACTATCACCCTGATTGGAAGGGTGTGTGCCACTCCCCGATCCACTTGCAACAATGGTGGTTATATGAGACATAGCAGATGCAACAGCTTCAGTGACCGCCACCTGAAATATGACAGCATCAAATTGAGAAGGTGGTAGCGGAGGTGGTGTTGTCACTTCATTAACATTGAAACGCCTTGGGTTTCTCCGTGGAGGCATTTTTCACTTTAAGAATTAAAAGATAAAGAGATAGTTAGATACCAAAAATGAACATGAATTTGATATCTCAGAACTAAAACACTTAGTTCATTATGAATCTTGTAAGGAATTGGAAATAGAATTCTACTACAAGTACAACTTGCAACAAGATAATATGAATTTGAGTGGTTATTTTTTAAAGAGTATGAAAATACATGTTGATTGTATTTTTTAAAGATAATATGAATTTGAGTGGTTATTTTTTAAAGAGTATGAAAATACATGTCGATTGTATTGGCATATTAAGTACATAGAGTTTGGAAAACTTGACCCTAAATAGGTCTACAATACACCACAATACTGGGAAAACATCGACATCAAACCGACCTACCGAAAATGAAATTTTCGCGGTCGTACAGAAAGACATAAAAAATAACACTAAAACATATCCGTAGACTTAAACTATAACCAAAAGAGTAAGTTGTGAACAAGTAGAGTATGATCTACTTCCTACTAGATCCGGCCCTAGATTTGGCTAACTGACGTTCTATTTTGTACATACACATGTCTTGTATTATTTGTCGTTCTAGCAGTTGTCTAACTTCGGCTTGGGATGCCGCCAGTTCTCTTTGCAAGAAATTAGTATGATCCCTTGTCGCATAATGACTGTATTCTAGATTGTGAATGTGAACGATGTTGATTTCAGTAGCAACATCAACCTACATGACTCGGTCGATAGCAACTCTTTCCAGTTCATCGTTACGCGCCACACGGCGAACTAACACCAGGAGGGCTCTGTCTGTTGAGCCTCCCGTGTCTAGTTTCTAGAAGCTTCAGTCTCCTTGATAAGGATGGTTCTGAACCTGTTCGTCACTCCACCTGTCTAAGTTTATCGCCCACTAAGGCGTCGGGCCTTGGAAGTTTTCTCGTGGATTGGGATTCTGGGCAAGTAGTGGTGGATTATAGGCTTCTGATTCTGAATCAGTATCTTCAGGAAAATTTTCTGCAAAATAGTCATCTAAAGGAATTTCAGGATTCTCTTCTGGCTCTTCATCGAGCCATCCTCCATTTCTATGATCGCGAAAGTACAGGTCTCCTGGTAGATGGAATCCATCCATTGTTATCTAAGCGAGAATAGGGATATAAGAAATATCTAATATAATTAGTAAAGATAAATTGCAAATACAAGTTTCTACAACAGAAACTTACAGTTAACAGATAATGAATTTTGTATGACATGACTTGTATTGGCTACTTCTACAACTACAAAGTGTATACTAATTATATATAACTTAGGTATAATAAACCTTCGATTAAATGATCCTGCTCTAAGTCCACAACCAAACAAGGAACATGAAATAAAGTTAGATCACATATTCTAAGTCTATAAGACTTTAATTATATATAATTGTAATATACACTTAATACTTATAGCTCTACCAACAATGGTTCTTTTGTTTTCACATGTTTGTTCTTGGTATATAGTGCCTAAAATACTCCTATAGTATTTTAACTTTATGTTCTGTTCTAGAGTTCTTCTATATATGTATAGTTGGTAAGTTTTAGACATGTCGCAACACTACCATCACTCCCAAACACATGTTGGTCATATCTCAAACCAATATAGTTGATCAGGCTATATTAATCCCATATATGATTAATTACATAATTGCCCAGGTTTGATTGCAATGTCCAACATCCAAATACTTTTGAGTTGTTATGATCGTGATACTGTTATTGTATGTATGAGTGTTAGTATACTTCTTGTAAAATACTTAAATTTTTAAAAGGTATACTTGTAGTCAGAGCTCTCAACCCCAATATATTTATAATTTGTATATCTTTTATGGATTTATATACTAAGTTCACTATACACAATGCTCTGATACCAATCTGTCACACCCCCAAACCAAACGGCGGAAATGTCTGGGGTGGATGACTTCATTTGTGGTAGGTGAGTCCATACCCCTGTATTTTCATAGTTTTTACAGTTTTAAGGGGGGGATCCAATTCTAACACAAGGATTTTGTGTTACCAACAAATGGTTTCAAATTGTGTTAAAATGACATCAAGTCACCAAAAGTATTTCAAAATGTTAAACTCTTTAAAATGTTTTATAAACTTATATTTTTCCCCAAAATCATATATATATATATATATATATATATATATATATATATATATATATATATATATATAAGATTTAAAGGGCTTTGAACTGATAACTCACTCTATTTCCTTTTCCTTGTTTGGATGTGGGCTTAGGGTAGCAGTTATTTGTCCGAATGTCGTTTAAATTTTAGTTTTATATATATATATATATATATATATATATATATATATATATATATATATATATTTGTATATGTATATAAATATAAAGATTATTTCATTCAGTTTCAAATACCCTTTGTAACATGTCGAGCAAGGGGTTGCATTCATTACAGTTAGTATCAATACAAAAAGTACATATAAATTATAATATGTATAATTTGTGATTCAAGAACACTAACTCACGAGTCAAGTATACAAGTGTACATTATTTTACAAGAACAAGGGTTTTATTCAAAACTAAACAAGGGTATACAACTTACAAATACATTCCAAGTATACTAAACAAGGAACATACTATCAATCATTTATTTTAGAATGATTGGGTTTTCATTATTGTTATACAAGTAACGTTTATATGCTTTTTATGAGTCAATTGATCCAGTTTGTTTATTCATTTAAACAACATAGTTAAAGTCCTAATATTATAACTAGAATCTCCAGTCGGGGATTGAAATAAATGTGTATAGATCTATATTGGGATTGACAACCCCGCACTTAGACTGCTAGCTACAGCCAGACATACACACCCACAAGTGACAATTGTTATCAACAGTTTTAATGCCTTTAAAGCATTGTTTCAGGCCATCTAGTCATAGTATGGTTATAATAACTCATTAAAAAGATATTAACAATACGTTAGTGTATAATTAACTAAACATGAGTACATTTTCAAAGTACTAGTTTACAAAAGATACAATTTACAATATTACATTATAGTATACAATAACAGCTGGTGGAGCCAGGCACATTCACTTTTACAAGTTTTACAAAGGAATACAAATACAGATCAATGGTTTACAAATAGAACAGTTTTATGAGATTAAAACTACTTTTCATATACAACAGAAAATATAGGATTTTCTAGAACAGTTTACATATTCAAAGAATAGAAAACATACTTTTAAACATAAATACTTATGCACTCACTCAACTTTATCTTGATACTCTCTTTTCAAATTATTTGTATTCTCAAGGAATCGGTAGACAGGTACTCGACGAGCTTTTGAGAAGATGGAGATGTTTGAGTCATGTATTTTGTCTTTTGCTATAACTATTTTGGTGTCAATATACATTGATTGAACAAATGTAAAACTTATACTTTTTAATACAATGGTTGTTTGTACTTTGATTTTACTATGATGCATGTGTTGTGATATTATAAATGAAGTCATCCACCCTCAGACGTTTCCGCCGTCTAGTTTGGGGGTGTGACACAATCAATCTCATTTGGTGTTTAACTTTTGGTAAGACACCTTAGATATCTAACTCTCAACACATAAGAGGAACAACTCCCATCTTGACTACATAAGCCTCTTGCATAGTTCATACCATACCTGAAAAGGGTTTTTATAACTACCCGTTTAAGGACCAACGTTTGACCATATCTAGGCATAGTACTCACTACACTTAACTCCCACTATGTATCTCAGGTGTTAAGGATACAAAGATGGTACCTTTTAATCAAGTATCATTCATGATAGCAATCCATAAGACAATCTTGATGCGGGTTAGTTCAATACTAGTTCACTGACAAGTACCCATGAAACTTGGTTACAACCCATTGCCTACCTCCATCCGGTGGATGTCAACCAATCCAACTCATATTAGTCTTACTTTATAATTACTCCCACAACTATAACCAACTATGAACTTTTAGAATAGAAAGATTATTCATGGATTAAACATGTTAATATAGAACACAACAAGTATTGATGTTATGATCATATCCCATTATATCAAAACATTATATAATAGTTGTTCTTACAATGTTCCAATATCCAAATACTAAATCCAAATCAAAATCCCATTTCTAGAATAATAAAGTCTCACAGCTAAAGTGTGACTATTCATACTTAGCTTAGAAGAAGGAATTTATTAATGGGTTCAACCAAACTTAATTTCTATGAATTCTGCGAATACTATCATCTCCATATTTAACTTTACTCTAGATATAGTTAAATATCTTGTAGTATATGATTGATGTTCTTTTGTGACATAGAGTCTCTTAGATTGATTAAGTATATTCTCGAAGTCATAAAGATTTCTCTGTGATCCTTGAATGACATAGATCAACATAGTTTTTCAAAGAACTCATTCATCCAATCATATTAGATTTAAACTTATAAAGCATTGTACTCTTATTTTGTAGTATATCGTGTCATTTTGTTTTGGTTAGACCTAATTCCAACAAAACTTACTCTTCGTCCCACAATGAAGTCATAATCCAGTTATAATTCATAATTATCTCTATTTGATTAAGAGTCGGAATATTATGTAGCTCTTCACATGAAAATTTTATTCTAAATTAATTGTCCCATATACATTCTATTAGTTCTTCCAAATTACTCTTAGAATTTTCCTATAGTCATCTGATGATTAAACCATGTATTCAATTGGTATATTATGATATGCTCATAATATGATCATATACCAGCTCTTATGCATAATATAACATAAATGATGGATTCATTTTCCAAGCAAATCAAATATAAATCATTCCAGCTAGTTCAAACCTATGAGCTAGGTCCTTTTGAGGCTGTCTCAATCTTAGTGTCATATGACAATGTTAAGGTTCCTCCAAAGGAATCTTTTATCTTGACCCCTTTTAAGATATTGTAAATATATACATACGTATATAAAACTTTAACATTCATTTTATTTATATTTATAGATTCTTCATTCTGAGAATGTATCTTGTCCTTCCTAAGTATTTCATTTTCGAAATACATTCCGAGTCAAGGTGAAAAGTTTTGGCATGGTTAGAATGTAATTTCTCATGATTAAGTATGTCTCATTCATACAAGATTAGGAATGTCACTATGCTCCCACTAGTTCTTAGTAAACACACATGTTCCATTCATTTTGATATAAAATCATACCTTGTGGTTTCATATTAAATTGATGATTGCAACATTGAGATGTTTGCTTTATATCCACAAGTGGATCTCAAGATTTACACATCTTGTTAGGATAACATAGATTAAGAAAACCTCCAGGCTAATCTATATAGATATATTCTAGTAGATGTCTATTAAGAAAAGCGGTATTTCTTGAAATCTATTTGCTATATTTCATATTGAGAATATGAATTTATAGTAAACAATATCCTTGTTGATCTAATCATAGCTACTTGTTAAAAAATGTTTGATCATAGTCAATGTCATGAGTACGATAAGGACCATAGTCAGCGACATGAGTATGAGAAAGTCCACATATAACAAGTCATGCTTTAAATGTGTATGGTTATCCATGTAATGTATTCTTTCTAGAAGAATCACTTTCTCCTTCTAGCCTTGCTATAGAGAGAAAACTCAATCAACGCCATATGTGATTATCATACATGAATTACATATCATGTTCATGAATCTGAGACATTAATCAAATTCAAGATTTGACATAGCATCTTGGTATTTTATGGATTTGCTAGAAACCATCAAGAAAAGCTCATCAATGAGAGATTCCACATCTCTAGTCATAAATGATTTCTACCACTAAATAGAACAATTTGTTTTTGTTAATAACTATTATTCAAGTTTCACAATCCCTTATTAAAGCTAGTGCCAACTATTAATACATCAGGCAATGGTTCTTGAGTTGCTTCAAGTTCCATGTACCTTCTACTTGCTTTATCATTAGAAGCTTGCTTTATACTAACTCAGCTATTAGAAGAATAAGAAAACTTATTCTTAGTGGGTTTGCATATAATAATCTAAGCCAAATTTAGAATATTATATACAAATATGTATTTAGTAGATTTTGGGTTTAGAAGCTTTAGCATAACATAGGATTTAAATCCATAAAACATTTAAGTAAGATAGGGATGGAGCCTTTCCATACAAAATCTTATGAAAAAAAGGTTATATCTACTAGTTAGTTGGTGTTTGTACTCAAGGTACAATTGATAGTGTTCTAGGTGTTATCCCAAGGAAATAAAAGGAGGACATTTCTACAAATTTAGAAAGTAAATCATACCAAGTAAGATTTAATTCATCCTTTATTATCATTAAGGCTTTAGATAGTTTTCACCGGTTTGTATTTCAACTTTATATTTGAAACCTTCAACAAAGATTTCACAATTATGTTTTACCATGTAAAATATAATTTATAACTACTATAGTTGATAATAAAGTTGATTTGGTATCTTGTGCTAAATCTTAGACATTTATTACAAATGAAGTCTTACACCATAGTGTATAATTCATTAATAATTATTTTTCTCTACTCATTGAAATTATCATTAGGAATCTTTTATATATAAATAAGATTTATATATGTCAAATAAACTATATTATTTGCCTTCAAGGGTCCCTTTTTTGAAGTTGGAATACGTGAATGTTATTTATATAATAAAGATAACAATGTCAAGGATGAGTTTGATTTTAAAACAAATTTAAGTCAAAAGTATTTTGCATATAGAACTTGTTATTTATAAAACTTTGATATTTACTTTATAATTCTTATTAAGAGATCTAGTCACCTAAAAAGAATTTTAATCATTTCCGAATATAATGGTGATCGTTATGAAAAACGATTTAAGTAAATAATCAATCATTCATAAATTAAAATAACCGAGACATATATTTAGGCAAGCTAAATTAAAACATATATTGTTCCAAAACAAACACTAATTTATGTTACAAGTACATTATGTTCCAAGGATAATATACAAGACTTCGAGAGTGTAGTTCCAACTTGATTGTGCTCAGCTGGTTACTCTTTTGTAAATATATGCAATCAATTTACAAATATTAGATTAACATTTAAGTAACAAGTGCCTAAGTGTTATATGAAAAGTATGAGTTATATCTAGTAGATACCTGAAGTACTAGTCTCTTCCAGAGTTTCTTTCCAGATGAGAGGAGCAGATTCTCTTCCAGTGTCCAGTTTCTCCGCAGAAGAAACAAGATCCATCTAGGTGCACCTTATTGGATTTCTTGGGCTTAAAGGTGTTCGATCCATAAAACATGGTCCTCCTAGATCACATAAGGTGACTCTTTTGGGCCTTCAACTATTCCTAGTTTGACGTTAGAAACATCTTTAGCATCACAATGATTAGGGTTGTTAATCGGGTCAACCCGATCAGGTTTCGGGTTAATTGGGTCGGGTTAGTTGGGTTTTCACAAAAAATAATTTAACCCGACACCCGACCCTATTAAGGTATGGGTTGGTCGGGTTCGGGTTAATCGGGTTTCGGGTTAATAGGGTCGGGTTAGCCGGGTTAGTCGGGTTAATACACTAAACACTTAATTTAAACATAATATATATGGTTTTTTCAAGAGTGCAATCTGATATAAACTCAAACCATTTTTTTACTCTTTTCTTAACATCAAGAATGCGTACAAATTGAAATAAATTAAAAATAAAAGATCATGGACCTCATGATTATTACAACATATGAGAAAGCATGCATACCACAATAGCTAAAAGAGTTCTTCCATTATAAATATTAAATAGATGAACTTTCAATATCTAGTTGAAGATCAACACCATGTAGTTTATTCATGTTTATAGTTAGTTTAAAGTAGAAATAACTATAAAAAATCTTTACTTTCTTAGGCGCTCTAGTACTTTTGAGATTTTATATCTTTTTGGACTTCAACTTCGCCAATGGGAGTTACTTGACCCTCGTATGTTTCTAGAGTCACAAAAATTTACATTTTCAAAGGGTTTGTAGTCTTTTGTACTGTTCAAGTAGAGAGCGGTGGAATATGTAAAGGTTGTGAATTCCTAACCGGGCCCGACCCTAACTACAAATCGGGTTTATCGGGTTAACCCGAATAACCCGATTTGGAATTCTAACCCTATTGAACCCAACCCTAATTATGTTATTCGGGTTAGGGTCGGGTCGGGTTAATCGGGTTCGGGTTTTTTGACACCCCTAACAATGATGCCTTTACTAGGTATCATGTTCAAGTTTATTACTCAAAGCAAATAGTTTTGGACTAGGACCTTTAAGTGCCTAGTGAATGTTGTATCTAGTGAATGTTATTGTTTCATTAAGCCATTAAAGAAAAATGAAAATTCATGGTAATGAGAATGGATTATTTAACTACAAAATTTTAACAAAATTCATTTAATATTTTTAGTAGTTAAACTCTTTAATGATTAATACCCTTTTAATTTCCAAAAACAATAATTATCAAATTCTAGGATCCAAGTTGCAAAACAAATAAATGGTTAGGTATCCTTTATCCCATCAACTTGAATTCAACCCGTTAGATATTGATTATCAATTTTATCTTACTATATATATAATTCCTAGATTTATGGGATCGCTAATAAAAAATTTAATTAGATATGTTTGATCTCATCTATGCCTTGGAACTCTCTTGCTTATGTATCCTTTATCACAAAAGATTTCTGATCAAATCATCCAATTTGAAAAACTTGTGTAATCGGCCTATAACTTGGTTATAGAAATCACGAATACACCCCCGACCATCAAAATATAACACCAAGTGGTTAAGTATCCTTTATCCCACTAGTGCATACAAGAGATGTGTGAGTGCTATTCAAAAAGGATTGCATAGATTTTAGGTATGTAAAAAGGGTCTCTTATATGTTTTATAATTCTAGTTTTAAAAACATATGATATCATGGTTATTACATGCATTTAAAAAACCATGATACCAATTTTCAAAATAAATTCACCTTTAAAAGTTCTATATAAAAAGCTAGTTTTTATATAATTTGATGCAAGTCAATTTTAATATCTGATATTAATTTTGAGTGCATTTGAACTTTTTATATCTTTAATAAAATCTCTTTTTATTACTTATATATATTTGGAGTTTGTATAAATTATAAAAATCACAATTTTAAAATTAATATTTGAGTATTTCAAAATTTGACGTTATTAATGTTTTTATAAAACCGAATTTTATTTTAAAAACAATAACTTGTTACATCTTACGTCCACATTATAAATTTTGAAAACCAAACTCCATATGATGTTTATTTTTTTCTGAAATTATTTTAGCATGTCAAAAACTAATTTATCAACCACACATAATAATTGAATAAAATAAACAACGCAAACATACATAAAAATATATGTGCATAAACATCACCAACTAATGACATTTTTTGTGAGCCAACACAAAAAATGTCAAGTCCATTCCTAAATGGACATTTTAAGGGACCAAAAAATCTTCTTGTAATGTTGTTCTAGAAGCTCCCACTTGAGAAAACATCATTTGCTTGCAAAAGATTGGAAAGGCTTATTGAAAACAATATTTCAACAACTGTTACTAAAAGTCTAACAACCATTTGTAAACATCATTAGTGACACTTTTCAGAAACTGTCACTAACTTTCAGCATTTCGTTAAACTTGAAAATTGCCTTCTTGTCTTCAGAAAATGGCTCCAACTTCATTTCTTGTTACATTTTTGCACAAATAAAGTATTTCTAACAACTAATCTATTATTTACAAAAATAAACCAAGAAAACTAACCTATTTAATGTATTACATACCATATGAATAAAATAAATTATTAAAACCATTTTACAAAAAAACCAACACAACAAACACATTGGTACTTGGCTAGTTTATGCACATCATACATATCAACATACACATTAAACAACCTTTGTTTTTCTAAGACAACTTTAAATGAAAAAAGATGCATGAAACTTTTGTCACATAAAAAATAACAATTATCAAGTTATCATAGAAATATGTATGAACTTGTTTTTATAAAAAAAACCAAGTTATCCATATTTTCCAAAATCTAACCAAACTTGCAAGGTGACTCTTGATACCAATTGTTGGGTTTTTATTCAAAAACTAGTTTCAAAACATGATTTTTAGCAACTGAAGACTTGCTCATTTTTTGAACAACATAAACAAACCAAAGCTACCAAGGATCATCTTGCAAAGTCTGGAAATTAAATAAACACCAAGCAAAGAAGAAAAAGAATAAAAAATAATAACCTTTGTAGTTCTTTGGATCCTCTTGGGAGGCTTGGAAGTTGACAAAAAATGATGAACTTAAGAGACACCAACAATGAATAAACTTGATGTAGAATGATAGTTCTTTTGTATAAAACTCTTAATCTTTTAAGCTTGAAGTTCATAACCAATATGAAATTCAAGAGAGCATAAGAATAAGCAAGTAATCTTCAAGAAAGGATGAATGAGAGAGAGAGTATACATGCATAAGCATGTTACGATTTTGTGTATATGTTAAGAAATGAGAATGAAAGCCTCACACTCATGTATATAGCATACACGATACTCATGAGTCTTTAACCATTAAACACCCATGCACCTACTAGCTAGATGGTTCCCCATGCTTCTCATTACTTTACATTAAATAAGTATAAGATCATGCTCTTCTTTTGAATAAACTAGTCAAAAGACCACTCCATCTTTTGTCTCCCAGTTTTAGAAAATAAGAAAGGCAAAAGAAGACAAAAAGATTTTATATTTTATAAACCAAGTTTATA
Source organism: Lactuca sativa (assembly GCF_002870075.4). Classification (NCBI taxonomy): domain Eukaryota; kingdom Viridiplantae; phylum Streptophyta; class Magnoliopsida; order Asterales; family Asteraceae; genus Lactuca; species Lactuca sativa. The sequence goes on along the minus strand of NC_056627.2, from coordinate 322,684,893 downwards.
AAATGTAAACTTTAACTTTTTGGTAAAAGACAAAAGAATTTATCTAGTCCAAAATGTTGTGCATTACTTATTAGTTCATACCTTATGAATTACATAATGTTACTTGCTAATTAAAATTATTATTTCCTAGAAATAAATAATTTATAACTAAAATTAAGAGTTTATTGAATATTTATTAAAATCAATTTCTAATAAATAATCAATTATATCAAGTTGTTATTAGTGTGACCCATTAGTATCATATGTTAATTAGCAATATCACTTTAATATGAGCCTTGAGCATACTAGATCTTTTAACCATAACTTTGGGTAGACACAAACTGTCGAATACTGTCTTGAGCATGCTCAAGTACCGAGTTATATGAGCCTGCTCTGAAGCAGCAAACTTAGGGAAAAAAAGATCACTCTCTGTGAACATCTTGGTGATCTCTATGATCGCCTCTGCATCAAGTACCGAGTCATATGAGCCTGCTCCGAAGCAGCAAACTCAGGGAAAAACAAGATCCCTTTCCATGAACATCTTGGTGATCTCCGCCATCATCTCAGTTTTCTGCATCAAGTCCAAGTACTCCTGAGCCAACCTCTCCCTCTCCACCAGGGGAACATACCTTGTACGGAACATCTCTGAGAACTGCTCCCAAGTAACAACAACCCTCTACTCAGGAGTATACGAACCAGTCACCAATCTCCGCCAATCCTTCGCCCCTAACCGAAGAAGGTTTAGGGCGCACTTGATCTTCTGGTCATCCGGGCAAGAGCATGTGATGAAACAACTCTCTACATCAGACAAATATCTCATTGCCACAATCGGGTCCTTGAACCCCATCAAGCTACGAGGGCTTCATGTTCTCGAAGTCCCGATATTGGAATAATCTCCCCCCCCCCCCCCGAATCCCCGCAGCAACAACAATCACGATAGCTGCAACAGCAACAACCTCGGTGAGGGCAGCGATCATCGAATAGCTCAATCATAGCGGACTTGATAGACCCAAACAACTCTAGAATAGAACCCTTGGCAACAGTAGCCACCTTGGTGGCGATCAACTCGCAGATCTAATAATTAGTCAACCCTGACCTATCCTAGCCACCCGCTCCATATCCAGAACCAGATCCTCTTATGAACACCATACTGAAAATGAACCAATAAATGTGTTAGAAAATGTCACCATTCATACTATACAATCATCACAAAGAGGCTAAACCCTTGGGGTTTGTGACTTCCTTGTTATGTATATGAGTCCTGTGCTTTCAGTAGTACGTCCCCATACTACTTTCCACACCTACACGTATTTGTCTCAATGGATCACCATAAACTACCCGAATACAATTCACAACTAGGGTACGCATACATTCTATACTCACTCTCTTAAGAGTGGCTAATCACTCCCCACACGACTGGTTGCTCACATACTCACTCATGAAACTTACACCAACCCTGTAATCGCTCGTGTATGCTAACCATACATAACACTGGATTCCGTAGATGGTCGAATAATTGATTCTACCTTAAGCCCACAACCAAACAAAGAACAATATATAAGGCTAAACCAAACATTTTCAAGCTATATAATCTTAGTTATGTACAAGTATGATGCACACACTAAGTAACTACAGTAATGATGTCAGTTTCATCTAACATATCTGAAGTCCTCCTAGGTTATCATGCATCGTACATCAGTCAATTTTATCATGCAATTCATGAAGGTCCCTAGCTTATCATTAGCATGCAGTTCTATCATAAACATCATAACATGTAATAGTTTTGCATATTGGGGTATACTTTTCTTGCCCTACCTAATCGTACACATCTCATCCTTCCTTGGTTCCTTTTGAAAACAGTTTTGAAATTTTTTACAAATCCTTAGTTTGAGTCTGGATTTACACGAATGCTCATTTGATTCTCTCAAACCAGGGCTCTGATACCAACTTGTAACATCCCAAAATAACAATACAAATTTTCATTTTAAAATTGAGGATAAATCATTGTTTTCAAACAAACTCAAGTTATAAAAACCCATGATCAAATAAAAATGTTCCAAAATCAATGTATCATAACATCTCCAAACATGTCATTGAAGGATGTGTACGATCATGCCTTTTCTTTCCCCCACTCATTTGAAGTACCTAAAACATGAAACTTAAACTGTATGCCAAATCTTAGTGAGTCCCCCAAAATACCACCACACAAACATATAACAACATGCATATTGGTTCCACATCCATTAGGCTAGATTACCCTTGAGCCCACCACATGAGTCTGGATTGCCTTCTTGGCCCACAACTCATGTCCGGATTCCTCCCAACTCCACAACATAAGTATGGCTTGCCTACCTAGCCCATAACTCATGTCTGGATTGCTTCCAAGCCTACAAAATAAGTCTAGCTTGCCTTCTTGGCCCACAGCTTATGTATGGATTGCTTTCGAGTTTGTTGGTTTCCGCACAGAGTAGTATTGCCTCAACCCAACCATACTATGTCGACATATACTTAACATAATACATCCATCAAACAAATAATCATATAACAAGTCAATTGACTAACATACAAATCTACAAATCACTAGCACATAATAACATCCTATATACCATGATATATAACCTAGTGGGCCGACATTGGTGCCTTCGACCCACAAGTACAGTGAGAAACTCACCACTCAGCCTGAAAATATAGTTGAACACAACACGGATCCGGATACCAACTCTGCAAATCACCTATACAACAAATAGTGACCTAGTCTCAAACTATTGCTCAAAATAACCAAAATACCCTTAGGTCAAACTTCGTCAAAAGTAATCTTAGTCAGTCACCATGTTGTGGCTAGTCTCTAGCCACGCCGTGGGGACTACAAGATAAAACAGTCGCAAGGCCAACATCTGCCACATCATGGTGACCCTTCGCCACATCGTGGGGACTATTCAAAGTAGCTTAATCCAATAATGTCTTAATCCATAAAAACAACCATTCAATCTTCCAAGAAGGCATTCTCCCATCCAATGAACCATAAAAATAATTGCTTTATATAGATGCATGTCTTGAGCTCAAGCTAGGTTAAATAGAGTAAAAAGGGTCCATGATCTCATGCAAGAGTTTAAAACTTTATAAAACTCCATATCCAACACTCCTAACCACAAAAGGACTCTAGGGATCCATAAAGTTGGCAACTTTATGGAATCGCAACACTCCAATGTGTCCTAATATGAAGAATAAGGCATAGAAACCTAGATCTATGCACAATAAACCGAAAAGTATGGAACTTGGGGACTTACAAGAGTCCAAAAGATGCACAACAAGATGATGAAAGAGTTGCTTATTGAATCCAAGTCCAAATGAAACCTTCTTATTCTTCTTCTAATCCCCAAAATTAACACGAAAGGATTAGAGAGAACAAATAGAGGTTAAGGTTTGCTTAGAGGCTAAGAGGTTGTGATGGAGGCTAAGGGTGAGCAACACTAGCCATCACATTTCCTAAAATAGGGGCGCAAACTCCGAATATTAAGGTTTATCATTAAATAGCTATCATGTCGTGGCCATAGGCTGCCATGTCATGGCAGACATTTAAAATCCGCGATACATCGAGCATCACCACGTCGTGGGATTTCCTCACCACGGCGTGGTCCCGCCCAAAATCCAAAATACATTAAATTTAAATACCTCAAAGAATCTGGATGTTACATTATATATATATATATATATATATATATATATATATATATATATATATGTATGTATGTGTGTGTGTGTGTGGAAGGGTTCAAATGAGAACATAAAAAGGTTAGAACTCTAGGAACAATTTTTTTTTAATTTTTCCATTAAGGGTATTATGGACAAATCAAACATTAATATTACATGAAACAAACTCTCCCCTTCCCTAGTTTACAAATAGTTTCCACTTGTCTTCGGAATGTCGTTGGATCACCGTCGGATTAACAACAAAGTTAGTGGCATTTTTCTGGTTGTATGTATAAATTAATAGAAAAAATATTATAACTCCCATTTCTCTGATAATAATTTTGAACACATACTTTTTCACTTGTTTTAACACATTGTCGTGGGCATATTAAACAAATAAAATTTCACTATTGGTTGTATTAATAATATAGCACAGGGAAGCAGGGTCGAATCCTCAGGGACACAGTCTAACAGTCAATGTCTTTTTGCGTCAAGTGCATTCTAATCAATAAAACATGAATTATAAAAGGGGGGTTTTGAATTAAACTAAAAACTAAAAATTGCTGTAAAAATAAACTAAATGAAACTCGGTAATAAAAATCATTTCAGTTCTACTACGACTTTCCTAATCATGCAATCATACCAGATCTGGTTATTCAGAATGTGTTCTATCTAAGTCGGTACTGAGAAAAACTAACAATCGCTAGTATAATCTATTTTACCTAATTAGTTAACCAAAACAAAACTTTTTACTGTTCAATTAAACAAGCTCTTATTAAATCAGAAAAGCAGCTTTATGATCTGTGTAAAATTCCTAGCAATACCCAATACTTTTCACAAGCTCGGAAGCATAAAGATATGATATTTTTAGTTTATATCAAAGTTAAATCCCAAACACAAAAATAATTTGAGACTTGTTACTAACTACCAGTTGACAAGAACAATTAGAGATTCTATTAACTAATTAACTAGAATGATAAAACCCTAGCTAGGTGATCAGACTAACAATAATTAAAAATCAAACGTTCATTAAGCTCAAAACTGAAAAATCTAAATAGAAACACAAAAAGAAAACCAGATCTAATATCTAATCACATGAAAAGTGCTAGTCTAATGCATAGTCAGGCATGGCTAAAAACGAATCTAAACTAGTAAAATGAAAAACGAACTGAATAACCTTCTAAACAAAGTATATGAGATGATTCACAACCTTCAGATCCTTAGAAATCGCTGAAAGGTATCAGAAATCGCCTTTAGAAGTCTTTTCCGTCATATGGAACCGTCCAACCTTTGAATCTGATTATGAGGGTCATATTTATACTCAAGACAAAAAATTCCAGAGAAATTAATCGAAAAATGCGATCACAGAAAAGGGTTATGCGATGGAAGAAATCATGATTTTTTTTCCAGAATTGCCCTTAAATGAAGTACGATGCTAGTTTTGAAGTTTTGGGAGACACTTCACAAAAATGTGATCGTATAAATGATATATGTGATCACAGATTTTACTTTTTTTCTCTTCAGATGACTTATTTCGACCTTGGAAAACTTCGATGCATTTATGCAATCGTAGATACAGAAAACGCGATCGCAGATTTGAGTTTCTGGCTCGTGTCGGACACAATTCTTTGATTTAAGCACTCTATGTTATTCCTTAGCATCATTATTTAGTTTCAACTCCATTTAGGCTCCAAATATGCATCTAGCTGCTCCCAAAATACTACTCCACTCGAAATATCTGAAAATGACACAAAAATGCTAGCAGTACGGGAATTCTGATTAAAGACATGAACTAAACATTATTTAAAATAATGACATAAAAATGTACAAAATATGATGCTAAATTCTAATAAAATCTACCCTCAAAGATGCATAAAATGACATTTATCAACTTGTGTAGCCAAATATATAAAGTTTAAGCAAAAAAAATAGTATTATGCCTTAACAAATTCAAATTTCTATTTTTTTTAAATTGTAGATCTCTTTGAAAAATGTATATTTTATAAGACATATTCACAGTTCGAAATATATTCATAGTTTAATAAACAATTTTAGTTCAATAATTCGCAGTTTACTATTTTCATGCATACATTCATTCATATTTTAACATATACTATATAAAATACACAATACATTATCGACTCGGTTCCATACATAAAATAGTGAATACAATCCATTATACACTAACTCATATATTCAGAGAAATCAAACCCAAACTCTACCACCAACATTGCCATCAACCACCCGTGCCACCTTCGCAACCATCTTTCCTTGAAAACAATATCTATATAAAAATCATGGATTTACAATTTAAATATTATATTCAGAGTTTAATACACCACTAAATTCATTAATTCAGAGTTTAATACAATATAATTATGAAAACTAATACATTCCTACCAATTTAAACAATACAAAAAATAAATATATCCATAAGAAAATTAATACAAACATTCATACATAAATCATTCATATTTTAACACACAATTCATTAAAAATTTACAGCTTAATACGGTCAATTCACAGTTTACTACACAAAATTCACAACTTAATATAACAAATTCACTGTTTAATGCATAAAAATTATACATCCATAATCAAAATCTCAACTTAAAACTCACATTTATACCATCAGATTTACAGGCTAGTGCCTCTTTCAAAGTTTATTTACATTCACAATTTAAATTTTATACACTTTATTCAAAATTAAATAAAATGGTATTTGTAGATAACGTTTCTTTCATATCATATTTTAAAAGCAAACTAAGAATTCATAAAAAAATTCACAGCTTAATACAATCAATTTATAGCTTAAATACAATCAACTCACAGCTTAATACAATCAATTCACAGTATAATACTAAGATGTATTACCCCAATTTCATACTTTGATCATTGTATCTTGCTACTTATTTATATATGAATAACAAAAGAACTCTAACAAAATTATGATAAATGTGTTCTTCATATATGAATATAACTTGTGAGGAAAGCTAATACACGTTTAATTCATATGTGAATATACTATGTGACGAGAGTTGATGTAAACTGCAAAGAGTTTATTATATATTATGTTTATATATGAATGACACTTAAACTTTAAAAAAATTAATCATACTTTTTATTCATAATTGAATAACGAATGTACTGTAATAAAAATCTGATATATTTTTATTCACTTATGAATAACGAGCTGAAACTATAAAGAATTAAAATTCTTGTTTTATCTTAAAACTATTTATAGATAATATAATATTATAAATTTTGATATATTTAAAATTATTTTTCGATAAAAATAGCTCCTTAAAAAAAAACTTTGTTTTTTTATATATTAAAGTAATGATTAACATAGTTTAAGAAAACATGTTTTGTTGGAAAACGCTGGTGTATTCCTTTCCCATTTCTGCCAGTACGATAAAGGTTTTTGCGACAAAAAAAATCAGTGGTTGAGAATGATTTCGTCATTCTCAAACGTTTCTTTTTGTCAAATGAACTTACTCTCTCTCTCTCTCTCTCTCTATATATATATATATATATATATATATATATATATATATATATATATATATATATATATATATATATGTATAGTCATAATATTAAAATATTTAATAAAAAAATTAAAATTAATAAATGCAATTATTAAAGAAATAAATGACAGAATGGTTCAATATGATTTAGGTCGTTTTCGGAAAAATTAGTTGGTAGCGAGTAACTTGTAGCTTGTAATTTTTTGTTAAACGCTACTTATTTGGATTTAGAGCGTTTTGTTTAAACTAAACGCTAGAAGTTTGTAGTGTCAAACAATGTTTTCTGTTCAAAACGACGCGTTTTATCAGACACTATAAGCTAGAAACTGTAAAACGCTCCCACACATTTCGTGCTGAATATACCCTTAGATGTTTGGCAAACAAGCGGAGGCTTTCATATTAATTACAAGATATTTTTAGGGTAATGAAAAAATAATTCAAATATAGGGGTGTATATTAAAAAAGATTGGATGTATAAAAAAAGCCCTTTACACATTTTAATTTTTTCCAAAAAAAACAATACCATGAATCAAAAGTTATTAACTTATGTTTTTATATGAAGATATACATCTGACCCATTAAACTTATATTTTAAAAAATACATATATGATTAAATGTATGTAATATTGTGGATGATTTCATATATATATATATATATATATATATATATATATATATATATATATATATATATATATATATATATATATATATATATATATATATATATATATATATATATATATATATATATATATATATATATATCCTTATTAAACATCAAAATATAATATTTGTTCAACTTAATTTCTAAATATCATATTACTTTTTATAAAATTTTAAAATATCTTATGTCTTTTTAAAATATTACATATGACATTTTTAAATATCAAAATATTAATGAGAACATCTAAAAGATCATTTATCTACAACATGACAATATTTAACAACAAAAACTAAGCAATCAATGCACATTCCATGAAAAGGATTGGCGATGAAACGTTTTGTTTGTCAAAAGACTGACTTTCCAACAATTTAAAAGTAGTTTTATTATTATATACGTATGAATAATATAGTTAAAATTTTTAATTATTATTAATGATTATAAAATATTAAAAACATGTTAAATTTTTTTTGGATAAATATGATATTTTAAAGGTTTCTAAACGGTTAACAAATATAATAATTTGATATTTAAGGGCATATATGAAATTCTCCATAAAAAAATAAAATAATGGTCAAAAGAAAAAAGAAAAAAAAAAACTCAAGTCGACTAAATATGTTCGTAGGATAAAATTTATTATTCTTATAAATCGTTAAACCTAAGTGAACTATAAACTTGAGAACTTAAGCTAGTTAACATGATTCTTATGCACCTATATATCCTTTAGCCCTAACCCTTTTGTACAATGGCACCATCTTTATCTCATACATATATTTCTGCATCAACTAACAAAAACTGATGCCAAATTCATCTCTTACATTACAATTTTACAACCTACTAACTCTAGAATCTCTTCCTAAACATGATTCTATTTACAATAAGTTCTTAACAGTTAACTCAAGTTATTCATTCCAATGGCTTAGTGGGCCAAAGGGCTTTCCAGACCAAGATCTCATGATCATTGTAAAGCTTTCTGATTCCTGCATAAAATCCATCTTCTTCATTGCCTACTTCACGATGATCCTTTCTATCTATCACCACTTCCCTCCATCTTGATCCCAAGCCATACTGTTTGAACTCCAACATCACTGTGTCTATAGGAATTCAATGAATTTCCATATAAATATTATTTTATGTTATAACAAGTAAACACAATATAGAAGAAATCATCTTGTTGTGATTTAGGTGAAACGGTTTTTTCTGTTGTTGACTCCGTCTTTTTCCATTTTTTTTTTCGTTGGAAACTATCTATATTGGTCACCTAAAACTTACTTGAAGCTCAATCTTTTTGAATTCAAATGAATTTGGTCAACTTTCAAAGACACTTGTTCCATTATTTGGTACAACAATATCATGATAGTTTTTACCTTTTCATTGTGTTGTAATTAAAGGAACATAACTGCGTTTATTGGACAATTTTAACGATAAAAAGGTGGTCGAAATAGGATAAAAGTGTACCCGTTAATCATAAACAATTAAATACACTCCTAGTCTAATGGCTTTTCTATGTTAAAGTAAGAATCTAATGTGCATATAATTGTTGGTGACAAAAAAAAGGAGGAGCACCACATTCATACTATAATAATATAATATTTATCCTTAATTATAAATTTCTTGAAAAGCACATCATATTTTTGGACCACCACCAATGCGTGACGTATCCTAAAAAGACCTAGAAGGTGCACCAAAACTATAACCTAGGTGATTTTTTTTTTTTACCATGAGGTAAATACTATGAATCAAACTATATGAACAAGAATTTATATTTTTTATTAACTTAATTTAATAAATATAAATTAAGAAAAATTGTGACCACAAGCCAAAAGGTGGGAAGACTCACCACTACGATGACATTGGCAATAAAGCTTGTTTCCGTCACATGATTCTAAGTGGCCAACAACACCATACCACCAACCTACAATACATAATCAAAGTACAAGTGGTTAAGCAAAGGGTACAAGCATCTAAAGCAAACATAGCTATGTTTCTTTATTTTCCTCACATTAAGTGCTGAATGGATAGATCATGTATGTCTTATAGGAAGTGATGTCAAATAGAAAATGATAGTTTATTCGAAAAGTATTTTAAATATAAGTAATTGAAATTGTAACGAACCATAAGGGAACTCTTTCGATTTCCTCCATTGAATCTCAAAGTGATCTCCTGGATGTAAATCAGTCAAACAAGAAGAGACATGAAGATCATATGGTGATGAATCAACTACTGGCGATCTAAGCCTTTCCCATTTGATATTTTCCTCGGTTGTTGGCCTACCGTGTGCCAAGTATCTACATAACCCCACAATCCATTAACTTCACGAATATCAAGAAATTTAAAATAAAGAAGATCGTTTTATTGGATATCATCACTTTCGTTGCAAATTAGAAATAAAGAAAAGCATAATCTGAGTTGGGTTTTGTAGAACATGGTCGTAATCGAACAAAAGATTGAAGCTTTTACCTGGCCTTGAAACTATCGGAGTTGGAATCGTAGCTAACTTTTGCATCATAACAAGACAATAAAAACCCAACATTTCCATTCTGCAATTCAAACATCATACATGTATATATCAGAAACCTTCGATGTACAATTGGATCAAAGAACCTTTTAGAGTTGACATGGTCAACTACTTAGTTTTTTAAATTCAAAATTGATGTAAAGTTTTAAGGTTTTCGAGAAATGTAAAATGGTAAATGAAAGTTTGTAGTAAGTGATTGTGGTATAATAAGAATGATGTGGAAATTTGGAACGAAATCCAAGTCAATTTTTCGTTTTAGATGTACTATGTTTGACATGAAAAAGTCAAAGTGCTTAATTTTGGGCTGAATTAATTACCTCTCTGTTGTAAACTTGAGCAGGGAAAGAAAAGTTTCCGGTTTCAAGTGAGAGATACCAAGCCATGATCGAATCGACAGGCAAACAAATACGGGTGTTGTTCAATTTCACATTTTTCTTCCACCAGAAACCAGTAGTGAAAACCCGAAAATACCCTTTTCCCTTTGATGAAGACAAGAGGGTTTGCTTCTTTTTGGTGTCAATGTAGGCTTGCCATTCTTTATATACAGAATCACCCATCAAAATCTTACCCCATTTCTGGTTCAAGTGTCTCTCCCAGAGATGATCTTGTGTGCACATAGCCCGAAAAGACCTGGATACCCCTGACATACTTGTTAATCCGGCAGGAGAAAGCTTCTCAAGAATGCATTCCAAGGGCAAATCTGGCAGATCAGATAAGCAAACAACATCTTTCTTCTTATTCTTTTCTAAAGTCTCTGTTTTCGAACTGATGACACTATTTTTCATTCGATCAAGAGGACAGAGACTGAGAGAAATCATGATTGTTCTTAACAGGTGCTTAAAAAAACATTGAAATGAATAAGAACCCACTTCGAAGTTCCAAGATGGGAATGTTTTGAGGAAGGAGAACCTTGATAGAATAATTAAACAGAAACAAGAAACCAGAAAGAAAAACATTTTGAAAACGAGAGAAAGAAGAGAGAGAAAGAAAGGGGAATTGAGTGGAGAAAACAGAGAGTGCAAATGAATTTGGGTGAGAATGAGATTGCAGACGCAATTTATATACCACTCTGGAGTCTGGATTGTCACATGACACCACAGCAGAAGGCAGATCATTATTTATCTTACGACATACAACGAAGAGACACATCATTTCCTTTTATTTACTTCTTTACATACAGACAAAATTGTGTATTATTAGATACATTGATATATTTTTATTTTTTCTTTGTTAAATTTATTGTTTTGTTGTTAAATTTATTGTTTTGTTATCTGCAAAGTTCTAAAAAGTTTGGTTGGTTCAAAACTGTGGCGTCACGTTTTAATAAAGTCACGTTTTAATAAAATGTCTTTTTAAATCATATACTAGTATAAAAATAAATTTGAATATATGTAAAATTCCTTCATGATAAATGAAATTTTTTTTTTGACATATTTATCATTATGCCACATGTTATTTTATAGTAAATTTATATTAAATTATATTCATGTGTCATTTTATAGTTTATTTTTTTTTATTTTATTAAATTTCATATAATATTTAAATGTAATAATAAATGTATATCTAATTCATTAATGTAATTTTCCTTATAATTTTTAAAATTTTAAATTGAATCTAATTATTTTAGTTGTTTATTTATTTAAATTTAAAAGATAAATAAACACTTCAATTTTAATAATTAATATTTTATTTTATTTTTTATAAATTTAAATTTTTTAAATTGTTAGATCTTTATGTTTGTTTGTTTTTTTTAAATAAAATAATTTAATACATAGTCTCACAACTAGTAAATAAACACTTCAATTTATTTTTTTTTAAATAAAGTAATATATATATATATATATATATATTCTGCCTTAAGTCACGATTTACAAACAACTTGACTTGCTACGGTTTATAGAAGCTTGAGGCTTGCATAATGTTATTTAGAATCTTGGTTATTCTTTATTAAAATAAATAAATATTGCTCAGATGGTAACAAACTATTGATTTTGTTTATATTTAGTATTTTTATTTGTTTTTTTTTTTTTTTGTAAATCATATATCATCAAAACTTATTGAAACTAGGGATAATCATTAGAACCATCAGAACCGAAGCTGGACCGGAACCAAATCGAAACTGGAATCGGATTTAATAAAACGGTTCGTTTAGTGGTTCTCTACTTATAGCAAAACCGGTCCCGGTTCCAAAATCGGCTCGGTTCCACGAAAAAATGGAACCGGTTTATAAAATTTCCAACGACTTTACGGATTATTGATGGCCGTTAGGGCAAGGCAGATGCGCCTGTTTTGAGGAGTTGGGCTTTTCAACTGACAGCCGAAGAGGCTCGTGCAACACCAGATGTGGTGACGTGTATGTATCTTCTCCTTATCTCTTTATTTATGTCGATTTTCTGCTTATATTTGTGCGTTTTATTTTAGGATTGTTCCTTGTGAACGGTTTCTCTGCCTTGGTATTGTTTGATTCTGGGGCTACCCGATCTTTCGTATCTCTTATGCTCAACAAAAGGTTTGTCGAGTATCCGGGGGAGATGGATTGTCCATTAGAGGTTGAGATTGCTGATGATCGTCCTGTGCGATTATCTAAGGTTCATCGGGGTTTGTCCTGGAGTTTTTCAACGAGCGGTATCCGATTGATTTCGTCCTGTGATGCAGAGGGGTCGCGTTATTGCTTACACTTCGAGCCAGCTGAAGCCTTATGAGGCGAACTATCCCATACATGATTTAGAGTTGGCGGTTGTGGTGTTCGCCCTTAATATTTGGCAGCATTATCTTTATGGGGTCTATTAGACTATCTACACGGATCACAAGAGCCTGAGGTATTTGATGGATCAACCAAATATGAACACGGGGCGGCGTAGGTGGTTGGATGTGGTTAAGGATTATGATTGTAAGATCCTTTACCATCCAGGGAAGGCCAGTATGGTGGCTGATGCTCTTAGCCGTAAGGCGGTCGCGACTCCGACCAGGGATATGTGTTTAAGGATGACAGTGACTACTCCCATCTTGGAGTAGATTCGAGAGGCTCAGGTTGAAGCTTTGAAGGAAAAGCACCGAAAGAGTGAGCGCACCGTGGTTTAGGTGGATTGCTTTGATTATGATAGCCGAGGGTTATTAACTCTCCATCGGAAGGTGTGGGTTCCTTAATGGGGTGGTTCACGGCAGGTTTTGATGGAAGAGGCACATCCCAGAGCGACAAAGATGTATAGATATCTCTGTCCCAATTTTGGTGGCCATGTATGAAGGGGTGTAGCTTGGTATGTGGTGACCTCAGAACAAGATGTAGCCGTTAGATATTCTCGTTTAGAAATGGGAAGATATCACCATGTATTTTATCACGAAATTGCCACAGACAGCGCGCTGAGTGGATTCGATATGGGTCATCGTGGATCGACTAACCAAGAGCGTGCATTTCATTTTAGGAGAGTATCTCTGCCGAGAAGTTGGCTGGTGTTTACATCAGGGAGGTTGTGGTACGGCTTGGGGTGCAAGTTTTAGTGGTTTTAGACAGGGATGTCCAATTTACTCTTAGGTTTTGGCAGAGGTTTCATGAGGATTTGGGTACTCGTATGCATTTCAACACGACTTTCCACTCGCAGAATGTCAGACAAAGTGAGCGTAGTATCCAAACCTTGGAGGATATTCTTTGGGCATGTGTATTGGGCTTCGGTGAGAGTTGGGATATGTATCTCCCTTTGGCGGAGTTTTCATATAACAACATTATCATGTCAACATTGATCGACCTCCTTTTGAGATGCTCTATGGGAGGAACTGTAGGACCCCGATATGTTGGGGTGAGGTCGGTCAGTGAGTCATGGGGAGTAACGAAGTAGTACTCAAGACTATCGAGTTGATTCAGCAGGTTCGGGGTAGACTTCCGACAACACAAAGTTGGAAGAAGAGATATGCCGACAAGTGCCACTTAGACCTGGACTACTAGGTTGGGGATATGGTCATCCTGAAGGTGTCGCCTTGGAAAGGTGTCATCCGATTCAGGAAGAGGGGCAAGTTGGGCCCCAGGAACATCGTTCCTTTCAGGGTTTTGGCCCGGGTGGGATGGGTTGCTAATCAATTGGATCTACCAAAGGAGCTTAGTCAGATCCATAACACGTTTCATGTTTCTCAGCTGTGGAAATGTTTGGTTGATGATTCCGCAGTGGTCCTATTGGAGGATATTTAGGTGGATGATCATTTGAATTATATTGAGAGGCCGGTGGTGATTCTTGATAGGAAGACGAAAACCTTGAGGAACAAGGTTGTTGAGTTGGTAAAGGTGTGGTGGCAGCACCACAAGGTTTCAAAATGGATGTGGGAGCCCAATGACGAGACGAGGGAGCATTATTCAGTGTTGTTTTCCGCAGCGGACTTCAAGGACGAAATCTAATTCTGGTGGAGAATAATTGTAACATTTGAAATTTAGGTATGTTCCTTCTGAACCTTTCATTGTAAATTCCTTTCATTTTGGACCCTAGTCGAGTACGCTGGGCGTACTAGCTTGAGGAGTTGGACACAGAGGTACCCATGTATGTTGGGCATACGTGGTAGTACATTGGGCGTACTCTCATCAGGGGCAAACCCTAATTTTTAGGGTTTGTGCCCTATTTAAACAACTTAATGAACCTTGATCCTCTCATTTCTTAGCCTCCATATCCCTTTGAGTCCCATTTCGAAACCTTAACCCCCCTTGAAGAGATTTGACCCTTGTGAGTGTTTTTAGTGTGTGTTCGTGAGAGTTGAAGAAAAAGAGCTTGGAAGAAGGATCTTTTATATAAGGAGAACTTGTAGATCCAAATTTCTCACATCATTTCTAGCTTCATTGAGGTATAAATATAGTCTTTATGAGGTTTTGGTCACCTTTTGGTCCTATGATGAGATCTAGTGGGTTTCTTCCACTCCAGAAGTCAGGAGTTGCTTTTCATGATGTTTCTGAGATCCCTAGTCCATAAAGTTAGCATCTTGATGGATGTGGATCAACCATGCATGTGTTTAGGTCCATTTGGTGAAAGTAGAATCCTAAAAGTAAATTTTGGGTTCTTTTGAGCCATGCAAAGGCTCCAAGTTCACGACTTTATAGATTAAGACGCTCATTTAGAATTAGATCTGAAATTTGGATGTTGGAATGCAGGTATTAAGCACTTCAGGAAAAAGTGTTTAATAGGCGCGTACGTTGGGCATACTCAAGGGTACGTTGTACGTACGTACCCGTGTTCGTGCCATGCATGCAATTTAGTAAACCGAGTGTACGTATGGTATGCGCAACGTACCAGGTTTGGATTGGGCTTTCATGACTTCGGGTCATTTTCAAACTAGTGGAGTTTGGGCTTTGCTGGGCCATGAACCCTTCTGACTTTAGGTCATTGCTGGGCTATAGGCCTTCTTGTGTTTGGGCCCATAGTGGGTTTTAGTAATCTTTTAGTGCGTTGGGCCTTATTGGGCTTTTTGGTGCTATTGGATCAGGCCTCGGATTTTGGGCCAAGTAAGGAAAGGGTAAAATAAACTTTTACCCTAAGTGTTGGACAATTAGAATAGGATTCCAATTACAGGTTGTGGACTAATTATTAATTGGATATTATTTGATGGTGTTAGCAGGGGGATTTTTCCGGATCAATAATCTGAGCTTCTATCTAAGATATTCAACAGTTTGAGGTGAGTTTCCTCACTGTGTTTGACGGGTGGAAGGCACCAATGCTGGCCTATGATTTATTATGATTAGGATGTTATTTTCGGTGTGACTCTTGCATGTGTAGTATGAGATATGTATATTGGGCAGGGCCCGATGCCAGGAGGGGCCTAATGAGTGTATTGTATGGTATTTGTCTTAGTGATTCTTGCATGTGTTTTATGTGTCTATATGAATTTCAGGTGGGGCCTGATGCCAGGGCGGGGACTAATGAAGGTAATAAAGCGGGGCCCATCTCATATTATTGATAGATTTGTTCTGAGCAAGGCCCGATGCAGGGCGGGATCTGATGATTGTTGGGCATGGCCCATTGTATGTTAGATATGTATGGTATGAAGTATCTTGGGGAACTCACTAAGCTTTATACTTACGGTTTTCACTTTATGTTTCAGGTACTTACAGATCGTGGGGGAAGAGCTCAGGATCATCACATCGCACATACCATATTGTTCTGCATTTTACTTGACTATGATGTATTTGGATAATTATTGACATACTCTGATTTCATTATGGTTTTATGAAAACATTTTGGATGATGGTTTTATTATTATAAAAATGAAATTTTTGGTCTTAAATTTTGGTTCATTACATCTTGAGCTTCACTACACTCCTTCCAAGGCTAGTATTATATATTGTAATAATATGAGTGTTGTTTACATGTCTTTAAATCCAATCGATCACCAATGCACAAAGCATATAGAGATTGATCTACATTTTGTTTGAGACAAAGCCATTGGTCAGGTTCATTTTCTTCATGTTCCGTCTTCCTCTCAGTATGCAAATATATTTACTAGGTTTCGTCACCTCTGTTTCTCGACTTTTGGTCTAGTTTGAACATTCAATACTTTTCCCCCATTCAATCTGCATGGGGATGTTAGCATATTATCGAGTATTGTATTTGTAATAGCTGATATACGTAGGCCCATATGTTTAGGACTTCTCTATTTATTCTCTTGTATTGTGTATATATTGTGGGTACCAAATACAATACATTTGGTGTGGGAATAATAGACGATTACAGAACGAACATGAACAATTGCATCGTTCATTCAACTATGTTCATGAACGTTCGTTTATTATGTTTGTTTTTGTTCGTTCATTTAAGTTCCTTTTATGTTCATATATCTTTAATTGTGTTTGTTTACATTACTATAATATATGTTCGTTTATGTTTATTTATCTACATTCATTTATGTACATTTAGCATGCTCACGAACATAAACAATGTAATTTTTTAAACGAATGAACATGAACAAGAAAACTTGTTTGTTTATTTGTTCGTGTTCGTTCATTTGTCCACCTAACTTAAACTAACGAACATGAACAAGCCTCTGTTCGTGTTCGTTCAGTTCATTTACACCCCTAATTATTATAATAACAAGTTGTGTTATTCAATAAAGATGGTTTGTTTAAGGGTTTTATTCGACCAAATAATTGGAAAAAAAATAAAAATATCAAATAATCATAATTTTAGCAGGTCATAATGTTACTTCTATGAAAATATACGTCATCTGCGAAAAATGATATGGCCCATAAAAATCAAGTTCTTTTCCGAATTTTGAAATTTTATAACTTTTTCATACGAAGTTTGTGTGGGCTAACTATTTTCATTATATTATTTGTAACAAGTCCTATCCATGGACATGTCATACTCCTAATTTGGAGGTCTACATATCATATTTTTAAGTTCCAAAGGTATTCAGTAAAAAAATATTGAGAAAAACAAAAGTCAACTTTGATCATTCGTAGATTTCGCATACGAACTCCGTTTAAGTTGAATTATTTTCTTTTTAAGAAGGGCTATCAATCGAAATATCACACTTGAGATTTGGATATCAAAAAATTCTTATTTTGTAAGCTCCAAATTATTATGGTTTGATAAGTTTTGATTATTTTTCAGGTATGCAGCTCGATACACGATAGAAATCAAATTATAGTAATAAGACGGTGAATCTCTAACATGTTATGATCTAACTGACAATATCGTGTGCCCACACGACACACCGCTTTTTTTCCATTTACCACATCTACAAATCTTATGATCGATATGTACATATATAGTTTGTAAAGAATTTGTAACTTCAAAGTTGAATTTATAGTCCTATCTTGGCTGCCAAGCTTGACACTTGTTCATTTACCTACAAAGCATGGTCTCATCATAAAGTGTGTGATCACCAAAGTGCTCCCCTGCGAAAAAAAACATTATTTTCATTTAATTCTTGTAAGTAGTTATATATATCGTTTAATATAGACAAATAATTTCCAAAAAAAACTATGTATCTACGTTGAATCAAGTTACGGACACTTATTTCATCGCCTCATGGATAACCACAATGACCGTCGTCATCAACATATCATGTGCACCTGCCAATAACCTTAGCTCAACCTGAGGAATATTAATTGCCAAAACAATGATACGTGATCTTGGGAAAAGGACCTTTCTGATTTTTCAATAATAATATTTTCAAGCTAGACAAGTACATTGTTGTTGGTTTGATTATTGATTGCATGTTGAAGTCTATCCAAAGACATCTGCAAATCATAGATGTTATAACCTTTTCATGTCTGTCTGAACATCCGTTCCACTACCATATTGTGACCAATCCTAGCCCATAAATTTTGACAAACATTCATACAACAAAACTCATGATATGAATCCAGATAGACAATACTTAGGGTCATGGAATTTAACATATCGCTTATGGATGCTAGAACAACTGTTCAACTACCCTATTGTGACCAATTCTAAGCAAGAAACTCTAACCGACATTTATATATCACTACGATAATATGAATCCTTATAGATGATAATTATGACCAATTCTATGGAATTGGACATATCGCTTATGAATGTGACTTCCATGCCATCCACAAGGTATGCCTTTAACCTCTATAGGAAAAGAGTATAACATACGTCACTCTCTGTAATTCCTAAAACAAAATCTATATGTACATCATCGTAGTTTTCGTCCATCTCAACCACTATTTAACATTGACCCTAAGATGTTCCTATTTAAAGGGAAACTAGCTATAAGGATCATTGGCAACATCTGCGTAAGAAATGCATGAATATACAAAAGTAATGGTATCGATATTATTAAATTATAACTAAAAATATACAGTGTATACACTAAAAAATCATCTTACCACACATCATAAAGCCATGAAACATAACTCAAAACTATCCATCCCATTTTCTTGATTCTGGTTACGATATTGGATTGCTCATTCAAGATTATGAAAATTTATTGTTAGGTTGGGAATGATTTGTTGGTGAACTCAACCTCATGAACGTATTTTCAAATACTTTGATATAACTCAAATTAGTTGAATGAAATATCATTAAAAGCTTAGTATATTGAACCACATATATAAGAAAAGAATAGGACATTAATAAATAAAAATTTCATAGTCACAAAGTAGATTTTTGTAGTTAAAGTGACATGAAAATTCTTTGTTGAAAAGACAATTCACTAGTGCAATAACAATTCTTATGAAGTTTTTGAAACTCATAGTCAAAGTGTAGAATTTCGTATTTAAAGTGACATGATAATTCTCTGGTGGAATGATAATTCTTATATGAAGTTTTTGAAATTTGTAGTCAAAGTGTAGAATTTTGTATTTAAAGTGACATGATAATTCTCTGGTGAAATGACAATTCTTATAAAGTGTCTATAATTCATAGTAAGAAGTGTAGAATTTCGTAGTCAAAATGACATGAAAGTTCCCTGGTGAAATGATAATTCTTATTAAGTGTCTGAAATTCATAGTCAAAGTGTACAATTTGGTAGTCAAAGTGTATAATTTCATTTGACACATACCACATTAGATAATTTTGTATAAGTAGCCTAAAATCATAAGAATTCCATACCAAATGTTCTTATAACTTAGGATTCATAAAAGTGTGTTTCTACTTGAAAAAAAGTCTTCATCCTTTCGTCTAAAAGACTAAAAGACTAGTCAAAAATTGCTCATATATCAATAGCCCTTACATCTCTAAAAATAATTTCAGAAATTGAAAGATGCTTGAAACAATAAAGAAGGAAGTAGAGGATAAAGAAGAAGAATTGGAGAAACTCACTGTCAGTATTTGTCCACAAAGGGATGCGATGGACAAAAAAGAAGAAGAAATTGAAAAAATAAAATGGATAAAACAGGCATTGGAAATAAAGAAAAAAAGCAATTGATAAATGAGTCTAAAAAATCTTTAATGTTGGGAGAGG